>NC_135332.1:152959878-155666128 GCF_023851605.1 Tamandua tetradactyla
TAAATATTTAAAACATTTGGTGAATGTTGAGTTGTTGCAATAAAAGTTTTCATTCTTTAATACTGTAATATAATTAATGACTTCCAGTATAAGTACTTAAAGTGGTGAAATTTTAAAAATATTTTTATGTTTGCATACTCATTTCTTTCTTAATAATGAATTATGATATTATAAAGTGAATATTTGGTCATGATTGTTAATATTTAATGGTTTTTCAGACATTGCAACAATTAAAATTTTTAAGTCCATGCTCTAGGAAATTCATATTAAGGTCGGTATTTTAGGATATAGGAAAAATTTGCTTTATTTGTTTACTATTAAGTTGATTCAGGAAAAAAGATATGATTATCCAGTGGGCGCTTACATCATAGCAACAGCAAGACAATTAAATGCTCTATAGTTAGAAGAACTTCATTATTAAGGAATTGCAGTGCAGATGCAGGAGGTCAATTTCAGTATCCAAGTCTAGATTTATAATTCTAGTAATAGAAAATATGTTGTGAAGCATTCTGTGATCTTACGTACATGGAATTGTGTTGAAAGTATAGAATAGTGTTTTAGGGGGATATGTTTTAAAATTTAAAGTAGTTTAACCTTAAGATGAATTCTCTTTTAACATCTTGCATTTGTTTATAGAATATCTGTTACTGCCTATGGTATGAGGAAATATGCTGTATTTCAAAGTAGTAAAATAAACAGGTTTCATCACTCTGTAATTTTTAACAGGTTAAATATACCCAGGGTGGACTTGAAAACCTCGAACTTTCAAGAAAGTATTTTGCACAGGCATTGAAACTGAACAACAGAAATATGAGAGCTTTGTTTGGGCTTTACATGGTAAGTTGAGGAACATGTTTAATGTTAGTTTATGAAATCTCTCATTTAAAATTCCTTAGCTATCCTCTCCAATCACTCCCCTCTGTTTTTTCTTATATTTCAGTGATGAGCATATAATTTTTTCCTCTCATTGTTATAAGGCAGTTTTACTTTTGAACCTTAACACACCCTAGCTGTTAGACATATCATTGTATAATAGCTTTGATCATATGAGAATTGAAATCACCCTTATAAAATTAATAAGTTACAAAATGATATTGTATATTTCTTAATTGTTTTGATATTCTTGGGTTTGTGCCTAACAGTATATTTCTTACCTTAAATTATACTTGTATGAGATAGTTTAAACTATGCAAATTAAACCTTTCTTATAGCATAGGAAAACAATTTGAAAAATGTCTGTGGGAATTAAATGTTTCTATTGTTTATATGTACCAAATAATGAATTTAGAAAAGTCAGTTAGCAAGGACCATGGTAAACAGAGGAAAAATAAACTGAAGTTTAAAATATATAGATAATGCAATCAGAAAGTCTAGAAAAATAAACTTTTCTTTAATAGGCCAGTTTCTGTTGAAATTTTGATTTATTCTAGTCTGTTCATGAACTTTTTCCTGAGTATTCTTGTTGGGCTCAGTTAAAAAGAATTGATCGAAGAAATGGGGACATGTAGGAAATATAAAGAAAATAACTTTATGGCAAAAACCCAAATGGCAAAATTCGGGTTTGAAAACAAATCAAAGGAATTTCAAAAAAGTTTTCCTACAATCTACCAGAGCCAGTTACAGTAGCTTGGATATGCAATATAGTAGCAGTGTCTCTACCAAAGTAAATGCTAATTTTGAAAACTAATATTAAAAACAGCAAAATATTAGTAGTAGTTTCTACAAAAAAAACACCCCCTTTTTGTAACACGCATTGTTCTGAGCTCTATTTTTTTATTTTTAATCATTGAATCTGTTCGAGTAGGAACTATTAGTACCATTCATTTTCAGATGATAAAAATAAGACTCAGAAAGCTTTAATCATTTTGCTTAAAGGATGGACACAGTGCTCTAAGTGATTGAACTGGAATTCCAGCCCAGGCAGTTAATTCCAGAGTCATGCTCCTAACTACTGCATTTGCTGAAATTCATACCAAAAAATGTAACATTAGAGACATAGAGGTGTAAAATCAGATTTTGGCAGTAGATTCTGAACCAGCAGAGGAGGAAACGCACAGATCAAAGATCCAATCACATAAACTAGGTATAAGGAAGAAAGGCTACCTTTTTTTTTTTTAATCACATGAACAAAACCTTTTAAGTATAAGATACATTTAAGAATAAGATAAAAGTCCTATCTCCTTCTCTCCAGAAAAATACAAGTGTGTATTTAAAAATTAACATATGATTTTGGGGGATTTTCAGAGTCTTTCCATAGATATCAGATCAAGAATCCTTAGTTTAAATCCATTTTTCAAAAAAAGAGTAGATCAAATTGCACTGTTTCAGTGACTGTAATTGATTTTAAGAACAGAGTTTGGAAACTCTTGATCTAGTGGAAACAGAAATGGATCAGAGGTAAGGATTCCTTTGTTTCTAAGACTGCCATTAACTTATTTGGTCAAACCCTACTATTGAATTTAAATTTTTTCATTTGTTAATGTAGGAAGGCAGGGTATATTACTTTTGGGGTTCCTTCTATTAATATTCAGTAATTCTATAATTCTGACATAGAACATCCTAAGTGATTTAGTAACAAGAAATAACACCAGTAATAACCTACAGCCCATAAAATTCTTTTTGATTTTTAAAGTGTACTTACGTTCTTTCTTTACTTGATTTAAAGTGATGTGGGATTTTATCTTTAAGAGCTTTGGTAGATACAAAATTAAATAATTTCAGACATTATTTAAAATGTCCTTTGTTTTTTCTTACTTTAGAGTATATTATTTTTAAATATATTTTCATTTTTTAGACACTAATTCCATTCAGCTTTTATTTTTTAAATTGTTTTGGTATAATTCTTTCAACTCTTTCTTTTAACATCACATGAAAACCATGACCCTTACATACTTTTTATTGCCTAGTCTAGAAAAAAGGAATTTTATTTTTGATGTTTCTCTTTTGTTTTTAGTCAGCAAGTCATATTGCCTCAAATCCAAAAGCAAGTGCAAAAACAAAAAAGGACAACATGAAATATGCTAGTTGGGCAGCTAGTCAAATAAACAGAGCTTATCAGGTCAGTATTGATAATTTCACATTATCATAAAGGCCAGTTAATGTATTGTATTTCTTGGTTGTTATTTTTGTTTGTACAAACTACAAAGCTAGATGTCTGTCTTTGGATTTTTATGCCATTGAGTCACTATCCAGTGTGTTTTAACTGTTGAATTAATTTGTAGTTTTAGGATCATTTTTTTTCTTTTTCAATTCTAAAGGAGTCTATTTTGATGATGATAATTCCATAATTAGTCTTCTTACCACTTTGAAATCTTAGTAGTTCTGGATTTGACAAGCAAAATATAATTCTAAAAATCAGAAAAGGATAAACAAATTGGCATGATGTGTTTCAGCAGCAGATTGGTTATGTAAGTGATATGCAAGAAATAAAAGAAGGAAGAAATGCCTAAAAGTAAATGCCGCTGACTATGTAGCAAAGTTTGTGTCCTTGATATTCCCTTCTGATCTTATGATAAAACTTCTCTACTCATTCTGTAGTTTTCTGAAGCTCATCCCTAGGAGATATTCGGGAAGGACTTAAAAGAAAAATATCTTCTTACATCTTACACATTCATAAACTATCTATAACCTTTTATATTTGGGCAAAAATATGGCTGTTTATGCATCTTTGGCTTACATTTACTTCAAGTATCTTAACTGTATTGTTTCATTGTTTTCTAGCATAAAATGTTGCTGTCAAGAAGTACATGCATGATGACTTAAACTTTTTGTCCAAAGGATTTTTTCTTTATCTTTAAAACCTAGTAGTTTTACTAAGATGTTGTTTGTTTAAACAGCTATATTCACACAACATACAGTCCATCCCCAAGTGTACAGTCAGTGGCTCTTGGTATAATCATAGAGTTGTATATTCATCACCACAATCAATTTGAGAATGTTCTCATTGCTCCAAAAAGAGAAGTCCTGTACCCCTCATACTCTCCTATTATTGACACTTTTTATTGGTGTAGTACCTATGTACAATTTATGAAAGAATATTACAGTATTACTGTTAACTATAGTCCATAGATTACATTAGTTGTATTTTTTCACATATACCACCCTGTTATTAACATCTTATAATAGTGATGTACTTTAGTTCTAGTTCACATAAGAACATTATTATATTTGTACAATTAACCACAGTCATCCCCAATGGGGTTAACTGTGTTATACAGTCCCATGTTTTATCTTCTGGCTTTCCTTCTAGTGACAGTCCCTGTTTTGGAACAGAGATTGTCCTCTTTTATTTCCTGCTGCTCCTACCACACAGTTGAGGATCCTTTGTAGGTTTTGTTGCTGTTGGCGTTATAACCACATTCATTAGTAGTCTGGGGTTTTGGAGAACTGCCTTTATCCTAGGTGTTTTTGAAGATGTCACCTGTGAGTTTGTTGACATGTTTTTGGCAGTATGTCTGTGTTTGTTTTTACTCTTCTGGTTGGAGATGGTTCAGAAATTTTTAAAAATAACAGTGCCCCTGTGATCACATCATTGAAAGTCACCTTTGTGAGTTTTTATTATTTGAAATAGAGGGTGTTAATTCTGTTGCCATATTGTGAGTCAGAATGTTTACAAATAACAGCTAGCTTGTGCTTCTTCAAATATAGTTTGGGATAGCTCTGATCTGTAAGGGGGTTTCACACAAAAGAGTAGGGTAAATATTTATGATTTAAAGATAAAACTTGGATAAAATAAAACTGATGGTAGGCAGACTACATCTTGGTTGTGTCTTATTTGTGAGAAACAAGTAGATGCTTGGAGTGCTCTTTGACAGCATAATTTTCTTAAATCAATTTTTATTAAATTATAAAACTATAGAAAAAGAGCACAAATCATAAATATACATTTCAGTGAACAACTACAAGGCAAATATATCCAAATTTAACATTACTACCACCCTAAACTCTCCTAGTGCCTCTCAATTTTATCCTTCTCAGAGTACTCACTATCCTGTCTAACTCCATAAACCCATAGTTTTGGCTTTTTGTAAGCCTTATGGAATTGTACAATATGTATTCATTTTGGCTGACTTATTTTTGTCACTGTTAGGTTTGTGAGAGTTTTCCTAGTTTGTAATTCGTTTTCATTGTATTTTATTCTGTAATATGCACATACTATAACTTATTTATCTAGTCAGTTGTTGATGTGGTAGTTAGATTCAGGTGTCAACTTGGCTGGGTGAAGGTGCCTAATTCTTTTGTTGTGGATATGAGCCAATGGCAGGCGAACCTCATCTGTTGCTGATTACATCTGCAGTCGGCTAGGAGGCATGTCTGCTGCAATGAATGATGTTTGATTTAATTGGCTGGTGCTTGAATGAGAGAGCTCAACTTAGCACAGCCAAAGCACCTCAGAATACCTCATCTCAGCACTGGCAGCTCAGCCCAGGCCTTTGGAGATGCAGAAAGGAATCACCCCGGGGAAAGTTGTTGGAACCCAGAGGCCTGGAAAGAAGGCCAGCAGAGCCCTGTGCCTTCCCATGTAAGAAAGAACCTCAGTCAAAAATTAGCTGCCTTTCCTCTGAAGAACTATACATTAACTAAATGAATTCCCTTTTATTGAAATCCAATCTGTCTCTGGTGTGTTGCATTCCAGCTGCTAGCAAACTAGAACAGATTTGGTACTGGAGAAGTGGGGTGCTGTTGCAGTTTGCAAATACCAAATATGTTGGGACAGTTTTTTGGATGGATAAGGGAAAGATTTTGGAGGAACTGAGAAGAGAATGATGGAGAAGTTGTGCAGTGCTTGATGAGACTGTTGGTGTAAACAGAACCACTGCCAATCTGGACAAAGAGGGCCACAAAAGGGACAAATTGTGGAAGCTTGGGTCTGAAGCCAAGAAACCTCAGCCAGGAGTGTGGACCCACCCATGTACATGAAGAGGATGAGCCTCCAGTCTTGTTGGAGTGGAAGAGTTGTGCCACCTCAGGCCTTGGAAAAGGTACAGCACACTCCTTGGGCACTGGGGCGAGCCTGGCTGCCACCAATGGAGGGGTTGAGTGTGTGCCCCGGAAATGGCAGAGAGCCTAGGTGTGGCCCCGATGCCTGCAGAGGGTGGAGCTGAGAAAAAGATGGTCTCCTCAATGTCCCATGAGGTTGATTCAGAAAGAGGTGGGCCTATACAGTGGAAAGGGTGGGACTACCTACCATTTTCTAAAGCTGAAGGATAAATGACTTTCAGACTTTGAAATCCAATGGTTTTGCCTGGCAGGTTTTCAGAACTATTTAGATCTGTGACTCCTGTGTTCCTGTCAATTTCTCCCTGTGGAAATGAAAACCTGTATCCTGTGAATGTCCTCCTTTGCATATTAGCACCAGATAACTTACTTATTTTGAGATTCATAGGTCCACAGCTAGAAGAGAATTTTTTGCACTTTAATATTGTTTAAGGTGATATGTGTAACTGCCAAGTTGAAAAGGGATGGACATGTGGTAGGTAGATTCAGGTGTCAACTTGGCCAGGTGAAGGTGTCTAGTTCTGTTGCTGTGGACGTGAGCCAGTGGCATGTGAACCTCATCTGTTGGTACATCCTAGGCTAAGAGGTGTGTCTGCTGCAAAAATGATGTTTGATTTAATTGGCTGGTGCTTGAATGAGAGAGCTCAAGGTTACACAGCCAAAGCAGCTCAGCATATCTCAACTCAGCCCTCTAAGCTAAGCCCAGGCTTAGCTTAGAGATGCAGATGCAGAAAGGAATCACCCTGGGGGAAAGTTGTTGGAACCCAGAGGCCTGGAGAGAAGGCCAACAGAGATCACCCTGTGCCTTCCCATATGAGAAAGAATCTCAGATGAAAGTTAGCTGTCTTTCCTCTGAAGAACTAACTATACGTTAACTAAATAAATCCCCTTTTATTGAAAGCCAGTCCATCTCTGGTGTGTTGCATTCTGACAGCTAGCAAACTAGAACAGTTGATGGGCATTTGGATTATTTCCTGTTGAAGATGATTATATGTTGATGCTACAATAAACATTTCGGTAACAGATCTTTTGGTATACATGTGCATGCACTTCTTATGAGTGGATACCTTAGGGTGGAATTACTGGCTATAGGATATGCATGTATTTTATCTTTAATAGGTAAAAACAGATTTCTTAATTGGTTGTTTAAACTCCACCAGCAGTGTTTGAGAGTTTTTGTAGTTCTACATCTTTACCAACACTTAGTTCTCTCAGTCTTTGTATTGATTGCCATTCTGATACATGTTTAATGGTATTTCATAGTTTTATTTCATCTCCATAATGACCAGTGAGGTTGAAACTTTTTTGTTTTTATTGGTCATTTGGATATCTGCTTTTATAAAGTCTCATCAAGTTTTTTGTTCATTTTTCTATTGGATTCTCTCTCTTTGATTTGTATGACTTTTTTTTCCCTGTTTCTTTTTAATTTTTTGGTTATGAGCCTTTTGTGGATTATATGTGTAGCAACTATGTATAACTCCTTACTTGCTCTCACTTTCAGTAATTTTGGTAAGTAGAAATTCTGAAATTAAATGTATTCTGGTTTATCAATCATTTCCATATAGTTTATGCTTTTTGTGTCCTTTTTAAAGAAATCTTTTGCTGTTCCATGCTCATAAAGATAATCTGATGCCTTCAGAATTTTTATTCCTTTACTTTTCATATCAAGATCCACAATCCACTTGAAATTGATTTTTACATATGATGTGGTGTCAGTGTTTTTCTCCATGTGCATATGCAGTGTTCCTATTCATCTCTGTATTCTACCACAAGTCCCATTCCATGGACGCAAGTACAATGTCATAGTTAAGAAAAGAACATATAAACTAGACCCGTATTGACTGGGTTCACATTTTGGCCCTGTCATTTATTAGCTGTTTGACTCAGACAAATTACATAACATCTCTAGGCCTAGATTCTTACTCTCAAAATGGCGTAATAAATGTATTTTTGAGAATTAAAGGAATAATGCATAATTTCAACCAAATCACAGTAATGCAATTGCACTGTTATTAATTATTCTGCATTAAATTCAATTTATTGTCCCTGTTCAGATAATTGGAATAATAGTAATTATAACAGCTACAACAGCAAGCATTTATAGATAATTTATTATGAGCTAAACACTTTTCCTGTTTTACAAATGAGGAAATTAAAGCATGGAAAATTAAGTAACGTTCCCAGTGTGACACAGCTGTTTTCAAACCCAGGTAGTCTGACTCCAGAATTGGTGCTCTTAATTTCCCACAGCCTACTCCTTTAAAAAGAGATGTCAGGTGTGAATGTATATGAAGTTGGAAGTCTAGTTTCCAACTCTCTTTTCACTTATTTTTGCAGGTGAATAATCAACATCCTGCCCCCACTTATTTCTCTTTCCATTTCAAACCTACAGTTCTCAATACCTAAATTTTGTTTTGTCTTGCGAGTTCTTTTAAAATTTTTCTTTCTCTGTCTTTAGTGATCAGAGGCTGCTTGATTAGATCTCTAGGCAAACGTGGCCTGTCTGCCTTCTGAGGTGGACTTTACCCAGTCTTTTTTTTTTTTAAATTTATTTATTAATTAGAAAATAAAGAAACAAAATAAAACAACATACATAATCAGTAATTCACAATATCATCACTTAGTCGCATATTCATCATTTCTTAGAACATTTGCATTAATTCAGAAAAAGAAATAAAAAGACAATAGAAAAAGAAATAAAACGAACACAGGAAAGAAAAAAAAAGATTATACCTACCATACCCCTTACCCCTCACTTGCATTGATCACTAGCATTTCAAACTAAATTTATTTTAACATTTGTTCCCCCTATTATTTATTTTTATTCCATATGTTTTACTCCTTTGTTGACAAGGTAGATAAAAGGAGCATCAGACACAAGGTTTTCACAATCACACAGTCACATTGTGATAGCTGTTATCATTATTCAATCATCCTCAGGAAACATGGCTACTGGAACACATTTTCAGGCAGTTCCCTCCAGCCTCTCCATTACATCTTGAATAACAAGATGATATCTACTTGATGCATAAGAATAACCTCCAGGATAACCTCTCGACTCTGTTTGGAATCTCTCAGCCATTGACACTTTGTCTCATTTACCTCTTCCCCCTTTTGGTCGAGAAGGTTTTCTCAATCCCTTGATGCTAAGTCTCAGCTCATTCTAGGGTTTTTCTCAATCCCTTGATGCTGCGTCTCCATTCATTCCAAGATCTCTGTCCCACATTGCCAGGAAGGTCCACACCCTTGGGAGTCATGTCCCACGTAGAGAGGGGTAGGTTTACCCAGTCCTTTCTTGACTCCATAGGAAAGGATTCCTTGACTCCAAGGAATTTCTCTTGGCAGTTTCTCTGTCATCTTGGATTCTGCTCCAGTAATGTGATGTATCTCTCATCTGGTCAGGTCAGTGGCTATAGCCACTTCCAGGACTCTTCAACTGGGAATTACCCATCCTGCAATGTTTTTTTTTTTTTTCTTTTGCTTTTTGACACCAGTAACAGGTTTTAGATAAAATCTCTTGAACCTTTTGAAGCTTTCATTTTCTGTGCTTTTTTTTTTTACAGAGGTTCTGCATTTTCTTGTCTGAAGCAGATTCCAAAGTATTTATATCTGTTAGCTTATGCTGACTCAGTAGTTAAAATAATGATTTGTTTGCTTATGATTTTGTAGGTAGTCAGTTTGACATTGGCTCAGTTGGGTAATTCTGCTTATCTCTGCTGGGCTCAGTCCTGTATCTGTGGTTTGGTGATGGTCAAAGGCCTCACTTAAATGTTTGATGGTTGACTGACTGTCAGCTAGGGTTGCTGGGCCTGTGTCTACCAGAGGCAGGCTCACTTGGGTTTAGTCACATGGTGGTTTCAGGGTTCCAAGAGCAGCAGCATATAGGCAAAATGCATCGCAGAAGCAGTTTTAGACTTTACTTCATGATAGGAAGGGAAACATTTGTGGTCCTTTAGCAGTCTGTTAAACTATTGTGTAGCTCCAGCAGTAGTCCCACCCTTTTGTTTTTGTTTGTTTTGCCTTTCTTTTTAACAGCTTTGTGAAGGTATAATTTACATACAGTAAAATGCACACATTTGAAATATACAGTTTGTTTTGATAAATGTATACACCTTTGTCACAAAAGCATTTCTATCATCCCAGTAAGTTACTTTCTGCCACTTTATGGTCAGCTCCACCCCCTACTCCAGGCAAACACTGATTTGATATTTATCCCTTGCAATGCTTTTGTCTATAGTAGGACTTGATATAAATAAGGCCATAGATTATATACTCTTTTTTATATGCCTTACTTCTTTCATTCAGCATAATGTTTCTGAGATTCATCAATCCATCCATCCATTAAAAACCTTTTTTTTACTATTTTTATTATACTGTTATTTTGCCTTGCCATGTTATTTGCCACAAATTTTGTAAAGTTTAGCCCAGCTTACCCTAGTTGTTACAAAATATGAAATTATCTCTGAATTTGATAAAGAAGTTTTTATTATTTTAGTGTTACTGTTTTGTTCTGTTGGACTTTCTTTTAGATCCAGCAAAGAATTATGAAGTGTTTATTTAAGATCTAACTGGATGAAAAAAATCCAGGATTTGAATAATGTGGAAAAATACAACTTTCAGAGATTGACATTTTAATAATTGGATAAGTCTCTGAGATCTTGTCAGAACTTCGTAACTCATGTCTGGGTATATAAACCAGTATAAAGTATGGAATAAATATTCTTATTGTAATATTTTTGTAAGTATTTGTAGATTAGAGAAAATAAGGTTTTAAAATCTGCTTTTGTGTTGTTTCTACATAATGAAACAGAATATGGCTGCTACTTGCTCTTCAATTAGGTAATTGGTTTAGCATGTTCAGTAGAGGCAGGCAAGTTTGATTAATGCTCGTAAAAAACTTTAATGTTAACCTACGCACAATTTTCCAGATAAATACTCCTTTGGTACGCTGTTATATTCTCCTATGCTAGTGATCCATATGTTACTTATGATTGCAGAGGTGATTCTGTTACTATCCTTTTGGGAAATAGAAAATTAAATCATGATTTGAAGAAAAAATAGTATTCTGGCTTAATCAGTTAAATTGCCATATAATTCTGAAATAGACAAAGTAATTATATGTCTGACAAAATTTAAAGTGATAGATTTATATTTCCACCTTCCTTTTTATTTGTTCTGACACAAATAAGTTAGTTGGTATATTTTAAATTGCACTGGTTTTTCAGTAGTGTTGATATAGTCTTAGGTGATTCTTTTTTTCATTAGCTAATTAGAAAATCCACAAATTCATATTTACTATTATTTTGATTATGTACAAACTAAGTAAAATGCTATATTTTAAAATACATATTAGGACATTAGCCATTAGCTTTCAGAGAAATCTACCCTGGCCCCCACTTAAAAGAGAGTAAAAGTTAACTATGTGGTTGACTATTTTCTAACCCTTCCCCCAACTATTCAATTTTTTTTCTCAGAATTAGGCCTTTAAGTATCTGATTAGGTCCATTCCTGTTTACTTTGGATAGGCAGCAGTAAAAGAAAAGGCTTTCTGTTCTTGGTAAATCTTTGCAAAAGTGAATTTATCGACTGGATAATAGAATAAGTGTGCCCACATCCTTTACTCACTAAGGAGAATTATCAAAACATAAAATTTTAAATGTGGTGCTGTTATTACCATACCTTGTAATATCTTGTAATTATGACTTGTATACTTAACATTTGAATCCCTTAAATTAATAATGCCTTAAGAAAGGCTAAGTGATCTTGATTCCAATGAGAAGCTTTTTTCTTTCCCTGGCATTTCCCCCTGGAAACCTCCTTTACCTTATCAAATCAACATTCAAACAAAAGCAAATGGTTTAGAAAGTAGGGGAATCAAAATGTTAAGCTGTAGCCTGAGGGGTCAGAAACAGGTTACCAATTCCTGAATCCTATTGCTTTTATTACCTGTGCTTGATCACTTAATCTTTCTCAACAAGTCATGAGAAGTTTGCCAAATTAAGTTAACTACAAAAGAGAAAGAACACATCATAAATCAAGACTCAGTAGTTAAAACAGCATTGGTATTTGAAGGAAAGATCAGTCATTTGAAAATATATTGAATAGTTAGATGTTATCTTGAAAATACTGTGTTGCTAGCAGCAGATTTTAATCAATACTTTAAATAGGGGGAAACAGGTAATGTGAATATAATAAACCTTGCCCCACTCCCACAAAGAACACTTACCTATCTAGTAAATCTGTTGTGTTGAATCAGACTGATAAGTGATGGGATTGTCACACCAGTTAGAAAACTCATTTTGAAATCAGCATGGGGTAATCAACAGTGTTTCCCCCACTGATTATGGGCATTATGTTCAATTTAATATGCTGTGAATTTGCTTTTAAATATAAAAAAAGTATTTGATGTATTGTATGGTGTTTTCATTGTAAAATCAATCCAAATTTGGTTTTAGAAGTAAATTACAACTTAAACTGAAAATGCCAAAACGTACATCATTTTAATGTAATGCAGCATGGAGTTTTATGTGACAGCTCTGCAGTACAGAAATATGATGTAATTTAATCAACATAGAAATAATAAATCCAGAAAATTTTGAAAGATTGTGATCTTTAAATAATTTTAGAGTTTACTCACAACTTGAAAAAGCATAATAAATAGTTTTGTGCATTTTTATTGTAACTTTGTTTGAAATTGTAAAAAATCAGTATAGAGGCCAGACAGTAAAAATGATCCACATTCTTATTCCCCTACAAGCTAAATTTCACTTACAAGTTGCACATTTCATTTCATAACAATTTTCAGATTTAAGAGGATAATTTTAAAATCAAATCTATATTCTTAGCATGCTACTACTTAAACACTGAAATTGTCCAGATGGGCAGTGAAATTTTTCTGTATATCAACTAAATAAAATTTTATTTAAAAATTTTATTTAAATAAAATTTAAATGAAGGTATCCTAAAAACCCAAATTTTGTGCTTTTTGAAGAAAAAACATAACTCATTCATGCTGATGATAAAATATTTAATGCTGTCCCATTAAAAATGTGAAGGCAGGATTGTTATTTTGATCCTGACACTGAAATTGAGTCTAATTGCATTTTTTTTCCCCGATTAGTTTGCAGGTCGAAGTAAGAAGGAAACCAAATACTCTCTTAAGGCAGTCGAAGACATGTTGGAAACATTGCAGATCACCCAGTCTTAAGGTTTCAAAAACTCTTCACATTAGGTTTCACAGCTGTGCAATTGAACTTATTGGCCTGTGACTTTTTTACTACATGCTCAGTGCTGTTTATATACTAATTTTCTGTTAATAAAGCAGTTGTAAAGAATGTTGTTTATATAAACCTAAAAATGCCTTTTACTGCTAAAGAGGAAGGTAGGGAAAATCCATGGAAGAGAGATTTAAAAAGACTTGCTGACTGTGTATCAGTTTCTTCATATCACAGACACACATATATATTTAGTAACTGCTTTTAAATCACAATCTGATGTAGAAATAACCTTGCTAAATAAACTGATTATTTATTAAACTTGCATATGAAGATTCTAGATTCTTTTTTTTTAATATCCTCAAATAGTGAATAAATTGTTTTAGAGTTTAATTTCTAGTTAACTCCTCACTGGTAATGGAAAGTACATAGCATATGTAAGTGACAGAAACAAAGTTATGATGACAGATTATTTTGACTGTTTATAGTGTTGAATTGGATTTTACTCTGCATTCTAAACAACTACTCAAATTGATTTTTTTGCTACAATATTATCTTGATAAATCTTGTTTATGATAAATCATTGTCCAAAGTGCAATGTCTTTTGTGAAGTTTTTGTTTTACCCCATAGGACATAATTGAGATTTTAACCTATAAAATGTTTTGAGGTTAATATGTGCTGTAGCACTCAAATTTAACCTTTATGAAAGTTATATTTATTCAAACTTTTTTAATTCCAATTTTTTTAACCTTTTTTATTGTGAAATAGATATACAAAAATGCAATAAATTTCAGAGTACATTGTAATGTAGTTATAGAATAGATTTCAAGTTTGGTGTGAGTTACAGTTCCATAATTTCAGGTTTTTCCTTCTAGCTGCTCCAAGACACTGGAGACTAAAAGAAATTTCAGTATAATGAGTCAGTGTCATACTCATTTGTTAAGTCCTAGCTTCTCTATTATAACTCCTCCTTCTCTTTTGATCCTTCTTCCAGTTTTTAGGGGTATTTGAGCTATGCTGTTCTCACTTTTTCATGTTGAAAAGGGCTGTTGCGCCCAACCTCTCCAGAACATCAGATAGTTCCATCTCCCTACCCCATATTAGTGACAGACTCTTTCAATATCAAAAATTTAGAATTGCCATAGCCCAAACAAACCCCACAGAGAGGTATGGAAAGATCAAAGGTGATGGTGGAATTATGCAGAGAAGATGGAACTTAACAGATGAATATGAATGCTGAATCATTAAATTGATATGTCTTTTAGTCTCCAATATTTTAGAGCAGCTAGAGGTAAAAACCTAAGATTGTGAAATTGTAACCATGTCGAAGTCTGAAATGTTCTACAACTAATTGTGGTACTGTGCTTTGAAATTTATGGCTTTTTGTGTATATTGTGCTGGTTTGAAAGGATGTATCTACCCTAGAAAAGCCATGTTTTAATCGAAATCCCATTTTGTAAAGGCAGCCGTTTCTTCTAATCCCTATTCAGTACTGTATGTTTGAATCTGTAATTAGATCATTTCCCTGGAGATGTGACTCAATCAAGAGTGGTTGTTAAACTGGATTAGGTGGAGACATAGCCACCCATTCGGGTGGGTCTTGGTTAGTTTCTGGAGTCCTATAAAAGAGGAAACATTTTGGAGGAAGCGGGAGATTCAGAGAGAGCAGAGCAGAACGACATAGCCATGAGAAGCAGAGTCCACCAGCCAGTGACCTTTGGAGATGAGGAGGGAAAATGCCTCCCGGGGAGCTTCATGAAACAGGAGAGAAAGCTAGCAGATGATGCTGTGTTTGCCATGTGCCTTTCCACTTGAGAGAGAAACCCTGAACTTCATCAGCCTTCTTGAATCAAGGTATCTTTACCTGGATGCCTTAGATTGAACATTTCTATAGACTTGCTTTAATTGGGACATTTTCTCAGCCTTAGAACTGTAAACTTGCAACTTATTAAATTCCCCTATTAAAAAGTCATCCCATTTCTGGTATATTGCATTCTGGCAGCTAGCAAACTAGAACAATGTTATAGTTCACATACACACACAAAAAAAAAATAGAAAGAAAAAAAAGTCTATTGTGATGATAAAAAAGTATTTAAGTCCTCTAGCCTCCTATATTCTGGAGCAGTTAGAAGGAAAAATATGAAAGGATCGTCTGGTAACCCATGGCAAACTCTAGAATCTATCCTGTAACCACCTTTGGAAGAGTTCTTTGAAAACCATTGCTTTTTTATTTCTTTGCTTTGTATATATGTTATACTATAAAATTTAAAAAAAGTTATTAATAAAAAATTTAGAATGGCACAGCCCAAATACTCCTACAGATTGTGAGAAAAATCACAGGTGATGGTGGAATTATATGGAGAAAAATTGAGTTTAACAAATTAGTGCTGAATCATTTTACTGATATTTCTTTTAGCATCCAGTACCTTTGAACAGCTAGAAATAAAAACCTAATATTGTGGAATTGTAACTCATACCAAACTGTGAAATCTGTTCTACAAGTATTTGTTGCAATGTACTTTGAAATGTATTGCTTTTAGGTATATATGTTAGTTAAAGAGAAGGAGTATAACAGAGAAGATAGGATTTAACAAATAAGTGTGACAGCTGAATCAATATATTGACATTTCTGTTGGTCTCCTAGAGGTGCTAGAAGGAAAAACCTAAAATTGTGAAACTGTAACCCATACCAAACTGTGAAATCTGTTCTATAACTACTTGTTAAAATGTACGTTGAAATTTTTTGCTTTTTTGTATGTATTTCACAATAAAAAAAGAAAGAAAAAAAAAAGAAAAAAGAAAAGGGCTGTTGCTTATATGGGATAGGGGGATGGAACTAGTTGATGTTCTTGGAGATGCTGACCCCTCTGGATTTCAGGACTCATCAGGCCTGGGAAGCCATCTGGAGCTTGTAGGTTTCTGGAAAGTAATCATAGTACATGAAACTTTTACAGAATCTCAGCTAATGCCCTAAATGTTCTTAAGGTTCAACAGGATGGTTTGGGTTGGGGTTTGGCAAACCCTGGTAATTAGCAATATCTAGCTGAAGCTAGCAAAAGAATAGCTTCTAGAATAGCTTCTCAACTCTATTTGAACTCTCCTAGCCACTGATTCCTTATTTTGTTACATTTCTTTTCCCCCTTATGGTTAGGAAGGAATTGTTGATCCCATGTCCCAGGGATCCCTTATGCCAGGGCCAGGCTATTCCTGGGAGTCATGTCCCATGTTGCCAGGAGACTTTTGCCCCTGAATGTCATGTCTTATTGTAGTGGGGAGAGTTATGAGTTTACTTGCAGAGTTGGGCTTAGAGAGAGTAGTTTTCTGGAAGCAGCTCTTAGGCATAACTATAGGTAGACTTAACTTCTCCACTACAGAAATAGGCTTCACAACAGCAGGCCTCAAGATCAAGCTTAGCTTGTTGACTTGGGCTGCCCTTATGTTGAGACATTATTAGGGGTTTCCCCAGTGTTAAACTTAGTAGTTCCATATGTTTTCTCTTGCCTCCCAAGGGACTTTGCCAGTTCTTTTTAATTATCTGCTCAAGTACTCTGGGATGTATCCAGGTGTTCATTAAGCTATTTTGAATTACAAGCCATCATTCCCGTTTTGGGCTCCATGTGCTTGAGGTGTTTAAATGAGCTGTCCAGACAGGTTGAGTTAGGTTATGTACTATAGAAAATTTACTGAAACTTTTCTTTCTTCAGTCTGATATAGTAGGTAGAGTTCTAAAATAAAGACAATGTCATCCTATATTCTGTGTGTCTCTAGGTCCCCTGTATCCTGTATTATAAGCCTCCTTGTTTTCCTTTACCAAAGG
Organism: Tamandua tetradactyla; assembly: GCF_023851605.1. Taxonomy (NCBI): domain Eukaryota; kingdom Metazoa; phylum Chordata; class Mammalia; order Pilosa; family Myrmecophagidae; genus Tamandua; species Tamandua tetradactyla. The sequence goes on from NC_135332.1 coordinate 152,976,908, forward strand.
TCATAATAGCAAAATCATACAGTAACTATCCTATTGTGTCTGACTTTTTTCACTCAGTGTTGTGTCCTCAAGGTTCATCCATGTTATTATATGCTTTGGGACCTCATTTTGCCTTTTTGCTGCGCAATATTCCATCATTTGTATATACCACATTTTGCTTATCCACTTGTTGATGGGCACTTGCATTTTTCCATTTTTTGGGAACTGGAAAAGTGCCGCTATGAACATCAGTGTTCAGTTGTCTGTTCGTGTTGTTTCTTTAATCTCTTCTGGTTGTATACTGAGTATTGGTATTGTCAGGTCATGGCACAACTCAGTATTTAGTTTTCTGAGAAACTGTCAAACTACCTTCCACAGCGGCTATACCATTATACATTCCCACCAGCAGTGAATAAGTGTTCAGTTTCTGCACATCCTCTCCTCATTTGTAGTTTTCTGTCTGTTTAATAGCAGCCTTTCTTCTGAGGTGAAATCTCGTTGTCTTTTTTTGCATTTCCCTTGTAGCTATTGAAGATGAGTATCTCTTCACATGCTTTTTATCCATTTGTATTTGCTCTTTGGAAAAACATCTATTCATATCCTTTGCCCATTTTATAATTGGACTATTTGTTCTTTTGTTGTTGAGTTGTATGATTTCTTTATATACACAGGGTAGCAAATCTTTGTCCAATATGTGGTTTCCAAGTATTTCCTCCTATTGAGTTGGCTGCTGCTTCATCTTTTTGACAAAGTCTTTAGAGACACAGAACTTTTGATTTTTAGGAGTTCCCATTTAGCAATTTTTTTTTTTTCCATTGCTTGTGCTTTAGGTGTAAAATTTAGGAAGCAGTCTCCTATTGGTAGGTCTTGAAGATGTTTCCCTATACTTTTTTTGGGAGTTTTATGGTACTGGTTGTTATATTTAGGTCTTTAATCCATTTTGAATTAATTTTTGTATAGTTAGGGGTCCTCTTTCATTCTTTTGGCTATCGATGTCCCGTTCTCCCATGCCCATTTATTGAAAAGATTGCTCTGTCAGTTCAGTGGATTTAGAGGCCTTATCAAAGATCAGTTGACAATAGATTTGGTGGGCTATCTTTGTGCCAGTACCATGCTATTTTAACCACTCTGGCTTTATAATAAGCCTTTAAAGTCAGAAAGTGTTAGTCCTTCCACTTTGTTCTTTTTTTTAGGATATTTTTTAGCTATTCAAGGTTTCTCTTCCAAAGTAAATTCAATAACTAGCTTTTCCAAGTCATCAAAGTAGGTTGTTTGAATTTTGATTTGTATTGCATTGAATCTATAGATCAGTTTGGGTAGAACAGACATCTTAACAACATTCAGTCTTCCTATTAACAACATTCAGTCTTCCTATCCATGAGCATGGAATGTCTTCCACTTATTTAGATCTTTGGTATCTTTTTTTTTAAGCGATGTTTTATAGTTTTCTGTTAACAGGACCTTAACATACCTGGTTAAGTTTAAACCCTAGATACTTGATTCTTTTCTTTGCTATTTTGACTGTTTTTTTTTCCTTATTGTCTCCTCAGTTAGGTCATTGCTTCTGTATAGAAATATTACTGATTTTTGCACATTAATCTTGTATCTCACTAGTTTGCTGAATTTATTAACTCAAGTAGCTTATCTTAGAGTTCTTGGGATTTTCCAGCTATAAGAGCATGTCATCTGCAAATAAGTTTTAATTCTTCCTTTCCTATTCAGATGCCTTTTATTCTTTTCTCCTGGCTAATTGCACTAGCTAGAACTTCTAGTACAATGTTGAATAATAGTGATGACAGAGGGCATTCCTATTTTGTTTCCAATTTTAGGGGGAAGGCTTTCAGTTTCTCTCTGTTGAGTACAGTGCTGGCCATGGATTTTTCTTAGTGACCTTTATGATATTTAGGAAGTTTCTTGATTCCTACCTTTTGAAGTGTTTTTATCAGAAAAGGATGCAGAATTTTGTTCAATGCTTTTCAGCATGGATTGAGATGAACCTGTGATTTTTTCCTTTCAGTTTGTTAATGTATTCTTGTACATTGATTGATTTTCTTATGTTGAACCACCCTTGCATTCCTGGTATAAAGCCTACTTGGTCATGGTGTATAATTCTTGTAAGGAGTCATTGGATTTGATTTGCTAGCATTTTATCGAGAATTTTGGCATCCATATTCATTAGGGGGATTGGTCTATAGTTTTCCTTTCTTGAAGCATCTTTTCCTGGTTTTGGTATTAGAGTGATGTTAGCATCATAAAATGAGTTAGGTAGGGTTCTTTTTTTCCTCATTTTTTTGGAGGAGTTTGGACAGGATTGGAGTTAGTTCTTTTTGGAATGTTTGATAAAATCCCCCTGTGAGACCATCTGGCCCTGGCCTTTTCTTTGTAGGAAGATTTTTGATGACTTTTTGAAATTGAATTTCTACTTGTTGAATTCTGTTTCTTCATGATTCAGTATAGCTTGTTCATATGTTTCTAGGAATTTGTCCATTTCATCTAAGTTGTCTAGTTTTTGACATACGGTTTTTCATAGTATCCTCTAATGATTTTTTTTTTTTTTAATTTCTTCAGGGTCTGTGGTAAGGATCCCCTCTCCTTTCTGATTTCCTTTATTTATATTTCTCATTTTTCTTTGTCAGCCTAGCTAGGGTCCATTGATTTTATTGATTTTTCTCAAAGACTCAGCCTTCTGTTCTATGATTCATTTTGTTCTTTTTTTGTTCTCCAATTCATTTATTTCTGCCTTAACCTTTTTAATTTCTCTTCTGTTTGCTTTGGGATTAGTTTGCTGTTCTTCACTAGTTTCTCTAGGTGAACTGTTAGGTCCTTGATTTTTGTTCTTCTTTTTTATTTTAGGCATTTAGGGCAATCAGTATCCCTCTCAACACTGCCTTTGACACATCCCATAAATTCTGATGTTGTATCCTCATTTTCATTCATCTCCAGATATTTACCTATTTTTCTAGCAGTTTCTTTGACCCACTGATTGTTTAAGAGTGTGTAATTTAATATCCATGTATTTGTGAAAGTTCTGGTTATTTGGTGGTTATTGATTAGTGCCTGTTTTGATCAGAGAAACTGCTTTGAGTAATTTCAGTGTTTTTAAATGTATAAAGACCAGTTTTGTGCCCCAGCATATGGTCTATCTTGGAGAATGTTCCATGAGTGCTACTCAAGAATCCTGATGTTTTGGGGTATAACGATCTATATATTCTGTTAGGTTTAATTTATGTATCTAATTGTATAAGTTCTCGGTTTCCTTGTTGATCCTGTGTCTGATTGTTCTGTCTATAGAGGAGAGTGGTTTACTGAAGTCTCCCACTTTTATTGTTGAAACATTTGTTGTTCTCTTCAGTTTTGCCAGTGTTTGGTTTTTGTACTTTGGAGCTCCTGATTGAGAGCATACACATTTATGATTGTCATTTCTTCTTGGTGAATCGTCCCTTTTATTAACATGTATTGACCTTTCTTGTTCATTGACATTCAAAATTATTACTGTTAAGGTATTGATTGAATCTGCCATCTTATCCTTTGGTTTATGTATATATTCTTTTCCCCCTTTCTGTTTTTATCCTTTAAATTGCCCTTACTGATATTCTAAATCTGTGTACACCTCCAGACCTCCTTCTCCTGTCTTTTTTTTTTTTTTTTCAGCTGACAGAACTCTCTTCAGTGGTCTCATTGTTGACACATTTCTCTCAACCTTTGTCTGTCTGTGAAAATTTTAACCTCTCCCTTACTTTTGAAGGGCACTTTGGCTGGATAAAGAATTCTTGGTTGGAAGTCTTCCTTTTTCAGGATCTTAAATGTATCATACCACTGCATTCTCATGTCCGTGGTGCACAGTAAGTTGAGTAGTCTGAGTTGTCTTATGTGGTTTCCCTTGTATGTGGTTAGTCACTTTTCTCTTGTCACTTTCAGGACTTTCTGGTTCTCTTCAACATTTGACAGATTGATTAGTATGTGTCTTGGGGAGGCCTATTTGGGGTTCGTTAGACTTCTTTGATTTGCATATTTATGTGTTTTATAAGGATTGGGAAGTTCCCCCCATTATCTCTGTACCTTATCTTCTTAGCCCTTTACTCTTCTCCTTCTGGGACACCCGTGATTCTAATATTTGAGCACTTTGTACTGTCAGTCATTTTCCTGAGATCCAAATCTTTCAATCTTCTTTGCCATTTGTTCTTTTGTGTGCCCAAATTCAACTAGCCTATCCTACTTCACTTACTCTTTCTTCTACCTCTTCAAATCTGCTGTTGTGTGTCTCTGGTAGATTTTAAGTTGATCTACAGTATCTTTGATCTCTGTGATATCTGCTGTTTCTGTTTTTTTCAGATTCTTTCTTCATGTTCTTCTGGTGTGTGTGTTGCATGCAGGGGGTGCTCTGGGCCGGGGAGGTGGCATCAGTAGTAGTGTTGGGGCAGGGCATGTGGGACAGGCGTACAGGGGTGGCACATGGTAGGGGCTGGGTCAGAGCGTGCATGCGGCACGGGGTGTGGGTGCAGGATAGCACAGGGCATGGAGCATGGATAGTGGCACATGTGGGTGTGGTGACTAGAAGTGTAGCATGATTAGCTCACTCATCCCCATCTCTCTGTCCATGCGCTCTTGAGAGCTCTGGTCCTCCATATGGAGAGGGGACCACAGGCTCTGTGCACTAGCTGGATGATCTCTCTGAGTGGGGAAAAACAATTTACTGACTTTTGGCTTCCCAAAGAGAGCTCTGAACTGTGGAGCTGAGGGGACTATTATCCCAAGCTAGCTGCAGGGGCAGGCACTTTGCTGTGCATGGCTTTGTACCCAGTGGAGTCACACTGGAGCCCACTTACCCTCTTCTTTGCCTCCCAATCCCTCAGCTTTTTAATCCAATTCTCTCTCTATTATGTAGAAGACCGTCTCAGGTCACTTGCTCCCTAGAACTGCTGTCCCAGTCGTTTTTCTGTCACTTCTCTAGTTGTTCCTTGAAGCAGGACTGAACTCAGCCATCCTTCCAGAAGTCCTTATACAATCTTTTAAATGTCAGTTACATAAAAGAATATTTACGGATCATAGAGAATAGTGATTAAGGGACTGCAGTGACTAAATTACTTTTTTTTTTTTAATGCAATTTTATTGAGATCTAGTCACACCATACAGTTCATCCAAACTATACAGTCAGTGGCTCACAGAATCATCACATAGTTGTACATTCATCACCACAATCAATTTTTGGACAGTTTCTTTATTCCAAAAAGAAAAAGAAAATCCAAAGCATCCCATGCCCCTTATACTCCCTATTACTGACTCCTAGCATTGGTGTGGTGCATTTGTTACTGTTAATGAATATTAAGATATTACAGTTAACTCTAGTTCATGGTTTGCATTTTTCCCATATTCCAGTCTATTATTATTTCCTTATAATATTGCTATACATTTGTTCTAGTTTATGAAAAAAATTTTGTATATTTGTCCTGTTAATCACAGTCATTGTTCACCACCAGATTCACTGTATTATAGGTTCCTTTGTTTAATCTCTAGCTCTTCTCTGGTGATACACATGACTCTAAACATCTGCCTTCAGCCACATTTACACACAATTCATCACTGTTAATTATATTCACAATAATATTCTACCATCATCTCTATCCATTTCCAAATCTTTACGTTAAACCTAGTTAAGAATTCTGCCCATACTAAGCACTACTCCTCATTCTCTAGCCTCATTCTATCTCTTAGTAACCTATATTCTATATGTCTGTGAGTTTACATATTTAGTTCATATTAGTGGTCATGCAATATTTGTCCTTTTGTGTCTGACTTATTTCACTCAGCGTAATGTCCTCAAGGTTCATTTGTGTTGTCATGTGTTTCAAGACTTCATTCCTTCTCACTTCTGAATAATATTCATATGAATAATATTCCATATACCACATTTTGTTTATCCACTCTTCGGTTGGTGGACACTTGGGTTGTTTCCATCTTTTGGCAGTTGTGAGTAATGCTGCTGTGAACATCAGTGTGCAAGTGTCTGTTCAAGTCCCTGCTTTCAGATCTGGGTATATACCAAATGGTGGGATTGCTGGATTGTAAGGCAACTCCATGCTTAGCTTTCTGGTAAACCACCAAACTATTTTCCACAATGGCTGTACCATTTTACATTCATTTAACATTCCACCAGCAGTGAATAAATGTTCCCATTTCTCTACATCCTCTTCACACTTGTAGTTTCCTGTTTTTGTAATAGTGGCCATATTCATAGGTATGAAATATCTCATTGTTATTTTGATTTACATTTCCCTAATAGTGATGATGAGCATCTTTCATCTGCTTTTAGCCATTTGTATTTCTTTGAGAAAATGTCTATTCATGTCTTTTGCCTATTTTTAAATTGGGTTATTTTTTTCTTGTTATAGTTTTTTTTTTTATGTGTATATATATTCTGAATATCAAAGTCTTACGATGTATGGTTTCCAAATATTCTCTCCAGTTGAGTTGGCTGCCTTTTCACCATTTTGACAAAGTCCTTTGAAGCACAGAAGTATTCACATTTGAGGAGGTCCCATTTATCTATTTTATCTTTCATTGCTTGTGCTTTGGATATAAGGTGTAAGAAACTAACGTTAGATTAGATCTTGAAGATGTTTCTCTACATTTTCTTCTAGGAGTTTGATGGTACTAGCTCTTGTATTTAGATCCATTTGAAAAAAATTTTGTGTAGGGTGTGGAGTAGGTGCCCTCTTTCACTTTTTTGGACATGGACATGCAGTTCTCGCAGTACTATTTAAGAGGAAACTGTTCTGTCCCAGTTGAGTTGACTTGGGAGCCTTGTCAAAAATCAATTGACCGTAGATCTGAGGGTCTATTTCTGAATTCTCAGTTCAGTTCCATTGATCACTATATCTATCTTTATGCTAGTATAGTACCATTCTGTTTTGACCATTGTGGCTTTATAATATGCTTTAAAGTCAGGAAGTATGAGTCTTCCCACTTTATTCTTCTTTTCAAGGTGTTTTTGACTATTTGAGCCTCCTTACCCTTCCAAATAAAGATGATAATTAGTCTTTCCTTTTCTGCAAAGTAGGAAAAAAGAAACTATTAAGAGCGCACTATCTTTATAATCATAGTTATTTCAGTTCTTATATTCCACCACCTTAGTTGTAATCTGAATTTCTTAGTCTCTTTCCTATTTTCATAATAAACAACGCTTATGATACCTCAACAATATTTTGCATGTTTAAATGAAGTAGAAAAAGCTTTGAGAATTAAACATTTTATTCATACCCAATTCATTTTTCATTACTTTTTTTTTTTTTTTGCATGGGCAGGCACTGGGAATTGAACCTGGGTCTCCAACATGGCAGGCGAGAACTCTGCCTGTTGAGCCACGATGGCCCACCCAGACCCGTTCAGTTTTTAAAATAACCAATTGTGCATTCGGGGCAAATAAAAGTTTTCAGTTTGTAATTAGTATTTTTTTTTAACCAACAATATACAGCAGCTTCTGTAGACTGCCATTTCTGGATTTGGACAGGTGTGAATAGTAGGAGAATTGACAATCTAAAAGTCTTTTGGGAAAAAACTATTCGCAATATCAATTTCTTTTTTTACTGATTTGAATAATTCTTTTTTTTCAAATATTTTTATTGAGAAATATCCACACACACACCCGTCCAATCAAATTTATACGATTAGTGGCTTACAGTGTCATGACTTGGTTGTGTATTCTTCACCATGATCATTTTTAGAACATTTATACCATTCCAGAAAAGGAAAAAAAGAACTCATATATATCCCATACCCCTTACCCCCCACCACATTGATCCAATATTTCAATCTATCCAATTTTTACCTTTTATCTCCCCCATTATTTATTTTTATTCTTACTTTTTTTACTCATTTGTCCATACCCTGGATAAAAGGAGCATCAGACACAAGGTTTTCACAATCACACAGTCATATTATAAACTATATAATTGTACAGTCTTCAAGAATCAAGGCTAGTGAAACACAGTTCAACAATTTCAGGTACTTCCCTCTGGCCGCTCCAATCTACCATAAACTAAAACAAAAATTACATAAAAACTATATAATGCATATGAATAATGTCCAGGATAATCTCCCAGCTCTGCTTGAAATCTCTCAACCACTGAAATTTTGTCTCATTTCTCTCTTCTCCCTTTTGGTCAAGAATGCTTTCTCATTCAAATGATGTTGGGTCCTAGCTCATCCCTGGGAGTCAGGTCACATGTTGTAAGAGAGATTTATATCCCTGGGAATCACGTACCATGTAGCGGAGAGGGTGGTTAATTCACCTGCCAAGCTGCCTTAGGGAAGTCACATCTGTACAACAAAAGAGGCTCTCCAGGGGTGACTCCTAGGCATAATTACCAATAGGCTTACTCTCTCCTTTGTAGGAATAAACTTCATAGGGGTAAGCCCCAGGATCAAGGGCTCAGTTTATTAAATTGGTTGTCCCCACTACTTGCAAGAATATCAGGAATTCTCTAAATGGGGATGTTGAATATTTCCTCCTTTCTCCCCAGTCCCCCAAGGGGAATTTGCAAATACTTTTTGATTCTCTGCCCAAATTAATCTGGGATATATCAGGGCACCGCCCTAACCTGTATGAACCAACTAGATCTCACACTGTATTCAAGATTTCATGTAATTATAGTGTTCAAGTAAACTGATCATACAAGTTAAATTAGATAATGTGCTACTAAAAATACAATTTTTACACCAAATAAACCTCTCTTCCCTTTAATCTTGCACAGAGGTTGAAGTTTGAAGATACAGGCCATTCATCCTTGACCCAGTATTGAATAATTCTTAATTGTAGTAAATTATTCTCCATCTAGTCTAATTCTTTCATGTTGCAATCTTTTTCATTTTATTCTGCCATGAGTAATGAGCAGCTGATAATTATCTTTTGTGAAATAACTCTTCCCATTTGAAGATAATGCTCCTCAAATGATCTTTATCACAGAGATGCACTTTTTCTGCACTTGAAATTAATAACTGCATTTTTTACACGATCAGCTATTTCAAATATGTTTGCTATAAAGAAAGTAGTGCCCATATCTTATTCCACCTTCTTCTCTTAAAGTCCTTCCATCAGTTAGATTGCATGCAGTGTTAACATTAGCAATTATATTTGTATAATGTGTAATTTAATCTCTCCTGTAGTTAGCCTTAGTTTAACTGTTTTTCTAGCTTTTAATAACTTCTTTCTAAGAATTTCTTACTTAATAAGGATATTGTCAATGTGTAATAATTTTGTATCTCAGTTGAAATGTACTGCTAATCCCATTATGGCAGACAGTTGCCTATCCAACTGCTATTACCTCCACTTTTTCCTTGTTAACAGTACCATATTTTATTCAGATAGTTGGCAAAAAAGATCTGTTTTCCTCAGGGAGATTGGGATCTTACCCAAGCCCCTGGAGGTCGGGGTTGGGGATTAGTTGAGGTGGTGGGATGCATCGTGATTATTCTAAACCAGAAGTGGTGGTTTAATTCATTACGGTCTGTGATTAGTCCAAGGCACAACTTTCTGCAGTAAAGGAAACCCTGTATCAATGCTGTCTGATATGGTAGCATGAGCCATATGTGGCAATTGAGCCCTTGAAATGAGAGGTTGAATATTAATTTAATTTTAATTTAAGTAGCTACATGTGACTAATAGGTGCCACATTGAAGAGTATAGGTCTAAGATGTGGACAAAAGTGTGCTGGCAAGGACCTCCTTTTTTAATTAAAAAGTCAAAGCTTTGTGAGATAAGGCTTTTTGCCTCTTTTCCCTCCTTGTAGCTGTTAATGCCAACAAGATGCCTAGAGGTGGAACAGCTATCTTAGAATCATTAAACAGCAAATGTGAGAATAAAACCTATATTGAACAATGGTACAGCAGAAAGATTAGAAGGAAGCTGGGTTGTTGAGGACATTGTTGTACACTTGTATTAATGTGAGCAATCCCCAACATTGGACTTAATATTGCATGAGAAAAATAAATACAATTGTTTAAGCCATGATGTTGGGTTTTCTGTTACTTTAGCCATAAATGTTTTTACTAATATATTTATCATCCAGCTTCTTTTTTTTCTAACATACAAAAACTTAATTTTAGACATGCCAAGGAAAAATATTTCAAAATTTAATTAAAGCCAACAAATAATTATATATAACCAAAGAAGAAATATCTTGTTGCAGCCCTGTATTTCTAAGTCAACAAAGGTGATAAAAATGCATATTTAAGCAGTTTTAACCAAAAAAAAAAAATAATGAATTGAGATTAAGGAGGATGGAGAAAATATAGAAATGGAAGACAAGCGTTTCAGAGTGCTCTAAATATACAATTAACCTTTTTATTGGCAAATATTTCAAAGATTGTTTCTTCTAATATCACAGTCCATTAACTTTCAAAGTTAACTTCATGTTACTTCATTTCATAAGACTATACAATTCTACAAAGGAGTTTTTGTTCAGAATGGAATATGAGGAGTTGAGGTTGAGAAATTAAACTGTTGTGTGACAGAGCAGGGAATAGGACTAGAATGTTGGGGATTCCCAAGTCACTGCTCTCTCTAATATGCTATAGTGCATCTGTTTATCCTGTAAAAGGTGCCCACTTAAGAGAGACAAAATTGAGGACCAGATATATCCAAGGCCACATAGCTTGTTAGCAGAACGGGTTTAGAAATCAGATCTTCTGACTTGTAAAACGATGTTTTTTAATTGAATATTCAAAGCGTCTATTGAAGAACAGAGTAATGAAGCATCTCATTCTGTCATCTTGATTTGTAAGTGTAGTTTTTTTATACTATATCAGATTGATAGAGTATAAATATATCTATCAAAATTTATTTTGATTTAAGTAATTTAAACTAAATTGCCTGTTTAAGATATATTAATTCACTAATAATCAATATGAGAACTATTTCAAACTAAAACTATTTTGAACTTCCTTCATTTTAAACTTCTGATGTCCCCTGTCTCTCTTCTCACTCTTGACAGGTAACCTCTCTTACCACTTCAGAGAAGAGAGAAGGCACCAGATGAAAACATGCTCAATGTCAGATATCACCTACTCTGCCTCCCCTCAACTTACTATAGGAGAAAGAAGCCCAGGTCTTTTCTGAGCTATCTCCTGTCACTATCCCCTCATTTCTTTCATACTTCGTTCGTATTTCATTTCATGAACTTGCCACACTTGTGTAACCAAGCCTGTCTTCTCCCAAATTTCACATCATCTCCTTTCTTCATTCTTCATCCTTATGCTATTTGTTTTCTTCAGTATCTTTTCTCTCTTTGGTTTCAACTAGATTAACACTAAATTAGGCTCAAGTAATTATAATTTTAAAAGTATGTTCTTCCTTATTTCTGCAATCTCTTCCCCAAGTACTGTCCTCTTTTTTTCCCTCAGTAATTTTCTTCAGTAGTCCACATTCCTCTTCTTCCCTTCCCATTCTTTAAGTTGCCCCAGTTTAGCATTTCTTCCAGTTATTTCTTTGAAACAATTTAGTTCCATGTCACCAATCCAATGGATATTTTTCAATCCTTTAAAACGTGACCATGTCCCATCTTCCTTATGTTCTATTATATATCTCAAATCTGTCCATTTATCTTCTTTTCCATTGCCACTACCCTTGTCCAAGCTTCCTGATTCCTGGGCTACTACAGGAACCTGCTACCTAGGTTTTCTGCCTCCTCACTTGTCCCCCTAAACCACTCTCCACTGCAGTCAGAATATAAGCACCATTAATAATGCATTCTTCCACCCCCCCACCTTGTCCAGACTCTCCACTGGTTTTGGCTTTGTTGCTCTTAATGTGGCTTTTAAGGTTCTGTACAGCACCAGCATCACGAGAAGGATTCCTTAACTGTAAACTGTCCCCTCCACTTTCCTTATCTGATTCATGAAATATGAATTCAGAATTCATATTCCATGGGCTGGCTGTGCTTATTTCTTCCACAAAATTTTTTATTTGTGGTTCTCTCGGTATAGAACAAAGCCTTTCTTGACTCGTCTTACAGAATAGTAAGGTCAGGCCCCTAATGTCATACATTTTTATTCTACTTGTAATTTTTCTATATATATTTTCATTTTGAAGTGGTTTAAGACTCAACAATAAGTTGGAAAAATTGTACAGAAATTTCCCATGTTTTAGCTTTCCCCCATTGTAATATCTTATATAACCACAGTGTATTGTCAAACCAGGAAATTGACATTGGGACGTTACTGTTAAGTCAGATTCAGATTTTAAAATGTTTACAGATTCTGAAATTGTGTCATATGTAGATGCATTTTACCATCACCACAATTAGCATAAGAGCTGTTCCATCACAACAAAAATATTCCCTCATGCTATCCCTTAATAGTTAAATCTTCACTCAGTCCTCATGCCTGACATCCACTGATCTGTTTTACATCACAATAATTTTGTTATTTTAACAGTGTTACATAAATTGAATCATACATTGAGTTTCTCTTTGAGATTCTTTTTTTCCACTCAGAATATTGCCCTTCAGATATTTCAGAGTTTTGGTATTATTCCTTTTTGTTGCTAAGAAGTAGTCCATTGTATGAATGTACCACAGTCTGTTTATCATTCACCCTAGGAAGAAATTTGACATTGCCAATTTTTGGCTACTGCAAATAAAGCTTTTATGAATATTTATGTAATGAATTTTATATGAACATAGATTTGTATTTCTTTAGAATAAATATCCTGAGTATTACTGCTGGTTATATGGTTAAGTATATGATTAATTTTATTAGAAACTGCCACTCATTTAAAGAATCTATTGCAGAAGTTCTACACTATCTCTTCCAGAAATTACAAGAAGAACTATCTCTTCCAGAAAAATACAAGAATGAACTTCCCAGTTCATTATATGAAGCCGGCATTACCCTGATATCAAAACAAGAAAAAGATGTCACGTGAAAATAAAACCACAGAACAATATCCTTTATGAACATAGACAAAAATCCTCAATAAAATAATAAGAAATCAAGTCTAACAATATATGAAAAGAAAAATACACCACAACCAAGTGTGTAGTTATTCCAGAAATGCAAGGCTGACTCAATACGTGAAAATCATTCATTATAATCCAACATATGAAAAAATTTTTTAAAAATGAAGACCATCATATCAATGCCAAAAACATTTGACAAAATTCAACATCTATTTATGATTTTTTAAAGCAAATCAAAAGTAAAACTCAGTAGTGGAAGGAAACTTCCTTAATCTGATAGAATATTAAAAAACTACACTTAAAAATCAAGATGACAGAATGAGATGCTTCATTACTCTGTTCCTCAATAGAAGCTTTGAATAACTAGCAAGAACTAGCAGAAACATATTTCTCAAGGCTCAAGAAACGATTACAGGAACAGGTTAAGTGCCACTACACTAAGAAGGCAACTTAAAAGTGGTAGGATCTCTCTCCAGTCAAAAGCAGAGATTAGCAGAATGGATAAAAAAAAAAAAAACCACGACACAACCATATGTGGTTTGTAAGAGGCTCACCTTAAATTCAAAGACATAAGTAGGTTGAAAATGAAAGGATGGAAAAATATAGGATGAAAACTGACCAAAACAGAGCTGCAATACCTATACTAATTTCAGATAAAACAGACTTTAAGAGGTGAGAGCGTAGGTGGTTCAGTGGTAGAATTCTCACCTGCCATGCAGGAGACCCAGGTTTGATTCCTGGCCCATGCACTTCCCAAACAAGCAAAAATAAATGGAAAACGAAACCAAAAAAAAGAAAAATTCAACAAATGGTGCTGCATTAAGGGGATACCCTCATAGAAAAAAGTGAAATGTGACCCCTTCCATACAGCATACAAAACGAAAAAATAGACTTTAAGTAAAAAACTCTACGAAAGGCAAAGAAGGTCACCCATTCTATACTGATAAATGGGTCAATATAATAAGAAGACATAACAATTATAAGTATATATGTACCTTACATCAGAGCCCCCAAATATTTGAAAAAAATATTGACAGATTTGAATGGAGAAACAGATAGTACTACATTACTAGCAGGAGATTTCAATACACCACCTTGAAAAATGAATAGAATATCTTGATGGAACCATAAGGAAATAGAAGACTTGAACAACACTACATCAGCTAGAAGTAGCAGATAAATATGTATAGAACACTGCACTCAACAGCAGCAGAATACACATTCTTCTGTAATGCACATGGATCGTTCTCCAGGATAGACCATATATTAGGACACAAATCAAGTATCAATACATTAAAAAATATTGATGTCATGACGTCATCCATGTATTGTGGAAATTAACATATTCAAATAAATGGGCCAAAGAAGAACTCACAAGGGAAAACTGGAAATATCTTGAGGTATAAAAAAATGAAAAACCTACCAGAACTTATAGGATGCAGCAAAGGCAGTGCTGAGAGGGAAATTTATACCCCTAAATTCTTAAAATAAAAAAGAAATCTCAAATCAGAGACCTAACTTCAAAATGAGAATATAGAAAAAGAATAGCAAACTAAACCCAAAGCAAGCAGAAAGGAAAATAACAAAGATTATACCAGAGTTAAATTAAATAGAAAATTAAAAAGTAATAAATCAATAAAAGCAAAAGATGGATCTGTGAAAAGATGAAAAAAATTGGCAAACCTATAGCTAGATTGACAAAGAAAAAAGAGAGAACACAACTAATAAAAGAAATGAAAGGGGGATAATTACTATAAACCCACTGGAATAAAAAGAAGTATAAGAGCATACTTTAATCAACTGAAGACCAACAAATTAGATAATCTAGACAAAATGGACAAATTCCTAGACACACACAAAACTACCCACAGTAATTCAGGATATGGGGAATGTAGAGATACACAGAAGCTAGAAATGGGTGAAAAGTCAGCTAATGCAATTGACCTTAAATATAAGGGAGTGAATAGAAGTGAGTTGCCATATTGAAGGTAAGCATGATTGAAAGGGGTTGTATACAGCCATGTATACCACTGGTTAACACTACAATTATAATGTTACATTATAATTATTACATTAAGCTATACAGAATTACAAGCCTCATTCCATTCTGGGTTCCATGTGTTTGGGTTGTTTAAATGATATATCCATACAGGTTGAGTTAGATTATGTACCACAGAAAATTTAGGTTTTGGACAAAATAAACCTCTCTTCCTTTGGCCTCATAAAGTATGTGAAGTTCTAAAATACAGACAATGTTCTCCTGACCCCTGTATTCTGATTTACCTTAGTCCTGACTCACTGATTTTGTTCTTTTCTGTAATTGAAGCCTGACCTCTTTTTCAATTTCTTAATAGTTGTATGTGGCAATGCTGACCTTCAGAACTTCAGAACTCCTATTTTGAGTCTTTGGTGTCACACAGGTACCTGCAGTTCCAGGGTTATACATATATATAGCATGGCCTCTCAAAATCTAGAAGTAACAATTACCGCTCTGGACTAAATGTGACTGCTCTAAAGGCTTTGTTCCCGTTCTGGGCCATGTGTTTGGGTTATTTAAATGAGCCAAATAGCCAGGTTAATTTAGATCATGTATTAGAGAAAATTTAATAAACCTCTTGGCCTTTGGTCTCATATAGTAGGTGAAACTGTACATACACTATCATCTTTTGCCCTATATTCTGATTTACCTTAGTCCCAACCACATCAGTTTTGTTTTTGTCTCTAATTGAAGCCTGATCTCTTTTTCGGCTACTTTAACTGTTATTATGTGTAGCAATGCAGATTTTCAGAGGTGCAGAACTCCAGTTCTGAATTTTAGGTGTCACAGAGATACTCAAAGTTCCAGGGAAATACCACCTTGTACACATATAACTCAGTATCTTAGAATCTAGAAATACACTTACAACTTCAGACTAAGTATGGCTGCTCTAAGAATTTATAATCTTGGCTCCAATTTTCTTATAAGTACTTTCTGAAAAAGACTATAGCATATTCTTTTGTTTCTGCCTTATTTTGCAGAAAATATTGTCCCCAAAGTTCATTCAGTTCATTGTGTGTCATGACATCATTCCTTTTTGTAGCCGTACAGTGTTCCATCATATATATATATATATTCCATCTTATGTATATTAAATCTTTTGGCTTCTCAGTCATTGTACCCTTTGACCCCCTCTGTCCATTGGACATCATGGATAATGTGAAAATTACGTGTTACAGTATCCTCACTTGGTTATTTAATCAGCAGCACTCTCAGTATTAGACAGTTTTCATTGGTCCGAAGAAACAAAGAACCAATAAACACACCCACACTAAATATCAGTCAGAACCTCCCCTAATCTCTTGTCCCTCGCCTGCAATTATTTACCCCTGGTATTTCTGTGATAGTGTTGCTGTCTTCCTGTTATCTGTAGGCCATAGCATACAATATTTATTTTCCCCCATACCCTTCTATTGTTGACTCTTTGTACAAGATCAAACCTTTGAAGGAGTTCATGTGAGAACTTATTTATAATTGTAGAGTTGATCAATGGGATACATGGCAGTTTACAATCCTTTCCATCATATTCACCTTCAAAATGGCAATGTTACTTATAACCCCATTAATTAGCTACCATCACTTCTGTCCATTCCCTTACATTTAAATTCAACCCCATTGAGTTACCTTTCTTGAGTCTCTAGCTTCTGTGTACCTCTAGGACCCCTGTATTCTACAGTGTAAACCTTTGAGATTATCTGTACAAAAGTCATAATAGTGAAATCAGTATCTATTCTTTTGTGTCTGACTTATTTCACTCAGCATTATGTCCTCAAGGTTCATCCATGTTGTCATATGCTTCAGGACCTCATTTCACCTTACTGCTGCATAGTATTCCATCATATGTATATACCACATTTTGTTTATCCACTTGTGAGCATTTGGATTTTTCCATCTTTTGGGAATTGTGAAAAGTGCTGCTATGAACATTGGTGTGCAAATGTCTGTTCCTGTCATTTCTTTAATCTCTTGGCTATATACTGAGTGTTGGTATTGCCAGGTCATAGGGCAACTTGAAATTTAGTTTTCTGAGGAACTGCCAAACTGCCTTCCACAGCAGCTGTACCATTATACATTCCCACCAGCAGGGAATATGTGTTCCAATTTCTCCACATCCTCTCTTCATTGTGGTTTTTTATTTATTTAATAGCAGCTTTTCTTGTGAGGTGAAATCTCATTGTAATCTTGATGTGCATTTCCCTTGTAGCTAATGAAGATGAACATCTCTTCATGTGCTTCTTAGCCATTTGTATTTGCTCTTTGGAAAAATGTCTATTCATATCCTTGCCCATTTTAAAAATGGAGTATTTGTTCTTTTGTTGTTGAGTTGCATAATTTATTTATGTACATAGAATATCAAACCTTTGTCTAATACATGGTTTTCAAATATTTTCTCCCATTGAGTTGGCTGCCTCTTCAACTTTTTGACAAAATCCTTTGAGACACAGAAGCTTTTGATTTTAGCAGTTTTTTTTCATTGCTTGTGCTTAGGTGTAAAAGTTTAGGAAGCTACCCCCTATTAGTAGGTCTTGAAAATGTTTCCCTATACTTTCTTTTAGGAGTTTTATGGCATTGGATCTTATACTTAGGTTCCATTTTGAATTAATTTTTGTATAGGATGTAAGGTAAAGGGTCTCTTTCATTCTTTTGGCTATTGATGTTGAGATCTCCCATGCCCATTTATTGAAAAGACTATTCTGTCCCAATTCAGTGGATTTGAGGGCCTTATCAAAGATCAATTGGCCGTAGAGTTGGTGGTCTATCTCCGTAATCTCAATTTGATTCCGTTGTTCAATACTTCTGTCTTTGTGCCAGTACCATGCTGTTTTGGCCGCTGTAGTTTTATAGTAAGCTTTTAAAGTCAGTAAATGTTAGTTTTCTGCCTTTGCTCCTCATTTTTTTTAGGATATCTTTATCTATTCAAGGTCTCTTTCCCTTCCAAATAACTTTGATAACTAGATTTTCCAAGTCTTCAAAGTAGGCTGTGGGAATTTTGACTGGAATTGCATTGAATTTGTAGATCAGTTTGAGTAGAAGTGACATCTTAAAGACATTCAACCTTTCTATCCATGAGCACGGAATGTCTTTCCATCTATTTAGGTCTTTGATTTCTCTTAGCACTGTTTTCAGTGTACGTTCTTGACATCCCTGGTTAAGCTTATTTCTAGAAACTTGATTTTTTTGGTTGCTATTTTAAATAGATTTTTTTCCTTAACTTTCTCCTCAGTTAGTTCATTGCTTCTGTATAGAAATATTGCTGATTTTTGTACATTAATCTTGTATCCCACCAATCTGCTGAATTTGTTTATTAGCTCAAGTAGTTTTGTCATAGATTTCTCAGAATTTTCCAAGTATAAGATCATATCATCTGCAAATAATGAAAGTTTTACTTCTTCCTTTCCTATTTTGATCCCTTTTATCTCTTTCTCCTGCCTGATTGCACTAGCTAGAACTTCTTTTACAAAGTTGAATAATAGTGCTGACAATGAGCATCCTTGTTTCATTTCCAATCTTAGGCAGAATGCTTTCAATCTCTTACCATTAAGTATGATATTGGCTATGGGTTTTACAGTAGTAACTTTGAATGTTAATAGACTAAACTCGCCAATTAAAAGATGCAGATTGTTAGAATGGATTAAAATATGCTCCATCTATATGTTGTTTACAAGAGACATATGTTAGACCCAAGTACACAAATGGATTGAAAGTGAAAGGATGGAAGAATATGTTTGATACAAGCTGTAACCAAAAGAAAGCAGGAATGGCTATATTCATATCAGATAAAAATAGACTTTAAATGTAAAGATGTCATAATATATGAAGAAGAATAACAAAGATTAAAACAGAAATAAATGAACTGGAGAACAAGAACAACAGTAATAACAACAACAAAAAAAAACAATAGAAGGAAACAGCAAAACCAAAAGTTGGTTCTTTGAGAAAATCAATAAAATCAGTGGATGCCTAGCTATGCTACAAAGCAAAAAAAGAGAGAGGACGCAAATAAGCAAAATCAGAAATGAGAGGGGGGTCATTACCGTAGATCCCGAAGAAATAAAAAAAAAAAATCATGAGAGAATACTATGAACAACTATATGCCAACAAACTAGGCAATTTAGATGAAATGGACCTATTCCTAGAAACGCACAAACTACGTACACTGACTCGAGAACAAATAGAAGATCTCAACAAACCAACCAACTACAAGTACAGAGCCAGTCATCAAAAAAACTTCCTATAAAGAAAAGCCTGGGCTCAGACGGCTTCACAGGGGAATTTTATTAAACACTCTAAAGAGAACTAACACCAATCCTGCTCAAACTCTTCCAAAAAATTCAGGAAGAAGGAATGCTACTTAACTTATTTTATGAAGCCAGTATCTAATACCATAAGTAGGTAAAGATGTTACAAGAAAGGAAATCTACACACCAATCTCCCTAATGAACATAGATGCAAAAATTCTTAATAAAATATTAGAAAATCAAATCCAGTTATTCATTAAAAGATTTTTACATCACGACCAAGGGGGTTGATACCAGAAATATTATACCATCTTATCCTATAGTTTGTATCAGAGCTATATGTTCTTTTCCCCCTTCCTTTTTATTTTTTAAGTTACCCTTACTGGTATTCTTCAATTCTATCCCCTCCTGCAGACCTTCCTCTCCCGCTTTTCTTCTTCAGCTGACAGGACTCCCTTTACTATTTATAAGGCAGGTCTCTTGTTGACTAGTTCTCCCAGTTTTTGTTTGTCTGAAGATTTTAATCTCTACCTCAATTTTGAAGGATAACTTGGGTACAGAACTCTTGGTTGGAAGCCTTTCTCATTCACGATCTTAAATATATCGTAGCAGTGCCTTCTCACCTCTATTATGTGCTATTGCATAGTCTGAATTCAGTCTTATGTGGTTTCCCTTGAATATAGTAAATCACTTTTCTCTTGCTGCTTTCAGATCTTTCTGCTTCTCCACAAAATTTTACTGATTAGTATGTGTATTGGAGTAGGCCTGTTTGGATTTATTCTGTTTGGGATTCATTGGACCTCTTTGATTTGCATATTTATGCCTTTTATAAGTGTTGGGAAATTCTCTCCAATTATATCTTCAATTAATCTTACCAGCCTTTTACTCTTCTCTTTCTGGGACAACAGTGATTCTTATGTTTGTGTGCCTTTTATTGTCCATCATTTCCCTAAGACCTAGTTCCATTTTTTCCATCTTTCTTGCCATTTGTTCATTTTTATACTCTAGTTCAATTGTTCTATCTTCTAGCTCACTTATTCTCCATTCTGTTTCTTTGACCTGCTATTGTGTGTCTCTAGTATATTTCTAATTTGATGTGCAGTATCTTTTATCTCTGTGAAATCTGGTATTTTTCTATTTAATCATTTGAATTATTTATGATCTTCTAGTGTTTTCTTGTATCTTTATTTCTTTATATATATCCTTGAGTAATTCCATTTTCTGTGTTCCCTCTGGTGTCTTGATTTGGTCATTTAGCTGGGCCATTTCTGCCTGAATCTTCACATCCTTTGTGATTTTCTGTTTTGGGAGCGATTGATTGTCTTAATAAGGTTATTTTGCAAGTTGGTCTTCTTCACTCAAATAAAGTTTTGTATTTTATCAGGTTTGCATTGAAGGTCCCCATTTGTACTTTGTTTGTTAGTAATTCCCTGTCAAACCAAGTCCTGATATCATGTGTGGGATGCACTTGAGGGTCTATTAATACCTAATCAGGGGTGCACAAATAGTTCAATGGCAGAATGCCCACCCACCATGTGGAAGACTTGGACTTATCTCCTGACCCATGTACCCCCAAACAAAGAAACAAGCAAACAAAAACCACCTCAACAGTAGTAGGTCCAAAGCCAGAAGGAGACAACCCAAGATATATTGGGAATGAACTCAGACTAGTGCCCACAGAAGAGAAAGAAAACAATTTAAAAAATATAATATTTAAGTAAAAATAAAAAAAAATAATAAAAATATAGAAAATGTATATTTAAAAAAAACTCTAGGCAGTAGGGAGTTTTCCAGATTGCACTTCTTTCTAGCAGATGGCCTTCTTGAACCACCTCCTCCCTTCAGACCCTTCACTCCCCAGCTGCAGCAGCCAGTTGGGCAAGGTGATGGCACAGGGGTGGGGGGTTGGGGAGGGTGTCACATGTTGCATGGCAGCGGGATGGCCAGTTCCAGCACATGGATCTGGGCAGTTGATCATGACACCTGGCAAGGCAGCCATTACATAACCTGGTGCCTAGCAGATTAGCTGCCCACAGCTCCCAATAGGATGTCCACTCACAGGAACAGCCCCTCTTGGTGAGCGGCACTGCATGCCCCAGGGCTCCCCATAGGTGCTGCCAGCCGCCAGCCTGTGCCTGGAGATCTCCCCAGCTAAGTTGCTGAGGCTGGCAGGAGAAGAGGGATAGTCCATTCCCTCAGATCAGCCCTTCCTTGCATGCAGCCACCCATCCCTGTGAGGCCGCGGCTGAACAGAATCACCCTGCCAACACCCTGCCTTTCTCTACCAGGACCTCCCTGTGAAATGCTGAAGACCCTCCTAGATCACTTTCCACCTGGAACCACAGTTCCCATCATCTTTTCTGTCCCATCTCTTATTGCTTCATGGAGCAGGGGCAAACCCAGCCTGCCCTACTCTGCCATCTTCCTGGAACTCCCTGTAGATTTTTAAATTCCATGACATCAGAGACCATATATGTTTCTGGCCATGACTGTCTTTCCAGCTTCTAGCTATGCATAATACACATATGAATGAATGAAAAAAAATACTATGAATATTTAGGTATAATTTAGTTAAATCTTTCTTCCAAAAGTAGCTTAGCTTCACTTCTGATTTCCTGGTAAAAGAAATTGAAATCAGGAAGTGACTTCAAAACTCTGATCTGCATATCATGAAGAAAATTATGGTAAGGCTGCCAAAGCGATTATACCTATGCCACATAAATAATAGAGAAATCAATACTTACCAATTTGACTACTTTGAGATATATGAACTTGAGCCATTCTTAATGGCTCCAGAATTTTCTCCAACTCTAAGGATATTGTGAATGGCTAAGAATGATGTGTTATAGAAAGGTCTAATTAGAGGTTCTCAAAGTGTGGCTACCTGGGAACTTGTAAGAACTGCAAATTCCTGGGCCCCACCCTAGATCTATTAAATTAGAAATTTGGGGTGGTGATTCAGCAGTTCCCGAGGCCCACTAAAATTAGAGACCATTTGTCTATGTTAGCCTCAGTAATTTAAAGACCATTTTTGGAAGAAAGAAGTGATTCTGTGGAGATCTGTATGTTACCTTTGTTTCTTATGTTGTGATTATCTGTGATATTCTTTGTTTTTATTACCTCTGTCTTCCTGTTTTTCCCTCTTTTGCTTTCTTTCTTTTTCCATTCTGTTCTTCCTACAACCCATTTCTGGGGCCATAATAAAGAACAGAAGTCTATACACATATATATGGTGGATTGAAGCATATACCCTGATTTAGACATATCCTTGATCCGCATTCCTGCATGTGTGAATGCATTGTAAACAGGATCTTTTGAAAATGTTATTTTAGTTAACATGGAGTCCAATTGAATGAGGCTAGATCTTAACCCAGATTACTGGAATATTTTATAAGCAGAATGAAATTCAGACAAAAAGAGAAAGTGCCTCTCAGAACAGCCAGAAGCCAGTCATCAACAGAACCTGGAAGAGAAAGGAGAGGACATCGCCATATGACAAGAAAGCCAAGGAACCTAAAAATGCCGACCAGCCACAGTGCTACTGACCCTGGGAGAAAACAATCCCCCTAGGCTCTGAAGCAGTGAGCCAATAAATTCCTGTTGTTTAAGCCAAAGCCAGTTTATAGTATTTATCACAACAGCCTTGTAAATTAAGTCAACATGCTTATTTTGCATGTGGAATGGAATGTTTGTCCCTTAGTAATTTCTCTAACTAACTATTTAGCTCAGAAGTAAAGCTGAATTCATTTGACTTATATTAATAGCTCTCAATAGCTTTTTTAAAAGATATTTTTAAGAGAAGGGGGTGGAGGTGGGTCAGTGGTCTTTAAAAAAGAAATTGTATTTTTATCTATTTGACTATACCTATATATATATGTTTGTGTTTCTTTCCATACTCAATTGTAATAACCACAAAATAACCACATACTCAATTGTAGAAGGTATGAGCTTAGCCTTTCAGTGGACATAGCAAAAGGTAGGAATAATATAATTTCTATTCTGTACTCTTTGTTGCTTAAGGTCAAATCTTGATTTATATTTAAAAAGATTTTGATGCCTAAAAAAATCAAATTAAAACATATTGTAACAAGCAATCTCCAGGCACAACTGAATGAATCCCAATAGGGTCAACTGCATGTCCACTATTTAATATAAGAAAAATTAAGCACTATTAAGAGCATACAACTCATTTTTCCAGGCTTTAAGTGCATGAAAAATTTCTCTACCTCACAAACAGCTGCCACCATCCACAATCTTGGAGATAGTAATATTACAGATAAGTCATTGCTGGGGAAACATCTATCTGTAGAAGTCAGTATAATAATGAATCTTTTTAGGAGACAGAAAATGGATTAATAGCTTTGAAGAAATCTGAGCTCATACCCAACCAACAAAAGATACAATGCTAAGAATTTAGTTGTTAACGCAATTCCTTTTTAGGCAACATAAATATACATGTAAACTTGAGAAAGGATTATGTGAAAATGTATCAGATGAATGAACAAAAAAGTTGATGCTTATCAAAAATCATGTTCTTTTGAAAACTTTAGGTAACAACGTATGCCATCAACATCACATCAATTAAAAATCAAATTGAAGTTCTCCAGAGTGGTAACTATAGCCAGTCCTTTCAAGAGTTGGTCTCAAATGACAGCTGATTTAGGATCCAGTTTCACTGTTCTGGTCTACCTGTCAGACTCAGTATGACAGAGAGGATCTGAAACAGCACAGCCTCACTGGTTGGTAATTCCCCAAGACCCCACCCACCCTAACTGAAACAATGCAGGGATAACTATGGCTATAGTTCTTATGAGGAGAATCAAAGTTGGAGGGTCCCAGATAAAAACAATTAGAGAAAGACTATAAAATTGTCTTGCTAAAAGGAATTGCAAATAGCAAAATGCATATTCTGATGTAAGAAAAGTAATAGCAATTAGAAAATAGACATGGTGCCAAACAAATGTTTGCATGCCAAGTGGCATCTAAGAATTAGAGCTGCACCTAGAAACAGGGACTATATTTGTCAGTTGCTACCAGTTGGCTCTGTTAAGTGTATCTAACAGTCACCTGGCAGATTTACTATTTCGTCTTTACATATATGCAGAATTATTTTCAAATGTTAAAGAGAACGAAATATGAATATTTACAAATGACTCATGCCTGCATAAATGCAGTTTTGTTATGAATATTAGAATGAGAAGGATTTTAAAGAATACATATTAAGTAAAATTTAAGACAGTAGCATACAATATTGTTTTTTTCTCTTGGAGTCATACTGTTAAATATTTCATTGTTCTGCATGAGATTTCTCTAAATAATAAAGTTTTCCTATGAGGAAAAATATACCAGGCTAAAAAAATTATAATGGAATATTTTGTGTTTTAATTATATCCTCATTTAATTTTAGTAACTTTAAATCTGAACTTAAACTATTAACAAATCTCAAAGGTTGATGGATTAGTTTTTGCAATCATAATTTTAACAGGGTCATTAATTAGAAGTAGTACAATGCTATATTTTTAATTGTATACTTTTCCTTCTACAAAGTTGTGAAAGTACGCCATCTAGAGTTTAAATAAAAACTACTGGTGGTTTGATGTCATTTTAAACTATAAAAAGTAGGCATATTTTAATAAAACTCAAGCCAAATATAATATCAATTGTGGATTTTTTTCAAAACTATATGCTTTCTTTTACATGTAAATTTCTTTAGATTACTGTGTATGTTATAGGATATTTTTATTAATAATTCTGGATTAAGCAATTTACCTAATATGCCCACTTGAGATGGATAGCAATTTTAAAGCCCAATTTAATGACATTTGGACTGATGTTAAATATGCTATTATTAGTAATTAAAATATGGAAATACTTGAGATGTTACAAAAAGTGAATTTTGTGTATAAACGTAAGTACTTACACAAGTGCAAATTAAAAGATCCTTTAGGATCTTTTAATTTAATTGTAGAAAATGTAGCCATTGAGTAAGCTTTGATGGTAGAGAGATATCTGAACATATCAATAGACAAAGCTTCTCAAATGCTAATGAAATGTGAATGAAAGGACTTTTTTTTTTGGTCTCATTTTTTAGGCGAACTTGGGGAAAAAAATCATTCCTGAAAAGAACTGGTTTTAGAATTTAACCATACACTTAAATATCTTTATTGAGAAACCTCTATATTAAGAAAATATTGTGTAAGATGTTGAAGCCAATAGGGTTCTTGAACTAGGCAATACTTTAAAAAGTATTGGCATTTCCAGGCAAAACAAGCCAGAAATGAAAAGCAAATATTGTATGGTCTCATTTAGAAGATACTTACAAGAAAACAGTGTCTAGATTGTAAGTTCTTATAATAGTCACATTTAGTCTGGAGTGGTAATTGGTATTTCTGGATTTTGAGGGGCTGTTTTATATATGTATAACCTGATATTTAGAGATAAGAATAAAGCCAATGAGGTCAGGATTAAGATAATTCAGAATACAGGGGTAAGGAAGACCCCTGTCTATTTTAGAATGTCATCAACTCTATAAGACCAATGGAAGAAAGGTTTATTTTGTCCAGAACCTTAATTTTCTGTAGCACACAATCTAACTCAACCTGTCTGGATAGATCATTTAAACAATCCAAACTCAGGGAGCCCAGATTGAGATTGAGGGCCTTTAATCCTGTGTAGTTTAATGTAATGCCTGGATAAATCCCAGAGTATATTAAGCAGATAATCAAAAAGTATTGGCGAAATCCTTTAAAGAATGTGAGAAAAAATATGAAACTATTAAACTTTACTACCGGGAAAACCCTTGATATTGTGTCAAACATTAGGGACACCCAAATCAATAGGCCAAGCCCTTGATCTTTAGGCTTGCTCTTGTGAAGCCTGTGTATGTAATGGAGAAGCTTAGGCCACCTATAGGTGTGCCTAAGAGTTACTTCTGGAGGGCTTCTTTTGTTGTTCAGATGTGACCTCTCTCTCTCTCTAAGCCCAACTCTGCGAGTGAAATCATTGTCCTCTCCCCTATGTGGGACATGACACCCAGGAGTGAAAGTCTCCCAGTGATGAGCCTGGCCCTGGGACCATGGATCAACAATGCCAGAAAACCTACAGCCTCCAGATGGGTCCCTGGACCAAATAAGTTCTGAAATGCAGAGGGGCCAGCCTCTCCAGAACACCAACTAGTTTCATCACCCTATCCCATATTATCAACAGCCCCTTCCAACATGAAAAAGTTAGAATGGGCATGGCCCAAATACCCTAAAGGGTGGGAGAAAGATCAAAGGTGATGGTGGAGTTATACAGAGAAGGCAGGGTTTAACAAATGAGTATGATTGCTGAATCATTGCATTGATGTTTGTTTTAGTCTCCAGTGTCTTGGAGTAGCTGGAGATAAAAACCTAAAATTGTGGAGTTGTAGCCCATACTGAACTCTGAAAACTTCTACAACCAGCCATGGTGATATGCTTTATTTATTACTTTTTTGTATATATATTTTTCACAAAAAAGAAAAAAAAGCAGAGCTATGTGATGATATTGTGAAGCATTGATTGTACACTTTGGATGAGAACATGGTATGTGAATATATAATATATATCTATTAAAAATAAAAATAAATATTGGCATTTTGTACTGATTATGACTGAAATAGATTTTATGAAAAAAAATTAAGGCAAAACTTATGACTTTAAAACCAAAAGCTATTTGCAGAGGCTAAAAGCTCATATCTTATCTCTGCTTTAAAAGATCTTTTTCTGATTTTTGTATCTGTTGATATGTAATGCTTAGAATTTTTGTCTTGGGTTGTTCAGAATTTGAAACAATTGTGGGCAGGTGATGTTTTTTGTAAGTTGGCTCACAAGGGATCAGATTCTCTAATGAAATGCTGCTTTGATTTGTTAGTTTCTTGTATATGCCATTTGTACAAACTGGAGGAAAATTCCAGGATAATAGGGACCATGTCTTCGATTTTCCTTCCTCTATACCATCTAACATTTATTGCTCACAGAATTGATTTCACATTTTGCCTCCAAGGCAACTGAAGTTGGGGAAGAGTGTTATTCTATTGCCGACCTTTTAACATTCAAATTAGCTTATTAGTCTACTGATTAGTTACCAATATGTTTACAGTTTTTTTTAAATTGATTATGACAAATTTTATTTAAGGGACAGGAGGACCTCCTTGTCAGCAGTTGTGTCTTACAGAATGAAAGTTCAGAATGAAAAATGTATAAAATTTTTCAATCCACTAATAATATTAAACAAAGAAATTACTCTTTGAGTAACAGTAAAAATGTCAGTGTTTACCAAAGTAAAATAAATAAAAAAACCTGTTTTTCAGTTACAAGGCACGTAGGCATTTTATTTATAATATGGTCCCAAGATTTTAAATATGCTGTGCAGAATATCTTCCAGTTACTATGGGGATTTCTGTTATTCATCAATTTAGGGTTTCCTATTTGGCAGTATTGTATATTTATGATGGCATCTGTGTTTGCTGGTTGCTGCATTTGCAGTGGAACTTGTATTGTGGCCAATTGAAGAGGGAAGGGAAAAGAAAGCAAATTAAACTTGACTTTTTGGCAATAAAGCGGTAGCTTCTTGTTACTTGCACCCATTTATTCTAAGAACATCAAATGCAACTGCAATTGTGTGTCATCGTTACCCCACATATAACTATTTGCAGTATTAAAACTTATGTAATAGTATTAAAACCTAATGATAAAAATGTAATATTGTGCCTTATGAGTTGATATGATACTTCTCAAGTATAATTTAAATGTGAGAAATTAGCCTATGTAAAATGATGCTTAATTTTTTTGGACAAAGAAAAATAATCATCATCATAAAAAACATGATGTAAGCTTTCATTTATCTAAAATCAAGTAAAAATCTTAATGAACTACAGGCATACCTCAGAAATTACAGGTTCTATTCCAGACCACCACTATAAAGTGAATAATGAAGTAAAGTGAGTCACACAAATTTTTTGGTTCCCCAAAAAATTGCATGTAAAAGTTGTTTATACTACATCATAGTGTGGAATAGCATTATGTCTAAAATATATGCATACCTTAAATAAAATATTAATTAAGTTAATTAAAATTAAAAATTGCTAACTATCCTCTGAGCCTTCAGTAAATTGTAATGTTTTTGCCAGTGGATGTTTCTTGCCTGGATGTTGATGGCTGCGAACTCATACATTGGTATGGAAGTGACAATTTCTTAAAATAAGACAATGATGAAGTTTGCTGCATTGATTGACTCTTGCTCTCATGAAAGATTACTCTGTAGCATGCAATGCTATTTGATAGCATTTTACCCATAGTACAATTTCTTTCAACACTGGAGCCAGTCCTCTCAAACCCTGCCGTTGCTTTATCAACTAAGTTTATGTAATATTCTAAATCTTTTCATGTCATTTCAACAATGTTCACAGCATCTTTACCAGGAGTAGATTCCATCTCAAGAAACCACTTTCTCTGCTCATCCATAAGAAATAACTCCTCATCCATTTAAATTTTATCATGAGATTGCAGTGATTCAGTCACATCTTCAGACTCCACTTCTAATTTTAATTCTCATACTGTTCCCTCCACATGTGAAGTTACCTCCTCCAATGAAGTCTTGAATCCCTGAAGGTGGGAATTAGCTTTTGCCAAACTCTTGTTGAGGTTGATATTTTGACCTCCTCCTATGAATCACAAATGCTCTTAATGACATTTGGAATGGTGAATCCTTACAGAAAGTTTCAATCTAATTTTCCCAGTTCCATCAGAATATTCACTATCTATGGTAGTTATAGCCTTATAAAAATATATTTCTTTGATTATAAAACTTGAAAGTCAGAATTACTTCTTGATCCATGGGCTGCAGAATGATTGTTGTGTTAGACATGAAAACAACTTTATTTTCATTGTACATCTCCATTTCAAAACATTTCAATATTTCAAAATATTATCCATATCTGAAAGGAATCTTTTTTTTCTCTGCAGTAGGTCGCAAAAATGAGCTTAAAATGTCCGGTAAACCATGTTGTAAACAGATGCACTATCTAGGCTTTTTTATTCCATTTATGGAGTACAGTCAGAGTAGATTTAGCCTAAGTATTAAGAGCCATAGGATTTTCAGTATGGTAAATGAACATTGGCTTCAACTTAAAGTCACCAGCTGCATTAATCCCTAAAAAGAGTCAGACTGCCCTTTGAAGTTTTGAAGCCAGGCATTGGCTTCTCCTCTCACAATTGAAGTCCTAGATGGCTACTTCCAATAGAAGGCTGTTTTGTCTACGTAGAAAATCTATTACTTAGTTTAGCCATCTTCATCAGTTATCTTAGCTAGATGTTTTGGATAATTTGTTGCAGCTTCTACATAAGCACTTGCTCTGTACCTTGCACTTTTATGTTATGGAGATGGCTTCTTTCCTTAAACCTCATGAATCAACCTCTGCTAGATTAAAACTTTTCTTTGGCAGCTTGTCATCTCTCTCAGCCTTCATAGAATTGAAGAGAGTTAGGGCCTTGCTCTGGATTTGGCTTTGGCTTAAGGGAATGTTGTGACTGGTTTGATCTTCTACCCAAACCACTGAAACTTTCTCCCTATCAGCAATGAGGCCGTTTCACTTTCTTATGATTCCATGTGTTCACTGGAGTAGCACTTTTAATTTCCTTCAAGAACTTTTCCTTTGAATTCAAAATTGGCTAACTATTTGGTGCAAGGGGCCTAGCTTTTGGCCCCTCTTGGCTCTTTACATGCCTTCATCACAAAGCTAAATAATTTCTAGCTTTTGATTTAAAATAAGGGATGTCTGACTCTTTCTTTCACTTGAAAACTTACAGGCCATTGTAGGGTTATAAATTGGGCTAATGTCATTATTGTTGTGTTTGAGGAAATAGAGGTGGGCCCAAGGAGAGGGAAAGAGATGCTGTATAGGCTGGTTGGGGGAAGTCTGAATACACACAAAATTTATTGATTAAGTTTACAATGACCTCTCACCTTTCATTTTTCTTTTCTTGTGAGAGTCCCTGCATGTCTTCTCACTTGTGTATGCAGTAAATTTTCTATCTGCTTACTTTTTGGGCTATGTCTTTGAATTCTTTCTCATGGCATGGCCAAGAACCTGGAAGCCAAAATTCAGCAACATGTTTTGGTGAGCCAGCCAGGGGGGACGTCTATCTAACCATCTGGACTGGTGAGAACCAGGAGGTTTGGCCATGTACTGTTGCTTTCCTTCTACTTGGCTCATTATTATCCTCTTCTAGGTCCTCATACAACTCTGTGACCTCCCAAAAGGGTGGTCCATTTTCAATGGTCTCTCTAAGAATCTAGGGACTCAAAAGTGGCTCCCCTAGGACATACACTTGGTTCACCCTGAGCCTCTGGCTCTGTCTTTGGAGGTGGCAGGAGCCCTGTCTCCATACCACGTATAACCAAGGAGGCTCAGCTCAGCAGGTGATACCACCCTTTAGGACCTGACTGGAGGCTTCACCTTGTGTTGAGCAGGAGTCCAATAGGAGCCAAATAATGTCTCCCCGTCTCTGTCTTCAACTCTGTCTCTCTCTCCTCAGCTCTCTGAAGACCCAGACCGTTCCTCCTGCTGAATCTGTTCCCCTTTTCACCTCCGCCACAGAAATCCTCTTCCCTGCCTCCATGAGAATCTCCGTCTTTCTCCTCTGGTTGGCTTTCAATGCCTTCTGAGACATTCCATCTTTTAACACAGCATTCTGGGCTAAGGATTCTTGTACCAAATAGGGTGTTGTCTTTAACATTCTAAAGAGTCGATTCTTGTTGAGACCCATGGGAATGGGTACTTTCCAATGTCTCCCCCTAAGAGCCAGAAGTGAGCTTTGCAGAGTTAAGAAAAACCCTGGCTATCCTAATTAGAGTGATCTGAGTCTGTGCAAGCTGGCAAGCCCCCGAGCATGTGGATCCTTTGGCTCTCTGCTCACTGGTAGCTTTGCTTTCATAACCGGCAGCTCACCTTTTCTCTCTCTGGGTTTTCCCATCTCTTCATCTGCTACTGTCTCAAGATGCCATGTGTTCTGCTCTTGAGTTATCATCCAGTGCAAGAGAAAAAAAAAATGGCTGGGAAGAATAGGCTGTTGGGTGTGCATTTTCTTTCTTAAAAAAAAGCTGCACTGCAAGGGATGGAGGGAGCCTTATTTCTAGCCCTGTCCTGTAATATGTCCTTACCCAGAGCCCATGGATTTCCTGAAAAGTGTACTCAGCCACATTTTATTGTGTGACTATCCTTTCCCATTCAAGGGGAGCCTGATTTCTTTGCGACATGTTCCTTCCCTGTAGACTAATCCTGGCAATACCTGGACTGGCACCTGGAAGATCCCAAACCTAAAATTTCTTTGTAGCAAATCTTTTCTAGTGTCTTAAGCAGTAATCTAAGCAGTAAATAAAGAGCACAGACACCCAGGAAGATAAGTGGGTTGGCTCAGCATCTTCAGGACGGTACCGGGCCATGTGTCTCCTGAGTCTTCAAGGATCCTGGAGATGCCTGGGGATAGGGGCCCAAGGGATTAGTGCTTGGAATGGCAGACCAGTGATCTGGGATACTGGGAACTAGTAGGAAAATCTGCCATTTCTCTCTTGCCTAAAAGTAGGTAGCAGTACTTCAAGTCTACTGCAATACTGTCAGGCTGTGATATTGCCTGGATGATGTTGCCAACATTAGCCCATCAACAGGACAGTCAACTATAACCCTGTCTTACAATTATACATCTTTTGTAAGAAGGAGGGAAAGTGGCAAAAAAAAAAAAAAAATCCTTACATACAGCTTTTATATTAGGACAAAGCCTTGAAGGGCTCTTGCAAATTATGTCATGTCCACAAAAACTGTCAGGAACTTCTTCCTCATGACTCTTCTTTGAGGAAGGAGACAAATATTTTAAATAATCCTTTAAACCCCCCCCCCCCGCAATTCTTGTTTAAACTCTGTTAAAATCTTTGTAGCCAGATAAAAATCTTCTCATCTAAATTACATTCTCTTTTTAGCTTTTAGGAAACTTAGAGAACAAAGATATTCCTAGGAGCATTGTCCTAGACATTTCTTAGGTGGGGTGAGCACCCCCCACCTCAGGAATATAAGTCTAAGCTTCTCCCAGCGAGGAATGTCCTGAGGATGTCCGGTGACTTTACTCCTGTGTTCCCAAATCACTGTGTTAGCAGAGAGGAAAGCACCCAGCTCTGATGATGTTGGGATGCCACATGGTCACACTGGTGCTAGTAAGTTTTGTTCCTTTTCCAGAGAAAGTGGGAAATGCCAACAGTCAATATAAGCTAAAAAAATGGGAATGTGTAGCCTTCCAATGGGACTTTCTATTACAGTACCACCCTCTAGTCTGTAAAAGACAGAGAAAATAGTAAAAAATTTCCTATGCCCAGGTATTTGTAGCTCTCTATCACAATAAGGACCTGAGAGGGAATTATAGTTTGTATTATGCCCATGTCTCAATTTCCATTAAAAGAAAAACACCTGTTTGTTAAAAGGCATAAAAAGTATGTGCCACCAAGCCAGTTAATAAGTAAGCCAAGAGAAATCACTCAGAAGAAATAAGAAACCCTGGCTCTGTTCCAGGGGAGGCTAGTCAAAGCCTTAAAAAGTTGCTAACGTAAGCCCAGATATCTGGGAAGGTCAAATTTTGCCAGGCACCCATTTCATCAGCCAATCTGCCCCTGACATTCAGAGAAAGCTGTAAAAGCTCTCCAGGGGCCCACAAACTTCCACTAAGGACTCATTAGAAACTGCCTTTTTTGTCTTTAACAATGGGAAGAAGGCTGAGGAGGAGGAGAAGGCACAGAGAGGTAAACACAAGACCAGAGAACAAGTTCAGCTTATTATTGTTAACAGAGCCCTGTTCTCTCAAGGTCACCCAAATCATGGCTCCACGCCTCCAGGGGCTTGCCTCAACTGTGGGTCACAGGGTCACTGGCAAGGAGGGTGCCAAAAACATCAAGACAACCTTCAACCTCAGAACCAACTGGGGTCTTGCCCCAGATGCCACAACATGAGCTTTGGGTTCAGAGACTGCACTGTTTCCTGAAGTGGGGGCAGGACAGCCCTTCAAGCCCTGTTCATGATAAGTGAAGAAAACTGAGGGTGCCCAAGGTCGTGTATAGCTCTGATGACTTCACATCTGACCAACCTAAAGGAGCCCCGGGTGACACTCAATATGGCAGGTAAATTATGAATTTCTTAATTAATACTAGAGCCCCTTGGACTTGCCTAGTTATGGGATTTAATGGTAAAGCCAAAACTAAAATCTTCACTACCCCTCTCCTATGTAGACTCAAAAATATTCTAGTGTCCCATCAAGTTCTTACTGTCCTTGAGTGCCCCAACCCCTTCTAGGGAGGGAACTTCTTCACTCCTTGAAGGCCACTGTAAGACCAATAACCAGGCAAACCCCTTGTTTGCCCCGAGGCCTCTTGGCATCCCCAAAGAAGATCCTTGAGCAAATAAACCCGTCTGTATGGGATAAAAGTATTCCAGGGCTAGCCTGCAAGTAACCCCTAACTACATGCAAGTTTTCAGTCCTAAATCTTAAAAAACACACTCTTTTGTATCCCTCCTCACCCTCTCTCAGTATCTATTTGATTTTAAATGGCAAAAACTTAAGGATCACATTCCCACCTTACTCACTTAGACAGTACCCCAAGTGTTTCAAAATAGTCCCCATATCTTTCAAAATGTCTTAGCAGCAGATCTTGCTGCCCTCCAACTGCCTCAAAGCACAGTTTTGCTAAGTGTTAACTTTGTGAACTAACATATTTATAATATAAAAGTAAGGTTTGTTTTTTATAGCCCTGAATGGATGTGGAAAGTTGTGGAGTTTGAAAAAGTAGATTTTTAGTCACTGATAACTATAAGAAGTTGTAAAAAAAATTTATGAAAGTAAATACAGTCTATTTTATTCAGTGCTAATCAAAATTTAATAAGCACGTTTATAATATTTTAAAAAACTTTTGTGTAAAACCATGTATGCATACAAAACTAAAATTTAGTTTCTCTGTAAAATAATGTAAATTGTTAATTTACTCTTAATGAAAGGTATAAAAAGTTTTTCTTAACCATCTGAGTACTCTGCCTAAAAGATAAAAATTTTATATCAAAATAATATCCTTATTAATGTTTATGTTAATCTTATCATCTTTTATTTCAGAAAGCAAGTCTGCTCACTCTTAAAGGAAAACTGTTATAAAAGATTTGTCCTCTCACCTTGTAAAAGTGAAGTGCTGAAATAGTTTAACATATTATATAAAAAAGGTTTAAGATGTATTACAATAATT
Organism: Tamandua tetradactyla; assembly: GCF_023851605.1. Lineage (NCBI taxonomy): Eukaryota > Metazoa > Chordata > Mammalia > Pilosa > Myrmecophagidae > Tamandua > Tamandua tetradactyla. The sequence continues at coordinate 153,011,407 of NC_135332.1, forward strand.
AAGAGAGATTTTCTACCCTTCTGTTAGCTAAATTTGCATGGGTGAAATGTTATTCATGTATTTATAAATTATTGTAAATTCCTGAAAACGTAATGTTCTCACTGTCCATGTTATATCCTAATACTAATCTGTATAACAACCAAATTTATTTGACAATTACACTGCTTTACTCTAAGGCTTCTCTAAAAGTACAAGTGGTAAGTTAAAGTAAAAAATTCATCTTCAACAAAAAGAAGATTTTAAAGGAGAAAAAAGGCAAGTGTACAAACTATGTTCTACCTGTTAATTAACCTAACCCTAGTAACTGTGTAAAGGTAAAACAGACAAAACTTGATGCTGTAGTTTGCCAAATATTTTTATTTCTAGAAGTAGTTTCATTAAACAAAAATCAAAAAAAGTTAAGTATGCCATAGTCAGCTAAACTAAAATGAAGCCAAAGCCTGCCTCCATGGACTTTAGCTCAAAAAGCAGAACTAATTGCCCTTACCTGAGCTCAAAAACTAAGCAAGGGTAAAGGCTGTGCCATCCGAGTCCTGCATGCTCATGCAGCAGTGTAGAAAAAGCAAAGTTTTCTCCCAAAAACACCCTGAAGAAATAATCTCTCAAGTGTCATACTCTTGTTGACAAAAATAATGGTAATTCATTGCCTTAGCCATTAAACAAATAATATGAACATCTCTCAGGGGAATAACCAGGCTGACAAAGCAGCCAAAGCCACAGCCCAATCAATCAAACCTCTTCTAAGCCTCATTCACACACACCTTAACTTGGCACATGTGCTCTCTTATGCCCCAGTTGAGCAAGAAAAAGCCAACCAGCTAGGATACTCTCTTAGACCTGAAGGATGGTCATTTCCCTCTCTCTTCCCCAGTTTATCTTAGCTAATGCATCTCCTAAGCCCAGTCACTTCTATCTTCCTCTTGCTATTGATCCACCCTTGCATTTTCAAAATTCTCACTAAATTTATTTCTTCCAGACTAGAAGCCTTTCACACTAAATCAATGCCATTGTGAGGATATTCAGTCATTCCAACTGCCCCTCTGTACTCTCCCCTCTCAAATTAAACAAGATAGCCAGAAAGTTCTATGCTGTATCAGGCAGGGCCTACCCCCCTAATAAGCCAGAAGCAGCTACAGAAGACAGACTCTTACGCCTCAGCAACACTTAAGATTGAGGGGCAAGAACTCTGAGACAGAACCCAAGGCAAGCTAGAACAGGAAGAGAGGGAGGATAAAACATGAAGGAGGCTGGTGCCATGGTGGTTCAGTGGCAAGAATTCCTGCCTGCTGAACCAGAGACCTGGCTGGGTTTGATTCCCAGAGCCTGCCCATACGAGAAAAAGAAAAAAAAAAAAGTTAAACAAACAAACATAAAGGAGTCCTTGAACAGGATGGTTAATCGAGGAGAGCCTGTGTCCTAGACAGACAATATGTTTGGGGCTACCCACTTATGGGACCCTCCCCCCCCCCCCCCCCCGCAGCAACTGACCCATCTAAAGCCAAATGACTCCTACCTGAGTGAGTCATCTATGGAGAAGGGAGGACCAACTGACCCACCCAAATGCACTACCACCAGGCACCACCCTGGAGAAAAGAGGGTAGGAGAAAGAGCCCCAGACAAGGGAGGGGAAGAGGAACAAGTAAAGTTAAGCTGTAAATGCAAATGGCCCCACGCTACTTTTCACCACTCATCTTTCTTTTCTTGCAAGAGTGCCTGCGTGTCTTCTCACATGTGTATTCAATAAGTTTTATGTCTGCTTAAAAAATAAAATATTAAAATAAGTTTGCAGTGTTCATATGGGTGCAGTTTATGACACCCCCCAAAATTACAATAGTAACGTTAGAGATCACATCTCACCATAACAGATACAGTAATAATGAAAAAATTGGAAATATTGTGAGAATTGCAGAAATGTGACATAGAGACATAAAGTGACTACGTACTGTTGGAAAAAATGGTGATGATAGACTTGTTTGATGCAGGGTTGCCACAGATCTTCAATTTGTAAAAAATGCACTATCTGTAAAGTGCAATCAAACAAGGTATGCCTATAAAATGGTGCAGTTGCCGTGGAAAACAATTTGGTGGTTCCTCAGAAAGTTAAGTATAAAATTACCATATGACTCAGCAATCCCACTTCTGGGTATACAACCAAAAGCAAGGTGGGCATTTGAACAGATATTTGCACACAAGTATTCATAGCACCATGATTCACAATTGCCAAAAGGTGGAAGCAACCCAAATGTCCACCAACAGATGAATGGATAAACAAAATTTGGTCTGAACACACAATGGAATATTATTTAGTCATAAAATAGAATGAAGTTCTGATGCATGCAATAACATGAATGAAACTTAAGACACCATGTTAAGTAAAATAAGCCATATGCAAGAAAAATATTTTATGATCTCACTTATATGAAATATCTAGAATAGGCAAATTAATAGAGGCAGAAAGTAGATTATAGGTGACCAGGGGCCAGGAGGTGAGAGGAAGGAGGGGTTATTGTTTAATGGGTGCGGAGTTTCTGTTTGAGGTATTGAAAATGTTTGGGTAATGGGTGTTGGTGACAGTAGCACAATATTGTGAATGTACTTGTCACGGAATTGTATGCTTGAAAGTGGATTTTGAGCTGTATATACATTATTACAATAAAAACTAGCTTTTCAAAATCAATTTCTATACTCTGGCTATTAAGTCCATATTAGATATATGGGTAGCAATTATTTTATCCTATTTTGTATATATGTAGGTCATCTTTTCTCTTTCTTGATCATGTCCTTTGATGCACAAAATGTTTTAATTTTAATGAAGTCCAGTTTATTTTTCTTTTGTGGCTCAGGCTTTTATTGTTATATCCAAGAAATCACCACCAAATCCCAGGTTTTGAAGATTTCCTCCTATGTTTTCTTCTAAGAGTTTATGAAAAAATGATCGGTGTTTTCTATTTTGACTTTGTCACTTTACGCAGATTTGATAAGGTAATTCATGAAAATTCTACTTGTGAACATTTAAATTTGACTTGATTTAGACTGCTTTCTATAAATTAGACTGAATAAAGACAGAAAACCAACACCAAGTTATAGCATATCTGTAAATGGCAACAGTATATCATAAGCTTAATAAATAGTTCCCTTTAGTTTGAATTTCTGATGCAACTTTTTTCTTCTTCATCGATAAATTTATTATCATTAAGATCCTAAGTGCTAGAGACAAAAGACCTAAACTAGTCCTCAGGGCAGAAAATTCATAGACTACAGCATTTTTTTAAAGTTCCACTCTTTTCTTAGTGTTATAAATTGGAAAAAAAATCCAATTATAAAGGGGCAATGGACAGGACACACTTTGCTATGCTCAAAATTATTGAAAATGGGTATCAAATAAGTGAATAATATTATTTGCATTGTAACAAAGCACTGAAATGAAATATCATTTGGAAAATAGCAAGCTGATTATGGCAGGGGAAGAAAAAATTAGAAACACATATGCTCAGTCAGAGTTTTATTTTTGAAAAAGAATAAAAGGACTGAATATTTTTCCGTATAAATTGTTATCTTGTTCATATTACCTTCATTTCTAAAGAATAAATGATAAAATGGGGTCTGGATTTGTATAGAGAAGGAATAGGAGTTATTTATCCCTTTCCAATTTAAATATGGATATGTATTTTCTTGATACTTTATGGTGGTTTCTTTTTGCATTAAAAATTCAGGTAGTATAGAAGCTGATCTGGTAGGTACTAAGGCAAATCAGAATACAGGATAAAGGATGATAGTGTATGTATTTTAGAACTTCACGTATTGTATGAGACCCAAGGAAGAAAGTTTAGGTTGTCCAAAACAAATTTTCTATAACATACAATCTAATTTAATCTGTCTGGTCAGTTCAGTTAAATAATCTAAATGCATGAAGCCTAGAATACAATGCAATTCTTTATAGCTTAATGTAATATCTGGATACATTCCAGAGTATGTCAGACAGATAATTTAAAAGTATTGGCAAAGTCCCTTGAAGGACTGGAGAAAAAATATGGAACTATTAAACTTTCCCATCTGGGAAATCACTGATACTGTCTCAAACATTAGGGACTCCCAAATTAATAGGCTACGCCCTTAATCCTGAGGCTTGCTTTTATGAAACTATGTAATGGAGAAGCTAAACCTATCTATAATAATGCCTAAGAGTTGCTTCCAGAGAATCATTTTTGTTGCTCAGGTATGTCCTCTCTCTTTCTCTAAGCCCAACTCTGCAACTAAAATCATTTCTTTTTGTATATATGTTATATTTCACAATAAAAAATGTTCTTAAAAAATTCAGGGTAGTCCAATCTAGAGCAACAATGCTCACCAAAAAGAGTCTGAAACAGATAATGTCTTTTAGGACTGAGTTACACTATCTGTTCAAAAATATTAGTCTTACATTTTAAAAAAGCCTCATATCTTCCTTTCAAAAGTAGCAGGGCAGGAAGCTTTTGTAGGTTAGGATGCATAGTAAACAAAATGCAATAAAAGACCATTAAATTATTGGCCATCCTACTTTCCCATGTGGCAAAATAAAATATATTGTTCTATAACAGAAATAATATTGATTATAGAAAATATTCTATACCACAAAGTCCTTATTTTTAATAATTTTAATTCCTAAAGGGCAGAGATAATGGAAGGAAAGGAATTCAACAGTAACTAAAATCCTTTGAACCTGTTATAATGAGTAGAATCTGATTTGTACCAATGTTGAAAGATGACCTCCCTAGTTTATTAAGGGTTTTAAGCATCACTGATATTTTTCTCTTCCTAAATCACTAAATACATATCTGATTTGCTATGGTTTGCAGAATTCTTAGGATTATTCAGTTTCCCTTTAATCAAGTGAAAACATTATAAATGCAGTTTCTTCTTTGTCTTGAGTCAGCAACTAGACTTGCATCTTTAAAGCTGAAAGTCCTGTTCTTTTGCCATTTGCTTGCCTGGCAATTTTGTTCTCAGTATTATTTAGTTAGAAGAATGTTTAACATTGTGGCTGATTTGGATTGCATGAAATAAGATAGTCAGCTGTTGGAAGCCAACCCAGGCCACACATATTTAAGATTTAAATGCTGAACCTGCATGGTGCATCTAGATGTTTTAGAAGTTGCCAAAGAAGAGTCACAAATCCTGTGTGTAGCAGACTGGGTGTGGTCTAAACAGCCTGAGCTTTCCAGATTTCCTGGCTTTTCCCCTCTTTTTGGATTACACCATAATAATTTCCTTCAACATTGAAGTTTGGTTAGCTCTTATGATTTCTTTTTTATGATTAACTAAAGGAGAAAGGAAATGCTATGGCCCAATCCAAAGTTGGTGCTGAAGATAAAGCTCAGTGACACTAAAATGTCCAAGACTGTGTTTGTGTGGGTCTATGGGGAGCAAAATAATAGGATTGAATTATGTTCTTAGAGTAGAAAAATGGAAATACATTTAAGACAGAATCCATCAATATCTCTAGTCTATTGGGTAGAGGCTGAGTTCTTCCTTCAATTTCTGCTTTATTTGTTTAACATCCATGAAAATATCTAGTTTGTATAATTCCAACTTTAAATGTGTAGTAGAAGTAATAATAAGTTTTCCTCAGAACAGTTTAAGCTATTCAAAAAAAGTATATTTTCTCATTGTTTAGGCACTAATCTGGGTTATTAGTTTATGGTTATATTGATTGAGCTTAAAAATTATTTCATAATTTTACACTACAATTTTATCTATCCCCAAATATAAGAACCACAGGACATATCTGTTAGCTAGATAGATTAAGAACAAGCCATTTTTCTGATGAAATTTTAGGCTAGACACACACATTTCTGTCTTATGTTAGATTTTAAAAATTTGCCAATGAAGCTTTCTGAATATAGAGCCTTTATTTAGTAATGTTTGAAGTAATTTTTTTTACCATAATCTTCTATACCTGGAAAATCATCCGTGCACAAAAATAAACATTCTCCATACACTTGTTAGTGCAGCTACTAGCAAACCCATGGTGAAGTATTGCTGTTTTTTTCCTCACTTAATTTTTTTTTAATTTTGATGTAATTCCATAACTGCAGAAAAGTTGCAAGAAAAATACAAAGAATTCCTGTGTATTCTCACCCAGCTTTCCCAAGTATGGACATTTACCATGCATGCTTTTCCTTTACTGTCTCTCTCTCTCTCTTTACATGTTGGTGTATTTACATACACATGTATTTATATATAATTTTTCTGAATGGATTGCAGACATAATGCTCCTTTACCCCTAAATACATCAATATATATTGTCTAAAAAACAGTCATTCTTTTATCAAAAAAGGAAATGACCATTGATCTGATATTCTCATCTAATGAAAAGACCTTATTCAAATTTCATCAATTATTCCACTAATATCCCTTATAGAAAATGAAAAAGAATTCTTGTCCAGTATCTGTTCCAAGATCTCATATTACATTTAGTTTTCATGTTTCTTTATTCTCTTAATCTGGAACAATTCTTCAGTCTTTTTTTATTGTTGTTGTCTCTCATGACTGGAGATCTTCATTTTGTCATGTGGCTTCAGTCAATTGTCTAGTATCCTTTCACTTCAACTTGCAGAACTCCTTTAGCGTATCTTGTAGGGCTGGACTGGTGGGGAAGAATCCCCTCAGCTTTTGTTTATCTGGGAATATCTTAATTCCTTTCTCATTTTTGAAAGATAGTTTTGACAGGTAAACAACATGTAGTTGGTAAGTCTTTGCTTTCAGCACTTTAAATATTTCTTCATACTGCCTTCTGGCCTCCATGATTTCTGATAAGAAATTGGCATGCAATCTTATTCATGCTCCCTTGTACATGACATATTGCTTCTGTCTAGCTATTTTCAAAATTTTTTCTTTTTCTTTGGCATTTGACAGTTTCATTATAATACGGTACAGCATGGGTCTATTTGGGCTAATCCTGTTTGGAGTTTTTTGAGTGCCTTGCATGTGTACAGTCATGTCTTTCACTAAATTGGGGGGTAAAGTGTTCAACCATTGTTTCTTTAAGCAGTCTCTCTGCTCCTTTCTCTTTCTCCTCCTTCTGAGGTAACCACATTGCTTATATTGGTATGCTTGATGGTGTCTCAAGGTTCCTCAAGCTCTGTTCACTTTTCTTCATTCTTTCTTCTTTCTGCTCCTCAGACTGGATGATTTCAATTGTCTTATCTTCATGTTTATTGATTCTTTTTTTTTTTTTTTGCTGTTGAACCCTCTAGGGGATTTTAAATTTCTGTTTGCTTCCTTTTCATAATTTCCATTTCTCTGTTGATATTCTCTTTGTGTTCAATTCTTGCTTTATTTCCTTTAGTCCTTTGTACATGTTTTCCTTTAGCTCTTTGAGCATAATTAGGACCATTTTTAGAAAGTCTTTGTCTGAAGTCCCTCCCTCTTGGAGTTGTTGTAAAGACCAAATCAAACCATGTCTATAAAACTGCTTGAAATAGAGCAAGTGCTTTAAAAAAAAAAAGTTTTTGTCTGATATGTCCCAGATTTGGTCTTCCTCATTGATGGTTTCTAATGCTTTAATCTTCTCTTTTGCCTAGGAAACTCATCTCTGGCTCCCCCTTCCAGAACTTGCCCTGCAGGCAGAAGCAGCTTGAGGATAAATCAGTGTAAGAAACAATAAAATAAAACTGATCTGGGCAAAGATTTACCTGCTTTGAGTAATAAAATAGAGCACGCTGGAAGAAGAGAAAGTCTGTTGTATGGGGAGTAAAAGTGACATTTGAATTCCTGTAAATAGAGGAACTCCTAAGACCATGAACAAATAAAAATGCAGAACAAGAATCATACTCAGAAAAGATGGGGTGAACTTTGAAGATAACATTTGCCTTGGTTGGTCTTCATAATAAAGCTAAACTCTTAATGAGAGCACCAGCAAATGAAGAGCCAATTGGCAAAGATTGTGCAAGGAGATTCTTTGTGTGTTGTTTTGCATATTTTTGTTAGCCGCTGGCACTCAAGGAAACCTGTTACATCACTAGCTTGATATAAATTTAAAGAATAGCTCAGACATTAAATCCTAGAGTTAACATTTTAAAATATTGTTGTATTAGTTTGCTAGCTGCTGAAATGCAATATACCAGAACTGGAAGGGGAATTTAATAAGTTATAAGTTTACATTCTAAGGAAGTGAAACTGTCCGGAACAGCTCCAGATTAAGGCATCAACAAGAGGTTACCTTTACTCAAGAAAGGCTGATACTGTCCAGAACAGTCAGCTGGGAAGTCATATTGCTGGCATCTACTTGTCCCTTGCTCCTGGGCTCCATTGCTTTCAGCCTCTATTCCTTGTGGGGGTTCCTCACTTTGCTTCTCCAGGACTGGCTTTCATTTCTTGGTTTCCCTTGGCTCTCTCCAGGTTCTGGTTTGCTTAGCATCTCATAGTGACAGTTGCTGGGCTCCAACCATCTCCAAACCTTTATGTCTCTGTTCTCTGCCTATCAGCTCTGCTATGAAGTTTCTGTCTGTTCTGTCATTTTTAGAGGATTCCAGTAAGCCAATCAAGACCCATCTCGAATGGGTGGAGTCACATATCCATGTAATGAAAAGGTCTCATCCAAATTGGGCGCGTTACATCTCTGTGGAGATAATCTAATCAGAAGTTTCCAATTTACAGTGTTGAATCAGGGTTCAAAGAAATGGCTGCCTCCACACAACTGAAACAAAATTAAAACATGACTTTTCTGATGTACTTAATATTTTCAGACCAGCACAATTATATTTAAAATACAGTGTGCAGCAAAAGATTACAAGACAAATGAAGAAACAGGAAATGATGACCCATCAAAAGGAGCAAGATAAAAATCGACATATCACTAATGAATAATACCAAACTTTGGATATACCAAAGACTTAAATTTTTTTTTCAATATGCTTGCAAAGTAAAGGGAAACACAGAAAAAACTGAAGAATATCAGGAAAACAATGAAGGAGCAATGTGAGAATCTCAATAAAGAGACAGCAATTTTAAAAGGAACCAAAAAAAAAAAAATACTGGCATTGAAGACTACAATAACTAAAATGATAAATTTCCTAGAGGTTTTCGACAGTAGATTGGAGGTGATGGAAGAAAGATTCAGTGAGCTCAAAATAAGACAATTAACATGATTGAGGCTGTGGAGCAGAAAGAAAAAAGAATGAAAATTAAAAAAAAAAACTGAATAGAGCCTTAGAGATATTTGGGGTGCCATTGAGCATACTTATATACACATATGGGTGCCCCAAAAGGAGAAGGAGAGAAAGGGATTGAAGGACTATTCAAAGAAATAATGGCTGAAAACTTCCCAAATTTATTGAAATATATGAATATGCACATCCAGAAGCCTAGGATTAAACTAAAAAAATCTTTACTCTGCACAAAATAAATCTTCATACCCTTTGAAATACATCCTGAATCTCTCTACTCCCTTTTTTTCTGATTCAGACCTTCATCATCTCTTTACTAAGCTAGTGCATTATCCTCCTACCTGTTCCTTTATCCCTTTTAATCTCTCTAGCCTGCCAGGACTTTAGGTATGTTTGATTATTTTACATTTCTTAAAGAACTAAGCCTAATGTTCTGGGAAGGCCTTTTTAAGGTCATTTCTAGCCTCAGCATGGTTGCTGGTTAAGGGTTGGGCATTAGTGTCAGACAGTCCTGGATGTAAATTCCACTTCCTGTGTAACTCGTACATAATGCCATATTAATAAAACAGAAATGATATGAACAATATTTCCCATCTCCTAGAATTTTTATGTACACTATGTAGAGCTATAATCTGTTTAAAGTAAGCATTCAAAATTTGTTAGTTTTTATTTTTATTCCCACCATTACAGCCACTATGCCTGTTGGCTAGTGTTTTCAGATTCCATCTAGTTGCTTATGTTTTTCTTTTTTTATCGATGAACTCCTACTTGTTCTCCAAAGCTCTAATTAAATTTCACTTTAGTGAAGATTCCCTTGATTGATTTGATTTAATTAATAACTATCTTCTGAGCATAGCATTTGTGCCGGTTTGAAAGAATTATGTCCTGATCCAATCTTGTGGAGGCAGCTGTTTCTTTTAATCTACAGAGATATGCGCTGTCCAATTGTGAGTGTAACCTTTTTTTAAAAAAAATATTTTTATTGATAAATCTTAACACACAAACATTCCGTTCATGTTGTACAATCGATGGCTCACAATATCATCACATAATTTTGTATTCATCACCATGATCATTTTTGAGAACATTTGCATCACTCCAGAAAAAACATAAAAAGAAAAAAGAAAAAGCTCATACACTTCACACGCCTTACCCCTCCCTCTCATTTACCACTAGTATTTCTATCTACCCGATTTATTTTAACCCTTGTGTCCCTATTATTTGTTTATTTTTATCCATATTTTTTACTTATCTGCCCATACCTAGATAAAAGGAGCTATAGACACCAGATTTTCACAATCACACAGTCACATTGTAAATGCTATATTGATATACAATCATCTTCAAGAATCAAGGCTACTGGAACACAGCACAACAGTTTCAGGTACTTCCTTTTAGCCACTCCAATATACCATAAACTAAAAAGGGATATCTATATAATGTGTAAGAATAACCTTTTGATTAAATGAAGATGTGGGTTTTGATTAGTTGATGGGTTCTTTAAGAGAGGAGACATTTTGGATAGAGCTAGAAATGACAGAGAGAGACCTGATAGAAACTTCAGAGCAGAGCTGACACACATGCCAACACTTAGAGAACAGAGACACAGATATTTGGAGAAGCTTGGAGCCCAGCAGACATTGCCATGAGATATTGAGCAAGTCAGAACCTGGAAAGAGCCAAGGGAAGCCAAGAAATGAAAGCCAGCCCTGAAGAAGCAAAGTGAGGAACCGCCACAGAAACAGAGGCTGAAAGCAACAGAGCCCAGGAGCAAGGGACCAGCATATGCCAGCCATGTGACTTCCCAGCTGACAGAAGTGTTCCTGAACCTTGAATTAAGGTGTCTGGACATTTTTATAGGCTTAGAACTAGAAATTTGTAATGTATTAAATTCCCCTTTTTAAAAGCTGTTCCAGTTCTGGTGTACTGCATTCTAGCAGCTAGCAAACCAAAACAGTATTGCATATTTATATTAACAACTGGGTTTATAACACTGTATCAAATGTATATATTTGGAAATCCTCTTCATCTTCATACATTTTAAAATCATCAAAGGTGGGGATCATATCTAATTTATCTTTGCATCCTTGGTATCTATCATGAGTTTGAATGAAAGGAAATGCAAACACCTAACTTATAGCCTGTTTCAAGCTGGAGTCACTTTGAATTAGTTACCTCAAAAGCTAGACAATTGAAGGTCTTTCTCAAGGGTAATTTTATAAATAGTCAGTTGAAAAATATACAATCTTAGTTATTGTTTTGTTTTCCCTTCTAATATTTTCCTATATTTGCATAGTTATATTCTAGTTAATTTTTTGTTCTGCTTGTTTCATTTAGCATTATGTTTCAAGAACTTCATATGGTATTACAGAGCATTTATAACCATTATTTTAAAAGGCTATTTAATTCTGCAAGTGAGCGTTTCATAATTTATTTATTATCATATATTTTGGTCTATTTTCCTCCCTTGCTATTATAAATAATGCTGTAGTAGACAATTGCTTGATATGACAGTAGCTATTTACAAATTTTGGACTGATTCCTTGGTATGTATTTCCCAAAGTGAAATTAATGCTTTAATAATGCTTCACTTAAGTCATATGTCATGCTAGGATTATAACTACAGTATTTAAATAGGCCAGTAATGAAATTGGAAAATGCTAGGGTGAAGATTAAGGAAGAAAAGGAGGTAAGCATCTTTTCAATAAAACCATACTCCTTAAGGAGAGGTACCCAGCTTTCTCCTCTTATAAGGAAACAATGTTTATTCATTAAATATTTATTGAACACTAGTTTATTGAGCATTCTAAGTGCTGGGCACCTACAGAAAGATTTTGCCTACCTTCAAAGGGTTTACACTTGCCTTTGGGGTGGGAGCCAGACTTGAAAATAGGCAACTACAAAGTACAGAGATAAGGGCTACAACAGGCACAAATACATCCAAGTATTAAGGAACACAAAGAAAGAGCAACTAAACCCATATTGTTGGCTTCATAGAAATTCAGAAAGTCCTGTACTGAGTAGTAGAGATATACTCCTGACATTAGGAAGCTTCCAGGCCAGTGGAGGTGACTGACATGTATTTAAATAGCCTTAGTAGATTCAAAATTTCAAATTAATATCTACACAACATAAAGATTTTCAAATGATATCTGGAAATTAGCTTTATGATTCAGGGGACATAGACGAAGTGCAACTGAGAATGTGTGCGGCAGACTCTGGTATATCAGCTGGTGAATTTTTAGGAAGTGAGCAAAAATGGGAGAAGCAGCTGGCCACACCCACTTCTTGGCATTCTATCTGCAACCAATTTGGGACAGGTGGGCAGAAGTCCTTACCTTTAAATGAAGATAACTGTTGATGAATATATTGGACTGGCCCTTTTGATTTCTAAGCCAAGTTTGCGTTTTTGTGACTTAAGTAAGCAAAAGACATTCTAATTCGAAAATGAGCTCAAAAGAAATTAAGATCAAGGGTGTGATAAATTTAATTCTAAACACATTTGCTTAATCTGTATTCCTATGGGTGTGAACTCATTGTAAAGAGGATCTTTTGAAAATGGTTATTTTAGTTAAACTGTGGCTCAACCCAATGAGATTGGGTCTTAATATAAATTCTTGAAGTCCTTTAGATGCAGAAGAAATTCAGATGTGCTCAGAGAAAGTCGGGAAATCAATGAAATCTGGGAGAGAAAGGAGAGGACAGCGCCATGTGGTGAAATAGGGATGTGGCAGCCAGAAACAGAATTGTTACAGACTTTGGGAGAAAGAGCATTATCTTTCTGACACCTCAGTTTTGCACTTCTAGCCTCAAAGTCAATAAATTTTTGTTTAAGCTAACCCACTGTATGAAATGTGGCATAGTAGTCCAGAAAAACTGAAACAAAAGGAATACTAAGTTTTTATTTTGGATAAGGGCAGTATTGCCCCAAACTGAGCAGAATGATAATGGGGGATTATTTTTAGTAATCAAACCATGAATCTTTCTTGTTCTAGTCACCATTTGCAGTGGCTGTGCATACAAGTTCAATTTCTCAGATGGTCACAGTCTTCACATAGAGATAATAAGGCCTAAAATCTTTGGGAAAGTGTAGCAGAATCATCTAACTATCCCTCATTTCATCCTTCCCGCTTTCTTTTGGTTGCAGAGCCCCAGGCCTTTTAGGAAGTCGTAAATGTTCAACTAGAGACTACATTTCTGGGCCTCTCTTACAACTAGGTGTATCCATATCACTAAATTTTGGTTATTGGCATATGAGAACTAATTTGTGCAACCTCTGTATCACTCCCTTAAAAAAAAAAATAAGATGACTTCTTCATATCCTTTCCTCTGTGATGCTGAAAATTGGAACAGCTGGCTTGAACTCTGGATGGGAGCTAGGTGTTATGATTGACAGAGCTGCCCTGCCCCTTACCTCCAGACCATTATATGTGATTTTATAAATTTATATTATTTGTGTGTTTATGTGTGTGTATCTTATATTACTTTTGCATGTATCAGGTATTAAACGCATGATTTATATTTATTTTGGAGTGTCTTTGTTATGGCAAGTGAGCATATGCCATGCCTAACTGAGGAATAGTTGTGGGAAAGATGGGGTCTTCCTGCAGGAACTATACTGAGGGTTTTTTAACTTTTATCAGCCAACTAAATGTTATAACTCCTACATCATGTAAATAGAGAACACTTTTTTGTCTTTTAAGTTTTATTTTTTAGCTCATTGTTATTAGTTAAAGGCAAGCAGGGTTTCATTAAATTTTCTCACCCTTTGTTTTTGTTTTGTTACTCTTAGAAAAGAGAAAAAAATTCTTAGTGAGCTAAGTCCATCACCCCCAAAGAAGATAGATATTCTGTATGGCACTGGAAAGAAAGACAGCTAAGGTGGGTAAAATTTTGGCCTGCCCTAATCAAGTTAATTTGGTAATATTTACAATTCTCCTGCTCACCCATGAGAATGGTGAATGGTGTATCAAAAGGTAGAAAACTTAAAGGGATCTAAATCCCTGTCTGTAGTAGATTCTTTCAGGATGATTTCTTTGTCTTTTACGAATTTTCAACAGACATATATTAAATTTGTAAGATTTAGTATATAATCTTACAAATATAGGATATAGTAAATTAAACTTTATTTTTAATAGAAACAATAACTAAAGCTCAAACAAATTTCTCATAGGTATTCTCCTTTTATTTGTTAGGGACATAGACAAAGGTTAAAAATAAAACTATAAAGAGGGGCTTTTTTTAAACATCAACTTCTAAAGTCAAGTTAATATGAAATCACCCAGAAATTATCCTATCCCTAGATCTAAAATTCTGTCCACTGGAAACTGATTTAAAATGACGATCCTGAAATACTTTAAATAATAAAATGTTTTCCAATTCATTAAAGAAGCATCCATCAGCACGTATTTATTAATTATCTACAGTGTCCCCAACAACTAGTAAACTTCACATTCTTAGCTTGTTTCAAAGATGAAGAAATTGAGACACAATGAGTTTCAAGAACATGCTCAATGTTATGCATCTAGTAGGTGGTAAAAGAAGGAGTAATACCAAAGCATGTGGTAATTTAACTCTCCTCAAGGAGCCTGCAATCTGGATGAGGGGATAAGACTAATGCATGAAAATAATAGAGAATTATTAAATGAGAACCGTAAGGTAGAGATTACAGATATAACAAGATTCAGGAGACATTTTAATGAAGAATGTAATAATTAGGATTCAAGCAGAATGATGTAATAATGAGATGAACTTGATCTTGAGGATGAAACAATTTGCATATGCAGGATGGAGAGAAAATGCAATTTGGTCCTGGAGGAGTAGTCAGAGAAAAATAATGCAGGGAAAAAAGGACAGAATGTAAGTTTAAGATATTTTCAATCTTACATACATTTAACTGTCTTCTACTTTTTAAAATTTATTAATCCATGAGGGCACCCCATTTCTAACCACTATGAACAAATAGACTTTTACTATGAAAGTCAATTATAGACTTTAGAGCTGGAAGAGAATTTTAAAATGTGTCCTGAGAATTGAGGCACACTAAGGGCTTGTAATTCATAGAAAGTTATTGAATTTCCCCACTGCCTATTTAGAAATCAATGTACTTTCTCCACCACACTGCTCTGGGCAGGTGGGGTAATTATAATGGGGGTAAAAGAACAAGGAGAGCCTACAGCACTGAGTATTCTCAAACTGTCTCCTTTTCAAGTACTAAGCAGACCCAATTCTGCTTAGTTTCCCAGATTGCAGGGTTGTCAGATAGAAAGAAAAAATAAAGAACATGAAGTTTCTTTTAAGGTGCACATGTGGACTGGTGTTTCCTTTCTTGTCTGTTTGAAGGTGCCTTCATCATGTTACAAAGGAATTTTCTCGATACTGTGGGGATTTATTGGCACAAGTTGTAATATGCCACAGAGGCACTTTTTCTCTCTGCAGAGTCATGAGGGATGGGTGAAAAAGCAAACATACATTAGGCTTTTGGGTTGTGATGTGCAGAATCTAAAAAGAAAGGAATTTGAAGATTTAAAAGGAACAGGGTAGGGTGTTTGCTCTTTCTAATTCAACCTTGTTTTTATTGTGGAAATCACATTGTTTAAAAAATCCATAGTTCACAGACATTAGGTTTCTGACCAGGAGATGAGAGTTATTCTTTTAGCAGAAGGTCAGAAGGTGGAGAAAGAAAATGAAGTTGCAAAGAACTGCCAGATTCTAAGAGGATTCTTGGAAGATCATTCAGTGGATGTCCTTAATATCTACTTGGTAGGTCTTCAAAAGTAAGAGCAATAATTTTTAATCTTCTTTGATATTTTTCCATATGCCTACAAAAGGATACTTAGGGCTGAATTAGCCTTACAACTCTATGACCACATTCAAGTCATTTAATCCAAAGGAATTGGCCTTTAGATATTTAGCAGTGACATATTAGAAAGTCTATCTTGTCAAAATAAAATGACACCATTATTAATATGTTAGAAATTGGATGTCTAAGGCAAAAGTTTCATAAAGAATTCCTGAAGGCAGTGTTAACTGAGAAATGCATGCCTATATAAATGTTGTCTTCAATATTTTTAAAGGGTACCTGGAGTAATGTATTTATACTCCCATATAATGAAAAAATCCTGTCAAGGAGAACTATCTCCCTTACTGTGCCTCTACCTTGCTTTTGTATTTTGGGCATGCATCCCTAAATAAATGAGCAAGGAATCTCTGGGAAATTGGGCTCTCCTGCAGAATATATGATTCACCTGAAAAGGGCATTGCATGCTTCTGCAATGTTTAGAAAAACTTAAATTCTCAGATTATCTTTTGCAAATGCCCCTGATTCCAGTGCAGAACTTTCAAGTAAATAGGGAGTTGTTATCCAAATCCATGGCCTTTCTAAATAGGTTTCTTGAGCCCCATTCATTCAATAGACACATACTATTTGACAGGCATAATTCTAAGCTCTGGGAATATGTTGAGACTATCATGGTTATAGTTCTTGTTATTGCCTGTTCATTATCTGAACTCCTGAAACCTTTAGAGACCAGTAACAATTTAATATGATTAGAGGAAACATTCCTTTGTATAATTCTAAATTATTCCTAAAATGATTGTAACAGTAACAATAGAGAATTTTGGAATTAGAAAGGAGTTGTGAAATGTTTCTTTTGAGTCAAAATCCATTTTAAAAATCTATTTTTAAATGATAGTTCTAGATAAATCAGATTTTCTAATTTATTCATAATGTGGTAGAAAAGAGTATATTTTAATAGATCTGCAACAGCAGTGTTGGTAAGGGAGGTAAGCAAAAAGAAACCAATTTTGAATTTTGCTTCTTTTTTCTAAAATGGTTGTCTGTCATAACTCTGGAAAACCAGTACCATGAACTTTTAAAATTATCATTAGGCAGCTCTGGCATAATTTATGTTAAGAGGTTTTGGCCTGTTTATGTACCCCAGAATTTGCCAAAATTAGTAATATGATATTCCATATTTAGCAAACCTATAGCGCAATAAATAAGGACACATGACTATTGGGGAGTGCTGTTTGTTTAAATTCCTTTTTGTGTGTGTGGTATTCATGAAATGCAGGGGGCTTCCAACTCAAATTCTGCAATATTAGGCAGCAAGTTGTACTTTGAACCAAACCAGATGGTGATCAGCTCTATCCTTATTATCAACTCAATACGGCGATGGTTACCAGACCTTACTTGCAACGTGAACATTTGGAACAGATTAACAGCAGTTAGACTGAAATGAGAAACCTTCATTTTACTAAAAGGTTCAGAACATATCATGCCATAAAATCAGAAAGACTAGTAAGAAATATTATGGGGGAAAGTGTTTGCTTTCTACCTTGGCTTGTCCCTGCAGGACATGTTATTTCCCTTTTATGAGTGCCTTTTTCAAAGGAATGTCATTGTGCAGTATTGTGAGGATTAGGGACTATTAGCCGAACAGTCCCCTCAGGTGCCCCATTTTACAAACTGTTGTTGAATTTATCTCATTGTAGCCATGGCCAATCTACACTATGGCAAACAAGGGGGACTATTGGCATTTTGGGGACGCTTTCTTTGCAAGAAGGTTTTACACACACACACACACACACAAACATACACACACACCGTACAAGTTCAGAGGTTCCCTCAGCCACGGAAATGTAAGATGTGATGGGAAACATTTGGGCTGCCTAGGTCTAACCTATGGATATGGGATGGATCTGGTTGAATGCCTTGCCTTGTCTGGCAATGCCATTCTCTGAATACTTTTCGGAGGTAATCTTTTCTCTCTGGCATTTATTGGTCAAAGTCTTAGAGCTTAACAGGACCAGGGAAAATCAATATGTATCCTTCACTTCCAATTTTGTATACAGTGAAACCCAGTTAAAGAGAACCACAAGGACAGCAATACTTAGAGGTAGAACTATCAAGATGAAATGTTAAAAGAGCAATGACTGAGTTCAACCCCATTTTTCAGTATAGAAATGAGAAGTTAGAGGATTTTCTCAAAGACATACAGTTGGTATGTGTGGTTGATGTGATGAGGAAAGGATGTGAATATTGTTAACATATCAATATTCTCTCGTGACCATGGTTCAGAGCCAGAGACAGAAAAATAGATGTTCTAGTTTCTATACTCAAATGAATAGCCCACAGTGGCAGCCCTGTTCTTGTTTCTGTGACAAGCCAGAGGAACCTCTTCAGAGAAAGACCAACTGGCTTTGTGCATTTTTGCTTATTCTGAAGCCAACACCTTGCTTTAGGGATGAATAAAAGCCCTTTACCTGTTTCTTTGGTATGATAGGAAACAGAAATTCCTCTTTAGAAATGGGTTTTGGAGTCACTTGTACTGCATAGAGTCAGGGAGGAGGGCAACAGAATGCCTAGTGCCAGAAAGATAAGAATAGCTCACTTGTGTCTGCTTGAACTGAATTTTGGGGATTAGTTGTTAGGAATGTGGACAATGGAGTCAGGAGTGACCTTGGAGAAAGTGGCAAGAGGTAAGAAGAATGGTAGACAGGAAACATTCATTGCAAAATCAGAGGTTATATCATGTATGCTATTTGCATTCTTTTGTTTTTTAACCTTACAATTTATCGTGAACATTTTATGTCATTTAATAATCTTCTACATTAATTTTTTTTTTTTTTGACCTGGGCAGGCTCCAGGAATTGAACCCAGGTCTCTGGCACTGCAGGTGAGAATTCTACATTAATTTTAATAAATACATAATATTCCCTCATATGGGAATATTATAGTTTATTGAGCCATCCCCTATTGATTATTTGAGTTTACATTTTTTCTATAGACATCATAATGACTGTCTTTATAAATACGTCTTTATTAACATACATGACTATTTCATTAGGAAACTTCCTAGAATAGAATTTCTGGGTCAAAGGATAATCAAAAGCCTTAAAATTTGCAGGGTATTACCAAATAACAGCAATTTAAATTCCTTTGCGGTACAGCTAATAACCATGGATGTGAATTATATGCAAGATCTCCATGTTGCATGTGCTTAGCCTTTCCTCAAATTTCTTGGTTGTGATTCTTTCCTATGGTGTAAAGTCTCTTGCAAATAATCAATGACACTTTATAATTGCCCCTATTTTTCTAGACACTAGAATTAAAATCTGGAATTGGAAAAGACTTCTGAAATTTGAATCAGGAATTCATTTTTAAAATCACTGGAAGATTTAGATCAATCAGATTTTCATATTTATTCATAATGTGGTAGATATGTAAAAGTTTCTCCATCCATCCATCCATCCATCCATTGAACAAATACATTTGCTAGACATAAAAAAGCATAATCCCTGCCTAGAAGCATTTTATAATTAAAAGAAAAGGACATAAGAAAAGTAAAAGAAAAAATCAGGACATATATAAATATGTACTTTCAAAGTGAAAGAAAATTATTAGTTTTCCATTAAATCTTTTAAAAGTTTGTATATATATATATATATATTTTTATATATATATTATATATATAGTGGTTAATGGTTAGTACCACTTACAAAGGATCTGTCATTTTATGCTGATTGTATACATAAAGATATTCCCAGTTGTTTCAGAAACCTTAGAGAAATCATGGCAAAGCTAAATGAAATTAGGTGACAGATTGAAAAAAAAAGATGGTGTATTTTTTCTATAGTTTCTTTCTCTTACCTAGTTAATATTCACAACAGGTTGCCTTGGTGGAGAACATCTTGAGTATACTGGCCACTAGAAGATGCTCATTTCCACTGTTGGCCTTTATGTTTCTAGTGAATGAACATTAAGGGAGACTTGGAACTATGTCACACGTGTTTAGCACAATTGCTTGTTAAACATTTACATCCCACAAACTTACTTTTCACTTAAAATAATATGCTGCTCTGATTTCTTCTTTTTCTTACTTCAAACTCAGTCCTGCAAATGCCAGGTACATAGTAGGTACTCAGTAAATGCTTGATGAATTCATTGACCTGGAAAAAAGGTTGAGTATTTTCATTATATATGTGCCATGCTGTGAAGATTAATAACTGTGTAGCAAAGCACTCTCTGTTGGCACCAGAAAAACCAAAAATATGCTCGATATAAACAAAGTTTGTGTGGATAGCTTCAGCTCTTACTGACATTCCAGGTATTGACAAAAACTCTTAACTTGGTAGCTTTTTACCATATGCTTTAAGAAATCCATTTCTGTTACATAGGTTTTTCCCAACTATCCTGTTTTCTCAAATAACAAAAATGAAATAAAATATTTTGGCAGAAATAAAAGAGAAATAAAAAAAACATTTAACCAAGCTATCAAACAGGAGGCTTGTTTCTTTGTGCCCTGCCTACCTCCCATTTAAATGGTCCTGTCCTCTCTTTTATTCTATTTACAAACTACCAAGGCCACTTTAGAGTTCACTTAGGCAAGAACTTTTTCCTGTTAAATATTTGTCAACTAATACTCCATAGGAAAAGTTTAAAATATTACCATTTTCAGAAACATTTGCATTTCGTTAGAGTAGTCTTTGAAAAGATAAAACATTTATGATTCAAAGTAGCAATGCATAAAGGAGGGGCTTTTGGTTGACCTGTGGGTACTATTTGGAAAGACTTTTTAATGTGTATGTATAGAAAAGTGCTTACCCAGCATCTCTCAAATCACGCCTGATGAACTGATGCCAATTTGATTGAAACCTCTCTTAAATTAAGAAACTGGCTTCTTTTTATAATCTGCCTTCGATCCCTACTATTCTCTTGAAACCTATGATGATTTAGTGGCCAAATCCAATGGATACTTTTCAGTCTTCCAATCTGACACCTCCTTGATGTGAGTTTCCCTTTTGAAACTTTCTTTGGTTTCAGTATGCTGCTCTCTTGGTTCACCTTCAACCTCTCCCAATCTATTTTCCTGTCTTCATGACCAGCTTTTCTTCTTCCTCTCACACACTAATATTTGTATTTCCATATGTAAGCAAGCCTTTTCTCTCCTTGCCCTTAGAGTTTCTGCTTGAATGATTTTTTTCATTCCTTTGTCTTTAGCTATAATCTTATTGCCTACTGCTCCCTGCTCATATACCCTCTCTCTGGAGCTTCAGAAATCTTCTGGATATTGCCACTTGTATCCTCTTACTGTGTAAATTAAACACATCCAATGTCAAGGTCATTATCTTGAAGTCCAGCCCCTGTTTCTTGTATATTCTCTCCATTTTCTACCTCAATTAATGGCTTTACCATACATTCAAGAACCCTTCCCTCAATCTGCTAGATAATTAATATTTATCCTTGAACCCTCATTTCTACACCCAGTTGACCATCAGATTCTTTTGTTGGTCTTTCTAAATCAACAACTTGTCTTGCTCCTCAATACTCTTCCTTTAGTTTAGAACCTCATCTCCAGTAACCTGTCTTATTGCAGAAGCCTTCTAATTATACGCAAAGTGCCTAAAATATTGTTTCCTTTCAGTGGTAATATTTTGTCACACTGTTGCCAGATACAATAATTTGCTTCTTTACTTAAAATTTTGATGGCTTCCCCTTCTTTCATGAGAGAACAGGTCTTTCATTCACTCATCCATCCATTCATGCATTCATTCAAATAATATAATTGAACACCTACCAGAAGTTGACATTGGGTAAATATTGGTGAAGAAAAACTATTACTCTGGTTGGAAGACTTCCTGGAAGATGGAGGAGTAGGGAGCTCCAGGATTCACTCCTCCTCAAAAACAGCTAGTGAAGAGGCAGGAACTATCTGAAACAACTGTTTTGGGACTTCACAGGCCAGGGAGGTACTACAGCATTTTGGATTGCTGGATCCATGCTTTGAACTGTTGTTTCAGCCCACCCCAGACAGGGAAAGCTCACAGCCATTGTTTCAACTCCACCCCCAACAGGGGTGGAGATGATGGAGGTTTAAAGACACAGTATCTCCTTAGGGCTGAGGGGAATAGTTTATTGAAGAGTGCCTAGCAAATGCAACTTTGGGGGGTTATCAGAAAGGTTTATCACATCTTTCCTGACACTCTCCCTAGAGCTCTTTGGAGCTTCACTTTGTCCTTTTTGTGGGTCCCTGGCCCTGTTTTGCCTGGAGAAATACTAACTTCAGAAAGTCTTCTCTGGTGTGACCTCCTCTCAGTATTTGCCATCAAGGCAAAAGCAGCTAGAGGCAATAAAAGAAGTGTTAAAAAAACTATAGATGCAAAACAAACAAACAAAAACAGAACAGATCAAGGTTTCCAGAGAAGGAACAGAGGAAAGAAGCTTTCTCTTAAAGGTGAAACAATTGCACAAATGGTGCAATCTTAAAAATTGTGCTGCATATCCAGGGCAAAAATCAGATGAAGAGATTTGGGAAAATCTGATTAGTTAAACATGGGTACTTCTAAAGGTCTGGAATAAATTGAACCAAGCATCAAAGAAGAACCTCAGACAAAGCCAATCAACAATAAAATGTTTTTATTTTTGATAAAATATAATGTTTTTTATATATTGGTGAAGAAAAACTATTACTCTGGTTGGAAGACTTCCTGGAAGATGGTGGAGTAGGGAGCTCCAGGATTCACTCCTCCTCAAAAACAGCTAGTGAAGAGGCAGGAACTATCTGAAACAACTGTTTTGGGACTTCACAGGCCAGGGAGGCACTACAGCATTTTGTAGGAATGAGGAAATGACCTTCAGAGTAAACTCATCAAGATAATCAGATGCCTAGTGTTTTAGTTTGTAAGCTGCTGGGATGCAACATACCAGAAATGGAATGGCTTTCAAAAAAAGGGGAATTTAATAAATTGCAAGTTTACAGTTTGAAGTCTATGAAAATGTCCAAATTAAGGTAAGGCTATAAAAAATGTCCAAATTAAGGCACCCAGGAGTAGATACCTTGGTTCAAGGGTTTCTCTCTCAGTTGGAAAGGCACATGGTAACATCTGTTAGCTTTCTCTCCAGGCCTCTTCAATGGCTTCCCCAGGGGCATTTTCTTTCTTCATCTCCAATGGTCTCTGGTCATGTGGGTTCTGTTGGCTTTTGTAGCTCTGAGCTTTTACCAAAATGGTTCACTCTTAAAGGTCTCCACTAGCAACCTCATCTTGAATGAGTGGTGACACATTTCCATAAAACCATCTAATCAGTAGTTACCACCCACAATTGGGTGGGTCACATCTCCATGGAAACAATAAAAATGATCTCACCCAGCAATACTGAGTGAGGATTAAAGGCCATGGCTTTTCTGCAGTACACAACAGATTCAAACCAGCATACCTAGGCATCAGAAAACCCACAAACTATACTAAAAAGCAGAAAGATATAGTTCAGTTAAAGAAACATATTAAAACTTTGGGGTAAACACAGAATTTGAAACAACTAATCAATAATGTTCACACAAATCTCCCGAATCAATTCAAGGAATGAAGGCAAATATGGCTAAAGAGGTAAGAATATTAAGAAGACACTGGGCGAGCATAAAGAAAAATTTGAAAGTACAAAAAGAAGTGTAGCAGAAGGCAGTGCAAAGGTGCCTCAGTGGCAAAATTCTTGCCAGCTGTGCCAGAGACCCAGGTTCAATTCCCAGAGTCTGCCCATGCCAAAACAAACAAACAAAAAACAAACAAACAACAACAACAACCAAAAAAAAAAGCAAGAAAGAAAAGAAAAGAAATGTAACAGAAATTATGGGAATGAAAGACACAATAGAAGAGATTAAAAATACACTAGAGGCATATCACAGCAGATTTGAACAGACAGAAGAAAGAATCAGTGAACTAGAAGATATGGCATTCAAAATCTTAGACTGAATTACAGATAGAGAAAAGAATGGATAAATTAAGCAGGAGCTCAGGAATTTGAAAGACAGCATGTAGCATACAGACATACATACTGTGAATATCCCAGAAGGAGAAGAGAAGGGGAAAGGGACAGAAAGAATATTTGAGGAAATAATGGCCAAAAACTTCCCAAATCTTATGAAAGACATAAATATACATATCCAAGAAGCAAGAATATACTCCAAACAGAATAAGTTCTGGTAGACCTACTCTGAGGTACATATTAACCAGAATGTCAAATTCCAAAGATAAATAGAGAATCCTGAAAGCATCAAGAGAAAAGCAATTTGTCACATGCAAGGGAGTGACTATTTCTCATAGAAACCATGGAGGCAAGAGGGCAGTGGTATGATATATTTAAGATACTGAAAGAGAAAAACTGGCAGCTAAGAATTCTTTATCTGGAAAAACTGTCCAAAAATACTGGAGAGTTTAAAATATTCAGAGATAAACAGAAACTGAGAGAGTTTGTTAGCAGAGACCTGCCCTACAGGAAACACTAGAGGGGATTCTTCAAGATGAAAAGAAAAAATAGGAGAGAGAGGCTTAGAGTAGAGTGGAATGAATATTATCAGTAAGAATAACTGAAAGGGTGCTAAGAGAGACAAAAATAAAATATGACATAAGGATAAAATGGTTGAAGTAAGTACTGTCTTTACAATAATAACATTAAATATTAATGGATTAAACTTCCCAATCAAAAGACACAGATTGGTGGAATGGATAAAAAGAGTGTGATGCCAACTATATGCTGTCAACAAGAGACTAAATTTAGACAACTAGACACAAATAGTTTGAAAGTGCAAGGTTGGAAAAAGATAATCCATACAAACTGTAACCAAAAAAGAGTTCAGTGGCTATCCTAATATCAGAAAAAATAGACTTTAAATTAAAAATTGTTGCAAGAGACAAAGGACACTATATATATTAATGAAAGGGCCAATCCACCAAGAAGAATTAGCAATCATAAATATTTATGTACCAAACTATGGTGCCCCAAAATATGTGAGGCAAACACTGAAAAAATTGAAGGGAGAAATAGACATCTCTATAATTATTTTTGGAAACTTCAATATACTACTATCCTCAATAGATAGAATATCTAGACAGAGGATCAATAAAGACACAAAGAACTTGAATAATATGATAAATTAGCCAGAACTAACAAACATATACAGAACATTGCATCCCAAAACATCAGAACATACATTCTTCTCAAGTGCACATGGCTCATTCTCCAGGATAGACCATATGATGGGTCACAAAATAAGTCTCAAGAAATTTAAAGTGATTGAAATTATACAAAGGTCTACTTCTGATCACAATGGAATGAAGCTGGAAATCAATAAGAAACATAGAACTGGAAAATTAAAAAATATGGAGATGTTAAACAACACACTTTTAAACAATCAGTGGGTCAAAGAAGAAATTGCAGAAGAATTCAGCAATTATCTTAAGATGAATGAAAATGAGAATTCAACATATCAAAACTTACAGGATGCAGTGAAAGCAGTGCTAAGAGGGAAACTTACAGCCCTAAATGCCTGCATTCAAAAAGAAGAGCTAAAACCTAAATTCATGCCTGGAAGAACTATAAAGAGGAGAATAAATTAACCCAAGTCAAGCAGAAGGAAATGAATAACAAAGATTAGAATGGAAATAAGTGAAATTGAGAATTAAAAACAATGGAATTAACAAAACTAAAAGTTGGTTTTTGAGAAGATCTATAAAACTGACAAAGAAAAAAGAGAAAAGAAAATCAGCATTGAGAGGTAGGGGATTACTACTGACCCCACATAAATAAAAATGATCATAAAAGGATACTATGAACAACTGTGTGCCAACAAATTAGACAAAATAGGTAAAATGGACAAATTCCTGGAAACACCCAAACAACCTACACTGACTCTAGGAGAAATAGAAGAGCTCAACAGACCAACCGCAAGTAAAGAGATTGAATCAATATTTAAAAACCTCCCAATAAATAAAAACCTAAGACCAGATGGCTTCACAGGGGAATTCTACTAATCATTCCAATAAGAATTTATGCCAGTCCTGCTCAAACTCTTCCAAAAATTTGAACAGGAGGGAAACTACCCAACTCATTCAATGAAGCCAATATCACTTTAATAATAAAGCCAGATAAAGATACAAGAAAGGGAAATTACAAACCAATTTCTCTAATAAATATAAATGTAAAAATCCTCAACAAACTATTTGCCAGTTGAATCCAACAGCACATTAAAATAACTATACACCATGACGAAGTGAGTTTGATCCCATGTATGCAAAGGTAGTTCAACATAAGAAAATCAATTAATGTAATACATCACATTAATATTGAAGGGTAAAAAACACATCATCATCTTTATTGACACAGGAAAGGCATTTGATAAAATCCAGCATCCTTTCTTGAGAAAAGCATTTGGAAAGATAGGAAAAGAAGGAAACTTCCTCAGCATGATAAAGGGTGTATATGAAAAACCCACAGCTAACATTGTACTCAATGGTGAAAGACTGAAAGCTTTCACTCTAAGATCTGGAAGAAGGTAAGGATATCCACTGCCACCACTGTTACTCAACATTGTGCTAGAAGTTCTAGCTCAAGCAGTTAGCCATGAAAAAGAAATAAAAGGCATTCGAATTGGATAGGAAGAAATAAACTTTCACTATTTGCTGATGACATGGTACTATATATAAACAATTCCCCAAACTCAACGACTAATAAACTAATAAACAAGTTCCTGGTGGAATACGAAATCAACATGCAAAAAATCAGTAGTGTTTCTATACATTAGTAATGAGTAATCTGAGAAGGAAATTTTTTAAATTTCATGTGCAATAGCAACTAAAAGAATCAAATATCTAGGAATAAATTTTACCAAGGATGTAAAAGACACTGATACACAGAAAACTACAAAACAATGCTGTAAGAAATCAAAGAAGACTTAAATAAATGGGAAGACATTCCGTGTTCTTGGACTAAGATGTCAGTTCTACCCAAATTGATTTACAGATTCAATGTGATACCAATCAAACTTCCAACAGCCTACTTTGCAGGAATGGAAAAGTCAATTATGAAATTTATTTGGAAGGGTAAGAGGCCCTGAATAGCCAAAAAATATCTTGAAAAAGAAGACCGAACTTGGAGGAGTCACTTCCTAACTCTAAACCATATTATGAAGCTACAGTGTTCAAAACAGCCTGCTATGGTATAAAGATAGATGTGTTGAGAAATGGAATTGAATTGAGAGTTTAGAAATAGATCCTTAAATCTATGGCCAATTGCTATTTGGCAAGACTGCCATGTGTATTCAAATAGTTAGAGTCGTCTCTATTTGTATATGGTTATCCATATACAAAAGAATGAAGGAGGACCCCTATCTCACACTTTATGCAAAAGTTTATTCAAAATGGATCAAAGACCTAAATATAAGAGCCAGGGCAAGTAAGCTCCTAGTAGAAAATGTAATTTTTGTATAAGGTGTAGGTAGGGGACCTCTTTCATTCTTTCGGCTATTGAAATCCAGTTCTCCCATGCCCATTTATTGGAAAGACTATTCTGTCCCAGTTCAGTGGGTTTGCGGGCCTTATCAAAGATCAAATGTCCATAAATTTGTTGGTCAATCTCTTCACTCTCTATTCTATTTCACTGGTCAGTCCTTCTGTCTTTGTGCCAATACCATGCTATTTTGACCACTGTGACTTTATAGTAAGCCTTAAAGTCAGGAAGTGATAGACCTCCCAGTTCGCTCTTCTTTTTTCAGAAGGTCTCTTTCCCTTACATATAAATTTGATAACCAGTTTTTCCAAACCTTCAAAGTAGGTTGTTGGGATTTCTACTGGTATTGCATTGAATCTGTAGATCAGTTTGGGTAGAATTGACATTTTGACGATATTCAACCTTCCTATCCATGAGCATGGAATATCTTTCCATCTATTTAGGTCATTTTTCAATGGCAATTTTGTTTTGTAATTTTCTGTGTATAAGTCCTTGTTATACCTTTTTAGGCTTATTCCTAGATCAAATGGTATCTAAGTTAGTGTTTAATATTTAGAACTTAAGAACTTTACTGTCTGAATTTGTAGATTTTTTTCCTTGCTGCCTTAATTTTAAATTGGTTTATGAAACTTACTGCACAAACACAGGCTTTACAATGATTATATGAATACTTTATTTAAATATGCCTATGGTTAAGCTAAAAAAAAATTGTTTTGGCTATTCTGGGTCCTTTGAATTTCTACAGAACTTCAGGATTAGCTTTTCAATTTGTGAGAAGAAGCCAACTGGGATTTTCATAGTGATGTGTTGAATCTGTAGATGATTGCTATCTTAACAATATTAAGTCTTCTGATACATGGAATGCTTTTTCATTTATTTAGTCTAATTTCTTTCAACAATGTTTTGTAGTTTTCACAGTATAAGTTTTGTGCTGTTTTTGTTAAATTTAGTCCTAATCATTTTCTTTTTATGTTACTGCAAATTAAATTATTTTCTTAATATCATTTTTGATTTGTTCATAGCTACTGTATGGAAATACAATTCATTTTGTATATTGGTCTTGTATCTTGTTTTTAAGATTTTCTATATACAAATTATATCATCTGTAAATAAGAATCTTAATTTTGCTCTTAAAAAAAAAAAAAAGAAAATGTAGGGAATCATCTTCAAGATCTTCCTAGACTTAAACCCAAAGCACCAACAATGAAAGAAAAAAATAGATAAATAGGACGTCATCAAAATTAAAAACTTTTGTGCTTAAAATGAATTTGTCACAAAAGTGAAAAAGGCTACATATTCAATGGGAGAAAACATTTGGAAACCACATATCTGAAAAGGGTTTAATATGCACAATATATAAAGACATCCTACAAGTAAACAGGAAAAAGACAACTCAATTAAAAAAGTCTTTTTCTATTTTTTAGAAAAAATACATTTTTTCTAAAAGATGCTCAGCATCACTAGCTATTAGAGAAATGCAAATCAAAACCACAAGAGATATCATTTCATACATACTAGAATGAATGCTATTACAAAAACAGGAAACTTCAAGGAAGTTCTCACTCATTGCTGTTGGAAATGTAAAATGGTACAGCTGCTGTGGAAGACAGTTTTACCCTTTCCTAAGGAATCTAAACATAGAATTGCTGTATAATCCAACAATTCTGCTACTAAGTCTATACTCAGAGTAACTGAAAGCAGGACTTGAACAATTACAACAATGTTCATAGTGGCATTATTGACAATTGCCAAAAGATGAAGCAACCCAAGTGTCCATTAAACGATGAATGGGTAAACAAAATGTGGTATATATGCACAATGGAATATTATTCAGCATTAAAAATGAATGAAGTTCTGAACCTTGAAGACATTATGGTGAGTGAAATAAGTCCTTCCTTCCCCCTCCTTCCACTCCAACTACTTCCACATTCGTCATCGATCTCTTCCATTTCTGCTCGTCTTTTGAGCAGAGACACTGACTGCCTTTGTTCCTGACTATCTAACAGCCTCGGAAAAGAGTGAGGGTGTCTCCCTCTAGAGCACAGGGAAGGCATGTTTACTGCCCATTATAAAAAAGTTGTGCTTCGTATGCTTAGGGTTTCTCCCCTGGAATGCAACCCACCATGTGTGCAGGTGCTTCTTGGCCCACTTAGAATCATTCTTGGGAATTGAGTCTCGGGAAAGTGGGGCAAGAAACTGCTTATATTCTGGCTACCAATATTATTATGAATAATAGAGTCCTTTTTGTTTGGCCTTGGAATCTTATATCTTCTACTGGCATCCAAATAACTCTTCTTAGTAAAGTCTCAAACCCTTCACAGCTCTTGACACTGTTCATCTTTCAAGATCTAGCTCAAGTGTTTCTTCTTTGATGAAGATACCACTGATTCTTCCAGGCAAAATTATACATGTGGATCTGTGATTTTATAGCACATTACTACTAACAGTAATTAGTAAATTAGGTTGTGTTTATCTCACATTGCAAGTCTTTCTCTCTGCTATATTAATAACCTTTAGAATCAGATGCCAGGTCTCAATCACCTGGTATTACTTATGTTTATAGACTATACCTTAAAGTAGTCAATAAACATTGATGAATCGATGAATGTAATTCTCCTTTATTTTCTAATTTTCTCCTACTTGGCCTCATCTTCTTTCTAATATTTGAGGTATTGAGGACTTATTTTAATTTTCCTTTCAAAGTATGTCTATTTTTTCATTGTACTGCTTCTACTCTGATTCTATGACCATTGGAAGTAGTGACTTCCTCTATACCCTCTAGCTTAATCAGAAATTTTTCCACTATGAAAATGTGTGCATTTTTGAATTGTTCTTCTTTTGTCATCTAAGGCCAAATTTCCATGAATACAGAAAATATCTTGTTGTTGAACATCCTTGGCTCCTACATTTAATATAAAAGTAGTTTTATCTTATTGTATATGCCCTTTTAATTAAATGAAATGGTCCTGTTAAAATGTTTGCAAAAGCTCTTACAGCACTATGGCAATTGGCAAGCACAAGCACCTTATGTGGCAGAAAGGGAGCCAAAAGGAAAGTGGTTGATCCATTTTCTAGAAAAGATTGAAATGATGTGGAAGTACCAGCAATATTTAATATAAGAAATACTGGGAGAACAGTAATTACAAGGATTCAAGGGAACAGAATTTCATCTTAAGGATCGTGTTTTTAATGTAAGCCTTGCTAATCTGCAGAAAGATGAAGTTGCATTTAGAAAATTCAAGCCAATTACTGAGTATGTGCAGGGCAAAAATTACCTAACCAACTTCCATGGCACAGCTCTTACCTGGGACAAAATGTGTTCCATGGTCAAAAAAAGGCAGGCCATGATTGAAGCTCATGTCTATATCAAAACAACTAATCGTTATTTGCTTCATCTATTCTCTGTTGGTTTTACCAATAAACACAGCAATCAGATTCAGAAAGCCTCTTATGCTCAGCACCAAGAGGTCTGCCAAATCCAGAAGAAGATAATGTAACTCATGACCCAGGAGGTGCAGACGAACGACCTGAAAGAAGCGGTCAGTGAATTGATTCCAGACAGCACTGGGAAAGACATAGAGAAGTCTTGCCGTTCTATCTAGCCTCTCCATGATGCATTTGTTAGAAAAGTAAAAATGCTGAAGAAGCCCAAGTTTGAATTGGAAAAAACTCATAAAGCTTCACAGTGAAGGTAGTAGTTCTGGAAAAGCAACCAGAGATGAGATAGGTGCTGAAAGTGGAATGAGCTGATGGATATGAGCCACCAGTCCAATAATCTAAAATTTAGACTTCTAAAATTGACAAATAAAAAGTCTTATTTGTGAAAAAAAAAGATGTTTGCAATGTCCTTTTTAACCCTAAAGATGATATAAACCCCAGCTCAGCATTAACTCAGTGAGTAAATATGCACTTTAATCTGTGATCTAGGCTATCACACTAAGGCTGTTTTAGTTGGTGCTGCTAAAAACTATTCTTTGTGTTTTCCACCATCCAGGTGTCTATTATGCAGGCCACATTTACTACAACACTGGTTATGACCCAATTATTTTTCAGAATGGACCATTAAAAAAAAAGAAAACCATAGTTAAGAGAGGGTACAGAGAAAAATAGAAGGAAATGAGTTTGTGAGTATTAGTTAGGATAGGTCGAGTTTATGCTTCGTAGTCAACAAGCCTCCAAATCTCATTGGCTTAACTCACTGAGTCCAGATGAATACCCAGGAAAGCTCCCCTTCATACAGTAACTTGGCCATCGAGGCTATTTAGATCTTGTGGCTCCTATATCACCTCACTTCAGAAAGAAGCGTTGGCAGGGGAAGAGAGTGAATGGAAAATTTATAACCTCTTCAAATCACACTGGCAAAAGCTAATCACAAGGCCCTACCAAACTGCATTGACTGAGCACTACCAATGAGCACAGAACTAAATGTATGTAAATATTGAATCATGTGAAAGAACATCACATCTGAAAAGAAACACTATTGAGCATCAACTACAGAAGTTTCCAAACTTTTTTGATTCATGCTGCTCTTTGTGTCTAAGTAATTTTTTCACAGACACCAAGCCAAATAAACACCTAACAGTGTTGTCAATTAAGTAGTTAGGTCCAAACAACTTAAAATGCACTTACATACTAGTAACTTAGTAGCTGTTTTGGAAAAAAGAAACATAAATTGAAAGAAAAAATATTATTTCTGTGTTAACCTTAGCCACAGTTCTTAGTAATGAGATATTGTGTGCCTCTTGGTCACACACACCTCTCAGAACTTGGAATCAGACTTGTCACTGACATCCCCATTTCCTGTTCTGCATTGATTTTCATGTGTACGCGTTGTTTTACAGCAACTGTCATAATTTAGCTTTGCAAAGGTAGGCCGTCCTTGAAAGGAATGTCGTATGATCTAATGTTGAAATCGTCAATTACTTTGAGTTGATAGTTGACATAGTGTCTGACAGATATGGGTATTGATACATTCCTTTCAAGAAATTGAAATATCCCATTATGCACTTGTAAGTATGCTGCCATGCCCTGGGGTGATCGGGTACACAGTTTGGGAACCACGGACTTATTGTCCTAGGTGCAATATACGGATCACTCAATCTCTCACAACACTTTGTTTGGTAGGTGTTATCATCCCCGATTTATGGATGAGGAAACTAAGGCTTGAAAAGAGCATGAAGCCTGCCCCGAATTTTCTAGTGAGTGATTAGCACAGCAGAGGCTTGAACCCAAGCCTTCTGGCTCCAAAACTCATTGCATCATGCCATGTATCATTAGATTTGCAGGGTTGAGGTTTCCTCAGCTTCCTCTCTCCATGACCTTTCCTGAATTTCAAGCAACATTGAAACGACTATTTTTTTAAAAACATGTGGAAGTGCTTGAAATTCATGGAAATGATTTTAAATTGTGTCTACTTTTTTAGCTTTAAGGCACACCTGCTGGAAAAGAAATTCTCTTGAGCAGAGATTAAAGAGATTTAAATGACCTTAAAATGGCCCCAGGAAAGATTGTTTAAGCTTTGAAATCAAGACAGTAGATTTCTAATTAACTTGTAATTGTTTTACTGCTAATTTTTAATGTGACATTAAGAATGGACCACATATCACTTTCTCTCCAGCTATCAGGACAGGCTCTACAAACTAAACCTTCCTCATCGGCTGTTGACTAATTCAGTATGGATCTATGTTGGAATTTTTCCAACTCTGCTTGCACATAATTTCTAAGTCTCAGCAGACCCGTGCAAAAATGAACCATAACTATAATCTTTCATGTTACTCATAGTTCTATTTAATTATTTGAAATACTACCTGATAAATAGTGCAATCAGAATTCCAGTTTAAAAGTAACTACTTCCACATCACTTTTCTGCTCTCATCTAATTTGGAACAGGTTTTGGATTACTACCTCTAAATTATGTAAACTCCTAATCAATGATTAATTTAAGAATCTTTGAGCTGTTGCTTTGTGTGTGTGTGTGTGTGTGTGTGTGTGTGTTTGGCAGGGGGTGGGTTCCTAAGTGTTAATAAATTCAGGCCTAGTTAAATGAGATTTCTTTCTTCCCTAGCCTTTTTCTTTTATTTTCTACAGAGCTCATTTAAGGTGGTTGGAACCAAGGAAGAGTAAATCCTTAGAACATAAAATTGTTGTTAAAACAAAATGTTACTTAATGCAGAATTATAAGTACATTTGTATTAAATGCCTCTGACATAATAGACTAACATCTATTGAGTTTAATAGATGAGTAAGAACTATTAAACAAAATGCTAAGCAGTTTATGTTTATTTTGTTTGACCCCAACCACAACCATGGATGTCATTGTTATCATCTTCATTTTGCAGATGAATAAACTGACAGTCGAGAGAGTTTGAGGAAATCTCCTAAGGTTGCAAATGAATACATGTTTAAAGCTGGGATTCCAATTTGGTTTGGTCTGACTTCATAGGCACAGCTTGGTCTGCAGTGTTGTGCTGCCTCCATATCAGGTAATATGAGGATGGACTCATGTCTTTTATATTTCATATTGATCTTTGCATATGATAATATGATACTGTTAATTTTTATTTATCAAATACTTATTGAGTGCATAGAGTGGGCAGACAATTTTTGAGAAGCTAATTAGAGCTAATTGTAAATATTGACATTTGTTAAACTTTGTAACATTCATTTTCTAAGAGTCAGTGATTTTTTTTAGCTCTTATGCAACTTTACATTAGATATCTTGAAGGATGCAAATGTTTCAGTGAAGATCTACAATACTGAAAAAATATTGGGTTGGATCCTAGAACTGTGAATATCTGTATTTGCCCCTTCTACTTGCTAGGTCTTTGAGCAAGAGAGTCAGTTACTTTGTCCAGAGCTTAATTTCTTCACTTGTATAATGAAAGGATTAGAACATCTGATCTCAAGGTTCTAATCAGTAATAAACCTATGATTTTACTAAGCACAGTAATCTTTTATAGGTCATTCACAAAGATACATGTGAATATAGTGAAGTACAGGTGGTAGACATACTCAGGACTAAAAAACATATCTTTTGGATTTGACTTTGGGAAGTTTGAAAAGCACTATACTAATCATATTGGTTTTCTATTGCTGTGTAACAGATTACCACAAATATATCAGCTCAAATAATACACATTTGTTATTTCATGGTGTGATGGTTTGAACCTCTATGAACCCCAGAAAAGCAAGTTCCTAAAGCTAATCCATTCCAGTGGGTGTGGCTCATTGTAAATTGGATCTTTCTGTGAGTAGGATCCTAAGTTGAAATGTGACCCTCCTCATTCAGAGTGGGTCTTAATCCTCTTACTGGAATCCTTCGTAAGAGGATGAAATTCAGAGAAAGATGCAGAGATAAGGCATAAAAGTTGAGGGAGAAAGCCCTGGAAGCCAGAAGCTGAAAGCTGTAAAACCCAGAAGAGAAGGGAGAGACCAGCAGACACCTCCATGTGCCTTGCCATCTGACAGAGATGTGCAGGATCACTGGCATCCTATCGTTGGGAAGAAAGCATCACCTTGGTGGTGCCTTGATTTGGGTGTTTTCATGGCTTCAGAACTGTAAGCTTATAATCTAATAAATTCCCACTGTAAAAGCCATCCCATTTTATGGTACCTGCATTTTGGCAGGCCAGCAGACTAAACTACATGGTTTTCATGGGTCGGGAGTTGATACACAGAGCTGGGCCCTCTGCTCAAGGTCTCCCAAGGCTACAAGGTGTCAGCAGGACTGTATTCATTTCTGTAGCTCTATGTCCTCTTTCAGGCTTATGTGGTTGTTGACAGACTATAGTATCCCTGGTGTTTGTAGGTCTGAGATGACGTTTTTCTTGCTCGCTGTCCGTTGGGGGCAGAAAGCTCACAGTTCCTAGAATCAGCCACAATTTCTTGCCATGTGGCTCTCTTACAAGCCCTCTTACAGCATGGAAGCTTACTTCTTCCAGGCTAGCAAGGAATAGTCTCCCTCCAGTCTGCTAAGAGGGAGCCTTATATAATATAATGTAATCACAGGAGTAACATCTTCTAACCTTTACTATCACCTTTTGTATTAATGTAATCTAATCAATTTAGTGATATCCTATCACCTTTGTTATGTTCTATTGGTTAGAAGCAAGTCACAGATTCTGCCTGCATTCAAGAGGAGAAGATTATACAAGGGCATAAATCATTGAGGATCTCCTTAAGGTACATCTACCAAATCAATGCAAAGTTATATTTTTTTAGGTTATAAGACCGGGCTATTCTATCCTATAGGAATTGAATTAAGCAGCCCTATCTAAATCTCTTCATCATCTGTAATTAATTCAAAATTGCCTGCACAGGTATTTATCAAAGAGTTTCAGTGTAAACGGTATTTAAATAATGGTTTGCTCTTTTCTTTAACTAAAGTCAAGTGTTCTTGACATTTTATGTCTCTTAATTGTCATTTCAAAATTATTTGATCATACTTTGGCTGCAGGTTGCTTTGAATATTAAAGTTAGTTGATCATTTGAAAGCATAAAGCATAGAAGCAGAGGATTTGATTAGCTAAACTCTACTCTCTTAAAATCATCATTGTCACTAGGAATGATCAATATTCCATTGGGCACCTACCTATTCCAACATTGAGCAGACTTATAAAATACACTGTAGTACATCTTCACTATTTCAAATAAAATGTTTTATCAATGGCAAGTTGAGATGTCAGTCATGAAAAGTCACTGCCTTCAAAAGGAAACACATAAAACATTAGTAGATTCTACCCATATTAGAATTCACAGTAATGTGGTTGAGGGTTATCAAGAATGAATTAAGCAAAGCAGTTACTTTGTTTAACTGTAGGTATCCTGTGGTTTTCACACTGGCTCTTGAATCCAAAGCTCTGGCAATTCTATGAAATGCAGTCAGATTTGTGAACTAATGTTCCAGACACATCTCACATATTTTCCTGTGAATTTCTTGTGGGCTGTCAGACAGGCGTGTGTTTTTCTTTGGGTACTGCCATAGAGCACCTTACAGGATATATTTCAAACCTTACTCAGCCTTGGGGAAAAATGTTTCTCTATATATGAACTGAGTGCATATCATGTTGCATAACTATTCTGGGTACACAAGCCCTGTCCATGTAAAATATTCTCTGGGGTTCAAACTTTCCTTTCATAGATTGTTTGGAAAACCTACTCAATTTTGTCAAAGATAGAGGCTGCATACTTTTGTACACGATGCCGTGAAAGGTCCCTAAACTATTCTTGATTTTATAAACATCACAATTAAAATTCTCCCTTCTTGCCAAATTCCTATCTTTAATATTGCATGAATAATCCCTTAGGGTATTGTTATTTAATACTGTCAGAAAGAAGTATTAAATGCCATAATTCCAAAAAGGTTGTTTGGGTAATATCTATGTTGGAAAAATAAAATACATTTGTCTCTAATCTAAGAATTGCAATGTAATATAATGAAATGAAATTGCTTCATGCAGAGTATTTCACATGGTCAAGTTCCCTGGCTTTGGATTTAGAAAAATGAAATGAAGGGTCCTTCTAAGGTCCCTGATGAAACTTACATAATTGAAGACAGAATTTTTACCCTGAGTTTACTGGATTGGATCTCTCAGTGAGTGCTCTAGTTTGCAAGTTTCTGGAATGTGATATACCAGAAATGGAATGGCTTTTAAACAGGGGAATTTATTAAGTTGCAAGTTTACATGTCCTAACGCCATGAAAATGTCCAAATTAAAGGAAGGCTATCGAAATGTCCAGTCTCAGCATCCAAGGAAAGATACCTTGATTTAAGAAGGCCGATGACATTCAGGGTTTCCCTCTCAATTGGAAAGGCACATGATAAAGTCTGCTAGCTTTCTTCCTGGTTTCTTGTTTCATGAAGCTCCTCTGGGGGAGTTTTCCTTCATCTCCAATGGTCTCCTCTTTTAAAGGATTCCGGTGAACTAATCAAGACCCACCTGGAATGGGTGGATTCACATCTCCATCTAATCAGAGGTTCATATACACAGTTGGGCATGTCACATCTCTGTGGAGATAATCCAATCAAGTTTCCCAGCTGCCGTGCTGAACAGGGATTAAAAGAAATGGCTGCCTCCACAAAATGGATCAGGATTAAGACATGGCTTTTCTAGGGCACATAATCCTTTCAAACTGGCACAATGAGAGAGGTCAGAATCCTATAGTTGAAATCACAGCTGAATCAATTGTTCTGAGTTCAAATGCAAGCTCCGGCACTTTCTAGCTCTAAAATGAAATAGTATGACATATCATAGAGATTTTGGGGAGATTAATGAATGTTAATTTTGTTACAAGAAGTCTAGCACATAGGGAGTGCTCAGTACATATTAAAACAGTAAATAAAAATGAAATTTCAACTCAACATTCACTTACAAGTATACATGAAATAAACTTGGGTTATGGAGAAATTTGCAAATGATCTTGAAGATTTCTTTGGTCTAAGGGATTTTGACTTCACCCAGCCAGATAGGAAGGAATGAGCATTCACTAGTTACCTGCTCCATGTCAGATAATATGCTAAAATCTTTGCATAGATTATCCATCATATTCTCAAAAGAAATCTATGAAATATCTTTATTTTAAAATAAGGAAGCTGATATAATAAATTTAGTTTGAAATGCTAGTGATCAATGAAAGTGAGAGGTAAGGGGTGTGGTAGGTATAATCTTTTGTTTTTTTTCTTTTCTGTTTTCGTTTTATTTTTCTAATATCTTTTTATTTCTTTTTCTGAATTGATGCAAATGTCCTAAGAAATGGTGAATATGCAACTAAGTGATGATATTGTGAATTACTGATTATATATGTTAATGTTTTATTTGGTTTGTTAAATATTTTTATTAATAAATAAATTTTAAAAAATGAGGCTGAGGCTCAAAGGTTACACTGCTACCAAGAACTGTAGTTTAAACCCAAGTCTGCTTGACTAGCAAATCCAACTCTTCCCACCCTATCATGCTGCTTACTGAAAGACAAATCTCCCTGAAATTGACCTATGTTACATGACTTCTGTCTTATTAAAATTTTAACACAAGTATAGATTCTGAAATCACCACCACAATCGAGTCAGAACATTTCCATCACTACAAGACTCACCCTTATGTTAGTTGTACCCTCTCCCCATGTCTAACCCCTGACAACCACTAATTTCTTTGCTGTTGGTATAATTTCGTCTCTTTGAGACTGCCATATAAATGAAATCACAGAGTACATAACTTTTTGAGACTGGTTTCTTTCACTGTAAATAATGACTTTGAAGTTGTTGCATATATCAATAATTCATTACTTTTTATTACTGAATAATATTCATTTGTAAAGTGTACTACAATTTGTTTATCTAGTCACCTGTTCGAGGTCATTGGATTGTTTCTCGTTTTTGTCAACTATAAATAAAGCTATGTTTTGGTTTGCTAAAGCTACTGGAATGCAATATACCAGAAATGGGTTGGCTTTTACAATGGGGATTTATCAGTTTACACATTTACAGTTCTAAGACCATGAAAATGTCCCAGTTAAGGCACCAAGAGAAAAAAATCTTTGAAGATTTTTTTCAAAGGCTCCTAGCACCTGGGGTTGCTCTGTCAGATAGGAAGTCACATGGCTGGTGTCGGCTGGTCCTTTACTACCAGGTTTCATTGCTTTCAGCTTGTGGTTCCAGTGGCCTCCTCTCTGAGCTTCTGTGGGTCCTCTTGTAGCATCTCTGGGCTTTCTCTATCGCCTCTCTCCAAACTTCTCTGGGTGTTTCTCTCAGAGCTCTCTGGGCTTTTTCAGTCTTTTATCCTCAGAAAGAACTCCAGTGAAAGATTAAGACCCACCTTGAATTGGGTGGGTCACATCTCAATTGAAACAACCTAATCAAAAGGTCCCACCCACAATAGGTCTGCACTCAGAAATGGATTAGAAGAACATGGCCTTTTCTGAGGGTACATAATAGCTACAAACCAGCAAATAGTACTGTAAACTTTTGTTTGCTAGTTTTTCAGTGAATATAAGTTTTCTTTTCTCTAGGATAAATAGCCAGGAGTGGGACTACTGGGTCACATAATAAATGTATATTTAACTTTATAAAACCCTGCCAAACTATTTTCCAGAGTCACTATATCATCTCGCATTCCTACCAGCAGTATATGAGTTCCAATTGCTCTACATCCTCATCAACACTTGAAATTATTAGCATTTTAAATTGTCGCCATTCTAAAAGATGCGTAGTGATATGTCATTTTGGTTTTATACTCCATTTCCTCAAGGAGTAACGTTGAACATCTTTGCGTGTGCTTTTTTACCAGTTTTATAAACTTTTCATTAAAATTTCTGTTCAAAACTTTTTCCCATTTTTAAATTCAGTTTTACTTACTGAGTTTGGAGAATTCTGTATACATTCTGGATACGTGTTTTTTGTCAGATATGTGATTTGCAAGATTTTTTCTTTCAACTGTGGCTTATTTTTACATTTGCTTAAAAATGTCTTTTGCAGAGCAAAAGTTTAAATTCTGATGAGTCCAATTTATCAATTTTTTTAATTCAAGGATTGTATTTTTGGTGTCATGTATAAGAATGCTGCCTAGCTCCTACTTTTCTCTAGTGTTTTCTTCTATAGGTTTTATAGTTTTACATTGTGCATTAAGGCCTATGATCCAGTTGAAATTAATTTTTATATAAGATATAAGATTTAGCTCAGGAGTTTTGTTTGTTTATGGATATCCAATCATTACAACATCACTGTCTAGGTTATTACAGTTTTATAGTAAATCTTAAAAGTAGTTAGTATGATTCCTCCAATTTTATACTCCCTTTTCAAAATCGTTTTGGCTATTCTAGTTCCTTTGAATTTCCATGTAAATTTTAGATTCACCTTATCTGTCTCTACAAAATATATTGCTAGGTTTGTGATAGAAATTGCATGAAATCTGTAGATCAAAGTTGAGGAAAAATTGAAACCTTTATTCTGTTCAGTCTTCCAACTCCATGGTCACTGTTTGTTTCACCACTCTTTTAGGTCTTTGATTTTTTTCAGCTGATAGATTCTAGGCATGTTTTGTTAGATTTATATCTAAGTGTTTCTTTTTTTGAAAGATTGTAAATTATATTGTATTTGAAGGTTTGGTTTCCATTTATCCATTGCTATCATATAGAAACATAATTGATTTTTGTATACTGTTTGGTTTTCTAAAGCTGCCAGAATGCAATATACCAAATATGACTCTTACAAAGAGTTATTTATTAGGTTACAAATTTATAGTTCTAAGGCCATGAAAATGTCTGAACTAAAACATCAACATGAGGATACCTGGACTCTGAAGAAAGTCCACTGGCATCTGGAACACCTCTGTCAGCTGGGATGACACATGTCTAGCATCCCCTGCTCCTTGATCCTGGTTCGTTGCTTTCAGCTTCTGATTCCAGTGGCTTTATCTCTGAATCCTGTGGGCCTTCTCTTAGCATCTCAGGAGCATGTCTCTCTCTAGACACCTGTGGGTCCTCTCTTACCTTTTCCAGACGAACTTTAGATTTCATTTCTTAGCTTGGCATCTCCCAGGGCGTTTTCTATCTTCAGGAATCTGTGTTCTGATTTCCACAGCTGTCTCCAAAAATGTCCCTCTCTTAAAGGACTCCAGTAAGTGGATTAAGACCCACCTGAAATGGGCAGGGTTACATCTCCATGGAAACAACCTAACCAAAGTTCCCATCCAACAATAGGTGTGCCCCCACAAGATTGGATTAAAATCACATGGCTTTTCTGGAGTATATAAAAGTTTCAAATCAGCATACCTGCTAAACATGATTCTTTAGTTCTAAGAGATTTTGGGGGCATTTCTTTTCCATGTAGATAATCATGTCATTTGCAAATACAGACTATTTTATTTAATCTTTTCCAACCCATATGCCTTTAATTTCCTTTTCTTGCCTTTTGAACTGAATAGACCTTTTAGTATGATGTTGAATGAGAGTGGTCAGAATGGAAACTTGTCTGTTCCCAATTTTAGGGGAAAAGCCTTTATTCTTCAACTTTAAGTATGATGCTACTTGCATTTTTGTTGTTGTTGGGTTTTTTTTTTCCTCTTTGGTAGATGGCTTCAATGAGGTTGAGGATTCTCTATTCATAGTTTGCTGTTTGTTTGTTTTTTTATCATGAATGGATTTTGAATTTTCTCAAATACTTTTTCTACATCAATTAATAAAATCATGCCAGTTTTCTTCTTTAGGCTGTTAATAATATAGATTTCCTTGATTTATGTTGTTATTTCTTATAAGTAATATGGCATTTGCTCTGGCTACTTCCAAAAGTTTTTTTGTCTTAATTTCCAACAATTTGATTATATGATGTATCTAAGCATAGATTTCTTTAGGTTTATCCTATTTGGGCTTCACAGAGCTTTTTGAATCTGTAGGTTTATGTATTTCACTTAATTTGGGAAGTTTTCAGCCATTATATTTTCTAATTTTTTTTTTAGCACTGCTTTCTTTTATTTCTTCTTTCTGGGATTCCAATAGCACAAATAATAGCTCTTTTGGTTTAAGCCCACAAATTTTAAGACTCTATTATTTATTTATTACATTTTTTTTCTCTTTATTATTCAGGTTGGAAAATTTCTCTGAATCTCTCTTCAAGATTACTTACTCCTTTCTCTATCATCTCCATTCTGATATTGAGCTTTATAGTAAGTTTTTAGTTTTGGTTATTGATTTTCTTTCTCCAGTTCTAACATTTCCATTTGGCTCTTTCGTATCGTCTGCTTTTTTACTGAGAAGTTTTATCTATTATTTCATTTTAAAAGTGTTCTCCCTTACTTGTTAGATTATTTTTAAAGTATAGCTAATATTGGCCGGGCCACAGTGGCTCAGCAGGCAAGAATGCTTGCCTGCCATGCCGGAGGACCTGGGTTCGATTCCTGGTGTCTGCCCATGTAAAAAAAAAAAAGCTAATATTAAGTCTTGTCATATAGTTCTACCATCTGTCATCTGTGTCATTTCAGCATTGGTGTCTATTGATTTCTTTTTCCATGCAAGTTGAGAGTTTCCTGGTTCTTCATATGCCAGGGAAGTTTAGATCATATCTTGGGCCTTTTGACTGTCATATTATGAGGCTGTT
The DNA here is from genome assembly GCF_023851605.1 of Tamandua tetradactyla. NCBI lineage: Eukaryota > Metazoa > Chordata > Mammalia > Pilosa > Myrmecophagidae > Tamandua > Tamandua tetradactyla. Next base: position 153,053,921 of record NC_135332.1, read on the forward strand.
GGGGTTGTTGAAATCTTATGGAGAGTGTTGTATTTTAACAGGCAATTTCTCAATTGGGTTTAAGACACACATTCTGTCCAGGCTTCTGTGGTTTGTGGTTTCAGTGTCAGTTCCATTTTCAAAACCTTTGCAGTACTATTCAGATCAGTCCCATGTATGCACTACTCAATGATCAGTCTGAGACTTAACGCTTAGTTCTCTTCTCAAAATCTTTGTTATCCTGTTTAGGATTAGATCCACACATGGACAGCTCAGGGGTGATCCCAGGAATTCATAAAAAATTTTATTGACTCACTTTCCCAAGCTCCTTCCTGTCCCCAGTGCCTTCCTGTTTCCTGGTGTTCCCACTGCTGGCCTTCTGGCTGGAAAGCTAGAGATTTATTCACCCCACTTTGCTTCACACTTCTTGTGACTCGACCTGTTTGTGGGCTCAAAGAGTGGGAGGAGAGATAGAGGGGAAAAGCACTGGTTTCTGGGTCTGAAATTCCTTGGTTAAACATTTTCTATCTCTAGCATTATATAGTTTTAAAAATTTCTAAAATAGATTTGAAGGGAGAAGTAGTTTTGCTAAAGGTGTGCATCTGTTCTATTTGAATGGTACCATGCGTAGGAAGCAAATGGTGGACCCAGTTTCTCTGGCAAGTACCACTTACTGAGAGAATTCCTTACAGCATCAGGGATCTGAAATCAAGTGTCAGATGAGGGATGAGAAAACAAGAAAGGCAAAAAGGAGGCATCATGCCTTGATGTTGAAGTTAAAACATCACCACCAGTCCTAAACAAAGCTAGGTTCATGTGTTTTTTGAGTTCCATTAGGTCTTTAGAGGATATAAATTAAGTTCTATAATGGTTTCCTTTTTATAGGCTTTATGACTTTTCTTTTTTGCTCAAAGTCGGTTAATAATTTTAAGATATCATGTTAATGTCTCTGGGAGGTCTGTAGAACTCAAAGTAAATGAAAACCAGGACTTTCAGCCATAGTCTTACCTCTTTTCTAAGATAAGGACAAAGAGGAACCCTATACAGGGACAAAATCTTTATAATCCCCTAAAGGTCTAGTTTTATAAGAATAAAAAATGTAATAAGCATTGTCTATTTTAGAACTTGAACTAGATACTTAAAACCATGCAACTGGCTATCAGAATAAAAACAAAATGATTATGAAAATAATCAAAAGCTTCTAAGTAATGAATGAAAATGATGTCATTAAAATCTGAAAACTCTCGTAACAGTTTATGTTTATACAATGATGTCCTGCTGATGTCTGATGTGAGGGAAAAAAACAAAAAAAAAAAAACCTCTTAGAGAAAATTAGCTACTTGAACCTGGGCTGCTGAATGCATTTATTTAATCTTATAATTTTGGCAGAATATCACATCATCTAAAAAGAAGAGATAAACTCTGAGGTGTAAGGGATATGAAATGCAATTTGCATTCTTGACTCCAGACAGTAGATTTTGAAAGATGATAAGTTAAAGCTTCTGAGGAAAAAGGTAAACTAACTCTGGAGCTGCCAGTGATATATCCTGGCTGGACTAAAATTAAGCCTTTTTCATTAACCTAGACAGTCTAAAAGCTATTGATATGGGGCTCCTTTTTCATTTCATTTTGTTTCATTTTATTTTATTTCAATCCATTTCACTTCACTTCACTTTATTTTATTATTTTTTTTAAAGCTAATCTCCATGTTATTATTGTATTAGGAATCTTGTGGTTAGGACTCATTCAAAATGGCTCATCTATTCAAGAATGAGAAAAACAAATAACCTTGACTATAAAAAACATGAGAACAAATATTGTTTAACTTAAGAATGAAGAATTACAAACAAGATACATCTTAAAAGAATTCCCCTGTTTTCTTCAGAGTCAGCATGGGAGGACATGGAAGGCAAAGTGCTCTGAGCATCTCTGAGGATGAAAGTGATTTGTTATATGAAAAATAGCAAAGCCATGTGTAGCTAAACTACTTACGGGTAAATAATTGGTCAGGGGGCTGGAGGTAGACATAGTGCTATAACCACCGACTGCAAGAATTTGATATTCATTCTATCTATGCCAAATTTACTGCATTATGCCACATAAATTCCTTGAGGGACAATATGACACAGTGACCAAGGGTTTGTGCTCTGCTATCAACTAGTGTAGGTACAAATCCTGACTTCAATATTTACTTGCAGTGTGACTTTAGACACCTCATTTGATCTCTCTTAAGCTTCACTTTTGCCAGCACACAATGAGGTTAATAATGTTGTGAGCACTAAATCATCTCGTATAAAATTCTTAACCCAAGTATCTGGCACTTAGTAAATACTCCATAAAAGTTGGCTATTACAAAGCATCAGAATAATATAGAAGAAATAAAGTAATTCAGTAAAAAACTTTTTTCCATAAAAAAATGCTCTATTCAAGAAAGAACACTATCTTGGATATTAATTCAGTCTAGCAAATTTAGTATTGTTGGCTGCCAAAGTTTGAAAACCTGATGTAAATCAATGGGTTTTTATTATAATTTAAAAAATAGTTTAAATTATATTTATAAAGTGAGGTCTGTTTCAACCTTTACAGAAACAAGGAAACATGCCCATGGGTTTTCAGGGTTCTTAGAGGAATTTAGTTAGAAAACTCTGAGTTACAGTATCCTTTGTAGCGGTTTCATAGGAGTCTTTGTCTCTCCAACTAGGTGAGGGCATAGAATGTATCATTGTTTATTTTTTACCCTGGTCCACACTGCTGAATCTATCAAAAGATCTCAGTAAGTATTATTTGTTTATTCATTAACTTAAATGATTCAAATATGTGACCCAAAGCCAATTATTCCGCACAGGCTATGTCAATCGTTCTGTAAATCATGGCTGATATTTTAGGAATTTATGGAAGAGATATTTTGAATATAAAGATGCAGTATTTTTATTCTGTCAAGTTTAACCATGCTTCCATAAACATGTTCCAAATTCCACAAAAGTCTGATGTTTGTGTATCTGCAACTGTTGATAGGATATTATTTTCATCTTGGAGTGAGTAGCAGAAATGCTACTTTACTTCATTAACTCTGAAACATAGAGGGCTTAATGTGTGTTTACTACAAGGTTTTTGCTGTTAGTTGGAGGGGTATGAGAGATTCTCTGGGCTCTGCTTTCCATAATTAACGAATTCTGTTCCTCTTTTATCTGTGTTCTTTTATGGGAATCACAAACTATTGTTTAACTCACTGGAACTTATAGCGAATTGGAAGAATTTATAACAGCAATCTACAATTCGGTGAATGTTCTTTTCTAATAATTAGATGACAAAAACTGCTTCCTCAAGAATGGAGTAAGAAAGAGACATAAATGAGACTAAGAAAATCAGCCTGATAAAGAAAGAAAAATTCACCCCAAAGAAGATTTCTAGCAAGGAAGATTGAGGGTTCTGAGGTTTTCTTCTTATGCATGAAACCCACATTTCCTGGAAGACCCCCACCTAAGGTTTTGGCTCTCAGGAAACTAGTGACCCTACACAAATGTATCACAGGAGCATTGGCTTTGAACCTCACTCCGTGGGTAAATTATCTGCTTTCTACTTATTCTCTCATTTCCAGATGCTGCATACAAACAGTGTTTCTCTGTGGATAACTGAAAAAATAGGCAGAAGACAAAAGCAGAGCAGGACCAATGATAATGCTTTTATATTCCAGCAAGCATGTGACTCACTGGATCCCAAAGAGGTTTCAGAATAGGCCCCAACTCTTGTTATAGGCACGTGAACTACTGTTCTGGGCATTTTCTGTAATAAATCCTTACTTGGTTTCTGCAAATAAGCTGTTGAGTTTGCTTTCAGTATGAAAGAGAAATTATAGTCAGGTTTGCCTCTAGCTATCATAAACGGTTGAAATTTGAATTTTGTGGGATTTTCCTTCCAAATGTTTCAGGCATTCCTGCCACCCCGCTAAAATAACCTCATCCATTTAATTTTAGAAATAAGATTCCAGAAGATATCATTTTTACCAAAATCATTCTATTTACAAGGCACTTGTTTGGTCTTTGTCTAGGAAACAAGGGCTACAGTAAAAATCCCCATCTGAGGCAAATCCCCATCCCTTGCTATTTTTCTTTGTGCCAACAAGCCTACTAGGGTTAAAAATCCTCAAGCTATTTGAAGTCTCATACTGCTTAGAAGTGGCATAGGATTCTACTGGGAGCCATCCAGCTGAGAGGCATTCAGAGCAATGCTCCCCACAAACTGATTGTATCATCGCTGTGCAACCACACAGATTTATTAGAAACTTATAGAGAATGCTTTCAAACACACCCCTGCACAGTCTTTCCAAGGACACTCCAGTGGGCTTCCATCTATTACTTCTTAGTAACCAAAGGGAGGGGAAGGAAAAAGAATTAAATTGCTATTTACTTACTAAGACTCTGGAAGGATTTGCAGACTTCAGTAGGTTGAGGAAATCCCACTCTAACTCTTCTCCCCATTTTTCCGTGCTGAAATAAAAATATTGTCTGAGGACATATTAAAGCATTCGTCTCTCCCTCTCCTTCTCCACTACTCTTCCCTGCCACCCCCCCATACACACACACACATACACACACACACATACACACACACACACACAATTAAGAACAAAAATGTCAACTTTGAATCTACAATTACATAAAAGACTCCTCTGTAACATCTTTTTGTAAGATACCAAAAGCAGAAAAACTGCCCATTCAAATTAAAGACATGGAACTATTGATCAGTAATTCCTTATTACATCTAACCTGTTTCAGATGTACTGTAGTTTGATTCCATTTTCTTTTATTTTGACTTTAGGGAGAGAAAATAGGAGTCATGATCCTCGGGGATGTGTTCGTCACTTGTCGCTTTAAGGCTGTGAGTGCAGGGGATCCCTCTTAGCTGGGGACAAAGAGACTAGGAGTTGCAACCTACTTTGCAGGGGGTGACTGTGAAGTGCTGACTCTAGAGAGGCAGGGAATCAATCTCATTGAGAACTGATAGGTAGAAATGGCATGGAGGTGAAACGTACATTCTGCCTCTTGTACCTCCTCATCTAGCTGTTTGCCCCCCTATTTTGCTATATCCTCTCTATTTCATTTTTAGAGGGGTGGTCCTTCTTATTGTTCCCCAGATACATAAAACCCCAGTTATGACAGCATCCATTCTCCTTCAGGATTTTTCCAGATAGTATCTCTTCCCATCTAGTAATGCCTCCCACACTTTCCTCACAGGAATTGCAAGTAGATTTTAAGAGGGTAGCCTGCTGGCTGAACTAATTCTCACTTCAGTGTGAATAATTGATAGCCTCCTTATTATTTTCAGAATGTTTGCACTTTAAGAACAGTCTGATTACCTGAGAGAATTGATAGTTGGAGATAATTCAGAAACCATGAAGTAAATCAAGCCAGGTGATTGGGAGGAAGATTTCCTAGGAGTGAAGGTAGGGGCAGCTGTTTCATTTGAACCTGGAACAAGGCGAGAGGGCCTATGATGTTGAACAAGGCACTCTGTGAAAGCCAGTACTGGGAATCCACAAAGCATAAAAAGTTCTGGTGGAGAGTGCAAAAAGAGGGTGTTCTTTGGGAAGGAGATACCATAAAATGAGTTAACTTAGAAAAGCTGGAAGGATTTACTGGACCAACCTTTTTGTTTTATGGGTAAACAGAATATCAATTAAGGATTGCTAGGTTTCGAGGACCACTTGTGCCATTTGGTTATCCACCAAAAATGGAGGGACCAGAAACTGTTGACTTGAAATCTGTAATTTAAATTTACTTCAGCTGGAGAAGTATCTGGAAGTATCTGAATGCTTTAATCTTGAATCTTTATATTGAATCTTTAAAGGGAAAAACACAAGAATATGACATTACAAAGGGTGGGACAAGTACTGGCCCAGCTTCTAGCTTCCTAATCTCAAACATGGTGTTTTACCTCTGACTTTGGTTCCTCATCTGCTGTGATGGGATAGTATGACCACACATGCTGCACAGGGCTGTTGTGATTGGGAGGATTCACTGAGATAGTGCAGAGCTTGGTATTTTAGTTTGCTAAAGCTGTCGGAATACAATATACCAGAAATGGGTTGGCTTTTTTCAATTAGGATTTATTAGGTTGCAAATTTACCATTCTAAGGCCATGAAAATGTCCAAATTTAAGCATCCAGAGTAAGATACCTTCTTTGAGGAAAGGCCACTAGCATCTGGGGTTCCTCTGTCATGTGGGAAGGCACATGGCAATATCTGCTAGTCCTTCTCTCCTGCTTCTGGTTTCAATGACTGTCTCCAAAATGTCTTTGAGCATTTCTTTCTCTCTTAAGGCTTTTCTGGGGCATTTTTTTTTTCTAAGCTTTCTCTCCATGATCTCTCTTAAGGACTCCAGTAAGGGATTAATACCCACCTTGAATTGTGTGTCTAGTATCTCCATGGAAACAACTCTAATCAAAAGGTCCCACCCATAATGGGTTTGTGCCCACAAGAATGGATTAAAATAACATGGCTTTTCTGGGGTATATGAAACTTCAAACAAGGAGACTTGGAAAATGGCAAGGTTGAGAAATTCTCTTAAATGTTTGTTTCTCTCTTTCTTGGTCCTTACTAGCTTTTTTGAAAGCTAGAGGTGCTTGAGATCCAGAGTACACATGGAAGTTGGATGGGTCTTCTATAATCTTGATTTTCCATGTGAGTATTTGTATGTTTAGGTTCTGCCCTTGACATTAAAGGGAGGAGGTTCTCTGAAGCATGGCTCTGGCTTGGAACGGGACCCTGAAAGTCAATGTTGGTGAATGAAAGATTGGCTTTGTGGCCATACAGATTCTTCATGCTTGTGGGTCACCCCATGGTATGAACATGATACAGGGCAGGCCAGGCAAGAGTACTTTATGGCTTTTATTCAGGTCTGTTCACTAATCCTTGCAGCTTTCATAAAGGCCAAACAAGTTCTCATGAATATCCCTCATTTGGAGGATTGCTGCTCCTGTTAGATTGAAACTTTTATTTCTCAAGACTGCATCAAATTCCTAAGCCATCAGTGAGTCTCTTTGCATTCTTATTCTCTCATGACTCCTATCGAAGTAGCTCAAGCTCTTCTTATCCCTCTCTAATGAAAGCTATATTTTCACTCACTTTTCTTTGTTTTCCCTGTGCATAAGTACATATAGTTTAACTACAGTTGCATACATATTTTTCCTAGTATGAGCCTAAAGTTGATTCTAGGGAGATAAAATAATTCTGTTGAACAGATTTTTCTTTGGGGAATAGAAAATTTTCGGAGGAGCTTCTGTAGGATGGAACAATATCCTCCTGGGAAAATACCAGTCACACTAGTGCAGATTCCATTAAACAATGCTGCTGATGACTGAAATGAGTAGATCACCACTATGATTCACCCAGTTTGAACCCACTGCTGAAAATAGAGCATACAAGGATCATTCATCCATGTGAAAAGCCAATTGAAAGAGTCTCAGAAAGGTTTCATCAGGCAGAAAAAACCTCCACATTTTCAGGAGGAGCTGGGGTGAGGGTAGGGGTCAGGCACTTTTTACCTTAAAGTTATATACTAATTTTAGGGTTCCTACCAGTTCTTCCTTTGGTCTTCTATGGATAGTTCCATTAGATACTTCAAGTTTACATCACAAAATGCACTCTCTGGTTGAAAGCTAGAGCTCATGTTTTCTTTTTCTTTTTTTGCACTCTGAAACTTCAATATGGCTACACATTTTCTTTTCTCTTCTCTTCTTTTTCATTGCTTCCTCTCTCCCTTGGTTCCTCTCATGTTTTTTGACCTGACAACCTTGGAATTGGATTGATCATGATTCTAAGTTATAGCCTAGTGTCATCATTGTTCCATGCCCCACTTTTCTATTTAATTTGTTCATGTAATTTCATTATTCCCTTTATCTACCATCTCTAAACCTACTTTCTCCACCATAGATACCAATTATTATGTATAAGAGAGTCATTCCAAATATCGTTTATATAGTTATTTCAAATGTATATGTTCACACACAGTATGCAGTGTTGTTTTTAGGTATGTATTTTTATTTACAGAAATGGTTCTTGTTTGATACCCTCTATTACTTTTTTCACTCGGCATTATGGCTTTGAAATATAACCATGTCAGTATATGTGAAATGAGTTTATTCATTTTGCTTAATATGTATTTTATTTACCAATTTCCCCTCTTGATAGATATTTAATATGTTTCCAACTAATTCGGTGCTGTAATGAACATCCTCCAAATTTGTCATTATAGTCTTGAAAGCAGATTTTCTGGGGAAGGGATTTATATAACAAAATTAGAATCACTAGGTTTGTAGTAAACATATAGTCAGTGGGATTTATATAACAAGATTAGGATCACTAGGTTTGTAGTAAGCATATAGTCAGTGGGATTTATTTAACAGGATTAGATCAATAGGTTTGTAGTAAGCATATAGTCAGTGGGATTTATTTAACAGGATTAGTATCACTAGGTTCGTAGTACACATATAGTCAGGTTTTTTGTGTGTGTGATTATTCTCAATTATGCTCACAGTATGACTACATAGTATATTTCCCTGGATGAAAATTCTGACTTCTAGATATCTTTGTCAGGACCTGATACTACCCAACATTTTTAGTTTTACCAAAATGATGGATAGAAGTAGTATTTCATTGCCAACAATGAACCTCCTTTATGGTTAACACTTTTGCTTTGTATTTGAGATACTTTTCCAATTCTGTGAAGATATATTTTATAGTCATTTTTTTCTCTCTCTTTTCCCAACCCCCCTCTCTCTCTCAATCACAATTTATTTAACATTCCCATACTGAAGAATATTTGGATTATTTGCAGGTTTTTGCTAGTAGAAACAGTGTTACATGTACAATGAGCCATTACTGAACGTATCTATTTGTACAACACTATGAAAGTTACTTTAGAATGCTTGTGGTAGAATTGCTACTGATAAAGTAGCAAACTTTAAACTTACTACCCATTGCCACATTATTCTACAGTGCAGCTGAATCAGTTTGCATTCCAGAGTTTATGATGATTCTAACCTTTTGATGAAAATAAAGTATGCGCTTAATTGTTCTATCTGCATTAATTCTCCCTCCCCCACGTTTTTAAAGGCACATGTATATTTTTACTTTTTATTTTTAAACTTTTTAAAAATTATATAATATAACATATATATGATGCAAAGAAAGAAAAATTCAATAGTTTTCAAACACTCTTCAACAAGTAGTTACCGGACAGAGCCCAGAGTTTGTCATAGGCTACCATACCATCATCTCAGATTTTTCCTTGTAACTGCTCTAGAACATTGGAGGCTAGAAGGAATAAATATATATTTTTTATCATCAAAATCGATTTTTTTCTTTCTTGTGAAAAATAACATGTGTACAAAAAAAGCAGTAAATTTCAAAGCACAGTGCAACAATTAGTTGTAGAACAGATTTCAGAGTTTGGTATAGGTTACAATTCCACAATGTTAGGTTTTTACTTCTAGCTGCTCTGAGATAGTGGAGACTTAAAGAAATATTAATATAATGATTCAGCAATCATACTTGTTTGTTAAAACCTTCCTTCTCTGTATAACTCCACTATTATCTTTGATCTTTCTCCCACTCTTTAGGAATATTTGGTCTGTGCCCATTCTAACTTTTTCATGTTGGAAGGGACCATCAATAATATGGGGTAAGGAGATGGAACTAGCTGATATTCTGGAGAGGCTGGCCCCTGTAGGTTTCAGGACTTATCTGGTCCAGAGACCCATCTGGAGGTTGTAGGTTTCTGGAAAGTTACCCTAGTGCATGGAATCTTTGTAGAAGCTTATTGTCCTAGGTGTTCTTTAGGATCGACTGAAATGGTTTTGGTTGGGCTTTGGCAATTTATGATAGGTAGTAATGTCTAATTGAAGCTTGTGTAAGAGTGACCTCCAGAGTAGCCTCTTGACTTTATTTGAGCTGTCAGCTGTGAAGCTAACCTGATGGAGGGTCTGGATGAACTCCACAGGAGAAGCTTGCCGGCCAAAGCAGGAAGAGAGCCTGTCTCTTCTGAATCCTCCTTAAAAGGCTTCCAGTGATTAGATTAAGCATCACTCATTGCAGAAGACACTCCCTTTGGCTGATTAAAAATCGATCAGCTGTGGATGCAGCTAATATGATCATGATTTAATTCTATGAAATGTCCTCATAGCAACAGACAGGCCAGCACTTGCCCAACCAGATAAACAGATACTGCCACTTGGCTAAGTTGACACATGAACCTGACCATGACACCTTCCCTCTGTTTGGTTTGGGGTTAGTTCTCTTTCTAGTTCCTCAAGGAGTGCAACTAAGTCCTCAATTTTTCCTCTTTCCTCTTTTTGTCAATGCCTTTTTTTTTTTTTTTTTCGCATGAGCAGACACTGGAAATCTCTCTTTTTTAATATAAGCATTTAGGGCAATAAATCTCCCTCTCAGCACTGCCTTCACTGCATCCCATAAGTTTTGATATGTTGTGTTCTCATTTTCATTTGCCTCGAGATATTTACTGATTTCTCTTATAATCTCTTCCTTGACCCACTGTGTTGTTAGGCCTCCATATATTTGTCTGTTAAGTCTAGTTCATTTATCATGTTATTCAAGATCTTTTGTTCCTTATTGCTACTCCATCTAGATGTTCTATCCATTGATGAGATGGTGTATTGATGTCTACAGCTATTATTGTTGAGATGTCTATTTCTCCCTTCAGTGTTGCCAGAGTTTGCCTCATGCATTTTGGGGCAGTCTGGCTAGGTACATAATTATTCATGATTATTATTCTAGATGAATTATCCCTTTTATTAATACATAGTGTCCTTTGTCTCTTTTAACTGGTTTACATTTAAAGTCTAATTATGTCTGAGATAAATATAGCTACCCCTGCTTTTTTCTGATTGTCATTTGTGTGGAATATCTTTTTCCAGCCTTTCACTTTCAACCTATTTTGGTTGTTTGGTCTAAAATGAGTCTATTGTAGATAGTATTTAGATGGGTCTTATTTTTTAACCCATTATACCAGTCTGTCTTTTGATTGGGGGATTTAATCCATTGACATTCAATGTTATTACTGTAAAGGCAGTATTTTCCTCAATCATTTTGTTCTTTGGATATCATATCACATTTTTTCCCATCTAGTTTTACACTTCTGGTTACCCTTCCTGATAATATTCATTCCTATACTCTCCTCTAAACCTTTCTCTCCTGTCTTTTCCTGTCAGCCTATAGTATTTTCTTTAGTATTTCTTGTAGAGCAGGTTTCTTGTGCACGAATTTTCTCAGTGTTTGTTTGTTTGTAAATATCTTAAACTCTACCTCATTTTTTTTTTTTTGTATGCTATATGGCAAGGTCACATTTCATTCTTTTTCCATATGAGTATCCCATTATTGCAGCACCATTTGTTGAATTGTTTATTTGTTTTTGTTGATTTCTTTGTTTTGTTTTTGGAAAGTGCATGGGCTGGGTAACGAACCTGGGTCTCCCACATGGCAGATAAAAATTCTGCCACTGAACTACCCTCACACCCCCTACTATCCCCTATTTTTGAAGGGCAGTTTTGCTGTATGCAGAATTCTTGGTTGGCAATTTTACTCTCTTAGTATCATAAATATTCATACCACTGCCTTCTTGCCTGTATGATTTCTGCTAAGAAATCAGCAGTTACTCTTATTGAGCTGCTCTTGTATATGATGGATCACTTATCTCTTGCTGCTTTCAGAATTTTCTCCTTGTCTTTGGCATCTGACAGTCTAATTAGTCAGTGTCTAGGACCTGTAGGTCTGTTATGACCTATTCTATTTGGGATACATTGCACTTCTTGGACCTGTAATTTGGTGTCTTTCATAAGAGTCAATGATTATTTCCTCAATTATTATTTCTGTCCCCTTTCCCTTCTCTTCTCCTTCTGGGATGCCCATAACATGTATATTCATGTGCTTCATGTAGTCATTCAATTCCCTGCCCCAATTTTTCCATTCTTTTCTCTATCCATTGTTTTGTGTGTTAGATTTCAGATGTCTTGTTCTCTAGTTCACTAATCCTTTATTCTGCTTCTTCAAATATGCTATTGTGTGTCTCCATTGTATTTTTCATTTCTTCTATTGTGACTTTCAGCCCCATAAGTTCTGTCATTATTTTTTGGAGAATATAATGCATAATATAACTTAATATTTCTAAGTTATTCTTTAATGTTACCCTGTATCTTCTTTATATCCTTCATTTCTTTTGCCATATTTACCTTCAACTTGTTGAATTGATGTAGAAGATGTGTTAGGTTTTGCAAGCAGCAGGAATGAAATATACCCTGAAAGAACAGCTTTTAAAAGGGGGAATTTAGTGTGTTACAAGTTTACGGTTCTAATCCTATAAATATGTACAAACTAAGGCATCCAGGGAAAGATACCTTAACTCAAGGAAGCCCAATGGGTCAGGCACCTCTGCTGGCTGAGTAGTCATGTGGCTAATATCTGCTAGTCCCTTGCTTCTCGGCTCCATTGCTTTCAGCCTGTTCCTGTAGAGGTTCCTCACTTTACTTCTTCAGGACTAGCTTTCGTCTCTTGGCTCCCCATGGCTCTCTCCAGGTTCTGGCTTGCTTAACATCTCATGGCAACATCTGCTGGGCTCTAAGCATCAGTGTCAACTCTCTCTTTCTCTATCAGCTCTGTCATTTCTGTAGGCTCTGTTCTAAAGTTTCTGTTGGCTCAATCATTTCTGTCTGTCTCCAAAATTTTCCTCTTTTAAAGGATTCCAGTAAACTAATCAAGACCCACCTGGATTGAGTGAAGTCACATCTCCATCTAATCAAAGGTCACACCCACAAATGGGCATGCCACATATCTGTGAGGATAATCTAATCAAAAGATTCCAATGTACACTATTAAATCAAGATGAAAAGAAAGGGCTGCACTCACAAGATTAAATCAGGATTAAAACATGACTTATCTGGGCCATATGATAAATCAAACTGGCACAGAAGACTTGTTTGAAGACCCTTAATTCATTCTTTCAACTCCTGTATCTTGTCTGAAGTTTAGTTTGTCTGAAATATTTTTTTTAAGTAGCTTTTCTTAGAACTGGACCCCAGCATCTCAGGTTTGCCAGTCAAGAGCTGGAGTTGGTACTTGGCTCTATGTGCCGCTTTTCTTGTGGCAGAGCCCTTTTCCAGCACTCTGAGCTCAGCCAACTCCAGAAGTCTCTGTATTTCTCATCCACCCTGCTTCTTTCCTGCTGTGAGTGGGTCTGAAACAGAACTCCTGGTTTCTTTCTTAATTGCATTGCAAATTTGTCTGTTCTTGGAGCTGGTATTCAGCAGTCCAAATTCATTAATCAAATGCACAGTTGGTGCCTGGCTGAGTTCCCATTCCTTGCTACTAGCATAAATGGCTTCTGTTTCTCACCAGGGAATGACTCTGAGTCAGCCTGCTGTACCAGTGAGGGAGGGGTACCAGCCTCGAAAGCATGAAATAATTTATTTACAGCATCTTTGCTGCACTTAATCAGTCTCTCTCTATACATTTCTGGCTAGTTTATGATGTGTGTCTCATCTCTGAAGTCCCTCAAACAGTTGTTTCTGACAGTTCCTGGCTATTTTCTGGTTGCTCTAGAGGATGGACTAAGCTCAACAATTCCCTATGTCACTGTCTTACTTCTCTTCCTGTCATTCTGTCTTTAATTTGTTCTTTCTTTTTGTAATAATTGTGGGAACATATGTTCAACATAAACTTTCCTTATCTCAGTCTCTCCTAAGCACATCATCTAATGGGACTAATCACATCCACAATATTTTGTGGTACACTCAACCACCTTCTATTACTAAAATTTTTCTATCTCCACAAACAGAAACCCTATATGCATTAACTCCCCCAATCTCCTTGCCACCCACTCCTGGCAACCTGTACTCTAATTTATGTCTCTATAAATTTGCATATTCTTTAATATTTCCTTTGTGTTACTATGGGGCTTAAACTTAACATTCTAGATCTATAATGATCCTATTTGCTTTGATACCAATTTAATTTTTGATAGTATTCACAACCTATGTTCATTTACCCTCTGTTCCCCCACCTTTATGCAGTTCTTGTCACAAATTTTATGTTTATACATTATGTATCTGAAACCACTGATTTATCAACCACTGTTATTCATTTGCCTTTAGATCCTGTAGAAAGTATAAAGTGGTGTTGAAATAAAAATACGATAGTACTGGCATTTTTATTTACCTAAATTGTTACCCTTATCAGTGATATTTAGTTCTTCATACAGCTTTCATCTATTGTCTAATGTCCTTTTCTTTCAACCTGCAAAACTCTTTAGCATCTTTTGTTGGGCTGGTGTAGTGGTGACAAACACCCTCAGCTTTGGATTATTTGAGAATGTCTTAATCATTCCCTTAGTTTAAAAGACATTTTTGCCAGATATAGAATTATTGGTTGGCATTTTTTGCTTTTAGCACTTTAAGTATGTCTTCCCACTGTCTTCTAACCTCCATGGCTTCTGATGAGAAGTCAACACCTAATTTTTGGGGGGCTTCTTTGTATGTGATACGTTGCATCTTTTAGAATTCTCTTTTTATCTTTAGCATTCGACAGTTTGAATATAATGTTTTTCATTAAATTTTGGAAATTTTTGAACAGTATTTCTTTGACTATTCTCTCTTCCCCTCCCTGCTTGCTTCTCTTTCTGGGACTCTCACAATGCTTATATTAGTATGCTTTTGATGGTGTCCCACAAATTCCTCAGGCTCTGTTCACTTTTCTTCATTCTTTTTTCCTTTCTGGCTTTCAGACTGAATTATTTCAGTTGTCTTATCTTCAAGTTCACTGATTCTTTATTCAGCCAGCTTCAGTCTGCTGTTGAATGCCCGTATGGAATTACATTTCTTTTTCTATGGGCTACAGCTCTGTTTGCTTCCTTTGCATAGTTTCCATTTCTCTATTGATGTTCTCCTTAAGTTCATCTATCATTTTCTTAATTTCCTTGAGTTCTTTATGTTTTCCTTTAATTCTTTGAACATATTTAGGATCAATTTTTAAAAGCCTTTTTCTGGTATGTCCCCAGGTTTGGTCCTCCTCATTGATGTTTTCTAATGCTTTATTCTTCCCCTTTGTCTAGGCCATGCCTTTCTGTTTCTTTACAGTTTTGTAGCCTTTTGTGGAAATCTGGACATTTCAATATTATAGTGTGCTATCACTGGAGTTATACCCTGAGGTATCTGTTCCTTAAGCTTATATCCAACTAGTGTTATGACAGAGCTTTCCTTGAATGCCAAGAACTAAGAAAACAAAACTGAAAAAGAAGCAAGAGGGAAAACAAAACAAAAGAAAACACCTTTCCAGTCTTTGCAGATTGAACTGTGTGAATGCTCTCCTTTAGGACTTATCCATATAATGAGTTTAGATAATAGTTCCAGGCCAAAGTATAGGGGCTGCCCAGATCCCTTCTTGTATCTTGTCTTGGGTATGCATGTGTAACACTAGGAATTCCCCCATTTACATGGTTCCCAATGTTCATTCTTCCCTAGGACACAGTTTCCTAATGGTCCCAGGCTCTGCACTATGTTCTACAGTCAGCAATCCCTTGCCCCAGGCATCATGTCTTGACTGCTCTCCCACTGCATTCTGTAGATGAGCTGTACATGCAGGGCAAGTTCTGAGGTGGTAAGTCCCTCAGACCACCACCTGACAGAGCGGTCCATAAGTACATCCTCCCAGTTGTATCCAAGGGTTACTTTGTTCCCTCTGGAACCAGGATCAGGGATCCACTTTGGGTATACAGGCTGGTTTTATGAAAAGCTGGTGAGGGGTTGGGGAGAGTCCAGTCAGTTTGCCATGAGGTCCCACTGCTTTTAATTAATCTTTTTATCGATTTGTGATCACCCTGTCACTGCAGTGCTTTAACTGTTTTCTGGGGCAGCTAATTCTTGCTGATTGTTTAAAGCTTCTGTGGGGATATGGAGCCCTGAAGCATCTCACTCTAACATCTTGGTCAGGGCAGGCAAATATTAATTAATAGTATGTATTAGTTTAATATGTTTTTCAGCTATTGTCTTTAACAATTAATACAATGCTGGAGGATGTGCAATATAATAGATAAATTAGGATGAATACATTTGAACATTAGAAGGGAACTTGATATAATTACTTACATAGAATATTCGTAAGAATTAGCAGAGAAAATATTAGAAATAGTAAAAATTCATCAAGATGGTTGGATATAAAATCAACCAATAGGAGAAATAGATTTAACATTAGAAAATCAGTCTAACTCATTTTATGATACATAGGATCATCTTATAGATGTAGATACATAAAGCATTTGACAAATTCAATGCCCATTAATAAAAATTTTTAGTAATAAACCAATATATCTAGAATGGGCATAGCCCAAATACCCCTAAAGAGTGGGAGAAAGATCGAAGATGATGGTGGAGTTACACAGAGAAGGTTGAGTTTAACAAATGAGTACGAGTGCTGAATCATTATACTGATATTTCTTTTAGCCTCCAGTACCTTAGAGCAGCTAGAAACAAAAACCTAACATTGTAGAATTGTAACACATACCAAACTCTGAAAGGTGATCTACAACTAATTGTTGTGATGTACTTTGAAATTTATTGCTTTTATGTATATATGTTATTTAAACAAAAGGAGGAGTATAATAAAGAAAGTAGGATTTAACAACAGCAACAAAATAAACACATTTGAAATAGCGGGTGTTATACCCTACATTTTTCTCTACTGGTACTTATTCTGCAAAAAAATATATATAATATTGGCAATAGACACGATGGCATTAAACTATACAAATTATTTAGGATTTAACCTAAGAAAAATGAACAAGCTTTTTCAGAGAAATATTTTAACATGCTATTAGAGAACAGAAAAGAAGACCTGGATGAATAGAGAGATCTACCTTAGCTCTGAATGGGAAGACAGGAGTATAAGAAAATACAGTGTTTCTTCCCAATTTAATCTATAAATTTAATGCAATTCAAATAAAAATAGGGTCTCCATGAATATCTAAAACAATTTTGGTGAAAAGAAGAGCGTGGATGAGAGATTAATTCTTAAGATAGAAATGCTTATTACAAATATATAATAATTACATTATTTCGTACTGACATAGAAATATGTAAATAAACTATTGGAATAGTATTTTATTCCAAAGCTTCCAAAACCTTACCCATGCATATATGGGAAATTGGTGAGGATAGATTAGCTGTATAAAATAAATAAAAATAAAATATTTTTAAATTAATAATGTTTACTAAGATTACTAGTAATCATGATACTAGTGTTACTATTGAACAGTTCTTATGGTCCAGAACTGCTCCAGCTGTTGAAATATATATTGACTCAAACTCGTATCGATTATATGAGGTATGTAATATTTTTAGCCTCATTTTGTAGATGATAAAATCAAGGCACAGAGAGTTTAGATAGCTTGAAGATATCTAACAGGGATTCTAACCCAGGAGAATTAGAATTAGAATGGATTCTAATTAGGATTAGAATGGTTTCAGGGTCCATTCTCTTAACCACTATTGTAGATAGCCATCTCAGTACTATATTGGCTCACTGTAAGCAGAAAAATAAAATTAAGTTCTTATACTATACCATAAGCTAAAAATAAACTCTAGATGAATTTTCTTTTTTTCTAGTCATCAGGTAATCTAATATTTCTGCTTAATGGTATCAGATGGATGGTAACTCTCTTCCCACTATGAATCTAAAAGCTTTCTAAATTTTTTGGAATCCCCTATTGACATCTGAATGCCCATTTTTATTTGAGTTTTTCCATTACTTGTGTTCATTTCCTGATAGAAGAAACACATTTGCTTTACCAGTGTAACATTAACTGTTACATTATAGGAAGAAAGTAAAGGATCTTAAGGAATAGTGGTGTGATAATTTTACTAGACCACTGAACTGAGATTACAATTCTGAATGCGATTTTAAGATTTAGAAGGTGCCTGGACTATTATCTTATTACCACATATATAGTTAGTGCTTTCTGAAAACCTGCCAAATCCCACCCACCAACTTCCTCAACAAAACCAAGCATTTATACCTATCATCACTGTAAAACCCAAGGAACTGCAGAAATGCCAATAGGAGTTATTTCACTCATGTTTTCTGTCAACCAATTGCAATTGTGCTCACAGTATTTTTGATTTAGGATTTTTTTAAATGCAAATACCATAATAATTTGGGAATTTGGATTCTAGAGATGCCATTCTTAAAACTCTAAATTTTACTAAATGGTTGATCAAATTTCTCACTCTTTTATGCATGCTTCGTAGGGTGGACTTACCTTGTCTGTAATTGGAGTATATCCATTCCTCTCACCCCTATACAGTTTGAGGAAAAAAGGATGTCTCCCAGGCCCTCTGCAGACCAGGACAGAGCACCTCCAAAGATGTGTCTAGAAGATATTAAATGGTTTGGGCACAGAGGGAGCTGAATCCAGTACAATTTTATTTTCCCTATGGGGAGGGGAGCTAGGGATGAATGGCCCTGGGAGTTGTGTTCAATGCCCATGAGTTGGCCAAAGTCCCCACCTTTGTGCAGTAGCCAGATGTTGCAGTGTGCAATCACTTGAGGCCAATACTGGGAGCATGTTGTCACGTGAATAGAAGCTGACTTTAGAGATCTGGTCTATAAACTGTGGAAGAGGTTGGGACCTGCCTTCTCTTACTTTCCTGGACATGGAAACAGTGCCCTTTTGCATCCTTCCTTATTTATTTATTTATTTATTTATTTATTTATTAAAACAATTTAACAAACGAAATATATCATTAACATAGATAATCAGTAATTCACAATATCATCACTTAGTTGCATATTCATTGTTTCTTAGAACTTTTGCATCCATTCAGAAAAAGAAATAAAACGAAACCAGAAAAAAAAAGATTATACCTGGCATACCCCTTACCCCTCACTTTCACTGATCACTAGCATTTCAAACTAAATTTATTTTAACATTTGTTCCCCCTATTATTTATTTTTATTCCATATGTTCTACTCATTTGTTGACAAGGTAGATAAAAAGAGCATCAGACACAAGGTTTTCACAATCACACAGTCACATTGTGAAAGCTTTATCATTATTCAATCAATCATCAAGAAACACAGCTCTACATATACAGGCAGTTCCCTCCAGCCTCTCCATTACATCTTGAATAACAAGGTGATATCTACTCAATGCGTAAAAATAACCTCCAGGATAACCTCTCGACTCTGTTTGGAATTTCTCAGCCATTGACACTTTGTCTCATTTCACTCTTCCCCCTTTTGGTTGAGAAGGTTTTCTCAATCCCTTGATGCTAAATCTCAGCTCATTCTAGGGTTTTTCTCAATCCCTTGATGCTGAGTCTCTGTTCATTCCAAGATCTCTGTCCCACGTTGCCAAGAAGGTCCACACCGGGAGTCATGTCCCATGTAGAGAGGGGTAGGGTGGTGAGATTGCTTGTTGTGTTGGCTGGAGAGAGAGGCCATATTTGAGCAAAAAAAAGAGGCTCTCTTGGGGATGACTCTTAAGCCTAAATTTTAAGTAGACTTGACCTTTGTGGGGTTAAGTTTCATATGAACAAACCCCAAGACTGGAGGCTCAGCCTATAGCTTTGGTTGTCCACACTGCTTGTGAGAATATCAAGAATTCACCTTGGGGAAGTTGAATTTCTCCCCATTCTCCCCATTCCCTGAAGGGGGCTTTGCAAATACTTTTCCACTCACTGATAGACTCACTCTGGGATTCATCGGGCATCACTCTGGGCAAACCAACAAAATCTCATGTCCAAGTACTTATGGTGTTCAATCAAACTATCTACATAAGCTATATTAGGAAATGCACTAGTCAAAATATAAATTTTGTACCAAATAAACATTTTTTGCTTTAGTCTCACACATAAGGTGACATTTTAAAATATTAATTACCATCTATTTTCAGCATCCTGCAGTAATGACATTCCTTTGTCCTTCCTCATGCAAAAACATTTTTACAATTTGTACATTTAGTCTCTATTATTATACACTCTAGGCATTCCTAGATTATACCATCTCAGTCTTTAACATCTATCTTTCTTTCTGATTTCATCTATGCCCCCAGCCCTCCTCCTTCTATCATTCTCACATGCAGCTTCATTCAGTGTTTTAACATAATTGTATTACAGTTAGGTAGTATTATGTTGTTCGTTTCTGAGTTTTTGTATTCAGTCCTGTTACACAGTGTGTATCCCTTCAGTTCCAATTACCCAATATCTTACCCTATTTCTATGTCCTGATGGTCTCTGTTACCAACTGAAGTTTTCCAAGTTTATTCACTAATATCAATTCATATCAGTGAGAGCATACAGTATTTGTCCTTTTGTTTTTGGCTAGTCTCACCCAGCATAATGTTCTCAAGGTCCATCCATGTTGTTACATGCTTCATAAGTTTATTCTGTCTTAAAGCTGCATAATATTCCATCGTATGTATATACCACAGTTTGTTTAGCCACTCGTCTGTTGATGGACATTTTGGCTGTTTCCATCTCTTTGCAATTGTAAATAATGCTGCTATAAACATTGGTGTGCAAGTGTCCGTTTGCATCTTTGCCCTTATGTCCTTTGAGTCATGAAGGTGGAAGGTAAAGCAAACTGCACACTCTGTACCAATGGTACAATGGTGTTGCCAGGTCATATGGCAATTCTATATTCAGCTTTTTGAGGAACCGCCAAACTGCAGTTGCACCATTTGACATTCCCACCAACAGTGGATAAGTGTGCCTCTTTCTCCACATCCTCTCCAGCACTTGTCATTTTCTGTTTTGTTGATAATGGCCATTCTGGTGGATGTGAGATGATATCTCATTGTGGTTTTGATTTGCATTTCTCTAATGGCCAGGGAAGTTGAGCATCTGTTCATGTGCCTTTTGGCCATTTGTATTTCCTCTTCTGAGAAGTGTCTGTTCAAGTCTTTTTCCCATTTTGTAATTGGATTGGCTGTCTTTTTGTTGTTGAGTTGAACAATCTCTTTATAAATTCTGGATACTAGACCTTTATCTGATATGTCATTTCCAAATATTGTCTCCCATTGTGTAGGCTGCATCCTTTCTTTTTAAGTTAGATTCCACTCATGGTCTGTCTGGGGTGTTGTTTCAGAATTGCTTCCAATATCTACCACACTTGACTCTCAAACCATCATCCTTCCTTCTCCAGTTCTTCTCCTACTTGCTGTACATCTCTTCTTTAAAATCTCAAGATCACAAAGGATTTCTTTTAGCCTGCTTTTCCCAAATGATAGAGCCACTCATTTTACACTCACATTTCTAAGGAAAGCATCCTTCATTCATCATTACACTTTGATCCTCCTAGGGAGAAAATCTCACAGAGTTTGCAGTTTGCTTTACCTTCCACCTTCATGACTCGAAGGTTTTCTGGCTTCTTCCTTGTTGATAAAGAAGAGAAAAAACCTTACAAATGAAAACTCTAATAGGGAACCCTGTTTATATTCTTATAATGTTTTTTTGTGAGGGCTAGTGTATGGATTACATTTTTTGCCCAATAATTCTGCCTACCTAAATTTAATCTTTATAGCATCATCACTATTATACTATTATAAAGGCCAATATTTTTGACTGCTTACCATAGATCAGGTTTTATTTTCACTACTTTATATTAATTTTTAAATAGACGTGACAATCCTATGTCATAATTTTTTTACAAATAGAAATGAAAGGAAAAAGTGGATAGATATGTTGCTCGAGGTCATAACTGTTAAGAAGCACTAGAGCCAGGATTTGAACCAAGGGTCTTTACTATATTGCTTCATCTAAATAATGACAATGTCAAAAATATGGTCATTATCTTCTTTTCATAATGGTCTGGAACAGAAGTTAACAAATTATAGGTCACAGGCCACATAAGCTCTTTGCCTGTTTTTACAAATAAGGTTTTATTAGAACACAGCCATGCCCATTCATTTATGGAGTCTCTGTGGTTGCTTTCATACTACAACAGCAGAAGTGAGTAGTTACAACAGACTGATGGTGCACAAATTCTAAATATTTACTATCTGATTCTTTAATAGAAAAAAAATTGCTGAAACTAGTCTACCAAAAAAAAAAATTCCCACCCATCTAAAACTAAGAATAACTGGTTTCTGGTTCTGGCTTTGCTAATAAATATATATTCTCAAGTAAGTCATGTAATTTTCATAAGTCTTTATGAAATATAGTATCTCATACTTTATAATAGTATCTAATAGTTTGTACATTGTGGAAATGCATAAGTCATGGCCCACTCTAGAAAATAAAGGCCATTCCAGGTGATTCAATAGGAAGAATTTAATATGAAGTATAATTACAGTGGAGTTAGAAAAGCTGAAAGGCCAAAAAAGGTAGTGATGAAGCAAGAACAAGATGTCACTGTTGTCCCTACAGGACTAAGAAAAGAGGAGGTGCTTCCAGAGTCCAAGGGTGGGCTGGTCCATTAGAGCTGTAATGGAGAAGGAACCACGGCCAAATATACCATTTAAAGGAATGGGGAGGTGAAATGCTCTAAATTCTCTCTTCGTCTCTCTTCCTTAGGCCTGCCAGTGCTGCCATTGACCAATTGAGCCAGAAGCTTGTTGGCAGGGGGTCAAATACGGCATCTTAAGTAGAAATACTTTGTTAATATCAAAGTTATGCACATATATGTATGGTAGTAGCAAGTTTTTAAGAAACCACTAAACTGTTTTCCAGAGTAGTTGTACCATATTGCATTCCCAGAAGCAATATAGAAATGATAAAGTTTTTTTTTGTTTTTTGCATTCTTGCTGGCATTTGATATTGTCACTATTTTTAGATGTGTAGGGATATCTCATTGAGGTTTTAATTTGTATTTATCAGTAGGTAAGGATGTTTAATTAACTTTCCATGTGCTTTTTTGCCATCTGCATATCTTCTTCAGTGAATTGTCTATTCATGTCTTTTGTCCATCTTCTGATTGGATTGTTTGTGTTTTTTGCTTATTTGGTTTTTTTCAATCTATGTGTTTCTATCTTTTAGGTATGTGTGTGTGTTATCCTGGTGTAAAGTAGAACATTTTTCTTTCCTACCTTTCTGTTATTATCTGCAAAGTTTATGACTCTGATTGTGACATCTTCATATTCCCATTTATAGTAAATTAAATCTTCCTGATGGAAATAAAAATAATGAATACAAATTCACTTATTACTGATTTGTAGGTTGTACAAACCATGATAATGATGGTGATAATTGTCAGAATTTTTAAGTTGTATTTGCCCAGCATAGATTCAAATACTTAAAAAAAATATCACTTTTGAGTGGACTAGTCAAGCTTATTTAGAGATTTAAGCTTATTTTCCTTTTTTCATAAGGTCTAATTTTTACATATAAGTAACATGGCTTAACACTATATATAGATGTGTGTCAGCCAATTCAGAACATTATATATATATATATATAATATATATATATAAAATTTTTAATTTATATTTTTACAAACACTCCTCCTTCCGCCCCTTCCCTACCCCAGTGACTTCTAATCTGCTTTCTGTCTCTGAATTTGCTCTTACTAGTCATTTCATATAAGCGATATCATATAATTTTGGTCCCATATGTCTTGATTATTTCACTGAACATAATGTTTTCAAGGTTTTTTCCATGTTGCATCATGCCTCATAACTTCATTTTTAATTAATGCTAAATTATATACCATGTGTGTATGTACCACATGTTGTTTACTCATTCATTTGTTGATGGACACTGGGATTATTTCTAGTTTTTGGATATTGTGAATAATGCTGCTTTAAACATAGCTATATAAGTATTTGTTTGCAGCCCTGTTTTCAATCTCTTTGGGTATGTATCTAGAAGTGGGATTCCTGAGTCATACTGTTTAGCATTAAGTGTTTGTTATAGATACTAGATACTAGTCCTGCATTGCCATTAACAAATGTTTCCTCCAGTCTGTAGCTTGTCCTTTCATTCTCTTAATAGAGTCTTAGGGTATGAAGTCTAAGAACAATTTGCCTAGCCTATAGATCCCAAAGATATTCTCATCTGTTCTACTCTAAAAGGTTTACAGTTTTTATGTTTTACATTTAAGTTCATGATATATTTACTGTTTTTTTAATGTGTAATTAGAGAAGTTGTAGATTTATAGAAAAATCATGTAAAAAGTACAACATTCCGAATACCCCTCCCCCATTATCAACACTTTGCATTAGTGTGTTGTTACAATTGATGACAGAATATTATACTTGTACATTAACTATACTCCATAGTTTATATTGGAGTATATTTTGTTTTCCCATATACCACACTATTATGAACACCTTGCACTAATGCACTTGTTACAATTTATGAAAGAACATTTTTATAATTATGCTAACAACTCAAGTCCATCATTTACAATGAGGTTTTGTGTGCCGTACAGTCCTATGTTTTGTCTTTTAATTTTTTTCTGGTGACATATATGACCTAAAATTTCCTCTTTTAACCATTTTCACATATATGTTTCAGTGATGTTAATTACAGTCACAATATTGTGCTACCATAATCACCATCCATTTTCAAAATTTTCCTATCAACTAAAATAGAAATTCTGTGCAAATTAATCATTGACTTCCCATTCCCTACACCCAGCTCTCCCCTGGGGAACATATTTTAGATTCTAACTCTATGCAATTGCTTAAACTAATATTCATATCAATGAGATCTTAGAATATGTGTCCTTTTGTTTTTGGCTTATTTCACTCACCGTAATGCTGTCAAGGCTCATCTATGTTGTCACATGAACCAGAACGTCATTCTTTTTTTTTTTAAACATTTTTATTGTGAAGTACAATATATATACAAAAAAAAGGAATGAATTACAAAGTATATTTTAACAAGAAATTTTAGGGCAAATTTCAAAGTATGGTATGGATTACAATTCTGCCATTTCAAGGGTTTCCCTCTAGCTGTCCCAAGACACCAGAGACCAAAAAGAAATAGCAATATAATGATTCAGCAGCCACAGCCATTTGCTAAATCCTGTCCTCTC
Organism: Tamandua tetradactyla; assembly: GCF_023851605.1. Classification (NCBI taxonomy): domain Eukaryota; kingdom Metazoa; phylum Chordata; class Mammalia; order Pilosa; family Myrmecophagidae; genus Tamandua; species Tamandua tetradactyla. The sequence goes on from NC_135332.1 coordinate 153,078,937, forward strand.
TGATACAACTCCTCCATCTCTTTTATTTATTTAAAAAAAAAATTTTGAGAAATATCCACACATGTACAGTCCAACCATGTTATGCAATGGCTCACAATATCATCACATAGTTGTCTATTCTTCACCATGTGTTTAGAACATTTGCATCATTCTAGACAAAGAAATAAAAAGAAAAAAAGAAGACTCATACATCCCATATTCCTTAACCATCCCTCTCATTGACTCACAGTATTTCAATCTACCCAATTTTTACTCTTTACTCCTCCTAATGTTTATGTATTTTTTATCCTTTTTAAAGAATTACTCATCTGTTCATACCCTGGATAAAAGAAGCATCAGACACAAGGTTTTCACAATCACACAATCACATTGTAAAAGCTAAGTCATTATACAATCTTCTTCAAGAATCAAGGCTACTTGAACACAGTTCAACAATTTCAGGTGCTTCCCTCCAACCACTCCAATACACCATAAACTAAAAAGGGATATCTACGTAATGTATAAGAATAATTCCAGGATAACCTCCTGACTCTATTTGAAATCTCTCAGTCACTGAGAATTTATTTTCTTTTATTTCTCCCTTCTCCCTTTTCGTTAAGGCTTTCTCATTCTGATGAAGTTGGGTCCTGGCTCATCCCCAGGAGTCAGGTCCCACATTGCCAAGAAGATTTACACCCCTGGGCATCATGTCCCACTTAGGGGTTAGGGCAGTGAGTTCACCTGCCAAGTTGGGATAGAGAGAAGGGCCAAATCTTAGCCACAAAAGAGACACACTGGCAGTGACACTAAGGCATATTTACCAGTAGTCTTAGCCTCTCCTTTACAGGAATAAGCTTCATAGGGGTGAATGCCAAGATTGAGGGCTCAGTTTATTGGATTTGTTGTCCCCACTGATTGTGGGAGTATCAGAAACTCATCAGATGGGTACGTTTAATATTTCTTCCTTTCTCCCCAGTCCCCAAAGGGGACTTTGCAAATACTTTTTTATTTTCTGCCTAGATTACTCTTGGATATATTAGGGCATCACACTAAGTACAAACCAACAAGATCACCTGCCCTATTCAAGATTCCATGTAATTATGCTGTTCAACTAAACTGACCATACAAGTTAATTAGATAATGAGATACCAAAAATATTAATTTTGCACCAGATAAAACTCTCTCCCTTTAATCTTGCACAGAGGTTGAAGTTTGAAAATATGGACAATATTGTCCTTTACCCACTATTTTAATTTACCTTAGTCCTATCCAGATCAGCTTCATTCATATCTCTAGACAAAGTCTGGTCACGTTTTCAGCCTTTTAGACAGTTGCTGAATGGGGTAAGGCTGACCTTCATAGCTTCAGCGCTCTGACTCTGAATCTCAGGTATCACGTAAATACCCTAAGTTCAGGGAATGACCAAGTTATATACAAATAGCTCAGGATCTCAGAATTTAAAAATATCAGTTACAACTTCTGAATATATGCGACTGCAGTGAGAGCTTACAATCTAGGAACCTTTATAGTAGGTCCTGTGCTGTTTTGAATCTGTGGTGGACCCCAGAAAAGCCATATTCTTTAATCTTTATTCAATATTGCTGGCTGGGAGCTTTTTGATGGTTCCCATGGAGATGTGACCCACACAATTGTGGGTGGTAACTTTTGATTAGATGGCTTCTGTGGAGTTGTGATTCCCCCATTCCAGGTGGGTCTTGATTAGTTTACTGGACTCCTTTAAAAGAGAAAACATTTTGGAGACAGTCCCTTTTAGAACCACAAGAACCACGACAGCCCAAGCAGCCAGAGACCTTTGAAAAACATCCCTAGGGGGATGAAACCAGAAGCCTGGACAAAAGGCTAGCAGACATTGTCATGTTTACCATGTGCTTTTCCAGTTGAGAGAGAAATCCTGAACTTCATTGGCCTTTCTTGAGTGAAGATAACCTCAAGTTAAGTGCCTTTTTTTGGACATTTATAGACTTGCTTTAATTGGGACACTTTCATGGATTTAGAACTGTAAACTTGCAACTTAATAACTTCCCCTTTTAAAAAGCCATTCAATTTCTGGTATATCACGTTCTGGCAGCTAGCAAACTAGAGCAGATTTTGGTGTTGGAGAAGTAGGGTGCCGCTGTGGTCTGCAAATACTAAACTTGTTGGAATGGCTTTTTAAATGGATAAGGGGAAGATTTTGGAAAAGCTTGATAGAGGAGGCCTAGAATGCTTTAAAGAGACTGTTGATAGAAATGTGGATTCTAAAGATACCTCTGATGAGGCTCTAGACAGAAATGAGGCACGTTATTGTAAACTGGAAAGAAGGTGATCCTTGTTTTAAAATGGCAGATAATCTGCAAAAATTGACTAGTGACTTTGGTTGGAAGGCAAATTTTAAAGGCCATGAACCTGGATATTTAGCAGAAGAGATTTCCAAGTTAAATGTAGGAGGTGCAGCCTGGTTTCTGCTTGCAGCTTATAGCAAAATGCAAGAGGAAAGAGATAAGCTGAGAACTGAACTTTTAGGTACAAAGAAACCAGAAATTATTTTTCTGGAAAATTCTGGGCTTCTAGGAAGGGAGACACCAGAGAATAGTGCCCCATGTGAGGATTTAACCAAATGTGGAACCAGTCAGCCATTTCAAAAAAAGCCATGATTGGAAATGGAGTTATCCAGGAAGGATTTGTGTGAACTCCTTCTGTCTGATGGGCACTATCCTTGTTTACTACTTAGAAAGCCAACAAGAGTGCTGTGGGATCTATATAAAGAGAACCACTGCCAGTTGGGACTGAGAGGGACAGAGAAGGGACCCATTGGAGGAAAAATAACTTTAAAGGCAGAACTATAGAAGCTAAAGTCTAGAGTCAAGAAACCTCGGACCAGGAGAGCAGACCCACCCAAGTACTTGGAGAGGGTGAGTTTGCCCGGAAGGCCACAAGGGTGGGCCTTCCTTCTCCTTGCAGTGGGAGAATCCTGCTGCCTCAAGCCTTGGAGAGGGTGGAGGACGTTTCTTAGGGGTGGGGGTGAGCCTGGCTGCCCCAATGGAGAGGTTGAGCATCTGCCCCAAAGATGGAAGATAGCCCAGGTGTAGCCTCGAGGGTAGAGCTGAGAAAAAGGTAGTCTCCCCAATGTCCCCCAAGATTGCATTCAGAGAGAGGTGGGCCACTGTGTAGGCTCTTGGAAGGGCCTTGTAAAGGGTAGGACTGCCATTTCCTAAAGCCCCAAGGATTAATGACTCTCAGACTTTGAAATCTAATGGAGTTTGCCCTGCAGGTTTTCAAAACTGTTTGGGCCCTGTAACCCCTGTGTTCCTTCCAATTTCTCCTTATGGAAACAGAATTATTTATCCTATGACTGTCCCTCCCTTGTAGGTTGGCAGTAAATAACTTATTCTGAGTTTTACAGATCCAGAGCCAGAGGAGAATTTTGCCTTAGGACAGATCATGGCTGTAGCTGACTGAGATTTTGTACTGTTTCTGACTTCATATTGCATTTGTTTTGCTACTGAAGTGCTTTAAGGCTTTCTGATATGGTTATAGAATGAATGTATTTTGCATTTGGAAAGAATATGTATTTTGGGGGTCCAAAGGGTGAAATGTGTTGGTTTGAATCTGTAGTGGACCCTAGAAAAGCCGTGTCCTGGGTGGGCCGCGGTGGCTCAGCGGGCAAAGTGCTTGCCTGCTATGCCGAAGGACCTCGGTTCGATTCCCGGCCCCAGCCCATGTAACAAAAACGGAGAAACAGAATACAATAAAACAAGAAAATGTTTAAAGATGTTTCCCTTTCTTCCTTCCTTCCTTCCTTCTATCCTTCCTTCCTTCTCTCTGTCTTTCCTTTAAAAAAAAAAAAAAAAAAAAAAAAAAAAAAGCCGTGTCCTTTAATCTTCATTCAATATTACTAACTGGGAGCTTTTTGACTCTTCCCATAGAGATGTGACCCACCCAATTGTGGTTGATAACTTGGAGTTGTGATTCCACCCATTCCAGGTAGGTCTTGAATAGTTTTCTGAACTCCTTTAAAAGAGGAAACATTTTGGAGACAGTCCTTTTTAGAGCCATGAGAACCATGAGAGCCCATGCAGCCAGAGACCTTTGGAAAACATCCTCAGGGGAGCTTTATGAAACAAGAAGCCTGGAGAGTAAGCTAGCAGACATTGCCATGTTCACCATGTGCCTTTCCAGTTGAGAGAGAAACCTGAACTTCACTGGCCTTTCTTGAGTGAAGGTAACCTCTTATTGGTGCCTTAATTTGTGCATTATTATTGACTTGCTTTAATTGGGACATTTTCATGGATTTAGAACTGTAAACTTGCAACTTAATAACTTCCCATTTTAAAAAGACATTCAGTTTCTGGTATATTGCATTCTGGGAGCTAGCAAACTAGAACAGGTCCCAACCTGATAACCTATGCTCTCAACTTCAATTTTCTGAGTTTGTGTATTCTAATTAGTCCATATGAGTGAGGCATGATAATATTTGTCTTTTTGTTCCTGATATTTCATTCAACATACGGTACTTTAGTTTAATTCCCCTAGTTCCATGCCTCACAACTTCATTCCTTATTCTAGTCACCCACTAGTCCATTGTATGCAAACACCGCAGTTCCCTCTTCCATTCCTTAGTTGTTGTACCCTTATGTCACCTCCATCCATTGCAAAGCATGATAACTGCCACTGTAAACACCAGTGTACCCAATTTCAGTTCCTCCAGGTATATACCTAGCAACAGAATTGTAAGATTATGGCAACCCCACCCCTAGCCTCCTGTGGAACCACCAGTCTGCCCACTGGAGGGGCTGTACCTCTCAGCTTCTCTTATCCTTTTATCAGTTGGTAGACTGATGTTGCTTCCATCTTCTGACAATTGTTAATAATGCCACTATGAACATTAGTATGTAAATAACTGTTTGATTATATCTCCTTTCAATTCCTTTGTGTTTATAACTAATAGAGGGATTGCTGGGTCAAACGGTAATTTTATACTCAGCTTTTTGAGGAATTGCCAAACTGTCTTCCACAGTAACTGCACCATCTTACATTCCCTCCAGAAATGAATGATGAATGTTCTTATTATTCACATCTCTGCAACACTTGAATTTTCAGTTTTTGTAATAGTAGCCATTCTAGTGGATGTTAAATGGACTCTCACTGTGGTTTTGACTTGCAGTTCCTTAATAGCAAATGATGTTGAATATTTTTTCATGTGCTTTTTCGCCATTTGTATATCCTGTTTGGAGTGGTGTCTATTCAAGTGTTTTGCCCATTTTAATTGTGTTGTTTGTCTTTTTTGTTGTTGAGTTATAGAATTTCTTTATGTATCCTGGATATTAAACCTTTATTAGGCATGTGGTTTCCAAATATTTTCTCTCATTGAGTAGGCTACCTTAAAAATTTAGTGATAAAGTCCTTTGCTGCACAAAAGTTTTCAAATTTGTTGAGATCCCCTTCATATAATTTTTTTTCTGTTGCTTGTGCTTTCAGTATAAAGTCTGGGAAACCATTTGCCTAACACAAAATCCAAAAGATGCTTCCACACATTTTCTTCTAGTAGTTTTATAATCCTGGTTCTTATATTTAGGTCTTTGATCCTTTTTGAGTAAATTTTTTGTATATGACATGAAGTAGGGGTCTGCTTTCATTCTTTTGCATATGGATAAAAAGATCATTCTTTCCCAATTGATTGAACTTGGGAGCCTTTGTAAAAATCAGTTGGCCATGGTGGGATAAGATGGTAGCATAGTGAGGTGTGGAATTTAGTTTGTCCTCCATAGCAGCTAGTAAATAGCCATGAATGAATGGTACAGAACAACTGCTGGGGGGAAATCAGTGACTGAACACACAGCTTACACCAGTCTGGACCAGGTGGAATGGTTGAGATCCCACACAGAACTGTAAGTCCCCCTAGCCATGGGGTCTAGTGCACCTTACTGATGGGCATGGAAGGCTGATTCCCTGAGGGGAAAGGAAACAGATTTTATTAGCAGTGAGGGCTTAGCTCAACTAAGTTCTAATTGTGGAGTTAATTAAAAAATTCTGACTATTGAAAACAGGCCCCCATCACAGATAAACATGGGATAAGCACTAAGGAGCTAGGATATTTTTGCCACAGCAAAGAGGGGGTGGAACTAATGGGGAAAAAAAGAGACTTTTTGAGTTGGGCAGCTCAAAATATTGGAAAAGGTCTGGACCCCAAGAAAAGGGGGCACGTAGAGCCTGGAGGTACATAAAGCCATGTACCAACTCAAGCTCTTGATTGGCATACCCAAGGAGCAGGGCTCAAACTCTGAAAAGATTTTTTTACTATTTTTAAAATTTCTTAAACAACTCATTACATAGAAGTGAAAGCACTCTCAAGCTCCAGCACTGCCCCAGACAAGGACAGAACTAAAGCATGTCTAAGGGATAAAGTAACTACTTAGGTGAAAAGGGTTAATTCCCTAAAGGGCATATGTTCTCCAAGAAAAGGGGATGTGGGGCCCAGATCAAGTAGAATCCCTCCTTCAAGGCATTCAGGCCCCAGGGATTGGAAAACAGAAGCAATCAAAGTCCACCTACTACCTCACCTCTGTCTCAACCACACCAATGGCAGGGAAAGTCTGCTAAAATTAAAGGTGCTGCATCACTTTAAGCAGCACTTTAAAGTATCCCACTTTAAGGTGTGATGCTGTGGACAGACAAGCACCACAAGCTGGGCAGGATAGGAAAAGCATAGTCTAGAGGCTTCATAGGAAAGTCTGACAACCTGCTGGGTCTCACCTTCAGGGAAAACACCATAATTAAATGCAATCTAGGGCATGAGATCTTGTTGGTTTGTACTTCATGTGATGTCCTGATAGATCCAAGATCCAAGAGTAATCTGGGCAGAGAATAAAAAGTATTTGCAAAGTCCCCTTGGGGGACTGGGGAGAAAGGAGACAATATTAAACTTCCCCATGTGAGGAATTTCTGATATTCTCACAAGCAGTGGGGACAAGTTAAATCAGCTGAGCCCTCAATCTTGGAGCTCACCCCTATGAGGCTGACTCCTGCAAAGGAGAGGCTAAACCTTCTGGTGATTATGCCTAAGTGTCACCCTGGAGAGCCTCTTTTGTTGCTAAGATGTGGCCTTTCTCTAAGCCAATTTGGCAGGTGAACTCACTGTCCTCCCCCCTATGTCGGACATGATTCCCAGGGGTATAAATCTCCCTAGCAATGCTGACTCCTGGGGATGAGCCAGGACTTGGAATCATTGAAATGAGAAAGTCTTCTTGACCAATAGTAGGGAAGAGAGAAATGTGACAAAATAAAATCTCAATGGCTGAGAGATTTCAGAGTTGGGGAGTTATCCTGGATGTTATGCTTATGCTTTATATAGATATCCCTTTTTAGTTTATGGTGTATTGGAATGGCTAGAGGGAAGTATCTGAAACTGTTGTTCTGTGTCCCAGTGGTCTTGGTTCTTGAGGGTAACAGTATAATGATATAGCTTTTACAATGTGACTGTGTAGTTGTGAAAACCTTGTGTCTAATGCTTCTTTTATCCTGGGTATGGGCAGATGAGTAAAAAAAAAGAATAAAAAATAAATAAGCAATAGGGGGAAATAAAGGGCAAAAATCGGATAGATTGAAATACTGTTGGTCAATGAGAGGGATGGGTAAGGGGTGTGGGATGTATTAGTTCTTTTCTTCTTTTAATTTCTTGTTCTGGAGTGATGCAAATATTCTAAAAATGATCATGGTGAAGAATACACAATTATGTGATGATATTGTGAGCCATTGATTGTCTAAATGGTTGTACTGTATGTGTGTGGATATTTGTAAAAAAAAATTTTTAAATCAATTAGCCATAGATGTAAAGGTCTATTTCTGAATTCCCAATTCAGTTCCATTGGTCTAGTATCTATCCTTATGTCAGTACCATGCTGTTGTGACCTCTGTAGTGTTGTAACAAGCTTTAAAGACAGGAAGTATGATTCCTCCAACTTTGTTCTTTTTCAAGATGTTTTTAGGTATTCAGGGTCCCTTAGCCTTCCAAATAAATTTAATAATTGGCTTTTCCATTTCTGCAAATTAGGCTGTTGGAATTTTGATTGGGATTGGTTGAATATGTAAAGTAACTGGTTAGAATTGACATTTAATTGATATTTAGTCTTTCAATCCTTGAACTCAGAATGCCATTCCATTTATTCAGATCTTCTCTGATTTCTTTTAGGAATATTTTGTAATTTTCCTGTACCAGTTCTTTACATCCTTGGTGAAATTTATTCCTAGATGTTTGATTCTTTTTGTTGCTATTGTAAATGGAATTTTTTTTCTTGATTTCCTTCTTAGATTATTCATTACTACTGCATACAAACACCATTGAGTTTAGCATGTTGATCTTGAATCCCACCACTTTAATGAATTCATTTATTAGCTCTGGGCTCTTCATTGTTAATTTTTGGGGACTTTCTACATAAAGTATCATGTCACCTGCAAATAGTGAAAGTTTTACTTCTTCCTTTCTGAAATAGATGCCTTTTATTTCTTTTTCTTGCCTCACTGCTAGAGCTAGAACTCCTAGCACAATGTTGAGTAACAGTGGTGATTGTGGGTCCACGGTGTGGTTCTTGTTCTTTTCCAGATCTTAAAGGGAAAGCTTCGAGTCTTTCACCATTGAGTGTGATGTTAGCTGTGGGTTTTTCATTTACAGCCTTTGTCATGTTGAGGATGTTTTCCTCTATTCCTATCTTCCAGTGCGTTATTAGCAAGAAGAGATACTAAATTTCATCAAATATCTTTTCTGGGTCAATTGAGATGGTCATGTGTTTTTTTCCTTTACTTTGATAATGTGGTATATTACATTAATTGATTTTCTTGTGTTATACCACCCATGCATATCTTGGATAAAGCTCACTTGATCATGGTGTATAATCCCTCAATGTGCTGCTGGACTCAATTGGAAAGGATTTTTTTTGAGGATTTCTGCATCTATATTCATTAGAGAAATTGGTCTGTAATTTTATTTTCTTGTAGTGTCTTTATCAAGCTTTGGTATTAGGGTGTGCTGGTTTGAAACTTTTATGTACCCCAGAAAAGCCATGTTATCCAATCTTGTGGGGGCAGACTTATTGCTGGGTAGGACTTTTTCTTTCTTTTTTTTTTTTTTGTATGCTGTATGATGGGGTCACATTTCATTCTTTTTCCATGTAAGTATCCCATTATTGAAGCATCGTTTGTTGAATTATGGCTTGTTTGTTTGCTTGCTTGCTTGCTTGTTTGTTTTGGGGAAGTTGGGTAGGACGTTTTGAGCAGGTTGTTTCCATGGAGATATAACACTGTCCATTCAAAGTAGTTTTTAACCCCACCTATTGGAGTCCTTTAAAAGGAAGATATTTTGGAGAAAGCACAGATGCTTGGAGACAAAAAAATGTCCTGGGAGATGCTAAGCTAAGAGATGAAATCATAGACTTTTCCCTGGAGAAGCTAAGAGAGGACCTGGAATCAGAAACTGAAAGCAATAAACCAGGACCAAAGACCAGCAGATACCTGCTGTGTGCCATCCCAGCTGACAGAGGTGTTCCAGAGGCCAGCATCTTTTCTTCAAAGTCAAGGTATCAACTTATTGATGTCTAATTTGGACATTTTCATAGCTTAGAATTGTAACTTGTAATTTAATAAGTCCCTTTTGTAAAAGCCAGTCCATTTCTGGTATATTACATTCTGGCAGCTTTAGCAAACTGAAATGTAGTGTGATGCTGGCCTCATAGAATGATTTAGATAGTGTTCCCTTCTGTTCATTTTTTGGAGGATTTTGCACAGGATATGTATTAATTCTTCCTGGAATGATTGGTAGATTTCCTATGTGAAGCCATCTGGTTCTGGACTTTCCTTTGTTGTTTGGTTTTGATGGCTGATTCAATTTCTTCACTTGTAATTAGTCTATTGAAATCTTCTATTTCTTCATGAGTCAGTAGAAGTTGTTTATGTCCTCCCAAGGAATTTCTCCATTTAATCTAAGTTGGCACGTAGTTGTTCATAGTATCCTCTTATTATCATTTTTATTCATGTGGGTCAGTAGTGATATCAGAAATACACTCTCATTTCTGATTTTATTTGCTTTTGTCTTCTCTCTTTTTTCTTTGTCAGTCTAGCTAAGAGTTTGCCAATTTTATTAATCTTTTCAAAAAGCCAACTTTTTGTTATTGCTCTCTATTTCATTTGTTTCTGCTCTAATCTGCTTGCCTTGGATTTAGTTTGCTCTTCCTTTTCTAGTTCTTCCATGTGTGAAGTTAGGTCTTTGATTTTAGCTCTTTCTTCTTTTTTAAATTAGGTATTTAAGGCAATAAATTTCTCTCAGGACTGCCTTTGCTGCATCCCTACGTTTTGATATATTGTGTTTTCATTTTCATTCATCTCAAGATATTTAGTGATTTCCCTTGTAATTTCTTCTTTGGCCCACTGATTGTTTAAGAGTATATTATTTAACTTCCATATATTTGTGAATTTTTTCAGTTCTCTGCCTGTTGTTGATTTACAGATTAATTCCATTATGTTCAGAGAAAGTGCTTTGTATAATTTCAGTCTTTTTAAATTGATTGATACTTGTTTTGTGACCCAACGCATGATCTATCCTGGAGAATGTGCTTAGTGCATTTGGGAAGAATGTAGGTACTGGCATTTTGGTGTGGAATGTTTTATATATCTGTTAGGTCTAGTTCATTTATCATATTCTTTAAGTTGTCTATTTTCTTATTGATCTCCTCTCTATATTTTCCATCTATTTAGGACAGTAGTGTATTGAAGTTATTTCAATACACTACTGTTATTTTAGAGGTATCTATTTCTCCCTTCAATTTTGCCATTGATTGTCTTATATATTTTGGATCACCATCATTAGGTACATAAATATATATATGATTGTTATTTCTTCTAGGTGAATTGACACTTTTTATTAATATATTGTGCACTTCTTTTACTCTTATAACAGTTTTTGACTTACAGTCTATTTTGTCCAATATAGAATAGCTAACCCGGCTCTTTTTTTTTTTTTTTTTTTGGTTATTATTTGCATGGGATATCTTTTTTCCATCCTTTCACTTTTAACCTATTTGTGTCTTTGTATCTAAGGTGAGTCTTTTGTAAAGAACATATAATTGGATCATGCTTTTTAAAAATCTATTCTGTCAACCTGTGGTCTTTTAATTGGGGAGTTTAACCATTAAAATTCAATGATATTACTACAAGTGCAGTACCTATTTCAGCCATTTTGTCCTTTGGTTTTTATATTTCATATCTTTTTGCCTCTCTTTTACTTTATTGCAATCTCCTTTTCTGTACAGTTTATCTTTCATGATGTATCTGACAGATCTCTTTCTCCTTTCTTATTCTATATATTTAAACTACTTTCATTGTGATTACTCTGTGTTAGATTACACAACCTACATCTGAAACTTACTAATTTGAAAAGATATGTTTCAATAGTATATGTGTTCTTTTGTTCCATATCCCTCTGTTCCCCCTCTTTATGTTGCTTTTATTCCACAATATCTCTATAGTTTGCATAGCCATTAACAGGAAATATGCCTTTTTCTTTTTCAATTGTGTTCAGACTCTTGTAGGCATAAAATAGTAGATTTATATATTGAAGATTCGCTACAATTAAGTTTTGTTTTTACGCTTTTAATTACCTTTACTGAAGATCTTCATTGTTCACATAACTCCAAACTACTCTGTCCTGTATTTTCCTTTCATCCTAAAACCTCCCTTGAGTAATTCTTGTAGGACATGTGTTTTGTTGATGAATTCTGTCAGTTTTTGTTCATCTATAAATATTTTAAACTCTCCCTTATTTAAAGGACATTTTTACCAGATAAAGAATTTTTGGTTGGTCGTTTTTCCTTTTTCAGTTCTGTAAATGTATCATACTTCTCCCTTCTCCACTCCATAATTTCTGAAGAGAAATCAGCACTTATTTTTACTATGGTTCCCTTGTTATGATTGTTCTAGTTTGCTAGCTGCTGGAATGCAATATACCAGAAACAGAATGGCTTTTAAAAAGGGGAATTTATTAAGTTGCTAGTTTACAGTTCTAAGGCTGAGAAAATGTCCCAATTAAAACAAGTCTATAGAAATGTCCAATCAAAGGCATCCATCCAGGGAAAGATGGTTCCTTGGTTCAAGAAGGCCGATGAAGTTCAGGCTTTCTCTCTCAAGTGAGAAGGCACATGGTGAACACAGTCAGGGCTTGTTTCTCAGTTGAAAGGGCACATGGCGAACACAGCGTCATCTGCTAGCTTTCTCTCCTGGCTTCCGGTTTCATGAAGCTCCCCAGGAGGTGTTTTCCTTCTTCATCTCCAAAGGTCACTGGCTTGTGAACTCTCTGCTTCATGGTGCTGCAGCATTCTCTGCTCTCTCGAATCTCCTTCATTCTCCAAAATATTTCCTCTTTTATAGGACTCCAGACACTTATCAAGATCCACCCAAATGGGTGGAGACATGTCATCACTTAATCCAGTTTAACAACCACTCTTGATTAAATCACATCTCCAGGGAGATGATCTGATTACTCTTTCAAGCATACAGTATTGAATAGGGATTATTCTGACTTTATGAAATGGGATTTAGATTAAAACATGGCTTTTCTAGGGGACATACATCCTTTCAAACCAGCACAATGATGAATTGCTTTTCTCTTGCTTTTTTGAGAATTATCTCTTTATCTGTGGCATTTGACATTCTGATTAATATGTGTCTTGGAGTGGATCTATTACAATTAATTCTATTTGGAACATGTTGTGTGTCTTGTACATGTATATTTATGTCTTTCATAAGAGTTGGGAAGTTCTCATTTTTGCTCCTTTTCCCTTCTCTTTCTGGGACATTCAAGGCATGTGTTTGTGTGTTCCATGTTGTCACTCAAATCCCTGAGATTCTGCTCATTTTTTCCCTGTTTTTCTGTCTTTATACTTTCAATTTTCCTGTCTTCTAGTTCACTGATTTTTTTCTTCTGCTTGTTCAAATCTGCTATTGTATGCCTCTAGTTTAAAGTGTCTTCTCCTGTGCCATCATTGCCATGTGTTTCTTTTGAAACTTTCAAGTTTTCTTTATACCAACACATTATCTTCTTAGTAGCCTTTAGCTCTATATCCATATTTTTTCATTTTCTTGAATTGAATTAGGAGATTTGTTTGAATTTCTTTGATCATTTGTTTCAAATTATCTGTCTCCTCTGAAGTTTTAATTTGTTCCCTTGACTGAGCATCTCTTCCTGTTTCTTAGTATGGCTTGTGCTTTTTTCCCCAATATCTGGTCATCTGATTGTTTTCATTAGTTTTTAACTCTGAAGATCAGTTTCCTGTTCTTGTTTAGGATTTTATTGTTAATTGATGTTGTGTTAAGGCTCTTTTTTGATGCTTGGTCCTACTTATTCTGGATCATTAGAGTGGCCCCTGTTTCACTGTTCAAATTTTCTCAGCTCTTGTTCATCTGCTTTTTTGTTGTTGTTGTTCTGTAAATGCCTTTTAAGATTGCACTTTTTGTGCAGTTGTTTCACCTTCATGTGAAAGCTTCCTTTCTTTTGTTCGTTCTCTGGGAATCTTGATCTATTTTGTGTGCTTGTGAAGACTTTTCTCCCCAGCTCCTGTGATTTGTTTAAACTCTCTGCCTCATCCCTCTTTTCCTTCTGCTTTTCAGTCCTAGGACCTGTCCTTTTTACAGTAGTTCAGTCCCCCCCCCCCCCCTTTTATCCTGTGAGGCTTTTCTGCCTTCAGTTTCTTCCTGTTTAGGGTATCCTATGCCTAGAGACCCAAATGGGGTCAAGACCCAATTGACCAAAGGTTGGTCAATCCAGAAACGTCCATTTGTGTTTATACAGTCCCACCAACAGAGACTTGATTGAATATGTGCACCTCTTGGCAACACTTGTGCCACAGTTTCTGTCTTTTTTTTTTTTTCCTGGGGGTCTATTGTATGCAGCACTCCTCAGCTGCTTGCACTCTGCCCTACGTCTCTGACTTGAGTCCCTGTGTTTGGATATGTGTGGTGTTCTAACTCACTTCCATGAGTGGCTCTGTAATCTGCATCTACCGGGAGGGACCCAGGGCCATGCTGCCTCTGCATAACTCTCAAACTGCATATGGTTGAGTGAGGGGGAGGGGTCTAGACTGGCAGGTCTTGGAAGAAAATCTCCTCACTGACATTGGTGGTTGTTTTCCTTTCCCTTTGATTCAGTATTTGTGGAGTCTATTTTCTCCAAAGTTCCAAACAAGTAGAATTTATTCTTTTATTTGTTATCTTTGAGGGTAGATTTTTCTAGGAAATGTCTTACATCACCGTATTGATAACATCCTTATGCTATATTTTGAATTAATTCTTATATAAGATATGAGACTTAGATTGAGGTTCATTTTTAAAAAAATGTTTGCTTATGGATACCTAATTGTTCCAGTATCGTTGTTGAAAAATCTATCTTCCCTCCACTGAATTACTTTTGCACCTTTGTAAAAAATGAGTTGGGCATATTTGCATTGCATCTATTTCTGGTTTTACTGTTTTGTTTCATTGGTCTATGTCTGTCCCTCTGCTGATAGCACACAGTCTTGATACTTTAGTTATATAAGAACTCTTAACTTGGATTGAGTTATTCGACTCATTTTATTCTTTTCTGAAAAATTATTTTTGTTTGTTTCCCTTGCCTCTCTACAGAAATTTTAGAGCAATCATGTTTTTATATACAAAAAATCTTGATCGGATTTTGGTAGGAATTTCAATAGATCTGTTTATCAATTTGGGAAAATTGACATTTTTATTATGTTATTGAGTCTTCTCATCTATGATTATAATATGTGGTTCCATTTATTTTGATCTTCTGTATTTCTTTCATCAGCCTTTTGTAATTTTCATCATATAAATCCTATACACAATTTGTTAATTTCTATATAAATATTTCTTTTTTTAAAGTAAATAATATTGTATTTTTAATATTGGTATTCACTTGTTCACTGCTACTTTATAGAAATGCAATGAATTTTTAAATGTTTATCTTGTGTCCTGCAACATTGCTGAACGCACTTATTAGTTCTAGTAACCTTTCTGTAGTTTCCCTGGGATTTAATAAGTAGACAATTATATCATCTGCAAATTGGGACAGTTTTACTTCTACCTTTCTTGTCTTTTTGCTTTTCTTTTTGTTGCCTTGTTGCATGGGTGTGACTTCCAGCACTATGCTGAGCAAGAACGGTGAGAGCAGACATTGTTGCCCTGGTCCTGATCCAGTTGAGGAAGTATTCAATCTTTCCCAAGTAAGTACAAGATGATCTACAAGGTTTTTGTAGGTATTTTCTATCAAGTTGAGGAAGTTACCCTCTATTCTTATTTTTTTCCGAGAGATTTTATCATGAAGGGTGTTGAATTTTGTTAAATGCTTTTTCTGCATCAATTGATATGATCATTTAAGTTTTTATTCTTTAGCCTATTGGTGTGGTGGATTATGCTAATTGATATTTGAATATTGAATCAGCCTTGCTTCCCTGAAATAAACCCCACTGGGTCTTCCTGGTGTGTTATTATTTTTATATATTGCATGAACATTCTTTGAAGGATTTTTGCATCAATTTTCATGAGACTTATTGGTCTATACTGTTTTTATTTTTTTCTGATTTTAGTATCAAAGTAATACTAACTTCATAAAATGAATTGGGAAGGGTTCCCTTCTCTTCTATTATTTTAGAAGAGATTTGTGGAATTGGTGTTAAGTTTTCTTTGAACAATTAATAGATTTCTTCAGTGAAATCATCTGGGCCTGGAGATTATATTTTGAGAAATTTTGTTTCTAATAACTTTAAGTTTAAATGTCCTAAAGCTAGTAAATGATCTATTTATAATCATGAGTGAGTTGTGATAAATCTGTGTTTTTCAAAGCAGTGATCCATCACTTCTCAGCTTTTTGGCCAAGATCAAGTAGAGTATTAAGGCATGGTTCATTGTCAAGTTTATGCATGTAGAATTATTCTTAGTATATCCTTATTTGTCTTTTGATGTCTGCAGGGTCTGATGATGACCTCTGTTCCATTGCTGATATTGAAAATTAGGGTCCTATCTCATTATCAGTCTTTCTACAAATTTGTCAGTTTTATTGAGCTTTTCAAAGAACCATCTCTTTATTTCATTTGTTTTCTCTATTGCTTTCCTGCTTTTAGGTTCATTGACTTCTACTCTTATCTTTATTTCCTTCCTTATTCTTGCTTTAGGTTTATTTTGCTTTTTATTGTCTAGGTTCTGATGTTGAAGCATAGATTATGGATTTCAGACTTTTCTTCTTTTCTAACACATTTATCTAGTTCTATAAATTTCCCTCTCAGAGTGCATTAGCTATGTCCCACAAATTTTGATATGTTGTATTTTCTTTTTTTTATTAAACTTTTTTATTAATTAAAAAAATTAAACAAAAATTAAGATATCATTCCATTCTACATATACAATCAGTAATTCTTAATATCATCACATAGTTGCATATTCATCATTTCTTAGAACATTTGCATCGATTTAGAAAAAGAAATAAAAAGACAACAGAAAAAGAAATAAAGCGATAATAGAGAAAAAAAGATTATACATACCATACTCCTTACCCCTCGCTTTCATTTACCACTAGCATTTCAAACTAAATTTATTTTAACATTTGTTCCCCCTATTATTTATTTTTATTCCATATGTTCTACTCTTCTGTTGATATAGTAGCTAAAAGGAGCATCAGACACAAGGTTTTCACATTCACAGAGTCTCATTGTGAAAGCTATATCATTGTTCAATCATAGTAGCTAAAAGGAGCATCAGACACAAGGTTTTCACATTCACAGAGTCTCATTGTGAAAACTATATCATTGTTCAATCATCATCAAGAAACATGGCTACTGGAATACAGCTCTACATTTTCAGGCGGTTCCCTCCAGTCTCTCTGCTACATCTTGAACAACAAGGTGATATCTACTTAATGCATAAGAATAACCTCCAGGATAACCTCTCGACTCTGTTTGGAATCTCTCAGCCATTGACACTTAGTCTCATTTCACTCTTCCCCCTTTGGTTGAGAAGGTTCTCTCAATCCCTTGATGTTAATTCTCAGCTCATTCTAGGGTTTTTCTCAGTCCCTTGATGCTGAGACTCAGCTCATTCCAGGATCTCTGTCCCACGTTGCCAGGAAGGTCCACACCCCTGGGAATCATGTCCCATGCAGAGACGGGTAGGGTGGTGAGACTGCTCATCATGTTGACTGGAGAGAGAGGCCACATCTGAGAAACAAAAGAGGCTCTCTTGGGGGTAACTCTTAGGCCTAAATTTTAAGTAGACTTGACCTATCCTTTGTGGGGTTAAGTTTCATATGAACAAACCCCAAGACTGGGGGCTCAGCCTATAGCTTTGGTTGTCCACACTGCTTGTGAGAACATAAAGAATTCAACTTGGGGAAGTTGAGTTTTCCCCCGTTCTCACCATCTGTTGATGGACATTTTGGCTGTTTCCCATCTCTTTGCAATTGTAAATAATGCTGCTATAAATATTGGTGTGCAAGTGTCCATTTGTGTCTTTGCCCTTAAGTCCTCTGAGTAGATACCTAGCAATGGTATTGCTGGGTCATATGGCAATTCTATATTCAGCTTTTTGAGGAACTGCCAAACTGCCTTCCACAGTGGTTGCACCAATTGACATTCCCAACAACAGTGAATAAGTGTGCCTCTTTCTCCACATCCTCTCCAGCGTTTGTCATTTTCTGTTTTGTTGATAATGACCATTCTGGTGGGTGTGAGATGATATCCCATTGTGGTTTTGATTTGCATTTCTCTAATGGACAGGGACGTTGAGCATCTCTTCATGTGCCTTTTGGCCATTTGTATTTCTTCTTCTGAGAAGTGTCTGTTCAAGTCTTTTTCCCATTTTGTAATTGGATTGGCTGTCTTTTTGTTGTTGAGTTGAACAATCTCTTTATAAATTCTGGATACTAGACCTTTATCTGATATGTCGTTTCCAAATATTGTCTCCCATTGTGTAGGCTGTCTTTTTACTTTCTTGATGAAGTTCTTTGATGCACAAAAGTGTTTAATTTTGAGGAGCTCCCATTTCTTTCTTTCTTTCTTCAGCGCTCTTGCGTTAGGTGTAAGGTCTATAAAACCACCTCCAATTATAAGATTTATAAGATATCTCCCTACATTTTCCTCTAACTGTTTTATGGTCTTAGACCTAATGTTTAGATCTTTGATCCATTTTGAGTTAACTTTTGTATAGGGTGTGAGATACGGGTCCTCTTTCATTGTTTTGCATATGGATATCCAGTTCTCTAGGTACTATTTATTGAAGAGACTGTTCTGTCCCAAATGAGTTGGCTTGACTGCCTTATCAAAGATCAAATGTCCATAGATGAAAGGATCTATATCTGAGCACTCTATTCAATTCCATTAGTCAATATATCTATCTTTATGCCAGTACCATGCTGTTTTGACCACTGTGGCTTCACAATATGCCTTAAAGTCAGGCAGCGCAAGACCTCCAGCTTCGTTTTTTTTCTTCAAGATACTTTTAGCAATTCAGGGCACCCTGCCCTTCCAGATAAATTTGCTTATTGGTTTTTCTATTTCTGAAAAGTAAGTTGTTGGGATTTTGATTGGTATTACGTTGAATCTGTAAATCAATTTAGGTACAATTGACATCTTAACTATATTTAGTCTTCCAATCCATGAACATGGTATGCCCTTCCATCTATTTAGGTCTTCTATGATTTCTTTTAACAGTTTCTTGTAGTTTTCTTTGTATAGGTCTGTTGTATTTTCTTTTAATTCAGTTAAATGCATCTTTTTATTTCTATTTAGACTAATACTTTGGTCTATGAATTATTTAATACTATGTTTTTATTTTCCAATTATTTGGAAATTTTCCCATTATATTTCTGTTATTGATTTCTATTTAATTTCATTGTCTTTGGAGAATGTACTCTGTAGGGCTTCAATTCTTTTAACTTTGTTGACTTTTGTTTTATGGCCCAGGATATGGTTTATTTTATTATGTGTCTGAAGGCACTAGAAAAGAATATGTATTCTGATGTTGTTGGATGGAGTGTTCTATAAATGTCAATTGGAATCTGTTTGTTGATGATGTTGTTGAGTTCTATATTCTTGTTGATTTTCTGTCTAGTTGTTCTACCAAGTGTTGAGAGAGGTGTTGTAGTTTCCACCTATAATTCTGGATTTATCTATTTATCCTTTCAATTCTATCAGTTTTTAGTTTTTGCTTCATATACTTTGTAGCTCATTGTTTGATGTATACACATTTGGAATTGTTATGTTTCCCTAAGGGATTGACCCTCTTATCATTATATTATGTCTTTCTCTATCTTTGGTAATTTTATTTGCTCTGAAGTCTATATGGTTTCTTTCAATTAAAGTTTTCCATCCTTTACTCTCAACCTCCTTAAATCAGTATATTTGAAGTGAGTTTCTTGTAGAAAGTATATAGTTGGGCCATGTTTTAAAATCTAATCTGTCAATCTTTATCTTTTAAATAGTTTATTTAGATCATTTATATTTAATGTAATTATTGATATGTTGATACATAAGATGCTATTTTATTTTTTGTTTCTTTGGTTGTTCTTTCAGGTTTTGGTTTGTCTATTTCCTTTTTCCTGCATCCTGTGAGTTACTTGAGTAATTTTTAGAATTCCATTTTTATCTTCCTATAGTGTTTTTTTTTTTTTAGTATATCTTTATAGAATCTTTGTACCATAGAAATTACTGTATGTATACATAACTTACTCTTGTGGTGTTGATATTTGACCAGAGTATTGTAGAGAAACCTTTCCATCCTTTATGTCCTTTTACCTTTTCCATGTACAATATAATTTTTAAAATATTTCCTATTTAGAAATGTAAATACTTTACATTTAGAACATCAGAAAATATTATATTTTTTTCTTTAACTGTGACACATAGCTTAGAAAACTCAAGAGAAGGAAATCTTATACATTTACCCATATCTTTGTTTACTCTATGCTTTTTTCCTTCCTGATATTCTGGAGTTCCTTCTTTAATAATTTATTTTCTGATTAGAATACTTCTTTTAGTCATTCTTTCAGGGTAAGTCTTCTGATGACAAGTTTTCTTAAATAGGCTTCATCTGAGAATGTCTTGATTTCTGAAAGATGTTTTCATTAAGTAAATGGTCTGGGTTCATATATTTTATCACTTGAAAATGTTATGTCACTTCCTATGGCCTCTGCTATTTCTGATGAAGAATCTGCTGTCATTCAAATTGCTTTTTCCTGATAGGTAAGGTGGCATTTCTCTCTCACTGTTTTCAAACGTTTTTCTTTGTGTATAGTTTGTAGAAGTTTGACTATAATCTTGGTGTGTATTTCTTTGGACTTATCTTGTTTGGGGTTTGTTCACCTTCTTAGATCTGCAGGTTTATTCTTTTATAAAATTATTCTTCAGCCATTATATTGAGTACTTTTCCAGCCCTACCCTCTTTCCACCTTTATTTCTTGGACTCCAATGGCATTAATATTAGATATTTTGTTATAGTCCCACAGGTCCCTGAGCCTCTGTTATTTCTTTCCCAGTATATTTTCTTTTAGCTCTTCAGATTGAGTAATTTCTCTTGCTCTATCACCCAGTTCACTACTCTTTCCTCAATCACCTTGTTCTTCTGTTGAGTCCACTCATTGAGCTTTTTATTTTGGTTACTGTATCTTCCAGCTCTAAAATTTCCATTTGGTTGTGCTTTATATCTTCTATTTCTTTGTTGGAACTTCCTATTTCTTTGCTGAGACTCTATTTTTTCATTTGTTTCAAGTGTTTGTAATCACTCATTGAAGTATTTTTATGATGATTGGTTTAAATCTTTATCAGATAATTTTAATCTCTCTCTCTTCTCATGTTTATATCTACTGATTACATTATTTCATTAAGTTAGAGATCTTCCTCGTTCTTTGTATGCAACCTGATTTTTTCATTGAAACCAGTACAATTTGGGTATTGTACTGGATTTTACTTAAATCTTTTTGTTCAACTTCCTTCTTGTAACACTGAACTAATAGAGAAAGTTGGAAGTGGGGGCAATGCCTCATTACTCTCAGGTGGAAGTAGCAACCCATGTTTTCTGCTCAATCTTTATGATCAATGAGGGCAGGGCGCTCCTTGTTACTGATGGTTGGAGGTGAAAGGGTAAGTTCTAGCTCACCACCAGGAGATCAACACCATGGAGAGGGGTATTTGCCTCCTTACCACTGGGTGGTGGCGAAAATCTGAAATCTCTTCTAGGCCTAATTTGACACCACTCCATCAGAGATAAGAAGAGGGACCTCATTACTGCTGAGTGGAGGTCCAGTCTGCCCACGTAGGCTCCACTGACACTATGGGGGATAGGGAGCATTATAACTGCCCAGTGGGGATGAAAGTCTTGGATGCCTACTCAGCCTTCTCTTACATATCCTGGTGGAAGGATTCGGGCACCACACACAGCCTGGAGAGGGTAGAAGTTAGAATCTCCACTTGATCTTAGCTTCCATGGGTGGGGATGGGACACAATTTTTTTCCTCCTCTGATGTTTGCTTAGGGTAGAGTAGCTATTGTCTAAAAGTTTTCTGTATTACTGAACTGCTCACTCCCTTGATCTTTAGCTAGAAAGGGCAGAATTTTTTTTAAACTTTTATTTTGTCTGCACCCATTGGTGTTTCTGGGTTGCTACCTCTTTGGCTCCAAGTCTGAATATATGAGGCAAAAAAAACCAAAACAAGCAAACAAACAAAAAACCCAGGAAACTCCCCACCGCTTTTTTCTTTGGGTCCCAAGGTCATTAACTGCTTTGTCATCTTCTCTTCATATTCCAGAATCTTCTTATGTTTGTTTTATGTATAATAGTCAATGTTTTTAGTTGTGATTAGTGGTAGAAATAGGGAAAAGTATGTTTACTCCAAGTTCTTGACCACAGAAGTCTCTCCAAAGGCTTTTTAACCACTCTCTTATGAAAAGACATAGGGGCCTTTCTAAAAAGTTCCACATTTCTTAATCATGAAATACTCCCAGCATTAACTTCAGTGTTTCCTATAGTGTTGAAAAAATTATTTTGGTCTCAACAACTTTCCCAAATAGTTTAAAGAGAAAATATTTTAGAAGGTCTCTTCAGTAATGTTGATAACATCATTACTATACCTTCCCTTTTTTTATCTCAACATGCCCCTATTTGAATTATCTTACAAATACTGCACTTGCTGCATGATTTCATGAGGCATATTGCTTTGAGCTATGAAAGTTCTCAGTTTCACTGTCATATTAATTACCCAAACTACTAGGTACAAGGTATTTTTAGTCTTTATGTAAATGTGTGTAACCAGTGTATTGAGTTGGATGTAAACATGAAACTATTTTAATTTTCCAATAAGTTCCCTTCAGCAGTATAACTTGGTGGAAAAGGCCACATTATTTGTAGATTGTTCAGGGAAATCTAGCTCCCTATATTGTGAGGAAAAGTTGGACGACTACTCTATGTTCTATATAAAGATGAATGCCTACTTCTATCACATGCAAAATCTCATATTTCTATAGGTCTGCTTCAGCATCATATATTCTGCCAGGTTAGTTTTTCTTTTTGTCTATTTTAGATAGTTTCACTCTTTTTATTGCTATGTCCCATAAGCTTCAATACCTGGGAGGATGTCTGGGCTTCTTGGAGGCTTTATTCATCCATATAAACATTAAACTGTTTTTGAAGTTTCTCTAAAAATATCTTTATTGGTATTACACTGAATTTAAACATAGGGTGTTTATTCAGGTATTCTTTTATGATAGCAAAAAATACTGGAAAATTTCCTCCATAAGTGCCTAGCCCATTCTTCATTAGATTACCCTTACTTTATAGATTTGTGATTTTTATATGATAGTATGTTTGCAAGCTAAATGAACTTTCTTTTTCTTTCTAATAGTTTGTGTTTCTATTGAGTATTTTCTGTAAATGATCACATTATCTGGAAATAATGTCTTGCACCCTGCCTTGAAATCATATCCTTCTTTATTTTTCTTACTGCATTTAGTAACAGAGATAGTGGAAATCCTTATTTGTGCTGTTCTTAAAGAGAATCGACTTGACTTTGGATTTTTAGTAAAAAGACTTTTATCACATTAAGGAATGTGATAATATCTAATATCTTAGTTTTCTGAGAATTTAGTCATAAAAATGTATTGACCTTTATCAAATGTAGTTTACTTTCATCTACTGAGATAACCATGCGATCTTTATTCTTTTTTTAGGTTATTAAAGTAGTAAATTGTATTGATGTGTTTTCTAATGTTAAATCGTTCTTGATTGATAGGATGAACCAACTGGATCATGATATATTAATTTTTTAATTATTAGCTTCAGATATATAATATTTTACTTATGAAATTTAAACCCTATGTTCATAAATTAAACATAGCTATAATTCTTTTTTTTATATTATTCATCCATTTTGTGATTCAAAGTTACCCTAGCTTTAGAAAATGAATTAAGCAGCTTTCCCCTTTCCTCTATTTTTTTTGAACAACTTGTATGAGAAAGGGATTATCTGTTCCTGAAAGTTTGGTAGTACTCAACTGCAAAAGCATGTGGGACCAGAGTTTGGTAATTTTTTTGGGAAAAGGAGATTTTGCTTTCCATATCCAGTTCTTTAATGGTTACTCATCTATATAAGTATTACATTTCTTCATGGGTTTATTTTGGCATTTCATATTTTTCCATAAATGTATCCATTTAAGCTAGGTCATCAAATATTTTGGCACAAAGATGTTAAAAATATTCTATTATTTAAAAAATCTCTATTTTATCTATAGCTTATTTCTAGTTATTTTTCAGCATTCCAGGGTTTTTCTGTTTTATTAATCTATTCAGAAAACTACTGTTAGTTTTGTTAATTATCTCTATTAAAAATAAGCTTTAAATAATGGATTTCTGGCTTTATCTTTAATTTTTTTTTTCTTTTCCCCGTTTGGATTTATTATATGGCCATTTTTCTAATTGTTGTGTTGAATACTCAGCTCAGTTATTTAAAATATTTTTACTTCAAAAAAAAGCTTTAAAGCTGTAAATATTATTCTAGTGCAACTTAAGCTTTGTCCCAAATTTTGTCATTTTGTGCTTTCATTGTCATTCCTTTTGAGCAATACAATAATTTACAAATTATTTTCTCTTTATTCAAAGGTTATTTAGTTGTCTTTATGTATGTGATTTTTAAAGATATTCTATCAATAATTCTAGAATTCTAGAATTAAAAATTCTATCTTTTTAATTTTATTGCATTATATTTAGAGAATATATTCTGTATGTTACTGATTATTTGGTGTTTTTTGTGTCTTCTTTCATACACAAGTATGAGTTGATTTTTGTGAATGCCCCATATGTGAGAAAAATGTGTATTTTCTTTTTGTTGGGAAAAAATATCTTTATATTTCTGTTAGTTCAATTTAATTGTTGAAGTTTTTGAAACTTTTTTATATTTTTGTTTATTTTTTATTACTTTAAACTATGAATTTCTGAGAGGAGTAAGTTAAGATCTCCAACTATAAATTTCCCCACAGTTCATTTAATTATTACTTTATATATTTTCAAACTATATTGTTAGGTGCATATAAATTCATGAGTATAGTGTTTTGCTCTCGTGTTCTTTTTCCTTGTACATTATGTTTTTTTTAATTGCATGTGCATGGTGTCAAAGACAGTCTTGTTATGGCAAAAGATAACAGAAACTTACAGCTTCGGTTACACCAAGAAGGAGACCATTTATCATGACATCACTTCACGCAATGAGAATTTAATAAGCATGGCACATCAACTTTGGCATTTTCCTTCTTCTTCGTTTAAGAAAATATGGCTGACACTTCTACTTGTACATAATTATGGCAATAGATCTTCTTTTGGAAAAGTTACATGTGAATGGTGCAAACAGGTCCAGAATATTTTTCTGACCATTTATTGTAAGACTGGACAAATTAAAGATTAATTTCTTGGTGTGGATATTTCCTACAAGAAGATGCTTCAGGACACTTAAGGTCTAATCCACCCCCGACTTTAGATCTTACAGTATTACGGTGTTAAAACAGTATATCTACCCTTGAAAAATATTTATTTAGACATGTTAGAGTAATGGGGAAATGTATTACATTAGCTATTTAAAAAAGAAAGATAAGTTGTGAAAAATCGTACACCAAATAATTGAATGATATTGTTAGCAATGGCTTTTTTTCCTATCCTGTTTTTTTTTTAAATTAGAGACATTGTAGGTTTATGGAAAAAGCATGCATAAAATACAGATCTCCCATACACTAGCCTATTATTAACACCTTCTATTAGTGTAATACATTTGCCACAATTCATGAAAGAACATTTTTTTTTTTTTTGTTATGAAATGTAACATATACAAAAAAGCAATAAATTTCAAAGTGCATTGTAAAAAGTAGTTACAGAATAGATTTCAAAGTTTGGTATGTGTTACAGTTTCACAATTTTAGGTTTTTCCTTCTTGCTGCCCCAAGACACTGGAGACAAAGAAATATTGATATAATGATTCAGCAGTCATCTCATTAAATCCTGTCTTCTCTGTTATAACTCCTCCTTCTCCTTTGACCTTTCTCCCAATCTTTGGAGGTATTTGGATTACGCCCATTCTAACTATTTCACATTGGAAATGGCTGTCAATAATATGGAATGGGGGATGGAACTAGTTGATGTTCTGGGGAGGATTGCCCCTCTGGGTTTCAGGATGAAAGAACATTTTTATATTTGTTCTATTAACTATAGTTCATATTTACAATAGGTTTCACTATTTTTGCTGTAGTCCATGTTTTTTGAGTTCTTTAATTTTTACAATTTTTATTCTAGAAACATACATACATACAATCTACAACTTTTCCTTTTGACTAAATTCAAATATATAATTCAGTGCTATTAATTATGTTAACAATGTTGTGCTACCATCACCACCATCATTACCAAAACAATTCCTTCAGCTCTGATGGGAATTCTGTACTATTTAAACATTGACTCCCAAATCTCCAACCCCATTTTATCCTCTAGTAACGTATATTCTAGTTTCTGACTCTATGGACTGATTTATTTGAATTATTTCATATTGGCATGATAATACAATATTATACCCTTTGGTCTAGTGTATTTTACTCAACATTATGTCTTCAGTATTAATCCATGCAGTTAACTTGTCATTACAGGTCTATCTAGCAGACACAACAGAATCTAGGGTTTCCATGTCCCCACTGGAAGTTCTATATAAGAACTTCATTCCTCATCACAGCTGAATAATATTCAATTGTATATTTGGATGGTTAAATTCAAGTGTCAACTTGGCCAGGTGATAATGCCCAGTTGTCTGGTCAGACAAACCCTGGCCCTAATCATTACTGCAAGGATATTTCATGGCTTGTTAATAAGCCAGAAAGTTAGTTTATTGACTCATCAGTCAGTTGATTGCATCGGTGGCTAATTACATCCATGATCAACTGAAGGCATGTCTTCCCCAATGGAATAATCCAATCAGTTGAAAGCTTTTAAGGGAAAAGAAAAAAATTTCACTTTTTTCTTCAG
This sequence comes from Tamandua tetradactyla, assembly GCF_023851605.1. Classification (NCBI taxonomy): domain Eukaryota; kingdom Metazoa; phylum Chordata; class Mammalia; order Pilosa; family Myrmecophagidae; genus Tamandua; species Tamandua tetradactyla. The sequence continues at coordinate 153,105,484 of NC_135332.1, forward strand.
CCAGCCAGCCTATCCTGTGGATTTTGTTGAGGAGCTTCATTGGAATTGCCAGCTTCATGGCATGCCTTACAGATTTTGGACTCTAGCATACCCATGGTTGCATGAGACACTTTTATAAATCTCATGATTTACAGGTATCTCATGTTGGTTTTGTTTCTCTTGAGAACCCTGACTAATACAGCTTGGTACTGGGAGTGGTTCCTGAGAAACAGAATCTTAAAAATGGGTTTTTATAATTGGTTTTCTACTCTGATTAGATTCAAAGGCACTAATGACGAGATGGCACTGATGGTCCATGGTATGAGTTGGCAACACAGATACACAAAATATCATGGCAGTGGGGACATGGAAACCCTAGATTCTGTTGTGTCTGCTAGATAGACTTGTAATGATCTATCCTGAGGAAACAGCCATTCCACCTCCTGCCTGCCCTGAGGAAACCGCTTCCAAGCCTCCAGACTTGTGGAGTCTGCCATCCAACCTCCACCTAAAGAGATTAACCCTTCAGGGTATGCCAAACCTGTAGCCACATTCCATGGGGAAACTGTCCTCACTTCTCTATCTGGAGTGAGCAATACTGTTTCCCCAGATGAAACTGCAATAGAATTCCCTGAGGTAATTGGCTTGAAAGACTCTTCTATTTCTTTTCATGACTTATCCTCACCACCTTTCTTTTTTTAATACTCATAACTAGACAAATGTCCCAAAGGCCCTGAAAGGTGAGGTACAAAGTGTGGCCCATTGAGGAGGTACACTATACTCCAGAAGAATTGCATGAGTTTTCCAATCTGTATAGACTGAAATCAGGGGAATAGGGGTGGGAATGGATATTAAGAGTGTGGGATAATGGTGGAAGGAATATAAAGTTGGAACAGGCTGAATTTATTGATATGGGCCCACTAAACAGAGATTCTCCATTCAATGTTGTAGCTCTAGGGGTTAGAAAGAGTGGTTGGCTGAAACATGGATCAAAAGGTGGCTAATATTACCTGAGGTCAAAATGCCAGAACTGCCCAGGTGTAATGTAGATGTGGGGATCCAATGGCTCAGAGAAATTGAATGTTAGAATGAAATTATCATGAAAGACCTGCTCGTATACCCCAGGAATGTCCAGAGAACACACTTTTTACCAGGAATTTGAGGGATGAATTTGTGAGACTAGCTCCATCAAGCCTGAGGAGCTCTGTAGTCATCCTTTTCTGTGGTCAAATATGACTGTGGAAATTGCTGTCACTGAGTTGGAATCCTTATTAAACACAATGGGGATGATCAGATCCCGAGATGGCAGAAGCCAGGTGGTAACAGTTAATCATTATGGACAAGGTGGACATGGTCACTATAATGGAGAGCAGAATCAAAGTAGCAGTCAAAATAATCTGACTTGCAGAGACATGGCATTGGCTAGTAGATCATGGGATACCTAGAAGTAAAATAGATGGTCAATCTACTAAAATCTTGTTTAAGCTGTATAAGCAAAAGAGTTATAGGTCAAATGAACAGAAGTTTAACTTCAATTACAAGAACAGAAGGTTATGGCCCCTTAATCAATTCCCAGACTTGAAACAGTTTACAGACCTGAAGCCTCTGAAATGAGGGGAAGGCCAACTACCTTTGGGGAAGGAACCTTTACACTGCCAAAAATTTATAGGTAATCTTTGTCCCAGCCTTTCCCATGGAGACCTATGGCCTTTTACCAGGGTAACTATACATTGGAGAGAAGGAAATGATCATATATTTTATGGATTACTAGACACTGGCTCAGAAATGACACTAATTCCAAGAAGCCTTAAACATTACTCTGGTCTGCCAGCCAGAGTATTGGCTTATGATCGATGGAATTTTAGCTCAAGTCCATCTCACAGTGGGTCCAGTGGGTCCCTGGACTGATTCTGTGGTTATTTCCCAAATTCCAGAATACGTAATTGGAATTGACAACTCAGTAAATGGCAGAATCCCCACATTGGTTCTCTGACTTGTGGAGTGAGGGCTATTATGGAGGAAAGACCCAGTGGAAGCTAATAGAACTGCCCCTACCTAGCAAAATAGTAAATCAGAAGCAATACTGGATTCTTGAAGGGATTGCAGAGATTAACACCACTCTTAAAGACTTTAAGGATACAAGGGTGGTGATTCCTGCTACATCCCCATTCAACTCTCCTATTTGCCTATGCAGAAAACAGATGGATCTTGGAGGATTACAGTGGATTATTGTAAACTTAACTAAGTGGTGACTCCAATTGTACCTGCTATTCCAGATGTGGTATCATTGCTTGAGTAAATCAACACATCCCCTGGTATGCAGCTATTGATCCGGAAAATGCTTTTCTCTCAAGAGCTGTAAGTAAGGACAACCAGAAACAGTTTGCTTTCAGCTGGCAAGGCTAGCAGAAATCCTTCACTGTCCCACCTCAGGGGTATATCAACTCTCCAGCTCTATGTCATAATCTTATCCACAGGATCTTGATCATTTCTCCCTCCTACAAGACATCACACTGCTCTGTTTTATTGATGATATATTGATTGGACCTAGTGAACAAGAAGTACCAACTACTCTGGACTTATTGGTAAAGGCATGCCAGGGATTGGGAGATAAGTTCAATAAAAATATACTGGCCTTCCATTTCAATGAAATTTCTAGGGTTCCAGTGTTTTGGAGTACGATGAGTTATCCCTTCTAAGGTGAAGGATAAGCTATTGCATCTGGCCCCTCCTACAAATGAAAAAGAGACACAATGCCTAGTTGGCTTCTTTGGATTTTGGAGACAACATACTCCTCATTTGTGTGTGCTACTCTGGCCCATTTACATAGTGACCAGAAAAGCTACTAGTTTTGGGTGGGGTCCAGAACAAGAGGAGGCTCTGTGACAGATCCAGATTGTGTGCAAGCTACTCTGCCACTGGGCCATATGATTCAGCTGATCCAAAGGTGCTGAAAGTGTCAGTGGCGAATAGAGATGTGGTCCGGAGCCTTTGGCAGGTCCCTATAGGAGAATCGCAACACAGGCCTTTAGAATTTTGAAATAAAGGCTTATCGTCCTCTGCAGATAACTACTCTCATTTTGAGAAACAGCCTTTTATCTGCTTCTGGGCCCTCGTTGAGACTGAACAGTTAACCATGAGCCACTAAGTTACCCTGAGACCTGAATTGCCTATCATGAGCTGGGTATTGTCTGACCCAGCAAGCCATGAAGTTGAACATGCACAGCAGCACTCCATCATAAAATGGAAATGGTATATAAGAGACAGGGCTTGAGCAGGTCCTGAAGGCACAAGTAAGTTACATGAGTAAGTAGGCAAATGCCCATGGCCCCCACTCCTGACATATTTTCTTTCCCTGCCCAGAGCTATGGCCTCTTGGGAAGTTCTTTACAATAAGTTGACTGAGGAAGAGAAAACTCAGGTCTGGTTCACAGATGGATCGGCACAATATGCAAGTACCACCTGAAAGTGGACAGCTGCAGCACTACAGTCCCTTTCTGGGATGTTCTTGAAGGACAGTAGTGAGGGGGAATCCTCCCTGTGGGCGGAACTTCAAGCACTGCACCTGATTGTTCATTTTGCTTGGGAGGAGAACTGATCAGAGGTGTGTTTATATACTGTGATACTTAGATTCAGGTGTCAACTTGGCCAGGTGAAGGTGCCTAGTTCTGTTGCTGTGGACATGAGCCAATGGTACATGAACTTCCTACGTCGCTCATTACATCTGCAGTCAGCTAGGAGGCATGCCTGCTGCAATGAATGATGTTTGATTTAATTGACTGGTGCTTAAATGAGAGAGCTCAACATAGCCAGCCCAAGCAGCTCAGCATACCTCATCTTGACACCCGCAGCAGCTCAGCCCAGGCCTTTGGAGATGCAGAAAGGAATCACCCCAGGGAAAGTTGTTCGAACCCAGAGGCCTGGAGAGAAGGCCAGCAGAGATCACCATGTGCCTTCCTGCATAAGAAAGAACCTCAATTGAAAGTTAGCTGCCTTTCCTCTGAAGAACTAACTAAATAAATCTTTTATTAAAAGCCAATCCATCTCTGGTATGTTGCATTATGGTAGCTAGCAAACTACAACATATACTGACTCATGGACTATTGCTAATGGTTTGGCTGCATGGTCAAGGACTTGGAAGGAGCATGATTAGAAAATTGGCAACAAAGAGTTCTGGTGAAGAGGTATGTGGATAGACTTTTCTAAGTGGGCAAAAAACATGAAGGTATTTGCGTCCCATGTGAATGCTAACCAGAGGGTGACTTCAAAAGAAGAAGGTTTTACTAATCATGTGGATAAGATGACCTGCCCTGTGGATACCAGTCAGCCTCTTTCCCCAACCACTCCTGTCATTGCCCAATGAGCTTGTGAAAAAATTGGGCATGATGGTAGGGATAGATGTTACGCACAGACTTAGAAACATGGACTTCCACTCATGAAGACAAACCTCGTTATGGCCACTGCTGAGTGCCCAGTCTACCAGCAGCAAAGACTCATATTCAGTCCCCAATATAGCACCATACCCCAAGGTGATCAGCTTGCTACCTGGTGGCAGATTGATTACATTGGACAACTTCCATCATGGAAGTGGTAGTGATTTGATCTAATTAGATTAGACACCCATTCCAGATATGGGTCTGCCTTCCCTGCATGCAATGCCTCTGCCTAAATGATCATCCATGAACTTATGGAATGCCTTATCCACTGTCATAGTATTCCACAGCATTGCTTTTGGGAACCAACTTCACAGCAAATGAAGTGTGGGAATGGGCAGGTGCTCATGGTATTCTCCGGTCTTACCATGTTCCACATCATCCAGAGGCAGGTGGGTTGATGAAACAGTGGAACGGCTTATTGAAGATTCAATTATGGTGCCAACTCGGTGGCAATACCTTGCAGGGCTGGGAGAAATATTCTCCAGGAGGCTGTGTATGCTCTGAATCAATCCACTCTATGGTGCTGTTTCTCCCATAGCCAAGAACCAGGGTCCAGGAATCAAGGAGTGGAAATGGGAGTGACACCATTCACTATCACCCCTAGTAATCCACTAGGAAAATTTTTGCTTCTTGTCCCTGAAACCTTAAGCTGTGCTAGTCTACAAGTTTTAGTTCCAACATAAGAAGAGTTCCTACCCAACACCACAGTGATTCCATTGAACTGGATGTTAAATATGCCACCTGACCACTTTGGGTTTTTCATACCTTTGAATCAACAGGGAAGGCAGTAGATTACTGTACTGGCTGACTGATCCTATCAAGGGGAAATAGGAGTGGAAGTACAGAAGGGAGGTAAAAAGAAAAAAAGAACTGCCAAATTGTCTCCTGTATTCCCTGAAATACAGGAGATCCCCTAGGTGTCTCTTAGTACTACGATGCCCTGTGATTAAAGTCAATGGGAAAGTGACACAACTCAATCCAAGGCAGGACTCCCAATGGCCCAGAAACTTTAGGAATTAAGGTTTGGGTCACCCCACCAGGCAAAGAATCATGGCCAGCTGAAGTGCTTGCTAATGGAGAAGGTAAAATGGAATGAGGAGTGGAAGAAGGCAGTGATAAATATGTACTACAACCATGTGACCATAGAAATGAGGACTATGATGGTATGAATATTTCCTCCTTGTTATTTATGAGCATATTGTATTGTTCATGTTACAGTAATTAAATTATATGGTATTAAGTTTAAGAATGAATGTTACCCAAGGACTTGCACCCTATTCTGGAGAAATTTAGTGTGTTTCCTGTTGTACACAGGACAGTAGAGTATTGTTGGGTGAAACATATGTCTGTTATTGTGTTCTATTGAGAGATTAAATATGGTTTAAGGTGATGTGTATAGCTGCCAAGTTGACAAGGGGTGGACTGTGACAGTTAGGTTCAAGTGTGAACTTGGCCAGGTGATGGTGCTCAGTTGCCTTGTCAGACAAGCACTGGCCTGTTTTCCCAAGGATATTCATGGCTGATTGATAAACCAGAAGGCTGGTTTATTAATAAGATGTAGCTGATTACATCCACAATCTACTAAAGATGTGTCTTCGACAAGGATAGAATCAAAGCATCCAGATTTAATCCAATCAGCTAAAGATTTTTAAGGAGAAAAGGAGATGGTTCACTTTTTTTCTTCAGCCAGCCAGCCTCTCCTGTGGATTTCATTGAGGACCTTCATTGGTGTGGCCAGCCTAATGGCCTGCCTTACAGAGTTTGGACTCTTGAATCCCCGTAGTTGCATGAGACACTTCTGTAAGTCTCATATTTACAGATATCTCCCATATGTTCTCTCTCTAGGGAACCCTAACAGATACATATGTATATACAACATTTTATTTATCCATTAATCAGTTGATACTTGGTTTGCTTCCATCTTTTGGCAATTGTGACAATGCTGCTACAACCATTGGTTTGCAAATATCTGTTTGAATCCCTGCTTTCAGTTTTTTTTTTGTGTATATACCTGGAAGTGGGATTGCTGGGTAATAAGGTAATTTTATAGTTAACTTTCTGAGGAACTGCCAAATTGTCTTCCACAGCAGATGCACCATTTTACATTCACACTAACAATGAGTAAGTATTCCTGTTTCTCTACATCCTCTCCAACTTCCAATTTTCAGTATTTTTTATAGTAGACATTTTCGTGGATGTGCGTTTCCCTAATAGCTAATTATGTTGAGCATCTTTTCATATGCTTTTTGGGCATTTGTATATCTTAGGAGAAATGTTTATTCAAGTGTTTTTCCATTTTTAAGCTGGGTTGTTTAACTTTTAATTGTTGACTTTTAAAAACACATTTTAGATACTTGTCTCTTATTTTTAGTAACATTATGGATTAATCGACTTTTGGAGACATAACTGGTTTTGGTGAAATGGTCATTACTAAGTCTTCATGCTAACCTATCAGAAGCATATGGTGAAGTTAATTAATCCCTCTTCTTTTGAATATTCTCTTTGATTGTCTTCCAAGACATAATTTTCTCCTTATTTTTCCCCTATATCCATAGCTCCTCCTTCTAATCACCTTTGCTGCTTCTTCCTCATGTTCTTAACCACTAAATGTTGGAGTATCCTAAAGCTCAGTTCTTGTATCTCTTTACTTCTCTACTTCCAGTCCTATATAAACTAATTAATCCTATACTGATTACTCCTGAACTTATTTAGGTTTAATCATATGTAATTGATATACGTCACCAGTTTTGGCATACAAGCATGGCAATTTCATATGATTCAACTGTATATATATATATATATATATATACATATATATATATATATATGTTTCCACTCAAACATCTAACAAAGAACTTAGACTTAGCATGTGAACATTGACTCTTTAATTCTTGACAACTGACCTCACCAAAGAAATATGTTTATCCATTATTGCTCTCTTATTATTGACAACAGTTTGCATGTTATTAGTCATCCTTAACTCCCCTCTCTCAACTCTACCTGAAAAATGTATCCTACATCCAGTCACTTCTCACTAGTTTTAACCTTCCACTTTAGCCTTCTTTCACCCTTGCACAAGGATGATTTATTCTCAACACTGTGCTCAGAGTTATCCTTCTAAAACATGAGTCAGAATTTGTCGTTCCTTTGGTCAAACCCTCAAAACTGCTTATGAGACATTTGGTTAAACTGCCTACATTATTCCATGTTCTAGCCCCCTGTTACCTCTTTGGGTTCACTTTGTAACTCTCTTTTCTCATCCCCCACCCCTAGCCTCTGCTGCTACCTAACTTATATTCCATAAACTTGCCCGACATATTCCCATCCTGGAAATCGACCTAGAAGTCCCCTCTTCCTGGAGCACTCTCTCCCAAATGTGTACCTGGTTCATTCCTCCTTATCAGAGAAAACTTCCCTGAAATTCCTACGTAATAGCATCATCCATTTTCACTTTATGTCCTTTGATCCTATTGTATTATTCTTGATACTTATTAGCACTTTCTATATTATATCTTCATTTGTTACCGGTCTCTGCAGCTGAAAATAAGCTCCACCAACTACAAATTTTGTCTGTTTTGTTTATGTTTTAACTCCAGCATAGAACATTGCCTGGCACATGGTTATACAAGTAAACATTTGCCAAATAAAAGAATGGATGAATGAATGATTGAATGGCCTGGCTATAATAATAGAAATTTCTTTTTTAACATTCAAATAGTCACATCTTGTTCAGTAGTAGTCCCCTTTGCATGTTTAACTTTAATCTTTTTGTACATTATCCTCAGATATATTTGAATGCATGTTGTTTTCCTGGCAAGATGTCCCAAGCTTAAATTATTTTTTTTTTGTCCCAAACATGGAATTTGATATTCTTAAATGTCTTTTTTTGAGGTATTTTTTTAAACATTTGAATACCAATGTTAGAAGGCCAAAACGTATAAGCTTTTAATTTTTATCAAAACATTTTTGACTCTTTGATTTATGGGTGTCTTTATTGATATCTTTATCTATGGTATAGACACAGTGCTGAACATTCATTTCCTTAATATTAAGATAAATACAGATACTTGTCTAAAGTTTAAAAACTCAAATAAATATGTCAGATACTTTAACAAAAGTAAGAATAAGAAATGCCAGAGATGTTAAAAACTTCAAAATATTTAAATGGAAAAATTTTTGTAGGTTTGTATTTTCATAGCTAATGTCTGGTATCCATAGGAACAAATTTAATTTAAAAAATCAGTTCATTTGGGTTATATACATTTTAATTATATTTTTGTATTTAACTTATACATAAATATAGACTTTTACATTTTTAAATATCTTATGTAACTTATATAATTTATATTTAAAAATTTATTTGGGTAGTTCACAATTTATTTACAAGTAACTTCTAGTCATTTTTTGCCTATCCCCAAATTATTTTGGGGAACACATAAAACATGCACAGAACCTTTTATTTTTCCAAATATAGAATTTAATGAGACACAGTTATAGAAAAATTAAAGCAGATATCTGAACTACTGCATGGTTTATAAAAGCCATGTCTTCATTACCATTTTGTGCTCTGAATAATGACCACATCAGTGAAACACAGTGACTGTTTACTGGGTAACTTAGTGGAGAGTAACCAATAAAATCATCAAATGTGGGAAATGGTTTTGCAAAAAAAAAAATTCAGATGATCAGACACTGGGACTTCTTATTTGAACTACATGGAACCAGAGCCAGTAATTCATTTTTAATGAACTGCTCAAGGGATTCCAAGGAATTTAACTGTTTCAGACTTACAATTTGCTTGCTAATACTGGAGTTTGCTACTTGTTGGTGCTTCCATGTAGGGAAGAGAAACCTCACCTAAGACTATTTTGCTGCCATGTTCCTGAAGGACTACTGGTCACCTGGCCTAGTAAGACCAGGATATCTTGGGGTCACTTTCACTATGCCTTTGGCTGGTCTTGCCTGACCTTCTCCCCTATCACTCTCAGGGCCCCCATCAGCTTGGCCTCCATAGGCATGGGGATGAGGCAACATTGCCCACCATTGGGGTGGGGGTGGGGTCTCACATGCTCTCTTGTGTGTGCCCACATTAGCCCCCTTGCTCAGCCCTTTCTAGCCCATTCTGGATTCCTTTTGACAGAGGTTTGCTGACTATCTTTCATTCTTTTCCCTTAACTCAATGTTGTTACTGTTTTTTCTTCCAGTTTTGGCATGTTTTATCTAATATCCTTCCCTTCTAACCATGTCTTACATTGTGAAAAGCTTTTTACATTTTTCCCACCTTTTAATGAAAGGAGGGTGGTAGTGATGGGAGAGCAGACTGACAATAACTCCACACATGGGCTTTCTTAATTTACAAACTGACAGAGAGAGATTCTGTCATCAATATACCCTCAACAAGTCTTGTGGTTTAGATAGTATCAAGGTATTGCCAGCTTCTTTCTCATCAATCAACTATTTTTATGCTGCACAGTCATCTTTCTACAATTATATGCTGATCCAAGTCTCAGTATAACTGGGAAGCTTGTGAGAAGGAGGAGCTCACACTTCACCCTGCGACTACTAAACAAGAATCTGTTTTTTCCTAATAATGGTCCTCTCGTTAACTTCTTCCTAAATCATCACTCTGTTGTCATAATGGTATTCTTTCTAGTCGCCACTACTCTGGAGGTTGTGTAGAGATGTCCCTAATACTGACATGGTCATAATTATGCTTATTCTTCTCTCCAGCAGTTTTCAAACTTCTCTCTTCAGAGCTTTAAGATTCCTTGAAAATGCTTCACGTGAAATAATGAACCAAGAAATGCTGAGACGTGAAATACACGTCTCAGAGTGAGAGATAATAATGGATGGCGCTGTACTCCTTCTTTAGACCAACTCAACCAGAGCAGCTTTCCTTTGATGTATCTTATGCTTGATAACATGCTACTTGAGGAAAGAGTTGGCTCGCTGTGAAATGTTAGGAACCATGGGCCTACTCCATTGGTAGTGGTGGGTGAGGGGAAGCAATGGGTGAAACTTACTCTCTTTGCATCTAAATAAAACTCTTATTAGATTAGTAATATGTTCTAAGTGTCCTTTGCCACTTTAAGTGATAGGCTTTTTCATTTGGTGCATTTTTAATTACTGTTCCCTTTAACCACTGTTCCCACAAACTGTGGCCTGGACACTTCGTGGATAAATTTTAATGATTAAGCTGTATTCAAAGCCATTCACTTTCACAAAAACTCCAACCAGCGAACCAAGAAAGTATCTTGAATCTCCTTCCCTTCAAGGTGAGTTCTTTTGAAGAGCAGTGCACTGCCAGCACAGTTAAGCAGGAGCCATTATTCCTGGACTGCTTTAGGGCTGCTTCTCAATTCAAGAGGCCCAAGCCTGGTTTTTAGCACAAGACTCAGAGTCTGCATGAAAATAGAACCAGTAGGTCTACCTTCCCCCAACACATGCCTGGAACACTTTTTTATATACTGCTAAAACTCACTGAAAAAAATTGAGATGTTATAAAAACTTTTGTTTTTGACAAATGAATAAAGATAAGTTGCCGTTTGGTTTTGAAGGAAAAAGTATAAGCTCATTGGGGCCCAGCATAATCTTTAAATCCAGGAAGTCATAGTTTCCTACTGGTGCAAGCTAATGGTAAAGAAACTGAAATAAGAGAGCAGGCTTCAATTAGAGATAAGAATGAAGCAGATCTGGTTGGGACTTGTAAATCAGAATATAGGGCAAAGGGTGATGGTGTCTGTACTATAGAGCTTCATCTACTGTATGAGATCAAAGGCAGAAAAGTTTATTTTGTTCAAAACCTAAATTTTCTGTAGCACATAATCTAAATCAACCTGCCTACATTGCTCATTTAAACAACACAGACACATGGAGCCTAGAGTGGGAATGAAGGCTTATAATTTTGTATAGCTTCATGTAATACCTGAATACATCCCAGGGTATGTTGGGCAAATAATTTAAAAGTATTAGCAGGGTGGACCACAGTGGCTCAGTGGCAGAGTTCTCACCTGCCATGCCAGAGACCTGGGTTCGATTCCCGGTGTCTGCCCATGTTAAAAAAAAAGAAAAAAAAGAAAAAAATATTGGCAAAGTCCCTGGAAGGACTGGAGAAACAGAGGAACTATTACTTTCCCCCTGGGAAATCCCTGATACTCTCTCAAACATTAGGGACTCCCAAGTTAATAGGCCAAGACTTTGATCTTGAGGATTGTTTTTATGAAACTTATTTCTGTAGTAGAGAAGCTAAGCCTAACTATAATTATGCCTGAGTTACTTCCAGAAAACCTCTTTTGTTGCTCAGATATTGCCTCTCTCTCTCTCTAAGTCCAACTTTGCAAGGAAAATCATTGCTGTCCCTGCTATATGGGACATTCGGGGTGAAAGTCTCCCTGACAATGTGGGATATGACTCCCAGGGATGAGCCTGGCCTTGACACCATAGAATTGACAACATTTTCCTGACCAAAAAGGGGAAAAGGTATGTAGTAAAATAAGGTAGCAGTGGCTAAGAGAGTTCAAATAGAGTCAAGAGGCTATTCTTGAGGCTAATCTTAATGCAAGCCCAGATAAATATTGCTAATTGCTATGGTCTGCAACCCCCAACCAACACTATTCCTGTCAACCCTAAAGAACACCTAGGGCTCTATCTGATTTTCTACTAAAGTTTGATGCAGTAAGATTACTTTGCAGAAACCTGCAACCTCCAGATATTTCCTAGGCCAGATAAGCTTGAAACCCAGAGAGGCCAGCCTCTTCAAGAACAGCAACTAATTCCACCTCCTTATCCTATATTATCAACACCACTTTTCAACATGAGAGAGTTAAAATGAGCATTGCCCAAATATCCCTAAAGACTAGGAGAAGGATCAAAGGAGAAGGAGGAGTTATAACAGAGAAGATAGTACTTAACAAATGAGTATGAAGTTGAATCATTATATTGATATTTCTTTTAGTCTCCAGTGTCTTGGAGCATCTAGAAGGAAAAATCTGAAATTGTAGAACTGTAAGGCATTCCAAACTTTGAAATCTGTTCTATAACTACCTATTAAAATGTACTTTGGCATAAACAACAAATTAAAAAAATTAAATGTACTTTGAAATTTATTGCTTTTTTGTATATATGTTATATTTCATAATAAAAAGTTTCTTAAAAAGTATTAGTTGAATGAATTAGAAGAGCTAATTAGGTCATTGAAAATTATTGTTTTTACTCCTTTCAATTAAGGGTAAATTTAATTTCTTAGCTTTATTTCAGCATAGCAGTTATAATTTAAATAAACAAATTAAAAAATGCAAAGACTTATCCAAAAGAGATGCTTTTAATATTGCTTTACAATTTTAAATTTTTTAGTTGCATTCAGTGGATACCAGTGGGATTTAGTGAGTTTATTTCCATTTTGGTTTTAATTAGGAAATCATGGTCGAAATGTGGATAGTTATCCAAGCTAGAAGAATGAAATATTTTTATTATTTTGGATATTAGTGATTTTTTATTGGATAAAATTTCAGTGATGTTATGGTGTTAGTTGAGGTGTTTTTTTTTTTTTTAAGAATGAAGGAAATTTACCAAATATTTACTTAAGGTCATTTTGACTGTTGCAAAAAGATACGCTTGTTGAGAAAGTTGAATTTTCCCTATGAAAAAAAAACTCTCCAATTTCTAAGTTTTTACTGCATATCAGTTTGAGGTTGGGGTTCTGTGGAATTCCAAATAAACAAAATAAGTATTCAGAAGGACATTCTTTTACTTGTCATTGTGGTGATCAGAGGCAAGAAGAGGGGGAAAGTTTTAGAATAAAGGCTCTATCCCCTGAGATTTTCTAGCAGGGACACTTAGAATTCTCTTTAGACTTTTAGTCAAGATGAGAATTTTGGGGGGTGAAGGGGTAACTACATCTCTTCATCCTCTACCCCCATAACTGAGATTAAAGAAACCATCAGCAGCATAGATTTAGCAATGAAAATGAGGGCGGTCAGTGATTTGCAGCTATATTATGGTTAGAATAGAAACTTTGTTCCTGAATACTTTCCTCCCTTCTGCAATTATTAAAATCAGGTCTCTTTGCTCTACAACTTCCTAAGAGTTGACAGACACATTCCATGTCTTGCTCTTTTATCCTGAAACCCACAATGATTGTCCTAAACACAAATACCTCATGAACTATCTCCTGTTGAACTCACATTTCTGAAAAAAAGTTGAATTTCACTTATTTGGTGTCTGCCCACTTCTTCTATTGGCACATATGCTGTCCCCACTACTAGCTCCTACCCATCGCACTGTGCCTTTGAAACCACAATTCCATTATAAAAAGCACTCTTAGATATTGACCTTTCTCTGAATACTTTTTTCATTTCATTGCCTTAACCTAAATCTGGGGTCATTAGATCTGGACTGTAAAAGAATTTAGGGGTAAATTTGCCTCACCTTTCTTATTTTATAGATGAAGATAATGAAGTGTAAATAAATTAACTGATATGTTCAAGGTTTCATAGATATTTAGGAATACTACTAGAAGTACTTGTACTGCACTGTCATGGTCAGGTTTATGTGTCAACTTGGCCACGTGGTGGTGCCCGTTTGTCTGGTTGGGCAAGTGCTGGCCTGTCTTTTGCTTGAGGACATTTCATAGAATGAAAGCATGAGCATGTTGGCTGCATCCACAGCTGATTGCATTTGTAATCAGCCAAGGGAAGTGTCTTCTGCAATGAGCAATTCTTAATCTAATCACTGGAAGACTTTTAAGGAGTATTCAGAAGAGACAGTTTCTCTTCCTGCTTTGGCCAGTGAGCCTCTCCTGTGGAGTTCATCCAGACCCTCCATTGGAGTTGTCAGCTTCACAGCCTGCCCTGTGGATTTTGGACCTCTATGTTCCCACAGTTATATGAGACACTTTTATACATTTTATATCTATGGATATATCCTGTTGATTCTGTTACTCTAGAGAACCCTAGTTAATACATACACACAGACCTCTCATTTTTGTTAAATAGTATTGTTATTATTTATAATTATATCCTAGATTACAGTTATAAAAACATCATATAATAGCAGTAGAAATAAATCTGATGCTGATGTGACATTAATTCTTTATTCAACACATACTTATTGAGCATATACTATGTGGCAATAATTGACTGAGAATCTGGGAATTCAACTGTAAACAAAGTAGAAAAAAATTAAATTTAAAAATAAAATTAATTAAAAAAACAAGCAGAAATAAAAACACCCAACCTTCCTGGACCTTTAATTCTTGTGGTGGAAAATAGATTCTAAACTGATACATATGTAAAATATGTAATGGTTGTGCTCATGCTGAAAATTCAAGCTGGAAGGAGGTTGTTGTGTGTGGGTGTGTGGGTGTGTATAGCACTGGGGTGAAACCAAGGCTCTGGAAGTGAGGAAACTGAATATACTGGAACTGAATCCAAAAAAACAGATGCCCTTCTTGATTTAATTTTTGCTAATGAAGAGGGATTACCAAACATAATCCAACATTTTTTTTCCTTCCTCCTGATATGAACAATGTGAAATTATGGCAGAGGGTAATATAACAAAAGGGTGCTTTTGCCCTGGCTGCCACCCTCATTACCTTCATTTATCTTTGGGAGTCTCATTTATCAAAGCATCGTGATTCTCCCATTGACATGGCAATCACTAGCTAAGTTAATTAAAACCTAGAGCTCACATTTCTTCATTTTAAACAACTGAGTTCCTTTCTTGGAGGGAATGAGTGTTAAATCAAGGCTGCATGTGAGAGAAGAAAAAAACAAGGTACAGGAGAAACTGGGAGCTGCCAGGGCCTCAGTTCAAATACCATGATGTTGGACATTCTCAGGAGAGGGCAACAGCTTGGTGCCCCTCTATTTCTGTTAGAACTGCAGAGGGAATTGATGCTGGTGACTCAGCAGAATGAGAAGCAAGTACCCATCAGTTCTCTCTGCTTTTCCTAACCTGGTGAGTGATAAAATATTTCAAAGCATAAGGGGTGGGGGGCTTCAATTAGGTGGGAGTGATTAAATAAAGGAAATATTTTATTTTATGTTATTTTCTCTCAATGATATTTCTTAGTTTGTGCATATTTACCATAGTAGGGGAGGAATACATGTGTCACAATTTTCCTGCTGTTCTTCCTACTTCCCCTAGAATATTTCCTATCTCTCTTTCCTCTCCCAATTCCCTTCCTCTTTCTGCTCCTAACACTGGAGCTGCTGGAGTTGCATCTTTTACTCACTGTTTTTCTCCCTCTACTTCCTCTCCCTCTCCCTCCTCTTCCTGGGTAATCTTGACTGTTCACATGGTTTTAGCTGTCATCTAATTGCGATGATACCCTAATCACTCTTTCCAGCTCTCATCTCTCTGATCACTAGACTTGCACATTTTATGGACACCTGAAATGTCTCAGGTTTGGAAATAAACTAACCAATTTTACTCTAAAAATTTGCTCTTTTTGATTCTTCATTTTAGTTGATGTCTCCATTATCTATCTAGACCTCCAAATCAGATGCTTGAGTCATTTTTTTATTGCTCCCCCCCCCTTTTTTTTTATCATCAATCAATCACTGATACTGCCTATTTACATCTCAGTGATTTTTTAGGTCTGTTCTTCCTCTGCATCCCTACAGCTCTACCCTAATTTAGAGTCTTTTCTCTCCTCTTTTTCTCCTCCACCCCACCCATGCTTCACATTTCTGCAGGAGAGAACTGTTGAAAATGCAAATCTAACCATGTTAATATCCAGCTTTGAACACTGGCTTTAATTGATATCATCCTACAGGATCAGGCCGTTTCTTACCTAGAAGTCCAGACTTGTGCATTATTGATATACAGCAAACTCCATTGTAGGGAGAAAATTCAACAAGTGTATAATAACGATAGAACCATAGAATCCCAGAATTTCATGAAAGGACCCCTGAGGATCTCAGGTGATACATCCTCCTTGTCTCTGGATGCATCCTGGCTGCATCCTGTCTATCAGAGTAGAGGGGCTGAAAATGGAGGGAATTTATGTCTCAGATCTGATCTGAACTAGATGAAGTCTTCGTCTCCTTCCAAACCATCTCTGGATTGTTTGATTCAGAAAAGTCTTACTCATATTCTAGGTTCAGCTTAAATGATGTTTCCTGCAAGAAGCCTTATTCCATCCTTAGATAGAAGTGATCTTTTTTTTGTTGTTGCTGTTGCTTCATTTCCTCTTAATGACAGAAATTGTCTTTTTACTTTCAACATGTGGAATGCACTCAGTAAATGCCAAATGAATATGTGAATATAGGAACAGTGTAGAATTTTCAGATTCTATTTTGTATTATTATTCTTAGTAGTATAATATCAAGACCTCAAGCTTTACCTTCAGGGAGACTTTAGTTCAAATTCTGGCTCCTACACTTACTAGTTTTTTGATATTCAAAATGGTGATTGATTAATGAATTTGGTCTCCATATCTTTTTTTTTTTTACATGGGCAGGCACTGGGAATCGAACCCGGGTCCTCAGGCTTGGCAGGCAAGCATTCTTACCTGCTGAGCCACCGTGGCCCGCCCTGGTCTCCATATCTTTAAAATGGAGCTTTGGTTATTTTACTGAGGATTAAGGAATAAAAAGGATTTTTGGTCAGGCTGATAGAAGATGTTCTGTAAAATTTAATTTATTTTCCATTCCTGCTCTCTACTATTAGAGAGTGTTTGAGAGTTACCTGGGCTTTGTGTTTCCCATAGTGCCTGGCACCACAGCGCATTCAGTTGCTCAAATTAAACATGATTCAACAAGATAAGCCACAGATACTCAATTAGTATTTGTTGAATCTAATATTGGTGCCTAATTTCAAGTACTAGGTATTAGGGAGGATTGATTAAAAGTAAATAATCAGATAAAGGCAGTTTTGCAAAAGATCTTGGGGAGGAAGAGGTGGGTCAAATTTGAGAAGAACAGGAGAAAAAATACTTGAATGAGAGCCAGAAAACCTGGGTTCTTCTCCTTGTTCTACTACTAACAATCTTTGAGATCTGGGACAAGTCTATTATCCACCTTGAAATTCTGTTTCTTTATCTATAAAATAAAAGATAGTTTTCAAAACAAGGCTGATATTATACTGTAATATATGTGTAAGGCTTGCATATCCATTTTTATTGTTTGAGCTTATTTGTCAGCACTTGTATTTTATTAATCGGAAAACATTTTTAAAACATTGCTTTACTATTTTGCCTTTGTTTGTTTGTTTTCCTTCTAAGATGACATTTTCAGATTCTTGCCGTTGGGTGGGTCCATGGATTGAGTTCTGGCCAATAGATGTGAGCGGAGGTGATATGTAAATATTTCCAGGTGTGACCTACCAAACACACACACGAAACAACCACTGTGGCTTCTGGTAAGATGGCAGAGGGGAGGAGGCCAGGTCACCCCATCTCCGTGCACGAACTAGAGACCCAACAGAAAAATGACTGAGACAGCGGATCTGGGGTGCGAGTGATCATAGGGTGTCTTCTACCCTGCATGGAGAAACTTTGGGTGAGGTACTGAGAAATTTGGGATGGAGAGAACAGGGTGAATGTGCTGGGTCCTGACTTCGTCACCCCCACAGCTGGCTTGGGATGATTTTTCCTTTGGCTTCTTAGCTGGAAGTGCCCATGGTGAACTTGGAAGATAGCAGATAAGCTTTTCCTATGCATGGATTCCACTTTGGGTTAAGTGCCTGCTCTCTGCCCTTGTGGTACACAGCTGTGGGTGCCTGGTTTTGTTGTTTTTGTATATGTGTGTTTTGGCAAGGGCTAGGGAGGAGTGGGAGATGTGGAGTGTGCCTGTCTGACATCCAACCTGTGAAAGAGATCTGTTTGGGCCTTAGTGCCACCCCTTCCTCCACGAAAATGAAAGATCACAGGTGTGTGAAGTTGAAATGCCTAGTCCTGCCGCCCAGCATTGTCCCAGGAGGGAGTCTGGGGGGCCACTACATCCATTGGTTGCTTAGGAGGAGTCTGTTGGGGTGCCTATCCTTCATTCCCCAGTCTCAGGGTTGCTGGATTTCTGCATGTGCTAGAGTTGGTGGCCCTGACTAGAGTCCCTGTTTCAGGTCTTGGCTGTGGGAGGGAATTAGATGAACAAATTAACCTTATTAAGACATTAAAATGCCCCATCCACAGCAGACGGTTATAAAGCAAGTGAAGGTCCAGGCAGACATGGCTCATGTTAGATCACCTGAGGAGATACAGAAGTTGGGACAGCTGCTTAGTATTACTTCAAAAGAAATGAAGTACAGCCTTAAAGTAGTGGGGAAGCATAAAGAAGAGACAGATATGGCTCAATCAAGTGACCAAGTTAAATTATCTGAAGGATTCAGAATTTAGAACAACTAATTAAGGATGCTCATAATAAGGTGAAAGATATCAAGAGGTTACTAGAGAAGCATAAAGAAGAATTTGAAAGGATTAATAGAAAATATCAGACATCATGGAGATGAAAGATACTGTAGACCAAATTAAAAACATGTAAGAGACTCACAATAGTAGATATCAAGAGACAGAAAAAAATAAGCAAATTAGAAGACGGGACAAATGAACTTGAATGTTCAAAGAACTAATGGCAAGGAAGATGGAAGAAAATGCAACTTGATTTTAGGGAAATGATAGACAACACGAAGCATACAAATGTAAGAATTATTAGAGTCCCAGAGGGAGAAGAGAAGAGTAAAGGGACAGGAAGGCTAGTTGAAGATATAATGGAGAAAACTTTCCAAACCTTAGAAAAGATATAAACATCCAAACCAGACAGGCCCAATGAATCCCAAATAGAATTAAATTGAAATAAGCTTACTCCAAGACATATACTTATCAGAATTCAAATCTTGAAGGGAAGCAAAATGTCATAAAAGTAGCAAGAGAACAGAAATTATACAAGGGGAGCTATCTAAGACTGAGTTCAGACTACTCAAAAGGCACCATGGAGGTGAGAAGGCAGAGATATGATAAATTTAAGATTCTGAATGAGAAAGACCTCCAACTGTGAATTCTTTATCCTGCCAAGTTGTCCTGCAAGATTGAGGGAGAGATTAAAATCTTCACTGATAAACGATGACTGCAAGAATTTGCCCACAAGAGACCTGCCCTACAAGAAATATTAAAGGGAGCTGTGTTGACTGAAAAAATACCAGAGAGGGAGGTTGGAACGAGGGTATACAATTGAAGAGTGTTAGCAAGGGTAATTTAGAGGATAAAAAGTGAGAGAGAGAAAAGAATATATAGATCTGATAAAAACTACAGGATAAGACACTAGACCCAAGAATCACTTTTACAGTCATATATTTAAATGTTAATGGACTAAATTCGCTAATTAAAAAAGACAAATTGACAGAATGGATTCAATAATATGATTTATCTACATGCTGCTCATAAGAGATTTATCTTCGACCCAAGGATATAAATAGATTGAAAGTGAAAGTATGGAAATAGATGTTCTAAGTAAGCTGTAACTAAAAGAAAACACAAGTATGCTATAGTAATATTAGATAAAATAGATTTTAAATGTTATAAGATTTTCATGTTAATCTAAAAACACTCGTATCTTTATATTTTCTTGAAATCAAAACCTTGAAACCATTTGGTAACACAGGTTAATACTGTAGCAAAGTTGATTTTTTAATAACTTTATACTTGATATTTTGACCATGTACACAGTTTGATAGCAAATTAAATGGTGATTAAGTTAGTGTTCAACATTTAAAATTTAAGAAATGCTGATATCTGTATCTCTAAATTTTTTCCTGGTTTTTCTTAATTTTAAATAGGTTTATGAAGCTTACTGTACAAACATAGGCTTTACAATGATTATATTTTATTTAATATGCCTACAGATAGGCTGACCAAGATATCCATTATTGCTGGTTGAGATTTTCATATATTAATTGTAAGAACATTTACATCTTTATTTTTTCCTGAAATCAAAAACTTGAAACTGTTCAGTAACATAGGTCATTACTGTAGCAAGGTTGATATTTGTAATAACTTTCTACTTGGTATTTTCAGAACCTTCACAGTTTTAAAAGTTAATCAAATGGTATTTAAGTTAGCATTTAATATTTAGAATTTAAGAAACTCTGCTATCTGTATTTAAAGATATAGGATAAGATGGTACATCCAAGAATTGCTTTTATAGTAATAATTTTGAATATTAATGGACTAAACTCACAATTAAAAGACTCATTGACAGAATGGATTAAATAATATGACCTATCTGTATGCTGCTTACGTGAGATTTATCTTAGACCTAAGGATATAAACAGATTGAAAGTGAAAATATGGAAATATATGTTCTATGTAAGATGTAACCAAAAGAAAGCACAAGTAGCTATATTAATATTAGATAAAATAAATTTTAATGTTATGATATCGTAAGAGACAAGCTTGTCATGTCTTATATGTAAAAATATTTGTATCTTTACATTTTCTTGAAATCAAAAACTTGGAAATGTTCAGTAACATAGGTCATTACTATTGCAAAGTTGATGTTTCTAATAGCTTTCTACTTGCTATTTTGAGAGTGTATATAGTTTTGATAGCTAATCAAATGGTATTTAAGTTAATGTTCAAGATTTAGAATTTAAGAAATGCTGATATCTGTAGATATTTTCCTTATTCACCTTAATTTTAAATTGGTTTATGTAACTCACTGTACAAACACAGGCTTTAGATTGATTATGTTTTGTTTGGAATGCCAAAAAATAAAGTGTACAATAAAGAAAAAAATTTTTAAAACCAACCATTGCACGTGTGACCCCGGTTCTCTTTCCCCATCAGTCAGTTAAATGGAGAGAACTTTGAGGCTCTAGAAGAAGGCTGAGCTACAAGACAGACGGCGACTGGGTCCTTGATTGCATGGAGCAGAGCCATTCCCAAATCTGAACTCATAATGGACTATGATGTGAGTGGGAAATATGCTTTTATTTTGTTCTCTTACTTTATATTATCTCTTAAAGCAGTTAATGCTATTTATCCTAATTAATACCTGTAACCTTCCCAGGTTCCCACATTTAGTGAATGGTCGAACCCGGATTTGTTCTCAGACAGGCTGACTTCAGAGTTCATGGTCTTAACCCCAAGGGTCCTTTTAGGTTTTGAAGTTAAATGAAAGTATGAGATTGTGGTATATACAAACACATACAATATAGGCCAGCAATGAGAAGTTCCATGATCAGTACAAAGTGCAATGAAAGTTCACAGATAGATCACCTTTTGATTCAGAGGATCCAGAAAGTCTGAATAATAAACAAACCATGCATTCACATTCTAATTTCATTTTTAAAGCTGATCTGGGCCTTACATGCAGACTTGCTATGGGAGAAACTGGGTTGAGTGTGGAGAGATGAGAGTTGATCAGAGGTCTAGAACTAGTAAAATACATGTGATGTAGGGAAAGAGGTTATTGTTCTAGGATGCTGATGTATAGCATGAGAGTAAGACAGGAGGCTGCGGGTAGAGGGAAATTGAAGTGTTGGGGAGTAGGAGAAGAGGATCAGGTTGTTAGAAGTCTAGGCCACTTTGTTCTCATTTGGTAGTGTCCTTCTTTACCTTTCAGAGACTGAGCATTTTTAAAATTATACTCTTATCTTTTTGGTGATTGGTGAGTAACATTAAGCTCCTTTTTTCTCAGTAGTTTTCACCATGTTACATTACCATTAGAGGAGCAAGCTGGAACTTGACTTCTCTTCCCCAATACCAGTCCTCACTACACCTTGAAAATCTATTTCTCATCAAAGTTTGGTCCACACTCTTTTCTCCATCTTCACATCCACCTAAAATAGAGGGACTGCTTTATACCTGCCTCACTCCATCTCTTTCACTTTCCTTTCCTTCCTCTTTTTCGATAGTCTTTTCTTTCCTCATTGACATTAATGTTGTGTTTGATCTCTATTACTTCCTAACAAATAACTACAAATGTAGTATCTTAAAACAGTAAAATTCGTTACCTTACAATTCTGTTGGTCAAAAGTCTGCATGGGCTCAGGTGGGTTCTTTGATTGTGGTTTCACAAAGCTAAAATCAAGATATTGCCTCAGCTGGGCTTTTATCTGGAGCCTCTGGGGAGAAAGGCACATCCAAACTTATTCAGGTTGTGGGCAGAAGTTAGTTCTTATAGGACCGAGGTCCTCATTTCCTTGCTGGCTACCAGCGAAGGACCTTTTTCACTCCTAGAGGCAACCTGCCTGCCTTCGCACATGGCCCCCTCCATCTTTTTTTGTTTCTTACAACATTTAATTTTGAAATAATTTGAAAGCTACAGGACAGTTGCAAAACTAATAAAAACCCTATACAGACACTTGTAACATACCTCAATCTCCCTGATGCACAGAACTGCCAATTTAACATTTTTCCACCTTTGCAGTTTCATTCTATCAATCATATTTATATCTGTATCTACCTATCTATATATTTAACTGTCTTTCTCTGGATATCTGAGAGCAGGTTAGACACATAATAATTGCTGAACACATATGTTCATTTCCTATGGACAGCAATGTTCACTCATGTAATCACCTTAAGTATAGTTATCAGTTCAAGAAATTTAACACTGATATAAAGTTTATGTCCTCTTTTCCAATTTTTTCCTATATTTCAGTGATGATATTTTGAGTCTTGTCTCCATTCTTCAATCCCATCAAGTATCATGCATTGCATTTAATTGTCATTATTGCTTTAGTTTTCATTTTTCTCTCTTTTAAAATTGTGAATACATATATACAATATAAATGTTCCCATCTCCAACTCTTCCCAAGTATACCATGGAGTGTGATTAATTACATTGACAATGTTAGCATACCTTCACAACCATCCATTACTAGAACTTTCCCTTCACACCAAATAGATACCCTATACTTCTTTTGCATTAACTCCCTGTTGCCCCTTCCCTGCATCTCTGATAACATGTACTCTACTTTTTGTCTCCACGAGTTCACATTTTCTCTGATATTTTCTTTGTGGTTACTGTGGGACTCAAATTGAGCATCCTAAATCTATAACAATCTCCTTTGTTTTGATACCAACTTAACTTCAAAAGCATGCATAAACTATGTACCTATACTCCTATACATTTATGTAGTTCTTGCTATAAATTGCATATTTGTATATTTTGTGTCCCAAACCATTGATTTATCATTACATTTTATGCATTTATCTTTTAGAATCTGTGGGAAGTAAGAGTACAGTAGTGCTGGTATTTATATTTAAAATGTCATCTTCACCAGAGATTTTTTTTTTTCATGTGGCTTCAATCTACTATTGTCTATTTTCCTTTCCTTTCAACTTGCAGATCTCCCTTCAGCATTCTTTGTAGGGCCGGTCTATTACAGTCTATTGGTGACAAAATCCCTCGCTTTTGCTATTCTCTGGGAATGTCTTAATTCCTCCCTCATTTCTGAAAGATAGTTTTGCCAGATACAGAATTCTTGGTTGGCTTTAAAATTTTTTTTTTTCTTTCAACACTTTAAATATGTCTTCCTACTGCCTTCTTGCCTCCATTGCTTCTAATGAGAAATGACATTTAATTTCATTGATATTCCTTTTAATGTGACATGTTGCTTCTCTCTTGCATCATTCAAGAATTATCTCTTTATTTTCTGTACTTGTCCGTTTGATTATAACATGGTGTGGTGGGTCTAGTTAGGTTTCTCCTGTTTGGAATTCAGTGGGTATCTTGGATGTGCATATACGTGTCTTTGTTAAATTTGGGGAATTTGCAGCCATTATTTCTTTGAATATTTTCTCAGATACTGTCTCTCTTCTTTTGGGACTACTATAATGTATATATTTTATACTTGAAGATGTCCCACAGGTTCCTCAGGCTCTGTTCATTATTTCTTTTTCTTTCTTGTCCTCAGACTGGATGATTTCAATGATCTTATCTTCAAGTTTGCTGATTCTCTGTTCTGCCATATCCAATTTGCTATTGAACCTCCCTAGGAAATTTTAAATTTCTGTTACTGTGGTCTTCAGTTCTGTTGGTTTGTTTTCATAATTTTCATCTCTCTATTTGTATTATTCTTGTTTTAATCTAACCTTTTCCTGATTTCCTTTACTTCTCTGTCCATGTTTTCCTTTGCTCTTTGAGCATATTTAAAACCACTGTTTAGAAGTCTTTCCCTGGCATGTCTCAGGTCTGAGTCTTCACGTTGATGGTTTCTAAATACTTTAATCTTCTCTTTTGCCTGAGCCATCATTTCCTGTTTTTTTTTTTTTCTGTTTTGTAATATTTAGTTGAAACCTGGAATTTTGATCTTTTAATTTTTTATAGCTCAAATTTAAACTCCAAGTTATTTGTTCCTTACGCTTATATACAGCTATTATTATGACAGATCCTTCCTTGAAGGCTAACTAGCAGAAACATAGAAGATGAAGGGAAAAAAAAAGAAAACACCTTCCTCAGACTTTGCAAATTGATCTGTATGAGTGCTCTCCTTCAGAGCTTAACCATGCCATGAGTTTAGAGTACAGTTCCAGGCCAAAGCATTAGGTCTGCCCCAAACTGTTCTGTACAAGCCTCTTATCTTGTGCATGCATGTGTGGCCCTAGAAATTCCGTTTACATGGGTACAAATATTTCCTTCTTCCCTAGGAAACAATGTCCTCATGGCCCTCCATGTGCATCATATGTCCATCAGGTAGCAATCCTTTGACCCATGCAGCACACTTTGACTGCTCTCCCACAACTTTCTGGAGGATAGCTCGGTGGTCCATCTTCTACATTCAGGGCAAGTTCTGAGGCAGCAAATCTCTCACGCCACCACCAAATAGATTGAGCCAGATATAGATGCTCCCAGTACGTGCACAAGGGTTACTCTGCTCCCTCCAGTCCTGGGACAAAGGATTCACACTGGAGCATAGGCCAGCTCCACACTGAGCTGATAAGAGAATGGAGTAAGGGCAGCCAGGATGCCACAATATCCTATCACTTTTAAGTGGCTTTATTTCTTGATTTGGTGATTGCTCACCCTGTTACTGCAATCCTTTAACTGTTTTCTGGATCTTTTAGAAAGAGATTTAGCCAGTTCTTATGGTTGCTCAAAGCTTTTGTAGGGGGATGGAGCCCTGAAACATCTCTCTCCCTCCAACTCTGAGCCAGCAACAGCATGTCAGATATCCCCCATGCTTTAGTTTCTCTGACATCCTCTTCTGATATCACCCACAGAATTATCTCTGCTTTTAAGGGCTAATGTTATTCAATTAGCACCAATATGATACTCTCCCTGTCTTAACTATACCATACAGTATAACCTAATCATGGGGTTGATGTTTCATCATATTCACAGGTCCTGGAAATTAGAGTGTGACATCTTTGTGCCACTTTAGAAATTCTGTCTACCACAAATGTGCATGTACAGGCACACCTCGGAGATATTGTGTGTTTGGTTTCAGACCACTGCAGTAAAGTGAATATCACAGGCAAGCAAGTCACTCGAATGTTTTGCTTTCTCAGTACACTTAAAAGTTATATTAACATTATGCTGTAGTCTATTAAAGTGTGCAATAGCATTATGTCTAAAAAGCAATGTACATATTTTAATTAAAATGTGACAAGGAGGCACGAAGTGAGAGTATGCTTTTGGAAAAATGGTACCGATAGACTTAATCGACGCTGATTATCACAAACCATTAATTTGTAAAAAATTCAATATCTGCAAGTGCAATAAAATGAAGCACAGTGAAACAAGGCATGCCTAACATATAAAATAATTATAATAAATTAATATATATAATAATAAAAATAAATTCCAACTTTTTCCATAATTTTTGCTTTCCTACCTACATTGTCCATTATCACATCTTTTGCAGTTTCTGTTATGTTTAACTGCATCGAACAACAGTACATATTTCATAATTGTTGAATACCTTAAAGTACAAAAATGGCAAATCTGAGAAATTTTCATCTCCTCTTTATAAATTCAGTAATCATTGAGCATTTACAGTGTGCAGGGTATGGTACAAAGTACATCATTTTAATTCATCTAATCCTTACAAGGAATCTTCTTGGTTGGTACTGTTAGCAGTACTATTTTTTTTTTTTTTTTTTACTTGGGCAGACACCGGAATCGAACCCGGGTCCTCTGGCATGGCAGGCGAGCATTCTTGCCTGCTGAGCCACCATGGCCCACTTGGCAGTACTGTTTTACAGATGAGGAAGTAAGGCAGAAAGAGATCAAGTACATTGCTCCACGTCTCACAAACATGGTAGATTCAGGATTAGAAATCTAGGTATGAGTGCAGATATCATCTCTCAACCTTTGTGCTTCTCAGACTCAGCAAATTGCTCCTATTAAGCAGTTATCTATCTGCCCAAAGAAGATGTAATCAACCACCCAGAGAAGATGTAATTAGCCACCCAGAAATCCAGCAGTTTAGGTCCAAAGGAGCTGTGAGTTTTTAATGGACCAATTCATTTGTGTTTCACTGATATATCAGCAAATGGGCAAATGGCTCCTGGCATGAATGGAGGAATGACTTTCCAGTGATTTAAAATAAACTGTTAATTGATGCTGCTCAGATCTTTAGAAGACTTAAATGGATTGGAAAGATTCAATAGCAGCATATTATTTTCTGAAGCAGCATGAAATAACCTCTATTTGTAGGATAGAAATAAAGCCCAAAGAACAGTCAATGTTATAGACCAGTTAAGTGCACATTTTTTTACCTGTCCATTGCAAACAAGAGTAAATAAGTGCTTCTAAACAATTTGACAGTTTGACCAAATTCTACTAATCATAGGGTACCAGGGAATTCATTTAGACACGAGGGGAAAAAAACAGGGTTGCCATGACCTAATGAGGTTTTTTCATCTCCAATATCTGTGAAACATATTGTTTAGTAATACTTCAGAGGTGCATAAGTAATTTGAAGTAAATTAATATTATAACCAGAAATGTCTAGTTTGGACCCAAATCCAATTGCTGTTGGTGTGGCATGTCTGTCCTTTTGTGTGTCTTTTTGGTTACCAGGAACATACCAGGAGATAGTGTTTTGATTGTGCCTGTTGGAGGCTTGAGTTACTGAGCAACTGAGGGACCTGCAGTGGTCCTAGCACCTCTCAGACTTTCCAACTCACATCCTCACTGTCAACTCTCTTATCTTTTCATAGTATATGCTTAATACCTATTTGTTGAATGAATGAAAAAGTGAGTGAGGTCCCTTAGAGAAAGGATCACTCAATACCATTCTAAGGAGGTTGGGAGAGCACCAGTGGTAGGTTGAAGATCTAGAATTGAAGTCAGCATGAAATCTGGTGAGGACCAACATATTACTGGGTTTTCACCAGCCATATCTTATGTCAGGGTTTGGATCATATCTCAAGAACCACTTGTTGGTAACGTAGTGTATGAGTGGGACTTTTATGGTCAAAGACACATGCCTTAAGAGGAAATCACTAAGTTCCTAAGCCTTTATAAAATCGTACAGTGTTTAAGAGTGAAACTTAAACCAACCAAGAAAGGAGCATGATGTTTATCATCCACAACACAGCTGCCCATTAAAAGGCTTACTTTTGTAGGTCTGAGCTGGTTGGCAAAGGCCAGGTCGTAGAAATTTGCACTGGCTCATGAGGTAGAGAAATAGAATCTTTCTTGGGACAAGGCCATTTTGTGCCTTTGGCACTGTAAGAGCAGTGTCTAGGGACCATGAGCTTTTCAGTGGCCCATAAAAATATTTAAAGCCTGAAAGAATTATGCATTCAACATATTTCAAACAGTAAAATTGAAATTAATAAATGTCTAATTCAAAATCTATAAAACATAACCTTATGTTAATCCATTAGTTATATTCTCATTAAAGAGACATTGATTTTATTTGAAAACAATTTTTAGATTGGACTTTTTTTTTTACCTAGCCCAAATTCTCAAGAATGAGTGGTAACTACAGAGAATTTGATACAAATTCCAAATTAAATGGATTGTGTGTGTAATTTCTAAAACAAAATTATGATAAGCTTTCAAACATTTTATAGCAAATTTATATTAATTATATTTAACAAGACATATATAAACATTTTAATATATTTGATGCAATCTCCAATGTCGCCTGTAAGAGTAAGGTTGCCCTGGGATAACCTTGGTCTTGAAACAGTCTTTTTTAGTTTATTCTTTCATAAGAAACAGAAAACTGTCTATGCAAAGAGAAGTAAATTTCAGAAGGAGGAGTCTAAGTGGGATGCAGAGTTGAGAGACAGAGACTAGGCAGTGTGGGTTTCAGGGAAAGCTGTCAGCAGGTAGCGGAATACAGGCTCCCACCCCATGCCCCATCTCTAATAAGAAAGAACCAGCAGTAGTAAGTCACTGCTCTTAGCTCTCAAGCACCAAAACTAGGGCTCAGGTACAGGGATTTTCTGAGAAACAAGTTAGATGCTTAAATTAGCACAAGATGAAAGCTTGCCTCGCCAAAAGGAGAGATGTTTATTTGGTGAAAAATTTATATTTTGGGTAGTGCATTACCTAATTTAACCTGTATGGCCAGTTTAGTTGAACACCTTAAGTACATGGAATCTTGAATAGGGTGTGAGATTTTGTTGGTTTGTCCAGGTTAGTTAGTGTGATACCCCAATATATCCCAGAGTAATTTGGGCAGTGAATGAAGAAGTATTTGCAAAGTTCCCTAGGGGGGCTGGGGAGAGAGAAAGAAATATTCAGCTTCCCCATTTGGAGAATTCTTGATATTCTCACAAGCAGTGGGGACAACCAAATCAGTAGGCCAAGCTCTAGATCTTGGGGGTTGCCCCTGTGAAACTTATTCCTGCAAAGTTCAGACTCAACGTACTTATAATTATGCCTAAGAGTCACCCTCAGGGAACCTCTTTTGTTCCTCAGATGTGGCCTCTCTCTCTAAGCCAACTCTGCAGGTAAACTCACTGCCCTCACCCAACGTGGAGCATGACTCCCAGGGTGTAAACCTCCCTGGCAATGTGAGACAGAAATTCTGGAATGAGCCGACACCCGGCATCAAAGGATTGTGAAAGCCTTCTTGACCAAAAGGGGGAAGAGAGATATGAGACAAAATAAAGTTTCAGTGGCTGAGAGGTTTCAAGCAGAGTTGAGAGCTTATCCTGGAGGTTATTCTTATGCATTATATAGATATCCCTTTTAGTTTATGGTGTATTGGGGTGGCTGGAGGCAAGTACCTGAAACTGTTCAGGTGTGTTCCAGTAGCCTTGATTCTTGAAGACGAGTGCATAAAGAGATAACTTTTACAGTGTGACTGTGTGATTGTGAAAACCTTGTGTCTGATGCTCCTTTTATCCAGAATATGGACAGATAAGTAAAAACTAGGGATAAAAAATAAATAAATAATAGGGGGATAAAGGGTAAAATAAATTGAGTAGATGAAAATATTAGAGGTCAATGAGAGGGAGGGGTAAGGGGTATGGCATGTATGAGTTCTTTCTTTTTTCTTTTTATTTCTTTTCCTGGAGTGAGGCAGATGTTCTAAAAAATGACTGTGGTGATGAATGCACAACTATGTGATGATATTGTGAGTCATTGATTGTACACCATGTATGGAATGTATGTGTGAAGATTTGTTGATAAAAATATTAAAAAAAAAAAGCTGGCCTTGATGGCAGGCTTGATTTTCTAATGAGTCCCATGAGTTTTAAGGCAGAACTCAGTTTCCCTACTGACCAAGAACAGTTCCCAGGGCCTGGGGAAGGGTGTGCATGAGGGGATCAAGCCG
The DNA here is from genome assembly GCF_023851605.1 of Tamandua tetradactyla. NCBI lineage: Eukaryota > Metazoa > Chordata > Mammalia > Pilosa > Myrmecophagidae > Tamandua > Tamandua tetradactyla. The sequence goes on from NC_135332.1 coordinate 153,135,585, forward strand.
GTTGACAAATATTTATTAAGTACCTACTATGTACCAAAGATGTGCTAAATTCTAGGAATATAGTAAAGAACATCTTTACTATAGGGCATCTCTGTGGGTTTTGTATGGCTGCTACACCAGTCAGGGCTGAGGCGTTCTTAGTTGGCCCTGTATGGGCAAGATCTTCCCCAGGGCACTGTATGCCATTGAGAAATGCTCTCTTTGGATATTTTTGAGTGGCTTTGGTTTACTATGTTTTCTCTCACGAAATCTATCTTTTAAAAATGTTCTGTCTTGGGGTGGGCCGCGGTGGCTCAGCGGGCAAAGTGCTTGCCTGCTATGCCGGAGGACCTCGGTTCGATTCCCGGCCCCAGCCCATGTAACAAAAACGGAAAAACAAAATACAATAAAGCAAGAAAATGTTTGGAAATGTTTCCCTTTCTTCCTTCCTTCCTTCCTTCTATCCTTCCTTCCTTCTCTCTGTCTTTCCTTTAAAAAAAAAAAAAAAAAAAAAAAAAAAAATGTTCTGTCTTTACTAACACTTCCTTTCAGACATCATGGCTACCATACTTGCAAATGATCAGTAAGTGCCAGCCTGCTGGATTGTCTAGTTGAGAAATCTGTCCTTTTTAATCCTTCACATGTAACTGAGGTCTTTGGCACCTCAGGCATCCCTAAAACATATAATTCTTTAGAATTATAAACAAGTTGTATTCAACTCCAATCAACATCATCATCAAAAATATGGTACATAGCATGTATCTCATGCAAGCAGCAGGCACTGACTGTGCAACTGGAACTCTCCCAGCCCAGCTGACTGCATGCATTGAAAATAAATAGCAGTGAGTGGCCATCACGGTCTGGATAGAGTAGACTTATTAAATTTTTTTTTATGTTTTCCTACTTCCAGTAGTCCCTAGCACAGTGCCTTACTCATTAAATATTTGTTAAAATGAAAAGAGTACAGAGCTTGGTGTGTGTTTCCAAGATCATGTCTGATTTTGAAAATCAACCAGTCCAAATCAAATCACCTAGCATTTTCATTTTAGAGATAATACCCGTGTCCCGAGGGTAAGAGAGGAAATGTGATAATGCAGTCATTTAAACTGAGCGTGTTCTGGCTGAAAGTCTTTTGGGGAGGTGCTTGAGTCTTAGAGAAAGGTGTTCATTGTTAGTCCTTCCTATCTGAAGATGACCTCACTGATAGGGTTTCTTCCCCAAGTGGCTGGGAGGGCTGTGGTATGGAAAGGCCTTTCTTTGGTTCGTGGTGAGAGCCTGTTGCAGGGTCCTAGTGGTGCCACTTTCCCCAGTGTGCTTGTCAAGATGAGTTGGCTCAGGTTTGTTTGCTGCGTGCTAGGACCCTCTGTTGGTGGCGGCACTAGTCCAGAATTACACAGTTAAAACAAATGGACTGTGTCGACGCAAGGTTTTATTGTGTTCTGAGGCACTTTGGGGCTGCTAACAGCTGCTTTCATTTTGTAGATCAAAATGCTGCTGAAGGTTTGGTAAAGGTTAATTTTTAAATGGGTTCTGTGCTGCTATATGCGGTATCTCCCTTGGTATTTGAATCATTCAGCACATAACCTCATCGTTAGGTCATTTTTTTTTTTTTTTGAGATTTTTGTTGGTCACCTTTAAAGCTGCATCAATCACTTGGTAATGGAAAAAAAAGTCAATTTAATGATCTGCTTAGAAAATAAACAGTACTACTTGACTTTGGCATCGAAACCCTATTATCATGTGGTAACATCATTCTGTGCCAATGACATTATCTGCTAAGGAAATTATGATGTTGGAAAATATTCCTGCTTTGTTATCGAGACAATGAAGCTGTGATGTTTAATTATAGGGAAGCATGTTTCATTTGGGGATCTGGTATATTGCCGTCACAGTTTACTCATCAGAAGCTTGAGCAGAGGTAATCAAATTTGAACAAAATATTATTTAATGACTCACCCAAGTTATTGATACAACATATTTCCTTGCTTCCCCAAATCTTTCCCTTTGTTATCTGAGTTCTTCCATTGTTTGCTGATTAATAAATTAACTAATTAATAAGTTCAATTAACAGGTACTAGGTAGTAGAGGAGGGCTAGGAATTAAGAACAGTTTCTCTGGCCTGTTTGTTTTAGGCTTTGAGACCTGTATGAATCTCATGGGAAGTAAAGTGCTTCTAAGTTGAAGTATCAACGAATTTGGGTAAGTTCTTTCCCAAACGAATTTGGTTAAGTTCTTTCCTGACATGCACACGTACATGGATATATAGTGTGTTCAGGAATTGGAAATGAAACAACAACAGCCCTCTGAATTACACTGATGGGAATGCTATGTGATGGATGCAGGCTGATCTTAAAGTGGTAGAGTAGGAGGCATTGAGGTCAAAGCAAGGTACTTTCTGTTCTACAAGTAACCCTCCTGTAACAACCAGTTGTACCATCCTACCTTCTTAAATGACCTTCAGTTACAGCCATTGGTTAACCCGGAAATTGCTGCACCTTTTCCTGAGTACCTGCTCTGTGCCAGGTAACGCTCCTAATCTTAAGGGAATGCAGACATGGGTATGGCAGACCTCGTCTTCAAGGAACTCCCCACCTCGTGGGAGGCAGATCCAACAAATGACTTACTTGGTGTTCAGATGTGATCCAGATGGGAGAGAGGCCCCTGGAAGTAGAGAAAAGTGCACAGGCTGAAGAAGTCCACGCCACTCTCAGTGTTATATTAATGAGGACAGGCTTGTCAGAAAGTCAGAGGATCCTACAGTTCCGGAGCTAGAGGAAGCTCAGAAAGCATGTAGAATACCTTTTTTTTTTTACTGTGAAGCAGCTGAACCTCTGAAAATCACAGTGGTTTGCTGAAGGTCATAGAGCAAGTCAGTGGCAAAATGGGGACCACAATCCATGTCTTCTAACCTGTGTTCTTTCCACTGCATCACACTCATTCCAAAATTCTATTTCCCGCCTAGGGACAAGGGGATTTGAATTCTGCTGTGGTAGGGGTTATAGGCAGTGGGACGAGGGTTGGGAGGTAATTTGCCTACTTCGCAATTTTTCTTGGTCACAAACTCTGATGCAAAACCTTTATGTTTCATTTATCTGGGGGCAAAGGATAGATTCCAGGGGTAACCTGGCTAAAGGCAGGCTGTTTCTGCAGCTGGGCCGGGGACGCTCAGTACCCTGGTTTTGGCTGCTGAAGCTTTCTGAATCATTCACTTGGAGTGGCCCCAGATTCACAAGAGTGCCACAGGGACCATGAAGTGGAATCTTTGTCTATGGGGAAGGCTGGGAAGAAGGAAGGGGTTGGACTGAGGGTTACCACCAAATTCACATGGGAGTTTTGTACGCAAACAGAACATAAAAAGACAACAATGCCTTTTGTTTCTGCAGGGGGTCATAATCAGCCTCAAGGCTGGTTGACAGTAAATTGTGAAGAAAAGTAGCACAGGTTGGAGTTGAGCCTGCATTAAGTGCTTTGAGCAGTCAACTAAGATATGACTTTTCGGGCTTGCATGTCTCTGTCTCAGATCAATGCCTTTTGTGGGCTCTCTTACTATATTATATGCAACAAGCTGTAAACTCTTCTCAACCCATAGTGTATTTACACAGAATGAATTTCTGGGAAAAAAAAATTAAGCTGTTGCTTTTAAATAACCCAAGAGTTTGATAGTAGGGTAATGCAAAAATGGGGACTGAATAAATATTGGTGGTGGTACATTTTTAAGGGAAGCTTTGCTTTGCTCATATAAAAATTCACAGAATTGTTTCCTCCCATTAAGAAGTCCCAATCCCAAATCAAAACAATCGAAACTGATCACAAAGACACAGCATCTCACTCACAGCTCGGTGTAAGAAACAAAAGGGGAAATCCATGTAGTTCTGATTACACAAGCACATCTCACATTGACACATGGTTTTGTGATACAGAAAAGAGCATAGAGGTCAAATATGCCTTAGAAAATACAAATTTTAAAAATATAGAATATGTGTATATATCTTATCCAGTCAGCAAAATTTTGATATTAATGCATGAACTTATTTGTTATATGCACACTTACATCGGAGGCAGCGTGCTGGAGGGGAAAGTAAGGCATGTGGCATTGGATTCATGAAGGTTAGGATCCTTCTTCTGGCCTAGGGAAGGTTAGCTAATCTTTTTGAACCTCAGTGTTCTCACTGGAAAAATGATAAATTTGTTCATGTAAAAAAGACTTGATGTAGTACTTGCCACCCTGTGGGCATTCACTAAACGTTAGTCCGCTTTTCCTTCCTAGTTCCCATCAAAGTAGATTGGTGGGAACATGACTTTGGAAGCCCCCATCAGCTACCCTTTCTGTTTTTTTTGGCCTGGGCAGGCTCCAGAAATTGAACCTGGGTCTCCAGCATGGAAGGTGAGAATTCTACCTCTGAGCCACCGTTGCACCACCCTTTCTTTTTTTTCTTACTTAACAATAACATTCTTACAGTTCGGTCACTAGGTGGGAATATCTCAGCTTTATTTATTATAAATCATAATAGAGAGAGAAGCCCTCAGAGGAGCAGCTTGGAAGAAAGGCCCCAAGGACTTGTCTGAAGAGCAAAGAAAAATCAATCAAGGGCAAAGTTGTGTGAAAGAGAAAGAAACCAAGACACCCAGTCTCTTCCCTTTGTGATGTTAGCCAGATTTTCAAAGGCAGGGCCATCCTATATTTTACTGTCAAAACTGGGATGATTTTGAAAGTGAAAAAGGACAGGGTAAAATTGCCAAATCAGATGGGATGCTGGGAGAACAGACGTAAAGCTGGACTGTTTGGGGCAAATCCAGACATTTGCTCACGTCTGTAGGAGTCCGTGGGCTCAGGCGGCATTGTGTCACACAGACCTTGGCTCCTCTTAGCTGGACACGGTGTGGTCAGTTATGCAACCTCCCTGGGCCTTAGCTTATTTGTTCATGGAAGGGGCTAATGAGAGCTGTGCTGCAGTGCTGCAGTGCTGTACAAAGGATCAAAGGAATATATCTACGCTACTAGTGCAAGTTGGCATGCAGTAAATTGCGATTGTTATTTTAGGTGTTTATATAAGGCACAGAAAGCCTACATGGGAAGGGCCTGGGAGTAAGAAGAGTGAATCTCCCAAAGGAAAAGAATCTCCCCCATCCCTGACTTCAACATTACAACACTTGTAACAGGGGAGGAAGTGACAGGAAGGAAATTTACTGGCATCTTTTGCTGGTCACCACTAAGTTTGTATATAGTTGATTAACTTCATTAAGTATTTTTGCCAGATATCTTATTATTATATTCATTTTTAAATTTAATCATAACATGCCAATCTAAAAAAGCAGATAGATCAGGGATCGAGGGGAAGGGACTGTTTGGGGAAGGAATATGGCAGCCTGCGTAGGGGCTGGTGGTGAATTAGTACGAATTAGGAGAGCTCAGCTGCAAAGGTTTGGGACTAATTGATTCCTTTCCCTTAAAAGTACAAAAGGTCCTGCAGGTGCTGGAGCATCCCTGCCAAGTGGCAGAGCAGCAAATCAGGCTTCCAGCAAAGAGCTACTGCCTTTGGAGGGAAGAGGTGCAGGGTGCCAGCTCTGTGCCTGCAGCTACCTGTTTGGTTTTGCAATCCTTACTTGTCCATCTCTCCTAATCTTAGGAAGAAAGTTTTCCACCCATAAATAAGAAAGGACATAACAGACATACATACATGGATACTTACTTTCATCCATTTTTTTCAACCCACTCAGGCAACACTTTAAAAAGTATATCAATGTTTGTCAGGACTGGTAAGCCTTGAATAAGTACCCAACTACCTAAGTATAATTACCATATCCACAGACCTATCATCCTGAAACATTGGTTGTAAAATGAATGGGATATCTGAATACACCTATCGTGCATGTTTGTTGCAAATTTGTTCAGCAGAGCAGAGCAGGAGGATGAAAGCTGGAATGTTTTAATGCTTTTAGTAGATAAAACTGGACTATTAATAGTCATTAAAATGAGGTCACATTATATTACTAATAAGAAAGAACCCCATTGGCTAGATGAGGTCCTTCACCTATCAGCCTCCTCCCGATGCTACTACATTTGTAATGTTGTTTCTTCTTAAAGCTGAACCACTTCTAAAGGCTCCGCTTTTGTGAGGATGGATGTCTTCTACCTGCCTGCTAAGAAATAGTCTTGTTCTTTACTTCATTTCATTATTTTATTTTTCTAAGAAACAATATACTTTTTCCTAGCATTGAGTGGTTTCATGCCGATAACAAACATATACATATACTTATGTCTTTGTTGACAGTTTACACATTATCCCAACAAAATATTATCTACATGTATATTTTTACCAACCTACATGTTGAACCAAAGAATAGATTTTCTTAGGTATTTTTTTCCCTAATCTGTTCTTTATGTGGTCATGGTGTACTTACAAAGAGTCCCAGTTTTGCAGTCTTTATAATGGTAAATTTAACTTTGAAATCAGAAGCTATAATAATTGAGCAAGCGAAATTGAGGTCTTTATTTCTCAACAGAAATAACATTCAGTTTGACGTATTGGAAATGGCAATAGGTAAATTCCCCATTCCCGCAATAGAAAGGGAAACTATCCCAACCCCATGTAAATGTTATCTTGTAATTGACGGGTTTTGGTTTGGCAATTAAGCTTCCCAAGAATAACAGGGCTTTGCTTTCCTGAGTCATTTTTTTTTTTTTTGGCAGTTCTTATTCTGGCAATTTTTTTGGAAGTTCTTTTGTAATTCTTGGAGACCACCTTTAGTAATATGCTTGTGTGATTAAGAGACACCTAGACAATTTAATGCATGTCTGGTAGGACAATCCAGCCTGGCTAGAAGTTGTTGGCAAGCTATTGCTTTCTATGAGAAAGTAAAGGTAGTGAGAAATAAATTTCCTAACTACTTGCCCCTCCTTTTATATTAATTATTTGAATTAGTAGTGGGAAATAAACCTTTTTGTTTTTGGTGTGCAGTTCTATGACTTTTAACACATGCATAGATTTGTATAACCACCACGACAATTAGGACACAGAATAGTCTCATCATCCCTCAAAAGCCCTTGCATATATCCTCTGTAGTCACACTTTCACCCCACCTTTGCAAGCACTGATTTGTTCTCTATCACTATTGTTTATCTTTTCAGGATTATATAAACAGAATCATGTAGCATGTAACCTTTGAGTCTGGTTTCTTACACTTAGTATATTAATGCTTTTGAAATTCATCCAAATTGTGGATATCAATAGTTAATTCCTTTTCATTGCTGAGTAGTATTCCATTGTATTGATGTACTACAGTTATTTACCCACTGAAGGACATTTGTTTGTTTTCAGATTTTGGCAATTATGAATAAGGTGAGATAAACATTAATATATAGGTTTTTGTATGAACATGCATTTTCATTTCTCTAGGCTAAATGTGTATTTAGACTGGTAAGACACTGCCAAACTTTTTCCAAAGTGGCTGTACAATTTTACATTATTCTCCCCCTGCAATGTATGATAATTACATTTGTTTTGCATCCTCACCAGCTCTATATATTGTCCATATTTTAATTCTAGTCATTCTATTAGGTGTGTGGTGGCATTTCATTTTGTTTTGGGTTTGCATTTCTTTCATGGCTAATGGTGTAGAGAGAGCATCTTTTCAGATGTTTATCTGTCTGCTGTATATATTCTTTACTGAACTGTTTGTTCAAATTCATTGTTAAATTGAGTTATTTTCTCAGTTTATGAGAGTTCTTTATATGTTTTGGATAAAATGTCTTTGTTGAAGATGTGCTTTATAAATATTTTCTCCTAACCGTTGCTTCTCTTTTTGTTTTCTTGATGATGTCTTTTCAGAGAAAAGTTCTTAATTTTGATAAAGAAAATTATCAAGAAAACATTTTTTTTCTAATCTAAGAATTCTTTGCTTAACTCGAGATCAAGAAGATTTTCCAAGTTTACTTCTTTGATCTTTATAGTTTGCATTTTACATTTAGACGTATGATCCGTTTTGATTTATTTTTTATATAAGATGTAAGATTTAGTTTGAAGTTCTTTTTTTTTGCATATAGATGTCCATTTTTCCTATACCATTTGATGAAAAGACTATGCTTTGCACTTTAGTCAAAAATCAATTGGGGGGCGGGCCACGGTGGCTCGGGAGGCAGAATTCTTGCCTGCCATGCCAGAGACCCGGGTTCCATTCCCAGTGCCTGCCCATGGAAAAAGAAAAATTGGTTTTATTTGAGAGGTCTATTTCATTGATCTATATATCTATCCTTTTTACCAAGACCACACTAAAGCCTGCTGTAGCTTTACAGAACGTGTCACTCTCTAAGCACTTTTGCTTCCCGATGGTTGAAGGGGTAGGGGAGGCAACGTAGAGAAAAATATTACTTGACTGGTGCTATTGTGAGGTGACATTGGCCATAGCCTTGGCAAATATTTAAAGCTGACTTTTTCACTCGCTGGGTTTTCAAATACTCCTTCACTGCCAATCTCTTACCTGCAGTACCCTAAGAAAGGTGATCTGCCACCTCTCAGAAACTCTCAGTGTTTAACTTCCATCACCATCCAGGTGTTTCTTTTGGACGAAATGCCTTTCAGGTATTTCCAGGCCGAGGTTCTCTTACACACACTCTTTCTCTCCCTCTTCCTCTCTCTCTGTCTCCTCACATACAGATATTGAACACAGAAAAATATATTTCAATTCCCAAAGAATAACCCACTACTCTGCAACTTCTTGTCCCCCTAAGTCTCTTGAATATGAGTCAGACAAGAGTCTACCATTTCCCCTAAGCTCCTGGGTTCACAAATAAAATTATTCAAGTATTCTTCTTGAATCTCTCTGCACTAGTTCCACACCTGGTGGGATCCATAGTAAAGCCAAAATTTTCTTCAAAGAAGAAAAGTTAATTTTCTCTTAACTTGTTTCAGGGTCTCCAACCTGCTTTATAGATTGGAGATCCATAGTTAGCTAAAGGTTAGAAAATGGTTTTCCACCAGTTCCTTTACAAATATTACTTAGATAGTATCATAGCTCACTTTGAAATGTGAGTAGGTGACCTAGCCAAAACCAAGAGAAGGAGAGTTCCTCTTTTTAAAAACTTTTTATTTTGGAAGAACTTCAAAATTACAGTACAGTTGCAAATATAATACAAACTCTTAAAAGTGAACTCCATTATACCCACACTACCCTAAGATACCCAGAACCACCAATTTAAACACTTCACCACGTTTACCATATGATCCATCCATCCTTCTATCTATCACCTACCTACCTACCTACCTACCTACCTACCTATCTACCTATCTTCCTACTAACCTACATATGATCTATTTTATGAATGTTTGAGAACATATTGAACACATCATGAACTTTGAACACATAATACTTCCATGAACATTTCCTACAAATAAGAATATTCACCTTTAGTGAAGTTATCAAGAAATTTAATGTTAAAATAAAACTTATTTTCCCTACTCCAATTTTTCCTATGTCTCAATGACCTTTTGAACTTTTTCTCTTCCATTTCAATACCATTTACTATTATACATTGCTTTTAAGTCATCATTTTTGTTTATGTTTTTCTCTTTTTTGTTAATTGTAGAAAGATACATAGAACATAAATGTTCCATCCCAGCCCCTCCAAAGCATATTATTCAGTGCAATTAATCACATGTACAATGTTGCAGTACTCATTCCACTATCATTACTAGAACTTTCTCTTCACCCTAAACAGAAACCCTACACTAATTTTGTATTATTTCCCCATTTCCCCTTTCCCCCACCTCTGGTAACCTGTTCTCTACTTTCTCTCTCCATAAATTTGCATGTTCTCTGAGATTTGCTTTGTACTTACCATGGAGCATAAATTTAAAATGCAGAATTGATAAGCATCTTGTTTGCTTTGATACCAATTTAACTTCAATAACATACATAATCCATGTTCCTATAAACTTCCATGCCCAACTTTATGTACTTCCAGTCATAAATTACATATCTATACATTATGATTTCCAAAGCTTTGACTTATGATGACATTTTATGCTTTTGGCTTTTAGAATCTGTAGGAAGTAAAAATACAATAATGCTGGTCACTATCTTTTTCATTATCTTTGAGATGTCTTATCTTTACCAGACATCTTTACTTTTCATGTGCTTCAGTTTGTTGTCTAGTGTCCTTTCCTTTCAACCTGCAGAGTGCCTTTGGCATTTCTTGTCAGGTTGGTCTGCTGGTGATGAAGTCCCTCAGCTTTTGTTTAGCTGGGGATGTCTCATTCCCACTTTCATTTTTAAAAGATGGTTTTGCCAAATACAGAAATCTTGGTTGACATTTTTTGCTTTCATCACCTAAGGTCAATAGGTCCTCCTACTGACTTCTTGTCTTCATGGTTTCTGATGGGAAATCAGCATTTAATCTTTTTGAGACTCCCTTGTATTGTGACATGTTGCTCTTCTTTTGCAGTTTCTAGAATTCTATACTTTCTGCATTTGTCAGTTTGATTATAATATGTGTGGTGTGGGTCTATTTGGTTTCTGCTCTTTGGAATTTGTTGACTGTCTTGGATATCTATCTTCATGTCTTTTGTTAAATTTGTGAAGTTTTCAGCCATTATTTCTTTGAATATTTTCTCTGCTCCTTTCTCTCTTTCTTCTTCTGGGAGTCCTACAGTGAATATATTGGTGTTTGTTGTGTCACATAGATTCCTTAGGCTATGTTCACTTTCCTTCATTCATTGCTTTTTATGATACTCAGACTGGATGATTTCAGTTGTCTTTATTGTCAATCCACTGATTTTTTTCTTCTTCCAATTCCAATCTTCTGTTGAACCCCTGTAGGAAGTTTTAAACTTCTGTTTGGTACCTCTTCATAATTCCCATCTCTCTATTGATATTCTCTTTGTTTTTATCAATCATTTCCATCAGTTTCCTTTATTTTTTCATCCATGTTTTACTTTAGCTCTTTGAGCATATTTATATCATTTAAAAAAAGTTTTTGCCGGGAATGTTTCAATGTGATCCTCCTTATTGATGGTTTTTATGCTTTAATACTCTCTTTTGCCTTGGCCATTACTTCCTATTCCTTTGTAGATTTTGTAATTGTTTATTGAAAACTGGAAATTTTTGAAATTTTAGGGTGTTATCACTGGAATTTAGATTCTGGGGTGGCTATTACTTAAGTTGTATTCAAGGTAGCAGAGCTTTCCTTGAATGCCAGAAACTAACAAAAACAGATAAATAAATAAATAAATAGAAGGAAAAAAGAGAATACATCTCCCAGTCTTTGAAGTATGACCTGTGTGAGCAGTCTCTGTCAGTGTTTATCCAAACAACTTGTTTCAGTTTTCTAAAGCTGCCAGTATACAATATACCAGAAATGGGTTGGCTTTTACAATGGGGATTTGTTAGTTTACAAATGTACAGTTCTAAGGCCATGAAAATGTCCCAATTAAGGCATTAACAGGATGATAGGGTCTCTGAGAAAGGTTGCTGGCATCTGGGTTCCTCTGTCAGATAGCAAGGCTTATGGCTAATGTCCACTGGTCATTTGCTCCCAGTTTTATTGCTTTCAGCTCCTGATTACAGTGGCTTTCTCTCTGAACATCTGTGAGAACATGGCATTTTCTGGGTTATATGACTACACACCTCACCCTCTAGACCTCAGAAATTCATGTTCTTTCTGTATGCAAAATGCATTCATTCCAAGACAATGTCGCAAAAGCCTTAAATAATTTCAGTATCAAAATCAGTTACAGGTAAGTCTACCATAAGGCAGAATTCTCCACTGGCTGTGGACCTGTGAAACTAAGAACAAGTTATCTACTTGCAATATACAAAGGAGGGACAGTCATAGGATAATGGTTCTCATTTCCTTAGGGAGAGATTGGAAGGAAAACAGGAGTCTGTGGACCCAAACATTTCTGAAAACCTGCAGGGTAAACTTCATTAGAATTTAAGATTTGAAAATCATCTATAGAATGACATTTATCCTCAGAGATTGAGAAAGTAGCAGTCCCACCCTTTCCAAGATCTTGTGTAGTAGCCCTGCTTTCTCCAAACACTTGGTTGAAGGCTTCAACATCTCCAAGCATTGGGAGACTGCCATACTCTTGGCACCACCCTCTTCAAGCATGTGGTGGCAGCTGGATTCTCTGCCATCTCTAGGTCATAGGCTCACCCCTCTGTGAGCAGCAAGGTCATGGCCAGGCTCTCCTCACTCTCCTGGTAATGTGCTCCACCCTCTCTGAAGCTTGGAGTGAAAGCATTTTTCCTGAACAATGGGGTGGCCAAGCTCCCCTCAGTTTCCAAGGCATGAGAGTCCTGGGGTGGTAACACTCTTCTTGAACAACAGGATAGAAGGCTCACCCTCTGCAAATTCTGGGACAACTCACCCTTTCCATGTGCATGGGTGGTCTACTCTCTTGGCCCAAGTTTTCTTGGCTCCATACCTTAGCTTCCATGGTTCTGCCTTTGAAGTTATTTTTCCTTTAATATGTCCTTTTTATGTCCCTTTTGGTCCATGCTGATAATGATTACATTTATACAGATCGCACAGCAAACTTGTTGGTTTCGCATGCAGCATACAGGGGGCTCAAACATCAAAAATAGAACTTTCCACGAATCCTTTCTGAGTGACTCCATTTCCAATCCTGACTTGTCTTGAGATGGCTGACTGGTTAAATCCTCACATAGGGCTCTGTTTTCTAGGGACTTGCTTTCCAGAAACTCAGAATTTTCCAAACCATCAATTTCTGATTTCCTTGTACCCAAGAGTTGACTTCTCAGCTTATCTCTTTCCTTTCACTTTTCCCCATAAGCTACAAAGAGAAGCCAGGCTGCATTTTTCACATTTAGTTTGGAAATTTCTTCAGCTAAATATCTGTGTTCATCATTTTCAAATTCTCCCTTCCATCCAATTTCAGGACTTAATTTTGCCAGTTTCTCTGCTGCTTTAAAAAATTGGTTGCCCTTTTCCAGTTTTCAATACCACATTCATCATTTCGGCCTAAGGCCTCATCAGAAGAATCTTTAGTGTCCATATTTCTACCAACAGTCTCTTCAAAGCAATCTAAGCCTTTCCTATCAAGTATTTTACAATTTTTCCAGAATCTTCCCCTTATCCATTTATAAAACTCATCCAGCATTTTGGCATTTGCAAATTTCAGCACCCCACTTCTTGGCACTGCAATCTGATTTGGTTTGCTAAAGCTGCTGGAATGCAATATACCAGAAATGGGTTGGATTTTACAATGGGAATTTATTAGTTAACATATTTATATTCTAAGGCCGTAAAAATGTCCCAGTTATTCTCTGAAGAATAATTGAAAGACTGCTGGCATCCTCAGTTCCTCTGTTCTGGGTTTCATTGCTTTCAGCTCCTAATTTCAGTGGCTTTTTCTCTGAATGTCTGTGGGTCTTCTCTGAGCATCTCTGAGGGGTTTCTCTGTGAGCTCTCTCTTTTGTCCTCATAAAGGACCAGTAAAGGATTAAGACTCACCTTGAATTGGGTGGGTCACATTTCAATTGAGACAACCTAATCAACAGGTCCCACCCACAATATGTCTCTACCCACTATAGGTTTGCACCTACAGGAATGTATTAAAAGAACATGGCCCTTTCTGGGGTATATTAATAGCTCCAAATTGCCACATAATGAGTTTAGAGACTAGCACCAGGCTAAAATGTAGGTGTCTACTTTGTTCTTTTTTGCACTGTGTGTATGCATTTGTCCCTAAGAATTCCTCATTTACAAAGATACAAATATCCCCTTTTCCCTAGGAAACAATTTCCTCACATTCCAGGGTGCTGCACTGTATGCCCTATAGCCATTTGACTGCTTTCCCACAGCATTCTATAGGCGAGCACTTTGAGCTGCCTTCTATATAAGTTCTGGGATAAGTCCCTTAGGACACCACAAAGATTGGGCCAGACATACATGCTCCCAGTATGTGCGTAAGGGTTACTCTGCTGTTATAGAACCTGGGTAAGGGATCTGCACTGAGAACCTAGCCAGCTCAGGACCAAGTTGGTGAGGGGGTGGGGGAAGGGCAGCCAGTGTGCCTTGAAATCCTACTGCTTTTAAATAGCCTTTGGTGTTGTTTTGGCCCTTGCCTTGTTACTGTAGTCCTTTAACTGTTTTCTGGAGCTCTGAGAAATATGTTTCTGCTAGTTCTTGCTGGTTATTCTAACTTTTTGAGGAGATGGAGCCCTGAAGCTTCTCACTCTGGCTTTTTGATTGGGGCAAGGTCCCAAGAGTTCCTTTTAAACTTCCTGCTACATTTATAAACAATCTCTTGGGACTTTGTATAACTCAGTACCGCATATGTCAGCTAGAAGAAAATAAATCGTGTATCATCAGATGGAGCTGATGACTTAGCAGAGAGACTACTTGTTTACATATAACAAGGTATTAATTTTATTCTTTACCTCATTTTTTTATTCCAATGGCCCCAGCTTGTCCTTTGAGTACTTGAAGTCTTTCTACAAGCCTTGAGCTAAGACCTGGTCATTCCTGCAGAAATGCAAACAGAAAGGACTCATTGCCCTGCTCTGAATTTCAAAATTATGCATGTTTCAGATGCCAAAGTATAGGTGAATGCCTGTTGATATAGAAGTGATTTTCCTACCATGCAGAGAGGAGATAAGAACCTGTAGAGATGGGAAAGAGGAACTTCATAAGAAAGTGGGAAGAAACAAAAGGTTTTGAAGAAAGTTTACCTCCCTTGATCAAACTTTTGGTTAGGATAGAAATTATAAATAAGCTTTAGATACCTAACAGCAGAAATTTGTTTCTCAATGTACAGGGTCATCACCAGAAAGGCTGCTTACCGTTTAGAGATGTCACATCCAGGATAGGGCAGAGGTTGGAATAATAAAGCAAAAGGGCAGGGAATGACAGAGAGAAGACCTGAGATGAGTCCACCAACTCTAGTGGCCTGGGCAAACAGTTACCATTTTCGCCTGGCAGTGAGAGGGAATAGAAAAGTGGCAGATGGACCAGAAGAAGCCTTATGGAACACAGACTGAGTGTGGCCTCCTAGATATTGTGCAGACCATGAGTTTCAGCAACTTCTAAAAACAGAGGACTCAGAGGCCAATGGCCAAGACGAGGCAGGACATATTAAACCTCAGCAGGGCCAGGGAAGGCAGAAGATTACTGTGGGCTTGATATTTGTCCACTCTCTTTTCTTATTGCGCCGGTGCCACAATGTTACAAAAACCCCTCCAAACGAGAAGTCACCCCAAGAAGAAGAGAAGGAAAAGGAGGGAGGCGAGACTCCTGAATTAACTAACTTGTTAACAGTGAAGAAACTAAGTTTCAAGCCAGAAGTGTTTCAGGTTAGCAAGATTCAGTTTTCCAGGGCTGAGGTAGAAATTCTAGTTTCTCACAACTGAGTCTGACTATGAAGTTAAAATCCATTACATTCTTAACGGTGAGCAACTTGAGAACAGAGCCCGTGTTTCAATGGATCATTTTATTCCCAAGACCTAGTCAAATGGCTGAAACATGGTACAAATTGAGGTCATAGATACCGTATTAAATTAGTAAGAAATATGAAAAAAAAAACTCTTAGTTTGTGAATTGGTTAGTTTTCCTCTATCCTAGTAAAGAAATTGCGACCATGTAAATGAAATCTTCAGCTCTCTAGTTCCTTTTCCTCTGAGTCTGGGTCTAGCCTCCCTTTTTATGATAGCAGTGAACTTCTGTGATAGTTTGCTGATGCCCCTTTCCCTCTATATCTTTATCCATCAATATGTCTATGGGTGATCTTTCCCCTTCGTTCATCTGCTTGCAGATGAAAGTTACCCACATGACCCTTCCTTTTTTCCTAAAGAGTAAAAATTTAGCAGAGATGTGCAGAGCTGGGCAAAGGAGTCCAAAGAATAAAATGAACATTTGAAAAAAGACCCTGACAAAAGGAAAGTAGTAATTCTTTGCTGTCAAGACTCTCAAAAATATGTTTGTAGTCTACCATGATATATCCATTAACATTAAGAAACAGTTTTCATAGACTGAGAAATGGGCATCTCCTACATATCTCAGCAGTCAACAAAACTTTTTTCTTTCTGCCATGTCAGGAAATGATTTCTCAGTGCCATTTATTACTGATTTTCCCCCCATCTCAGCTGCCATCTCTTTTCTGATAGAATAAAAGCAACTGGACAGGGGACAGAATTCAACATCAACCTTCGATGAGATTTCTTGTTAAGTAATAGTTTCCTATTTAAGGTTTTATATTCTATGAAAACACTAAGTCTTGACTGATAGCAACAGTGGTTAATTCAAGGACAGTCTTTTGCTGCTTATCCAAACTTGAGAAGGACCTTCAAAACCTAAGGCACAAAAGAATGTTTCCAAACCATTGCCTGGGTTAACTAATAATTAACTGCAGAATTAGTATTTTTTAAAATTCTAGCTTGGATAATTTTGAACATTGAATTTGATTAATATTAGTCACCTGAAGTTTCTGCATTCAGAGAAAATTTAATGGAGCTATACAGGAAATGCCTGGGTACTCAAATCTTTGCTCTACTAAGAAAATGACTAAATGGGCTGGCCCTGATCAACAAGTTGCACTCCCTATGAAAAAAAAATAAAATAAAACCACTGTAACTTGTATAAAAATAAGGATGGAATGTAAAGGTGGCAGAAATGATGGAAAAACTTACTAATGTGCTTTTTAATTCCCTTTGAAATTATTTGTTAATAATATGATAACGTTTTGAATGAGATGGACAGATGTTTCCTGATGGTGAGAACAGAAACATAATTCTATACTGAGATGAAGTAGGAAATCATGATTAAAATGTGAGCCCTAGAACCAGACTGCCATAGTTAGAATTCTAGCTTTATTATGTGACCTTATGCAAGTGACTTAAGCTTCCAGCAGCTAAGTTTCCTTATCTGTAAAATAGGAATATTAATCTATTACTTCAGAGGGTTTTGGAGAGGATTGAATGAGTTAATATTTGTAAAGGAATTAGTACAGAGCTTGGCACATTGTGAACCTCAACAATGCTAGTTATTATGGGTAATTACTACTAATTTTATTATCACACACTAGAAATAACCCCCCATATTCAGTTAATCTTGCTATGCATTATTGCCAGAAGGGATAATGTAAGATCAGCTCTCAGACATCCAAATCATTCACCCTGAGAGATGTAAAATTGGTTTATATCCAATAGCTTTTATAGCAAGATAAGCCATTTATTTACCCCAGGGCATAGCAAACTTTCAAAAAGTACATGCCTTTACTGTATTTCACAAAATTAGACATTATCCTTATAATAAACCACCATAATTGGTTTTCTGTTGTCCTGAGAGATTAGAACAGTTCCTGCCTAAGAATTTTCCGGTTAAAATTCTTATGGCCATGCCATACAGATCTAGAGGTTTGGGGCTTTTATTGATCATTCAATCACCGGTGGCTTGGAACCAGTCCTCCTATGAGGAAATGTTGGAACTAGATTCAAATGAGGTGGCTTTGCATGCAGTTATATGTCTTGATTAGAATTTTATAAGAAAATGTTAACATTACTTTCTGTCTAGTTGGTGGTTAATTATGCAATACAGAACATTTGCACAGAATGCTTTCCTTAGGGAACTCTCTTTGAATTTTTGGATGGCTATTTTTTTTTAAACAAAGTAAAACTCATTTTGTTAACATTTATAAAAAATTGCTTTAAAAAACATATCTTCAAGATACCCCATAGTTTGCTCTTAAACCAAACCACACCCCAAAGAGTAGGGAATTAATGCTATATTATTTGGAGTCATTGTAAAACTAATTTTATTGATATATGTTTCAGTATTGAACTATCCAGTATAAAAGGACATTATAGAAATATTTATTCAAAATTTGTCATTATTTCTATTGTAGGTTCATTGCTGAAGACATTGTCCTCTGTGTAAAGCAGTCTTCTTCAGAAAAGTGTAGGAAAAAATTATTCTCAGGTTTTTTCAGAAAAAACGGTGATTCCGCCATTATACAAATCTTTATTAAAAAAACTTGTGTAATAATTTCTAGTTCCTTACTTTTTTTTCCCTCTAGGCATTTTGTTTCCAGCAACTTTTAAGAAACTATCTTTTTAAACCTTTATTTGATCTCTAGCCTTCTTGCCCAGCTTGATTTAAACCTTTCCCAGGTTGTGGCACAGACAAAATAGAAAATGTTTATATTTTCATGGCAAACCAAGTGTATCAGTTAGGGTTCTCCAGAGAAGCAAACCAAGGGATTTATTTTAAGGAGTGGCCAACACAACTGTGGAGTTCAGCAAGTCCAAAATTTGTAGTTCAGACCTGTGGGTTGGAAACCGAGGCAGGAGTTAATGCTGTATCCTTGAAGCAGAATTTCTTTTTCTCTGGAAAACCAGTTTTTATTCTCAAGATCAACTCATTAGATGAGGCCCACCCACATTATAAAGGGTAATCTCCTCCACTTAAAGTTAACTGATTAAAAATGTTAACCACATCTGCAAAATACTTTCCCAACAGCACCTAGATTAGTTTTGATTAAATAATTGGGTTCTATAGCCTAGCCAAGTTGACACATAGTTTACTCTTAGATCAAGCCACCATTACACCAAGGAAAAGGGAGGAGGCTGCACATGGCCAGAGGTGGCCAGTCCAAGATTGGGACCCCACCACCACCTGCGTTCCCTATGCTGAGACCATTATGAATGGAAACATTCGTAGTACACTATTTGGAAAACTCTGCTATATGGCATATGTTTATATGATCGCTTTTCAAATTGTGTACATAATTAATACAACCCTTAAATTCTTTGTGGAAGGGAGAAAGAAATAAAAATCAAATAATCAGCCAAAAGCAGAGGAGCAGCAGGGCCCCAGGTGCCAAGATTATAGAAATGCATAGCAAAGCTGTCAGCATTTTATGAAGCATCCTAAAGGGAAGGAAAATCTCCTCAGTAATTCTGTGACTTAGTATGCAAGAGTGAACTTGGGTCCACTGCCTAAGTAAAAATTAAGAAATCTCTGAATTGCAAGGGTCATGATATGGCAAAGACAATTCCCATTAGAGGTTAGTAGGGGCTAGAAGGTTTGGGAAATAAAAAAGCAGATGTTCAGAATCTGGAAAACACAAGAAAAAATATACATTGACTCAAAACAGAATTGAGCTTTATTTTTTAGTTATAACTGGAGAAAGCTTTTACACTTTCTAGTTCCTCCTTCAAGGAGGAACATCAGGAAGCCCACAGTAAATAATTTGAAATTGATGCTGAAATCAACATTTTAGTAAAATGTATATAGTATTCAGTACAGAGAGTATTTTTAGTCATTTAAAATTATTTTTGTTGTTGTAGTTGTCTTTCATTAAGTCTAAAGCTAAAGAATCCCTGAAGCTCTTATTACAGTTGTTGGATAGATAGAGAAACTTTGACTCTTTCAAGGCAAGATTTTTGAACTCAGAAGTGAACAAAATTAGCAAACTGTGCTCCTTAGAAAACATTGTTTGTTTGTTTGTTTTTGGCATGGGTAGTCACCAAGAATTGAACCTGGGTCTCCAGCATGGCAGGTGAGAATTCTGCCACTGAGCCACTGTCTCACCGCCCAAAACATTGTTTTTACAGGGCTTATCTTGCCCTCCAAAGGCGCCACACAATGCAATTGCAGCAAACAAATAATTCAACTATTTATATGCTAGCAATCTCCATACTAACATCTTCAGCCAGGTCAAACTCTAGATTTGTATATCCAATTTCCCACTCAACATCGCCACTTGGCTGTCTTATAGACATTCTAATTTCATAGTGTCTAAAAATGAGCTCCAGATCTTACTCCCCAAACCACTTCTACCCAGAGCCTTCCTCATTTCAGTGGAAGATAATTGAGTTTTTCTCCAAAGTGCCTCTGACGGTTTTCTCTACTCTTCAAATCATATTGAATCCATCCAGAAACCTTGTAAGCCAAAGATTCAAAATGTATACAGAGTTTAACCACTTTTCTCTGCTTCTTCCATTACTACCTAGATCTAAGTCACACTCATGTCCCACTGGATAATTGGAATTGTCCCTAACTGGTCTTAACTGCTGCCACTCCTGACCCATTGCAGTCTATTTGCCACACAGCAGCAAGATGAATTCCTTTAACATGAAAATCAGATTGTATGACTCTTTATTTATTATGTTTATGTAAGCCCTGTTAGGGCAATGATTTTTGTTATTTTTGTTAATTTATGTATCATAAGATCCTAGAATAATGGTTGACATGAAGTCTGTGCCAGTGACTGAACAAAATGAATAGCCGTTCTCAGAAGACAACACTGAACTTAAAGAGGTAGCTTATTTGTCCAATATCTGATTAGAAGTGGAGAATTTAACCTAGGTCTTTGTACTCCAATCTGATATTCTTTTCATTATTTCCTGCTTCCTCCTAGACATGTCAACAGTGCTCTCAGGATGGATATGGGTATTCTCCTAAGGAACAGTGTTACAAATTCAAGTCCTGATTCTGCCACTAAGCAGGCAGAATCTGAGGACCACAGTATTTTACCTGCAAAAGAAAACAGTTGACCTAGATAATCCTTAAGGTCTATTTTAGAGCCAAATAAATCCAGTGATGCTACCAAAAATGTTTCTCAAATCTGCAAGAACAGTTTAACTAAAAAGTCAGGTGGGGATATTGGCAGGACAAGGGAACCTACCGCATAGGTTAACCTGTTTCTTAAATTCCCAAGCATAGCCAGATCAAGTTTATTAAGTAAGACAGTATTTCCCAGGGTTGGTTGTTAGTGACATTTGGCTCCATCAGCACCCTCAGTGGTGATATGTACAAATGTGGTTGTTTGGATAAGGCTGAGTGTTGCTTTGTCAATTTACTTATTTATTTATTTTTTTTGCCTTTGCTTTGTGAAGTCAAATCTGCATTCAAATTAGCTGTGTGATGCTTTAGGGTTTAAAACAAGTCTTTCTGTGCTTTTTCTAGTTCTTTAGGTTAGAGCTCAGTGTATATGCATGTATAGCCATGTTTGTACATGTATTTGTACCTCTAATACAATGAGTTTTTGTTTCAAAATATACTTTCCCAACCCAAAGTCCCTTTATTCTGACCAATCCAGTTTATTTATGGTTCCTAATATTCCCTTTATCTTTCCTGGTCCTTTTTGCCCGTTCGTCTTATTTTTACCATACTTCTTTTGCTCATAGTATTATCCTCATGGAAGGCTTTCCTTCTTTCTTTCTGACAGTCTTAACCTAGCACTCTTTAAAGATACAATTTACTTGTGAGAAGCCTCCTCTGACTTCTGCATTCCAGTCTGAATAATAGTTTCCCCTTTGATTCCAGAAGTTATCATTATTTCTTACTATTAATAATTTATTATTTGTGGTTCTGATTTGTTTCTTTGTTGGTCATTCTCTTCTAGTAATATTTTTTTGTCATCACTGGTTGCAGACTTTTTAAGGGGGATCTGTATTCTTTTGATTTTCCTTCTCGGGGGGGTTATAGAATGGGATATACATGTCAGTACAGATTTGGATGGAAAACAGGAAACTCCCTAACAGTCTGTGTTTCAGTTATCTATTGTTGCATTACAAATTACCCCAAAATTCAGTGCTTGAAACAACCTTCATTTTATTCATAGTTTTGGAGGTGAGGAACTCGGGAACGGTTTGGCTGGGTGGCTTGTTTCTCATCCAATGCATTAGCTGGGGTGCCTGGAACTAAAGGATCCACTTCCAAGATGACTTCTTCAGTTACATGCCAGGTCCTTTTGCCTGTTTCTCTTCATGTGATGTCTCAGCCTCCAGAGCCTCTCTGGTTTGCATTTCTCATAGTATGGTCATTGCAGGGTAATCACACTTCTAGCCCAACATCTGATTTCCAAGGGGAAGGTTGAAGTTGCCAAACTGTTTAAGGATTATACCTGGACTTGGCACAGCAATACTTCCTGCATATTCTTCTACTGGTCAAAGCAGAAACAAAACCTCCCAGATTCATGGGGATGGAGATATAGACTCCACATTTTGTTCGGAAAATAGCAAAGTCACATTACATAAAGGATGGAAGTTACTATTGAGACTTTGAAAAATTTAATCTGACTCGATCTGCAAAGGAAATTAAATGATTTTATTTTAGAAATGCTTTTGAGTAAAATGTACAATATATAAATTGAAGGGTCAAGAGTTAGAATGTCTAAAATGATTATAACCAACACATAAACAAAAATATATAAGCTAATATTTTATTAAAAGAATCTGTATAATTAGATTTTATTCTGAATTATTGTGGTTTGCCTAATGATGATGAAATGATGTGCTAAGCGTATGATGGTAGATTCTGTCCTTTGATTAGATCAAATACAGTAATTACTAATATTATTACAGAAGCTCTTGCTGTGTTGAATTATAGTTATGGCACCATCCACCATGGTGTTCTCTCTGGAAATGGCCTGGATTTAGTTTGAAGCTTAACTTATTAAAAATTTACTCATGCTTTTCAAATTTAGCCCTCAAATCTCAAGTGTCATCTATCCCAATCTTATAGTTTGTGCTCTAATAATAGTAAACTGTTTATAATCCTTCTCACACATAGCATTCTGCTTCGTGCTTTCGTGACTTTGCTTGTCTTTTCTGGGGATTCCCTTCTCTGGTATTCACTTCTTCCCTCTTTCCTTCCTTCATTCCTTCTTTTATTCATATGGCTATTGAGCATTTACTAGATCCAGACATTACGCTAAGGACTGAGGATATAAGAGAATAGGACATATATTGTATTCCTCTATTGGAGTTTACATTATAGGGAAGTGAATAACTTGCCAAGATTACACAAATCTTTAGGTAATGCTGCTAGCATTTTTGTCTAGGTCTGTCTTAAACTTGTGGTCTTTATGCTATACTATTGTTTTTTAGTGCTTCACTTTATTGTGCTCCACAGATAGTGTAGTTGTTTTTTTTTGTTTTGTTTTTTTAACAAATTAAAGGTTTATGGCACCCTTATACTGCATAAATTTATTGGTGCCATTTTCCTAACAGCATGTGCTCATATTGTGTCTCTCACATTTTGGTAATTCTTGCAATATTTTAAACTTTGTCACTATTATTATATCTGTTACGGTGATCTGCTATTAGTGAGTTTTGATGTTACTATTCTAATTGTTTTGGGGTGCCACAAACTGTGCCTATAGAAGACAGCAAATTAATTGATAAATGTTGTGGATGTTCTGACTGCTCCACCCACCAGCCATTCTCCAGTGTCCCTCTTTCTCCCACTCCTTGGGCTTCCTTATCCCCTGAGACACAACAGTATTTAAATTAGGCCAAATGTTAATGCTACAGTCATCTCTAAGTGTTCAAATGAAAGGAACAGTCACACATCTCTCACCTTATATCAGAAGCTAGAAATGATAAAACTTAGGGAGAAAGGCATGTTGAAAGCTGAGATGGGTTGAAAGCTGAGCCTCTTGCACCACACAGTTAGCCAAGCTGCGAATGCAAAGGAAAAGTTCTTGGAGGAAATTAAAAGTGCTACTCCAGTGAACATATGAATGATAAGAAAGTGAATAGCTTTATTGCTGATGTGGAGGAAGTTTTAATGGTCTGGATGGAAGATCAAACCAGCTACAATATTCCCTCAAGCCAAAGCCTCATCCAGAGCAAAGCCTTAACTCTCTTCAATTCTATGAAGGCTGAGAGAGGTGAAGAAGCTGTAGAAGAAATGTTTGAACCTGGCAGAGGTTGCTTCATAAGATTTAAGGAAAGAAACCATCTCTATAACATAAAAGAGTCAGGTAAGAAGCAAGTGCAAATGTCAAAGCTGCAGCAAGCTATCCAAAAGATCTAGCTAAGATAATTGATGAAGGTAGCTACACTAGACAACAGATTTTCAGTGCAGATCAGACCTTAGGTGAAAGTCCATTTAGAACGTTCATAGCTAGAGAGGCGGAGCCAATGCCTGGCTTCAGAGCGTCAAAGGACCAGGCTGACTATTGTTAGGGTCTAATGCAGCTGGTGACTTCAAGTTCAAGCCAACATTCATTTACCATACTGAAAACCCCCGGGCCCATGAGAATTGTGATGTGAGCCTGGATGTAAGCAAACTGTTTACAACATGGCTCACTGAAAATTTTAAGCTCACTCTTGGGAGCTATTGCTGAGTAAAAAAAAATATTCCTTTCAAAATGTGACTGCTTATTGAAAATGCACCTGGTCACTCAAGAGCTCTGCTAGAGACATACAATGAGTATAAACGTATAGTTAGAATAATGTTCTCATTTTTTTTTACATGGGCAGGCACCGGGAAATGAACCCGGGTCCTCTGGCATCGCAGGCAAGCATTCCTGCCTGATGAGCCACCATGGCCCCAAATAATGCTCTCTTGCCTGCTAACACACATCCATTCTGTAGCCCATGGATCAAGGAGACATTTTGACTTTCAAGCCTTATGACTTAAGAAATACATTTCATAAGGCTACAGCTGCTATAGATAGTGATTCTGCTAACAGATCTGGGCAAAGGAAATTGAAAACCTTTGGAAAGGATTTGCTACTCTAGATGCCATTAAGAACCTTTGTGATTCATGGGAGAAATCAAAATATCAACATTAACAGGAATTTGAAAGGAGGTGATTCCAACCCTCATGGATGACTTTGAGAGGTTCAAGATTTAATTGAAGAAAGTAACTGCAGATATGATAGAAATAGAAAAAGAATTAGAGTTGGAAGTGAAGCCAGAAGATGTGACTGAATTGTTACAATCTCATGGTAAACTTTGATGGATGAGGAGCTGCTTCTTTTGGATGGACAAAGAAAATGGTTTCTTAAGATGGAGACTACTTCTGGTGAATATGTTGTGAACATTATTAAAATGACAAGAAAGGATTTAGAATATTACATAAACTTAGTTGATAAAAGCAGCAGCAGTGTTCGAGAGAATTTATTTCAGTTTTGAAAGAAGTTCTACTATGGGTTAAATGCTATCAGCAGCACATGCTACAGAGGACTCTTTTGTGACAGGAAGAAGTCAGTTGATGAGGCAAACATCACTGTTAACTTATTTTACGAAAATGCAATGCCACACCAGCCTTTAGCAACCCCACCCTAATGAGTCAGCAGCCATTAACATTGAGGCAAGACCCTTCACCAGCAAAAAAATTACAGCTTGCTGAAGGCTCAGATGAGGGCTAGCATTTTTTAACAATGGAGTATATTTTATTGAGGCATATGTTTTAGATATAATGCTATTGCATACTTAGTAGACTACAATATAGTGTAAACGTAACTGGGAAACCTAAAAATTTGTGCGACTTGCTTCATTGCAATGTTTGTTTTATTGCACTGGAACCAAACCTTTAATATCTCTGAGGTATGCCTGTAAATATTATTTTGCCATTACCCAAGATATTCTTTTTAGTTCTGAAAATTAACCTATGAAGCAAATAAGAAACTTTACTTATTTACATATGTATGTATGTATTCATCTATCCATTTAATTATTAATAAAAATCTAATTTGAATACATAGTATGTTTAATATGTTTTGTGTGCCACGCAGGAAACAAAGATGAATTTTTATTAAATTGATTAGAATAAGATCCTAGTTCCTGAAACTTAAGATAGTTACAATCCTGTGTGTGTGAATGTGTATATGTGCATGTATGTATTTGTATATTTAGGTTTCTTAGGAATTGAATGAAGTTGTGGAAGTAAACTACTTAGAGAACTAGCCAGTGTTAAAGTTTTAAGGTAGAATGTAGGAATTAACTCATTGGGTCTCAATTCCCCTACAGAACTGGAAATTCTTTAAGATCAGCTCTTTGTCTTTTTCATCTCTCTTTTCCCTCCACACTTTAAAAATACTTAGTTATTGGATAAATATTGAATAAATTGAACAACCCTCTGTAGTAGAGTTTCTGTCTGAAAGGAACTATTCCTGCTGGTAAACTGATTCTGGCTTGACCACACTGGGAATTTTAAGTAAAAACTTGCTAGTTCAACTTCCTAGAACCCTGAGGAAAGCTTTCGGTCCCTTAGGATTGCTCGGCCAATTGCATTCTGTTTCAAGCGTGGTATGCGTGCATCTACTGCCTTGAGATTTCCTTATTTACACTCCCTTACCTGCAGTCTTAGGGAGGCAGATAGCAGAATCTTTTCCAAAGGTTTTGAAACCAAATACCTTTTGCTGAAACTTTATTGTATGTGGAATGAATCAGAAACATGTGGATTAAATTTCCCTGAAAATTTCCTTGGTTATAAAAATTAAGGGAAAAAGTGTTTGTCCAGATGCATTGTGGGTGATGCCAAAACCAAATTATTTGAAAAATATGTGTGCTTGTTAGCTAAACAAACATATAAAAAATATGAACAAGTTTCAATTCTCTCCTGCCTTTTAAAATTTCACACTCACTGTGTAAATCTGAGGTCAGCTTGCAGCCAGCGTTTGAGAAACCTATGGTTTCCTTCTTTGCCAGGTCATTGAAGGCAAGTAGTTGTATAGATAAATACTTGTGAGAATGCAGGTAAGCAAAGCTGACATTACTTAATGGATTTCAATAGATTGAGTGATATGAGAATTATCCAATTTCTGAATGTTAACTAAAATTTCAACTGAATTAGTTTCCTTCATAAATAACAGATGACTTGTTTAAGTTAAACTATTCTTCAAAATATTTAAAAGCTTGGATATGACATATATATATGAAAAAAGGGGGAATGTGCCTTTGTCATTCAAACAACAAACTGAGAGGTAATTTAGTCCCTGACAGAGAGAACATACTGAAGTAGAAATTGGGAAGAGGTGCTGGGGCAGTTCTTCCCCAAGACATGGGGAAATAAGGACAGTTACTCAACCTATTTGTTACCAATTTTTGTAGATGCTGCTTTTTGGATTATAATCCTGAATTCCCAGAAATGCTTCTATTCATTCAATAAATATTTATTAAGTGCAAACAAGTGTCAGGCACTTCTTTGCCAAAACAAAAACAAAACCACAACTCCATGCTTTCATGGATCTTACATTCTAATTTGGGGAAACCTTTAATAAACAAGATGCATAAATAAATAAAGTAACTTGCATTTCAAGTAGTGATAGGTCTCAAGGAGAAAAACGATGGAAAAGCTAACATTTTAGAAAGAGTGCAGAGATAATGCCTTGTTGAGAAGGTGAAATTTGAGTGAAACTTAAAGCAGGTGAGGGAACAGTGAATGGCCAAGGTACATCCTAGGAAATACATCCCTGTTTAGGGAACAGCAATTGCAGAGGCTTTAAAGTGGAAGCATGGCTGGTGTAGCTGGAATGGAGTAGACCAGGAGAAGAGTATTAGGCAAAGAAAGGGGTTTTAGCAGATCCCATCAGACCTTAAAGTCACAGACTTTGGCTTTTTCTTTTCTTGATGCAGATTCCTGTAAAAAGTTTTGAGCAAAAGTAGAACTCAGAATTCCCACCCATAAATGAAGAGGAGTTTAAAATATAATTCATTTATTCACTCAATATCATTTACTGACTGAGCTAGCAGTGTGCCATGTTTGTGTTGTGGGGATTTTTAGATGAATGATAAGAGAAAGGGCTGACAAAATGTGAAAAAATCTTACTCATTCCTCAAAAAACATTACTGTATACATTAAGATCATATAAATCATTTAGTCTCTGAGCATTATTGTCCAAAAAAGTTAATACTTGCCTCAATTTTCAGGATATGTTAAACATGTAAATATGGGATATCTTCATTTAAGCATGAAGGAAATGAAAATTTGGTCATGTTGGAAAGGTATTTGAGATCCATGGATTAGACTACATTCCAGCATGGGTAACGAAATCTTATACTTCCATTTCCAAAGACTTCAGTTTTAAATAAACTCGAATTAAGAGAGGGAACAGTAAGAGCAGTAAATCAGAATCACTGAATTTCCAAGTTAGGGGACCCAAGAAGTTGCTAACAAGTCATATGCAATATCTAGGAATAACCAAGTGCCCCTCGCTTTCTCTCAGACTTAATGACTATTAAGTCACTAGTAAATTATGGTTGATATGACAGACAGATTAAAGGCCAAGGGGTTTGTTTTCTAGTTTGCTAAGATGTAGATAGGCTCATAGGAAGCATGATGGTGCTTCAGGTTAATAGGTAACGTGCATGGTTTGAGCAAGACTCAATTTACAAATGAGAACTCGTGAAAGAGTTTGACTAAGAGACGGCGCTTGTATAAGTTGTTGCTGGATTTCATGCTTCCTCAATGACGTCTTTGATTTTGTCTCTCTTCTAGTTAACAATGCCAAGTAACCAGTGCGACTAAATTTTTCTTTCAGTGAGCTTACCTGTCATCTGTCATCATAGCTTCAAATATTTATGACCGACAGAGAATTTTTGCCAGGTACTAACTCTTGGATTCTTTAAGTCCACACTATTTCTATGTGAAAGAAAATGTTATCAAAGATGCTATACACATTTCATAGGTTACTGAGCACTGAAGATATTGGAGATACCTAATATTTGACTTGAGAAATATGAAAATAGCTAAAATAATAACACAACAATTTATAAAAGTTTATGTGAATTAACAATAATGAATATTTGAGAATTAAATATTAGAATTGAAAGGATTAGCCTCATTTTCCAGATGAGGAAATGAAGCTAGTTGGCTTGCTCAATTACATGTAGCTAACCAGTGTCAGAACTGGGTAGAGTCCAGTTTATTTCCCTTTCAGTGCCAGGCTTGAGAATGTTCTACAACATCAGAGCTTTAACAAGAATTTTCCCAGAATTGATGGATGTTCTGATTCATTACCCAAAAACCCTACACTGAAAAGTAAGTGATCCGTCCAGTTCCTCACAAGCTTTCAATATCAAATAGAGTTGTGAACTGTTAGGACTGTGGAGAGGGTATTCCAACTCTCTCATTTTATAAGAAACATGCTCTTTGAAACCTTCATGCTCCAGCAGCCATCCTGGCTCTAGTTTGTTTCTTCTTCAAGTTGATACTACTTTGTAACTCAGCGATCATCTGCAAATCATTATACCCTATATTTTCTTGACATGATCATTTGAATTATACCAACTTGTTATCTTCATTGGCAGCAAAATGGAAAGGCCAGGCCTTCTTTTTTTTTAAGTCAAGTTTTCTGGTAGTAATCTCAAAATCCTGACTGTGAGCCACTTCTGCTGCTTTGCTAACCAGCCATTTGAGGCATAAACTTCTGGATCAGAAAAATAATGAATTCAAAGAAAAAGAACAATATTTGGTATTTGGCTGGGATTTCTCTGCTTCTTTAGTATTCAAGTGGACAATTTGTACAATTTCCCTTGCTTTGATCTCAGCTGCCCACACTACCAAGTTGCAGGCGCAAAATACTTGCCTGTCCCCTCCATCCACAGACTTTGAAGGCCATGGAAAAAAATTCCAGACTGAAAGTGCCTACAGTTGTTGCTGCTGCTGGCTTGGACCATATGAGAGGAGGCAGCTCCAGCCAGGGCCTGCCCCCCAAGCCAAAGCTCTCTTGGACCTGCCAACATCATTTCCTGAATGATGAGGCTCTCCAATGTGTGTCCACTGCCATACCCTTGGAAGATCAGGAATACCCAATCAGGAATCAATTAATGGGGAGAACACAAGAGAGAACTTTCTATTTAACTTGGAACTGTAATAACCACGAAATGGCTCTGAGTATTTTGTGAATCAGATTGCTGTCAAATTTGTGTGTTTTTTGATTCGGATACACTTCAGTGATTGTGCTGTTCTTTGGTAAGAACTATTTGATGTTCAAAAACCTTGAAGCCATTCAGACCACTTTCTTTCCCCTTTTCAAATAGAAGTTTGCATTTTGTCTGCCACAAAGAGAATGCAAATAGTGAAAGGTCTGAGTTCAGTTTGAAAATCCAAACCCACAAATTCTGATTGGCTTCTAAACTTGGCTAGACACACTCTCCAGGGCTCCAGACCATAACCTGAATGAAACAGTATTATGTCAGAGTATAGAGTGTAGGCAGTGGAGCAGACCATCTGAATTCAAATCCCTCGACTGTACCTTTGGGCACGGTATCTCATATCACTTAGCTTCAGTTTATTTAATCTTCTAATGGGCTAGTTAGAGTATCAACTTCCTTGTGATGCTATATGTGGATCATTTAGGAACCTGACACACAATAAGCTATGACTGTGACAAGGCTAGGAACAACTACCTTTTGGTAAGTGTGGTGGTTAATTTTATGTGTTAACTTGGCTAGTTTATGTCAACTGACTGTGGCAACTTGCCTAGATATTGCCGTGGAAGTATTTTGTAGGTGGGATTAGCATCTACAATCAGTTGACTTTAGGTAAAATAATTGCCCTCAATAATATGTGTAGGCCTCATCCAATCAGTTGGAGGACTTATTAGAAAAGAACTGAGAGTTCCAGAGAGAAGAATTTCTGCCTCAAGATCATTCCTTTTACTCCTCTCTGAGTTGCCAGCCTGCTGGCCTCCCCTGAGGATTTTGGACTCAAGTCATCAACATCAACTCTTATTGGAATTTCCAATCTTCAGACAGACCTACAGTCCTGACAAGTGCATGAGCCAATTCTTTAAAATAAATTCTTTAAAAAATACACATACATATTACACACATCCTATTAGTTCTTCTTTGGAGAACCATGGCTGATATGGTTAGGTTTATTTGGATTGGGTATATTATTTTCATGTAAATGAACTGAAGTTGTCTTTACTAATAAACGAGACTAAACAAATGATTACAAAATGCCAGACTGCCAGTGTTATATATCACTTTTAAATATACTGAGTGAATATTACCTATAACAGTTTATATCTAATATATGCAAATCAGAAACCTCTTCTTTTCCTTTCTTTCCTTTATCTTTAGTCCAAACTAAAGTCTGTTCATTAAACCCAAATTAATATTTCATCCTTTTTTTCCTTGTTCCCCATACTCCTGGGAGCATATCAAGCAAATTTGACATTACTTTAGTTTGATTTTAAGAATATTTTCTGGAAGAAATGCATTACTAGTGGCCAAAGGTTAAAAAGGAATAGGAATGGTACTTGCAAAGACAGGAAAGGCGGAAGAAACAAGAAGAAATAGGTTAGGTAGAGAGATGCTAGAAAGAATGAGGTAGGAAGTACAACTGTGATAATTCCTGTAAGGGAGTGAGAGAGGAACCAAACTTGCTTAACATCTGAGTTGGTAAATGGGGTGGCTATGTTTTAACAGAATTTTCAAGGATGCAGATTATAGATG
Source organism: Tamandua tetradactyla (assembly GCF_023851605.1). Lineage (NCBI taxonomy): Eukaryota > Metazoa > Chordata > Mammalia > Pilosa > Myrmecophagidae > Tamandua > Tamandua tetradactyla. The sequence goes on from NC_135332.1 coordinate 153,166,725, forward strand.
AGTTGTGTAAGTATGGGGTAGTACATACTTACAGGTAGCATATCACTGTATCCCATACAGGTACTGGTTGTGTATTGGTCGTGGTTTCCTTTTGATGTCAGAGCAAATGGAAAGAACTATAATGGTAACTTAGTTCTGCAAGATAACGTTAAATTAGGCAGAATACTATGCTTACCTGGAATCCTCATTGTATAATCCCATTTGAACGTTTAACTGCAATTGCGCACCACATTTTATTTTATGAGATAATTTTACCCAAAATTCTTATAAGTTTTAATGGAAAGTTTGGGAAAGTTTTTAAAATCAGATAGATGAAATAGGTGGATATGGTCTACTATATTAAGATCGGTTTTATGTTAGCAAATGCTCTTGGAGAAAAATTTCATGTCTGTGTTTCTACATTACAAGTTTTTTTAGAGTACACTGGCTTTCATACCCATATAGGGAACTATACCAGCCCATACCAACTTAGATGCGGGCTAGCACCAAAATTTAGTTTCTAAGCAGTTTTTTGGAATTTTTAGTTGTTGTGTAGATTTGTGTTTAAGTTGATTTATCATAAATTCAAATAGTTATTATTTTATGATGCAGTTGCTATAATTCCCAATAATTGGTATTGAGTTAATTATTCCCTTCAGATGACTATTAAAAATAAAGACATCTGGAGTTGGTCAACCTCATCTGGTTATATATATATATATAATATACAGAGAGAGGTAGATCAGAGCAATTCAGAGATAGAGGAAGAGATGATGTATTCTTGGGGTCCAGGGAGTCTTCCATGATTAAATATCACCTGGACACTGCAGAATGAGTAGGAATTAACCAGGCAAAGGTAGGGACAGAGGGGCAGCCTTGGGAAGAGGATATTATGCAAATCAAACCATGAGAAAAGACCTGGAGGTAAAAAGGAGTAGAGGAGGATGAGATTTACTTCATCTTCTTTTAGCTTGGCCCTTAGGTCTCATGAAGCTTAACTCATTTGAAACATAAATTGCATCATGGCCAATGGGCTTTCTTTTGTATCTCTTTTAATTTTAATAGAGTCACTGTTAATTTTATTGAGGGCCATTTTGTTTGAAAGTGAGTCCTGCAAATTGGGGTGCTAACACAGAGGCAGTTGCTTCTGCAGTGTGATTTATGATTACAGATTCTAAGAAAGTCCCTCATTCTACATTGTCTGAAAGGGACCTCTTCCCGATCAATCAAATTGTCTAAAATTCCTCCACTAAAACAACATTTGGCTGACTTATTAAGGCCTCTTGGTTTTATTGGGAGTCCTCATTTGAAAAGCAGATATTGCTGAGGGACATAATAATTTAGCTGAAATTTAATCTTCCTATAGATGATCTAACAGAAAGAACCCAGACCTCATGAGAATGAAACACAAGGAGTTTGAGGGAAGGGGTGGAGGAAGGGAGCAGAGATAGGGAACCGAGGCCTCAGAGAGGGTCTTAGAAATGAAAGGCATAAAAGAAAAAAATTGCCAGTACTTGCATATTCAGCCTCAGGCCTCCCTTAATTCCAAGGGCAGTGATTCAGTGTTGAATTATACTATTTATCAGGTAGTTTTCCTAAAACCCTTTCCTCTTTGGTTGACCTTGTTTCTGTACTGGGAGCACTGGTATGTGCACGGGAGGGGGGGGGTCTCAGGACTATGCAGCCCTTTTGGGTAGACTTCACAGTTGTATTCCTAGGAGACAGTGCATGCAGAACATTGCACGAATAGCAATGATAGGATTTGTAGAGAAATTAAAGGAAGGAACACTTCATTTCTTCCTTTTCTGCCTTGAAGAAGGCTCAAAAAGAATCTGTAGAAAACAGCAAGTTTTTGTTCTTTATAATTTAGCCTCGGGAATGGGTGGAGGTGATGATCCAATCATTCTGTTCTCTCTGCCTGCCTAATCCACAGCAACTCAGAGAAAGACTTTTATTGCCCTTGATATTCTTTATGACTCTCCATCGACTCCAGAGTCTACATTTTGAAAGGGAGCCATATGTTGTTTATAATATATGTAATACATTTTAGTGTTTAAATACTTCGGGATCGTGGTAATGGTTGAAAAGATGATGGAGTTCCAGACAGAGGCTGTTTTTGTATATTCTATGAACGTAATGCCCCTTTTAGATCTTGGCTTGCAGTTGTATTTTTTGGGGAACTCCTCCTTGACAGCGAAAGGAAAATGAATTTCAGTATAATATGCTGTCTCTGGTCCTCAGTTTCATCATCTGTGACCTAAGGAAACAAATGACACATACTCATGAAGGCTTGAACGCAGTATGGTTCTAGGTCCATTCTGATGGCAGTTCTGTCCCTGGCAATCAGTGTTGCTGGAATACTTTAGGAAAGGCTTGATTCCATGATGTTTGAAATTGTACAATAAATCTTTTCCACCATGGTGCAGTCTGTAGAGTCTGAGGTGCTAAACATGCTACATATTTATTGAAATAAATAAACTAGGAAGTGCTGTAGTAATTAGAATGACCCTTGCCTTCTCAATGCTGAGAGGAGTTACTCAATTTTACTGTTTTTATTGAAATAGAAAAGGATAACTCAGTGACCTTGTGCACTGTTTTGATTTTTAAGTAGATTGACGAGGTGAAAAAGACACAAAGCAGAAGTTTTAGTAACCACCCATACCATTGCACCTAGTCATAAAACTGTAAGCTGCGATCATTGGGCATCACTGCCAGCACCTTTGTCCAGTATATACTAAGGTAATAGTGCAGCTTGTGGCCAAGCTCCACATTAAAGCAACTGGCTAGCCATGCACCCCTCCTTGCAGCATTCTTCAGTTCTAAGAAAAAAACCTCTACTCCTGCATTTATGCAGGACATAATAGTTTATAGCATAGTTTTTCACCTTTACTTGATCCAAGGAACAGCTTTATCGCATAAGTATTATTATCTATCCTAATTTCTCTAGATGAGAAAATTCAGGCACAGAAGGTTTCTATCGCTATTTAGTAGCAGAGTAAGTATTCAAATCCAGATCTTCTGTTTCTGATTCCTAATGCTGTTGCTTCCATAAAACACTGCTTCCCAGGAACAGAAATTAGAAACAGAAACTAGGAACTATGAGCAATAATAAAAAACATCCAAGAATAAATAGAGTAAGAAGGTCAGTTACTGAAGAGGAAAGGTATGGAAATACTGTCCCCCTGAAGGCTCTACCCATCTCTGAACCCCACATGCTGATGGAGGTGTTGATTTGGTCGTATGACTTGGTGTAAAGGCCGCAGCTGGTCCGCTGCCCACAGTTCCCATGCACTGAGGAGTGGATGGGTCCCTGCAGGCCTCAGCTAGAAGCTGTGGTTTAACTAGAAGCTGGGAGACCCCCCTATGGTTTCTCTGTCTCTATGGAATGGATGTGACTTGGTGTGCAGTGGTGGAAAAAAGTAAGACATTTATCATCCTCTCTTCAGCTTTCTAGTTGGACCTTAAGTGTAGTCCCTGCCCTGAGAGGGCTGAATCCCTAGAGTTGAAGGAGCCCTCAGAGTCCAGCCCTCATGTCTGGGTCATTGACTATTCACATATGTCCATGCTCTTCTAATTTGATTTTAGATTATTAAGCTGAGTTATTCGAAATAGTGAAGAGCACATTTATTTACAAAACCTGCTTTCAGGTGAATCCTGAACATTTACTGCATTACTTATTTATGAACCACAGGAGTCTATGGGAGACATTAAAAGGCAAAGGAGTCTATGCTGGAATCAGAGCTAGAATGATGGCCCATGCCTTTTGCTTCCTTTTAAAAAAATTTCTTGCTGAAACTAGCCCATTTGTCAAAGGAATAAAGAGGATCATGTATTTACCCTACAGTTATCAATGGCATGTTATAAAAGTGATTACTTCTTTGTCTCACATGACCCTCTGCATCATTGTATAAGTTAATGCTGGTACATTGTAGTTTCAATAACTGATGTTTATTCACATCTTCGCATTCTCTGAATTCTTGAGTTTTCCTTAATCTACATGATTTGGCACATAATGAGCCCCAAAGAAATGCTCACTGAATTATAATTTTTGACTGTAAAAATTGGGAAGGGGGGAACAAGGGTAGTTCAGTGGTGAAATTCTCGCCTGCCATGCAGGAGACCCGGGTTCGATTCCCGGTCCATGTACTTCCCAAGAAACAGACAAACAAGCAAATCAAACAAACAAACAAAAATTCAACAAATGGTGCCGCAATAACAGGATACTCATATGGAAAAATAATGAAATGTGGTCCTGCCGTATAGCATATCAAAAAAAGAAATTAGGAAACGTTTCTAGGAGGTTCATATAACAGCGCAACAGAGATCCTACAGTTGTTGTATTAAGTTTCATTAGGATGCTTAATGAATTCAGGGCTGCATGGCTCCAGATTCATGCAGTCTTTCTACTGAGTCACAAGTTTCTCAGAAGGATAGCACTTAGTGGGATCATTTGGCTTCCTGATGAATGACACCGAACATTACTGACAATCTTTTTAGCTATATTTAATAAACTTTTTTTTTCAATCCTTGCCTGGTGGGTTAGAATATTCTTCCCTTCTCACTTCTTCTCTACACCTATCCTGCCTTCTGGGTAGGTGTCCCTTAGTAAAGGAAAAAGAGATATTTGATAAGCATAATGACATATTGAAGTGGTATTATAGGGAGGGTCAACATCTGGAAAAGATGTCTTTGTTTTGGTGTGAAGAATCCAAAGTATCTGAAGCTGCTTTCAGCTGTAGATGCCACTCCTGCTGTTCCAGTGATACCTGGTCCTAGGGACCTGTAGTGGATGGAGCTGGGGCTAAATGGACTGTGAGACTGGAGAGAGCAGGAAACTTCCAGATGCCTAACTGAGGTTGTGTTGATTTGAGTTATCCCAAAGTAGACCCTAAGAGAGAAGGCCTTGGGTGGAGGTAATTTTTGTAAGAAGTCATTCCGGAAAGCACACATGAAAGAGTGTAAAAGTGAGTCAAGGAATAGGGAACAACTGATGAAAGTACCTTAATGAACAGGCTACTTCTGTGGGATCAATCCCACTGGTAGCCTCTAAAAAACTGAAAGGGTGGAAAGCTAGAGCATTTACTTATCAATTCCCATTTTGATTGTTTAAAGCTTGCCCCTATGGTCTTAAATTCTCCTGTACTTCCAAGTTGTGCCCATCTTTGGTAGGTCCTTCTTCCATAGTCCCTGAAAGCACCCTCAGGTATGGTCAAGAGATAAACAGGTGGGATATTGTCTGATTACTGTGAATTTTACTGCGACGGAAAGTAAGCCAAGGAAATATAGAGCAAGATATCTATAGGGTAGTATCACACAACTGGGAGTCTGACACTAAGGCATGTTTTTAACCACTATTTGTGATTGAAACACTGCAGCAAGCTAAAAGTATCTGTTACAGAGATCTCTATGAAGTGACAAGTGACTTGATGGGTAAACTGGTGTATTTCACTGTCATCTAGACTACATGTATATGTATGTGTGCTGGTTTGAAAGGACGTCTGGACCCTAGAAAAGCCATGTTTTAATCAAAATCCCATTTCATAAAGGTAGAATAATCCCTATTCAATACTGTATGTTTGAAACTGTAATCAGATCATCTCCCTGGTGATGTGATTTAATCAAGAGTGGTTGTTAAACTGGATTAGATGACGATGTCTCCACCCATTTGGGTGGGTCTTCAGAAGTTTCTAGAGTCTTATAAAAGAGGAAACATTTTGGAGAATGGGAGATTCAGAGAGAGTAGAACAACATAGGCATGAGAAGCAGAGTCCACCAACCAGTGACCTTCGGAGATGAAGAAAGAAAATGCCTCCCAGGGAGCTTCATGAAACAGGAAGCCTGGAGAAGAAGCTAACAGATGATGCTGTGTTTGCCATGTGCCCTTCCAGATGATAGAGGAACCCTGACTGTGCTCACCATGTGCCTTTCCAGATGAGAGAGAAACCCTGACTGTGTTCGCCATGTACCCTTCCGCTTGAGAAAGAAACCCTGAACATCATCAACCTTCTTGAACCAAGGTATCTTTCCCTGGATGCCTTAGATTGGAAATTTCTATAGACTTGCTTTAATTGGGACATTTTTTTTGACCTTAGAACTATAAACTAGCAACTCATTGAATTACTCTTTTTAAAAGTCATCTGTTTCTGGTGTATTGCTTTCTGGAAGCTAGCAAACTAGAACAGTATGATTGATCAGTATTAGGGCATCTCTTGAGAGAGGCAGTATAGCACAGTGGTTACCAGCTATGGAGTCCAGACACTCCAAATTCAAATCCCATTTCTTTTACTTACTAGCTGTTACCTTGGTCAAGTTATTTGCTCTTCAGGGTCTGGATCCTCATCTGTATATAATAAAGATGGTGATAATAAAAACTACTTCATATGGGCTGGATCAAGTTGAAAAGAGTTAATATGTATAAAGCAATTGTAACAGCACCAAGCACAAAATAAGGACTCAAGTAATCTATTTCTGATAATGTAAGGGGCCTATATTATCTGTCACATTTTACAAACATTGAGCTGAACTTTTAGAAATCCTTCTAATCCATGGAACCACACTACACAAACAGTGAGCCCTAAGTTAGAACATGGACTACAGTCAATGATCCACCTATAAAAATGTGTATCATCACTTAAAACAAATTTCACACATCAATGCAAGATGCTATTAATATGGTGGTATAAGGGAATCCTGTATACTATGCATGATTGTTCTATAAACCTGCAACTTTTCTAATAAAGAGAAAAAGATCTTCCTAGTGAATTCTTTTACTAGAAAGTTCTCTATTTCATTCTACAATCAAATTATATTCTCCCAGACCCAAGAGTTCACATATGTCTTAACATGTAATCTACCCCAAAATTCAGTAATCAGAGAATTCAACTTTTAAAGAATACAAATTTACAAAGGGCATAGTGACAGGAACATCTGAAAACCTGGAAGTGCTGCTATTATCATAAAACATCTGAATACCCTCAGAACTCTACATAAACAGCACCGACTATGACATGAATTCCTTTTTATTGGTGATGGAAGGTGACGATGATTGGAAGTGACAGGGGATGTGCTAAGTATGCTACACACATTCTCTTATTTAATCCTCATATCTAATCTTCAAGATATTATTGTCAGCTCCTCAGATGGGGAAACTGATTCAGAGAGTTGACATAACTTGCTTAAGTTCCCACAACTGGGAGTCTGGCATGTTTTTAACCACTATGTGCAATTGGAACGCTGCAACAAGCTAAATGCTATCCTGACATCACTTGAGGTATTGGAAACTCAGGGTGACTTTAAAATGGAAACTTGTGTTGAGTCCTTGCTATTACTTGTGGCCTTAGGCATTGCATCACCTCTCTGAGCTTCTTTTGTTATGTTTTCTGTAAAAGAGGAATAATGGCATCTATCCCATGGTGTTGTTTGTGGATCCCATGAAATTACTTACTTATAAGTATTTTAATATTTCAGTACTATACATTTGATCATCTTAAAGAGTAAATGTTTTGAAATGAGAGTCTGGGAGTCTTTGGAATGAAAATAGCAGCAAGAGAATTCAGATTTACAGTCCTTTCATGATCAGCTTTTTTCTTACATATTCCAGAGTGTCCAACTGAATTATTTCACCTTCTCTAGTATCTTACTGATTCACTTCCCAAACATTTATTTGATACTTGCTGCATATTAAGCATGTTTTATGTGCTGGGACACAAAGATCAAAGTAATGTTGTACCTCCATTCAAGTTACTTAAAAGTCTAGGAACATAATAGCTTTTGGAAATTTTCTCAAACTAGTGGTAAAGACACCATTGTAATCGAGGTTTTGTGTTTTTTAAATTTTGTCTGTAAAAAAATCTGCTATCTTAACAGAGGGAAAAAGGTGCCAAATATACAATTTCATTTGCTCTCTACTCATTGTTTAGAAAGAGTTAAATCTAAATAGTTTTAAGTTAGTTTTGACTATATGTCAAGACGCTCATGAGAACATGTGCTCATTTATAGATAGACACCTCCATCTGCAAATCAAGCCCTTCCCAAGTACTGTGAAACACTTCAAAACCATTAAGATTGTTAGCTTTGGCTGCAGATAAGCAGAATAAACAAAGTCCTTTCCAGGTGGGGACTAGTTTTGCTGCCTTTCTTGGGTTTTGAAGCTCAAAAGAATCCACAAGTCTCAAAATCTGCCTATCACCCAAACTGAGAATTTTCTAATGGGCTTCAATGTTTTGTTTCTCACAGGGGCAGATAACAAAGTGTTCCTATGCTGGGTGTGAAGAGTCTTTAATAGTTTCCTATTTGTATTAATTTTCCTCTTGTATATAATTAGTTATCTAATTACCTATCAAAATATGCCAAGTAATTACCTAATACACATACAATAAACTCCTTTCACTCTTAAACAATCGATTAGTATATAGAGCTTGGAATTGTATTTCCAGTTTTTCAGGAGAAGGTTGATAAGATTTCCTGTTAATTCACTAGTTTTGATGATTTTTTCTAACCCAGTGGCTTTCAAGGGGCTATTCTGCTCCCAGAGGACATTAAGCCATGTTGGAGACATTTTTAGTTGTTATAACCATGGGTGGGGATGGGAGTGAGGGGGAAAGGATTTGTGTTACTTGGCATTTAGTAGGTTGAGGCCAGAGATGCTGCTAACTACCCTAAAATGCCCAGGGCAGCCCCCTACAAAAAAGAATTGTCTGACTCAAAACGTCATTAGGTTGAAGAACTCTGCAAGCCACACCTTATTCTTACTTTAAAAACATTGGGAGAGACAATTGCATTCTTCTTTTTTTTTTTTAATATTCTCACTGATACATCTTCACATACATAGAGCCCATCCAAAGTTACAATTAAAGGTTCACAATACCATCACATAGTTGTGTGATTTATCATCATGATCATTTGTAGAACATTTGCATCACTCCAGAAAAAGAAACAAAAAGAAAAAAGATAAAAACTCATGCATCCCAGCTAGTATTGCAATCAACCTGTTCTAGTTTGCTAGCTGCTGGAATGCAATATACCAGAAACAGAATGGCTTTTAAAAAGGGGAATTTAATGAGTTGCTAGTTTACAGTTCTAAGGCCGAGAAAATGTCTAATTAAAACAAGTCTATAGAAATGTCCAATCAAAGGTATCCAGGGAAAGATACCTTGGTTCAAGAAGGCTGATGAAGTTCAGGGTCTCTCTCTCATCTGGGAAGGCACATGGCGAACACAGTCACTCATGGTTTCTCCCTCAGCTGGAAGGGCACATGGCAAGCACAGCATCATTTGCTAGCTTTCTTTCCTGGCTTCCTGTTTCATGAAGCTCCCTGGGAGGTGTTTTCCTTCTTCATCTCCAAAGCTCTGGCTGATGGACTCTGCTTCATGGTGCTACAGCATTCTCGGCTCTCTCTGGATCTCCTATGCTCCAAAATGTTTCCTCTTTTATAGGACTCCAGTAAACCAATAAAGACCCCCAAATGGGTGGAGACACATCTCCCCTGATCCAACTTAACAACCACTCTTGATTAGGTTACATCTCTAGGGAGATGTTTCAGTGTTTAAGGTCGCTGAACATGGCCTTGGCCAGTCAAGTAGAAAGGTAAAACAATAAGCAATAGACTCACCACTTGTTAAAGCACAAGAATTTGGGTGACTTTGTGACTTTCACTTTTTCCAGAATCTTCCTGTAAAGGTTTTCTCATTTTAAGTCCTTTGCTCACACTATTCTGCTTTTTCCTATTAGAATTCCATCCATACCTCAAAGCCCAATACTCTATGAAGTCTTTTTTAACCTGCCTAAGAAGAAGTGTAGCTGTTTCTTCCTTAAAGTAATTTGTGGAATCCACCACTTTTTCTGCACTCCTCTGTCATTTCAAAAAAAAATGTATATATAACTTGAAAATATACATATGCATAGTTTCATCAATTGAATTTAAACTTTCTAAGGCACTATACTTTTTTTAACTTTTTTAATTGTATACTATGACATATGTACAAAGCAAAAAAATAAAAAAGCGATGGTTCTCAAAGCACTCTTCAACAAGTAGTTACAGGACAGATTCTAGAGTTTGTCATGGGCTACCATATGATCCTCTCATATTTTTCCTTCTAGTTGTTCTAGAATATAGGAGGCTAGAGGGCTTAAATATTTTTTATCATCACAATTGACTTTTTTTCCTTCTTTTTTTTGTGAAAAAAATTATATATATATACAAAAAAGCTATAAATTTCAGAGCATAGTGCCACAATTAGCTGTAGAACATTTTCAGAGTTTGACTTGGGTTACAATTTCACAATTTTAGGTTTTTACCTCTAGCTCCTGTAAAATGCTAGAAACTAGAAGAGATTTCAATTTAATGATTCAGCATTCATATTCATTTGTTAAATCCTGTTTTCCATATATAACTCCACCATCACCTTTGCTCTTTCCATCCCTCTCTTTTAAGGCTTTTGGACTATGGCAATTCTAAATTTTTCAAATTGGAAGGGTCTATCACTAATATGGGGTAGAGAGATGGAACTATCAGATGTTCTGGAGAGGCTGGGCTAGGTGTCAGGATTTATTTGAACCAGGGACCCATCTGGAGGTTGTAGGTTTCTGGAAAGTTACTCTAGTACATAGAACCCTTGTGGAATCTTATATGTTGCCTTAGGTGTTCTTTAGGATTGGCTGGAATGGTCCTGGCTGGGGGTTGGCAGGTTATGATAGGTAGCAAGGTCTACTTGAAGCATTCAGAGCAACCTCCAGAGTAGCCTCTCAACTCTATTTGAACTCTATCTGCCCCTGATGCTTTATTAATTATGCTTCTTTTCCCCCATTTGGTCAGGATGTAATTGTTGATCCCACAGTGCCAGGTCTGGATTCATCCCTGGGAGTCATCTCCCACTTTGCCAGGGAGACTTTCACCCCTTGATGTCTTGTCCCACATAGGGGGGAGGGCAATGATTTCACTTGCAGAGTTGGGCTTGGAGAGAGTGAGGCCACATGTCAGCAACAGAAGAGGTCCTCCAGAAGTAACTCTTAGGCATGCCTATAGATAGTCTAAGCTTCTCCACTACCTACATAAGCTTCACAAGAGTAAGCCTCATGATCGAGGGCATGGCCTATTGATTTGGGTATCCCTAAAGTTTGACACAGTATCAGGGGATTCTCTGATGGTAACGCTTAATAGTTCCATAGTCTTTCTCCCATCCCTCAGGGGACTCTGTCAATACTTTTTGATTATCTGCTTAATAGTCTAGGATGTTTCCAGGCATTACAATAATCTATACAGGATTAAAGGACCTCTTTCTCATTCTGTGCTCCCTGTGTTTCAGTTGCTCCAATGAGCTATGCAGATAGGTTGAATTAGACTATGCATTACATAAACCTTTCTTTCATTGGTCTCAAAGAGTATGTGTGGTTCTGAAACATAGACACTGTCTTCCTTACCCCTATGTTCTGAATTACTTTAACCCCAACCTGTTCGGCTTCATTCTTATCTCTTAATCTCAGGTTATATATATATAACAGCCTCTCAAAATCCAGAAATAATAATCCCCTCTAGGACTTAATGTGTCTGCTCTGATAGCTTGCAATCTAGGCACCTGTTTTCTTATAAGCATTTTCTAAAGGTGACCATACATTCTTGTTCTTTTCTTTCCAGCTTATTTTGTCTCAGCAAATGTCTCACATGTTCATTCACATCGTTGCATGCCTCACAACTTTGTTCTTTTTTGTAGCAGCACAACCTTCGTTCATAATTATACACCATCATTTGCCAGTCTACTTCTCTGTCAGCGCATCCTTCAGCTACTGCATTCTTTGGGCATCATGTAGAGGGCCAAAGTCCACAGTCCATCAACATTCTCAATTTTGGATAATTTCATTGTTCCCAAGGGCGCTATATTTTATATCTTGTGTGTTTCTCTTACATCTATCAAATGAACATGCATTTAATGAGCACTCACTAAGTTTACAGATATTCCTTTTCCATGGTGTTGAATAGCATATTAAAGATATCACTGAAATAGCACTCCTTGTTATGAAAGAAATGTGTGTCTATAACCTACAATAGAATTATTTATTGTCCCTCCTTATTTTTGCTATTCCTCAAATATTTTCATTTGAACTATTTCACTATGCTTTAAAGAACCATAGTTCTTTTAGTTTATTAGCTAAAGCTAGCAAGACAGAGAACCATATAGACATGATGTATTAGAAAGTGTAATCTTTCCCACAGATTGTTCTTTCTTGTTAATGGAAACCCTAGAGGGAGAAAGATGGAGGGTGAGAGGTGAGGAAAGATAAGAATTTGGATGTGTGTTTCTCACAGGGCAACAAGTGGTGGGAGAGTTTGACCTGAACCCCTAGAGCTTATCTCACTTAATTGTTACTGATGTGGAAAAGGGAGCACACAGATTTAAACTGTTAGCTTCAACACAGACTGCATATGTGATAGGGTAGCAATGAAACCAGAAAGCAAGGCACCCAGTTTTGCAATTCTGCATGTGTTTTTTTTTTTTAATTTCCCTTACTATGTTCACACCATACAGAACAAATCAAAATATGATGAGGTAAACATTCTATATGGTCATGTGTTGAGATTGTGGTTAAATACTAACATATTTCTTTCCAATATTCCCTTGAAAGTGTTTTCATCTATTGTTTTCCAGTTTGCAAGTAGCTTTACTCTTCCCTCCTCAGTACTAAAAATTCTTTGGGACTGTTTGAATTTTCATTTCCAAACAAAACACACGATTATGTATTGCAGATGCGAATTCTTTAGATTACTTTAGATTAAAAATAGGATCATAGTTTAAAGATAAGGTCTAGAGTAAAAATGTTTGCAGGGTGTACTTGTTCAATTATGCACCATTTAATATCCCCCATGTGCTTACACTGTTGCCCACTATGCAAAATAATTCTTGTTGAGTTGTTTTGCTCTTGAGGAAACCTATGCTTTTTTATGACTCTCTACTCAATATTAACCTGGAAACAAGCTTAATATAAAGGGATGTTGTAGTGAGTTACAGAGTCTGATATATATATATATATATTATATATATATATATATTATATATATATATATATATAAAGAGATTTTATATTTGGAAAATACCAATTATGTGCTAACTCAAACAACCACATTCCTCAAATACAGAAACAGTATTTAAGAGTTACATAGTAGGTCAAGCATGCTTAATATAAACTTTCTGTACACTTTAAGCCAATGAAGAATAATCAGTGCATAATTGAATTCCTCAGTTATGTAGCCAGTTGACTTGATGGCCTAAGAAGATATTAAGATATGATTTACCGAGGGCCAGAATCAGAATTGTTTCTTCTGAAGAATAATTCAACATCTCATTCCACCTCCTTCATTAGTTTCACTGATAACTTAGATGAAATGCTTCTAAAATGGTAACTCATTATTATTGCATCATTTTCTGTAAATCATTATTCTGTTTTTCTCTGTATTGAGGAAATCGAGACTGCAATTGTGTGATTTAAAATAAAATCCTTAATTTCTATAACTATAAATTATATAACTGTAAATTTTGCTCTGAAGTTTCCTCTTACAATCTAAAATGTTATGATATCTTGTACCTTGTTACCTCAGTGATTTACTGTCGTTTTGTCAGCTTACAAAAATAGCAAAAGCCTGGAGATATACCTGACCCCTATATGAGGTGTGGGGAGCTCTTTTCAGTATTAATGTTTGAGTTGGTTGTTTATTTGTGCTATTTAAAAGTAAGTTGCATTGTTGGTGCCTCATCAAATGTGGCATTATTTTCCTACTACTTTTTGTAAGATTTTATTTTTGCAGCTGAGGGTGGGAGTGGCTGCAAAAGTGGTCTGGGCCAGTGCCCTGATGACTGAAAAATAATTGAAAATCTGATATGGAAGATGGCTAGACACAGTGTTATCATCCTTCCTGGCTCTTGAGTGGAGACGAGGGGCTATGGCAGTGAGATTTCCATTTGTTTAAATGTATGCTGTAAAAATTCAATGTTTTCTTTTTGCTGGAAACATTATATATATACAACCTGTCCATTAGTCACCTCATACATTTTATTATCACTTCATACTTTATTTTCTTCCTTTGACCTCAGGAAGATTCCCAACAAACTGTAAAACCCATTAGTATCTTTGAACACTCACAAAAAAACCATAAATGATTTCTTAATGGTCATTACTAATCAGTATTAAGTAATCTTAGACTGTCTAGAAGTCATTGTATAGAGAATTTTAAAAAATTGTTAATATGCCAATTATTTTATCCTCCTTTGTTAATATATAATTTCTCTTTTTAATATCTAAATACAATACAAAATGTTTACCACTGAATAAAACAAGTGTATTAAATGTGGCAAATTTCATTTTCACTCTCCATTATTATTTAGATTTATAGAAAGAAGGTTGTAAAAGTGCTAAAATTTATAAAAATGGTGAGAAATCCTTCTGGTTAACTTCCCCCACCCCACACCCCAGACTTCTGGTTGGTTCCTGGAGTAAAGCAGCTAAAGACAAAAGGCTTAGTAGTATTGAATTTAGACTCTGTTTCCAGCTTCTGCTGGCACATATGCTATCTGAGGAATGCTCTCTATTGATGTGTGATATAACAAAGCATAGAAACATAAAACTTATAATACAGATGGCATTCAAATCCTGACCCCACCATTTTTTAGTGGTATGCTTTGGGCAAGTCACCTGTAAAGTAGGTTGATGGTAATACTGACCTCATATGGCTGTAAAAAACTACTAGCACAGGAGTACCTGTTCTGCAATAAGCACTCAATAAAGTTAACCAATACACTTATTCAGACGTCTGTGCTTAAGAAAGCATGTTAAGAAAGACTTCTCACACTCAAAGAAGAAGACCCTTGTGCAATGTAGTTACTAAGGACTACCAGAGAATTAAGAAGAAATCCCCACAGTATTTCCACTGTGGCACAAAGGCTTGGGAATGGTGCTACATATTAAGAATCACGAGTAATTATACCAACCAAGGCTTATAGAATGGCCTGAGAAAGAACTTGATCTGTTCAGATCCCATCATTTTGGGCTTATAACTTTCTCTTCAAGGTCAGTTCCCTTCTCAGCCACAGAATCAAAGAAGATAATCAGGAATGTAGTATAGCATGCTGAAGTGGTTAAGCATTCACCAGCTGAAGTTAAGACTTCCTGGATTCAGATTTCAATTTAGCCATTTTTAAAATCCTGGTGACCTTGGGGAAGTCTCTTAGCCCCTTAACTCTCATTTCTCCATCTCTAAAATGAAGTAAAAGTAGGATCTACCTCGACGGTTTTTTTTTTTCATGGATGGAATGAGATAATGAAAGTAAAGCACTTAGCACATTTACTGGAACATTTTTCAATGCTCAATAAATTATCATTGTTGCTGTTAATATTTTCAAGGCACTTCCTTATAGACAGAAAGCTAACCTAGTGAGAGAAAAATTTCTTTGAGCGGATATGGAAGCAGTTGGATCCTGAGGGAACCGGGGAAGTAAGAGCACGTGGCAGCATGCCCTGGCCAGCACTTGGCTAGAAGGGTAGTGGCAAGAGTTGTTGGGTCTAAGAAAACCAGCAAATCAATCAAAATATGTAGATACCTTGTTGGCTCAGGAGGGTGATATGACATTGTCCATCAGCCCCGGGTCTAGGTATTGGGTACTTAATAAAAAGTGGCCCAAAGATGAGTTGATGAGGATATTGTGATGTAGGCAGTGGTGTGTGAAAGGAGCTAGGCCTACCTGGGTCACAAAGCCATGGTCACAGTTTCCAGAGCAGGAAAGGCATCTCTAGGGAGTTGCCGGTTTGAATGTGGTTTAGGAAAAATAGGATCCTAGAAGCTTTTCCTCCTTTAGCTTTCCAAGGGTTTTTGGAGCACAGTGGAATGATCCTCCCATTTGCTTTCTACTTGGTATCAAAAGCATATTTGAAGGACAGAACATAATTAGGTAGGGACTGGTATTTGGTTTGAGACTAATGGGATGGGGAAGCTATGAACTTTACTTTTGATTTATCTTCTCTCCCTTCCTCCCCTATTTTTTGAAAACCAAATTCAGGTGCTAGGAAACTCAAGTAGAAATATCTCTAATTTATTTTAACCAATGCACACCACTGGGGTTGTAGAGAGTTATATGATGTTAATTGGTACTGTACTCATTCAGTCTTGTTTATCAGACATTGATTGGGCCCTTACTATATAACAGAGTGTGCTTCACTGGCATTAGAGCTTGGTTCCTGTCCTCAAAGGGCTTAGGATCTAGAGGGAGATGTGGAAGAGTAAATGCTTACTGCTCCTACATATTAGAGGATATAGGTCATTAAAAAAAAATTATGTTATGCATTACCAGGGGTTTTGGGGTGGGTAATGGGGAGTTACTGCTTAGTGGGTGTAGAGTTTCTGTCTAGGGTGATGAAAAACATTTGGTAATGGTTGATGGTGATAGTAGCACAAAATTGTGAATGAAAGTGGTTAAATTGGAAAGTTTGTGTTTGTATATACACACACACACACACACACACACACACACACACATATATATATAAACACATATATATATATATATATATATATATAACATACAACCAAAACAAACATTTAAAAAAGTCCTAGGATCCACAGTAAAAAAAAAAAAAAAAAAACTGAAATTAATTTTAGTAATATAGTTTCCTTAGCTCAATATGGTAGTCACTTTTGACCTCATGTAAAAGACCTTGGTTCCTGTCTCGGTGATGACCTTTCCTTGCCGTTTGGTTTCTGAGCAAGTCACTAACCTACAATGGGAGTCCCTGCACTTCATTCCCTTTGACAAAATTGGGGGAGATGGACCAGGGTCTTCAAGGTCTTTCTTCTGAAATGTTTCTGCAATGAACGTTAAGAAGAATATGTTCTCCTGGTTTACGTGAGTAGAACATGGGGTAGCATACATCCTCCAACTGTTCTTAGAGTGTCCAGGGTCCAGAGTACACTGAGTTAATAAATCCACGCTGGAAAAGTGTGTTCAAATAACAGTCCCATTAGGCTGCAATCTCATTCTCCCTGAGTAATAAAAAATCTCACATTTATGACTTGCGTGAAATAAAAACTGAGCTTGGGTTGTTTCTGTGAAAAATCTGTCATCTCTCTGTGAAAGCTGGTTTTTATCACTCAGAGGGTTACTGTAATCATCACAGATTTTTTTTTATACCATTTTACACTTTTTTTCCCAAGAAACAATGGGATTTTTACGTCTCTCTTTATGAGCAATTATGACTCAGTTGTGAAAATATTGTGTTGAGGGGGAAGAAACATGGCCAGGGCAGGGGAAGTTTCTCAATCCGATAAAATCTGTGCTGGAATTCACCTCCCTCCCTTATTCCTGGTAAGTAAGCGCCCTCTTTATCTTCCTGAGAACCCCAACTTTCTTTCTCCCCCTCACTTCAGCCTGTCTTGTCATTTAGATCTCCTGATTATAATTAACATGTTAATGGTCACTCATTATCAATTTAAGAAAATGATCTCATGTATTCCGTACAATAATCCACCATGAAGATACTATTATTCCCTTTTCACAAGTGAGGAAACTGAGACTCTGAGAAATTAGATAACTTCCCCCAAACCATATAGCTAGTAACTACCGCAGAAAGGATTTGAACTCCTATCTAGTTTTTCCTCCATCCCTTCCTATCCATTTCCTTATACTTTTGCTATGGAAGGTTTAGCTGGCTCCACATGAGATGATTCTCTTAATGAGGAAAATCCTTTCAGTAATTTTGGGCAGAAGAGTGGTGCCTAATTGCTTATCCCCTCCCCACCTCCCTCCAAGCAGCTGCCAACAGCTAAGCCTCCTGTCACTCGTGAGGCATATGATTTTCATGTGCTATCCTACAGAGAAAATGATTCACATTTCACAGCAAAGCATGCCCATGGACTTGTAGATATTAATATTGATTTCAAACAGTAGTTCATGTTTTCTCATGGAGCTTCACCATGTCCCTTATTATGTACTTCAGTGGTGACTGCTGTCAAATGTTAAGTCTGGAGGAGCAAAATCTCTTCTTTCTGCAATTTCAGGTTTAAACCTGCCAGTATGTACATCTTTTGAAGCAGTTAAACATGATTTGGATGGGGCAAGTATTGGGTGTTTTATTTTATTTGATCTAATTGGGAGGATTCCTTTGCAGAGATCTTGAAGACAAATATCTTTCTCTTTGGGAAGTGAATATAAGCCAAAGGCAGATAAAGAATTTACCAAGTAGCAAATGACAAAAAATGGTGACAAATTGACATTTCATATGGCCGTTGAGAGAAAAGGAGGTATGTGGGCCTGGAACCCAATAGAGCCAGTCCAGAGTATTTCCATGCCTACACGATTTAACATCCTAGTGGACAAATATGAACAGAAAGAATAAGTGAAGAAACCACAATAGTAGACTCTCTTCCCTGTCCCACCTCCACCACACAAGAAAATGGCATTTAGTGAATGACAGTTAATCAAATAATTCTAGAAACATGCCTCGATAACAAGCAAACAAACAAAAATCATGCTTTGGCACTAGTGCAGGGAGTTGCTCGACAACTTTAGCATTATTTAGCTTATGTTCAACAAATATTACTCTTATTGTCCCCTTATAAATGGCCCCTCTCCTCTCTCAATAGTGTGTACATTAGCTTAAAATCCATTAATGGTTTTGGAAAGAAGGAGCCATCTTGTGGGCCTGTTGTAATTTTCAGAGGTGCTCTTCAGGATATGTTTACCCACACCAGTGGAAAGGATATCTAGCTTTCTCAAAACCTGTTCCTTTGTTTAAGGTCAGCCTCTCCTTTTCCTTCCTTTCTTTTGAAAACATGGCTGGTTTTTTTCAGGGAATTCTCCATTCTCATACAAACCAAGAGTGCTGCTCCTGCTTAGGTACCTGGGGAGAAAGTGTCCCCCATCCTGACATTGCAGCCTCCTGGACGTCGGCACCATATTGCACTCACAGCACTAAGTGCCCCCCAGGTGAACTGTCCTCCTCAGTGAAGAGGTCAGCATCATAGCCAGAGCAAGAGAGGTGATTGGAAACTTTTCTGTCCACCCTTAAGTAAATCTTTTCACACTGGCAGGAGAGCAGTGTCAAGAATATTCCCTTCCTTCTTATTCTCACTAACTGTTGTAGCTGGTCTTTTGTATGTGTTCAGCCCTACCTTTGATTCTGATTCTACCTTCCAGCCCCCTTTTGTCATTCCCTGTTACGTCTCTTCACAATTTCAAATGTATTGTCGCCCAACCAAATTCCTCACCTTCTCCACTCAACTAGCTCCTTTCTGAATCTCTCCCATGTTTGTCCTCCAAATTCTTTACCTTCTATTCCCTCTTACTATCAACTCTATTGGAAAAAAGAAAACATACTATTGCTTGTTTCTCTATAGTGCATCATTCTTTTCCTCCCAGTTTTGCTCTCCTAGCATAAGCCCTAGAGACTATTATTATGTCCTAGTTGATACAGCTATTAGCATGTCCTAGCTGTTACTGCTCCTAGCTGGTCTTCTTCGTTCTGTTCCCTTCTGTTTATCATAGTTACACTCTCCTCAAGACAATGTTTTCCTTGGGTCTCTCTGCTGCTCAGAAGCCTGAAATGCTATCTCCTGAATCTACTCTAAATACTTTGTTAATTTGTATGGTGTCATAGAACCTTCTCCAAATCTGTCAAACTTCATTTCTTACCACCCCTTTAAACAGATCTCTACTTGAGACAAGACAATTCTCATTCACCTCACCAGCATAGATTTGAACTTTCATATCTCTCCCATTTAGAAAGCCTTTTAAAATACCTTCTGTTTATCTGAAGCCTACTCATTAAAAAGCAAATCTCAATCCAAGGCCCTCTTCCTGAAGCTTTCTCTGACCACTCCAGCCCTTAAAACTGACTGATTTTCTACTCCTTTGAATTTTTATCAGTTGTTCTCTCTCGTACTTGAATGGTGTCTTGTGCTCTTCTTAAATATTTTCATAACAATTAGCCTCATCTCTCTGATTAGATTGTAAACTCACTGAGGAGCAGAGACTACTCTGACTTCTCTTTCAAACGCCCTAGTTTTTGTGATGCTCCCCTCCCCCCATTCCCCAAGAAGATTAATTTTGCTGCTATTTATATTTATATAGCTCTTTAAAATTCTAGTTCTTTCATGTGCATTTTTATTGGCTCACAATACCCTGTCAGAATTTATTTTATTCTTTAGAAGAGAAAGAAGCTGCTGATCACTCTGCAGAGTTGCAGGGTCACCTGGGTAGAGCCCTGGTACCTGTTTGATTAATCAGATATATGCCAGATTGAAAGTTGTAAACTGACCTGTGTGATTCATCAAACCTATCAGCATGAGGAACTTTTAAGTCAGAGTAGATTATTCTGCATGAGGATCTCAGAGAGTTGTCTGGGAGAGAAACAACTTGCTTCCTTCAGCTCTTCTTCCCTGAGATTGAGAATTAGGAGGTTCTGCTTATTTTAGGGTGGCTATGGAAACTGTCATTTGTGAGAGAGGGCAATAAGTTTTGAAAAAAAGCTTAACACAAGTTGAGAGAACAAGTTAAGAAGGAAGAAAACAGTGAGCATCATGATTTACATCTGAGAGGCAGCAGACACTGGAATGGGCCTCAGTTCAACATACCTTGGGGATCACTTGCCCTGGGAAACAAAACGACCAATGAGCTGAAAACTAAGGCCATAGCATCGAAGGCTGAGGCTGGTCTGCCAGGGTTTAGCAAAGCACTTCTCTGAAGAAATCCTGCAGCCGGCCATGGCCAGTATAGTAGATACAGTCCCATCACAGTTCTGGGTATAACCTTTGGAGACCACATTGCCCAGGACCAACACTGCCCAACTTTCACTCAGACCTCCACCCTATGGATTTGCTGTTCCTCAGGGAATGACAGATGAAGGCAGGGATGCTGTCCTGGGTAGTTAGTGGAAAAAGAAAATTTGTCTCACCTACTGTGCTTTGGCCATGATCACTCAACTCCAGCTTCTGCTCAGCAGCTCTCCACTGAATACTCCTCTCCTGGATTCTGTTGAGTACAAGAGGATCCTTGGAATTAAAATGTGGAGGGGGTTAGGGTCTAGAAGAAATACAGCCCAAATCTCCTGCTACTCCTGACAAATGGAAGCTCATGCATTGTTTTTTGGGGGGTGGGGTGGGGTGGGGGTAGATTTGAATGAGGTACATTCTGCATTCTATATGCATGCAGAATGTAAAAAGGGTTCCACATTGTTTCAATCTTCACAATAAATTTGCATATCAGGAAGGCCAAATATTAGTTTCCCCATTTGAAATGTCAGCTATTTGTAGTTGATACTCAAGAAATACTTACTCTTTGTGTAATCTTTTTAAGTATTGAATCTCACTCTTGATCAGGTGTGGTAGGCAGAATAATAGCCACCCAAAGATGTCCTCATCCTATCATCCAGAGCCTCTGCATGTATTACCTGACATGGCAAAAGTACTTTGCTGATGTGATTAAGTGTCTTGGGATGGAAGATTGTCCTGGATTATCTAGGTGGGCTCAATATAATCAGGATGATCCTTAAAGAGAGAGGCAGGAGGTGCAAAATTAAAGAAAGAGATGTGACAACAAAACCAAAGAGTCAGAGAGAGAGGAAGAGAGACATTTGAGGATGCTACACTGCTGATTTTAAAGATGGAGGAAGGGGCCACCAGTCAAGGAATACAGGTAGATTCTAGAAGCCAAAAATGGCAAGGAAACAGATTCTCCTCTAGAGTCTCTAGAAGCAACACAGCCCTGCTGACATCTTGATTTTAAGACCTTGCGCCTTCAGAACTGTTAGGTGATACATTTGTGCTATTTTAAGCCACTAATTATGGTGAATGTTTACAGTAGCAATACTGTAATTGGAAATTACATCAGGGTAAAAAACAATTAACAACAAGTCTTTAGCAACAAATTAATGATGCGACTTATTTTAATGCCTGTGTATTTTGGGATGGGAAGCCAAATTTGTAAAAAATTGATGGACCAGAAATTCTTTGGTGCTGTCTACCTGATAGGTCCACTGTGTATTTCTAGGATTCAGGCATCAGTAACATCTTTTTTGCAGACACATTCAACCAACACAATCTGACCATACACCTATGTATGCGTATCTGCACATTTCATGCGTGGGCATGAAAACAGAGCTACGGGTAGGGCCAGTGCATATTCTGAAGGTTCAGTGAAAACTTTTGCTGGCTTAAACCTTTTTTCAAGCTGCTTTCAAGGTCCAGCAATACTATGTCATTTCACAATAATTAATTAAAACTGAGAATTTGCTTTTGTGACCCTATAACGAAACTGCTACATACTTTTTAACTTCTTGGGGATAAAGTTCAAAGTTTTCAAAGTTGTTTGTTAAACTTCATTGGAGAAGAAATGACTTTGGTCCTAAAAAACTCTTTTTTAAAAAATTCTGAGTCTGTTTCATTGCTAATAAGATTCTAGAAAAGCTTATGTTCTTCATGATGTTTTTCTCATTATTTGTCTTGCGGGTTTTCAAGAGGTTCAAACTAAGTCAACCCAGATCTTAATAATAAACTCTGAGTAACCTGGTGAAGTTTCCAAAGTTTCTAGCATTCCTCCCACCCCCACCCCTGGAAACAGCAGTCTTGAATTCAGACATTTCCATAATTCCATGACATATTTAGCTATACTGGGTAGGAATTTGGAAATGCCATATGTTACTTCTTGCTCCTCATAATCACTTATGACTATTGAGCACATATTATATACCAAGCACTGTACTATGTTACATGTATTAGTACATGTGAGTCTCACAACAGCTTTATGATATAATGTGGCAGTTGATTGTATTAATGGCCCCATTTTTTTTACACCCCCCTGAATCCACACCCTTCAGTAGTTTCCTCCAACACTGACTCAGGGGGTGGAGGGGGGCTTGGCCACGTGACTTGCCCTGGCCAATGGAACAATAGCAAATGGTGCAGAAAGACTTGAAAAGTGTTGCAAATTTCTCTTCTGTCTCTTGGACCATTGCCTCTACCAGGAACAGGCCTGGACTGGCATGAGATGGACAGATGTAAGCCAAAGGTGGAGAAGAGCCAAGATATCCAAAGCAAGGCTGTTGTAAACCATCAATGCCCACTTGTCCTTCTAGGTGACTGTAGAAGCCTGAGGAAGCTAGCTGAGATCGACCAAGCCCAGACCAGACTGTGAACAATGATAAATGATTTTGGTTTAAGCCACTAAGTTTTGATATACACAGATACTGCTAATATGATTTTATAAATGAGGAAACTGGATTTTAGAAGGATTGAGCAACTTAATGCAGGTATCTCGAATTTTGAATCTGGACTGACTTCAAAGTCCATGAGTTTAACAATATTCGATACCTCCCCAGTTTGCCAGATGATGAAATGGCGAAGTGAACTGTTCAACCTAGAAATTGATGCAGTAGTTATTTATGGGTGTGTATGTGTTTCCTTTCTTAAAGGGCAGAAATGAGTGTTCAATTATGAAATAAATGTGGTATCATGGGATATAAGGTAATCACCATTGATCTGTTAATTTCGCATAGGAGACGCTGTTGCACTTTGGATGGGACCAGTTTCCTGTTCTATGGGACTCTTGTAGACTACAGGTTGTTTTTGGACATGTTATTAAAGTCCCCACCCACTCCCCAGAGTCATAATGACCACTAAAAATGTTTCCACTGCAATTTTGACTACTAAAATTGCCTCCTACCCCTTACCACACATTTCCAAACCTCTCTGGCTGGGGAACAGGATGGGGAGAAGTGTCATTTCCAATTGAGAACTGCTGAAATTTTTTAACTATTAGACTTATACTACCAAATACATGGTGGTGTTTGCATGTATGTGTTAATTAAAAAAATATTTTTATGACTAAAAAATAGTTATAAGGCAAATACCACTGCAATCACCACGCAGGTAAAGAAGTAGTATTTTGTCACTTATTCTGGATATGACTCCTGTGTTCCTTATATAACTGCAACCTCTCCATCTCCTCAGAAGTAACTATAATCTTGACTTTTATAGTAATCTCTTCTTGACTTCTTTGTTTTAGCCCCAAATGGACATCCCTAGTGATAAAGTTTTGCCTTGACCAAACTTTCCATGATATGTCATTTCAGCCTCTTTTGATTTATAGGTATCTTCTCCATTCCTTTTTTTCCCCCCCTTAAATTTATGTATTGAAGAATCTTAGGTGTTTGATTATTTCAGGTCCAGGGCAGTAAATATGTGAGAGAAGCACATTTTTGTTTGGGAAAGAAAACATGGTGATAGTAGTTCAATAATCAATCTATGTACAGTTTACTCAGAGCCTGTCAGTACTGTACATTGGTTCAGATAAATGTTGTCATTTTGGCACAGTTTGTGTCTTGAGAAAATGACCTCACTGACTTTCTTCAATTAGCATTGGTGCCAAGGAACACATTATGTTAAACAGTGAGGTTAATAATTCTTTCTCAAACAATGAGTCTTGATTGGCTTCCAAGGAAACTATTAACAGTAGCTCTGTTCAGCCCATACCTGTGCAAAAAAATGACATCATTTTAGCCATTTATGTATCACTTTTTCAAACTGGAATGAAATAGAAAATGACTTTAGCTTCAGTCTTTCCTCCCTGCTCAATTGCTGTTCCATGACTTTTTCCTCCCAAATTAGAAGAAAATCAAAGCCTAGTCATGATGTAGGATCATAATGCTACAGTTTGGACTGCATTTATTTTTAATTTTTTACCTTAAGTCAGGATGATTTTGAAGTATTAGCTAATACTAAAATAAGGAAGGTAAGTAGCTACTTAGCTTTTGAAATTGGCGGGTAAGTTGATTGCCTGGGTATCTGTTTGCTATTCAAAACCCACAAAATCTGCTTATTTTCTGATTATAATAGTAATACATATTCATTACAGAAAACTTTGAGGGGAAAATAAAAAGAGAAGTACAAAGAAAAATAGTCAAAAATTATAAGATTGCATGTTTCATTGACAGAGTCTATTCTCCTCATTTTTCTTTTAAAAGCATATAATAAAAAAAAGAGCATATAATCAGTTGTCACTTCTCAGGACGACATGCCACTGCCACTGCCCAATACTATTCTCTTGGCCCTGTGCCAGTACTGCTTTCTGGTGTGTTTTGCTCTCTTCTGCTCTGAATTCCACCCGCCACCGTACTCTTGAGGTTGACCACTATGAGGGCCCACCCATTGTGTGAACTCATCTACAGTATAGTTTTATTCTAATACTGCTTGAGATATTCTCCTCCTAAGCTCTGCATCTCCCTCCCCAAGGTCTTGGACTGAGTGCATTCCTCCAAAGTGGACAGACTAGTGTGGCAAGCCATTCCTCAGGTCACATCTTTCTGGGTGGCCAATTAGAAGGCAAGATAATACTAAGCACATTATTCTACAGCCCGGGCCAATAATGTTCCTTTTTGGAATGCGAGTTCACACCCAAGCCCTTACCTTCATCTCAAGTTGAGAAAGATCTGATCATTAGGGGATTTCATAAACTTTATTCCACCTGTTTTTCATGTGATCTCTCATTTACCTAAGTCTCTGAGGGACTACTCTTCTACTCTCAGGAAATAGTAATAATATGATATGATAATAATGAATAGTTTGTATTTGATGCTGTGCCCAGCACAATTAAAACTCGATGAATGTTGGCTGCATTGGTGGTTCACTGGTAGAACTTTTGCCTTCCAGGAGGGGGACCCAGGTTCGATTCCCGGACCATGCACCACACTCCACCAAAAAAAAAAAAAAAAAAAAAACACCCAATAAATAAAACCTAAATGAATGTTAGCAAATACTGACTTGAAGTAGAAATTTTACACTGGAGGATCTCTGTAAAATCCAAATGAATATGTTCAATATGCAGTTGTAAATACAAAAATAGAGTTAAGAAAATATTTGTGCCAAGGCTGGACACCTTCAAAGGTCCGCACACTGACTTGGCTCAGAAGACATATGATTTTACATAGTCATTCTCCAGTGACAAGTGGTGTTGAACAGGTTTATGCAATAGGCTTATTAATTAATTATAATTAATTTAGCTCATGAGCTGTAAGGGTTTTTAGAGCTAAGAAAGTACTTTATTCATCTCTCTAGTTTCTAGAGTTCCAGGAAAAAGATCTAAAATTAGATATGTTTTCAATAAATATTTAGAGAATGAATGAATCCATGAATTTAGCTATATAGTCATACTTAGATATGTTGCTGGACCTTTACATCTGCTTTCAGTCCACCTAACAAAAGTCTTCAGTTCAAGGGGCTGTCACATCAACAAAAATTATTAAATTCATTTTAGGAATTGCTATATGCTCATGACAACACTCTGAATGTTACCTGGTAAAACTAGAACGATAATCCTGAAGACAAAAACGTCTCAAACCCATTCATTTATTGATATGTTCAAAAAATATTTCTGAGCACTTGCTATATTCAAAGCACTGTATCAAAAATAGGAATATAACAATATGAAAGGACAGACATGGTTTCTGTTCTTACAGTCCAATGAAGGAGACAGATAAATGAATAATTATGAGTCTATAGTGAATGCTGTGAAAGAAAAGTTCATGGCCTAAACCAGTGGACCCAGTAGTTCTTAAACTTGGGCATCAGAATCACCTGGAAGGCTTGTTAAAACGTCAGTTGCTTGGCCTCATCCCAGAGCTTCTGATTCAGTGTGTGTGGGATGGAGTCCAAGAATTTTCATTTCAAATTCCCAGGTTACGCGGATACTGATCTCAGGGATCACATTCTGAGAACCACTGGCCGGGATAAGCTAAACTCCATAACCTCGTTATTTGAATTATAGCTTGAGGACAGGATAATTCAATAAAATAATAATATATATATGGTTACATTTCCCCCTCCCAGCCTTTTGAAGGAGGGAGCTTGATCTTTAGCAATTTCTTGCCACAATCATCTTGCAAGGTGGAAGCAGAAGGATTTTGAAGACTTGTTTTTTTTTTTTTTTGCTAACACCTACACTCAGTTTTTAAGTGTATGCTAGGTGTCCTTGAGGGGCGGGGAGAGGAGTATTCTTTGAGATCCAGCACAAAAAGGAAAGAACTCAGGTCTATGGATCTTGTATTTAGAGGGAAAGCTTGTACCATTTTTATGGCTATAAATCCTAGAGGCAGCAGGATGCTCTGGAGGTGGAGCACAGACTGCGGATGTTCTGGGGTACAGGGGCTTCCAGGCTTGCCTGTGATTCCCATGCCCACACCTGGGTACAGAAGCAGCAGAACGATCAGCCAGGAACCACGGAAGCTGTGGAAATGGACAGGTGGAGATTCTGGGTGATGACTAAGGGATGCCTGCCATCTCTACCCTCCATAATCTGGCATTGTATGAGACCTTGGGCTTATTACATCCTGTGGGAGGGAAGCACCTAATAACAGATTCAAGTTCCTGCCAGCTGTACCCAAGGAACACTTTGGCAAGGATTTAAATATATTTAATGAAAATGAATAGATGTTATTTCATACACACCTGAGTTTGTAGACTCAGATTTATACCTGCCTCTGTTAGTTAATAAAGCACTTGTAAAATTATTTTGAGAGTAACTTAGAAACCAGTTAACCCCTACTTCATATATATTTTCCATGAAGTTTTAGGGAAAAAGCTAATAAAATACTTCGTATTTAATATGCACTCAAATATTTTTTAAATTGCAATGACTCCATCAAGATGTTTCTAAATCATCCAAATATATCTGTGCTGAACATTCACATTAGGATGGTGGAAGCAATATATTGTAAGAGAGGCAATGTAGTGCTGTGGTTAGGGGAATAGGTTCAGGAATCTGCTTATATTCAAGTCAAGGCTATGTCATATGGTAATTATGTAACTTGGACACATTAGCTAAATATTCTGCGCCCAGTTTTGCATTTGAAAAATGAGTATAATAGTAGTGTTTACCTCTCAGAATTGTTATGAGGATAAAATGAACTATGTCTTTGGATTTTTAAATGCAAGAATTCAACATTAATGACAACTTATTGGTTATAGCCAAATTGCGTGAGTGGGTATTTCATGAACAACTTTCAAATAGACAAAATAAAACATGCTTTTTAGAGTATATGTTCCTTGGAGGTTTAGAAATCAGAAAATTCCTCAAAAGCCTACAATTTTTTTTGTTGTTATTAAACTGTGATCTGATTTAAGGCCTGGTTAACTGAGATTCTGTAAAATATTCAGTGCATTAACAGTGACAGTTTTAACATCAAGATAGGAAACATTGTCAAGATATTTAAACATCAGCTAGCTTGATTGTTTTTGGACTTCAGTGCTGTCTTTCTTCATTTTTGTCCTTCATCACTCAGGTTATAAAAATACTCATTACCTGGGGAAAAATACAGGGTGCCTACACATGCTTCAAGTGTGGTCCATTGTAGCATTACATTGGAGAATAACACAGGGTGTGTTTCCTCCTTGGTTATTTCATCATATTAAACATCTGCACATTTCATTTAAGCTTATATTATAGCTGGCTTTCTCGATTACAGACATACAGAATATTCTTCCCCCAAAAGCTCTGTTTCTTGTAACTCACCATCTCCTTTTTGATTCCTTAATTCCACTGGCAATTTGGAGCAGCCTGCTTACTCATGTTGTGTCTGCAGTTCTGGAATCTTAGCCCTTGAATCATGTAATTTTGGAAATCTTTGCTTTCTGTCTTATGTATTAACAGCAATCAGGCAGCCCCTTATGACCTTCCTGGAAACATCCCAAAAATACTTCGGCTTTTATTTGGTTTTTAGTTTGAAGGAATTCCAGTCAAGATAGCCTTAGGTTCCTGTCTTTGACTGGCCACCCAGTTGAAGACAGCTTCCAAGAGCTCTGGCTTGGCAAGTCAATACCCTCAGTGGCAATCTGTGGAGTTCCCAAATGTCACACAATCAATTCGTGATATCGAGGTTCAACAATTACAATTTAACTTCTTTTATTCCAAGGAAAAACTTTTCTAGGACCAATATATGGTACTAGAAATTCCTTTCTTTCCAATTTATTTAATCAATGGAAAGCTGGGATCCAAAGTAGGAAAAATGATCCAAATATAGGGTTGTAGATTTATTAAATAACAATATATTTTAATAAAACAGTAGTGGTAAACTAGAGATAAAGTTTATAGAGCATTCATTAATACAGTTTTTTCAATACTCTTAATAACCTACTACTGCATACAGGGCACATTACCAAATAATTGGGGAAACAAGAGTGACAAAGACCCATTCACTACCCACACCCCCGCCAAGAAACTTACAGTCAAAAAATAAACAGGTACTTTCAATATAGTGTATTATGACTAAATTCTGGGGATGGTGACAGAATGAAAACCAGAAACGTTATGAGAATGGAAGGCAGAAAAAGCTTCCTGGAGGGGGTCACATCTAAGCTATGACAAAATGGAGGTGAACAATTTAACCAGGAAGAGAAGGATGCATTTTGAGCATTCTAGGCAGAGGAAACAGTCTGTACACAGATATGTATTATTTCAAGCAATGTTAGACTTAGAGGCTTTCTATCCCATATTATACTAGTTGTGGGGGATTGTAAAAGTGACCATGAATTCCTCCCCTCCTTGTGTTCATAGCATGGTGTTACAGATCCTCCCATAGAAGTGAATATGTTTCTCTACCTTTTGAACCTGGCTTGACCATACAACTTGCTCCAGCCAAAGGGACATAAGCAAATGTGATATAAGTACTTGCACATTGAAGCCTTACCTTTTACTGTGCCTAGAACTCTGAGACCACTATGTTTTATGAACCTGAGTTAGCCTGCTGGAGGAATGAGAGAGCACATGGCAGAGAACGGAGGCATCCTGCAAGTAAACTGCCAGCTGCCCGGTAGAGGAAACATATGTAGAAGACCAATAACGCTGAATAATTCTCTGCTACCCTCCACCCGTTAAAGATGTACACGTCCAAATCCCCAGGACCTGTGACTATGTTAATTTACCTGGAAAAAGAACTTTGAAGATATGATTAAATTAAGGATTTTGAGATGAGGAGATTATCCTGGATTTTCTGGGTACACCCAATGTAATCACAGGGATCTTTATAAGAGGTAGGCAGGAAGATCATAGAGAAGGAGGCGTGGGGACAGAAGCCAGAAAGTCAGAGAGAGATTTGAAGATGCTACACTGCTGGCTTTGAAGGCGGAAGAAGGGGCCATGAGCCAAAGAATGCAGGCAACTTCTAGAAGCTGGAAAAGGCAAGAAAACAGATTCTCCCTTAGAGAAGCCTCCAGAAGGAATGCAGTTCTTCTGATACCTTGATTTTAGCCCAGTCAGCAGATTTCTGACCTTCAGAACTGTACGATGATAAATTTGAGTTGTTTTAAGCCACAAAGTGTGTGGTAATATGTTCCAGTAGAAATAGGAAGCTAATACACCATCCTTGATCATCTAATTGCCAGCCAACTGACCAGATGACCGCAGAAGCATGAAAGAGTCTAGGAGAGACCAGTCAGACCTGCTCAGGCCAGACCTATCCGGAGTACCCTGTTATCGTGAACTATAATAAGTGGTTGTTGTTTTAATTTACTAAGTTTTTCTTTTTTGGGGGGGGGGGTGCATGGTCTGGGAGTTGAACCCATGTCTCCCACATGGAAGGCAAGCATTCCACCACTGAACCACCCATGCACCCTTGTTTTCACTCACTAAGTTTTAAAGTGGTTTCTTACATAGTGATAGCCAACTGATAACATTAAGCCATGAATTCAGAATAAAAAAAAATGATATTTATATTAAGTTACTTAGAAGTAGTTATTTTCTATCTTATGAACTTTTTTGGTGTGTTCTTTACATCTGAAATTTCAAATGAGAATTTCATCCTCTCTTTCATCCAAAACAAATTGATTGGCCATATATATTGGGCTAGATCCTATCAGGGATAGTAGAAATGTGAAACTTGTTTCTGTGCTCTAAAAGCCTACAATTCCTTTCCTGTAAGTCTTATATTGAAACTTGATGCTTCAAGTGTTTGAGCTTAAGTATTCTCATCTTTAAAAAGGGATTAATATTAGTACTTGGCTGAGAGAATTGCTTCAAAGATTACATGAGAAAATGCTTGTAAATCATTCACTTTACATGACATACTGTAAGTATTTAATACATGAAAGGGGGTGAGGAAGACTAGATGGCAAATATATTAAAAAAGGATAACAATGAAAGACAATAATGAGAAATAACAATGGCTACTGTTTATTGTCTATCATATTTCAGACATTTTTTATTTGTGTTTTTTAGTACTGACAACAATACTGCAAGGTGAATATTATTATCTCCATTTTACGGATGCCAAAATTGGAATTCAGAAGGTTAGGAGTCTTGCTTCACAAGCCCAAAGTAGCCAGCATTACTAGGTCTCTAAGCCTGGACCACCTGATTCTGAAGTCATTCATCTTTCTGTCCTAGGTGGCCCACAGGTGATTGTAACCTAATCAGCTGCATTCACGATAGTCATTTAAAATACAGACCTGATCCTGTCCAGGCAATCCTTTCTATTTCTCCATTGCCTATAGATCAAATCCAAAATCCTTAATGAGATCTATTCAGCTCTCCATTACCTAATTGCCTACTTTACGTCACTCCCCTGTGCTCCAGTTAATACTGACATCTATCAACATTTTTTTTTTTTAGAATAACAAAAAATATTTTACTAAAACATAAGATTTACAGAAGTTTCCAGACAAGCCATACAAAATGGTCACAAGCTTCGTTTTTGAAGGGAGGATTCTATACTTGACAGCAAAGTCACAATGTTATTAGTGAGGACTGTGATGTTTGTTTAATGTTCCCATTTTGGTTCAAACAATCAAGCTTGTCCATCTACAGAGTCTAAATAAAGTTAGACTTGGCTAGAGGGTATATTCTAAAGAACAACTGGTTAGCCGCTTTTAACCAACACATTTAATTAGATCACCACAAAAGGCATGGGGGGGGGAAGGAACTTATAAAATAATAAAACTATCTCCCTCCTCAAAAATAAAAATAAAGAAAAACACCCACACCCCTGCAGCTAGCCCTGACAACTACCTTCATTCACAGTGCTTTATAATTAAACCATGATGGGGGAAAGAATAAAAGCAGGAGAGGGGCCACTGCTTTTAAACGTTTCGCAACAATCCAGATGATACTTCTAGCCTCTGCTCATGCTTTACAACAGTGAATCAGGACAAGACATAGATTTGCTAATGTGCATTTAATCACCAAAGGACTGAAGATGTCTGGGCTTTTATTCTGTAATGTTTCTAAGACTGTGTCCATTAAATGCAAACAAAATAAGAAGAAGTCTCGGCAGAACAGGAGAAGTGATGCACACTTGATGATCAGATCGATTTAAATATTATTCATGGCATATAGCCTAGTCCATGCTCTAGCTGTTTCTATGGCTTGGGCTTCGTTGGTCTTCCATTGCTCCGCTACATCATTTGCTAATGGATCATCTGGATTGGGAGCACTTAACAAAGCCTGGATCGATAGCAGAACTGTGCGGATCTGCAGTGCTGGGGACCACTTATCTTTCAAAATATCTAAACATATTCTTCCCAACTTGTCTACATTAGGGTGATAAATTTTGGTCATGAAACGTACTTTAGGGGCTGCCATTGGGTATTCTTCTGGAAGGAATAGTTCAAGTTTAAAAGTCCCTCCCTCAAAGGGGGAATCTTGGGGGCCAGCAATGACCACGTGAAAATAACGGGCGTTGCTCTCATCTGGTTCTGCTTTAATACCGGGAACTGGTTCTGCCAGCAAACACTGGGTTTCCTTGATAATCCTGCGGGGCAGCCCGGCCATCTTGTCAGATCCCGAGTTCGGCCTCTCATCTATCAACATTTTGAGTGTGTTGTACTCTCTCCCACTTCTGGACTCTTCATATATGCTATGTCCTCTCTTAAAATGTTTCTTCTTTCCTCTTGGTCTTGCTAACTCTCATATATCCTTCCAATTCCTGTCTGGCACCATTTTCTCTCTGGATACTTAGATTATTTTAACTCTCTTTGTTGTATCTTTTCTTAATGTTTTCTTCTTTCCTTTCTTATTCTTTACCTTTCAATTCCTTGTCTTATTGCCTGTCCTTTCTTGTAGTAGATAGCTCTTATGTTTATTTAGTTCAACAGTTTCCATTTTCTGG
This sequence comes from Tamandua tetradactyla, assembly GCF_023851605.1. NCBI lineage: Eukaryota > Metazoa > Chordata > Mammalia > Pilosa > Myrmecophagidae > Tamandua > Tamandua tetradactyla. Next base: position 153,199,827 of record NC_135332.1, read on the forward strand.
AAACTCTTCTCAATATACACAGGAATAATTTTTCAGAACCATGTCTGTTATTTCTAAGTGTGATTACCAATTAGCCTTATTCTAAGCCCCTGAGAAATTGATCCAGTAATGGGCATTTAACTTAATCCACCATTTTGTTTCTTTCTGCTAAGAAATTTGGAATTTTAATTTGGAATTGGAATTTTAAACAGAGATGTAGAGCCTACAAGGGTTCGGAACTGAGTCATGCTAATGACAGCTCCCTAACTCAAACATTTACCATACACGGTGTCTGAGTCCACGGTACCTCCAGGTCCCTACCTTCCCGAAGGCTTGGTTGTTCAATTCTTCTCTGGATTCCACAGTTTTCTTCAGTATCTTTCTAGCATCGTCCTCTTTCCCCTTAAACCAGCCAGAGCTGCTAGTTTCTGCTACTGCTAGACTATATGCTCTGTGAGTACAATTTGAGTATTTCTTCTCATTCTTTACCTGTTATAAACCTGATATTTTGGAAACATAATAAGAAAGACATTAACTCATCTCTAGATTTATCTTTTATATTTTTTGTGTTTGATAGACTCGTAAAAGAAAGCTACTGCATTGATTATTATTTAATTGAAACAGTCAACATAATCCTGAAGCTTTTCACAGAATGTCTCTATCCTTAAGACCATTGCTTGTCTTGTACTGTCCTCAGCTTAAAGTAACTCACATCTTTGGAATGCCCTAAGAGGACATTCTATCCTTTGTTAAGGGATTTATCCAACCACAATTATATTATTATGCCTATGTCTGTTGACAAATTCCAGGGAAAGTTAGAGGGAATCACATGGGATTTTTTTACTTGACTCAAATGAAACCAGTTTGGAATGAAAAGCAAAGATAATTTGTCTGAGTAGTGAAAGAAATTTCACAACTATAGAAAGTATCAATTCTGCTGTAGACTTTTCTTTTCATTGTATGCTCTGTAAATACAGTGTCTACTTGTTAAATGAGAATAGGGGTCTTAGTACTAGAAAACCTAACTTCTGTTTCATAGTATCTTGCTCTTTCAAGTCCCAGCTCTATATTACCTCAATTTTTAATATTATGTATTAATTTCTTAACCATCCCTATTAATTATACTTCTCTCTCATCAATCTTTGCATCCTCCACAGAATCATTACTTTTATGCCATCCTCCCTTATGCCAGATCCAATCAATCTCTAACCCTGAATCAATTCCAGAAACTCTCTTCTCTATTTTACCACATAGGCTATTGAACATTTTAGAAGTAAAACCGTATGACCACAAACTAAAACTACTACAAATTTAGGATTTTCACGTCCAACTAGGCAATGAATGCAACTTGGCAAACCTTTTATTTGATGCTGGTTAATAGTTTGAATTCTTTGTCTTTTAGTCGATAACTTTGCCTCTGTCTTAATAGAGAAAATAGAGGACATCAGATGCTAATAATTTCCCTTTTCTACTTTCTAAAAGTGCGCATGGTATCATTCATCCTTCTTTCCTGTATTAAGTGAAAATAAGTCTCTATTTATCAGGTGTCTTAGTTTCCTAACCGTGATCACTAACACCACAAAATGGGTTGACTTCAACAGCAAAAACTTGTTGACTCATGGTTTCAAAGGCCTGCTTCCTCCTGGAGCCAGTACCTTCTGCCTGGCTGGTAATACTTGGGGTTCCTGGGCTTTCCCATCACATGACAATTCACATGGTGGTGTAGTTTTCTTTCTCTTCTAGGTTCTGTTGTCTTCCAGCTTCAGATCCTCCATATAGCTTTCTTTGACAATTACTGAATTCTTCTGCTTATAAAGGACCTCAGTAATCTGGATTAAGATCAATCCTGCTTCAGTTGGCTACACTTTAATTAAAAGAGTATCTTCAAAAGAACCTATGGATAGTGGGTTCACACCTACCTGTACCCCACACGTTTTTCTGGGGTACATAATTTTATATGTGTTTTCTATCTCAAGCCTAACCTCTCCCTGAACTCGGCTCATGCATCTAACAGCTTCATTAGATATCCAGTGGGCTTCTCAAATTTATGTTAAAAACAAAGCTCCTGATCTTCCCTGTCAAAATCTGATTGTCCTAGAAGGTTCCCCCTGCCAGTTAATGGCATTCCATCCTCCCAGTTGTTCAAACCTCAAACCTTCAAGTCATCCTTGCTAGCCAAGTCGCTAAGATCTCTTGTTTGGATTACTACAGTGATCTTCTAATTGGTCCCCTTGCTGCCATCCTTGTGGCTCTACAATCTATTCTCAACTCAGCATATGGAGTAATTATTAGATTATGTTCTCTGCCCCAAACATTCCATTGCCTTCTCTCTTCTCAGTTCACTCCAAAAAAAGCCAAAGGCTTTGCAATGGCCTATAAAGCTATCTACCAACCAGTTTATCATTGCCTCTTTGACCCTCTGCCCACTGCCTTCCTCCTCATCCACCTACCTCCCTGCTGGCATTGATATGCTGAGCTTGCTTTGGCTTTAGGCCTTTGCATTTGTGGTTCTCTCTGCCTGAAACCATCTCCTCCATGATATTTGCCTGTCTTTTCCTTGGCTTACTTCAGGTCTTTGATCAAATATTTTATTCTCAGTAAATACTTTTTGATCACTTTATATTTAAAATTGCCCCCTGTTTTAGTTTCCTAACTGCTAAAACAAATACTATACAATGGGTTGGCTTAAACAGTGGGAATTTATTGACTCACAGTTTTGAGGCTAGGAAAAGTCTAAAATCAAGGCATCAGTAAGGCCATGCTTTCACCCTGAGCTCTGTGGCATTCTGGCACTCGCTGCTGGCATTCCTTGGTCCTTGGCTTTTCTGTCATATGGCAAAGCATAAGGCAGGGTTTTCTCTTTTTCCTTCTGGGTTCCATTGACTTCTAGCTTCTGGCTACATCCTTGGCTTCATCTCCGTCTCCAATTTCCTTTGGTTGTAAGGGCTTCAGCTATAATGGATTCAGTCTGGGTGCATCTTAACTAATAGCATCTTCAAAGGTCCTATTTACAAATGGATTCACCCATAGGACCAGGGGTTGGGACCTGAACATGACTTTTGTGGGGGAAATGATTTTATCCCCAATACCCCAACCCTCCATCTTAATCCCACAGACCATTCTCTTTCTCTCTCTCTCTCTCCCCCCCTCCCCCTGCCCCTGTCATGTCTTAAGCACTCACCACCATTGAACGTTCTGTATATTATCTTATTTTATTCATTGTTTCCTCTCTCTACAATTCAAGATCCATAAGAAAGGATTTTGTTTGTTTTATTTACCATTATATTTCCTAGCGTTTATGACAGTGCTTGGCACATAGCAGAAGCTCAACAAATATTTGTCAAATGAATTAACGCCTTTTTCTTGCTAAGGAACTTTTAAATTTATGCACAGTATGCAATCTGTACCGCTTCTTTAGGAACTGTTTCATCAGTTGTTCTCAAATTTTCCTGCAACTGTCCTCTCTCCATCCCATTTGAATTAGTGTTTTCAGCTTATAAACATAGTTAATATCACTAATCTTTTAAAAACTAATCTTCTCTGTAGTTCCTAATTCAGGCTGAGAACCCATTAAAATGTCAAGAAACACAAAATGGAATGAACACATCACAGGAAATATAAGGGGCTGGAGAACAAAAATTATATTTCAAAAAAAAAATTCTGGAAATTGGAAGAAGATGGGAGCAAATTGAAGGATGAAACAGAGCACAAGCAGCTGTAGCCTGGCATACATCTAGGCGGAAGCTTAGTTTGTGTGTATGTGTGTGTGTGTGTGTGTGTGTGTGTGTATTGTAGTGAGGGTAGCACTGTCACCTAAGTTTTTGGTGAAGCTCAGAGAGCACTTGGAGACCCATCTGTCAGGTAGAAAGGGAAGGAATGAGAAGAGAGGATAATGGAAGGGTCTCTTGAAGTGTATTTATAGAAAGCTGCATCAGTCTGTTCTCCCAGTTCCTTTCCCTGTTGTTATACACAGAGCCATTCACTATAGAGCTAGGGAGGATGCCAACATAAATGATTTCTTTATAGGCCTAATGTTACATCCCTGTGCCACTGGAAAAAAAAGAGATTCTAGTTCGCTCACACTCTAATGATTACTTAATATCAACTCACATTTCAATCTATTTCATATTTAAGTCTTGACTTTCTTATACAGTTGCTTTTCCTAGATTTTTTTTTTTTTTTTTACATGGGAAGGCACCAGGAATTGAACCCGGGTCCTCGGGCATGGCAGGCAAGCATTCTTACCTGCTGAGCCACCGTGGCCCACCCAATTTGCTAGATTTTATAACTGACTTTCTTTCTGCTTGAGAGAAGAAATATATGCTTTACTTGCATTGGCTCATTTAATTTCACAACAAGCATATGAGTTAGTAAAAACAAAAAACTGAAAACACTGGAGATGTCCATCAACGTACAAAAAATATTGGTTAAATAAATTATAGTGTAAGCTCACTATGGATTCGTTAAGAGGAAATGTGCTATATCTGTATGTACTGATGTGGAAAAAATATTGGAGATTAACTTTCAACTTCAAAATAAACAAAGCTCAGGGTGGTGCATTGGTGGCTCAGTGACAGAATTCTTGCATGCCATGCGAAGGAGGAGACCCAGGTTCGATTCCCAGTGCCTGCCCATGCCCATGCCAAAAAAAAAACAAGGCTCAGCACTATACATAAAGTAATTCACTTTCTCTCTCTATGTGTGAACATATATGTGTGTGCATGTGTGTGTGTGCATTTTTAAGGGAATAATTAGTAGGTGTATGATCTGCATTAAATGCAAATTTTCTTTTTCTCAAAATTAATTACAGGGAACTGGTAATTAGCTTTGCAATAGCTGGGAAGCAGGAAACCTTTTAATGTATATTTGTCAATATTCTCTGACCATGCTGTTAGGTAGTAGTATATCTTTCAAAGTATATATAATATATAGTAAAGGTATATTGTATACAAAATTTACATTAAACATATTACATACTTATCTGAATATAAGTATGTTATAAAACACACAGTGATTATTTTTTATGTGTGAGGCTGAGGTAGGAGGTGGGGTTTGGGGTGATTGATTTTTCTCTGTAAGCTATAGCATTCTTTTGAATTTTTATAATCATGAGCATATACTACTTTGATTTAGATTGATAAAAAATAAGGATGGAAATAATTATTAAATATAGCAGAGCAAATGACAGGCCCAGCCACCAAACTGCACTGGTTTGAATCCCATTTCTTTTACTTTCTAGCTGTATATGACCTCGGGTAATACATTTAATTTGTGTGTTCCTCAGTTTTTCCATTTGTAAAATAGACATAATACAAGTACTTGCCTTATAGGATTGTTGTGAGAATTAAATGAGTTAACATATATAAAATGCTCAAAAGTATGGTATCACTCTATCTGACACATAGTGAGTCCTGTATGTGATGTATTACAAATAGATGCCTACGCAAGGGAAAAAGAAAATCCACTGTGACTAAACTCAATTTGTTTTAATTTCCTCTAACTTGACCCATGTCTGTTTTACTAATGAACCAGGGTTTGAGAATCTTTTGAAGAGAAATATTAAGGGTTGAGTCTGGGCAATTATTTGAGATCTCTGAAGGGAATCAGGAATGGAGAGAATTTTAACATAATTGGAAGTGCAATTTGTATCCTAATCTTCATGCCTTGATCAATATTCTTATTCTTGAAGGAACTTTGTCTCCTTTATCCATTTTTTTTCTATATCCTATTCCTACCTAAATTTAAGCCCTACACCCTCCTGGAAGCCTTTGATGAAGTCTCCATCCCACTCAAAACTCTCTTGCTTCTCTTGAATATATTATTTGTTCATCATATGTAGCCTCATTTTGCATATAATATGTTCTGATTTTCTGGACCACAGACATTAGTACTCTATTGTAGGCTACCATTACATAGAATGCATTTTACTCATTACTATAGGTTTTCAGTTTATATTTATTTATTGGTAGCAATTTTTATGAGAAAACATTAATCTTTCCTTGACCCAAACTTTCCTGGAAGATTGTGTACTTTCTTCTTCTTTTCACAGCTAAACTTTTAGAATTGGAGGTCTGCAACTGCAGGACTGCAGTTTCCATTTGCACAGCTTGTTGCGTTTTATCCCATCACAAATTGCTTGAATCCCTCTCCTCTGCTGAAACTGCTCTTCCTGGGGTGCACAGTGAGGTGCCCGCTGAGGGGCCAGAAGAACACATGTGTCTTCAGTTTTCATTTTATTCAGCTTTTTAGCATCATCATCTTGACCATTTCCTACTTCTCGAAACGTCCCTGTTCTATTCTAGGAATATTTCTTCCTGGTTCATCTTCTATTTTTGTCCATTCCTTCTCAGTCTTCTTCATGGGTATCTGTATCTAAGAAGATTTTTTGTAGTTCTTCCATTCAACAGGTGGTTAATATAAGTATTAGAAATATAATTTACGATAAATTATTTAGTAAATATGGTTATCATCACATTTAATGAGTAGTATTCCTAAGAATTGACATTGTAGCATATCGAATAATAATTCCAGGGGAAAGATCATTATTAAGACAGTAGCATAGTTTTGGGTATCGTGAATTGTGGAAAAAAGTCTCTGTGAGATCATTAAAAGGCAATTTTCGAGTGTCAGAGGCAGAGTTAAAAGTCAACAGAAAGTGAACTGACAAAGCCAAAATCATTGCTAGAGAAAATTTAGAATGCAATTCTAATGTGTCCATGAAAATTCTCTTATTTTCCTTCCCCCAACTAATCTTTAATAAAATAAATACAAGAGTCTGCCAATTTTACAGTGCTGGTGAGGGCTCAGGGAGTGCTTATTCTCCACTCCTCTTTCCTTCCGCAAGAATTTTGTCCACTTTGTCCCTTTACTCTCTTTCCTAGGAGAGGCAAAATGATTTAAGGATTAGTGGATTTTGAAGGAGACCCTGGCACATGTGGTTCCTTCCTCCCTTCTTTGTCCTTGGGATCTGCCTACAGAGAATCTTCTCTGGTAGGCCATGGGGAAAATTTAGTGATACAAATTCAGAACTTGCTTAACCTCACAACAAGTGGGTGAGGAAGTTTACTTACTTCTAGGGCTCATGAGACATTAAGGGCATGTGTCAACTTGGCTAGGTTATGGTGTCTAGTTGCTTGGTCAAGCAAGCACTGGCCTGATTGTTACTGCTAGATTATTTCATGGATTCAAATAATCAGTGAGCTAATTGAGTCTAGGACCGATTACATCTACAATCAACCAAGGACATTGTCTTCAACAAGAAGAGAAATCTCAAGCGATGAGTTGAAGGCCTTAAAAGGAGAACTGATGATTTCAGTAGTCAGAAGGAAGAGTTTCCATGTCTGCTTCGACCAGTCAGCTTCTCCTCGGGAATTCGTTGAAAACCTTCATCAGGGTTCCCAAACTGGAGCCTTCCTTACAGAATTGGTACTTGCCCATCCCTACAATTGCATGAAGCAGTTCCTATAATAAATCTCATAACATTTACCAGATATATATATGTGTGTATGTATGTACGTACGTGTTGGTACATACCAACCAGTGTTGGTTCTGTTTCCCTGGAGAACACTGACTAATACATCTAAGAATTAGGAAGCCCGTTACTGCCACATGCCTGCTGTATTCTATAAGAATCTTATTTCTGTTTCTATCTGCCTGACTTCTTTATCCATCTCTGCTGATTCAGAATTCCAGAGGGGAAAACAAGGGTGTTATTTAATAGTCCTTCCCCTAATTCCAACATTATCTTTAACAGTCTCTCCCCAGATACATTCTTCTACCCTGTGGTAGCTCAGAATACAAATCTTTCTATGATTTCCTTGAGTTAAGACATAGGCCACTCCTAGGTTAATTTATGCTCTAAAAAGAGAGATGTGCACTCTCCTGTGATAGATTCACCAGATACAGCTCCCAATGGTGAATTATTCTAGAATTTCTGTGGGCATTCATTTTTTTGTTCCCTGTCTTTGTCCTGTACATAACAAAATAAAGAAGATACTACTACCTAGTATAGTAGTAAATGGCTAGAAATAGGTGCAGGGTAAGTCCTGCTTTCTTCTTTGGAAAACTAGTTTTCATCTAATATTATATTGTTCTCCATTTTGCCAGGATTTTTTTTTTTCACTCAACCTGAATGAAAACGAATTTGTTCAAAATTCTGGAATTTTTTTCAGGAACCATTTTTATATAAAAGATCACAATTGACATTAGGCTCAGAATCTATAAGAAATGAAAATTTTTTTTCTCTGGGAGTTTCTGTGCTATATAATAGTCATTAAATCTATTTTATAGTATTCACTTGAGAATATTAAATATTAGAGACTTTTATAGACAATTCCAATCAGCTTCTCTAACTTATATGTAAGGGGAATGTTGCCTCATTCCAGGTTATAAGGAGAATGTCTGGCACAGTTAAACTAAGGTTCTAATCTTGGGCCATGTGAGGCCCAGCCAGCTTATTTAGCAAAGATTTACAGAGTAACTACCTTTTATGTAGCATGATGTTTAAAAATGTGGGATCCAAAGGTCAACCAGACCTGGCCCTTGTCCTTGAGACTCCTACTCATAAATGGGAGAGTCAGATGTGAATTCAGCCAACAGACTGATCTTGCCCTTCTACGGTGCCAAAGTAGCCGGGCTGGGCACTGGCCAAATGGATTAGTGCTAGGTTTGGGTTTCCAGAGGTGGATCTTGAGTGAGTTAGCACTCCGACATGTCCAGGATAGGGAAGAATTAGTTCATAAGTTAAAAAAAAAAAAGTCCTTGAAGATGCCAAGAGCTATCACTTTTGTCAACAGAATTTAATTGCCACTAAAAACCAAAGGACTGGTAGTAAAGTAGGCACTAGGATGAAGCAGAGAATGAGAACAAGACAGGAGGAAAATGAGAAGACCCAAATCATTGCAGAGAACAGGCTGGCCAGCCTGTGACTCATTTCTGGTGGCTGATGGCCATGCAAATTGTGAGCTTAAGGCACTTAGTTGGGAGGACACCAGCCAAGCCCTAGATTGTCATGGTTTAGTGAAAAGAGAACAGGAAAATAATAAGTTATTTTCAGCAAATTCAAAATTTGTTTTAAACAAGTAGATGGGGCTTCCCCTAGAAGAAATAGAGTTATGTACAGATAGGAAACATAAAATAAATAGGAACATTGACATTTCCACACACATTTTGATCCTCCATGCTTATACTTGATTTATTTTATGTTAAAAACAAGCCCTTGAAGAAGGGTAAAAATCAAATAAAAATAATCAGAACCATATATGTATTGTTCAAAGACACAGAACATCTGAGTACACGTTTTATGACATAAATACCCAAAATGGATAGGCTGTGGATATTTTTCTCTAATAGTGATTATGGGTGCACACCAATTCATGCACACTTTCAAGTCTGATTTACTTGGAGAAGCAAAGTAAAGGGCAGACAGGAGAGGGTGGGGTGGGGGCAAGGAGAATGCCTTCTAGGGGTAATTCAGATGGGACCATGGAAGCCTGGTCTTAAGCTTAAACTGTGCTGGGATTAGATTTAAGAGGCATTAAGGATGAAGAAGTAATGGATACATAAAGGGGGGGGAAAAAAAAGAAATGAGACAAAGATGATGCTGGAGATTTGAACCTGTATAACTCAAAGTTGAGAGACCAAACCTGTTTTCAGGCTCATTCATATGAAATTTGAGATGGCACTAGAGTCTAAAGTGCAAATACTCAGTATACATTGGCAAGTGAATCTGGCCTGGAAGTAGTATTTATAAAGAGGAAAAATTAGCATAGATAGGGAAGTCTATATGTACTAATGATTTGCCTACTGTCTTTCAGTTCAAGCCTATCCTTCTATACTCTGTTCTAGGATGGTGGGGCTAGAAGTCTGCAAACTGTATTTCACAAAGTCGCAGATCCAGCTGGCTTCCTGTTAGGACTTTCTAATGAGAGGCACTGGGCAGAAGACTGGAAGATAGGTGAAATGGCAAAGAAGTTCTCTTCCTGCTTTCCAGCTCCTGTTAACCTTTCCTCAGCAGTAGCTGATAGATGCAGCCCTCTGAACATCAAACACAAGTTATCATTCTCCCCCACAACCCCAGTCACAGGTCTGAACACCAGTGGTTGCATTGTCCAGATGTCCAGTTGTGGCCCCAAAACTACCTTTACTCAGAAGTGTGTGTATTTGTTCTATGGAAATCCCATTGATGATGCCAGAGTTAGATGTGAGTTAACCCTTTGGTCATCAGTGTACTAACTCTTTGATGGCCCTCATCTGTACTGCTGGTTTGTGGTAATATCATTTTTCTTTCTTTTTGTTCCTCAGCCCTAGGACTGATAGCTATTTCCCCCATGTAGTAAATCTATGTTACATCAGCATCCACAGTTACTCATTCAGTCTCCCAATACCTGTGTAACTACTTCTTGATATTAAATTTTTTTTTTTTTCTTGACAGGACTTTGACTGAAAAACTATGAGTAGTATTGTTATAGTTTCCTGGGCTGCTAAAGCAAATACTTTGAAATGGGGTCTGGTTAAAAAATTTTGCTTGATTTAGGGCAAGCAAAGGAGGCTCAGTGGCAGAATTCTCGCCTGCCACGCCCGAGACCCGGGTTCGTTTCCCAGAGCCTGCCCACGAAAACAGCAACAACAACAAAAAGGTGGCGATTTATTCACTCATGGTTTGAGGTTGGAAAAAAAGTTCCGTTCACAACCTCATCCAGGCAATATTTTCTTCTCAAAGACTGGTGCCCTGGGCCTGGCTGCTGGGGCTCTGGGTTCTTCGCTTGTCACGAGGCATGTGGCGGTGTCTCTGGGTCTCCCTCTTCTTCGGGGCTCCGTGAGGCCTAGATTCTGGCTGCTCCTCTGGGGCTTTCTCTCTGAATTTCACTCCACTTATAAAGGGCTCCAGCAATATGATTAAGACCAGTCCTAATTGAAGTGGGCCATACCTTAACTAAATAACCACAGCAAAAGGTCCTTCTCACAATGGGCTCGTACCCACAGGAATGGATTAAATTTAAGAACATGTATTTCGGAGGTCCATACAGCTTCAGACCTCCACATGCATCATTCTATGGGGAAAAATATAAAGAGGGTGTGCTAGTTAGGAAGCTGATGGAATGCAATATACCAGAACTGAAGCAGGTTTTATAAAGGGGAATTTAAGAAGTTATATAACATGAGTATAGTTCTATGGAAGTGAAAGTGTCCAAATTAAGGCACCAACAAGAGGTTACTTTCATTCAAGAAATGCTGATAGGTCAGGAACACCTCTGTCAGCTGGGAAGTCACCTGGCTGGCATCTGCTGATCCCTTGCTCCTGGGCCATTGCTTTCAGCCTCTGTTCCTGTGGGGCTCCCTCACTTGGCTTCTCCAGGGCTGGCCTTCATCTCATGGCTTCCCTTGGCTCTCTCCAGGTTCTGGTTTGGTTAACATCTCATGGCAATGTCTGATGGGGTCCAGGCATTTCCAAATATTCGTGTCTGTGTTTTCCACACATCCACATCTGTGTCAGCTCTGCTGTGAAGTTTCTGTTGGCCCTGAGGCTTCTGTTGTTTTCTTGCTCTCTCCAAAATGTTTCCTCTTTTAAAGGATTCCAGTAAGCTAATCAAGACCCACCCTGAATGGGCAGAGTTACATCTCCATATAATCAAAAGGTCACACCCACAATTGGGTGTGTCTTATCTCCACAGAGGTGATTTAATAAAAATTTTTGCCCTATAATATTGAATTAGAATTAAAAGAAATGGCTGCTTCCACAAGATTGGATCAGGATTAAAAAACTTTTCTGGGGTAGGTACATAATACTTGCAAACTGGCACAGAGGGGAAGTAGTAAAAGGCTTAGAAAGAGAGGTTGTAAAAGGAACAACTAGAGGGATGGCAAGAAATTCAGATGGGCATGGTAACAATAGAAAAAAGTTTTGTGGTGTGCAGCTTCTGATGTAGCTGTCTTTTCCTCATGGTATTCATGGTCTTATGTAATCTTCTCTCCTTGAGTGTGACCTAACCTACTGACTCACTTTTTTTTTTTTTTTTTAGAGATCATACCATTCTATGCAATCATTAATTCTTAACATCATCACATAGATGCATGATCATCATTTCTTAGTACATATGCATTGGTTTAGAAGAACTAGCAACATAACCGAAAAAGATATAGTGACTCACTTTTAATGAATGGAATACAGCAAAGGTGATGACCTTCTGAGATTAGGTTACAAAAAGCTATGGCTCCTTTTTTGATCTCTCTCTGTCACTTTCGCTGTCACTCTTGCTCTCTTGCTCTCTGACTTTTCTGGGCTTGCTTACTCTAATAAAGTGAGTTGCCATGTTGTGAGTTGCTGTATGGAACAGCTCATGTAGCAAGAAACTAAGGGAGACTTCTGCTGACGGTCAGAAAGGAACTAAGGCTGTCAATCTTACTGCTTGCAAGGAATTGAATCCTGCCAACAACTACTTGAGTAAGCTTAGAAGTGGTTTCTTTCCATAGAATTCTAGCTGACACCTTGATTGCTGAGCCAGAGGCCCAACTGAAGGCTGTGCCCGGGTTCCTCACCCATAGAAACTGTGATAATGAGCGTTTCGTGCTTTAAACATCTACAATTTGGAGCAATTTGTTATGCACAACTTACTGGCCCAAGCTTCTTCCAAGTTACTCCAACAAAATTCTCATTGTCCTTTCCTGGATCTTGTACCTATCCCTCAGGTTATGGCTCTAAGGCTAGGGGAGTGGAATGCTTTGATTTGCTGGGTTTGGATTATGTGCTCACCTGCAGAGGTGAGTGAGGGAGGTGAGTGAGATCAGTTCCACTAGGATCATGGGAATGGATGGGTAGGTGAGTCACCAAAGGAATATTGGAATGCTGTTTCAATATTTAGAAGGAGTGAAACTGATCTTGCTCATTTCTCCTCACCCCCAGATTGGCAAAGCATATATCTTCTAAATAGAATAGAGGAATATCAGAATATCAAATGCAGCTGAAGACAAGGATTATGAGGAAGAAAGAAGATATCTATATTTACCAATAATCCTGAATGTGATAAAGGCTGCAGGCTGTTGAAGGAAAGAAAGTTTTGCAGCCAGGCAGATGCTAATCTGATCTTGTTCCAGCTATTTAGTAATTTTATAATCTCTGGAAAATCAAATAATCTCTCTGAGCCTCAATGGTAAAACCAAAATTATGATCCATGCTTTACAAATTGAATATGATGATTAGAAATACCACCTCTGCACACATAGCTATTATTATGAGAAAACTTCCAGAGAATAGTGGTGGGGATATTAGTGGTGGGAATGGAAGCCACAATATGGATGGGGAGGAGATATGCATAGTGGGTATAATGCTTTGGTGCAAAAAATGTAGCAAGTAAAATAAAATATAGAAATAAGATGATAGACAGAAAGCAGCATCAAGTTAAACTTGTTTTTGCCACTCCCTTCTCTTCTCCTCCCTTACTTTCCCGCCTCCACCAATATAGGGCAGATAGGTGAAAATTGGGAAAACTGGTAGAAATAGCCAACTGAAGAACATAGAGAAAGGAAATAAATGTGAGGACTCAACAACTGATTCAGGAAAAGAGAAGGAAGGCCATTCCTCCTCCATGACAAGATGACAGGTGGAGATAGAGATGCCAAGGTAAGCAAGAGTTTGATCCAGATGGCTGGACATTACAGATTGACAACCCCCACCACCAACAACCACTGTCACAAGTACTCAATGGACTATTTGGAGTCTTTATTTTACTCGTGCTTTCTGTAGCAAGTGACACTCTTGTTCACTTTCTCTTCCTGGAATATTTCTCCTTGGTTGGTTCCCATGAAATGATCTTCTTTGGATTCTCAATCTCACTTAAACCTATCAATACACTTTCCTTCTGGCTGTCTCCTAAATGTTGGTGACTTTCAGGCCTGCATCCTTGTCCCCTTTCTCTTTCCATTCTATGTGCTTGTCTTAGATGAGCTCATCCATTCCCATTGCTTTGGTTTGCAATTGACTGTTGATAATTCCAAAATCTGTGTCTCCATTAGGGATTGTATATGCAATTAAATGAAAAATGAATTAATTTTAAATGAAAACATGGTGCTCTACTAGGAATTTTGAAGCCTCTGTGTGAACCCTTGATTCAAGCTCTGACATCACCTCCTTTGTGCTTTTGCTCTAGCAATTTCTGATCCATTTTAGTCCAACTAATAGGCCATACTAACTTAAACCTCTTGGTCTTTGCACATAATATCACTGCCTGAAAAGCTGTCACTCTTCTTGCGCTACAGACACTGGTTAACTCAAGTATTGATTCTTCTGTACATTTCCCCTTGGCACCTCCAGCTAGGGTCACTGGCTCCTTTCTCTGGGCCCCACTATTCCTGTACATACTTTCGGCCACAGTCTTAGGCCTTGGAATATGAAGCATAGTTTATATGTGTTTCTCTATCATCCTGTATACTTTGACAACAATATCTGTATCTTTTTTGCCAAGCAGAATTCTTCACATATGTGAGGATTTGGAACTGTATGCTGCCCAGAAAAACATGTTCTTTAAGTTAATCTATTTCTGTGAGTGTGAACCCATTTTAAGTAGGGCCTTTTGACGAGACTACTGCAGTTAAGGTGTGACCCACCTCAATAAGAATGGGTCTTAAACCTTTTATTAGTGTGCTTTATAGGAGAATGAAATGCAGACAAGAGAAAACCTACAGGAAGCAAGAAGTTGAGACAGAATCTAGAAGGAAGAGACCAGGAGATGCCACCATGTGCCTTGCTGTGTGATAAGCTAGGATTAAGGATCACCAGCGCCCAGTTTTGGGGAGAAATCATCATTCTCCCAGAATGTCACATTCTTGGGGAAAAATCATCACCTAGATGATGCCATGCTTTGAACATTTTCCTGGCCTCAAAGCTGTTAGCTAAGAATATTCCCATGGTTTAAGCCAACCCATTTCATGGTATTTGTTTCAGCAGCCAGGAAACAAAAACGACATATATTACCTCCTCACTAAATACTATTTGTGAATTTACTTATGAATTAATAAATAAGCACATGTAGTTGCTTTCCTTTTTCCTAAAAATGACACTATTCTAGTGACTTTGAGTAATTTAACTAAGAAGACTTAATACCTGGCTGATGGCTGTTTTCACTAGGACCAGATGAAAGAGTGTCTTGTGTTAATAAGCTTGAATATTGAGATTTTATCCATTAAGTATACCTAGAATGGCCATCATTCTTCTCCCCTTTGCTGACTTACAAGTTTACAGGTCTCCTTCCTTTATTTAACTGTATGTTCCTTCCGGCAAGAAGCTAAATCTTTTTCATCTCGGTATACAACACCCCCAAAACATCCCTCACACCCATTACTGCATAGCGTAAACCTAACTCAGATCCTAATTCTTAGAGAAACTTTGTAAATGTTGGGGAAATTAATAAATGAGTATTACCTGGGTAGGTAAAGATTTAAACATTGCCCGCTGTGGCATTATTTAAACTTACAGTTAAATAGTTGTGCCTCCCTTATGGAGCACATGTTTATAAAATGATTTAAGCACATCATTCACACATCATAAAGCTGTCCCCTTTTAATGCCTTTGTTACTTTTTATTGTGAAACAGTGAGCTGTGATTTCCCTCTGAGGGTATTTAGTGTGGGCAGTGCAGTTCATTGGGGAGAGGAGGACATATTTTAACTGTTGCTTATTTCTTTGGTAGCTCCAGTTTGCCATGTCTGAAAAAATGCTACAATCACTGGCTTTCTTATGCTACATATGGAACAAGAAAACAGCCTGCGGTCAAGGGCAATGACTAAATAAGGAGGTTGGGGTCCCTCTTGTGATGAAGTGTGGTTTAGTATTAAAAAGCAATCCTGTGCCTACCCATGCAAAAAAAAAGCAATCCTTCATTTCCAAAGATTGAATACGATGGTACTTAAAAAACAATCCCATATGGTTAAATTTAGGGCCCTGAAGAAATTCCACCCAACAACCTTCTCTGTAGCAGTTTCATTTGATTATGATTTGGATACATTTTCATTTACTTTAAGGTTTTCCCTTGAAATTACCTTTTCTGGGATTCTTAAATCAGTGGCAAGAGAACTGTTGGCCAAAGGAATACCGCCTCCTTTATACAAATGGTCTCTTTTAATTATATGATTCCCATTTAAAAGTTGCTCTGTACAGCCAAGATGTTTTCAGTTTGTGATTGTGAAAGAACTGTTTAGTGATTTTTGCCACTGAACCTGGTCTTTTTCTGACTCCCTTGCAACTCTTGCTTTTTTGTCATTGTTGAGGTCATCTGAGAAAGATGGCAGTTTTTGTTTTCAGTTTAATATTGGAGGCTTTCAAAGAAAAGAAAAATTGACATGGATCATTGCTTATTGCTTAGTATTTCAGTATTCATTCAACAAACATTTATGGAGCACTGGCTTTGAGTCAGGCACTGAAGACATGTAGATGTTCATATATCCAAGGAGCCGTGTTTATGGGGAAAACATTTAAGCCTGTTAACAATTTTTAATCAGTGTGATGAGTGCTGTTTAGTGTAAGCACAAGTTGCTTCAGAGATATGGAAAGACACATCTAATTTCACCATGATGGTATTGGCCTCTCTCCTGGGGTGGCTGATGCCCTGTCCTTAGAAGAATTGTGGGAGTCAGGGAAGGACAGGGAGTGAAAAAACAGATGAGATGGAAAGGATCTTCTGAAGAGGCAGGAATTCGTGAAACTGCAAAAAAAATTTTTTTTTTATTTCTGGAAAATAATTTGAAATAAATAGCTTTTTTTCAAAATTCAAAGAAAATTAAATGCCAAGAAGAGAATAATAAGAGATAAGGCTGATGAAAAAAAGATACTCTCCATATCCAATTTTCTATGACAAATGGATCCTAAAGGTAGTAGGCTTTATTTTCTGAGTGAAGTAAGAGATGGTGCTGGAAATGCAAGAAGCTTCCCACTCCAAAGAAGATGGACAGTGGATAGGGAGGGCAAAGGACTTGGAGGACAGTCTGGATAGAGGAAGAAGCAGGTAGGACAGTTTGAGGGGAATGTGGTAGAGAGACGGGGAGACAGGGAGACGGGAAGATACACACATGCACATACACACAGACACATAGAGCGAGAGACGTGACACAATGATGGACACACCAAGAGAAAAGACCCATTCAGAGACAGAGGCAGAGGCAGAGGGAAGGGAGAGAGAGACGGGAAGCAGGGAGAGAGACAGACACGCACACAAAGAGACAGACACGCACACAAGGAGACAGACACGCACACAAAAGAGACAGACACGCACACAAAGAGACAGAGACACACACAAAGAGACAGACACACACACAAAGAGACAGACACACACACAAAGAGACAGGCACGCACACAAAGAGACAGACACACACACAAAGAGACAGACACGCACACAGAGACAGACACACACACAAATAGACAGACACACACACAGAGACAGACACACACACAAAAGAAGACAGACACGCACACAAAAGAGACAGACACACACACAAAGAGACAGACACGCACACAAAGAGACAGACACACACAAAGAGACAGACACACACAGAAAGAGACAGACACGCACACAAAGAGACAGACACGCACACAAAGAAGACAGGCGTTAAGCAGAGCAGTGAGAGTGGCAGACGTAGTGGCTACCAGAGAGAATAGAATTTTAGGGAAAGATGACTACTTACAGAGGTTTCCAAGAGAGGTTTCCTGTGTACTGTGTCAGGTAATGCCCTTTGTTTCTCCACAAAAAGTTCCGTAAAACTTTACCGTGCTTATCCGTGTGTTTAGGATTAGGTTTCTGCCTTTGGATGTTAACATGTTCGTACCAGCCCCATTGAAGCCCAGTTACACTCAGTGGAGGTGAGCCTTGATCAGATTGGGAAAGGCCTGTGCTCCCCATTTGGGGGCTGGATTTCCTCAGAGAAAAGCTCATGGTCAGCAGGGCCTGAGATTTGTCTGTTTGGGCCCCTGTTCTGTATTCTTGTGCATCAAGAGCTTTTGCAGATTTCTGGCTGCGTGTCAGGATGAGCAGCTTCAGCATCGCCTCACTTGGGGAGTCTTTCTGATCCTGGCATATGAGGTTAGGTGTCCCTCCTCGGGGTTCCCATAGAGCCCCTTCACCCCATTTACTGCAGGTAGAACATGAGTGAACCCTAGTCACCTGGGGCCACTGCATCCTCATTCTTCAGAGATTTAAAAAAAAACAGATACTAATATTGTTTGTTTCAGTTTCCTTGATTGCTCAAGCAAATTCCATAAATGAGCTAGCTTAAACAATATATTAGCCTATGGTTTCGAGGCTAAGAGCAAGTCCAAATCAAGGTGATGCATTTTTCCCAAAGACTAGTGTTTTGGATTGTCTGCCAGTGACCCATTCTTAGCTTATCACATGGCAAAGCAAATGGCAGCCTCTCCTGGACTCTGTATTTCAGGTTTCATTGATTACAGCTTCTGGTTGCTCCCTCTGTGGTCTTCTCTCTCTCTGTCTGAATTTCATTCTGTTTATAAGGACTCTAGTAATAGGATTAAGGCCCCTTCTGGGTCACACCTTAACTGAAGTAAACACATCAAAAAGTCCTACTTACAAATAGGTTCACATTTACAGGAATGGACTAAGTTTGACAACATGTTTTTCTGGGGTACATACAGTTCCAAACTACC
The DNA here is from genome assembly GCF_023851605.1 of Tamandua tetradactyla. NCBI lineage: Eukaryota > Metazoa > Chordata > Mammalia > Pilosa > Myrmecophagidae > Tamandua > Tamandua tetradactyla. The sequence goes on from NC_135332.1 coordinate 153,218,451, forward strand.
ATACTGTTAAACTTGATATCAGTAGAAACACTGGATTCTGACATTTTAGAGTGAAAGGGTACGATATATATATACAGGAAACTGGCCCACTTGTTCATTGGTGTGACTTTACTAAATGGGCCCTAGAGACTAATCCAATGGAAAGAAATAATTGCAGAGTTTATTCAACCCAGCCAGCCAAGCTGGGACAAATTCTGTGCATTGATTTGCTTTTCTAACTCATCAAAGTCAAGCTAAAGGTGCAGTGGCTTTCAGATACCTGCTAATGAATTTTATTGTCCCCACATTACCTAGAAGAAACATCTGGGAGATGTTAAGACGTAAGGGTAATAATAAATGGCAAAGTTAGGTATAGACCATAGATTTTCTAATACTACTCTGCTATATCTACTCTATTATACTCACTTCGAAGGAGTTTAATTGTTTGGAAGATGAATATAAATACTCAATGATCTCTGTGTACTAACTCTTTATGGATTATCAAGAGGCCAGGTGGAAAGTATGGAAGTTGGATATGACTTAATATCATTTTTTTCCTGAGGAACTGTACAGATTTTCATGCCTGCTAATGGTTATATATGTAGATTTCATTGTTTGCTTCCATATGTTAGCACAACTAAGTGTGGGTAGTTAAATACCATGGGACAGGCCAGGTTGAGAGGGTCTAGGACTTGGAAACAGACCCACTCACTGTGATGGTGCCTTTTCTGTGTTAAAAACCACTTACAGGTGAGGGAGTAACTGTAATCCAGCAAATGGAGCATCATATCCAATGATTAAATTACTATCTAACGGGGTAGCTGGACCAGCAGCTGGGAATAGGGGTGGGGGAGAGAGGACAGGAGTGTCTAATGGGAAATTTTTGTTTTAATGGGGAAATTATGGTAATAAGGATTTTGAGAGCAAAATGATATTCTGGAATCCTGAATGTGGAGACTGGGCATCATGGACAAAGGGTAGCTGGAAGTAGAAGCCCAGCTACTGAGGTACAAACACAGGAAATCCTGGGTCATGAGGGCAGTACAGCACTAAAAATGCAAGGAAGGTTTCAGCCACAACAATTTCTAAATGTGTTAATAGACTGGGAACTCAGATATTAAAATTGGGAAAAGAAAGTAAGACTGAACCAGCAGGAAGCCTGATGATACCCAGTCAGAGAATGGTGATTAGAGAAGCCTAAAGCCCTTTTGTCTAAAGTCAGGATTGGTCCTAGAGAATGAGGTCATCTAAATTGGAGTCAAGATGTAAAGAGAGAGGGAAGTTGTAAAGTCTGGGGAGCAGCAAGGGCTTAATACTTGCTTCCTGAATAGATAGCAGCACTATTTTGGAGCATCTGACTCAGCTGCTGATGCAAAGATGTATAAGGAGATGGAGATGTTGCTCAAAAGGATGCTTGGTTCAAAACAATATGCTTCCAGCACTTGCAGCACAAAAATAGTAATGTAAAATATCTGCGAAGATATGAAATATCAGGAGTAGTGCCAGGAATATACTGGTTAATAGGAACTATGCATAAAGAATGAGTAAAGACTGATCCACTTGCTTTTGCAAAAAAATATTTATTTTTATTGCGATAATGTTGAATAGAAGACGGTGGAAGGAGAACACAACACATGATGAAAAACTGAAATAATAAAACCAATCAAAATTCTTAGGCACAGGTTTCATTTATTTGGACTGAATGAATCCAGACTTTCCAACTGAGAAACTTCCACTAAGAGAAAGCCTGGCTATATAATCTTCCAGAGAGCTGCAATCTTCAGAAATAGGTTCCCATGTATTATTTAATAATCACATGGTGACATAGGTGTTTATCTCAGATTTACCTAATAAGCATTATTTACTTAACAGCTAAATCCCCATGTAAAAACCATGGTGATTCCAACAATTTCAGCATTAGTATACATGTTGGCAATGATTCCTAAAAGAATTCAAAAGCATCATCATCAAGAAATGGGTCCAAAGAATCTGATAATTATGTTCTGGAGTACAGTTTGAGTAGCGTTGAATATCAGATTTGTGGTTATCCCTACCAAACCCATATCCCCTTTAGGTATGTCAAATTGAATCACAACTTATGACACAGGGGTGAATGTAGAAGAGGACTTTCCTTTTACTCACCTAATCCACTATATAAAATTGTGCTTATGCCACTCTATCTGGCCTTACATTGTGGCTTTCTCTCTTCTATAAAATTTCAGTATTGAGCGATGGATGATGGAATAACAGAAGAAGGAAAAGAATACAGATCTTACAAAACATACTTTGGTCACATTCCATCTCTTGGCCTAGATTTAAAATCATCACATTTAATGACTCAATGATTTAAAACCAACTAACCAAGAAAACAGAATCTTACCCAAATACTGTTTTAATTACATTTGCCATGTGAAGGGAATGCCCCATGATAAGTAATTCAATCCAAGTGCCAGTTCTTGGTGCAAATGAATTCAGGCCATTTGGTAGCATTAACAGTAATGATTTTGCTCCCATCTCCTTTCTAATCCAAACTGGTTTATCCATAATGGGCATCTGAAGTTATCCATTGAAAATAACCTGGTTCTTCCTGCACTCCAGCTTAAACAATGGCTAGTTCTCAAATTAACAGTTGCAAGGAAAGGTCTAATCACCCTAGGTAGATTGATTTTTTTTTTTTTTTTTTTTTGGTGTGGTGAAAAGGATCTGTGTGATTTTCAAAGCAGCCTGTGACATAGTAGCTGGAATCTAGTCGGTCTGTATTAAAGATGATTCCATGTCCTGGAGTACTGAATGCAAGTCCTAACTAATGACAATTGGCTGGTTATTCTACTTTTCTGAGTAGGCAGACAAGACTGATCAATCTCACAGAGATGCAGAAAAGATGAACTGATAAAATATTAAGTTTTATTGGTCAAGATAAAATATTATAGCTAAATGATATATTTTTCTTTCATGATGTCTGAATGTGGATTAAATAATTCCCTTTTCCAGCAAGCTGCATCAATTGCTCATTCTGGAAAGGATTTTCTTTTTCTTTCTTCTCTTTATTCTTTTTTCTTCTCCAACATCAAATTTGCAGTCATAGCCATAGATTTTCTAAAAGAAAACTGTCCTACCAAGAAGGTAGTTTCAGGTCGCCATATTGTACACCATGTGGCCCTGTGTCATGTGATTCTCGGGTGCTGAAACTAGATGAGCCACTGCGCCAAGGTTAGTCAATCCATAATATGGCAGCCCCTTTGATGTGACATTGTTCAAAAGTTCTGTTGCAAAAAAAAAGATGAAAGGTTACTAGCTGAGCCCATTAGATTCCTTCTCTAAGGAATCTGCACTGCCAGATATGAAAAGAAAGAACTCAGAAGTATCAGGAAGAGTAGTAGAGAGAACAAGATGTATGCAGAGAGTAGCTATTAGTTAAAAGGTATAGGTCTGGATTGAAAATCCGGGAGCTATTGCTGCTGGTTTCTAGAACTGTCTTAGATTCTGAATAACCTTTGACACCAACTTCCATAAACTCTACTCTGGTGTCTACCTTTACTGACATCTGGTTGTTCAGTTTACCTTGGCTCCTGGATAGACTGGCCATATGACAGAGAACTTGCTTTCTTACTTCAATACAATCAAGCTCTCATTACTTAAAGTAATTTCAGTCAGTCCCTTATGACAATAACAATAATAAAAGTGTAAATAGAAGTTTGGACAGACAAACTGTGAAAAATCTGTTTTAAATTGGAGTTACCATCTGCTCTACTGCCTGACAAGATGAACAAACTGTGCTACTAGATTTTCTTTTTCTTTTTGCGTGGACAGGCACTGGGAAACAAACCCAGGTCTCCAGCATGGCAGGTGAGAACTCTGCCACTGAGCCACTGTGGCCCATCCGCTATTAGATTTTAAACAAGAGTAACAACATTAAAACATCAACATTAAAACACCCATACTCTCTCATTCCATTGTTCTTCCTTCTTGAAATTTAGTTTTACTACCCACTCTAACCCTCATAAAAGGATACTAAGCCCAGGTCTGAGTTGTAATGTTTTAAACAGAGGAGTGTGTATTGATTGTTTGCCTATTTGGTCTCAGATCTTTTCCCTGTCTTTCTCTTCCCCTGCTGATGTAGCAGGGAACTGCATTCCTCAGGCTTCTTTGACAATTAGCTTTGGGAGGATTGGAGGGCAGGAGGAAGGGCAGAAGCCAGAGTATGTGTCCCTTTGCCTGCCTTGGTTAGGTCTCCAACATCTCACTAGCTCTAGCTCCCAAAGGGCAGCTCCATCCTCCATGGTTCAGACTCCTGACAGAGGTTTTCTGCAACTCTAGCTCTTACTGGGATCCGGACTCTAGGAACTCCACTCCTTCTGTTTGCTCTCCTACTCTGGGAGCCACAATGGCTTAATTCCGTTGCTTGTCTGTCTGTTGCTTAATTATTCCCTTTCTTACATTACAGCTCTTCAATTCTCTGTGTAACCAAATTCCTGCATTCAATTTCTTCTGTTGAAATATCTATAGTTATTTCTGATTTATGACTTAACCTTGACTGAAAAAAAATGTCAGGACATACTAATTGTTCATCTTTAACAACAGACACATGTAATGCAGGAAAGTATGGAGAAAACAGTCTTTGTGATTAGACAGACCTGAGTTCAAACTCTGACTCTGACCCTTATTAATTGTGACTCGGGTCAATTATTCAACTGAGCCTCAGCTCCCACATCTGTAAAATGGAGATAATAAGATGCTGCAAAGTGTTGTTGAGAGTATCATACACTGTTCCAGAATAGTCTCATGCAAATCCCCAAAGGCTAAATGGGCTGAGTAAATTAAACACTGAAAGATCCAGGCTCCTGAGATGGAGTCCAGTTTGCTAAGGTGCTCAGTCCATCCTGCAGTCCTATGGACAGTAAGTACCTCGGCTAACAAGTACTTCAGTTAAAAAAAACAAACAAACAGTGAATGTGCTGAAATTTATCCAACATATAGAGAAGTTGTATGGAAGTCAGGGTTAGTCCTCAGCACAGGTACATGGGGTGCCTGGAAAACCTGCCATCACAATGACTCTGGACACATGACTTAGCACATTATCATATCAGTCTTTACAAAGCACTGAAGTAAAGAAGAAACACAGTTAACCAGCTTTTTCTAAAAGGCAGAACACTTAGCTGTCACAGTGGCTTTTCATTTTACCCCTTTAGTCTCTGGAAAGATATCATCTACCTCTTATTTGTCTGCAAACCTACACATTCCAGGTAAGGGACTCTGTTGCCCACTTTCAGGCCAATAAGCTATGGTGGGTGTGAGTCATGCTGTACTAAGACGGCAGTGCCTAAAGAACTATTTGGAAAGGAGTATGTGGATTGGCCAGTTCCTAGAGAATAGTTCCTGGAACAGAAAATCCCATAGGTGTCCATTAAAAAAATGTAAAAGGTAAACAAAAGTATAAAGTTACAAAAATAAGATCTAGGCCAGTGGAGTTTAACTTAAATTAATAAAGAAGGGGATGGTATGCAGAAGAACCAGAATTATCAGTGAATGGCAGTTACAGAGGGAGAGTCAAAGATAACTCAGATAAAATCTGAGTAACTGAAGTTTATGACATGCCCAGCACTGTTTTAAGTACTTGAAGCACATTAACTCATAAAATTCTCCTAACAACCTATTGAGGCTAGGAAACTGAGGCACACAGAGGTTAGCAACTTTTCCAAGACCAGACAACTAGTAGGTGGCAGAGCAAGGATTCAGACTAGCAGTCTGGTTTTAGAATAGCAAAATGGCAAGAGCAGTCAAACCTCATATAGAGTAAAGCAGGTGCTAAAACCTGGTCTCGGATGATTGCTGCCTTGGAAGACGGAGCAGGCATCTCTTCGTGTTTCATTGACCATGAACGAGTTCCATGCCCATTCCTGAAGGTGTCATTACAGCTAGGGCTGCAGGCTACATGTAAGAGTTGGCTAATTTTTATCAGACTGGGAACAATCGTACTTAAATTTCAGGACTGAGAGTAGAGGTGGGGGAGGTCTCACAAAGCAAAAATTTGCTTGCTGCTGCTAGAAGTTGGGGAACTGAGGTTTGCGGCAAAAATACTAAATGAGCATCATAGAAGAGAACACTGAAAATGAGCAACAGAAGCTGCTGAAATAGAAGATGAAATAGGGGAGCTACAGGACAGATGAGAGGACTATGAAAAGCATTGTTTGGGATCTTTCTGAGCTAGTCGGAGATATTACAAGAGGAGCTAGTCTTCTTCCACTGCAATTGTTGTTACCAAGACAGAAAATTCTATTTTGTCACTACTCTTGGGGCCCTGTTTTTACCAGTATATTGTTGATTCGGAGGAAACAGAGGTTGAATCTGGAGTTGAACTGGCTGTGTGCCTCTTTATGTTGAAACATCTTTTCCTCTGGGCTTCTCTTTATCATTTACTGTATTTAGGTTCATTTTGTATCACCTGTATGCTTCCTTTCATCCTCACTTTGAGCAGAGAATCAAGAGCAAGTATTTTCATACTTAATTCAATGTCATAATTTTATATTTCATCTTAAAAAAGCAACTCTTCCATCAGAGTGAGGATAGTGTGAGAAAACACCTCCCTCTATCTCACTGCCTAACCAGCTTCCTCCTCATTTTGCCTCTTCTCTCAACTCTTTTTAAATTGAATAGAGTGCTCAGATATAGACCCTCTCATCTATGGACATTTGATCTTTGATAAGGCAGTCAAGCCAACTCACCTGGGACAGAACAGTCTCTTCAATAAATGGTGCCTAGAGAACTGGATATCCATAAGTAAAAGAATGAAAGAAGACCCGTATCTCACACCCTATACAAAAGTTAACTCAAAATGGATCAAAGATCTAAATATTAGGTCTAAGACCATAAAACAGTTAGAGGAAAATGTAGGGAGATATCTTATGAAACTTACAATTGGAGGTGGTTTTATGGACCTTAAACCTAAAGCAAGAGCACTGAAGAAGGAAATAAATAAATGGGAGCTCCTCAAAATTAAACACTTTTGTGCATCAAAGAACTTCATCAAGAAAGTAGAAAGACAGCCTACACAATGGGAGACAATATTTGGAAACGACATATCAAAGGTCTAGTATCCAGAATTTATAAAGAGATTGTTCATCTCAACAACAAAAAGACAGCCAACCCAATTACAAAATGGGAAAAAGACTTGAACAGACACCTCTCAGAAGAGGAAATACAAATGACCAAAAGGCACATGAAGAGATGCTCAATGTCCCTGGCCATTAGAGAAATGCAAATCAAAACCACAATGAGATATCATCTCACACCCACCAGACTGGCCATTATCAACAAAACAGAAAATGACAAGTGCTGGAGAGGATACGGAGAAAGAGGCACACTTATCCACTGTTGGTGGGAATGTCAAATGGTGCAACCACTGTTGGAAGGCAGTTTGGCGGTTCCTCAAAAAGCTGAATATAGAATTGCCATACGACCCAGCAATACCATTGCTGGGTATCTACTCAAAGGACTTAAGGGCAAAGACACAAACGGACATTTGCACACCAATGTTTATAGCAGCGTTATTTACAATTGCAAAGAGATGGAAACAGCCAAAATGTCCATCAACAGAAGAGTGGCTAAACAAACTGTGGTATATACATACGATGGAATATTATGCAGCTTTAAGACAGGATAAACTTATGAAGCATGTAATAACATGGATGGACCTAGAGAACATTATGCTGAGTGAGACTAGCCAAAAACTAAAGGTCAAATACTGTATGGTCCCACTGATGTGAACCGACATTCGAGAATAAACTTGGAATATGTCATTGGTAACAGAGTCCAGCAGGAGTTAGAAACAGGGTAAGATAATGGGTAATTGGAGCTGAAGGGATACAGACTGTGCAACAGGACTAGATACAAAAACTCAAAAATGGACAGCATAATAATACCTAATTGTAAAGTAATCATGTTAAAACACTGAATGAAGCTGCATCTGAGCTATAGGTTTGTTTTTTTTGTCTGTCTGTCTGTTTGTTTGTCTTTTTTTTTGTACTATTATTATTATTTTTATTTTTTTCCTCTGTATTAACATTCTATATCTTTTTCTGTTGTTTTGCTAGTTCTTCTTCTAAATTGATGCAAATGTACTAAGAAATGATGATCATGCATCTATGTGATGATGTTAAGAATTACTGATTGCATATGTAGAATGGAATGATTTCTAAATGTTGGGTTAATTTCTTTTTTTTTCTTTAATTAATAAAAAAAAGTAGATATTCTCTTACAAAAAAAAAAGAGTGGTTGGATGGGGTTAATCCCATTTCAGGCTCAATTCAGCTATTCTTTTGGATGCAAGCTGCTGAAACTACAGTCAGAAACTTGGAAGGAAAGGAAATATATACTATGTGATAGCTAAGTTTTAGTAGCTCATCTTCCTCTAAAAATATGTAGTCTTATGAAAGTGGCCTTCCATTATAAATAACAAGTAAGCAAGGAAGGAATGTTACTTCTACATTTTAATTATCGTGACCATCGATTATTGAATATTTTTAAATGAGTCACTCATTTTAACTAATGAAAAATAAGAATTTAAAAGCTGTGGCTGGGCCATGGTGGCTCAGCAGGCAGAGTTCTTGCCTGCCATGCTGGAGACCCAAGTTTGTTTCCTGGTGCCTGCACATGCAAAAATAAATAAATAAATAAAAATTGAAGAAAAAAAAAGACTATGGCTGTATCTCACTGCTTTATTTCAACCTAGGTTTCTAGATTATTGCCATGAGAGGTGATTTGTCAATTGGGTAGTGCTTAAGCTACAGAGAAGCCTCTTATTAACTTGAGTCATTTCTACAATGATCTGGTTATGATAAAGGGAATATCAAGTTTAAAAAAATTATAGGCTGGTACAGTTCAGATCCCTTAGATATTTTTAATGGTTTCATTTTCCCTTTGTATATATAATTCATAAATGTAGCATTCCTAGCTCTCTTTCGACTTTGGAATGTAGAATGTAGATGTTCTCTCCTCCCTCCAATTACAGCATCATGTTCTTTTCCTTTTAAATTGAAATGAATTGCATGCCCAGTGTCTCCTCCCAATAATACTAAGAAGCAGAACAACACTGTCATCTGCTTCATTTTACGGATACTGCTGATTTTCCTACAGTGGGATAACTGTTGATTAAATATTTTCCGTGCTCCTTCCATATTTCCTGGTTCTGCAGCTCTTGTTTCTGACTTAAAGCAAAAGTATTGCTTGGTTAAGACACCAAGCTCTATTCCATACCAGTTTGCCACCAAAATATGACTACTGGAACATCAATTAGAATGCAAACTATACATATTTGAATATTACTAACATGGCCAAAAGTGAACCGAGCACCCCCTCAGCCAAGCTGTTCATGGTCATGAGTTTAATAAGTGACTTTTCAAAGAGCTATTCTTAATTGTACTGCTTTTAGAAATATGATCTTGAGGCAGATTTCTAGCTATTGTCTAATAAATTTATCAGAGCATGTAGAAATATATAAAAGCATGTTTATATTTTCTGCAATATTTACATTTCCCAGAGAAACTATGATGTCTATCAGTTACTGTATTGACGATAATAATTAGTAGATCTTATTAGAGAAGGTCTAGCATTTTGGAGACATGTCATAGCAAGCCAACCACTCAACAACAATAACCCCAGGTAGTACTACTGGTCCTACTACTACTGGTGATTCTGTCTACACTAACTTTATGAGGCATGTCTGAGAGCTATAATTATTCCCATTTTAAAGATGAGGAACATGAAGCTAGGCACATTTCAATGACTTGTTCAAGATCAAGGGACATACCTAAGGCAGAAACCAGGAAAGAAATCAGTTTTCTGACTTTCAACGATACATATTTGAGTACTGTGCATTTTGTTATTGTGGTAGTTTGAAAGTGTTACATACCCCAGAAAAGCCATGTTCTTTAACCCTGATTCAATATTGTAGGGTGGAAATCTTTGATTACATTGTTTCCATGGAGATTGACCAACTCAACTGCAGCGGTGACCTTTTGATTAGATTATCTCCATGGGGAAGCGGCATGCCCAATTGTAGGTGTGACCTTTTTGATAGATGGTAATGTGACTCTGCCCATTCAAGGTAGGGCTTTATTAGTTTACTGGAGTCCTTAAAAAAGGCAACATTTAGGAGAAAGCTCAGAGCTGAAAGAGACACAGATATTTGGAGATGCTTAGAGTGCCAACAGAGAGAGTAGATGCCTAGAAACAGATGTTTAGAGATACAGAACCCAGCAGATATCACCATGTTCCTTCCCATAAGATGCTAAGCAAGCCAGAACCCAGAGTTATGTCCCAGAGGAGCTAAGTGAAGGCCCACAGATGCTTAGAGAAGAAACCACTGGCATGAGAAGCTGGAAGCAACAGAACTGGGAACAAGGACCAGCAGATACCAGCCACATGCTTTCCCATGTGACAGACATTGGCCTTTCTTGAGTAAACATATCTTTCTCTGGATGTCTTAGTTTGGACATTTTTGTGGCCTTAGCACTGTAAACTTGTAACTTAATAAATTCCCATTTTAAAAGCTGTTCCATTTCTGGTATATTACATTCTGGAAGCATTAGCAAACTAAAACAGTTATGTTGATAGTATGTATTATACCAAGAAAATTTGCCCCTTATCAAAGGAACACAAGTAAATACATATGTGCAAAAAATAACTGTATTTCTTTATTTTACATCAATCCTGAGATTCCAAACTTTTTGGTCACTATGACTGGCTTCCTTTATCCTCCAAAATACACATAGCAGGAATAATATGTGACCCTAATTGATGCTGAAACATCAGGGAAGCTTATTCAGATATCAGTCAATGGGCCACCTACCATATATTACAACATTAGTCTGCTTTACACTGTCAGTTCAGGTCTAGAACCCTACTGTTTATGTGCTATAATTGGGGACAGGGATGATTTTTAGATCTTGGCTTCACACGTACCATGCAACCATTCCTCTCTGGAGTCTTGCCGCCAAGTGTGGTACTCTCACGAGGTGTATATGGATATTGCTCAGGGGACTTAGGAAGCTCTCTCCCTTTTCAGGTTATATTTTTCACCGTAATCACCTCTCCTTTCATCCTGGGACTTCCTGAACCCAAAGCATCATTTCCCTTCTTCCTGCTTCTCTAAAGCAGGAAGTCTCTAAAGTCAGGGTTACAAGATTAGCAATCTGCTCAAAAGGGTGACATAGGGAGAATACATACAAATGATCCTGCCATACAAGTTACTATTAATGCACTTGTCATTTGTCTATTTAGTAATTTGAAAACCTAACTGAGACCCAAACCTTTCATCTTCTGTTCCACGTTGATGCAGAGAAAATTCAACTTGTTTGCCATTAGCCGTGTGAAAGAGTAGAAAGAAAACATCCATCTTCCTTCTCTTGATAGCAAGTGAAAATAACCTGTGATTCCACAGCTCTGATTTGGAGCAATAATGTATTAATTTTGTTCTTCTAATTCAATAAAATTCAAAGTATGATTTTCAAAATGGGGTAAAAATATACATGTGTATTTTTTTCTATGTTAGCTTATCTTTTTTTTTATTGTTTTGTTTTTGCATGACCAAGCACTGGGAACTGAACCCGGGTCTCCAGCGTGGCAGGCAAGAACTCTGCCAGTGAGCCTCTGTAGCCTGCCCTAGCTTATCATTTATAAGCACAAATCAAGTGGAAATGTCAGTTATTTCCAAAGTAAAAGATTGGAGCTTCTCCAGAAGTAGTGAGTAGACCCATGGCCCTCCCTCATAGTCACTTTGTCCATGCCAAAAAAAATGCTGATGGTGGAATTAGAAGCATAAATAAGGCAGTCACTCTGAATTTGAACAAATCTTTTGATCTGTCAAAAATCCTTTCTTTGCTCCATGACAAAAAAAGACACCTTAGTTTCATTCCAGATTTGGCTTCTCTATGAACACATAACCAACAACTATGTTCATTTTGGTACTGGGTTCAATGTTTAGTTCAGAACACTGACTAAGCATTGGGTCAGATGCACCATCTGCTTAGGGAATGATTTGTCCTGCAAAGTCTTTGGAAAGAAAGGGATGTTTTAGTTTAATCCAGAATCATACACAGTGTCACACAATATATGTGAGAGCCTTAGATTATCAGTAATATTTTGATTCTGATGTTTCCCACACACTGCAGTGCTGGGAGGTAATGGGAGAATATTAATGCACCCTGTGATATCACTGCCCTATTTTAAAAACAAGTGAGGACCCTAGTGATTTATTTTGATATGCTGATCTTGATTCCATTACTTCACTTTGTTCCCCAATGTCCACAGCAATTCTTTTAATAAAACTGGTTCAATCTTTCAGAAGTAGAGTAAGGAACCTTGAAAATCCAACAATGAGGAAAGTACCACTCTTTGACACTTTGGCGAAAGGTCTACATGTAGAAATATATGAAAGACACGTGAATTTGATGGTGTGTCTGATGTTCCCAGGGTGAGTTTTTTGTTACATGTTCATTTGTTCTAGTTTGATAGCTGCTGGAATGCATTAAGACGTAGAAATCCAGGAGAAAAAAGTCCTTGGAAACTAAATCAATTTTGGATTGAAAGAAAAAGGTGGAAAACGTTTTAAAAAATCAAGAAAATAACCAAGGTGTGATTGAGTTATAAATCTTTAAGGTCTATTTTAAACTTCAATATCCTGCAAAACTTGGTTTAAAGACCTAAAGAATGACCAGTGGCATTCATTGATAATAAAGAAGAAATGGAAATGAAATTAAGAGAACATCATACCCAAATGTTCCGAACAATGGATTAGCTTAACAACAGAAATTCACTGGCTCACGGATTCAGATGCTAAAAGACTTGCTTCCTTCCAGAATGGGTATCTTCTCACTGGTTGACAACCTTTGGGGTTCCTTGGCTTTTCGGTCACATAGCAATGCACATAGTGATATCCTTTCCTTTGTCCTCTGGGTTCCACTGACTTCTGTCTCTGGCTGCTTTCTGTAGCCTTTATTCTCCATCTGGCTTTCACTGTCCTTGTAAAGGACTCCAGTAACCTGCATTAAAATCCAACCTGATTCATTTGGGCCTTCAAGATGTTACCTTAATTGAAGTAACATCTTGAAGAGATCATCTTTACAATGAATGGGTCCACACCCACAAGTTTACAATATGTCCACCACAGTGTGGACCAAGACCAAGAACACGTCTAAACTGGGGTACACAATTAAATCCATTTCAGTATGTTTAGTGAAACGGTGCTTTAAAAGTGAGTGTACAGTTGAAAAAAACAAGAAAAATTATTTTTATTAATCCTGCCAATGTAGTGCTTTTTGAACCAGGAAAGGAACTTGGTGCCTGCTGAGGGTCCATAGAAGCCTTGGTTGAATATGGTTATAAAATACACGATCTGAATTGTTGGTAAAATAGGTGATGGCCAAAGCTCACTCTTGGGAGCACTTTCTTTTATATGAGGTTAAGCATTATCCACCTGTTTTTCAAAGGCACCCCCAAGTTAAATTCTTACTCAGAGTCACATAATACCTTGGTTTTCTGGCTGGCATGAAAACAGGGTTTCCTCTCTTCCATATTGACCACTGAACTGTACCACCTATTACCATGGTTAGCAGGTCCTACTGAGCCAAAAAGCAGCCCTTCTGTTTCTGTTTGTGGTTGGAATGAACATGTTCACATGGTTAATAGGCGCTGTGACCCAAAGAAAAGCAGATGAAATGGAGGTTAATGCAACATTGAAGTGTTAAAGAGGTTTTTCACTACGAAGGAGACTCTTAGCTGAGCTTGTTCTCCTGAAATGTTGAGTCCTGTTTTCCATGGCATGTTACAGCTGATGTTGTCACTCTGTGGTCAGGAGCAGGAAAATTGGTGGGGTGGAGAGGGATTAGCGGTCTGAAAATATGTAATTGCTATTACATGGCAGCAGGGAGTTGACAGCTCTAAGGGACTGCAAACAGGAGAATACCAACAGCTCAGCTGGATTAAAACAAATTGTGACTAAAAATAAGGTCACCTTATAAGAAAATGTATTAAATTAGATGATACATGCAAGTAACTCAAGTATAGTGCTGGGATCTCAGTCATTAATCAATTAAAAGCCTGGCAGCTTTTAATGTTGTTATATACAGGGGAGCAGATCAGTATAGCTTAACCTTACCAGCCATCTTATTCATTGGAATCTGCTTCCCCACCCCATATGCAGAAGAGAATTTTGATTCTTGTATCAGACCCTGTACCTGACACTGTGGGTGGAAAAACTCGACTCATGAATTTGGAGAGGGAAGGCACACTGCTACAGCACTTGCCATCCAACTGAGTGTGGTTAGTTTGTATAATTGAAGCCAAACAAAGCTAAGGCACTAAATAAAGAACAGTGAGCCCATTTTTTAGGGGGTGGGGAGCAGGGAGGGAGGAAAGTAAAGAGTTTTTAACAGTAAGGAATGGCTTGAATCTGGCATTGTGAAACACAGCCTCAGTATCTTTCTGTTTGGCTGGTGGGCGCCTCTGCTTAGACTGTGTCGTGGACCCCTCTGGACCTGCACAGCTTTCTAAGAAGTCAGCAAACTTCAGGGGCTACTTTTCTGCCTCTGAAGGGCTGTTTGTTATATATGAAACCCACATAGTGATGGAGATCAGTTTGATGTTTGGTTCTTTGATATAATCCAGCCATGGTTGGTATCCTGGTGGTTTTGAATCAAATAATTTTTAATCTACAAAGCAATGACATTCAACTTTCCCATTTTCTCCCTCCCTCTCACCACTCTTGACAATCTATCTGAAAGAGATAAACCAACATAAATCCTTCTGAAACTCAAAGAGGTTAAATCACTTCAACTCTGTAATAGTGCCAGGTCTTTGAACATTTCAGATGAGTAGCAAGCCCTGTTCTTTGCTCAGGATAAGATCATACAGAGTGAGGAGGTTGGAATGCGTTTAGTATATATCCCACAAAGCACATGTTACAACCGTTGGGTGTTGAGTGACTGAATGGTAATACTTCAAATGGAAGAGGCTTTCACATGAAGATCAAGATAATTACATGCAACTTTTCAAAGTAACATCATATGTAGCAGAAGCATAAATAGAAAAGCATCATCTCAGTAGTTTGAAGGACATAGATCCAAATCCTGAGAAAATTACTTAACTTCTCTAAGTTTCATTTTCCTCAACCATCAAAAAAATTTTAACCTACAAAGATTTTAGGAGGATTAAATTAGGTAATTGTAAAGAGCTATACCTAACTCATAGTACATACTCAATAAATATTAGTTCTCTCTCCAGTTGTTCTCCTTTTAAGCCTCTCTTCAAGCATGACCTTGGTCCCAAGCATGAAAGATTAGAATGCAAAGGAATAAATGGGAAATACTGAGACATATCTTTTGGGGGAGGCCAATTCTAGTGCCACCCTATTTTTATCTTCCATGATTGTGTTACCGTTTGACTATACAAACTTGAGAAGTGCAGTCAGAGGAATATCAGTTAAAATGGACCAATTAAAAATGATAAGTATACTTCATCGTGACTTTAACAAGTTCATTAAAAATTGTGAACTGCTTGCACTGTGTTATACGATCTACCTATGAAGTTGTTTGCTTTCAGTAAAACCACACAATGGAATTATCCTTATTCAATGATAAGAATGATAGGAGAAAATAATGCCATGATTAAATGAAGAAACTATAACATGAGGACTAATTATTACCTAAAATTCCTATGATGCTGTTTATATTATCCTCATGCCCAGATCAAGGAAGTTTATTCCAGGTAAGACTTCTATTGTACTCACTACCGACCTGGTATAGTCAGTTTCCTCTTGGAGTACTCAGTACTGACTGGAAGTACTAAGTTCCTACTTTTATTATCACATGATATCAGAACACTGGCCTAGAGGGGAAAGCCTCTGTGGGTAGAGTCTACAATGGAAGCTTTGGCATTATGAAATGATAGACTTATTTTAATCACCAGTGTCCAGTTTAGGAAGCAAGTCTTCAGAACATCTAGCACTGAATGTAACCATCCCTCAGTGTTCTAGTTTGCTAGCTGTCAGAATGCAATTTACCAGAAATGGAATGACTTTTAAAAAGGGGAATTTAATAAGTTTCTAGGTTACAATTCTAAGGCTGAGAAAATGTCCCAATTAAAGCAAGTCGATAGAAATGTCCAATCTAACACATCCAGGGAAAGATACCTTGGTTCAAGAAGGCTGATGCTGCTCAGCATTTCTCTCTCAGCTGGAAGGGCACATGGTGAACATAGCAGCATCTACTGGCTTTCACTCCAAGCCTCTTGTTTCATGAAGCTTTCTGGGAGGCATTTTCCTTCTTCATCTCCAAAAGTCGCTGGCTGGTGGACTCTCTGCTTGGTTCCACAGTGTTCTGTGCTCTCAAAATCTTGTGGCTTTCTCTCTTGTTGTTCTCTAGCTTTTTGTCAAAGTGCTTCTTCTTTGAAAGGATTCCAGTAAAACCAATCAAGACCCACCTGGAATGGGTGGAGACACATCTCCACCTAATCAAATTTAATATCCGCACTTGATTGAGTCACATCTCCACGGAGATAAGCTAATTAAAGTTTCCAACATACAGTACTGAATAGGGACAAGAGAAAAACTGTTGCTCCACAAGGTTGATTAGGATTAGAACATGGCTTTTCTAGGGTACATAAACCTTTTCAAACTGGCACACTCACTATGGCAGTAAATGTGGCCAGCAGGGAGAACACAGCCATAGTGTAGTCAGCTTTGAGAGACAGCCAAGTAACAGAAGCATGCATTTTTACAGAGAACATTAGAGAGAAGCAAAACTCAAAAGCAGTCAAGTGATAGAGATTCTACTTAGAGCAAACTTTGAGTAACTCTCAGGATAACACAGTCCCAGAGCATACTGTATGGGGCAGAAAGAAAACATTATGGAAGACAGAAAATCCATAAGACCTAGGAAAAGAATCTAGTTTAACTCAGAACAGACAGTATTGTCTTGATCATTCTGGCCAATCCTGAAATAAGTAATAGATGGGCCACTTTATCAGAACCCAACTGCAAAGTATTCAGCTTATTTTAAATACCTTGGTTTAAGTTCATGTGTAACAAATTATATAGTTTTCATGTCAGTGTATAAGTTCAAGCATTCTCTAAAATCCCCATTGTCTTCATAAAGTCCCAAATTAATGACTTTGTTAAACTTGCATGCCTGGACTAGGTGAATCCAATTTGCCTATTATACTTAAGTACTAATGCTTGGAGTTAGAACAATTAGGTATTAACCTTCCTTAAAGATGGTTATTTTACGAGTATATTACCAGAAGTTCTCACATTGTTTTAAATTGTTTTTATCTCTGTTTTTCCTATATATAATGAGCTTTGCTTCATGAGGACCGATAGTGTGTCTCATTCAACAGAATATATTTGGCCTTTAACATGGGTTGGTACTATACAAATTTGTGAAATAATGGTGTATGGATGTGTGTGTTTCTTTGTATACTAGTAGAGAAAAGAGTGTGGCCCAAGATACAAAGTGCATTATACTGGGAGCAACTATCTCTGGCTTTTCATTTTGGATTGACTTTTTTACTGTGTTGCGTTGCCTGTTGAAATCCATCACTCTTAGGTTCCCAGAAAAAAAAAAATGTACTAATTGTCATGAATTGTACTTATCTGGCTATATTAGTTAGGGTTCTCTAGAGAAACAGAATCAACAGGGAACACTTGCAAATATACTATTTATAAAAGTGTCTCACATGACTGTAGGAATGCAGAGTCCAAAATCCGCAGGGCAGGCTGTGAAGCCAACGACTCCGATGGATGGTCTGGATGAACTCCACAGGAGAGGCTCACCAGCCGAAGCAGGAATGGAACCTGTCTCCTCTGAGTCCACCTTAAAAGGCTTCCCGTGATTAGATTAAGCATCACTCATTGTAGAAGATACTCCCCTTTGGCTGATTACAAAAGGAATCAGCTGTGGATGCAGCTGACGTGATCATGATCTAATTCTATGAAATGTCCTCATTGCAACAGACAGGCCAGCACTTGCCCAACCAGGTAAACAGGTACCACAACTTGGTCAAGTTGACACATGTCCCTGACCATGACACTGGCTAATGAGGTCATTTAGTGAAAAGTAATAATGCTGAAGAGACAAAGGTAAATACGTGTGAAGATTCAGGCCTCATGCAGGTCAGCTGGCGTTATTGCTCCATGGAAGCTATCTAGAAGTTCCTATTGTTGAACGGAAGTTGGGTCTTATCTTTAGACTGCTATGGTAACTAATTATGGGGTCCCATCTATGAGAGAAGTTGACCAAAAAATCTAGTTGGATGGATTGAACTTCACGCTTAATGAGTAGGGCCAATTTGCAAAACTTCACAGAGGGGCATCATTCATTTCATCATCTACATGAATTATGCTCCAAGGAATTATGCAATCTCTGAGTTAATATATACATACTGTACAGGAGGTAGGACCAGATATTTAGTAGATGTTCTCAGTGCCTAACCAACATCACTTGAACTTCTCAATTTGCTCTGCCTAACTTCTGATTTCCATATGAGCCTAAGGACTCATCCATTCCCAACTCTTGCACCATAACTGTGGAAAGTGGTAGGCCAGAAGTGGTGATGAGTAAACAATTATACAACAGCTCTGGACCAATTAATCTGGAAGTTAGTGTATATGTACTATACACTTATACGTGTTTTACACTATTTCCCAGAATTTTCCTGTAGGAATAAGCTCCAGTTGTCCACAGTGGTAGCTGGCTCAATAGCATATCCTTTATTGGCTGCCTTCTGTTTTTTCTGTCACCTCCCCACTTTCCTTCTAGCATTGCCTGTACTGGCCTGATCTTTAATCCATGATCTCAGGATTTTCTTCTGGTAGGTCACAAGTTAAAACAAGGTAAAACTCAGATATACTTAAAATTTCAAGAATGTGGTTGTGCTTCTCATCCCTTTGGAGTGGAATGCCTCTTCTCTGTCTACTGGAAATAATAGCCCTGAACAGTTACCGGGGTGTAATGTATGTTCCTGCAAATGAGAGGAAAACCACTCAGCTGCAGTCAGATCCATTGAATAAGCAGCATCAAATCACAACTCGGAGAACCAGTGAGTCACAATGTGTTCAAACTGTATGCTAGTTCTGTTTCTATCCAGTATTATAGACTTTTAAAAGTAATTCTGGCCATGACCTTATTTTGTTTTCATAGTACATGGAAGTGAAATGTGAAAAAAAAAATGATTGTATTCATTTTCATTTTAGCTACTCTGAATGATAGAAAATTTTAAACTTAGAAGGTTGTGACTCAGGAACTCAGAGGATGTGACACAGCAGTTAAAAGTATATTAGGAATTGGTGAGTACAGCTATACTTAGACAAATGGGGCATAGTCCTAGCCACCTTGTCAAAAGACCTTATCCATGTTTGTTAAAAGATATTCTTTACAGAGACTGTCATTCATTTGAAAAGGGATAGAGTTAAATGATATTAAATATAGTTTAGTATGGGGAATTATGATAATGAATTAAAATTATTCTTATTAATTGTATTGTGGTGGCAAAATAATTTGAGGGGAAAAAAGAAAAAAAAGAAGGATGGAAAAAATCATAAACTGGCTCTTTTTATAGGGAGATATAAATTATGAAGTTAAATCAGAGGTAGACGATTCTGAATACGAAATACCGTCAAGGGAGGGTATTCAATGAGGGAATCTATTATAGAGGAGGGGAGGAAGATTGGGAGAAATGGAAGGTGGAAAGTCAATAAATTCAGGGTAATGTTTTCAGGATAACAAAATCTTTGGGAGGAGTACTTCCAGGTAAGCTCATGTCATTTCTTGAATTAAAACTCTGCAGTGGCTGGCCATCTCCCTCAGAATAAAAGCCCAAATCCCCTCAGCGGCCTAAAGGTCCCTGCGTGATCTGTTCTGACTACTCTGTCCTCATTTCCTATGGCTGTCCCTCTTGTTCACTCATTTCTAGAAGCCCCAGCCTCCTTGCTGGGCCTCATACCTGCCGGGCATGCTCCCACCTCGGAGACTGTGCACAGGGATGTGCGCTTAGCCCCTCCTGCTGCTTCAAGTGTTTCCTGCGTGTCACCTTCTGGACAAGGCCTGTCCTGACCATCCTGCTTCAAATTTCAATCCTTCTCCTAACCACTTACTTCATTTTTTAAATAAATATTTTTATTTAAGTTATTCCAATTTTACTATTTTTAAATAGTATTTTCACCTTCTAACATAATACATAACATACATTACTCTTTCTTTTAACACCCCCCCCCCCCACTAAAATGTAAGCACCCTGAGGGGCTGCCAGGGTAGTTCAGAGGTAGAATTCTCGCCTGCCATGCTGGAAATGTGGGTTCAATTCCCGGCTCATGTGCTTCCCAAAAACAAACAAATGAAAAAAACAAAAACAAACAGCAAATGTTCAACAAATGGTGCTGCAGTAACGGGACCCTCACATGGAAAAAGAATGAATTGTGACCCCCGTCCTACAGCATACAAAAAAAATGTAAGCACCTTGAGAATGGCAGTTTTCTCTAAATTTTTCATTATATATCTCTAACGTCTAGAACAATCCTGACACATAGTGGGTGCCCAATAAATATTTATGGAACGAGTGAATGCTGCCCTGCGCTTCTCCTGCTGAGTCCAGCATCTGGCACAAAATAGCTGTTGCATAAATGAATGAAAGAATCAGTGAACTTGTTATGGGTTTGAATAGAAAAGTGTTATAAGTGCTGAGGTAAAAATTTTAAATTATCCTTTAGCTTTAGTCACTGATACCAAAATGTAAATCAAAACAATACCCAAGGCAACTAATTATTCTTTCCAGCTACTGACATTTATAGTTTAGTCTTTAGCTGTGAAATATGTCATCATAAACCTCTTGAGTCCAATATCTTACTTCTCCTGACTAAAAAATAAAACTTTTTTTAGGTAAAATTTGTGAGGGGAATGTAATTCCTTGGGGGCAATTTTTGGCATGGCCTCAGGTGGTCTGGTCCAGAGGGAACATAATATAGTTTTCCTTCTTTCTATCTCAATGATCTCAAATAATCAGTCCCTCAAATCTGTATTTCCACAAAATTTCAAATCATTAAACATGGAATGTAAATACAGACCATGAACATAAAAATGTTACTCTTCCTAAATACAACATATATTATTTTCAAATAAGGACAATTAGCATATAAAATGCAGTATGCACATCAAATAATTTGAAGCATGTTAAGATAGTCTAAGATAGATTTGAGAATGTTATAGCTTAAATTAATATGAAAAAAAGAATTCATTTTTGGCTTTGTATTCTGACCTTCTCCGAAACAAATGAATCATGCACAATCTGACCAGATGATGTTTTTCCAGAAATGGTTAGAACTCTAGCCACAGTTCCACCGTTACTTCCTGGAAAGAGGGGATATTGACAAGTAATGACAGTTACTTTGACTTTGTGTTTTTGCCACAAAACCCATCTTTCTATCCTAATCAGCATTTTATTTTCACTTAGGCCATGAGACTGAGTATGTCTGATTGGCTTTGAAGCCATGAGATTGCATCAGCCCAGCTCTTCCCAGGTTCTATTCAAAGTTAAAGACCTGAATTTAGGGGTATATTCCTGTAGGTGAGTTGTGAGCTAGGGTGACCCAAGTTTTGACATTTTATTTTTATTCCTTCTATTACCAGCCTGCAGTAACAATTCAAATTCACTAATGCCTTGAAAGAGATCTAGGTACATAATACTTCGGCCACGGCCACATGCAGATTTCTATTAGGAAGCCAAACTTCATGCTGCTTTTCTCCTGGAGGGGATATTATTTAGCAGTGATGTCTATTTTCCTCCCAAACAATGGACTGTGCTATAAAACGCATGAATCTTTCTTTATACTTTACTATGAAGGACTGTGTCTTTTTACAACTTTTAATCACATTGGAGAAATTCTCATAAAATATTAAATGAAAGGGGAAGATTACAAAATAATAGATTCCAATTGTACAAAAACATGTACACTTTTAAAAGCTTGATTTTGAGATAATTTTGTATTAGTAGGTTAACTTAAACATGTTAAAAAATGTCAACCTATGCTGCTGCTGCTACTGCTTTTTGCTGTTGTTATTGTTATTTTTCCTGGTCTGGTTCCATTCTCTTAAAGAAAGGCGCGTGACAACAATTACTGCTAGCTCTTCCTATAGACCGTGTGAGCCAGTCTATGGGATACTCCAAAGAAACGAGAGCTCACCCTTTCACTGGAGGAATTGCTAGCCACACCCTAAGAAATGTGCTTTTGTGCACAGTGATAAATTGTTAAGAAGTTGGGGCAAGGCCAAGGGTGGGTGATAAAGGACACGGGCATTTCAACATTAATTGCAAAAATGAATGGTGGAGCTAATGAATGCAATAGACATTTCAAGCCAATAAGAACATGTTCAAAAACTAAAAAGTGATTTAGTTTACAAAATAAAAAAACAGAAGCAATATTTCCTGTAAACTGAAGAAAGTGATTCAGAAAAGGGCTTTCTAAAAGAGAAAGTATAAACTTTTGTTTTAAAGCAGATTGCATCCTAAAAAATTTTTATTTTCTCTATTTTAAACCAATTCAATGCAATTTAATATTTTCATCTGCTTTCTGTATTGCCTTGAGCTTGCCAACCATTGTTTAGTCAGCCACAATTTTTTTCAGGAACACAACCTGTTTCTATAAATTCTGCAGAAAAAGATATTCCAAAGAAATAAGGAAAAAAAAGTATTTACAGTATTGCTCTCTGGATGGGGAAGATTGTAAGTAGTTTCTTATTCTTTTCTGTATATTCCCAATTTTCTGAAATGTACACTTACTATTTTTCTAATCAGAAAAAAATACTGTTTAAAAATAGCTGGAACATTCAGGGAGACCAAAATAAAGGACCACTGGGTTAGTTGATAGAATTTTATAATACTGTGGATTGATTAGTAATCACTTATAACATATGTTCATATAACGAAAGACTTTACCTGTAGGGATTTTGTTTGGTTTGTTTCATTTTAAGCAATTTCTTGATTGACAATACTAGTCTCTCTGAGGGCTAGGAATAACCAGAAGTCATTTGATCTGACAGAGGGGAAAAAAGGCAAATGGCAGCCACTAACATGCTTTTGATTTGTTAGAGGAAGAGAGAGGGGAATAGAGTGGGAAGAACACAGATCTGCTTTTGCCAAGTAACTAGTAATTGATTTTTGTAGGCTAAGATTATGAAATCTCCCCTTGCGTTCATTTTTCTTCCATTCATTGCCACCTCAATAAGTGTATCTTCATCCTCTCAACTTCTCCATCCCACCACGCTTAGTTAGGTCTTTGTGTATCCTCAAGTCTTATTTCTCCCCCACTGCTTTATTTGCTCTACTCTCAGCCTGTCATCTTTCCATTTTTGAGTGAGCCAGGATATAAGTCCTTTGCATGTGCTGTTCCCTTTCCCTCCATGGCCCTGCCTTTTCTCTTACCTTTCTAGCATCTGTCATCATTCATCTCTTAACTGAAATGTCATTTCCTCTGAGAGATTTTCTCTGGTTTCCTCATCTCAATTATTCTTTCAAAGCACCCTGCTCCCTTCTTCAAGTACATAGAACAATTTAAAGCTACCTGTTCATTTATGTTTACTTGTTTAACATCTGTCTTCTCCACTGGACTGTAGGCCCTACGGGGGAGGGAACCGTTTTGATTTGGCTCATTGCTACATCCCAAGCCCCTAGCCTATATATAGTACATCATTGATGTGCAAATGTTTTTATTTGAATAAATGAAGGAGATGACAGAATTGGACTAGAAAATTTCTAAAATCCTTATCAAGATTTTCTAGTTTGTAATTACTCTTAGCTTATATTCCTTAATTTTAGTGACACATAGACTGACAAACTCTCACAGAAATGATCTCATAGTGCTCCAGTGTTGCTCTCACAAACTTCCAGTAAAGCACATGCTAAAGGTCAATTTCTGCTGAATGGGAGTAGGACTCATTGAAAAGATAAGTGGACATGAATAAAATAGAGAATTTAATATATTTAATCAATACAAAGTATTTCTGATGAATCAACATTGTTCTTGATAAGTCCTCTAGGAGTAATTAGGTTCTCCCTTAATTTCACAAAACAAATCTACCAGAAAATCTTAGCAAAGTTCTAATGGTGAAACATTATAATTCCCATTAAAAGCTAGACCAAAATATGCATGCAGTTAGAGCAAGAAGTCCTAATCAAAGGCAATAAGGCAAGAAAAGGAAATGAGTTGAAACTTTGGGGAAGAGGGACTCAAGTTTTCTTATTTGCATATGATATAATTGCCCAAGAGAAGGAACTGAGCAGCTATATAAATAATAAGAAAGTTTAGTAAAATAGTTGTATACAATACCAACATGCAAAAATCAATCACTTTTTTAGACAAAGTAAAAAGCTTATTAGAAAAATGAGAGGAAAAAAATCCAATTTCATAGTAGTAAAAAGGATTTAAAATTACCCACAGATAAACCTCCAGAATGTGCAAGATTTTTATGCAGAAAATCATATGATTTTACTAAAGTCTTTATAATAAAGCCTTCAGGACAAGAAAACTCAATAGTATAAAGATATTAATTACATACGCAGAGAACTGTAAATTAAACGCAATCCCAATTTAAATCCCCAACAAGATATTCTTAATGGAAATCGCTGGCTGAAAAAATTCAATTGAAAAGAAGAATATGCAGGTTATTCTATAAAAAACAATTTGAGAAAGATAAGCAAATGAGAGTGTAAGTTGCGGAAGGGTGGTCATTCCTTCATTTCTTATTTATTTATTTTTCACTTTTTTATTGTATAGTATAACATATATACAAAGAAAAGAAATAAAAAAAAAGCAATAGTTTTCAAAGTACTCTTCAACAAGGAGTTACAGGACAGATCCCAAAGTTTGTTATGGGCTACCATGCAATCCTCTCATATTTCTACTTCTAGCTGTCCCAGAATATAGGAGGCCAGAGGGCTGAAATATTTTTTTATCATCACAACAGACTTTTTTTTCCTTCTTTTTTTGTGAAAAAAAGTTATGAATTTCAAAGCACAGTGCCACAATTAGCTGAAGAACATATTTCAGCATTTGGCTTTGGTTACAATTTCACAATTTTAGGTTTTTATTTCTAGCTTCTCTAAAATACTGGAGACGAAAAGAGATATCAATTTAATGATTCAGCATTCATATTTATTTGTTAAATCCTATCTTCTTTGTATAGCTCCACCATCACATTTGATCTTTCCATCCCTCTCTTTAGGGGTGTTTGGGCTATGGCAATTCTAAATTTTTCATATTGGAAGGGTCTGTCACTAATATAGGGTAGGGAGATGGAACTATCTGATGTTCTGGAGAGACTGGGCTAGGTGTCAGGACTTATCTGGACCAGGGACTCATCTGGAGGTTGTAGATTTCTGGAAAGTTACTCTAGTTCATGGAACCCTTGTGGAATCTTATGTATTGCCCTAGGTGTTTTTGAGGATTGGCTGGAAAGGTCCTGGTAGGGGGTTAGCAGGTTATGATGGGTAGCAAAGTCTACCTGAAGCTTACATTAAGAGCAACCTCCAGAATAGCCTCTCGACTCCATTTGAACTCTCTTTGCCACTGATACCTTATTAACTACACTTCTTTTCCCACTTTTGGTCAAGATGGAATTGTTGATCCCATGGTACCAGGGCTGGATTCATCCCTGGGAGTCATCTCCCATGTCACCAGGGAGACTTTCACCCCTGGATGTCATATCCCACATAGGGGGGAAGGCAATGATTTCACTTGCAGAGTTGGGCTTAGAGAGACTGGGGCCATATCTGAGCAACAAAAGAGGTCCCCAGAAGTAAGCCTCAGGCATGGCTATAGGTATGTAAGCTTCTCCGCTACCTACATAAGCTTCACCAGAGTAAGCCTCATGATTGAGGGCATGGCCTATTGATTTGGGTGTCCCTAATGTTTGACACAGTATCAGGGGGTTCCCTGATGGTAAGGTTTAATAGTTCCATATTTTTCTCCCATCCCTCAGGGGACTTTGCCAATATTTTTGATTATCTGTTTAATATACTTGAGAATGTATCCAGGCATTACAATAACCAATAAACCTATACAGGATTAAAGGACCTCTTTCTTATGCTGTGCTCCCTGTGTTTCAGTTGTTCAAATGTGCAATATAGATAGGTTGAATTAGATTATGCACTACAGAAAATTTCAGTTCCAGACCAAATAAATCTTTCTTCCATTGGTCTCAAAGACTATGTGTGGTTCTACAATATAGACACTGTCTTTCTTTTCGTTATTTGCTGAATTACTTTAACCCCACCCCATTCGGCTTTGTTCTTATCTCTAAATATCAGGTTATATATATATAAAACAGCCTCTCAAAATCCAGAAATAATACCACTCTGGACTTAATGTGTCTGCTCTAAAAGCTTACAATCTAGGCCCCTGTTTTCTTATATGCATTCTCTAAAGGAGACCATACCATTGTTATTCTTTTGTTTCTGGCTTATTTTGTCTCACCAAATGTCCCACGTGAATGTTCATTTACGTCATTGCATGTCTCATGACTTTGTTCCTTTTTGTAGCAGCACAACCATTGTATCTCTAAGTCTCCTATGTTCTGTATTATAAGCCTCTGTTTATACCTTTATGCTGGTCATAAAAGTGGAATCATATAGTATCTATCCTTTTGTGTCTGGCTAACTTCACTCAGCGTTATGTCCTCAAGGCTCATCCATCTTGTCATGTGCTTCCGGACGTCATTTTGTCTTGCTGCTGCATAATATTCCATTGTTTGTATATACCACATTTCATTGATCCACACATCTGTTGATGGGCATTTTGTTTGTTTCCATTTTTTGCAATTGTGAATAGTGCTCTATGAACATCAGTGTGTAAATGTCTGTTTGTGTCGTTGCTTTCAGCTCTTTTAGGTATATACCAAGTATATACCTTGGTGGGTCATAGGGCAACTCAATATTTAGTTTCTAAGGAACTGCCAAATGGTCTTTCATTGTGGCTGCACCATTATACATTCCCACCAGCAGTGCATAAGTGTCCCAGTTTCTCCACATCCTCTCCAACATATATAGTTTTCTGTTTGTTTAATAGCAGCCATTCTTATAGGTGTAAGATGGTATTTCATTGTAGTCTTGATCTGCATTTCCCTTACAAACAATGAAAATGAGCATCTCTTCATGTGCTTTTGAACCATCTGTATTTGCTCTTCAGAAAAATGTCTATTCATATCTTTAGCCCATTTTATAATTGGGTTGTTTGTTCTTTTATTGTTGAGTTGTATGATTTCTTTATATATACAGGAAATCAAACCTTTGTCTGATATGTGATTTCCAAATATTTTCCCTCATTGAGTTGTCTGCGTCTTCACCTTTTTGGCAAAGTCTTTTGAAGTACAGAAGCATTTATCTATTTTTTCTTTTGTTGCTTGTGCTTCAGGTGTAAAGCTTGGGAAGCTACCTCCTATTACTAGGTCTTGAAGATGTTTCCCTGCATTTTCTTCTAGAAGCTTTACAGTGCTAGTTCTTATATTTAGCTGTTTGATCCACTTTGAGATAATTTTTGTGTAGGATGTAAGATAAGGGTCCATTTTCATTCTTTTGGCTATTGAGATCCAGTTCTTCCATGCCCAATTATTGAAAAGACTGTTTTGTCCCAGTTCAGAGGATTTAGAGGTCTTGTTAGAAATCAGTTGACCGTAGTTTGGTGGTCTATTTCTGCACTTCCAATTCGATTCCATTGGTCAGTGCTTCTATCTTTGTGCCAGTACCATGCTGTTTTGTCCACTGTGGTTTTATAACAGGTTTTAAAGTCAGGGAGTATTAATCCTCCCACTTTGTTCTTTTTAGGATGCTTTTAGCTATTCCAGGTCTCTTTCCCTTCCAGATGAATTTGGTAGTTAGCTTTTCCAAATCTTGAAAGTAGGTTGTTGGAATTTTTATTGGTACTGTGTTGAATCTGTAGATCAGTTTGGGGAGAATTAACATCTTAACTATATTTAGCATTCCTATCCATGAGCAGGGAATGTCTTTCTACCTGTTTAGCTCTCCTTTGATTTTTTTTTTAGCAATGTTGTGTAGTTGTCTATGTACAAGTCCTTTACATCCCTATTTAAGTTCATTCCTAAGTACTTGATTCTTTTAGTTGGTATTTCGAATGGAATTTTTTCCTTACTTGACTCCTCAGCTAGGTCATTGCTTGTGTATAGAAATGTTACTGATTTTTGCACATTAATTTTATATCCTGCCACCTTGCTGAATTTGTTTATTAGCTCAAGTAACTTTGCTGTAGATTTCTCAGGATCTTCCAGTATAGTATCATATCATCTGCAAATAATGAGAGTTTTAGTTTTTCCTTTCCAATTTGGATGCCTTTTATTTCTTTGTCCTGCCTGATTGCTCTAGCTAGAACTTCTAGCACAAAGGTGAATAATAGTGGTAACAGTGGGCATCCCTGACTTGTACCTGATCTTAGGGGGAAAGCTTTCAGTCTCCCTTCATTGAGTATGATGCTGGCTATCGGTTTTTCATCTATTCCCCTTATCATATTGAGGTAGTTACCTTTGATTCCTATCTTTTGGAGTTTTTTTTTTATCAGAAAAGGATGCTGAATTTTGTCAAATGCTTTTTCAGCATCAATCAAGATGATCGGGTGATATTTCCCTTTCAATTTGTTAATGTGATCTATTACATTAATTGATTTTCTTATGTTGAACCATCCTTGTATTCCTGGTATAAACCCCACTTGGTCATGTTATATAATCCTTTTAATGTGTTGTTGGATTCAGTTTGCTAATATTTTATTGAGAATCTTTGCATCTATTTTCATTAGGAAGATTGGCCTATAGTTTTCCTTTTTTATAGCATCTTTACCTGGTTTTATGGTATTAAAATGATTTTAACTTCATAAAATGAGTTAGGTAGAGTTCCTTTTTCCTCAATTTTTTGGAAAAGTTTGATCAGGATTGGTGTTAGTTCTTTCTGGAATGTTTGATAATATTCCTGTGAAGCCATCTGGCTCTGGGCTTTTCTTTGTAGGAAGATTTTTGATGACTGATTGAATATCTTTACTTGTGATTTGTTTGTTGAGATCTTCTATTTTTTCCTGAGTCAATGTAGCTTGTTTGTGTGTCTCCAGAAATTTGTCCATTTCATCTAAGTTGTCTAGTTTATTGGCATATAGTTGTTCATGGTATCCTCTTATGATTTTTTTTATTTCTTCAGACTCTGTGGTGATGCAGCCCATCTCATTTCTGATTTTATTTGCATCTTCTCTCTTTTTTTCTTTTTCAGTCTTGCTAGTGGCCCATCAATTTTATTGATTTTCTCAAAGAACCAGCTTTTGGTTTTATTGATTCTTTCTATTATTCTTTTGTTCTCCCATTCATTTATCTCTGCTTTAATCTTTGTTATTTCTCTTCTTCTATTTGCTTTGGGGTTAGTTTGCTGCTCTTTCTCAAGTTCCTCCGGGTTTGCTGTTAAGTTCTCAATTTCTGCTCTTTCTTGTTTTTTAATATAGGCATTTAGGGCAATAAATTTCCCTCTCAGCACAGCCTTTGCCACACCCCATAAGTTCTGATAAATTGTATTCTCATTTTCAATCATTTCCAGATAGATGCTCATTTCTCTAGGAATTTCTTTTTTGACCCATTGGTTGTTTAAGAGTGTGTGATTTGATCTCCATATATTTGTGAATATTCTTGTTCTTTGGTGGTTATCAAGATCCAGCTTCATCCCATTGTGATCAGAGAAAGTACTTTGAATAATTTCAATATTTTTAAATTTATAAAGACCTATTTTATACCCCAGCAGATGATCTATTCTGGAGAATGTTCCATGAGCACTAGAGAAGAATGTATATCCTTGTGCTTTGGGGTGCAATGATGTCTGTTAGGTCTAATTCATTTATCAAGTTATTTAACTTCTTGATTTCCTTGTTGATCTTCTGTCTGGTTGTTCTATCTATAGAGCAGAGTGGTGTATTGAAGTCTCCTACTATTATTGTTGAAATATCTATCGCTCCCTTAAGTTTTGCCAGTGTCTGTCTCATGTACTTTGGAGTTCTTTGATTGGGACCATAAACATTTATGATTGTTATATCTTCCTGTTGAATTGACCCTTTAATTAGTATATAGTGTCCCTCTTTGTCTCTTATGATGTCATTACATTTAAAGTCTATTTTGTCCAATATTAGTATAGCTACTTCTGCTTTCTCTTGGTTACAACTTGCATGGAAAATATTTTTTCATCCTTTCACTCTCAATCTTTTTGTACCCTTGCATCTAAGAATGAGTCTCTTATAAGCAGCATATAGCTGGATTATGTTTCTTAATCCATTCTGACAATCTGTATGTTTTAATTTGTAAGTTTAGTCCTTTAACATGCAAAGTTATTACTGAAAAGGCATTTCTTGAATCCAGTATCTTATCTTTTGGGTTTTATTTGTCAGATCTATATATTTTTTTTCCTTCTTTCTCTTTGTATTCTTTAAATTATCCTTAGTGGGTAATGCAATGGTGCTTTAGTGGCAGAATTCTTGCCTGCCATGCCAGAGACCCAGGTTTGATTCCTGGTGCCTGCTCATTGAACGAAAACAACAACAACAACAATAAAAAACTCTTTGGGCAAGCCATGGTGGCGTAGCAGGCAGAGTTCTTTCCTGCCATGCCAGAGACCTGGGTTCAATTACTGGTGCCTGCCCATGCCAAAAAAAGAAATAAAAAAGTAAATTACCCTTAGTGGTACTCTTCAATTCTGTGCCCTCCTCCAGATCTTCCTCTCTTGTCTTTTTTTTGCAACCAGCAATACTTTTAGTATTTCTCGTA
This sequence comes from Tamandua tetradactyla, assembly GCF_023851605.1. Taxonomy (NCBI): domain Eukaryota; kingdom Metazoa; phylum Chordata; class Mammalia; order Pilosa; family Myrmecophagidae; genus Tamandua; species Tamandua tetradactyla. The sequence continues at coordinate 153,249,263 of NC_135332.1, forward strand.
GGGCCGGTCTCTTGTTGACAAATTCTTTCAGGGTTTCTTTGTCTGTGAAAACTTTCTTTCCCTCAATTTTGAAGGACAATTTGGCTGGGTACAGAATTCTTGGCTGGAAGTCTTTCTCTTTCAGAATCTTGAATATATCATACCACTGCCTTCTTGCCTCCAAGGTGCTAGTTGAGTAGTCTGAACTCAGTCTTATCTGGTTTCCCTTGTATGTAGTAGATTGTTTTTCTCTTGCCACTTCCAAAATTTTCTACTTCTCTTCAACATTTGACAGACTGATTAGTATGTGCCTTGGGAAAGCCTATTTGGATTTATTCTGTTTGGGGTTAGTTGGTGTATTAGTTAGGGTTCTCTAGAGAAACAGAACCAACAGGGAACAGTTGCAAATATAAAATTTATGAAAGTGTCTCACGTGACCGTAAGAATGCAGAGTCCAAAATCCACAGGGCAGGCTGCGAAGCCGATGACTCCTATGGATGGCCTGGACGAACTCCACAGGAGAGGCTCACCAGCCAAAGCAGGAATGGGACCTGTCTCCTCTGAGCCCTCCTTAAAAGGCTTCCCATGATTGGATTTAGCATCATTAATTGCAGAAGACACTCCCCTTTGGCTGATTACAAATGGAATCAGCCGTGGATGTAGCTGACGTGATCATGACCTAATCCTATGAAATGTCCTCATTGCAACAGACAGGCCAGAGCTTGCCCAATCAGATGAACAGGTACCACAACTTGGCCAAGTTGAAACCTGTCCCTAACCATGACAGTCCACCCCTTGTCAACTTGGCATATATATATATATATATGCCAAGGTGATATATATATCACCTTAGACCATACTTAATTTCCAAATGAAAACAAATAAGCACACATTTTTTCTTTTACCTGACAATACTCAACTGTCCTGCATATAACTGGAAACACATTAAATCTCTCCAGAATAGCGTGCAAATCCTTGGGCAACATTCATTCTTAAACTTGATATCTTACAACTTAAATAGCATAACACAAACAAAACAGCATTACAGTCCTCGTTTCTGTAACTGATCACGTGGTCGAAGTTCATATTTATCACTACCTTCTTCCACTACCCATTCCATGTTCCCTTTCCCCTCAGCAAGCACTTCAGCTGGCCATGGTTCTTTGCCTGGTGGGGTGACCCAAACCTTCATTCCTGAAGTCTCAGAGCCATTAGTGGTCCTGCCTGGATTGTGTCGTTGCAGTTTTCCATTGATTTTAATCACAGGGCATGGTAGTACTAATAGACGCCCCAGGGGATCTCCTATATTCCAAGAAAACTCTTCTTTACCTCCATTATGTAGTTGTAGTCCTACTTCCTTCTGATAGTCAGGGTCAATTACCCCAGACAATAATGTAATCCCTTTCTTGGTGTGTTGATCCAGAGGCATAAGTAGCCCAAAGTGGCCAGGTGGCAATCTTAACTTCCAGTTCAGTGGTATCACTGTTGTTTCTCCTGGAGAAAGCACACCCCGTTTTGGAACTAAAACCTGTAGACCAGCAGAACTCAGGGTAGCAGGGACAGGAAGCAAAAATTTTCCTAGTGGATCACTAGGAGTAATAGTGAGTGGCACCACACCCATTTCCACCCCTTGGTTCCTGGACCCATGGATCCTGGCTATGGGAGAAACAGCACCATACAGTGGACGCTGATTCAGAGCATACACAGCTTCCTGGAGAACATTACCCCAGCCTTTCAAGTTTTTGCCACCTAGTTGGCACCGTAATTGAGTTTTCAAAAGGCCATTCCACCGTTCTATCAATCCAGCAGCTTCTGGATGATGGAGAACATGGTAAGACCAGAGAATTCCATGAGCATGTGCCCATTCCCGCACTTCATTTGCTGTGAAGTGTGTTCCTTGATCCGAAGCAATGCTATGTGGAATACCATGACGATGGATAAGGCATTCTGTAAGCCCACGAATAGTAGTTTTGGCAGAAGCATTGCGTGCAGGGAAAGCAAACCCATATTCAGAGTATGTGTCCATTCCAGTTAGAACAAATCGCTGCCCCTTCCATGAAGGGAGTGGTCCAATGTAATCAACCTGCCACCATGTAGCTGGCTGGTCACCTCGGGGAATGGTGCCATATCGGGGGCTGAGTGTGGGTCTCTGCTGCTGGCAGATTGGGCACTCAGCAGTGGCTGTAGCCAGGTCAGCCTTGGTGAGTGGAAGTCCATGTTGCTGAGCCCATGCATAACCTCCATCCCTACCACCATGACCACTTTGTTCATGAGCCCATTGGGCAATAACAGGAGTTGCTGGGGAAACAGGCTGACTGGTATCCATAGAACGGGTCATCTTATCCACTTGATTATTAAAATCTTCCTCTGCTGAAGTCACCCTCTGGTGTGCATTCACATGGGACACAAATATCTTCATGTTTTTAGCCCACTCAGAAAGGTCTATCCACATACTTCTTCCCCAGACCTCTTTGTCACCAATTTTCCAATTATGGTCTTTCCAAGTCCCTGACCATCCAGCCAAACCATTAGCAACAGCCCATGAGTCAGTATACAAACGCACCTCTGGCCAGTTTTCCTTCCAAGCAAAATGAACAACCAGGTGCACTGCTCGAAGTTCTGCCCACTGGGAGGATTTCCCCTCACCACTGTCCTTCAAGGACACCCCAGAAAGGGGTTGTAATGCTGCAGCTGTCCACTTTCGGGTGGTACCTGCATATCATGCTGAACCATCTGTAAACCAGGCCCGAGTTTTCTCTTCCTCAGTCAATTCACTGTAAGGAACTCCCCAAGAGGCCATAGCTCTGGTCTGGGAAAGAGAAGGTAATGTGGCAGCAGGAGTGGAAACCATGGGCATTTGTGCCACTTCTTCATGTAACTTACTTGTGCCTTCAGGACCTGCTCTGGCTCTATCTCGTATATACCATTTCCACTTTACAATAGAATGCTGCTGTGCATGCCCAACTTTATGGCTTGGTGGGTCAGACAACACCCAACTCATGATAGGCAACTCAGGTCTCATGGTAACTTGGTGGCCCATGGTTAAGCGTTCAGTCTCTACTAAGGCCCAGTAGCAGGCCAAAAGCTGTTTCTCAAAAGGAGAGTAGTTATCTGCAGCAGATGGTAAGGCTTTGCTCCAAAATCCTAAGGGTCTGCGTTGTGATTCTCCTATAGGGGCCTGCCAAAGGCTCTAGACAGCATCTCTATTTGCCACTGACACTTCCAGCACCATTGGATCTGCTGGATCATATGGCCCAAGTGGCAGAGCAGCTTGCACAGCAGCCTGGACCTGTCGCAGAGCCTCCTCTTGTTCAGGTCCCCACTCAAAATTAGCAGCTTTTCTGGTCACTCGATAAATGGGCCGGAGTAGCACACCCAAATGAGGAATATGTTGTCGCCAAAATCCAAAAAGACCAACTAGGCGTTGTGCCTCTTTTTTGGTTGTGGGAGGGGCCAGATGCAGCAATTTATCCTTCACCTTAGAAGGGATATCTCGACATGCCCCACACCACTGGACACCTAGAAATTTTACTGAGGTAGAAGGCCCCTGTATTTTTGTTGGATTTATCTCCCATCCTCTGACACGCAAATGCCTTACCAGTAACTCTAGAGTAGTTGCTACTTCTTGCTCACTAGGTCCAATCAACATGATATCATCAATATAATGGACCAGTGTGATGTCTTGTGGGAGGGAGAAATGATCAAGGTCTCTGCGAACAAGATTATGACATAGGGCTGGAGAGTTGATATACCCCTGAGGTAGGACAGTGAAAGTATATTGCTGACCTTGCCAGCTGAAAGCAAACTGTTTCTGGTGGTCCTTACTAATAGCTATTGAGAAAAAAGCATTTGCCAGATCAATAGCTGCATACCAGGTACCAGGGGATGTATTGATTTGCTCAAGCAATGATACTACATCTGGAACAGCAGCTGCAATTGGAGTTACCACCTGGTTGAGTTTACGATAATCCACTGTCATTCTCCAAGACCCATCTGTTTTCTGCACAGGCCAAATAGGAGAGTTGAATGGGGATGTGGTGGGAATCACCACCCCTGCATCTTTCAAGTCCTTAAGAGTGGCAGTAATCTCTGCAATCCCTCCAGGAATACGGTATTGCTTTTGATTTACTATTTTGCTTGGTAGGGGCAGTTCTAGTGGCTTCCACTTGGCCTTTCCCACCATGATAGCCCTCACTGCACGAGTTAGAGAACCAATGTGGGGATTCTGCCAGTTGCTCAGTATGTCTATGCCAATTATACATTCCGGAACTGGGGAAATAACTACAGGATGGGTCCGGGGGCCCACTGGACCCACTGTGAGACGGACCTGAGCTAAAACTCCATTGATCACCTGGCCTCCATAAGCCCCCACTCTGACTGGTGGTCCAGAGTGACGTTTTGGGTCCCCTGGAATTAATGTCACTTCTGAACCAGTGTCTAATAATCCCCGAAATATCTGATCATTTCCTTTTCCCCAATGCACAGTTACCCTGGTAAAAGGCCGTCGGTCTCCTTGGGGAAGACTTAGAGGAAGGTTAACAGTATAAATTTGTGGCAGTGTAACAGGTTTCTTCCCCATAGGGACCTGGCCTCCCCTTCATTCAAGGGGCTCAGGGTCTGTAAACTGTTTCAAGTCTGGAAATTGGTTAAGGGACCGTGACTCTGTGTTTTTGTAATTCAGGTTAGACTTCTGTTCCCTTGACCTAGAACTCTTTTGTTTATACCGCTCCAACAAGAATTTAGTAGACTGCCCTTCTATTGTATTTCTAGGCACCCCATGATTTACTAGCCAATGCCACAAATCTCTGCGTGTCATATAATTTTGATGCCTCCTTTGAGTTTGTTGTCTATTATAATACCCATGTCTACCCTGTCTTTGGTGATTAAGTGCTGCCACCTGGCTTCTGCCAACTCGGGATCCTGTCATCCCCATTGTGTTTAAGGATTCCAGCTCAGTGACAGCAGTTCCTACAGTAATATCTGACCTACAGAGAAGTGCAACCACAGAGCTCTTGAGGGATGATGGTGCTAGTCTCACAAATTTATTTCTCACTGTTCTGGTAAAAGGTGCATCCTCTGGACATTCCTGGGGTGTAAGAGCAGGTTTTGCATGATAAATCCACTCTAACATCCCAATCTCTCTAAGCCTCTGGATCCCCTCATCTACATTATACCAGGGCAGTTCTGGCATTTCAACCTCAGGTAATGTTGGCCACCTTTTGATCCATGTTTCAACCAACCACCCAAACAAGCTGTTAACACCTTTTCTAACTGCTCTAGCTATAACATTGAATGCAGAATCTCTGCTTAGTGGGCCCATATCAATAAATTCAGCCTGATCCAGCCTTATATTCCTCCCACCATTATCCCACACTCTTAAAATCCATTGCCACACATATTCCCCTGATTTCTGTCTATATAAATTGGAAAACTCACACAGTTCTTTTGGAGTATAACGTACCTCCTCATGTGTGATACTTTGTACCTCACCTTTAGGGGCCTGTTGGGACTTTAGTCTAGTTATAGGTCTAGAAGAAATGAGGGGTGGTGGGGGTGGGTCATGAAAAGAATTAGAAATATCTTCCAAGCCATTTGCTTCAGGGCTTTCATTTGCAGTTTCATCTGGTGAAACAGGATTAATAACTCTAGGGCTAATCCCTTCAGGAGGAGGTTGGGTGGCCAATTCCTCAAGGCAGGCTGGAAGTGGGGCAGCTATGTCCTCAGGGCAGACTATTACAGGGTTATCTAAAGAAGGCTCAGCATGGTCTAGGGTTTCAGCCTCACCCCCAACATCATTATCAATCCATATGTCACCATCCCATTTTTCAGGGTCCCACTCCTTTCCAATCAATGCTCTCACTTTAACGGCAGACACCATGCAAGACTGAGATTTCAGTTTACGTTGTAAAGTTGCTACTCTAACAATAAGATTCTGAGTCTGATTTTCAGAGATCTCAAGTCTACGGCTACAGGAAATAAAATTTTTCTTCAGGATACTCATAGAAACCTCTACATCTTCCAGACGGCACTTAAGCTTCTTGTTTGAAGCCTTAAGCCCATCCCTTTCACCCTTTAATGTAGACAGTGTATCTAACAACAACCAACCAACATCTCTATAACTCTTATTCCTACAAAACTCTGTAAAGGTGTCAAAAACATTATCCCCCAGAGTCTAGCTTCGTACAAGCAAAGCATTAGGAGAATCGAATGATGATATTTTGACTATCTCCTTTGCCAACTCAGTCCATGGATTGGGAGTGTCATTCTGATTATGGGAATCAGAGTCCTTAGTGTCTCTGAGCCCAGTCAGAGTAGAAAACCATTCATAAAAACCCATTTTTAAGATTCTGTTCCTTAAGAACCACTCCCGGTACCAAGATGTATTAGTTAGGGTTCTCTAGAGAAACAGAACCAACAGGGAACACTTGCAAATATAAAATTTATGAAAGTGTCTCACGTGACCGTAGGAATGCAGAGTCCAAAATCCACAGGGCAGGCTGCGAAGCCGATGACTCCAATGGATGGCCTGGACGAACTCCACAGGAGAGGCTCACCAGCCAAAGCAGGAATGGGACCTGTCTCCTCTGAGTCCTCCTTAAAAGGCTTCCCATGATTGGATTTAGCATCACTAATTGCAGAAGACACTCCCCTTTGGCTGATTACAAATGGAATCAGCCGTGGATACAGCTGACATGATCATGACCTAATCTATGAAATATCCTCATTGCAACAGACAGGCCAGTGCTTGCCCAATCAGATGAACAGGTACCACAACTTTGCCAAGTTGACACCTGTCCCTAACCATGACAGTTGGGCTTCTTCGACTTGTATATTTATGTCCTTTATGAGGGGTTGGAAAGCCCCCCATTATATCCTCAACTATTCATCCTCTCCTTTTACTCCTCTGTTTTTCATCTGGGACACTAATGATTCTTATATTTGTGCACTTTGTTTTGTCTATCATTTCCCTGAGTTCCCATTCAATTTTTTCCCATCTTTTTTGCCATTTGCTGTTTTGAGTCTTCAAAGTCAATTATCCTGTGTTCTGTATCACGTATTCTTTTTCTGTCTCTTCAAATCTGTTGTTGTGTGCCTCTAGTATGTTTTTTATTTGGTGAACAGGGTCTTTAATATCTGTGATTTCTGCTATTTTTCTATTTATTCTTTCAAATTCCTCTTTTTGCTCTTCTACTTTCTTCTTGATCTCCTTTAAACCATTTGCCATCCCACTTATTTTATTAAGTAAAGTATGAACATCTTTGATTAGTTATTCCAATGTTTGTGTCTCCTTGGGTGTTTTTATTTGGTCATTAGGCAGGACTCTATCTGTCTGCATTGTGATATCCTTAGTAATCTTCTACTGTTTCGTGGCATGTAAATCTCTTGATTGATTGATTTTGGGAGTTGATTTCTTTCAGTAGTCTAAGGCCTTGTGTTTGCAGGATGGTTGTACCACAGGGAGCAGGTGGGGCACTCAGTGCAGTGATTTGTTGCAGGGCAGGTATAGGCACAGGTTGGGGATGTTATACTGACACTTGTGAACGTGGGTGCCCAGAGGCCTGGGAGGATGTAGCTGTGTGGGTGCACTGGTCTGGGGGTTGTAACCCTGGTGGGTGCTGGTCTAAGGCATTGGGCCCTTTGTGTGCATGCATAGAGCTGTGGCAGCAGGTCGGCATTACGTCTTCATGGTTTGGGGGCAGATGTGAGCCAGCTGCGCAGGTCGGCACTTTCTCACAGCTGGGAAGTGAAGCTGAGGGCTGTGTGCATGTATGGTTCTAGAACTGCTGTAAAGTGTGGTTCCCAGAGCTGAATGACGTTAATTGGGGGCCCATGGGCATACATGGGCCTGGGAATGCCGTAAATGGATGTGCAGAGCTCAAAGTGGGAGGAATGAGGTTGCGAGACACTGTCAGATGGGGGTCAGGGGTATACTAGGTATGGAGGTTAGTGCCCACAACTTTTTTACACTGACAACAGCCTGCAGGAAACGGAGAGGGAGGTAGTGCTTGGGAAGGGTGCAGGAGAGGTGGGTTTGGCTGCATTTGAGGTGGGGGTGGGGGGCAGGGGTATGGGGCAGGAATGTGCATGGGGGCTTGTGGGGTGGGGGTGCCTGGAGTGTGGAGAATGGGAGCGGATGACAGGGTTCAGGTGCATGGGGTTTGGGATGAGTCGCCTGTCATGGGGCTGTGCGGTGAGGGTAGCACACCCAAGAAATGCAACCTGGCTTACTTCTCAGTCCTGGATTCCTGTCCATGCACTCCTGCGGGCTCCGTGCCTCTACACCAGGCTCTAGCCTTATGCCTCTCGGTTCTTCGGCCTCTGCAACCAAGGCTACTCTATGTGGTGTAGAAGGCTCTCCCAGGTCAGCTGCACTCCCAAATTACTGCCTCAATCGCCCTCCTGTCCATTCTCTAACTGTTCCATGGAGCAGGGAGCTACTCTATTTGGCCATCTTCCTGGAAGTCCTCCTTCATTTCTTATATTTCCTTAGAGAAGAGAAAGTTTTGGCTTCTACTCAGGGAGATGTATTGGGATAAACACTCAAGAAAGCTCATCCTTGAATTGGTTGAATAACTGCTTTGTAGAGCTCACACTCCTCCCAGGTGTGTCCTAAGATCTGGATCTGTGGGGAAGAAATAGGAAGTCTCACTTTGGCCCCAGATCAAACTGCATTCTTTTATACTATATACTGGAAATTCTATATTTTCTGGGGATTACTGGACACTACCCAGGCAATGTGAGCCCAAGGCTGTACATTTTCTTCCTTTTCTGACTCCATGTATCTATTCTCAATTTTTGAGGAATCTGGAGAGGTGTGAGTAACTAGCACCACCAAATCTCCAAAAATGAAGTTGCCTTCTGGAATTCAAAACAGTCCAAAAGCAAAAAGAGACCTGTCAACTTAAAATACAAGTGGAATATCAAAATAATGGGAGAATGTTGTGAGATAATAAAACAATATCCGTTTGCTTTAACAAAAAATCTCTACCCCACTGTAAACATGAAAATAACTTCTAGATTATTAAATAATAAAATATGAGAATCCTATATACTTGTTAAAAGAAAATACCAAAGATTGTTTTGACAATCGTGGATTGAAGGGGACTAAAAGAAAGAAATAAAGCCCAAGACCATTAAAAATTTAACAGACTTGACCAAGTAAAAATAATCTTGCATAATGAATGATTGACAAAGCAAGTAATAGACTAGGAGAAAATATTTGCAATATATCAACAAAGGACTGCCATCTAAGGGCTCCTACAATTTATGAGAAAAAACAAATAACCTAATAATATAAATGAACAGTAATTAAAAACTGATAATGTTTTTTTAAATATACAAATGACCAGTATACATCTTAAAATATGCTTAATATTTTAATTAAACATATTAATTTAATAATACATTCACTAGTATTCAGGAAAATTCAAATCAAAGCAATGAGTTATTTTTTGCCCTCATATTTACAAAACTTAAATAGGTCAATAAAAACCAAGACTGATTAGTCCGCATACTGGTGCTGTCATGAACTGTTGATGGAAATTTAAACTGGTACAACCTTTATGAGGTCAACTTGACAATATCTTTCCAAGTTAAAATGTACGTATTCTTTGACCAGCAATTCTCTCTTAAAAGTCCATGTTTGATGCCCTTTTCCTCTGCTGTAATGACATCATTGCTAGATCCTACCCCTTAGCATGTGGGATCCCATCCCATGTTCATGCTCAAGTCAAACAAGAATGTTCCCAAGACTGTAGCTCTTAGCTTCTCTTCACATGTTCAGCTAAAGTTTCTTAATCATACTCTTGGATGGCTGGGTCAGGAAGGCCTTCCAGTTTCAGCCACACTCCATGCCAGAATTTTCATGCTTTCCTTACAGCCATTTAAGCTGAGTCCCAGAAAGTAATAGAAATGATTGAAGTGGGAAGAGTGGGAGTATGTGAGTGGTGGGCTTCGTGGGAAACTCCAGAACATGTGCTCTGGCCAAAGGAATCCATATTTATATGTGAAACCTCTTGACTTCTAATTGTTGATTCACTACTTTAAAACATAATGGGAAGCAAAGGAAACATAGTTCTGGGCTGGATTTAGTGCCTAGTTCTGGGCTGGATTTTTGGAGAGCCTCTAGTCTAGCCTTGGCCACCAGTCCAGTATTAGTTTCATTCATGGTCAGTTTCCCTTTGGTGGCTCCTGGTATCCTGCCTCCACACCTTAGGTGGGTCCATCACAATCAATCAGAGGCTTGAAAGATGTTGAATCTCCAAAAGCAAGGGGTCTTATTTTGGTTGCCTTTCCCAGAAGGGTCCTTTGCTCCTCTGCAGATGTACATGCCTCTTCCCCTGTGATAACTTCTGCACAACAAATGGATGGGTGATGACAGCATTTAATTAAACTACTAATGACCTGGACACTCTTTCCTTAAACATGGGGACTTCTCATCCTTCCATTACTAGAAATTACTCAAGTGACTCTTCCCAGAGCCATGTAAATCTGCTACAACTGTACTCATTCTCAGCTTCTAGAAAGAGATGCATCTGGTAAATCACGCATTGAAAAACTTAAAGTTCTGTCTACCATTCCCATAAATTTAAGGAAATATGGACAAATAAGAATTCTGTCTTCTTACAGAGAAAGGGTTAAATGATCACAATCTCCAAGTTAAAGACCAAGGTTACTTTTTTAAGTTAGGAGAGTAGGCACTGTTTTCATACAGTAATGAAGCACATTTTTTTTCTGCCCCACAGAATTCTAATACTGTCAAGTATGGAAAGACAGATGATCTTATTTAAAATTATATTTTACAAAGCAAAACAGATATAACTCAGTAACTGTGCATCTAATTGACTTAATTGCCTCATTTATCATATGACTTAAGTGAGCTTATGTTTTCTACTCTACTTCACCCATGTAATTCTTGTAATATAAGAGCTGAGACATGGTGCCAGGCATGAGCAAGAAATCCTCTCTCCTGAGAAAAGATATCATTGGAGTGATGTTGGCTTTGGGTTCCAGTTTATAGAAAAATCAATGTCCATTTGCGCAACCAACACATATGGCTTTCTTCCAGGCTGATGAAGGCTTTGGGAGACTTGCTATCACCTAATGAAGTCAGATCAACTTACCCAGTACCCGAGTTACAGTTGGCAAAGTGACTTTGTCATTAATACCCAGTTTATCAATCCTGTTGGGTCTTTTTCTTCTCATTTCACCCCCTCCCCTCCATTTTTCCTGAAGCCGCAGTATTGTTTTACTTTCCTGCAGATAACAGACCAGTGGCTCTAAATTTTAACATTTCAAAGGGACTCGTATGATGTATGGTGCTCCAAGGATAAATAACTTTCTCATATGTCTGTGTCTGTCATCAGAGGCAGGAGCATGCACACGTGTGCACACACACACACACACACACACACACATACATATACACATAGTCCTACTCGGTCGCAACTCAAAATAGACATTTTTACAAATTAGAGCCAGGTTTGTAACAGGCTCAATTGAAATTCATCAGCTTAGCCGTCTTGGTTAAATCAACAAGGTTGAGTTTGTCCAGTGTGTTGATACATTTCAATAAACAGAGTCCAACTGACATTTTATATAGGGTTTTTTTTCAATTAATTACCAGCAAAGTAATGCCATTTCCCCAGTATTATATGGAGAGACAATCTAAATTGCAATGCTCTGTCTTTGAGTTTTTTTTGGTCTTTAATATTCTCTTTCCCTGGAGAATACCCCCAGAATGATAGTCACCAGCAAGAGAAGCCTCTTCAAGGCAGTGTTTTTTTCTTCCCCCTGAAATCTGCCAAGTGTAATAAGTGATTTGATAATTTTGTTATATAGAAGTGCCAGATTAGCCAACAAGCATGATTACTGGGTTCATATTTGGGAGCATCAGGTGAAGACCTCCCTTTCTATCAGCTAATCAGTTAAGAACATTTTGATTGCAGGTAACAATACTAGCTGGCTCATACTAGGAAATGAATTAAAAATATAAATATTTTCAAGGATACCATGTGGTCATAAAATCAAGGGAACAGTAGAGAACCAGGCAGAGAGAATAGATATGGATCAAGGTACTTCTGTGCCAAGAGGCAGGAAGCCAAGATCTGTTAGCCAAAGCAGGTTGGCCTAGAGATCCTGCTGTAATAGGACATCATCATGGGCATCACTGCTGCTCTTGCTGTGAAGGACTCTAAATGGTCACTATTTCTCTGTGTCCTTTACTGAAGCATCATGGTCCCATGTGAGAGTTGTTGACTGACTGGGTCTGGGACATTTGCTCATGCTTTGATTGACAGGGCTCCCAAGAGAGAGGATATGATGTTTTTGGATTCTCCCCACAAGGAAGGGGAGTTGGAAGGCAACTGCTGCATATGACAAATGCCCTCTGCTGTCAGAGGAGGAGCACCTGCATTGGGAGGTTATGAATGAAGACTGCCAGTGAGGCTTCAAGTTCTAGAGTGTTCACTATGTGCCTGGGTGCCCTGAACGTGTGACCAATAAAAGACATTGAAAGCCACAAAGAATAGTTTAGTCATTTATGTTCAGACTGCCTATAGAATTAAAATCTAAAATGAAAATACAAATTTTGCAGTGACTACAGCAGATCTGAACTGGTGTGTGTCATAATCTGGAAGTGATCATGGACCTTTCAGAAAATTCAACCTCACTGTGATCTTGACCAGTAAAGAAATGTGGTCTACTGTGAGAGATTCAAGAAACAAACGTGCAAAATGGTTCTTGCAGGAAACATAAGTCAGGGAGCGAAAGGATAGGGGAATAAGCTAGTTAGGAAGTAGAAGGGATGAAAGATAAAAGAACAAATTCACAGAGTTCTGAAATTATAGTAAGGGATATCCCCAACTGGCTTTAGGAGATAAAACAGTATTCTCATCAAAGTACTTTTTTTACGTAGTATTTTGTCAAACCATTAACAAAACTTTTCATAGAGTCCTTGCTTAGACTTGTATGCTTGATTCTGAATGCCAGATTTAATTTAAAAGCTCTTAAGAGGGAAAGTGAAAGGAACCTACATTTATCAAGTACTCGTGGTGTCCAAGCATTTTTCCATGTCATATCACTGAATCCTCACAACGGCTCTTCAAGATGGGTATGAACTGCCTAAGAAACATAATAAAGCAGAAGCTTCAGAGAATTTATGAGGTTTGCCCAAGGTTACATAAAGCAAAAAATAGTTTGTGTGTATGTTTATGTAACAGAGTCGCATATATCCACGGTCTGAATGTTTTCATCTCCTGCTTGCTTGCCTCACTTCTGGTCCCATCACTTCAGTAAAACAACTTTGTAACCCAACAAGGGTAACAAAGACTTCTGTGTGGCCAAATTCAATGGATACTTTTATGCTCTCTTCTTACTTTAGGCTTAGCAGCATCTCACACTTTATATAGTTCTCTCATCCTTGAAGCATTCTTTTCTAAAGGGTGCTGCACCTATTTTCCTCCTCCCTCCCTGATCTCTCATGTTGTTTCCTTTCCAGTGTTATACACCCTCATCTGTATTCCTCTCTTCTTATTTTTCTTGCTGTTCTTAGATGATCATATCCATGCTAGCCTTCAAAGACCAATGATAAGCAGATGTCTTATGAGTATCTCTGGATCAGATCTCTAATTTTAACGCTCAGTCAAATCCACAAAATTGTCGATCTGTTATCAATTCTTTGGATATCAGTACTCCAAAATCAAAATAGTGAGACTGAACTTAGGACCCCTCCCATCTGCAAATCCAACCAATCAACCAATAAAATAAATAAATAAATAATTCAAAGTTAGCTCTTTTCCAGTGTTCTCTGTTATAAGGAATGGCACCACCATGAATCACAGTTGTGATTTTACATTGATTTGCATACTTAGTGTCTGTCAGTTAGTCAGCCAAGATATTAATTATGCATTTATGATCAGCTCCAGCTTTGTACAAAACACTGGGAAACAGTGTGAGCTAGACAGGCAGAATCACTGTCGAGGAACATCCAATCTAGTGTGGGAATCTGGATAATAGGAAAGAAATAGGATTATGTGGTGGAGTGTGAATGAGAGGGCTGCTTTAGGCAAGTGTTCAGGGAAGCACGGTTGGAGAAGTACCAAATGATTTGAGGCTTGAGTGAATAAAAGGGGCAGCCACATGACATTGTTGAGGAAGAATATTCCAAACGGAAGCAGCAGCAACTGTAAAGGTCCTGAAATGCTCTAGGAGCAAACCAAAAGCTTGTGTGGCTGGAGCATAGGGTGAGAGAAGGATAGTGGAGGGTGACTGAACCAGGGAATTTTATAAGATAACATTCAGATCACATCTTTGGAGTAAGAAAAAAAGCAATACAACAAAATGGAGCTGAATTTGAAGTTAAAGGAAAAGTTGCACTTATAAGAAGAATTAAACGAATAATGGCTCTTCATTGCACCTCCTGAAATATGAGGAAAAGGGAAAGGGACCTGGAGTATATGCAATCTTAATACTGTTTCCCTTATTTTAGGGAAAGATTGGAGGGTGTGGTGGTTCTTTATCAAATGTCTCTGAAATCACACATGGTAAAAGACCTAAAACTGATGAGTTCAGAAGAGTGGAAGAAGACTTGAAATTTTGCTTAATATGTTCCTTATATACAAAGAGTCAAGCATAGAAATTCTATTGACATCCAATTGCTGGCATGTGCATGCTGATAAGTGTTACCAAATGCCTTCCTAAATAACTATGGGGTGGTGTGGAAAGAAATCTTTCTCTGATGGCTAAATGGTGAAAGCAGCAAGCCTATTAAGAGAATTATCCTCAGAGGCTGGATGCTAATTGATTTTATGTGCATGTCAAGAAGCCAATCAATGGCAGACTTGTAGCAAAATAGCAGAGCAAAGAATAATATACGAAGCAGATTCTAGACAAATGTGGAAAGCATCTGATATTATCACTGGAAATGCTAGTTTAATGACCACACAGCTGTTCTTTTCATCAGTTTGGCACCCACAAAGTCCAATGGAGTCTTTTCAATTTCACCATGGAAAAATCATAGATGCAAGCATTTTTTTTTTTTAAAAAGGAAATCAACCTTCTATCTGTATAACTTCTTATATAATAAGTGATAACTGCATTCTCCTTTAAGAACTATGAAATTTTGTGACTGTAAGGACTGCACCTTAGTCATCTGTGTCTCTCCAGTCTGCACTACAGAGTTCTTATCAAAGAAATAGAACACCCAGGAGATTTTATGTATATTATAGGGATTCATAACATGCAAAATGGTTTTTCCAGTAGACTAGCAAACTCACTCTTGTTTCTGGGTTTGGTGCTGGAACATGATGTCCAAAGTTTCACAAATGGTTGGGAAATAGGGGAGGCAAGGACAAACTGGAACCTATATATCTAAGCTGGCACCTTCAAGAATGAACTGGAACCTGAATGGTTTCCTCATCACCTCCAAGCTTCCAACTTTGATAATGAGGGTGTCCAGCAGGAGAAGCTGATGCCTCTTTGTTACGGAACTACACATACCTGCACTAGGATTTGGAGAACTCAGAGCAGGAGATGCAACAGGATCTAGAGGATTCGAGGACCCGGCTGTTGTCACCTCCCAGTAAGGAAGGCAGGAGTTCGGTGCCAATGGGCAGGAACTACAATAGCACCTTGCACTCTGTACCAACCTTCTGAGCACCAGAAGATGCTGAAACTTCACTTCTGCCTTCCACATTTCAGCTTATACCAACCCAAAAGGAAGATGGGTTCTGGTAAGTGTAGTTCCAGCTCGCCTCAAATTTCCCCGCAACCACCAGGAATGTTATGGAGAAAATAAGCAAGTGCAAGAAACAATGTTTTTTTTTTTTTAATTGCATTTTTGCATCTCTTTCCTATGGAGGGTGAGAACAGTATTTCCCAAATACTTTATATAGACCTGCTAAAGGACTGCGTGCTTTACTACCATTTTATTTCATTATATCTTCAAAACCATCCTACCACATAGTTACTATTTTTAGTTCCCATTACAGAGATGAAGCAAGAGAGTCACAAATTAAGTTACTTTATAAAGTTTACATGAGTGAGAAGTAGCTGGGCTAGAGAACCATATTTAGATCTATCCCATTGCAAAGACCACGCTCTGTCCATTATACCCGCTGCTCCCCATGGTCCCGCCTTTGTCTTCTCTATCTCGTGTGGAGTGAATTTCTTCTTCTCCTCTTTCTGTCTTCTTCCTTTTTTTAAAAAAAAAGTGTGTGTGTGTGTGTGTGTAGGGGGGGTTGCTATCCTTTCTTCTCATCTAACTGTCAAGGATGACTCATCTCTGAAATGTTCACTTTTCCAGCAGTGCTTGTCAAGAGAGTGTGAGGCTTAGGCATCAAAATTGAGGCTGAAATGGTGATGAATATAGTACTATGTGGTGATATTGTGAGCCATTGATTGTACACCATGTATGGGATGTTTGTATGTTAAGAATGTCATGTTTGTATGTTGTTTTGGCTTGTCAATAAATTTTTTCAAGTGAGGCTGAAAGACACAAATAGTGAACTGATTCGCTGTTTGGTGTTGAAGCACTTGCTCTTAATTACCATAAAATAGCATTTAAAACTCCTTAACAAATTCTTCTTATTAAAATATCCACTGAATGCTGAGTGCCTACCTGGTATCCTAAGTGATGATAGCAAATTAGAGTCCCATGGTACAGGTTAAAATGAGGAACAGACTCACGGTCATCTCTTTCATGTTCTGGTAGCTGTCTTTAAAGCCAGTTTCTGACAGGTATTCTAACATTTGATGGATGAAAGCACAGTCTTTGAAGGGTCTCTGCAAAGGGGATGAGGATGCAGTGATTTTCCTCAAAGGTATTAAGATTGCTTATTTCATTTTAGAAGAGCAGCAATTAAATAAATCTCACGGCAGCACGTTTTATCGACTATATTTATTAAATTTAAGCTTTTGGCTGCACAATATATGGACACTAAACAAAGTACTTAAGAGTGGGTCTCATTTTTACACATTTACCTTCTCATTATTATGCACTTTGCAGATGGAGATGTATAGAATGCAAGAAACTAACATATTAGCAAAATGTTTGTGGAGTTTCCTGCAGCTGTTACAGTAGATCCCCTCTCAGGTTATTTTCGATTTTGCATTTACTTCTCGTACTATCATTTTTACTCTCTACTTCACAATGCTTTCTCCTTTTCATTTTAGCTCTTTGTGTTTCCAGAGTGGAAATGCTGTGAAACTCACCTGGCCTGGTCAATGAGCTCCCTTAGAGAATGCAGAACACAAGATGCTAGGAGGCTTAGCCAAGATGTCCTTCTGTAAGGTCTGATGTGCCCCTGTTTTCCCATACTGCACACCAGATTCTTGACTGCAGAGACCAGTAGATGTCCACCTGGTCCAGGTCTTTTCTAGACAGATTCCTTAATCGAGAACTTCATGGAGACACCAGCAAAGTCACAGAGATGATCTTTTCATGTCATAGGATGAGGACTTTTTCTGATTTAACATGGAGTTTAACTTAAGCCTATTTTTGTGGATATTGAATTATATGTGATAGCAGATGGGTTTTATACAAGCTCCAGTTCCTCCTCACTATGTGAATTAATCTTTTTATAATGGTTTGGCATGATTTCTCTTTCCTTGTCCAGGGTCTACTGATCCCTTGTCTTGTTCCTTGGAATTATTACCTGTAGTCTTTTCTTGTTCTGAAAGTTTACTTCCAGTTTTACCTTATGCATTGAGTTTCTTAAAGGGAAGTTTTTTCCTTCACTCTTGCTGAAGATGATCTACTACCACCCTTTATCCTGGAGATCCTGCCATGAGTGCTTGGCTTTCTGTCTTCCATTTGTTTGCTTGTTTCCATTCTTTCTTGACAGTCTGTATCATTTCTTGGCTGTGGCAATACTTTCCAGGTAATGAATGGCTGCCATATATTGCCTTGCATGCTCACAGTACCCTTGCAGAGTAGTATGATCATCTCCATGTTGTAAATTAAAAATCTAAGGCTTACAGAAATTCGGGAACTTTCCTAACATCACACATTCAGGATTTCAATATATATCTGTGCAACTTTAGGGTCCAGAATGACTGAAAGGGTATTTTACCTTTTTCCCATTAATAGTGACTTCTAGGCTGGAAAGAAATATATAGTGGTTGCAAGACATGGACAGTCAGACAGCCTGGGTTCAACCGCTAGCTTTACTATTTTATTAACTTTGAATAAATTACTTGAGGTCTATAAGACACATTTTCCTCATCTCTCAAATGGACATAGTCATATTAGTTCTCTGGAATATTCTGAAGACGAGATGCACAATGCTTAGGGTAGTGTCTGATACATTGGAAAAGTTCAATAAATGTTAGGTGCTATTTTTACTATTATTTCCCAGTTGAGAATTCATCTTCTGCTACACAGAAACATGGGTGCCATGATGTTTACTCTGAAATGTCACTGGAAATCCTTCATGACTGTAGGATTTCAAAGATTTGAGTGTTTAACCATTTCATATCCACTGTCATGTGGGCCATACTTAGGCTAGAAAGAAAGGAACTTTTTCTTTTAACTGGTGCTTTCCAAGTTAAGTCATTATTACCAATTTTTTCTTCTGTCTAGACTTTGTTCTTAAGTATGTAGTGGAATATTCACCATTTACTACACAATGCGTGAAGCAACCTCATCCTATAAAGCCCCATTCCTGGAGAACAACTTTGGCTTGGCTTTAGTGTCTCTAAATGTGAGGGTTAGAGTCCAAAATTGACTCTCTGGAAAGGCTGACCAGACAGCAGAGAACAAATCGCCTTCCAGCAGGAAAAGTTCCCGGACGAGCTGGCAAGATCAGGGCTTTCATTTCCCGTAAATCTTAGCCAGCCATTGCCTTCTTTCTGGGAACCACCACCATTGCTTTCCATTTTTCTCTCTCCTTCCTTCTCTTTCTCCCTCCCTGACTTCCTCTTTCTCTCCTTCTTTTCTTTCTTCTATGAACAAATTGATTCAGATATCAAAACCAAAATACAGAGCTAAACCATTAGTATGCCCAGAGTCTTTAACCCTATGTGTGCTGTGTGCATGCACATTTGGAAAGCTAAGACCTCGAGGGCAGGGACTGTGTCTGGTGCCTGCTCTGAGCAATGCCTAAAACACTGAAAGCTTCACGCTCTATGTCAAGGCCACAGAATCAGTGAGGAAAGCAATATTCTCACCAAAAAGCAAAAACAAAAACCCAAACCCACATGTTCAACTGCTATTAATCTCACTCCATGCCCACACACATTCGCTAGGAGACCCATGACATTTGGAGAAAAAAGCATTGAAATAATGATCATAAAATTGGAATGCTTGACCCTCCTGTATCGGTTAGAAAGATGATTTCGGCAAAAGGAGGAGGAGCAGAACTGGATTCTTTGACCAACACTCTCTCCTCTTCTTTGTTGCACAAAGCCTATTAAATGCACAGTGGCCTTCACTATTTAAAAGATTGAGGTCGATCCTAAACAGTCCTTTTGAATTGAGTGTTTGCTGGTGTTTGTCTACAATAGAAAATTCCTTACCTTGGTAAGGCGAGTCAGCCCTTCCCATCTCCATTTAACTCTTTTTCCAGTTCTCTATTTAGCACATTAACTGAATTTTCCCTCAGCCAGTAGTTTCCAAACCCATATCTCTGATAAAATTTCACTGGTATGAGGCAAAATGAGAAAAATAGGGACAATACAGGGATTTTGCTAAAGAAAGGGCATTTACTCTGAGATTATGTAATTCCTATATTTTTGTGACAAAGACACCTTTCTTTTAAGAAATGATCTACTAAGGCAAAAAGTCAAGGAAACAGTTTTAGAATTTGGGAAAGGAGAAACAAAGGAACTTCTCTAGCCCATGTGTGCTGCAGGCAGGCAGCGCATGTATATGCATGTGTTTATGACCAGCCATGCATCCCAAGGGATCAGATTACTGGAAAGTCCTTCATGGAAGCTTCTGGAAGGTGCTTTGGTTGGAAGTGTTGACTCTAGCCAGATCCTGCTAAAGCAGATGAGCTCCTGAAGCAGAAGTGGTAGCTACTCCATCCTTGTAGACAAACCTGTAAGCTTCACATTCCTTTGGGGATGTATTTTCTTGCTATAGGCCATTGTTGGTGTCCTTTTTAATCTGATTTCACCTGGATAAAGTTGAAAATATGCCATGATTATTTTTCTAGTAATTGTGATACTTCAAATGAACATCATTGCTCAAGTTCACTAGAAAACATAGTTCAAGGAAAGACTTGATTGGTGATGCTTTAGTGGGAATTGCAATCCCAAGATAGCAAAAATGAGGGAAAAAAGAAGTACTTTCATATATATATTTCATTTTATCATCTCAGTGTAAATGAGGCAGGTTAGCAATGGTATTAGCTAGGGTTCTCTAGAGAAATAGAATCAGCAGGAGATATTTGTAAACATAAAACTTATGAAAGTGTCTCACACAACCATGGGGATGTAAGAGTCAAAGATTTGTAGGGCGGCCGCGAACTGGCAGCTCCAATGAAGGTCCTCAGGTACTCAATGAACTCTCAGGAGAGGCTGGCAGGCTGAAGCAGGAACAGTGATTGTCTCTTCTGAATCCTCCTGAAAGACTTTCTGGTGACTAGATTAAGTGTCACCCATTGCAGAAGACACTCCCCTTAGCTGACTGCAAATGCAATCAGCTGTGGACGCAGCCTATGTGGTCATGATTTAAGTCCATGAAAGTCCTCACAGCAATGGACAGGCCAGTGCTTGCCTGACCAGACATCCAGGCACCACCATCTGGCCAAGTTGACACATGAATCTGACCATCACAGCAATGTAATTGAAATTTTAGAGAGGCTGCTTTTAAATGCCAGTTTGGGATGTCTTCAGGATTTACATAATAAATAAATGAGTGAATGTGCTCAGGTGGTCAAATGACGGGCCCAGGTTTATCTAGCTGGGGGAGTGGCAGAGTCATATTCAAAATCAGGTGTGATTCCTGAGCCCAGGGACTTCCTCCACTCCTCTGGGTTGGCAACGCAGAGCTTCTTTTTTTGAAGAATATCTGGGACAAACATTTATTATTTTAATTCTGGAGAAAGAGGAAACAGATGCACTGGACAGCCTACTAATCTGTCTATAAACAACTGTAACAGACAGCGTGTGGATGGAAATTGCGCTGGGCAGACAGCATGGGGCATTGATTCTAGACTCTGCTCAGCAACCAGTCAACCATGGGAAAAAAACAACCTCCTTAGGGTTCAATCGCCTCATCTGCAAAATGAAGCAGGTGGAGTAGATGATCTCTGAGGCTCCTTGGCTCTCTCTCACTCTCATTTGTTCACTTTTGAAATACAGCAATCAAGGCTACTCTTAAAGAAGTTCACAAAGGTAGAGAGATTCCAGAGGTGCTGGAACCAGTCCTTTGGCCTCAAATGATCACTTTCACTGCCTGATGTGCCCAGTATTAGTGACTTTTGCATTATGAAATGTATCTTCGGGAATCTAATAAAATTCAAATTAAGGAGCTTTACCCTGCTCCCTAATGCAGTTACCCTTGGGAAATATTATATCTTAAGATATTGTGTATCCTATAATATCTAAGATATTATATATTATGTAGCATATTACACATAGGAAATATATTATTTTCTTATAATATATCTTAAGTTCTATTATATCTTAGCATGTATTTTGCCAGGACACAGGGGCCAGAGAAAATCTGGCATGTATCAGTCATTCAGTACATTTGTTAAGCAAATGGATGGATGAATCGATAACTGTAAAAAACAGGGTGCAGGTGTGCAGACCATTGTTAGGGGAGGAGGGACAGGTGGGCCCTAGAAGCATGTACACATAGATTATCTCCAAAGATGTATGTCCCTTCCTCACATACACCTGGAGCTAGCATGACAATCTATTCCGTCCTTCTTATTTATCGTTCATTCATTTATTGAACACCTATTATGTGCCAGAAACTGTACTCGATATCAGGGATTTAATGGTGAGTGAATATGAGGGGCTGAATCTCTTCTCCATAGAGATTTGATTGATTTTTCACCACGTACCCACATAGCAGAGTGGACAACAGGTTTTCCACCTACTTTCCTACTCTTGATTCCTCCATAGTCACACCAAATTCGAGAGAGTTCAAATACTCCTTGCATCCAACTTTCCAAATCTCATTGCTTTGAAGACGAGCTCAACTAAAAACTTTTTCTTGGTTTCCCTACCGTGAATAAATGCTGCCCCCTTCTGGAATATTAGTAGAAATAGAAAAAGACTGACTTGAATTCAAAGTTCTCACAGTTCATGGAATGTTAGGGTTAGAAGGGACTTCAGTTAAATCCCATTGTTTTATCCATGGGGAATTTGATGCTTGGGAAGGTCAACTTCCCTGTCTATGTCTTGGAAAAGAGAAGAGTTAATGGTAACAGGGAATGAAAGGGGGGACTAAAATCTATGTTTTCTGATTATTAATTCATGGTACTTCCTTTTAAGCTTAACAGACTGGAAACATGGTTATAGATATTTTTATTGGTCCTATGTGTGTATTTACACATTTCTCCCTCATTTTGCCTTATACCCAGAACCTGTGCTGTTTTCCGTAGCATAGTGATGGGCAGTTTCACCTTGAGGTCTCAAAGAAGGATGGGCAATGTCTCAAGCAGTCTGTGCATCTGTGTGTCTTCTGCATTTTTTTCTGTCTGATGTCTTACATCTTCTCTAGATTTCTGGGTATGAGAGCTAATATCATAGTGTAAAACTCCTCTTCTTATTTATGAATTTAGGCCTATAGGAAGTGATCCCATGTTATATTCCCTTCCATTCAGGCAACCGCACGTTCAGTAAACAGTCATTGGGTAGCTACTATGTGTTAAATGTTGTGAATACAGAAGGAGGAGGAAGAAAGGGAGATCTCTGTTATCCAGGGTTTATCGTTTTGGAGGAAAGAAGGAAAAGTAAAGGAAGGCTGAAGAGGCAGCAGCATGGTGAGGGCTCTCAAAGCTTGAAGGGAGACATCTAACTCAGACTCTAGGAGAGAGGGAGGCTGCCCCGAGGACATGGTATCTTACCTTCCAGTTTTGGGGGGATTGCATCTAAACTAAAGAGGGTACACATGTTAAACTGCAAGTAAAGTTTCATGAACATTTCTATTCATCTCACAGATATATAAATCTCAAAGTGGAAAAAAAATGCACTCAATGATCATTGAAATTCAAGGATAATAACATCTGATATCATGTATTAGACTAAGTTTTACATGTCAAATAAATCATTCAGAAACCCCACTTTTAATGAAATTGTGATAATATCTAATGCTGTTTCCAACTACTTCTATAATTTATATGGATATATTCATAAAGTTAAATTAATTCCATGGTTTGTAGAGCATTTTGTTTTGCTGAGGATCTGTGTTAAAAAATTCTCAAGTCAAGAAACTTGAGAATAGCAAATTCTTTAGGGTGTCTAGTAAAGAAAAAGCCAAAATAAAGCTGGGCGAAGACCTAAAAGTGATGTGGAAATCAGTGAACTTGGTGCTTGCAAAGTGTTCTGAGAATAAAGGATTGTTATCTCTGTTCACAATACTTTGAGGTCTGATTTAGTGTATTTTAGGGGAATGCAGTTTTGATTACAAGAAATATGATTAGGAGAGGTAGATAGTTCCTGAATGGATCTTGGGCAAGTCATTTCATTCCTTCTAGACCCAGATAAGGGCTAGCTCTGGCCCATATGGTTCCTTTGTGTAAATTAGAAAAAGGCACCCCCTCTGGGTGGGTGTAGCTCCATAGGCACTTGTCTTAGTGAACAGAACGTGGAATGTTCTAGACCTCCTCTTGTCCCTTAGTCTGGTCCCCTTGTGCAGTGAACAGCCTGCCCAAGTATATGCAGATGCCCTGGCTGTAAAGCTCAACAGGAAAATGGAGTTCATGTTTGCTTTGTGCACCTCACAAGGTTGATGAAGGGATCTCATGAACAAACTATTTGTATGTACCTACATACATACACGTAGTACTGTCATCTCCAGAATGTTACGCTACCTGTTTGGAAGAGGGGGTTGGAGAGAGTGTTACATCAACAATTGCAGACACACTCATTAAAGAGAGATGCTCAGGAGAGGAGAACTTGCAGTTGCGCATTAGACACCTGCTTTAAATATCACTCACAATGGCCTGAGGAGGTTCGTGCTCTGTGGAGCATCGCAACTTGATTTCTGGAAAGCTTTGTTGTTTGCAACCAAAATTCCAGACAGCAAAGCTGCAGCCTTTTCAGAAGATTATGAATCCTGTGGCCTAAATTCACAGGTGGTTGCAAGCAGAGGCCTGTGCTGGCGACTGATGGCAGCAGGTGCTGAGAACCAGCCGGGTCTGTGGGCAGCCGGAGGTACCAGCTGAGCGCGGGGCGCTCAGCTCCCTCGTTTGTTCCCGCATGCCCTGAGAAGTCACCATTTCCTCTAGAAGAATTAGCTCAGCATGTGTCTGTGTCAAAAAATATTTCCAATAATTAGGTTTTAAGTTTTAAGGCTCGGGTTAAATTTAGGAACATTCAAATTACTGAGGTGAAGTAATTAAAGTTTCACCCCATTGACCAAAACCAGAGATTTATTCTAATTTTTCCAGCACTCAAATTCTCAAACTTAATAGGCATTCTCCCAACCTAGGGCCTTTGAATTTATAGTTTTTCTGCCTGGAATGTTCTTCCTGACATATCCATATGAATAACCCCTCACCTCCTTTGGCTCTTTGTGGTCTGGATTAATGAAGCAGATGCGCAATAAATATTTATTGAATTAAATTGATCACTGAAAGTGGTGGAAATTGGTGACACACCTAAGAATATTTTGGACCTGAGAAGGTTTTTTGAAAATTGCTTGCAAAGCTATCTCTAGATCTCTGCCTTCTCCTTAAGGTTAATGTTTATTGTACTTCCACTATTCAAACGTAATATTAATGGTAAAGAACATCAGTATTTTCCCCAAGTGTTTTCGTTCATCAATAACCTGGCAGAGCAGCAAACCAACTCCTACGCTTGGCAAAATCCTCTAGAGACACCAGGTTTGAGCATGTATTTGTGCACGTGTGTGTGTGTGTGTGTGTGTGTGTGTGTAAGAACACCTGAAATTCTTGGTGCTATCCAAAGTGTAAGATGAAAAAGGCACAGAGTGATCCCAGAGGCCATGGGCAGCCATTCCTCTTGAAGTCTTGAAATACCATCTTCTGCACCTCTGATTCTCTTTATTTTTATGCTCCAACCCTTTCCAAAGAAATCTTTGAAATTACTTGGACTGACCAAATCACGGTGGGAGTCATATTTTTAAAATTCAGACAGAACAAAATTTTAGCAGTGGGCTTAAATTTTACATAGACAATCTGTCATTTCTTTAGTAGACCAAAATCTGGTCTCAAAGCCTGTAGTTGCATTCTAGGATGCCTACATTATTTAAAAAAAAAAAAAACCTCTTCACTATTCGATTGCTTAAACAATACAAGATTATAATGTTTCTAATCACATTATCTTGGTAATATTTCAGTTTTACCTCTTGCTAGTGGTATGAATTTAGGAAAGTTACATACTCTCACATTTTCAACTGTAAAAAATTGGGTAATAAAATTGCTTCATAGAGTGTTGAGGTTTTATGAGGTTGCATTATTAAGTGCTTAGCACCATGCCGGCCATATAGCAAATGCTTAGTAAGTGTTAGCTATAGTTATATATTAGCATGGGCTGTGTTTTAATGTGTCCTTAAATGCTTCTTTCCCAATGTTTCTTAA
Source organism: Tamandua tetradactyla (assembly GCF_023851605.1). NCBI lineage: Eukaryota > Metazoa > Chordata > Mammalia > Pilosa > Myrmecophagidae > Tamandua > Tamandua tetradactyla. Next base: position 153,274,963 of record NC_135332.1, read on the forward strand.
CATTACTTGCTTTGCCTTTCTATCTAAAAGGTTCAGTTAGCAATTTTGATGACACCATTACCTTTGTAGATCACCTGAGAAGGGTGTAGAGACCACTGTGTCCTTCTCACTAAGCTGCCAGCTTCTTATCTTATTATGTGATGTGAGCAGGAGGTGGTGATCACTGGTGAACTGTACCAGAAGCTCAATGTATTGTATGAAGCCAGGTCAGTCTTGCCACCACATGCTGTAGCTATTCGCCATATGGAAGTGCATATGAGTCCTAGTGTCCTTGAATCCATTTTATTCTTCTCATTCGTTATTTTTCCCTTTCAGAATGTCAATGATTCAAGCAGAAGGAAGAAGCAACATTTATTTGTTGTCTCTTCTATGCCGGAAGTGAAACTAGCCACTCATCAAAACCCTGCAAGCAGATATTACCCCCTATTTTACAAATGAGACGTTGAGCGGAGAGGTAAGTAATTTACCCAAAGTTGTGTAGTTATTAAGTGACCAGTCTGGGATTTCATTCCTGGTTTCTCCTGCTCTAAAGCCCCTCACTCTGTAACATAAAAGGCTGCCCCCTGAAAAACCAAAGGAACTATATTATCTGTTCTAAGCAGCCTGTTACTCCTCCTCAAAAACATCCTCCCTTTCTTCCAATTGTCAAAACCCTGCCTCGCTTTCAGGCGTTAGCACAAGTGCTGACTCAGTCCCTACTGAACTGATCTAACCCTTTGTTTTAGAGCCAGTATACTTACTGGTGAAGGAGGTGGGAGAGGCTGAGCCCACTATTAACCCTGATGAAAGAGAAGGAAGTAAGCTTGGTGGAATAGTCCTAGATCACCTTGTATCTGGGGAAAGTTTGGCAAGGTTGTTAAGTCCTCCAACCAAAACCTCTCTTCTCTCTAGCAAGGGTTTGCCTCAATATCCCCACTGCACTCAGTCATTGACTGGCTTCAGACTGTGGGAGGCAGGGTCTCAGCACCAATGCAGAGATGGGTTTCAGAGTGCAATAGCTGAGGCCCTTTGAAAAATACAGTTGGAGGTCTACACGGTGCATTCTCACAGCAGCCACAGGAGGGCATTTCAAACAGAGAGATTACAATGGATGAAGTTATGCGACTAGGAAAGAACACCGCTTGTAGTTAGCCAGCATTCCAATTTATGGATGAGAGTACATTGGGGGATTGGAGGGTTGTATGCATATTGCAAAGAAGGGACAGTGTAAGGCTGGTTTCAAAGTGTGGTCCCTGGACCATCACCATGGGCATCATCGGGGAAATTTTGGAAATGTAGATTCCAGGCCCCACCCCAGACTAACTGAATCAGAAACTCTGGGGGTTGCAAACAATATAGAATTTAAGGTAAAAGATATTAATAAAACATAGACTAGATTTTAATTAAAAAATATTTCATAATGAGGGTAATAAGTCACTGTTTATGTGCCAAATGATATAGTATGAAATGGATAAAGAATAAAAAGAAAAAAGGAAGAAAAATTGAAAAACAAATAAAATGTAAAGAAGCACATTCTACAGGGGAGATTTTTATAAAGTATTGTACAGCCTTTGAAAAAAAGTAGAAAAAATGTACAATGTTGAATGCCTAGATAAATATTTAGAATAAACTCTTAAATATATTTCAAACTTTCCCTCTACGAACAAAAAATACTCCTTGTTTCTAAATATCACTAAATACTAAGTGATATCTTTACTTAGTATCTTTAGTGATATCACTAAATACTAAGTGATTTCTGCTTTCTGGAATGTTAATACATTCCAGAAAGCTGAAATTATACAGGACATATTCCTAATCAAAATGAAATATATTAGAAGTTAATTTTAAGTGACCAACAAATAGAAACTATCCAAAAAGTAATTAACTAATTAGCAGCCTACTTAGAACTGGGGCTAAAGAGACAAATGAGATATTAAAGTTTCTGGTCTCTATGACTCTTTGAATCAAAGAAAAAATTAATTTAGTAAAATTATTTTAAAATAAGAATACTGCACATCAAATTTGTTAAATGTATCCAAAGTTGTATTCAGAGGAAATTTACAACTTTTCATGATTTAATTCTTAAAGAAGAAGCATGGAATCCATTAACCAGATTCTTCTTAGGAAGTTTAGAAAAATTAGGGAAAGAAGCAAGCCAGAGGAAATCATCAAAGGGAATTAACAAAAATAAAATCAAAAGTAATGTATTACAAAAACAGAAAAACAGTAATAGTGATTTAAAAATATCCAAGGAGGAGTTATTTTTTTTTAATTGGGATAAATTATCTCTCAATTAATATACCATATTATACATTATATGGTATATTCACATACCCTATAATTATCCAAAGTGTACAATCAGGGGTTCACAGTATCATCATATAGCTTTGCATTCATCATCCCAGCCTAATTTTTTGAAATTTTAAAAACTGTGAATTTGATTTTTTAAACATTTTTTTTATTGCGAAATATAACATATATACAAAAAAGCAATACATTTCAAAGTACATTGTAACAAGAAGTTATAGAACAGATTTCAAAGTTTGGTATGGCTTACAGTTCCACCAGTTCCACAATTTCAAATTTATCCTTCTAGCTGTTCTAAGACACTGGAGACTAAAAGAAATATCAAATAATGATTCAGCAATTATACTCGTTTGTTAAATGGTATCATCTGTTATAACACCTCCTCCTTTAATGCTTCTCCAACTCTTTAGAGGTATTTGGGCTATGCTTATGCTAACTTTTTCATGTTGGAAAGGTATGTCAACAGTATGGGATGGGGGATGGAACTAGCTGATATTCTTGGAGAAGCTGGCCCTTCTGAGTTTCAGGACTTATCTGGCCTAGAAACCCATCTGGAGGTTGTAGGTTTCTGGAAAGTAATCTTAGTGCTTGAAACTTTAGTAGAATCTCAGCTAGAGCCCTAACGTTCCTTAGGGTTAACAGGAATGGTGCTGCTTGGTATTTGGCAAACTGGTAATGTGCAATATGTAGCTGAAACTTGTGTTAAGAGTAGCCTCCAGAATAGATTCTGGACTCTGTTTGAACTCTCTCAGCCACTGATACCTTGTTTTGTTACACTTCTTTCCCCCCTTTTGGTCAGGAAGACTTTGTCAATCCCGTGATTCCAAAGGGCCAGGCTCATCCCCGAGAGTCATGCCCCATATAGTGGAGAGGCAATGATTTCACTTGCAGAGTTGGGCTTAGAAAGAGGCCACATCCGAGCAACAAAAGAGGTTTTCTGGAAGTAACTTTTACATCTAACTATAGGCAGGCTTACCTTCTCCAGTATAGAAATAATAGTGGAGAAATAAGTTTGATAAGAGCAAGCCTCAAGATTAAGGGCTTGGTCTATTAATTTAGGAGTCCCTAGTGTTTGAGAGAGTATCAGGGATTTTCCAGGTGGGAAATTAATAGTTCCATATTTTTTCTCCAGTCCCTCAATGGACTTTACCAAAACTTTTTAATGGTATGCCCAACATACTCTGGAATGTATCCAGGTATTGCATTAAGCTATATAGAATTACAAACCCTCATTCCCATTCTGGGCTCCATGTGTTTGTGTTATTTAAATGAGCTATCCAGACAGGTCGAGTTGGATTATATGCTAAAGAAAATTTAAGTTTTGGACAAAATAAACCTGTCTTTCTTTGGTCTTCACTTTAGGTGAAGCTCTAAAATACAGACAATATCACCCTTTATTTTGTATTCTGATGTACCTTAGTCCCAACCAGATCAGCTTTGTTCTTATCTCTAAATGAAGCCTGATTTCTTTTCCCGTTTCTCTAACAGTTGTATGTAGCAATGTTGACTTTCAGAGCTGCAGAACTCCTACTCTGAGTCTTAGGTACTGAAAGTTCAAGGGAAATTCCACATTACACATATATAGCACAGCATCTCAAATTCCAGAAATAACAGTTCCAGTTCCAGAACTAAATGTGATTGCTATAAAAGCTTGCAATCTAGATTCCAATTTTCATAGAAGTATTTTCTAAAAGAGACCATACAATATTTGTTCTTTTGTTTTTGGCTTATTTTGCACCACATTATGTCCCAAAGTTTCATTCACCTCGTTGCATGCTTCACAACTTCGTTCTTTCCTGTAGCTGTACAATATTCCATCGTATGAATATACGATATACATATATATATATATACGTTCAGCTTTTTGCTTCTAAGTCAATGTATCCTTCAGTCACCCCCATCCACTTGGCATCCCACCTCCATCCATTTGGCATTACAATCTATTTTTTTTAATTTTTTTTATTGTATAGTATAACATATATACAAGGCAAAGAAATAAAAAAGCAATAGTTTTCAAACATCACAATCTACTTTTGAACATTTTCATTACTCCAAAATAAATTTTTAAGAATAAAAATAAAAGTTAAAAAGAATACATAAAATGTCCTATCCCCCCATGTTGTTTATTTCTTTTTTTCTCATCTTTCCACACACTGGAGAAAGGAAGTGTCAGTCACAAGGTTTTCACAATCACATAGACAAATCTTAAAACTCTACAGTTAATCAATCATCTTCAAGAATCAAGGCTAATGGATTATAGTTCAAGAGTTTCAGATATTTCCCTCTAGCTACTCCAATACACCAAAAAATGAAAAGGGATATCTATATCTTACACAAGAATAGCCTCCAGAATGACCTCTCAACTCCTTTTGAAATCTCTCAGCCTCTGAAACTTTATTCTGTTTCATTTTTCTTCCCCCTTTTGGTTAAGAAGTCTTTCTCAATTCCACGTTGCCAAAGCCAGGCTCATCTCAGGAGTCAGTCCCATGTTGCCAGGGAGATAAACACCACTCAGCGTTAGGTCTCATTTAGCAGGGAAGGGTATTGGGTTCACCTGCAAAGCTGGTTTAGAGAGAGACCATATCTGAGCAACAAAAGATGTTTTCTGGTGGTGGTGGTGGGGGTGTGTGTTGTGTGACTCTTAGGCATAATCATAAGTACGCTTAGATTCTCCCTTGCAGGAATAAGTTTCATAAGGGTAAGCCCCAAGATTGAGGGCCTGGGCCATCAAATAGGCAGTCTCCAATGCTTGTGAGACTATCAGGTCTTCCCTAGGAGGGGAAGTTTAAATTTTCCACCCATTTCCCCAGTCCCTGAAGGGGACTTTGCAAATACTTTTTAATCTTCTGTTCAGATTACTCGGGGATGTATTAGGGGATCACACCAATCTCTACAAACCAACATGATCTCATTCTATAGTTAAGGTTCCATGTAATTATGGTGTTCAAATAAGCTGGCCATACAAGTAAAATTAGATAGTGTGCTACCAAAAATATAAATTTTGCACCAAATAAACATCACTTCCTTTGGTCTCACACAGAAGTTGATGTTTTAAAATGTAGTCAATATCATCCTTTACCCTTTAGTCTGATTTACCTTAGTCCCACCCAGATTAGCTTCATTCATATCTCTAATTGAAGCCTGATCACTTTTTTGGTGTTTTTAACAGTTGCTGTACAGTGTAATGCTGACTTTCATAGCTGCAGAACTCTAGCCCGAGTCTTATGTGTTACACAAATACTCAAAGTTCCAGGAAATGCCCAGGTTATACATAATTTAGAAATAACAGTTACAACTCTGGAATAGATATGACTGCTGTAAGAGCTTACAATCTAGGAACCTTTACAACAAGTCTTCACCTAATAACCTTTGCTCTCAAATTAAATCCCCAGATTTTGCACATTATAGTTAGTCTATATTAGTGAAGAGTTATAATGTCTATCTTTTTGTTTCTGCCTTATTTCACTCAACATACTGTCCTTAAGTTTCATTCATCTCTTTGCAGCCTCACAACTTAATTCTTTCTTGCAGCTGCTCAATAGTCCATTGTTACATACACACCATAGTTTCCGCTTCCATTCTTCAGTTGATGTACTCTTAAGGCCACCTCCATCCATGGCACATCCAAGGAATGGTTCCTAAAGAAAGAAAATGAGAAAACAGAAACTAAAGAAAAAATCTGATCAAGAAAAAAAAATGGAACACATTAGTTTAAAAGTTAGTAATGGAGAATATACATCCACAGATAGGGAGAAAATTAAAACATATCTTAGGAGCATATTATACATTATTCTAACAAAATTTTTAAATCGTCTAAAATGAGTATTTTTCTACATAAATAAAGTTATAAAATTTTACTCAGAAGTAAACATAAAATTTTGGGGAAAATGGGAAAAATTAAATGCTCCCCAATGACTTTGATCAGAAAATCTGACAAAATAAGCAGAGAAAGGGAATTACACATCAACCTTATTTCTAGGCATAAGTGTACTGAATTCCACCACACATAAAATAATAGAATAATAAAGGAGTTAGCTCAAAATTCAAAATCAAAGATCAATTAACATAAGAAACTCAATTAAAGTACTTGATCCCCTCAGTAAGCTCCCCCAAATATATGTAATCATTTCAACAGATGATTAAAAAAATGAGAAACAATCAACTACTACTGATATCCAAATTTTACTATGTTTACTTAGAAAAATAGTTATTGAGCACCTACCACACATGCCAGTTCTTGTTCTTAGTGCTAAGGATACAGCAGGGACCAAAAAGACAAAAACCCCTGCCCACATATATTCGATAGACATTCTAGGAGGTAGAGCCAGATAACCTGAGAAGTAAGTCACTTTTACTGTATTCTAGAGGTGATAAGTGGGCTGGAGAGAAATAAAGGAGAGGGGCAGATGGAAGAACAAATTCCAATTTTAGATAGGGTGGTCAGGGTGCTTTTGTGAGAAGATGCTACTGGAGCAGAGACTTGAAGGAGGGGAGATGGTCATATGGCAGCGGGAGGAACAGGAATCCAAGTAGAGGAGACAGCAAGGACAACAGACCTGAATCGTAAGTATGCCTCGTGTGCTTCTGGAACAGCAAGGAGACCAATGTGGCTCCAATGGAGTGAGTGAAGGGCTATAAGAGGAGGAGACTGGATGGTGTAGTGTCTTCAGAGCCATTGAAAGACATGGCTTTTGTTTTAAGATGGGGAACCATTGGTGGTTGGTAGTGAAATAATCTGACTTAAGTCTTAAAAGGATCAATCTGGTTGCTGTACTGTGAACTGATGAAACAGGGACATAGAAATCACATCCAGTGTATTAATACATTGTGTTAACACAGCACATGGATATACTTTTAAAAAATAAATGTATATATATTGAATTGTATGGAAATTTTATTATCAACAGTGGTATATGATTACAAATGCCTGAAAAATGTTGGTCATAGCCACAAACCCGGGAAGAGGGTGGACCCCTCCTCTTAGTTTCAGACAACTAATTGCAATAACACTTGCTAGAAACAAAATAATTATGATATGCTGGCATCGCTGCAACACTGATGGGAGAGAAAAATTGGATGGGATTAAGTCCTTAATTGTGAGGGGGTGTGATGATATGAAGCTGAAGTACTAGTACATTCAAATTTACTAGTGCATTCAAATACAAATTTACTTGATATTCTTTATCATTATAGACTGTTATCATAATATTGAGGCATTCAACATTTAATATCTCTGAAGTTTGAAACATGGTATCGTCATAAAAATAGGACATTTTCCACTTTATGCATGCAGCTTAGATTCATGTAATTTATATTCATTTTAAAGACAATCAGATAAAAATGAGATAATGAATATTTACTCATTACCTCATATTAAAAAGATAGCTAAAGATGACATTTTGTGTATATATTTATATCCTTGTATTCATATATGTAACCACATAAAATTACACAAATTATTAGTACACATTTGAAAATGCCTTCGTGTATAAACAAGCAGTTCTTAGTTTGCTTAACCTTAAGTCTATCCTCTAATATTAAAATACATTACTTTAAAATATTTATACTCTGATTCTCTTGATATAGTTTCCATTGAAATGTTCTAGTGGAGGTAAATATATATATTTTAAATTGGGAAGACATTCAGACGAACACACATGCATATATACTTACAAAAGCTCTCTAGGTAGCTTTTTTTTGTTTTGTTTTATTTTTGGGAGGGGCCACCTGGATATGAACTGTCTATAGGTAGCTTTTATCCACTTTTTGTCTAGGTACTGTGTCATGATAATCTACCTATTTTTTTTTAAATTAATATACATCCACACCAAAGTTTTTTAAAATAGTGTAGTATTCCACAATATGATAATTTATTGGACCAATCTTCTATTTAGGGAGATATGTATTACGTGGGAGTTTTTTCTATTATAAAGGGCACTTCCATTTCTATCCTTGCTGGTCCTCCTTTTGTGCACATGTCTGATTATTTTTTTATTCAGGTTCTAATCAAATGGAGGCTACATTTTCCCAGGTGTCTTTATTTCCCAGAAAGTCACAGAATAAACTTATTGTTTTTTATATTTAATATATATTTTATATTTAATATGTTTAATATAAATTTGAGAAGCATTTAGGGCATAACTCTAAAAGTAGAATTTTTTTTATCCAACGGTATATACATTTTTATGACTTTTGACCCATATTGCAAAAAAGTTCCCTTAGGTTACGCCAGTTTACCCCATATGGGTGAAAAACTGTTTCAGTTTCTTAGAGGGTAATATAATCTTCCAGTGAGTCCGATATTTTAAAGTATATTTTAAAAAGAAAAACACTATGGATACCCATAGCTATTAGTTGAAGTTTCTACATTTCTATTTCTTCTCATGCTACTTATGTCACCATCTTGAGATGTTCATATAAACAACCTCTTCAAAGCATTAGCTAATTTTCAGCGAATAAAACTTTACCCTTCTTTCTCTGACTGCCATAAATAGGCAAGGATTAAAGTGAATTTCAAAATCTCTCCATGAGGGTGGTCAGACCAGCTGTACCCAAATTTTGCAAAACTATTTATGGGTATGCAAACTTATTTTAAAATAAAATCATCACACTCCACATTGACTTTGATTAAGAGAAAAAAAACACTATCCTAGCTTTGCAGACAGCTGTCAGCCCAACTAGAGTTGGAAGTAAATATTGCTTTGTGAGCATGGCAATGAGAACTGATGAGCGTGCTGTACTGTAGAAGATGGTTAAGGAATGGCCAAAATTCAATCCTAAATTAGAAAAAACACAGGTTGTATATCTGTTATGAAATCCCCCTTTTGTAATTCACTTGAGTGCCTTTCTCCTGTCAACACAGTTTTTCATATTTTATGGATAATTAGCTTCATGGTACCTGTAGTCATTGTACAGGGTTTTGTGCTACACTTACGGTGCGAGCTCTATTAAATTATGTAGAGTCTACACTCTATGAAAGTAGGACAGGCTCTTATCTTTGTATCTCAAGTAGTCAGCCCAGTATCTGGTATAAGGAAGAAGACCAATGTAAGTGGCTTGAATAAGCGAAATGCAATCCCAAAATAAGATGTCACTTTGCAGAACTGATTTGTAAGTTCACTAGTTTAATCAACATTAATTGAAGGCCTACTATGAGCCAGGTACTGCAAATATTCTGGGGAATAAACCAGCCAGGGTCCCCAATTCCTGTATCTAAGAAATTGATCATCCCTGTGTTGCTGAGATGAGCATATTCCCCAACTCCCATTTTGTCTTCTCTTTCAAGAAATCTAGTATATCTCACCAGAATATTATCAGATGCCAGTGGCAAGACCCCAGCATAGAATAATACTAATGATTAATGATTACAATAGCCCCACTCCCTCTCTTCCTCCCTTTCTTTGTTCTGGACCCATGGGTCATCCTTCTGTCCTCAGTTCCCCAGACATATGGCCTTTGTATTTGCTGCACCGTCTGCCTAGAATGCTCTGCCTTGAGTCTTCTCATTCAGAATATGGGCTGAATATCATTTCCTCAGTGAGGTCTTGCCTATATTTCCCCCCTCCCAGTCTCACCCAGCCATCGCCACACCAGGCACTCTATTACAAACTGTAATAGATATTCAATGATATCTTCTTGAAATTAAATTGTTGATTTGCCTGTTTATTTATTATTTCCTTCACACAGAATATAAATCCCATGAAAGCAAGAACTTTATCTGTTCTGTTCACCACTATATCAAAGTGTGTGAAAGAGCAACCAATTCTTTTCATTTGGACAATTAGGTATAGTTAAGAAAATTTGTTTTTATTTCCCCTTTGATGACAACTATGTGCCTGACACTGGAAATACTAGAGTTCAAGGGGACATAACAGTAGTTATTATTTTTGTGCTAAGAAAATAAAGATTGAAAAGAAAACATGATCAAACAATAGAAAAAAAATACAGAAAGAAAAGTCACCCCTTTTATTTCCACTCTCAGTCTTATCTGCCTATTTTTGATGCTATTGTAGGTGGTATTTTAAAAATTTTCAGTGTCAATAGTTTGTTTCTGATACCCAGAAATACAAATTTTTTTTGTATATTACCTTGTATCCTACAACCGCTCTAAAATCACATATTAGTTCTAGATTGTTTAGATTCCATAAAGTTTGCTACCTTCATATTCATGTCATTGACAAAGAGGGATTTACAGTCAGTTCTGATATGATGAGATATATATGCTCCTAAAAATCACTGTGCTATGAAAAAAAATCACACAATAAAAACCACAGGACTTATGGAAAAATGGGTTTGGGATATGTTCTAGTGTGCTAGCTGCCAGAATGCAATATACCAGAAATAGAATGGCTTTTAAAAAGGGGAATTTAATAAATTGGTAGTTAACAGTTCTAAGGCCAAGAAAATGTCCCAATTAAAGCAAGTCTATAGAAATGTCCAATCTAAGGCATTCAGGGAAAGATACCTTGGTTCAAGAAGGCAAGTGAGAAGGCACATGGCAAACACAATCAGAGTTTCTCTCTCATCTGGAAAGGCACATGGTGAACATGGTCAGGGTTCCTCTCTCATCTGGGAGGGCACGTGGTGAACATGGCATCATCTGCTAGCTTCTTCTCCTGGCTTCCTGTTTCATGAAGCTCCCCAGGAGACATGTTCCTTCTTCAACTCCAAAGGTCTCTGGCTGGTGGACTCTGTTTCTTGTGGCTATGTTGTTCTGCTCTGCTCTCTCTGAATCTCTCATTATCCAAAATATTTCCTCTTTTATAGGACTTTAGAAACTAATCAAGACCCACCCAAATGAGTAGAGACACACCTCTACCTAATTCAGTTTAACAATCACTCTTGATTAAATCACATCTCCAGGGAGATGATCTAATTACAGTTTTAAACATACAATATTGAATAGGGATTAGAAGAAACAGCTGTCTTTACAAAATGGGATTAGGATTAAAACATGGCTTTTCTAGGGTACATACATCATTTCAAACCAGCACAGGATACAACATTCACAGATTTCTTTGGTAACACATAAAAAGAGAGGAACTTAATGAGAAAGGTAGCACAGTTTTACACATGTTAAATGGCTAAGGACAAAGATCTGAAATTGCTTGTGCTAGTGGATGTCAGAAGGGCATAGTTTACAGGTTATTGTGAAGTGGAGAAGGTGAAATAGAGCCAAGAGTTATAACACTGGGTGTGGATGGGTGTGTCTCTGAATACATGTGGTGAATAGAGTAGCTCCTAAAGGTTTGAGGTGTATGTATGTGTTTTGGTATCCCTACGTGACTTGTTTCAGATGGGTACAGTTTTCTGCTTTCACCTAGTATTTCCTGTATATGAATTCACACATAAGCAAATTGGCATTATGCTCAAATTGTTCCCCAATATAACAATCATGCTAGGAACAAATCAGTATTTTCAAAATGAGTATAACAGTAGAACTGACTATACTTCTAGAACTTAAGTGGTTGCCCATCTCAAATTGAAGGAAATTACTTCTATTCCTAGTTTGGTGATAATTTTATTCATGGATATGTGGTGAATTTTGTTCAATGCTTTTTTTTTTTTTGGCTTCTGTTGATATGATCATATAATTTTCTCTTTTATTTTGTTATTGGGGTTAATTACTGAGACTAATTTATGAAATGTTAACTCAACCCTGCTTTTTGGAGATAGTTCCCACTTAGTCATGATGTGTGATCTTTTTGATGTGTTTCTGGATTGAATTTGCTGATATTTAGTCAAGATTTTTGGTATCTATTTTCATGAGAGAGATTGTTATGTAAATTTTGTAATGTCAGGTTTAATGATCAGTTTTCTGCATTCATTGTAAAATAAGTTGGCAAGTGGTTTCAGGTTCAAGTCAAGATGTATTTTTCTGCAAGTGGATAGCCATTTGGCCTGGACCACTTATTAAAATGACTACATTTTTGTCATAAATTTTCTACATATATATGGGTCTATTTAAGGACTCTATTTTGATTCATTGAAACCACATATTTTAATTACAGCTGCACAATACTTCATTTTCAGCATGGATAAACATTTAAAATAATTTCATTACAGTAGTCATCAGATGATTTGTAATGAGATAGTAGGATTATTATTTTAGCTTTCTTATATTCACTTGGGAATATGTCATAACCTCTCTGTGCCTCAGTTTCTTTAACTATAAAATGGGTTAATCCCATGAGTAGAATGGGTATTCATTCTCTTTTTCTCAAAGGAAGAGAGAATATTTGACCACCTCGATTGTTTAAGAGGAAAGGCAGATGATCTGATGGGTAGATTGTGAAAAAGAAATTTCCCTAAAGTTTATGTCTTATATAAGTAACCTCTATTTTGCTCTGAAATGGCTTAATATGGTGGGCAACTTGTAGATGGGAGGAAATAGCCTGGACACTAGACAAAGCTTCATCTCCAATAGCTCACTTAATTTGAAGAAGAAAGACCATGCATTCTATAATCAATGAGATTTCACTTTGAATTCCAAGTTTTTCCAGGACCTGTTCTGTACAAATTAATTTATTCTCTATATTCAAATTTCTCTTACAATTATAAGGGAAATGATGCCTACAGTATAGGGTTATTTTGAGGACTAAAGAAATGGAATTAAAATGCTTAGACAGCACCTGGCACACAATATGCATAATGTTAATTTACATTTATCCCAGAATCCCAGGCTCCCATTAGACTGATTTATCTGGGTTTCTGACAAAAGAAGGCGTTCTGTCTATGCCTTATACTCATGCCATTGGTTGATCTATATTGAAATTACTCATCTTCAGATTAGTATCATGGTTAAGAGCACATCAGTATAGAAGTTGAGTCATGGAGCCTTAGGTCTAAAATTTGATCTCGATATTTGCTATCATTTGTTTATGCCTCAGGGTTCTCATTCCCTAAGTGAGGAGAGCAATAGGACCTACCTGCCTATGGGGTTGTTATGCGGATGACAGTGCTGCATGTAGGTGCTTTTTCAGGGTGCCAGCGCACTGTTGGGTGGGCGTCAAGGTGTAGAGAGTTCACTTGGCCGGTAGAGGGCGCTCCATGTGAGTGCGAATCCTATGGAAGCAAGTAAGATTCGTGGTACTTTTCTTGGATTCTGTTTCTTTTTCTTTTTTTTTTCGCAGAATTGATCAGGGAGTGATGTAAATTGCACAGATTCACAGCCATGTGGCATTCTATATACATTTGTTAAATTTTGAAGCAGAGCATTCATTTAGGTTCAATCTACATTGAAATAATTTGAATTTTTTCACAAAATGCTCTTAATGTCCTTGGCAAGATCAGAAAATTGCAATAACCTGACTTACCAGAGTAACCTTCCTATTGGCTGACCAACTTGGTAAATCCTATAAGGTATAAATAGATCTTTGGTAGGGATATAAATATATGTGATTATACTAAAATAGGCAGAGCAGCAATCATTCTGGATCTTTCAAACCATAACCTTTCAAGGAAATTAATTCTTCCTGTTACAAAGATTGCTGAGGCAATAAACTATAAATGGATTTTGTGGAAGCAAATCCAAATAGAAGAGAGTTACAATTAACATCGACTCTCCAGAGAACCCAGAGTAGCCCTAAACTTATTTCCTGGTTATTGAAAAAATGAAAACGTAAAACAAGATGTCACACTCAACATAAAAACCAGAATCCAATTTTAATAAGTTTAAAAAAGAACGCACATTTAAGGAGGAATTAATGTGAAATTTACTCTTCTCATGCCGAGGAGAAGATAATTTGGTTTCAAAACCTTTCTCTAAAGAAATTATTTAATTCAGTTTTTAAAGCATCCATTTTCTAAAGTGAAAGAAGGAAAGACTTTTTATCCTAGACACATGGAAACTATATTTCACTCTGAACTTATATTTTAAAGAATTCAGTTAATTTTCTTTAGGATGATGAAGCATGGTCCCAAACTTGAGCTCCGCTTGCTGTTTCCCTAATACCCTGTGCACTTTCAAAATCTCCATGATTTGCTTCATGATTCCTTCGAGTGAAGATTCCATTTCCTCCATCCTTGTTTGCTGCCAAACCTCCACTTAAGCTTCTGGCAAAGCTCAAATATCTCTTTTCTCATGAATCCTCCCCGAACCATCTTTCCACCCTTCCCCCCATCCCACACAGACTTATTTATTCCCTCATGTTCCCAAAATACATGTTCTCTCCCAGGTTTTGGTTTATACTCTTGCCTCCATGGCTAAAATTCGAATTTCCTGCCTTATTTATTTTGGCATCCTCAGAATTTTCCAGAGTTCCCAGAACATTGTAGCTATTACATAAATGTTTTGAAATTAGGTTGGATTTTCATAGGGTTGTGTATACATGGTGCCATGAGCATCGTTAAATCCATGGGATAAAGCCAATAGTGATGATGATGATGATGATGATGATTGAAGTACTTGGGAAAATGTGACATATAAAGTTAATAGAATACTACATCCTCTCCCCTCTTTTCAGAAATAAATACATAAAAAGTTACTCAATATGGTCATAAAAGCAAATCTAATTTATTCTCAAAAGGAGTTTATTAATGTTTTAAGCAAAAGCAGAACACATTTAAAATATTCTTATAGCTACACTCAAGCTCCTCTTTACACAGAGAAGTCCTAGAAGCAGAAAGAAGGACAGGCATCTACGTGATAGATTGAGGCACACTGGATAGACACCAATTCCTAAAATTCCCTGTCTCCTTTTCTTTGCCCTGCAGTCTCCACACAGATCCAGAGTGATTTTTTTTTTTAAGCAGAAATCAAACCACGTCATTCATTTGCTCAAGACTCTCTGATGGCTTCCCATTCCGCTTAGAATAGCATCCAGTCTCCAGTCTGGCCTCTACCTACAGCTCTGGCACTTCTCACCATGTTCTGCTTCACTCACCAAGTAAAGTCACACTCCGTTTTTACTCTCTTATTTGAACACACCAAGCTTAGTCCTGCTTTCAGCCTTTGAAGTGACTTCTCTTCAGGGATGCTCTTCCCTTAGCTCTTTTACAGACTTGTTTCTTCTTGCCACTTGGATCTCACATTAAAATCCCCTCAGTGAAGTCTTCCCTTATCATGTCATCTAAATAGCTACTCAAATTTTCAAGTGTATCATCTTGCATTATTTATATTAGAACGTAGCACTACCTAAAGCACATGTATTTTTAATTTTCTGTCCCTCTCTACCAGATAATACATTCTGTAAGAATAGACACCTTGCTCAACTCTGTATCCTAGACCCAAAAAGGTGAATAGGGGCTCAAAAATGTTTCTTAAGCAACTGAATGGAGAAATCTGCGATATAAAATCAAATTTCAAGCAACAACAACTACTGTCTCCTCTTAGTCTTTTCTGCTGGTATTCTTCAAAAGTATTTCCTAGTTGGGGTTAAGGACCCATTAAACTAACAAACAACTGAATCAAGAAATGGCAAAAAACTATTCCTAGAGGCAGCCCACATTCCTTCATTGGGTTTCGCCTGTAGCCTCCTCTAGCAATTATGGGTTGGATCCCCTTCACACCTTCCCTTTCTCAGACTTCATCCAGTAAAACATTTTTGTTTTAAGGGCTCATATGAATAGATCAAGTCCACCCAGAGAATCCAGGAAAATCTCCTTGAAACCTTAATCACATCTGCAAAGTCCCTTTGCCCATATAATACATTCACGAATTCCAGGTTTTAGGGTGTGGACATCTTTGAGGGTCATTCTGCCAACCATTATCTTTTATCTAAAAGACTTAGGCATTTTTCAAAAGAATTTCCTATAAAAGTCTGCTTTGTTCCTGAGATAAAAGATTATAGATATTATTACCCCATTTAGAGAAGCAAGAGAAGAGGAAAAAATTTCATTGTGATTTCTAAACATTATTTCCTAAATATCTTCTTTTTCCTTTTCTTTCCTTTCTCTCTCTCCCCTTCCCTTCTTTTCCCTTCTCTTTACTTCCCTTTTCATCTTTTATATCCCATCCCATCCCATCTCATCCCATTCTACTCCATTCAATTCCAGAAACTTTAGTTGAGCACATTGCATGTGCCAGGCACCATACTTGGTTCTGTGGATATAAAAATGAAAGTCATTTTCTTAGCTCTTAAGAAGCTCACAGCTTAACTGGAGAAATCTTACACACATACATTTGCAGCAACAGGGTGTGGTAAAGGAATATTAGTAGACAAAAAAACTGGATTAAAACTGTTTGGAGTTACCTTATACCCCCTAGAGCTACACTGGACTGCAGGGGTACTTCCATAGCAACAGATTTTTCAAGGAGCCCCAGCAATCCTTAGAGAGAGTTTTTCCTCCTTCGCTTATTATCTTTTTCAATCGCCTGAATAAAAACCTCACTGGGCATTGCCTTGTGACAAAATAAAGCATTTCAGAGCAGACATAAGCCTGCTAGTCTCTGCAAGGTCAGATACCAATTAACTCTATAAAGCTCAAGGCTCCCCATCATGATCCCTGGAGTGAGGATGGGGAGTCAAACTGGCAGGTTGGATGGGGGCTTGCACGTATGTCTACATTCCCTTAAGATACTTTCTGTCTGATTCTTTTGGCAATCGCTCTTGCTGTGCATTGCAGAAGACCGCTAAAGCACTTACTGGCAGGGCTCTGGTGATTTAAACAGTTGCAATTTGTTAATATAGACGCTGAGGCTTTGCTTCACAGACAAAAATTTAAAAAGGTTTCTTTTATCAACACCATCAAGACTACTGGCTATGCCATTGCATTACCTTTTGTTGTACTTCTGGTTACAAATATTTGAGAGAAAATGTGTTTCTTCAGCTCAAAGTTCTTTTATTGTTCAGTAGTGAATTTATTCAAGTGTTCACTTATTCCTTCCTTATATTGAGCACCTCCAAAGTGTAAGCTTTAGCTTTGTATGCATGCAGAATTCCCCCAATGATTTTTTTAAGGGAAAAAAAACATTAGCTGGACTTCGTTGGCATGGATAGTTAAGGGGATAAAAGAAAAGTAGGGGTTTTATTCAAAATCCTGAGCATCCAGTAAACCACCTGCCATTCCAAATAGAGGTCTTGGCAGGTCTTAGACACTCTTGCTGTTTCTGGCATGACATTTACTCTACTTTTTCAAAAGTGGGGAGGTTCCGAGGCTTCTCGGGACCAGGAGAAAGGACATCAACAAGTGGGAGAATATTTAGATGTTTTAACAATTGTTATAGCCATACTGGTTGTGGCAGCTAAATATTGACCCTGAAGGAGAGACTATGTTTGTGAATTAAGAATTGCGTTTGTCATGGGCAAAATCATGTTGTTTATTTTTTTTTACTTATTTGCTTTTATAAAATTGATCCCAGAGGAGTGTTTCCAAACCCCTTTTTTCTTCCTCAGAGTTAACTGGTGAGCTTATTTTAAATTTTACTGATTTTTAGAATTATTTAAAAATATAACTTGTGCACATGGTAAAAAAAAAAAAAAGCAAACTATATCGAGGGCTAGGAAATGAAAAGTTAAATCTCTTGCACTGTACTTCTTTCACCTATAAATCCATACCCCGGAATAATTCACTCTCAGCTGTTCCAGTATTTAGTTCTTCTGGTGGTTGCCTCCATAACTAAACAAAATAGTTTTATATTGATGATTCTTAACTTTATACAGCATTGATTTAAGTTGAGAATCTTTTAAAAATATACAGATGCCCAAGTCTTTCCTCGGTAGAGTCTCTTTCAGTAGACTTGGTAGAGTCTACTGGTGGGTTGGACTTGGGAATCTGAATTTTAAAAAAAGTTCCTACATGTTTGTTTCGTGCAGTCAGAATCAGAAAAAATATACCAGAGAAAGGAGGCTATGGATAATAACAGTTATACATTGCTATGAGGTTCTCTTTGTGCAGCTACTATGGCCATGTTTGGTACTTTGATCCAGGCATTATGTTAATGGTGAAATTGTACAACACACAAGTGCCCTTCACTCTGAAGACACCTTACCTTGCTTCCTCATCCTTTTCTATTTTCCTGTCTTTTTCATTCCTCATCTAAATCTACTTGCATTATTATAAACCTTCCTTGTGTCCTACATCTTATCTTCTAATTTGCTGTCCCACATCATCATCCAAGGATAATGCATACAGATAAAAATCATTAAAATTATAAAGAGTAGTGTACTCAGAAAAGATGATCAGACTTTTATGGGAAAATGTATACTCTTATGATCAATGAATAGGATACATATCCTCAATACTTGCAAACTCAGCATATTGATTGAACATAGCAATTTATATTTAGCAAAAATTACTCATCTTACTCCAGAGAAAAAAAATCTCTATGCTCGTTTCTGCTGGCCAAAAGGATTTAATGCAGCTCCAGTTGTTTTTTAGATAAAAAACATTTCTATAGGATGCATTAAGTTACTGTGAGGATTAGATAGACAGAGGGCACACAATATATACTCAAAAAATGGCATCTGGCAGATTCAGTTTGCAAATAATAATTTTCTGTCTTTATGCTAAGCCTCTGAATATTAGAAATATACTCAATACATGTAACCAGCCTTACATTCTTGGCAAAAGGAGCAACTGGACCAGTTCAGTTTAACATACAAAAAATATTTGTATCATATCTAAATATTTTCTAAATTTTGGAGTGTTATAGGAGATTTTAAGTCTAATCTTTATTTCTACAGGAAGAATTATTTTTCTCACTTTTAGTAAAGGCTCAGTAGCTATTGATGAGAATCTGCACCAAACTAAAAACAAAAAGATGAAGTATGAAAAAAAAAAACACATCATGTTTCTCCTAAGCCAATTATTTCCTTCAGATCTTAACAGCAGATTTTTCTGAACCTCCAAAATACAGCATTGGACTTTAATATTTAATTCTCTTCTCCCCATTGCCTAATTTCCATTCTCAACTTCTATTCACAAACAGTTCTAAATCCCAACAGTCTTCCTTTAAAATGTCATAGACAATTTGAAATTAACGTTTTTAACATACTATTTACATTAGGGTCAAAACATTAAAATTCTTAGGGATTAATTTAACACAACATGTACAGTACCTATTCAATGAAACCTACAAAAGAAAAAAACCTGAGAGAAGTTGTAAAAGACCTAAATAAATAGAAATATCATATTTATTGATCAAAAGACTCAATTTTGTTAAGGTGTCCATTCTTCCAAAGATTATATATATCTTCAGTAGAGTAACAAATTCTACAAATATCTGAGAGCTTTTTAAAAATCTAGACTGGCTGATTGTTAAATGTTTTTATAAGTGCAAAGGATCTTGAATAGCTAAAGCAACTTTCTGATAAATTTAGAGGACTTACTCTACCTGACTTCAAGATATGTTACAAAGCTACAGTAATGAAGACAGTATAGTATTGGTAAAATACTAGACACAGAAAAATGGACTAAAATATGTAATCTGTAAATAGAGTCATATATGTATATATATATATATAGGTATATGATCAAGTAATTTTCACCAAAGTCATTGCAGTGATTCAATGAGAAGAAAATTTTGTCAATAAATGGTGCTAGAACAACTTGATATCTATATACAAAAGTGATATCTATATAAAAATCACTTCAACTACTTTACACCATACTCAGAAATTAATTTGAAATGGATCATAGACCTATAAATAAAATCTAAAATTATGAAGTTCCTAGAAATATACATGGGAAAATATCTTCATGAGCTCTTAGAAGACTACGATTTTTTCAAGGGGACAAAGAAACCACAGGATGGACTTTGGCAAAATTTAAAACTTTTGATCATCAACTATTAAGAAAATGGACAAGAATCAGGCTGGGAGAGAATATTCATAACACATACATCTGATAAAGGGCTTATATCCAGAATATATAAACAATTTCTACAACTCAAGAATTGCAAGGTATATACCCCAATATAAAAAGTGAACAAAAGATTTGAGTAAATGCTTCAAGATTCATATATAAATGGCTAATAAGCATATTAATAAGTGCTCAATATCACTAATACTCAGGGAAATGCAATTTAAAAAGCAGAATAAAAAAGAGTAACACTGCCAAATATTTTAGATGATGCAGAGCATCCAGAACTCTCACATATAATTGGTGGGAGTATAAAATGGTACAAAAACATAGCAAAATAGTTTGGCAATTTCCTATAAAGTTAGCTATACCTGTACCCTATGACCCTGAAATTAGACTCCTAGGTATTTATGTAAGAGAATTGAAAACATCTGTGCACAAACTGTCTTTTCTGTAATGCTTATAACTGCTTTATTCAGAGTAGCCCCCAAATTAAAACAATCCAATATTATTATTATTGGTTAAAAAAATTAATTAATTAATTAATTAATTAAAAACTGCGATATGTCATAGAGTAGGCAATGATACAAAGAAATGAGGTACTGATACACACAACAAACTGGATGAATCTCAAAAGCATAATGATGAATGAAAAGCCAGAAGCAAAGTGGTATAAAAATGATTCTATTTATAAGAAGTTGAGAATAAGCCAAATTAATATATGGTGATAGAAATCATATGAGTGGTTGCTTCTTGGGGGATGAGGAAGAGGACTTACTGGGAAGGGCAGGAGGGAACTTTTAGGGTTGATAGATAGGTATCCCAACATTTGGATACAGATTGACACAGAACAAATTATATGCTTAATTTAAGATCTGTACATTCCATTGTATGTAAATGGACCTTAATTAAAAATTAATCAAAAAAATTTTAAATTTTTTAAGTACTCCAGATTTGTCTCTTACTGCTTATTACCTTAATTCAGGCTATGAACTTTCCACACTTATTTTACTCTTATAACCAGGGAGTTCTTTAAACACAGGACTATGTTTATTTATATTCACACCCCATGAATGGCCCTGTGTGTGGCCAGGGACATGCCATTTGTTAAAACATGGCTCTGACTTAGCTACTCCACAAACATCAAGGTTTATCTAGTCTACTTATTCTAGAGTTTGAAGCTATTAAGATATTAGTGAATATCTTCATTCCTCTAATTCACATCATCCTTTGGCACCATTCAAAATAGTTTATTTCAATTATTTGTCCTCTGTAACTCATCTTATCTCAATTATGTTTGGTACTCCCTCTCTTCCTCCCCTCACACTGTAACTCGTCTTTGTATTGTTATCCTCTCTACTAAATTTTTATGCCTTTTGGCTTTTTTCCTTGTTGTTGTTTTTTCAGATGAAGAAAGAAGGACAGAAGGAAGGAAGGAGGGGTCAAGGAAGGAGAAAAGGAGGGAAGGAAGGACAGAGAGAAGAAGGAAGGAAGAAAGGAAGAGAGAGAGAAAGAGAGAGAAAAAAGAGTGAGGAAGGGAGGAAGGAAGGAGAGAAAGAACGGAATGGAGAGAGAAGGAATGAGGGAAGGAGAAAGGAAGGAAGGGTTAAGGAAAGAAAAGAAATAGAAAGTCATGTTAGCCACCATGCCATCTTGGGGTGATGTCAGTTCAGTTGATGCTTTTGTTTGCTGAATGCTGCCACATTGTAATATACCAGAATGGTATAAATGCAAATGGAATGGCTTTTAAAAAGATGATTTATTAAGTTACAAGTTTACAGTTCTGAGGCCATAAAATTTCCAAACTAAGGCATCCAAAGAAAGATACCTTGACTCAAGAAAAGCCCAATGACATTGGGGATTTCTCAGTCAGCTAAGAAAGCATGTGGTTGGCACCTGAGGTCCTTGCTCCTCATTTGTTGCTTTGCGCTTCTGATTCCAGTGGCTTCCTATTTAAGCATCTGTGGGTCTCACTTAGCTGCTCTGGAGCAAAACTCTGGGTTCTGGCTTTTATCGCATCTCTTGAGAAGGCACATTGTGACATCTGCTGGGCTCTGCATCTTCTGCATCTCCAAATATCTGTGTCTATGTCAGCTCTGAAGCAACTCCTAAATGTTCCCCCTTTTAAAGGACTCCAGTAAACTAATTGAAACTCACCATGAATGGGCAGAGTCACATCTCCATCTAATCAAAAGGCCACACCCACAATTAGATGCGTCACATCTCCATGGACGTAATCTAATCAAATGGTCACACCCACAATGGAGTGCATCAGTCTCCATGGAAACAACTGAATCAAAGGTTTCCAACCTAAACAATAGGTCTGGCCCTACAAGATTCGATCAAGATTGAAAGAAAATAGCTTTTCTGGGGTACATAACTGTTTCAAACGAGGACAATTGATCTTACCTGAAACTTAAAATATTAGCCAAAACCAGTGCATTTCAGATAAGGTAGCAGAGTAAAAAGTTTGGAAAGAATCTAGTTAAAATAAATCTTAGCCTTACTGTCTCTGCTTCTGTAGCTTGCTCCTTCTAACAAACTTTTGACATTCCCCTATCTGTTGGCACCTTAGCTTTATTTATTTTCCCTTTTGGTATAATCCAAACCTTCTTCCCCACAGAATTCAAGTCCTTATTGGTTGGTTCAATTTTCCTTTGACCAGTACTACTGGGTTAAGGGAGTATTGAGAAGTAGTCCAGTCCCCTGGACACTGGTCCTTTTTTGCCTATAACTGCATATCAGTGACTTAATCTTTCTAGATAATCAGGATCAATCATCGTGACCAGTACAATGTCCTCTTTCTCTAAGTACAGGGTATGAAAAACACGAAGTGGCCAGGTGGCAGTATCAGCTTGCAATTTAGTAGACTGATGACTGTATTACTTGGTGAAAGAATTCTTCTGTGAGGCACTAAGATCCAAATATCCCCAAATGCAGACCCCAAGGTCATGAAGATGGGCCTCCCCACTCTTACCTATTTGTCCCAAGTTCATGCATTCTGGCTATTTATATTATTACACCATATATTGACCACTGGTTGAAAGCATATAACACACTGTTGGACAGCATCCCAGCATTGTAGAATGTTATCTCTAAGCTGGCACCATAACTGAGCTTTTCTTAAGCTATTCTATATGTTCTATCAAATTGTCTGCTTCTGGCTGATGAGGAATGTGGTAAGACTAATGAATTCTGTAGCTGTGAGCCTACTACAGCATTTCTTTTGCCATTAAATGATTTCTTTGATCTGAGATGGCATCCTAATCTAAGTGATATAGTGACAAATGAAACTTTTAACTAAGATCACTTGTCTGCAGATAATGGTGTTAACGGAAGCACTGCAATCAGAAAAAACTAATCTACATTTAGAATGTGTATCTATTCTTGAGAGGACAAATAGTTTCTCCCTACCACCCAACCCTCACCACCTGATGATAAAATGGCTCTCCATATTGATTCACCTGGCACAATTGGCATCTAACTGGTCCAGGCCAGCAACACTCAACGTTATCCTTTGCTGTTGGTAGTTCAGTACTCACCTCTGTTGAGGAGAGGCCCATGTTTTAAGCCCATGCAGGGCCACCATTTCTGCCATCATTGCCTTTTGTACATGGGCCCATTGAGTAAGTGTTTTGGTTGTGGAGAAAAAAGTCAGCATACCATGCAAATCTAGTTATAAACCAGGCCCTTTATTTCCCTCCACTATTTGAATATCGGGAACTTCCATGAAGATCTAGTTGTGGTGATGTAATAGGAACAGATACCATGGATGTCATGAAGTTTACTTGGGCCTTCCACATGCTGCTCAGCATGTTTAATTTTATATTTCAGTGGATTAGATAACACCCAGTTCATTATCAACAGTGTGGGTTACGTTGTCAGTTGTTGTCCCATGATCAGATGTGCAGTCTACTAGATCCTAGTAGCAAATCCAATTGCTACTTTTCAAATAGAGAATGGTAGTTAGAAGACAGCTGAGCCTTAAACCCAAACTGTAGAGTGCAGTGCTGTGATCTTTCTACTGGGTATTGCCAGAGGTTCCATTCAACATCTCTTCTACCACAGACACTTCTGATACCATTGGGTCTACTGGTCATAAGATCCAAGTGAGTGAACAGTCTGTAACACATCTGGAAACTTCTGGGAAGTCTTTTCTTGTTCCAAGCCCCATTCAAACTGGAAGTCTTATGGGTTACCTGGCAAGTAGGTTGTAAAAGGACTTTTTAATGTTTTAAATGTTGTCTCCCTAATCCAAGGGTCCCAAACTATATTCCTTTTCTTTGGCGGTGAGCTGTGTGAGGGACAGCAATTTGCAACTTGTCTTTCACATTAGAAGGCATATTTGGCTGTGTCCACAGACCACTAGACCTACATATTTCACCGATATGCAGGCCTTTGAATTCTTGCTGTCTTATAGTATGTATTGCCATCTTCTCTTATGCATGTATTTTATTTGGCATGTAGAGTGCTTACTAATTTCCTCTCAATATGTCCAAGTAGCATAATTTTATCAATATAATGCACTAACATGGTTTTCTGGAGGGTATTAAGATAATCAAGGGCATCTTTATGATGTTGTAACACAGAGCAGTAGTGACAGAACTCTGCAGTGAGATAATGAAAGTCTACTGCAGTCCCTGCCACATTAACACTAAAGACTAATTGCCATTGTCTCTGATCCCTGTGTTTGCAACACTCTGATTAGCACTGTACTTCTGTGGCTTATTATGGTAACTTCACCCACTTTATCTGGTTTTTAAGTGCCCACCACTTTGCCTCTACCAGTAAAGAACCCCAATATTCCCACTGAAATATGGGAGTCCAATTTCTTTGATGCATCCCCTGATGCCATTTCTGGCTCTCAAAGAACAGCCAACATAGAGGTTTTCAAAAATTTTGGTATCCCTCCTTGATATACCAAGATTTCTTAAAATCTTGATGAGGGAAGTTCTAATGGCATAAAAGAAATTATATTTGGTACCTTGTCGTCCTGCCTGGCTTAGTCACAAAGGTTTCCTTGGAGCAACCACCTCAGTTAGCCATGGTCTGGATTTAACAGTAACTAGCGGAGCCTGCGTTTCCATAAAGCTCAGATGCTAAGAGCCCACCTTAGCTTCTAGAAAGGCCCTTGCAGCTTTTCTGAATGGTCCCTTGCCATAATTTACTAGAAAGGCCTGTATCTCCATATGGCTTGGATAATTAAGAAGCTGCCCTTGCTTCTCCAGAGAGCCTTTGTTGCCTCTGCTTTTTGCACCTTATAGTTTGAAACTGCCAACCCCCAGTATCTGAGGTGTACTCATTTGAATCTGTTATGTAGCCCAGAAAAACCACATCCTTTTAATCCCTTCTTATGGGGGCAGACTTGTTGTTGGGTGGGACCATTAGATTAGGTTGTTTCCATGAAGATGTGACCCACCCAATTCAAGGTGGATCTTAATACTTAAGAGTTCTCTGTGAGAGGACACAGAGAGCTCAGAGCTCATAGACATTTGGAGACAGAAAAAGAAAATGCCCCAAGAGAAGTCATAAGAACCTGCTAGAGCTGAGAGAGCCATTTGGAAACCAACCTAGAGAGAAGGGCCAGCAGACATCACCATGTGTGTTCCCATGTGAAAGAGGAACCCTGAACACCACCAGCCTTACTTTAGTGAAGGTATCCTCTTGTTGATGCCTCAGTATGGATATTTTTATGACTTTAATAAATACCTTTTGAAAAAGCCAAACCATTTCTGGTATATTGCATTCTGGTAGCTTTAGCAAACTGAAACAAGAGGGAAAGCCCTATCCCTCCTCTGTGTTACAATAAAGCAAGACTCTGGGACTCACATGTGCTTTTCCTCCTCCCTCCCCATCCACAGACCCTTTCTGGAGCCTAGGTTAGATGAACCCAGCTGGCCCCTCCACTGCCTTCAGTCTCACCACTTCCCCTCCAGGGCCTTTGATCTTACAAAGTTGCCCATTCATGCATTCTTGACTGGCTGGCTATATGTGTTTACACCTCATCACCCAAGGAACTTTACCATAATAGCTAAAACATCAGTGTCCTCTGGGTGCATATCCTAGAGGATATGGCTAAAGGTGGCTAAACAGTAACTCATAATTGGTTAATTTTAACATTTCCAACCCTCTGAGTCTTACAGACTTCCTTTATCTACATGGCTATAGGTCACTATTTGAATCCAGGCTTCGTTTCACCAATCTAGTTGAAGAAGGCACGTGCCACTTCCAGATGTTTGAGATAACCTAGTAGGTTTTAAATCCTGGGAAGGAGCTTCCCTTTCAATAAATCAGCCTTATCTTATCTTTATACTTGGCATCCTAGGTCTAAACTATTCAGAATCTACTCCCATACTTGTTAATATGAGTTGACAAGTGTTCTAGTTTGCTAGCTGCCGGAATGCAATATACCGGAAATGGAATGGCTTTTTAAAAGGGGAATTTAATAAGTTGCCAGTTTACAGTTCTAAGGCTGAGAAAATGTCCAAATTAAAATAAGTCTATAGAAATGTCCAATCAAAGGCATCCCAGGGAAAGATACCTTGGTTCAACAAGGCTGATGAAGTTCAGGGTTTCTCTCTCAAGTAAGAAGGCACATGGCGAACACAGTCAGAGTTTTTCTCTCATCTGGAAAGGCACATGGTGAATACGGTCAGGGTTCCTCTCTCATCCAAAAGGGCATGTGGTGAACACAGAGTCATCTGCTAGCTTCTTCTCCTGGCTTCCTGTTTCAGGAAGCTCCCCAGGAGGCATTTTCCTTCTTCATCTCCAAAGGTTGCTGGCTGGTGGATGCTGCTTACTGGTGCTATAGCATTCTCTGCTCTCTCTGAATCTCTTTCATTCTACAAAGTGTTTCCTCTTTTATAAGATTCCAGAAACTTATCAAGACCCACTCAAATGGGTGGAGACATGTCATCACCTAATTCAGTTTAACAACCACTCTTGACTAAGTCACATCATCCAGGGAGATGATCTGATTACAGTTTCGAACATTTAGTATTGAATAGGGATTAGAAGAAATGGCTGCCTTTATGAAATGGGATTAGGATTAAAACATGGTTTTTCTAGGGCACATACATCATTTCAAACCAGCACATTCCACTCTCTGGACCCTAAAAAAGACATGTTTTCCCCATATACAAAAAACATTAATTCTATCAAAATATCAGAAAACTTTGAAGCATTTCTGTAACAATCAAATGCAATATAGGTTAAAACTAGTAAAAGTCGGGCAGGCCACAGTGGCTCAGCAGGTAAGAGTGCTTGCCTGCCATGCCTGAGGACCCGGGTTTGATTCCCGGTGCCTGCCCATGCTAAAAAAAAAAAAAAATAAAAAAAATAAAAAAAAAAAACTAGTAAAAGTCTCATTGGAGTTAGATACAAGTGTAGTCTGTGCTCAGGCAAATTCTCCTCTGTCTCTGGACCTTTGAAAACTCATAACAAGTTATTTGCTGCCAACATACAAAGGAGATACATATATCATATGTATCATATATGTTCTAGTTTGCTAGCTGCCGGAATGCAACACACCAGAGACAGATTGGCTTTTAATAAAAGGGGATTTATTTTGTTGGTTCTTCAGAGGAAAAGCAGCTAACTTTCCACTGAGGTTCTTTCTTACATGGAAGGCACAGGATGGTCTCTGCTGGTCTTCTCTCCAGGCCTCTGGGTTCCAACAACTTTCCCTGGGGTGACTTCTTTCTGCATCTCCAAAGACCTGGGCTGAGCTGCAAGTACTGAGATGAGGAATGCCGAGCTGCTAGGCTGTGCTACGTTGCATTCTCTCATTTAAGCACCAGCCAATTAAGTCAAACGTCACTCATTGCAGCAGATACGCCTCCTAGCGGACTGCAGATGTAATTAGCAACAGATGAGGTTCACATACCATTGGCTTGTGTCCGCAGCAACAGAACTAGGTATGCTCACCTGGCCAAGTTGACAACTGAATCTAACTAACACAATATATATGTATATAATATATAGGTATCATATATATCATATGATACATATCATGGGATACATATACACATTTCCATAGGGAGGAAAGAACACAGGGGTCATCGGACCCATACAGTTTCGAAAACCCACAGGTCAAAGTCTATTAGATTTCAAAGTCTGAGAATCATTTATCTTTGGGGCTTCTGAAAGCAGCAGTTTCACCCTTTCTAGGGCCTATGCAGTGGCTTGCCACACTCTGAATACAACCTTGGGGGACACTGGGGATACCACCTTTTTCTTGGCTCCACCCTCTCCAAGCATCGGGGTTGCACCCGGGCTCTCTGCCATCTTTGGGGCACACACTCAACCCCTTCCTGTGGTGGCAGCCAGGCTCTTCCCAAACCCCAAGGAATGTGCTTCACCCTCTCCAAGGCCTGAGGCAGCATGACTCTCCCACTGCAATGAGGTGGAAGGCCCATCCTCTACCTTTGGGGCAAACTCACCCTCTCCATGGGCTTGGGTGGGTCCACTCTCCTGGCCTGAGGCTTCTTGACTTCAGACCTCAGCCTCCATGGTTTTCCCTCTGAAGTTATTTTTCCTCCAATGTGTCCCTTCTCTGAACCCCTCAGTCCAGGCTGGCAGTGGCTGTGTTTATGCAGGTCCCACAGCACTCTCGTTGGCTTTCTATGCAGTAGTGTTGGATCATGCCCATCACACATTAGGAGTTTCCACAAATCTTTCCTGGATAACTCCATGTCTGAGCCTGGCTTTCTCTGAAATGGCTAACGGTTCCACATTTGGTTAAATCCTCACACAGGGCATTATTCTCTGTGGTCTCCTTTTCTGGAGGCCCAGAATTTTCCAGGATGTTTTCTGGTTTCTTTGTACTCAAGAGTTCAGTTTTCATCTTATCTCTCTCCTGTTGCATTTCACTATAAGCTGTGAGGAGAAACCAGGCTGCACTTTCAACATTTAATTTGGAGATCTCTTCTGCTAAATATCCACATTCGTGGCTTTTAAAATCAGCCTTCCAGCCAAAGCCACCAGTCAATTTTGCCAGATTATCTGCTATTTTAAAACAAGGATCACCTTCCTTCTAGTCTGCAATAATACACACCTCATTTCTGTCTAAGCCTCGTCAAGGGTAGCTTTAGAGTCCACATTTCTACCAACAGTCTCTTCAAAGCATTCTAGGCCTTCTCTATCAAGCTCCTCAAAACTCCTCCAAAATCTTCCCCTAATCTATCTAAAAAGTTGTTCAGGTTTGGTATTTGCAAACCACAGCAGCAGCACCCAACTTTCTGGTACCAAAATCTGTTCTAGTTTGCGATGAGCTACTAGATGAGCTGCCAGAATGCAATTTACCAGAAATGGAATGGCTTTTTAAAAGGGAAATTTAATAAGTTGCCAGTTTACAGTTCTAAGGCCGAGAAAATGTCCCAATTAAAACAAGTCTATAGAAATGTCCAATCAAAGGCATCCCAGGGAAAGATACCTTGGTTCAACAGGGCTGATGAAGTTCAGGGTTTCTCTCTCAAGTAAGAAGGCACATGGTGAACACAGTCAGGGTTCCTCTCTCATCTGGAAGGGCACAAGGTGAACATGGCATCATCTGCTAGCTTCTTCCCCTGGCTTCCTGTTTCATGAAGCTCCCCAGGAGGCATTTTCCTTCTTCATCTCCAAAGGTTGCTGGCTGGTGGACTCTGCTTAGTGGTGCTATAGCATTCTGTGCTCTCTGCGCATCTCTTTCATTCTCCAAAATGTTTCCTCTTTTATAGGACTCTAGAAACTTATCAAGACCCACCCAAATGGGTTAAGGCATGTCATCACCTAATTCAGTTCAACAACCACTCTTGACTAAATCACATCATCCAGGGAGATGATCTGATTATAGTTTCAAGCATACAGTATTGAATAGGCATTAGAAGAAATGGCTGCGTTTACAAAACAGGATTAGGATTAAAACATCGCTTTTCTAGGGGACATACATCATTTCAAACCAGCACAGCAAGATTCTGCCATTCCTTCAGTCCTTAAAGTTTTCTAACTCTGCAATTCTAGACCTGGAGCCAATGAGGCATAATGAGTGTACATCCTGAGAAGAATCAGCATATTCTCATCAGCCAAGCCAGGCCAATTAAAATTCCCTATGTATGATCCTCCATGAGCTTTAGCTTTTCACCCTCTGGATGGTGATATCTAAGGTATCCTTGGAGCTACATACTGAGTAGCAGAGTTTCCATCACCTTGGGTTTCTGAAAGACTTCTTTCCTACTAGTATCATAGAAGCTATGCTTTCAACTCCAGAGAAGTGTAAAACACACATACTTGTACCGACAAAGTTTTAGTCTAAGAAAAATACCATATTGATGAGCAGAATACTCCGAATGACTATCAGAAGAGATCTCAGTGCAGGGCACATGTTTTCATTGGTTTAAGTACTTGACAATTAAAATAGCCTTGAAATTTTCAGTATCACAAAACATTTGCCACTCCTTTGTTTACCATATGCAGATGATACTGGGCTCTGTGAGTAGAACCTTGAGTTACTTTCCTAGAAGAAGTGATAAATTTACCTATATACACAAGGGCATAAATTAAAGATAGCCTTATTGCAGCATAGACAGACTTTTTCTTCTATAGAATCTAATATTTACTTCACTACAGGTGCTTTTTAGTCAAGTGATGTCAGAGTTTTTCTCTAAAATGCTTAATTTTTATAAAAATAAAATAGGATGCATCAGCAGTTCATGAAGAACCCCTTTATCTTTCTGCTTATGTTCTCTGAAGTGTTTCCTCTAGAAGACAGACTTAGTATAGTAGAAAATATACTGACCTGAGTGTCAGAAAGTTGAGGGTTCATCCTCGCTGTGCTACTGATCCACCCTAAACCTTGTATTTCTCAATCTCAAAATGAAAACCTCTTAAGGTACTGATGAGGGGTTAATATATATAAAGTGCTTGGTACATGGTTTCTTCTTGTTCTTTTACTTCCTTTGAGTCTAGCCTGATTTCTTCTTGACTGAATTAACATGATTTCTCAATAATTTGCTTATAAAATCAACTTGGCAGAATTATGTGCTCCAGATATGATATAACTGAGAACATTTGTCTTTTGGATCTAATTCATGTACTATTTAAAGATAACTCATAATATCTTGATGAGATTAACTGTGTGGAATCTATACCTTAAAACAGATGCTAATTCATCACTTTATATCAAAGATAATCTGACTTTGAAATTGTCTTCTATTATTCATGGAGAGACACTAAGCCACATTAACCCCTTTGGGATCAGAAGGGACAAGCATTACCTGTCTGGGCCAAGGATGTCCTTGGATATCTGCATTAACAAAGTCAATACTACAACGTCAATACAGTACAGTATAGTGTGATATAGTAAACTATGAATTCAATGAAGAGAAATGTTCAGAATAGTATCTACTCAAAGCAATACATTTACCTTCCATTACTCATTCCTCTTCTCCTAGTACTTAACACTTTAAGATATAGGATTATATAAGAATACATGATTGTTTATAGAAGCTAAGCTTGGGTAGTAATGGCTGGTGTAGAGAGGTCTTTCAGTCCCTTTCACTTCTTACTTTCCCTTCAATTCTCAATTTCCTTTAAACTAGTTTTTGGAATTCTCTACTTTGTTGAAACTTCTTGAAAAGCAGTAGATCATCTCCAAATTGAGAAATACCAGGAGCAATTTTCAGTTCATATTATATTGCACCCATCTGCTCCATTTCACACTCTATGTAAAACTTGAAATTTTCCATCATAAATTTAATAAACTACTTCATTCTTATTTTTTGCTGTCTGTTTGACTGACATCTTTCATTCTTTTCAGAAGTCTTTTTCCTTGCACTCAGCTTCTTTTCTTTAATTTTGTCCCAGGGTTTCATCTTCAGCCCACTATTCTTCAAACGTGTGCTCTCCCTTAAGATGACTCTAGTTTTAACTATGGCCTATGGAAATATCTTATTCATGTATCCAGGCCTACCTTTCTACCGAAGCTTACTAAATGTTTGTGAATGGTTGTTAATTGCACATATCTGTTTGCTAAAGCTGTGGGAATACAATATACCAGAAATGGGTTGGCTTTTACGATGAGGATTTATTAGCTGAACAAATACACAGTTCTAAGGCTGTGAAAATGTCCAAATTAAGGCATCAAAGGACAGTACCTTCTCTGAAGAAAGTCTGCCTGCATCTGGGGTATTTTTGTCACATGAGAAGGCACATGGCGTCTACCGGTCCTTCTCTCCCGGAGTTCACTGCTTTCAGTGGTTTCCTCTCAGCTTCTGCGGGTGTGTCCATGTTTCTCAGCTTCTCTGGAGCTTCTCTGAGCTCTCTGGGCCTTTTTTTGTCTTTTATCCTCTCATGAAGGACTTCAGTAAGAGGATTAAGGCCCACCTTGAATGGGGTGGGTCACATATCAATTGAAATAACCTAACCAAAACGTCACACCTATAATAAGTCTGCACCTACAGGAATGGATTAAAAGAACATGGCCTTTCCTGGGATGCATGACAGCTTCAGATCAACACTGTATCCATCTAAAATGTTTATTAGGGCCCTGTATTAGACACTTTTAAGGTTCCTGCCTAGTTTGAAAGAAAACATCATCTGTGAGCACAGCTCCCAACACATTGTTGTGGAAGAGCCTGCTAGGGGGTGCCCTTAATCCCCATTTCTCCTCCTAGCTTAATGATAGAATTTCCATTTTATTAGGGGTGGCAATGTGCCTAGCTACAAAATTAAATGTCAAAACTTGGTCAATGAGACATAAATGAAAGTTGTCCTTTCCTGATATGGGAATCTCTTATTTCTTCTTGTTTCTTCCTTGTTTTTATTTCCACCTGGAATTTGTATGAGAGTTAAAGGAGGAACAGTCATCTTGCTACAGTGAGGTGGCTATAAAGCTGAGAGCCACATACTAAGGATGGCTGACTAGAAAGGCAAAAGCAGCCAGGAGCACTGCTGACAATTTGAACCTTCTGCACCATCCCTGGACTGAGGTATTAATAAGAGTTACAACTGTGAGTAAAATAATATCTCAGCATAAGAATGGCATAACAATTTAGAAGTTCATTTTTCTTTCATGAGGACAAAATCCAGGGCTGGACAGTCCGGGGCTGGTATAGCTACTCCTTAGTCAGTTTGCACCCACACTCTGCATTTTGTTATAAATTTATGGACTAAGAAGACTGTGAATAATCTGGTTATTATATCCACATTTAATCATAGGCAATAAAGAAGAATAAAAGAAAGTCATAGCCTTTTGATATATTAAAATGTAAAACAAACAAAAAAAGACGTAATGTCTACCCCAAAGTAATTTCCAGAAGTTACACAGGGCACTTCTAATATCATCCCTCAGTTAGAAATTATTCATACAGTCTTACCTAATTTTAAAATGGTGATGTGTCCAGTCTTTAGGAGCGCTATTGCTAAGGAAAAAGGTAACAATGGAAATGGAATCTACTTGTTTCTGTTCCACCTGCTCATCTTTGACTTCTTGATGTATTAGAAAAATAATTCCCCATTTTAGCAAATCTTTGTTGTTAGGATTCCATTACACACAGCCAAATGCAATCCCTAACTAATTTAGAATTTTGTTGCCAAAAGAGAACACTAAAAGTGACAGATGATAAAATGTGGAATTGATCAAAGGAAGAAGGTGGGGTACTGGGCAATATGAACTCTTGTGTTGCATACTGTGATGTCCTGTGACATTACGTCAAACTGTTGTTCACTGCATTTAAGGAGGCAGACCATATGCCTCCTCAGCTATAGTATTAGGAAAAATGGTAGGACAATTCCTACTGTTGTGGCTTAGGGGTTACTCCTTGCCACTCTCATCTGGCCATTCTAAAAGCAAAGATGGAACAGGTGTTTTAATTATCTATTGTTGTATAATAAATGGCTCCAATACTAACAGATTTAAAAGAGCAATTATTATCTCTCATGTTTCTTGTGGATTGACTAGTTTGGTGGGTAGTTTTTGTTAGGCAGAACCTCTTCCCCCATGATGTGAACCCCTGGCAAATATTTTAAGATGCTTCCCTCACCTGTGATTTCCAAGACACCCACTGAGCCCACCCCAGTCCACGCCCTCTTGCCCTTTGGCAGCTGTTACTCTTGAGATAAGCTCCCCTTACCCAATATTCACCCCCCGGCAGATGCCAACTCCCAACTTAGCCCCTGCTTTCAAAACCAACCAGTGGAAACTTGCCAATTTTCTGATCCCAAGCTAGACAAAGAAAACCTTTGGCTTCCCATTCCCTATTTCCCACCAATCATCCTATATAACCTGGACTCTTCCCCTGCTCAGGGCTTCAGCCCATCTGTACATAGCCTCCCAATAAATCTCCTATGATTGAGTTTTGGTCTCTTCTTCCTCCTGGTTGAAAAACCTATCAGTTTTTCCATAGGATCTTTCATGTTATTTAATGCCAGGTGGTGAATGGAACTGGAGATATCTGAAGTTTTGACTGGTCTGGACATCTAAAAGGGCTTCTTCACTTACATGTCTTCACTTATTTTATCTAAGATGGCTGGAATAGCTGGATATCTCTCACTCTCCATGCAATCTCCCCTCATGGCTAAGTTGGGCTTCTTCACAGTGTAGTGAGTTCAGGGTAGTCATACTGCTTATATGGTGGTTGGCTTCACCCAGATGGAGTGTATAAGAGACACAGTTGGGAGCTTCTTATAGCCTACCTTGGAAATACGCAACATAACTTCTTCCATACTCTATGGTCAAAAGTGAGTTATGATAATATAAAAACTCAGTGAACTGAAGCTGAGAGCATGGGTTATCAGGTTGGAGCCTATTGTAAAGGATCTTAGATTGTAAGCTCTTATAGCAGTCACAGATATTTAGGAATTGTAACTGTTATTTCTAAATTCTGAGATATTGAGCTGTTTGTATATAACCTGTTTGTTCCGAGAAACTTCAGGTATTTATGTGAAACCTGAGACTCAGAGTTAGAGCTCTGAAGCTATGAAAGTCAGCATTACCCCATACAGGAACTGTTTAAAAGTTGAAAAATAGATCAGACTTCAACTAGAGAAATGAATGAGGCTGATCTGGATAGGACTAGGGTAGAACCAAATATAGTGTAAAGGATGATATCATCCATATTTTAAAATTTCACCTTCTATGTGAGACCAAAGGGAGAGATGTTTATTTGGCACAAAATTTATATTTTGGGTAGCACATTACCTAAGTCAACTTGTATGGTCAGTTTAATTGAACACCATAAGTACATGGAGTCTTGAATAGGGCATGAGATCTTATTGGTGTGTCCAGGTTAGTGTGATGTCCTGATATATCCCAGAGGAAATTGGGCAATGAATAAAGAAGTACTTGCAAAACTCATTGGGGACTTGGGAGAAAGGAGGAAATATTCAACTTCCCCATTTGAAGAATTTCTGATATTCTTGCAAGAAGTAGGGACAACTAAATCAATTGGCTAAGCCCTTGATCTTGGGGTTCACCCCTGTGAAACTTATTCCTGCAAAGGATAGGCTAAGCCTACTTAAAATTAGGTCTAAGAGTCACCTCCAGAGAACCTCTTTTGTTGCTCAGATGTGGCCTCTCTCTTTGCCCTCTCCCCTTCGTGGGACACAACTCCCAGGGGTGTAAATCTCCCTGGCAATGTGGGACAGAATTTCCAGGATTTGCTGGCACACAGAATCATGGGATTGAGAAAACCTTCTTGACCAAAAGGTTGAAAAGAAAAATGAAACAAAATAAAGTTTCAGTGGCTGAGAGATTTCAAACAGAGCTAAGAGGTTATCCTGGAGGTCACTCTTATACATTAGCTAGATATCTTTTTTTAGTTTATGGTGTATTGGAGTGGCTGGAGGGAAGTATCTGAAACTGTTGAGCTGTGTTCCAGTAGCCTTGACTCTTGAAGAAGGTTGTATAACTATATAACTTATAATGTGACTGTGATTGTAAAAAACCTTGTGTCTGATGCGCCTTTTATCTAAAGTATGGACAGATAAGTAAAAGAACATGGATAAAAAATAAATAAATAATAGGGTGGATAAGGGGTAAAATAAATTGGGTAGATTAAAATACTAATGGTCAATGAGAAGGAGGAGTAAGGGGTATTGGATATCTGAATTTCTTCTTTTTTCTTTTTATTTCTTTTTCTGGAGTGATGCAGCTGTTCTAAAAATGATCATGGTGATGAATACACAATTATGCGATATATTGTGAGCCATTGATTGTGCATCTTGTATGGACTGCATGTGTGTGAAGATTTGTCAGTAAAAATATTTTTTTAAAAAAGCGAGTTATGGGACCAATCTAGATTTAAGGAGCTGACACTACATAAATTTATGAATGCCAGAAAACATGATTCATGAGGGCTGAGATTACACACTTGCTAAGAGAATTACTTTAGGCCTGAAATCTAAATTGACTGAGGGGTTCCATAATTTTGGGCCTGAGGGTATAAAAGACAATTGGTTTTGCATTCTAATTAGAAGCAGTTACAAGCAGTCACTATGGCAGCCTTAGAAACAGCAAAGACTAAACCAAGTAACTTTTCTTAAGAATCCTCTACTAAACAAAAGACAAAGGAAAAGATGGTATTAATGGTATTGTCATCTGAACAGAGATCATTGTTGCAAATTGCTTTGAGGCAGGAGAGTGGGGGTGGGGGAGTACAATGGTGCCTCAGTGGCTGAATTCTCGACTGCCATGCCAGAGACCCGAGTTCAATTCCTGGAGCCTGCCTTTGCAAAAAAAAATATATATATATATATATTTTTTTTATATTATATTATATATATATATATATATATATATATATATATAATTTTCACCATGATCAAGGCAACACCAATAATCTAAGGGCTTCTAGGATGTATAGAGCACAGAGCTGAATTGGTAAAAGAATGGACTCTTCAATTTCAAAGACCAGGTCTAGACAATATCTTTAGCTCTTATTATATGCACATAGAATTAACAGACTAGAAGCTTATTAACTCTTGGGGGCGGGGGTGCAGGTAGCAAGGTTTTTATTGGTAAGTCTAGTGGTTTCTAATACTTTGCTTTCAACACAATTGTAGTAGGACCTTTTTGAGTGATCATTCAAATCAAATAATAAAATGAGAAAAGAGATAAAACAAAATAGAGTTACTGTGGCTAAGAGCTTTAAAATGGAGTTGGGAGACCCTTGAGGAAGTTATTCGTTTTTTTTAACAGTTTTTTTTTTATTGTGAAATATATATTTTAAAAAAACAATAAATTTCCAAGTACATTTTAATAAGTAGTTATAGAGCAGATTATAAAGTTTGGTATGGGTTACAGTTCCATGATTTTTCATTTTTTCTTCAAGCTGCTCCAAGACACTGGAGACCAACAGAAATATCAATATAATGATTCACCAGTCATAGCCCTTTGTTAAGTCCTATCTTCTCTGTTATACTCCTCCTTCTCTTTAAATAACATGTGTACATGAAAACAGTAAATTTCAAAGTCCATCACAACAGTTAGTTGTAGAACAGATTTCAGAGTTTGGTATGGGTTACACTTCCATAATTTTAGTCTTTTAGAGGCCTGTTAACTTTCTCAGGAAACCACTTTGTCAAAGAAACTCTAGGCCTCCTAGGCATTAGTGCCTGATGGTTCAATCCCTAAGGCCATCCCTTACAAAATTTGACAGCTCTCAGGATAGGCATTTTCCCAAGTTATGGAGTAGTGACTACTGTAGGTTCCCATTCTCCTTTCTAAATATGAGAGTATTTTCAAAATATTATTTTATTTTGCTCGTGGTGATCCTATCCATTCTCTACTGGAGTGGAAAGCTGATCTTTATTTTATGGGTGGCTAAACCACAAAGAGCCATAACTGGAACCTGATGGGGCTAGGACTGCCCATTAGCTAGAGGTTCTTAAATTTGAGCTGGAGGCAACCATTGACTAAAACCGAGGCTGCCACCTTTGGGCAGGGGTTAAGTGTGATCTATGTATGGGAAGAAGGGTGTTTGTTGACATGGGATGGGCACTGTAGTAGCCATTGCTAATTGCCCACCCCATATTCATTCTCTCCTTTCTTCCTTACCAGTAATACTCCAAATATTGTCATGCAGAGCTATGGATACCTTCACTGCTGGTAGGTGTGTAAATTAGTATTAAAAACTTTGGAAACTAATTTGGCACTGTCTTATATAAATGAACATGTGCCAACAGTAAGAACCAACAACATTCCTGAGCTCCAGAGAAACTTGCACATGTACCCCAACCTGGAATTATATGCAAGAAAGTTCACAGCATCATTGTTTTTAATGGCAGAAAACCTGAACACAATCAAGCATCATCAAAAACATCATCAGCAACCATTATCAAAAGAAGAATAAATCAATAATTATGGAATATTTATATAATGGGATATTACCTATCAGTGAAAAACCCATGAACTATAGTTATGTAAAACAGTATAGATATATCTAGGAAACAGACAGTTGAATAAAAAAATAGCAAGTAGCAAAAGACCTCATACTTTATGATATTATTGTTATAAAGCAAAACCTCCCCAAATTATACAATATACTGTTCAGGTATACATACTTATGTAATGAAACTATTTTTTAGAAAAATATTATTAACATAAAATTCAAATGGCAGTTAGCCTCTGTGGGCAAGGGATAGGATTGGACATGAGCACACCAGTGGCTTTAACATAAAAGTAAGACCCAAAATCTTACATCAAATGGTTTGGATATGTGACTTGAAGCTCACATATATGTTACAATTCTTTTGTATGCATCAAACATTGCAGAATATGTTTTTTAGAGAAAAGGAGGACACATAGCGTGAACTGATGTGCACTGATGTCTAAGATAGGCTATTAAGTGTGTTGCTTATA
Source organism: Tamandua tetradactyla (assembly GCF_023851605.1). Lineage (NCBI taxonomy): Eukaryota > Metazoa > Chordata > Mammalia > Pilosa > Myrmecophagidae > Tamandua > Tamandua tetradactyla. Next base: position 153,313,826 of record NC_135332.1, read on the forward strand.
TCCCAGTTTGCTTGGTACAGTCATGGTTTATGCCTGTGGTTCTGGATTGGGTTAATTCCCATCTTTCATTCTCACATTGGCCAAATTGAAATGATAAATTATGTTTACCCTATTGCTAAGGAAAAAAGCTTAAGGTGCAAAATGGCATTTATATTATTCTTAAGTTTGTGTATTATGACCTATTTAAAAATACATAGATTTCAATTTGAAGAACAAACAAACAAAATATTTAGTTGTAGCCGGGAATATTTTGAAAAAAGAGGACCAGGGGAAGGAAGATACTTGGGAAATGGACTATTTTACAGACAATAATAGATGCCCATGGCACGGGAACAGGCGTGTTGAAGAGAAGGCTGGTAGACTTATTTTCTTGTAACCCTTTGGCCTATTAGAATTCTTGCTTTATGCAAGTTATTACTTACTTGAAAAGTAATTTAAAATGAAATTCATATTCAAGGTAGTGTGATAATATATCATGATAGCTATTACCCTACTAGCTACCATTTACAGTATTGGGCTCTTTATGTTGTGTGAGGCACAGTTCTAACACGGTAAATTCATTAAATTAATTCTTATATAGAACCTGAGATCTATAGGTGAGATAATTATTTCTCAGAGATTAGGTAACCTTTTCAGGGTCACACAACTGGTAGGTGGAGGGTTCATATCAAGGTGTACCTGACTCTAACCCTTTTGCCCCAGAGGATGAAGCACTAAGAAACTACAACTGTGTATATTATTTCTTCTTAAAAACTAAAGTGTTTATATTAGTCTTATTCCTGCTCATTCTGCGATGTCACATATAGCTTAACTGTCGAATATTTGCCGAACTATAGCTATAACAGAAAGTGTTCTGGGTTAGAAGTCCTGAGTCCTCTTTATTGCTCAGCTACTTACTACCTCTCTAAACCTGAGCAATCCACTGCCTCTCTGACAGCATCTGGGTTTCTCACCATAAAACGAGACAACATACCTTCCCATCTTACAGGCTTATGGTGAGGGTGAAATGAAGTCACACTAACGAAGGCAGGGTGGGAACCGGAATATATCATACAAATGAGTTACCATTGTAGTTAATGACCTAGAGTAACATTTCACTCAGAAAAGCCATAAATCAATAGCGAGGCTATAACTGAAAACAATTTAAAGGCCATTTTCACTTTCAGCACAAGTGGCATTTCCTCCTTGCTTGTAGCCCCGTAGATGGTTTTTTGCCCAGCAACAGCGTTGAAACGGATCAGGAACATGATGACCATACTTTAAGCAGGAGATGTTAAATGATCTAGGTCTGTTGTTATGGGCTAAGCCTCAATTAATTCAGGGGGTGGTTTTCTCAGTTGAAAATTACACAAACGGCCTCATGTCATTTTCTGTATATGAACAGATTTCACATATGGTGACAAAGCAGTAAGAAACTCCGTGGCTATTTCTCTTAAGAAGGTAGCCCTGGTAGTGTTGCAACAGTATTTATTTTGCTTTACCCCTTTGAGTAATTTAAGGAGTTTCTTCTTTTTGAAAAAGGAACAAAAATATGTAAAATAACCAAAGAAAATTCTTACCAGAAATTAAACAAATGAATGTGGAAGAATTTGTTTTTATTGACATAAAAAAAAAAGGAATCTATGGAAATATATGAAAAGTATTCTAGATGGTTCATCAAATGAAAAACCCCTCAAAATGCCATATCTGTATTGTTGGAATAACTGGAAGAATGAAGGGAAAGGAAAAATATATAGTTCTGTTGTTTTTACAGTTTTGTTACGTTTACCTGGTAAGACTCGCCTATGGTTTGGTTTATTTTCATTTTTTTCCTAGCACTTATAGCAACTGAAATCCAGGAAAATCTTTTAGAGCCCTTTACCTAATTGGTGATTTAAAAATATCAATTCATTATCTCAATAGAATTCAGAGAGCTCTGTTTAGTTTTTGCACAGAATTTTCATTTTTCTCTCGATAGAGTCCTGTCCTCCCCCTCTCTTCTACACAACCTTTCACCTCCCTCCAGGGACAGTCCCTGAGTACTTTCCGCCGAGAGAGAGAATGCTTGAAAATGTGGGGGAAGATGTGAAAAGCAACCCACGTGAAAATCTTTATTTAGATAATTTTTTCTGGAGATTAACCAAGGTACTCAATCCTATTTTCTTAGCAGAAGCAAGAGAATAAAGGAAGAAGGGCACCTGCTGTTTGGGAGGAATTCAACATTTCCGCTTATTTAGTCATTTATTATTGTACTCTTCTCTTCTGTCCAGGCTCACAGCATCAATAGCAAGACCTTTCTAGGCAGCAAATTCTAAGCATGTGTTCTGGAGTCCACCTGAACTTTCTTCAGATTCCTTGGATATTTTTAGAGCAGATAATATAACAGTCTCAGCAGAAGTGAACAGAAATTCCACCCTACCCAAAATAAACAGAAGTTAAAATAATACTAAGAGCAAAATTTTCAGAATATATATTTACTGTAGCAATATATGCATTTCCCAACATTCCACCTGATGTCAAGAAATCTTCCATACATTTTTTAGAACAAGCACTCACAAGGGATGTCTCCCTAGCTCTTTTAGCCTCTCTTTTCATCTGCTAAATTGGAGTGACTACCTTTCTAACTTCTCCATAGTTTCTCCTGCAGACTAAACAATGGTGTATCTCAGGGTCAGCAAAATTTCTCTGTAAAGGGCCGGAAAGTAAATATTTTAGGCTTTCCTGATTACTATCATCCCTGTCACAGCTACTCAACTCTGCAGTTGTAGGGTGAAAATAGACATAGAAAATAAGTAAATAAGTGATGTAGCCATGTTCTAACAAAACACTGAAATTTGACTTTTGTATAATTACCCCATTTTGCAAAATGTTATTCTTTTATAATTTTTTTCAACCATTTAAAAATATAAAGTCCATTTTTTAGCTCATGGGACATACAAACACAGGTACTGAGCTGGATTTTCCCCACAGGCCAGCCTCTGATGTATATAAAAGCACCTAATAAACTTATATATGTGTAAGTACTTATTAAGTTATATAAGAGCACTGTAGAATATCTGAGGTACATTTTAATTCCAATTGTTTTCCCTTTGTCTACCTAAACTTGGTGAGATTCCTGCTTGTGACCTCTCCAACATTTCAGTGGTGTCCCAAGGAAAAACATTTAAGAAGAAATTATCTGCTAACTGAAGAAGTTCCAGGTTGCATTTCTCATCCAGAAAGAAATGGATGTAGAGTTCCTTGGCAGTTAAAATTAGATGAGCACTTGAAACTTCTCACTGATGCAACCCAGATTTCCTAGGACAGTGTGGACACTCCTTTTACATCTTGCACTTGCCCCATTATAGAACTCTGTCATATCCTTCTGGCTGTTTAGGTGCTGGTCTCCTTATGGATTAGAAGTTGCAAAAGAGTAGTGAGATTAGGTCCCAGTACCCCTAGAGAATCTGGCAGTTTTATTTGTTTGTTTAATTATACCTCCTTACAGGTTATAAATAATTTGCAGAGCTAGAAAACTAAATACTAAACAAACAGATAAACAAAATAGACAGGAGAATCAGGGTAAAAGCGAAATATGAGAGTTAAAATGATAAAGCCAAGGTACGAGTAGCACAGAGAAACATGTTCCACTTAATTTTGTACAACTGCTAGATGTGGGAAGCCAACTAGTTAGTCTCTGTGGTTTTCAGCAGCTGAAACAAAAATCTCACTGCAGAGCTAACACCAGATGTGCCAGCAATCTGCAGACAGGCTTGGAGCACAGCAACTGGTTTTCAGAGTTCTCAACAGAGAAGGAGTTCATAGTATTTGGGAGATGGTGCTAGATTAGTAACCTCATACTGATATTCTTTGACTGTGCAAGTATATGTCTTAGGTCCAGAGGTGATAAAGAAACAAAATTTGAAAAGTAGGCAAAATCAATCTTGCAGACTCTTGACTTCTCTTCTTATCACCCCTCTTCTGCATAGGTTTCCATATTATGTCACAAACCACAGGCCTTTGATCCTGCCTCTCTGCTAATGAATTCCTTCTGCGACCTGATGCTTTTAAGCAGCATTCTCAAAGTCCTAAAATGCTCTGAGGAAAATGAAAAGGCTCCATGGAAAAATAGGTTTGAAAATTGAAAATCTAGTCCCAGTTCTGAGATACAGATACCGGCAGATTTATTAAACCTCCAAGAATTACACAGTAAATCACCCTATTTAAGTGTTTTTCCATGTAAAATTGCTCAAGAGTGTTTGCATAGGGAAAGTTTTTCAGATAATATCTATTAATGCCTTATGGATGCGTGTTCTATCTATTTCAATTCACTTCAATTGAACAAAATCCTTCTTAGAACCTACATGGTACATTGAGAGCTTCCTAAGTGATAGAAGTAATTCTTGATGTCATGAGTTTTATAATCTAGCAAGGAATGGCCCAGATTGAGCACAGATGTCTTACAATATTATTCCGTATGGCTTATATTATACGAACTTTAACAGAATTTTGAAAAAATTAATTTTATTTACACACATTCCATACCCACCAAACATACATGCTCCTATTTCCCTACCCTCATCCTCTAGCCTCTACAAACCTTTAATCTACTTTCTGTCTCTGCAGATTTTCTATTTCTAGACATCTCTTATATAAGTGACATTATACAATATTAATCCTTAAGTGTTTATTTCACTGAGCATAATGTTTTCAAGGTTTTTCCATGTTGTAACATGTCTTAGAACTTTATTCTTTCGGATGACCAAATTTAAATATTCAATTGTGTGTAAGTTCTACATTTTGTTTATTCATTTGTTGATGGAAACTAGGATTGTGTCCACATTTTCGCTATTATGAATAATACTGCTATAAGTGCTGATGCACAAGTATCTAAAACCCTGTTTTCACTTTACCTTCAAGTGTAATTGCTGGGTCATATGGTAATTCTGTATTTAATTTTTTGAAGAACTACCATATTCTTTCTACTGTGACTGTAAAATTTTTGTTTTGTTCTGTTTTGTTTTTTGGATTAAACTGCTTTCAAGACACAAAGCAAAGATTTTTTAAGGTCAAAATTATTTAGGCTCCATGACAAGCAGCATGGAAGAGAAGATATTTTTAGAGAGGGGACAAGGTCTTGTATCTCTTAGACCATAACATGCAGTGACTATTGCATTTACCCATAAATATAACCTGTCAATGTATAAATGGCTTTGAACTTCACTATCAGGAGATACGAATTTGAATCCTGGCTTTGTCACAGCAGGAAAGGAAAAAAAAACAGTGGTATGATTATAAATCTAGAAAACACAAGAAAATGTATGCAAAACTACTAGAAATCAAAGATTCTAGTTTGTGCCATTGGTTAAAGATTTTATACGTAAGAATCAATAGCTCTCCTACACATAGACAATAAAAGACTAGAAAATTTAATAGAATAAAAGCTCTCATTTATAGCCACAACAAAAAACATAGAATAGGGATAAATGTAATAAGAAATGTTCAGAATCAATACAAAGAAATGAAGAGACCAAATGACTTTCTATTGAGGGATGTTAAATAAAACCTATACTAAATGGAATGAGATACTTTTATATAGGAAACAAGCACACTAAAGATGTTTATTTTCCTCAAATTAATCTCTACATATGATATACTGCAAATCAAAATCTCAACAGGATTTTTAAGAATATAACAAAATGGTTCTAAAATTAATCGGTATGAATAAACATGTAAAAACAGTAAAGATGGTTCTGAAAAGGAAGAAGAAAGGAAAGCGGTAGGAAGAGAGATTTCAGATGCTATTAGAAAGCTTCATTCATTAGGACAGAATGGAGATGCTCCATGGCTGCTCCATATCTTCATCACCAACACATAGAAAAGTATCTGGCAGTCAATAAACATCTTTGAATGGATGAATGAATAACAAAGCTTCTCTTACATGCAAATATGGATAGCCCTCCTTTAAAAACAATATAGAGGATGGGACCATATTAAACAAGCATATATGCTTAGAAACACATTTATGTAAGTATATGCATAAAAATATGCAGAAGTTTATATAAATTGTTAAAAAGATGCTTCAGTGGAGGGGAACTGGGACTCTTAAGAATGAAGTTGAGGTTGGGGTAAGCTTCCTCTTACCTGGTAATTGCACTAAGTTCTGAACTTCTAGTGCCAACACTGCTTCTTATTCGCCACAGACCCCAGTAATGATATGACCACAGACCCCAGTAATGATATGACCACAGACCCCAGTAATTCCGTGAATCATTTTTGTTATTTTAAGAGCTGGGAGACTATACCCAAAGGAGCAATACCAGAAAACGGTAAGGTTCTATACTGTTTTTCTTTTCCTAATTTGAGCTCCAAAATCTTAGCCTATGAAGTGAGGTGTTTTCTACTATCTGCAATAGGAGACAGTAATGCTGGACTGGAACAATGTAGGCTAAAAAATTAGGCTCATCCTTGATGCAGCTAATTTAAAGGTAGCAAATGTGTATCCCTAATTTAGTGAAATACTTTTTAAAGAAGTTTATAGCATTCTTTTTGAGTTATGTTCTATCAGATTGACCATATCAATATTTATGCTGTTTTTAATAAGAAAATAAGTAAATGATGTTTGATTTTCAACAACTATATACTTATTATTTTGTTATCCTTTCTGGGCAGGCATATACCTAGAGATGGGATGAGTTAATTATTTACTTTAGTCAGAGAAAGGGCCTTAACAAAGTCCGTTTAAGTGCTTGCTGCTATAAAATGCCTTTCTCCTCTCTTTTGTACCAATAAATTGCTCTTTAACTGTTGTTTAATTAGCTTCCCTTTATTCTTTAGTAACTTAAAATGGCTTAAAACCAAGGTTCTAGTATAATGGTACATAACATTTTTCATTTATATTATTAAACAGAACATCACTATTTCTAAATAAGTATACCCTTTATTAATATTCTGGATTGTTTACAATGAGGTTAGGGGACATTTCTTCCAAATGGTTTTAACTTTTGTAAGCTTTTTCTTTTGAAATACTTTCAAACTTACAAGACAGTTACAAAAATAATACAAACTCCATACAGAGAACTCCAACATAGCCCTACCCAACAGATACCCAGATTCACCAATTTTAACATTTTCCACATTTCCCATAACATTCTACCATTCTCTGATGGTCTGTCTATCTATTTATCTATCTATCTATCTATATCTACCTACCTACCTACCTACCTATCTATCTATCTATCTATCTATCTATCACCTTTGTGTCATCTGTCAATCTATCAAGCCATTTTCTGACCACTTGAGTTTAGGTTTGTACACTTCATAGTCTGTGAACACTTTACACTTCCATTTATATTTCCTAAGAATGGGGATATTCACTTATGTAACCACCTTAAGTGCAATTATCAAGTTCAAGAAATTTAACATTGTTATAAAGCTTATGGTCTACATTCTAATTTTTTCATATGTCCCAATAATGTCCTTCTGAGCCTTTCTCCTTCCATGCTAGAACCCATCCAGGCATCTGTACTCTTTAGTTTAGCTCTTCGTTTCTTCTTTTTTTCAGTTGTGGGAACATATATACAACAGAAACTTTCCCATCTTAAACACTCCCAAGAATACCATTCAATGGGATTAGCCACATTCACAGTTTTGCAGTACCCTCCTCATCTTCCGTTACTAAAACTTTCCCATCTCCCCAAACAGAAACTCTATATCCATTATGCATTAATTTCTCTTTCCTTCTTTCCCCTCCCCCTGGAAACCTATAATCTAATTTCTGTCTCTATGAGCTTGCATATTCTTTGATAATTTCTTTGTAGTTACCATGGGCTTAAATTTCACATCCTAAATCTATAAAAGTTTTTTTTTATTTTGATACCAGTGTAACTTCAATAGTATACACAAACTATATTCCTTTTCCCCTTCTACCTCCCCACTTTTATGTAGTTCTTCTCACAAATTACATGTCGTGATGGTTAGGTTCTGTCTGGTGTCAACTTAGCCAAGTGACTGTGCCCAGTTGTATGGTCAGAAAAGCACTGGCCTGACCATTGCTACAAGGATAAAAAGCTGGTGTGTTAAATCATCAGTTAGTTGATTGCATCTGTGGCTGATTACATCAGCAATCAATTAAGGCATGTTGAAGGCTTTTAAGGAAGAAGAAAGGCTCTTTCATTGCCTCTTCAGCCAGTGAGTCTCTCCTGTGGCGTTTGTCCAGACCCTTCATCGGAGCCACCAGCTTCACAGCCTGCCCTACGGATTTTGGATCCTTCCAAAATGGAAGGTTCCATCTCAAGGTTGCATGAGATAACTTTATAAATTTCATATTTACAGGTATCTCCTGTTGGTTCTGTTTTTCTAGAGGGCCCTGATTAACATACATGTTTATACATCTTAAGCCCAAAGTCACTGATTTATCATTCCGTTTTACAGAGTTGACTTTTAGTACCTATCGGAAGTAAAAAGTGAAGTTACAAACCAAAGATGCAATAGTTACGCTGCTAGCTTCACCAGAAATCTTTATTTTTTCATGTGGTTTCAATCTATTGCCTACTATCCTTTCCTTTCAACCTGTAGAATTCTCTTTAGCATCTCTTGTAGGTTGAGTCTAATTAGTGATCAACTTTTGTTTATCAGTGAATGTCTTAATTTTTCATCAATTTTAACAGACAGTTTTATTAGATACAGAATTCTAAGTGGCAATATTTGTTTTCAGCAATTTAAATACGTCATCCCACAACTTTCTTGTCTCCATCGTTTCTAGTAAGAAATCAGCACTTAACCCTATTGATGGGCCCTTGTATACAACACATTGATTCTCTCTTGAAGCCTTCAGAATTCTTTATCTTTGGCAGTGGACAATTTGATTATAACATGCTATGGCATGGGTCCATTTGGGTTTATTCTGTTTGGAGTTTGTTGAGTGTCTTTCATTAAATTTGTGAAGTTTTCAGCCATTATTTCCTTGAATATTCTTTCTGCCCTTTTCTTTGTTCTACTTCTGGGACATCAACAATGCATATATTATTATAGTGAATGGTACCCACAGATACCTCAGGCTCTGTTCACTTCCTCAGTTTATTTCCTTTCTGCTCCTCAGATTGGATGATTTCAATTGTTTTATCTTCAAGCTCACTGATATCTTCTCTGCCAGCTCCAAGTTACTGTTGGAACACTTTAGGAAATTTGTAATTTCTGTTACTATGTTCAATTCTGTTTTGTTCCTTTTCATAATTTTTATCTCTCTATTGATTTCTTTGTGTGTTCATCTATCATTTCCCTGATTTGTTTATGCTTTCCTTTAGCTCTTTAAGCTATTTTTCTAAAGCCTCTATCTGTAATATCCTAGGCCTGGTCTTTCTCACTGATAGTTTCTAAGGCTTTAATCTTCTCCTTTGCCTAGGCCATTGCTTTCTGTTTCTTTGTATATTTTGTAATCTTTTTTTGAAAGTTGAACATATTTGATTTTTTAATATTTTTAACTTAGACTTGAGGTATCTGTCCCTTTAACTTGTATCCAGTTAATATTATGGCAGAGCTAACAAAACAAAAATGAAGCATAATTGCCAGGAGCTAACAAAAAAGGAGAAGGAGAGGAAGAAAGAGGAGGTGGAGAAGAATGAAGAGGTGGGGAGGGGGAGGTAGAAAAGAAGGAAGAGAAAGAGAAAGAGAAGGAGGAGGAGGAGATTGGCTACTACAAGTGCTTTCCGTCAGAGTTTAGGATTTATTCATACAATCAGTTTAGAGAATAGCTTCAGCCCAAGGCATAGGAAACTCCCTGATCCTTTCTGTGTATGCATATTGTCTTGGGCATGTGAATGAACCTAGGAATTCCCCCATTTAGAGTGTTCTGAATGTCTACTCTTCCCAAGGGAACAATTTCCTGTGGTTCTGGGCACTGTACTGTATGTCCTATAGCCAGCAGTCCCTTAACCCCAGCAGCATGACTTGACTGCTCTCCCACAGCATTCTGTAGGAAAACTTGCTGAACCACTTTCTACTTGTAGGACAAATTCTGGGACAGAGAGTCCCCAGGCCACCACCAGACATATTGTGCCAGACATACATGCTCTCAGTATGTACATGAGTTACTCTGCTTCTTCTAGATATGGGACCAGGAATCCAACTGGGAGCATGGGCTGACTCTATGCTGAGCTCGTGAAGGGTAAGTAAGTGGCTAGCCAGCGTGCCACAAGATCTTACTGCTTTAAAGTAGCCTTTTTCTTGATTTGGAACTTGCCCTGTTACTCAATCTTTGCTTTTTTGAAGTTTTAGAAAAATGTTTCTGCCAATTCTTCCTGGTTGTTCAAAGCTTTTGTTGGGGATGGAACCCTTAACATTTCATTCCATAATCTTGATCAGGTTGGGTCTCCCATCAGCTTAGATTTGGTGATAAGAAGAACCAGAACTTTAATAAACATCAAATAGAATATAAGGTTAGTCGAGATAATAAGGTTCCCATCAGTGTTTGATGTTTTAAATCTTCCTCCCACTTTCACCACAAAACACATCCATTCTACCAATGAAGAAAATCATATCCTGAGAACTAAGAGAAATCTTAAGGTCACACAAATTATGAGTATATAAAGATGAACTCATGTTTCCTGATTTCTGGTGTAGTATTCATTGTCTTGATACCCAATGACTTAACTTGTAAATCCAAACTGGGTACAATGGAAGATGAAATCCAAAAAGGAGTAGGCAGAGAGTGAGGAAAGGGAGAGAGGGAAAGACAGATTGATAGAGAGAGAGAGAATAGAAAGCTAGTATTTATTGAAGTCACCACACACCAGGCACATTTATATATCTATCTCCTTTTATCCTTAGAAATACCCTCTAAGATTAACATTGCTGTAGCTATTTATGGTTGTGGAAATTGAGGCTTGATTGTGGGGGAGAGGCAATAAATAAATAAGTGATGAGAAAATCCTCTTTTCTCATTTTATACTAACTTAGAGCTATTCACTCACTGGGTGGAATTATGAACAGGTTTGCCCACATTACTTCAACTATTTTTCATTATAAATATATATAAATGTGTACAGTCAAAATTAGGTAAGGTAAATGTATTAGGTTGAACCATTAAATATTTTGAACTGCACAAGACCAATTTCATATGGCTCAATACAATATACTTAGAAGGCTTCCAACTATGACATACAGAGCCTATGACATACAGACTCTGTAATAGATCTGATAGCCCTTTGGATGATTCTAAGAACTTCCAGGCAGCTTAGATAGAGCAGAACCACAGCCAGGCCAGTCTCCAGGATTGGCCATCAGGATTGAAAAACTGAATGCACCAAAGAAATAACTTTGCATCATGCAGTCTGTGCTGATCACAAGATGCTATCTTAGGAGATGAGTTGCCAAAAGCAGAGCTGGATGATTATTAGCAAGCTCATTCTAAGTGTGGTTTTGACAGAATGCATTCATTGGCAGGCATGTATGAGGCAGCAAATGCTTGTGGCTTGTTCTTGCTCTGACTGCAACATTAACTTGTCCTAACCTTTACTTGGCTGAGTGCCTAAAGCTCTCCTTAGAAGAGAGGCAATTATCCCATTGCCCTTTTTCAAAATTGTCTTCGTTATACTCTATATTCTGGCTGCAGCAATGTCATACCTGATGACTGGTGTCTGATATGACCTAACCAAGGGTGTCATTATCTGGAGAGGGTACAGTAATGTACACAGTGACCTGTAGAGATCTAGCTTATGAAAGTTACAACCCCAAATGTTTTTACTGATTCAACAGGCAGGGCAAGTTGCAGGGCAGAATAGAAAGGAATTCATTTGTTTGCTCCAAGATCCAGTCATAGTTGGTTTAACTATTATGTCAATGAAAGGGGTCTGCTTTGATTCCAGTTTTCTCTTCCTTGTAGCTCTGATAAACTAGCTGCTGGATTAAAATGAAAACCCATGGCTCTCTCTCTCAATCAATCCCTCTTTCTCTCTGAATATTATGATACCCTTCTTTAAGAAGAAATGGACCTGCCTAGCCCCTCTCCAGAAGCTTTTAATCCACTCTTTACTTATATGGGGTCCTTTGTGATGGGTTTGCTGTGTTTGTGATTGTGTTTTAAATTTTACATTTACCATGCCTGAAGTCTTTAAAATTTTACCTTTTGCTTTGCAAGTGAATATCATTAAATTCATTGCTTTGGTTTATATTTATTCATCAATCCATTCCTCTATCGATCCAAAAAATATCTGCTGTATAATTGGTACCACATTAAGCTCTAGGAATGAAAAGTGGAAGTAGTATGCATAGTGATCAAGGGCATGGTTTCTGGAGTCAGAAACCTCCGCTGGAGTTCAGAAGCATCCACTTACTAGATCTTCCTTCGGGCTTCCTAACCTCTCTACACCTCAGTTTCCCCATCATTAAAATAGAACCTAGGGCAATGGTGGCTCAGTGCCTGCCAGGCCAGAGACCTGGGCTTATTTTCAGTGCCTGTCCATGTAATTCATTTGTTGTTGTAGTGATTAAGTGATCTAATTAATATAAGGAGATCTGTCCATGGGCTGGAACTTAGTGAATGTGAACTCTTCAATAAATGTAAAGTTATTAATGAAGATCTATTAACCATTTTTTATCTTATCCTTTTTAATGAGAGCCATAGAATAGTGCTGTAGCTAGGCCATGCCCCAAACAAAGATGCTTTTTCCATTCTGATGGAAGAGACACTTTAATAGCCCCAAAATTCACCCTCTTCTCCTTGTCCAGTAAAATCACGTGGACCTGGAAACTGGTAGTCTGAAATCCAAGGTCTTTGCTCCTATCAACTCACAGGCAAAATTACATTATCCTCCTTCTCTTTTCCCGTCCCTCTAAGTAATACACAGTCCTAAAGCTGCTCTAGTGGTGTAACTTGAGTTTATTCTTCTCTATACAGTCCTTATATGAGAACATTGATAGCATCAAACAAACCTTCCAAGAGTTAGGAGATTCCTTTATGAAATATATTGGAAGGTTTTAATTCTAAAAAATAGACAAATGACCCTTCCTTCCAAAAAATTATTCGACCGCTATCTCTTGTCATCAAATCTTAATACAAAACATTTGAAGCCCAACAGCTGGAGCCTCTCTGTAGAGCTTTTTGGAAGAAAGGCCAATAAAGGCTACTTCTCTGCTTAATGCAATTCCTCCTACACTTCTGAACTGATCAGAAGTCAATCCATTAAAGTTTAGGGAAGATTCACCATTATTTCATTCTTCCTTCTATTAACACCAAAGACCAAAAATGATGTGAATAGGGATTTGAGAAAGGAAAGCCTCTTTGTTCTTAGATAAACCCAGAAAAGACTAAAATCTCCATGACTTCCCCCTGCAGACCCAACTAAAATTTCAAAGATTCAAAGAATAAAGTAAATAATATACCCTGACCTGATGGGTTCCAGCTTCCAACATACTGGGCTTCCTCAAACACGTAGGAAAAATCTCAATTGTTTAATAAGAATGAGCAGCTCATAGATAGATTAAAAACTCTTTAAAGCAAACTGAGTAATATGCAGGCTCAAAACTGAGTGTAGGCTCCTAATTTTCTCAATCTCTTAAATCCATTCCTCTTTTCATGTCTGTGCTTGTGTGCTCAGGCATTCTGAACTCAGTGCCATAGTAGAAGCTACCTTGATGACACCTTCTACTTCCTCCCCCATGATCAGTCTTCAAGTCTCAACTCAAATGTCATTTCCTTTTATATACTTTCTCCCCCATGATACACTCATATCTCCTTATCCTTTTCCTTTGTTGTATTTATAATCAATTGTGACTATTTTCTTATGTGATTATTTGATTCATACATACCATCTCCTCCAGTAGACTGAAACTCCTTTAGGATAGGTGGGTTCCTGGTTTGCTTTGCTTACTTCTATATTCCATTGCCTAGCAAAATTCCTAGAATGTAGTAGGCAATCAGTAAAAGTATTGAATGAATTAATGAATCTATAAGAATGAAATTCCTCCCAATTGTTTTTTTATTTTGTCTTTCAGATAGTTCCTCTTCTTCTCCTTAATCCACATTTCTCACAGATGAAACTCTCCATGCATTTGTCTGAATCTTGATGAGACCACTCCTCTCCATCCTTTGACAAATCTATGAAACTAATTCTTTTTCCCCATTGTAAAACTCTCCTCTGCCATGCTTCACATTACCCCAGTAAAGTAGATATAGTAAGTCAGCTGAAGATAAAAGCACAAAGCTGCATTTTAGGGGATTCTGAAAAACATTAACTGTGTCTCCAAGATGCTGAGTATTCTCTTCTGGAATTTAGTCATATAAAAATGGATCTTAGTGTGAGATGATTTTTATAGTATTAGACTGATGTTTAAATAAAATACAATTAGAATTCAATATTCACTAACTTTGGAGGTTTTATAAATAATATAAAATAAATAATAGACCACTGACATGTGAATTTGCTATTTTGGGTTCAGGTGATCTGGGGTCACCATACAACGTTCATTTATAACTTGGGTAAGAATCCTATACTGATGGTGTTTTAAGGAATAAATAATTATGTGTCAACATTTAGTATTGGAAGCAGATGCGCAAGGCATTTCTCTAGTAAAAGGTCTAATTTTATGACCAATATATTTTTTCAGTTAATGGAAGCTGCATCTGAATTAACAGTATTCTTGGCTTGGGAAATTATAAGAGTCTCCAGAGTTATCCCCCAAGTAGATATGAGTTTTGTTTTCATTTGTAAGTTGCCAGAATGCAATATGGCAGAAATGCAATGGCTTTTAAAAAGGGAATTTATTAAATTGCAAGTTTAAAGTTCTAGGTCATGAAAATGTCCAAATTAAGGTACCAATGAGAGGTTACCTTCCCTCAAGAAAGGCTGATACTGTCCAGAACAGCTCTGTCAGCTGGGAAGACACTCCCCAATGTGTTCTTGTTTTCTCTCATTTCTTAAGGTTTCCCCAGGTGTGCTTTCCTTTTGCATCTCCAGAGGTCTCTGGCTCTGTGGGCTCTGTTGATTCTAAAGCTTTTTCCAAAATGCTTCCCTCTTAAAGGACTCTAATAAGCAACCCCACCTTGAAAGGGTGGAGACACATTTCCATGGAAACCATCTAATTAAAAGTTAGGGCCCATAATTGGGTGGGTGTTCTAGTTTGCTAACTGCCAGAATGCAATATACCAAAATTAGAATGCGCTTAAAAAGGGGAATTTAAAGCAAATCTATAAAAATATCCAAATTAAGGCATCCAACAAGAGGTTACCTTCACTCAAGAAAGGCTGATGAAGTTTAGGATTTCTCTCTCAACTGGAAAGACACATGGCAAATATGGCCATGTCTGCTAGCTTTCTCTCCAGGCTTCTTGTTTCATGAAGCTACCCCAGGGCATTTGCCTTCTTCATCTCCAAAAATCTCTCGCTGGGTGGGCTCTCGGGGTTCTTGTGACTCTGAGGGTCTCTCCTAAATGTTTCCTCTTTTAAAAGATTCCAGTAAAGTAATCAAGACCCACTGGGAATGGGTGGAGTCACATCTCTATCTATTCAAATGTTAATACCCACAATTGGGTGAGTCACATCTCTGTGGCGATAACTTAATCAAGCTTCCAACCTACAGTACTGAATAGGGATTAAAAGATCTGGCCATTCCCACAAGATGGATCAGGATTAAAACATGGCTTTTCTAGGGTACATAATCCTTTTAAACCAGCCCAGTGGGTCACATCTCCTGGAAACAATCAAAAAAGATCCCACCCAGCTATATTGAATGAAGATTAAAGAACATGGCTTTTCCGGAGTGCACAACAGATTCGAACCGGCACAGGTCTACTGTCTATTTTAATCATCTCAGAATTATACAGTAATTCTTCTACCTACCAACATTAAAATGTTTTCATCATTTTAATTATTCTTTCATGCACACAGTTTAACATGACAGTACTTAGGAGAAGAAAGTAGAAGAGTAATTGAAAAGGGACCCAGAAAGAAAACAAGTAGTAAGACAACGAAATCACCTACTTTTTCATTTTTCCTTTTTTCTCCCTTCTGGAAGGTGAAATAAGTGGAAAAAAAAAAAAAGATGAGTCTTTAGAAACTGCCACTTTTACACACAGAGGAAAAACATCATAGCATTTTATTGGATATCCTATTTCTCTCTTGCCTTTACAACACCACCAGGATGGAGGAGAGAATGTCTACATGCAGCTAAGTCTTGGTGGCATCCACATGATAAACCACTAAAAGCCATGGGAGAAGAAAGAATAATTCAAAAGTACATGTGGCATTTACAAGCAAGAGAACTTTTGTTGAGCTTCACTAGAGGTGACATTTTCTACAACAACCAAAATATAACTAATAACAACCAACAAACAACCCTCAAACATTTGGCTTGATTAATAAAATATGGCCCTGCTTTCCCAAAATGATAAAGGGGTTAAGGGAAGATAAGGGTTAAACAGGAGAGAATAAAGTTCTGGTGATGACTGATGGGCATGAAAATGAGGTTGGATAAAAAGTGATCTAGATGCCACATGCAGTCTTTTCCCCCTATTCTGAAACAGAGTCACTTTTAGTTTAAGATGAGTAAATTTTGTCCCTTCTGTCTGTGTGATAAAGTTGGTTGAAGAAAAAGGACATGCGTTTGCTTCATGCTTGTCATTCAAAGGGATCGAGCTTTCTCTGTGCTGTACTTGCTTGTTAGACACAGCTTTTGGAGGCCGTAGGCTGTGGACATATGAATTTGAACTGCCGCTGGAGAGGTTGCTTCTCTTCCTCCAGCTCATTTCTCTCTACTTTGATACCTGCTTCCAATTTACGACCATTAAAAATGCTTGAATCTGGCCTTTAAAGACATTCTTCATTTTATGAGGTACCTTTAAGAGTAAGATTTGTCCCAGTTTTGCCAGACTTGGACTCACTCCTTCGTGTTCTCTAGCTGCATAAAATCCGTAAGAATTTTAGTTAGCTGAGTTTATTGACATCTTCATCCACCTGCTATATAATATTTTATGATCATACATATCCATTTATTTAAGTCTTTCATGTCCAATGATAACATCCTTATAATTTTTCTCCACAAAGTTTTGATCCATTTTTGTTTGTTTGTTTCTATTACCTTGGAATTTATTGCTACTGTGAATAAGATTTCTTTTTAATTAGAGAAGTTGTAGGATTACAGGAAAATCATGGATAAAATCAAATTCCTATATACCACCCTATCATTGATACCTTGCATTGGTGTGGTACATATATTACAATTGATGATAGAACATTTTTATAATTGTACTATTAACTATAGCTGATGGCTTACATTAGGGTTCACTGGTCGTGTTGTACAGTCCCAGGTTTTTTTTAAAAGGTTTTATTCTACTAATATATATTCAACTTTAAATTTTCCCTGTTAACCACATTCAAATAAAGAATTCAGTGCCACTAATCATGTCCACACTGTTGTGCTGCCGTCCACACCTTTAAGGCTCTGATCTCTCTGGGCCTTATAGTCTCTTCCTCTTCAGTTTTTCCCATATCAAATTAAAGTGGTTATCATGTCCTGGCACACAATTGCAACACTTTAACTGGTCCTTGATTTGCCTGTGCTTGGAATTAGGGGTAAGAGCTGAAGATCATATGGTGCACTTATACTGTCCTTGCATCAATGTTTGGTGTGGCATTCAGATCCAGGTTTCAACTAGTGATCAGAGCTTAGCTAACCCTGAGAAGAAAGATGCAGGTCTCATGAGGTCTGGTGCCTTACCTGGGACATCTCCAGGCACCAATGATACTACAAGTTTTCATCAAGCTTCTCTCTGGCTTGTTGAGGAGCTTGGTGACCCCTAGGTCAGATCTTAGCAGTTTGTAGCTACTTTTTTAAAAGATTAGGGCAGAAAATAGGAAAATGTAGTAGAGGGAACAGGGATCATTGAAGGGAAAGGATGGGCTTGCTTTCGGAAAGTCAATTTCTCTACTCCCAGGCCTAGAAGATTCATTCTTGGCTAGTCTACCAGCAAAAGAAGTTTGATAGATAATATAAGTGACACCGCCAAAACAATTTCCTTTCACACTGAGGTTTGATTTTTAATCACATTTCTTGGAAAACTGGTTCACTTGCCTGTTAAGACCCACCTGGAAGGGTCCTGTTAATATAGATATTATAGATATAGAATGCCTGCAAGATGCCAGATAGCAATTTGATAACCTTCCGGATCCATTTACAGAACATTTCAGGAGATTTGAACACCATGATTGGCAATGGTTCTGCTAAACCATTATTCATAGGAAATCTGAATTGGAAAATATGGTTACCTTGTGAGCCATTTCTTTGTAGAAAGCCTTTTACATCAAAACAGACAAAACTTTGTCAAACTCATTTATTACTGTAATGATAGTCCTTGGCTACTTTTATCACCAATAAAAGCCCAGGTTTTTATTGAACATATAACAATCCCTAGATATAGAGCTTTTAAACATATTGACCCTCTATATTTCTGTTCAGAGTTCTAATATATGATGTAAATAATTGGAATGGAGTATCCTCTTCTAAAGTCTAAAGCCATACTACCATACTGATCAAAACTTCTTTGGGAAGAACTTTCTTCTAAATATGGAAGAGATCATAGGAACAAGCCTTTTTTTTTTTCCATATTAGGGCCTTAGATAAAGCAGCAGGTACATTGGCAGATTATGTTCCAGTGGCATTAGCATGATCTAATTTTAACAATGAAAACACTTGCATTACTGGCATTCCCAAATATTTAAATAAGTACCACCAAATGATCTCATCCAGCAGGACCATAAAAGAGAGAATATTTGAAGGTGCTCAATGGACACAGTATTAAAAGATAACTTTATTATAATTATTATTATAATTATTGGGTCATTTCATTTGGAACTTCTAGATTCATCAGGATGCTTTCTGCAGAGGCAAAACAGCTTATTTGGGGGGTCAAGGTAACAAATCATCAGCAAGATTTTGTTGTCAAAATTATATTTTCCACCTTTATGGCATGAAATTTCGGTGAATTCTGACCAAGAACTTCTCTAAGTGATTGGACTGATTCAAAGTAATTTTCCAAGTAAGAGGGACTGGTATTTTTTGAATAGGGGCCACTAGGGAAATAGTGGCCACCATACAAAGGAACCTCTGAAATGTTCACAATAGACTCTCAACTCTTCCCCTTACAGGTCTGACACACGAAGCACTTTAGCTTTGCTTTCATCTGCACCCAGGATATCAAGAGACTGGGCACTCATCAGAGAATTTGGCAACAAAGATCCGAGATTCAGCAATTTTGTCAAAAGCTCACTTGAAAAACCCAATATTTGATAGCTCATCAAAGGAGCATGTTAAACTATCCAATCCTCAAGAGTATTTGGGCTCCAGTCCTTAGTTAAATTACCAACAGAATGCAGGTTGCATGGGCTGTAGAATTTTAGTCTTCTGAAGAAGTGCATTCCTTCTGGACTTAAAATTATGTCTTTAGCTTTTAAATAATGTCAATATGGGAAGTATCCATTCAAAGAACATTTCTGTAATGTTGGTAAAACCATTTTCCATTATGTTCTTCAGTGTCTTTTATGTAAAGATTCACATGAGAAATTCCCCTTAGGATTTGGCGCTGGAATGAATACCCAGACTCTTTTTATCAAATGCTTTTGTAACTATGAGCCAATGTTCCTCACTTCTTTTTTTACTCTGTTTATTAGAAACTCCAGGGTTAACTTAGGCTTTTATTATGCTTGTGAATTAATTAATAATCTTTCTCTTCTCTTCTGGTTGATTTCTAATTAATATTTTTTAATTGTTAGGCTTTGGTTTAACATCTTAAATGGCATCAGTTCTTTTTAAAATAGATGAGATATAAGTATAATGAGAATATATCCTGAATATTCCCAGGACACTTTCATTTCAAATGGCTTTAGCCATTAAAATATAACAGTATGCATTCACATTCTTATATTTGTAGAATTTCCATGAAAATGAGTTCACCAACCATTGGAAATTTGAAAGGCCCTGGGTCCCAATTTTCACTCGAGAGAATATTTTCAAATAGCTTTGTATCACAAAGAAACCCAGCCTTATTCCAGTCCTTCAGATTCATATTTCCACTGACCTTTGGACATCTCCACTTGGATGTCCCCCATTTACCTCAAACTTAGCAGATCCTTCCCACAAGACCTAGTTCTTCTTCTTCTACTGCTTTCCATGTCTTAATTAGTGACAAATTGCCTAAGCAATTTCCCTCACTGCCTTACTCCATTCCAATTAATCATCATCTTTATCTGTTTGATCTTTGAAATGCTTATTTTATTATTTCCTCTCAGTTTCTTCCTTCATTTCTCTAGTCCATCATTACTCCTTGGACATTTCCTATTGCTTTCAACTGTTCTCATCCACTTTTCCAATCTGATTTCCATTCCATCATCTGAGTTTTCTAAAACTGAAATCTGACTGCCCTTTCCCTTTATAAGAATTTTTTCATAGTTCCTTCATTATCTAAAGGGGAAAGTTCAATTTGCATAGGCATGACGTATCGTTGTTACTCCTACCTTGATTTCCACTGTCTACAACCATATAGTACAAGTGTTCACAGCTTTCACCTTTCATGGGCCCCCACATCCCGTCATAACTCTTTTCAAGGGCCACCTTCTTCTAGTGGGTTTGGGGCAAAATAAAAGCTGAATCGGTGCATACCAGACGTTGCTTTTCAGCTATGGCCAGCTCCTACTGGCTGCTCGTGATTGAAGGCCAAGTGTTCACCTATTTCCCTGAAAATATGGCATTTCAGTGCCTCTGCCAAGGGGACCTCAACAGAGAGGTAAGGCTGTGGGCCTGTGATTGTCTTCCGTGCTCCGTGCTCACATTCCTCATGACTTTACCTACATGAAGTGATTGTACATGGCAGGTTTGTATGAAAGACGTGAGGATCTTGAGACTGAACATACTGCACAGCTTGAACAGGAAACGGCTTAATATTACATTTGTAATATGACTGATTGTCAAAACCCGTCAGCTATCTTTGCAACTGGGAATTTCCTAACAAGTAGTATTTTCCTTCTTAAACCTTTGACCACTTTTTTATACCTCCTTTCTCCATCCTCTTTTTTGTTTTTCTCTAGCTATATATGTCCAACTCTCAAATTTCTCATTTTTTATTATATTGGGCAGTTTAAAATTCTCCACTTACTACTCTCCCTGATGCCAAAGTAGTCTCTGGGCTGTCTTTAATTTTTTTTGCTGAATAAAAGGACCATGTACTTTGGCAGAGTACATGTTTTTCAACTTTTTTCCATATCCAGATTTTGTCTGGATATGGTGTAATTCCTATACTTACTTGACAATATGCTGACGAGTTCTTCTACTATATTTTGCCTTTATATCACTTTCTATAAGTCACAGAAGAGATTTTTTTTTTTTTATTTCTCCACCTTTCTAGAACAAGTGCCCAACGGCCATTTTGTCGCTATAGAGATACAATCTTAAGATTTGTGTGAATTCCATTCAAATTTTTATGGGTTTTATCCCTAACGTTCTCATAATAAGGAGTAGTACTTATTTGTTGTCTCCACATTGCTGCTTAAAGTCAATTTCCAATTTTCCTTCCTCGTATCTTTTTTTTAAAGAAAAAACAAAACTTGGACCCTGCCCATGCACAAAAAAAACACTTGGTCAGTATCACAGTGTCCTACAAACATCGTTTTTAATGGTGTTTTATCACATCCTAGCATAGATTTTTGTGCTGTTTCCAAGATGAAAATTTTCAGTACACATTTAGCCCTTTGTACCTTAGACTTTATTCACAGATAGATCTTGTTAGAAATGTTTCCATATATTAAGGGACTCATGGACAGACTGCATGAATATGCTTGAATATGCGAAGGGGGAGGAAATTCATCCTGGGAGTAAAAAGCTACAGAGTGGGTCTACTGTTCTAAAACAGAGAAATCCACTGCCCCCCTCCCCCTGGCATTTTTTAACCACTGTGATTTAGCTTAGGGAGAAAATAAATTAGTAATTATTCTATTAAGCTATTTTCACGCTATAATTGCACAGAGGTCAACAACAACAAAACTAACTTCTCAGAATAATTAAAGGCCTCTTGGCAAATTAAAGTACTTGTATTATTACTAAACAAGATAATGTTTCTTTTTCTCTGATGTATATTCTGACACTAAATCTAAGCTATAAAAGCCCCAAAAGAAGAGGAAGGAAAACTGATGAAGTACAGTTCAGCACAAATAATGCCATCTAGCTACCAAATAAATTATTCATGGTAGCTATTTATATGGTGTAATTCCTATACTTACTTGACAATATGCTGACGAGTTCTTCTACTATATTTTCTTCAGTTGGCTTATTCAACTCTGAGAAGAAAGGTAGAAGAAAAGTGGACTCTCTTAGAAAGTATTTAGATTATGTTTATTCTAAGTTACATAATCTAATAATATTTAATAAAAAATATTAAAGTATTATATTTATAGGAGGCAGAGTTTTGTCTATATGATGTGGCTCCTTTAAAGGATGAGAATATAAATGTAATTAGGGGACTACTGGGTCACCCAGCCCTGCTTTATTGTTTCACAACTCACTGAATCACAGGCCTGACAGGGACCTTGAAAGCCATTTCCTGCTGTCAGCAAGAAGACATCGTACCAGAGAATCTATCCCAATTTTATGTCCCCACTGAGAAGTTTCCACATCTTGCCTTAGGAACTTATCCTAATGTCATAAACCTGCATATCAAAATAGTCTTTTTAATGATTGGCTGAATTCTTCATGCTCCCTTTTCTTGTCTTATTTTACTCCAAAGAGGCCAAGGTAATTAAGTTAGACTTTATGTCCTAATTGAAAATTATTTTATTTTGTTTTCTGATTTCAAAAGTTATGCACAATCATAGTATAGTTAAACATATGGGTTTGAATTCTCTCCCCCGTTCCCCTCTCCCCCACCAACAAATTGAGTGAACTTGGGCAAGTTTGTTTTTTTTCTTTTTTTTTTTTTGCATGGGCAGGCACAGGGAATCGAACCTGGGTCTCCAGCATGGCAGGCAAGAATTCTGCCACTGAGCCATCATTGCATTGCCCTGGGCAAGTTTTTTTAACCTATCTATGTCTTAGTTTCATCATCAATAAAATTAAGGTAACAACAGTATCTACCTCATAGGGTTGTTATGAGGATTAAATTAAATGGGTTAACATTTGTAAATCCCTTGACTTGATGCTAGCATACGGTAAATGTTTCATATGTGTTTACAACTTTTAAGTACAACTAGAAAATGAAAAAGAATTTAGGAAATACAACAAAAGGGAAAAATTACCAATAGCTTCACGCTAGAAATAACATACTTTTCATGTTTTAATATGTTTCCTTTTGATCCTATGTATATACAAATCATATACATATATCACATAATTGGGATTACTCTCTATATATTATGTATCATGAACTTTTCCACACAGTGTTACTTCATGAATATTTCTACATATCCTTAAAAATTCTTTGAAAGTTATGTTTAGTAGTTTTACAGCAATCCAAAAATGGGCCTACATCAATTCAGCAATCTACTATTGTTAAGCTGTTAGATTGTTTCTAGCATTTCACTATCTTGGCTAATACAATAATAAATATCTTTGCAAATAAACTTTTATCCTTGTCTTTGAATATTTCCTTAAAATAGTTTTCTTGAAGTGATATATTGGGAGAAAGGACATTCTGAGCACTCCAGATACATAGCACTATTAAATTGTGTGCCAGATAGAAATATATTAATTGATGCCCCTGTGAGGAAATGTTTGTGATAGCCTTAAAGAATAAGAAAAAGTGTCCCCAATTTGGTGTAAAAATTATATCTGTTTAATTTGATTTTTTTTTGACTCCTGATAACAGTGTGAATTTTTATTAAATTATGACAGCCTTTGGCTCTCCAAGTGGAATTCATTATTCTTTTACATTTTCCTTTGGGTCATATTTTCGAACTTTAATCCACTTAATGGCTCTCCTCTAGTAGGGATTTACTTCCTTGGATTCTTTTCTTATCCGGGAAACCAGGATAAGAGGCTACTTTAACATTGGGGTCACACTGACATTTGCTGTTTGCTATAGTGGAAAAATCCATCATATTCTTATTTAAGCAAGATATGAACACTCAAGTGACTAGTGAGTTGGCATTGATCTCAGTAGTGTGACGATATTTGCCCTCCCAGAGTTTAAAGTCTAGTTGGAAAGAAAAGTCTAATAAATAACTAGTCATAAATATAAGGCAGACTACAGTGAGGAAATTGTGGAATACAGACACTAAGTGCTATAGTCATTTAAAGAAAGGAGGGATCAATCATGATGGAAGAAATCGTCAATGAGTTTGGGCTTGGCAGAAGGAAGGACCAACAGTTCAGCTGCAAAGAAGTACATAAGCAAATGGCAGTCCACTATAGAAACAAAGAACATGATTTTTGCCTCTGCCCTGGGTAAGAAATCTTAGTTCCACCTCCTACAAGCATTAAACCTTAAGCAAATGTCTTAACCTGTCAGACACTCTAGGTTTGAATCCAAAATCTATCACTTATATGCTATGAGGCCTCAGGCAAGCTAATAATTTCTATGGCAAATCTAACATTCCTCTTGTATAATACGATGATAATAAGAGTAACTATTTCAAAGGATTGTGTAAGGGTTAAGTAAGTAAATGTTAGAATGGGACCTGGCATTTTATAAGCACTCATAAATGTGAGCTATTATCATTAACCTCTCTGAGTATCAATTTAGTAAATTTAGTTAATCACTTGCCAATGTGATTAACTAATTATTCACCCATCATAATAGAAATCTACAGGTTTTTTGAAGAACAAGCTGGTTGTCAGAGTTAGAGTGATGGCAGAACATTCAAGAGGAAATTCCCAGTAGGCATCTAGAACTAGAGCATGTGGCTTGGGGTATGGATCTGAGGTCAACAACATAGAAGTAAGAGCACCAGCTATGAAAATGAATTAGTTAACTAAGAGAGAGAGAATGGGAATGATCCACAATTACTCTTTGGAGACTTTGGAGTTCTAGAGGAAGAGGAACCAATTTAGCAAAAAGAAGAAAGAAAGGAAAGCTTTGGTAATTGGAATGCACAGAGCTAGTTAATTCAGGATCCACTTGATTGGGAATTTGACAGATCTGGCACCAGAAAGGAGCAGAAGACACTGAAACTGGAGATTTTCCCCTAAATTATGTTACAATTCTTATATTCTACAATAGAAGGCTAGGCTCTACACACAAAGTAGTTTATTGTTCATTACAGTCCACATCCCCTGACATATACTTCCCCTCCTTTTAGTTTTAGTGCCTGATTTTTCCTTGCGAGGTCCAAAGTCAACACTGATTTAAAAAAAAAAAAATCAAATTCAGAACCCTTGCTAATACACCCTAAAAAAAAAGATGAACATTAAAATGAGAATGTTAAAGTACTGATTAAGAGAGTTAATTTAAGTACCAATTAAGTAAAGAAGTACTATATTAGCAACATTAAAGAAGATGAAGGAATTTAGAAAAATCAAAACATTAAGTGTGGAGGTTTTTAAATACATACACACTTTTTGTTGACATTTCTCCCTTCAAAATGTGGAGCCTAATTTCTCTCTCCTGGAGTACAGATTAGACTTCGTGACTTAATAAAATGTGAAACTGACAGTGTGTGTCTTCAAAACTAGGCGATAAAAGTCTTTGCAACTCCCTCCTTTCTATTAGGGTTACTCTTTCTGAGGATACTCCAGAAGCCCTATGGAGAAGTGGATGAGGTAAGGAACTGAGGCCTCCTGCCCATGCCCACAGCCAGCACAACCCGGCCGGCCACATGAGGAGCCGTCTTGGATCTGAATCCTCCATTCCCAGCCAAGTCTTAAACTAACTTTGACCGCAGTCTTGTCTACAGTCTTAGAAGGGAACCTGACCCCAAACCACCTAGCTAAGCTGCTCCCAAATTCCTGGCCCACAGAAAGTGTCGTTGAAGATGATACATTTTTATTTTTCTTGTTTTAAGCCACTAAGTTTTGGGGTAATTTTTTATGCAACAATAAATGATTTATATACTGAACATGAATTAAATTGACACTTTACCATGAGATATTTAATTGAATTGCACTTGAGAAAAGAAGCCAAATACTCTAGTTAATTAGAGGGAGACTTTGGTAAGCAGAAATAATGGAAATAGATCTGACAAAAACATACATTGTGACAGTGGCTGTCTAACTGGTCACCAAATCCATTTCTTCTTATTCCTGTACATACTACTGGACTATATTTCCCTGCCTCTCTTGCAGGTAGATGTGGCAATGAGACTGAGCACTAACCAACTGAATGTGAAAACTACCCATAAGGGTGTACGGGTGGTTCAGTGGTAGAATGGTTAACTTCCATGTGGGAGACCGGGGTTCGATTCCCAGACCATGCACCCAAAAAAAAAAACCCATACCCATAAAAATTTCCTTGCTGTCTCTGTTCTGTCTGTCTGGTGGCTGGGTGTTGACACCTAGGGTGATCTTGGAAGCTAAGTGCTGAAGATGAAAGAGCATCTATTAGCCTAAATTCATGAAAAACTGTGGAGCAAACAGTCCTTCCAGACTGATGGAGCATTTGCCATCTTCATTGTGACTTCAAAGTTCTTGGGCAGCCTTGCACTGCAAGCAGATTGCAGAGGAAGAGAGTAAAAGTACATTGGTTTCTTGACCACATCAACCAGGAAATGACACATTACTTTGCTCACCTTCCATTGGTGTGAACTAGTCATCTGGGCCCATTATCTAAATGAAAATGAAATGAAAGGGAACATGAATCATTGGTAGGTCTGCCATAGCATATCCATTCTCTTACAGACAGAGTATATTCAACTCCCAAGGGAGAAAACTCAAAGATCCATTCAGATAATTCTTCCAAGAATTCAAGAATCCAAGTCCAAGAATTCCAGTTTATGCAGTCTTCTTTATAAAGTCTTGATGTTTCTACTTGTGATCTGGAGAACTATAAACTAAAAAGCTAAATTATACCCAATCTAGACCCAGCCATTCTCCAGTGGTGGCACAGGGACATGATAACCACAAGAAACTCTCCCACAGCTATCACTGATCCCTAGAAATGCGAAAACTTTGTCAGGCAAACATTATGTAGTCTTTCTGCTCATTATGTGGCACTTCTGTAGTCCTTGAGTAGGCCGTGGTTCTGTCTGTCTAGTATTCTCCAAGGCTCCATGTTCAGGCCTCTGGGAGTTTCTTCTTTGTCTTTTACCCTCCATGGTCACATCTGAATTGCATGATAAGGAGTACACCCTAATAGGAGGCTGTATACATTTTCCAGCCTGTTTCCTCCTGGTACAAATTTGGGAGCCCAAGCCTTGTTTAAGGCTCATAGTCATAGGCTCCTAAGTTGTTTGGCAATGTAATCCCTCAGAAACTTAGCAGGCTTTTGTACTACTTACTTCCCATCAGTTCCATGTACCAGTCACCATACCCCACATTTCTCCCACCTCCAGCCTGAATATATTTACTTTCTCACCCCTGGCTTCTCTTCTCAGCTTAATGGTGTCTCTTTTTGAAATTATCCAAAACAGCTGAATAGGGGTGAATAGCTAACAACTCTTTATCTCTCAAAGTCTCTCTTAGCCTCATCTCTTACTGTTTAGGTTCCAGCACAAGTTTCTCCTAATTCCCTTTCATTCTGTTTGCAACCAGGAAATTATTTCCTGAGTTTATCATTTTTATAATCAGTTCAACTTGTAGCAGTTGTTCTTAATGTCATTTGTATTCCAAATGACTTCGTTTTGTTAAGCTAGTGGAATGTGGGTGAAGTTAAAGATAAACTAAATGTAAGCATGTAAACTTCAAGATCTGGACAAATGTTAGTGTGGGAAAACAGTCTCTTGCTAACTGAATAGAATCTTCTAAGTTTTAACACTATGAAAGCAACAACAACAACAAAAAAGGATTTCACCTATATAGAGGGCTTTGCGGGATTTTTCTATTGCAAACTCTTCTATTCAAAAGACTCCTACAAAAGTTGCACACAGCAAGTTTACCTTTCAGAAACCTAAATCTTCAGAGGATTCCTAGGTCAGATAAGTCCTGAAACTTAGAGGTGCCAGTCTCTTCAAGAATATCACCCAGTCCACCCTTCATCTCATATTATCGACACCCCTTTTCAACATGAAAAATTTCAGAATGGGCATAACCCAAATATCCCTAAAGTTTGGGAGAAAGATCAAAGGAGAAGGAGGAGTTATAACAGAGAAATTTTGATTTAACAAATGAGTATGACTACTGAATCATTTATAATGATATTTCTTTTTACTCTCCAGTGTCTTGGAGCTGCTAGGAAAAAAAAAATGGATACTGTAATCCATATCAAACTTTGAAATCTGTTTTATAACTAGCTGTTAGGATGTACTTTGAAATTTTTGCTTTTTTGTTTATATGTTGTATTTCACAATAAAACATGTTAAAGTAAGGGACAACCATGGTGGATGAGTAATAAAATAAAGAAAAAAAAAATAATGGGGAGGAGAAGTTAAGGGGTATGGAATGTTTTGGATGTTCTTTTTTATTTCTTCTTTTGGAGTACTACATTCTAAAATTGATTGGGGATGAATGCACAATTATATGGTGATACTGTGAGCCACTGAGTGTTTTCTTTGGAGTGTATACTACAGTGTGTGCATATATCTCAAAATTGCATTGTTTTCTTTTACAGTAGACTGATGATTGGAGCTATGATTATTGAAGGTATGGGGAGTATTGTATAAGATATTAGCACATCATACTCCATAATTAAGCAAAAGAGTGTTCTAGATTGATTTTTCTGTCCCATGAATGGGCATGTAAGAATTTTACTTGGACATTTCTATGATGGTGGAAGAGACCTCCAAATTAATGGTTTCCACACAGATGATGATAAAGAAGGGGGAAGATGAATAAGGAGAGTTGTGGGGGTTGGGGGCAGAAGATGATTCTTTGTTATCATGGTGATGGGCGATGATCTACTGTTGGCCCAATGCAGTTTTTTTCCAGACAGTAATTAATTAACATAAATGCAGGATCCCAAATACCTCCAGAAACATAGGTACTGTTATTACAAAGCAGTCTTCTCAAGAAAATGGCAGATCTAATGGTGAAGTAACAGACAGGAAAGAGGCTCTCTCAGTCTTCCTCTCATTAATCTTATTTAAGTCTCATTAGAGCCCTGCAAGGCAAATGGTATTATGCTCATTTTACAAATGAAGAGACTAGGGCTCAGACAACTTGCCAAGGGCTAAGGAACAGAGATTCAGACTCTAAGTCATTTGTTTCCCTGATTATATCATGCTTGGTGAAGACTTAAAAAAAAAAAAAAAGATACAGTACATGGAAGCAGAATGCCTGGAACATAATATACACTCAAATATGACTTTCCCTTCATCTTTGGTATTTCACTTAAGATTATATGTGTATCCTATGTGCACTACTGTTCATATAGGAAGAATACATTTTCTTTTTAGCTACAAAGAAAAGTGCCAGCATAAGCATGTATCCTCTGAACTTCACTGGGGGCAGTAAATAGGATTGCTTTGACTTTTGATAGGTTTATTTGGTTTTACATTTGGAGACATTTATCGGTAACTATACCGATAATTTAAAATATTTAAAAGCAAAATATTGGTCAGATTACCTTAGAGAATGTGTTTCTTATTTCTCAAATCACATGACAGTTACTTTATTTTATAAATGATAAACACAAAATAAAACAGGTAGTATAAATTGATTTTTTTTTTTTCCAGGAAGGGTAATATTCTTTCCAACGTGGAGCAAATATGTTTTTTTATAAAGTGGACTTATGTTACAATCCTTTCTCCATACCTCATTAGTTGTGTAATTTGGACCAGTCATTTAACATTCTTCAGTTACAGTTTTTCATTTGTAAAATGCAGATAATAATATTGGTCTTGCAGAGATGTTGTGAGAAATGAGGCAAGATATAAATCGCATAATGCATAATAAATGCTCAAGAAACTAACTACTTTCTCCTGTCTATGAGCTGGAAGCATAACAATTGGCTTATTTGAATCTCCTAATTCTTATGATAAAATAATATGACAGAACCATGAGGTAATCCTAATATAAATTATGATCATTTCCCTCTATAAGTATTTTTAATAAAAAACTACTAACATGTCCTCTTTCTGGAGTGTTCTTAGAAAAATAGTTTTTGCTTTGCCCCACATAAAATTATTTTAAAATGTGATCAAGTAATCACTAAAGAACATAAGAATTTTTATGTTCATGGATACATAATGTTCTTTAACAAGACAAAGCCCTTAGTAATTAAGGCAGTCAGTACCATTTGCCAAATAGTTTCCTTTATCCCCATTCTAGGGCACTGCATGATGGAACTACATTTCCTGGCTTGAATGGACTATATAACTAGTCCTGCCTAATAAGTTTTAAGGGGCACAGTGTCTGAGATTTTCCAGACTCCCTTTTCTCTTTAACCTGGAAAGCAGAGATATTTGAAAAGGGGCTGCTCTGAAGGTCTGCAAAGAACACAGCTTCCCTGCTGTCCTCCAAGGGTTGTGTTGCAAGAAACCGTGGATTTGTGATAGCCACATGATTTAGCTCATTCTGATTGACCGGAGGTTGCTAACAAAAGCCAAAAGCTCTTTTAGCAAAATATATTTGAAGAAATAACTAAATTTTCTTCCTTTAAAGTAGATAAGAACTCTGAATCAATACATATATATTTTTAATAGGTACAGCAATATACGGCGCTCACTTCACATTGCCTCTTTAGAATTCTCGATTTTAATAGCACTTATGCATAATAATCAAAGTCCACTTAATAATATCAATTATTATGCATCCCTCAAATGAAAATGGAGAACTGTTTAAGTTTCCTAGGCTGGTCAAGCAAATACCATGAAATGAGTCAGGTTAAACAATGGGACTTTATTTGCTCATGGTTTTGAGGCTAGAAGAAACCCAAATCAAAGCACCATCAAGGCAATGCTTTCTCTGCGTAGACTGTGGTGCTCTGGGGCTGGCTGCTGCCCATTCCTGGGCCTTAGTTTGTCATGTGGTAATGCACATGGCGGCACTCCTGGTCTCTCTGTTCTCTTCGGGGTTTCCTTGACTTCATCTTCTTGCATCCTGGCTCTCTTTCCTTCTGTCTCAACTTCACTGTTTGTAAAGGACTCTAATAATAGGATAACGACCTATTCTGACTGAGGTGGGCCACACCTTCATAATTAAGGCAGACTCATCAAAATGTCCTACTTACAACAGGTTCACAGCCACAGGGATGGATTAGATTTAAGAACATGTTTCCTGTGGTAGACACAGTTTCAAATCACCACAAGATCAAGATTAGATTAAGAGAAGTTTAAGAACTGAGGCATACTCTAATATTTGTTTCCCCTCAAAAGCTGTCTATAGTTTCAGAGAAATATATATTTTTAAATATACCTATTTTTCCATATTATACGATCCACTCTACAAAAAAAAAATGCTAAGTAATTCTAGGTATACACAAACAGTTTTGACTATTTCATGTAAACAAACAAACAGAAAAGCAGAGCTTACATTTTCAATGTGATAGTATCAAGAATGTTTATAGTTGAATCAGGGGTAAAGAAAAAGTTCTGAGTTTTTTTGACAGATAATTTGAAATATAATTTTAAAAAGCCAAATCAGCATCAAAATTCAGATTTAAGTAAAAGTTAAACACAATAAAACATCTTAATAATAGTTTTATTTTAAAATAGGACACACTTGCTATTAGCATATAAGATATTGAATGTCTTAAGAGAAAGTTCACAACCTCAATAACTTCCCTTTATAGTATCAAAAAGCACACAATAAACATCAAGTTATTTTTCTTGTTTGACAAGAAAAGTAAAATTAAAAGCATATATAAAGAGAACCAAGGAGGAAAAACTCTAAATATACTACAGTATATAATCATAATCCATCTTTGCTTTTCTGTACACTTGCTTAGAGGCTGGCAAGGAAGCCTTTAAGATGGCAGTGAGAAAATAAGCCTGGCTATTCCTGAAACTCAGAATTTTTAAAACTCGAAACAAAGGAAAGTTCTGTCTGTTGCCTAAGTTACTGCAAAATAAAATAATAATTCATGGTAAAATAATTTCTCAGTATGCCACAATTTATAAGCCTGAATTGAGAGGTTAAAAAAATAAATCAATAAACATTTGTGGGAAGCTGAACAACCAAAACAGGTTTCATTCCAAAACCTTCATTCTAAGGTTGATTCCAAATTTTTCATTCATGACCTGTGAAAAACTTCTGTCATTCTTAAAGCCAATATTAAGGCATGCCAAGGTTCCTAAAAGAAAGTTATTCTAATAATAGCTTTGGATATTACAGTTCTATAAGTATAAAATACATTCCTAATAATACACAGACTTGAGAGCATACAAACTTATACTCTATCACAGGTACACTCTTTAAGTTTAAGCCACGTATTTTTGGAATTAACTTTACATGTTTAAATAACATCTGACTTTTTACAGGGTCAGTGCACTAGTAAGCAAATTATCTCCCAAGGCTTATGTCCATAAAAGTTGGAAGAAAAGAATATGATAGCATACTATGAACCGTAAAATAATAGAGTCAAAAATCAGCTGAAGGAGAATGACGTGTTGAGTCCTTTTCTTCTAAATCCTTTTACATCGGGAAAAGCCAGATAGGCTTCATTAAATTCTTCTCATTGTAGTCATCCTTTATACCTAATTCTGGGAAAGGTTAAATCCCATGACAGAGAACTGTAAGGATCCATCTTGTTCCTGTATCACAGTGGAATCTAGTTGGTGATATTAAATCTTGCTGAAAAAGGTGAACCATTGACTAAAGTCGTGAATCTCTTTTATCATTTTTTTTTTTTTTTTGCAGAAATTGCTGCAATGGTCTCTGATCTTCAGATTGCAAAACCTTCTCCTAACAGAGAAATAGAAGCTCCTTTTTAATGCTACATGATTAATCCAGGTAAGGTCTAACATAGGCCTATGATTTTAGAAGTAAAAGATAAAAGCTGAAATGTTCAAATGCTCTGGCCTAGAGATTTTGCGTGTCACAAAGAAATAAGAAAGTAGAGCCATTTGAGTGCAGATTCTTAATTCTTGATATTCAGTTGGCATGGTGCTCTTTCATTCAACCTTACTATGGGGGAACAGGAAAGGCACAAATGAACTTGGTAGGGCAGTTTCTCTGCCTAAGGTTGCACCTGAGAGGACGTGTGCCAGTACTGGTCTAATGGTCTCCAAAATAAGTCAGTATGAGAGAGGATGGACTCAGGGCAAAGCATGTGATTTTGAGGCAAGGAATATCTAGGTAGCAGAGAATCAAGGGGGCCTAGCAATCATGCTGGGTAAAGGCACCCTCAGCCACTAGCCACTAAGAATTTCATGGTTTAGAACCATATATCAGCTGTGAAATGGGGAGCCTGGAGAACAGACATTTTTTTCTTATGAGGGACAAGTATACCATGTATCATGTGGCTTCTACAGTTCCAAACATCTGCAAAGACATACAGCATTTCAAGAAAAATTGTCAGCTCTACCTGAAACATTTTACAGTGCCCTGAAATGGAAAGCTTTATTACAGACATTAGTTTAAATTGTTCATTAGCAGAGTGTAGATCCAAGTAGAAGAGGAGAACAGCAGTTTTCTTTCTGGTCCCCACCCCTTTGGGTGGCAGGACTGAACGATGAGCTACTTTCTCTTTAAGACTGGGAAGGTGAATGCAGTAGGGGATGGGGCATTGCTTTTCCCCAGGACCCACAAACAAACTTTGTGCTAAGACCAGAGGTGTCAGCCTGGCTCCTAAGACAGATGATCAGTGTGGGCTGATTCCACTTCTCCAGAGTGCCAAGAGATAAAACATATCCCTTAGCAGAACAGTGGCCTGCCAGCACACTACTTGCTTTTTGCGTGGAGCACAGGTAACATTCACCAGGCATGGCTAGGCTAAAGTATGTACATTTTATGGCACCTGGCCCACCTGGCTGCTCTATCTGTTCAGGGAGAGTGTGCATAGATCATCTTCCTGCATCAGCCACCAGGTCTAGACCCTGTGGTCATGGGAGGCCAAAGCCCGCCAGTGACATTGATCTTGCTTTGTCTCTTCTCTATTAAGTATTGTTACTCCATCTTGTGCCCGTGTGAGTCATGCTTTTGCTGTTGACCCCGAGACTGCCAACCCTGGGACTGTTCCTGATGGTAGCACTAGGGTGCCCCCTGCTAACCTCCACGTGGTGAGACCCCTCCCCTGGAGGAGTCTCTCTTCTGACAAAGACTCTGAGTTTAGATTTCTAAAGCCTAGAGACCTAAACTCAGAGCCTCCAAAAAAAAAAAACAGCTTTGCTTCTCCAGGTCTAGCAATAAAAACTGCACAGATAACAACCAGCTCTGTTGGAGAGACGTAAGGTCATAAATCACCATGAAGGATTCAAGAGCCACACACAGTAGCTACCTCTGTTCAATGTCTGTTACATGAATCACCTGGCCTCGCCAAAGTACTTCTAAATAAATATATTTAGAGCAGAAAATAAAAAAAATTCTTTATCAGATTGTAGACAACACTGTAGAAAGTTTAGGGTTTTTCTTTGCCTGCATTACCATCACTTTAAATTCAGGTAATCTTTATCTTGCTTTCAGGCATTGACAGGACTGCACAAACCGAATACCCAGGACAGTTACTTAAGGCAGTTACCTGGATTATGTCTACACAGCACAAAAGGAAACATTCACATGGTATTCTGGATATTTTCCTTTTGGTATAATGGTCTTTCTTCATATAAAATGGATTCTTAAAAGAAAAGAGATTTCCCTATGTATACGAGATTTGAAAAAAATAGTAGTGTTTACCTACTAAATTTCAATTTTAAATTTTATAGCATTCTTGGAGAGGAGGAAACATATTCTGACTTGTTAGGTCTTCACCATTCCGCCCCCCTACCCCCATCCCAAACATATTCTCTTCCTAATTGGAAATTTTATGTTGCCTATAGACCACATCAGATCTCTATATAATTTGGTAGCACTGCAAGATCCATTAAATGCCTCCAAATGAAAAGCTTTAGCTCTTCTCCTTATCATAAGTTTTATAGAATTGAAAAACTTTTTAACACTTGACAAAACTTGTATTCTAAAAATGGGAAAACGTGGCCTCACATTAATTCTGTTTAGTCTGCCATTTGGCTAATTCATCCTGTCCCACCAATAAAGAAAAATAATGCTCAGTTGACCCACACTTTGCTCAGTTTCTTTTTAACACAACAAAGCTCAGATGGACTCAACAGTCAAGCAGTAAACCATTTTCTCCCTTCCGCAACATCATCTAAAGTAGGTCTTCAAGCATAGGACCCAATGATCAATAAACTTTCCAAACATGAAAATCTTATTACTAGTAAGGAAGCTTCAATATAAACCATGACATGAGAATCACAGTAAATCAAAAGGTCTGTTCAAAAAGCACATAAAGAACCAGCCGTACAAGACAAAAATCATGTTTACATTGTCCCAATTTCTTTCTGAATCAAAAGTACTGTATGATAGAGTAACAGCTACATCTGGCTTCCTCTGGTGTCTACATAATTTCTCTTTTTTCACCTAGTAATTTTCCACATACCTGTCATCTCTCCTTTTTACTATCCTTTGATCATCCCTTTTTGCATTTCGCCATTAAATCCTCAAGCAAATCAAGCAGATCAATATCCCTGTCATCCACAACAGCTCATTCACTGCAGTTCATCTCACTCTGCCACCCAGTACTCACACATATTCCATAGTCCTCAATAACATTACAAATTTCAGATATTAGAATAAGGTTAAAGCAATCACTTTCTCTTTATATCACTCTTCCATTCCCACCCTGCCATCCTAATCCCCAGCTCCAGTCCTCTTCAGAAATGACCCCACTGATCCTGGTAACAGGTAGTGGCAGTTAAAACAATTTTACAGCAGGAGGTCAGAAACACCCAAAGGAAAAGCTGCAAAATGCAAGATATTTCTGGGGCTGCATTGCAAAGCCCCTTCCTGAGCCATTCCTGTACCGACAGTGCCAGTTGGACAGTGCCAGTGTTTGCTTTGCAAAGTTGTGCCCACTTTTGCCCATCATGATTCTCACAGAGTGAGAGTTTGAACATCACGAGGCAAGAGGTCACAGTTACTGAGGGACCCGGATATAAGGAGCTCAGAATGACGCCTGGACCATTCATTGTAGGGGGAGATGAATTCCGGTGATGAGTACAGTTCTCATAGAATCAGTTGTGCTAACTTCTCTCTCTCTTCCTATTTTAATTTTTTGGCTGTGGGCTTAAGAACTGCTGCCATGCTAGGGCAATAACTTGCTGCTTGGTTTAGAACAAGTATTACAGCCTGCTAGGCACAGTTCCCAAGAGTCTGGCTGTGATTGTATTGGAAGTTTTCTCCAAACAACAACAAAATGTCATCTGGAAGCATGCCTGAGCCAATCATGACTCAGAGCTGTCTAGATGTTTAGATGTCTGGAAATTATTTTAAAAAACACCTCATGCTTTGCCTTTCTGGTGTGAGCACTAACAAAGACTTCAAGAGCACTGGTAACCAGTCTGAAGGCAAAATCATAAAAGGAAAATGAAATTTAGATCTGCAACGCATTGACTAAATCCAGAGAATGTGCATGCAATGCTGGCTAATGTCTAGCATTACCATTCTGGGTTAAATTCAGATTGATCTGATAATGATTTATATATATTATCCTAATGACTTAGTTACCACTTCTGAACACAGGAATAATTGTAAATACAACATTTTTTTCACAGGTTTTTTTTTTTATATAACCAATATCCTCACATGTCAAAATATTCAAACTCAAAACCCTATATTTAGTGGTTAACCAAATTACAGGAAGAAAAAAAAATTAGCAAGAACATGGATAAGCACCTTTGAGAATCAAACATAAGCCTTCTAATTTGGTCACTTAAGTTCTTTTTCACAAAATGGATTGCCAATTTGCCCTACTATGTGTAGACCCTCCTAGTATCCAAAGAATAATATCCCATATTCATGTAAAGGAAATTATTTGTACACCAAGTCATTAGAAATACTTTGCAATAGAAGTAGGAGCTAATGGCCATCATAAATTAGTCAGTTTTTTAGAAGAAAAAGTGTAGCTGATCCTGGTTTTTTATGCATCTCACACAGCTTTTTTCCTAAATAAAAGATACACAGAAAACAAAAACTTTTCTTGCCAGGTAAATAAAGGGCACTGTTAATTTTAAGAAATGTTTGTGGGTTTTGGTTTCTGTTTCATATAAAAAGCCAAGGCAGATGCAAAAAATTTACAATCAGAATTAACTTTGTACGGCGAGAGCATCTTCCTCTACCAAGGACAGCTCCAGCGTGTTCTCATTGGCGCTGGCTTTCATCCTGAAATTGAAAGAACCATAGAGTTTTGCAGACTCTTTGGAAGAGGCAAACCTGTTTCGACGATAGAGCTCCCCCTTCCACAGAGACATCATTAGCAAACAGGACAGAACGACACCCCCGAGAGTGAGGAGGCAGAGTCCAGCAATCACACAGCGGTCCAAGTGAGCCCCCAGCCTCGCGCTCTCCTTCTCAAGACGTTCCATCTCCCGGGCTGCCACAGTGTCGGGATCCACGGTGACTTCCCGTGGGATAATGTAAGAGATGATCACCAGCAAGATCCCAGTGACCAAGAACAAGATGGCACTGATGAAACCATAGTCTACTGAC
Organism: Tamandua tetradactyla; assembly: GCF_023851605.1. Taxonomy (NCBI): domain Eukaryota; kingdom Metazoa; phylum Chordata; class Mammalia; order Pilosa; family Myrmecophagidae; genus Tamandua; species Tamandua tetradactyla. The sequence goes on from NC_135332.1 coordinate 153,351,490, forward strand.
TTCTCAGAGGATGTGGCTTCAGAACTGGTATCATCTTCGTCTTCAGATATCAAGGACATGGCAGCCTCATGGGACCACTCGTTTGCATTTCCCCAGCCGAGATCTCCCAGATGATTATTCCCTTTTGTGGAAGGGGAGCTCCGGTTCCACTGTTCCAAGTTGATATTCTCGTCCACATAGGTAAAAGAAGTTTCTAATTCCTGACTGCAGCAGTTGCAGACTTGGCGTTCTGCTGTTATTTGGTTCCCTGAGTTGAGAGGCCCTGATGGGAAGGAATCTGGCTGAATAGCACGGTCTTGCAGAGGGGATGAGGGGAATGTTGGAGACAGGTCACATTTAGAACCTTCCATCACTGCTGCCCTGGGTGTCAACGTGCAGTGTCTCTGGCAGCAGAGAGAAGCTCTAGTGGCTGCTACATCTGCCTGGTCACCAGGAGGGCCTCCAGAGCTCCAAACCACAGCATGGCACTGTTCCACCTGGCTGTTCTTCTTAACAAGGTAGTGGAGCTCCATCAGAACTGGTCAGACATTCCCCAGCAGCTCCTGGAAATTCTGCCAAGAGCAACACATTTAGATAAGAACCCCACAGAAGCTAAGGCTGCAATGTATCAGGAGAGCTGTTCCTGAGGTCTCTGGTTCCCTTTGCAGTCAAGGCCATTGATGCCTCAACCCCAGTCCCTCCAAAAAGAGATAAAAGAAGGGAGAGGATACCTGTGATTTATCACAGGGATTAACACTGAGAAACTTAGGTTGGGGTAGAAAAGGAGCAAGGAGGAAGTGGCAGTGTCTCTGGAGAAAGCACTGCCGTCACTGAGCCAAATTTATCCAAGGACTCACACATTTCTGTGACAGGATCCCTCAAATGAGAAGGCAGGTTTCCTGTATAGAGACACAAATGAGAAAAAGCAGGGACCCTTTTTAGCAAAGATTTTTCTGGAGGACCTGGGGAAGCAGACTTCTTAATAACTCAACTGGATTTTAAGTGTTCATACTCTCTTTACTTCAGAAGAGATTCTCATGCAGATTAGGTTTTAGAGCATCCCCATGAATGAAATTACTATATGCCTTTACAGGTTTAGGCCTTTGGGAGCAGGAGCTCAGCATGTTGACTGGGTAGCTGTGAAATGGGTGAATGGGGGCTCGCTTAATCAGCACCTCTCCTTCCTTTACACCTCATACACCAGTGATCCAAGTCAACGACCCTGTGTTTAAAAGACGGCATGTTGGTCACTGTGCTTCCTCTCTATGCCCCATCCGCTCCCTGCTGCATGGGACCAGCTTGTTCTGCACCCAGAAGTCAGCAGACATCACAGACACCCATGATCTCTGCAAAACCCAGTGTGGGTCAGCCCCATGGCTCCACACATACAAATGCTGCTGCTCCAGGCACAGGTCAGATATTCCCATTCACTGGGTTGACTTCTCCCCCTCTGCATGTTTTGCTACTATATGCGAAACTGATCATCCAGAAGTTTTGACAAACCCATTTTAGATTTACTTAAGTAGACTGACAATAAAGACAAATTATAAAACCCATAAAGCCAGGGCTCTGTTGAGGTAAACAAGATGAGCAGCTGTTTCCAAGGTTACCTTCTGGCCCTCTGTATCCTTGAGACTCCCTCATCCCACTGAAGCAAGGAACTTTTCTGGGACCACACTTTGGACTGAGCAGGATACCATTTGTACAACACTCTCTGCCCCTGCCATTTTCCCAAGGAATAAAAATTCACTTTCCACTATACCAGGTAGAGGAATGTCAAGTAAGGACCCCTTATATTTTGCTTACAAGTTCATTTTGATAATTGATTTAAACCATGATTTAAGGCTTATTATGCTTCAAAAGCCCCAGTTCCAACAGCTGGTAACACAGAGAGACACACTCAAGGCTCACCTACGGTCAAGATGGCAACTCATTTCATTCAATACGGGGGAGGCAACCGGCATGTTCTCTGCTTTACATCAGAGTTTGGGGGTGAAACTCCTATTATCGGAGTTTCCCTGCAATTAAAACATCAAAAAACATCAACTGTATGAAAATCATAAGCGAACCAGGGCCTTCAGTAAGGGGACAAACCCCTGGTGCAGAATCCCTCAGTGAGTGAAGCAATAGTAACGGGTTTCAACTATTAATGAAATCGTCTCACAACTCTCTCGGGCATTAGGCGCACTGATTAACCTTTAGCACGATTAACTCATCACATTGGACAACTCTGGATAAAAGGACAACTCTGGATAAAACTGGAAGTCTTTACATGACTTCCAACTTATAACAAAGGGGTGAGAAATCGCCACTTCATTCACTTCCCCTGCCTTTCTCTCTAAAAGAAAAGAGGGACTCCCGCTTGTTCTATGGGAGACAGGGCAGCCGCACAGTCGATTTCCCTTGCAGTTCCATAATCCGGGGCTTCCATTCTCAAAGGAGAATGGATAATCCCAGGGGATCAGCTAAAGGCTCTTTTCTTCCGTCTCCTCCCTCTCCTCTCTGGTCCGGTTAAGAGCCCAGTTAACAAAACTGCACCTCAGACCAGGAAGACAGCACCTTCCGCCGTCCGTCTGCCATCAATTAGAAGCATTAATACACATTCTGCATAGGAACCGATAGGCACCGGCGAGCCTGGTCTGGGGGAGGCGACCTCGGGATCAGTCCTGCGCGCGCGGGGCTGAGGGCGCGCCGCAAGCACCGGGCAGCGGTGGCCCCAGCGAGCGCCGCGGGACCACCAATCAATCCATTCCGGGTGAACTCTGCGCGGGACCCCGGCACCCGGACTCGGGCCGCGTCCGCCGAGCACCCGGAGGCAAGACAGCCACCTCCGGCAGGGAGTGGGGCGCCTGCTCCTGCTCCGCCAGGCTCCCGGCTCTCGCCCTCGCCCCAGCGCATCTTCCCGGTCCCACTCTCCGCCACTCACCGCCGGCCTCGGTCCCCCGGGGCGGCTCGAGCACCGCGCGCTTCGCCCTGCGCGACTCCACGGGAAAGTGCCCCAGTCACCAGCCCCGGCACTTGTAGCCTCTGCGCGCCGCTCGGCTCCGCGGGGTGGGCAGCGCCCGCCGTGCGGGGCTGGGCTGGGCGGGGCGGGACGCTCCCTCTTGCTGAGCATCCCGGGAGATGTAGTCCAAGTGCCGCCTCCCTGCCTCCCGCTAGCTCCGCTGCCTCCCACGTCTCCCCCGGGTCACCGTTCCTGAAGAGTCCAGGCGATAACGCTCTCTACTCTTGCCTGGCACTTCAGAAGAAAGCGCCGGCTCCTAAACTCAGTGCGGGGTCTCCCAGCCTCAGGTGTGGCCACAGTACTGCGGGAAAAGAAAGCAGGGAAGGAGTGGCTATTTAGTTCCAACTTTGTGCCAGGTCATTTGCATATGGTGCCTTAAATTAATATGCAGAGCAAATTTTCAAAGTAAATTTTATGAAATCTGACTTTACGGATGAGGAAACAGGCTCAGAGAGTAAGTGCCTCATCCAAGGTTACGGAGACAGTAAATGGTAGCTTCTAAAATTGTATCCAAGAGTCTGGTTCCAAATCCTTTGCCTTTCCCACAAAATCAACATAACAATTAACCCATTTATAGCATTTCTCATTACCAGAGTTTCTTCTGAGCACTTTAGGTGCATTAACTCATTGCATCAGTACAGTTTTTTGTTTTTTAAATTCTGTAAACATTTTCATTTTTATGGACGAGGAAACTGAGTCATGGAGAAGTTGGAAATTTGCCCCAAGTCGCACAAGTGGTGCTCAGCGAATTGAGGCATGAACTCCAACAGTCTGGTGCCAAGGACCCAGGCTCTAAGTAAGGTTTTGTGCCGCCTGACAGAAAGACAGGAAGCCAAGAACAGAGGGGATTAGGAAGAAAGAAAATCTGGAGGTCAGAGCTACCGAGTTGTGATTCTCAGCATAGGACAGGGTAATTTCGCCGGATCACCAGACTCTTTATAATGGGCTGCAGCAGCCAAAGGTCAAAGACCCTAGGAATGTGTAGTTTTCTGCATTACCTTTGGGACAATCCTAGGGTTATTGATTGTTTCCATCTAAGGGAAGCAAAAGAAAGGTTATACATTTAAGACATTTTGCTGTTTATGAAAAGCTCATGTGGATGCTGTGTTCACTTGCTTTCAGTTGATACATTGGTGGCCCTATAACACACCCTGGCTCCCTTTGTCCAAACCTTTGTTGATTATCCCTTATATTCATAGCCCCAAGTTTCCAGGGATCTCACAATCCAGCCTTTTGAAAATATTTTACCCAGTGGTTTACTTTTAGCCAGTTAGGCATGTTTTTTTGATAAATATGTTCATGTGCTTTATGGTTTCTTTGCTCACGACGCTATTCTCTAATGAGAATATCTTTCCCACATTCCCCTATTCCATCTACTCTTCAAGGACTAGCTTATCAAGCCAGAATTACAGGGGGCATTCTGTTCTTAGTAGTCTAGCTATAAAAAGGAACACAAAGACTCTGTGGGATGTGTAGAAAAGAGCAGCTAAGGAACTTGAACTCATGCTAGACAAAGAGAATCTGAAGGAACTTGGAATATTTAGTCAGAGGAGCCTACCTTTAAATAATTTAAAGTTGTAAAATGGAAGAGGAATTCTACAACATGATTAGAAAGGGCAAAAGCAGAACTAATGACAAAAATCATATCTATTAATGCTAATGTTTCTTTAATCTTTACACCACCTCTTTAAGGGAGATAGTATTATTGTTCCTGTTTTCTATTTGTAGAAATTGAGGCTTGGAAATGTTTGAAATGTCTCTTTCTGGAGATCTGAGAACTAATAAATGGCAGAGCCAGGATTCTAACTTGGATCTTTCTGATTCTGGACCTCGTTCACCTGTCTCTATACCGAAAAATGCTTCACGGTCTTTTTCACTGAGGAATGAACATGGAAGATGGCAATATTTTATGGCACTGGAATAAACACAAGAGGCTTTTCGTGGTCAGAGACTACCAAGGTGGGGCTGCCTCAGGCCCCACAGGACAGCTTGGAGGGCTAAGGAACTAAATAAGCCATCACACCTGCGACACACTGGAGCACGTGAGAATACCCAGGTACACGGGTTGGGAAGCTTTGGATAGCAACTATCAGATTGAATAAGGAGGTTGATTTGGAACTTAGTATAAGGAAGAAGATTCTCTCTAAGAATTTGAAATGAGATATCTCATAAAAGTGAATTTTTTATTTTTGTATATATATAAAAGAAAATTAAAAAAATGAAGAGCCATGTATTAGCCATGCCATAGAACGATTCATCTGGATTAAAGGACCAGTATGGTCTTCCTGCTGAAATCATTCTAAGTTATATCTCTTTCATGAGGCCTTTTTCTCCTGCACTAGTCCCTAAGGATTCTTCCCTCCTATGAACTCCACAAGGACTTGCCAGCACTGGTACTTTTGAAATTTATCATCCACTGCCTTGTGACATTTCTCTTATGACTATGTAACAATTGCGCGTTGCTTAGCTTTTCACCTAAATCCTTAAACCTCTAATGGTAACTGTAAACTCCTTAAGGTCAGCATATGCGTACTGAATATCACTGTACCTCCAGCTGAATGTGCAAGAGACTTTTGGGACATATACTGAGGGCAGACGATAAGACTAAACTGCAGCTTGAGATGATGGTTATCTATCCACATTTTCCTCTCTTTTTCTATTTCTAAATATAGCACCCTTGAGTGTCTACACATCTTGAGCATTTAAATATCAACTCTGTGCAAATACAAAATGCCCTTACATATTCTGCAGAAAAAGAATAAATGTGGACTGTCTGAACTCCCAAAAAGAAAGGCTCTGCAAAAAGTATCACTCACTGGAATAACCTCCCTTTTCTTTCCTGCAAGTCCATGTGTAAAAATTTCCTCAAAATTTGACCCAAAAACGTTTTTTAGGAGCCTTTCCAGTTACCCAACTTCTCATTACTCTTCTAATTGAAACGTTCTGGTGGTATAACTTATTCCTTTTGTACTGTCATTTTAAATACACAGAAGTATTTCATATATTTTTATAGTGTTTTCTATGCGATCTCTTTTCCAAGCTAAAATTTAAGCTCATTGAGAACCAACATATTCTCTGTATTACTTTGAAGCTATGCATGGGCCTGGAACAGTACAACACAGGAACAATAGTGGTTCCTCAACATATGTTTTCAAAACGTTAATATTATTAAAATAATGTTATTAAAAAATAAACAATTTTGATCTTACATGAATTTTAATGTCATGTTTTCCCACTTATTTATACTCTGTGAGGTATGGAAGAAGTCATCATTATTATACCGTGTCAACCAGTGGAAAAAAAAATTCTAAGAAATAAATTTAGCATATGAATAAAGGGTAAGGAAGGGACTTCAAAAAGCTGTCCCTTATAGTAATGATTGAAGATGCATTCCAGTTTTCTCTCTTTGGCAATAACGACCAGAGCTGATTGTAAATAAATATCCGTAGTGGAATTAGGGTGGTCATCAGAGGCAGGGTTGTCGAGATAAGAAAGACATTTTGGAATAGATTGGATAGGGGCTCAGAGTCGTTTAATGTGAACAGCATAAAAAATATGTCTCAGTTTGTACCCCAAGATGGTGCTTCTAAACTATGAAGGAAAGGAATGAAAATGACAAGGATTTGGAGTAATGAAGAGGTTGTTTATTAATAAGATTCTTTTTTTTTAGGAAAAGAAAAGAGTCATATTATATTTAAAGCATTTTCTTTTAACAAGAATGCTTACAATAGCCAGGCTGGCATGTAACTCAAAGTGGCTGATACAGATGATAGGGCACATGTGCTTACCCTAAAGCGAGCAATATCCCCCACAGTTCTAGGTGATGATTGTCTTGAGCAAATTCAGATATCAATAAAAGTCAGGTATCCCAATTTTTATGTGAAAATTCAAAATATTTTAAGCACTTTATTGGTCAAAGAAAATATAACTACAGGAAACATTAGGTTCCAGTAATAGCAGACTAGGTAATTTAGACAAACATACTGCTGAGGATGACTAGAAAAGCTGGACCAAATAAGTGAAAATCACATGCTTGAAGACATGCTAAGTTAACAAGATAGAGAAAAATTACTGGGCTAGGATTCAGAGGGGAAGAGAGACTCAGAGAGCAAGTCAGGAGCTTAGCGCTTCTTTTTTACTTGGAGAATTTTTTTTTTTTGTATGCTGTATGGCGGGGTCACGTTTCATTCTTTTTCCATGCGAGTATCCCATTATTGCAGCATCATTTGTTGAGTTTTTTGTTTGCTTGTTTTTGTTAGTTTCTTTGTTTTTCGGGGCAGTGCATGGGTAGGGACTCAAACCTGGGTCTCCTGCATGGCAGACGAAAATCCTACCATTGAAGTACCTTCACACCCCCTTCACTCGGGGAATTTTGAGATTCCAGAGGGGACAGTTGAGAGGCTGAAAGGCAGGGATTGAGATCCTGAGCCCATTAAGGAAAGGACCAATCGTGAATGTCCTCCATCCTCCAGATGTTGAACAGAATACTGAAAGATTGCGTCCTGGCAGTGTGAGCTACACGTTACACCCTGCAGTGAGCACACCATGGTTTGTGACTCTCTCCCTACAATTTAACCAAGGTGCTTTCAGAGTGCTAGGATACCAGGAGCCTAGCAGAAGAAAGTGTAAATATTCTCTGAAAAAATCAATAGCATCATCTCAAATCAATTCTATGAACAATTTTGCAAATACGTTTGACTCACAATAAAAATATAACCATGACTAGAGTCCATCTCTGAAAGGTCTCACACTGTATGATTCTGTTTATATATTTTAAAGATGACAAATTTATGGAGATGTAGAGCAGATTAGTGCTTTCCAGGGATTAGGAATGGTGGCGGGAGTAGAAGGGGCTTGGTGTGACTATAGAGGGTAGCACTAGGGACAGTCTTATGATGGAGTAGCTCTGTATTTTGATTTCTGTGGTGGTTGCATGAGTCTAAACATGTGATAAAGTGGCAATTTCCTGGATTTGAAATTGTACTATAGTTATGCAAAATGTAACCATTGGGGGAAACTGGGTGAAGGAATCACTCTGTACTGTCTATGCAATTTCTCATGAATCTATAGTTATTTCAAAATAAAATGGTATAAAAAAATCACAAAAGAAGATAAAAATCATATGCCTGAAAACAAACAGAAACATAAAACAATAGAAAAAGACTGATGGGAGGCTTTAGATATTGGAGAATTTAAAATAAATGTGCTTAATATGGTCAATGAAATAAAATATACAAATGAGAATGTTGGAAGAGAATTGGAAATTGTGAAATTTAAAATCATGGAGATAAAAACTACCATAACCCAAATTAATAACTCAATGGATGGACTAAGGGAACATAAGATACAGGAGTGAGAATTAGTGAATTAGAAATAGATCAGAAAAATATCTCAGAATAGAGCACTAAGAGATAATGGATGAAACATGCAAAAGTGAGGGTAAAAGACATAGCGAATAATCAGTCAGGTTTCAATCAGAGAAGCAGAACCACTGGGAGATACAGAGCGATAGGTAGATGATAGATAGGTAGATAGATAGATAGATAGACAGATATAGAGAGGACAGGACAGACAGATGGATAGATAGATTAGATAGATAGATATGAGGGTGATACTGAGACAAAGAGATAAAGAAAGATGGGGGTTGACATTCTGCAATTGTGGGAGCTGGTTAAGCAGTATCTGTATGACTGCTTTCCTTTAATCTGATTTTGGAGTTTGAGATCGGCAGGGTACCAGTTGGGATAGGAAGATGAATGTAGAGTAAGAGAAAGCAAAAGCAAGCTGGAACCCACAAGCACTAGCTGGAACCCCACGGGACTGACTAAACCCTGTGTTTTCATTCTTGTGCTCTGCCCTTGATAGTCTATGTGTCCACTAGAAAACAGGGCCCTTTGTTACAGTGCTAAATATGCACCTGCCCCAGAAATCAAAGAAGCTGAGGAAGTAACCATGGAATCAAACAGCTACTTCCCCAGGTCAAGGAGGTGAGTCCACAGATCAGCACAAAATGCATTAGCTGCACAATGGCTGCTGCTTTATTTCAATCCACCAAATCTGCAAAGTATCTTCTTTGCCATCACTTTCACCAGAAACTTACAAGAAAGGGAGTTCTTGGAAATGTAATTCAATGAATCAGTAATCAAAATGGAAAATGCCAGGCCCAGACCACTTCACTTGCAAATTCTTCAACATATTTAAGGAAGATATAACACCAGTTTTGCACAGTCTTCCAGAGAATCTCACTCAAAGTTATAGGTGCAAAAAAAAAAAAAATTCTAAACAAAATTTTAGCAAATCAATCCCAGCACTATTTAAAAACGATTATACATCACAGCTACTTGTAGATTATTTTCAAGAATGCAGAAATGCCTTATCATTTGATAGGTAATCAAAGTAATTCACTGGAGGGGAAGGTGGGGCAAGATGGTAGCATAGGGAGGTATGGAATTTATAGTCCTCTAGAGCACCTAGTAAATATCCAGGAACAGTCTGGAACGACTGTTTGGGGGCATCTGCAACCGGACACACATCATACACTAGTCTGGAATGGGTGGAAGGGCCAGAGATCATACCACAGAACTGTGAGTAAAGTTCCAGATGGTGGAGTCTGGCCCACCTCCCTCACTGCCAAGGTAGGCTACTGGAGACGCTTCCCAGCGGGGAAGAAGAGGCAGATTCTACTAGGACAAGAGAAGGCAGATCAATCAAGCACCAATTGTGGTTTTAATGAACAAATTTGGATTTCTGAATATAAGTTGCAGCACAGATAAACCCAGAGAAAGCAGGAAAGTAACCCTGAGGTCTCTCTCCCCCAGTAGAGAGGAAAAGGGGCCGACAAAGGATAAAAAACAAACTAACAACAACAACAACAAAAACAAAAACGAAAACAGAAACAGAGGCTTCTGGAGTATGCTGAGCTCAGAATACTGGGAAAGAGCTGTGCCCTGTATAGAGCCAGGTACCAACTCTGGTTCCTTACTAGTGACCTTGGGGGCTGAAGGCTGGCTCTGAAAAGAGATTTTACTTTATTTATTTTTTCTTTTTTAAAAGTGTTCTAAGTAACTCACTAGGAAAGCCTCAGGAATTTTCAATTGTCAATGGCTGACCCAGACAGAGGTAGAGTTAAGATAGGTTGAGAGTCACAGTGGCAAATCAAATGAAGGCCATAATTCCCTAAAGGGAGTATCTTCCCCAAGAAAAGGGGAAGGGAGCAGGGTCCCGCTCAAGTGGCAGCCCTTCTTCAGAGAATTCAGACCCCTGGTGCTGGGAATCAGAAAACAGCTAACCTCAGCCTCTGCCTAAGCCACACCCCTGGAAGGCTGGGAATTGAAGACTGTACACCACTCTGCACCAGTGGGGAACTGTGGGTTGACAAGCGCCACCTGCTGGATGTTTGAACAGACATGCAAAATCACATTAAAAATCAAATCAACACGTGGAAGGAAGACATGGCAAAAGAGATGAAGAATATAAAGAAGACATTGAGCTTTAAAAAATAAAAAAAGACACCGAGCAAACATAAAGAAGAGCTCAAAAGTCTGAAAAAACAAATGGTAGAACTTACAGAAATGAAAAGCATGATAGAACAGATTTAAAACAATGGAGAGTTACAACAGCAGACTTGAAGAGACAGAAGAAAGGGTTAGTAAACTAGATGACAGGACAGCTGAACTCCTACACATGAAAGAACAGATAGGGAGAAGAATGAAGAACTATGAGCAGGGTCTCAGGGAACTAAGTGACAATATGAAGTGCATGAATATATGTGTTATGGGTATCCCAGAAGGAGAAAAGAAGGGGAAAAGGGCAGAAAGAATAAGGGTGGATATTATCTCTGAAAATTTCCCATCATTTACAAAAGGCATAAAATCACAGATCCAAGAAGTGCAGCAAACCCCAAAAAGAAAAGATCCACATAGACCAACTCCATGACAACTTCTAATCAGATTGTGAAATGTCAAAGACAAAGAGAGAATTCTGAAAGCAGCAAGAGAAAAGCGATTCATCACATATAAAAGAAGCTCAATAAGACTATGTGTGGATATCTCAGCAGAAATCACAGAGGTAAGAAGACAGTGGTATGACATATTTAAGGTACTAAAAAAGGAAAAACTCCCAACCAAAATTTCTATATCTGGCAAAACTGTTCTTCAAAAATGAGGGAGAGTTTAAAATATTTTCAGACAGTCACTGAGAGAGTTTGTGAATAAGAGACTGGCTCTACAAGAAATACTGAAGGGAGTGCTACAGGCAGATAGGAAAAAACAGGAAAGAAAGACTATCAGTAAGGGTAAAGAGTGAGGAAAGAAAGACTATTAGTAAAGGTAAAGAGAGAAAAACAAAAACAAGACATGACATTTAAATGCCAAAAGACAAAATGGTAGAAGAAGGTAATGCCTTTACAGTTATAACATTAAATGTTAATGGATTAAACTCCCCAATCAAAAGACGTAGACTGTCTGAATGGATTAAAAAAACAGGATCCATCTATAGGCTGTTTACAAGAGACTCACTTTAGACCCAAGGACCAAAATAGATTGAAAGTGAAAGTCTGGGAAAATATTTCATGCAAACAACAATCAGAAGAAAGCAGTAGTGTCTATACTAATATCTGACGAATTAGACTTCAAATGTAAAACAATTAAAAATGACAAAGAAGGACACTATGTATTAATAAAAGGAAGAATTCATCAAGAAGACATAATAACCATAAATATTTATGCACCAAGCCAGAGTGCCCCAAAACACATGAAGCACAAACTGAAAACACTGAAGGGAGAGATAGACATCCCTACAATAATAGTGGAAACCTCAGTATACGATTCTCATCAAAGGATAGAACATCTAGACAGAGGATCAATAAGGAAATAGATTTTGAATAATATTATAAATGAATTAAATTTAACAGACATTTACAGAAATTATACCCCACAACAGCAGCATACACATTTTTCTCAAGTGCTTATGGGTAAAAATAATTCATTGTATTAACATAATATGAATAAGATAGAAATCCAAAATGATATATCTTTTCATTAAATTTTAACATCTATTTCTGTAAAACGCTCAGCAAACTAGAAATGCATAGGGATTTTCTTACTCTGATAAAGGGCAAAACATCTATTTTGAACATGATAAATAAGGATAAAATATTGGTAGCTTTTCCTCTGAGATCAAGAGAAAAACAAGGATGCCTATTACACTTCTGAAATTCAATATTGTAATTCTAGAAGATAATTTAAGAAAGTATTTTCTGATCACAAGGTAGAGAGAGAGTTCTTAAAATAGAACACAAAAGGCATGTGCAAGTAATAATATTAATGCAACTGACTACAATGAAGCTAAAAACTTCTACTCATCAAAAGATACCAGTAAGTGAGGAAAAATCAAGCCCCAGAGCAGAAGAACATGCCCACAACATAAATAACTGACAAAGGTTCATATGCAGAATATATAATAAACTCCCAAACACCAATGAGAACTCATTCAAACAATCTAATAGAAACCACAAGGTCAATGTGTATATAAAAAATGCTTTCAGCATCACTAGTCATCGGAGCAAAATAAATAAAAACCAGAGTGAAATACCACATCACAGCCACCAGAGTGGATAGAATGCGAATATAATTGACAATACCAACTTTTGGCAAGCAAGAAGGTTTAGAACTCAGTACTACTTGTGGGAATGTAAATTGGTATAACCACTTAGGAAAACTATTTTGCACTTCCCACAAAAGTTGACCATGACTCAGAAATTTGACTCTCGGCTATACACTCAACAGAAATGCATGCACGTTGGTCCAAAACAAGTGCAAGAAAATATCCATCAATGGTAGAAGAGATAAATTGTGAGACGCATATGCATTAGAATAATACATAAACAAGTGAAATGCAGCTACATTCAATAACATGAAAGGAACTCAAAATGATAATTGTGGGTGTAGAAAAGAATTTTTTATTTATGCAAATTTTGGACTTCCTGAGCAAATTTTGCTGAAATTTGGGATTCTGGGCTAAAAGCAAGCCTTAAAGTTTAATTTACAATAAACTGCATAATAATGAGAGCACTCCAGAGAGATTTACTTAACTGTAGAGGTATGTGCTCACATTTCAAGGGAGAATGAGACCTAAGATCTTGGAGTCATTTATTGGTCCCCAAACTGGAGGTGAATTTCTACAATGTGAAGGGTCCTTGTAGAAATGGATTTATATTTTAAAAGGTTATTATGACTCAGGATTCTTATGTCCAATAAGCCAATTTTTCCTCCTTTCTTTCAGGAAGGAAAAGGAAGGCAGCTTTCTCTTACTTCTATATATAAGCGGAGAAAATCAACTTTTGTCTTTTTCCTGCCTGTGTTACAGACTTCAACATTTGTATGCAGAGGTTTAACCAGGATTAAGAATAGGGATGTGAGGGGCCACGTGGGCATTTGCTGTGAATAAAAATAATCTGTCTTTTATCCAGAGCACATCTTCTGTACATTCAGGATACAATTAATAAATATGAATATTAAAAACCCAACAATAATGTTGAAGAAAAGAAGCCAGTCACCAAAAATTATATAATATTTAATTCCATTTATATTAAATTAATAAAACAGGCAAAACTATACTAGTGTATTTAAGGATGTTGATGAAACTATGAGAAAAAGCATTTCTTCTTTAATCTCATGTCATCTGCTTTCCATATTTCAGAAATTCTTCTTGATTTCTGCTCTCCTGAGAGTTCTCATTTTCTGAGAACTCTTTTTGAGAGAAGCTGTTCTTTGAGAGAAAGTCCTTCAGAACTTGGCTTATGCCCACCTCTCCCTCCCCATTTCAGCATAGTCAGGTTCCAACCTCACAAATCCCATGTAATTCACTGAATTTTCCCAGTTGAACCTATCATAGTTCTTTTGCCAAGTAGCCTCCTCTGCTTAGACCAGCTGGTTCAGGATTTCACTCTCTCAGCTTGTTAGTTGAGGGAGAACTGTCATACAAGGCATACAAGGCAACTCTTTGGGAGTAGAGCTTTTTCTAGACATTTTTTCTTGAACAACCCTTTTGTACTCTGACTAGACTGGCCACTCCTTTCTTTGTACATCAGCCTCATCAAGTTATTACACTTCTATCACAGCACCAGTAATTTGTTACTATCTTTCTTTGTCTATGTGTGAGAAAGGAGGGAATTTAACTCTTGGTTCTCAACCTCACTTCTCTTCTAAAGAGGACAGATGCCAAGGAATGTCCTACAAGTTTCTGAATTGAGTGGTATATAGAAGTGCAAACTGGGAAGCTGCAAAGGTTTTAATTGTACCATATAAGGAAAGAGGTGTGGGGAGGCAAATTCCCCAGTGGGAAGAAGGCTGAAGTCAGACTCTAAGAGGTTGGAGAGAGGGAATTTGGAAAAGGAGGAAGAGAGAAGACACAGTGAAAGAGGATTAGGAATGATTCTTTGGGTGTAGATGGGAAAGTGGAATAAAGAAAAAGGATGGACAAAAATGTTGTGTAAAATGAATTTCAGGCCCACACACTCTTAAGCCATGTTTATTTCAGAATTTGTGTGCTTTTGTTTGCTTGCTTTTTGTTTTATTTTAATTTGGTTTGGGCTTCTTTTTTTGTAGGTTAGAAAGGTGGAACTTCGTATAGATGACATACTTTGTAAAATCCCCAGCAGGACCTGGGGTAACCCGCTATGGTCAAACTCATTAATATTGTTTTCAGCAAAAGTATGGATAATCACACTAGTTGGGATAACCAAAGAGTATAAACAGCCTTTCATAAGTCCAGATTTGGCTTTGCTGCCAAATGAGTTTGCTGCAAATTATTAAAATAATTTTTGACTTTAAGAGTTTATTGATTTCAAAATCATGAATAAGCAGCTGTGGCCCTATTTTAATCCTTAACCTCACCTCTTTATAAGACCCTCCTGGTTGTGACTGGGCTCATTCCTGGTTTGTGGTCAAATGCTGAGTCACCAATGAGTCTGACATAACCTGAGCCCGGATGACTTGTTACTGTTCCACTTGGTCTCCCATCCTCCAGCAGACTAGGCCAGGCTACTTCACATGGTAGAAGCAGGGCTTCAAGACAGTGAGTGGCAACATGCAGTACCTGTGGAGCACGGGCATAAAACTGGCACACCACAATTTCCAACCCATTTTTTTTTTCAAATCAAATCACCAGGTTAATCCAGATCTCAGGGATGTGGGATCGACTCCACTCTTGATGGGAGTACCTACAAAGTCACATTGCTAGGGATTGAAACAATTAGGACCATTTTTGCAATCAAGCTACCATTATAATGAAATGCTGAGTCTGAATGCTGAGGAAATGGAAGGAGAATCAGTACTATCTATGGAAATATAGTCACATATGCATTGGTCACCTTATCAGTATCAATTTCCACCACTTCTTTTGGTAACAGCACCCAGATTTCCCTTTAGATGACCACTTTCAGCTGTTGTTTTTTTCTAGCAGTTTTGTGCTTTGGAAGAGATTGACACTATGCTCTATTCCATGGTATAAATCAATAAGTTTAATCATATTCTTCATGCTACAATGATTGGTTCAGAAAAGGTAAAAAGCTAGGCCTACACCAAACCAAATATAGAATTTCCTTAGCCACAACAGTTGCCTCAGGAATAGTCCAATCAAGATAAAGATGAAAATGTTGATCAATGGTTGAAGATGGCAGAAGCAGGTATCCCCTTACTCTCTACCTTGAGGAAAGTATTAGCTTTAATTTATCTCTGACTCCCCCATGTGAACATAATGCTGAGCTCACCATAGGTGCAAAATAAGTGCTTGGTTAAGGACTCTATACAATCTGAAACCTGCTGTATCATAGTCCCCTCACATGATTAAATAAAAGTAATAGCTATAAAAAGGAAAACAAAAGGCAGTAAGCATACTCTAACTTACAGTGTTCAGTTGATATTTATAGAATGAATGCATGTGAATGAATCAATTGATAAATTGAGAAATTAAACCTGAAATTTACTATTTGATAAAGTTCTCCTGTTTTGCTACATTCATAGTTAAAACAAGAAGCTACAAATAAATGCCTTTGGTTTAAAAAATATCTGAAAACAACAAAGCAAAAAATGCCCCTAACCAGAGGGAAGGAAATGTTCCAGAAAGGACAATCCAGTCATCTTTTTGCAGATAATGGGTTTCAGAGGAAGAGAATTTAAAAAAGGAAAATAGGCAGCAGGAGAATTGAAGACCAAGTTCATAGTGAAATATCATGAACATGACAGTTCTTCAAAGAGCATTCTCATTTTGGAAAATGTATAAGCAACCTAAGACTAATTCCCTAAGTCCTTATTAACATTTTGATTTTAGCATACCTAGGGAAAAACATGAGCTATCTGGCAATGGCTTTTGCAAAGATGAACTAGAACAAGTGGTTTCTAAAATGAGAACCAAATAGCAGTGTAAAGTCTTGGCTCTGTGAGAAAGATCCAGGATCCATAAATGGTCAGAATTATGTCTTTATTGGATCTTAATGATAATCAGAAGGTAATGCAGTCTCAAACTGCAAGATAGAAACTTTCCTTTAAAGAATCTAAGATAAAGTAACTTCAAGCAGCAGCACAAATGAAAGCTAAATATTGGAAAAAACACTCTAATGAACTGTAAAATATGTACTCAAAGAGTCTGTCACTGTGTGGAATCAATGTCACAGTCACATCTGCTAAGCTATGGCACCCATCTATCAAAGATACTATAGAAATAATTAAGTGGATCATTTACAATATCGCTCTCTCTCCCTCAGTGTGGGGGCGGACTAAGCAACTCATTGCCAAATTCTGTTAACCCACCAGAGTCCTACTTCTATTTTTACTCACCTATTAAAATCTTAAATATTCCTCACAGTCATGTCAGATGAAACCATTGCATATCTTTCTTCAAGGCTTATGATTAAGATGGTGAAAAATTGACACTTTCTTTGAACAATATCAGAGAAAATGAACTTGCAAATTTGAATACAGGGCAACTTGATTTGTCTGTCTTTTGTCTAGCTATAGTTACTGAATTTTTTTGGGGGGGGATGATGTCGCAGTTTGTATGTTTATTGCTTCATACAATAGTTTTCTACAATGTTTAGAAAACTTCTTGAGCACTACCTGTGGTCAGGCACTATGCCAGATGCTGGGGATTCAAAGACAGAGGGACGTAAAAAGACATCCCCATCTTTAGGTTTCTCCCAATGTAGTACAAGGTGGCTTGCAAAAGAAACATTTCTCTGACCTTTTCCATCGTCCTGAAAGTGCCTAAGAAGGCCCAGTGTTTTAGCCCACAAACAATTGCTCTTGTATATTTAATGTCTTGCAGCCCATTTATCTACTCACAACATGTTTTAAACATCTCCCAACTTACCCCCAACTGCTTTCCTGAATCACTTTAGATACATGACATTCTACTGAGGAGAATGTGCTGATGTCTTAAATAAATTGCAAAGTTCCCTTTCCTCTTCCTTCTCTTAAACTGTACTTACTGTGGCCAAGTTCTCTTGAAACTACCTTAAAACCATCAGA
Organism: Tamandua tetradactyla; assembly: GCF_023851605.1. Classification (NCBI taxonomy): domain Eukaryota; kingdom Metazoa; phylum Chordata; class Mammalia; order Pilosa; family Myrmecophagidae; genus Tamandua; species Tamandua tetradactyla. Next base: position 153,368,998 of record NC_135332.1, read on the forward strand.
GATGCAAGCTGAATATGTCTGGCAATCATTTGATTCTTAAGCTAACCCAAAAGGGAAATAGTTGACACATTTTATCATTGAAATTATGATGAAAGAAGAGTCCAAAGTAATTCTCCTTCCATCTAGCTGTGAATTAATAGTGAAAGGCACTTCCGCAGGACTTTTATCCTCATAAATGTTTTAAATTTCATGACCAAATGTTCTAGCTATTTCTTTTAATTGAGCTGTGAGAATCCAATCACTGGAGTGCGTTAGCACTTCTGACAATCTCAAAGGTATTTTCCGCTACCTCTGCAACTCCCAAAGAAGCTGATCTTCAATGGTTCGATGATGGGGAGGCATAAGTACAAGATATATTAATGTATATTCTTGGATGATGTTATTTGAAAAACTAACCTATTCAGATCTTTTATATTTGGTATGGGATGATCCAGAAATATGCAGATGTCATAGTTATGTATCTCAGACCTGGAATTTATTTGGTCTCGCCCACTCTTAAAAAAATAAATTTAGTATGATTTTCACTGCTCTCTCTGAAATAGCTTAGATGTTGAAGAGCTTTGGTCTTGCTTCAGCACTCCCATAATATTCTGCATGTACCGCTGCAATCACATCTACCATACTATTTATCAGTTTCAATTCTCTTTTACCCTACCAAAATTTGAGTTTCTGTGGAGCAGAGAATATGGTTTATTCATCTCAATATCCTCAGTGCCCTACCAGAGTATGGAACCCAAATGTCAAACCGTATTGAAGAAGAAAGGAAAAAAGAGGGGGAGAGAAGGTAGAAGGAAGGAAAAACGGAGAGAGGGAATATAACAATCACTCTGCAGAAAAATATTTTAATATGGCAGGAGATAGCTACTCTCCACTGTAACTTCTACTTGATAAAACCATTGTGTTTTTTGAAAGCTTAATAGGATAGATGTGCCAAAGAGAAAGAATGCTCAGGAGTAGAAAATAGCTTCAAACATGTAAAAGGGCAGGGCTAACTTTGGTAAACTTTAAAAGCACAAGGCTCAAAAAACCTATTTTATTATGAAGCTTCAAAAATACCAAAAAAATAACAGCATGAACTTTGGCTATAATAACGTGACTTTACATTTTATACTTCCTGTGACTATTTAGAACAAATGATCACAAGTTTTTGGATATATCTCCCATCAAAAAGGCAGGATCTGTGCCCCCTCTCCTTGAATCTGGGTGAGCTTGTGACTTATTACTAACCAAAAGAATGCAGCAGAAGTGACACTGAGGGACTCCCAAGAGCAGGTCAAAAATGTCCAAGCAGCTTCCATCTTGTTTGCTGGACCACATGTGGCCCTGAGCCTCCTCGTAAGCAGTCTGACTACCTGGAAACCAGTATACCAGAGAGACCATGTGGAGGTGCTCGTCCCAGCTACCGCCCAGTAGTTATGTGAGTTACACATCTGGGATGTTTAGCCCCATTAAGGCCTCATGCAGCCCCAGCCATTATTTGGCTGCAACCACATGAGAAATCCCAAGCCACAACTGCCCAGCTGAGCTTTTCCTGATTTTCTGCTCACAAAATTATGCATAAAATAAAATAGTTGGCACTTTTTCTCTTAAGTTTTGGGGTACTTTGTTATGCAGCAATAACAGCCAGAACACGTCCATTTATGGAATCTCTAATGGAGACCTATTTAAAGCAGCTGGGAGGTCAAAGATTGTTTAATAGCATCTTCCAAATACTGAAGGCAAGTTTTAAAGGATTTTGCTTTAAAATTTTGGAAGGAAGTAAATTCAAAGAGTTTCTGAAATGAAGGAGAATATCTAAACAAGGAGAATATTTCCCACTTATATACCACTACAGATGTTTGAAATAGTTGAATATTTGGCACAAAAGCTATTTAGAGAGCAAAAGCATAAACTTTTGGATAGTCCCACTAATGTACACTTCTCATCTTTAAACATTGCATGGCTCATACTAGCAGGTACAGCTGACAGATGTGATGCGTAAAAAAGAAGGGGAAAACAGAAAACTCACAGAAAAATTAAGGGTAATATTTTAGACAAAAATTCAGTGAAAAAAATGCTAGCTCATCACTCACATGGGGATTACATAAGTAACATAGAACTGGGATTTCCAAAGATAATCACTGAGGCTTAATTCTAGGACAGATAGTTTAAAAGAAGCCATGTATGGTCAGAGAAAAAAAAGAAAATAGTTGGCCTTCAAAGGAGCCTCCAATGAATTTGTTTACCCCCCACAAAGTCTTCAAAATTCCTTAAGGAAATGGCTGAGGTATTCTCCTTGTTTATTATGTAGCAGCTTAATCTAGACTTTATGGTGATCAACAGATAATGAAAATCCTTCCCTTGATGTTCCAGGATCTTTAATGTCTCACAATATGGAAAAGTCTAGAAATGTATGCAGTGCAGACCTTTCCTTTTGGGAAGAACACATCAATTCCGAGAATGAAAGTACAGGACTTTGCCTTATGTGAATTTGCAGAAAGCTAATGTTCTCTGAGAAGATGTTAGTTTATGGGAAGTAATTACAATTGCCATAGCTCAGTATTTATACATGTCAAGTGATAAGAAATGACATCGCCAGGGAAATTTAAAGCATTTTCCATTATTCTGAATTTCAATATATTTCAGTAATTTTTTAAAACCTATTTCTCTCATCATTCTTTGGGCTTTCCTCTTAGCCCTTTTCAATTTTGTCCCACTATTCTTTAAAAATAAAATTTTATTTTTCTCAAAGCATTATATGCAAAGAAATACTTGCAAAAATTTGCATGTAAATTAATTGTTAAATGACATAAGAATGAGCGTCACTTGATCCTCTTGTCCTGCTCCACAGAGGTGACATTTAGCTTTTTTTGTTTTCTGGGTATTTAGCTCCATGGTTCTAAACAATATGCATATGTTGCATTTTTTTGCCTTATCAAGAATGGTATCTGATGATTTAACGATTTAACCCATAATTCTTCTCTTCCCTCACTCCTGGCATCCTCTCAATATACTTCAGTTTTCAGCTAAAAGCATAGCCAAAAATTCCACTATTATAACTACTTAATCATTGTTCATGCTGAGCCAGGTAGTGTACTCTGATGTATTTGATTTCTCTTATACAATTTTTCACCCCAGAGTTAACACTCTTGCTTTGTTTATATTTGTTTTTCATTTAATTTACTTTGAATATCTGACTAAATGCAAAATATATTCTACACTTTCCATTAGCTCTTTAGAATGCCAGGACAATTTTCATGATGGTCACACATATCAGATGAGTTATTAGTTCCAGGGTTTTGTCCTGTAAAGAGCTTTCAAGCTCTGATTTGATCAGGTTCTTTTCTAGACTGGATAAACATGTCTTACTTTTTCCTGGAATTGCTTTTTACATTCATCTTTAGAATTTCCTTTGCCTGTTATAGGATATTTTCCCCTGAATCTTTTATATATTATTTTAGTTTGCATTCGGCTGTGAGGACAAGATAACCTTCCCTAAAGAATTGCTTCAATAATGGAAGCTTATTTCTTTTCATGTAAAGGGAATCTAGTGGTAGGCAGCCACTAGATTATCAGGTACTGAGGTTCCTCTTTTCCTCTACTGTGATATTTATCATTCCTCATGGATTGACAGAGCTGCTCAGTCTCCTGCCATCATATCTTCACTCCAACCAGTATCAACAAGGAACGGTGAAGAAAGGTAACACCTCCTCCCATTAAGATCACTTTCCTTATATTTTCTTGGCCCAAACATAGTTCCTTAGCTAAATTCCCTTGCAAGGGAGTCTTGGAAATAAAACTTCACCTGAGCTGCAATATCCCCTTCTAAAATTTTGGATTTTTAAATTCCTAAGTACAAAGGATACAAGGGTATTGGGAGAGAACTACTACACCTACCATAATCTGCCTCATTGAAAGGGAGGGTGAGGAATCAGGAATAGGCAGAGAGAAAAGTCCAACTGTCATGTAGTCTGGATGTAGGTTGGATATCTGCATGGGAGCTCAGAGCTAAAATAGCTCATCAGAGTCGTCTTGCATCACACCAAAACATCAGGGCTTTACACCCCTTTCTCTGTAAGTCATTAGATGAGGACCCTCTGTGAAGTGCATGATCTTGGTGAGGCAACTCTCTTTAGCTCAGGAAGTCTCTGAAGAGGCTGATGGCTGAAAACTGCCCCTGATAATCCTACCTGCAGTGAGAATAAAAAGTCCATCTTTACAGGGGAGTCTGAGGGTCTCATCCCCTACATTAGACCAGCCATCTTAGAGTAGTTTCTTTATAATATACTTAAAGTTCCCTTAGCTAAGGTCAACATGGGTAGGGGTACTTAGGTGCAAGTTTAAAATAGGATCATTTTGAGAATACAAAGTGATACCGCTGAGGCCCATAGCAACCTTATCTTGTGAGTCAGTATAACTGAAAATCCAGGCTGCCAGTGCAGGTACCTAGAACCTCTCCAATGCTCTGAAAACTGGATTTTCCTCTTCTGCACCCAGAAGACAAATTAAAAAAATATATATTTTTTTATTGAGAAATAGCCACATATGTACAGTTCAATCATATTATATAATCAGTGGCTCACAATATTATGACATAGTTATGTATTCTTCACCATGATCATTTTTAGAACATTTGCATCACTCCAGAAAAAGAAATAAAAAAATTAAGAACTCTTATATCCCATACCCCTTACCCCCCCCCTCATTGACCCACAGTATTTCCATCTACCCAATTTTTAGCCTTTATTTCCCCCAATTATTTATTTATTATCCTTATTTGTTTTTTTACTCATCTGTCCATACCCTGTAGAGAAGGAGCATCAGACCCAAGGTTTTCACAATCATGTAGTCACACTGCAAAAACTGTATAGTTATGTAATTACCTTTAAGAATCAAGACTACTGGAACACAGTTCAACAGTTTCAGATACTTCCCTCCAGTCACTCCAAAACACTATAAACTGAAAAGGCATCTCTATATAATGCATAAGAATAACTTCCAGGATAACCACTCAACTCTGAAATTTCTCAGCCACTGAAACTTTATTTTGTCTCATTTCTCTCTTCCCCCTTTTGTTCAAGGAGTCTTTCTCAATTCCATGATGCCATGTCCCAGCTCATCCCCAGGAGTTGGGTCCCATGTTCCCAGGGAGATTTTCACCCCTGGGAGTGATGTCCCACAGAGTGGGTGGCGAGGGCAGTGAGCTATATGCCAAGTTGGCTTAGAGAGAGAGGCCACATCTGAGCAACAAAAGAGGGGGTGACTCTTAGTTATCAGTAAGCTCAGCTTCTCCTTTGCAGTAATAGAGCTTCATAGGGGCAAGCCCCAAGATTGAGGGCTCAGCCTATTGAATTGGTTGTCCCCACTGCTGGTGAGTATATCAGGAATTCCCCAGATGGGGAAGTTAAATATTTCCTCCTTTCTTCCCAGTTCCCCAAGGGGACTTTGCAAATGCTTTTTTATTCTCTGTCCAAATTCCTCTGGGATGTATCAGGGCATCACACTTACCTGGACAAACCAACAAGATCTCATGCCCTATTCAGGATTATGGTGTTCAAGTAAATTGACCATACAAGTTAGATTAATGTGCTACCCAAAATATAAATTTTGCACCAAATAAACACCTCTCCTTTTGGTCATGCACTGAGGTTCCAACAGACAAATTTAATTCTAACTTGAACATTCTCCAAACAAAGGACCTAAGTTCCTACCCTAGACAAATCTCTTCTTACTACATTGCTTATACAGTCACTCTGTGACTCCCTTATTCCTGCTTAGCCACAGCCCTGTACAATAGTTTATATGTGCATCTTTGCCATGTGCCCTCATGGCAGAGTCTGAGTCTGGCCATGCACTCAAATCCTCCATGTCATTTGAGGACATTTTCAGTAGTCATCACCTGATGTCCCCACTCCTTGTTCAGCTGGGCTTTATTAACTCTGTCCCTTGCTCCAATATGCCACACTTTTCTGATATAATTTCTATTTCTTCAAAAACCACAGATAACCTGGATTGTCAGAGGAGAATACCTCATAAATACTTCTAATTCCAACTCTCTAATTTCTGATTGATTAGGTCCTAAGGAAGATTGATTTGGTGACTTAGAAAGTTGTTAAATGAGGATATAAATACAGATGGAGAGAGAATAAATTGTCTCTTCTGGCCGCTTCCTTTCTATATAATTCTTCTTCAAAATGATTCATTTGATGAGTTTTACAAATATAAAGACATCAGTCACCCATTGTTCTAGGGTATTGATATTACAAAATATTTGGGGGTTTAAGAAATGATGCCCTGTGAAATAATAGCCATTGCTCTATGACTCTGGTTGCTAAGCAGGAGGTAAGTGAGTGTGCATAAGGGCCAAGGACCTTTTCTTTGGAAGGTCAAGCATTTCTTCAATGATGGAGATGGCCTCACGAATGTTTGGTGACAAGAAAGGAGTTCAAGGATTTAAAATAAAGCAACTTATCAGGAGGGCAGGGAAATTCTGGACTGGTATCACGGATGCAGCATCTGCACCTATGTATCAATGGTGAGGATATGGGCAAGGCGGGAGCTCCTCCTCAGTCGGCCTCCCTGACATGGATGGGGTGGGTAATGTGCTGGTGGTTGAACTATAATCTTGGGACAACTAAGGATTCATGAAGCGTGAGATGCCCCATGATTCTGAAGCATGAGATGTCTCATGATTGTGGTAGAGTTGAAATTACATAGGCTGAAGGCTGCGCTCTTCTAGCAACTGATCTACTTGAAAATTTTCAACACCTAGTGTTAAAAAGCAGGACCGACCCTTTTGCAAGGGTTAAATAATTCAGGGATAGAAAATAGTCTCAAGAAGGAGATTCTGAGCTTTCTGGTCATTTGGCTACCAAATGGTAGCCCCAAACAGAGTCTGGATCACTTAATTCAAAATAAAATAAATCTGAATACATTTGTACTCCAAGTTAATAAAGCAGGTCATAATAGTCATATCAAAATAATGAAGAACTTTATTCTTGGTCAGGGTTATGGGGGCTGAGAAGGAGATGTATGCAATAACACGAGCATAAAACCAGGACATTATTCATAATGCTTATAGGCACTAACATGGAAGTCAAACAGAGATAAACATTTTAAAGAAAAATTCTGAGTCCTACTATCTTATTATTCAAGGTGATATTAATATTAGATATGGCTGGCCGTCTATCACCTAAGGCTCACTCATAGGACATTTAAAAGGCCAACCAGAAAAAAAAAGGGGGGGGGGGGGCATTTTCTTTTCTGTGGTCTGAAAATTGCCCATACAAAATCATGGAACTATTTTTATAAATCCACATCTCTCTGTGATGACTTTCATATGTGACAATTTTGTAAATGTCTTTTTTTTTTTCTTCAATCTTAAAGAAATGGAAAGTGGAATAAAAATCTGTTGAAATCAATGGTCTCCAATTCAATTCTGGGATGATTAAATAACTAAATAAATCAAATAATTAGACAGTATGGCACCTCTGCTTTTGGAAATTATAAGTAAAATACTATTAGCTTCGAATATTGTTTCCTCCTTATAAATTCAGATGAACTCTGATTGTCACTATTTACTAGTTTAAAAAGTCACAGTTGGTGACAAGATAGCTATGTGGAGTGACAGGGGAATTCACCCTTCCAGATCAATGCAGTGGTTCAATGATGTCCAAAAATATGACTTTCTAATTCTCTACCTCTCACTTTAGCAACAGACTAAAGAATAGAAGTATCATGAAAAGATTTACTGAGCTGAGGACCTAGGAAATTTATATTCATTTCCAGTTAGCATTGAAAGAAGGCAATTTTGACTCAAGCTTGATTTCTCAGTCAGTAGGAAATTTTAAGAACTTGAATGTGTCTTTTGAGGGAGGTTTTGAAAGCTGTTTTTTTTTTATTTTTTATTATTATATTTTAATTAAAAAAGCACTGATTCATTCTTCTGGTTAATTTGCAACTTGTTCAGTTCTGTCTCCTATGGCAAGGCCATAGGTTTTGATTCGGGCAAATCTGTATCTGATTCTGAGTTTCTCCATAGTGGTTTGGTATTGGGTATGCTGATTTTTCCTTGTTAAGGTATCGTAGGATGAGGGTGATAGTGGGGATTTAATGGGAACATATCTGGCAAAGGTTTAGCACAAAGCCTGACACACAACAGCCATTCAATAAATTATAGCCTCGCTGATGGGATAAGAATGCTAAGTCATCAATAGTAGAAAGTGGGGCAGGCAACGGTGGCTCAGTGGCAGAGTTCTTGCCTGCCATTCCAGAGACCTACCTTCGATTCCCAGTGCCTGTCCATGTGAAAAGAAAAAAAAGTAAGTCTCCTTCCTGTATTTGCCATATTCACTCACTATTCATTCCCTAAATATTTATGCAGCATCTACCATGTATCTAATACTGGGTTAAGCACTGAGAATGAAAGAGTAAAAAAAATAGATATGACTGCACCCATTTGTGCTTATAGAGCAGTGACGAGGCAGGAATTAAACTGAGAATCACAAACATAAATATAGAAGTGCAAATAAAAGTAAGAAGCTGTCAAGTAAACTTCATGGTGTCATGGGAGAACGTAACAGCTGAATGAAATTTAGACTAAGGGTAAAGAGAGGTCTCATTAAGGAAACGCTGCAGAGACCAGAAGAAAAAGGATTAGGTACCAGGCAAATAGTCTGGTGAAAAGCATTCCAGGCAGACAGACAGCACATGCAAAGGCCCTGGGGTAGGGCAGAAATTTATACGTCTGAAGGACTGAATGCAAGAAGAGCAGTGTGACTGAAATGTGGGTGAATGTGAGGAGAAGTGGTATGGCATGAAGAGGAGAAGAAGGCAGGTGCCAGATCAGACATGTTGAAGACAAGTTTTTTCTGAACACAATGGCAAGTAATTTTGAATAAAAGAGTGACATGATCTACTTCCATGTTTTAAAAAGACACTTTGATAGCTGTGCAGATAATGGAGTAGAGAGAATGAGAAGCAGAATGGAACAATCAGTTAAAAGGCTATTGTATTCTACAAATTAATAGCAATTTAAGAGTGTGTCATGGTGGTGGAGTAGATAAACGAATATTTTATGCATACACATGTACATGCATATGTATATATAATACTTATATATAATCTTAGCTGTATATTATATATACAACAATTATGGTAATAATAATATAATATTCTAGGAAATTTCTTTTCCCCTTTGTTACAGAAGTTGTGAGTTGGGTATATTGCTAGTAGCAGAATTTCTTGGTCATATGGTAGTTCTGTACTTAGCTTTTTAAGGAACTGCCAAACTGTTCTTTAACAGCACCACACCATACCACTTTACATAGCCACTGGCAACGAATGAGTGTGCTTTTTCTCTGTTTCACCTCCAACATTTTTTATGTTCCATTTTTTAAAAAATAGCACCCATTCTATAGTGTGTGAAATGATATCTCATCATGGTTTTCATTGTATTTCCCTGATAATTAAAGATGTTGAGCTTCTTGTCATGTGCTTTCTGACCATTTATATATCTTCTTTAGAGTGATGCCTATTCAAGTATTTTGCCCAGTATTTATTTGGGCTATTTGTCTTTTTGCTGTTAAGTTGAAGGATTTTTTAAAATATATATTGGATATTAATTCTTCATCAGATATATGGTTTCCAAATATTTTCTGCCATTGTGTAGGTTGTCTTTTACTTTCATAATAAAGTCCCTTGAGGAACAAAAGTTGTTTACTTTGATGAAATCCTTTTATCTATTTTCTCTTTTGTTGCTTGTTCTTTGAGTGCAAAGTCTAAGAGACCATTGCCTAACACAAAGTCCTAGGATGCTTCTTTATCTTTTCTTCTAGGAGTTTTATGGTTGTAGTTTATATGTTTAGGTCTTTGATCCATACTGAGTTGATTTTTGTGTATGGTGTGAAGTAAGTCTTTCTTCCCTATTTTTGCAAATGGGGATCTCATTTTCCCAGCACTTTTGTTGAAGAATCTATTCTTCCTAAATTGATTAGTCTTTGCTGCTTTGTCAAATATCATTTGGCCATAAATTTGGGAGTTGATTTCCCAGCTCTCAATTTTATTCCATGGTACTTGTGCCAGTACCATGCTGTTTTGATTACTGTGGCTTTATAATAAGTTTAAGTTCTGGAAGTGTGAGTCCTCTAGCTTCAATCTTTTTCAAGATGATTTTGGCTATTCAGGGCCCACTACCCTTCCATATAAATTTGATGGTTGTCTTTTCCATTTCTGCAAAGGTTGTTGGAATTCTGATTGAGATTGCATTGAATCTATAAATTGGTTTTGTGAGTATTAAGATATATTTAGTCTTCAAAACCATAAACATGAAATATCCTTCCATTTATTTAGGTCTTCTTTCATTTCTTTCATTAATGTTTTGTAGTTTTCTTTGTATAAGTGCTAGTCAATTTCTTAAGCCCTTTTTATGTGTTATTCCATTTAATACTTAGAACCTCTTTATAGGGGAGGTACTGCTTTATTTACCATCCTTTTCTAAAATTCATAACTAGAAACCAGAAAAGTTAAAATAGATTGCTCTAGGTCACACAGGTGGAAAACAGTGGAGTTGTGAGCCTGTCATGGCATCAGTCTGATTGCCTCTATCCTTAAACACTACTTCATGCTGTGCTTCAAGCCTGATCTAGGGAATGAGTATGTATTCTAGTCCTCTGCATTGGTACCATTAATTCCATTCAGGAATGAACAGTCAGGCTTTGGAATGACTGTGAGGCCACAGCTGCGCCCAGGAGACTCTGCCTGAGACAGCTGCAGTCAGTTTCCATTCTGCCCAGTATCAGTAATCCCAGCAGCTCTCAGAGCTCTCCTTTGGACTGCTCTAGTGCTTCAGGAAAGTGCCCTATAGAAAAATGCAAAGAATCACTGAGACTTTACCCTTGCACATTAGGAAAAGTGGAATGGCAATTGCTTTTTATTGTGCAGTGCTGCAGATAATCAAGTAGAAGAATCAGATTAGGTGTTTTGCTGGGAATGTGAAAAATCAGCAATCAGAAGTGTTTTGGCGAGGAGCAGGGTACAACATCTGAGCAATATGAGGTAGCGAATAATGGCTCAGAGCAGATCTTTAAGAGTTTATGCTTTTAGGTGGGTGGAGGAAATAGACCAATTATAAAGCAGAGAGATCTTGACATAGTCGCAGAGAGGAAACAGGAAAAAGTACATCAGGTGTTTGAGGGCTGAAAGTACAGCAATAATTGACACTAACTTTAAAGGGTTACTATGTGTAATTAAATGCATAATCTCTGATTCCTTCCCACAATAACATCTATACACTGAGGCTCAGAGATATTAAGAAATTTGCCTTGTATTATACAGCTAATAAGTGGTAGAGTCAGACTATTAATTTTGTCTGTGTTCCAAACTGAACTCCAATATTACATTCTTCTGATACCGAGAAGAAAACAGGGGCATAGATTTTGAATGAATCCTGTCTATGATTCTTGACTCTAATCCTAAAGGGGAAGGGAGACCACGGAGAGTAGAGTAGGAAGGAAAATGCGTTACTTGTATAGGATTTAGTGTGACCCCTTTTTAGAGGACAACCATTCTGGCTGAAAGATTAAAGTGAAGACTGCAAAGCTTGACAAACAGCACAGGCAAATCCTCAAAAGCTGTATCTCTAGTGACAGAATGAGGTTTCCTGAGAGTTATTGCAGTTACCAGGCAAATGGTAGTACATTTTGAATCACACACAGGAAATAATGAGAGTGATGAAAATTCTATTCTTCCCATCCCCTTTTTAAGTTTGGCATATTGAAGAAGAGAAAACACTTTCATTGGAGCATAGAATGATTAAAATGTTTGCAATGCCACCAGTCAGAATTTAACTGATTGCCATTTGGTCAAGAGAGACTATTTCTAGTGAGAGGATACATTACCAGAGACTGAAGGGTCTTCTAGATCAAAGATCAACATGTTTAAGGAGTAAGACAGTGAGCTCTTGAGAAGGTCTGTGAATTGTACTGGTCACAAAGCTAGTTGCTGGTTATAATGAACAGCTCGCATTTATAAAGCATTTTCTAGGCCAGGCTCTGTTCTACGTATTTCCCACAGTATAATATAATATTGTTCAATTCTCACAAGGCCTCACGCATTAAGTTCTACCATTATGATAGTTCCCAGGTTATGGCTGAGATGCAGAAATTTGTCTAAGGCTGAATTGCTAGTAGGTGTTTGAGGTGGGATTTGTTCCTCTACAACCTGTGTTTAACCACTTTACTTTACTACTTTCTGCCTCTCTTTATCATTAGTTCCCAAGTCTGGTTTTGTGTTTTTCTGAGTGTCTATTTGAGACTTGATTATATATGTAGCACTTGCTGTATTCTAGAAATAAGTATGCAAATAAATCTTTTGAGACCCTCCTCATTTTGTCTGTATTGAGAATATTAAAAAAGCACTTTTAAGTAGCAGTGAAAATTAATTGACTCCAAAGAAGTTTCTTTATTATGCAGCACTCTACAAGACTCTCTTGTTCTCTGAAGTATGTAAAATGTAATCCTAGATAGAACCTTAGGGATTGAAGTACTTTTTATAGGACCAAATTCACAAAGCATGTGTTATACTTTGTTTAAAGGGAATAGGTGGAAATTCCCTTATACTTAAAAATGTCTACTTCTTTAAAGGTTTTCAACTTTCACTTCTTAAAAATTTAGACCTAATTTTCCTCTCTAACTCAGTATGTTGGGAGGTTGCCCAGTTGGTAGTGTCAGAATGGACCAAGACTTTAAAAAGAGTCCCTTTTCTCCATGCTGCAGGCAACAATGACATTAGAAGGGGAAGGAGAGCCAAAGATTAAGAGGAAGGCTCACTAGACTGAGACTGGGAAAGAAGGTCAAATATGTTGCCAGACTACAGACCAAAAACCACTATGGAAAACTAGGGTCCAGCATCATGGTGATGAGCAAGGAGCAGCAGGGAACATAAGGAGGAATTACCTGGTCCACTTGCTCATGACTTTTATGTGGAGCCTGGGGCTCGGAGCTGTTTGGGAGAGCTGGCTCTCTTTAAAGGTCGAGTTGAATGTCTCTTGACACATATAGAAACAATATATAGACATATCAACACATATAGACGACATATAGAAAATATGAGTGACTGGGAGGAGAAAATGGAGGAACATGAAAATACTTTGTCCTTTAGACAACTGTGACAGATTTTTCTTACAAAAATCCATTTTCTTGCTGTACATTGTCTTGATCTCTTCTCTTATCACAGTCACTCTCGATAAATTATCTGAATTCTTCTCTCTATACCATACATGGATTGCATGAAAGTTCTGTCTTTGTACCCTCAGAAGCATTTTATAGCATCCTACAGTGTCACAGTGGGAGGAGGAAGCTTTTCTGATTTTGACCAGAAATATATTAAATCAAATGGGAATCAAAAGAGCATTGTCACTGTGTTGGCGAAGAGCAAGAGTTGTGGTGTTGGGCAACCTGTGCTCCAGCCTCACTCAGCTACTTCCTTGCTGTGTGTGTGCTACAGCTCTGACCTTGCGGCCTGGGGCAGGGTTTTTTGACCTATGAAATCATTCCAACTTCATAAAATTGATTGGCGAATTTAGCTCGAAAATACATATGTCTTGCACCTAATCGATATCTTTTTTATTGTATTGTTATCATTAAACATTGATCAGCCTCTGCAGTGTTCCTATGGCAGAGAGGAAAGGTTATTTAAAGAACCTCAAGTCCTGCCTGGCATGCATGCACGATCTCTTCATAGGCATTGCTAGTATCATGATCAGTGTATTATTAGTTTTTTGAAATGTTGGACCAGCTTAAACACTTAGAATCTATTCCATAAACCCACTTTCATCCTCACTGTACAGGCATACCTTGGAGATGTTGACGATTCAGTCCCATACAACTGCAATAAAGTAAATAGTGCAATAAAGCGAGTTGCAAGAATTTTTTGGTTTCCCAGTGCATGCAAAAGTTATATTTATACTATGCTGTAGTCTATTACGTGTGCAGCAGTCTATGTCTAAAAAATCAATGTACCTACATTAATTAAATTGGACACAGAGAAACAAAGTGTGCATATGATGTTGGAGAAATGGTGCTTGATGCAGAGTTCCCACAAACCTTAGTTTGTAAAAAATACAATTATCTGTGGAGTGTAATAAAGCAAAAAAGCAATAAAATGAGATATGCCTATACTGACATTCTCTCTCACTCTTACATCTAATTTATATATTTCCTGTACACAGAATAACCAATTCTAGGGTCACTTTCTAATTTAAAGCACTTGGAATAAAAAAGCCAAGAAACATAATTACAATGTTTGATTTGTGTATTATGCAGCTCAATAATATTTCACACCCCCTGGAGTGGGATTCTGGGACTGGGGAGTGGATCCTGCCAGCCTTTATTAAGGGATATCAGTTGACTTGAATTATAGCTTCCGGTTTGAATATGGAGAATATGAGCTCCTTGATCTCAATAAGCTTAGAAAACTGGATAATGAGCATTAGAATAGGGCTGTGGAGATAAAAAATTTAAAAATAAAGAATGCACATTTGAAAAAAGTTCTGGAAACATGCAAATTTTTATCTTATAAATATAGAACTCAGGCATTTATTAATCTAAATTCGAAAATTTTCAAATGGAAGATTCAGCAAATTTCTCATTCACTTATTCATTTATTCACTTAACAGACATGTATTCAGTACTCAATATATCCTGTGCTTGAAATATATATCATCTTAGCCTCAAACAATGGGTCAAAGAATTGGATTGGATTAAAAAGGCTAATAAAATAAAGTAAAATTTTACAATAGTCTGGGATCATATGCCTGTAGTGATTTTTTAGTTTAGTAAGTTAGTTTCTTTTCTCTTTCTACCCTTTGTCTACCCCCTCCTCCACCTCCTGCCTCACCACCATCCAACCTCTGCTCTTCTCTTCCTAAAGCAGGTAGAAAGACCAAGGTATTTCTTCATCCATTCAGTTTGCCCCTTTTCCATGTCACTTTTTGTGCAGCTCTGGCTCTCACCTCGCTTAGGGAGCAATGCTTCCTCTTCTTGCCTCTTCAGGCTTAGAGGAGATAATGTTCTTCACTTGTCTTTAGTCGGTGAATGTCTGTCCTCCCTTTACTGGTTTCCTGACCTCTGTACATTTCTTTGTAGATTTGTGCCCACTAAAAGAGATGTTCAAGTCCTAACCCTCCTCTCATGAATGGGGTCCTATTTGGAAGTAGGATGTTTGAAGATGTTATCAGTTAAGATGAGGCCAAACTGAATTAGGATAGGCCCTAATTCAATATGGTTGGTGTCCTTATAAGAGGAGATTTGGACATAGAGAGAGCAGCCATATGACAGAGGCAGAGACTGAATTACCCCACACACCATGGGTTGCTGGCAAGCTCCCACCAGAACCCTGCAGACTTCAGAAGAAGCATGATGCTGACAATTCCTAGATTTGGGCTTGTAGCCTCCACTGTGGTGAGACAATAAATTTAATACATTTCTGCTGTTTTAAACCATTCATTTGTGTAGTTTGTTATAGCAGCCCTATGGAATGAAGTCAGGGCCTTCGTTACTTACAGTCCAATCTGCGTGAGTCTTCTATTCCCTACCCCAACTTGACTGATGGATGCATTTAGCTATCTATTCAAGTAACTGTGCCTGTATAGCTGAGATAAGTATTAATTTGTTACCAAAAATCTAAGAAAAATAATCACCTAACAGTTTAATATTTCAAAATAAATATCCTTAACACTGAGCATCAGGTTGTGAAGCTTATTGTGAAATGACTTAGCTGTTGTTTTAATTCATGTGTATCTATACATGCCTAAGGATTTATAGAGAGACAATTGGCCATAATTGTCTTCCAGGCAACATTGTGCCTGCTAGTTTCTATTGTCCAGAGGTTTTTAATGAACTCACATTTTTTTTTGCATAGGTGAGCCCTGACATGCCCAAACATGCCTCGGCGGGTAAATTAAGACCTTTTCATGAGAGATCAAATTACTCCGACTCCTTGCCTCACAAATTCTCTTGATTTACAGAATAGTGACAGAAAACCCGAAAGGAAATGCCTCAGTCTACAGTTTAGCAGGAAAATCAGAAGGAACAGAGAGGCAATCTGCTGCTTGCATCCCATATGGGTGACAATGCAATTGGAAGAACAAGTACTAATTAGTTAAGTGAAAGACTCCAGCTATGATTGCTGAAGATTTTAATTTTAGGATAAGCTGAGATGCTTCTCCAATGCTCAAGAAGTAGAAACAGAGAGCTCCAGAATGTTAACACTTATAAAATCTATTCAATAAAAACTTCATATATCTCAGAGGAAATATCAGGGAAATTATTTAGAGGCAATGCCAAGATTTAAGTAGTTTGATTATTTATAGATATCTTAATCTGAAAACCTCTGTAAAAATATTCCTCTGAGTAACTCTTTAATTATACTCAGTAAGAGTAGGTTACCGAGTGTAGTAGTCAGGGTCCTCTAGAGAAACAGATCCACCAGGAAAGATCTGTAGATATGAGACTTATAAAGGTGCCTCCCACAGCCATGGGAATGCAAGAGTCCAGAATCCATCGGGCAGGCTGTGAAGCTGGCAGCTCCGATAAAGGGTCTTGACAAACTCCATAGGGGAGAAAAAGTAGGGAGAGAGTCTTTCTTCTTTCTTAATAGTCTTCAACTGAATGGATCATCTCATTTGCGGGAGACACGCCCTCAGTTGATCACAAATGTAATCAGCAACTGTTGATGATTTAATAAACCAGCCTCCTGGTTTATCTACCAGCCATGAAATATCCTTGCAGCAATGGCCAGGCCAGTGTTTGCCTGATTAGATGACTGGACACATCACCTGGTCAAGTTGACACCAGAACCTAACCATCACATCAAGAATTGTATTAAAAGAAAAATACGTATTGAAAACTCTATAAAACCAACCATCTAGATATATTGCATGTATTGAACAGTGGGAGAGCATATTTCTGCCTGGGTCAGATGGCCATACTGAAAGCTGGATGAATGGTCTCTACAGTATTTTCTCTCTCCCTATAAAAGAAAAAAAAAACATTATGCTTGCTCATAGACTCACTCTTCGCTAATCTAATAATCTGTAGCCCCATTCTTTTTCTGGAGTAAGACAAATAAATTTCACCCATCTATGGTTCCCCAAATTTTCTCTTTCCTTTTTTTTAAAAAAGTAGGACATTTATATTACCTCCAGTCTCCTCCAGCCTTCATTCTTTGTTGTTATTCAGAGACTACTCACAGAGAATCAACAATCTAATTTGCAGTTTTTCTTGGTAACCTGGGTTAAAATTTGACTGTCAGGAGATAAACTCATTTCAAGATTATGTGCTCTAATAAACAACGCAACTTGAAATTCAATTCCATTTTCACTAGCATTAGTTCCAGCCTTTTTTGGACATCTGAGGCCCTTTCTTCTAGAAATTGAAAACGCAAAACAAGTCAAAGAAAAGCATGCACACACAAAAAAATTGAATAGTTGAACATGCCCTTTATCCTGGTTATTTTTTCCCCTGACTTTCTGCCTTGGGTTTCAATAATCTTTTATGAATATAGGAGACATGACTTTTAGAAAATGAGATTTCAGCCTCTTTTCTTATCCAGCCTTCTAACAATGTAATTTTAATAGAGACAAGACTGGGCCAATTACATTTATCTTGGTAACTTCGGAGTATCAGCTTTTGAGTTGGTTAATTCATATGAGAAAAATGTGTTTCACATGATACCCTGCTTTCTGATAAGGCTGACCTGGTATATTCTAACACATGTAAGCCCAGTTGCTAATGCGAACACAGATTTTCTGAAACAAATATAGTCTGTTAGTTGACAGCATGATATTAGGAGATGGGGTTGCATCACATTGACAGTGATTGTGAAAAGGTTTCTTACATTGAAAATCCCATTTGGAAAGAGAGCTTCCTTCCTGGATGTTATAACAGGGGTAACTACTTTAATAAAAGGGGAAAAGTCTTGGTTACACTTACAAATGATTATAACCTTTAAGTACTAACTATTCTTCTGGTTAAACTCAAGGGGAATTTAACTTACATTTTTGAATTAGGAAGAAGTGCACTCAATTAACAATCAATACTTTCTCCCTTTTCTTACTAAGAAGATATTTTGGATTCAGATATCCCCCTTACATTTACTCTGACCTTTCATATTGCATCTGATTTGATAATAACTGGGCCAGTGAAAGTAAAATGAGGTGCTTTACAATGGAATGAGTGGCCTTGGGAAGTTAAAAAAATGCCTAGCACTCTATTCATGATTTGTCTGACAGAGGTATATCCCTTTAAATACATATCAATAGATACAACCTAAAAAGTAGCCCAATATAGGTGCAACCAGGAGCTCAAAAAAAGTAACAGAAAGGAAAGAGAAAAGTACTTGTAAATTTGTGACACTAGACTTAAAAAAAAGATAAAATTGGAATTGATATCTTCTTATATAATAAATGTCTTCATTAGAGGGCAAAGAAGATAAGGTCAATATGAAATTAAGATTAGGCAACAGCCATGTGACTTCATTGAAAAAATTTGTAGAAGCACAAATATTCTTTCATGATCAGACATGAAAAGAGATTTACCCTCATTTCTCATTAATTTGATAGATAGCAATGTTGTTTATGTATTAGGCATCAACTAACTCAATTTTCCACTATATTATCAATCACCTAAAAGTTAGTAAATTTATTTTGTTAAGAATAGTATGAGTGCTCGTTTCGGCAGCACATATACTAAAATTGGAACGATACAGAGAAGATTAGCATGGCCCCTGCACAAGGATGACACGCAAATTCGTGAAGCGTTCCATATTTAAAAAAAAAAAAAAAGAATAGTTTGAAGTATATCCTCAATA
Source organism: Tamandua tetradactyla (assembly GCF_023851605.1). NCBI lineage: Eukaryota > Metazoa > Chordata > Mammalia > Pilosa > Myrmecophagidae > Tamandua > Tamandua tetradactyla. The sequence goes on from NC_135332.1 coordinate 153,387,844, forward strand.
TATCGAGAATAGTTTTATCCAGAAAGATCTGAAGCCCACTCCATCTTCAAAACTGAGAAAACCTTTGTATCCTCAAATTATAAACCTGTTAATTTGTGTGACTTCATTGTAAAATTCAATGCCAACTCCCAATACGCAAATTATATTTGATTCTGGCAAAAACAACGTGAATTACTTTTTTACATTGTCCCATTTTTAGAAATTATAAAATGGGGCTTAATGGTTTAAATAATTTTTATAATGCCTCAACAAATTTTAAGACTTGTTTCTCATAATATTCCACAAAGACAAATTCCTTAGACTATAAGCTTCATGCAGGAAGAGATCGTGTGTGTTTTTCTCAGTGACGTACAGTTATGTACCATGGTATACAGTGGTATACAGTGGTATACAGTGGCATGTGGTACCTAGTACTTGCCTGCAGTTCAGTAGCCATTTGCTGACTGCTGTTGATGTGAAAGCCTGGATACCATGAAATGACTCTGTCTCATTGCAAACAAGAAAATAATACAACATAACCAAAGACTCTTTGCAGTTTTTTTTCTATTTTGCAGAAAAATAGAATTTTATAACTTGGAGTAAATTTCAGAACTATACACTATGTTCCCTAACTGAATGCCTCTGTTCTCCAAAGCTAAATCATTTCATTTTGGATCCCAGGTTACTTTTGTTTCTCAAAATTTCAAAATTACCAGAATGGGAGTTGTTGGAAATAGCTTTTTAATTGGTGAAATATCAATTCTAAATACTTATAATAGGGTTGAAACATGTCCTAATTTCCTTTCTTACTTCCTAAATATCTTGGTGTAACTAATAGTTTGAGAGTTACATGTCATCCAGATAGCAAGATGAAATCAAGAAATTTTCCTGTCGCAATGTCAGACGTGAACCAGAGATAGACTTAAGAAGTAACTGACATTTTTGAACAGTTATTGTCCCACACCAGCTAATTATTAATTTGGCAACCACCAAGCAAGCACTTTCAACTGGTTATGGTTTCTTAAAGCACAGTCCACAACCTCCTGTGTATTCAATTTCTGCTAACACCTAGACTATTTGTTTAAGGCTTTCATTAAATAGTCTTATTTTTCACTTAAAATGTAAACTTTCCAATGCTATAGATTTGGAAAAATTGTACCAAAGGCCATAAAGAGAAAGTATCATAAAATTAAACATTATGGAAACCAAACACTGTTATTAAATTTTAATTTGCTTCTGCTCCATGCACTCTGCATAACGATCCAGAGATCCAGAGTCAGGTATTAACTATCTGTATGACAGAAGAGAAGTTTTTAATGGATCTTAATAATTCTTATATTAGAGGATTTTAGAGAGAATTAAATGAGATAAAGATGTCAGTTCTCCCCAAATGGATCTGCAGAGTAGCCAGAATTCCAGCATTTTTTTTTTTCTGTTTGAGAAAATCTACAAACTGATTTTTAAATTTACTTGGAAATGCAATAGACTAAACTAGCCAAGGCACTTTTGAAGCAACAGAACACATTTAGAAGTTTTTCATTACCTATTATAATTAACACAGTGGTATATTGAGGCAATGGTAGACCAAATGACCAGTGAAACAGAATACAGTGCCAGTAACAGACCCACATATATTCAGTCACCTAAAATAAAAAGGAAGAGGCAGTGCAATGCAGCGAGAAACAGATGATCTTTTCATTACACAGTTCCAAGTCAGATGTTTATGTGGGGAAATAGGTATTTTGGCTTTCCCCTCACACTATACACAGAATCATTTCCAGGTGAATTGAAGACCTAAATGCGAAAGGGAAAACAAATGTTACAGAAGATCATTTTCCTGACCTTGGTGTAAGCAAAGATTTCTTAGGCAGAAAACAAAAAAACACTAACCATCAAAGAAAAATAGTTAAAATGGAATTATGTTAGAACTAAGAATTTCTGTCCATTGAAAGACACTGCTAGGAGTGTCAAAAAGCATTAAGACAAAGAGAATATATTATAATTACATTTATCTGACAAACAAATTGTATCCAAAATATATATTTTAAAAACTCCCATAAGAAAAGTGCAGGCAATCCAATAGAAAACTGCAGAAGACTTGAACCCTTCTCAAAAGAGTATGGCCCAAGGGCCAATAAATACATGAAAAGATGCTGAACTTCATGAGCTCTCAGGGAAATAAAAATGAAAACATCCACTGTGATAGATGACATATTTGTAATATAACTACATTAAAAAAGACTAGTACCCAGAATATGTAAAGTGTTCCTTCGAATCAAATCAATAAGGCAGATTACCCAATAGAAAAATGGGCAAAGGACTTGAACAGGGCTTTCACAAAGGAAGATATCGAAAGTACCAATAAACATGAAAAGATGTTCAACTTAAGTAGTTATTAAAGAAATAAATTTAAAAGCAAAGTGATATACCACTACATAATGATCAGATTGCATACAAATAGGGGGACAAATTTACAGTTCTAACATCAGGAAAATGTGCAAATTAAGGCATCCAGAGAAAGACATCTTGACTTTGAAGAAGGCCGTCAGCCTCTGGAACTCCTCTGTCAGCTGGGAAGGCACGTGGCTGGTGTCTGCTGGTCCTTGTTCCCAGTTTGTTGCTTTCAGCTTCTGATTCCATTGGCTTTCTCCTTAAGCGTCTGTGGGTCCTCATTTAGCTTCTCCAGAACAAACTTTGGATTTCATCTCTTAGCTTTACATCTCCAAACATCTGTGTCTTCTCCAAAATGTCCCTCTCTTAAAGGACTACAGTAAACAGAGTAAGGCCCACCTTGAATTGGGTTGGGTCACATTTCCATGGAAAAAACCTAATCTAAAGGTCCCACCCGGCAATAAGTCTGCCCCGAGAAGGTTGGATTAGAACACGGCTTTTCTGGGGTAAGTAACAGTTTCAAACCAGCACAGTGTTCTTAGAAGTCAGAACAGCAATCGTCCTTGAGCAAGTTGAAGCTGGAAAAGGTAACAGACGTTTGCTAGTGATGTTTTATTTCTTGATATGGGCTCTGGTTAACAGGATGGGTTCAGTGTTTTAAAAATTGTATCTTTGTAAATACATGATTTGTGAAATTTTCTTCATATATATTAACCTTCACTAAAACTTTTAAAAATGAGATTCTATGTATGACGTTCTTAGAAATGCAATTGGCATGTGGTAAATTCTAAAAACATTAGCTATAATTATTAGCTAATTATTAGCTATTAATGATTTTCTTCATGTTATTGAGGACTGGATTGGTTTGCTAATGCTGCCGAATGCAAAACACCAGAAACCAAATGGTTTTTAAAAAGGATTTATTAATTCATAGGTTTACAGTTTCTAAGGCTATAAAAATGTACAAACTAAGGCATCCAGGGAAAGATACCTTGGTTCAAGAAAGGCCAAGGTCTGGAACACCTCTGTCAGCTGGGAAGGCATGTGGCTGGCATCTGCTGGGTCTCTGGCTTCTCATTTCAAACATCTTCCCCCAGGGGGTGTTTTCTTTCTTCATCTCCAAAGGTCTCTGGCTGTGTGGGCTCTGAAGCTTTTTAAAAATGGTTCCCTCTTAAAGGGCTCCAGTCTGCAACCCCACCTTGAATGGGTAGGGACACATCTCCATGGGAACCACCTAATCAAAATGTCCCACCCATAATTGGGTGGGTCACATTTCCATGTAAACAACTTAATCAAAAAGATCCCACCCTGCAATAATGAAACAGGATTTTGGGGGGTACACAAGAGTTTCAAACTGGCACAAAGACAAAAATCATTACATGTTTTTTTCTTTTTTTGCATGGGCAGGCACTGGGAACCAAACCCGGGTCTCGGCATGGCAGGCTAGAAGTCTGCCTGCTGAGCCACTGTGGCCCACCCTAAAGCATTACATTTTAATACTACTTTCCATGTGTTAAAAAAGGAAATTAGTGTTATAAAGGCAAGACAATTAGCGCCAAGCTGAAGCTATCTTATCGATATAATCAGAAGGATTGTAAAATAGTTGAAAAAGATATACATTTTGTCTTAAAAGAGTCAAAAGAACTTTAGGGCTGGGTCCATGGGCTACCTGTGACATCCTTAATTTATCAAATAATTTAGCTGCTTTAGGGAGACCATTGACAGCTGACTCATCCTGACAGGTCCGTCTCAATGAGTCTCCTCTCCTTATCAAGTATTCTCCATCTCCCTAGAGATTAATTTATGTCCATTTAACCTTAAAATTTGTCAAACAATGTTGACTTCTGGAATCATCAATCCCCAAATGTTTGAGAAGATCTGAAGCTCATTTCCAGGATGGGGATATGGAGTGGAGGATATTGGTCTTACTGAACAGCCCACTCTAGAACTCAGTCTCCTTTATCTGAAGAACGTAAGGCATTCTCCTACATTTTCATGGGTTTTCTGTTCCCATCTGCATGCTTGATATTTAGTCCAGAGGGAATTCTTTGACACCAACAACAGAAAATGTCAGTACTATGCTCTTAAGATAAAGCATGGGATAATATCTGTTCCAGTTGCTCCTTAAAATTTATGAAGGTATGGCTTCTCACCCACAGTTTCAAGCTAATTAGTATAAAAACAGAGCTAACAACAACAAAAAAGCAATATTAAAATAGGCAGAGATTAGCAATAGTTTAGGACTATTGCATGACTTTCCTTTATGTTTAGAAACTTTTCTCAAACCCTGTAGTTGTATAGGAGATGACCTAATCTACTTTGGGTTTGGTGTCAATAATAATATAAAGTATTCTTTTTACAATAGCTTGACAAGCTAAAAATAATGCAGTATTATGGACTCAGAAACTAAGGTAATCAAATGAATCATTGTGTATCAATTCTGAAGTGGACAAAATGGAAAGCTTTTGTCAATGAGTATTCACCTAATGGCTTATTAAAATTAATGTAATATTTTCTTTCTTCTTGATTTCTTAACTTTGCTGTTTGGTAAACCACTTTCTTGAACTCGTGGAGAGATCAGAGGTTTGATTTGCTCTGACAAGTGTGAGTGGCAGTATTTGTTCTGTGCTGCCTTGCTGGAACAACATCTTTTGGTCCAGCTTTGTTAAGAGGGAAACTGGAAGAACTAAAGCAAGTAAGAGGAAGAACCAAAGTGATGAGAGAAATTTCTTTGAGGCTGCTGAGATGCTCTAGCTATTGGAATGACTAGAGCTGGTACCATCATTAAGAGTGCCCATGAATGGCGCTCTGTGGGGACAATGAGTTGGTGAGGCTGAAAACTTTTGTGATTTCTTGTACTTATTGATCTGTCTCTCTGTCACAACAGCCACTACTTCTTAATTTTCTTCACTTGCTGATTCCTTTTGAATCACCTGGCTCTATTTTCTCTACCCTCTTACTGTAGTATGGTAAGACTAGCTAGCACTATGGACCACTAAGTTAAGCAATTTTCTTGCATTATCTCATTTGATCCTCATAATAACCCTATCTGATGTACATCATTACCTACATTTTACAGATCAGAGAGCACAAGGTCTAGAGAGGGTAAGTAAATTTTCCACAGGTCACATAGCCAGTCCATATGAGAGCCAGAAAAAAGTAAAAAAAAAAAATGTTCTTTAATCTTAAACCACACTCTTGTGGGTGTGAAGTCTTTCTAACGAGAACCTTTTAAAGATGTTATATTTGGTTAAGGTGGGGCCAATTGAATCCAGATGGCCCTTATAAAAGTGTTACTGGGGGCCTTTATAAAACAAGCCATGGGGTGGCGCTGGAAGCCAAAAGTCAACGGGACTTGGAACCTGGAAGAGAAAGGAGAGGACATGCTCATGTGAAGCGAGGCTCCACATGCCAGGAGCTTCAAAGGTCCTTGGCCAACCAGGACTCTATGGGTTCCCAGAGAAAGCAAGCCTTCTAGCCTCCAAAACTGTGAGCCAATATTCTGTTTAAGCCAATTCTTTGTGTGGTATTTGTCGTCATAACCAGGAAACTGAGATAGACACCACCTGTTAGTCTAGTAATAACCCAATATTTTATGCTTAAATTTCTTCCTGGTCTTGGGTACTTTTCAGTGAGATTCTAGGTTCCTAAGATTCGTTGATCAGAAAGGATGTAAATGTTGCAAGTATTAGGAGGACCTCTTTTATTCCTGCCTCTAAAATGGAAGGCACCCATTTATTTAGAGAAGTGTAATTCAGAGTGAATTATTTAGTACCTCCTGTCATATGCTGTTGGCACTAGCAGGGACCTTAGAGATGCACTTGCTCAAAGGTTTGCAAACTGTATTCTTTGGAATTCCCTCCTCAAAGGTGTCAGGAGCCTGTCCATTCAGTTCCCTGCCTCCGCTTCCACTAGATGTTACATTTTTACTGTTTTATGGTGGGATGATTGCATTTGAAAAGAAAATTGCTTCTAGAAAATGTTCAATAGTCACTCTACCCCCTCATCTTTTCCCTAATATGAAATCTAGTACCCAGGATGGAAAGAGATTTTAACAAACAAAACAAAACAGTTTTGTGTTAGAGCCAGGTACTAATGTCCTTTTTACTCAAGCATGGTAATTTTTCTCCACAAAAATCGTGGAAACAGCCCCTCTTTGAAAATGTATATAGTTTTGTGAGGTTTTTTTTTTTTCCAGTTGTACCATTTATTGATGGAATTAGACTGGAAAACAATCACAACAGAAGAACAATTTTTTGAATATAATGGCTTAGCTTAGTAAGTGAAATATTCTTTGAAACATACAAAAGATTGTCAGATGTGTCATAAAAGCCCTGGAATTTCTGTTAAAACAGCTCTGCAGTGATTTTCACGAGTTCCACTCCATATCAAATCATGCAGTTGTTTTGCGTGTGTGTATTTAATACCTGTATCTTTGAGTGTTGAGCCATATTTTAGCTGGGCTTCTTAGAATAGGTTTGTTCGTGATGAGATGTATAAAGAAAAGTATTATTTTGGTCAATAGGTGAGCTTTTATCCCTTGCTATAAATGAAAGCGAGAAACAGTTCAGTTTCTGACCATAGAGCGGTTTGCACAATACTGTATTTTTCAGTGAAGTTTCTTTGCGGTCATTGGTGGCTTAATTTCTTCCCTCTGACTTTCGAGAAAAGACAACATGCAGGTGAAATTGGCACTGGAGACCTTGGCGGTAGGCTCCTTGTTGAGACCATTTTAACTGTGATTGTATTCTTTGGGCAATAGTAGACTTGCTTAGGGGTTCCTGGCATGGGTTTATGTATGAATATTGTTTTTTTCCAGAGGCTGAAGTGCTTGGCTGTTTTGATAAATTTAACTAGTTAATCTAGTTTGAAAAGGTAAAATTTGTATAAGAGAAGGAAGGAAGGAAGAAAGGAAAGAAAGAAAAAAGGAAATACTTGGTTTGATCGAAGGAAGGAAGGAAGAAAGGAAAGAAAGAAAAAAGGAAATACTTGGTTTGATCCCTCTGGATAATTTTGGGACAATGGCCCTAAATATGTTTTATACATTAAGCCATTAAAATTTCAAGGTTGCTTTTACCTAGTACCATGTGGAAAAGAAACATTTGATGATAACTGCTTTGAAATGGTATGTGATTCATTTACATTGTAATTCTATGTATCTCCTTCTATGTGTGTGACGACACTTCAGAAACTCAACGCTCAATTTCTGTAAAAGAAAAAATATGATAAGCTAATATAAAACTCAAAGAAATGTTTCAGTTTGCATGTTCTCAACAGACAGAATGTATCTAAAGCAAAAGGAAAAGTTAAGATGTCTTCTTTGGGTGATGGAAAAGTTTTGGTAATGGATGGTTTGGATGGTGACGTTACAAATGTAATTAATAACACTGTATTATGTATTTGAATGTGGCTAAAAGGAAAATTTTAGTTGTGTATATGTCAATAGAATAAAAAATAAGGAAGTATATTTATTTATTTATCATCTGAGGATTTCAAAGGACTGCTGTTAAATGTTTATGGACCAAGACTTTCAGTTCCTTTGAATAGGGCAGAAATCCTAAACTTACTCTGGAAATTAAATACCCTAATTTGTGCTTATTGTAATTCCCCTCGTACTGCATTGATGATATTTCTTTACTGGTTTGTCTCTCTTCTAAGGCTGCAAGCTCCTTCAAGGCAAGCTCTTACCCCTGACTCATCTAGTAACTCTCATAGGTATGTAGTACATGTGCTATTAATAGTTATTTAGTGAATGAATGTATAAATGAATAAATATAAATGACTACACACGGAGCTTCTGAATTATTTGTACTTTCTGGTTTCCCTCTAAAAGTCTGTGCTGTATAGAATATTCTCACTTTAAAGTCACTTGGTGGCAGAAAGTAGATTTATAAATCCTGAATTCTTCTTCACTACTCTCTACACCATTTTAATGACTTCCAACTTGAACTCCAAGTTCATATATATATTGTAAATCATCCCTAATGGCAAAGGAGATTTCCCTCACACATCTTCACCTTCAATTAAAAAACAAAACAAAGCATACAAACCACACATACATATACATGAAAATAAGGCCAAGATTTTACCTTTTAAAATCCTTGGCAGACTATTCATTTTCAGAGAAAAGTAATAGTAAACATTATCTAATGAGTATTTGCTTGCCAAATGCTGTAGCCAAACATTTACATATATTATATTGATTGTTCTCCAGGATACTTTTGTGAAACTGACTCCCATCATTATTCCTGTTATATTGTTGAGGACATTGACATTCAGAGACATTAAGCAGTTTCATATGCCTCTTGCTTTGCAAAGCTTGGTTTCAAACCCAGGTGTAGCTAGTGTTATGTACCATGAACTTCTCTTGCTTATTTTGAGGTATGAAAGCATTAGGTCCAGAGAAGCAAAGAAGGAAAGTCCCAGAATGTCTGAATCTTATTGGAAATGCCTCACTGTGAAACAGGGCTGCAAGTTCAAAATACTTTGCACTTTGCTTTCTCCTGATTACCTGACTTCAGTGACTTTTCAACATCATAAAAAAAACACACTTGTACATTTTTAAAAGGCTTCCACTGGTGGTGTAACCAAAGCCAGGCAGATCTGGCAGTCTTCTTCCCACAACTGCACCATTAAGATAGCAGTCCTCTTCATTTTAGTAGGTAGCCCAATTTTAAGTTCATTTAAAACAGTCATCTCTTTTTTGTTAATTTACAAATTTAAAAGATCAGTGAAGTGTGAGAGTGAAATGGATATAAAAATACAAGAACATATGCAGGGGACGCTGACAAGAGTCAGACAATACAGTGTTTCTCAGCATGAGAGCTGCTATCGCCTTACTTTTGGGACATCTGTGCCTGCTCCAGGCTGTTTTAGAGAAAGGCTTCGAGCCAAACCACCACACAGACCCATCCTCCACACGTAGTTGTGGCAATTCTGCTATCCAGAAGCACCTGCCTGCAAATACAATTTGCTCAGTGATGCAGCAAGGAGCATCAGAATTATGCACTGTCTCCATCTAATAACACCTCTGCAGCCTCTCCACAGCAGGGGCTCTGCACAGCTCTTTTAATCTTCTCACCCTCTGTAGGAAATAAGAGCTATGAATTTCTCTTCCTTTCACAAATTGAATTGTATTACCAGGTAGCAATGGGGGCAGTGCCAATTGAAAAAAATTGATGGCAAGGCAGACAGAAGGATTCCGAAGTCCTCAGCTGTCTCCAAGAAAAATAATATTTTATTTCAAAAGCAATAACTCAATGAGGCATGAGCTCCAGTGCCGTGCAAGGACCCTCATGTTGTTCATTAAATCTAAAGTCGGGGATGGCACAGAAGAGACACCGCTCACTAACAGCCAACTTAACTTTGGTAGCTCCACTGACAACAAAGCCATGCCACCTTTGTCCTCTTGCAAATTTGCACAATTGCTATTCCCATGTATATTTAGATTTGTGCCTATAGTTTAATAACTGCCTTAAAATAGGATGTGGCATTCACCTAAATACTCCTAAGCACAGTCAGTAGGGTTGGCTTTCAGAAGACTGAGTTCAAGCTCCTCAGGAAGGGACATTGATGACATATGAATGAGGCATGTTGTGAAAAAGATTTTCAAGCAGCAGGAATACCACAGTTTGTTTCTAACAAGAAGATGTAATAAAAGGTAGAATGATATCTTTGGGATTCACAAATTATGAATGCAGTGTTCTGTTGATGGCTTCATTTCACCTATAGCCTTTCAATTGCCCATTACTGATGCATGTATTGCCCGTGTCATCACTATTATCCTAATTTACAAGAAATAGACACTATAATAGCTTCTCCCAAAGTAGGTTCCTCAGAATATTAATACTGCATAATAGGATTTTAGGGAAACACTCTATTGGGAAAGGTTTCTGTGAATCTGCAGGAGCCAGATATGCTCTGCTGTGTTTCTCAAAATTATTTTATTAAGAACTCCCTTTTCATATAATACTTGGAGGGATAAATACCCCATTAAGCTCATCCTTTGAGGGAAGGGCATGAAAAAATCAGAACAGCAGAAATAATTCAGGTTAGGACTTTTAAGGCATCGTAGATTGCTCCCGTCCAAATGTTAATATGGGAATGGGTGGGAGAGAAGCACAGCCTTTTCCCATTTGAGCATTACATTTTCCGTTCAGATTAAGACCTCCATACATTGATCAATCAACAAGAGTTTCATGCATAACAGTTAAATATCAAGCACACAGCAAAAGTAGCAAGCTGTGTCTACTTTGTGCACTCTTATACTCCAATCTGAGACACATAGTAGCCTCTTGGCAGGTAAATGCTTGTTGTATAAATGATGAATGGATGGCTGAAAGTATGGATGAATCTGCTTATGTTCCTGTATGATGTGATTGCCTATGAAAATGCACTGTCTGATTTTAAAAAGTAAGTAGGCAGTATCAGAACAGAGGTTTCTAAGCCATTACAGTGGCTCTGCTTTGCTTCCTCTCTATAACTTGTAAATAATGAAATCACGTGTATGTTTCAAAATGTCAGCCTCTGTTGCTGGCTGTGTTGTTGCCTTGGCAACATAGACTATGACATTATAAGCTATGGGCTCTCCATGGCAGCTATTTGAGTTACCCTGCAGAGTTCCACAATGAGATATTTTTGTTCTGGATCCCTACCTGCCCTCTGGTCTGAACTTAGAATGTGTGTGCCTGTGAAAATGAAGTTTATCTTATGTTAATTCCCTCTATTATTCAGGGCCTAATAACCCAGCTGCTAAATAATTATTTTATCCTCCTTCTTTATTTGCGTCAATTATGCACACAGTAGATGGCATAGTGCTTGTGAAAATATTCTCAAAAGCACTGTTGATCAGACTTTGGGATTTTACAGACTAGAAGAACGCATTAAACATGAGAGAAACTAATATATGCTTGTCTACTTTTATTATTGCTAAGAAAAACATCTTTTTTTAAAAAAATTACACACTATCTAAATTTTATTAAATAATGGAAATTTTCTCCCCCCAAAGAAGGGAGGACAATTGATTTTTTAAAAAGGGGCATGCTTTAATTTGAAGAGGGACAGCCTATAAAACATCAATCACACTATCTTTATTCATCTTACTAGATGGTTGAAAATTTCATCTTGGACTGACATTGTTCCACAAACACAAATTTGAAAACCTTGGTTCAAGAAGAAAATAGAAAAATGAAAGTGAATATAAAATTCAAGAATATTTGTTCTACATGATGCCAATGGTCTTTACATCCAAGATTTCTCTCTTGTTGGTGACACCAAGGATCCTTGAGCATGGCTTGGCTTGCCATGCCAATTTCCAGAGTCTAACTGTTGATCTTCATGGGCATTAACCTTCCCCCTTCCTCCCCTACTCACTGGTTCAACTCTACAATCTGTCTCTCACTTCCTTTCTCTTAAGAAAACTGAGGCCATAAGCCTGCTGATCCCATATCTACAGATGCTCTAAATCCCATCCTTCTTCTCCAGGAGCTTGGACCGTCTATAATTAAAACTTTCTTGAATTTTCTTGCCTTAGCCTTTACCTATTCCTTTCTCATTCTTCCCTGGTATAGAAAAGTTGTAAATTTGATTTATTTTGATCCATATTAACTGTTGCATGCAATTATTGGGACCCAAAGAGAAGAAATTTACTGTCATGCTTCTCACGGCAGTTCTCGTGGATCTTTAGAAAGTCTTGTGATTCACAACATTCTCTCCTTGAGGTCTTAGCAGATCAGGCAAGATCCATCCAGGTCTGTGCTCTGCCTGTGCCAGCACCTTAGCTTACACTGGATGGGGTAAATCAAGTCACAGTGGTACTTGTGGACCCAGCTGCATGTGGAGGAGGAGGAGACCCACAATGTTTTCCAGAGAGCCCTGAATAAATCTCAAACCATGATCTCTGTCTTTTGCCTATATACAGCATTGGCCAGAATCTTGGACTGGTGGGATTAGGGCACCAGCACTCTCCAAATGCCTAAGTTTACATCCTTTAATCTACTTCCTTATATATATCCATCCACTGTAATCAGTCTGGTTTTCACCACCCGCTGATTAACCCAACCACTCTGACAAAATTCACTAACATCTAACTAATTGTCAGTTCCAATAACATGTGCCAGTATTGTCATGTTGTACAACTTTTATCAGCTCTTATTTTATTCTTCCTGGTTTCTAACATTGTTGACCATTTTTCTTTGAAATTCCTCACTGGTTTTTTTCTTTTATAGAAAGCACTGTTTCTTAAGTGTCCTCATATTTTTCTGACCACTTCTGCCTAGATTCCTTCACTGAATCCCCTTACATGTTAATGTTCATTTAGGTTATGATCGTGACCCTTTTCTAAGTCTGTTACTTTCATTCCCATGACTTCCTCAACTACATGGCCCTCTAAATCTGAGCAGCCAACTTAGGTTCCTTGATTCCAGTCCCTTTTACCTTTCTGTGTGTTAAAATTCTCCCCTAGATAAATGACAAATGTCCCAAACTCTGCATATTCAGAGTTGAATCACTCATTTCTCTCAGGCCTGCCTTTTCTTCTCTTCTTTCTCAAGGCATTCACTTAATCACCCAAGTAAGTACCCAGGAAGTTATTCTGCACTCTTTTTACTTTTTTCCCCAGTGTCAAATCCTTTACCAAGTCATATCTAGTCTACTTCCTAAAACCTCTCTGACCTGTTCCATTCTCTCCATCCCACTATCATCCCCTTATTTCAGAAATTAAGTATAATTTCTCACAATTTGCATCCCTGTTCTAAAAATTGAGTATGAAAGGAATAGGACAGGTATGAATTTATGGGGGAAGAATTAATCGATGGATGCATTTATTTGTATTTTAGTAAATTCCAACAAATTCTTTTGTTTCTATTCCCTTGCTGTTTCACTTGAAATGTTTTAGACAACGAAATGGCAGCATTCAACATCCAGCTTGACACCTCTTCTCTGTTCTAATGGCTCTATTTTTTGTTTGTTTTTTGTTTCTTCAGATTTTTTACTTTAAAATTTAGATTGATATATTTTAAGCCAAATGAGGAGCTCTAGAGATCATCTAGCCCAACTTCATACTTTTGATAGGATATCTGGGGGTCAGTTTATTTTCTCCCTCTCGTTACTTATTTCCAAGCAATCAACAATTTCTGCTTATTTTGCTTCTAAAATAGCATAAGAATTAGCAAAATATCTATCTACATACATATTTTTACAATTAATGTTCCATAAAATTTCCTGTAGGTGTTAAGATTTGACTATAATAATTAATAATTTAAGTGTTGAAAGGCAACTATTTTATAGTGAGAATTTTTGTTGTTTGCTTGTCCAGAAGGTGAAATGTGTGATGTCAGTAGGTTATAAAAGGTAATTTAGCAAAACAGATTGCAGATCCAGAAAGTTCAACCTCTTAAGGTGTTAGGGACAGTACCTAGATTGGATTAATCACATCTCAGGAACAGGGATTTGAAATACAGAAAATAGAATTTTTTTAATTATCCAAGGATGATCTGAAAAAGGAAAATAGCTCATTCCAAATTGACAGGAACATTCCTCTCAGCAGCTATGTGCATTCTCTCACTGTGGATAAGCCACATGGGTAGCCAGCATAAAATCAAAGTTTTGCCTGTTCAGGATAGAAACAGAACAAGGGGTTTTAGGTGATCTTAAAAAGTCTCTGGAGTGGGGTAACCTGAAGCACTCCTTTCCAATGTAGGGACAGCCGTCAAGGAGACGGTGTCTGGGTTCATTGTCCAAAACTCCCTGCATGGATAACGATTTTGGTTTCTTCTTTTCAAGACTCCAACTTTCCTCTGTGGCAATATATACCATATGTTCATATGTAAAACAGCATGCAGTTGAACTCCATGTTAGTTCAGTCTGGAGATCACACCTGATCGAGATTAATGTAGCTTCATCTGCTTCCTGCGTGTGATTGGATTGCAAGTTGGCAGGAGGAGATGGTGCTGAGGGACTCGAGTCCTGCCCATTTCCTTGGCCCCTAATGCGTCAGATCTCTCATATTATGGATGTGTTTTACTACTTAAACTTTCAGAGGACACATTTTCTTTTAGGTTTGGAGATATTTCACTTCAGGGCTACTGATATTCCTTCATTGTCTTTCTCTTTTCTTGTAAAACAATGTACTTCACTATGTATTTCAGTATATATAAAGAGCATAAATTGACCTGCAGCCTCATCAAAACCTTGACATATTATTTACATTCTGTAAAACAAAGGAAACTAGTTCATGCAATTAAATAACCATAGTTATATATTTACAAAGAAGATTTATATTTAAATCCATATTGCTAAATTAACAGCCATCTCTCTCCATTAAAAAAATCACACTTGGTTAAGAGTTTATCCAACCATCTAGTAGCTGTGTATGATTTTTTTTTTTTGCATGGGCAGGCTCTGGAAATCTAACGCAGGTCTCCAGCATGGCAGGTGAGAATTCTGCCACTGAGGCTGTATATGATTTTTAATCATTTGTTCATCCTTATTCATAATAGGCCATTCTCAGTCTAAGAATGCTATCTAACCAGTTGTCCAAAAGGAGCAATCATTTATGCACAGGATGAATAGTTCATGCAATGAAGGGCAATTTGGCCAAGCACTACATGCCTGAGATGAGTGATGTTTTGGTTTGTAAAAGCAGCTGGAATGCCCTATACCAGAAATGGAATGGCCTTTAAAAAGGGAATTTATTAAGTTATAAGTTTACAATTCTAAGGCCATATACAATGTCCAAACTAAGGCATCCAGAGAAAGATACCTTGACTCAAGAAAGGCCAATGTCTATCATATGGGGTGACACGTATCTGCTTGTCCTTGTTCTCAGTTCCATTGGGTCTTCGCTTATCTCCTCTGGGACACAACTCTGGGTTCTGACTTGCTTAGCATCTCCCTGGAAGACACATGGTGATATCTGCTGGCTCTGCATCTCCAATGTCTCTAACTAAGCATCTGTGTCAATACTGAAGCAACTGAACTTTCTACAAGGTGTTGCCTCTTTTGAAAAGCTACAGTAAACTAATCAAGACCCACCTTGAGCGGGCGAATCACATCTCCATCTAATCAAAAGGTCACACCCACAATTGGGTGTATGACATCTCCATGAAACAGTCCAATCAAAGTTTCCACCCCATGATATTGAATCAGGATTAAAGGAAACATTGCTGCCCCCACAAATTTGAATCGGAATTAAAACATGTCTTATCTGGGGTACATAATAGTTTCAAACCAGCATAGGTGACAATTCCAAGACAAATTACTTTCCAGTCTTCGTCCCCTCAAAAATTTTTTCTAGACTTGTGTCATGGAAGATAAGAAATCTTGACAAAATAAATCAATGTTTTTCCAAGATGTGACAGAATATAACCAAAGGTAGCAAAGGAACAGGATTGAAAGCATAAAATACATTCCATCTAGGTAGAATTGATTTATCTTCAAAATAGAACCTGCAGAGAAAAGATCAGATGTACCACTTTTGATCTATTCTTCTGGCACTTAGGCAGCCACTGTAACCCTGGGTGTCCAATTCACTAATGCAAATGGAAAGAGTTTGATATTTGAGAAAGAAAGATCTGCAGCCATGATGAGGATCTGAATTCTCCACTGGCTACCTGCCTTGGACTCCTGAGGGAAAGGCAGAGAGGGCAAATTGGGACCACTGTGTGTGTATGAGTATGTGTTTGCTTGTTTTACAACAGGACTGTGGAGTCAGGTTTCTATGTGAGACCCGTGGTGTGGGCATGTGTCTTGAGATCTGGTTGTCCTTCTGGCCTAACACCTGGTTGGGGAAATATATTTATAAACACAGTCTTCTCCCAACCTAAAAAACCTTGCCACAAAGGTAGGAGAGAAAGAAAAGCAATTTTGTTATTGAATAAGTATTACCAGAATTGACCCATCACAGGCAATTTGCAAATGCAGAAAGAGCGCTTACCCTTTTTATGTGGCTAAACTGATACAATCCATTATCTATTACATACACATTGCCAAGATATTTCAGAGCTAGGTTTACAGTTCAGAGCCAGGAAACCTGGAGAAGTTTTGCTAATTTCTTCCTTGGATAAATGGAGGTGGGGGCAATATCTTCATTGACTACATTTCAAAAGGATAAAGAGAGAATTTATAATTAAAGGTTTTCTAAAGACTAAGAGATGGAAGGAAGGAGGAAGACTCTTCCCTTAGATTCCACAAGGAGAATTAAATCTTTTGTGTTTCTAAATTTGTTTCTGCCCTTACACCCTCAGACCACTGTTTCCCAAATTTGGTGTCCCATGGAACACTGTTTAGCAGGAAAGACATGAATTATGTTCAGTGCTCAGACAAGTTTGGTAAATAGTATTAAACAAAGGAAAGAAAACTTCTTTAGGACTTTACAAAGACATTGAAGTGCAAATGTTCACAGCATATGTATTAAGTTCTCTTTCACTCCAGAAACCTTTTTAAACTTTAGAATTTCCTTTACTATCTAAGTAAAGCATTCTGTAAAACAGTGTGGGACCTTTTTAGTTAGAGTAAACTCTAGGCTCTTGACACCCTTTACCCGAGTCTCATCCCCATATTGGTCCCTGAGGCTGTGATTCTCAGGAGCAAGGGCAAATTGGAACCAAACCAAGCTGTCCACCCTGAGGCTTCCCTGTTCAGCCAGTACCAGCAGATCATCAACCTGTTCTTATTATATGTCTGCAGAAAGAGAGACAAAGTATCTCAATACCCCAAAGAGGAAATTCAAAGATGTAAAGGGCACACCCACAGAAATAAGGGCTTTTAAACTCTTTTCTTCATGTTGAATATCCACCCCCAAGGACTGTGGAGCTTGACTTGGCCCAGACCAGCCCCCCTCCTGCAGTTCTCCTCTACTGGGACAAAGTATGGTCTGGGGGGATAGGGAGTTTTTAGCATCCCCTGCTGGTTAGAATGCTGCTACAACAAATGTATTCTTTCTCAATAACTAGTTAACAGCTATCTGTATGGTACTACTCTAACAACACAATGCCAACTATACAGTTTACAGAGAGTTTTTAATGATAGTTTATTTAATTAATATTTTCTTTCAATAAGGGACCCAAAAATAAGGCATGAAGAGGAGCTCTGAAATGAGTATGGTCTAACTGAAACATTGAAGAATGTTCTATCAGAAACATTAAAGAATGTTTTGTAGGCAGCAGGGCTCATTTAATGCCTCAGTTACAAAGAGTGCCTGCTGGCACGCAATGTTCAAGCTTCTTACAGATTGGCAGAAAAAATAATTATTGTGACTCTGCTGTGCAAGAGGTGCATGGAAGCAAAGTCACGCAGGACTTCATTTCCAATAAAGTCTCTTAAAGATATCCAGGAGGGCAGCAGCTAAGCACTAAATTTTATCCTTTATTCAGCCTGATAGGTCACAAGGAGTCCTTCTTTATGGATTATTTTTTCTTAGTAATCAATGGGACCTATAATGTAAGGCAGGCTGGAATAGAGGGAAGTGGTATCAAACAGACCAGGGCTTGGATAACAGCTTCTTGGCTAATTACCTTCACCAAGTTCATTAACCTTGCCCAGCCTTAGCTTGCTAATCCATAACAGAAGGGTAAGGATGCTTAATTCAAATAATTAACTTATGAATATCATCTGATAATGTTTCTGGCTCATACATGTTCTATAAAATAGGTCTTTTCCAGGACACACTCAAAACAATGCAAATGAGCATATACCAAAAGTAGAATAGTACTAACAAGAACTATCAATCTTGTTATATCTATGGCTGTTGTCATTCACAGTAAAATTCTGTTGCCTAATTTGATCGTAAGTTCATTTCATGACTTATATCTGGAAAAGTATAGTGTTTTTTATGCCCTGGAAATGAGCTATGTACCTGACAAACAGATTTAGTAATGCCAATAGGTAGAACTACTCACTATAATCAGTGCACAGGAACTAAAACCTCACTTTAGGTAGTTTGTAAGATAATGGATTCATCATCTGGAAGGTAAAATTTTTATTTATTTTAGGTTTTATTTTTAAAGCCACTTTGAAAGCGAAGACCTATACTGTTGACCAAACTAGATAAGAAAATAAGATGAAATTGTAAAATATAATTGAAAGGCTATAATCAATCATTGGGGAGGTAATTTAACTGTTCTTGCAAATTATTGTTTGAACTTGCCCACTTAGAATCCCAGGGTAGGGTAGAATAGAATAGAATAGTTCAGCAGATTGCATTTTTATTGTGGCCCAGAGGTCATTATCCTGATATACCCTAACACTTGATACCTCGGAAATAGAGTAGAGGAGGTCTACAAGTTAAAATGAAATATAACCAGATTGCTCCAAAGCAGATATCTTCCTAGGATATTTTAAGAATGTTGGAATGTGGTTCAGGGTATCCTACGTCAAATAAATATTTGTTAGAAAACATATTAGCTGAGAAGTATAACTAAAGAGTAAGTGCCAGGGCCAGAGTTTAGGTAGAAAAATAGAACCATGATAAATATCTCTGGAATAAGGAGATTAATATAGGAGTTAAGGTTTACACAGATGTGGAGGAAGTTAAGCAAAGGTAGGTTAGGGATGCTGCAGCTGGGGGCCTGTGAACTATCGCAGGTGACCTCGGTGTGAGGCACTGGAGTAGGAGAAGCTGGAGCTCACACGGGAGTGTGAGAAGCCACTGATTCTGGTCATACGACCAAAAGATGGGCCCCAACATTACCTGTTAAAGCCGCTGCATCCTGCTACCATACCTTTCCTCTTCACTTCTGCTTTCCAAATCTCATAGTTTTCCTCCTTAGTGGACTCTAAGCCAAATCAAACAGGGAAGGAGATTTTGGGAAATCCTTAGAAGGCAGTGGTGATGCTGCAGAGTTGGCAACAGACAGCCCAGCACACCTGGTTACAGTCCATGCGGAGACGTTCTAGGTATCCCTGATGAGCAGTAAGGGTTTCACGGAACATTTGGAAAGATGAACATCTCTTTGTATTGTTTTTAGTATTCTTCCTATGAGATTATGAGAGAATATGAGAGGATAAAAATAGAAGCAAAATGACTTAGTTAAATAACTAAATCAAGAAAAACAAAAAAACGAAGCATTTATTGAGTACCTTCTATGTGAAGGCCTGTACTGGGTGCTTTATAGCTATTATTTAATTTACTCTAATCAGATGAGGTGCCCCCTCCACTGCATTTTGAAGGTGATGTAAATGTCTCCTGAAATATTTAACATTATGAAGAAGATAGAACCCACATTTGGTATAAACACTATGCTATTTCTACCACATTCCTTGAATTTGTATTTGTATTTGTAATTATTTGTATCACGTTCCTCGAAAGAGATAAAAATTTTGGCATTGCTTATAGTAAAGCACAAATATTTTAAAAGATTAATTCAAGTCTATGCTGTCATTTATTTATTCAGTGTGCATTTTGTGGCCTGCCTGCAGCAGACAAACTAGGAGAATCTGCATTTTAGACCTGCTCCCTGGCTGATTCTTGTTTACCTTATAATTTGAGAATCACTGATTTAGGTTTTCCTCAAACATCAGGACAAACAGAATCAGTTAAGAAAAAGAGCTAATTTTATTGCAACTAGTATAGTAGACTATTATTAAAGTATAGAATTATACAAAGATTCTTTAAAAAACAAGAATAGAGGCAGTTCAAATTTAAATCCTCTCTGTCGATATTGTAGCTTTGCATAATTGCCTTCCTGGAATTTACTCAAATGCTGTGATTATTTCCAATAAAGAGGACTGTCTAACAAAAAAAAGCAATAAATGTTGTCTTCTTTTTAGGAAAAATCAGTATTTGTTGTCTGAGGGGATAACATTTTCAAACGGTGTCTGGGATTGCTTTCACTCCCAGTTAATTGCGGCACATTTAGAAAGTGGCCACATAATGCAGTCTAGTAACAATGCACTGTAAACCATTTCGGTTTTCCACACAATGACCTGGGACACTCAGCGCCCTGGTGACCTGGTCAGTCTGCACTTCAGCTTACTTTGCAGTCATCACTCAGAAATTCTTGCTAGTCCTGCGCCTCTGGTTCTAAATTCTAAGTAGAATATAATACCTTAATTGGAGAAATGCATTCTTTTTGATAGAAGAAATGTTGCTGGACTGAAGCCACATCTAAATGTATGCACCAGCACAAGGAAAATGATCATATTAAGGGAATAACCATTAACTTCAAATACATGCCTTGGATGATTTAAGCAAGGAGAAAATTCCTAGACATGCAATTCCCTGTGGAGCTAAAAAATTGTGCTTCTGATTTTTTGTTCTGAAACCAGTAAACCAATACATTGCTTTTTTCTGTATTAGTTTTTTTTCATGTGGGCAGGCACCAGGAATCCAACCCAGGTTCCAGCACGGCAGCCGAGAATTCTGCCACTGAGCCACCATCGCACCACCCAATACATTGATTTTAAAAAAACCCAAGATGTCTGCACAGAATGAAAGTAAAAAAATTTGCATTCAATAACTAAGGAGAATATCAATTAATTTTAGCTAATTAGGTTTTATAATTTAGACACAATGGAAATGATTTATTTCAAGACTTCATTGAAGAAAATAAAAATTGGAAGACATTTATATAAGTATAAACATTCCAAATTGGAAAAAACGTAGGTCCATAGGAAGCTGCAAATATTCCTGCGCCCTAGAACTTCCACCTTGACTCATCTGCTTTCAGTTCCCTCCTGCAGTTTAGGCTTCTGCTATCGGGGAACCCTGAAAAACCAGATTGGTATTTCACAACCGCCTCACCTGATAGTCTCCTTAGAGATTTGCTTTGTGCTCATTGACACCATATTCCCTACATTCCTAAAGGATCTGCCTTTTTTATCATTGGCTCTGAATTTTCAGACTCTGTGCCTGCTTCCTTTTTGTCTTTTGGTTTTCTGGAATCCATCTCACCTGCCATTTGATATTCTTGATCTTTCTTGCCACTTGCACATATGCTCCAAGCTCAGATATCTGGCATTCTTACTACTCGGGAGGTTCTGTGCTTTCTCCAGCTCATTGAATCACCTCGCCTATTGTAGACACCTACGAGTTTAAACCTGATTCTAATAGACTTCAGAAAAACAATTCATTGACTTAAATAATTACATTACTGCTCTTTCCCCAGACTTCTGCTATTCCATGCATTAAAAAATGTTCACACCTTTCTTCTAAGGTAGCTTTGAGAATTAAATGAGATGACCCATGAAAAAATCCCACTGTCTATATGTAAAGTGCCAGTCATCTGGTAAGTACTCAAGAATTGAAGCTAAATTTGCTTTCTATTTTGTTGCTCCCATAGCGCTTTTGCACTTTAGTAAAATTTTGTTATTTCTCTGTTTTATGTGATATTTCATTTACTCTTCACAGATAAGTATGGCACTGATAAACTCTTTTAAATTTCTAGGATAAAAACTAGGTTCTGGGCAGGCAATGATGGTGCAGTGGCACAGTTGTCGCCTGCCATGTTGGAGAGCCGGGTTTGATTCCTGGTGCCTGCCCATGCGGCGGGAAAAAGAAATTGTATGTTCTATTGCATTTGAAAGCCTCGCTGCCTAGCATGGGCCCAGTCATGATAGTATATGTACAATGAACAGTTACTGAAGTGAGGTAAAGTGAATGGGGAGCTGGGAGGGTTTCAGTAGCAGTTGCCAGCCTGCCTGCTACACGTTATTCCTGACAGAGAGCCTTCCATGAATTAGTGATCCAGGACACCAGGTGGTCAGCACAGCTCCCTAAAAAGGGAAACCAACAGAATGAAGGGAGGGTTTTAGCATGAAAACTTTGTTTCATTACAGTGAATTCAAACTCCTTTATTATTTCCAAAACTAGGCATCTGTGTTCACAGCTTCATTCCAACTATTAGTGACGGTGCAGGATGGTCTGGGGTGCAAGGTGAGAGATAGTGCCATGCCCCATTCCACCTCCATCCTGCCTCTAGTCTCTAATAGTCCCAAAGACTCATTTACAGTGAAATCAACCTTGATAAGAACAAAGTTTGTTTCTAAGAACTGTGTCTCCAGTATTTTTTTAAAAATAGAAGTTAGTGAAAAACTATGAAGGATTTTTAAATCTCCTTGGAATCCAACATTGCAAGAATACAACATCTTAAAAGAAAATTTTTACTGATATCAGGATTCCCTTTATTTTGTTGCAATGCTGTTGGAATCCTGATAGTCATCGAAAAGTACAGACACCAGTTTAGCTTAAGAACTTTAGAAAATTTTGTTGAAGTCAAGCCTGCCTTGATTGTGAGAACAAGGCCACAGGTCTCTCAAGCCTAGCTTGAAAGAGTACATATTTGGACCAAGACTTATTTAAACATGCACATGTGCAGACATACACCCACTGTAATCACTGAAATACCAAATGCAACTTCACATGTAAGCATCCCATCTCATCACTGTAACAATCCATAGCTCAAGAAAATGAGCTTAATGGGCCCGCAGCCTTCATCCCCAATTTGACTTTGCAGGTCTCATGCTAGCTTTTGGACTGCTCTTGGTATCTTATGATGTATATTTAGCATCTGTCTATAAACATGAACATATTTTCACCTATATTGCACTACTCTTTCTTTTACTTTTTTTTTTTTTTTAGAGCGAGTAGGTAGGAAATTTACTAAGTACGCATGCAAAGAAGCAGCATGTAGGCACTCTCACAAGTAAAGAAAGATGGGTGAGAGGCAATAGGAAATGTAGGGTTATTTGCTTTCATAAATTAATTTTACTTATCCCCCTTCTCCCTTCTTTGTTTGAGATTCTTCCTCTACCCTCCTTTCTCCCCAGGGTGGTGCCTGGTGGGAGATAGTACATTTAGGTAGGTTGGTTGATTCCACCCTGCTCCATCGACAACCTTCAGGTGAGGGTTGTATGGCTTTGCTCCTCTCCAGGGATGACTCATTCAGGAGGGAGTTGCTTGGCTTCAGCTGGGTATGCTGCCACTGGGTGTTTCCCAGAAGTGGGGAGCGCCTGGCAGAGTGTCTGTGCTGGATATGGGCCCTCCTGACCTTGATTAACCATCCTTGCTGTTCAAGGGCTCCCATGCGTTTCTTTTCTCTCTCCCTGTTTAGTCTGCCTCAAATTCCCCTTAGAGAGTTCTTGCCCTTTAATCTTAAGGCGTGCTGAAGGACAAAGGTTCCTCTCCTGTAGCTGCTGGCTTGTCGGGAGATGTAGTCCCTGCCTGATGGGGTGTAGAATTTACTGGCTATCTTGTTTAAAGTTGAGAGGGGAGGAGTCCGGAGGGGTGGTTGGAACAGCTGAAAATTTTCTCATCAGCATTGGTTTGGTGGGAAAGGCTTTTAGTCTTGTTTTAAAGTACTATTTGTTGAAGATGAAATTCTGACGTATAGCTGACCACCTGTACTTTTAGAGAAGGCTTAGAGCAAAGTAGTATAGTTGACATGTAAATTTGGTTGTTTAACATTACACAGATTAGTATTAGGATATAATGCAGATAGTGAGGACATTGTTTAAAGGAATTTTAAATCGTTTTAAATATGTGGATAATATTTTACCTATGTAAATTTAGCTAATAAGGGTAGAAAATTTCTTTTAATTATTATAATATTGTTAAACACCTTCTATGTAATGTTAAACTATTTTTTTTTTTTTTTTTTTTTTTTTTTTTAAAGGAAAGACAGAGAGAAGGAAGGAAGGATAGAAGGAAGGAAGGAAGGAAGAAAGGGAAACATTTTTAAACATTTTCTTGTTTTATTGTATTCTGTTTCTCCGTTTTTGTTACATGGGCTGGGGCCGGGAATCGAACCGAGGTCCTCCGGCATAGCAGGCAAGCACTTTGCCCGCTGAGCCACCGCGGCCCGCCAGTTAAACTATTTTAGCACCTCACTTTTACAAGGTAAGAGAATAAATCCTTATAAGATTTTTTTTAAGTGAGACAGCCTATTTCCGTAATGAAGGATAAGGTTAACAGACACTAAGAGAGTATATTAACTTGTTTTTTAGATGGTGTTCAAATAGTTGAGAAAAACTATAACATTTCATCAAGAGCAGTTTAACTTAGAGAGCAGCATTGACTGACAGAATTCATTTTTATAAACTTTCCATAGCTTTTTGTAGTTAGCAGTCACTATAAACAAAACTTATGTTTTTAAAACTTTCTACAACTTTCCCTATCTATCTAGGGCTAAGATTTTCTGCAATTTTTTATATTTACTTAGGACTTTTGGTAATGATTATTAAATTTACTTTCTTGAACTTTTCTGTGGCTTTCCATATCCATATGCATTCAGTTAATAATGATTACAATAAAATCACTTGTATATTAGGAATATGTTAGTTTACAAAGTTAACATATTACAAGACTGTACTTTGAGGCAGTTGGAGGCTAGTAAAGTCTGCTGCTAAGGTATTTTTTAAAGATATAGGGATTATTTTGAAACTTTTGGGGCAGCACTGTTTGAGTAGATTGGGAATTTTATTATTAAGCTTTTGCCATTTAAAAGCAAATAGGTATTGAGAGTTAGGGTGAAGAGGGATATTAAAAATTAGTTTTTAAGATTTTAGGACTGAGAACTTGAATGCAGTTAGGGGTTATTTCTGGGCTAGTCTTGGGATGCTTTCATCCCATACAGACAGGTTTATTTGCTTAAAGATTCTCTGGGTTGCCAAGAGCTGCAATCTAGCAGGGGCCTCAGGGCAAACAAAGCCTAAACACTAGCTGGGTTTATTAGTCTTAAATTGGTCCCCAAGGAGTGAAGAAAATCTATCCTTAGAAAGGGGAGTTGGGGCATTTGGGGTAATGAGAAATTGATGGGATGCTAGAATGTCCTTGAGTTTACAAGGGACAGGAATAGCAAAGGTTTTCGTTTTGGCTTTACTGTCAACTCCCATAACTAGGCAAATCCAAGTGGAGGGTAGGCCCAGAGCAGCAGTTAAGGACAGACTGGCTCCAGGGTTAATTAAGAAATTAATGATCTTACCTGTCCCATCAAGTGTCACCTGATTTAAGTTGGTCAGATGTGGAGTCAGCAGAGCCATGTGTGGCCTTGCGCATTCTCAGTTCCCCATGTGCCATGAGTAGGACTTGAGAGGTCGCTCTGCCCGTCTTCATGAGGCAGTGCAGCCTCTGGGCCCAAAGCTCATGCTGGTGGCTCTTAGGTCAAAGCCCAGGTGGGTTTGGAGATTGAGGTTTGTCTGAAGTTTCTGGCACCCTCTCTGCCAGTGGTCCTATGACACACAGTTGAAGTAAAGTCTGTGAAGTTTGGAGCTGAGTTTTGGGGACCCTGAGAGTACAGGGCTCTGTTAACCGTGACTGCTGTAAGCTGAACCTCTTCTCTGGTCTTTTGCTTACCTCTATTTGCTGCCTTCTCTTCCTCAGCCTTGTGGTTGTTCAAGTCAGAAAAGGCAGTTTAAGTCATTAGTGGGAGTTTGCAGGCCCATGGAGAGCTTTTGCAGCTTTCTCCAAATTTCAGGAGCAGACAGGCCGATGATATGTGTACCCAGCAAAGACTTGCCCGGGAATCAGAGCTTACATTACTGTACTTTAGGGCTTCCACTTGCCTCCCCTGGAACAGGGCCAAGCTTTCCTCTTTCTCCAGAATGATTTCTCTTAGCTTATTAAAACTAACTAATTTGTTTACATTTTTTTCTTGCTTTTTAGCAAATAAGTATTTTAAAAGGGGATTTTAAGAAGACTTTTTTTTTTTTTAATAGAAATTGAAGCATGGGTATAGCACAAGTGACAAGTCCTTCTCAGGTTCTTGTTTTGATAGAGAGCTATAGACGTTTGGGCAGAGGGAATTCTGACTGCTTTCCCTGCTTTTTTATAGGCTGGAGGATGGTATTGAAATTGAGAGTCCCATTGAAGGGCTATGCTTCCCCATCTTTTTTAGTTTATATTGACTGTTGGCATTTCCAGTTTTTTTTTTCTGGAAAAGGAGAAAGAGGAGACCTTTTGTCCTCTAAGTTTCCTGTTTTTTAAGGACTAAAAAGAACATAATTTAGAAGACAAGTTTTATATTTGGCATCAATGATTTTTAAAAGCAACTAAAGGAGCATTGGGGGTGGTACACCATTTAAAAGAGGATTATTTAAAATAGTTGCCTCCTTCCACAAAGAAGAGTCATGAGGAAAAATTTTTTGACAGTTTTCCTGGGCATAACTTAATTTGCAAGAGCCTTTCATAGGTTTCTCCTGCTATAAGGCTATAAACGAATTTATATGAATATAAGGGCTTCTTTTTTTTTTTTGCAACTTTCCCTTCCTCTTACAAAAGAGATATAATTATAAGATAGGGTCATAGCTTACTGTCCTATTTGTGGGTCAATGTTAGCCATCCTCCAGGTGATATTATAGCCAGGCAGTATGCTGTAGAAAATATTGGAGGAAGAGAGATTAAAAAAAAAAAAGGCAGATTTCCCTCCTGGTCCCTCAGAGTCTCAGGTCACCGGCCTGCCATTCTGAGCCCTGATCCCTGGGCCCATCAGATCAGGCTCCCTATTCCAGGGCATCCCCAGGGTCCTTGAAGACTCAGGAGATGGATGGCCTGGTACCATCCTGAAGCTGCTGAGCCTACCCACTTGTCTTCCTGGGTGTTTGGGCTCTTTACCTACTGCCTAGACTATTGCCTAAGAGAATAGTTGCCACAAACAAAGAAACTTTAGGGAGGGGATCTCTCTGGTGCCAGCCCTGAGTGTTGCCATGATCAAGCTAGAGGGAAAGAATATGTGGCAAGGAAATCAGGCTACTTTAAGGACATGGCTTAGTGTGCCTTTTAGGTAATCAGAGGGGTCCAGAAATGTATATATTATAGGACAGGGCCAGGAGTGAGGTTACCTCTGTCCCTTACCGTGCAGATCTTACACAGTGAAAGTGAACACACATGCCTATTCTCCCCAGCCAATGATTTCTTCCTGCACTGGGGGACACCTTCAAGAGAGCTAACAGCAGAACATGCTGAGACTTGAGACTTAGTAGCAGGTGAAGGTTAGAAAGATCCTGAGAGAAGGATGGGCAGGGCTACTCTTTACTCTGAAAACCTCACTTCTGGCTTTCAGAGGGAGACACTCCTATTGGAAAGTACCCCATTCCCATGGGCAGGAACCAGAAATGACTCCCTAGAATATTAAAAACCTTGTTTGGTACAAGAATCCTTCACCCAGAATCCTGTGTTGCAAATGATGGAATGTCTCAGAAGGCAGAGAAAGCTAGACAGAGGAGAGAGGAGATGCTCATGGAGGCAGGAGAGAGGACCTCTGCCAAAGAGGTGAAAAGAGGAATGGATTTAGCAGGAAGGAACTGGATACTCAGAGAGTATGAGGAAGTCTTCAAGAGCTGAGGAGAGAGATACACGCAGGGACTTGACTTGGTTCCCATTGGACTTTTCCTTGACATAGGGAGAAGCCCCCAGTCAAGTCCCAGAGGGCCTGCTACTCTGTATCTCTTTGGATCTACATGGTGTGGAGATGGGGCTCCTGCCACTTCTGAGGAGGGAGCCAAAGGCTCAGAGTGAACTGAGGTTATGTCCTGGGGGAGCCATGCCAGAGCCACTAGAGTCCTAGAGAGAAAGAGAGACAGGGGAACTTGATTTGGCTCCCACTGGACTCCTGCTTGATGGGGAGAAGCCCTCAATCACGCACCAAAGGGCAGTATCACCGTCCACCTTGAGCTTCCCTGGATCTACACAGTGTGCAGGTGGGCTTCCTGCCACCTCCGAGGAGGGAGCCAAAGGCTCAGGGCAAACTAAGAATATGTCCTAGGGGAGTTGCATCAGAGCCCCTAGACTCTTAGAGAGAGCAGTGAAAATGAGCAGATAGGAAAGTATAGAAATGAGCCAAGTGAGAAGAAAAAAAATGACGGCACCTGGCCAAGCCTCCTGGCACTTACCAGTCCAGATGTTTGGAGAGAACTGCCTCCTGGCTGGCTCACCAAAATATGCTGCCAGGTTCCCATTTCCAGGTTCTTGACTGTGCTATGAGAAAGCATTCAAAGGCACAGCACAGATAAAGCAAGTAAGTAGGAAATTTATTAAGTAACATCCAGAGAAGGAGCATGCAGTTACTCTTGCAATTAAAGAAAGATAGAGAGTCTTTTTCCATCTATTCTTTCTGCACTATTCTTTAATCTCATTTTACATCCTTTCCTATGTCTAGAAGAACTAGATCAGACAAATACATTATTACACAAATCCTACGTATTAACCTGGTAAAGGGAGAGGTTAAAATGCCATCATGTTATAAAACAAGGGAGTGTGCAGATTAGCACTAGCTTGTACTAATAGGTAAGAAATTAGAGGATGGAATACAATGAAGAAAAAGTACTGATACGTATTTGAATCCAGATCCTTACCCCTAAGTGGAAGGTCCACAGAGCACCCTAATTCTCATTGACTCCCACTCCTTCCTTCAGTGAGAATTACTTCTGCAGTAATGTCAGGACTTCTGCAGCTCCCTTTGTGTATATCTCTGTTGTGTATTGATGATGTTATGCCATAACTTGGGGGATGCTCCTAATACAATGTAAGGGAGCAAGGTTACTCTAGCCTAACACTTTGGTGCTTATATTCCCTGGTTAGTCTTGTTGTTACAAGTCTGTTTGAAATATTGATACTTGGTTTCATTGAAAAGGGAAGATGCCAGATAACCTCAAGGTACAAGAAGTATGAATTCTGGATAATGACCAGCTGTTGGCAAGGATGTAGAGCAACTGAAACTCTCAAACATTGCTGATGGGAAAAGAGATGGTATAGCCACTTCAGAAAACAGTTTTGTGCTTTAATATAGTTATATATTATACAGAAATTACATTCCTAGGTATTTACCCAAGATAAATAAAAAATACTGAATGTTGATAAAAACACTTCTAGTTGTAGGATCATTGTAACATTTTTCATAATAGTAAAAAACTGGAAACAATCTAAAATGCCTATCAACTTGTGAATGGATAAACAAATTGTGGTATAGCCATACAGTGGAATATTACCCAGCAATATGTAGTCAGTTTGATGAATCTCAAAAGCATTATGCAAAGTAATGAAGTCAACGGAAATGACTATATATAATTTCATTTACATGAAATTCTAGAAAAGGCACAAACTGTAGTGACATAAAATGTATCTGTGGTTTCCAATACGCAGGATAGATAAAAGGATTGACTACCAAGAGGCACAAAGAAACTTCTTAGCCTGATGGAAATGTTCTACAATTATGATTGTAAGTGGAGGCTATATAACCTTATATATTTGTGAGAGCTCATCAAATTGAACATTTAAAATTGATGAATTTTGTTTGTAAATAAGGCTTTTTTGTTTTTGCTTTGTTTTAATAAGGCTGATTTAAAAAAAAAAAGGAAGTAGTGATTTGCACTCTACTACATTTCTAAAAGAAAGCCCTGATTTTATTATTATGTGTCTCAGGGAGGATCACTTTGGAAATTCTTCCCAAATTCTAAGTCTCAATTCAAACTCTATACTTATATCTCTAATTACTAATGATAGTATCTATGTAATTCTGAGTAATTACATAGTAATTATGTAATTCTAGAAATAAGCATAGATTTAAAAAAACATGTCAAATCCTTGCAACTAAATAAGTTTCTGAAAAAAATTGAAAACATCATTCTAATTTTTTGTGTTATTTATTACTTAATACATGATAAACATAATGAAAAATGGCTCCTGGATTTTCTCATGAAATTCCCTGAAGTAGTATAGAATTATGTGACAAACATCCCCATTGGAAAGTCCCTACCAATATGTTGGGGTCCGAAAAGCCATTTAAGCCCCTAGTTAAGCAAACCTAGCTCACTTATTCTTAACCTATTCCTGTAAGATAAACAGGTCCCTGCTCCAATCAACAAAACATAGCTAACTTCTTCTTTCTGTTTATAAAACTGTCCACAAATTCCCCAGCCTCAAGCTGCTTTTGCTTTTGCAGGCAAATGGTTTCCTTGCTGGTGCAATAATCTTGATGTTATAAGTAAAATGCTGTAAACTACAACTAGACTCCAGTTTGTCTTTCAACAAGTTGGAGGTACCACTGTGATATGGTAGGTGCCTCTCTGGGTCTGTGGGATCTGGCAAGCGATCAGGTGAGGTACCCACAACAGTGGCTACTGTGTGACCACCATGACTCCACATACTGGAGGAAAATTTTCTATATCTGACCTCTGCAGCTTGCATTGTGTTCAATACCCTTAACAAACAAAAAAACAAAAAAATACTTTAGGTTGTAAAATATAACATATATACAGAAAAGTGATCAATTTCAAAGTATAGTTTAATAAGTAGTTTTAGAGCAAATTTCAAAGTATAGTATGGGTTACAGTTCCATAATTCCAGGTATTTCCTTCAGGCTTTTCTTATACACTAGAAACGAAAAAGAAATATGTATATAATGACTCAGTAGTGATAATCCTTCATTAAATCCTAACTTCGTTGTTACAACTCCTCCATCTCCTTTGATCATTCTTTCAATCTTCAAGGATATTTGGGCTATAACCATTCTAACTTCTTCATGTTGGAAAGAGGTATTGATATTATGGGGTGGGGGAATGCAATTGGTTGATGTTATGGGAGACTGGTACATCTCTATCTTAGGAACAATCTGGAGGTTTTAAGTTTATGAAAAATAAACTTAATAAGTAAAACTTTTAGAGAGTCTTAGAGACCTGAGTTTTCTTTAGGATTTTCCAGAATGGTTGGGGCATGGCATACCAGGGCAATTTGTAATATCTGGCTGAAGCTTGCATAAGAGTAACCTCCAGAATGACCTCTCAGATCTATTTGAGATCTGTTAGTCACTGAAACCTTATTTTATTACATTTCTTTTCCCACCTTGGTCAAGTAAAAATATTCCCATCCCACAATGCCAGGGCCAGAATCATTCCTGGGAGTCATGTCCCATGTTTCCATAGAGACATACATCCCTGAAAGTCATGTCCCACATTGGTGGGGGGGGGGGGGGATGGGAAGGTGAAAGATAATGAGTTTATTTGCAGAGTTTGGCTTAGAGAGAGAGACCACATCTAAGCAATGAAAAGCTTCTCTGGGTGGGTGGGGTGGTATCTTTATAAGTGGGTTTAGCTTCACCATTACAGAGATAAGTTTCATAAGTGCCAGCCTCAAGATTGAGGGCTTGGCTTATTAAATTGAGTCCCATTGCTTGAAATAATATCAGGAGTTTCCCAGGTGAGGAAGTTTAATAGTTCCATAGTTTTAGCCAGTCCTTCAAGGGACTTTGCAAATAGTTTTTTATTATCTGCCCAAAGTACTCTAGAATATATCATGGTATTTCATTAAGCTATCCAGAATCATCAGATCTCATTCCCTAAACTAGGTTACATGTTTTAGGTTATTTAAATAAACTGGCTAGATGGGTTGTTAGATAGTGGGCTACAGAAAATTAAACTTCAGACAAAATAAACATCTTTTCCTTTGGTCTCACACAGAAGTTGAAGTTTTAAAATACAGACAATAGGATCCTTTACCCTGTTACTTGATTTATCTTAGTCCCTACCAGATCAGCTTCCTGAATCTCCAACTGAAGTCTGATCTCTTTTCCATCTTCTTTAATACTTACTGTATGGAGAGGTGTAGAACTCTAACTCTGAGTCTTGGGTATCACACAGGTACTCATAGATCCAGGGAACTACCAAGTTATGCACAAAAAGCACAACATCTCAGAATTTAGAAATAATACTTTAAACTCAGGAATAAATGTGACTACTGTAAAAGCTTACAATTTAGGTCCTAGTTTTCTTATAAGCATTATCTAAATGAGACTATAATATTTGTCCTTTTTTTCTGGCTTATTTTGCTAAACATAATGTCCTCAAGGTCCATTCACTTCATTGCATGGTTCACAACTTCATTCTTTTCTGTAGGTTGCATGATACTCCATCAAATGTATACATGATAGCTTACCCTTCCATTCTTCTCAGTCGATGGACCCTTCAGCCACCTCCTTTCATTGGCTATCATGAATAATGCCACCATAAACATCAGTGTACAAATGTCTGTTCATGTCTTTGCTTTCAGTTCTTAGTATATTCCTAATAATGGGATTGCCTAATCATATTATGACTCTATATTTAACCTCCAGGGGGCTGTACTACTCTACTTCCTGACCAACACTGAATATGTATACATCGCTTTTCTTATCTTCTCTAGCTCTTGTATCTTTCTTTTTATTTATTTATTTTTGACTTTGTGTTTTTTGTTGAGATATATTCATATACCATATATTCCATCCAAAGTAGTCAATCAATGTCTCACATTATCCTCACTTCACTGTACAATGATTCTCACTCTCACTTTTAGGCAATGTTCCTTGCTCCAAAGAGAAAAATAACAGATATACATAGTCACACAAAAAAGAAGACTCAAAACAACCCATGTCCCTTATCTTACCCCAATTATTTACCCATAGTATTTGTATGATACTAGTAAGGTATTGCCATTTAATATAGTCCATAGCCTGCAATGGGTAATTTCCTCCATATAGCACTTGTGTTAATCAGGGTTCCCTAGAAAAACAGAACCCTCGGGAGAGATCTGTAAATATGAGATTTATAAAGGTATCTCATGCAACTGTGGGAACAGAAGAGTCCAAAATCCATAGGACAGGTTGTGAAGCTGGCAGCTCCAATGGAGGATCTTGACGAACTCCACAGGAGAGATTCACTGGCAGAAGAAGCAGTGGAAAAGTCTCCCTTCTTCCTTAATGATCTTCAATTGATTAGATTATCTCATTTGCAGAGCCGCACCCTTACTTAATCACAGATATAATAGTCTACAGATGCAATCAACTGATCGATGATTTAATAAACCAGACTTCTGGTAGATCAACCAGCTGTGAAATAGCTTTACAACCACGGGCAGGCCAGTGCTTGCCTGACCACATGACTGGGCACATTACCTGGCCAAGTTGACACCAGAACTTAACCATCATATCAAGTTATATATTAGAATTGAAAGTTCTGAGAAATATACATATTCTCCAGTATAGATATCCTCCCTAAACTCCAGATCTGTATATCTAGTTGCTACTAGATATTTTTACTGTGGTGTCTCAGAGCACCTTGAAATCAACATTTCCAAAACTGAAATGTCTTATTTACTCCCTGTATTAGCTAGGAACTCAGCCCAAGATCCACCCTGGGATTTATAAGGTCTACATGATTTCACTGGAGAATTCTTCATTAAACTAAACCTTTTCCACTAACCATCCTCCGTTTTATATTTTAGCTATACTAGATTTCTTTCATTTCTTCACATACTAGACTCTTTCACCTCAGGACCTTTGCCCATGCTATACTCTCCATGGAATACTCTTCCCTCAACCCTACCCCCTTTACCTGTTTAAATTTTTCACATCCTTCAGTTCTCACCTAAGACATCACTTCATTTGGGAGGCCTCAGGTCTCAGTGAGTAACCTTCTTGAATATTTCTATACCACACCCTCCTTCCCCTCTCACTCATTATCCCATATTGTAATTGTTTGTTTACTTGTCTGGATTTCTAGACTGTAAATGCTATAAGGCAAGGACCTTCCTTTCCCTTCACTGCTGTATCTTTAGCATCTAGAAAAGGTTATGTCATATTGAAGCAATATATACATAATGAGTGAACCAAAAATGTTTATGATTGGATGGTGAAAAATGTGGATGGCTTTTGCTTCCTTTTGAAATCCCTCATATTCTAAATTTTCTACAGAGAACTTATATTACTATTCCTTTAATGAAAGAATACATGCTTTAAGTGGCCTATTCAGTATTGATGGGACAGCTAAGACTTCCACATTATCCCAAGACTTGAGGTTGAGCTGAAGGCTAGGGAGCAGGCCCAAAGTTCAGGATTCTGAGGGTGAGTGGAATCCAGTGGAAAGGTGGAACATCACACACATCAGTGTTGAAATGAGTGGGGCTGAGATGGAGGAGCCCAAAGGAGAGGGAGCCTTTTAGGAGAGACCTAATTCAAAGTTGGGACAGACTATCCTATAAGACATCCTCCCAAGGAGGCTAAGCGGAAAGACTGCTCAATTGTCAGACAATTAGAAAAGTTCCTAGAAATCACCAAAGGGAAAGAGGAAGTGGGAAGAGAAATATGGAAAGCTTTTCAGAAGCAAAGATCACAACAATTCCCTTTTTGTGGGGAATTTACATCCTTAGAATAGATGGAGAGGATACTTTTAACGATGCTGACAGCAGAAGCTTTTGTTATGGTTCAAACACAACTGGAGTGGTTCTCATGAGCCTGGTATTCAAGCTACTCACTTGTCCAGTGATCTCAAAAAGGAAACTTATCCTCTGGGTCTTAGTTTCCTCCTTTGTAAAACTAAAAGATTGAACAAGCTGATATTTTAAGGTTTCTTTCAATTAAAATATTCTGTGTTCTGTCATTGTGGGATGAATTCCCCGTGGTGGTCAACAAAATAAATTTGTTTTGAAGGTATTTAGGAGGGAAGTGATTCACCTGTATTTATATCTGAAGAGCAGAATGGATTTTCTGACTGTCAGATCACACCTTGACACATGCTTGATAGTTTCTGATTAAACTTGTTTTATGTGATAGAACATGCTATATTTAAATTGACTCTAGTTTAATCTAAAAGCCATATGAATCTGACATATTTTCACCCAGAGAATATATTAGAAGACTTTCATTTGTTGCTAGAAACACTTGAAAGTCAAACACAAGTCATTTATTTTATGACTCATTTCCAACAACTTGGAAAATTACATTTAGTGATTCTGCATCAGTGTTATGAGAAGAGATAAAATGATGTAGAAAATATTGAAATTCTCTTTAAAGCATTAGCAAAAAACCACATCTAAAAGATTATCGTGGGTATATTCCCCATTGGCTCTTCACTCAAAGTCCATTTGTCTCTGAAACAGTGTCTTTACAAGGTGCTCCCCCCAGCCCTGTCTGGTATGCTGAAGCAGCCTTGCTTTGGAGAGGGAAGAGAGGTTAGGTCTCTAGTCTCACCCTAAGACTAGCTTACTGAGAATATTGTTCTGTTCTTTGTGACTTGGAGACAGCTACTTCTGCATTTGACATTTTAAAATCAACTTTAACCTTGATTCAGAGTATTCAAGAGCTCCTCACTACAATTTCCCTGACTAATCTCCTTGCCCTGGATCTGCTTTCTGGACTAATTTCAGGTTCCTTAGGATTATAAGGAGAAAATATGCACAGATTATCTTTGGTGATGAGGGTTAATGGAGGGAATTCCATAGAGTAGTACAGAAAATGATATTACATTGGGCCCATGACATTGGTTTTAATTTGTAAGCTGCCAGATTGCAATATACAAGAAATGGAACAGCTTTCAGAAAGGGAATTAATTAAGTTGCAAGTTTGCAGTTCTAAGCCTATAAAAATGTCCAAAATAAGGTATCCAAGAGAAATAGACTTGCTTTAAGAAAGGCTGATGGGTCCAGAACACCACCGTCAGTTGGAAAGACGTCTGGTGATCTCTGCTAGCTTTCTCTTCTCCTTTCATGGGTGTCCCCGGGGGCGTTTTTCTTCTGCATTTCCAAAGGTTGGAAGGCTGGGTGGGCTCTGTTGGCATGGCTCTCTCCAAAATGTTTTCCCTTTTAAAGGACTCCACTAAACTAATCAAGATGTATGTGGAATGGGTAGAGTCACATCTCCATGTAATCAAAAGGTCACACCCACAATTGGGCACACCACATCTCCATGGAGTTAATCTAATCAAAAGTTTCCACCCTACAATATTGTTGAATCAGGATTAAAAGAAATGGCTGTCTCCATAAGATTGAATCAGGATTAAAACATAGCATTTCTGGGGTACATAATATTTTCAAACTGGCACAGCATTCAAAATGGATATGTACTATTGTCATCAGTGAGCTCCAGAACAAGAGCTAAGAATAGTTTAGGAATACAACTCCTCCTCCTTCTTCTTTTTCTATTAACTTTACACTGACAAGAAGAGATGATGTAATTGTGCTGTATTGTTACCACCTGTGAAGACTCAGCATCACCTTCACTTCTCTTTGGTCAGCTATCATAAGGATACCTTCATCTCATGTACCAAATGAAATTGCTCGAGTTCAGGTAGCTAGATTGGTTTCATTTGACTCACAAGTCAGGGCCATGTTATCCTAGGTAGAAGAGAATTTCAGTCCCCTTACTTCTGAATAGGACAATGAAAATAAATAGGTACATTGGAGACTTATGAACTTTCTGGCTGATAAAACTGCAGATGAATGGAAAGTTACAATTAGTAAATGTACCACCAAGCCACTCGCCTCCTCCTCTGAGGAGTTGAAAGCCTCACATGTTGACTGATTCCACTCTGATATATTTAGAAAGACTATCTGTGAGATCAGGTTAACAAATCTGTTCTGCAAAAAGCTCTTGCTGAGAGTAAGCAATTGTGAAATTATGTTCACAAATTTTAGAGTGAATGTCACTCTATAGGATATTACAGGAAATTGATGCAGTAACATTCAAATTTAAACTATCAACAAAAATGTGTACTTTATGCTTTGTTGTTAAAATGTGGAAGCTTTTTAACTAGAGTCATGGCCAAAGTATCCTAAATTAACTCTAAAAATAAAAACAGAAATGTCTGTTCCATAAAGTTGAGCCTGGCCTCCTGCTAAAACCACCCATCTGAACGGTAAAATCGATCATGTGAATTGAGGTAGAAGTGTTGGAGACCCAAGAGTAAAAGAAGATTTCAAAAGATCTATATATAATCATCTGATTATATTGTGATTCTGATATAACTAAATTTTTCATTTTGTATTTTCTGTTTACTATGCTTTTTTCCCTTCTATTTTTGTCTCTGTTTCTACTTTCTGTTGCATTTGGTAAGTTTTCTTTATTCCTCCTTTTACCTTAAAACCAACTGGGAAGTTATTCATGTTATTTCTATTCTCTTAGTGGTAGAAAGAGAATAGAAATTTTTAGTCTTCAAGTTTTAACTTAAAAACAACAAGTCTAAACTTCATCAATAATTCTACCTTCTTCCATTGCAAATAGAATCTTAAAATACTATAAATCTGATCACTCTTTCTGTCTCAGAAGTTACTGTTTTCTATTATTTTAAATCCAAAACTATTTTTTATTTTATGTTATTCATATTTACTTATGTTTTTCTCTGTTTCTTTACCTATTGTTGTTTCCTGCATGCAGCTCTTTCATTCAAGTTTTTTTTTTTCTGAAATATATGGTTTTATAGTCCTTTGAGTAAGGATATGTGAGTAGAAAGTTTCTCAATCATAATATATCTGAAAATATCTTTATTTTACAATCTCTCTTGGATATTTATTTAGCATCTTAGAGAATATTACAGAGTGATAATTATTGTGGTTCAGCAGTTTGAACATATTCCATTTTCTTCACACATCTATGTTGTGGATGAGAGTCTGTTGTGACATCTAATCATTCTTTTTAGGAATTTCTCCTCACATTCCTTTCATTGTATCCTCTCTTTAGACTCTAGACCGTGTCTACATCTATATATAACTTTATTTTTTACTTATCTTGCTTAACACTTTTTGTGCCTTTTTGATCCAGGGACTTATGACTTCAGTTCTGGGACATTATCAGCTCTTTCCTTTTTTGAATATTGATTCTCACATATTGTCACTTCCCTTTTTCTTGTGAACTTATGTTAAAACCTTTAATTCTTTCTTCCATGTCTTTCAGCTACTTTTTCATATTCTTCATATCTTAAACTTCCTATGCTTTAGTTTTAGGCAGCTCTACTTCCAGTTTGCTTATTCTTCCTTCAGCTGAATCTTTTCTGCTGTTTAATGTATTGCCTCTCTGAATTCAATCATTTTTTGTTTATAAACACTTTCTATTGATATGTTTTCTCTTTCTTCTTTTATCTTTTTAATAATTTTAACCATTATTTTAGTGTCTCTTTCAAATTGCTCTATTATATATATATTGTTGTTGCTGCTGACCGTTCTCCACTTTAAGCCTATTGTAATTTGTAATTTTTGACTAAGGATTTAGGAGTAGAGGGGTTTACTTTGGCCCTATGAAGCTCATGTGTGGTGTGTGGTGAGAGGCTCCCTTGAGTGCTGTTTGTTCTGTTGAATCCCCAAGGGTTTACTCATCTTGGAAAAATTTTTGCATTAATTTATTTCTCTGATTGTCATTCCCCATTTTGAATGAATGCATGGAGCTGGCCTGGGGCTACAAATTTTTTCTCCACATAGAATTCAGAGAAATGGTCAGTGGAATCCTTTATAATTTATATGGTGATGGTCAGAGTTTTTGTATTACAATTTTCACAGGCTGGACAACCCTTCAAGTACTTGGATATGTAATAGGATATATGCAGATATCCTATTACTGTCTCTCTGCCTTACAAGTGTCCAAAGTCATAACAACTCTCTCTGCATGCCATTAAATCACTAGCTCACCAGCCCCTAGGGTATATATATAAATCATGCCTGGATTGCTATGGAATCAGCTTGATGCAATTGCCATTCTATAATTTTGAGTTTGCTATTTGTTTCTAGCACCTGGGAATTTTCTTTTTCTTCCTCTTTTATTCTGTTCTTTTTTCCCTAGCCCAAGTATACATTTTTTAGTTTATAGCTGAAGAGGGGCCCAAAAGGACTTTAAATGTTCCCTCTGAACTGTAATGAGAATAAATTATTTTCCAAAACTTAAATACAACTTTGAGAGGTGGTGCCAGAAGGATCCACACACCATGGTCCTGGGCTTTCCTGAGGCAATGTGAAAAGTGCATTATATATTCCTCGTTTAACAAATTTAGTTTGTAATCAAGTTAATATATGTTTATACTTTCAAAAGTAAAATAATACCATAAGGCTTATAATGGAAAACAGCAGTCTCCTCTTCCACTGCTCCCCACATTTGAGTCCTGTTATACTCTAACAGCCACCTTCAGCTCCTCAGGTTCTTCCTTCCAGTAGTTCTTCCTCAGGTTCTTCCTTCCACTATCTCTATTTATGTTGTAGATCAGGAAATAGACTGAAATATAGATATTTGTGTGTAGGGAGTTTGTTAGAGAGCACAGCCAATCCTGCAGGGAGTTCTAGAGCTTAATTGATTCTTCAGATCTATCCTTAATTGATGGAAAGGCAAAAGTCTTTATATCCCTACACTGACCATTATTTTGATGTGACTGGCCCTGGGAATGAAACTGTCCCTGGGAATGGTGTGTTACCTTAAGCAAGGAGCAGTTTCCAAAAGGTAACACAACTGAGGACTGTCAGATGTCAACATGCATAGCAAATGAGGGCTGAGGGCTTCAATTCCTGAAGGAGGGGGATGAAGAAGTATAACACAGTATCCACTGAATTCCATTCCTTTGCCTCATGGATCAATTTACCTTATATAGTTCATTCTAAGGACATGTCTCCAGGATCTTTGGAGGCTTCTTTTCCCAGGGAAACCTACAAGACAAAGATTACTGAGGTGACATACAATATATATATATATATTTGCAGCTGGTCTCAAGGCTACAACTGACAATCATCTCCCCTCTACTATTTATCAATTCTAGATTCCTGTCTTTGTCAGTTAGCACTTCTGCTGGTCCAGGTGGTTATCTTGCTGGGGTGATTCAGATTCTCATACCTGAGCATTCTGAGCCTCTAGTCACCAAACCCTTCTCAGAACATTGCTGCTACAATTGCCTATTTACTAAAACTGGATACAAATCTACCCATAAATGTTCTTATGGATTACCAGTGTGGCAAAATTTTTATGCCATGTTCCCATTGTGTACAAGCAGCCATATTTCCTCTTGATGATTGGGGTCAACTACCCCTGCCATGATGGCGATTCCTTCCTTAGCTGCTGTTCTGTTGGCACAAGGATCTCCAAATGCCAGGAACCTTCTTGAGTCCCCCTTTTGAAAGTGTTTTCTCTTTGGGAGCTAGGACCTGTTAACCTGCAGAGCCTGGGATTGCCAGGATGGGAAGTATAAATTTCTAAGTTGGTCAATGGGAGTGACTGTAATTGAGGTCACTTGAACTACTACTCCAAGACCCATGCGTTCTATTATTTGTGGTAATAGCACCACCTAATGAACATTGTTTCAGAGTGTATCCTGCATCCTTGAGAATGGTAACTGTCTTTACAGGGTATCACCTCCAAGTAGGCATCTCAGCTCCATCTTCCAAAAGCTATTTCATTGCTCTAGCAGGTTGGCTGATTTTGAATTGTGTGGAATACAGTAGGATGAGGAGATTCCATATTTATATGTCCACTACAGTTTGTTTTCCTGTAAAATGGATTCCTTGGTACTGTGTGATATTACGCAGGATCCTGTGTCAGTAAATCAAACATTTTATAAGCTCTTGAAGAGTAATGCTGAGCAGGAAAAAGGGAAACTAATACCTAAAATATATGGCTTTCCCAGTCAATATGAATTGTTATCCCTTCCGAGATAAAAGAGGTAAAGTTTTGTGTTTTTCATAAAGTAGCTGATCGGTGTTCTTAAGGAATGGTGTCAAAACTGGGGGCTCAATATTAATCTTTGTTTTTGGCAGTTTGGACAGTCAGTGGTGGCCAGATTAGCTTTAGTG
This sequence comes from Tamandua tetradactyla, assembly GCF_023851605.1. Lineage (NCBI taxonomy): Eukaryota > Metazoa > Chordata > Mammalia > Pilosa > Myrmecophagidae > Tamandua > Tamandua tetradactyla. The sequence goes on from NC_135332.1 coordinate 153,428,702, forward strand.
TATGGTATTATGTCCATACAAACCCTCCATTCCTGCCACCATGGTACAATGACTAGTCTATTGTGCTATCACTGGGTTCCTGATGAAGGCTGGCAGACATCAACTGATTAAGTATTTCTCTATACCTTTTTATGTCTCTTCTATGATGAATATTCCTCAACTGGCATTTGTATGCTATCAAAATATTTACACTCTGTGCTGCTCTGAAGTTTACAACCACATGCCTCTTCTCCAGAAATTCCTGATCTTCCAATTGTTCTCTTTCCAGGCTCTCAACCAAGGAGTGAAGCCATTTGCCTCTACTTATGTGTCCATATATATTCCTGTCTTTTATATTTTCATGCAAATTGGATAACCAGGTATGCCACCTAATGTTCTGCCCATTGAAAATATTTCCTCTCACCACTGTTTTTCAGGACCATCTCTGAGTAGGTCATACTGAAGCTGCCATCCATTTTCAGTTTTAACCCCATAGTTGAGCCAATCATCTGCAAACCCACCCTTAACTTTTTCCTCCTGCTTGGTGGTCCTAAGTGGGCATCTGTGTGTCTATAGACATGAACTGGATGAGAGCCACAAGTGCTACCTTGGTAAAGGAATCGGAGGTCTGAACCATCTGCTTGTGCAGATTACTTCTGTCTTCTGGCTCACTAAAGAGAAAAGGTACTAAAATGCAAAAACAGGATCTAGCCAACGTATACAGTTAGGAGGAAAAAGATCCTAAAGGTGCTTCTTCAAGGAGGGGTGGAGCAAAGGTTGGATAGGGAGATTTTGTTGATTTGAGGATATTCTCCTGGGACACAGAATTTGACACACTGACAAGGACACTGGGAGATGACTTAGCACACTGTTAAGGTGGCTTTAGTAGGTTGAAAAATACTGTGACCCACACTAGGTAGAAATGTCCGAACTGCTAAGAAAGGTGAGATTGCTAATGTGAATTATATCTATTGTTAAAACATATGGCCACCATACTTCCTTCTAATTTTTCCCAGAAACTCCTGCCTCATACGTTCTAAAGTGGATTGTGCAAATTAGCATGACATTTGTAAAGGTAGAAGAGGAGAGACCTTTATTCTCTGAAGGAGCCACATTTGGAGATTTCCAGATAGCTCCTGAACCACTTGCTTTTCTCCTGAAGATAGTGATAGCAGGCATTTCTTCCCAAGTTTCCTAGGATTCGCAGTGGCTCTGGACAAGCTCTTGAGAATTATCCATTTCAGTGCTTTAGATTGAGATTATGGAGGGCAGTTTCCCTGTCCTTTACTCCTTCAGCTCTTGGAATTGTGTAACCTTATAATTCTTTGTATTAATTAAATAATTTCACACCCAGAATATATTGAGTATCTTCTGTTTTCCTAAACAAACCATGTTGGACAAAATGGCTTAATTTATTTGTTTTAGAACTCATTAATTCATATATATTTGCATATCCGTTTCCTTCCAATGAGAGTCTTGCTTTTGGTTAACTTCCAGTTGCATTGTCTTACAGCTTACATCTATATATGGTATCTTACTTGATTTTGACAGTAAGAAAGATATTTTTCCCTATTTTTGAAACGGTGAAAGAATGGACAAAACTACCACTATTCAGTCCTACCTAGGAGCCTTACTATCATTGTGTGCTTGCTTAACGTATTTTATTTTATATAACCATTCAGCAATGCTGTGAGATTGGTATCAATATAGCCATTTTATAGATGGGCACACTGAGGCTCCAAGAAGCTAAATAAGCTCCAGTTGCTCATGATCATATAGGTAGTAAGTGAATTTCTTTTGCTAATTCTAGGCATCTTTCAATTTTATGTTACTTTCTCCTGCTAGATTAAGCAGTTTTCCTCATGGTTTGGTTGAGTTCAAGCTTCATGGGGATAAGTCTGAAATTCTGAAAAGGATGTGGAACTTATGGGAGCTCATATAGTTGAGGAACAGGATTTTGAAAAACCTGTCATCAGTGAGGACTCAGTCTGTATATGTGTGGGGGCAAGTGAGCTTGGAGCTGTTTTTCTAAAATTCATTCCTTCCAGGTGAGATCAAATTCTCTGGAAAGAATATATGGTTTGGGTAACCCTTTAACCCATCTATTTTTCACCTTCAGCAGCTGCATTTCAAAAACCTTTCCATTTGATTCTGTTACACACTGAAGTTTGAGAGCCACTTATCTATAGGATAAAGTTCAAATTCCTTAGCATGGCGTTCAAAGACCTGCAACCTTTTTTCTTTTTCTCTCTCTTACCTATCTCTATTATTTCATCTCTCAGTGTCTTTCACTTGGGATTGTGTACTATAGCTCTGTCAAAGTATAACATACAGCACATATATTATTTTAATGACTACATGATATGGATATTGTTATGGAAAAGTTTATTGAATAGAATATAATATCGGGTATACATTTCCTTTAATTCGCAAGGATAACATCAAAGTCATTCTCCATGATTTCAGTACATTTATGTTTGAGCTATTCCATTCAGTTCTCTATAGTGTAGAGGCTATAGTATATGTAGGGTTATTATGTATGAAGATTTCCCTGTGTTCCTAGGATAAAGACCAAAATCTTAATAATGGCCTAAAAGACCTAAATGATCTCTCTAGACTTTTCTTGGATCCTTTTTCCTTTGCTCTCTGAAACCCTGCCACATCAGCCTCCTATTAATTCTTCTCCTCTTTCGTCCTGTTAATTCCTACTTATTCTTGAGATTTTGTCTTGATATTATTCCAAAAATGAAGTCTATTCTGACCTTTGGAATATCTCAGATCCACGAAGATATGGTCTCTCATAACTGTCTGTCCTTTGTTTTAAAGGGCAAAAAATATTTCTTACAGTTTGTATTTATATAATTATGTGATCATATGATTGTCTCTCTTTCTTCAGATTATAAATTCCTTGAGGGCAGGACACCCCTCTCTATTTTGCCCAACACTGTAATACTAGCAACTAGCAAAATCCCTGCCAGTTAGGTTATTTTAAAAGCCTAAAAGTAAAAACAATACTTTTTAAACTACCAATATATTTTTCTTTATTTATTTTATATGCATAAGGCTATCTACTGCCTATTAACTTAAGAAAATTGCTTGTTAAGCTTTAGCAGCATAAAAAACAAGAAAAATGTGCTATCATCAATGGTAACAAATGGTCTACACCAGTGTAAGCTGTAGTTGGTGGGGTGGTGTATGGGAATCCTGTATTTAATGTGCGATTGTTCTGTAGACCCACAACTTCTTTAATAAAGAAAACGAGAAGACTTGGCAGACCTGAGATATAGTTTCTACCAGCCTTTTAGCTAAATTTGCCAATTGCAGCACATGGAATTATGTTTTTATGTAACTGATCATCACTTGCCATCCTTTAAAAAGGTCAAGGTCAACACTATGATATTTCCCATGATTTTGGGAAAATGCTTCCCAAAGGAGACCACTGCTGCCTTCTCTTTTTCTTTATATATAATTCATGGTGTTTGGCTTTGTTTTTGCCCAAAAGCTATAGCATTAAAAATTAATTAGACACATATACTGGAGATTAAATATGCTTTAAAAAAATAAAACATCCAAACTACTGCTGGGGTCATGGTCTCAGCCAAGCAGGAAGCTGCCATCTGGAGAAATGATTTTCACACTCTGATGATTGAAGGGGCCTCATGTCACCAAGTGTGACATGGCTCCTTTGCTTCTTTTCTAATTAAATGTAATTAGTTTTGATTAAAGATATAATTCTACTCATATCATCCAAAGAAATATATTCTAACAGATGGAGGAGTAATGGAAGGTAGCTTAAAATACTACCCTTTCAAAATAAAGTGTGACCAGCTAAAAACAGTCCTTATTTTAAATGCTAATGCTTCCTTAGTTTACATTCCTATCAAAATTATAATTTGAAATCCCTAGCTCACTTATTTTAAAAAAGAAAAAAACAAAGAACAATCTTCAGTTTTCTACTGAACAAATGTTAGTGACCACCCCCACACACACAGCCCACCCAAGACTGCTCACATGGAAAATTAAATCACTATCTTTGTTTCTTTTCTTTTCTTTTTATGAGCTTTGCTGTTGGCATAATCAACAGCTTGGGATAGCTTTTGCCAGTTCTTCAATTCAGCACGGCAAGTATTCCATGGCAGTTACAATAGAGTAACTGTGTCAAGTTTATCCATAGTAATAACTTCATAGGACACATGAAATTGGATGTGTGAGTGTGTGTGCACATGCATTTGTGTGTGTATGCATGTTTACATACATACATATATGCCTGTGCCTCTGTGTGTGTGTGTGTGTGTGTGTGTGTGTGTGTGTATCTGTGACGTGTGCTTTCATGGTTAAGAGCATAATCTGCAGACAGATGGTCTGGATTCAGATCTTAGCTCTACACTTACCAATATATGAAGTGGTACAATTATCTAAACTCTGTGTTTAGTTGCATCGTCTATTATAATACTAGTACTTTCCTCAAAGAGCTGTAGTAGGCATTATATGAGAAAAATGCCTCAAACTCTCAAAATAATCCTAGCATATGTTGAACATTCAGTAAATGCTGACTTTGTACAACCGATTTTTGAAATCATACAGACCTAGGTTCACTTATGTGCCATGTGATCTTGTAAAAAATGGGGTTAATGATTCTACTGATCATTCATTCATTTAATCATTGTTTATTGGTAACCTATGGCATGCCAACACTATTCTTGGCCCTGGGCATATGGCAGTGAACTAGATAAACATAATCTCTGCCCTGGTAGCTCTTATAGTTTGGTTAGGAATGGAGGAGATGACAAGTAAATAAGTAAAAATTTAAATAAATATAAAATAGATTTCATGCAACCTCCTATAGTGTTTGTGAGGATTTGTAAATTATCTGGCAGTGGACGCTGCCACCAACTGCATTGATGCTGAAGAGAGTGGATGAAAGGGACTTATAATCTGAAGTGGAAACCAACCACATAAATAGATATTTATTATACTGCACAGAAAAGCAATGATAACAGTAAGCAGCACCACTATGTGAAGTGACAGAAAGTGAGATCAGGAGAATTACAGAACTTGGGGCATAGGCAGTAGTAGAATGGTGACTGGCTATAGGGAGAAATAGCAAGAAGCTTCTGAAGGCCAGTTTTGCTCTGTAAGTCCACGCCTTCTTTCACTGCTGCCTGATGTATATTCCAAGTCAGTTGCTCTCACCACATTAGAGCTCTCCTAAAGTATTTTATTTTCTTCAATCCCTCTCTTTTCCTAATGGCCCAGGTAATATTTTTCTAGATGCTCTTCTCAACCTTTCAGAAAAGGTTACTGGATTTGTGAGCCCAAAGAAGCAGGGAAATACTAATCTGCTGTGATGTTTTCTTTGGTTCTTTTGGCCTCACCAGGATAAATCTTCTCTGGGTATGCTGTTTCCTCTTCTACCTCTTTTTCTGTACCTCTTTCATTTTGTAATATCAAATTTACCCTTGGGAAATTCTACCTGGTAGAATTGACCAATCACTCTGGCCTCCAAGTCAGACAATGTAGAGCCACCTCAAAGAGCTTTTACAGGAACCCCTGGTGGATGTAAACAAAGTGAGATCATTGAAATGAGCACATGGAGAGCAAGACCATCTGTATCTGGAATTTTAAAGATGTACCCATCAAGTTTTGTTCAAAACCTCTGGGCTCCTTTAAAAATCTAAAATATTTTACAGGGGTATCTTTTATCAGGCCCAGGAAAATCACATGGACAAATGCTTGTAACTTTAAGACTCTTTTTTCTTCTGAAAGATGGATTGGCGCATAAGAGTAATATCTTAATATCTTGAATAGAATTATTATAGTTTGTAGCTTAATATTTATCTAACAGTAAAAACAGGAGGATTACTTCCAGGTATATATGCCAGACACTGTACTCTCATTTTGGCCTTCCCAAGTTGATTTCAAGGTATGCATGAAACTGTGGAATTTCCCAATTTTATCCATACCTCAGATGTCAAATTGATCACTGAAGCCAAAAGGTGAGATAAAATTTAGACTGGAATATTTCTGGCTTCCATAAAAATTTAATAGTGGTTGATTGCTTGCATTTGTCATGTAACTACAGATATTAATGCCATGCAGAGTGCTGCGCTGAAGCTGAAATTATTTCAGACATAGAGGCTGAAAAAGTGATGTCAGCGAATTCTCATTCAGTTGATCTTGGTGACCATGTGCTTATGAACTTACTGAAGGATTTCCTTGGGAACAAGAAGTAAAATCAAATGGATCCTTTCTGTTGTCTTTTCTCTACCCCCATGTGCATTGGAAGACTCACCTACATTCCTGGTTGATGACTCCCAAATCTATGTCCTCTCCATCACCTGACAGCTCCCTCCTCAGCTTCATTCCACACCTGTAAATGCTGCCACAGGTCCTGGAAACCCACCTTGTCCAAAGCTTAAATTCATCATTTTCCTCTTAAACCCTACGCCCTTAACCTCTCCTTCAGGTCTTGGATTAATGCTCTACTATGCAGACAGTTTTACAAAATCGAAACCTCTTATTGCTTCCCAGTAATTATTTAATATGTGACAACATCCATATTCCAGCACTCATATATATGGACGACTGCAGAGGGGTAAGATTGAAGTAGACAAGATCTAAATATCTATCTTTAGAAAGTCCTTAGATCTTAGCAGCATTGTTACAAATCTCTGCAGGTGGTTGATAGATTTCTTTCTAGAGGGTGGGAATAGCTCAATACAGCCTATCACACAGTTGAAATATCAACATCCACTTCAAGTACGTTGGCCAGTCTTAGTGGCTCAGGGATGCATCTTTTTATTTTTTTTAATACTATTAACTGAGCACCACATTTATTTGAATTTCACCAGTTTTGTCATTAATGTCCTCTGTTCTTTCCAGGCTTCAATACAGGGTCCCTCATTGCATTTAGCTGTCATGTCTCTAGAGCCTCTTCTGTTCTGTGACAGTTTCTCATATTTTCCTTGTCTTTCATGATCTTGACAGTTTGGAGGAGTACTATTCCAGTATTTTGTATGATGTCCTTAAATTTGGGTTTTGTCTTATATTTGTCTCATGGTCATCCTGCAAACAGTTTTTGTTTTTTGCAAGGAATACCACAGAGATGAAAGGCTCTGCCCATTAATCAGGGCTCAACATGATATCGCATGGCATCACTGATTATATTAACCTTTATCACTTGGTTCAGGTGTCGTCTGCTAGGTTTTTTCACTGAAAAGTTGCTAATTTCCCTTTTCCATGCACTCTCAAGAATACATTTTTATGCTTGAAAGACTCAGGTTTTCTAGCAAATTTTGATTTACTTAACCTTTCCCTTCTAAAATATAGCACTTTCTTGCAGGAAAAAGTCAAAGAAAGCAAACATTTGAATTCCACTCTTCCTGGAATCTGACATAATCTTAAGTCATCTTCTCAACAAATATTGTTTAAAAGTTCAAAATATAATGGCAGTGCTGACTGTTTCGTATAGAACATTTACATCGATATGACTCATAGTTGTAATGCATTTGAGCTACATTGTCATTGATTGACTAGGTTTCCTAGAATTTATCAGTGCTCACTTATGGATAGTTGTTATGACATTAATCAATCAAGAAAGCACTCAGAAATATTGCCCTTTTTATACAGAAGGCATTTATATGAAGTTTTTGAAAAATTTTTAGCCAAAAGAAATATATCTAAACTGTAAGATGGACTTTTTACTCGCTTCAGTCAGACAGAATTATCAAAGTATAATTTCATTTAAAATTGTATATATAAAAAAGTCCCTATTGTCAGTGAGAATGTATATATTCAATGACATCTTTTGTTTTGTTTTTAATAACTTTATTGAGATATAATTCACATACCATACAATTCGCCCATTTAACATGTACAATCCAATGGTTTTTAACATATTCACAGAGTTGTACAGCCATCACCACCATCAATTTCAGAGCATTTTCATCAATCAGTCCTCATTTCCCCACAAACTCCTACCCCACAGCCCTACACAGCCTACTTTCTGCCTCTATGGATTTGCCTACTCTGGATATTTCATATAAATGGTATCATACATATGTAGTCCTTTGTGACTGGCTTCTTTCACTTAGCTTAATGTATTAGGGTTCTCTAGAGAAACAGAACCAACAGGAGTTATCCATAAATATGAGATTTATAAAGATGTCTCACCCAATTATTGAATGGGAGAGTCTAAAATCTGTAGGGCAGGCAGTGAAATTGGCAGCTCTGATGAAGGTTTGGACAAACTCACAGGAGAGGCTTGTAGGCTGAAGAAGCAGTGAAACAGTCTCTCTTCTTTAAAAGTCTTCAGCTGATTGGATTATTTTAGCTGGGGGAGACACACCTTAGTTGATTGTACATGTAATCAGCCACAGTTGCAATCAACTGACTGATGATTTAATTCACTATTCTTCAGGTTTATCAACCACCCTGAAATATCCTTGCAGCAGCGGTCAGGCCAGTGCTTGCCTGACCAGACAACTGGGCCAAGTTGACACTAGAACCTAACCATCAGACATAATGTTTTGAAGGTTCGTCCATGATGTAGCATGTTTCTGTGCTTCATTTTTTTAAAAAACAGTTTTATTCACATACCATACAATCCATTCAAAGTGTACAATCAGTGGCTTTCAGTATAATCAGAGTTGTGCATTCATCGTGAAAAACCAATTTGAGAATATTCTAAAAAGAAAAATCCTATAACACTTATATCCCCTCTCATTATTGATGTGTAGCATTGGTATACTACCTGTGTTATGATTAATAAAAGCATATTATAACATTACTATTAATTATAGTCCATAATTTGCATGTTACACATTTTCCTATATACCACCTTATCAACACCTTGTAACACTGATGTACATTTGCTGTAGTTCATGTAAGAACATTGTTATATTTGTACAATCAACCAGTCATCATCAACAACAAAGTTCACTATGTTATAGTCTCATATTTTATTCTATAACTTTCCTTCTAGTGACACACACAATCTTAAATTTCCCCTTTCAACCATAATCACACCCATAATTTAGTGCTATTAATTACAATAACAGTAATATGGTTCCATCACCTCTATCCATTTCCAAACATTTACAATCAACTTTGTGAAAAAGTCTGTACAAATTATGGATCAGCTCTCTTCATTCTCTTCCCTCATTCTATTTCCTGGTAACTTTTACTCTAGATTTTAACTTCAAAAATTTGCTCAATATATTTAGTTCATAATAGTGAGAACATACAGTACTTATCTGGCTAATTTCACTCTACAACATGTCCTCAGGATTCACCCACATTGTCGCATGCATCAGGACTTCATTCCTTCTTACAGCTGAGTAATAGTCCATCATATGGATAAACCACATTTTGCTTGTTCATCAGTTGATGGACACTGGGTTGTTTCCATCTTTCGGCAATTAGGAATAGTGCTGCCATGAACATTGTGTGCAAATGTCTGTTTGTGTCCCTGCTTTCAAATTTTCTGAGTATATACCTAGTAGCGGGATTGCCAGATCACATGATAATTCCAAGCTTAGCTCCCTGTGGTACTGTCAAACTGTCTTTCACAGTGGCTGCACCATTATACTTCTCACTAGCAATGAATGAGTGTTCCTATTACTTCATATCCTCTCCAACACTTGTAATTTTCTGATTTTTAGTAATTAGCCAATCCAGTGTTGTGACATGGTGTCTCATTTTCATTTCCCTAATAGCTAGTGATATTGAACATCTTTTCATATGCTTTATACCATTTATATTTCCTCTTTAGAAAAATATCAATTCAAGTCTTTTACCCATTTTTAAATTGGGTTTTCTTTTTGTTAAATTCTAGCACTTCTTTATATATTCTATATATTAAACCTTTATTGGATATGTGGTTTCCAAATTTTTTTCCCATTGAGTAGGCTGCCTTTTTACTTCCCTGACAAAGTCCTCTGAGGGGAAAAAAGGTATTTAATTTTGAAGAGTTTCCATTTATTTCTTCTTTTGTTGCTTGTGCTTTTAAGAAACCATCTCCTACCACAATTCTTAAAGATGCTTCCCATGCTATTTTGAAGCTGTTATACATCCTAGAAAATCCATGTCCTTTTTCCTGATCCAGTCTTGTGTAGGCAGCCATGTTTCTTTTAATCCTGATTCAATATTGTGGGGTGAAAACTTTCCTTGGATTGTTTCCATGATGGTGTGACCCACAATTGGGTGTGACTTTTTGATTAGATGGAGGTATGATTCTTCCTACTAAAGGTGTGCCTTGATTCCATTACTGGAGTCCTTTAAAAGATGAAATATTTTGGAGAAAACTTAGAGTCAGTACATACGGAGATTCTGGAGATGTAAAATGAAAATGCCCTCAGAGAAACTATTTGAAACAAGAAGCTGGGAGAGAAAGTTAGCATGTCCCTTCAAACTGTAAGCTTGTAACTTAATAAATAACCTTCATAAAAGCCACTCCATTTTTGGTATATTGCATTTCTGGCAGGATTAACAAACTAAAACACTCCCCAACAATTTTTTTCTACTAGTTTTATGATTCTCTTAGGTCTTTGATCCATTTTGAATTAAGTTTTGTATAACGTGTGAAATAGAGGTCCTTTTTCATCCTTTTGCACATGGATATCCAATTTTCCTCCTAGTACCATTTGTTAAAAAGACTATTCTTTCCCAACTGAGTGGACTTGGCAGCCCTGTCAAAAATTACTTGGACATAGGTGTGAGGGTCTGTTTCTGAACTCTCAATTCAATTCCATTGATCAATATATATTTTTTATGCTAGTACCATGATGTTTTGGCCACTGTAGCTTTGTAGTATGCTTTAAAATCAAGAATTGCAAATCCTCCAATTTTGTTCTTTTTTCTCAAGATGTTTTTGCCTATTTGGGGCCCCTTGACCTTCCATATAAACTTGATGACTGACTCTTTCATTTCTGAAAGTAGGCTGTTGGAATTTTTATTTGGATTGCATTGAATCTGTAAAGCAATTGGGATAGAATTGACATCTTAATGATATTTAGATTTCCAATCCCAATCTCATCTAAGATATGTAATTTGTTGGCATACAGTTGCTCATAATATCCTCTTATGATCTTTTTCATTTTTGTGGGATCAGTAATAATTTTCCCCTTCTCATTTCTGATTTTATTTATTTCCATCTTCTGTATTTTTCTTTATCAGTCTAGCTAAGGGTTTGCCAATTTTATTCATTTTTTTCAAAGATCCAACCTCTTATTTGCTGATTCTCTCTATTGTAATTTTTATTCTGAATTTCATTTATTTCTGCTCTAATCTTTATTTCTTTGCTTCTGTTTGCTTTGGAATTAGTTTGTTGTTCTCTTTCTAGTTCCTCCAGATGTGATTTAGGCCTCAATTTTAGCTCGCTCTTCTTTTTTAATATAGGCATTTTAGCACTATAAATTTTCCTCTCAGCACTGCCTTTGCTGCATCCCATATGTTTTCATATGTGATGTTCTCATTTTGATTAGTCTCAGGATATTTACTGATTTCTCTTGCAATTTCTTCTTTGACTCACTGATTATTGAAGAGTATGTTGTTAAACCTCCATAAATTTGTGAATTTTCCAGTCCCTCACCTGTTATTGATTTCCAGCTTCATTCCATGATGCTCAGAGAAAATGCTTTGTGTAATTTCAATCTTTTTAACTTTTTGAGGTCTGTTTTATGACCTAATGTGTGGCCTATCCAGGAGATTGCTTCATGAGCACTTGAAAAGAATGTATATCCTTCTCTTCTGGGATGCAATGTTCTGTAAATTTCTGTTAGGTCTAGTTCATTTATTATATTATTCAAATTCTCTGATTCCTTATTTATCCTTTGTCTAGTGGTTCTATCTATTGATGAAAGTGGTGTATTGAAATAGCCATCTATTACTGTAGATATGTCTATTAATCCCTTCAGTGTTACTAGTGTTTGCCTCTTATATTTTGGGGCACCCTAGTGAGATGCATAAATATTTATGATTTTTATTTCTTCTTGGCAGATTACCTCTTTTATGAATATACACTATTCTGTCTCTTTTAACAGTTTTGCATTTAAAGTCTATTTTTTTGATGTTAGTATAGCTATCCCAGCTCTTTTCTGGTTAATGTTTGCATGGGATATCTTTCTCCAGCCTTTCATTCTTAACCTATTTGTGTCCTTGGGTCTAAAATGAATCTCATGCAGGTTCTTCCAGTGTCTTCTTAATTTGCTTTATTTCATTTGCCATATTTTCCTTTATCTCTTTGAATTGACTTAGGAGTTTTCTTTGAATATCAATGATTAGTTGTTTAAAATCCAGTATCTTATCTGAAGTTTTTATTTGTTCCTTTGAATGGGCTATATATTCTTGTTTCTTAGTATGGCTTGTAATTTTTGCTACTGTCTAGACATCTGGTTTTCTTGAGTTTACTCTGGAGGTCAGTTTCTTTCTCTTTCCTAGGGTTTTCTTGTTGATTGGGTTTGTGCTAAAGCTTTTCTTTGACTTCTGGTTCAGCTTTTTTTACACCTTTATAACAGCTCGTGTTTAACTGATCAATTTTTTTCCAGCTCTTATTCATCTGATTCTTGCACTGGATATATGGTACAGTTTTTGAGATTGAACAGTTTGTGCAAATGTTTCATCCCCTGGAGAAAACTTCCTTTCCCTTGTTCCTCCTCCTGGAATGTTGATGTGTTTTGATGGTTTTTTATTTGCTTCTACATGATTTTAACACCATTTCTTTATAGTTGCTTTTACCTGGAGGGCTAATTCTGGAAGGAGAGTTCCCATGAAGAGGGACATAGCAAGTCAGTTTTCCCCAGTAAAACAGGCTCAGGGACCTATGAAGGAGATATAGATCAATTCCAAAGTGCTGTTTGGAGGAGACCCTGAAGGGTGCCAATCTTTTCTATGAAAACTCCCTGAAACTGTGCTTTCCTCATGTGTTCAGTAGATGATACTCTTCAGCCAACTGTTCGCCACAGTCCTAAGGTAGTACAGTCCCTTTAATTCTCAAGTAAGTTTGCCTCTACCTGGGACATGACTGAGACACAGGTTGCTGTGCTATGTACCCCAGAAAAGCCATGTTCTTTTAATCTAATCTTGTGGGGACAGACTTATTATTGATTAGATGACCTCACCCATTCAAGGTGGATATTTATCTACTTACTGAAGTCCTTTGAGAGAGAGACATTTTGGAGAAAGCAGATAAATGCTTGGGGAGCCAATATGGAGAGCAGAGAGACACAGATGTCTGGAGACGCTGGAGAAACAGAGAGTCATTTGAACACAGAAGCCAGGACAGAAGGACAGCAGACGCTGTCATGTGCCTTCCCATGTGACAGAGAAACCCTGGTGTGATCAGCCTCTCTTGAGAGAAGGTATCCTCTTGTTGGCACCTTAATTTGAATATTTTCACAGTCTTAGAATTGCAACATGTAACTTAATAAAGCCCCTTTATAAAAGCTGATCCATTTCTGGTATATTGCATTCTGCCAGCTTTAGCAGTGGAAACAGTCACCAACTGTTTTTGGCTAGGGCGAGTTGAAATGGTTTCTCAGATACCTGAACTTGTGATCTGAATTCTCTAATGAACAGGAGAAAACCATACCCGGCTTCGCCTCACCCTTTGACTGTTCTCTGCTGCCCTAAGAAGTTACTATGTCTCAAGATCTACTCCACTTTGTCTCCACAATCTGCAGATGCCCATTCTGAGGGCAGGATTGGGAGAGAGGCTACCAGCTGCTTCTCTCTTGGGTAGGTTGAAGCTGTAGTTGTTTTAGAAGGTGGAATCAGCACTCCAAATTCGCTAAGTAAAAGCCCCAGTCAGTGCCCAACCTGTTCCCCATTTTCTTGGGGAAAAGCCACCCTTCAGCAAACTTTTCTGGCTGCCCCAAGAAGTTTCTGTCTTTCTCAATCAGCCCAGTTTCTTCCCCTGCCAGGAGTGGGGTTGAAACAGAGGCTGCTGGCTGCTTTCTGTCCTAAGCAGGTTGAAAATTTAGCTGTTCCTGGAGCTGAAACCCAGCAGTCCAAATTGGCTATTCAAAAGCCACAGTCAGTACCTGGCCATCCCTCTCCACCCCCAAACCTGGAGAAGAGGGCTTCTATTTCCAGCCAGAGAGCAGCCTGTGAGGCTGCCTGCACCAGCTGCAGCATGGAAAGATCCACTTACTGATTTCCACTGCAGTTTATTAGTCTCTTCCATCTTCCCTGGGGGGTGTATAATGTTCTTCTGGTCTCCAGAGCCCCCTCCCCCCCCAAAAAAAACTGTTGTTTTAGACAGTTCCTGCCAATTTACTAGGTGTCCTGGAGAACAAACTGAATCGTAGAGCTCCCTACTCCACCAATCCTGGGGGGGCGGGGGACTGAAACATTTAAAACATTTATTAATACCCCCTTCTCCCTAATGCTCACCTAGTTTAATGTATGTCTTCCACATTCAGCTGAACTATATGTATGCATTTCCCAAACTTCTAAAACTGAGTAGAATGTGTACAGACATGGCTTAAACCTGACACCAAAAATGTCAAAAAATGAGAACATTAAATTTATAATCATGATATTAGACTTGCCAAACTGAACTGTGTACTGACATTACATTTTGATAAGCTCCTATAGGAAATATAGAAAACTATGTTTTCTTTCTTTTTTTTTTAAGTATTTGTGAAATTGCTGCAACAGCAAATGACTAATTTTTGGACCTAAAGTGTAGAAGAGACACAGCCAAAGACTTAGCTATGTTCACTGTTAGAATTCAGGCATGTCTGGTGTCTGATTACCAAGAGCTGGCTGGCTTCATTCAAAGTCCTCTTAGATATTGGGATTTAAAGCTGCACTTTATGAAGAGAGCATTGCAGACAAGAAGGACAGGTTTTGCAGGTAACAAGGCATAGCTGCCACTAATGTGGAGTTCAAGGACAGAGTGCTCTTTGGCACTGAGAAAGTTTCAAGGCATTAGCTGTGGTTGTGGAGGCAGTGATATTGCCCAGCAGGGAGCATCAGCTAATGGCTGGGATGGCAGGGAGGTCCCATAACCACGCTGCTTTGGGATTAGTGCCTCGGCGGTAGGTAGAGGCTGAAGAAGGTGAATGAACACAAGTTCATCTAATTCTAAACCCAGTTTTTCTTAGGATCATGTTCCAATGCTTGTTATCTTGCTCAAAAGGGATCATAAAAGCCACTTAGTTCATTGTCAAGAATTTGAAAAGTGATCATACCTTCCTGGAGGCATATACCAACACCAGCAACAAAACTGGGAAGAAATAAAGTACAGATATGAACAACTTGATTATCACCCACTGGTACTCCCAGCCATAATCTCCAGTTCATAAATAGTCAAATGGTAAGAAATCAAATACTGCATCTCACAACATGCATTTATTTTATTGGATTCCCCTCACATGACTATTGAACTGTCTTCAAAAATTTTAAGAGCAGTTTACAAAGTGTCCACTTGGTGTCAGGAGTTTCATACTGTTTTTAGAAAGTAACCAATTTTTCAGTCTGAAAAATAAACAGAAAGATTCTTTTAAAATGCTTACCTTCCTGATTTTCTGCGGCCTAGGCGCATTGCTTTGACTTCTCAACATTTTAAAACAATTACCGTCCATCTGCCTCAAGGTTTTCATAATTAGAGCTGTTCTGATTTTACTAATGTTAAGATGATTAATAATTCTCTGCTGCAAATTCATTTAAAGTTAACATTGATCTATTCTTGGAGTCTACATGTGATAAGTCCTCTAGAGATAATTGGAAATACTTCTTCCTCTGCACCGTGTCAGGCTTAGACTAGAGAAAGTAGGTTTAGCAGAAAGAATAGGAGGCTTGGCATCACGTCTTGGACTGCCATAAATGTTGAAAATACGTAAGTAGATATTGGGCTATAATTCTCTGAAAGATTGCAACTTTTAAGTGCAGCTATTTTGGGGCTTGCTCAGAATTTAAGCTCTAAAGCACACAATTCAATTTGTTACAGATTAATAGTAGTCTATCATATATGACATCAGAATACATTTTCAAGAAGATTGTGCAGATTTTGGGCTGATGGTAAAAGTGTACCCAGAACCCATCATGGCAGCTCTTGGAATAGATAAGAGAACAGTGTAAAGACTTCTTAAATTGCAATTACAATCTCTGAAAGAAGAAACAGGTTTTTGGACTGGGTGATTCCATTGGAGAACCCAGACTAAGCACCATTACGTCAATGAAGACATTAAAAATATTCTTAATAGAGGTACTAGCTAAAATTTGTTTATAATCCTGGCTCCATAAATATGTTTATTTTTATAAGAAGTCTAGGTTCCTTCTGAAAGAGAAGAAAATATGGGGCAGGGGGTGGTGGAGGGAGATTGGCTGAGAGTAGTTCTAAACTAGGGAATTGTGGTGAAAGAACTCTTCCAGAAATAAGAGGACAGAGTTTTGAGTGGTGTTCTAGTTTGCTAGCTGCCGGAATGCAACACACCAGAAATGGATTGGCTTTTAATACAAGGGGATTTATTTTGTTAGTTATTCAGAGGAAAGGCAGCTAACTTTCATCTGAGGTTCTTTCTTACGTGGGAAGGCTCAGGGTGATCTCTGCTGGCCTTCTCTCCAGGCCTCTGGGTTCCGATAACTTTCCCCAGGGTGATTCCTTTCTGTACCTCCAAAGGCCTGGGCTGAGCTGCGAGTGCTGAGATGAGGAATGCTGTGCTGCTTGGGCTGTGCTACGTTGAGCTCTCTCATTTTAGCACCAGCCAATTAAGTCAAACATCATTCATTGCAGCAGGCACGCCTCCTAGCCGACTGCAGATGTAACGAACAACAGGTGAGGTTCACGTACCATTGGCTCATGTCCACAGCAACAGAACTAAGTGCCTTCACCTGGCCAAGATGACAACTAAATCTAACTACCACAAGTGGTGATTTGAATTAGTCTCAGATGAGGTAAAAAGATAGCCCCAGGCAGCAAAATTCTGTACCTATGAAAGCCCATGGCAAAACAAAACATTAACTGTTAAAAAACCTCTTTTTCCAGTAAAAGAAGACAGAAGTGATGATTTTTCTATCAATAGAGAGAGCCCATGGCAAAACAAAACATTAACTATTAAAAAACCTCTTTTATAAAAAAGTCTGTATTGCAGGAAAGATTTGGTCAAAGTCATGTAAACTGATATTTTCATAAAGTCTGCCTAATGTTTTAGAACATGGGTGCAGCAAGATTATCAGTGATAAGACTTTATATAATGATTCATGTCGCAGCTCATTATGAAAGATTGAGCTAAGCTTGCCCTTTGATTTCCAACTAGGAGAAACATCTCAATATGCTATTAACGAAGCATCCATATGAGGCTTGAAAGCAAAAGAATATCTAAGGAAAGCTCATGAGGAGCTATTATGTATGGTTCAAGGGAACAAACTACATTCTTGCTATTGGTAAATATAATCAAGCCTAAGAAAAAGAGAGAGCAGTATCCAGTGGCCAACAGAGAAGAGAAATATCTAATGAAAACTAATACCTTGAGAGGTAGTTAAAAATTCAGCCATATGGCACTTCCTTCACAGGGTAAATATGCAGCTTCCCAATTCTAGTCTTGACACGTTCCAGGGCCAGCCCAGAGTTCAGGTAGGAAACTGCGTGAGACAGGAAATGTGACAGGGTCATAATCAATGACTGAGTGTTTCATAGGCCCCAGAGTAAGAGACGTAAACCTCAAGGGGAAAGGTTGGAGAAGGTCTCACTCAGTATTTTTTCATGTTGTTATGATGATGACCATTTAGTGACTATAGGCCCCAGGCTTTCTTTTCTCCTGCATTCCAGGGTGCACATATTTGGAAGGAAAGAAGTTTAGATTGGGCTTGCCAGATTTAGCAAAGAAAAATACAGGATGTCCAGTGAAATGTGAATTTCAGATAAACAATGATTTTTTTTTTTTTTACTCTAAGTATGCCCCAAATATTGCATGGGACACACTGATCCTAAAACACTGTTTGTTGTTTAACTGAATGTCAAATTTAATTGGGTGTCCTGAATTTTATCTGGCAACCATACTTATATAATTACATTAATGTGTCATTTGCCAATAAGAAATGACCTTAGTAGGTTCTGTCCTGCTCCACCCAGCAGCATCTCTAGAGCACCTAAACAGAGCTATAACCCTTTCCAGTCAAAGAAGACAGAAGTGATGATTTTCTGTCAATAGAGAGAGCCCATGGCAAAACAAAACATTAACTATTAAAAAACTTCTTTTATGAGGTCTGAAAACAATATCAAGAGAAATGTTTCGTTTCATGAGATAGAAATGAAAATTTAGAGGACTTCCCTCTCTCTGCTTATGACTAATAGAGAGAATGCTAAAATCATCAAAAAAGTATAGTAATAGTGTGATCTTTGGTCCTTGACTTTTCTGTCACATGGCAGTGCACATAGTAGTGTCTTCTCTTTTCTCCTCTGGGTTCCATTGACTTCCAGCTTCTGTCTGCCCCCCATGCTTCTCTTTACATATCCAATTTCCTTTACTTATAAGGACTTCAGCCATATTATATTGGCCCACCCTCATTCAGTCTGGGCGCACTTAAGTAACATCTTTAAAGGTCCTATTTACAAATGGGTTCACACTCACTGGACTAGGGGTTGAGACCTAAGCATGCCTTTTGTAGGGGACATAATTCAATCCCCAAAGAAATGCTGAATTTCAGTTCTGGAATATTTATTTTAAGACACCCTTTGGTGGCTAAGTCCACCATGAAGTTGAATGCATTTGGAGTCTAAAAGAGAATCTGCATTAGAGACATGGTTGAAGTAGCTGGAGCCATAGAAAGGAAATACTCATGTCAGTGGAATGTACAGATAATGACTAGCAGAGGTCCATTGACAGAACCCTTGGTGTGCTGGTTTGAAACTGTTAAGTACCCTAGAAAAGCCATTCTCTTTTTATCCAATCTTGTGGGTGCAGACCTATTGTTATGTGGGGCTTTTTGATTAAGCTGTTTCCCTGGAGGTGTGACCCTGCCCATTCTAGGTGAATCTTAATCGGCTTGCTGGAGTCCTTTAAGAGCTGAGAGAGTTTAGAGAAGTTAAGAAAAATGGTATCTTGAGGAGAAGCAAAAAGGACTTATATGAGCTGAAAGAACCATTTGAAACCAGAAGCCAGGAGAGAAGAACAAGTAAAGAAGTTAGCGTGTGCCTTCCCATGTGACGGAGGAATCCCAGATGCCAGCTGCCTTTCTTCAGACAAGGTATTATCCTCTTTGTTGACGCCTTAGTTGGGACATTTTTATGGCCTTAGAGCTGTAAATTCGTAAACTAATAAATCCCCTTTGCAAAAGTCAGTCCATTTCTGGTATATTGCATTCCAGCATCTTTAGTAAACTGAAACACCAGTAACATGTACACTTAATAAGGGGAAGATGAAGGTCAATGAATATACAAAGTAAACTTAGCATAAAATATAAAAGGAAAACTGGGAGAGATGGTGTAATAGGAAGAACAAACTGAGAGCTTCACAAAGGAAGTGTTCAAGAATGCCAAATGCTGATGAGGTCAAGTAAAATGAAATGTGTAAAAAGGTCCCTCAATTTGGCAAGCAGCATACCACTGGAAGTGTTTCAAAGAGTATTTATTGAAGCAGTGGAAATCAAAGCCAGATTGTGATGAATTGGCAAGTCATGGTATAAGGAAGTGGTGATGGTAAGTACAGACCAATTTGTCAAAGAGATTGGCTATGTATGGGTTGGAGGAGGCTTGGTGGTATTTAAAAGGAAAAGTGGTATTAAAATGGAAGTCCTTTACTCTTCTTTAAAGTATATGATTCAGGGAGAGGCTTTTTTTAAAAAGGTACAAACTTGATCATACTTGTAAACTGACGAACTCAAGATTGGAACTATAAGAGAGGCTAAACAGTGGAGAATAGTCATGGTACTGAAAGTGAGAGAAGGGTGGGAACAAATGCACGGATGGAAATGTTAGTCTTAAAGTTTCCTGTGGCTGAAAAGAAACAGGGGAGTCAGTAAATAGTATAGGGGAGGGGGAGGTAGGAAAATACGAATAACTTGGAAAAAAAACAAATCAGGTTGTCCTATTAGACTTAAGAGTAAATGAACACATCTACCAGGACAGAAATAGTCAAGTTAGCAAGACATGAACAAATTCTAGAGAAAGAATGCGAATTGATCAGAAAGACTAGAATCAGTCAGTATAAAAAGTACTGAAAGGGTAAGAGATGCAGAAACTAACCATGCCCATAGTTGGCAGGGAGAGGGTGGCCCAGACAGGCTAACAGGTACATCAAGTCTACCTGGAAGATACATCACCACTGAAAAGTAACATATAAAATTCTAGTGCACTCAAACATTCAAATAATACAACTGTCCTTTTTCTTATTTAATTCTCACAAAGAAACTTTTTCACACATTGCCTGGTGTGGTTGTTTATTGCACCTTCAATTAACTATGTCATTCCAAATGAGTCAATTGCCATTTTGATTTTGCTAATTAAGTCTCCTATCAAATAGTACAGTTCAGCTTTTCCTAACCAAATTAGCAACAGCAACATGATCAGATCATTTTTGACCTGCATGTCTGAGAGCTAGGCTCTGGATTATGGTGAGCCAATCATTTCATGAGGCTTCCAAGCAGCAATATACTTCTGGTGACAGCTCAATTCATATGCATAATTTTTCCCATTCCATTTCTATTCAGAAAATGATTTTAAGTCTTATACATTTATATCTAACTCCTACCTCCCACTTTAGCTGAGAGAGGTAGTATAGAAGGCTGGTTAAACACATGGGCCTGAAACCAGTCCTGCTGAATTAGAATCTGAACTTTTCTACGTGCTGGTGGATAACCTCAGCAAGTTCATCAACTCCTTGTTTCCCCTAGTTTCCTCATCTTAAAAAATGGATATAATGATTTTGTGTACCTAAAAGTACTTTCTTTTATTTTTAAGATTAAACGAGTTAGTGTATGTAATGCTCTTAGTACAATTTCTGGCACATAATAAGTACTTAAACAACATTTAATACTTGTCTTGGCCCCAAACTTGCCATTCCCATGGACATCACAAATTGCATCCCAAATTACACCTATTTTCTTTTCTCCATTTCTTTCTTCATTTAACAGACATTTATTGAAGACCTTTAACCTCATGGCACTGGGTACAAAGGAAACAAAAGCCCTTTTCCAAAATTTACTATCTAGTAGTAAGAAGGTGATGAATAAATAGATCAAAGTACAGTCATTTACAGAGTATAACAAGCAATTCAGTTACACAAAAAGAAAACCAGGTTTCTATGAGCTCTGTCTTTTCCCTCTTTCCCTATATCCAAATCACCAAAATTACTTTTATTATGAATATAGAGGAATGCGATTTAGCATTTTATTTGGATTTGATTTCATTAGAGGTGTCTTTACTTACCTGCAGTGGCATTAGACACCTAGATCTTTCATTTATTTTCCTGATCTGCTCTTGTGTAGACCTTTACCCTTAGGCTTATTGCAACACTGTTACAAAATGGGAACCACATCCACAGCTCAGGCAGAAGGAAGGGGAAAGGAAGAAGTATGAGAGTCTTGGCAGGGTTTGTCCTTGTGAGCAAGGAAGGAAACCCTCCACAGGGACTTCCACCTACATTTAATTGGCCAGAATACCATCATATGGCAGCTCCTTGTTGCAAAGGAAGCTGAGAAATTAGCAGTCCTATTTCTGCTATAAACAGTGGCTCAAGTAGGAAGAAAAATGGGGAGAAAATGTTACCAGCAGTTTTTGCCACAATCAGTAAACAGAAGGGGAGGACTCTTCTTAAAAATAAAAAAATAAAAGAATATGTGTGGTTTAACTTTAAAGGAACTTTCCCAGTATGATCTTTAATTATAGTACTTCTGTCTTCACTGTAATGTAAATATTCTTTCTTTCTTTCTGTTTTTGCGTATCAGTATGGAAATTGTTAATGTCTAGCTTAATGTATTTGCCCCTTAATAACTACAACTGGAATTCACAATTCTACAACAAAGGTCAATTTAAGAAAGAAATTGATTCCAGGTTTCTGTTTGTACTGCCTTTCCTGGTACTACTTTGCCTCATCTGAGTGTAGCGTAAATATTTATGTATTTCTTGGTAGTACAAATTGAGCGGATTTTTTTAAACTATGAGAAGATCATTATTTTCAGTATTATATCGATACCTTGGAAAATTATAATTTTTGAGTTAGATTACCTGACTAGTATTTTCAGCACTCTTTGTCTATGAGAGCCCATACACTCCCTTTATTGGCTAGAAAAACATAAAAACCCTGTGAAATTATAAAACTATTATTCTAATAATCACCTTTTCTTTTTGTAATTTGGTCTAAGATTTGGCTGTATTTTTTTTCTTAATCAAATCATAGCAAATGTCAGTGAGTTAGTCACTTTTTTTAACAAAAAATTTAATAATTTGCTTAATAGAGTGAAGATGGTTTCCATTTTCCAGTTTCCATATAGAAGGTAGTGGCTTCAAGGCGCTGCCTCTTTGAAAACAAGTTGAAGGACCGATTCAGCAGTTAAGGACATTTAAATCTTTCACACAGTTTTGTGACATTAGGATTATTACAATAAGAAAAAAACCGATTATGCTGAGACTGCTTAACTTTGCTTGTTTGTTATAGCCACACTCTTTTGTTCTAAATCCATAAAGCTTTTTATCTTAGACATTAAACGTCCGAAATAATCTAAAGGGAATAATGAAGTAAGAAGGGACACGAGATGGTCCTTACCTAACAAGATGACGTCTGTGCCTGTGCCTGTTATTTGAGAGCCTTCTTTTTTTGAACTGAGGAATAATTACTGGCAGAATTACTCTCTCTTTAAGCTCTTGAACAAGACCTTTTTTATCCTATGGAAAAGAATGTAGTTGAGTTGTTTGTTTGCATTGTTTTGACAGAAAAAAGGTCATTGCTAAAATCACTCTGACTTCGGAAATTGTCATCTTTTGAGAAAGTAAGCATCAACCAGCACTCTGGAGGACAAACTGCTGGGCTGTCAAAAAACAAGATACCTGTAGCAACATCATCCATAATAGCTCAAATGGGAACTAGAAATTTCAATCGTGTGGTGATAGTCGTGTGTAGTTAATGTCCCTTCTGTTGTCCCTTCCTATGTAACCAAAATGACATTTGTGATAATAGTCAACCCAAATGCCCACCAATGATGAAAGGATAAATTGTAGATTACTTGTAAAATGTACACTGTACAACTATGAAAATGAATCACAAGTACATGCACAAACATGGATGATTCTCTCGCATATAATGCTGAAGAAGGCAGACATAAAGAAATGCTTGTTACTTGATTTCACTTATATAAAGTTCAGAAAGAGATGTTATGCCTTAGAATAGGAGTTGCTGTAGGGGACTGATACATAGGCCATATTGGGGCCTTTGGGATACTGGCAATTTTTTTATTTTCTTAATCTGGATGCTGATTACTTTGTGTTTTCATTTTGTGAGATTTCACAGAGCCATACAGTTGTCATTTGTAAGTTTTCCTATATGTATGCTTTACTTCAATATTTGTTAAAGACAAAACGATAATCTATGCTATTAGGAGTCAAGATGATTATTATCTCTGGGTAGGAGGTGATTGGGATGGAGAGCAAGTGATGACATTTGTGATAATAGTCAGCTTCTTTGGCCTAGGTGATGGTTAAATAGGTATATTTGCTTCATGAATACTTCCTGTCCATTTGTATTTCGTGCACTTTTTTTTTTTTTTTGACTAATCCAGGCTGAAAATCTAATAGCAAAATTCAAACTCTACACTGTTACATTGTCACACTGGACAAATGTCTTCTTATTATGAGGCTATGAACCCAGGCCTAGAAATTTTGACACGGCGGTGATAATGATGCATAATTAATTTCCCTTCTTTTGTGCTTTCCTATGAAACCAAAATGATGTCTCTCTACAATGAACCTAGTTGAGAACCCAGTTTTCAGGTTGTAGATCATGGCACAACTTATGACTAATATGTCACCAGCCTCTCATATCTGCAGATGGGATGCATTCACTCACTTCTTTAAAGTTTTGCAATAATTTATCAAATTAATAGCTATTCATTTGGATATCTCTTCTTATAATTAGGAAAATTATGTTAAAACATTTGGGCACTTGAATCCAGGTTTTTTCTTTTCCTGTCCCCCTCCCCAAATATTGAGCTGCTTAAATTTTTAGATCTGGTTTCAATGTTCTATTATACTTGGCTAAGTCTCTGATATAGACAATGAGAGTGTTGTAGGATTTTTAAAGTTTTATAACTTCTGTTTTCAAGGACATAGCAAAGATTTCTTTAAAATCCTTGTTAAGAGGGTCTTCTGTCAGTATTGGTGGATGAGGAGGTTTCTAACTATCAGGAATATAAATACAGAAATAAATACATTCTTTTTCCATCTGAATAACCTGATGTTAAATATAAAACATTATTTGAAGAGAAAAGAAAATTCTGATTTTTCACATTTGAGTTTCAGGATGAATTCATGTCTTTTGCAGACTTATCTTACTTTAAACAACTAACATTTGTTCTCTTTCTGATAATCAAATTATCACAACTTGGCTATTAAGAAGTCATTTAAATTAGTTCTACTATCCTGGTAACATACAGAAATCTGGAAGGCACCTTGTTTTTCTCACAATCAAATGTTCTAGAACCATCTTGAAGTTTTAATGTCTCAAAATATGGAAACATCTACTCTTTGCAGAGCCCTTGTTCCTTAATATTAAGGACAAAAATCTGGGTACCAAGGATGTATAATATGCATTATAAATAATGTACTTAGTATAATTTAGGCTACCCCAATAAAAGTGCTGAAAATTATATTTGAAAACTATGTGTTCAAGGCATTCTCATACATTGCCAGTTGGAGTGTATAAAATCCCCAAAGATGGGAATTGGTATTCTCTCAAAATTAAAAAAAATATTCAATTTTGGACCACTTTAGGAAATTACCCTACAGGTATGCTTGAACAAGAATAAAATGAAATATTATTTGTAATAAAAGATTTGAAATAGCTCACCCTTATTAAAAGGGGATTGGCATATTGATACAATAGACTATTTTACAATTGCAGAAATGAATGTGGGTGATGTCATCAACATGGAAATGTAAATAGCTACTGCAAACCTCTCCCTAGAGATTCAGCTAAAAAAAAAAAAGCTGCAATTTCACTTCTTCAGAGCTCCAGAGGAAGGTATAGATTGGAGAAGGAGCCCAAAAATGCTGAATTGAAGAAAGAAAAATATGTATGAATCTTCTGTCCCAGACTGGCCAGTCCTCTCCCCTCCCCCACACTCGATCCCACGTAGCTCGGGTAGTGCCCAGACGCAGCAGCCAGGATCCCCTCCTACCTCCCGCCACGGTCACAGACTATAAAATCTCTCACAGCAGTGAGACAGATCCCCACCTAGATCCAGAAAGAGAGCTATGCCCACAGAGACCCATGGCAGGACTTAAGCCACAGGGGATGGTGGAATTCCAAAATGGAGGATTAGGGAGATAACTGCAAAATCTTCCCTAAAAGCAGCAAGTAGTCAGGCAGAAAATACCCAACTCAATTTCAGGGGGACTCTGGGGACAGGAGAGGACATTTCAAGGCCCGGGTCAGTGAGGGATCAAGACTGAGGAAACGTGGACAGAGTCTGTGTTTCCCGCCCTGGGTCCTGGTGCCCATCGCTGCCCTTGAGGGAGACACAGTGGGTGGCCCGATCCGTGTCTGGAGGAGCAGTTGCAAGCCTGGAACAGCTGGGGGAACCCTCCACAGCCCCACATTGAGCCAGATTTTGGCCAGCAAAGTGAGTGCCCAGGGACCCTGCAGTTTCAGCCCCGCCTGGTTAGACACTGCCTGGGCCCTAAGAGGAAATGGCTTCTGAAGACAATTAAGTCGCTACACAGCACCATCTGCTGGGCACGATGGGAAGTGCAGGGGAATTGCAGGGCTTTTCAGAGCCTCTCCAGACCCTATACCAGGCCCCCCTGACGCTGCTCTACACCCTCTCCATGGGAACTCAGCCCTATTTTGGCTGACAAGTACCTGTGACAGCTGTCAATGCAGTACCCTAATACAAACCCAGATTTGATGGACAGCAAAAAGCAGAGAACGCCTGGACCAGCTATTTTCTGGGGAAGTTGAACCGTCAGTTCTGCAGCTCAAGGTCTTCCCACATGAGAGCCTGGGAATCACTAGACACATTGTGCCCACAGTCAGGGTTTCAGCCAAGGTGCATAGTGCCCACCCCTATTCCCGGAGTTGGTACCGTCAAGTCACATGGAAAATGGCAGCCTTTACTGAGTTGTTGCCAGGTTGGGTCGCAACCCAGCAAGCTGCGCAATTGGAAAGAGGAAGAGTTGTGGGGAAGAGGTGGCTCTAGCTCGCCCTCTGCTGGGAATACAGGGAAGATACAGCCTGGTAAACTGCTCTGCCCAGCCCCTAATGAACTTACAAAAGGGTTACAGCCTATGTGTGAGAGCCCAGCCCTGGCCTGCCTGGAAACAGCCAATGAACCAAGTGCCAAGTGAGACATTCAACACAAACCCAAGCAACTACAAAATCTTAGGTAAGTGAGGGAAATCAACTTTCAAAATAACCTGATCAAGATAATCAAATGCCAAAAAAACAACAAAAAAATCACAAAGGACATGAAGAACCAAGAAGATATGGCCAAATGACCAAATTAAAAAGCCAGAGGAGACACAGGTTTGGAAAACCTAATCAAGATGTTCATACAAATCTCCTAAATAACGTCAATGAGTTGGCTAAAGAGATAAAAGATATCAAGAAGACAAAAAGAAGAATTTGGAAAAACAAATCGTAAAATAGCAGATCTTACAGAAATGAAAGATACTATAGATCAAATAAAAAGTATACTAGACACACAACAGTGTATTTGAAGACGCAGAAGAAAGGATAAGCAAAGTAGAGGACAGAGCAACTGAATTTAAATGCTCAAAAGAACAAATGTTAAAAAAAAAGTAAAATTTTGAATTGTATCTCAGGGAAATGATTGACAACACAAGGTACACAAATACAAGAACCACTGGTGTTCCAGAAGGGGAAGGGAAGAATAAAGGGCTAGGAAGATCATTTGAGTAGATAATTGGAGAAAACTTCCCAACCTTTATAAAAGACATAAATATGCAAATAAAAGAAGCTAAATAAACTCCATATAGACACACTCCAAGACTCATGCTAATCAGACTGTCAGATACTGAAGAGAAGGAGAGAGTCCTGAAGGCAGCAAGAGAAAAGCGAATCACCGCATTCAAGGAAAACCACATTAGATTAAGCATTGACTACTCACTGGGCATCATGGAGGCGAGAAGGTGGTAAGACATATTTAAGATTCTGAAAGAGAAAAATTGCCAGTCAAGAGTTCTTTATCAAAAAACTGTCCTTCAAAAGTGAGGGAGAGTTTAAAATTTTCACAAATCAACAAATGCTGAGAGAATTGTTAACAAGAGACCTATCCTACAAGATATACTAAAGGGAGTTCTGTAGCTATAAAAAAGACAGAAGAGAGAGGTCTGGAGGGGGACACAGAATTGAAGAGTATTAATGAGAGTAATTTAAAGGATAGAGAGAGAAAAAAAATAGGTCTGACAAATAAAAACCAAAGTTAAGGGGGTTGACTCAAGAACTACCTTTACAGTAATAACTTTGAATGTTAGTGGATTAAATTCCCCAATTGCAAGACACAGATTGGCAGAATGAATTAAAAAATAAGATCCATCTGCATGCTGTTTACAAGAGAATCATCTTAGACCCAAAGATACAAATAGGTTGAAGGGTAAAGGACAGGAAAAATTATTCTACCCAAATAACAAACAAAAAAAGTTGGGGTAGCTATACTAATATCAGATGAAATAGACTTTAAATGTAAGGCTATCATAAGAGACATATATTAATAGGGGCAATCTAGCAAGAAGATATAATAATCATAAATGTTTATGCACCCAATCAAGGAACTTCAAAGTCCTAAGGCAAATATTGGCAAAACTGAAGGAAGCAATATATGCTTCTACAATAATAGTGGGAGTTTTTAGCATACTACTCTCTTCTTAGATAGAACAACAAGAAAGACGATCAATAAGGAAAAAAGAACCTAAAAAATATGATAAAAGAACTTAACCTAACGGAAATATATAGGTTGTTGTATCCCGAAACACCAGAATACACATTCTACTCAAGTGCTCATGGAACATTCTCCTGGATAGATCATATGCTGGGGCACAAATAATCTTAAAAAGATTGAAATTATTCAAAACATTTTCTCAGATTATAATGAATCAGAGAATTAAGCTGGAGTTCAATAACCAAAATCCAGTTTGAAAGAACTAGAACATTCATAAATATATGGAGGTTAAACAACACACATTCTTTTAAAATACATATTTTTATTGGGGAATCTTCACACACATAAAGTCCATATATGGTGTAAAATCAGTGGCTCACAATAGCATCATGTAGTTGTGTATTTATCATCATAATCATTTTTGGAACATTTGTATCATTCCAGAAAAAAAAAAGATCATACATCCCATACCCTTTACCTCTCCCTCTCATTGACCACTAGTATTTCAATCTATCCATTATTTTGTAACTCCTTATTCCCCCCGTTATTTATTTAATTTTTTCCTTATGTTTTTACTCATCTGTCCACACTCTGGATAAAAGGAACATCAATCACATGTTCACATTGTAAATGCTATACAGTTATACAATCATCTTCAAGAGTCAAGGCTACTGGGACACAGTTCAACAACTTCACATACTTTCCTCTAGCCACTGCCTTATACAAACAGATATCTGTATAATGTATAAGAATAATCTCCATGATAACCTCCTAACTCTGAAATCTCTCAGCCACTAAAACTTTATTTTGTCTCATTTTTCTCTTCCCTCTTTTGATCAAGGAGTCTTTCTCAATCCCAGGTCCTCGCTCATCCCAGGAGTCCTGTCCCTTATTAACAGGGAAACTTATACTCCTGGAAGTCACGTCCTGCATAAGGGAGAGAACAGCTATTTCACCCGCTGAGCTGGCTTAGAGAGAGAGCCACATCTGAGCACAAAAGAACAAGAAAATTTTCAAAGGGGTGAGCCCCAAGATGGAGGGCTCAGCCTATTGAATTTATTTCCTCCACTGCTTGCAAGAATATCAGGAATTTTCCAGATGCGGAAGTTTAATATTTCTTCCTATCTCCCCAGTCCTTCAAGGGGACTTGGCAAACAATTTTTTTATCCTCTACTCAAATTACTCAGAGATGTGTCAGGGCATCACACTAACCTGTACAAACCAACGAGATCTCATTCCCTATTCGAGATTCAATGTAATTATGGTGTTCAAATAAACTGTTCATAGAAGTTGAATTAGATTATGTCCTACCCAAAATATAAATTTGGCACCAAATAAACATCTCTCCCTTTGGTCTCAGACAGAAGTTGATAAAATATGGACTATATCTTCCTTTACCTTGTAGTCTAATTTACCTTAGTCCTATTCAGATTAGCTTCATTCTCATCTCTGGTCAAAGTCTCATCACATTTTCAACTTTTTAATCAGTTGCTGTATGGGGTAATATTGACTTTCTTAGCTTCAATGCTTTCACTCTGCATCTCAAGTAAACAACATACTCTTAAACAATCAGTGTGTCAAAGAATAAATTGTGAGAGAAATCAGTAACTATCTGGAGATGAATAAAAATAAGAATACAGCATATCAAAACCTCTGGGATGCAGTGAAAGCAGTGCATAGAAGGAAATTTATAGCTCTAAATGTCTAATCTAAAAGGAAGAAATAACTAAAACCAAAGACCTAACTGGACAACTGAAGAAACTAGAGAAAGCAGCAAACTAACCCTAAAGCAAGTAGAAGAAAAGAAATAACAAAGATTAAAGCAGAAATAAATGAATTGGAGAACAGAAACAAAAACAAAATAATAGAATCAATGAAGCCAAAAATTGGTTCTTGAGAAGATTAATAAAATTGACAAATCCTTAGCTAGATTGACAAAGTAAAAAAAGAGAAGATGCAAATAAATCAGAAATGACCCCAAAGAAATAAATAAAATCTTAAGAGGATACGATGAACAACTCTATGCCAACAAAGCAGACAACTTACATGAAATGGACAATTTCGTAGAAACACAAGGACAACCTATACTGACTAGCGAAGAAATGGATAAACCAATCACAAGTAAAGAGATTCAATCAGTCATCAAAAATCTCCCTATAAAGAAAGGCCCAGGGCCAGATGGTTTCACAGGAGAATTTTACCAAACATTCCAAAAAGAACTAACACCAATCCTGCTCAAATTCTTCCAAGAAACTGAACAAAAGGGAACATTACCTAACTCATTCTATGAAGCAAGCATCACTCTAATACCAAAACCTGATAAAGACACTGCAAGAAAGGAAAACTACAGACCAATCTCTGTAATGAATATAGATGCAAAGATTCTCAACAAAATACTTGCAAATTGAATCCAATAGCTTATTAAAAAGAATCATATACCATGACCAAGTGGGGTTTATTCCAGGCATGCAAACGTGATTCAACACAAGAAAATCAATCAATGTAGTACAACACATTAACAAATTGAAAGGGAAAAAAATCACATGATCACCTCAATTGATGTGGAAAAGGCATTTGACAAAATTCAACATCCTTTTCTTGTGCTTGTGCAGATGTGTACATTTTTTATTGAGGTGAAATTCACATAACATAAAATTAACCATTTTAAAGAGGGCAAGCGGTGGCATTTAGTACATACACAATGTTGTGTATCAGCTTTATTTAGTTCCAGAGCATTTTCATTACCTTCAAGGGAAAGCTTATACCCACAAAAGGAGCCACTCCCCATTCCCCATTCCCCTCAGCCCTGTGAACCATTAATCTTCTTTCCATCTCTTATCAATTTACCTATCCTGGATACTGCGTATAAATGGGATCTTTTTAAAATGTGAACTTTTCTGCTTGGCTTCTTTCACTTCTCATAATTTTGAGATTTCTTCATGTTGTAGATTGTGTTATTACTTCATTCCTTTTCATCGATGAACAGTATTCCAATGCATGCACATAAAAAATTTTGGTTTCCATTCATTGGGTGATTGATATTGGGTTGTTTCCACCTGTTGTTACTGTGACTAGTACTTCTATGAACATTTGACTGTATTTATTTGAATGTCTGTTTTCAGTTTGGGGGGTATATATCAAGGAGTAGAATTGCTGTTTCATTTACTAGTACTGTATAACTAATTAAGCAACTGCCAAGGTATTTTCCACGTGATTGTACCATTGGATATTTCAACCTACAATGTACAAGGGTTCCAATTTCTGCACATCCTCACCAACAGTTATTTTAGATTTTCAAAATAATTTTAACCATCCTTGTGGGTGTGAAATGGTATCTCATTGTAGTTTTGATTTACTTATCCCTAATGACTAAAGATATTGAACATCTTTTCAGGGGTTGTTGGCCATTTGTGTATATTTTTCTAAGAAATGTCTATGCAAATACTTTGACCATTTGTAGTGAGATTACTTGTCTTTTTGTTAACCAGTAAGGGATATAGATGTATATATTCTGCATATTAGGTATTTCTCAGATATATGATTTGAAAGGATTTTCTCGCATTCTGTAGGTCATCTTTTACTTTTCTGAGAATATCCTTTGATGACCAAGTTTTTAATTTTTGTGAAGTACAATTACTCTCTTTTTTTGGTTTCTAACTCTTTGAATATCACAGCTAAGCATCATTTGCTAAAGCCAAAATCAGGAAGATTTACTTCTATGTTTTTCTTGTAAAATTGTTATAGATTTTCTTTTACATTTAGTTCTATAAATGACTTAATTTTTGTAAATATTGTAAGCTAGGGATCAAACTCTATGCTTTACATATGCATGTCCAGTTTCACCACAACCATTAGGTGAAGACACTATTCTTCCCTGGGTGCAAGTACTTGGTGCCATGTTGAAAATTAGATTTATGGGTTTATTTATGGGGTATCAATTCTATTCTAGTGCTCCATATGTTTTCCTGTATGCCAGTATCACACTATTTTTATTAGCATAGATCTGTAGTATGCTTTGAAATAGAGAAATAGGTATCCTTTTATTTTGTTCTTCTTTTAAATATCATGTTAACTATTCAGTGTCTCACAATTTCATATGATTTTTTTCCTTTCCAGTTTGGATGCCTTTTACTTCTTTGTTGCCTGATTACTCTAGCTAGAACTTCACGCACAATGGTGAATGATGGTGGTGACGGTGGGCATCCTCGTCTCATTCCTGATCTTAGGGGGAGCAATTTCAGTCTCTCCCCATTGAGTATGATCCTGGCTATCGGTTTTTCATATATTCCCTTTATCATATTGGGGTATTTACCTTTGGTTCCTATCTTTTGGAGTGGTTTTATCAGAAAAGGATTCTGAATTTTGTTGAATGCTTTTTCAGCATCAATCGAGATGATCATGTCATTTTTTTCCCTTTCGATTTGTTAATGTGCTGTATTACACTGATTGATTTTCTTGCATTGAATCATCCTTGCATTCCTGGTATAAACCCCACTTGATTGTGGTGTATAATTATTTTATTGTGTTGTTGGATTCAGTTTGCTAATATTTTGTTGAGAATTTTTGTATCTATGTTCATTAAGGAGATTGGCCTATAGTTTTCCTTTCTCATAGCATCTTTACCTGGTACTGGTATTAAAATGATATTAGCTTTATAAAATGAGTTAGGTAGAGTTCCTTTTACTCATTTTTTTTGGAAAAGCTTGAGCAGGATCAGTGTTTGTTCTTTTTGGAATGTTTGGAAAAAATTCACCTGTGAAGCCATCTGGCCCTGGACTTTTATATGTAGGAAGATTTTTGATGACTGATTGAATCTTTTTACTTGTGATTGGTTTGTTGAGATCTTCTAATTCTTCCTCTGTCAGTGTAGCTTCTTTTTGCATTTCCAAGAATTTGTCCATTTCATCTAAGTTGTCTAGTTTGTTGGCATATATAGTTGTTCATAGAATCCTCTCATGATTTCTTTTATTTCTTCAGGGCCTGTGGTTACACACCCTTCTCATTTGTGATTTTGTTTATTTGCACTCTCTCCCTTTTTTCTTTGTCAGTCTTGCTAGTGGCCCATCAATTTTATTGATTTTCTCAAAAAAACAACTTTTGATTTTATTGATTCTTTCTGTTGTTCTTTTGTTCTCCCATTCATTTATCTCTGCTTTAACCTTTGTTATTTCTCTTCTCCTATTTGCTTTGGGATTAGTTTTCTGTTCTTTCTCAAGTTCCTCCAGGTGTGCTGTTAAGTCCTTGATTTTTACTCTTTCTTGCTTTTTAAAATAGGCATTTAGGGCAATAAATTTCCCTCTCAGCACAGCCTTTGCCACATCCCATAAGTTCTGATAAGCTGTATTCACATTTTCATTCATCTCCAGATAGCTCTTGATTTTCTCTTGCTATTTTGTCTTTGACCCACTGGTTGTTTAAGAGTGTGTTCTTTAATCTCCCTATATTTGAGAATGTTCTTATTCTTTGGTAGTTATTGAGATCAAGCTTCATCCCATTGTGATCAGAGAAAGTGCTTTGAATAATTTCATTGTTTTTAAATTTATAAAGACCTGTTTTGTGCCCCAGCAGATGATCTATCCTGGGAAACGTTCAATGAACACTAGAGAAGAATGTATATCCTTGTGTTTTGGGGTAGAATGACCTATATATGTCTGCTAGGTCTAATTCATTTATCAAATTATTTAACTTCTCTGTTTCCTTGTTGATCTTCTGTCTGGTTGTTCTATTTATAGAGGAGAATGGTGTAATGAAGCCTACTACTATTATTGCTGAAACTATCTATCACTCCCTTCAGTTTTGCCAATGTCTGTCTCATATACTTTAGAGCTCCTTGATGGGGAGCATAAACATTTATGATTGTTATATCATCTTGGTGAATTGACTCTTTACTTAGTATATAGTGTCCTTCTTTGTCCCTTATGTTGTCTTTCCATTTAAAGTCTTATTTTTTCCAATATTAATGTAGCTACTCCTGCTTTCCTTTAGTTGCAACTTATTTGGAAAATCTTTCTCCATCCTTTCACTTTCAATCTATTTGTATCCTTGTGTCTAAGATGAGTCTCTTGTAAACAGCATATAGCTGGATTATATTTCTTAATCCATTTTGCCAATCTGTAATTTTTAATTGGTAAATTTAGTCTGTTCACATTCAAACTTATTACTGAAAAGGCATTTCTTGTATTTTTTATTTTATTTATCAGATGTATATATTCTTTTCCCTCTTTCTTTTTTTATTCTTTAAATTTACCCCTACTGGTATTCTTCAATTCTGTGCCCTCCTCCAGACAGCCCTCTCCAGTCTGCAGAACTCCTTTTAGTATTTCTTGTAGGGCTGGTCTCTCATTGACAAATTCTTTCAGGAATTGCTAGTCTGTGAAAACTTTAATCTCCCTCTCAGTTTTATTTATTTTTTTGTCATAGGCAGGCACCAGGAATCGAACCCGGGTCTCTGGCATGACAGGCGAGAATTCTACTACTAAATCACCATCGCACTACCCTCTCCTCAGTTTTGAAGGACAATTTGGCCAGGTACAGAATTCTTTTGCTGGAAGTCTTTCTCTTCCAGAGATCTCAAATATATCATGCCACTGCCTTCTTGCATCCATCATGCCAGTTGAGTAGTCTGAATTCAGTCTTATGTGGTTTCCTTTGTATGTGGTAAATTGTTTTTCTCTTGTGCTTTTAGAATTTTCTGCTTCTCTTCAACATTTGACAGACTGATTGGTATGTGCCTTGAGGAAGGCCTATTTGGATTTATTCTGTTTGGAGTTTGTCAGGCTTCTTTGAATTTTGGAGTTGATTTCTTTCAGTAGTTCAAGGCCTTGAGTTTGTGGGATGGATGTGCAGCAGGGAGCAGGGTTTGAGGCGGAGCACAATAACACAATGATTCATTTCAGGGCAGGTATAGGCTCAGGTTGGGGATGTTACGCTGGTGCTTATGAATGTGGGTGTCCAGTGGTCAGACTGCAGGTGCATCGGTCTGGGAGACGTAACCCTGGAGTGCACTGGTCTACAGGACCCTTTGTGTGCATGCATAGAGCTGTGGCAGCAGGTTGGTGTTATGTCTTCATTTATTGGGGACAGATGTGACCTAACTGCTTAATATGATTTTTTTAATTTTTTTTATTGTGAAATATAACATTTATACAAAAGAAAAATAAATTTCAAAATACGTTTTAACATGTAGTTATAGAACAGATTTCAAAGTTTGTTTTACAGTTCCACAATTTCAGGTTTTTCCTTTTAGCTGCTCCCAAACACTGGAGACTAAAAACAAATATCAATATAATGATTCAGTAGTCATACTCATTTGTTAACTTCTTCTGTTATAACCAAACCTTCTCTTTTGAACCTTCTCCAAGTCTTTAGGGATAGTAAGGCTATGCCCATTCTAACATTTTCAGGTTGAGAAGGAGTATCAACAACATAAGATAGGGGGATGGGATTAGTTGATGTTCTTGGAGAGGCTGGCGCCTCTGGGTTTTATGACTTACCTGGCCTGGAAGCCATCTGGAGGTTATAGGTTTCTGGAAAGTAAATTTAGGACATAAAACTTTTGTAGGATCTAAGAGCTCTAGTTCTTTAGCGTTACCAGGAATGATGTTGGTTGAGGTTTGGCAAACCATGGCAATTAACATTATCTAGCTAAAGCTTACATAAGAGTGGCCTCCGGAATAGCCTCTGGACTCTATTTCTACTCTCTTAGCCACTGATACCTTTTTTTGTTACATTTCTTTTCCCCCTTTTGGTTGGGAAGGCATTGGCAATCCCACGGTGCCAGGGCCAGGCTTATCCTTGGGCGTCATGTCCCATGTTACCAGGAAGAATTTTGCCCTATATGCCATGTCCCACGTAGGGAGAAAGGTAATGATTTTACTTGCTGAGTGGGGTTAGAAAGAGAGAGGCAGTATCTAAGCAACAAAAGAGGTTTTCTGGAAGTAACTTGTAGGCATAACTATAGGTAGATTAGCTTCCCCATTACAGAAAGAAGCTTCAGAGCAAGCCTCAAGATCAAGGGCTTGGCCTATTGATTTGGGAGTTCCTAATGTTGGACATAGTATCAGGGGTTTCCCTGGTGGTAAAGCTTAGAAGTTCCATATTTTTTCCTTCCATGCCTCGAAGGACTTTGCCAATACTTTTTAATTATCTGCTCAACATATTCTGGGATGTATCCAGGTATTACATTAAGCTATGCAGATTTTTACAAACTCTCATTTCCATTCTGGGTTCCATGTGTTTGGGATGTTTAAATGAGCTATCCAGAAAGGTTAAGTTAGATTGTGTGCTACAGAACATTTATGTTTTGGATAACATCTATCTCTTTTCCTTTGGTATCATACAGTAGGTGAAGTTCTAAAATACTGACAATATCATCCTTACCTCTGTATTCTGATTTACCTTAGTCTTGATCTGATTAGCTTCATTTTTATCCCTAATTGAAGTCTGATATCTGTTTTGGTTTGTGTAACAGTTGTTGTAAGTAGCAATGCTGACTTTCAGAGCTGCAGAACTCCAACTCTGAGTTTTAGGTGTCACACAGGTCCCCACAGTTACAGGGAAATACCAGATTATATACATACAGCATAGCATCTCAGAATCTAGAAATACTCTTATAATCCAGACTAAATGTGACTGCTATATGAGCTTACAATCTAGGCTCCAATTTTTGTATAAATATTTTCTAAAAGAGACGATACAGTATTTGTTCTTTTGTTTCTGGCTTATTTTACGCACCATAATGTCCCCAAGGTTTATGTACTTCATTGCACGCCTGACAGCTTCGTTCCTTTATGTAGCTGCACAGGATTCCATCATAAGTACACACCTTAGTTCGCTGTTGTGCTTCTCAGTCAATGCACACTTCTGCCACCTCCATCCATTAAGAATAATGGATAATGTCCAAAATAAACAATCCATGTTTTACAGTATCCTCACTTAGTTGTACAATCATCAACACTCTCAATTTTAGAGAATTTACATCGGTCCAAATGGGAAAATAACAGATAAATACACGCTCACCATTACCAAATATTTACAGAATTGTTAGCGAGGTTAAACTTAAATGTTTGGGACTGTATAGAGGTGTTCGTATCTTTTATTGGGATTATAATTAATTGTGAAATATTGTAGGTGAATTTGATTCAAAATGGTTGCTCAAAGTCATGTATGTAAATAAGTTCTTGCATAAACTACAACATATGTAAACAAAAATAATAGAGGAGAGTATGGGAAAAAACAGCTATTATAAACTATGGACTAACGCTAACAGTAGTATTTTAATATTCTTTCATTAGCAGTAATCAATTTACTACACCAAATTCTATGAATCAACAATAGTGGGGAAAGGGGTATGGAAGGATTTGGGTTTTATTTTTTATTCTTATTTCTGTTCGGGAGTAATGAATACACTCTAAAATTGATCATGAGGGTGGATGGGCAGCTATGTGATGATGCTGTCAGCCAGTAATTGTACTTTGGATGGGTTGCGTGATGTGTGAATAAGTATCAGTAAAATTGAAAAAAAAATATGTGGAAGTGCTTATTGCACTATTATGGAAAGATGTCAATATATCTTTATGAATAATAATAATATAACAAGTACAGAACTGAATGTGTGCAATGCCACATTATGTCTAAGAAAAAGGTGAAAGCATCCATATATATTATATTTGTAAAGGAAAACTTTGGTGGGTTTGACAAACAAAAAAAGTGTTTATTTGTTAACTCAGAGCTTGGAACAGGGTGATTATTAGCAGGGATAGTAGAAAGATTGTTCATTCTATGGCATTTTCTTTTAACTTTTTGAACCATGTGTATTAGCTATTCAAAAATTAAAAGCATTAAAAATAAAACATGTACACACACAGTAAAAAAAAAACAACTAAATTAAATGCAAAAATAAAGGATGTGCACTTGTTTTGTTCTTGTTAGTTCAGAACCAACATTACTCTGCAACGTAAGCACACAATGTTTCAGCCCCTTACTTAACGTATAATTGTACTCCCTTTTCTTTTATAACTTAATGAGTCATATAATTTTCCCTCTAAATGGAAACTAATGCAATTACTTACTTATTTTGTATATCAGCACAAAAAAACACATCCAATAAATAATACTTAAAGTAAACTATCATATTTTCTTTTGGCAACCATTCATTGAATACATTTCACAAACACTACAATATCAGATTACTTTGTTCTTTGATCAATAGTCACAATTCCTGATTCTGTTGTGGTTATATCAAATTTCCCATTAATAGATCTGTTCCAATTTTTTAGATTTTTCTTAAATTTAAGAGTTGTTCTCGTAACTAAAAGTTATTACTCTACAGCAGGTTCCATCTACTAGCCCTTATATAGAGTGTTGTGGAAAGTAAGGCATAAGAATATTTTTTAGCCAACTGTTGCAAACACTTTCAGTGCTCATCAATATCTGTTGTTTTTTCCTTTTCCTGAGGAAACAGCAAAACAACCTCTTTCAACCTTTCTTGCCGTTAAGTGTGGTTATTTGACCAAGTTCTGACCAATGCAATGTGAGGCCAATGATGTTGGTACTTCCTGGCCTAGAAAAGCCTCCCACCTACAACTTTCATTCTTTTTTCCTACCCTCGGATCAAATGAAGAGGTTTTCCTGGATTTAGAAGAGGGGGATTACCAAAATGGAGGAAGACTGCATCACTGAATGACTGTGCAGCACAGCACCTGTGCACATGCCCTCTCTTCCCACAAACACCTTGCATTAGGCTTAGCAAGTATTCAGCATTTACAGTAGTATGCCATTGGCAATTTGTGGCTATTTCTTGTGGTTATTCTCTTTTCATGACTAATAGAGATAGCCATCTGATCTATCTGAAATTATTTCAAGTCATCATAAGGTATACAAGGTTTATGCTCATAAGTCCTGAAAGTTTGTCTTCCACTGGACCCAAGAATCTACAATATTTTAGCTCAGCATTTATGGTGGATATTTAGAATTGAGGTATGACTAAAATTGGCAAATGTTATAAGCCAAGTGCACTTAATAGTATGATTGATTAAAGCCCTTAGTTTTATTTTAGTTTTTGAGCTTTTTTTTTTGTAAAATATAACATATATGCAAAGCAAAGAAAGAAAAAAGCAATAATTTTCAAAGCACACTTCAACAAGCAGTTACAGAAAAGAACCCAGAGTTTGTCATGGACTACCCCTTCCACCATCTCAGATTTTTCCTTCTAGCTGCTCCAAAACACTGGAGGCTAGAAGGAATATTAATAAGTGATTCACCAGTCATAGTCATTTGTTAAATCCTATTTTCTCTGTTATACTTCCTCCTTATCCTTTGGTCCTTCTCCCAATCTATAGGAATCTTTGGGCAATACATGTTTTGACTTTTTCATGTTGAGAAGGGGTGTCAACACTAAAGGATAGGGGGATATAATTAACTGATAACCTTAGAGAGGCTGATCCCTCTGAGTTTTGGAATCTATATGACCTAAGAACCCTCTGGGAATTATAGGTTCCAGGAAGGCAAACCAAGTCCATGAAACCTTTGTAGAGTCTCAGTTTGAACCCTAGGTGCTCTTAATACTCAACAGGAGTGATTTGGTTGGGTTTTAGCAAACCACAGCAATTAGCATTATCTAACTGAAGGTTGCATAAGAGTAGTCTCCAGAGCAGCCTCTTGATTCCATTTGATCTCTCTTGGTCACTGATGCCTTCTTATATATTATACTTCTTTTCCCCCTTCTGGCCCACAAGGTGTTATAGATCCCATAGTGTCAGGGCCAGACTCATCTCCAGGAGTCATGCTCCACAATATCAGAGAAAATTTCATCCCAGAATGTCATGTCCTACACAGGGGGGTGGATAATGATTTTTCTTTACAGAGCTGGGCTTAGAGAGAGGCCACATCTGAGCAACAAAGAGGCTTCCTGGAAGCAATACTCGGGCCTTGTTATGGATAGCTTCTCCCCTAAAGAAATAAGTTTTTAAGGGCAAGTCTCAAAATCCAGGATTCTCCCCTAAAGAAATAAGTTTTTAAGGGCAAGTCTCAAAATCCAGGATTTGGCCTATTTTCTTGGTAGTCCCCAATGGTTGAGAAAGTACCTGGGGTTTCCCAGTTGAGAGAGTTTAATAGTTCCATTCATATATTTTCCCCTGTAGACCCTCAAGGGACTCTGCATATACATTTTAATTATCGGCCCACCATAATCTGAGGTATACATATGTTGAATTCAAATTTAACTTCAGAAAGTATCTTATCCTACAATCTTAAGTTTTCCTTTATCTTTTCTGACTTACTAGCATTTCCTCTATATTACATAAATTATCTCAGTATTGATTGAATAAATTGTTTAATTAGATATTATTGAACACTTAAATCTTAATTTTAACATAATTTAATCTTGCCATATTTATTAAATATCTTTCAGTTTTGATTTTAGGATGAGTAGACAGATAAGGATACAGAATAGAGTTCATATGAAGATTGCACAGTAACTGTATTGGTTTATGGTTCTGAAGGCTCAAAGTCCAACATCAAGTTATGGGAAAGCCATGTTTTCTCCAAAGTCTGTAGCATTCTAGTATGACGATCTGATAACCCTTGGCATTCCTTGGTTTCTCTGCTGCAATCTGATGGCATTCTGCCTCATTCACTGGCTTCTTCTGATGCATGGCTTCTGCTGACTGACTGACTGCATCAGAATTTCCTCTGCTTGTAAGGGCTCTAGTCATTTGGGTGAAGGCCCACCTGATTCAATTTGACCTCCTCTAAGGAGGATCTTCAAAAGTTCTATTTACAAATGGTTTCATACCCACAGGACAGGGTGTTAGAAGTTGAACATGACTTTCAAGGGGGACATGATTCAACCCCCAACATAAAGTAATCTTGTTTTCTCAAAATGTGTATCACCACTAAAAATTTTATTAAGTGCCTATTTGTGACTCATGAAGTGGTGACTTTTATGTACGTGCTTAGTAAATGAGATATGCTTTTAATTAGAAACCACAGCATTCACTGTATATTTATATTTGATTAACAACCTTTTCACGGATCTCAGTAGAATTTCTAGGATGTACAATAAAACTTTTTATTTTAATAGTAAACATTACTTTATTGACTTAACTATGGCAGTGTGATTCTTTTTTTTTTCTTTGCTTTGGCAGGTACTTGGAATCAAACCCAGGTCTCTGGGCAGTGTGATTCTTGAAATTGAATTGCATTACCCACTGAAAATAGCAAAATTTAAAGGTAATGATATGACATTCTTTCTTAGAACTTATTTTGATTTATTGTGAGCTGTTGCAAAATAGCAGTAAGAGAATCAGTAGCTGGCCTGAAACTGTTATGTACCCCAGAAAAGGCCATGTTCTTTGAATCTATTCCTGAAGGTGCAGACCTGTTGTGGGTGGGACATTTTGTTAGGTTATTTCAACTTGAGATGAGACCAACCCCATTTAAGATGGGCCTTAATCCTTCCACTGGAGTCCTTTATGAGAGGATAAAGGATAGAAAAAGTCAAGAGATCTTAGAGTGAAAAAAAGCCCCTGGAGAGCTAAGAGAGGACCCATAGAGTGCTTAGAAAGGAAGCCATTGGAACCAGAAGCTGAAAGCAATGAAACCCAGGAAAGAAAGACCATCAGACACCAGCCATGTACCTTCCCTTGTGACAGAGGTGTCCCAGATGCCAGCAGCCTTTCTTCAGAGAAGGTATCCTCCTGTTGATGCCTTAATTTGGACAATTTCACGGCCTGAGAATGGT
Source organism: Tamandua tetradactyla (assembly GCF_023851605.1). NCBI lineage: Eukaryota > Metazoa > Chordata > Mammalia > Pilosa > Myrmecophagidae > Tamandua > Tamandua tetradactyla. The sequence goes on from NC_135332.1 coordinate 153,470,475, forward strand.
AAATTTGTAAGTGACTAGATCTCCATTGTCAAAGCGAACCCATTTCTGGTATATTACATTCCAGCAGCTTTAGCAAATCAAAACAGAATCCAAAGAGAGTGGGATTTTGGGGAGATCCAATTACAAAGGTATTGCCCCCTTATCATACCTGGGAAATGTGAGCAAGAAAAATATACATTCCTTTTCTTTATGTGATATACTTTGATTTAATTAATCCTCTTTAAAGGATAGATAGCATTTATATTATCATACCTAGAAGGATAATATTCACTCCAACTCTTGCTTTCTCATATTCATAGAGGTAGTGATGATCTGTATAGAGAGTTAGAAAAAGAAGTCAAAATTGGAAGGTAAAAGAATGTTGTACTGCTTAGCAAGTGATTTATTGTTTTGGGGGGCTTAATAGAATAATAGAATCTGTATTCTCTGCTCTTACACTAGGTTTGTATCTAATGCCCTTCTTCCTATAATGAAGAAAATTAACATTCAAGTTACCAGTGCTTTTTAAAGAAGGTCTAGATCTTCACAATTCTCCCAATAGTTCATAATCTGGATCTTATCAGACTCAACCTTTTCCATGTCATTCTGTATCTATATTAGAAACCATATGATTGGGATAACAGAAGATATCTCTGGAGATTATCTGGGGAATAGAACACATGGAAAGTAAAATAAACTCCATTACTTAGATCTATTTCCAAGGCAAGTATAGAAAACATCTGTGGTTTAGATAGATTAGCTGGCAAGATTCTGCCTGCTGTTTGCTATCAGTGAGCTGAACTTAAAGCTTTAGGTTCTTTAGCATAGGATTTAAAAATGGACACATAATTTGAAACTGATTTTAATAGTAGGAAACAGATCTCAACAGATCTCTTAAAAATCACCACAGCTTTATAAAGTAGAAACAGTAAATTAAAATCAAACAGATGGCCAATTAAGTACTGTTTCTATGGAAATTAAGTACAAGGACTGTTTTTCAGATAACAGACCACTTAAGCAGCCAGCCTTCTGAGTGCACTATAATGCTTTAGAAGTTAATGTCAATATTTTATGTGATCCATCAGCATGTTTCATCGGCTCTTATTTCAAAATGTATCTAGAAACCAGTGACTTCCCACTACATTTACTGCTACCATCCTAATCCAAATCACCATCTTCTCTTACCTGGATTGATATAATAGCCTCCTAATCAGTTTCTCCACTTTCCCTCTTTTCTCTTTGCAGTTTCTTCTCAGCAACAGAGTGAAAAGAGTGACTCTAAATTCAGATCATGTCATTTCTCAAACCCTTCAGCGGCTCCCATTCCACTGATAGAGTAAAAGCTAAAGTCTTGACAATGACTAATTTAGTTTGGGTTCCCTAAAAGCAGAGCTTGAGGTGAGGATTCTTATAAAAATGGTAAAGTGAAGGTGTGATCCCAGATACCATCTGTAAGGGAGAGAGCAAAGCAAAGGAGAGAGTTGAAAGAACCAAGAAAGCATGTGGTCTCGGCAAAGTCTCCCTTGGCTGGATTCGCAGCAGGAGGGCTTGGGCACATGAATGGGTCACAGTGCTACCCCGTCTTGAGACAAGGACACCAGGTTTTTAAACCCTCACATCAGTGAACCTTGGCTATGGGGGAGGTAGTGACTTCCCAGATCATGGGTCTGCCAGCAGTAGGTGGAGATGATTTATCATGCACAGACATGATAAAGAGGATCTAGGCAGGTTTCAGAGCATCTATTACAGTGACTCACAAACCTCACAGGAGGTGGCCCCTCCTACCACTCTGACTTCACTGCCCCTCTCTCTCTACACCAGCCACACTAGCTTCCGTGCTAGTTCTCAACAGGTACAACCTTTAGAACTTCCTTTAGGACCATTAGAATTCACTGTTTCCCCTCCTTCATGTCCTTGCTTAAATGTCACCTTCTTGATGAAATCAGTCCCGACTCGGTTGAAAATGCCTCCACCATCTCTCTTTCTCAATTTCTGTTACTTTTTTCATTGTACTAAATGCCTTCTAACAAGTACATGTTTTAATTGTTTCATATTTATAGTTTCATGTATTTTGTGTTGCAATTCTCATGTTTATAACTTATTATCTGCCCCCTCCAATACACACACTCATACACAAATGCACACATAGACACTCACACACACACACATTACAATGCAAGCTCCATGAAGGAACCCATCTTTGATTGCTATGCCTCATTGACAGAGCAGTGCCAGGGTCCCTGGCAACCTATGGGTGCTCAAGGCATATTTATTTTTCATAAATTGATGAATGAATATGATTCCAGAAAGGCTGACAGGATTTAATAGCACTACAATTTCCACTATTTTCTACAGGAAAAGCACTTTCCAATGAAATATGAAACTTACAGTATAAGCCAAATAGCTGCTTATAAAAGTAAATATAAATTAGGTTTATCAGCGAGCTACAGTTAATAGTATAATTATAATAATACTGATTAATGAATTATAACAAGAGCACATGAATGCAAAATATTAATAAAAGAGAAACCTGTGTGTGTTAGAGGATGTATATGGGATTTGTATAGTTTTTGCATGATGGTTCTGAAAAGCTGCAGCTGCTTTATTTTTTAAAATGATAAAAGGGTAGGTTTATGGTTCATAAAAGGAATGTTCTGAGAATCACATGAAGTTCAGTTATGTGGATTATACTAGCCCAATGTACATATTCCTGACATGACAATAATCTCACTACTTCTAGAAAGGACAAGTTGAAATTATGAATAGTATTTCAGCTTTCACCTCTGCTTCAGTGATAATTCTTTAAATGTGGTCATTTCTGCCCTTTATTTTTGAGCTATCAAAAATATACTTGCTATAAGTTAAGAATGTTTGTGTTTGTTCGTTGTATTTTTTTTAAAAAATTAAAAATTACTAAAAAAAATAGTTTAAGCCAAAAAAAAAATATGCTTGCATTTTGCAAATATTTTTAATGTATGTCTTACATCTCTCACTGGAGTGTTCAGACAATTCAGATTAAAACCAAAATTTCACTTAGACAAAAAGACTTCTGTTTTTCTATTCAATAACTATTTACTGAATGTGATATAATTGGCAGGCAATGTTCAACGTCTCTATGGATACTGTAGAACAAGACAGGAAATGTTCTTGATATCATTGAGCTTACATTCTAAAAGGAAGACAGACCATTTTCCAAATAACAAGGGCACACGAAAAATATCGATGACCAAAAAATATTGTTGATCCATACTAGGGATATAATTAAAATATCATAAGACATAATAGTTACTGGATGGTTAAAATGAATGTCTGGAAAGAACTTTTCCCCTGAAGTGCTTCTTAACCTTAAGTTATAATAGTAAGAAAGAGCCAACCATGCGTAAAGCATTCCATGAAGAGGGAAAACATAGTATAGAGGGAAAATATTGTATCAAGAATCTAAAAAAAATTAAACAAAAAGGTCAATGTTTTTGGAAGATGTAGGTGCAAAATTGGAGCTGTGACTATGGATATTCTAAGAATTTTGCTGTAACGGGAAGTAGAGAAAAGATTTGGTTGTTGGAAGAGAATTGGAGTCTAGGGACTTTTTTTTCTCCAAGGGATGGGCAATATTTTAACATGTGATGGGAATGATTCAGTGGAGAGGGAGGGATTGATGATATGTGAGAACAGAGACAATTTTGGGAATGAATTTGTTAAAAGGCATTTGCAGAGATATTGACTTTGATGAACAAAGACCTCATGTTCATAGAAGAGAGACAAGATAGGTTTATAAGTTTTGTTGTGGAATAATTAGGGGATAAAACGAGAGCGTAGGAAGTACTTGTTGGAATTGGACGTTTTAGATTGTGGGAAAGTGAATCATTATTAGAGAAATTTCTTATTCTGCTGGAAGTGCTAACAATACAATATTTTGGAGAGAAATTTAGCACCTTTTAATGAAGCAGAGGATTGCATATGAACTGTTTATCAGCTATTTGGTTCTTTCTTACAGAGACACAGAGAGATGTGTGCAAGAATCTGCATTCCAGATTTGTTTCCATGTTAGAAATCTGGCCATCAATTGGGCAATGGATAAATAAAATGCCAAAGATGTATACAAAAGAAAGGACAAATTCTACATATATTGCTAAGGCTGCAGCAGCCAAAAGAATGAACAAATTCTCTATGTAATAGTCAGGTTAGATGTCTAAAGCATAACAGTTAAGTCTAAAGAACAAGAAGCAGAATGAAAGGTTTCCAATCGAATTTTAGTTCTATAAATTCAAAAAAGACAACAGTACTGCAAATCATTCCTTGATACACAGGTATGACAATTGGACTAGATGGCTGGGAAGGGGAATGAGATCAGGGATCAGAGATAGAGAAAAATATGGAAAATTAAGTGAAAATAAAGGCTGACGTGGATCAATTATAACAGTTGGTAATACCCAAGCATGTTTAATCCATTGCACTCCAAGGATCCAAACAATAAAAATATAAAACAAAAATGGAAGACTAGATCTAGAAGATGAAAGACTTTAGTGGGTGTGTTATCTACAGAAAGAACAACACATTTATAAGCAGCTCCTGGAAATTTTAGGAGAAGGACGTCCTGCAAATTTTCCAGTGAGCAAGAATAAGTAGAAATTTCTTCCCTAGTACCAATTATTACTAATTTGAGAGGTCAATGATAACAAATCTATTTGGTATGCCGGGCTATTGTCCTATTTTAGTCAGTTCATCATTGGTAAGGGCTGGTTATTTTTTAAGTTCATTTATTCCCATCCTATTTTTTTTATCACAAGTTTTGAGTACTCAGCATAGACATCTTCAGTGGGTATTTCAGGCAAGCTGGCCTCCAAGGTTAGAGAAGTATTATTTTGGGGGTTGGGGGGATGGGCGGAGGTATATGGTCCGGAAATCAAACCCAGGTCTCCAGCATTGCAGGCAAGAATTCTACCACTGAACTACCCTCGCACCACCCTATTATGTTGTCATTATATGCAGTGATGTTCTCCCCATTGCCTGTGTCTTGTCCTTTCTTGTGTTCAGTGCAGAAATTCTCAAGAGTGGTACTATTGACATCATATTTGTTGTGGGGGCTGTTCTACCAAACATTTCAGGATGATTAGCAGCATCCCTGGTTTCTACCCACTAGATGCCTGAAGCAACCCTCCCCCAGTTGTGACAATCAAAAATGTCTCCAGACATTGCCAAATGTCTCCCGAGAGGCAAAATCACCCCTAGTTGAGAAATTCTGAGGTAGAGAAAGCAACAAGGGCCACTAACTAAACTGAGCAGGAGAAAAAAATATATATTACTGAGTTGAAGGAAAGTTATAATAATAAAGATAAATGCTGCCCTGAGGTGTGTAGAATATGATCCAACTTCGAAAAGAGATCTTTCTATCATAAACCTAAAAAAAAATTAACATTAATGCGAAAAAAATCCAACCATGGCTAAATATATATTTTTTAAAAATCATATTAATATTTATGAATATACACCATGTTAAGAATTGGTGTTTCCCCTCCCCCTCCCTGCGTGGGCCATCATGACTCCCAGGGGTGTGGACCTTCCTGGCAACGTGGGACAAAGATCCTGGAATGAGCTGAGACTCAGCATGAAAGGACTGAGAAAAACCCTAGAATGAGCTGAGAATTAACATCAAGAGACTGAGAGAACCTTCTCAACCAAAAGGGGGAAGAGTAAAATGCAACAAAGTGTCAATGACTGAGAGATTCCAAATAGAGTCGAGAGGTTATCCTGGAGGTTATTCTTACGCATTAGGTAGCTATCACCTTGTTGTTCAAAATGTAGTGGAGAGGCTGGAGGGAATTGCCTGAAAATGTAGTGCTGTGTTCCAGTAGCCATGTTTCTTGATGATGATTGAACAATGATATAGCTTTCACAATGAGACTCTTTGAATGTGAAAACCTTGTGTCTGATGCTCCTTTTAGCTACTATATCAACAGAAGAGTAGAACATATGGAATAAAAATAAAAAATAGGGGGAACAAATGTTAAAATAAATTCAGTTTGAAATAGTGGTAAATGAAGGCGAGGGGTAAGGAATATAGTATGTATAATCTTTTTTTCCTCTATTATCATTTTATTTCTTTTTCTGTTGTCTTTTTATTTCTTTTTCTAAATCGATGCAAATGTACTAAGAAATGATGAATATGCAACTATGTGAAGATATTAAGAATTACTGATTATATATGTAGAATGGAATGATTTCTAAATATTTTGTTAATTTTTTTAATAAAAAAAGTTTAAAAAAAAGAATATGATAGAATATTATTCAGCCATAAAAAAAGAATTGGTGTTTCTGGGACAGAAAACTGAAAATAGTTTTATATTCTTCTCTTTGTAGGAGCAGCTGGGGAGCTCCTGGTAAATTAGAATTTGATGTAAAATTACAAATGTAATTAAGTTGTCAATCCAAAAGCTGATAAACTAATTTTATAAAATGGTTATGCTGAGTAAATTATTCTATTTTTTAAACACAGTTATCACATCCAGATGAGTCTGCATTAATCAGTCAGGAGATTGTTGTACACCTGCTGTGTACCAGGCTCTAGTCGAGATGGTTGTACAGTGACACAACAGGGACAGATGTGGTCTTTGCCCTCGTGAGGTTTATAATGAAGCTGGGAAAACCAATGTTAATAGTGGATACAACACTTTTAAGTTTTAAGTATTGCTTTTAAAAGAAGTAACTGGTCATCAACATAAAAAAAAATCCCAACAGGACAGAAGCGTGTAAGCCAATGTAAAACACTTCCACTCATTAGGGATATCTCAAAAAGTAGGGAAATGCCCTGGGAATTGGATTGTAGAGTTAACTGAGGTGCTGGAAAACTAGAGGAGTACGGGAGGCACATTATCGCTATTTTTTTACTCTTCCGCCTTCACAGTCGTTCAGATGAAACTGGGCAGAAAGACAAACCAAAGGTTGCGTAATTCCTACGCAGACGAAGATGAAGTGATTCTTCCATAAACTGCCTTCTTTCTGCTGATGCTAAGTAGAACCCACATGTATAAGAATAGTCAAGCAATAGAAATATATGTCCTGAAGTTCTGATATGCTAGTGATATGGCAGCTTATGTTTTCTTCACTAGAACATTCATTCTGTGAGGGAAGGGATGTGGTGTGTTTGGCTCATTGCTGTATCCCTTGCTCTTAATACAGTAATACAATGTGTAACACAGATCAGGTACTCCATATACATTGACAATAAATATGAATAAATGAATGTATACCAACATAATTGCACACATAACTAGAGCTGCTATAGGGCTATAAGAAATTACTTAGTAGTGGAAAACACACATTTCTCTTGTGATTCACAAAGATTTTATACCTGCTCAAAATAGTTGTTATATAATCTTAGGAGCCTCACATGTCGCTCAGTCTATCTAACAGTTCTGGCACAGTTTGAGAGTGAAATGTGGCAAAGTTTGCATACTAGTGGCATCGCATCCCAGCTGCATGATCCTGTCTGTAAATGGATAAGACATTATCTACTTGGTGAGGTTTTAAAGTAACTGTGTATACAAAGTACCCAGCTCAATGTTTGCTCAGAATCAGAATTTAAAACATATTAGATGCTTCTCCTCCACTCCCAGTTCCCCATTTCTACTGATTGAACTTCTTATGAATTACCCCTGCTTAGTTTTTGTATTTTTCCACAGCTTGAATAATATTCTTAAGAAGATTTACTCCATAAAGTAAGAATCCAGGAGTTCTACTATACTTACTTATTTAATTTTTCAAGTTAAAAATAAATTTCTATTAACTACACACATAGATGTTGCATATTTAATTGTATTCTCTTTGCTTACTGTTAGTGTTTAACATAATGATCTTCCATTATAACCACACTTCTTATAATACTTAACATTGAATTGCAGTTTCTTTAATTTATTCAAAGGGTAAGGATAATTATATTGCAATTGCAATTGTCAAAAGATATAATTAAATGCATTTGCACATTTTCCCTTTAACTTAAATTATACACTAATAATAATAGCTTAAAAAACACATCTCTTTTCAACTAAACATATTTTTCTTTATAAGAAGGCTTACATGCTAGATTATATAAAGATGTCCTGTTATCTCAAAAAGATTACATATATGTAGAAACCAAATGTCTTTCTAGAAATTATTTTTAAAGGGAGCATTTAATACAATTGATTTGCAAAGGCGTTTCATTAGCTTTTTTGTCCCAAATAATCACATTCCTTCTATGATATCTGATCCTAATTTATCAGTCGATTTAAGGTCTGTTCCTACAAAAATGCCACCCTTTTACAAGCAGAAATTCTTGCCCAAAAATACAGTGCAACTCACTGTATTAGTTAAAATATAATGCATGTACTGAGAGTCTTGAAAAAATTGATTTGAAAAGATCATAATACAAAAGAATAAAACAACTGTCAATACCAAGAGTAAAAAAATGTATCTTCCTTTGTAAAAAAGAACTCTAAAAATCCACTCTAATTCTACTTGGTTTATCTTTTCTCTATCATTCCAAGAAATAACCCTGGCTTATTATGTGCTCTCCACTGTAATTATGCATACTTGGAGACAGATAGGATAGAAAGGAAGAGGACTCCTTAATAGGTAGCAGTACATCAAATACATGTACACTGGTGCTTACCTTGTTTACATTTTGTTAATCAAGTTACATGTGTGGATCCCTGGATCAGATAAATTAGCTAGGGAAAAAAAAACTTTCTAGTTTTTAAATTTTCTCCTTTTCTAACATTACTGGTATCTATAGGTCTTAGGGTACAGAAATTATTCCCAGTATTTCTCTACTCTTTATTTCTATTCTAGATGTTGAATATCCAAAGTAGGTGCATGTATGTGTGCAACACACATGCACACATACACACACCCAACCAGTTTAGCAAACTTCGGTGTGCTAGCCTTACTTTTTCTGACTCTGTCATCTATTTTCCATGTCTCTCTTTTTCCCTACTTCCTTTATCATTATAATATCATCTCCAAGTTTCTTACCTATCACCCACAAGAACTTCTAGCTGTCGTGCCTTGTCAGAAGGCACCCCTTTTCTTTATGAAAACTCAAGGTTTCCCTTGCTTCATTCATTCATTGACTTGGCAACTCTTTCTGAGCATATTCTAAATAGCAGATGCTAGAGAAAGAAAGATAAACAAACTTAGATTAGCATCACTGGCTCTTGTCATACTTATTATGTATCTGCATTTCCCATGTTCTTTACATACCCTCACCCATTTACTTCTCACAAAAACAAAGGCATTATTTCCCTAATTTCAGAGACAAAGGAACCGTTTAGTACAAGTTCATCAATTTTCCCCAGTGTTGCATAGCCTGCCTGAAGAAACGCTGAAACCCAAGTTTCTCATCCCACAGCCCTAGGTCTCTCTGCTGCACTGCTGATGACCTTGATTGTGTTTCAGTGAGCCCTGGCAGTTCAGTGTGGCTGTTCATGTGACAGACCATTAGATCTCTGACTAATATGTCTCTACTTTATCCATAGGGTGTGACATTGTTGAAACTCTTGCTTCTACCAGAGACAGACAGTGACAATCAGTTTTTTGATGACCAAATTTTAGGGACAGATCTCTCATAATTCTGTTCCCTCCTCTTGAATGAGTTTTGCTCTCTTGACCAAGTTCCCTTCTCCCAGCCCGTCAAATACAAAGTCAAGATGACCCTCGTGTATTTTGTATTGGTGAAGGAAGTTCAGTAGTGATTCTTTTAAAATGTAATATAATATAGATTTCTAATTGTAGATTCTCAACTTTTATTTTATAACAGGGACAAAAACATTAGCATACACGTTTGGCCTCCAGAGATTACATAAGTCTTTTCTTGTGCTTACTAAGAGCAAAATGGGTAGAAACCAGATTCTTTTTGAAAATCTCCCAATCTATCACCACACAGAAATCTTTAGAAGTGCCCCAAGATTCTTTAAACCAGCCCCCAAATTTTCAGGTATATTTATCTGGAGTGAACTTCTCCAGGTTCTTAGCAATTACCCTCAATATAAGTTGTTTTTCTATAACTTTTAGTTACTTTGGAAACCTCAGTTTTCAAGGAAGTTTTGTTCAGTTCTAATCAGGAGAAATTATTGTACTTTCTGTCAGCCTGCTAAGTGCTTTGGCAGAGGTCCATTTTTTTCTTTTACTTGTTTCCATAATCTTAAGAGGTATGTAACTTGGCATGGAAGCACAACTTTGGCAAGAGAGCTAAAGTCAATTCAGCCAAAGAATCCCATGATATATTCTTTGTTTTTAACTTTAAACTATGGTTAACAACATATAAAGCCTTATTGTAAAGAAAAATAAATAAAAAGTAAAGCTGAAAATAGGAAAAGTCCAAAGAGAAGAGAAAACTTCCATTTATATTGCATCAACTCTTGGGTAATAAATATCCCTTCAGATCTCCTAGTATTTCACTGAAATGGGAGAAAATGAACAGAAATGATAAAAGTATGTATCTGTCTTGGCATTTTAGGGTTGCCTTAGAAATTCTTGACCTAGTATCCATTTAGACAAAAACTGAAAGTCTAGTGAAACTAATGGGTATTCTAGGAGAATACCAAGTTTAGCTAGCTTTGGAGAAGGCAGTAGAAGGAAAACTATTATTTGTTCCATATCAGAGAATCTTTGTATCCTGTTCTTCACCTAATATTCAAATGTTGTTTCCCAAAGTGCCAACTTTGCTCTTCAAAGTCCTCAGTATTAATGATCTCTTCTCTCTTCATGGCATCCCATGTGTGAGATAACCCTCAGTGAAATTTACTAATCAGTGAAAGGGAATTAAAAAGTAAATGCCAGTAATCATACTACCAGGCAAAAGTCAGCAAATACTCTAAGAGAGGTAAAGCAAAGTTCATACATTCAATCTACATTCAAAGGACGGAGAGAACACATCTAGTTTTTCTAAAGGATGGAGAAAATATAGGGATGGTTGACATGAAGCATGGGGGCAGGATGGTTCCAACTGAAAATGGAGGAAAACTTTCTAGGTGGAGAGTTCAAGAGGAGAGAAAAGTGCAGGGATTATTCAAGGAACATTTTTTTTCTCCCTGGAACAAGGAGTACATGTAAGAAAAAACTGAGAAATAAAAATATAGAGATAGAGACAATATTATAAAGCATTTTGAAGTATAAACTAAAACATTTGCAGATTAATTTGGTGGGCAATATGAAGACCTAGACTATTCCTGAGAGCGTGTAACAGATCAGACGTACTTTTGGAAAATCTGGCACCAGCATCCTTGAAAGATCTGAAATAAGAATGTGAGGAGGATCGGATGATAGGGGTGTAGCAATAGGATTTGAAAGTGATTGCGTGGAAATGAAGGGGTGGAGGATGGAAAGGGAACGTCTAAATTTTAAGTCTTGGTGACAGGGAGGATGATTACGATAAGTTAAATGTGGAATGCCACTTTACTGGGTCTGACGGGAGACTCTTTGAGCTATGTTAAATTTGTAGTGCCAATTTTAGAGATAGAATATTTAGAATCATTAACATAGCTGAGATTTTGGGATAAATGAAATGTTGGGTCTAGAAAATGTATTGATGGATAAATAAGAGAATAAGGGAAGAATCTTGAGCAAACCAGATGACAGAGAAAGCTCTGTCTAGACTGTAGAACATCACTGTCCAATTTCATAGCCACTAACCAAGATGGCTATTGAGGACTTGAAATGTGGCTTAAAACTTAAGATGTATGTGCTGGTTTGAATCTGTTATGTACCCCAGAAAAGACTATGTTCTTCTAATTCACTCGCGTGAATTGTGGATGGGACCTGTTGATTAGGATGTCTCCATGGAGATGTGACACACCCAAAGGAGGGTCTTCCTTTCCTTAAGTCCTTTAAGAGAGCTCATGGAGAGAGCACTTAGACCAAAACACCCCAGGAGAAACAAGCAAGGACCCACAGAAGCCCAGAGATAGTTTGGAGAGAACGACAAGCTGATGTTACCATGTACCTTCCCACATGACAGAAGAACCCCAGATACCATCGGCCTTTCTTCAGTGAAGGTATCTCTTATTGATGCCTTAATTTGGCCATTCCTATGGCTTTAAAATTGCAAATTGTAACCTGATACGTCTCCATTGGTAAAAGCCAACCCATTTCTGGTATTTTGCATTTCGGCATTTTTAGCAAACTGAAATAGTGTGCTGTAAGATTAAAATACACACCAGATTTCCAAGAGTTAGAATGGAAAAAAAAAAAAACAAAACAGAACTTCTTAGTGAAATAAGTTTGAGGCTTGGAAAGCTATTGGATACCTCAAAATGTAGGCAAGTATTAAAATCTTGAGTAAAGTTTGATTAAATCTCAAGAGAGTTTTATTGAATCAATTCATGCATTGGAAAGGTTCCAAATGCCACAAGGTAGAAAGGAATTCTGCTGAACAAAGAGAACAATGAACTTTTATAGGCAGGCAAGGGAGGAAATTTTCATTGGCTAATGCAGACTGCATTTTCCAAGTATGGTGAGTGCAGGCAGTTGCCTAGCAATGAGGAAGTTAGCTAGCATAAGAATAGGCAGTTGGTGATAACTGATTGGCTGACTTAAACTCTGTTTTCTGAGCTAAGATTTACAGGAAATAAACTTACTTAGATGTTAGTTTTGCTGACATAGGCCTTAGCACAGGTTGCGCCTACTAGATTCTACTAGATTTTATTTATCACAAGTTTGCAAGGAATTGATGAGTGTGTTTATGGTAAGACAATGAGTGGAAAGGACCCAAAGATATTTGAGTTCTACTAACTCAGTGAGGTGGGTTTTATATATGTTCTTTCATTCAGTTCTCTTATCAACCCAGCCATGTAGGTAATAAACCCATTTATAGCTATAGAAATTAACTCTGAGAAGTTAATAAACTCACATTGATACAGTTAATAAATGGGGGAACTAACATTCACCCAGAGGTTTATGTGATTCCAAAGTGTTTTTACTTTTCACAGGTAAAACCATAGTTTATTGTTTTAAGAACTTCGTTGAAGCGCAGGAGAGATGATATGTCATAGATTGAGGGAGATACTATATTTATAAATATAATTTTCCTTTAAAGATAGTGAAACTATTTTGGAAAGACAGTGACAAGATTATACAAAGTTCTCCCTTCCTTTCTTAATTCCCATAGTAAGGTGACTCAACTGTTAGAGGAGTTAACAGTCTTATACCGCTTATACTAAAAACTAGAATATAAAAACTTAAAACTTCAAAACATACCAACCAGAAATTTTCACATACTGAAAAGACTCTAGAGTAGGAAGAGTAGACTCCAGAGAAGAGAAGGGAAGCTTGCACAGAGCTGCCTCCCCTGTGAAGGTACATATGGTATCTCCACTGATCCCCCTGCCTCCGGGGCAGAAGCTGATGCCCACCTGAGGGGGCCCGGTTATGGCACTCAGTCATTTACGTTGAAGAGACCTCCTTAGGTCCATCAGCTCCAGCCAAGCGCAGTCACCCAATCGCTCTTCACCTTACATCATGAAACATCTCCGACAGGCTGTTCCTCAGCAACCTCCATATCAGGTCGCCAGAGAAAAGGGCTTGTCTCCACTCCAGAGTTAAAGAGAATACTAGAAACTGTTCACAGAAGAGTAGAATGCAATATTTCTGAATTTCAACTTATCTCCTAATAAAAAAACAAAAATAATATTTTAACCACCAAGGTCTGCATGTTGTTGAAAGGGAAAAAATACCATCTAAATAGAAGGAATAAATTAGCTTTCAACATTTGCTTTGTTCTGAGAGTTACCTTTCACCCACAACACATATACAGCTGGGGTTCAGTAAATATCTATTAAGTACATTAATGAACATTACTAAATAATTCGGGGTCCTGGCATTAAACATGCCACACTGAAAGGAGAAATTGAGGAGAATTTGAAAATAGAACTGTTTATAAATATGTGGGCAGGGTTAAGGAAAACCAGCAAGGAATAGCAACACTGGGGAGCTGTTGCCACCCCAGGCATGAAGAGACAAAGGGAAGAAGCAGTTACTAGACTCTGGAGCATTGGATTAGGGTGTGCCCTCAATCTGATGACTGGTGACTTTATATGAGAAAGAAGAGAGAGATTTGGAGACACAGGCACACAGATAGGCTAGAAGGCCATATGAAGACAGAGGTAGAGAGTGATGTGTCTACAAGCCAAGGAATGTCAAGGATTGTTAGGAGCCATGAAGCTAGGGAGACACAAGGAAAGATTCTTCTCTAGAACCTTCAGTGGGAGCATGAACCTGTCCACACATTGATTTCAGGTTTCTTGTCTCCAGAACTGTGAGAGAGTAAATTTTTGTGGTTTTAAGCCACAGTGTTTGTGGTAATTTGTTACAGAAGCCCTAGCAAAATAAAATAGCCCTGTCTGTGAAGGAGCAAATAGTCTAATGAAAGAAGGGATACATTCCAGAGCTCCACAGATTCCCCCTTGGTAAGAGAAAATCATAGACTTAGAATCAAACCAAAACATTGTTTCACCTATTTTCACTGTTTCAGCTTTTTCATCTGTATAAAGGGAATCAAGATGACCTTTTTCTCAAGATTTATATGTGAATTAAAGAATTATTCAACACACTTAAAATAGGTACTGGCACACAGTGACTGTCATTATAATTTTAGAAATAACCCTCAGTCCAGGACATCTGATAGACTGTGTCAGGAAGCACCAAGGCATTATAAACATCTCACTAAAGGGTTTATATTTCCTCTCGCCCTCTTTTCTTAGTTAGCTCCTGCCAATGTCCTTTCCACTTCAGTTGTCTTTGCCTGTAAAGGACTGGGGAGCACTAAACTGTATTGCATTTGACACTTGTCAAAGACCTTATCTGCAGTTCTCTCTTCTTTAAAGTGCATGATTTCATTTCCATTTTGTACCTAGCATGAGAACAACTGGTCAGTGGTAATGCAGGCTCATGTTTCCAGGGCACCTAGGAAGTGAGGAATCCCCATGCAGAGGGAGGGATTGAGTAGTTCTAGGTCACCACACAATCTACCCAGGGAGGGTCTGAAATACATCCCTGTAGAGTGTGGTCTTGGAGCCAGTAGGCACCTCATTTATTGAATGGACATGGGTTGGGCTCCCACCTGCACTTTTCTGCCTTTAAGTTGCTTACTAAGCAGATTGCATGAACTATGACAGCCTGAGGTTTTCTGAGTAATTATTTTCTTTTAATTAGTGGTGCATGCTCTTGTTTATGAGGCTGCATCCTGGATGCCAAAAGAAAATGTTAGCTCAAGAATCAGTATGATTATGATAAAGGTAAAATTTCAAATTGTGAGGAAAAAAAGAAACAAATTCGAGTAATAACAGCACAATAAAAGCCGCGATGGAGAGAGAAAAGGAACAATTCCGTAAACTCTTTATTGGTGGCTTAAGTTTTGAAACCACAGAAGAAAGTTTGAGGAACTGCTATGAGCAATGGGGAAAACTTACAGACTGTGTGGTGATGAGAGATCCTGCAAGTAAAAGATCAAGAGGATTTGGTTTTGTAACTTTTCATCCATGGCTGAGGTTGATGCTGCAATGGCTGCGAGACCTCATTCAATTGATGGGAGAGTGGTTGAGCCCAAACGTGCTGTAGTAAGAGAGGAATCTGGAAAACCAGGGGCTCACGTAACTGTGAAGAAGCTGTTTGTTGGTGGAATTAAAGAAGATACTGAGGAACATCACCTTAGAGATTACTTTGAGGAATACGGAAAAATTGATACCATTGAAATAATTACTGATAGGCAGTCTGGAAAGAAAAGAGGCTTTGGCTTTGTTACTTTTGATGACCACGATCTTGTTGACAAAATTGTATTGCAAAAATACCATACCATCAATGGTCATAATGCAGAAGTAAGAAAGGCTTTGTCTCGACAAGAAATGCAGGAAGTCCAAAGTTCTAGGAGTGGAAGAGGAGGTAACTTTGGTTTTGGAGATTCACGTGGTGGTGGTGGAAATTTTGGACCAGGACCAGGAAGTAACTTTAGAGGAGGATCTGATGGATATGGAAGTGGTCGTGGATTTGGAGATGGTTATAATGGGTATGGAGGAGGACCTGGAGGAAATTATGGAAGTGGAAATTACAATGATTTTGGAAATTATAATCAGCAACCTTCTAACTATGGTCCAATGAAGAGTGGAAACTTTGGTGGTAGCAGGAACATGGGGGGACCATATGGTGGAGGAAACTATGGTCCAGGAGGCAGTGGAGGAAGTGGGGGTTATGGAGGAAGGAGCCGATATTGAGCTTCTTCCTATTTGCCATGGGCTTCACTGTATAAATAGGAGAGGATGAGAGCCCAGAGGTAACAAAACAGCTTCAGGTTATCGAAATAGCAATGTTAAGGAAACTCTTCTCTGAGTCATGCATAAATATGCAGTGATATGGCAGAAGACACCAGAGCAGATGCAGAGAGCCATTTTGTGAATGGATTGGATTATTTAATAACATTACCTTACTGTGGAGGAAGGATTGTAAAAAAAAAAAAAATGCCTTTGAGACAGTTTCTTAGCTTTTTAATTGTTGTTTCTTTCTAGTGGTCTTTGTAAGAGTGTAGAAGCATTCCTTCTTTGATAATGTTAAATTTGTAAGTTTCAGGTGACATGTGAAACCTTTTTTAAGATTTTTCTCAAAGTTTTGAAAAGCTATTAGCCAGGATCATGGTGTAATAAGACATAACGTTTTCCTTTAAAAAAATTTAAGTGCATGTGTAGAGTTAAGAAGCTGTTGTACATTTATGATTTAATAAAATAATTCTAAAGGAAAAAAAAAATCTACCTTATTTACCCCAATTCTGGGTATTATTCCTTCTTCATCATCCACTGCCAGGGATAAGATTTATTTCAACACTTTATTTAGAAATAATTTTAAACTTACAGTGTAAAACAATACAAAAGTGTACAGTGAATTCTAATATTCCTCTTATCCAGATAGCCAGAATTACCAATTTTTAATATTTTGTGACATTTGTCCTTCTATGTATGCATCTATCAATCTAATCATCTATCTATTTTCTAAACATTTGAGAGTGACTGCATGTATCATGCTTCTTTAACATTTAGCTTCCATGTATATTTCCTAAGAATGAGGATATTCACTTATGTAACCACATTAAGTAAAATTATCAAGATCAAGAAACTTAACACCGACACAATGCGTGCAGTCTACACTTCAATTTTATCAGTTGTCCCAATAATATCCTTTTGGGCTTTTTCTCCTTCTTTGTAAGATCAGTCTGGAATTACATATTGCCTTGCATTGCTACTGTCTCTTTAGTCTCTCTTTTTTAAAAAAAAATTGTGGTAACATATATATGACATAAAATTTCCCATCTCAACCACTCCCTGGTATACAATTCAATGGCACTAATCACATTCACAATTTGTGGTACTAGTACCACCATCTATTATCAAAGCTTTTTGATCACCCCATGCAGAAACACTGTACCCATTGCACATTAACTCCTCATTCTCCCTCCCTAACTCTGTTCCTGGTAACCTGCACTCTTTCTGTCTCTATGAATTTTGCATATTCTAGTTATTTCATAAAAATGGAATCATGCAATATCTGTTCTGTTGTGTCTGGCTTATTTCACTCAACGTGATGTCTTCAAGGTTCTTCCATGATATAGCATGAATAAGAACTTTATTTCTTTTTTACAGCTGAATAATATTCCATTGTAAGCACACACCTCATTTTGTCTATCCATTCATTTGCTGATGGACACTTGGGTTTCTTCTACCTTTTAGCTATTGCAAATAATGCTGCTATGAACATTTGTATACAAATAACTGTTTTGGTTCCTGCTTTCATTTTTGGGGGGTATTTACCTAGAAGTAGGATTTGCAGGTCATATGGTAATTCTAGGTTTAACTTTATGAGGAACCACTCAAATGTCTCCCACAGTGGCTGCACCATTTTATATTCCCATCAACAATGTAAAGGTATCCCTATACCTATTACACTGTATCCTTGTCAGCCCTTGTTATTCTCCTTTTTTTTTTTTTTTGTAATAGCCACTCTAATGGGTGTGAGGTGGTATCTCATTGTTGTTTTCATTTGCATTTCTGTGATGGCTAATGATGTTGAGCATCATATCATGTGCTTATTGGCCATTTGGGTATCTTATTTGTGGAAATGTCTAATCAAATCTTTACACATTTTTAAACTGGGTTGCTTTTGTTGTTGAGTTGTAGCAGTTGTTTATATAATCTGGATATTAAAGGCTTTTCAGATGTATGACTTCCAAATATTCCCATCCACTCTGTAGGTTGTCTTCTCATTTTATTGGTAATGTCTTTGATGCACAAAAGTTTTTAATTTTGATGAGATCTAATTTATCTAGCTTTTCTTTTGTTGCTTATGCTTTTGATGCAAAGTCTTAAGAATCCTTACTTCCAGAGGATCTCTTTTGTTCCTCAAATGTGGCCTCCCTCTCTCTCTAAGCCCAACTCTGCAAGTGAAACCATTGCCCTCCCCCTTAAGTGGGATATGGCATCCAGGGTCGAAAGTCTCCCTGGCAGTGTGGGAGATGATTTCCATGGGTGAGTTGGCCCTAGCACTGTGGGATCAACCATACCCTGACCAAAAAGGGGGAAAAGTATAACAAATAAGGTACCAGTGACTGAAAGAGTTAAGTAGAGTCAAGAGGTTACTCTGGAAGTCACTCTCATACAAGCTGCAGTAAGACTTGTTCCCGCAACCAACCCCCAACCAAAACTATCCCTGCCAATCCTAAAGAACACCTAGAGCATTATTAAGATTCTACAAAGTTTCCACGCACTAGGGTTATTTTCCAGAAACCTACAACCTCCAGATGGGTCCCTGGACCAGATAAGTCTGGAAATGCAGAGGGGCGAGCCTCTCCAGAACATCAACTGGTTCCATGTCCCTATCCTATATTATAGACAACCTCTTCCCGCATGAGAAAGTTAGAATGGACATACCCAAAGATCCCTAAAGAGTAGGAGAAAGATCTGAGTTGATGGTGGAGTTATACAGAGAAGGGAGGGTTAAACAAATGAATATTATTGCTGGATCATTATATTGATATTTCTTTTAGTCTCCAGTATCTTAGAGGAGCTAGAAGTTAAAACCTAAAATGATGGAATTGTAACCCATGCCAAACTCTGAAATCTTTTCTACAACTAATTGTTGCGACGTGCTTTGAAATTTATTGCTTTATCATACATATATCACTTTTCACATAAAAGAAAAAAATATTTCTTCTAGCTGCCAGTGTTTTGGAGCAGCTAGAAGGAAAAATCTGAGATAGTGGAATGATAACCCATAACAAACTCTGAAATCTGTTCTGTAACTATTTGTTGAAGGGTACTTTGAAAATCATTGCTGTTTCTTTCTTTGTATAATTAAAAAATTTTGGAAGAAAAACATTTTAAAAAGGAATCCATTGCCTAAAACAAGATTCTGAAGATATTCCCCTATGTTTTATTGTAGGAGTTCTGTAGTTTTAATTCTTATATATAGGTCATTGATCTTTTTTTTTTCTTTGTATGCTATATGGTGGGGGGGGTCACTTTTCATTCTTTTTCCATGTGAGTATCCTGTTATTACAGCACCATTTGTTGAGTTTTTGTTTGGTTTTTCATTTGTTTGTTTTGCTTGTTTGTTTGGGAAGTACATGGGCAGGAATCGAGCCAGGGCTCCTGCATGGCAGGTGAGAATACCCCTGAACTACCCTCACACCCACTCATTGATCCATTTTTAGTTGATTTTTTTGTTAATGGTGTAAGGTAGGGATCCATTTCATTCTTTAGTAGGTGGATATCCAGTTTCTTGGCACCATTTATTTAAAAGACTATTCTATCCCCGTTGAATGGACTTGGCACCTTTATCAAAGTCAGTTGGCATTGATGTGTGAGTATATTTTTGAACTCTCAATTTGATTCCATTGGTCTATATGTCTGTCTTGTGCCAGACCATACTGTTTGGATTACTGCAGCTATGTAAGGATTTTTGATATTGAGACTGAGTGAGCCCACATCTTTTGATTCATTATAATAATTACAAAATAGAAAATTTCCCACACTGATATTTTCAGAAGAAACTTATGGCTGTATTATATACTATCATTAAAATACTTTAAGTGTTAGTGCTTCCTGTTAGAAGCCAGATTTGCAATCCACTTGATTTTCATTTGTCTTTCAGTTATACACAGAGGAATCCTCTCCACTAGATTTAATCTTCAAACAATTTCTGAGAAATGAAATCAAATTTTCAAAACATTTCCAGAAATTCCAGGAAATTCCATTACTGATTTGCAATACCCAGCAAATTTGATTCCTCTATTATCTTTTTGCACTAAAGCTTTTAGGCCTCTTTCTGTATAAAGTGGGTTTGGGTTTTTTACTTCCTATAGGCCTCTACGAAGTGGATTATAAATATAGCAGGTGCTTACACTTGTTGTGAACTGATTGTTAACAAGGACTAGCAAATGTTTACTGAACATCTGTAGAAGTAGGCCAGCACACTAATAGAAAGCACACCAGGAAAACAAATCTCTGCAACAGATTTTGCAGCTGTAGTCCTTTAGCAATATTATCATCCATTTGCTAATTCACCTTTCATCCATTCAACACTAATTTTCCACTTACACATGCAATGCATTATGCAAGATACTGTGAAAGGAAGATTTATGCAGCATGGTACCTGCTTTTAAGAAGCTCATGTTTCTGCTAGGGTAACTGTGCATATCCAAACCTTCAATTAGATGACAGACAGAGAGCTATTACCGAAGTCGTGTTATTTCTAAACGTTTTAAAAGTTTGTGTATGTGATTGAAACACACAACCAACTTCAGAGATTGAGAAATTGAGGCACAAATTTGTCAAGTTCTTTATATGTCCTTGGATATCAGCATATCCATCTTTCCTTGTAAAACCTTTCTAAAATTGTTTGCATTATGAATTCAGAAATGAAATTATCAGGAAATATTCTAAAAACGCAATATTTTTTCTTACCCATCTGTATTATTTCCTGTGACCCTACCATGTATTATTGCATTATATTGTCAGTGCTTTATTTTACTCTGAGGCTATGGACATGCAGATGACCTATTCTTTTTCATTTCCTCCATATCGAATAGTCAATATCTTTTGCACAAATAACATTGCATAACCTTTTCCTTGTTGAGACTGTGTGCGAATAGTTTTCTTTTTTCTGTTATGCCACGGTGTCGATTGTTAAACATCAGTATTGCTTTTACAGGGGACAGCAAACACAGAGGTAAGTAGCAAGGGCATTTCCCTCGGATAGGGGCTGACTAGTCAAAGCCTCTATTCACACTGCAGCCAGAGGGAACTTCGTAAAAGGCAACTGATCTTACACGCCCCTGCTTAGCACTTGTCAATGGTGTGCAATAGCTAACAAAACCAAAACCAAATTCTTTAACATGGCCAAAAGGCCCAACAGTGTATGGCCCCTTCCCTCCTCTTCAACTTCAGGTTCACGCCTCTCCCTTCTTCTCCAACGTCCAGCCACTGAACAACCTTCTTTCATTCTTTTGATGCTTTTGGACACTGGAGCAGGACTGCCTGGGTTTCATTCCTGAGCTGGGCATTCACTAGCTTTATGATCTTAGGCAAGCTACTTAGTATCTCTGTGCCACAGTTTCCTCATCTGTAGAATGGATGTAATAATGGACCTGGCTGAAAGTGTTATGAGGAACAGAGAATATATATGATTAGTGCCTGGCACACAGAAAGGGTTATAGGAGGGTTTCAAATATTTACTATTCTTGCCAAAGTACATGCATACATTCTCTTTCCTATTTGTAATGCTGTTTCCTATCTGTTCCTTTGGCTAAAGAACATTTAATCTTTAGGTATCAGCTTAAATGTTCTCTGCCTGGAAAACATTTCCTTCCTCTCAGACTAGATCAGGTCCCCCTATTATATATTCTCCTAGCACCCTATACCTCCTTAGTACCACTTACCACGATACTGATTAAATAATTGATTACTAATTATTTTAAATAATCAGAATTACTAATTGTTTCCTGAGGACAAGAACAAGGTCTGTTTTGCTCACCATTGTATTCTCAGTTTAACTCTTCTGCTCTCCAACCCCCAACTTCTGAGTGACTTTCCATACTTTAATTGGCAGATTCATTTCACTTATTTCCTCTGTCCATTCCTGCCTTCCTTTCAACATTGATGTTGCAAGAAACGACGAGGCCAGCAAAAAGGCAGTGGGGGCATCGGATGGGCCGCGGTCTGGCTGCAATGTATTCTACCCTGCCATCATCAAGCAAAGAAAAGGAAATAGGTTGGAGAGAGGTAGAATAACGAACTAGAGAACAGCTTAGAAGTTCAGAAAGGATGTCCATGGCACATTTCTCATAAAGGAATGAATTCCAATAATGTCGCTGAAATTGGGATTAGGCAGGTCAATCCTGAATGGCAGAACTTTCCTGCCGAAGCCTCTTGCTTCCAACTAGAATCCACTCTGGACCTCAGACATATACTGGCAAAACAATAATCTGGTTGCCAAATTATTATTATTATTAGATATTATTATTATTATCAAATTATTATTATTATCTATTATTATTATTATCTATCCAAGAACCTGTTTCACATTTTTCCCACAATACTCTATGAGAACTTGTCATTCATCATAAACAATCTGATTAATCTATTTCCTGTGTTCTCATCCTGAATGGTTTCCTCATTGCTTTCTTTTCCCTCACTTTCTTCTTCAAAGCAAAATCCATTCTGGTGAACTCCATATATTTCTTTAGGCTATATGCTCACTCTCTCTCTCTCTCTTTTGAAACTACTTCTTAAAAGTTTGGTTTTTGTCTATCTGTGAATAGCTTTCTGTTATTTCAACAAGTAAGGTTACCTTTATTTTATGTTTTCCTTTTCAATGTTTAATAGTTTTGATGCTCAATTTCATGTGTCAGCCCTCTGCAAGGTTATGTTATCCAGTTATTTGGTCAAGCATGCACTTGTCTCATTGTTACTGTGAAGGTAATAGTAGAGAGATTTGCATCTATAATCTTTTGCTTCCATTTACTGAGGATCGCATCTACAAACAACAAAATCTTCAGCAATGTAGGGAGTCTCCTCTCAATCAGTTGGAGGTATTAAAAGATAGAATAGAGGATTTCAAAAGTCAGAAAGAATAATTTCGATCATTACTTCTGTCAGCTAACTTCCCCTGGGAAATTCAACTTTACCTTTATTGAGCTTCCAGTTTGTGGCCTGCCCTACTGAATTTTGCCTTGTCAACCCCCAAGTTCACATGGGCCAATTCCTTTAATAAATTTCATATACACACATATGAGATTCTGTTTTCTGGAGAACCCTGACAACAAGTTACACCCTTTCTGGTTTTCCTCCCTTTCTAAAATATCCAGTTAGCCAGTAGATGTCAGTGTTACGACTCAAACGGATTCATTGCCACACCTTAAGACAAGTCAAATCCCCTAAAGCTCCAACCAATTCTGTGAACTAAGCTATTCCTTATGAAACTTAAGTACATCTATCTTGGATTTACAGAAGCACAGTTATCAGTAAGAAGTCTTTGTTCACAAGACCTCTCTAATAACAAAAACCAAACCAGTGTTGACACAAAAGTCACTTAACTTTAGAGTCAGAAAAGACTATAGGGTCTTACAACTTAATCCTCTTCCCTCTCAAAGTGAATTTCTTTTATATAAGAATGGAATATGGATTTCTCAGTACAGAATCATTACCCTTATTTGCGCATTTGTAAGTTCTAATTTTTATTGAACATATTCTATGTGCATGGCAATGGATCAATGCTAAGGATACAAAAGTAAAAAGTATGTAATAGACACAATCTTTGCCCAGAAAACCGTTATACAAGACAAACAGGAAAATCTGACACAGTCTGATAAGTGAAGCATGGACTGTAGTGGAAAAATATGAAAGATATGCCAATCAGAGGAGATCCAAGGAAGGATTTCTAGAGGAAGTGACCCCACTCCAAAGACAAACAAAAAAGACTGCAAACAAACACCCAAGTGGAACTGTTTTTCTAAATGGAGAATTGCGCCTAGTTTTTTTTCTCCTCCTTCCAGCCCTTCTTTATCTCAAAGCTTTAAGTATCCAAATGCTATTAGATAAGAATCTCAATCAAAATATTCTGAGGTCCTGACGGCCAGATTTTATTTGTTGTCATTTTTATTCACCTAAATTATGACATCAAGAGAAAAATAAGCCTCTTTTGTGCCTTTAGTGACTGGAGCAACTAATATGTACTAGAATCCTAGTGATTCTGCTGAGCCTTCATCTTAACCCCTTCCCCTCTTGCTACTTGGACCATGCCCTCTGCCCTTTCCCCTCCCCCATTAGCACTCTGAATTTCCTCTTGTTCTCTCTCTTTTATTGAGGAGGAATTTACTGAAACTCTGGTTTGCACTCAGGGCACTTGCTGCCTGGCCTCCATAATTCCCTCATTTCACAAGCATTTCTAGAATCTCCTAAATGCCTCTCAGAGGTTTTGTTCACCATTTCCTCATTCTTGTTCCAAGGACATAATCTTCTCTCCAAGTCATTCATCATTTGTCATCTCATCATTCTGGGACCTCTCATTGGGTCACTCCAGCTGGCCTGACAGTTTTTAGGAAATTGAGCTGAGGAGGGCACTGGTGTAGGGTTACTTCAGCGTCTTCTTAGAGCTTTCCTCCAGCTCTCCCCTGAGTGAGTCATGTGATTCTTTTCATCACTAATTTCAGTGATTATTGTGGTGTTCACTATTATCTATTGGAGAGCTCTTGACCCAAATATGATTTGGGTTGGAAAGATGATTTAAGATACAAAAAACAGCTTTTGCAGAGATTTTCATAGCACATAGTGACCCTCAGGGAAATTGGGAGACCACAAACCAGCCAGTACTTCCTGGACACCCTGTAAATATAATCCACACTAGACTATGCACACACTGATTCTCCTTTCCACTTGTTCCAGGAGTTAAGAGCTACTTACATAATTTTATTATGATTAAATTGTAATACTGAAAAAAATCCATGAGCAATGTTAAGTAAATGATTAGTAAACTCAAAGAAATTTTATATATCCATTTGAAAAATAATTTACCCAGAAAATATTCCTGATATATAACTAAGAGAAAAAGTAGAATACAATTTTCTTTTATCAGACAAATGGTGCAAACCACAAATGTCACTTAACAAAAATTCAGAGGAAAATTACTTATAATCCCAAGGAATTTGAAAAAAATCAAATGATTTTATTTTTTTCTTTGTTATTTTTGGCCCAGTATATACTTACCAGACTCTCTTGCTGCTTTGTCTTTGGACACGCTGTTCTATCTCCTTGGAACACCTTTTACATATTCTCTAGCTGGGAATTTTGTCATTTAATCATTTGACATATGTTTATTAAGGGCCCCATAAAAAAATACTAAGAATGCTTTATGAAATATCCAGAGAGGTATTTGCTCTTTCAAAGCCCTCTCATTAAGATGAACTTCAAGAGGAATTCCCTTTGTGATACCTTCTTGGCCCCACCCTCAGATGTAATTGGATGTTTTTGCCTCTATACATAACATTAAAATAGTATTTATCACATTAAATTGTAATCATTCTTTTATATTTCTTCCTTTGGTAGACTATGTGATGACAAAAGTTGATTTATTCCTTTCTGTAAATCCAGGGCCTATAAAATGTACCCAGTTTATAATAGGGAGTAAGGGTGAGATGTAAGAAAGAGAAAATCGAGATACAGAAAGAAGGGCAGAAGGGAGAGAAAGAGGATAGGACAGAGTAATGCAGGCAGCAGATGAATGAACTCAATATATGTAGATGTGGTTCGACTCCAGCACAGGGAACAGCAGCTTCAAATCAGAGAAAATGCTCTTGGGAATGCAAGGGGGTGACATCTATGCCTTTGGATTCATTAAGTTGCCACTTACTGAATAGAAAAGCCAATCCTACTCTCTAAGCCTAACTCTGCAAGTGAAATCATCGCCCTTTCCCCTACGTGGAACATGGCATTCAGGGATGAAGGTCTCCCTGGCGACGTGAGAGATGACTCCCAGGGATGAGCCTGGCCCTGGCATCCTGAGATCAACAATGCCATCCTGATCAAAAGGGAGAAAAGAAGTGTAACAAATAAGACATCAGTGGCTGAGAGAGTTCAAATGATTGGAGAGGCTACTGCGGAGGCAACTCTTATGCAAGCTGCAATTAGACACTGCTATTTATCATAACTTGCCAACCCCCGACCAAACTATTCCTGCCGATCCTAAAGAACACCTAGGGCAATATATAAAATTCTACAAAGGTTCCATGCACATGGATTATTTTCAAGAAAACTATAACCTCCAGATGGGTCCCTGGACCAGATAAGTCCAGAAATGTGGAGGGGCCAGCCTCTCCAGAACATCAACTAGTTCCATCCTCCTTTCTCATATTATTGACAGCCCCTTCCAACGTGAATAAGTTAGAATGGACATAGCCCAAATATCCCTAAAGAGTAGGAGAAAGTTCAAAGGTGATGGTGGAATTATACAGAGACGATAGGGTTTAACAAGTGAGTATGACTGCTGAATCATTATATTGATATTTCTTTTAGGCTCCAGTATCTTAGAGAAGCCAGATGTAAAAGTTTAAAATTGTGGAATTATAACCCAAACCAAACCCTGAAATCTGTTCTACAACTAATTGTTGCTACATGCTTTGAAATTTATTGCTTTTTTGTATATATGTTATTTTTCACATAAAAAGAAAAAAAAAAGGTGTTGTGATGGTGGCTCAGTGGCAGAATTCTCACCTGCCATGCTGGAGACCTGGGTTTGATTCCTGATGCCTGCCCATGCAAAAAATATTTTTTAAAAAAGTTGATTGTGATGATAAATACCCATCTATATGATGAAAAAGAGAGAAAATTAAAGCTCCTTTACAATGTAAAAAAAAAAAAAAAAGCCAATCCTATTAACTTACACTAGTAAACTATATTTATTTTATGACCTATCTTTAGCCAACACAATAAAAGTAGTGGAATATCATTATGAGAATTTAAATACCTCTTACAATTAGTAAGAGATATTTTGACAATAACATTTGACCTTAGAATGATAAACTGCAAAGGTTTTTTGTTTTTTATTTGTAGCAAATAGAATGTATGTTTTTGTTTGTTTCAGATTTAACCACAAATCTCTGATTTTTAGTGACTATCAATTTATTGATTGATGTGTAAAAAAGAAAATAATCTGCATAGTCTCTCTCTTTTTCCCTCTCTCCTCCCCACCGCTGTCTTCCTCCCTTATGCACCTTAACCTCAGCTCCAGAGGTGAAATGATCAGAATAGTTAAATTTTACTTTATTTGTCAGGTTTCCCAAGAAATCCACAATAAGGATTCAAAATCGCTTCCGAAGTATTTATTTGTGTTTTCATGGATCACTAGATGATTACTTACTGATTTACTCTAGAGCAAGCTTTCAATTGTTTATTCTTTTGTTAAAAGCAGTAATTTGGGGTGCTTGCCTGTGATGGTGATTTGGTTTTAGCCGTAAATACAGTCTTGTGAGACTCTTCTCACTAGATAACAGATATTAAAAGTCCTCATGACTTTGCAGTCTTTGAACCTGTGTGGAAGTCAACCATTCATTCATTTATTTATCCATTCATTCAATTCTTCATTTAGTTGGCTCTTATTGGGTGACACTAGAATAGGAAATGGAGATACAAATATGAACAAAGTGAAATCATCTGCTTTTAAGGAGGTCACAGTCTAGGAGGAAAGACAAAATCAATAGAGTCAACTGACAATTACAGGAGGAATACATAAGGATAGTATAGAAGAGGTAAAATGGAATGTGTAGTTCTGCCTGCAGAATCAGGAAAGACATTGATGAAGATTATCTGTTAAATTTGGACCCCAAAAATACAATGGATTCATTGTGAAGTTCAACATGTTGTTCACCAACCACCTATTTCAAGAGATTTAGAACAGCACAGTTCCCTTGGTGTGTAAGTGTGAATAGTGCAATGACAAATGTGGACAGCATGTTCATATCGATGGAAAGACTCCATATATGAGAAGAAATAAGCAAAATTTACTCATCGAAATGATGCAGGAAGAATTCATTGCAATAAAGATGCATAAAAGTGAGAACTGGTGAAGCACACTCTGTTTCTTGACCCAAGGTCTAGATTTTAGTAGACAACAGTGTATGAGTAAGACTCATTCAGATGCTGCCCTGTTTTCTGTACGCCCATTCTTAGTTACACAGAGTGTGAACAGCCCAGGATTCAGCCTTACCAGGCAACATACCATGGGCCAGCATTCCAGGACCGGATGCAGCTAGGCAAGTTTAGGGTTACCCCACACACATCATGACTGCCAGTATGCCATATACAGAGCAAGGCCAGAACCAACTCCCTGTCTATCACTTTCAATCTCCCCATGTGGTACCGCTTTAGACACGTGCATTATTTAATGCCTTAGAACTAAAACAGGATCTGTTATATAGATATCTTGGATAGTCGTGTTAAAAGGTACTTAAACATTCTTGGGGACTATCCTACAGTGTATTAACTAGGAAATTTTGGGGTTGTTAACAACAAAAACACTGTAACTGAAGAAGCAAAAAGTGACGGAATAATATAAGGGTTCAGAGAAGTCTAATGAAATGCAAGGACAGAAATGCTGTTTGGCTCCCTGAAAAGCATTTGTGTCTTATTAAACAAATACTTGTCATTGTTTTTTTTTTTGACTCCTGAGTCATCAGGAGCTCCCATTATCTCTTTTCATTGTGGCTTTTCCAATCTTTTCCATTCTTTTTTCTCAGTGCAGAAACTGACTTTCTCTCCTTCCAGTAAGTTTGACCTAAAATTATCCTCAGGGTTTATGGATTCACAGATCCTGTTTTCCATAGATTTGCCAGATTAAAGCTATAATTTCTCAATCTCAATTACAAATTACAGAGGAAGAGATAAATTTGTTACAGCTGAAGTCGGATTTCTAAACTTGTTACAGCAAGCCTACTTCAGTACCACGTATATACCTGGGTATATTCAGGGTTGCCTAGGATTGCCTATGTAGAAGTGGTCATGATCCCTTTATTTTTCCCCAAATTTTCATACTCTCTTAAACACACAGAATAAATATGAAAAAGAAAACTTGAAAATGATAGTTCTATCATCAATAAAGCAATGTCATTGGGAATGCAAAGAAAAAGAAAATTTCTGTTCTATCAGACAAGGGAAATAATTTGGAAAGCAATCACAGGTTGAATAAATCTAGTATCTATTTTATTATGGAACTTGGGAACCAGCTGGTTTCATATAAAATCCACCTGGGAAAATGTGATCTCACAAGATGGAACTGACTTCTATTACGACTTGCATATTGCTTCATATATTGATACCTCTTAATACATTTTCATTCATGCATTTATGTATTTATCCATTTACTTTATTCTCTTTGGCAATCTATTATTGCATGTTATACACTTCGCTACATGTTAGAAATACAGTGAGGAACAAGGTAAGTACACTTTGATCTTAAAGTCTTCAAAAGGCCTTAGGTAGAAGGAAATGTAATTTATCTGATAATTTTCTCTGGAAGCTTTTAGATTTTTCTCTTTATCCTTGGGGTTATTTTAATTTTAGCCATCCAGTTGGCTGGTAGTGGTATTTTGTGCTTTTAATTTGCATTTCCCAGATGGCATGAGCACTTCTTCATGTGCTCATTGACTGTACATCTTCCTTAATGAATTATCCATTCCAGTTTTGTCCACTTCTGTTTTAATTATTTCTCTTATTGGCTTGTAAAGGTTTTTTAAAAAATATATTCTGGATACAAGCTTTTTCATCAGCTATATGACTGCAAATAATTTCCCCTCTCTGTGGCTTGCAGTTTCATTTTCTTAACAGTATCTTTTGAAGATTAGACATTTTAAAATGTTATGTATTTGAGCTTATCAATTTTTGTTTTGATTTGTGGGCTTTTGTGGCCTATCAAACAAATATTTGTCTATTTTTCCATGATTTTTCTTCTATGTTTTTTTGTAGACACCTTACAATTTTCGCAACTCTGTATTTAGGTCTGTGATCCATTTAGAGTTAATTTTTATGAATGTTGTAAAGTTCATTTTTTTCCCATATGAATATACCTATTTTCCAGCATTATTTGTTGCAAATCATATCTTTTCTCCAATAAATTAGCTTAGCACTTTCATCAAAAGTAAGTTGACCATTTATTTTGTGTCTATTTGTGGACTCTCTATTCTGTTTTTTTTATTGTAAGTACAGCCTTATGTCTACCCCTCAAAGTCTGGATAACTGTGACCTCTCACAGTAAGTCCTGAATTCAGATAGTGCACGTCCTTTAATTTTTTTTCTTTTTCAAAATTGTTTTGGCTATTTAGGGCCCTTTGCATTTCCATATGAATTTTAGACTCAGCTTGTCAATTTCTGCCCCAAATATGACTAATAGGATTTTGATTGGACTTGCACAAAATCTATAGATCGATTTGAGGAAATTTCATGTTTTATCTCCTCATTTACACAGGTCTTCTTTAATTTATCTTAGCAATGTTCTAAGTTTCAATATTCAGTCAGTCACATATTTTGTTCAATTTATCTTATTTCATAATAACCTCGGCAAAACAACACTCACAATGGACACCAAATAACAAATAATCATATTCTCCTCTCACCCTAGTAATGGCTGAATGTATAACAATTCTTGACGTTGTTTTTACTTCACTTTCAAATTCTTGCCTGATCAAACCATAATATTTACAAACAGAAAAATTTTAATCCATATGATTTGTGCTTGGACTTTTCACATATGGAAGATCTTACTGGTTATAGTTTTCTAGAACAGTGGAGGATCAGACTTATGTGGAAACTCAAATGGGCACTCATCTTTCCTCATACTATTTATACCCCATTCACTCTTTAATGTATAGTTATATGGGAAACACATGGTGTAGGGAAGAACTATTGCACTAATAGATAGAAGAACCTGACTTCTAGCCTTGTATTTTGTCACTTACTATTTGCATAATCTCAAGAAGGTTGCTAATACTTTTCAGGTGTTTGTTTCCTCAGCCTGATTAGATCCTAATGAATTATGTCCACAAAGACAGGAGGGTGTACCACATGAACACTTGGAGGTATTTTCTAGCTTTACAACTGAGAGGAAAGCTTCAGTGACCTATAAGAAGGAACTGTCACCTTAAATATTTTTTTTAATTGGCATAAGCCACTCCTTAATGCTTTATTTATGCCTATGTATTTCTAATGTATCCATTCATCTGCCTTGCATTGAGGACTCCAATTAGACACTCAGCAAATGGTTGTTGAATTGGATTGCATTGTGGTATCCTATAAGGTCATGTAATATAGACTTTTTCCCCTTTTGCTACTAAGTTTCACAGCCATTAGGATTAATGAGTCAGAGATACAGCTTCCATTCTGCCCTTCAACCTTGCGTGACAAACACATTTAGTCCTGACCAGTGGGCTGGTAGGAAGTATTTTCAGAGAGACCATAAAATGTTAGATCTGATCTGGTCTAATTGTACATTTTATGTCCTACCACCCACCATGGACTACTAGTATTCTTGGTCCAAAAAACAGCCTCCCATGGCTGCTTACTCACGTTGCTCTTACTGGGAGGTGATTATGCTTTTTTTAGTCTACAAATATGGAGATATTTTATTCATGTCATGATGAGTAAAAATGTAAATACTGTAATGATTCAGCTATTTAGGTAATATGTTGGAATTGAGGAAAAATCAGAAAAAGTCTAAGGTTTATAAGCTATTCAATCTTGAAAGACTTTTTTTTTTCAACAGTGTTTAAGGGCATGACCTATGTTTACTGGAAATTCAAGAACACTAAACAATAGTTTAATGGAATTCTTCAGCCTAGAAATTTAGATAAGTTATTGATTGATCTGTACCAAATTTTAGTGAGTCAGGGAATGAGCTTTTTGTCATACTTATTCTTTGTTACACCAAAATAGAGTAGGGATCCCCCTTCCCTACAAATGGACAGTTCATTTTTCAGCTCTAAATTAAAGGTGGTTTATTTTTAAACAGTTTTACTGAGATATAATTACATGCTATGCAATCCATTCAAAGTGTACAATCAATGTCTTTATATTACAACGTGGTGTATTCATCACCACAATCAATTTTAGAACATTTTAATTACTCCAGAAAGAAAAACTCCATATCCCTTAGTCCTATATAACCTATATTAACCACTATTCTATTTGTCTCTATAGATCTCTTTACATTTGTATTTATATCAATGGAATCATAAAATATGTAGTACTTTGTGTGTGGTTTCCTTCACTTAGCATAATGGTTTTTTAAAAATTATTATTTTTTAATTAGAGAAGTTATAGGGTTACAGAATAGTCATGTAAAAAATACATTGTTCCCATATGTCCCCCATTGTTGATGCTTTATATTACTGTGGTGCCTTTGTTACAATTACAAAATATTAAAATAGTACTATTAATTATAGTCCATAGTTTGCATTAGGTGTATTTTTTCCAATATACTGCTTTATTATTAAATCTTGTATTAGTGTTGTATATTTGTCATAATTCAGGAAAGAACTTTTCATATTTTTAGTATTAACCCCAGTCCATTGTTCACAACAAGTTCACTGTGTTGTACAATCCCATATTTTATCTTCTAACTTTCATTTTCACTCAGCATAATGCCCTCCAGGTTCACAGGTTGTTGCATACATCAGGACTGCCTTTCTTCTGACAGCTGAATAGTATTCCATCGTATGTATATGTCATATTTTATTTATCCATTCAGCAGTTGATGGACACTTGTGTTGCTTCCATCTTTTGGCAATTGTGACTAATGCCACTATAAGCACCTATATCCAAATATCTATTCGAATCCCTGCTTTCAATTCTTCTAGGTTGACCATATCCTAGTAGCAGGATTACTGGGCCATATGGTAATTCTATACGTAGTTTTCTGAGGAACTGCCAAACTGTCTTTCAGAATGGTTGTACCATTTTACATTCTCACTAGCAATGAAGATGATTTGGAAGACTTACTCTACATTATTTCAAGACTATTTTTAAACCTTTAACAAATAATTCAGTGTGTTTTGATTTAAGAAATAATTCAGTCCAGATGTGTAAGAATGAACAAAGAGGCCAATAGAATAAAACAGAGATTAATAAAACAAACCCTCTCATGTACATAGCTACCTGAGAGTACTGGCTTAAAACAGCCTCTGTTCTGCAACGGAGAGGAAAAGGTGGTCTTTACAAAAAATGGAGGTGAATCTACAGGATACTGACATAGAGAAATATGGAATTTGACCCCTACCTCATAGTACACACAACAATCAATTCAAGATTGACCACAGAGATCAACATAAAAGATAAAAAAAAATGAATCTTATTGAAAAAATTTTGGAGAACATCTTTATGACCTTGGGAAAGGCAAAAAAAAAAAAAAACAGGACACAAAAAGTACTGATTATGAAAGAAAGAAAGAAAGAAAAAAAATTGATGTTCATGAACTGACACTGCTTACTACATTGAAGAGGGAAGCCACCAGCTGAAAACAGATATTTACAATACATATATTTAACAAAGGACTTATATTCAGGATCTATAAAGAACATGTGTAAAACAATATGAAATGGAAAATTGCATGATTTTTTTTTTATAAAGGGTGCCAAAGACTTTAACAGATAGCTCTCGAAAGAGGATATTAAATCAGTATGTATATGTGTAGAAGTGCTTAACATGATTAGTCAGCAGAGAATACAAATGTAAACTGCAATGAGATTTGGGGACACACTCACCACCAGAGTAGCTGAAATGAAAGTACTGACAATGCGAAAGCTGGTGAGGTTGTAGAGCACCAGGAAGTCTTTTACGTTGTTAGTGGGAATGTGAATTTGTACTACCTTAGGGGAAACTCTTTAGCAATATCTGCTGATTATCATGTGTACTCTCGAACCTAGCAACTATACTCCAACAAAAATAGATGCTTATATCCATGTAAAGTCATGTATGGAAATGATCGTACTAGCTTTCTTCATAGTATCCCCAAAGTGGAAATAGCCCAACTCCCGTCAGCCATAGAATGGGTTAATAAATTGTGGAATATTCATAAAATGAATACTACAGTGCAAAAAAGAGGAATGAACTATTCACACATACTAAAACCTGGGTGTATCTGAAAAAATTATGTTGAGTAAAAGAAGCCAAACAATAAGAGAAGACTGAAGTAAAGAGTCTTGGTTGTAAACATACAATATTTAAAAGGTATGGTTTCTCTCCAAATTGATGTAAAAATTTAATTCATTTTAATTAAAAATCCTAGAAATGTTTCTTTTGGGGAAAGAGAGAAATCACAGGATTTGTGAATCTGAAGATTAAGTTACCAATATATGTAACAGAAGGGTAGGGCCTTTTCTCAGATTCCAAGGCTATATACAGCTAGACTTATTATAACAAGTATGGTCTGGGCAAAAGGAAAGACAAATGAACCAAAGGAGCAGAATGAAGAGTGCAGAAACAGACTTAGATATGAAAATGACATGACAGCCAACATTACTGAAAATCTGGAAAAGACATTCTTTGTAGAGTGATCCTGGTTATCATTTTGGAAAAGAATAGAACTAAGCATTGCTTGATGTCTTCAGGTAGGAAATGATGACTAAAAAAGCAGAAGCTATAACCAAAAAATTGTTAAATTTGACAACATTAAAGACTTTCTTTTCTGTAAGAGATCACAAAGATAAGAAACCACAAACTGAGAAATGCAAAGAGAAAACCCAATAAAAATACAGGCAAAGAATATGATGACTAAAACAATTCACAACAGAGAACATGACAATTATTATGTGAAAAGCTGGTCTACCTTGCTAATAATAAAAAATGGAAATGAAATAAAACCTAGAATATCATTTGCCTGCTTTCCACTTGCCCTCACTCCCCAGATTGGCAAATAAGTAAAATCAGCTAATGCAAATATTATCATGATGTGGGGAGCAAGGGGAACTCTTTTTTATTGATGGGATTTTGAACTAGAATAGACCTTTTGGAGAATGATTTGACAATACATGGTAAATTTAAAGATATACATAACTTACAACCCAGAAATTCCACTTCCAGATTTAAATACTAGAGAAATTATCACATTTATGTACGGTAAGGAAAGGTATATAGGATTAATTATTACAGCATTGTTTGCAATGCTGAGTGTTTTGCAGGCAGCAACCTATATGTTCATCAAGAGAATTAATAAGCAAATTTTCTCTATTAATATAATAGGATACCATGGAGATGTATGTTCATTTGTATAATCAAGCTAGTATGATCATTTTCATACATGACTTTACATGGATATAAGCATCTATTTTTGTTGGACACATGCCCAAGAGTATAATTGCTAGGTTCGAGAGTGCACATGATAATCAGCAGATATTGCTAAAGAGTTTCCCCTAAGGTGGTACAAATTCACATTCCTACTAACAACATAAAATGCATGAACTATAACAATGTAGGATAAAGCAAAGAAAAAAACGCATTAAGGAAAGAAATCTAGCTTCAGAATGATATTTACAGGTTGATAGCATATACATAAAACATTGTGCAAAATAATATTACATACCTTTTATAGACATAATTATTGCAATTGTACAAATATATATAAGATTATTAATATGGGCTTCAGGATTTCTTTCCTCTTTTGGAAAGCTTCTTTTTATCTATAATATTATCTAAAAGTAACATAAAGCATATACGACAAAATATTAATATCTGAAAAACTTGGATGATAATAAATGTGTTTTCATTTTGTTAGAAATAGACTGCTAGCCTTGGTTCTTTGTAAAGGTCCATTATAAATGAAAAACATTGTAAGGGCTTTTTGCTGAATTTCGCTAGTACTTCTGACTTGAAGAGGATTATTTGTATAGAATAAATTCATAAGTTTCTCATGGTGCCTTTTCAGTTTCTTATTGAAAACTAAAAAGCATTTCATTGCTATGAAACAAAATAAAATAAAAGTGATAGTATGTCCATGTTCATGAAATCCTGGGCAAAACTGAAACTAAATTCTCCATTGTCTTTGCATTAAATTGCACAGTTTTTTTTTTCTTAACTTACTGATGAAATGGAGGAAATGATATAAAATCATATTATCATCATGTGTCTGTGCTAGGCATTATGAATGAGGACATTATGCAATGTTTGCTGAGTGCTATGGTGTTTTCAAAGCTCTGCCACATAAGATTATCTTGTTTAATCATGAGGCATCACTAAACATTAAAAGTGTAGATAATATAAGTCTATTAAACTTTTCATTTTCTTTCCTGTTGTTTCTTTTGTTCCCTGAGCACTGGATGATAAAGAAGAGAAAATAAAGTTGAAATTGGTGAAGTAGATTATTTGAAAACAAGCTTAGGAAGAGATTGTCCTAAAAAGAACATTTTAATGATATATGACAATCCTTTCTCCTATCACTAAGGTTTATGTGGTTACCAGTAGAGACTCTGAAATATGAGAGAATTTGAGAAGACGTGATAAACATGTGGCTCATTAATTTTAATTTTAAATAGAAGAAAACATATTCTTTGCCAGGCTACCTGGATATCCTGATTTAGTCACAGGACTGTCTGCAGGGATTCTGCCTGATCTTGCATAGAGAAAATCCTATTTCATTCTTCTTTTGGCTTTTACCTTAGACATAAAAATTTTTCATGCTGTAACAGGAAGAAATGGAGCAACCTTTCTGTTGAAATGGACTCAGAGGTAGTGAAGAAATTGGGTGACTGATAACAAAGAGCTTTCTTTCTCTTTTCTAATTTGACTGTTATTTTCATGAAGGGCTTTCTTCCATGTTTTTCTTTGGCTGAAATCTCTGAATCACAGATTTTCTATTCTTTGTAGCAGTTGTATTCTCCACACCACAGCAAACTAAGGATATTAGATATATCAGAGACAACTTCTCTGATATATCTCAGCTAAACATCCAAGTTCATTACTTTCTCTATACCAGAGAACAGAGTAGCAGGAGTCTTCAGAGACTGTGAGGATACGGAAAATGAGCAGAAGTTAACTAATGAAATGAAATGAAGCTTCCCTTCTGATGGGGAGGGAAAGGGAGGCAATGTAAACAACCAAAGAAGTATATGACAGAGATTCAAGCCACAATGAATTATGAAAAAGAAAGTAGAATGATAGGATGCGATATTTGTTAGGGGAAAACTATTAAAGGCGAGAGGCATCAGTAAAGACCTTTCAGAGAATGTTGCATTTGCTTTGAGACCTGAATGAAAAGAAAGAGCCAGCCACAGTGAAAACTGGGAGAAGAGGTACTAAGTAGAGGCAACATTACATGCAAAGCAGGAATGAGCCAGATATATTATAGGAATCGGAAGGCAGCCAGATAGAGAGTTGAGAGAGGAGAGTGCATCCAGGAGCTGCAAGTGTTCAGGAGTGACTAGAACCAGAGCCTGACAGAGAGGGCCCTTTATGTTCTGGTCTCTGGTTCCCACCCCAGCTTCACCTCTGCTACTCCCCATTTCAGTCCTTAAACTCCAGACAGACAGTATATTTTTAGTTACCTAAAACAAGCATGTACTCTCTTGCCTTTGTTTGTGCTCTCCCCACTGTTTTCCCCACACAGTTCAGCTCAGGTGTGAGCAATCCTCTCCCACCCCTACTTAGTGCACTAGGAAGCAGGTCTCTCTACAGCACATGAGACTTGCACCAATAACACTGGTTTGTCACTGTGTTTCTCCTGAAGTGCCCATGATACACACTTGTATCCACAGAGTCTTGCACAGAACCTGACACACAGTGGATGTGTTTGCTGATTGAACTTGAATTGTCCTCTTTCCTTACTCTTCCTCACCTGAGATACGAGTCCTACCCCACAATCTTTCCTGCAGAAAACCAAGGAGCCCCTTACGTTTCCCCACCTCTGACCAAAGAAAACTTCTGGCAAGACTTTCTACTCTAAGTATGTCTCATCCCTTCTGAATATGCAATTACTCTAAGAAGCTCACAAACCTAAGTCTTGCATTTTTTTCTTTTTCTTGCATTTTATATTTTCAGGAAAGGGAAAGAAAACGACTGCAAATAAAGCAGAATGTAATTTGACTATTCTATATACAATTTGATCATGCATTTATTGTAAGTGACATTTCTTAATAGGATCATTCTTCTGAGGTTCTTGATACCTCGAGGGTATTTCCTCAATGGTTTTTCTATATATAACTGTGTATTTAAGTGATCTTAAGTTTTTAAGAACATAGGGTGTATTATATATTTTTTAGCCTAGGAGAAGAAATAAAACAGTCAGCGTTAGATGTCCACATCCAAATAGCCTTGGAATGTTACCCTAAAGCGACTCAGTCTTCCTCAGCAAGTACTGAAAGTTACACTCAAGAACATTCTGAAAAACAAAATTTGTAGAAGTAAAGTGTATATTGCCATCTAAAAGATACTTCACAGCACATATAAGAAATGTTGAAATTCTGAAATAACTGACATGTTATTAAAAAAGGGTCCAAATGGGAAAGATTGTAAGATGCTCCCTTTCTAGTATTACTTAGAATCAAGACATGATGACAATTTGAAGACCCTTTTTTTTCTGGAATAAGAAGTATTTCTCAAATGTAATCCAAATCTAGGCATTTAATAAGATGACTGCTCCTTCCAAAAGCAATAAAGAACTTTTTTTCCCACTGATTACAACAAAAAGTACCATTCAAAGTGATGGGTAATTAAAACTTTTAATTATTATTCTGTGTGCATACTCATTTACTTTACTCAGTTTCTTAGCTGTATCCCCACATTTAATACTGTTACAGGTTTCTTTCTCTTTTTTTGTAGACTTTTTTGTTATTGTGTATTCTGGGCCAGGCTCTTTGCTACAGGTTTCTTTTTTTTTTTCCACATGGTCTAATTATTTTTCAAAATCATATTTTAGGATTAATAAATTCAATAATTTTGATGCCTTCAATTGACCTTTCTCAGAAAAACAAAATTTTGATTGGAAAAAAAATACTGTTGGAGCTTTTTCACCTAGTAACTTCAGTGAAAATTCTGGTGAATGGAGAAAATTCCCCCATTATATATTTTTAATAAGTAAATATTTCAGCCCAAATATTTTCTATTTTTTTACCAAATATTTTCTAAATACTCTCTTTTCCCCTCTATTTTGAGTGTTTTCCTTATTTTTCTTCAAGTTTCTTACAGATTAAAACCTACCAAGTAAATTGTCATGCCTGTGATTGTCTTGAATGTTTCACGAAATTCAGATGATTTAAAACCATAGGCTTTCTAAATTTTATTCCATTCTGATAACAAAGATGCATAAATCCAATAAATAATAGGGGCTCCATCAAAAGAATCTTCTTACATATTGAGATATTCAAAAGTGTAATTATTAAATTTCAAAATTAAATCTTATACATTGTGCTCTAAAAATCTAATTTATTCAGTTCTTCTCTTATTATTGCATGGATAAATGTCAATGTTTCCTGCTTGTAAGCTTCGTTTTCAATAATTTTAACACAGTAAAAGCTTTATCTACTGAAATTTTCAGCACTCCATTTAGGAAAACCATGATTAAAATTTTCCTAACTAATTTTGAATAATAAACAGCCAAAGTTTGAAGGGCTCATTTCAAAGTAAGTTCAGCACCATTATCAGACA
Source organism: Tamandua tetradactyla (assembly GCF_023851605.1). Lineage (NCBI taxonomy): Eukaryota > Metazoa > Chordata > Mammalia > Pilosa > Myrmecophagidae > Tamandua > Tamandua tetradactyla. The sequence goes on from NC_135332.1 coordinate 153,510,134, forward strand.
CAACATAATCTATAAAGTGATCATCCAGATGTTCAAATACTTATAAAATATGATTATATTGGGTAGCAAAGAGAGAATATGCTAAGCCGTGTTATTTTATTTTCTGTATTAGACATCAGTTTCATTACAAAAAATTTTCAGTTTCAGTACTCTTACTAGTTTGTGCAATTACATTTCTCAATTTTAGCATAGGTTCTATTTTGAGTACTAAAATATTAGAGCTTATTTGGATGCTAATGAATTAAGGCAGAGATTGGCAGACTACGGCCATTAGGTCAAATGTGGCATGTTGCCTGCTTTCATAAACACAGTTTTTTGGAACACAGCTGCCCTCATTCATTTATGTACTGTCTATGACTACTTGCTGAATGACAAAGTTGGGTTGCTTATCTATGGCCTGTAAAGCCTAAAATTTTTGCTTTCTGGCCCCTTAAGCAAACAGGAAACTAAAAAACATAAATATTTGTGGATTTTCCAGTTCTCCCTCTGTTATTGATTTCTAGCTTTTTCCGTTGTGGTTCGAGAGGATGCTAAAATTTCAGTCTTTTCAAATTCACTGAAACATTTTTGGGGAATCATCCACATATACTTGAGAAGAGCGTGTATTCAACTGTTTGGGGTGCAGTGTTCTATATATGTGTTTAGGCCTAATTATTTATAGTATTGTTCAAATTCTCCATTTCCTTATTGATCTTCAGTTTAGATGTTCTATCCATTGACAAACATGATGTATTGAAGTTCCCAACTATTATTGTAGAGATTTTCCCTTAAATTTTGTCAATATCTACCTCACATATTTTGGGTCATTGTGGTTAGGTGCATAAGTGTTGTTGATTGTTTGTTATTTCTTCTTGATGGATTAACCCTCTCAGTTATATATCTATCCTTTGTCTCTTGTAATAGTTTTAACTTAAAGCATATTTTGTCCAATAATAATAATATTACTATCCCAACTTTCTCTTTGTTGTATTTGCATGGAATTTTTTTCCCATTCTTTCACTTTCAACCTATTTGTGTCCTTGGGTTTAAGTTATCTATTGTAAATAACATACAGTTGGATCATGCTTTTTTATCCATTTTGCCAATCTGTGTCTTTTGAATGGGGAGTTTAATCCAGGTACATTTACTATAATTCCAGATAAGGCAAGACTTACTTCAGACGTTAGTTCTTTGTTTTATCATACACCTTATATATTATTTCCTTCCTTCCCTTTATGGCAGTCTTCTTTTTGCCAAAAATATGCTTGATTTTTTAACATAGCTGATGGATTCTTTTCTCATTCCCATTTGTGTGTATTTTTTAAATATTTTCTTTGTGCTTACCTTGAGGATTCTATGTTTAGCCAATATCTATAACATGTGTTAGTTCAAAAAGATACCAAGTTAACTACAGTAGCATACACAGTGTCTTTTCTTATATGTTGTTTTTGTTACATATTACCTCTTTATGTTTTAATGTCCATAATGTAGAAATATAATTACTTCTTTCTCAATTGCATTCTAAAACTTCTAGGAAATAAAGAGTAGAGTGTCCTACTGAGGATGCCATACTGGATTTTGCATTTATCCACATAACTACCTTTATTACCTTTACTTTTCATATTCCAAGCCTCTGCTCTGAGCCATCTGTTGTCCTTTCCTTGAACCTGAAGAATGGCCTTTAGCATTTTTTTTGTAGGGCAGGTCTCTTGATGATGAACTCTATCAGTTTTTCTTTATTTATGAACATTTTAAACTCTCCCTTGTTTTTGAATGACAGTTTTGTAGGATATAGAATTTGGGGCTGACAGTTTTTCTCTGTCATATGTCATACCACTGTCTTCTTGCCTCCATGTTTACTGATACAAAATGGTACTTGATCTTATGGAAGATTCCTTGTATAAGATGGATCACTTTTCTCTCACGGCTTTCAGAATTATCTGCTTTTGGCATTTGACATTTTGATTAGTATGTATCTTGAAGTAGATCTATGATGGTTAAATTCAAACATGAACTTGGCCAGGTTATGGTATCCGGCATTGACCTGATTATTATGGTGAGGATATTTGATGGACCTAGAGTATCAGTAAGTTGCTCACAGCTAAGACTGATTATATCAGCAAACCAACTGAGAAGATTGCTTTCCACAATGAGAGGAGTCTTATCCCATCAGTTGGACACCTTAAAAGGGAAAGTGATGATTTCAGCACTGAGAAAAGAGAATTTACATCTCTACTTCAGCCAGAGAGCTTCTCCTGGGGAATTCATTGAAAATTTTCACTGGAGTTCTCAACTTGTGGCCTGCCCTACAGAATTGGGGCTTGCCCATCCCCACATTTACCTGAGGCAATTCTTATAGAACTCTCACAACATCTATATTTATTTGTGTGTGTGTGTGTGTGTGTGTGTGTGGTGTTTGTGGAGAGAGTAAGAGATCCAAAATCCTGTTGGTTCTGTTTCTCTAGAGAACCCTGATTAAAACGGATTTTGGTACTGGGAGTGGGGCTCTACTATTGCAAATACAAAAAAACAATATGGCTTTGGAATTGGGTAATGGTTAGACACTGGAAGAACTATGAAAAACTTTATAGAAAAGGCCTAGATTTCTTTGAAGAGACTGTAAGTAAAAATATGGATGCTGTGGTAGTTAGATTCAGTTGTCAACTTGGCCAAGTGAAGGCACCTAGTTCTGTTGCTGTGGACATGAGCCAGTGGTAACCCTAGGTAAGAATGAGAAACTGACTTCCAGGGAGAGTACATCAAAATAATCAAATGCCCAGTCATCCACAAAACTTCATGGGTCATTCAAGGAACAGGAAAAATCATTCACTCAAAGGAACAAATTAAAACATCAGAGGAAATACAAAAATGGAACAACACAGAGAGAAAGGCACAGGAGGCAAGAAGCTCAGAAGAAACAGAGCCCAAAAGAGAAGGAAGAGTCTAGGAAACACCGCCATGTGCCTTGCCATGAGACAAGTCAAGGACCCCCCAGGATCACTGGCAGCCAGCCCCAAAACACCACAGTGTTCAGGAAGATAGCATTGCTTTGATGATTTGGATTTTCTTTTAGCTTCAAAACCATAAGCAAATAAATTTCCATTGTTTAAGCTAAAGCATTACATTGGTATTGTCTTGAGCAGCCTAGGACACTAAAACAAGGTCTATTCAGGTTTATCCTTTTTGGAGTTTGTTGTACTTATTAGACATGTATATTTTTATCTTTCAAAAGATTTGGAAATTTTTTGGCCATTATTTCCTCAAACATTCTTTCTACTCCTTTTTCTTTCTCCTCTCCTTCTTGGAATCCCATAATGCCTGCATTGGTATGTTTCATTTTGTACCATGGGTCCTTTAGGCTCTGCTCACTTTTTTCATTCTTTTCTCTATCTGCTCTTCCATCTGTATGCTTTTGATTGTCTTCTAGTTCATGGATTCTTTCTTCTGCCTGTTCAAATCTGCTGCTGAATACCTCTAGTATATTTTAAATCTCCATTATTATGCTTTTCAGCCCCATATGTTGGGTTAGTTTCCTTTTTAAACTTTGTGATTATTTTTGTACATGCATAGTCTTCTTTAGGTCCATTAGTTTTATTCTCATTTAGTTTTGTTCTCTTCTTATTTTCTTTTGGTTTCATGAACTTATTTAGGAAATTTGACTGAACATCTTCGATTTGTTGTTCCATTTTTGTATTTCCTCTGATGTTTTAATTTGTTCCTTTGAGCGAATGATCTTTCCTGTTCCTTGTATGACCCATGAAGTTTTGTTGATGACTGGGCATTTGATTATTTTGATGTCCTCTCCCTGGAAGTCAGTTTCTCATTCTTACCTAGGGTTTTAGTGTAGATTGGCTGTGAGCTAAGGCTCTCCTTCAATGCTTGGTCCAGTTTATTATTGAACCTTTAAAGCAGACTGTGTTTAGCAGTTTAAGAATTTTTGCATCTGCCTCTTGCCTTGGGCATGTGCAATAACTAAGATTAACCTATTGTATGCAAACTTTTTCTTCTCCAGGAGAGGATTTCCTTTCCTCTACTCTTCCTTTGGGAGTCCTGGGCTCTTTGATTTTATACAAACTTTCCTTCCCAGTGACTAACATTTGCTCAACTCTTCTTCCTTGCTCTGGGCTGCGTTTTCACTCCAGCTTTCAGCACTAAGTCTGCCCTGCCTTGAAGCAGTTCATTATCCACTTTTTTTGTGTTTTCTGCTCTAGTAACTTTGCAATAGGTGATCCCAGCTCAAGAAGCCAGATAGGTTCAATGTTCAAAAAGATTCATTTTTTTTTCCTTCATGTAAACCAGCAATTAGGGGCCAGCCTGGGAGTATGCACAGCTTGCCAGTAGTTCCACCACAGATAATGCTAGTTTCTGGGGGACTGCTTTCTATTCATGCACAGGCCAACCAGTGGTGTTACCAGATTTCAGTTTCACTTTTTCTTCTCACGTAGCTTCTTCTCAACACGCTCCACCCTCTCTTTTCTTAGGAATCCAGGGTTCTAATGCAGCTCCCCTAGGACAAAGGGTCCCACCTTGGGTCTATGTGTCCCTGGGTCCCTCTGCCTGAATTTGCATGGGACACAAACCACTGCCATGGGTGGCACTAAGGTCAGCAATCATGGCAAGAGGTGCTCAAGCCAGAGTGTTGTGTGCCCCTTAAACCAGGCAGGATTAAGTGTTGGAGGAGGGGGAGAGTCTGACCTGGCATGTCACTGTCCTGCTTTTTATTATTGTTTGGTATCTTTTTTTTTTCTCTCTTGATTCAGCACTTGTGGAGTCTTTCTCCCATTTCTACCATCTTTCAGGGTTCCAAGAAAGTTATATCTAATCTTTTATTTAGCTGTCTCTAAGGGGAAAATTTCCTGTGGATTTCTTACATTGCCATCTTGATAACATCACCCCTCTTCATAAACTCTTAAAATAATCACCTCCCTGAAGAAGAGAGAAAGGATTGATTTCATATCCTAAATTTCAAGTTATTTCTCTGTTGGCTCTCTTCTTAAAAGAGAGTGCTTTTTCAATCCTTACGTATATTCTAATTCATAAGACATGATTGTATCTATGCCTTTGAATGTTTCATTTTAATTTGATAAGTTCTTTTAAAAGTCTTAGAATACTTAATAAGTGAATGGCCAGTGTGCTAGCAGTCCACTGCCTTCACTTAAGAGCATGAAATTAATTGAAATTGCCTTCGCCTAGAGATGGTACTACTACTAGGAGCATGCCACAGAGTATGTATTTTATAGTGACTATAATTACAGGCATTAATTGTTACAAATATAGAAACTGGCAAACACAAGGACTTCTGAGGATTCAGATGGCTGAGCTAATCTAACGTGATGCTTTGGTGTAGAACAGTACTTTGTGAAACCGTGGGAATGGTTTTAGCTACTTTAATCCTAGAACTGCATGCCCAGATCAGATGTAAATCAATAGATGAAAAGCTCTATGAAACTAGAAACCTTATCTTATATGTGGCATAGTGATGGCACATATTACATTTTTGAACCATACTTGTTGAATGAGTTAATGAATAAATCTAGGTTTACAATTATGGCAAAAATCCACACTCACATTGAGGCTAGAGGTTCCAATAATTTTCTTGGAGAGAAATCAAGAGACTGAGATAGTCTTTCTATGGGGAATCAGAGCTGGCTCTAGAGACATCAGTTATCCCCTGCCTACTCCCACCCCGTAGATGTAGATCTCAAACACCATGACCATTCCATCCAGTGAGTAAAGCATGTATTTAAACCCACGTGGGCTTTGGTAAAGGCAGGATAAATGTGAGGATTGGAGCGAGAACAATTTTAGCAAAAGGAAATTAAGGATAATATCCTTGTAAGATGACAAACAAAGTCTCTCCCTGTGTGTGTGTGTTCTCTACTCTGCAATGGCTTCGCTTCAGATGTATAAGAAAATCCGAAGATCTTACCCTGATCTCAGGACCTCATGTTGTCTGGTCCTTGGACCCATTCTGACCTTCTCTTCCCCAGCTCTCCCCAGGGCTCATGTGCTGAGCCTCACTAACCCTCTTGCTGATCTTCACCCTGAGCACATGTATAATTCAGAGCTTTTGTTCGTGGCGCCCTCTGCAGTAATGGTCCCCTGCCAGACCTCTATGGCAGACTTGCTGGCTTCCTATAGTCATTTGCCCAAACAGCCTCCTCGGAGAGGTCACCTCTGGGTAGACATAGCATTTATGACTCCTGGATATTATATAGACTTATTTTCTAACTCGTTTACTGTCTGAATTCCCCACCAGAATGTACATTCCTCAAGGGCAGGAACACGGTTTTTATGGCTCTTTTGTTTTGCTTTTTATTTCTTTTCATTGTGCTGTTTCACCAGTTCCTTAAACAATGGCTAGAACACAAAAGGCACTCAATACATACTTGCTGAATAAATAAATGGATGATTGAAGAGATGGATAAATGAGTTTCAAGACTGACTGCTGGGTGAAAAGATAAGAGGAAATTCCCCTGATGTCACGATAAGTAATAGCATACTAAACCATGACTAAAAAGGTGAAGATGATGGCAAGATAAAAATTAAAATATTTTAATAGAATTTCCCTTTTCTTTAGATCTATTTGTACTTTCCTTGTGCTTGAGTAGTTTGTTCATGGACTGAGTATAAATGCATAGTTATTGGTGCAGCCCCAAATGGTTCAGGTACCTGAGGTAATTAATAGTCCATCCAGTAATGCAGTTACAGAGTAGTGAATCTATGGCAGTACAGTTTAAGGCAATCATAAACTGTATCATAGAACTGAAAAATTAACAAGAAGACAAAAAAAAACCTGTTCGTTTTTCTTTAAAAAAAAAAAAAACAGAAAGGAAAAATATGCCCTTAGCTGATATACTGCCTTTGAATATTTTTATGTAAAACAATCATTAAAATTTCACTTGGGAATAGGAGCACATTTGCACTGAGCATTATCAGAAATCTCTAAGAAGTAATAGTTAACAAAGTCAGCATATTTTATACCATAATCAAATGACCCAAACTATCCCACCTTATAAATCCCTTTGAGATATAAAAAATTCTTCTTTACTTTGTTAAATATAAGTAGCAATCTCTTCCTTCAGTTTTTCTTCCTTAAGAAGACAATTCTTTCTGAACAAGATGTATATAATGAGAATTAAATTGCAGCAAATATTTGCAACTACCATTAAAAATACAGATGATAGCTATTAAATTTTATTCTGTGCCAGGCATTATTCTAAACTCTTTGTATAATAATTAACTTAGCCTTCACAACCACCCTATTAAGATGAGCTATTATTATTCCCATTTTACAGTTGAGGAAACTGAGGCACAGGGAAATAAAATAATTTGCCTAAAGTTACACAATCAGGAAGTGATAAAACTAAGATTTGAACTTGGATGATCTTAACCAGTAGACTTTTCCATTCATAACTATCATGCTTTCAGTGATCTCTAAGACATTGTACAAGGCATTGCTCCCAAAATTAGTGATGACCAAAGTAAGGCACAAAGGAAGGTGTGTGATATCCCTCTAACAGATTAAGAAACATATTAGAGATATACAAGGCACAAAAAGCAAGGCAGGAAACAAAACAAAAAGACCAAAACCTAGTGGATAGTGCAATGGTTTCCAAGTTGGTTCAGCTTAAATATATGAAACATAAATTGTATTTATAAATTTTTATGATTCTATATATATAATAAATGTCCACATCATTGGAAATATAGTTCTTATTTCTGATAAGGGAGAATAAATACAAATAATGCTATCATACAAATAATAATGATAAACAAAGTGCTATTATACTATAATACTCCAATTAGAATGAGAGTTTTTGGTTGGTTTCATTTTTAAGGGTGTGGGGAGGATATAGGATAAAATGATATTAAAATTTATGTGGAATTTCCATAAACTAGTCAAGAAAAGAATGGAAAAGGAAAACAAATAGGGTTAAGATCCTGCCTAATAGAAAACAGAATATAGTAAAAAAAAAAAGTCACTGTAAAAATCATTACTGTATTGGAACTGACATTATGGTAGTAGACCAGAAAAGATCATTGAGAAAGAGATCGAAGTCTAGATGGTGAATAAATTGGTATATGTGATCAAGTTGCTAGTTAAATTAAATGGGGAAAAAGAATCATTAATAAGTGATGCTATCATTGTTAGCCATATGAAAGAAAATAAACTTGTACTCTGTGTGCAAAAATAAATTGCAGGTAAATTAAAAACTCGTGTCTGAAAAAAAAAGCAATAGAATATCACAAGAATAGAGTAGACTGCATTTACAATCAAGTGTGGTTTGTTAATGCAATTTTATTGAGACATATTCACACACCATACAAATCTAAAGTATACAGTCAATGGCTCACTGTGTTATCACTTAGTTCTGCATTCATCACCATGATCAATTGTAGAACATTTTCATTACTCCAGAAAAAGAAATAAAAATTAAAAGCCCCAAAATGTCCCATACCCCCCCTCATTATTGATCCATAGTATTAGTGTAATACATTTGTTGCTGTTAATGAGAGAATATTAAGGTATTACTGTTAACTGTAGTCCATGCTTTTCAATAGGTGTTTTTAGAGAACCTCCTAATCAAATCTGGAAACCCAGAAGCCAGAAAACCTAAAATATACAAATTTTTATGTGAAAAATTAAAAAATAAATTTGTATAGCAGAAGATATAATAAACAGAGACATGAGAAAAATGATAGGTACAGGAAAATATTTGTAATGTAGAGGACAAAGAGAAATTGTCCTCTACACAGACACTACCATATGTGCTGCATACCATTTTTTTCTTCCTATGCACATAGGAAAACTACATTCTCAATATCCATTTGCAGCTCATTTGGGGCCATGGGACTGAGTTCTGGCAAATGAGATGTAGATATATATGATATAAGCCTATTCCTGGCCCAGTACTCTAATATTATATTACTTATCTGTTGTTGCATAACAAATCACCCTAAAATTTAGAGACATAAAACCACAATTTATTATCACAAAGCTTCCTTTGTGAGTCAGGATGAGGCTTAGGTAGGACTGCTGTCTTAAGATCTCGTGTTGGCTGCAATCAAGATGTTGACTGGTAGTCTGGTCTCATCTGAAGGCTGGACTGGGGGGAGGATTCCTTTCTAAGCGCACTCATACAGCAGTTAGCAGGGTTCAGTTCCTTTTGGGCTACTGGTCTGAGGACCTTGGTTCCTTGCTTTCTGTTGGCCAAAGTTGTCTCTCAGTTCCTTGTTAAGTAGGCACAGCTGGCTTCCTTCAGAGTTAGTAAGAGAGTTTACAATTCAGAAGCCACAGAACTTTTATAGTCTAATTTTATAAAATATCTCCCATCACCACTACTGAGAATTCTGTTTGCTAAATGCAAGTTACTAAATGAAGCTGATATCCAAGGGGAAAGACTTACTTACAGGCATGAAAATTAGAATGTGGGATCATTGGAAACCATCTTAGAGGTGGTCCACTACAGTCCTTCAGCTATTTTCCTGTAACAGTGATTCTGGAAGCTACATTTTATGGGTACCATAGTTTCAAGATGGAAGAGGACTTGCTGGCCTACTTTGAAAAATTGGGAAACAAACTTTTATTGTGCTGATTCACTGGAATTCTGTTAAGATAACATAACATAGCCTACCTTGACTTTAGATGTTAACATTTACCACATACAGAGAACATTTACACCTTGATATGATGGAAATAAATAGCCTAATAGAAAAGTGGGCAATAGAAATAAAATGGTAATTCACAGATTTACAAAGCAAACATAAAATGCCAGAAGTAGAAAATGGAGGAGGAGGAGGAGAAATGTTGAGTGTTTACTTTGTAGTAGTTTTTGCTCTGAGTGTTTTAAATGCTGTAAGTGTTTTGCATTGTTTAACTCATTTTATATAAACACACCCAAACACACAGAAGCCAAACCAGATGAGATAGGCATGATTATCTCCTTTTTGACATTTTAAGTATCTGAGGCACAGAGAGGTTAAAAGATTTGTTCAGGGTCACACAGTTGACATGGAATAGGGCCAGAATTGAAATCCAGAAATTGAAATACAAGCCAGGGTTCCTAATTACTAAATTGTGTTCCTTAGATTTTCTAGTAGCCAGGAAAAATTCTAATTAAAGTAACAGTCCTCTCGTATCAGTCTGACAAAAATTTGGAAAGTGAAAACACCTATTGTTGGCAGCAAAGGAGCACATTACTGGCAAGAATGCCAACTGATAGAGGCTTTTTAGAAAGCAAGGCAGAGATTTTTATCAACATACATATATCCTTTATTCCAGCAATCCTGCTCCTGGGAACCTTCTCAATAGAAATAAAGCACAATGATGTTAATTATCACTTTATTCATCACAGCAAAAAATAACTAAATACAAAAGAGATTGCCCATAAAAGGGGAATTGTTGAATAAATTATTGTGCATTTACTCCATAGAATATAATGCATACTTTTAAAAAATGAATTATAGCTTTAGCAATAGACTTAGAGGAAGTTTCATGAACATAGTAAGTTAGAGGAAATACTGAATGAAATGACCCTATTTTCATAAAACAGAAATGAAAACTACACTATATATTTATTCATTCTATATTATTCTATGTATCAGACATAGAATAGTGACCAAACAGACAAAAGCCAAAGTGTAAAGGGTGGGAAACAACTAGCAAAGGAGACTGAGGAAGAATGGCAGTGATTGAAGGAATAAGAGAACCAAGATCAGTTCTAGGAAACCAGATGAAGAAAATGATTTGAGAAGTGGACTATCAAAATTTGCTGCTAGGTAGAAGACAAAGCCACTTGCTTTAATAACCTGGAAGTCATTTATACATTTATGATTTTTTTCAAGATCTTTTTTAGTTGTGGTGAAGATGGAAGCCTGATTGGAGAGTATTCGTGATAGAATAGAAAAATGAGGGAAATAAGAGACAATGGTTACAGTTAAATCTTGCAAAATAATTTTGATTTAAATGGGGGAAGAGAAATATAGCAGTAGTTAAAGGGGGTATCTTAGTTTTCCAGGGCTTCCATAACAGATACCACAGATTGGTTGATTTAAATAACAGAAATGTATTGTCTCACAGTTTTGGAGGCTGGAAGTACAAAATCAAGGTATTAGCAGGATCATGCTTTCCCTGAAGTCTGTAGCATTTGGGTGGTGACTTACCAGCAATCCATAACTCAATCTATGCCTCTGTCATACGACCATCTGTTTCCTTCTGTCTCCTACTCCTCTGTCACATTTCCTCTACTTATTAAGGACTCCAGTCATATCGGATTGAGGCCCACCCCTTCAGTTTGGTCTCACCTTAACTAATAGCATCTTCAAAGATCCTATTTATAAATAGGTTCACATATACAGGACTGGGGGTAGAACTTAAATATGTCTTTAGCAGGGAGATGATTCAACCTATAATGAGAACATTTTGTTTTGTTTTGATTTTTAAGTTGATGGATGTTTCAGAAAAGTTGTGTAATAATTTTGCTAGTTTGAAACTGTTATGTACCCCAGAAAAGCCATGTCCTTATCCAATCTTGTGGGGGCAGACCTATTGTTTAGGGTGTATTCTAGTTTGCTAGCTGCTGGAATGCAACACACCAGAGATGAATTGGTTTTTAATAAAAGGGGATTTATTTTGTTAGTTCTTCAGAGGAAAGACAGGTAACTTTCAACTGAGGTTCTTTCTTACGTGGGAAGGCACAGGATGGTCTCTGCTGGCCTTCTCTCCAGGCCTCCGGGTTCCAACAACTTTACCTGAGGTGATTTCTTTCTGCATCTCGAAAGGCCTGAGCTGAGCTGCTTTGGCTGTGCTACAGTGCGCACTCTCATTTAAGCACCAGCCAATTAAGTCAAACATCATTCATTGCAGCAGGCATGCCTTCTAGCCAACTGCAGATGTGATCAGCAACAGATGAGGTTCACGTGCCATTGGCTCATGTCCACAGCAACAGAACTAGGTGCCTTCACCTGGTCAAGTTGACAACTGAATCTAACTACCACAGGGTGGGACCTTTTGATTAGGTTGTTTCCATGGATTTGTGTCTCTGCCCATTCAAGTGGGTCTTAATTCACTTACTGGAGTCCTTTAAGAGGGAACCATTTGGGAAAAACTCAGAGCCCACAAGGAACAGAGAGATTTGGAGATGCAGAAAGAAATGTCCCTGGGGAAGCATTTGAAACCAGAAGCCAAAGGATCAGCACGATGCCAGCCATGAGCCTTCCCAGCTGGTAGAGGCATTCTGGATGCCATTGGCCTTTCTTGAGTCAGGTATCTTACTCTGAATGCCTTAGTTTGGGTATTTTTATGGCCTTAGAACTACAAACTTGTAACAATAAATCCCCTTTATAAAAGTCAACCCATTTCTGGTATATTACATTCCAGCAGCATTAGCAAACTAAAACACTAATGGAAACTATCCATAAAGGGGAAATCAATTATATAAGAGAGAGGAAACAATTGCTAGAGAGATGTCCTATGACAGCTAGGTGGAAATGGATTCCAGTCCACAAATTAAAGGACTGATCATAAAAGGGTGCATAAAAGTGTCTGTCTCATAAAAAGGAAAAAAAAGTGCTACTCCATTAAACACACTAACGATAAGAAAGTGAAACAGCCTTTTGATGATGGAAAAATTTTAGTGGTTTGTATAAAAGATCAAATCAGCCACAACATTCCCTTCAGCCAAAGCCTAATCCAGAGAAAGGCCCTAACTCTCTTCAATTCTATGAAATCTGAACGAGGTGAGGAAGCTGGAACAGATTGGTTCATTAGGTTTAAGGAAAGAAGCCATTTCTTTAACATCAAAGTCCAAAGCAAAGCAGCAGGTGCTGATGCAGAATTGTAACTGCTCATTGACAATGCTCTTGGTCACCCAAGAGCTCTGGTGGAGATGTACAACATCCACTCTTCAGCCCACGGATCAAGAAGTAATTTTGACTTTCAAGTCTTATGATTTAAGAAATGCATTTTGTAAGGCTATAGCTGCCATAAATAGTGATTCCTCCAGGAGATCTAGGATCAGCAAATTAAAAACTTACTGAAAAGGATTCACCATTTATTCTAGATGTCATTGAGAGCATTTGTGATTCATGGGATGAGGTCAAAATATCAACATATATAGGAATTTGGAAGAAGTTGATTCCAACCCTCATGGATGACTTTGAGGGTTTTATGACTTCACTGGAGGACATAACTGCAGATATGGTGGAAATATCAAGAGAACTAGAATTAGAAGTGACATCTGAAGATTTGACTGGATTACTGCAATCTCATGATAAAATTTAAATGAATGAGGAGCTCCTTCTTGTGGATGAACAAGGAAAAATGATTTCTTGAGTTGGAATCTACTCCTGGTGAAGATACTGTGAACATTGTTGAAATGACAACAAAGGCTTTAGAATATGTACCTCTGCTGTTGCTGTGGTAGTGCTGATATTTCCTGTTAAACACAGCTCATAGTGTGCAATAGCAGTTTTCTCCCTGTACCCTGGACTTAAACATCCTTTGTACACGAATCATACCTTTGAAGTAGTTCTTGCAAAAACTAATTTATATTTCTATTGTTAATCAGTGGGACACATAGGTCTATACAACTTCTTTCAATCTTGTTCACCTTACATATGATAATATTATTTACTGAACCACTGGAGAACTGCCTCCACTTCTATCTATTCCCTTACATTGAAGTTCAACCTCATTAGCTATCCGTTCACCCATCTCTAGCTTCTATGTATCTCTAAGTATAAGCCTCTGATTTTACCTTTACCATGGTCATAAAAGTGGAGTCACATAGTATCTATCCTTTTGTGTCTGGCATATTTCACTCAGCATTATGTCTACAAGGCTCATCTATCTTGTCATGTGCTTCAGGACGTCATTTCATCTTATTGATGCATAATATTCCATTGCATGTATATACCACATTTTGTTAATCCACATGTCTGTTTATGGACACTTGGTTTGCTTCCATCTTTTAGCGATTGTGAATAATGCTGCTATGAATGTCAGGGTACAAATGTCTGTGTATCGTTGCTTTCAGCTCTTCTGGATACTATATACCAAGTAGTGCTATTGCTGAGTCATAGGACAATTCGGTATTTAGTTTCCTAAGGAACCACCAAACTGTCTTCCATAGTGGCTGCACCATTGTTCATCCCACCAGCAGTGCATGTGTCCCAATTTCTCTACATCCTCTCCAACATTTATAGTTCCCTGTTTGTTTACTGGCAGCTATTCTTATAGGTGTGACGTGGTATCTCATTGTAGTCTTGATCTGCATTTTCCTTATAAAAGCCAGTGAAAATGAACATCTCTTCACATGCTTTTGAGCCATCTGTATTTGCTTGTCAGAAAAATGGGTATTCATATCTTTAGATCATTTTAAAAAGAGGTTGTTTGTTCTTTTGTTGTTGAGTTGCATGATGTCTTTATGTATACAGGATATCAAACCTTTGTCTGATGTGTAATTTCCAAATGTTTTCTCCCATTGAGTTGACTGCCTCTTCACCTTCTTCACAAAGTCTTTTGAGGTGCAGAAGCATTGATTTTTAGGAATTCCCATATATCTTTTTTCTTCTGTTGCTTGTGCTTTGGGTGTAAAGTTTAGGAAGCTACCTTCTATTATTAGATCTTGAAGATGTTTCTCTACATTTTCTTCTAGAAGCTTTATGGTGCTAATTCTTATATTTAGGTGTTTGATCCACTTTGAGTTAACTTTTGTACAGGGTATAATGTATGGGTCCTTTTTCATTCTTTTGGCTATTGATATTCAGTTCTCCCATGCCTATTTATTGAAAAGACTATTTTGTCCCAATTTGTTGGATTTGAGGGCCTTGTCAAAAATCACTTGACCATAGATTAGGTGGTCTATTTCTGCACCCTCAATTCAATTCCATTGGTCAATACTTCTATCTTTGTGCCAGTACCATGCTGTTTTGGCCACTGCAGTTTTATAATAGGTTTTAAAGTCAGGAAGTGTTAATCCTTCCACTTCATTCTTCTTTTTTAGGATGCTTTTAGCTATTCATTGTCTCTTTTCTTTCCAGATGAATTTGGTAACTAGCTTTTCCAAGTCTTCAAAGTAGGTTGTTGGAATTTTGATTGGTACTGTATTGAATCTGTAGGTCAATTTATTGATCTTTCTGTTGTTCTTTTGTTCTCCCAGTCATTTAACTCTGCTTTAATCTTGGTTATTTCTCTTCTTCTATTTGCTTTGGGGTTAGTTTGCTGGCCTTTTCAAGTTCCTCCTGGTGAGCAGTTAAGTCCTTGCTTTTTGCTCTTTCCTGCTTTTTAATATACACATTTAGGGCAATAAATTTCCCTCTCAGTATGCCTTTGCTGTATCCCATAAGTTCCAATATGTTGTATTCTCATTCTCAATCATCTCCAGATAGCTACTGCTTTCTCTAGCAATTTCTTCTTTAACCCACTGGTTGTTTAAGAGTTTGTTATTTAATCTCCATATATTTGTGAATGTTCTCATTCTTTGGTGGTTATTGAGATCCAGCTTCATTCCATTGTGATCAGAGAAAGTTCTGTGAATAATTTCACTGTTTTTAAATTGATAAAGACCTTTTTGTGCAGCAACATATGATCTACCCTGGAGAATGTTCCATGTGCACTAGAGAAGAATGTATATCCTGGTATTTGGGGTGTTGACCTATACATGTCCGTTGTTATCAAGTTGTTTGACTTTTCTGTTTTCCTGTTGATCTTCTGTCTGGTTGTTCTATCTATAGGGGAGAGCGGTGTATCGAAGTCTCCTAGTATTGTTGAAACATTTATTGCTCCCTTCAGTTTTGCCAATGTCTGTCTCATGTACTTTGGAGCTCCTTGATTGGGAGCATAATCATTTATGATTGTTATTTCTTCCTGGTGAATTGTCCCTTCAATTAATATACAATGTCCTTCTTTGTCTCTTATGATGTCTTTACTGTTTTGTCCGATATTAGTATATCTACTCCTGCTTTCTTTTGGTTATAACTTGCATGGAAAATCTTTTTTAATCCTTTCACTTTCAATCTATTTGTATCCTTGTGTCTAAGATGAGTCTCTTGTAAGAAGCATATAGCTGGATTGTATCTCATAATCCATTCTGCCAATCTGTATCTTTTAATTGGTAAGTTAAGTCTGTTAACATTCAAAGTTATTACTGAAAAAGCATTTCTTGAATCCACCATCTTATCTTTCGGATTTTATTTGTCAGATCTATATATCATTTTCCCTCTATATATCATTTTCCCTCTTTCTCTTTTTATCCTTTAAGTTACTCTTACTGGTACTTCAATTCTGTGCATTCCTCCAGACTTCCCTCTCCTGTCTATTTTTTCAGCCAGTAGAACTCCCTTTAGTATATCTTGTAAGGATTGTCTCTTGTTGACAAGTTCTTTGAGTATTTGTTTTTCTGTGAAAATTTTAATCTCTCCCTCAATTTTGAAGGACAATGTGGCTGTGGCTGGGTACAGAATTCTTGGCTGGAAGTCTTTCTCTTTCAGGATATTAAATATATCATACCACTGCCTTCTCACCTCCATGGTGCCAGTTGAGTAGTCTGAACTCAGTCTTTTGTGGCTTCCTTATATGTAGCAGATTGTTTTTCTCTTGTCTGTTCCAGAATTTTCTGCCTCGCTTCAACATTTGACAGACTGATTAGTATGTGTCTTGGGGAAGGCCTATTTGGATTTATTCTATTTGGAGTTCATTGAGCTTCTCTGATTTGCTTATTTATGTCTTTTATAAGGGTTGGGAACTTTTCCCCCATTATATCCTCAACTAATATTCTTAGCCCTTTTCTCTTCTCCTTCTGGGACATTAATGATTCTTACATTTGTGCACTTTGTTTCGTCCATCATTTCCCTGAAATCCAATTCAAATTTTCCATCTTTTTTTGCCATTTGCTGTTTTGAGTGCTCAAAATCACTGTCTCCCAGTTCGCTTATTCTTTCCTCTGTCTCTTTAAATCTGATGTTGTGTGTCTATAGTATGTTTTTTATTTGGTCTACAGAATCTTTAATCTCTGTGATATCTGCTATTTTTCTATTCGTTTCTTCAAATTCCTCTTTATGCTCGTCTAGTGTCTTCTTGATCTCCTTTATATCATTAGCCATTCCATTTATTTTATTTAGAAGAGTTATATGAACATCTTCAATTAGTTGTTCCAATGTCTGTGTCTCCTCTGGTGTTTTAATTTGGTCATTAGGTTGGGGTATACCTGTCTGCATTGTGACATTCTTAGTGACCATCTGTTGTTTTCACCTTACGTAAATATCTTGATTGATTTACTTTGGAAGCTCATTTGCTTCAGTAGTCTAAAGTCTTGTGTTTGCAAGATGGATGTGTAGCAGGATACAGGGCATGGGATGGGTCACAATAATGCAGTGATGCATTGCAGCAGAGATATAGGTGCAGGCTGGGGATGCTACGCTGGTACCTGTGAATGTGGGTATCCAGTGGTAGTGAAGGATATAGCTATGCAGGTGCATGAGTCTGGAGGGCATGGCTCTGGTGTGTCCTGGCCCAGGGCACGAGCCCCTTTGTATGCATGCTCAGACCTATGGCAGCAGGTTGGCATTATGCCTGAATGCGCTAGAGGCAGATGTGGGCCAGCTGCACAAGTCAGCATTTTCCCAGAGCTGGGGGGCATGACTGAGGTCCATGCACAAGTGTGGATCTAGGAATGCTGTAATCTGATGTACCTGTGTGCAGAGTTCAGGGGGGATGGGGTGGGGCTGTGCGACTGTTTGAGCTAGGGGCAGGTGTAGCCTGGGTATGGAGGTTAGCTCCTGCAGCCTGTATGTGCTGGCAACAGCCTATAGGTAGTAGGGAGAGGGAGATAGTATTCTGGAGGGGCACAGCTGAGGTAGGTTGGGCTGCACATGGGGTGAGTGTGTGGGGTGGGTATGCACATGATGGGTTGGCAAGGCAGGTGTCTTGGAGCTCGGGGAGTTGGGGGGGGCAGGTGAAGGGGTTCAGGTGCATGGGGTATAGGGTGATTCACGGATCACGGGGCTGTGAGTCTTATGTGGTGCAGAAGACTCTCCCAGCTCACTTGCACTCGGCAATTACCATCTCAGTTGCCCTCCCATCCTTTCTCTAACTGTTCCTTAGACCAGGGCTGAACTCCATCTATCCTATTCTGCCATCTTGCTGGAACTAAGCCCCACTGTCTTTAAACCACTTTCAATCATTTGTGGAACCAGTAATGCTAGAAATGTCTCTCTAAGACAAAGTTAGAAAATTGAAAAAAGAACACAAAAGTACACTCTAAAATCATAAATAATATTTATGAGTCCAAATAGGGAAACAAGTACACCTTTATACATATATTTTTTTAAATTACAGAGCCAGCAAAACTTCCCTTTAATTAGCCAAGTATACATGTATCTTACTTTTTCATATACCCAATAGCTTGTCAATAGGAACATTAGTTGTTAACCTCCCTTTGTTCAAGGATAGCTTTCTCATTCTGAGAGGAGTGTTTGGTCCCAATTTATAAATGCCTATGCTCACAATTACAGTTTAATTTCAGAGAACACTAATGCATTCTTAACAGACAATGGACTACTAATGAGACTAACTGGCTCATGATTTTTTTTTCTTTTTGTCAATCTGAATAGCACAGTCAACTGAATTTGTTAAAAAATGTAGGCAAACTTATGCAAGGCTGTACCTTATATTGAGATGTAATGTCTCTATCCAGATTTTATAGGTCCTGGGTTTCTCTAAAATAAAGTCAAATCTGACCTGAGTTAATACCATGGATTTGATATTGAATTCTAAAGGGAACATTTCTTCTCATTTTTGCTTTTGGTCAGTGTGCTGGTTTGAAACTTACGTACCCCAGAAAAACCATGTTGTAATCCTGATGCAATCTTCTTGGGCCAGACCTATTGTTAAGCATAGAAACCTTTGATTAGATTGTTTCCATGGAGATTGACCTACTCAGTTGTGGGTGTGACATTTTAGTTAGATTACTTCCATGGAGATATGACACATTCATTTGTGGGTGTGGCCTTTTGATTAGCTGGAGATGTGACTCCACCCATTCAAAGTGGGTCTTGATTAATTTACTCGAGTCCTTTTAAAGGGGAAACATTATGGAAAAATCTTCAGAGTCAACAGGAGACTCAGATGTTTGGAGATAGAGAAAGAAAATGCTCCTGGTGAAGCTGTTTGAAACCATAAGGCAAAGGACCAGTAGATCCAAGTCACGCGCCATCCCAGCTGATAGAGGTGTTCTGGATCCATTGGCCTTTCTTGAGTCAAGATCCTTACCAAGATCCTTACCTGAATGCCTTAGTTTGGATACTTTTATGGCCTTAGAAGTGTAAACTTGTAACTTAATAAATTCCCCTTTTAAAAGCCATTCCATTTCTGGTATATTGTATTCCAGCAGCTTTAGCAAAACAAAACAGATCTTCTGAAACACTTTCAAAAAGCTCTTTTAGTTGTGTTGGGAGGGGTCTCTCCAAGTTGATCTTTGTGTGTGTGAATTCTGGCCTATTAAAAGTGAACAAGTGGGTGCAAGGGTGGTTCAGTGGTAGGTCACGTTCCATGCGGGGGACCCGGATTCAATTCCCGGACTGTGCACCCCCCTCTAAAAAATAAAGGCAAACAAGTACAAAAAATAGAATAATCACAATTGTCATTTATGTAATGAACAAATGGTGACATTTATGTAATGAACATTTTCATTAAAAAAAGAAACAAAAATAAAAACCCATATAATTGTGCTAGTTCCAACACAATTATAGAATTTACAAAAAGATGATTCATAATGTACGTCAAGATGATGCAGTAATACAATGAGACAAATATTAATGTTGTGCAATGAATATCTTACCTTTCAAAATCATATTTCCTGCTGAGTATCCCCACTCTCACCCCCAGCCCACTCCTTAGATACAACTTATTCATTCAGTATTAAATATCCACCTACTCCTTTTTTTTTTTTGGAGCTGAGGAGAGAAAACCAGTTTGATATGCAGGGTTGGTACCCCTGAGAATTGCAAGGTTTTCACAAAATGTTAAGGTTGGCTACAAGAATCCTAGAAGGGGGAACAAAATGGAGAAGCAATTTTTTAAATGGCCAATTCGAGATCCTCAGAGCCTTTTATTTTTTCTTTGCATTAGACCTTTTTGTTTGGGAACAATTTGGCATCCAGTCCTGGAAAGGCATTGCACATCCTTGCCATTCATTTGCCTCTGTACTCACAAATTGTTGTCCATGGAAAGCATTTTTATGGGATGGAGGTGTATCCCATGGTACAAACTAAAAACTTCTGGTCATTTTGTAGGGTCCATGCTGGAGCATCCAGAAGGTATGAAAATCACCCTATTCTACTTCCATTCTGTGCGTCTGCAAACAGTGCCTTAAGCAAGATCTCATTAAATCTGCATCTGATTTCCCACTTCAGATCACTGTTAGCCCAGCAATTACCCAGCAAGTGCTTCCCAAAAGGCAAATGCAGTATTCATTTCCTTTTAACTTCTCTGTTTCTTCATTTAAAAATAGCTTTGCTTTAAAATTGGTGCCACCATGTAAAACAGGTAATGTTCTGTTTTCATATACTATTTCCTTTGCCAGATAGTGCTTTCTCATTGAGAAAAAAATTCTCCTCTGTCTTGAAGCCCTAGGAAAGTGAATGCTAGTGTAAAAGCACCCATGGGTACAAATAGAATTTCCATGTAACTGCCCTGTACAAAACACCACAGTAGGCAACCAGAGGAGAGACACACCATCTTGATCTGAGTTACAGATTTGAGTAAATAGCTTATACTAGAATGCAGAATAAAAAGAAGCTCTCCTGTTGTTCCTGGAGAATTCCATTCCTTTTCTAAATAGAGATAAGACTTAGGTTTTAGGTGAAATCTCAGTGTCTCTCACTGAATCCTGGAGGAGCATCAGTTCTTTACTACCCAAGTAGCTTATATAGGCAACTTCTGGTCTTCTTAAGGTAAGGAAACAGATGAAGTAAATAGAATGACTTTGTTTGGAATTATAAAAGCAAAAGGTTAAATGCTATGATTTTGGCTTCCCTATGTGTGGGGAGAAGAATTTGGATTTGATATCAGACAAAGGTAGTGAATTTTCTGCCCGATGTGCTCAGTAACCAATTTCTGAGACACTGGGGTTCCAAAGAGAGGAGTTTAATGCTAGGTAGAAGGAAGTAGGGCAGATGGCTTATAGGCCCCAAAATCTGTCTCTTCAAGTATAGGGGATTCAAGGTTTTTATGGATTCTAGCAAGGGGAGATAAAGACATTACAATTTCAATAACAAGTGTAAGCAGAAAGGAAGGGAGACAGAGTTATCATTTCAATAGTAAATGTAAACAGAAACAATTTACAAATGTGAAAGAGTGAAACTGGGACTGTAGCCAATTAATGGCTGACACAAGTTCTTCCATTAGTGTTAGGGCCTTTGTCCTTACAAATTTCTGAAGTAAAAAAATGGATAAAGACACAAGATGAGGGCTTTTACAATCATTCTCAGGGATCGGGGAAGGTTTATCAATTTAGAAATTTCATATATTTCCTCTCTGTCTACTCTAATATACCAGAAAAAAAAAAGAATATTTATATAATGTTTTGGTGATCATAATCATTTGTTAAATCCTAACTCCTCGATTACAGATTGAATGATAGACACATTAGCTATCCAGATACATGCAGATTCCTTTCTATTTTATAAACAACCTCAATGTAATTGTTGACTTCTTGTCAGGATAAATGCATTCGTATTTTTCTTTGAAAGGCATGGGCTGGTTTTCTACCTTTTAGGTAGGTGCAATTTTGTTATTTCCAAGGATGCTATGGACAGAGGAGAGAAAGAAAAGAGTAAAAGAGAGAGAGAGTGAAATTAGGGCCTTGGCCACAGCTCCCTGCCAACTGATGTGGCATTCTGCAAACTCCAAGACCCTAAGGGATATGATTCATGCTACCCTCAAACAGTCCTACCAGCTGATTTATGCATCTTTTCCTTTTTCTGACCCAGTTAACTGTTACCCACCCCTCCCCTCCTGACTCCTTTATTCCTCTTTTATACTTTCACATGTTTTTCATATTAAATTATGCTAGAGATACAGGACTTACTGGCTTATTTAAACATATTCAGTATCCTCTTCACTAATAAAATCATTTCAGAGCATTTTCCAATCTTCACACAGTGCATTGCCTCAAATCCAGATGGTGATTTGGCTCCTACACAGACTGGTAGATCTAGAGATGCAACTTTTATGACAAGAATATTCATTAAATAAATATTCATTGAGCATCTCCAGTGTGCTAAGTGTTGGGGTTACAGCCTTGAGCCAGAGAGATGGAGCACCTTCCTCAGAGAGCATACTGTCTCCCAAGGAAAATAAGTGATTGTAATGAAAGGTGATGATTCTTTGAACACACCACCCAATAGCTCCTAACTCAGTCTTAGCTAAGTAGACTTAATAAGTGAAGCTCAGGGGATATTTGCAAGAAGTGACATTTAATCCAGAATAAACAGTACTTAGCCAGATTAAGTAATGTGAGAAAGGGATTCCACTAAAGGGAGCAGGAAGCAAAAGCCTAGACTCCAGGGGTTAAAGAAAGCATGGCTTTGAGAGAACTGAAAGAAGCTCACCATGGTTAGAGAGTGACAAAGAGAGGAAGTAGAAAATGTGGAAGAGATCATGCAGTGTAGTTTTTAAATACTGTAAACCTGTGCAAAGAGTTTGGGATTTATCCTCAGGCAACTTCAACTAGCAGAAAACAGTGGTGTGTAGTGGTGGCTGCTCACCAGGACACAAGGTGTCACTCCAAAAATAAACTTTCCTTAGCACTCACAGACTCTGACCCATGATAGACCCAGTCATGATCCTCAATATGCTTTCTCTTACTGGTTCTCTGCTGATAATCCATTTTAGAGGAGAAAAATTGAAGAATTTAAAGATTTTATAAATTTAGAAGCTAAAGACCAAAACCAGTTGGATAAAACAGAAGTAGCAGAGAGTTGTTTCCTTCCCCCAGGCTATGATCCCCAATATGTGGCTGACTTCTTGGCATACTTTCCTCTGCCCCAAAGTAGCTTACTCACACATGAGACCACTGCTAGCCCGTGCCACACCTTTGCATACATCTTAGAAAAATGTGTCTCCCGAAGTCACTTGGTGCCTGGGTGCAAGGCTTGGACAGAGAACAGGGACTGGATTTCATCCCCCACATACAAACCTCCAAGATCCCCCAACTTTGAACCTGAACTAGTTCAAATGGTAGTTCCTGAACTAGTACTATGGTAGTTCCTTAATCAGCAGCCCTGCACGCACGCATGCACACACACACACACGCACACGTGCACACACATTTTGCCTTTCTTTTTTACCTTATTTGTTTTACTTGAAATTCCAGCAACTGGGTGTTGCATGAATAATTGTGCTCCAGAGAAGGAAAGAACTGTTAGCTGATGAAACCATGGATAATTCACTTTACCACAAATTAATTCCATTGTCTGAATTTTCCCTACTTAGGATCAGCATCACTGAGCAAACAAGAGCTTGAATTGGAGATGAAGGAAAGGAGGTTCATTTTAGAGCCTGGAGTGGGGAGAGAGGCGGGGAGAGGAGGCAGACATGGCAGGAATACATGGAGTGTTTTATTAAAAGGCAGTATGTGAAGCCTGGGAAAAGAAAGATCAAATAGTGGTTGAGGAGAGTTGGATGGAAAATGCCAAGGGACCAAATGCAAACTCCAAGAGTTTGAAAATTTCCCTCTACTGCTCTTGTACCCTAAGGGTCATGGTCTCCTCTCCAGACTGTAGAACTTAGATGAGTACTATTAATTCTATGGCTCAAAGATTTTGTGACCAGTATTGATTTTTTTTCTTACCTTTCAACTGACCTGGAGAACTAATCACTATGTCTAATATTGCTTCTATGGGAAGACATGCTTGGAATTCCAAAAAAAAAACATACAAACTTATGTGAAACCTTATAGAAGTAAAAAATATTATTTTTCTAAAAATGACTCTGTCTGATATGTCTTCCCAATTACATTTCAATAGATTAGACAAAAATAGGGGAGTAAAAATCTGAAATAGAAAATCTGTCTGGAACTACTGCCTGTGTTGATCAGGTTGCATGGCAACCAAATAAGCTCAATTTTATAAATTTAAGTATGTACCTGTTAATGTTAGAGGGTCACAAAAGAAAACACAGAGTTGATTCCTTCCTACATGATTTCACTTCAGTAGTATTATTGGAAGATTGCTTTGGAATTCACATTCAGATTACAAATAAAAGCCACCTGTGCTCTGGCTGTGCAGTGAAATTCAAGCTGATCAATCTTCAATGGATACCCTACTACGAATTAGACACTCATTGGTGCCTTATTATTTTAAAATTTTTATTGTGACAGCTTTTAGGCAACACCATATTTCCCACTTTTACCACTTGTCAGGTGCTTTATACATAGCATCTCGTTTAATCTTCACAATCCGCATTAGTCAAATGTGGAAACTGAGGCTCAAAATCCAAGATCACACAGCCAGTAGGTGATGGATTTGAACCCTGGTTTAGGTAGCTCCATAACCCTTGAAGAACCTTTGGTCTGGTACACCATTGTGCTTACCTTTTCTGTCAGCAATTCCTCAAATGATTACTTATGCCAGGTGTAGTTACATGCTTTAACCCCATTTAATTCTCAGGACACAACTTTGGGGAGTGATGATCTTTTGCATTTTATACATTAGGCAACTGTGGTTCACAGACATTAACCACATTCCCAGGTTATACAATGGGTATGTGGCAGATCAGATCAGGAATGTAAAGCCCTATCATCTAAACCTAACTTTAGTCCTTCTACTCCCCTCAGCTTTCTCTCAAGATTTTCTATCCTGAACCCAATGAAACCAAATTGGCCCTCTTTCTTTCACTTGCAGAACTTACCTGTCTTTTGGCCTCTCCCTCAAAATCATGTTCTTTCCTTTCTACACTGGCAGTTAAATAATCCTATGTGCTAAACAAACCCCAGGATATCGATGGCTAATTAGTGTGTTCATTCATTACAGCTGGTGCCTGCACACTTCCTAGGAGACAGGAGAAGACCAATCATTACAACCCATGGGAATGACCCTCTCTTGTTGGAATATCAGACACAGAAGCAGAGTTGTCAAGACAGATATACATTTGGGCAAACAATTTTAACCACATTCCTAAAATCATTTTAGTAAACACATCCAGAATATGTATAGATGCCTGTACATATTAACAATCCTATGCTGTATGCTCAAATTAGTAATAAATATATAGCCATAGATTAAAATATCTGATGTGCAAGGTCTCATGAACCTCTGAGAGATATTAGAGGATGGAAACTCTGCTACAATTAGGAAGATTTCACAAACAGATGGGAATTTGATAGAAAAGATTAAAAATAATGTTGAACAGGGTGAGAGTCCTCAATCATAGTATTTTTTACTTTATATATTTCAATACCTAATGTTAAAGATTAT
Organism: Tamandua tetradactyla; assembly: GCF_023851605.1. Classification (NCBI taxonomy): domain Eukaryota; kingdom Metazoa; phylum Chordata; class Mammalia; order Pilosa; family Myrmecophagidae; genus Tamandua; species Tamandua tetradactyla. Next base: position 153,535,592 of record NC_135332.1, read on the forward strand.
TATAGAAAAGGTTTAGTGACTTCCCATTGAATTCAGAGAGTAGAGACAGTCATTCCAAAAGTTGATAGCATAAAAGGTATTTCTTTGGTATAAGCAACACTTACTAAATTTCTTAAATTGTTCCTCATAGATTTTTTTTTTCTACTGGCTTAAGCAAAATGTTGGCCTACAAAGCTAAGGGTGGAAGGCAGCAGGGGAGAGGGGGTGTTAATATGGTTTCAAGCATGGACAAGCCAGGGCATCAAACTATGTGCTCAAGTTTCCTCTCTCTTTCATCTGTGCTCTAATGTGAGCTTTATTTGCATGCTCAGTCCATGACATTGTACAGATGATGACCAGATGCTTTAGCATAGTAGTCTACCAGCTTACCAGCATCGATGGAAAGAGAGCGCCTCTTTCCCTAGAACCTCAAACCAAATTCCTCAGATTTACGTGACTTGCATGTCTTTTGCCATATACCATCCTTCAACCAATCATTGTGACTAGGGGAAATTTGATGTCCTGAAGGGCCAACTCTGGGCCATTTGCTCACATGAAATGTTGAATATGGTGTCATCCTGATCAGAGCTACAGGATATGAGAAAGGCAGAGGATGGCTCCCCAGAGAAATGCTGGACAAATAAAAGAAAATTAAGCTACCACATGTATTCTTTCAAAATGGTGGGTAGATTGAGTCACTGAAAATCCTTTTAATGCAGAGGAAAAATAAAACATGAAATGGATTAGAAAATATTAAAGAAAATTATTTATCAAAGGCTTAGCTGTTGACTGTGATATGATTAAAGTACCTTAGATAATATGCAAAGATTTATGGGTAGACCATTATAGCAAAGAAAACTTCTTTCTTTGAAGTACATTTAGAAAGTATCGGATTGTAGGGAGGAGAGAGTGTTGATTAAGCAACCTTTGATTAATAATGTAGGATAGTACAGCCACAGGTAGGAAAGAACTAACTGAGCCACATTCTCCAGGTCTGCGTGATCCCTGTGGTTCTTACTTCAGAGCCCATAAGGCCAGAAGAGATGTATGTGTCCAGAGAGAATTTTAAAACAGGGAAGATCTGATTCAATATATGGAAATAATTTAATGGTGTGAATCCTTTCCACGGCACATATCCTGAATGCATATGGCTAACTACTTCATTTTCAAATATTGCCTGTAGTAACCACCCGTTTTGAGAAATCAGAAGTGTTCTACCTCGGTCAATATGCTAGCAGTTAAAATTGACTCTCAGCTGTATGGCAGAGAGCAAAGGGGATCTGAAGTCCTATACTGGATGAGAGGGGCCTTACAAGGAATATTGTGAAAAGTCGAGTGCTGGAAGCAAGCAGAGGGCAGTGACCAGATTGGAAGCAAGGATACTCCATCAAAGGACAGGCAAGACAGGCAGGACAGATTTGGAAGGGTCAGACAAGGTCTCCTGAGACATGGCCCTGGGGAGAGAAGCCCTTTAATGGGTGACCTACTGCCCTATGCTCACTGGTTTAAAGAGTACTGAATCAGTTGCATCTCCACAACGTCCACATAGAGACGTTGGACTCCTTGATTGCAGTCTCACCCACACAACATGCAGTGCATAAGAAAAAGATCCCAAAGCAAGTTAGCATGTTGTGGCCATAAGAAAGTGGAATAAGTACTGGAGAAATAAAAGAAATGAAACAAATAACAAAAACAAATGACCCTTAGACTATTGAGCTAACCACTGGTGGAAAATAGCTTGCAATTTGAGAGAATAAATGATGTTTCTCGTCTTCTAGATATTTCTAGATATTTATGAAACCTGCACATAATCTGTAATGGGTGATGCACAAGTAAAGAACTTCTGCCATCTCTGCCTCTGATCTATAGCCATTTCTAAAACACAAGAAACCTCAAGTGCCATCAAGAAATGTTTTGCTCTGTTTCCGAAGACCCTCTCTCCTTCCAGAGGCTCTCTACACGTAAATCCAAATATTACTGTCTAATGAGAGGAATATAAATAACTCACCCTACCAGTGATAAAGTAAAAAATCAAGCTGAGATTAGGAAACATAATAATTAGAGCAAAGGCATCACAACTAAATGAAAAAAAATGAGAGTGAGATGAGAAATAGCTAAGGTAGAAACAGCAGTAGCATGATTTTAAAAGGGAAAATTGGGAATTTTTAGTCTTTTTTACTAAATGTGACAAGCCCTGCTAGTAATAGAATAAGAGGTTATCAAGAAATGCAAAGAGAAACTCTACAAGCTTCCTCTAAAATGCACATAAGTGTTGCTCAAAGAGATGACTTCCAGTTGTAAGATCAGCATCAGTAAGGAAAACTTGGCACATACAGAGGGAGCACAATAAATTAAGTCCTAAAGAATTTTAAGATAACATGAGAAAAATACTTATCTGTCTAAACTACTAAACAACATAACTCCCTGGTGAGAAATGACCAGTAGATAAAACTTAACTAGAAATGATTAATTTATTTTCAAATGTCTCTGTATTTGAATGTATATGTTTAATTAAGCAGATATCTAACTTTCATGAACACTTTATTCATTTTGTTTTTTCTTTTGCTATTCTTAAGCGAATTTCTTGTAAAAATTAAAAATTGAGAAACATTACTTTGAAACAGAAACACCAAACTCATGATGGATCCGACTTACTTTTCATCACAATATGCTGGTCGCCAGGCAGGCAGGAGCTGTAGCTCTCATTTACTTGACTTTCCCTCAAGTCTATTATACATATATGCATGTATATATGGAGAGAAACTGAAGATACAGAATTATTTCAGGATAGAGACTAATAATAATAACAACATAGAGTGGGGTGAATTCAAGAAAGCTTTAGAAAGACTGAGTCCTATCAGACTAAGTTTTCTGCTATCTGAAAACCCATCTGTGCTGGTTTGAAAGGATGTATGTCCCCTAGTAAAGCCATGATTTAATCAAAATCTCATTTTGTAAAGGCAGAATAATCCCTATTCAATACTATATGTTTGAATCTGCAATTAGATCATCTCCCTGGAGATGTGATTTAATCAAGAGTGGTTGTTAAACTGGATTAGGTGATGACATGTCTCCACCCATTCAGGTGGGTCTTGATAAGTTTCTGGAGTCCTATAAAAGAGGAAACATTTTGGAGAATAAAAGAGATTTGGAGAGAACAGAGAATGCTGTAGCACCATGAAGCAGAATCCACCAGCCAGTGACCTTTGGAGATGAAGAAGGAAAATGCCTCCTGGGGAGCTTCATGAAACAGGAAGCCAGGAGAAGAAGCTAGCAGATGATGCCATGTTCACCATGTGCCCTTCCAGATGAGGGAGAAACTCTGACTGTTTTCGCCATGTGCCCTTCCACTTGAGAGAGAAACCCTGCACTTCATCGACCTTGTTGAACCAAGGTATCTTTCTCTGGATGCATTTGATTGGGCATTTCTATAGACTTGTTTTTAATTGGGACATTATCTCAGCCTTCTAACTGTAAACTAGCAACTTATTAAGTTCCCCTTTTAAAGAGCCATTCCATTTCTGGTATATTGCATTCCAGCAGCTAGCACACTAGAACACCATCCTAAGAAATTATTAACAAATCGGTAACTCTAAAACTCTACCAAGACCTACATCCTGATGTTTATGAAGTTCCCTTCCAAACAGACCTTCTTTCACTTGCCAAAGGCAAATGGAAAGAGTGTGGAGGTAGGCAGGTCCGAGGGAGAAGGAAGATAGGTAAAAGAGAGTGCTGTTGTCCTAGAAACTCTATCTCATCCTTCCTGTGATCCAGTGATGCAGTGCTACTTGGCCCTTTGTCAGTCAGGAGACTGAGGGTCTCAATTGCTTATCTGGCTGAAAAATGCAGAGATGTGCTGCTTTACAGATTAAATATATTGAGGAGTGCAAGCAAGCATCCCACCCCAGAATTCCACTTCTGCTTCCAAGGGAGCTTTGAAAACTCACTTTACATTCCTACTTTTGCCACACACACAAATAAACAAAAGAAAAAAAAAAAAAAGAGAAGCATCTACCTCCCATTTATCTCAAAAATGTGATCTAAGACATAACCAACAAATGTATTTATGCCTTCATAAATGAAATGTGATATAAACACTAGTGGGGCAAAATCTTAAATTTTTTTCTTTTGAAAAATGTTTCACTGTGTTATTGAAAAATGAGGTTCCATCTAGCCCTAAATTAATCTTAATTATCAAAGTATAAGTAAGTTCCAACTTCTAAATATGCAAAAATAAAGAATAGCAACTCTAAATATTAAAATATGACATTTAATTTGCTGTTCTATGTTGTAAAACATTTCATAATGTTCTTGTGCTTCTTTTTCTTTTTATTAATCTGAGTTGTAGAAACAAATTGTGAGTAACATTGAAAATTTTTTTCATTGGTTTAGGATAATAGCATTGTACAGTCATGCAAAACATATTCTTATTCAAGACCCAGTGAAAAGTGAATGATGGCTACCAAGACAAATTATGTCCTGTGGTTAGCAGAAATGAGGTCATAGGGCTATAAGAAAGAAAACACAATTTGTCTTTAAAAGCAGTTTATTGTTTTCTTCCTATCATAACTTCAACCCTAGTTATTAAAATTTTAAAGTTCTAAATCTATACCAATACTTAATGAAGAGCTTGTGAAACATTAATTTTCACGTGACTGGAGAGCATTTGCTATTTTTAGCTCACATATTTTCTAAACAAAATGTCAGTACTCCTCAAAAATTAGAACATATTTAGTCTATCCACATTCTAGTGAAGAAAAGGAAAATAGCTGCATTTTAGCAAAATCTTTTTTTTTTTACATGGGCGGCACCGGGAATCGAACCTGGGTCCTCTGGCATGGTAGGCAAGCATTCTTGCCTGCTGTGCAACCATGGCCTGCCCCATTTTAGCAAAATCTTGATTTCAAAGTACAGTATTGCAATTAAGAAGAATGTAAGGCATAAATTCTTGATGCTTAATGTCCCTGAGAACTTCTCTTTCGTATTTGTTCACTACATCTTCAAAATCAGTTTACACATCAACACTGATAAAATGTATTCCATTAGATCAAATTATACCCAGTTAATATTTGTGGTAAAATTTTAATCCTTAAATAAAATATGCATAATAAATCACTATATTTAAATAAAATAATTGCCAATATAAGTGGGTTTCTCTGCTGATGGATCGTTTGAGAATCAATGGACAACTAGTTATGTTAGATCTTAGTTGTAATTTCTAATAAGGACAAAGATAAAGTATATTTTTAATTTTTTAATTTGGTCTTTTCTGACTAAGATAATGTAGTTAAACTTCTTATTTAAATGAGTTGAAACAGTGATATAGAGACATAATTTCAATCACTCCACAATCTTAGTTCCATGCAGTTTTTCTAAAATAGTAGGATTTTTCACAATAGTAATGGATATTTGGATTTTCTACCATCTGGACTGAAATGAAATTGACCAGATAACTATCAACACTTTCATTTCCTATGGTTAATTATTTGCAATATATTTTGTTGTGTTGTTGAACAAAGTATAGACTTTGAAATGTGGAATTCTGTTTTATGCTTCAGCACTAACTATGCACAGGGTTAAAATGGATTTATCACTATGTGTGCTGTCTCAATCTCTATGGACCCATTGAGGTAAAGTAAAATAACCTTTAGAAACAACATGTTCACCTCTAATATACCCCTAAACATTGTATTAGGATTCTAGGTAGTATCTGGCACATCTGATTTTTATTTTTCAGAATGCCAGCACTTGATTCAACAATAGATAATCCAGATTCAACTATCATAATTCACAGTCTAAATTTCAGGTGATCATCTCAAATCACATTATTGACTGTGAAGTGAAAAGATAATTAAGAAGATTAACATCAGTCTTGGAACATTGCTACCAGGAAAGGATTATCTTATATCCCTTGTGGTTAGGTAGAATCATCAAATTGAGTCAAAACAATGGGAACCATTTCCTGGCTAGAACCTATATGCTCTATCAGACCATCCCTTTGTGGCAACCCAGATGAAGCAGTGTTTCTGTTTTGACCATGCATACGGAAATGCCCTAGAGGATGATGGAAAAGCAAGATGGAAGGAAATTGATCCCTGAATGATTGTGTAGTACTTGGTCACCTGCTGACTTAAAAGCCAACTTTTCTGACCTCCAGTCCCTACCATGGGTACATGAGAGAGATAAACTCATCCTTGCTTGATCTATTGAATTCTGGTGCTTTTTTTGCTATAGTAGTTTAGCCTACCATAGCTAATATATTCCCTGTGTATTTATAATATCTCACCCCCACACATCATTTTGGATCACATACTCAATTGTATGATGGACAAAACCAATTAAATCTTGCTGCTAAAACAGCAAACAGCCCCAGGAAAATAATTTGTCCTGACACCATTCAAAATAGGTTAAGGCCTTGAAATATAAGAAAGTCTTGTACTTAGAAAATGGCTGAAACACAAAATCCACCCAGAATATTTATTAACATTAACTGAAATGGTAATTCCACAGTTTAGAACACAAGACTTTTTATTTAGTGTTTCATATGCTAACTCTGATTTAAAGTTCTAGTCAACTGTCCCAGAAAGAAGAAAACCCTTCACTGAGTCATTCTTACTATTCACTTATACAATTTAAACATATAAAAGAGGATCCATAAATCTAAGATAAAGAAGTTTCCCTAATTAACATATAATCAATCAACCTTATGTTTGAACTTCTATAATAATACCATCTCAAATATTAGTAATAACAATATTAATAATAAAAACAAAAAATAGTATTATATATTACTACTAGTTTCACTAGTACCATTATTTCAACTACAACTTTTAATGAGCACTAATTATGTGCTGGAACTCTACATTATCACATCTACTGTCATGTTAATTTAATATTATGGTTGAATTACTCAAATGATAAGAAACTCAACACGTTCAGAAACAGATGGTATTCTTACTGCATAATCTTACAACTACAGAATTTTGATTAAAGTTCAAATTTGAGCTATAAATAAAATTTAAGTACAATTCCTCAAAATATACTCTGAAATAGGATATGGGAAAATTTTAATTCTCTTTAGGAAAAGAAAACGGTTCATTTTTTTCCTGACCCACAACTCACTTGCTTGGGCTTACTGTCCGCTATTTGTTTTTGAAACCATTTGAAAACCAACTCCACTTAGTAATAGAGTATCTAATGTAAGACAATTTAGCTGTCATAGATTCTGTGGACTTATTTTCCAGAAAAACTCCCATGTTGAAAACATAAACCTTTCATATAGCATGAAATCAACCATAACACTCAAAAAATCACTTTTGCAACAAATATCTCAAGATTAAAGCTCATGTCTACTTGTTACATTGCCAAAGAATCATTTCCCTGATTCTCTAAAGAAATGCATCACATAAAAGATAAGCAGACTAAACACACACAAACACAAAATCCAACAGAATGTGTTTAAAAAGAATTCATGAATAATTTATAAAGCTTAATTTCTTCATTTTAAACTCTCTCATATAAAACATTGCAAAAGTCATAGTAACAACTTTGAAGTTGGAATTCTGAATCCCATGATACATTCCTCTATGTAAATTTGTAAACCTAACGGGATTATAAAAGTTAAAAACAAAAAATACTCAACCACACTTAATTATACTCTTTTAAGCCTGGATAGAAAATACAAATATTTTTTTAAATAATTATGCCTTCAAGTATTTTAAAATAAGATAGAGCATGTAGAACCATAGAACTGGCAGATGAAAATAATACTATAGATGGTATCTGTTTTTAAGACTATTTCTGGAGGCAATATGGAGAAATGTTGAGATTTAAGTGCAGTTATGCAAAGTTTTTCAGATTCAAACTGTAAAATAATTGTTCTCAAAGGTATTAATTTAAGGTTGGAAAGATACCATAAAATATAACACTATAAATTCTCAGAAAGGAAGAAGTAAGTACAGTTGCAGGAAAGATACCCTGAGCTGAAATTAGGTAACCCTAGGCTGAATTTCTGAAAGTTTGAAGAGGAACCAAATCTCTCATTCCTTTTTGCACTTCCAAGTACCAAGCATGGGGTTTGAAAAGTCATACGTGCTCAATAAATATTGATAAATGAATGCATCTGAGTGCAACTATTGAAAAACAGTCCTTAGATCAATTACTTCTCATCTGGACTTAAGTTCCCCATCTATAAATTATTAATATTGGACTAAATGATCTCTCCCAGCATTATCAGTCTGTTGTTCTTGTCACTGCCATCCATCCAGTTACTCCCATCAGAAAACCTTACCCTGAGCAATGACATTCAACTCGTGACCCATACCGGTAGATTCTACTACCTCAGCGCCTTTAAAATCCATCTACCCTTCTCTACTGCCACTGCTGCCATACCAATTTAAGCCTCCACACTCTTATTTCTGAATAATAAAATATCCTATTGTCTCCTTCCATTTCATTTTGGATAAAAATCCAGTTACGCATCAGACCTACTTAAATGCCTTCCTTGGCTTCCCATTGGCCTTAGTAAAGTTCTAAACATCTCCTAGGAAGCCCATTATAACCTGACCCCTTCCCATGACTCTTGCTTATATGCCTGTGGTGACTCTTCTCTTCAAATTCGCAGTGCTCTGGCCATGTTGGATTTTCTCCATGCATTCAGTGTACCAAATTTTCTCCTTCTTTCACAAGGCCTTCAGACTCTTCCATTTGCCTGAAACCTTCTTACCTTCCCCAAGGTCCTAGATTTGCAAACCCTTATTTATCCCATAGGTATTTACTTCTATGTCATTGTTTACACAGAAGCATTTTCTGACCACCCTAATTAGGTTAGGTCCCTATGATATTTGTTCCCATTTCATTTTACATTTTCTTTTTGGCAGTATTTATCATAATCTGTTTATTTATTCAGTTCACATATTGCTCGCAAATTTATAAGATCTATGAAGTCAGGAGCCACCTTGTTCAATCTTGTTTACTACTGTATCCTAAGACCAAAGAAGAGTGTCCGTCATTTAGCAATTACTCAATTAATTTATATTGATTGGTTAGACTCTAGGCCTTTGAAATCATTATTCTTTCCTCTCCAGTCACTGAATAATTCAACAATAAGACCACCAATAAGGCAAAAAAAAAAAAAAGAACAATTTAGCACACTTTGTTATCTTCCTATCCAATTCCATTCTCTTTCATTCTTGCTAAACAAACTTAGAGTTGGTACAAGGTAATAATGACCCTAGAGTCTATTGCTTCACAACCTTGCTTATAGCTGTAGTGGCCATTAAGTTCTGACTATTAAGATATAGGAAAACATTCCTCTAGCGGGTTCCTCTTCCTTAATTAACTCTCCAGAGGAGAAGACTTCTGTATTTTGTCCATTTTAATTCCCATTCTGCTGGGCCTGAATGTAAAGTTACCATCCTACCAGGATAAAAACTATGCAGTAATATGATAGAACAGGAAGATTGGGTGCCTATTTCATAGCTAAAATCCTTGAGCCACTGCAGGCTCAAGGCACAAACCCTGGGTCTTCCAGATTTCTTGTTAGTAGAGAATAAGCTCCCTATTTGTTTAAATACTCAATAGAATTGTGTTACTTGGATCTGAACACATTCCTAACTCAAGCAATCATTAGAAGAGATTATTGAGTTTGTAAAAGGCAATAGATAGTTTACAATTTTTCAATATTTGAATTCAATTCTGCTTCTTTTAGTTGTGTGACCTCATTGGTTTCAGTGCACTCATCTGGTAAATGGGAATACTATCAGCTTACAGGGTAGACAGGTTTGAAAGAATTATATACCCTAGAAAAGCCAGGCTTTAATCCTGATCCATCTTGTGGAGGCAGACATTTCTTTTAATCCTTATCCAGCACTGTCGGTTGGAAATGGAGATGTGACTCACCCAATTATGGGTAGCAATCTTTGATTAGAGGTAGATGTGACTCCACCCATTCCAGGTGGGTCATTATTGGTATTCTGGAGTCCTTTAAAAGGAGGAAACATTTTGGAGGAAGGAGCAGAGCCATGAGAACCACCAGAGCCCACACAGCCAGAGACCTTTGGAGATGAAGAATGATAATGTCCCTGGGGGAGCTTCATGAAACAAGAAGCCTGGAGAGAAAGCTAACAGATGCCACCATGTTCACCATGAGTCTTTCCAGTTGAGAGAGAAACCTGGAACTTCATTGGCCCTCTTGAACCAAAGTATCTTTCCCTGGATGCTTTAGATTGGTCATTTCTATAGCTTTGTTTTAATTTGGACATTATCATGGGTTTAGAACTGTAAACTTGCAACTTAATAAATTCCCCCTTTTAAAAACCATTCTGTTTCTGCTATATTACATTCTGGCAGCTAGCAAACTAGGACGCATGGTATTTATGAGAATTATAAAATTTTAGCATACAGCCAGATATATGTTTCCCAATAAAACAAAATATTTCACTGTCTTTAATGAAAATAAATGTATATAAGCTATATAGCCATAAAGAGCTTCAACCACTTACCACCTCTATAATTCCCTTAGACTTTTGGAGTCTCAGTTTTCTAATCTATAAAATGAAAAGAATAATATCTACTTCAGAGAGATCGATGTAGATCAGAGATAAAATGTGAAAGGCAAAAGACATTTAATAAATGGTTATTCTGCTTGATAGACATAACAATCCATAATAGTGTAATATTTTAGATAAAATATGGGAACCTGATCAAGATATATGAATCTTCATGGCATCTTTTGCATAATGAAATTTAAAGATTTGATAACATATTTAGTTTCCTTCTACAATATTAATTCTCATTTTGAGAGATGGGGATGTCACAGCTTCCTTTGAAAATTCCAATAACTCTATGGAGCATATCTCCAGAAAAATGCATTTTTATAAATATTTTTTGGATTCAATTTTAGGGAAATGGATTCTCTAAAGGTCCATGGTTCAAAAGATAACACTGCTTGAACAAGAGTCCATGAAGTTCCAAGGGGCCATCTTTATATGATAATTTCATAGATAAAGTTTTCCTGTGGTAATAAACTTTAAAACACATGACTTCCATGTCTTTATCTCATTTCTTTATCTGGTTATCTACTCCACTACATAGTTATCCCATAATTCAAAAAAGGATTTCTTAGCAAATTTGTGTTTAGAATATTGTGTACAGATTTTTACTTAAAGTCCAAAGTTTTATTTAAACCTTGGTTAAGGAAAAGAAAAAGAAGAGAAAATATCTAGATATCTAGGAAAACTAAAATCCATAGGATGTAGCTATTTATAATACTGTCCAGTGTTTCATTCAGGAAAAGGACAAATAAAACTCTGAGTGATAACTCCTCAAGAAAGAATTATATTCCTGCCAAAATATTGCTGATATTACATATGGGATTGCCATTAGTTGCAGTTTATAAAGAATGTGGTGTTACTTTGTGGTTCAGGACAAGATGGAGCTAGAGAAAGATGTTGTTTTGGGTCTATTAACTCACTAGACTGCATTATGAACTTGACCAAGTTACCCAACCTCTGCTTGTTTCCTTCCAAAAAAAAAAAAATAACAAATTGAATGGAAGGGAGGGAGGGGAGGTGAAAATAAGGGAAAGAGGGAGGGAGGGAAGGAGAGCAAATGTTTTTAATCTGCTCCATTAACCTGACCTAATGTATCATAAGGGTTCTTTATATGCTAAGGATCCCTTTGGTTTCTAACGCCAGTTGTACCACATCAAGTCACTATAGTAGTTAAGTCCTGGGCCAGAGGCAGAACTCAACATGACTGTCCTTTCTAGACGGTGTCACACCATACCCTTGCACAGCTTTAGAGGTCTCTCAGTGCTCTTTCCATCTTTCCTTTATCTTTGCCTTGTGGAAAATATCTGTAATGACTTATATGGTCACCAGAACTACATTTTTTTTTTCAGAAAGTCTTCTGTTACTCAGTCTTTGTTTAATAAGTTAGGAGGACTAATCAAGGAACTGCTGTTTCTCGGTACCCACCCACCCCCAACCCCACCTAACAGGAGAATCTCTTCAAAGACAAGTAACTTATTTGTACATTTTTCTAAGATTATTTCAATGACTGTCCTTTAGATCCAGGACAATATCTTATGGATTCACCTCCAGTGAAACATTTGAATAAGACTTTTATCACACTTCTTATCACTATACTCCTAAACGCCAGGTACTTCAGGAGAGCTTAAAATGCTCATTTCCTCCCACAGATCTTTATATTCCCTCTGCTATGTCAGTCATTGACCCTGCCCTCAGAGCAGTTACACTCAGGCTGGAGAAGTGAGACACATACCCACGAAACAAGTCATGAAATCATGATGTGAGGCAGCCTGAGACAGAATTGTGATGAAGTGAGAGTTTGTTTCTGATATCCTGTGAGTTCTATTTTCTCTGCTCTCACCTTGCCCCCAACAAACAACAATACAAAATCTAATGTCCATGATTCTTTTGCTTCTTTCTTTCTTCTCCTTAGCCAAATCTGTTCTCAAGGGATTTATGAGTGAATTCCACCTTAATTAAATTTCAAAGAGTGTGAGTTTTTCTATGTGAAATATATTTTTCTTATGGTAGACTTTAAGCTTTTGTAATTTGTTGGTTTATTAGCTAGTTAATTGGTTGACTTTTCAACAACTAAGGAAATTACAGAAATTTGAGCACAGGAAGAAGAGATTCTTTGGGGATGCAGGGGACCTATGAAAGGAAATAGAGAAGTGCCAAAGTGAGTGAATAGTGAAAGAGCAGTGTTAATTGGAACGTGTACGGTGCCTAGAACAAGAGAAGAGCTCTGACTCGAGACTGGACATTGGGGAGTTTGAGAACAGTGCAGTCAGAGGAAACAGCATTTCATACTAAGAAAGTGCATAAGCAAATAATAATGTGTATAATGTGAACTGCGGATGTCAAGGAAACCTTTCTGAAAGAGAAGATATACATTGATGCACAACCTATAATCATAGGACAATACAATTTGGAATTTTTGTAAGTGGTTGAATAAAAACATACTAAAAAATTGGAAACATTATCTTTATGTATTCTGAGATAAATCTATTTTAAAACATTTAGAATATGTCACTAATGAATAATTCATAAAAATGGATTGTTTGGGATGTGGGATGTGACCAAAGAAATATTCAGGGTAAAATCTATGATCTTAAATGCATAGACAATTAAAGAAGAAAAAAACCTAATTAAATGAACCGGGTATTTAAATTTTTCTCTTTTTGTGAACAATCGAGTGTGTCCTTAAATTTGAAAATTCTAGTAGACAGTTTCACTTACGAATGAAGGTTAAATGAGAATCTGAAAATTAAATCCAGCAATGCAATATAATGAAAATGATAAATCAGGAAACTAATGCTGAATTAAGTTTAGGAAATTTATTAATGTAACTTATTACACAGATAGGTTGGAGAAAATCATGAGATTTTTCTCATGACGTCAATAGAGCTAAATTATCATTTTATGAAATTGAGCATCTCAAAAAATATTCAATAATTTTTAGTATTAAATTGGATTCTAAATCTCTCTTAATTGGATTTTTAAATATAGCTCTTTCAAAGAAACAGTCAAAACCAGATATTAATGATGAAGCATTTTAGAAATTCATTAAAATTGCAAAGCAAAGATGCCATTAATAATATCATATAGAATTGACCAATTTAATGTGCAATTTTACAAGATGGTATGCTCTATCAATTCTAAATGAATTGCAGAACTAAGTGTAAAAGTTTATACGATAAAAATTTTAAAAATATCAGAGAAGAATATCTTCAAGACTTTTAGTACACAAATATTTCTAAACAGGCTAGAAAAAAATAAAACCAGACAATAAATTGGACTATTTTCAGATTAGGAGCTTTTGTGTAACAAGTCACCATCAAAGGAGGACAAATGCAACCTACAAAGTGGAGGAACATCTGACAGAAGATTCATAGTCACAATACATAAAGAACTCTTACAAATAATTAAGAAAAATAACAGACAACTCAATAGAAAAATAAGAAAAAAAAACACTTGAACTGAGACTCTACAAAAACGAATATACAAGTGCCCAATAAACATATGAAGAGTTGCTCAATTTTACAACCCATCAGAAAATTACAAATTAAAATCACTATGCAATGGCACCCACTTACTCACTATAATGGCTAAAAAGAAAAGGACATGAGACAGTTGGAAGTCTCGAACACTGCAATGAAAGTGTAAATTGGTAGACCCATTCCGAGAGCTGGTGGCATCTACGACCCTGCAACTCCACCTCTAGATTTACACAAAAGAAATGCATTCACATGACCCTAGCAGAGTTTTTTAAAATGTTAAGATCACACTATTTCATTTTCATAAATACCAAAAAAAGACAAAATTCAACTGTGGTGGTCACCCTTGGGTGGGGCAGAGTGACCGAAAGGGGGCTTAAGTATGCCTCTGAGGTGCTGATAATGTTTTGTTTCTTTTCCTGAAAGCTGGTGATCATTACATGGGTGCACATAGTTTGAAAAACATTTATCATCCTCTATAATAATTATCTGCGCGCTTTTCTGTATGTACATTATATGTCAAAAAATTTCAGGAAATACCATGAAACCATTAGGCAAAAGGCAGAAGTATCATTTTATATATGATAGTAATGTCTACTTAGAAAATTCCAAAGAAATAACCATGAAAACTAACTATGTAATTTAATATAGTAACTGAATTTTTATAATTTAAAAATAAATAAATTTCTTTAATTTTTAATGGTTAAAAAATACATGTGATAATGTTAAAAAATAAATTAAGCAATGCAAAGTTATACATACTAAAAAGTAAACCTCCTTCTTTTTATGTCCCACATTTTCCCATTCCTTACATAAAGGCAGTTACGGTTACCAGGTTCTTGTGTATTTTTGAGATATATTCTTTTCATAGATGAGCATATGGACATGAGAGAGAGATGGGTAGATTATAATTTACCCATACAGCAGCATAGCATACACTCTCTTTTGTATCTTGTTTTTCTCATTTACCTTGGAAACAGAGCAGTACAAATCAAGTTTCACATTTAAGCATGTGCATAATATTTTATTTAATCAATTCCTATTGATAGATATTTATGTAGTTTCTAAAATTTGGCTTGTAAATTTAGTTTAATTACTAGAGCACTAAAATTTTTAGTAATGTTAAATTCATACCAGTCTATCAATGTATATTCCTGATAACCATAAATAAAAGGGTCTGTTTACACACTTATTGAGTACACTATTAACTATTTTATCCTTTCCTACTCAGTAGATGGAAAAAAATTGTATCTCATTGATGAACTGATGTGTATTTCTCTTATGATTAATGAAGTTGATTATCTTTATATATTTTTAAAAGTCATTTCTATTTCTTTTTCTGTGGACTATTTGTTCATTTCCTTTATTATTTGTTCAGTGAGATGTTGCTTTTCTTATTGAATTCTAGGTGCTTTTTGGTTTCTTATCGTTGTTTTTAGATTTTTTTCTACCTGCTTTTTATATGTCAAATAAATAAGTTTCTTAATATATATATTGCAAGCATTCCTCTCAGGTTTTGATTTGTCTAGAAATTTCTTTTCTTCCACAAATATACAGAGTGATAGAGATTTAAACAGTAAAAATTATCATTTTCCTTTATAGCTTTGAGGTTTCTGTCATACTTTAAGATCCTTTCCTCCAACATAATTATTAAAAAATTTTCCCATGTTTTCTTCTAATACTTTTTTGGATTTATTTCTGTTTCAATTTTTTATCCAGCTAGAGTTTATTTTGGTGTAAAGAGCAATTAGTGAAACAAACATTCTTTTACAGCTAACTAAGCATTTGTACCACTACTGTTTGTGTGAAGGGTGGATCTACATGTCCTAGAATTATTTCTTATACAAAAAACAGTACCTTTCTTATATAGCAGAAAAAATAGAATATATAATGGAAAACATGTAACAGAAAAAAATTCATAATAGAAACAATATATGAGGCACCCAAGGATAAATTAATCAGAAATGTGCAGACCATATTTCAAAAAATTCCAAACCATTCTCAAGGTCCTAAAAACTGGAACAGAAAAAATATCATCTTACTGAATGGAAAAAAAAAGTATCAATTATTCTTCATTCTCCTCCAAAATATGCATGTCCATTTGTGTATTTAAAGGTTTAATGTGCTTACAACTAAAATCAACGTGGTAAGTTTATTTTTACTTGAGAATAATCCATCTGTAAGAATAAATGAATTTTAAAGCCAAGAAAAATATGAAAAAATATATTTATAAAATTCACACTATATGATATTAAAGTGTATTTCAAAGAGACCATACACCCATCCTGCCCACTTCCAGCTCCTTCTTCAAGAGCTACAGCAAAGAGTAAGTGTCTAAGGCCTGAGCATGGTAGATCTAAGTATTTAGGATCACAGCCTGAACAGCTTCCGTCCTCAAAGAAATTTCAGAAGCAATCCCCAAACCTTCTTCCACTCTACCTACATCTCCATTGCACACTCACATCCTGGATCTATTCTCATCTCCTACGTCTATGCCACCTTTCAAATACTGATTTCAAGCATCCCATGCTCTGATTCACTTTCACAATCCAGTACATCTGCCCAAAGGAACAATGCTTCCACTTCATGAGGGTCT
This sequence comes from Tamandua tetradactyla, assembly GCF_023851605.1. NCBI lineage: Eukaryota > Metazoa > Chordata > Mammalia > Pilosa > Myrmecophagidae > Tamandua > Tamandua tetradactyla. The sequence goes on from NC_135332.1 coordinate 153,552,196, forward strand.
CAACACATACACACACACACACACACACACACACACACACTTATACACACACAGCTTATTATCCACAACCACTTACCTGTTTTCCGGGTTAGATTCTATGGCCCCAGTATTTTAATCCCTCTCTTGAAAACACCTTCAAATACCTTACTTCTTGCTCCCTTTGAGGAATTCATGGTCAAAAACTGAAGGGTCCATTTTTTTACCCTACCTGTGTGCTAACATGTTAGCCTGCCACAATATCGTGGATGCTGGCAGAAGACTAGAGGCTCTGGATCAGAGACATAAAAATGTTTATTGCAGTAACACAAGTGGTCAGAGTATGAACAATTTTCTGCTGGTTCCCTGCCCCCAGTTTCCATAGGGCAACATGAAAAGGGTAAGATGACAGCTGCACAATCAATGGGCTGCATTCCATGAAAAAAACCTCATCTCAGGGACATTAAGAATGCTCCCTATGTATATACATTATCTTTCTTATTGTAGACAGTAAGCTTATCTCTTATTCTGGAGGGAGACATTATCTCTACTTTCCAATTCTGTTCACTGCACAAACATCATTGAAAACATAGCCCAGAACTAAGTACGAGTCAGTGCTTCTGCTCACGATCTGTACGGATATGTGATAGGTCCATGGAGGATTTCACTCAGCACTCAGCTGTGTCTTCTCCAAGCAGTTAGAGAAATATTGCTAGAGAAGTCTTCCAACTGGGCTGAGACGTTTCAGTCGCCTGCCTCACCACTCTCACCCTTTCTATTGAATTATGAACATAACCCTACAACAAGCCTTCCATTTCCATTTTTTAAATAAAACCCCAATTCCCCTCCACCTACCACTTAACCTCTCTGCTTCTCTTCAGACCAAAACTTCAAAGAAGTTGATTACACTCACTGTCTCTACTTCCTTACCTCTAGTCCACTCTATAGGATTTTCTGCCTAATATTCTTTTCAAATGACTCTTATCAAGTAAGCATGTTGCCAGATTCACAGAGATTCCTCCCACTTCATCCAAAACTACATAAATGTATTCAAAAAGTCAACATCCTTTCTTCTTGAGAATTCTCCTGATCGATCTTCTGTGAAATCAGCATGCTCAGAGATTTAATTCTCTGAATGTTCCCTCTCAATCTCCTTTGCTGGATCTTCCTTCTCTATCCATAAGACTGGTTTCAAAGCTGTGTGCCTTGTGACCCTGCTCTTCATAGGATCTTATGTTTTGTTTAACACTCTGCTGTCCTCATCTTCACATAGTTCATTTTTGAATAAGGAGCCTTGCATCTTTATTTTGCACTGGGACTCACAAATTATGTGCCAGGTCCTGTTTATCCCCTCTAAAATGGTGGATAGTGCCTCAAGGCTCAGTCTTCTCTCCTTCCACATTAATTTGCTAAGTAATTTCATCAAGGTCCATGGTTTTGAATACCTTCCATATTCTGTAACTGCTGTAAGGTTTTACCAGCACCTGAGACATTTCCTCTCAGCTGCTCTTACACTTCACATATCTCCATCTGGATGGCTAAAGCCTATCTCAAAATTTATATGTTCAAACAGAAGCTCTTGATTTCCCATTCTCTGCAAAATTCTTTCTCCCAAGTTTCCCTCCATATTTTTAAATGATACCACCATCTATCAAGTTGCATAAGCTCCAAACCAGGCCTCATTCTTTATGTCTCCCTTTTTTCATCCCTACATACAAGCCTTGCCATCAAGTCCTATCCTCTCTGCCTCCAATTACTCTCTTGAACCTGCTTGCATCTTGACATGTGCACTGCCTCCATCATCTGCACCATGGTCAACTGCCTGGACAACTGTAATAGCTTCCCGTCTTGGGTTCTTTTTCCCATCCTTATTTCCTACGATTTATTCTCTATAAAACAGCCAAGGTCTTTTTTGTTATTTATTTTCTTACACCTTGTATTTTGGGAACATTTTCAGAATTACAGGAAAATATCAAAAGCAGAACAAAGAATTTTCATATATCCTTATCCCAGATTTCCTATACCAAATTTGCTTTATTATTGTCTACCTCTCATATAATTAAATAGAATATATTTAATATAGAAAATTACATTTTTCTCTCTATATACACATAGATATATATATGTATATAATTTCCCATTGATGTTTCTTTTGCAAATATCATTTGTGAGTAGGTTGCAGACACGATACCCATTTATCCTTTAACAACACATCAGTGTGTATTTCCTACAGCAAGAATATGCTCTTAGTTGACCACAATCAAGAAATTAACCTTGATACAGTATTATTATCTAATCTTATTTGAATCTGGCTAATTGTGCCAATAGTCTCTTTTATAGAAGAATAATTTTTCCTGGCCCAGAAAGTAGGCCAGGATCACAGTTTGCATTCAATTGTCATGTTTCTTTGGTTTCCTTTAATATGGAATCCTTTGTTCACTAGAATATAAGGAAGTACTTAAAAGAAACATGTTCACATGTTAAAGGACAGAAGTGCCACCTTAAAGAGGTTACTTCTATCAAATCCAGGATAATTTGAACATCAAAACAATTCATCATAATAACAGATTATAACCCACTGAATAAATTAAGAATCCATGAGCCCAGACTGTCAAAAATAAGTAAACCAGTAAATAACTAAATGGGAAAGAAGTGAAAGCCCTTCACTGTACCAGAATGTCAATCACTAAAAACAGAAGAATGGAATTTAACAAAATAGTTTATCAAACACCAAAGTAATCATTGTTTCAGGCAAGAATGATCAAAAGAAGTTAAAACTAGTGGGGGAGAGTTTGATAAGAAATAAGATATTTACATAGTCTGAAAATGTCTTGCCACAAGGTACTTATAAAAAAACAGTAACTTTTCACTGGGAGAATGTAGCAGACATCACTATAACCAAGTGATCGAAGTTAACATAACCAGTAATGGACAAACAGATAACATACGTTTCCTGATATGGTGCACTGAAGAGACCACATCACCTCCGTGGTATACCTGCCCAAAATGAACAAGCAATCTATTTTGGGAAAATATAAGACACCCAAATTGAGAGATAGTCAATAAAATAATTGGCCTAAACTCTTCAATAATGTCAAGGTCATAGGACATCTTCATTTTTTTCTAATTAACATAAGGTAGATCATATAACTCTCCTGCTGAAAAGTGGGTCAGTGTCTTCCTGGCTGTTTTTAGAGGGGAATATCCAAACTCCTTTCCTATTTGTCTGATAAGACCAGACTCTTGTCTTCCTCTTCACCTAGATTATGGCGTGTTCTTTTCCTCACCCCTTAGATTCCAGCCATACTGCTCTCTCTATTCCTTAAGCATGACAAGCCCTTTCTTATTCAGAACCTTTGCACAATTCCTTTCCTTGACTTGGGCTGCTTCCCTCACACCGCCTGACATCTGGTATTCATGTTACAAGTTTGCTTCTCTTTCACCGGATGAGCTAGTTCCTGTGCTGGAACTGTCTTCAGAGGCCTTTCTTAATTACCTATTCAAGCAGCTTGCTCACTTATTCTCTATCTCAACACAATGTATATTCTTCATAGAACACCAGTATTGCTAATGCTCATCTTTAATTTTCTGATTACATGTTTTGGGTCAGTCTCTTTATAAAATTTAAGATCCATGGTCTGCCTTATTTACTTATGTAGCCCAGGCTCCTAGGTTAGACCTGGCACATAATAGACAATCAATCAATAGTTTTGGCTGAACAGATTAATAAAGTACTACGTGTTTGGCACTATGCTGGCTTCTGGAGATACAGCGTGGTCCATATTCAAACTTCATTTCCTCTGTCATGAGGGTGATAATGTCCAAACCTCTTGGGCTTTACACTTACACACTCATGGCCTGGTCCCCATGGGATCACTCCTGTCTAGTCTTCAGTAACTTCCTCATCACTCGTTTCATTCTAGTCAAATTAGACTAATTTAAGCTTCCCTCCCATGTCTTGCTTTCCCTTCACACACACTGAATCCTGTAATCCTCTTCCCTATGCTTCCTTCCATTTACAGTTACTTCTTGCAGAAACCCTACTTCACTCCTCCACACCACTGCCACTTCTGTCCCAGGAGTCTGATTTAAACCCTCTTCTCTGTTTCTATAATCCTATTTTCCATGTTTTTAATTGTTGTTTTATTAATTTATTTTATTTACTAGACTGTCAGATTCTTGATAGTGTTGATTTCCAGAGTTAGCAGAAGATTTGGTATGTTTTGTTCATTAAAAAAAAAATTTTCCAGAGTGAATGAATGAATACAGACAAGCCCAACATCTTGACAAAAGGAAAATTCAGATTTAATGAATATCCATTATCATAGGCCTTAAAAACTCATGTTGTTTCCTTCTCTGCATTTTGAACCCCCCCCCCACTTTGTGAATCCAAATATAATGAAAAGAAAAACTAATTTCCCATCTTTGCTTACCCATAAGGTGCAGATATGTGACTTATCTTCATCCAATGAGGTGTACCTTTGCAAAGCTTGAACTCAGAAGCAAGCTGTGGGAAGAAAGAGGCAGAGTCCTAGATAACTGTGTTGCTGGCCCTTGTATCAGGAGGAACAGGACGTATCCTGGGAGGGCAGTGGCAGCTGTCCCCATACCATGTGAATGTGCTGGGAATTGATCATTAGCCTGTCTCCTGCTCCCTCCACACCTTCAATGACTCTGAGAGATTTCCCAAATCCCCTGAAAAATTTCTTTCTATTTAAACTGGTTAGAGAGGATTTTGTTGTCTGCAACTAATAAAGACCATTCATCACGAAGGAGGGATAGGTATGAAATGTTTGCTTAGAGGAAGCAGTGAGTTCACCAGGCCTAGCCTTCAAGGGTGAGCACTTGGATTTGAGCAGTTGTGAAAAGAGGAGTCTAAGTGAAGCAAAGCACAGATGTGGGAAAGTGCAAAATGAATACATGGAACAATGAACAATGAAGAGTTTCGTTTGGTCAGAGTAGCATGGATGAGGAAGAGTTGGAAGAAAAATCAAAATATAGCTTGGGTCCAAATTGTATAGGATATTGAGAGGCAGAGTAAGAACTTCATTCTGAAATAAATTAATCCGTCAATTAATTTATTATGTGTTATCTAGAAGACAGCTATTTCTCATTTGATTTTACTTCGTGTAAAAAAGGATACAAAGCTCAGCCCCATCACTGGTTTCTGCTATAAATCTAATCTCATTGGCTGGTTAATAGTTTTTGTGGTCTTTATTAAACATTTAGTGTGTCATGCAAGTAAATGGCATCATACTGTATTGGGATTGATATTTCAGTTCTCTCTATCCCACCACTGCTGAGCCAGACTTCTTTCCACACGCCCCTACCCCACTTCTTTCTCCTGATACATATACATTCACATTCCTCATACACCCTGCTTTGGAAAGTAAAGAACATACCACTAAATATTACTGTTTAAACAAAAACGCACATCTGTTTGTACTAAAAAGTGTTCCTCTAAACACTTTAAAGGTGGTGGCATGGCACTCATTTTCCACAATGTAGGTTTCACCCTGTCCCAGGAGTGGGCAGCAAGGATGGCGTTGCAATCAGCACTACCACCAGCATCCTAGAGATTAGCTTTAAATAACCAGATCCCGGGAAAGGGATGTGAAGTTACACACTCATCTAATCATCTGAAATTAAGGCGCCCACCAAGGGTAAGATCTCAAAGGAAAAATAGTCATTTCTTCCCAATCTGAAACTTTCAGACTTTTTTTTTCTAAGAACTATTAGGTCTTTATGCATCACCAAAATTTTTCTGTGCATTCTCTGTAATTCATATATATTCCATCTTCTTCCCTTACTCTGGTTTCATATTCTGACTCCTTTTGCTCTGTCTCTTGATGTATCTGAAGAATATATAGGAGAGCTATGGAACCACTACTAAAAGGGAGGTAACTGGCTCTGCTAATACCACCTCTTCTATTCCCTTTGAGAGAAACTTAAGAGAACTCCAATACTTCACAACTAGATTCTCAGAACTTTCACAAATTCAAGGATACTTTTAGGAACAAAAGAAGAAAAGGGGAAGGAGAACGAAAATTTTTTAAAAGAAAAGGCACATTCCTACCTTCAGAACTCTTGTCCACAAGATTTCCTAGGAAAGTTTTAAATATTTTTTGGAGGTGGCCATAGCTACATGCATGATATGCATCAATTAACTTTGGCTAAAAGTGGAAAACAGCATGCTGTTTCTTGATTGATATTCCCATATTGATTGCTGATGAGCCATCCCAACCTGAGGGTGATAATTTCAGAGCTCTGTTTCATATAAGTCCATTCCTGGCCGGCATACTATTTCATAATTTCTTTTATTCATGACTAGGAACTAAAGTCTTTTGAGTAAAGTGAGATCACAGCACACAGATCTCAAATATTCTACATTATCACTTTCTCTGTTTGCTGAAAGTTAATTTTAAAAAAATGTGGCATCTCAGATGGTCACGTTAAAGTACCACAACAACTCTGTTAAGGGAAGAGTACATTTAATGGCATGCCTTTGCCAGACATTTAAAAATCCAGAAGAAATAATATTGGAGGTAAGGACTGCATTTTGGGTCATCAGATAAGGGATGCAGAAGACAAGAAAGCATGTTAAAAGTTCTTGAGTAGTGAAATGACAAGATCTGGACAATTCCAGGAAACATAATATTTTTAATTTGAAAATTCAGATAGTTTTTTTAGAAGATGCTGAGCAACTCTTTCATCAACTCCTAACACAACAGCAGTCTCCCACCTGACTCAGAGGAAAGAAGGATACATGATTTGATAAGTCGAATTATTATTCAGCCTGCACTCTATTTCGAGACATTTCTGATCTAACCTGCCCGAAGGTCATGGATATGTCTTAAATATTCTAAAAACCACTTCCAAAAATCTTAAAGATATTTTATTTATTTTTCTAAGTTATAGACTTGTTTAAAGGAACAATAATTCTTATATAAAATTTGCATAGATATTCTAACTCAATTAAGTGAGAATGAAAAGGACAAGAAAAAGCCATTAGGTATTAATGAGATCATTGGAAGCTATTTTGCCTTATCAAAATATCAGATAAAGAAGCATTACTTTGCCTTTAAAAAAGCATCCTGATTTTGTAAGGGAACCTGCAGAGATTTCTTGGCCTGAGAGGATAGATCCCTTATCTAGCCCAGGGGTTAAATCATGATTGTCCTAACTAGTTATGGTGACCCTAATCTCATTCTCTTTGGTCATTGATTAGTCTGAGGATGCATATGTTACCCAATTCTAGGTAATGTGACATAATGGAAAGTCTGCTGGAGAGAGCATTTCTTCAAACAAAAAGACTCACGAGCGTTCAGGCTGATATTACATAGCTGAAAACTCCAACCTTCTAATCATGTGGTTTGTGTTTCAGGTATGATCAGCCCCATCCTCAAACAGGCCCCAGCCCAATTCCTCTCTTTAGTGTAAACTCTCATGCATGGTCCCAGGAGTTAGCTCACCATGAAAAACAAAGACACTTCTATCATCAGGAAATTCCAAGTGTTTAGGGGTTACCTCCCAGGAGCCTAATACAAAGGCAAACTTCTCTTTGGGTGGGGCCTAGACACCTTAAGTGTCAGGCTGCTTGACTGAGAGTCCTAGGCCAGCTTCTGTGCAGTGATCGCTTCTTTTCTTTATCAGTTGACTTTTTTTTAACTTTTTTTATTGTATAGTGAGCATGTCTACAAAGCAAAAAAAATAAAAAAGCAATAGTTTTCAAAGCACTCAACAGGTGATTACAGGACAGATCCCAGAGTGTGTCATGGGCTACCATTTCATTTGATCCTCTCCTATTCCTCCTTCTAGGTGCCCTAGAATATAGGAGGCTAGAGGGCTTAAATTCTTTTAAATCATCACGATCGACTTTTTTCCTTCTCTTTTTTGTGAAAAATAATGTATATATAAAAAAAGCTATAAATTTCAAAGCACAGCACAATTAGTTGTAGAACATATTTCAAATTCGACATGGGTTACAATTGCATGTTTTTAGGTTTTTACTTCTAGCTGCTCTAAAATACTGTAGACTACAAGAGTTATCAATTTAATGATTCCACATTCATATTCGTTTGTTAAGTCCTATCTTCTATGTGTATTTCCACCATCACCTTTGATCTTTCCATGCCTGTCTTTAGGGTTGTTTGGGCTATGGTAATTTTTAATTTTTCATATTGGAAGGGTCTGTCACTAACATGGGGTAGGGAGATGGAACTATGTGATGTTCTGGAGAGGCTGGGCTAGGTTTCAGGACTTATCTGGACCAGACGCATCTGGAGGTTGTACGTTTCTGGAAAGTTACTCTAGTGCCTGAAACCCTTGTGGAATCCTATATATTGCCCTAGGTGTTGTTTAGGATTGGCTGTAATGGGGATGGCAGGTTATGATAGGTAGCAAGGTCTACCTGAAGCTTGTGTTACAGCAACCTCCAGAGTAGCATCTTGACCCTATTTGAGCTCTTTCTGACACTGACACTTCATTAATTACACTTCTTTTCCCCCTTTTGGTCAGGATGTAATTGATGATTCCACAGTGCCAGGTCTGGATTCATCCCTGGGAGTCATCTACTTTCACCCCTGGTTGTCATGCCCCACGTAGGGGGAAGAGCAATGATTTCCCCTTGCAGAGTTGGGCTTGGAAAGAGTGAGGCCACATCTCAGCAACAGAAGAGGTCCTCCAGAAGTAACTCTTAGGCATGCCTACAGGTAGTCTAAGCTTTGCTGCTACCACGTAGGGGGAAGAGCAATGATTTCCCCTTGCAGAGTTGGGCTTGGAAAGAGTGAGGCCACATCTCAGCAACAGAAGAGGTCCTCCAGAAGTAACTCTTAGGCATGCCTACAGGTAGTCTAAGCTTTGCTGCTACCTACGCAAGCTTCACAAGAGTAAGCTTCGTGATCGAGGGCATGGCCTATTGATTTGGGTGTCCCTAAAGTTTGACACAGTTTCAGGGGATTCCCTGATGGTAAGGTTTAATAGTTCTGTAGTCTTTCTCCCCTCCTCAGGGGACTTTGACAATACTTTTTGATTATCTGCTTAATATACTCTAGTATGTATCCAGGCATTACAATAATCGATACAGGATTAAAGGACCTCTTTCTTATTCTGTGCTTCCCGCGTTTCAGTTGTTCAAATGAACTATATAGATAGATTGAATTAGATTATGCACTACAGAAAATTTCAGTTCCAGATCAAATAAACCTTTCTACCATTGGTCTCAAAGAGTATGTGTGGTTCTAAAGTATAGACACTGTCTTCCTTAGCCCTATGTTCTGAATTACTTTAACACCAACCTGTTCGATTTCATTCTTATCTCTAAATATCAGGTTATATATATAAAACAGCCTCTCAAAATCCAGGAATAATAATCACCACTCCAGACTTAATGAGTCTGCTCTAAAAGCTTAAAATCTAGGCCCCTGTTTTCTTATAAGTATTTTCTGAAGGTAACCATACTGTTATTGTTTTTCTGTTTCTGGCTTATTTTGTCTCACCAAATGTCCCACGTTTATTCACATCATTGCACATCTCACGACATTGTTTCTTTTTGTAGCAATACAACCTTTGCTCATAAGTATACACCATGGTTCGCCAACCTACTTCTCCATCAGTGCATCCTTCAACCTACTTCTCCATCAGTGCATCCTTCAGGCACCTGCATTCATTGGGCAGCATGTAGAAGGCCCAAAGTCCACAGTCCATCAACATTCTTAGATTATCTCATTGTTCCTAAGAGACAGAAAACCAATAAGCACACTCTCCCCATCTAAGAAATCTAAAACTCCTCTTAACTCTTTCCCTCCCCCCATTATTTACCTCTGCTGTTGCTGTGGTAGTGCTGATGGTTTCCTTCCGAACATAGCTCATAGCATGCAATAGCAGTTATGCCCCTATACCCAGGACTTAAACACTCTTTATACAAGAATCATATCTTTGAAGTAATTTTTATAAGAACTCATACATATTTCTAGTGTGAATCAGTGGGACATGTAGGTCTATACAACTCCTTTCAATCTTGTACATCTTCAGTGTGGTAATATCACTTATAGACCCTTAGAGAATCATATTCGTTCCTATCTATTCCCTTACATTGGAGTTCAACCTCATGAGCTAATGGCTCACCCAACTCTAGTCCCCTATATTCTGTATTATAAGCCTCTGATTATACCTTTATGCTCGTCATAAAAGTGGAATCATACAGTATCTATCCTTTCATGTCTTGCTAACTTCACTCAGCATTATGTCCTCCAGGCTCATCCATCTTGTCATGTGCTTCAAGATATCATTTTGTCTTGCTGTTACATAACAGTCCATTATATGTATATACCATATTTTGTTGATCCACTTGTCTGTTGATGAGCATTTGGTTTATTTCCATCTTTCGGCAATTGTGAATAATGCTGCTTTGAACATCGGTGTGCAAATGTCTGTTCATGTCATTGCTTTCAGATCTTCTGGGTATATACCAAGTAGTGCAATTGCCGGGTAATAGGTCAACTCCATATTTAGTTTCCTAAGGAACCGCCAAACAGTTTTCCATAGTGGCTACACCATTATACATTCCCACCAGCAGTGCATAAGTGTCCCAGTTTCTCTACATCCTTTCCAACATTTATAATTTCCTGTTTGTTTAATAGCAGCCATTCTTATATGTGTGAGGTGTTATCTCATTGCAGTCTTGATCTGCATTTCCCTTACAGTCAGTGAAAATGAGCATCTCTTCATGTGTTTTTGAGCCATCTGTATTTGCTCTTCAGAAAAATGCTTATTTATATCTTTAGCCCATTTTATAATTGGGTTGTTTGTTCTTTTGTTCTTGAGTTGTATGATTTCTTTGTATATACAGGAAATCAAACCTTTGTCTGATATGTGATTTCCAAGTACTTTCTCCATTGAGTTGGCTACCTCGTCACCTTTTTGATGAAGTCTTTTGAAATGCAGAAGCATTTGATTTTGAGGATTTCCCATTTATCTATTTTTTCTTTTGTTACTTGTGCTTTGGGTATAAAGTATAGGAAGCTACCTCCTATTACTAGGTCTTGAAGATGTTTCCCTATATTTTCTTCTAGAAGCTTTATGGTGTTAGTTCTTATATTTAGGTGTTTGGGCCACTTTGAATTAATTTTTGTGTGGGGTGTAAGATGGGATCCTCCTTCATTCTCTTGGCTATTGGTATCAAGTTCTTCCATGCCCAATTATTGAAAAGACTATTTTGTCCCAGTTCAGAGGATTTGGGGGCCTTGTCAGAAACCACTTGACCATAGATTTGGTCATCTATTTCTGCACTGTTGATTCAATTCCATTGGTCAATGCATCTATCTTTGTGCCAGTACCATGCTGTTTTGGTGACTGTGGCTTTATAATAGGTTTGAAAGTCAGGGAGTGTTAATCCTCCTGCTTCGTTCTTCTTTTTTAGGATACTTTTAGTTGTCTGGGGTCTCTCCCTTCCAGATAAATTTGGTAGTTAGCTTTTCTAATTCTTCAAAATAGGTCATTGGAATTTTGATTGGCACTATGTTGAATCTGTAGATCAATTTAGGAAGAATTGACATCTTAACTATATTTAGCCTTCCTATCCATGAGCAGGAGATGCCTTTCCCCCTATTTAGATCTCCTTTGATTTCTTTTAGCAATGTTATGTAGTTTTCTGTGTACAAGTCCTTTATATACCTGTTTAAGTTCATGGAATTTTTCCCTTAACTGACTCCTCAGCTAAGTCATTACTTGTGTATAGAAACATTACTGATTTTTGCACATTAATTTTATATTCCATCACCTTGCTGAGTTTATTAGCTCAGGTAACTTTGCTGTAGGTTTCTCAGGATCTTCCAAGTATAATATCATATCATCTGCAAATAATGAGCGTTCTATTTCTTCCTTTCCAATTTGGATGCCTTTTATTTCTTTGTTCTGCCTGATTGCTCTAGCTAGAACTTCTAGCACAAAGTTGAATAATAGTGGTGACAGTGGGCATCTTGTCTTGTACCTGATCTTAGGGGGAAGGTGTTCAGTCTCCCTCCATTGAGTATGATGCTGGCTATTGCCTTTTCATATATTTCCTTTATCATATTGAGGTAGTTACTTCTGATTCCTATCTTATGGAGTGTTTTTATCAGAAAAGGATGTTGAACTTTGCTGAGTGATTTTTTCAGCATCAATAGAGATGATCATGTGATTTTTCCCTTTTGATTTGTTAATGTGCTGTATTACATTAATTGATTTTCTTGTGTTGAACCATCTTTGCATTCCTGGAATAAAGCCCACTTGGTCATGGTGTATAATTCTTTTCATGTGCTGTTGGATTCAATTTGCTAATATTTTATTGAGAACTTTTGTATCTGTGTTCACTAGGGAGATTAGCCTCTAGTTTTCCTTTCTTATAGTGTCTTTACCCAGTTTTGGTATTAAAATGATATTAGCTTCATAAAATGAGTTAGGTAGAGTTCCCTTTCCTCAGTTTTTTGGAAAAGTTTGAGCAGGATTGGTGTTTGTTCTTTTTGGAACGTTTGATAAAATTCCCTTGTGAAGCCATCTGGCCCTGGGCTTTTCTTTGTAGGAAGATTTTTGATGACTGATTGACTCTCTTTACTTGTGATTGGTTTGTTGAGCACTTCTATTTCTTCCTGAGTCAGAGTAGCTTCTTTGTGTGTCTCCAAGAATTTGTCCATTTCATCTAAGTTGTCTAGTTTGATGGTGTATAGTTGGTCATAATATCCTCTTATTTTTTTTTTTATTTCTTCAGGGAGTGTGGTAACACACCCCTTCTCATTTCTGATTTGTTTATTTGCATCCTCTCTCTTTTTTTCATTGTCAGTCTTGCTAGGGGGCCCATCAATTTTATTGAGTTTCTCAAAGAACCGACTTTTGTTTTTATTGATTCTTTCTATTGTTGTTTTATTCTCCCATTCATTTATGTCTGCTTTAATCTTTGTTATTTTTCTTCTCCTATTTGCTTTGGGGTTAGTTTGCTGTTCTTTCTCAAGTTCCTCCAGGTGAGCAGTTATGTCCTCAATTTTTGCTCTTTCTTGTTTTTTAATATACACATTTAGGGCAATAAATTTCCTTCTCAGCATGCCTTTGCTGTATCCCATAAGTTCTGATATGTTGTTTTCTCATTTTCAATCATCTCCAGATAGCTACTGATTTCTCTAACAATTTCTTCTTTAACCCACTGGTTGTTAAAGAGTGTGTTATTTAATCTTCATGTATTTGTGAATGTTCTCATTCTTTGGTAGTTATTGAGATCCAGCTTCATTCCATTGTGATCAGAGAAAGTTCTGTGAATAATTTCACTGTTTTTAAATTGATAAAGACCTGTTTTGTGCCCCAGAAGATGATCTACCCTAGAGAATGTTCCATGAGCACTAGAGAAGAATATATACACTTGTGCTTTGTGGTGCAAAGACCTATATATGTCTGGTAGGTGTAATTCATTTATCAAGTTATTTAACTTCTCTGTGTCCTTGTTGATCTTCTATCTGGTTGTTCTATCTCTAGAACAGAGTGGTGTATTGAAGCCTCCTATTATTATTGTTGAAACATCTATCACTCCCTTCAGTTTTGCCAATGTCTGTCTCATGTACTTTGGAGCTCCTTGATTGGGAGCATAAACATTTATGACTGTTATATCTTCTTGGCGAATTGACCCTTTAATTGGTATATAGTGTGCTTCTTTGTCCCTTATGATGCCTTTACATTTAAAGTCTGTTTTGTCCAAAATGAGTATAGCTACTCCTATTTTCTTTTGGTTACAAAATCTTTTTCCATCCTTTCATTTTTAATCTGTGTATCCTTGTGTCTAAGATGAGTCTCTTGTAAGCAGCCTATAGCTGGATTATGTTTCTTAATCCATTCTGCCAATCTTTACCTTTTAATTTTTAAGTTTAGTTTGTTAACATTCAAAGTTATTACTGAAAAGGATCTTGATGCCACCATCTTATCTATTTTATTTTATTTGTCAGATCTATATATTCTTTCCCCTCTTTCTCTTTGCATTCTTTAAATTACCCTTACCAGTACTCTTCTATTCTGTGCCCTCCTCCAGATCTGTCTTTTTTTATGCAGCTGGCAGAACTCCTTTTAGTGCTTCTTGTTGGGCTGGCCTCTTGTTGACAAATTCTTTCAGGACTTCTTTGTCTGTGAAAACTTTAACCTCTCCCTCAATTTTGAAGGACAATTTGGCTGGGTACAGAAGTCTTGGTTGAAAGTCTTTCTCTTTCAGGATCTTGAATATATCATACCACTGCCTTCTCACCTCTGTGGTGTTAGTTGAGTAGTCTGAACTCAGTGTTATTTGGTTTCCCTTGTATGTAGTAAATTGTTTTCCTTTTGCTGCTTTCAGGGTTTTCTGCATCTATTCAACATTTGACACATTGATTAGTATGTGCCTTGGGGAAGGCTTATTTGGATTTATTCTGTTTGGAGTTCTTTGGGCTTCTTTGACTTGTATATTTATATCCTTTATGAGGGTTGGGGAATTTTCCCCCGTCATATCCTGAACTGCTCTTCCTAGACCTTTACTCCTTTCTTCTCCTTCTGGGATACCAGTGATTCTTATATTTGGGTGCTTTATTTTGTCTATCATTTCCTTGAGTTCCCATTCAATTTTTTCTATCTTTTTTGCCATTTGCTGTTTTGAGTCTTCGAAGACAATTATCCTGTCCTATATATCACTTATTCTTTCTTCTGTCTCTTCAAATCTGGTGTTGTGTGCCTCTAGTATTTTTTTCTTTCTTTCTTTTTTTTTTTTTGCTTGGGCAGGCACTGGGAATTGAACCTGGGTCTCCAGCATGACACTGCTTGCTGAGCCACTGTGCTTGCTGAGCCACTGTGACCCACCTTAGGGCCAAATGTATTTTATTGGGCCACAGAGTCTTTAACCTCTGTGATTTCCACTATTTTTCTATTTATTCTTTCAAATTCCTCTTTGGGCTTTTCTACTATCTTCTTGATCTCCTTTGTATCATTTGCTATCCCACTTATTTTATTAAATAGAGTTATATGAACATTTCTGATTAGTTGTTCCAACATCTGTGTCTCCTCTGGTATTTTAATTTGGTCATTAGACAGGGCTATATTTGTCTGCATTGTGATATCCTTAGTGATTTTCTGCTGTCTTCATGGCATGTAAACATCATAATTGATTGACTTTGGGAGTTGATGTCTTTCAGTAGTCTAAGACTTTGTGTTCATGGGATGGTTTTACAGCAGGGAGCAGGGCACAGGGTAGAACACTCAGTCTGGTGAGTTGTTTCAGGGCAAGTATGGATGCAGGTTGGGGATGTTACACTGATGCTTGTGAATGTGGGTGCCCAACATCCAGGGAGGATGTGGCTGTGCAGGTGCACAGGTCTGGGGGATGTAACCCTGATATGCACTTGTCTAAGGCACAGGGCCCTTTGTGTGCATGCATAGAGCTATGGCAGCAGGTCAGCATTATGCCATTGTGGATTGGGGGCAGATGTGACCCAGCTGCACAGTTCAGCACTTTCTCAGAGCTGGGAAGTAAGGCTGAGGGCTGGGTGTATGTGCAGTACTAGAATTGCTATAAACTGTGATTCCCAGAGCTGAATGACATGATTGGGGGCCTGTGCACATGTGTGGCTCTGGGAGTGCCATACAGGATGTACTGAGTTCAGGGAGGGTGTTGCATAGAGGCTGTGCAACACTATGGGCAGGGTGGGGCAGTGGTAGCCTAGGTATGGAGGTTAGTGCCCACAGCCTTTATGCACTAGCAATAGTCTGCAGGAAATAGGAAGGGGGAGGTAGTGCTCAGGAGGATGCAGGAGAGGTGGATTGGGCTGCGCTTGGAGTGAGGGTGTTGGGCAGGTACGTGCACTGGGGGCTGGTGGGGTGGTAGAGCCTGCAGTGCAGGGAATAGAAGCAGATGATGGGGTTCAGGTGCGTGGGGTATGGAGTGATTCACCGGTCATGGGGCTGCGCCAGTGAGGGTAGCGTGCCCCAGGAGTGCATCCTGGCTCACTTCCTAGTCCCGCGCTCCTGTCCGTACACTCTGGCGGGCTCTGTGGATCCATACCTTGGGACCAGGCTCCAGCTTTCTGCCTCTCAGTTCCTCAGCCTCTGTAACCAGGGCTGCCCCATGTGGTACAGAAGGCTCTCCCAGGTCAGCCATACTCCTGAATTGCCGCCTCAGTCACCCTCCTGTCCCTTCTCTAACTTTTCCATGAGGCAGGGCTAATCTCGAGCAACTCTAGTCAGCCATCTTCCCTGAAATCTCCTCCCCTATTGGCATCGGTTGAATTTTGTATGATTTATTACACCTCAACCATTTGCATAACTGTTCAAAATTTAGTTGTAAATATCTACTTAGGAAAAAGGAAGGAAAAAAAAACCTCCAAAAAATCCTGGAGCACTGACAAAGCCAATAGATAAAAAGTCTGAGTGTGATCCAAAGCACATTTCCAATAAGGATTGAAACAGTGAAGTAAATGTTTGTAACCAATTATATGCATGTGGAAAAAGGAAAACTGGGACTAAATTTAAGATTTGTAGCTTGGGAGACTGGAAGGATAGAAATGAGCTAACCAAATAGGAGGTATGAGAGCTGAAAATAGAGTTTGAGATATCTTCAAGACATCCAGGTGAAAATTTCCCAAAGGCCTTGGGAAACTGAGCTCTGCTACACAAGAAAGAGGCTCAAGTTAGGGAAAATTGGGGAAGAACATACAGATTCTCAAGAAAGGCTCATGGACTGGGTGTTCATGGGTCTATATCTTAAGCAGCCTAGATTTTTCTTCATAGAAGCATAATGGTATCAAAGAGAATTGAAATTTTTTGGCTCCTACAGGAACGTTTACCTGAAAAAAAAGTTCTCTCTGGTCAGCCATTAAATACACTTACCCGTTGGCTTGCACTGATGTTTATGTATGTTTTTCTTTACTAGCTCTGTCAATGCCTTTATCATTTAACACAAAATCTAATCTCTTACAGGAAATTAAATTCTTCTTATTTTTTCTTCCAAGAAAATAATTCCAAATAAATGTTTTGCCCGCCTAGATGCTACACAGCCCACAAGTATGTGGGTACTTGGCAGCAGCTGGTGGCTGTCCTGTGTTGCTTCTGTTCATAGCAGAAAGGCCTTATTATTTGTGTTTCCTTATATCACTGCCAAGACGGCCCAATGTTGTGGCTGACAGCAGGTGCCCCACTGTGTTTCTGATGAGTTTTATCAAAAAAAGTACAATTCTTTTATGTGTCAGCCAGAATCAGAGACCTTGTTCCTTCTCTCCTTTCTTATTTGCAATGGATCTTGAAAAGGGGTGCTCACATAGTTCTTGTCTTCAACTTTCACTGCCATGCAGAAGTGTTAGAATAATTTTTTAAAAGGAAAGTTCTAGAATGAGGGATGATGGTAGAATTTGCAAATTCTTTGCTTCCCTTAATAGACTCTATAAGTGACCATATCATAGAGAGCCAAAAATTGGGAACTAGCAGGCTAAATTCAGTCTGCAGCAATCTTTCATTTGAATAGTAGTTTTATATTCAATTGAGTTTAATTTGACTGTGTGTTGGATTTGGCTTCTCTGTGTGCCACAGTCCTCAGCAATCCCTACTATTTTACACCTGGCAGCATTACAAACCTTCCTGAAGGTATTTATAATCATTGATAGCTCCTTCACCACACTCCTTTCCTTTGTTAGTAATGAGATGATGAATTTGGGTGTGTAACCATAACTCTAATTCTGAGGCTATTTGTCTTCATTGATGGCACTGAAATATATATGATAGAATAAATTCTGTATGGCCGTTTTCCTTTGCCCAGGCAAAAATCACAGGTACAGAAATTAGCATCGTTTATAGCCCAGAGTATGCACCCAATACATTTTTTTAAATAAATGAATTTATTGAATCCCTGAATAGCCTTTGAATCTGGATGAACATCTTTTGGTCCAGCAAAATTTGCAAAGAAATATCAGAGCCTGGGTTTGCTGACAGTTTCAGATGCTTCAGGTATATCTGCTGAGCACTCTACCTTTGAAATTTTTACTGTATCCTTTATATTCATGAAAGCAGTGATGAAAATAACTCCTAAATATGTAAATGTTAACAATTTCTAAAATTACAGTATATATTATCTCATTGAAGTCCAATAAAAACGTGCTTAATATGTATTAATATTCTCATTTCATAGAGGATGAAATTGAAATTCAAAAATATTGAGGGATTTTCTCAGCTTACCAAATCACTAAGTAGCAAAAACAGATGTCAAACTAAACATGTCCTTTGTTATATCCATAGGGGCAGTTATGAGCCTCTTGTTTTATGATTAATCCATGGAGTGGTGCCAAGCCCCTTTGATAAGAAGATACATCTTATTATCTGGCCCCTTGGGATAGACTCAGGGAGAGGCTGAGGCTAGATCTCTCCATCCTTCCATCCCATCCTCCAACCTTCCCATCTATACGTTCATTAGCTTTCAATCATTACAAAGACAAGGTAGAGGAGAGTCCCCCTTCTTACTTCCACTTATCTCAGTCTTCATGTTTTTTTTTTACTTCTTCCCTTTTCTCAGATTCCTTAGATATTTAAAATACTTGCTCCTGTATATCTACCAAATATCATGAAAAAGATTATAAGAGGATGGTTTGCTACAGACTTTGTTCCTTCCAGGACTATCTCTGGGACCCTCTAATAGAGCTAATATTAGGAGAACATATTGAAAAAAATTCATAGGTATTTGTGCTGGTTTGAAAGGAAGTATGCCCCCTAAGAAAAACTATGTTTTAATATAAATCTCATTTCTTAAAGGTAGAATAATCCCTATTCAATACTGTATATTTGAAACTGTAATGAGATCATCTCCCTGGTTGATGTGATTTAGTTAAGAATGGTTGTTAAACTGGATTAGGGGATGACATGTCTCCACCCATTTGAGTGGGCCTTGATTAGTTTCTGAAATCCTATAAAAGAGGAAACATCATGGAGAATGAGAGATTCAGAGAGAACAGAGGATGCTGCAGCACCACAAAACAGAGAGACCAACAGCCAGTGACCTTTGGAGATGAAGAAGGAAAATGCCTCCCGGGGAGCTTCATGAAACAGGAAGCCAGGAGACAAAGCTAGCAGATGACACCGTATTCGCCATGTGCCCTTCCAGCCGAGAGAGAAGCCCTGTGTTCGCCATGTGCCATCTCACTTAAGAGAGAGACCTTGAACTTCATCAGCCCTCTTGAACCAAGGTATCTTTCCCTGGATGCCTTTGATTGGACATTTCTATAGACTTGTTTTAATTGCGACGTTTTCTAGGCCTTGGATCTGTAAACTAGCAATTCATTAAATTCCCCCTTTTAAAAGCCATTCCGTTTTGGTATATTGCATTCCAGCAGCTAGCAAACTAGAACAGTATTTTAATGACTTCATTTTAAATAACTCACAAAGACTGATATTCAACCATATTACAGGATAAACTAGTATTGCAATATTTACTTGAAAGCCTGAATTATACATATATAAAAATATGAATTCAGCCCCATAATCATCCCTATCATTAGGGTTTCCTTTTAAAGCACTAGTGTTGCCCATTAAGAAAAATTCCTTTCATCAAAAGGAAAGTGGTAATTCACAATATATCTGTTCAAAACAATATTCAGGCCAGTATTACTATGGTAATGCCTTCCTTTTGATTACAATAATACAACCACCCATAGCAGTTAAAATAAACCATATAAGAGGTGCTATTACTGCTGATGCCTGGACCATTGTCCAGCATGCTTCCTTTACTTGTTGTTTCCTTCCACATTTCGACCCTGCTGTGACCAGATATTTCCTGTGCTCCTCCTTTACAGCCAGATAATGTCTATCCCAATTAGTTCAAGGGCTTAATAGGCCAATGTACAAATTTTGATTTGAATATATACATAGCCAATCCAATAGCCCACTTAATGACCTTAATTTGAATGTTTAATAACCAATCACATGTGCCAATATCTCTAACCCCATCTCCCTTTGTTAAATCTAATAAAAGCTCTAAGTACACCCAATTCTGGGAGTCAGATTTGAGCTTTGCCTCCTGTCTCCTTACTTGGCTGCCTTGTAATAAAGTTCCTTCTCTCTTTGAAACCCTGGTGTCACAGAATTGGCTTTGTGAACAAAGGGTGCCTAAATATTCCTTCTGGTCCAAATAAAATTTCTTCGGATCATTCTTAAATGCAACTCATTTCCATGTGTTTAGAGTACTAACCTCAAAAACTAGAAAGTAAATTTATTGGGTGCTGGGAATTGGACTCCTAAAAACGAACTTGAAAGTCCACGCTAGTTTATTTTAGATATATTTGCTGGTAACAGATAAAGGAAAACAGTGGTCTATTGGTCATTTGAGTTTCTTAAAATGGAGCTTATTTGTCTGTATTCACAGCCAATAAAGGTGGCATGTCAAGCTTTATAGGTGGGGGGGAAATAATTGAATGTGAGTCATAGTAGAGTATTTAGAAAAATCTCACCAATATTCTTGAAAATGACCTAGAGACACATAAATATGAAGAGCAGATTTATATTTGGCAGAACAACCATGCTCAAAATATGACCACAGAGGTTTTTTCCCCTCAGTTTCTCCACCCAGCTCGGTCCATCAGAACAAGAAAAGCTTCTCACATGCATTTCACTGCAGGTATGCTTCCCCAGAATAATTTCCTCCTGGATCTGAGAGGGGTGGCCTAGCAGTGCTTATTTATCACTGCCTCAAACATTTCATCATTTGTAGAGAGGTTAGATTTGACCATTAAAATAAAGCATATATTTATATATAATATTTCACCCCCAAAGTAGGCTGATCTGTCAAGATCTCTGATTTATTTTGCTTTTTCACCAAAACATACTGAGTTATACATATAGTGACACAATTTTGATCCTACTCTACTACAAAAAGGTACTTTTGAACTGAATCTCTTACTACACAGAATGAGTCCTGCTGAACTCCTCCCCAAAGCCTCATGAGAAGAATTTTCCTTCAAACATGCTAATCGATTTCACAAACTAATTTTCTTCAGACTATTTATTGAGAGCTTCTATATATCAGGTACTTTGGTAAGTACTTTATGTATAGTGTTTCATTTAATCTTCACAGTAATCCAAGAAGTTAGATATTATATTCCTTTTATAAATGATGAAGGCGTGGCCCAAAGAGATTTAAATCACTTGCACTAGATATTTAGGAAACAAACCTTATCAGTTGAACATAGTCAAAGATAAACCATGTGTTTTTAGCTAAAAGAGCTGTAATGACCTCTTGGAAGAAGATATTTAGATTGTGGATGAGAAGCTATCAGGCACTTTGATGAAGCCCATAGGGAAATGAAAGAAATGCAGCTAAAATTGCAGTATGAAAGTAACATCTTTAGAGAGATTTCTTGCTGGGTAACCAAATGTTAGATGTAACTTTTCCTATGGTCTTGGAATATTGGCCAAGCTCTAAAGTCCAAAATCAGTATGCATCAGATCATTTATACATGACCTGCCAAGAGATTCTGGTACATTTTCATTTATCTCCATTCTATGTAAGGGAGGTGGGTGTGATGAAGTTGGCTAAGATATCTATGATTTCTTTAGAGAAAAGTTGTGAAATTGTTGCCAGACTTTACTGTCACTCTTTCATGCACGTGAGGGAGATTTCAAAGGAACTACTCCAAAATTTTGCCAACTGTCTCCTGAGAAATCAAATCTTAAAGATGGGAGGCTGACTAGGGATACCCCAACTGCAGCAAAATGGACTTCCCTGCGAGAAGGCTGTACAACGGTGGGACTGGTGTGGACCCTGTGGAAGTGGCTAGACTTGTATACCAGCAACTCCCTGAGGGGTGTGGGGACCCCATCTAAGGCATGCAGGATCCAGCCTCTGTGGGAATCACCTACCAACTACCATCACGTGTATTTCTTTGTCTAAGAGGTTTCTCTTGCTGGTGGAACCAGTCACTTGTATGTTCAGTTCAACCCAAGAATTCAGAGAAAATCCTGGCCTTATAAAGAGAGTTGAAGAGTTCAATCCAAACACTGAAGAATTCAACATGAGTTCCTCCTGATGGCCCAACTTTGACTTTCTGCAAAATGTGATGATTATGTTTCTGACTTCTTTCCAACATTCAGCAACCCTGTTGTGCCCAATTTGATAACCAAATCCCTTTCTTTTAGTGCCTATATTGAGTCTCTTGTTACTCTATATTAAAAATTATCTTTCAAGGATTGAGGCTCCCCTCACTCAAAAATTAAATAAAATCAGACATATCCATATTAATCTCAATCCCAAATAATTATTACCTACAAGACCTTGGGCAAAGTGCTTAATCTCTGTGAACCTATATTACCTTATCAAGAAATGGGATGTTACTAATTCTAAATTTTTCATATTGAAAGGGTCTTTCAGTAATATGGGATCAGAGATGGAACTATCTGATGTTCTGGAGAGGCTGGGCTAGGTTTCAGGACTTATCTAGACCAGGGACCCAACTGGAGGTCGTAGGTTTCTGGCCAGTTACTCTAGTACCTGGAACACTTGTGGATCTTACATATTGCCCTAGGTGCTCTTTAGGATTGGCTGGAATGGTCCTGGTTGGGGGTTGGCAGGTTATGATAGGTAGCAAGGTCTAACTGAAGCTTGCATAAAAGCAACCTCCAGAGTAGCCTCTTGACTCCTTTTGAAACCTCTCGGCCGCTGATACTTTATTAGTTACACTTCTTTTCTCCCTTTTGGTCAGGTGGAATTGTTCATCCCATGGGGCCCTGGAATCATCCCTGGGAGTCATCTCCACATCACCAGGGAGACTTTCACCCCTGAATGTCATGTCTCATGTAGGGTGGAGGACAATGATTTCACTTGCAGAATTGGGCTTAGAGACTGAGGCCACATCTGAGCAACAAAAGAGGTCCTCCAGAAGTAACCCTTAGGCAAGCTATAGGTAGTAAAAAAAAAAAAAAAAAAAGAAATGGGCTGTTACTACCCCATCGGACTGTTGTGAAGACTATGAGAAATCACATGTAGACTATATAGGGAGTTATCAACAAATGACGGCTATTATTTTTTAGGTGGGGTTGTTATTATATTACCCTACAGCCCTCTCTCTCTTGTCATGCAGTCCCTTTTCACTAGATCCTGCCTATATTTTCCTAGATCCTCTTTTCAAGGCTCACCCCTGCCACAAGCTGAAAGAGCTTTGGTAACAGGTCAGAGCTCATCTAGATGCCTGGATAGCATGAATACCAGGAGGCCCACCTATCCAGCTCAGTTTGTCTGTCAAGATACTGTCTCCAATAAGGAATCCTTTCCCCATAAGTAACCATTTCCTTCATAGGTGGTGTTTTTTTTATATATATATAAAAACCTGCCTGATATCATATTCCACCTGCCAACTGGACTGTTCCTAGTACTTCCAACTGAGCTGGGCCCTATGTCTTGCTCCATTACTAGTGGCCTATTTCCTGGTCTCAGTTCCTTCAATTTCTCTCTGAATCTGTGAGTGCATTATTTGGAGCATTCTGAGCCATAATTAGAGAAGTGGCACTTGAGTAATAACTATAAACTACCAAATCAGCACAATGACTTTCTGACCTGTTATCACTGAACAATGTGAATAATTTCTGTGGGACCATAGTCTAATACATTTTCTCACTTGGTTTACTTATTTGTATACTTCCACATTTACACTTTGGAAAGGGTTTTCCATGCACCTGTAGAAAAGCAAACGTTTATCATTTATTGAGGCCCTGAAATGTGTTTTTTACTATGCTAATACTTTTATGTAAGCATTTCTAAATCCTACAATACCAACCTGTTGACATAGGTATTATTTTACTCGCCATGCAGATAGGGAAATTCACTCATAAGGGTTTAATAACTGTCTCAAGGATGTCAACTCAAGGATGACAGAACTAGAATTCAATTCCAGATTTACTGACCCAGAAAGAACTTAAATTAGACATATTTCAATTTCAAAGGTAATATGTAACAGATGTTGAGAGGACACAGTTGATATAAGTTAACTTCCAAAAGGCAAATTTAGGGACTCATGAAGGAAAGTACTTCAAAATATTAACTGGGAGAGAAATGAAATGGATATAGACCAAAAGAGGTTGAGAACCTGGTTTTGGCTAAGATCCCAGCAGTAGAAACCGCCAGACACTATCAATTAAAGCTAACCCTTGGACTTGTCCCTAGTTGTAGACAAATATCCAGTCTGGATCATTACTAGAGGGATGAATACCACTTAATACCTGTGTCACTTTAGCTGGCACCAGTTGCAACTTCGAGACTCATTCTCCAACAGGGGGTGGCAGAATGCGCAGTCAAAGGCTCACTCCAAACTCAAACTGAGCTCTTTTAACTGGTAGATGAAGGGAGCCTTGAAGCCTGAAAAGAAGCAAGGTTTTGCTTTCTTCTCTGAGACTGCTTACTATTTCAGCTGTGTGATTATACTCAACTTCCAAATATAACTGGAGAGAATTCTACGGAACATTTTGTGTTACCAGAGTCCCCGTGGACTAGAAAAGCCTTCTCAATAGTAGTGTGTGATGATTTTTCTATAGTCCCCACAGTGGGAGCTCAAAGAAAAGCAGCATTTTCTGCTCCAATTGGGATTATTCTGAGACAGGAGGGGTGGTATGGGACTTTCAAGAATTCAATGATAAATTCACAAGTTGTTTCTATGGCTAGCTAACATTTATGATCCTGGAACAACTAGTCTGTTTACACATGATCTTCATTATCAAGTTGTTACTCAATAGTATATTTCAGACATTAGTTCGAGAAGTATCTATTGGGTTTGCACCCTGTGCCAAGCAATAGTTTCTGAAGGTGCGGAGAAAAACAGACCTTTCTGACTACTGAATGGAATTCAACGCAATATTCATCCACTATAGATTCTGATTGGTAATAATAACAGTATTAAAAATTAATAATTGCACTTGAGGTAGAAAATACATAGGAAGTATTGGATCTTAACCCAAGGTATAAAATAAATATCCATTAGGCCATACCAATTTAAATAAATTATTCAATAAATAAATGAGTGGTGGGAATAGACAAGCCCCCATGCAGAGCATTTCTTAGTAATTTATGTAGTTAAATAAATATTTTCCTAGTGTTTTAAGGAGCATAACTCTCTGTTCCTTAAGTATGGGCTATCTTAAGATAGTGACTTCCTTTAAAAGAGTATAATATGGAAAAGGGATTAAAGAGTAATTTTATAGTAGCCAAGCCTGACAAACTCTATGTTAGCCAGGTGTTCAAGGTTTAGATTATGGCACATTGATAGTATGTACCCTTGAAGTCATGTGATGAAAATGGGGTTTTACCTCCCTGGTCTTCCTCCCAAAAACATCTAATCATAAGAAAAATATCAGGCAAATCCTGATTGAGGGACATTCTACAAAATACCTGAGAAGTACTTTTCAAAACTGGTCATCCGAAACAAGGGAAGTCTGAGAAACTGTCACAGTGAAAAGGACCCTAAAGAGATATGATGACCGAGTGTAATATGGTATCTGGGATCCTGGGCCAGAAAAAGGACATTAGGTAAAAACTAAAGACTTTAGTTAATATATGAGAATCCTCTGTACTATCTTCATAATATCTCGGTAAGTCTAAAACTTTTCTAAAATAAAAAAGCTTATTTTAGGGCGGGCCATTGTGGCTTAGCAGGGAGAGTTCTCACCTGCCATGCTGGAGACCCAGGTTCGATTCCCAGTGCCTGCCCAAAAAGGAAAAAAAAAATCTTATTTTTAAAAATAATAACTACATTCAATTCCCTTTATAATTCCTAGCTTACTTACATATTCATTAATATGTTTTAACTTCATTAATTCTTATAGACACACAGAGACCTAGTCCCTAAACCCACAAAGTATAAACCCTAGCTTTAAAGACAAATAAGACAGTTAGTATGGCAAGTATTGCAATGCCCATTTTATAGATGACCGAACAGTAGCTTACAGAGATTGAGTTTTGCCAAGGCTATGTGGCTCTTAATAGACAGAGCAAGAACTCAATACTAAGTTTTATAGATAAAAAATTAGTTCTTCATTCATTTAAATAGATTTATAACTGGTAGCAATTTGCTATTTTGCCTGAAAGACTGCATCATAACATGGTTTCCCATGTTCATGTTAGCACAGGCTTCTGGTTTGCAAAGATAAGAAAATGTGTTTTATTGTATGTTATTGTTCTTCTGGGGAATTGGTCTTGCTCTATGAGGTACAGACTTCTTAAAATTCTTATCCCTGAAATTCCTTAATTGATATAAAAACAAAAGGACTTGAATTCAGTATGATAAAAGATCTCTAGGAGCTATGAATCTCAGTTCTTTAATCAAATGACATCTGTCACATCAAATTCACATAGCATATGATCCACTATGGAATTCATTTGCTTCAAAAGTTCAAATGTTCTCTTGCAATGGTCGGGTAGGGGCATAACATGATGGAACTAGAGCTGGCTTGGAATCAAAAGACATGGATTCAAATTCCAGCTCCAACATCGGCTAGTTTCTTTATTTTGATCAAGTTACATAACTTTCCTGAGCAACAAAATTTCTTTATCTGTAAAATGGGAATAATACCAGTTACTTAGAGGTTATTTTTAATGATTAAATGGAAGTATAAGTGTGAGTCACAAGGTACAAATCTGATGCAAAGTAGGGGTTCAATAAACATTAGTGTTGGAAACTTTATAGATATTGAAGTAAACGATACTGGATAAGAAAGCAGGTAAAGAACAGGAATGAGATAAAGATGAGAAAATAAGTTTTTTAGAGTTATCAGAAGAAATGATCATCAGATTTTTTAAATAAAACAAATTTTCCCTCTCTGTGCTCACAAACTGAGATATCCTATTAAATCACAGAGAGGGGGAATAGCAAGATAATTTGAATTGGCATAGGTTTTTATATCAGTATTGGGATCCTCTAAATACTCATGGCTAGGAAGATAATCTAACGTGCTTGAGCATATTTTTGTCAAAGCAAGAGAAAATCATTTCCTATTTATGTCTGACATCTTTGCAAATAGATCAATCCAGTTTGTAAAGATAATCTCAGGGATGATCCATTTTAATGATAGCTCTTGTTTTCATGCCAATTCAATACTCTCACCACTCCAGAAGGCTGCACTTTCGTTAAATTAAATTTGATTAAATCCTAGCCTTTCTACATTACATTACAAATGGTATCTCTTGTCCCTTACAACTAGAATGTACAGAGAGAATAAAATCCCACATACCTAGTCTTGTAGTGAAGATCGTCTAGCCATTGGCTCTGTAGCCCCCAACTCCTCCAGTCATTCTCTTTAGTGGGAGAGGGTCAGCAATAGAAGATGAGTTGGGGGACACCCATCTCCTCCCAGAGGCTTTCTGAAGGACTTTTCTTTACTTCTGATCCCCTGATTTCGAGCATGATTCCCCTTTAATAATTCTTCAGATCTTTATCATCTGCAGCATAATGTTTGGTCTCTGATATCCCAGCATCCATTCTTATGGTTGTTTAAAGTTGCTGTACTTAGTTTAAATGCTGAATTTATCTTCAGTATGCAAATCCTAGAGCTCTAGGCATGAAAATTTTTTAAAAATAAATCATTTCAATAATATTCATAATTTCCATGATAGGTAATGACCCATATGGCTCAGGGCTGCCAAGTTGAGTTCCAGATCAGCCTCTGGAACTGTTTTGATGGCCAAATATGTGCACTGGCATTATTGGTGCTGATCCCAGCCATAAGAGGTCAGTGCTTTAATTTCCCTGACAGTAGCTTCGTTGGCAGGATAAAGTGCACAACAGTTGTCAAAGCTAACATATCGGGTAGCTGTGCCTCCAAACAGATGTGTTCTCTTTTCCTGTTTTTCCTTATTTTACTTTCATTGGCAATTGCTTTAGTGTATCCAGCTAAACTGTGGTGCTCAGTTGGGTGAACTCAAAGCCCACTGTAGTCTTTGTCTATGCATGGAGGAACTTGAGAGTTGAATCAGACTATGGTTTGAAGTGGTTGGAAATATTTAAGGCTTCTTTTCCCATGTATCCATGTATGAATTATCAATTTAATATTTTCTACTAATATGAAGGAAGCTCAGTGTTAGAAAAAAATAAGATAGTGGAAATGAGCATTGCCCTATATTTTGCCTCTCATGAACTAGTTTGATTTTTGCCAAGACCTAGATTCATAATAGCCAGGTATTTAGTTCATGCCCTAGCTAAGTGGCTGCATAAAAATTACCTTGATGCATGTTTAAAATACTGATTTCCTGACCTTACAGTAAACTCCTGGAGATGACACAGAGCAAAGGAGAAATGTAAGAAGAAACTCTCATTGATTGCCTATTATGTAATAGATGGTTCAATATGGAGTGTTTCTCACATGTAGCATGGAAACAAAAGATGTCACTTGTAATCCTTTTCTGCCTTCAAAACAAGATGGATCCCAGCGAGTAAAGATTCTGTTTTAGACTGAGCAGGATGATGGATGGGGGATGAATATTTGGAGGGAATTGAACTACATGAGAAAGGGAATGAAAAGGATACAGGAATGGGGGTCCTAGATCCTGGAAAGCCAGATGCTGGAGAACAGGTGAGAAAGGATATCTGAGACTGGAATGAACGGGTCTATGCACAGGGTACAAACTAAGGTCCCTGACAAAGAGACCCCAAAATGCACTGACTTAAGTGAGATAAAAGTTTATTTTGCTAGCATAGATAGTTAATGATGTAGTTGGAGAGCTACAGTTTCTAAAATGGTTTCAGTTGTCAGTATCCCCCAGGCCACTAGAAGAGTAAAAGTCCTAGACAAGCAGCTTAGACTTTGATGAAATGACCAGGCAATTTCATACATCATTGTTACTCATATTCCATGGGCCTGAATTTGGCTACATAATCATAACCGGATGTGAGGGAGGCTGAGTATGTAATGTCTAGCTGGGAAGTCATATTCTTGGCTAAAACTTGGGGGTTGCTCTTACTCAAAGGAATTTGGGACATGTTGGGTACAGGGTTACAATTAGTAGTCTTTTCACTCTGCAAGAAATATCTAATTGCACATTTTGGAGTGAAATACTACATTCTGTGTCCACCTCTAACTTCCTTCCAAAATATTTAGTAAAATATACATTTTTCACTAATGTTTTTAAATGAGTGGCTCCTTTCCAGTAAATGTAAGTAGCCAGATCCTGCTTCAAAATTGGCACATGGGTAAAAACAAAATCTCTCCCCAGGTATAATGGTGAAGTTAATGTGTTAACTTGGCCAGGTTATGGTGTCCAGTTGTTTGGTCAGGCAGTTACTGGCCTGATTGTTACTGTGAGGATATTTTGTGGACTTAAGTCATCAGTGTCAATTGCATTTATGGCTGATTACATCTACAATCAACTGAGGAACTTGCCTTCAACAATAAGAGAAGTCTTATCCAATCAGCCGAAGACTCTAAAAGAAGAAGTGAGGATTTCAGCAGTCAGAAAAGAGAATTTCCACCTCTACTTCAGCTAGCCAGTTTCTCCTGGGGAATTCATTGCAAACCATCATTGGAGTTCCCAGCTTGTCACCTGCCCAACAGATTTTGGATTTGCCCATCCCCACAGTTGCATGAGAAAATTCTCATAAAACTGTCATAATATTTACATTTTATGTACATATATATAAAATGTAATATATACCAGGCATAGAGACAAATGGGTTGCCCTTGTGTCATCTCATGCTGTTTTCACAACAGTCCCATTAAGGAGCTATCACCATCTTCTTACTAGGAGACAAAATAGAGACTCAAATGTGTAAATAACACACCAGTAGCTATATATCTAGGGAATGGCAACATTGGTATTCTAGCTGAAGAATGCTGAATTCCAAAGCTCTGGCACTATATCATGATTTCCTTTCTACTTGCCCTATTTTCTACCTTATTTCCCAAAGAAAGGCAAGAAATTCCACTGCACTCGAGAATACAGGTTATTTCACTCTGTACTTTGTACATCTGTTTCCCTTTTAGTTGTCCAAGTGATCAAATTCTCCTACAAAGCAAATCCAAACCACCTTAAGCAAAAAAGTTTTTAAATAGGATAAGGACATAACACCTAATTTGGAAACTTAGCCTTTGGAAGTTTTTTTTTCCTTTTCCAAAAATGTGACAATTAACCTTTAAAGCACTTTAATTTAGCAAAGTGATAGGGAAAAGTTGGTAGAAAATTAGTCAGTGTCTGTACAGGAACATTCAAATATGATGAGTAATGGCACAGTTGCATGTTAAGTTTGCTTCCATTGATAATTAGAAACCACATATGTCATGTCATGAGAATAAGAAAAATCTAACGTTTCCATGACGATACTATATCCATTGGCTACAGAGATATTTTTAAAATAATGGGCATGATTTCTAAGGCTAATAACTTTGTCTCCAGGTTAACATTCTACCCCAAAGGCCGTAACACTTCTCTTCAAAAGTCTTGGGTTCTCTTTCTCATTTAAAACTAGGTATTCCATAAGAAGCCTGACTTGCCTGCCTTCTGATGTACAAAATGATGTAAAAAACTCTGCTATGCACCTGTTTCCTCTGGCAAATGGAGAAATGTGGGTTTTTAATGAAAAGCTAGACACTAACAAGAACAAAGCAAATGAAGTAAAGATTTAGAATTATGCTCAGTTCTCAACTCAGATACGAAAAAACTCTACTCAACAATCCATTGTGGAAAACAGGACACAACCTTACCGTGGTTAGAAATTAAAGTCACTAAAGAAATTACAAGGAATTCTGACAAGATATCTCTCCCCTAGCTTTATTTGAAAAAATTTACATCCTTCAGAATATAGATAATTAACTTGATGTTTACACCAGCATCACCCTAAGTAAGATCTATGAAACACTGATCCCTTAAGAGGGTTCACTCTCACAGAAAGATTTCTGTGGTTAAATATGTTATATTTGCGTAATGTTGTATTTTCTATCACACTGTTTGAGGTGCACAAAATGCATCAACATAGTAAGGCTCTGAAATACCCTTTAGTATTTGCCTTTGCTTAATAGAGTATTTCTAAAACATGTTTGACAACCAAAGCATTAAAAAAATTAATTATCCTTCTCCTCACCCCATACCTATTGCATGTTTTCCATTTAGCAATCAAAGGGATCTTTTAAAGCATAAATCAGATCATGCTACCCCTTGGTTCAAAAATCTTCAATAGCTTCATATCACCACAGAATGACAGTCACAATACAGGATAAGGTCCACAAAGTCCTATATAATATGACTTCTCATCTCTGTCAATATCTGCATCACCCATGCCTCTCTGGGCCACGCTGACCACCCTGATGTTTCTGGAATATGCTGAGCACTCTGTTGCATTAGGGAGCTCTTCCTATTGATATTCTTTTGACTGGATCATTCCTCCCCATGTATTTCTATTCCATTCTCACTCACTGTCTTAGTTTCTAGGCTGCTATGGAAAATATCATATAGTCGGGTGGCTTAACCACAATAATTTATTGATAGCTTCAGAGACTAGAAGGCTTACTTCCTCTCAGGGTCAGTAATTTTGCAGCTGGCTATTCTTGGGTTCCTTGACCTTCCTATCACATGGCTGTCCCCTTTGTGGGTCCCACTAACTTCCTCCCTCTGGCTCTTCCCCATAGGTTTTCTCTCTACAAGGCCTCTAGTAGTTGGATTAGGAGCCATCCTGGTTCAGTTGGCCATACTTTAATTGAAAGTAACATCATCAAAAGGTCCTATTTACAGTGGGTTTACACTCCTAGAAAAGGAATTACAGTGAAGAACATGTTTGTATTTTCCTGAGGTACATAATTCAAACTACCACAGTAACCCTATTCTGATCTCTGCTCACATATCACCTCCTCATCCTAAAGAACACCTGGGGCAATATATAAGATTCCACAAGGGTTCCATGCACCAGGGTAACTTTCCAGAAACCTACAACCTCCAGATGGGTCCCTGGTCCAGATAAGTCCTGAAACCTAGAGGGCAAAGCCTCTCCAGAACATCAGCTAGTTCCATCTCCCTACCCCATATTATTGACAGCCCCTTCCAACATGAAAAAGTTAGAATGGCCATAGCCCAAATACCCCTAAAGAGAGGGATAGAAAGATCAAAGGTGATGGTGGAGTTATACAGAGAAGGTAGGGTTTGACAAATGAATATGATTGCTAAATCATTAAAGTGATATATCTTTCAGTCTCCAGTATCTGAGAGCAGCTAGAAGTAAAAACCTAAAATGGTGGAATTGTAACCCATCTCAAACACTGAAATCTGTTCTACAACTAATTGTTGTGCTATGCTTTGAAATTTATTGCTTTTTTGTATATATGTTATTTTTCACAAAAAAAAATTGATTGTGATGATAAGAAAATATTTTATTCCTTTTAGCCTCCTGTGTTCTGAGGCAGCTAGAAGTAAAAGTCTGAGATGATAGTATGGTAGCCCATGACAAACTCTGGGATCTGTCCTGTAACTACTTGTTGAAGAGTGCTTTGAAAACTATTGCTCTTTTCTTTCTTTGCTTTGCATATATATTATATTATACAATAAAAAAAATCACCTCCTCAGAAAGTTTTCATTTTACCAGCCTTTCTAAAGCAAGTCCCTTCTCTTTCTAGTGCCTTATCCAGTCTTCTTTCTTTTTTCTTAGTACTATAAACTTCATGATATTATATAATTGTTTGTTAGTTTATTTCTCATCTCCCTTATTAAAATGTGAATTCTATGAGCAGAGATCTTTTTCTATTTTGTTTGCCCATCTATCCCCATTATCTATCCCTGACACATAGACAGTGTTTAATAAATGTGTTGAGAGAAAGAATGAATACCCTATAGGACCAGCATCCTGTGGAATACATTGGAGAATTGTTGGTTCACACAATGCCAAAACAACTGATAGATTTACTAATTCAAACCATCAGCTAAATTCAAATGAGTCAGAAAAGAAAAATCCATAAAATCAGGTATTTGGCAGATAAAACTAATCCAGAAAAAATATTTTCCTACATTTGTCACTATCTGCATTTCCATAACCATGTCACAAAAATAGCTTTAATCCCTTTTGTGCTGAAATATATTAGATTCTAATTCCTTGGAGAATTTGTTTTTCTACCAACTTTATAGCTGGGAATTTTTTTGCTCATACAACTAATCTAGAGTTCTGTGAATTGCAACCTGGCTTGATCTCCACTTGATAATATTAAAAGATTCCATGAACTTCAGTAACCAAAAAATGCAAAGTACTTTTCTGACAACCAAAATCACTAGGATCGTAAAATGTTAAATTTACTTTGCATTTCCAGAGATCTTGAAGTAAGAACTCAATGGTCTAATTTCACATTATTAGAATTATTATTTTAATGATCCTATTGTGAACTCAGAGTTTAACTATTATAACCCTAGAGAAATCAGAAAGAAGCAATTAAATAAAGACATGTTTCCTTGAATATGTCACAGACTGAGAATGGAGTATTATAACAAATCATCATCATAAGAAACCATGGCCTTAACTTCAAAAGGGTCACTTCCTATCACAGAAAGACTAATAACATAAAAACAAAATTTAAAAAAAAGCATTGAAAATTATTGCCAAATTCCTCCCCAAGAGAACTCTAGTTTCTAGCTGCCACTAAGAAAAATTATTACAATTACCCTCTCCCTTGATTGTCATCAGTTTAGAATTTGCTTTTTCAAAGACAAGCTTAGAAAAATTCAATGGAGAAGCTAATTTTTCACAATTATGCAAACTGTTTGTAGTGAGCAGGAAAGAGGAGAAAGCTTTATTTGAAGCGGGAAAATGTCATCAACAGAAGCCTCAGTGTGGATGGGTGCCTTGGGCATACTAGAATTCTTATCAATCTAAGGACAGGGATATTTAAGAGGTTTTGTGGAAAAGCAGGATAAAGCATTAGGATGCTAATTTGGAAGTTTTATCTCAACTGCAAAGAAAGTCTATAAGATAATCATGGCTTACAATATACCAGGCTCTGTTCTAGAACGTTATTCGTCACAATAAAGCTTGAGGCAGGAACTTCTGTAGTCTCCTATTTATAGCTAATGAAACTGAGGCACATAAAAGCCAAATACCTTGCCCAAAGTCTCACAGATATTGCCATGGGTCTTAATTTCTCAATTTAAAGTGCAGGCCAAAAATACTGCATAAAATACTGAGGTAATTTGAAGGACTGACTACATGAAAAAATTCATAGGAAACAGCCAATTAAAGCTGCTTTTGCAACACTAAAAGCAAGAAATCATCCACAGACAGTGGTGAAATGGTCAAGAGAGTGCAGGCAATGATGATTTATTTGGTAAGATCTATTATTTGACTCCCAACTCTCTTCCCTCAAGTAGAGTCGTGGATGGTTCCAGACTTCTTAAGACAAATCTAGTGGTTGGGGCTGTGGGTAAGAGGCTTCAACAAGACCATTCAGAGAGCCTGAGGGACATAGTGGACTGCGATCTGACCTCTTCCTGGGGAGTTCTGGAAGGCAGAAGAAACGGCTCAGGAGCTGCTTTGATGGTGGAACTAGGGAAAGTTTCTGCAGCTTGCTGGAAAAGACTACTTTTTCCTCCTTAGTAAAGGATGAGTAGAAGAAATCCTTAGTAAAGGATTAGTGGAAGAATACATAAAGAGTTGTTAGAAATCAATTTTAAAAGAAAACAGGATCTAAGGTGTAAAACCATGCATAACCATTTTTCAGAAGAAAAACTACATATATCCAATAAATGGGAGGAGTTGTTCAGGCTCAGTGGTAGAGAGGATACCCGTCTCTTGGGGAACTAGTTTCCCCAGGGTTCCATGGATTCACTCTTTGAAGGAATGTGGCATCTGGTTAGAGTGGATGAAAACCGCAGAACTTATGCTCGGCACCTGTCTCCAAATGCTGACACTGGATCGAGTAGGCCCTGAGAATTTAAGCCCAGGAACTGAGCGTGTTCCAAGTCCTGCTAGAAAAGTGCCAAGACTCCCTGCAAAAGCAGCAGAACCTGAAGCAGCTGCCATTAGTAACGGAGGGCATTAAGTTACTTTGTGGGGTGTAAAGACTTCAGTTTAGGTTGTGCTGGGCAGTGATATGGGTAAGGTTAGGCGCAGGGGATGTCCTGGGACCATTTTAAAGGATGACACATTGCCTGAAATTTTGTGTGACTGACATGGAGCCTGGGAATCTATCGCGATCCTTGGAAAGTCTTTCTGCTTAATTTGCTAACATATTTCCTATTGTTGTTTGTCGGTACTAAATGTACTAGAATGGTATTAAGGTCTCTAAAACTTTATACCTCTCTGGCTATTTGTATGCATGAAGTTTAGTCTTTAAATGTTGTTTAAAGAATTGTGTGCCTCTGGCAGGAGAAAACACAGGTAACCATCTCCAATTTAAATTTCTTTAAAAACGTAACATTTTGTAGTGCTTTGGGCAAATAATTACTGAAAGTATCTGTGGTTTTTGTAAAAAAAAAAAAAAAAAATCCCTATCTTGGGGAAGGTGATGTTAAAATGTAATAGGCACAAACCCTGTTTGAAAATGGCAAGACCAAACACGCTCTTTTTTTTTAAATGTGTAAATCTTGATGAAGGAAAAAAGAGGATAATAATACTGGTTCTAGAAATTGGAATGCTAATTTAAATCCCATCCAGCAGTGACTGGAAGTTATTGTAAGGAACTCTGTGAACAGAGAGACGCTGGCATCGAACAACCTTCTGGTATAGAAAAACCGCGGTTCCTGTGGGAGCTGTGGACCCAGCTCTGGGTCTGCTCCGGCATCAGCTCAGGGCGGCCTTGACTGAACACCACTGAGGTGTTAAGAAGGCTCTGTCTGAGGAGGTCTGGTTTTTGCACTCCTTCTGGCTGCCTTTATATATTTAATGTGGAAAAGTAGGATAAAAGAAGGACATTATTTGGTTATTTTTTCTGATGCTTCGGGGTTATAAATTCAACTTAAAGATGACAACCTAAATGCATGGTTTAAGTGCTCTTTTTTCTTTCTTTCTTTCTTTTTTACTATCTGTTCAATGAAAATAAGAAGGTACAACTTAAGTTTTGGCATGGTCTGCCTAACCATAAAGAATATTCTACTTCAGGCCTGGAAGTGGGATGTATAAAGTCTTTTCTCAGACTTCCACCTAAAGACAACCACAAACAAAAACTTTCTCATGGGATGAATGAGACAGTCAGACAGGTTTGTAGATCATTTTTTGGTGTTGAACTATGATGTGAGCCTTATAGATTGAAAACTAGAGGTATTTGGAAGTAATGTACAGAATTAAATTTTTTAAACTTTATTTACTGTTAAATTCTGTGAGGATGATCTAAAATACACTTACACAAATATGAAATGTAATGTTTCATATTGCAAAGTAATATATAAAGTAATGTCTGTAAAATACTCTTGTCTAATATTAACTAGTAGCATTTTAGTTTGTTTAGTGACTTCATAATTTGTTAAAATGACTTCACTTTAGCATATACTGATTAATAATGTAAATTCAGATTTAAAGATGGATGGAAAAATGGTGCATATAATGCTTTTGCAAATATTGGAAGTGCGGAATGTTTTGAAAGAGTAACTTAACTTTTCAGTGCCAGGAAATGAGTTTTTCTCAAAGTCCATCACTGGCAATGGGCAGGGCTGGTGATACTGGCACAGAGCAAAGAAAGGTGTGGGAATGATAAGCACGGTATTTAGAATGGCAGTTGCTTTGTAAGGGAGAATCAGATATATGAGATGGGAAAGAAGCACATATATGTAAAAATTAGCTGATGTCAGTGTTCTCGTTTTTATTTCTGGAGGTGGTTTCATAGGTACTCATCCTATTATTATAAATGAATAGCTGGCAACCTAGAGAGATGGTTAGAAAATGGCCTTGCAAGAAGCAAGAATGAGAGTGTGTGGTGACAAGTATCATAATTAGTCCAATTCTTTGTATCTGAGACTTGATTAAAATAAAATCCCTTTGAGGGAGGTACCATGATTAAACCTTTATTATCAAAACAATTGAGGCACAGAGAGGTTAGTACTTGATACTAAGTGGTGAAATTGAGACTTTTTTATTTTTTTAAACATGGGCAGGCACCAGGAATCAAACCCGGGTCTCTGGCATGGCAGGCAAGAATTCTGCCACTGAGCCACCATTGCACTGCCTGAAATTGATATTTTTAATGCAGCTGGTATGACACAAGAGCCCATGCTCTTAGTTGCAATAATCCTAAAAGGGGGAATTACTTCCAGTTCCGAGTAGAATTAACACAATATGGAGCATGTAAAAGTGAAGATTCAAGAAATAAAGCAAAATATGAATAGCAGCAGCAGCAGTAGAAGGAGCTGATAGTATTTTGCAATTAACAGAATCCCTTGTAATTTAGCTACCATTTTCCAGGCAAACCTAGAAGGCAACAGAGAATTTATGCACTGAAAAATATAAAGGAAAATTCAAGATTTGAGAAACACAGAATTTGTTAGGAAAACAATAATGTGGGAGAAGACACTAGAAACAGGAATAGGACGGAGACCAGCTCAACCACCTTTAAAAGCAGAAATATTAAACATCATTAGAAAGAAGGAATCGATGGTTAAAATATTAGCTACGATTGCATAATAAAAATTATCTGTTCATACATATATATATATATATACATATATATAAATATATATATAAAGAACCAGGTGTCAGCTGGAGTTACCTTGTATTCCAATAGTCAATTAATTTCTGTATAAAATTCTGAAATCCCACCCATCTACTCCATACACACACAAATTCAGAGGAATTCTTGAGAACTCATCTCTCCTTCGGTGCCTGCATCTTGAATTTCTGTACCCATAAATTTTCATCTCCTTTGCATCTGACTTCTCGTGACTGTTCTCTTCTCCCCTCTGTGTACCAATCTAAACAGAGAATACACCTCCTTTCATAATATTTCTCCCAAAACAACTCTGATAAGACGTATTGTATGCTACTTTAGTACCACAACCAACTTAAACTTTAATATGAAAATCCCTGTTTTAAAAGTCCTTTGGCTGGTCCCAGATATTTCTCACTGGCCACCTTTTCCCATAGATTCCAGCCAGTGACTACTTTCACCCTCATTCTCTCCCCTCTCATGTCTTCTTAGCACATACTCAACTTCAAGTTAACTTTTTACACAGAATATTTGAACTATTTCGTCCTGTATTATTTGATAATGACAACCTACCCACTCTGTTACACATCCCAACAAGGTTATTTCTCTAAACAGAGACAATTATTTTCTTAATGTAATCATTCTGCCATATTAAATATCTAAATACTTCTATACTGAGTAGTAGATAGCTGCTACTAAGAGCTCCAAGTGACCTTACCACTTCCCAGGACGCTAGCATCCCTACTGGAATCACAGACCTCCTCTCCATAATCCAGCAACTAGACAAATAACATGTGGCACAGCACAGGGTCTAGAGAACCTTGATCCGGTCTTAAAAACTTTAAAAATAAATTTTCAATATCACTTGTATGATGTGTATATGTAAAAAGCAATGATAAGCACATAGATTAATGATAGACATGAGAGGATGATGATGATAGAAATATGGATATGGAGATGGATAGATAATGAGCCATTTTGTCATTCCAACATCCTTGCCCCTTCCTTTCATTAAAGACACCAATTTTCTGCAGCGATCTATCCCTGCTTGCAATCTGCAGCCTTTTCAGTTTGTTCAATCAGGAGACTAAGGATAGTCATGTAATTCAAATTAAGGAAGACTCTAACTGCTAGTAATTAGAGTCGTTATAATAAAAAATTGCATTGAACAAATTTATACTAAAAAATTCCTAGTCATTCATCTAAAATTCATATTTAGCTGGGTGTTCTGTGTGTTTATTTGTCAAATCTGTCGGCCCCCCCAGTAATTCAAGCCCAGAGCTGTTTGACACAAGAATACAACCCTGCTCTAGTGCAGCTAGTCTTCTGCTGCTCCTTAAAGAAACTGTACATAAGGGTTTTTTCCCCAAGACTCCCAGCAATACCCACGTTCCATCCTGCCTTTGAGGTAGGTATTCAGTTGTTCCTCTATTTCTTCCTCAGATGGCAGAATTACTTTGTCTAGTTTGTAGCAAAGCGTCCTGGCTGAAATCCTATAACAGTGACACCACAGTAGCTCCACTCTGGAGAGTCAGGTTTTTGTTAGGCCCACAGAGAATCCTTTAAAACTGAATTGATTACCACTGCATATAAGATACGAACATTTCCATAAAAATTCAGCATTATGGTTTCTCCAAAATCTCCATCCTGGAAATATGGGACTGCAATTCCACATGGCAACAACTGGCTGGATAGAAGTAGTTGCCCCCACTTTAGACATGGCATTTATTTATTTATTTATGTTATCTGCTAGGCTCTGTAAGTGTTTGAGGATATGAACCAAGGTAGATAAAGTGTCTCCATGCCCCCCTGCCTTTTAACGTTTGCCTGATTCAATTTGGTTTAATTCCATCTAAGTCATTTTTTCAACACCTAGCATAGTTGGCATCAAGGAGAATAGAATAACCATGCCATTAAATAACCTTTTTAACAAGGGAATAGGCACTTCAAAGTGTAATTTCTTATGTAATAATGGTGGATTAGACAATGGAGATAGCTATAGTCTGGTATGAAAACCTGTAGGGAACATTTCCCTCAACCTGGGATTTCAGGAAAAATTCTAAAGAAGATGACACCTCACTGAGTGTTCAAAGATGGAAGGATGGGGTAGAAAAGAATCCTGTCTGGGAAGCAGGGTGAGCAAAGGGAAGATAGTATGAAATAGCAGGTGGAATGTGAATAAGTACACATTAAAATTGCTATTAGGTTTAGTAATTTCTGATGCCACAGATCTATTTTAATTCATGGTCATCTCTGATTTTAGCCACTTGCTCTGACTTGACCCCTTGTGTTGCCTACTGGTTCTTTTAAGTCTTAATCTCCCATTCTGTCTTTGTAGTCACCCTCCACAGGGATGCAAGCCTCCAAATTAAAGAAAAACATCACAACAGCCCCTCCTGACCAGTGACTTTTCAAGGGACCAAAGCCAATGTTGCATCTTTGGCTTTAATCCTCATTGCCCATTTGATCTATCTGCCTGTGTTTCTTTTAACATCAGGTGAGGGTTATATGATTTCCCTCCTGATGGGTGACAAATCTCCTTAAAACCATCAGACATTTGCAGCATCAAACCTAATAGATCAGAAACAAAAAGATACTCTTACTGTTAAGTCTGTTCCATTTGTTTCTCTATTTTTGGAACCCCTTAGTATTTTTGGAGCTTCTTACAGGTATCACAAAGAAGGAGTTGTCTCACCCATCACTGTGTCCCCTGTGTTGAGTAGACTATTTGATTTATAGTCAGTGCTCAACAAATACCTGCTTAGCGAATACGATTTTTCAGGTATTAAAAAAATGCATTTATTAAACTTCCACTTACATAGCTTTCTTAAAATGCAACTAATTCCAGAAACCTCTGTGTGTTAGTTAGATTCAGTTGTCAACTTGGCCAGGTGAGCATACCTCATTCTGTTGCTGCGGACACAAGCCAATGGTACGTGAACCTCATCTGTTGCTAATTACATCTGCAGTCAGCTAGGAGGCGTGACTGTTGCAATGAGTGACGTTTGACTTAATTGGCTGGTGCTTAAATGAGAGAACGCAATGTAGCACAGCCTAGCAGCTTGGCATTCCTCATCTCAGCACTTGCAACTCAGCCCAGGCCTTTGGAGATGCAGAAAGAAGTCACCCCAGGGAAAGTTGTTGGAACCCAGAGGCCTGGAGAGAAGACCAGCAGAGACCATCCTGTGCCTTCCACGTAAGAAAGAACCTCAGTGGAAAGTTAGCTGCCTTTCCTCTGAAGAACCAACAAAATAAATCCCCTTTTATTAAAAGCCAGTCCGTCTCTGGTGTGTTGCATTCCGGCAGCTAGCAAACTAGAACATTCTGTCAAGCAAACGAAATTAGTGTGACTGAATAGTTTAAATGTAGACCACAAGTATTTCTTCATTTTGATATTTAAATGAGAATTTGATATTTAAAGCACAGGCTTATTTTAGAAGACAAAGGGTCATTTGTAACCAAAACTTATCTCAATCTTCTTGTCAGGATCCAAGCAACTGATATATCAAAGTCCCATTTTTAAATTACAAGATTCATCAAGTGGTAAGCTAGGATGTACTTTGTTGTGTTATTCAGAAATTATTTCAAGGAGAGAAATAAAAGACATAATGGCACTTTACTGGACATTACATACCCACTTACTTCCCTATTACCTATTTATTTAAATCCAACCTTGTCCCAGAAAGGATTGGATGTGGCTTACAAAGTTATATAATATACACTTAGCATAAATAAACACAGGAGCAAAAGGAAGAAACAAAAAACATAAAATGGAACAAGGAATGATGCTAAAATGTACAACATAAAGACCCATATAATGCTATAACTGAGTCACAAATTTGGCTCTGAGCATTCTAGCAAGTTCGCTTAAAAATACAAACCTGATCAGTTATTCAACACACAGCATTCATAGTAGAGAGACAGCCACTCATTAGGACAAATACAATGATTATTGTGCTGAAAATCAGACAGGATATTTCAATAATGTTCTTATATTTTACCTCAATATAGGTTGATGATCACAGCAGAGCACAATTTAATACAAGAAGTTCTTTCAGGAAGAAATCATTCCTGGTGACTCAACTCTTATTTACCTCCTTGCCAAAATCAATACGAGTAGCTTAAAATTATGGTATATACAGCATACAGTTGCTGGAACAGTGCCTTATGTTGAATATTTCTATCATCTTTCTTTCCAAATCATCTTTTCTATGCAATATATTTCTAAGCATCAAGTTCAGAAATAAAAATTAATTCTATATTTTTAAAAGTGTTTAATCAAGAAAGAGCCACCAATAGTTTGACTTATTTTATACGTTTTTTTGTTTGCTGCTATATAAAGAACATTGTGATCTTTACCATTTAAAAACTTAAAAATATTCTACTACTTCCTTTCTATTTGCATAAAGTCTGTGGAATTCAGCCCTGTATTAACCACAGCATTAAAAAAAACAACCCGTTATGTAATTTGTTATGACAAAGATACATAAAGGTTATAAGGTTGAAAAAGTCACTAATGACTAAGCAAATAACACTGTCATTAAAAGGGAAAATGTGAAATTTTTACTTTTTGACGTTTAATTGTTTTACCTTGTAAAGATAAGGTTAAAAAGGAAATAGTTTAGTTTTAAAATCAGCCATGGGGACTAGGTAGATGACTTCAATTCAAATTCAGCAAGCATTTGGTGTATAATCCCTATATGCTAGGCAAGCATTTGGTGTATAATCCTTATATGCTAGGCAAGCATTTGGTGTATAATCCCTATATGCTAGGCACTGCATTAAAGATTTCCATGCACATACACCAGCTTAGTATCCTGGCAACAACCTGGTAGAGTGATATCATCATTGCTATTTTGCAGATGAAAAACTGAGGCTCTAATGAGCAAGTCAACAAAGTTTTTATATAAAGGAACAGGGAGCAAATTTTTTAGGCTTTGTGAGCCATGGAGTCTGTCACAATCCTCCGACCTGCTGCTTTAATGAGAAAACGTTCATAAACAATACTTAAACTAATGGCTGTGCTCCAGTACAATTTTATCCACAAAAGTGATGACTAGCACTTGGATCACAGTTTTGGACATCTTAAAGCCATTAGCAACTTGCCTAGGATCACTCAACTAATATGCAGAAAAATATGGATTCAAATTGAGATTTTTTTGCTCTGAAGCCCAGTGTTCTTTTTACTCTCCTATAGCATCTTCAGTACCTAGGTATCTGTTTTTTAATAACTGGCCATTTTTGGTCAACTTTTATTTGAATCTAGCCAAAATTATATACCAGAAAACTTGTAGGAAGAATATTTTTAAATTTTTAATCAACAATCTATTAGTAGTTTCAACATGCTGACAAACGCAAAATATGTTTTTATTGAATTCAAATGTAGTCTCATTACTTTTAACTGGATAAGTCAACAAATTAACTTTTCTGTCCATCCAATCAACAAATATTTGTCAAGAAGTTTTAAAGTACTGGACACTGCACTCAGATCTGGAGAAAACAACATGAATAAGACAACCCCTATGGGAACACTAACCAAGCCCAATTGTGGGGTACGCACAGTACCTTGGGCTCTGGATCTGCACCAAGAAATCTTAAAGACATGTCCTGAAAGTATGAAACTGATTTCAAGTAACTAAATATGCACCAAAACAAAATTAAAGACTCCAGAGTTAAAACATACTTTGGGTGGGATTAAAAGCATATTAGACTGTGCAAAAGAAAAGATCAGTGAACCTGAAAACATATTAATAGAAACTATCCAAAATGAATCAGGAGAGAAGAAAGATTAGAAACAAACAATAGAGACCAACTTATCTATAGGAAATCTCAACTGTTCTAACATCTTGTAAATGAAGTACCAGAAAAAGAAGAGAGCGAATGTGAGGCAAATTTTTTTTAATAATGGCCAAAAAATTGTAGATTTGATAAAAATTTTAAACCCATAATTCAAAGAAACTCAAAGAACAAAGAAAACACTTCAAAATAGTAAAGAGAAAAATCTTAAAAGCATCCAGGAGAGAAGAAAGTATTATATATAGAGAGAGGAAGATAATTATCACAGACTTCTAATAAAAAATTATTCAAGAAAGAAGAAAATTTAGTAACATCCTTGAAATTCTAAAAGAATAAACATTAAACCTAGAATCCTTTACCCAGCAAAAGTGTATTTCAAAAGTGAAGTGAAAGCAAAGACTTTTTTAGATAAGCCAAAGCTGAGAAAATTTATTATTATAAAACCTGCAGAAAGAAATTTTAAGGAACTTCTTCAAGGCAGAAAGAAATGACACCATATTTCTCAAAAGAATGAAAAACCCTGGAAATGATAAAATAATAGCATGTGTTGTAGGGTTTATAGCATTTGAAAAAATAAAATGTATGATACCAACAGCATAGAGAACAAGAGAGAAGAAAGAGTTTTCCATTTTAAGGTTCTTACATATATGCATGCAGTGATATAATATTAGTTAAACATACAGTGTAATGAGTTAAAGAAGTATTTTATAACTCTAGAGAAGATTCTTTAAAAAAATTTTTAAAACATCTAGTTAATAAGTAAATATTGAAAGTAATATTTAATTTTTAATAAAATCAATCCAGAAGAAGTCAAGAATAGAGTAAAAGCAGAAACAAATAGGAGACTGGGCAAACTGAAAATCAATGGCAAGATTGTAGTTTCAAACTCTACAATATCAATAATTACATTATTATTAATGTAAATAATCTAAAGAAATAATGTATTTATTAAATTATAAAAATAACTGTAAATGATCTAAACATCCCAATTAAAAATCTTAAACTGTAAGACTGGAATAAAAAAGCAAGGCATATTCACTTGCTGCCTATAAGAAACTGACTTTAAATATATAGACCCATAAGTTAACTATAAAATGATGGGAAAAGTTATACCACACAAACACTAATCAAAAGAAAGGTGAAATAAATAATTCACCTTATTTTCAGACAAAGGAGATTTAAGAATAAGGAATATTACCAGCTATATAAAGGAACATTTCATAATTATAAATGACTCATTTCATAACAACCCTTACTATGTAAAAACTTAATGATAGAAATTCAAAACAGATAAGGAAAAAATCTGACAAAACCAAAAACAGAAATAGATCAATCTACCAATTACATTTGGAAATTTCAACAATCCTCTCTCAGTAATTGATGGAACAAGTAGACAGAAAATCACTAAGGTTGTACAAGATTTGAAAAATCAGCTTGACCTAGTTGACATTTATAAAGCACTTCACCAAACAAATGAAGATTACACAATGTTTTCAAGTGTACAGAGAACATTCACCAAGATAGAATATAACATATCGTAGATTACAAAATGTCTCAGTATTTGTTAAAATAGATGGAAAATTATATTCTCTGAACATAACAGAATCTAAGTAGAAATTAATAACAGAAAAAC
The DNA here is from genome assembly GCF_023851605.1 of Tamandua tetradactyla. NCBI lineage: Eukaryota > Metazoa > Chordata > Mammalia > Pilosa > Myrmecophagidae > Tamandua > Tamandua tetradactyla. The sequence continues at coordinate 153,597,185 of NC_135332.1, forward strand.
AACTGTTTATAAAAATTTAAAATTAAAAAAAATAAAAATTCCAGACTGGTTTGAAATTAAGTGCTACAACTCCAAATAACCCATCATTCAAAGAAATAAATCTTAAGTAAAATTAGCATATGTTTTGAATTGTCCAAAAATTAGAATACAACATAAAACTCATGGGATATTGCTAAAGCAGTGGTTAATTGGAAATTAAGAGCACTGAATGCTTATTTATTAAATAAGAATGGTCTAAAGTCAATGATGTAAGCGTTCACATTAAGAAACAGCAAAAAAGAGCAAATGAAAAACTCAAATTAAGCATAAGAGGAAGAGTATAAGGATAAGAGTAAAGCTCAATGAAAGAGAAAACAAAACTATTAATAGGGAATTACTAGAGATTATCAATAAAAGCAAAAACTGGATTGTTTATATAGATCAATAAAATGGATAAACCTCTAGCCAGACTGATCAATAAAAGAGAGAAGAAAAAATAGGAGTACCAAGTCCCTTATTTAACACTTTATACAAATATTTACTCAAAATGTAGCCTACCTCTAAATGTAAGAGTTGAAAGTATGAAACTCCTAGAAGACGCCATAAAAGAAAATCTTTGAGAACTTGGGTTAGGCATAATTTTATGAGATGGTATGCAATAAGTAAGAACCATAAAAGAAAAAATGATAAAATGGACTTGAACAAAATTAAAAAACTTTTGCACAAATGCCACCATTAAGAAAGTAAAAAGGCAGAGTAGAAGCAAATATTTACAATATATATATCTGATAAAGAAATTGTATCCAGAGTATATTATTATCTCTTTCAACTCAAAAATAAAGACACAGTTTTAAAACTCTGTCCACATAGCCCATGGCAAACCCTGGGGTCTGTCCTGAAACTACTTGTTGAAGAGTGCTTTGAAAAGTATTGTTTTTTCCTTTCTTTGTTTTGTATATATGTTCTATTATACAATAAAAAAGTTAAAAAAAAATAACTCAGTCCACAAAGATATGAATAGACACTTAGATATATGAATGACACAAAAGCACAAGAAAAGATTCCAAACATAATTAGACATTAGGGGAGAGCCACTGCACACTCACTAGAACGGCTACAATAGAAAAGACCAACAATTTCCACTGTTGAGCAGGATGTGGTGCCACTAAAACTCTCTTACACTGCCAACAGAAATGCAAGATGGTAAGGCATTATAGAAAAGTTAAGCAGTTTCTTATAAAATTAAACATACATCTACACTATGACTCAGCCAATCCACTCCTAGCTATTTACCAAAGGGAAACTAGAAGATATATATCCAAACAAAGACATGTACTTGAATATTCCTATAGCTTTATTCATAAAACCCTAAACTGGAAACAACCTAAATGTCCATCAGGTGATGAATGGGTATAAAAAAATGTGGTATATTCGTACAATAGGATATTACTCAGCAATGAAAACGAACAATTTATTGATACATGCAACACATGGATGAATTTCAAAAGCATTATGCTAAGAGAAAGAAGCCAAATGAAAGTCTAGAAGGGCAAAATGATAGTGATAGAAAGCAAGTCAGTGGTTGTCAATGGTCAAGAACATTGAGAGGAGACCGACTATATAGAAGAACAAGAGGATTTGAGGTGTGATGGAAAGGTTCTGTGTCATGATTGGGTTGTGGGTACACGCCTGTGCGTTACTTAGTCAAAACTCATTGAATTGTGCATTTAAAATGGGTTATTATATTGGGAAATTATACCTCAATAAAACTGATTTTTAAACATGTGTACACACTCTGCCAATCCATCTTCTGTATCATTGTTAAGTATCCATTGTAAAACCATAACTCAGTCACCAGCTAAAAGTTCCCAAGACTCTTCATTTTCTTTAGAATTAAGTCCAAACTCCTTTTTATTGTTATTTATATAAAATCCTTCATGATGAGCTTTCTAAGTTCCTTTCTAAGTCACATTTCCCACTATGACTTTATTTTTTCCTATGCTCCATCTATATTACACTACTTATGATTCTCAGAACATGCTGTGTTGTTTTATGCTTGTATGCTTTGGTACATGCTATTACCTTTTCTTAGAATGTCCTTTCCCTTTCTCTTGCTTGGAAAAATCCTACTGGTCCTTCATAATTTTGCTTAAATATCAACTCCTTTACACAGCCTGCTCAGTCTAGCCTGGGGCCACCAGTTATTCTTTTTAGTATAGCAATTTGTACATTAGCATCTATTTCCCTTGATTGTAATTCTTCCTCTATTTGCCTGAATTTGTTTTTGTCCTATTCATTTTTTGTTTCCTTAATAGAAATTCTGGTTTCTACTATCAATAAAGGAAAGTAACTTCTAGGACTGCTGGAAACAGTAAAGTGTTGGGTGGGGGAAGAAGTGTATCTAATATGTTTGAAATACCTATAGGTGGCAGGAACTGTGCTAAATGTTTCACATCATTTTCTGCAAAACAAACCCAAGAGCTAGATATTTTCATCCTCATTTCACAAATAAAGAAAGCGGATAATTAATGTTGCCATGGTCACCTAGCAATTAAGTAACAAAATCTTAATTTAAACCCAAGTCTGTCTCAGTCTAAATCCCATTTCACTTTCAATATACCAGAAACAGAGTAGATGGTCTGTGGATTGTGGATTGTGGATTGGGGTGGACAGAGAATTTTTCCCTCACCCCTAAATGTGTGAGCAAGTACTAAAAATGAAGGGGAATATTGGGCATGTCTTCTATTAGACACACTATCATAAATAAACCATTTATCAGATACTGAATATTATAAGTTAATTTCCAAAGCCACATCATATCATGTGTGATGAGTCCCAGGCAGACATGCTGTCCCTGGGTCCATATGAACCCTGCGGAGATGGGAGGCATGCAGTATATCACCTGCACAGCCATACCTGGTGGCTGCTCTGCTTCATTTGTTCATTAAAGTGTTTACTGAACATTAAACTCTGGGGCAGACTCCAAGGACATAAAATGAATAGGTAGCTTAGAGCCTAGTAGGAAAAACAGACAAAGTGACAGAATTACAATACATTGCAGTAAGGGCAGAATGACTTGGTAACTCTTAGGAAGGCCTTTGACTCAGACCAGGCAGGTATCTAGGGTTTGCTTCTATCCCCCACCCCTTCATTTGGTTTTTAGTCCTCTGCCACCCATGTAAGTTGCATAGCCAAGGCAGGACCAGTCTTTTTCCCAGCTCATTCCTAGGAAGATGATGGTAGACTCTTAGAGTTGTTGACTCTTTATAGATTTCTTAGGTAAATTAATCTGCAAGGCAATCAACGTTTGTCTTGTGACTATTGATTGCTTTTCTACACTTGGTTTCAAGATCATTACTCTAAGACTCACCAGGGGCAAAACTGAGAAGGAACAAGGAAGGGAAGGGGATGGAGACACCACGTTCTTTCAAAGTTGTAAATCCCAAGGGAGGAGCCTCGAGCATCTTGTTCATGACTATAATCCTGCCCACATCCTGCACACATGTCGGTGCGGGACTTCATTGGAATATGCCTAGAATGAATGGATGATTGAGCAAGAAGTGATGAAAAGTACTAGCCAGGGAATTTGGACATTTCAGTGGGTGGGAAAGAATGTCCCAAGCAGAGTGAAGAGCCTGTGCAAAAGACTGAAGATAAGGGAGAGTTTGACAAGTTCCAGGACCTGAAAATAGACTGGTCTGACAAAAGTTGACAGTAAAGGATTTAATTAGAACTAGGAGCTAGTGATGTAATTCTGAGTCAGATAACTGGTCAACTCAGTTATTTAGCATCATGGACTTGTTGAACAACTGTTTTCCCTTCTTTGGATTGTTGAGTAGGAGTTCAATGGCATGTTATATACCTAGTTGATTTAAAACATTAAACTACCTTCTATATATCATTACACATCTATGCGAATATCCAATAAATATAGCTACCATTTTTAGAACAATCAAATGCAATGATTCAAAACACATCCCATATTCTAAGTTTTTCCCCAATCTTAGTTATCATGGTTGAGAAAGTCGCAAAATCATTCTATAATTTAAAAATACTGGTAATCGGCCTGAGAGTTGACATTTTCTTTCTTGTGTTTACAGCAATAGCTTTTTCTGAGAACTTCATTTCAATTAGAAATGTTCAATTATAATAAATGCCTCTGATGAAGATATAAAAGGACAGGAATAAAAGCAGAAGGAATGGGAATACCAAAAAAGAAGGCTTCTAAAGAGCAACCATTATTCAGTTTCTTGTAATTGCTCTCAGAATTCACCATCTCCCTTATAAAATGGAAATCTGAATTGTGTGTAATTCATAAGTTTTTCCATGTGGTTCAAATAAATGGGAAAACAAGTGTATATAAGATCATGCATCAGCTCCATCTCATCTCTTCAGGATAATAATAATAATTAAAGGACATTAGAAAAAAAGGGTTAATCCTTCCCCCTGCTTTTAGGTCATTATTGCCTTGTTCTACTATGCTTGTAGAAAAGTGACAACATTTAGTCATTTTAACCTACGAGTTCATATTTTAACTGTAAAAAGTCTTGACTTTCTCAACCTAAACTCTTAATTACTGAGGTATTAACTTTGTTACCTGGCAAACATGTGAGAGTATTTTCTGACCAGCTCTTAAGAGCTAAGAAGCCATTGAAGTTCTGGAGTTCTGGCTAGACTTTGCAAGCATACAAAATCTATCTAAAGGAAACCTATAAGCATAACATTTTCTTTCAAACTAGCATGTGGCCGAGGATGGAGCAGCTTACTCAAATCAATGGTCTGTGTAAACAAATACATTAAAATCCAGAAGCAAGGAAAACTTTGACAAAATTTTCCCTATTAAGAACAAACACTTTTTGTTCTATTTTTGCCCATTGGGAAATCTAGGACTTTTAGGAATCTCCACGGGAAGTCTATGTAATATATGTCTACTGTTTGTCTACTAGATATTAGAGTTTTAGTTCCATGATTCAATTTCTCACACTTCTGTGGCATTGATCGTTTGATTTTGTTGTCTCCATTTTATTAATAAGAAACATAAGGTTGAGAAACTTGACTAATGATCTAAATAGGATAACAGAGAGAGGCCCTCACATCCCTGTTTCTCAGGACTTTTCTAGCTTTAAGCACTGAAGGCCCCACAGCTGGAGAATGGCTTCACTCTGTACAAATTGGGACATCTGGTCTTTCTATATCATTCATCTTGTATCCTTAAAATATCCCAAACCACTAGAAAATGGAGCATAGTGAAAATGGCATAAGATTTTCAACTCAGAATTGCTGGTTTCAAATAACTTCCTGGTTCTACCTTCGTTCTCTGTGTGACTTCTGCAGTCAGATTTTCAGTGTTCTTGTTGATAAATTGAAATTGGAAATATTGGTCTTAGTTTCTCTAGGGCTGTTGTAGAGATTGAATTAAATAATGCATATGCAGACAGAATCTTGAAGAAAAATTTCACATTATTTCATCTAATCTTACAATTTAGTGCAAAATTTGCTAAATGGTGGTCTTTTAAGTGCATAGTTATTACTATCATTTAGATGTTAAAATAAAGTTGAAGTATAAATAAGTTCTTGGATGAGCTACTGCAAACTGTACAAAGAGTGTGTAATTTGGGGGTATAAGGGGGAAAATGCTATTGCATGCTATGGGCTATGTTTAATAGGAAAACATCAACAGTAACACAGCAATGTCAGTACATAATGGGGGGAGGAACAAAAGTTAGGGAGAAGTTTGAATTTTCTCTTTGGTAAGGTTGTGTTTATTGGCTATCTTTCTCTTGGCAGCAATGAAATTACCTAAATTGAGAGTGTTGATAGGCTATTGACTTTGGACATTATACATGAGACCCAATAGATAGAGGTGGCTGAAAGATGCATGGACTGAGAAGTAGATTGGTGAACAATGATGTGAACATATGATTGAACATGGTGCTGCTGCAAAAAGGAATGAAGTTGTGAGGCATGTGATGTTGTGAATGAACCTGTGGGATATTTGGTGAGGCAAAATAAGCCCGAAACAAAAGAGCAAATATTGTATGATCTCATTTAGAAAATATTTATAAGAAAACTGGGGCCTAGATTGCAAGCTCTTATAGCAGTCATATTTATTTAGTCTGGAGTGGTAATTGTTACTTCTGTATTTTGAGGGACTGTTTTACATATAACCTGTTATATATATAACCTGTTATATGTATAACCTGGTATTTAGAGATAAATCCCCATTGGGTTAGGATTAAGGTAATTCAGAATGCAAGAGTAAGGAAGATTTTGCCTATATTTTTAACTTCACTACTCTTTGAGATGAAAGGAAGAAAATTTTGTTATGTCCAGAACCTAAATTTTCTGTAACACATAATCTAACTCAGCCTGTCTGGATAGATCATCTAAATAATCCAAACACAGGGAGCCCAGAATAAGAATGAGAGCCTTTAATCCTATATAGCTTAATGTAATGCCTGGATACATCCTAGTGTATATTAAGCAGATAATCAAAAAGAATTGGCAAAGTCTCTTGAGGGATGAGAGGAGAATTATGGAACTGTTAAACTTTTCCACCAGGGAAACCCCAGATACTGTGCCAAACATTAGGGACACCGAAATCAATAGGCCAAGCCCTTGATCTTGAGGCTTGCTCTTGTGAAGCTTATGTATGTAGCAGAGAAGGTTAGCCTACTTATAGGTATGCCTAAGAGGACTTCTGGAGGACTTCTTTTGTTGCTCAGATGTGGCCTCACTCTCTCTAAACCTAACTCTGCAGGTGAAACCATTGTCCCTCCTCCTATGTGGGACATGACATCCAGGAGTGAAAGTCTCTCTGACAGCATGAGAGATGACCCCTAGGAATGAGCCTGCCCCTGGCACCATGGGTTCAACAATGCCATCCTGACCAAAAGGGGGGAAAGAAGTGTAACAAATAAGGTATCAGTGGCTGGGAGAGTTCAAACAGAGTTGAGAGGCTATTCTGGAGGTCATTTTTGCACATGCTTCAGTTAGACATTGCTACCTATAATAACTTACCAAACCCCAACCAAAACCATTTCTGCCAATTGTAAAGAATACCTAGGGTATTATATAAGATTCTACAAAGGTTCCATGCACTAGGGTAGTTCTCCAAAACCTCCAGATAGGTCCTTGGACCAGGTAAGTCCTGAAATGCAGAGAAGCCAACCCTTCCAGATTATCAACTAGTTGCATCCCCCATCCCATATTATTGAGAACCCCTTCTCAATATTAAAAGGTGAGAATGGGCATAACCCAAATAACCCCAAAGAGTGGGAGAAAGATCAAAGGTGATGGTGGAGTTATACAGAGATCAGGCTTCAGTGCTGAATCATTATACTGATATTTCTTTTAGCCTCCAGTACCTTAGAGCAACTAGAAAGAAAAACCTAAAATTATGGAATTGTAACCCAAACCAAACTCTGAAATCTGTTCTATAACTACTCATTAAAATGTACTTGGAAATTTATCGCTTTTTTGTATATATGTTATATTTCACAATAAAGAAAAGTTAAAAGCATGAATAGAATTGAAGTTTTTGTTGTTTTGTACAGTTATGTCCAACTATAGCCATACGTAACTTCAATTTATATTTAATCAATAATAAAAAGTCGCATCTCTTTTGGTGTTTCAATATTCTCTGCCACAAGAGAGTTTCCAAGCCCTCCCTTAAGCATTTGTAGTACAAATGTCATCTCAGTTCAAAAGTGGTAAACTAAAAGATGACCATAATTGCTGTTCTCATAAGTGGGCATTTTCTTACATAGTTTTAATGATGCTGTTGTGCTAGGATAACCATTTTTTAGTAAGCTGTTTGATATGCTTGTATACACCCGGCTTTGGTAAACAGACTCAGGCTGTCACCTTACAAGCTGTGTGATCTTGAGCCAGTTTTGTCGCCTCACTGGGCCCTTTTCCTGCATCTGAAAAATGGAAATACTCGTAGCACCTAAAGCAGAGGATTGTTGTGCGGAGCACATGGATGAATATGGCTGAGCCTAGAACAGCACAGGGCAAAATGTAAGTGTTCTATGAAGGCTATTTTATCATTTTAATTACACCAAGAAGAAGGTGCTGAAAACGTTTTGTTCCTACGCTCGGTGATAAGCAAATAAGTAACTGAACATGCTAGTGGAGGTGTCCCTGGGTCTTGGTGCCAAGCAAGGTTTCCATAACGACGACTATGCCCAGTCTCTCCTCCTTGATTTTCACTATGGCCATTTCCTCATAAAGTTTGCAAATCATCTGTTGTAAACTTTAACCCCAAATCATTTCCAGCTTTCAAATGTGTTGTTTAGCCTTCAATGACATCTCTCTCAAAATAGGCCTTCAGGACTTTCAACAGCTCAGGCACATAACAGGGTTGAAACAGGCTGGCTGTATCTCAGGGCCTTCTAGTTAGAATAATCTGTCACTAATTTGCTTCCCTATTCCCTCAAACAAAAAGATTATTTGTTGTCATCTTGACCTTCTCATAGATTGTCTTCTACAAGGAAGTGTTGCCAGAACATCATTATTTCCTCCATTCGAAAACTAAAGAATTGGTTTGCACATAATTCAGTAAAAATTTGGGCATATTTGGGGATGTCTCAGGCAGCCAAGTTGAAAACATCCGCTAGTCTTTTGGGATCACTGTGGCCATTTGGTTCAGCATAGTTGGCCCCAGCCCCTAGCCCAACTTTTTGTGGCTGCTTCCCCCACCCTGCCTCAGTCCTTCACTCATTCCGCAGTACGGGGCACCTCTCATCACACAAGGGACAGGATCTGTGACTTGCTACACTATGCAACCACTGATGATGCAGGCAGGTGCTGCTTACAATCTTTCCTACAAATGAAGCCCGTTGTATTTAGTTTGGTCTTAACTAATTGCTAAACTTTTTTTTCTACTCCCTTATCAATATATTGAGGTTTTCTACATTAGAAAAATAAGAGTGTCTTAAAGATGGTTCAGACCTCTTTACTTTCTTCTCTCTTATATTCCATGTTCATTTATACTTTTAAATGTATAGTTAAAAGCATAACATCATTTATACTTTCTTATGCCACGTTTGAGACTGTCTTATTTGATTCTCTTAATGAAGTTTTTCTTTTAGTTCTTATCAAAAAGGAGAACTATTTCTTTCTTTTTTAAGTTCCTCATATTCTAGAGGCCAGAATCCCATTATTTCTTTTTTCCTTTAAATAACAAGAATAATCAGTAACTGAGTTTGCATGGTTCCTCTCCATGGATTTTGGTCACATTTTTCTTCTTCTTTTTATCCCCATTCCACATCCTAATAAGAGCCACAAGGACAAAAACAACAGTTCATGGACAGTCCACCATGGGCCAGGAACTTTGCAAATATTGTCTCTGAATCCCTGTCATAACCATGCAACGTAGAGGTTATTAGTCCTTCACTACATGGTTTTTCTCCATTTCATTTATTAGAGCTGATATATACATACTTTATTTATATAGTCATATGTTAATTGCTTGTCTGAATCCATTAGACCATAAACTCCATGAGGACAAATATTTTTCTGTTTTCTGTACATTGCTATTTATCTAATACTTAGAAGAGTTTGTACTAAGTTGGCAAGAAGCAAATCTATTGCCTATTATTTTAATTTCAGTATTTAGTACAGTGTCTTGAAATTATTGAGAACCCAATAAATATCTGTTTAATTATTCAACCATGTATTGAGATCAAGAATGACACGTAAGAACCCCCTTTTCTACTTCTGTCTATTTAGATTTTATTTTTGGTCTTTCATTCCTTATTGGACTACCTTGCACCTATTTATTCCTCTTGAATCCTATGTTACTTTAAGAGGGCACATTGTATCATTCAGATTCTATCAGAGAAGTAGGGCCACTAAGAGAACCCATAAACATGAAGGGATCTGTCACAGGGATTTGACCTTCAGCAATAGTGGGAGCTCATTAAGTGGTCTCTGTAAGGTTTCCTTTGTACCTGATATTAGAGTTCAACATCTGCTCTGCAAGCAGTCAGGAAAGGAAGAAGGAGGTAAAGTGGGCAAGGGAAAGAGAATGCTAGAATCCACAAGTGTGAGCTGGAACCTGCAAGGATGGAATGAAATCTGTGCCAGTTCCTACTGCCTCTGATCTGGATGGCGTTGAGTGTCTGCAAAAATCGGCCTTCCGTCATGGAGCTAAGTATACACAACTACCCAGGAATCAGAGACTGGGAACATCTAGGGAAAGTTGCAGCAGTTGCAGTTGAGTTCATCTCATTAGTTGCACACTAATATTAGAGTTGAACCAGTATATATACAACCACATGTGTGAGTTACAAAATAGCTGCAGCTTTACAGCTGCCTTGCAAAATCTTCTATAGGATCTCCCTTGAGGCCCACCCTACCTAGAAACACACAGGAAAGGGAATTCTGAGAAATGGAGCCACTGGTCAAGTTGACGTATTACAAAGCTGCTCTGAATATCTTCCAACTGGTCATGAAAATTTGGAATTGCATTCCTATTTTGTCATATTAACAATTCACCCTAATTTAGTCCAGAAATTTGAGGAGCAATATATTGTCCTTTTATAAAAGTCTCGATATGATTACTGAATTCATGTTAACTTCTTTCTTGTGCCATAAGACTTAATATTTGATTGGATATTCACTTAAATTAACTTTTCTATTGACTAGAATTAGATTTGCCTGCAAATAATATTAGACCAGAAACAAACAAACAAAAAAATAGAGGCAAATAAAAAAGTGCTTTAAATACAAAAAATTCATTTCTTTCTCACATAAAAGAAGCATAGAAGTCAGACACCCATGTTATCTATTGTAAGCTTCAAAGACCCAGGAATTTTGTATCTTATTGTTTTACCATAGCCATAGTTATTTCATGGTCCATAATAGCTGCTAGAGATCCAGTCATCATACCTGCTTTCTAGGAAGAGATAAAATCCAAACAACTCACCTCCCGGTTGTCAGTTTCCTTTAAACCTTTCTGGAAGTCCTGAAGAAAAACTTGCACTTATATCTCAGAGCTTTAAGAGAGGCTGAGAATTATACCCCATAGCTGTGCACAATCCTCAGAGGTGAATAAATATTGGGAGGCTGGTAGCAAAGATCTGCTGCAATTTCTAAGAAATACTCTCTACCCAAATCACACTTTACTAGAGATGAGAATATTATTAAACGTAATGACAGCTTTTAATATAGTTAATTCTGTGAATGATAGGTAGGTGGCTATCTTGAACACATTCAAAAAATAATTTCAAGACTCTGCATTTGCAATGTATCACAAAGAAAGTCCTCAAATGCTTAAGCTGTAGCAGTATTACTGAATACTGATAACACAGTGTTTTAGTTTGCTGATACTGCCAGAATGTAATATACCAAAAAATGGAATGGCTTTTAAAAGGGAATTTATTAAGTTACAGGTTCACAGTTCTAATGCCATGAAAATGTTCAAATTAAGGTACCAAAAAAATTACTTTTCAAGAAAAGCTAATGTGATATGGAATACCTCTGTCAGCTGGGAAGACATGTGGCTGGCATCTGCTGGTCCCTTGCTCCTTGGCTCCACTGCTTTCAGCCTCTTTCCTGTAGGGGCTCCTCACTTGGCTTTTCTGGGGTTGGGTATCATCTCTTGGCTTCCCTTGGCTCTCTCTAGGTTCTGGCTTGCTTAGCATCTCATGGGAAGGCACATGGCAATATCTACTGGGCTCTGCCCATGTCTAAACATCTGCTTTCTCTGTCAACATTCTAAGCATCTCCAAACATCTGTGTATCTATCAGGCCTGATGCAACTGTTCTCCAAGTGTCTGCATCTGAGTTTCTCCAAAATATTTCCCCTTTTAAAGGACTCTAGTAAACTCATCAAGATCCACCTTGAATAGGTGAAGTCATATCTCCATGTATCTGTACCACCAATTGGCTGTGTCATAGTTCTACCGAAATAATCTAACCAAAAAGATCACACCCAAAACTGAGTGTCACATCACCATGGAAACAATCTACTCAAAGTTTCCCTCCTGTGATAGTTTGAAACGATGTATGTACCCTAGATAAGACATGTTTTAATCCTAATCCCATTTTGTAAAGCAGCCGTTTCTTCTACTCCCTAGTCAGTATTGTATGTTTGAAACTGTAATTAGATCATCTCCCTGGAGATGTGAATCAATCAAGAGTGGTTGTTAAGCTGAATTAGGTGACAACATGTCTCCACATTCGGGTGGATCTTGATTAGTTTACAGGAATCCTATAAAAGAGGAAATATTTTGGAGAAAACTGGAGATTCTGAGAGAGCAGAGAATGACATAGCCATGAGAAGCAGAGAGTCTGCTAGTTGGTGACCGTTGGAGATGAAGAAGGAAATGCCTCCCGGGGAGCTTCATGAAATAGGAATCAGGAGAGAAAGCTAGCAGATAATGCCATGTTTGCCATGTGCCTTTCCGGATGAGAGAGAAACCCTGAACTTCATCAGCCTTCTTGAACCAAGGTATCTTCCTTGGTTGGACATTTCCATAGACTTGCTTTAATTGGAATTATTTCCACAGCCTAAAAACTATTAACTTGCAACTTATTAAATTTCCTTTTTAAAAGCCATTCCATTTCTGGTATATTGCATTCCGGCAGCTAGCAAACTAGAACGCCACCCTAAACAATAAATCTGGCCTCACAAGATGGCTTTTCTGGGGTACATAATAGTTTCAAACTAAACACACACAGAACTTTAACTTTGCGGGAAAAGGCATGAAATGATATTAATCATCAGTGTTGTACAGAGTGCTATGAGAGCTCAGAGGGAGTTGGTTGTCCATCACCTGGGAGTGATGGTCCTGGGAACTGGCCACTGATTCCAATAGGAATAAGGATGCAGCATGGATGGGCACATGACCATCCACTTGAGACAGTCATGATTTGAACCAACTTGTGAAGTGTGCAGCATTTGATCAGACCCAAGGTTCATTAGTTTACCAGAAAGCATTTGTCCAGTTGAAAAAAGGTAAGAGGGCTGAGAAGGAAAACTTAATGGGAAGTGCCAGGCAGAATTTTGGGGATCTGCAGAAGTGGAGAAAGATATGCAAAACTTACCTTGGCCCCAGGATTAGAATGTATTTAATACATTCCCAGCATGTGAGCTGGGATACCCACAGTTCCCCTTCGAGTATTATTCTAAAGTTTGTTCATGTATCTTGTTGTACTTCCATCAAACACTCTCCTGTCATCATTATTGAGAATGTTATGCCAGACAAAACATGACCTTAAGGAAATCAATGTGGTGCTCTACCTCTGCTCTTACTGTCTTCCCCTCTAGCATTTAATAAAAGGAAATTGGTTTGGGCAAAATTTGCTTGTCTCCTAACCATGTCGATGACTATATATGAAATATGACCATGGCGTAATGAGACTAGTGCAGGCCAGCCCCTTGAAAGGAGTCATGGGGAAAGAAGACACTTAACATTAATGTCATAGTTCAAAATATGCTGTGAGCTCTTCTTTCAGAATTCAACAGAGATTGTGGTATTTTTCCCCTCTTACATGTGCCTCCATTCCCCATCCTCCTTGTGTGATGGAGGGGCTCACGGAATTGGAGGGACTTCGGAATGGATCTGAACTGTGTGGGAAGCCGTGGGGAGGCCAGAGCGCAAAGGCCAGGAGTACAGACTCCAATGACAGTGCTGAAGTTCAAATCCCAGCTCCGCCTCATCTCTGCTGGGCAACCCTAGTCGGGTTTCTTACCACCTCCATAACTCAGCTTTTTTCACATGCAAAGCAGGCATGTTAAGAGGTGTTCTGCATCACTTGCCTGGGGCAAGACTTCAGGTATAGTTTACTTTATTTTCTCTGCCAGGGGCAACCAGAAGAGAAATATTGTATTGGCAAACAAGGAAGTATGGACATTAGGCTATTAACAAATTTTTTCTCACAAAATATTTGTAAGAAATTAAACAACTAAGTTAAATCTGGACAACCAAGTATCTACTTGCAAAAGAAAAGTATAGCACTTTAATAATTAATGTCTTAAATCTTTTAAAATCACAAAATTTCAATAAAGAGCAGAAAAAGTTATTTCTAAAATTAACATGCCTATCTTGAACACGAATTAAAGGAACATCTCTAGTTCCTCATTTAGCTTTCCTACAAGACTATAAAGTCTAAGCTCTATGTTCCTGATGATTTTACTGCTTTTTTCAATAATCCAATGTACATGGGCTGTGTCAGCCTGACAGGTCAAACTTAGTTTGAGAGAACAAGTTGAAAAGGCAAAATCAGTTAGATGATGGTGTTAAAGATCTTCAAATTGCTTAGTTACAGCCTTTGTTGAATTTATTAAATTCATCTTTACTCCCTGTTAAGAACTGAGTGTATTTCCCCAAACCACCACGTAAAAACAGCACTGCCGTCTGCAGTCCTACACACCCTGGTACACATGGGTCCCTTGGGTTACTGGGCTCCCCGTGAGCCCAGGACTGCAGACCAATTAAGCAGGTTCGTCAGCACCGAATGGGTCTTCCTGTGAAACTGTTCACATGCTCCAACAATGTTCATGGGTATTGGAGGTTCCCTATGTGTTATGTGAATTCAGACTTGCGGGTGCCTGTAGAAACAATTGTTGACCCAAAGTGTATGTTTTTGTTTTCATGTAGACCTGGGTTTGAGGAATGCATGTGTGTCTTCAAGTGTCTGTTCAGGTACTTTGCCGTGCATGCCAGCTGTAGAATGTTCTGGTGTCTAGCCTTGGGCATTGCTGTTTTCTTCACAATAAGGATAAATTTGCTTTCCAGCAGCATATCCTCACCTATGCAACACGTATAGCCCTTCTTTCTGGTTTTGAGCATTGTACAAGCACTATCTAAAAGTGATTTATACCATAAACTTGAATCAGAGAAAAAGGGAAGCCTTTCTTAATGCGCAAAACAGAATTATTTCAAATCGGAGAGGAAAGGCTGTCTCTAGAGCACACATTTGTAAAGGATACCAACTATCGCTTTTCCTTTTTTTCCTGTTTGCTTTTTTTTTCCTATTTCAAAGTGTTAATCTTATGCTTTGAGGAAGTTTCCTTTAAAAAAAAAATTTAAGTACTTATTATGAATTCACTATAGTCAGTTCAAAGGGAAATCTCTGAGAGTCCTGTAAGTTCCAGGAATTGGTAAGAACACTTTTGTGTCTGGCATGGTTTTATATTTTGACCTTCAGGACACCAGCAGGGAAGTTAGTAGAAGCACACAGCATTCCTATATGGGTTCTATATGGATATGTAAGAAGGTAAACATTGTTTTCCAAAATGAGTTCTACTGGATTAGGACGCTGAATAAATATATGCAAAAATAATGGTCAAATAAACGGAGAAGTACAACACACCCTGTGACCTCCCAGAGATGTACCTATTATCTTAAAAGGTATGAAAAGTTCTGCAGTGAAAACACCTGTTTAACCCAGAATATCTACAAGTATTTGAATCACAGAACCCTTGTCTCTTAGGGGTAGTAGGACTTGTGTAAAACAATAGAAAACATTCTCTCAGCAATCACCAGTAAATATCTTTATCAGGGAATAGTAAATTCATTGATTATATCTTTTAAAAGAATTCTTCTGCCAGTTTTGATCATATTTTTCTTGTGAACAAAATGCTTTTCTCTCAAACATTTGTGTAGTTTGGAACCGCCATAAGTTTAGGCACTAGAATATTAAAGTTTTGTCCAAAGAAGCCAGAGAATGAAGTCTTATTTAAATGAATAATTAACTACTCTTCTAATCTGATTCCTAATTTGGCATTGGTGTTTATGGTGGCCTTTTAATCATGGTCGCTTCCCCATACTTCCCACATGCCTGGCTACCAAGCGATTATCTCCAAACAATCATACATTTGGGGTAAGATCATCCTACAGAGGAGAAAATGGAACTTCCAAGATGCTGAGAAACTCAACTGCTAAATAGAGTGGAATAATGGGCCTGGCCTGTGTGATTTCATCTGCTCTCCCCTGGACCACTGCAAAACCTACCTGCTTTCAGCTTTAGGCAGAATATTGTGGTTCTGCACCCAAAATAAAAGCCCCATCATTCTAACAGTATTAAAGAAGAGAAACAGTTTTGGGATGTCACCTAAATGTTTTTTACACCCTCTGGGAAAGAAAAAAATTCTGTCATTGCAGTTATCACCCTCTGTTGCAATCGTTGGCTCACCTGTGGTCTCCCTTGCCAGTTTATGAGTGGGCAACAACTGTCTTTTATCTCAAAATGCCAAGCACTTACCATAGGACCTTGGCATATAATAATTATAATAATAGCTAACATTAAGCAGTTACTATATGCCAGCCCTTGTTTTATATGCCTTAAGTGGATTAGTTCATTTTCTCCTCACACTGACACTGTGAGATAAGCACTATTATACCTGTGTTACAGATGAGAAGCCCAAAGCTCAGGAGGGTTGATTGACTTGCCCGAGGTCACATATCTAGTAAATGTAAAGACCCAGAATCTGAGCGTGGCAGTGACACCTGAACTCCTGGCTAAATGAGTCAATGAATGAGAAGAGCTAACCTTCCTTGAATTCTTACTCTGTGGTAAGCACCATTCTAAGAACTTCACATGTATTACCTCTTTTACTCTTCACAATGATTCTATGAGGTTGATGCTATTATCAGCTCTCTGCTTTTACAGAATAGGAGACTGAGCAGAGTTCAAAGTGATAAAGCTAGTTAAGTGGTAGGGCTGAGATTAGAACTCACTCCAGAAGCCATACTTTTATGCTTTGAATGGGTGATTTAATTATTAAAAAGCAAGATGAACTCATTAAAATACAATTCATTAAGAAATCACACATATAAAAAAATGTTCACAGGAACCATAAATCTATAAAAATGACTAATCTCAAAAAATGTCTGACACTGTTTTTAAGAATCAATGAAAAGGGTTTTCAGTAGATTCCGTTATGAGTTCTCCAAATTGACCCCTAGTTTTCCCTAAGATAGAGATGATATTTTGCCAGAGCATTCCTTCCTGCAGCTTGTATCTTTTTTTTATTATTAATACTTTAAGATTTTGATTTGGCTTCTCTTGGGAAAACTGATTTGAAAGATTTGAAACCAATCCTGTGCAAAAAAAAAAAAAAAAAAAGGAAAAGAAAACTCATCAGGAGAAAAACCTTTAGGTATTTTGAAAACTCCTTCCTAATATAACATCCCTATCTTATTTTCTCCATACTCTGCCCCCACAATATTCATCACCTCCAAATTCTCCCCAAAGGACCAGGAACCCAAAATAAATGGGAATGGTTAAATGAGGAGAGAAAGCAGCCACCACCATAACAAACTTTGCATTTCCATCTACAGTTTGGGGAGGGCAGTTCTGTGCTTCCCAACATCTGTGTAATGTTCAGAAAAAAATTGCCTCTTTGGATTTATGAGGTATAAAAAATGGCCATCATAAGATTTGAAGATGATGAGACCAGCCCTGAAATCACCGTGTCAACACTTCAAAACTGCACTGGGAAGCAAATAAAAATGATTAAATTTTGAGTGACAGAAGGTGCCGGCACAAAGAGCACAAGCAGCCACTTCCACAGGGGAGCATTCGTCATAAGTGAGCCGCCGACAGTGACCAGGAGTGGGCAGCCGGAGGCAGCTGGACGGAAGGCAGCCTGCATTGATTTGGCAACTGCAGAACAGAGGGGAGGGTGGCTAGATGCTCATTCTAAGTCGCACTGGCTTTTTGCATGGATATCAAATCTTGCTACTTCACTCCCGTCTCACCATGTCCAAGCATCTCCTACAGTACCCCGATGTTCTCTGTGGATGCTACTTATACTAGTATAAGTAATTAGCACAGGATTGGTTTTTTTGCACAGGATTGGTTTCAAACTGTGCTGAGAACAATTTGAAAACCTTTATGCCTATTATTTAACCCATATAAAAACTCCACGAGTTAGGTACTATTAGTAACCAAGGCTCACAAAACTTAAGTTAAAAGCCAAAGGTAAAACATGTAAAAAGGAAGAGTCTGGGATTCAAAGCAGGCAGTTTGAAACCGGATTCCACTTTCTTAAACATTCTACACCAGAGGTCTATAAACAATGGTCAGAGTACCAAATCAACTTGCTCTCTGTTTTTAGTGATCTGTGAGCTAAACATGCTTTTTTTCATATTTAAATGGTTGGAGGAAAAAGAATATTTTATGACATATGAAGGACAGATTTCATTGTTCATGGAGTTTTATTGGAACCTAACCATGCTTACTTATTTATGTATTATCTATAGCTGCTTTCACACTACAATGGCAGAGGTGACTGCTTGCAAAAGAGGCAGTAGACCTGCAAAGCCAAAAATATGTACTCTCTGGCCCGTTTGCTGATGCCTGGTCTATGCAATACTGAAGGAGCGGCTGAGGGGGGTTCCTTCAATTTGCCATACTCAAGAGATGATTTGTTCTTCTACTGCTGTTCAGGGAAACCTTATATTCCACCAGCCCCATCCATCGCATTCTCAAAGCTTTGCTTCTGTGTGTAACGATGACACAAGTCTGAAAAGTCTGAAAGTATGTGGATAGGAAGAAAAGCATGGTGTACCAGCTGTGCAGTTTGATTCTGTACCCCAGAAAAACCATGTTTTAATCCTGATCCTGTCTTTTGGGGGCAGCCATTTTTTTTAATCCTGATTCAGTATTGTAGGTGGAAACTTTTTCAGATTATCTCCATGGAGATGTGGCATGCCCAATTGTGGGTGTGGCCTTTTGATTTTGATGGAGATGTGACTCCACCCATTCCAGGTGGGCCTTGATTTGTTTACTTAGTCCTTTCAAATGGGAAGACCTTTGGAGAAACCACAAGGCAGAGCTGACAGAGAGAGCAGATGTAGACAGTCAGAGAACAGTTGCTTCAGAGAATAGAGACACAGAGGTTTGGAGATGCTTGGAGCCCAGCAGACATTACCATGAGATATAAAGCAAGCCAGAACCTGGAGAGAACCAAGGGAAGCCAAAAGACAAGAGCCAGTTCTGTAAAAGCAAAGTGAGGAGTACTCACAGGAACAGAGGCTGAAAGCAATGGAGCCCAGGGGCAAGGAACCAGCAGATGTCAGCCATGCGATTTCCCAACTGGCAGAAGTGTTCCTGACCCATCAGCCTTTCTTAAATTAAAGTATCTTTCCCTGGATGCCTTAGTTTGGATATTTTTACAGGCTTAGAACTGGAAACTTGCAACTCATTAAATTCCCTTTTTAAAAGTCACTCCATTTCTGGTATATTGCTTTCTGGCAGTTAACAAACCAATACACCAGCAAAGTTTTGATGAGGGCGTATGCAAAATTGAACTAAACCAAGTTCCCAAAGTATAATTATTGTATCCTTAAAAATATTTGGGCCAGTGTTCAAGAAAAATAAATATTTAAAACCTCTTCTTAATTAGATCTCTACAGTCAAAGAATAAAAAGTCCAGCAGAGGTAATTCCTTCAGTTTATCCATTTAACTCCACCTTCGCCATGGCTCAGCAATTCTCATCTGAGAAGAGGAAAATACAAATGTCACTTGCTGAAGTCACCTATGTGCATAAACAGCACTCAACGAGGAAATGCCAAAGGTAATTGAGAAGGCAGTGTTTCAGTGCCCTGATCACTGGATTTCAGACATTTTAATAAATAAATTATAATCCACATTTAATTTAAACATTAGTTTGATAAAAATTTCACCTGAATACTTCATGCTTGGCTTTTCTCTCTCAGGAATCACTATAGCAACAGCCCCGGAGCAGGATTTGGCATTTCCTTAATAACCATTAAAGTGGGTAACCAGTAAAAGCTGGGAACTTACAATGGAAAAACTATAAAATCCACACATTAGACCATCCTACCTCCCTGCTTTTCTAAATATGGGTCCAATAATTTTTTAAAATGACACTGGATTGCTACATTTTATACTGAAATCTGGGTTGCCGAAAGCTAATGTTGCATGATGAAATGTGTTGTTAAAAGCATGTTGTCTAGAGGTTGCATGAGTGGTTCAATGGTAAAAATGCTCACCTTCCATGTGGGAGAACC
Organism: Tamandua tetradactyla; assembly: GCF_023851605.1. Taxonomy (NCBI): domain Eukaryota; kingdom Metazoa; phylum Chordata; class Mammalia; order Pilosa; family Myrmecophagidae; genus Tamandua; species Tamandua tetradactyla. The sequence continues at coordinate 153,617,159 of NC_135332.1, forward strand.
AGGTTAAATTCCCAGACCATGCGCCTAAAAACATACAAGCAAACAAAAGTATGTGTTTAGAACAAGAAGATATTCTTATGGCTTGTCCTGCCTGGAGCAGTGGTAGATTTTCAACACAATCTAATTGAGATAGGCAGGGAAAGTTTAAAGTTGCTGTCTGTGGTATCTTCTTGAAAAGGAGTGAATCACTCAAAAGAAAGCATTTTGATCTTTGAAGCACTAACTCCTTAGGTAATAATCCTTATTAGGATAGCCATGATATCGTGGAAATTTTGTTTTCTTTTTCATCCGTGACAGCAATCCTTACAGGCACCAAATAGGGTGTAGGAGAAAGCAGCTATTAGCAAGGTTCAGCATTTCTTCAGTTATTAAGATGTTGTAGAAAAATACAGAATGTGAATTTCCAAAGTAATTCTCATTACTAGGAAAAATGGTAGTGAGTTGGAGCAACCCATAATTTCATAAACATGCCCCACCTTTCCATATACTTCTACTCTAAAGATTCAGCTCATCAACTCCATGAGCTTTTTTTTTGATCCTCAAGGCCAAGTTCATTGCCACTGTTATGCACACCTGAAGCGCTCACTGCATTTCATTATCACTGAACTCCCAAAGTTATATTGAACCCATGTTTTGTGTTTCCTTGTCTCTCCCACTGGGTTATAAATAACTTGAAAACAAGGACCCCTGTTTATCTTTGAACCTCACAATACTTGGAAAATATAGTTGTGAAGTATGTGTTTATTATCTGAAATAATGTTTTTTGAATGATACCAACAATATTTTATGGTCTGTAATCCTAGCAGTTAACCATTTTCTCTCTCTAAAAGCATGTCCTTGAAGATTTTGATTTCTTATTCTTTTACATACACTTTCATTCCTCTTTTGTTCTTAAACTGATTAATTGATCTGGCTAAAATTCAAAAGTAACCAGAACACCTGTGATTGCTAAGAAGGTTACAGGTCTCCAAAGGTAGTGCACTTGCTTAAGGAGGTCAGAATAATGGGATTTGCACATCTTCTTTTCATCTAGTGGTTTTCAAACTCTTTGACCCAGACCTACAGTAGCTTTTAGAATCAGACTTCCAGGTTTGCTTACTGCCTCTGGAATTTACCATCACTATGTCCTCGGGAAAGTGTTTAACTCCTTGATTTCCTCCTCTGAAAAATGAGGATGATAATAAGATCTGTCTTAGGGATATGAAAATTAACTGAGTTACTATACATAAAGCTCTTAGAACGATGTTGGGCACCATATCAGTGTCAGTCATTATACTATTACTGACATGTATAGGTGAAACTAGCACTTGAAATAATACACATATTGCATACAATTTAAAAAATTATTGTTATAAAACTTTACATTGATTTCACAATCCCAAATGGGGCCTTCACCTTCAATTTGAAAAAAAAAAAACAGTGTTTATCATTTTCATTCTTTTTATGCATGCAGTTGTTAATGTTTGATGAAACCATTGACTTTGGGAGCCTACTCAGAATGGGAAAGTTTCTGTAAAGCTTCAAGCAGAAAAGCAGAAGGAATCAATAAGAATAAACATTCCAGTGTCAAAAACAAATCTAAATGAGACAAGGAGAGACTTTATTTAGAAGAAAAACAAATATAATAGGGAGAATGCTTTGAATTTAGGAACCACAAGAGTTTCAAATCAAACAGAAAAAGACTTTTCTTTTTAGGGTAAGAAGGCATAAGCAAAAATTAACAGAAACTTTTAAGGAAAGTTGGGCAAGTGAGGAGAAAGACCTGTGGGAAATGTCTTCAGGAAATGTCTCACCGTGGCTTGGAGGCAGAGTCCAGGGTAGGGGCTGCAGGGAGGTGAGAGGCTACTAAGAAATCAGCTATTGTGAACACTTGGTTCCAAGCCTCCCTAACTTACTTCAAGAATTTGTTGAATACAAAGTTGCTATGCTATCCATTCCCTAATAGACTTGAAACCTGACTTTTCTCTGTCACTTCCCTGCAATGCAAATGAGTGTCCAGCTTCTTATAGAGGGCCCTGCCACCTCTTGGGACCAATAAGTAGTGAGCTGGGTACAACTTCAGAAGCTTCTTCCTTAAGAATCATCAGAATAAGGAAATAATCTTTTTCTCTCGCTTTAATTATAATAATGTTAACATTGGCTAAGTAATCTCCATGAAAGGCTGAGAAATGGCCCCAAAAGATATCAGATCCTAATCCTTGGAATCTGTAAATATTACCCCATATGGAGACAGGGATCTTTGCAGATGTGATTAAGGATTTTAAGGTGGGGAAATTATTCTGGATTGTCTGGGTGGGTCCTAAATGCAATTACAAACATCCTTATAAAAAAAAGAGGCAGAGGAATATTGTACACCTAGAAAAGGAGGAGGCGATGTGTCCCTGGTGGCAGAGGTCAGAGTGATGTATCCACAAGCCAAGGAATGCTGGCAGCCACAAGAAGTTGAGAGAGGCAATCAGCGAGTTCTCCCCTAGAGCATCCAGAGGGAGCACAGTCCTGCCAATAACTTTATTTTGATCAGTGGTACCGATTTTGGATTTCTGGTCTCTAGAACGGTAAGAGAATAAATTTCTATTGTTTTAAGCCACCAATTTGTGGTAATTCATTACAGCAGCCACAGGAAACAAAAAAACTTTTTGTGTGGGCATGGTTCCAGTCATTATTTTATTTCATTAAAACAAAAAAACGTAGCTACTATTATTATACTTCCTTTAGAAATGAAGAAACTGAGGCATAGAAATCTTAAAAAAAAACTTGCTGAAGTCCCACCAACAGGAAGCGAGCTGAGATTTGAGGCCAGGCATTCTGAGTCAAGCACAGGGTCGTGACTTATGCCTTTGCCAAGGGCTCTACCCAAGGACAGAGGAGTCACGTGCTGCACGTGCTATGGAGAAGTGCTTGCACTGGGACATCCTCAGGGAGAGCCAGGCACCTACTGCTCCCTACTGAGAGGTTTCTATGCATGATACCTTCCCTATAACACCCGCTGGCTGGTCTGGACTTTCTGTCTCACATCTTACTTGCACATTCCTTCTCCTGAGCCTGAGTCCTTTTTCCCATCTCCCTAGCCTCATGAAATCACTCTATACCATTCCACACAGAATTGGTCACTCCTGGCCCCGTACACCTTTAAAAAGGTGTACAGACCTCAATTATAACTGTGACACATGACATTGTCATCGGCAGTCTCTGTAAGTCAGCCCCACCTGGCTGGGGGCTCCGCTGTGCTTTTCATATTCACATTTGCCTCTATAGTGCCCGGCACAATGCCTGACAAATACCTGGCACTCCATCAGCACTTGACCGTGAAAGGCTGAAGGTGTGCACAGAACGATGACGGCTGAACCTTCACACTGATAGTGAGAAATCACTCAGTAATGTTTTCTCTTTAGCTCATTCTCCACACTTCTTTCCTGCCATTCTTCTTCACAGAGCCTTTACCTGCAGACTGGAAAGTTTAAGACAAAATATATTTTCAGAAATTCTCACTTTAGAGAAAAAATGTTCCATGCTAATCTCTCTTTTTCACTTTTTAACCATTTCCAATATTAAAGTAGAATTTCATTCTCTAAGATGCTGTACTTTTGATTTGGGCAAACCTTTCTTACCTCCTTTAAACAAACCACTGTTCACTGTCAATCTCACAATGGACAAGCGCCACCCCACCCCCTTACCCCCAGGGACTGGGTCAACTGTGGGACTCCTGCAGGGCATTTCCTCACGGAGATATCCTCCCTTCAAGGTTAGGATAATCTTCTCAGTTTAACACCACAAATCCAGCCTCAGCTAGCAACCTAGACAACTAAGGGACTGAATTTTCTTTATAAACACTCTCTTCCTTTATCTACTTTAGGATACCACTTAAGCCAACAATCCCTAACAACTAGAGCAAATCACTTCCTCAGAGCTTCCTATCACAGTCATTATCATTTCAAAGACCTCAGTAAAAACTTTAATTCCTCAAATTCCCTCATTTGTTATGGATATAATTAGGGTAAATGAACAAATATTTGCATTTTTGTTAATTATTTTTTCATAAAATTACTGAGGCATGGAAACAGTGCATTTCGCATCAACTCATTAACAGGAGTAAGAATATATAGCTAATGATTTGGCACTAGGCTCTCATAGAGCTCTATTTCAGCCAAACCATCAAACTGCTCTTTTGGATACAGCAACACTTACTTTATAACTTAGATATCAGAGACTATCTGAATTGAAATCAGTAAACTTTGAAGGGGCCAAAGGGGGTTTTAACAAATTTAATAATATCAGCTTTATGTTCCATGATCCCATTGTGCAAAGATAATTAAAGTAAATAAAATACACTAAATTCTGATTGTATCTCAGGGGCTAGGCTGAGCCCTTGATGTGTATTATGTCATTTGCTCATCACAATTATTCTATGAATTATATTTTAAGTCATTAATCATTTGAGAATATAATTGATTCACTCATCTACACCACAAATTTGTATTGTACACAAACTGCCTTCTCCGTGTGGCTGCTGCATGCTACAGTGGAAGGACACGCTGGTGTATAAGGCAGAGTTCACGCTAAACATGCAGGGTTACTTTCTACTTTGAAATTTTCATATGTAGTCATCATATAGATTTGTAGGAAATCCAATGTGAATTTAGTGGACTGTAATTTAAAATTATAGGGATGGCCTTCTGGGTGGACAGAACCGTCTGAATTATAGAAATTGGTAGTAACTCTCAGGAAGGCAGAAGAACTAATGATTTACCTATGAAGATTTTTCTGTGGCTTCTAATTCTGCTCTGCTACTTACCAGCTAAATAATACTGGAGAAATTTCTTAAGCTTAAAATTTAAGTTTCCTTGTAAAATATGGACAACAATAATACCTACATTGTAGTGTTATTGTAAGGTTTAAACGAAATATGGTATGCCAATACGTACACACAAAGCCCAGCACATAGTAAGTGCTTAATAGTCAGTAGTTATTTATCATCATTAACATAAGCATTAATCTAAAAATAGAAAAAATTAAAAATTATTTACATATTATGCTGGCAGCCTCAAAAAAACTAGTCTTTATAGAGACACTGTATACCAGCTTCAGGAATGTTTTCTTTGAAAATGTACATATATTAGTAAAAAAGATAAGCAGTGATTTGCATCTCAAACCACACATCAAAACAGATATCTGATGAAATGAGAAATAAATTTTAAAATGAAACCACTGTACTATTAGTAGGAAAAAAACTTGAAACCTGTTTAGATAAAAGATAAAACAAAATATTCACTGCACAAAAATTAAACATACATGTAGATAAAAAGAAAATGAGAAGAAAACAGCAAACACATTTGATGGAGAAAAGTATAAAGTATAAAAGCACTGAGGTTGACTAGTATTCAATATATTTGATCTATTGATTTAAAAAGATATATACAATAAAAGGAATGTTCAGTGTGGGAAAAGGTGTGGCACTGGAGGAAATAAATATAAAACAAATTGCTACCTGGTAATTTTAACCCAACCATATTGAGAATTACATTCCACTAAAAAAGTTAGATATTGTAAGATTGGATAAAGAAGCAGGATTCATGTATGCTGTCTACAAGCAACCTATTTGAAGTATAAAGATGCATAAAAGCTAAAAGTAAACTAGCCATAAGTAAGCTGGACTAGCAATATCAATATCCAACAAAATAGGCTTTAGAAAAAGATATTATTAGGAATAAAGAAGGGCATTTCATAATGTTAAAAAGGACAATTCATCTAACAGACATAAACTAGCAGAGCTTCAAAGCTCATAGTTCACAAATTAACAGAGGGGGAAAATAGAAAACCCTAGAATTATCACTGGAGACTTCTACACTTTCTCTCAGTAATTGATAGAACAAATCAACAGGGATGTAGAAGACCGCACCATGTACCATTCTGAATCATCAACATTCATAAGCTGCTCCACCAACGACTGAAGATCACAGGGCTCATTCACCAAGATAAACCATGTGCTAGGCTATAAAACAAGCCTCAATAAATTAAAGGGATTAAAATTATACAGAGTATTTTTTCTGTTCACAATGGAATTAAACTAGGAATCAGAAAGATAGCTGGAAAATTTGCAGTTGTATAGAAAATAAACAGCAAATATCTAAAAGCTAAAAGACGATATCACAAGGAAAAACTGCAAAATATATTGAACTGAATGGTAAGCACAACATATCAAAATTTATAGAATGTAACTGAAGTGATGCTTTCAGGGAAAATTAGAGATTTAAATTATTATTTCAAGAAAAGAAAAATCGATATTCTAAGTTTCCACCATATAAAGCTAGAAAAATGGAAAACAAATTGAACCTAAAGTTAAGAAAGGAATCATAAATACAATACAGAGTTCAAGAAAGTAGAAAATGGACAAACAATGGAGAAAACAATAAACTTAAAAACTGTTTCTTTGAAAATTTCAGTAAAATACATAATCCTCTAGCTAAATTGATCAAGTAAAAAGAGAGGTTGCACAAATTGTCAATAAAAAATAAAAGAGTAAATGCCACTATAGATCCTACTTACATTAAAATGGTAGTAGGGAAACATTATGAAAACATAATGCAAATAAATTAGGCAAACTCAGATGAACTGAATAAATTCACTGACATACACAAATAGCCAAAATGACTTAAAATATATAAGAAAATATGAATAGTCCAACATCAAGTAAACAAATTGCCTTTGTAATGAAAAACCTTCTGAACAAGAAAACTCCACTTTTAGATGACTTCACTGCTGAATTATATCAGATATTTAAGGGGAAAACAATACCAATCTTATACTTTAGAATATAGAACAAGCAAGAAGATTTGCTAACTCATTTTATAAGACCAGTGTTGCCCTGTTACAAAAATCAATCAGAAACATTAAAGAGAAAATAAAATGATAGGTGAACATGTCTTATGAACATAGATTTATAAAATTCCATAGCAAAACATCTACAAATCTAACAATATATCAAGGAATACTTTTGAAATTTAATCAATGCAATTTACTCTATTAATAGAATAAAAGGTAAAAACAACATAGTATAATATATAGAGCTATATAAAAATAAGCAAAACTCAAAATGCATTCTTAACTAAAATTATTCAACAAGAATAAGAGTAAAGAACTTCCTCAGCTTAACAAAAGGCTTCTAAGGAAAACCTTCAACTGTCATCACACTAATGGTGAGAAACTAAATTGTTTTCCCCTAATATTGGGGAAAATTTAATAAAAGAATGCCCACTCTTGCCAATGCTTTTATTTTCTAACATTTTACTCGCATTTCTAGCAAGTGCAATAAGGCAAGAAAAAATAAAAAATAAAGGCACAGATTGGGAAGAAAGGAGTAAAGCTGTTCTTATTCACAGAAGATGTTGTTACATATATAGACAATCTTAAGGAATCTTCAAAGGTTACTAAAACAAATAAGTAAGTTTAGCGAGATCACAAGATATGAAGTCAATACACAAAATTCAATTACATTTGAAAATCTTATATACTAGTGTCCTAGTTTGCTAGCTGCTTGACTGCAATATACCAAAACTGGAACAGCTTTTCAAAAGGGGAATTTATTATGTTGCTAGTTTACAGTTCTAAGTCCATGAAAATGTCCCAATTAAAGCAAGGCTATAAAAATGTAAATTAAGGCACCAACAAGAGATTACCTTCACTCAAGAAAGGCCGATGAAGTTCAAGGTTTCTCCCTCAGCTAGAAAGGCACATGGTGAATATCTGCTCGCTTTCTCTCCAGGCTTCTTCTTTTTTGAAACTCCCCGGGGAGGGGCATTTCCTTCTTCATCTCCAAAGGTCTCTGGCTGCGTAGACTCTGGTAGTTCTTATGGCTCTGGTGGCTCTCTCCAAAACGTTTCCTCTTTTAAAGGATCCCACTGAACTAATTAAAACCCACCTGGAAAGGGCGGAGTCACATCTCCCTCTAATTCAAGGTTAATACCCATAATTGGGCAAGTCAGATCTCCATGGAGATAATCTAATCAAGTCCCCACCATACAGAGCTGAATAGGGTTTAAAATAAACTGCTGCCTCTACAAAATTGGATTAGAATTAAGCCATGGCCTTTCTAGGGCACGTAATCCCTTCAAACCAGCACAGTTAGCAACGTACAATAGCAAACTGACATAAAAATTTACATACAAACTATACGGACATGTATTAAGTATGCACTTGGATATATACTATTGCATAAGGTACATAATTTACAATAGTGTCAAAACATAAAATACATATAAATTGAACAAAATATATTCAAATCTGCGCACTGAAAACTGCAAATCAGCACTCACAGAAATGACAGAACACCGAAATAATGAAGAAATATCTACTATTGAAGGTCAGAAGAATGCCAGGAAGATGACAATTGTCCAAAAATTGATCTGTAGATTTAATGCAATCCCAGTTAAAACCCCAGAATGGTGTTTTTTGGCAGGAGTTGACAACTTGATTCTAAAACATATAGGAAAATGCAAAGGAACTAGATCAGCCAAAACAATTTTGTAAAAGAAAAAAAAAATTGGAGGACCTTCACTACCTAATTTTATGACATACATAAAGCTACACTAATCAAGAAAGTATGATATTTAAATAAAAATGGAGGTATTGGTCAATTTAACAGAATAGATTTCCAAATCAAAACAACTTGTATATGGTCAGTTGGTTTTTGGCAAAGATTAGAGGTAATCGATGGAAAAAGACAATCTTTTCAACAAATACTATTAGAACAGCTGGATGTCTATATGGAAAAAAAATCTTGGTCTTTACCTTATATAGTACATAAATAATAAAATAACATGTATTATACACCTAAAACTAAAAACCCAAAGAAGAAGATATAAGATAAAATCTTTGTAGGGATGTGTATTTAAAATATATAAAGAACTCTTGCAACTCAAAAATGAGAAAAGAAGCACTCCAATGAAAATGAGCAATAGACTTGAGCAGAACAGACACTTCACCATTCATATCAAATTGCCAATAAACACTTGGAAGTTTACTCAACATCATTATTCATCTTGTAAATGCAAAATAAAACTACAAGAAGTTACCATATCCATGCAGTAGAATGAATAAATGATAATATCAATGTGGTGGCAACTATGTGGAAGAACTAAACCTTTATACATTGATTGCTCTTGGAAGTTTAAAAGGCGCAATCATTTTGGAAACATTTTGGTTCTTTCTTAAGCTTTTAAACACACATGAAACTCACGACCCAGCAATTTCACTCTTAGGTATTTATCCAAGAAAAATGACAATATATTCTCCCCAACATTGAATATGCATGCATATTAAAAGAAGCCTTATTCACAATAGCCAAAACCTGGAAATAATCAAAATGTCCACCAACAAGTGAATGGATACTCAAATAGGCCATATCTATATCTTCTACATATCTATATTATACCATACAGTGGAATATTATGAAACAATAAAAGGTAATAAACTGCTGATTCAATGCTATAAAACAAATATGAAAACATTATGCTGATTAGAAGAAATAGGTACAAAAGAGTATAGGCTGTGTGATTCCACTTATACAATTCTTCCAAAGAACAAGTGTAATATAAATGAAGAAAACTGAACAATAGTTACCTGAACACAGAGACAGGATATGAAGTATTAACTGGTGAGAAACAAATGGGACATTTTTAGGATGATGGAAATTTTCTGTATCTCAACTTTAATTGCGACTTCAAACTTTCATATATTTGTTAAAATTCATTAAACTGCATACTTAAAATGCATTTTATTGCCTGTGAATTGTACCACAATATGGTTGATTAAAAACAATAATTCATCTACATTTTTAGCATCTCCCCAGAGTTCTGGGAAGTGGTGTACCTGTGTGAGTATACACACACATATCTATGATATAATAAAGAAGACCAAATACTAAGTTGATAGATTTAGAAACTTGATATTATACACTTAGACCTTGATATAATAAAAGTCGAATACTAAGATGATGCATTTATAAACCATACATGTGGGGAAAAGATCCTTTTATTGGTAAATTCATGCCAACCAGTCACGTAAGGATATAAATTTGGACTTTAGATTCCTAGTGGCCAGAATAAATGAGAACATGATCAGCTGCAACATGAGATTTTACAGTAACTTAATGATAACAACTTTTAATAATTATATGAATTTATTTTAAATAAGCTTAAATAGTGTTCCAGAAAACATGCAATGTCAAAGTAAACCAGACTTCGAAGTTTGAAACTTGGATTAAAATTTTTATTCTCTAATCTTTTGTATAGAATGTATCCCCTACTGACACAGTTAGGGAAACTTCTAAACAGTTAAAAGGTAAACAGTTTTAACTCTTCCTGAGCATGCTGCCCTTGACCTGGTAATGAACGGTCCAGATTGCAGAGAGGAGGTGCTATGTGCATGTGTTTGTACTTTTTCATTTCTCACCATTTTCGGGTTGGGTTTTACTATGCTTTGTTCCTAAATCCTTGATTTTATTTTCTCCACAAACATTGGCACTGAGAAAGAAGTATACATGATACTAGGAAATATAAAAGTACATATGGTGGAGAAACAGAAAGGAAGGACAAAAAAGGGTAATATTATGTCCCCAAAGACCATATTGCCCTTCAGGGTAAACAAGACTTCTTGCCTTTTCCAATAAGCAAAAACCACAATATCATAAATCCACTATATAAAGTATTTTTGCTTGCTGGACAAGGGCCAACCATTGTCCCTGGCTAATATTTAAATATCAGTACATATGGATTTTGATGTTTTTTCTATAACTTTTGCCAAATGTCTTCTACTAGCCCAGGATCTGTGATGAAGCCTATACCTGAATAGAGAGAATTTAAGGATCCTTAGTTCAGTTGGCTAGATGACTCAGCATCAAATCCTATATTAACTTTGTTTTCCACTTCAGAACCCAGATTTTATATCCCAATTGCTGGAACCAAGTCTTTGTCACTGTTTCTGTCTCTGAAACTTGATAAACTGCACCAAATTCAGCACTTCTAAGCCTGATAAACTGCATAGTTTATACTATTTCTCCCAAGAATCACAGTCTTGTGCCATTGCTCTCTATTGCTAAATCACTCTGGTGCTGTCGCCTTTCTACATCTTGGCAGATTACCTACACCCAGTTTGTTTTACCTTTATGGTCCTGCCCCAACCTGGACTCTCACTTATCACCAAACTCTCATCTCCAGAGACCAAATTTTGCTGGCCTACCTCAGTGGTTCTCATTCATCATTGCTCAAACCAAAACTCGAGGGCTTCATTCTCTGACAATAATAAGAATATCTTGGAGAGGGGCCTAAGTATTTGTATTTTTAAAAATTCTCCAGTGATTCTGAAATTCAACTAGGGATAAGAAGGCTGGGAATAAGGCAAATGAGAGTAAGGCAAACGAGGGCACAAAATGTAAGGGGGCTCCAGAAAACTCAGTAATCAAGACACTATCTTATGTCTTAATGCAGCATTTTCTTCAAAATTAAAATTAATGCAAAATAATTCAGAGTAAACAAAATATCGGTATTTTAAGTAAAGACATGATTAGTACAATACCCTGAGAAGTCATATTGGAGACAGAAGCAAAAGGAAAAAATCACTGCTATTGATCTTGTCCTTATTTAAAATTTTGTTATTTTGTTCTTAGTAGACATTTTCCATTGACTTTCACTTATAAAACTATTTCAGTAAAATATTATCTTGATTACTGAGTTTCGGGTGCCCCCTTAAATTTTGCACTCCTATCACCATAATTCAAGTCTTGCAAACTACTGACCTGTAAACTACTAGCTGGATGCTCTACAACATCACCACCTCTGCCTGACTTCAGTGCCATTTGACTAGTTAGTATGCATATTCTCTAGGTTCCAAGCTTTCCTGATCCAATATACCCGGTTCCACCACTTGCAAAACTCCAGTTATGATAGCACAAGTGAGAGAGTGGAACAAGTCATAAGAAAGGGAGTAAGTCAATTGCTTTTGTCCAGCATCCCAATCTCTTTCCTAGGTCTAAGCCTAGAAAAATACCTATCCTCACAATATGTAGGAGGCTAAGCAGGTATGTACATTTTTTAAAACTCTATCTAGGTGATTCCAATTCATAGCTGCTTCCCACAACCTCCATCAGAACCATTGAGCCACATTGCAGAATACTGAGTAACTCAGTGTGGCTCACAAACTAGCAACATCAGCATCACCTGGGAGCTTGTAAGAAAGGCATATACACTTGGGCCCCACTCTAGATCTATGAAAATAGCAATTTGGGTTGCTGAGTGAGGCAGCAATTTGGGTTTAACAAGCTCTCTAGGTAATTCAGATGCATGCTCAAGTTTGAGAAATGCTACTAGTGAAAATAATCACCTACTAATGGGTTTGTGATGACTTTCTAGGGTCATCTGTTTCCTAGATAGTGAAGAACATCTCTAGAGATCAGGGTAAAACTTGCCTCAATCCCTCTAGAGTAGATGCAGAGCAGATGCAGCAAGTGTGACAGCCATGTCAACCACTGTGTCCTGGGACAAGTGGATGGTTTCCTAGGGTAATATGGAAAGGGAAAGCCAGATACAGATACAGAGAGACTTAGAAATGTCAGGGGTGGTGAGCAGAATGCTAAACCTTTCCTCAAGTTCCATTCCCAGGGCAAATCTGAGGCCAGACAAAAATGGGGAAATGTTAAGGTCAGGAGTTCAAAGACATTCTTACAGAAAACATTCTATGTAGGCTGATGCTCATTTGTATTGATGCTGGCCAAGTGGTAGAATAGAAGGCCTTAAAAGGATAAGGTCAGATAAAGCAGAGCTAGACTAAAAGCGAGCGTGGGACATGTGTGTGATGATTTGGGTTTGCCATCTACACTGCTGTGGCCCTGACTTACCCGTCCTTTTTTGAAACGAATACCAGAGGATTGTTATCAAAGGATGTGCTTCTCTGTAGTCAGAAGAATTCAAAAGATGTAAAGGCAATAGTTGATTAAAATTTACAATATTATTGTGAGTAAACATTCTCAACACAAATGTAAGATTAATTCCAATTTTACACTATTTTTGTGCAGTTCCTTGCATACGTAGAACATTAATTAGATATTACCTAATGGTGGTTTAGTTGTAGTATTTTTAAAAAGCCTACCCTATAAAAAAAAACACAGTGACTTTGAAAATATTGCAAAGAGCATGATATTGATTGAACAGAGACAGGACGATGATTGGCAGGCAAGTCTGAGATGGTAAAGTTAGAGGTTTGGACTCTTCCCAGAGTTAAGAAGAGAATGAATCAAGAGAGAGGCGGGGGGAGAAGAAAGACAACATGCTCCAAAAGGGAGAACTCCTCATTGGAAAACCTGCCTGGTAGTCATTAGATGGTTGTCACATCACCAGCACAAACTCCTCACAAACTAAACAGAATCAGAAAATTGCTACCTGGTCTTGTAAATCCTCATTGTTTTACACAACTGGGCCTTGTATGTCTTATTACTTCTAATCAGAATGTCTTCACTCTTCCCACTTCCCAAAAGAAAGCTTCCTTTTTTTCAAGACTGTTCTCAAATGTTACTTTGCCTCTGAAGCCCTCTCTGACCCTGCAGTTTCCTACCCCCCACCACGCACAAATACTTTTCTCTTAATAAGCCACATCCCCTGAACAAATGTTTTAGTGCACAGCTTAACGGAATGCTTTTAAGTCTGCTTCCTCTCAATAGACCATGACCTGCTTAAAGGTTGGACCAAAGTTTATGTACTAGTGTCCTGGTACATAGTAGGAGTTGCAAATTGCATTGGTTGCTCCCCTTCATTTTCTCCCAGGAATTTGGATGTGATGAAGGTGTCAAAGCTCAAATGACTATGGAGGTCAGATATGTATGATTACTGAAAGAAGCTTTGTTTGACAGCTAGGAGGGAGGTAGTGTCAATGAGGAGAAAAGGAAAGGGCATGTCCTACATTGAGGGTCAACCATACAGCATCAGATAATTATTTCTATAGGAATGTGGGGTCATGATTGCTGGAACTTTCTCTTTTTATGAGGAGGTGGAAATTCAGATTGAATATACAACTTCTCAATTTTGAAAGATAGACAATAATCAAATTATTTTAAATCATGCTTCTGCTTACCTTGTACTGGCCAAATAACACATCTTAAGGTTGATTCTGGCTCAAGGATGATTAATTTGTAACCATAGGCATTTTAGAAGGGGAAAAGAGGCTCACAGAGCCCTTGCAGGTGCAAAGGATGGAATTCACTCAGTTCAGTCCAGAACTTCATCTTCATCTCACTGTTATCTAGTCTTAAACATAGTTTTTTTATCTCTATGGTTCTGTTCATTTAAACCCGTCCTTCTATTTAACCTTCTGCTCTTCTGGAAGGAAAGCGTCTGAACTTATTGAAACAGAGAGTCAACCATTCTTAATTTTGTTTTATTTTGTTCACTGTTAGTATATGAAGAAGGGAGTCATGTTTTCTGAGCTTCCAGGGGAAAAAATAGTGTATATATATATATATTTACCACATCTACATAAGAGAATAAAAATCAAGCTGAAAACCACTATTCTAAGAAAGATGTGTCTATAAAACTCAGTTTCAGAGATGTGTTACCACAGTTACATTGGACTACATTTCACCTAGATTTTTCCACCTATAAATAAACTGAATTAAGATGTTGCTGGGAGGTACATACAGTGGGTTGTCCAGAGGATGAATGAAGAGGGAAAAGATAAGGAGAGCAGTTGGAAAGAGTCTGCTAAATGTTTCAGAGCCAGAGTTGAAAAATAAACTTAACAGTTCATATGTATGCTTAAATCAATGTTCTTAGTTCAAATAGTCTTTTTTTCCTTTTAATAATTTTTATAAGCCTCAGAAGATTATAGTTGAAATGGTTTAAAATCAATTTTAATTCATTTTCCATTCATATAAGAAGAGAGCCAATTTTACTGATTCACTGAAGAAATAGTCTAAGGACTTTTTTCAGAGGAGATAGTATTTGATTTTAGCTCAGACAGATTTCAGGATTCAAGGGCTGTACCTGGACTGAGAAGGATTTGCTACCCAGAAAGTCCTATCAAACAGGGAGTGGACATATGTCTCAGAGCTGTTCGGGTACTGGAGTTTCTACAGAATTGCTCAGACTTGAGCAACTACAAAACCAATTGCTTCTGAACTCTTTGCTTCTGATTTCAGCCTTTCAGATTGAGGACGGTCTCATCAGCACATTAAAAGTAAATCCTTCGAGTGAAGAAGCCTGTGAATCAGTGAGGGCTGACTGACATTTGTGAGCGTGAGTGTGTCTGAGTATGTGTGCTGTGTGTGTGTGTGTGTGTGTGTGTGTGTGTGAGTGCTCCTGTCTTCTCATTAGCGGACGATCTATGATTTGACAGCCTCACTGCTGCTGCGCCTGCTGCTGCTTCTGCTGCAGCTGTATGGTCTGTCATTAGTTGAAAAGGGCTGCGAGGGCTTAGAGGAACTGCAGTCCTGAAGGCTGAGCACTACTAAGTGGTCGCCCTGTCAAATAAAGTAGATGAGATTTTTTGCAGGATTGGAAACTTGGACCCATTAGCATTTCGTCCACCCAGAAAAACAGCCAGCACTACGGAGGACAAGGTAAGAGAAGAAATTGGTCTCTATTGGATATGGAAAGCAGGGGGGTAGGGGGACATGTGGGCTCAGAGGCTTGCTATTTTATAGCAAAGGGACCTCACGCTCTGAGATCAAAGAGGGCAAAGCTAAATGCTAAATTCCTACTGAGATTGATCATTGAGCTCTTGGCTTTTTCTCCCTGGTAACCTTTTCTTTTCCATTCCATTTTCCCCAAGCATCTGAGAGGTCTTTCTGTTTATGTGTTTCTTAGGTGGCAGATATTGTTTAGGTTTTTTTTCCCATTGGGAACTCTTTCAAAACAGGGATCTTTTTATGTTCCTCGTTTCTTAATCACTTTTCTCTAGTAAGAGAGGAAAGCTTTATAACTGTAAGCTAGTCAAAATAGGTGCTCCATCCTTCACTAGAGCTTCAATATAAAAGGAGTTTTCAGGAGTGCATCTCAGCCCTGTAAATGTAGGAAAATGGGAGGGGAAAGGAGAGGAAGCCAGAGTTACCAGGGGAAAGTGAGTGTGACTTGGTCTGAAATAGTGACATTGTGAATGAATATGCACTCCAACTTTTCACAGGGCACTAGAACCACTGGAATAAAGGCAGGGCATTGGAAAGGAGATGTTTTGAGAACCTTAAGTGTTTCAGAGAAACTTCAAGCCACTAAAGATGGAAAACGAGACCATAAGCGAACTGAACCGAACCCAGCTTCAGCCGCGAGCAGTGGTGGCCCTAGAATACCAAGTGGTCACCATCTTACTTGTGCTCGTTATTTGTGGTTTGGGCATCGTAGGCAACATCATGGTGGTCCTGGTGGTCATGAGAACCAAGCACATGAGGACCCCCACAAACTGCTACCTGGTGAGTCTGGCAGTAGCCGATCTTATGGTCCTGGTGGCCGCAGGCCTCCCCAACATCACAGACAGTATCTACGGCTCCTGGGTTTATGGCTATGTTGGATGCCTCTGCATTACTTACCTGCAGTACTTGGGCATTAATGCATCCTCTTGCTCGATAACAGCCTTTACCATCGAGAGGTACATAGCAATCTGCCATCCCATCAAAGCCCAGTTTCTCTGCACATTTTCCAGAGCCAAAAAGATCATCATCTTTGTCTGGGCTTTCACATCCATTTACTGTATGCTCTGGTTCTTCCTGCTGGATCTCAATATCCTCACCTACAAAGATGCTATTGTGGTCTACTGTGGCTACAAGGTCTCCAGGAATTACTACTCACCTATTTACCTAATGGACTTCGGTGTCTTTTATGTTATGCCAATGATCCTAGCCACTGTCCTCTATGGACTCATAGCTAGAATCCTCTTCTTAAATCCCATTCCTTCAGATCCTAAAGAAAACTCTAAGGCCTGGAAGCATGACTCAACCAATCACAACAAGAACTTGAACTCCAAGACCTCGAATAGATGTTTCAACAGCACAGTATCTTCAAGGAAGCAGGTAAGCAAATCTGAATCTCCAAGACAAGAGAGGAAATGTGGGATGGATTTCCTTGTAAGGTGTGCTCAACTTTGTCCTACTTAGCTGATGGTGAAGCCGAAGTACAAATGCTTCACCCTATAAACTTCTGCTTTACATATTAAATCCATCTCTAAAGCAACCGAAGAGGGGGAAAGTTTTGATCTCACATTAGCAGGTGCTATCAATTAAGATAGAAGGAAATATAAATAGAAACTCTAGAAATCCACCTTTGAAATATTTATGCCTCTCTGGGAAATGTTATCAAAATATTTAGAACATTTCTGGCTTCTGTGGGGAGCAGCTATTTATTTTTAAGATTCTTATTGTACAACAAAGAATTGACAAGATAATTTGAGAAAAAAGAGTCAAAACAATAATGAAACTTGTCTGGCTGTTCTATAGTTGCTCACAACTCAGACACATAACAGACAGATGTTCCTGGGCTTATTTTTGTGAATCTTAGTGGGGAAAGATTCTACCACCCTTTCCTCCTTTCATCCCTTCAACTCCCTACAAGTTGCCCCAGCATGCAGGAGCTGAAAATGTACTTTGCTTAGGAAATTTTCTAATAAAAGTTCGACGCCAAGCTCTATTTGATATAATGATAGGTTTTTTTCAAAATATGTTTTTCCTGATAAGCATAACTAAAAATTCCTTCATGCTTTCAGATCACCTGATACACAGTTGAATAGTGGTTTTGCTAGTGAATAAAGTGCAACTTTATTACAATAGGTATGCTTCTAAAACAATATAGGATTTAAATACTTTTATATCATATACACATCTATCTATTTTACACAGTTGTTCTAAATTATATATGTACTTAATTTTCAGGTCCTTCTCCTTCTCTGCTAAGTACAATAAACACATGGTAAACATTTATTCTCATAGTTGTGAAAGCAAACCTAAACTCAACAATACAGCTTTTTTCAAATAGGTGGAATTTTCTTTTTTTTTTTTTGTATTGATAGTACTGATGGATCATCAATGCTATCACTTCCTAAATTCTAGGCATGAAGAGTATGGGCTCACAGTAAAATAAGGCACTAATAAATGTAGATGTTTTAGATATCTATGGAATGAATAATAAACTCTAACTAAACAGGAATATATACAGCATTTAGAATGTTATTTTGATACTTGATTTATGTAACAATTATTATTTAAAATAACTAGATGATAGAAAAGGAATACCTGGGTAGCTATTGTCAACTCTTAGATTTCAACCACTTAGTGTCTAGTAGTGCTTCCTCATTTAAGGCACCCTTGGCCATCTATTACCCCAAACTTGATTTATACAAATTTAAAGAGATCTGCTGATCATCTGCCAAGACAAACATCAGCAAATACAATAAGAGAATAAAGAATGTGTGCATCTCAATTAGAGACCAAATGTGGGTTAATGTCTACAGCAAGGAAGGTCAGTGAGTGAATTCATTCCTTAGCCTCAAATTCATGTTCTTGTTATAAATTCTAAAAAACAAAATCATTTGTCTGGCATTAGTCCTTTCCTTCAATTGCAGTCATTTGTACCTATCAGCATTAATAATGTATTTTAAATAGCTAATTATGTTATATGTTCACACTCTTATTCTAAAGCCCATATGGACAGGCTGCCTTAGAAAGATTGTGTGGTAGAACAAAGAGCCAAAGATTTGACCCCAAACAACCCTGAGTGTAAATCTCAAGGTCTCAGTCAAGCTGAATGATCTTAGATAAGTTGTACTCTCTAAGCCCCACTTTCTTCATCTATAAAAGGGAAGTTAGTGTGAAAAAAAACCTCTTATGAAAGACACCTGAAAATGGAGTGGTGTTAACGTCTTACTGTCAGTTAGCCTCTTTCTTATTTTTTAACATGTTGGAAACTGTAAGGGAAGTGCAAATTTGTTCTTAAAGATATACATTCATGATTTAAACAAAGACTATTTGTCTAACTAATGAATATATGATGTGGTAACTTCTCTAGGAACTTTTTAATAATTAGGGCACTTGGAAATGTATTCAGAAGATCTGGAATTGTCACAATAATATCGCTGTCGGTTAGTATCCGAGGATGCTAAGTGTCCCACAATGTACAAGACAGATATGCGCAGTAAAGGAGCACCTCTGACAAATGTCAAAAAATGATCATAAATGGAAAGGGAGTTTAGAGAAAAGAGAACTTGTAGGACTAGAGGGGTCAGAGAAGGCTTCATAGAAGAGGTGACATTTAAGGAGGCTCTTGAAGGTTTATTTGCAGAGTGAAAGTCAAGAGGGAAGTAACTCTGCACAGAAAGGACCAGACATTGTCTGGAATGAAAATGGTATGGGTGTAGGAGGGGGCAAGGAGGCGCACAGAGGATAGTTTTCCTGTGATAGAGTGACTTAGGGGACTAAAATGAATGACGTATTTTGGGCAGCAGTAAAAGTAAGATTGAATTGGATGGAAGTATGAGTGTGTATGTGTGTGTGAGAGAGATAAGAGGAGAGGGAAGAGGGAAGAGGATTGTGGAGGATCCTGAGGTAGAGTAAGAGTTTGAACTTAATACAGAGGCAGCAAAGAATATGGGGGTAGTGAGCAGGAAGCAGTGATGATGAAAGTGTTGGGGTGTGTTTTGGACTGAGTAACTTAGCAGCTGTGGACCAGTAGATTTGAAGGGCCAGAGACTCGTAGCAGAAGGAGCACTTTTGAGGTTGTTGCTAGTGATCCAGGCGTGAGGTGGCAAGGTCTTCTATCAGCAGAATTTAAAGTAAGTTGTAAACCAGAGAAATGTTTTAAAGAAAGGGTGAGAGGTGAAAATATTGAATACGGAGGATAAGAAAGGGGAATAATTAACTACAGCAGCAGGGTTCTGAGTCTGAAAGAATGATAGAGCCCCTACCAAATGGGAATGAGGCTGCCAAAGAGACCCAGTTTTATCTAGAATCAGGAACTTTGCTCTGGCTTTTTCTTCGTCTGAAATGGTTCTGTTCTCAAACCATGGAAAAGTTCAAACCTCTACCTCCTACAATTCGAGGAATTTTATTTCAAAATTTTCTCTGCCTCTTTTGTTCCTTCAGACAAGATAAATTTACATTTTAATAAATACACTGGATCAGGTTTTCTTTCTCAAGTTATCAAAGCCAAATGTGCATGGCTTAAAAGACCTGCATTTAAAAGGATTAAAGAGTTTTTGTATGTGACAGATGAGAGGTATTTTGTTTTTCTCCAACTTATATCCCCTATGCATAAAATCCAGGCCAGAATCTTTGTTCCCTATTATTCAGAGATTCAATTATATTTTTGGAACCCGCCTACATATTTGGCAAATTCAATGAAATAAATGTCTCAAACTGATGGCTTGAAATTGAAGAGACAAAAGAATTCTCTGATTGACTAAATCTTTTGCTATACAATTGTTCATTTTGATATTGAGGAGATACAGTGTATCACATTGGTTTCATTTCAGCTCTATCTGTGCAATGTCATAACAGTCCCTCAGTTCCATCAGTTCCACACTGTATACCTAAAACCCCTCTATTATTGACTCTGCTATTTCTGTGGAATTGATTGGACACTTTGTCATTTTGGAGGCACAGTCATACCTGAACACCTTGGGAAAAGGTCTAGCTTATGGATAAATACATTGAATTTAAAGATTTACTTGAAAAATTATGTTGCATTCCACAGGATGCAGAGAAATGCAGAATATTTTATGAATCAGGCTACTGGTTTCATTTTCAGTTTGATCTGTCTATTTTCTCTTCTTATATATAACTTGTATGCTGGTTATAATAGTATAACTGGCAAGGGGAAGCAGGAAACACTGCCCAAAATAGGAGATTTAAGAGATTATGTCAAAATTTCATTATGAGTTTAATTTGACTAATCAGGCCTTAAAAATACCAAGCATCCCCCGTCTGTCTGCTTCAGCGTAGAATGCTCGCCTTCTATGAGGGACACATGGGTTTGATTTCTGGACCATGCACCACCCACTCCACCCCCCCCAAAAAAATACCAAGATCTCTTTATTTTCATAAATTTTTTAAAAGCCTTCTACCTTACTAAAAGAAATATTGGTAGCCAAAGAAATGAGAGCTAGCTTTCCTTTTTAAAGAAATACTTGATTTTTGTTGGTGCTATTGTTGTTGTCATTATTATAAAAGCAAGCAGTGCATTATGGAAAATACAGGAAAGTAGGAATAAGAAAAAATGTGCCACTTAACCCATCTCTCAAAGACCATGATAGTATCATTTTGTTATATTCCTTTTCCTATATTTCCTTTAATCTCTTTTACATAGTTACAATCGTAATATCTATGTATTTTGTATTCTGCTTTTTTACATAAAATGTTGAAATGTGTATTCTCAAAGTAAAAGCATAGAGTAAAAGAAAGTGGATGGAATTTTAAGTCAGTTTCTCTGAGCCTCAGTTTTCTCATCTATAAAATGGGAGTGGTGACTGTTACCTCATAGAGTTGTGAGAATAAAATAAAATGCATCAGACAAAATCAGCCTTTGCTGTCCTGCCAACCGTCCCTTAACTGCTGTTCTCTTTCATGGCAGCTCCACCTCCTCCCACAGTCCCCTCATTCTCTCTTAACCAATCCCCAGTGACACAATGTGCTCATGGACAATGGAGACATTCATATTAAGAAACGGCTTAAACATAACTTCTCTCTGCTCCCCTTGTCTCCCTCTAACTGCCACCTACAATGTCATTTACTTTTTATTTTCATTTTTCAAATCTTTTATTTGAAAACATTTTAAATGCATAGAAATATTGACAGAACATTCAAAAATGCCCCATGCCCCCTTATCTAGATTATCCAACTGTTAATATTTAACATCTTTTGCTCCAACCCCTCTTTTCTACATTGTATCCCATTATCATTAATGTTTTTCAGAACCACTTGGGAACACATGGCTTGACATGGTGCATACTCCTAAATACTCCTGTGTAATTTTCCCTACAACTATACTCCTACATAATGAAGGAACTGCTATTCAAGTCAGAAAACCAATGTTGATACAACAGTATTGCTCAATCCACAGACCACATTCACATTTCCCAAATGACCCCACAAATATCATTTTCCTTTCTGGTCCAGTATCTGCACAGAGAAAATGTACTAAATATAGAAGGCATTGTGGAATTAGAATATCAGTTGAACCTCCACCATAAAATATAAAAATTGTATAATCACATCTTATAATTTTCTAGCACTTTCATGTGACCATATCCAGCAGAATTCCCTTTATTTCAATCCACACTACTGATTTTGATGGTTTTTATTATTTTTTAACTCTAAAGAAATCTCAGAAGTAAAGCTTACCATATAGACATTTCCTTTACACAAATACGGGTTCAAGAAATATCAGCTAAACATTGTTGAGAAAGTAAAATTTTATCTTTATAGCTCTGGAAATTACACAGGTATTTATGCATTTTGCTATTACATGCAAACAGTTTAAGTAAGAGTTAAATGAAGTCTTACTTCTGCTTCCTCAAGTAAACATCATTTAATCATTCTAGGAGAATCATCATATTTTTTATTTAATTCATAATCTCTACATGAATTCTACATGAATCTACATATGTGGTAAAATTGTATAGAATTATACACACCTGAACTCATACTCACAAATGAGTGTGTAGGAAGTGGATAGACTGAGCATTGGCTGTATGGGTTGTATTAATGTTATTTTTCCAGTTCTGACATTGTATCACACCATTGGGTGCATGCGTGGTTCAGTGTTAGAACACTCGCCTTCCATGCAGGAGACGTGGGTTCCATTCCCGAACCATGTACCCCCCACCTCCCCCCAGAAAAGATGTTACCATTGCTGGAAACTAGGTGAAGGTTACACAGACTTCCTTGAACATTTTTAGACTTTTTCTGTGAATCTATAATTATTTCAAAATGAAAAATTAAGGGAAAAGCCCAAGGCTAATCTTTTGAGAGATGAATTTAAAAGTTAGAAATGAATCCCGAAGTTTCAGGAGAGAATTTTAAAGAAGTTTATCCATTAGTCCCAAAGTGGATCTAAGCACAAATATTTAATTTTAACCAATAATAATTCTCCATTTAATATTAGAGTATCACCATTTGGATGTTATTAATAAGTTGTGCTTTTTTCCCCCTGTGATAATAGTTTGTAATATGTACTCAAAAGAGAAAACATCTTAGCTATAAGGAGGCAGTCTTTTTCAGTATGTGATTTTTTTGTTCAGAAAATATCTTTGAGTTATTCTGGAGGAATTTTCATATCTGGATTCTTTGGGGTACAAAGACTCAGAAAACCCTCATCATATTTTTGGGGTCTTTGAAGGAGCAAAAAAGATGAACCAGGTGAATCCAAAGAAAAAATTTTAGTAAATGAGAGTATATGGAATTCATTACTTATACTGAAAAAAAAAATGTTTCTCATGTGTGTGTATAGAAAAATCTCCACTAGGTGCAAATTGGGGTCCAGCCATAGGAACATCCAAGACATCAACCTCTTAAAGGAGTGCTTTCTACTTCTCAAACTCATAGCCTAGAAACCCAGTTCTGGAGATACTTCAGCCTTCCGTTTTCAGTTAACGTTATTTGCAAACCCCGAGGTCCCATTCTTTGCTTGTTGCATGTCCACTTCCCAGGAATGGTGGCCGGAAGTGAAGCAAGTGGAGCTTAGGGCACATACTGAGTAGCTGAGTTTCTCAGAATGTTCTTTCCAATTCTGTGTGATGTTACCACACTGTATGTTCCTCAGATCATCAGAAATTATGAGATGGTTGTTTGCTGTGTCCACATCCAAGGTCTTTTCCCTTCCCTCAAGAAAGGCTGATGCAGTTCAAAGCCACTCGGTCAGCTGGGAAGTCGCATGGCTGGCGTCTGCTGGGGTCTTTTGGTTCTGGAGGCCTCTTTCAGCTGGGAAGACACATAGCGGCGTCTGCTAGCTTTCTTTTCTCATTTCGTAAGGCTTCCCTGGGGGCGCACCCTTCCACATCTCCAAAGGTCTCTGGCTGTATAGGTTCTGCCGACACCTGTCGTTTACTTTTTAAATAAGTCTTGAACAAAGAAAAATCTTTAAGACACAAAGGAAAGGAGGCATAAGGTGGAATGTCACACTGTACAGCTGGCTTTGGGAAGAATGAAGTCCCTTAAAATGTACAGAGAAAAGTGCAATGTTTGTCACTCAGTACACAGGTTGCAAGGTATTTGTGTTATTTTACTTTTATTGTTAGAGAACAGCTTTACAGTTTGTGATTCATCTCATATATAAGGAAAGACTTTGTATATATCCCATAAATTGACTAAATGGGAATCTCCTGCAGTTATGTGCCTTGTGTCCTTTGGTTTAGTTAAGCACACGTTGTGGATTCCAATTTTATATTTGAAGTTTTGAGCCATAATTTCACCAGTAGAGAAGACTTTTCCTGCATGCCTAACAAAAAGAAAAACCTATTCTCCTACACAATGCTCAAATCAGTCACTCAAAAAACACCTCAAAATCAGCTAATCTTGAAAATGACAAACTACTTTAGACCTCTTAATATTTGATACTTGGCCTCTCATAAACTCTTCACACTGCAAAAAGATATTCTAAATTCCAGTCAGATGAAGGCTAGGCAAGAACACTGCTCTTAATCTTCTCAAATTTTTTCATAAGTAGAAGTACAAAATTTTTCATAATTTTGTAGTGGGTCATTTTATATTTAATATATTCCTCAATTTAATTAAATGTTCACTTACAACCCAAAAATCACCTAGCACTGTTCTAGGTGTGGAGGTTAGGAGATGCATAAAAATAAACTCTTTACCTTTAAGGAGCTCAATGTACCTTGAGCCCCCAAATAGCACTGAGAAGAGTGTTATGTTCTGTGATAGAAGATGTGATAGCAGTAAGGAGAGAAACAAAATGAAGAATGCTTTAAGGACAATATGGCATTTGAACTGGACTCTAAAGATGGACACAATATCATCTAGACCTATGGTTTTCATTACCACTTATATTACTATAAGTTTCCAGTATATTCCTCTAGCAAAGACTTCTTTTGACCCATAGACTCAAGTGCATTTTGGACATAAGTTTATCAAATTCAACGTATTTTCTAAAACTGAACCTACTATCTCCTCTCTACCTTCTTGTTTTCCTACACTGTATTCCTTAGCGAAAAAACTGGGAGTCCTAAGTGACTTTCTCTCCTAGGCCCCCCATATTTAAGCAATGGTCAAGCTTTAGTGATTCTAGCTCAAATACACTGCCATTGTCCTAGTTTACCACCTCTCACCTGCTCTATTTCAATGCACACTTTACTACTCCTTCTGACTCCTATTCTACTCTCTTCAAATCAGACTTCACATTGCTAAGAGATCTAACACCCAGATATGTTATCAAAATGATTTTATAGTTCCCTGTGACCTAGAGTTTAAACTCCTCAGACTAAGAAATAAGGTTCTGGCTCCTTCTTACCTTTTCAGCTCCATCTCTTGAGGTTTTCTCACTTACACTTCATGCTCCAGCAATACTGAATTATTTGTAGTTCTCCAACCCTGCCATGTTCACTCAGCCAGACTTGGCAAACTCCCAATTATCTTTCAAGTTCCAGATCAGATCATACCCCATCCCAGCAAGCCTTCCGTGCGTATCATAGGCAGATGTAAAAACTGAGTGTTCACCTCTAGCTGTACATGTTAACTGCTCTTCTTGTTTCCACAGTTCTCTGCGTATACTTCTGGTTAAATAATTTTTTTTTACATGGGCAGGCACCAGGAATTGAACCCGGGTCCTCTGGTATGACAGGCAAGCATTCTTGCCTGCTGAGCCACCGTGGTCCACCCACTTCTGGTTAAATAATTCTTATGTACCATAATTGCCAGTCTGCCTGTCATCCGCTGACACTACTATCTTGAAGAGGAGGGCCTTGTCTCCACAGGATGCACGGCACTGAGCATGACATGTTGTAAGCTCAAAAAAAGTTTATTTATATAGAGCTGTATAGGAGCCAGTAAGCATAGGCTTTGCAAGAGCCAGCCATTAGCATGCCTTCCCAACAGTGTGTTCAGTGGCAGCAACCTGATTGCTTAGAATTAGCCATGTTTGGAATACTACTGGAAGGGAATTGGCAAACACTACAATTTAGCCCCTCCCTCCTTTTCTGTCTAGAAGTAACTGTTAAATGTTTACCAGCCTATCTCCCTCTGTGTATAATTACATCCATATATGCTTAAATATATGGATATGTATAAACATATTATACATATATAATTTTACATATATAATAAATGAAAGGGTGAAACAGTATATGCATGCATACTTAAGGGGCTCAATCAAGACCAACACTCTATTTTGCTCCCTGAAAAATCATTACTTATTTATACCATACCCTCCTCCTTTTGTAATTAAAATCCTCTGCCTTTTATCAAGTCTCTTGAATTTGAAGGAAGAATATGTTGGTGAGTGAGACTTTTTAGGAAAGCTCCCCCCTTCCAAACAGAACAGGTTGACATAGAAGCATGGCAGTCACGAGGCCAGTGTGAAGTGTAGGAAGATATTCATGCCAACAGAAGCGGTCATTATACACCTGAACTGGCCCAGCACAAGATCATGGACAGGCTTGCATGTCATCCCAAACTGTCTGAACCTGATTTGAAGGCACTGGGGAGCCAATCAATGAAGTTCTTTAACAACGACAGTGGCAAATGCAGTTCGCCTTTTGGGGGCTTTACTCTTCAAACTGGGTGGCGGAGGTAGCTCAGAACAAGGGAGACGGGGTGAGGGTCTTGCAGCCACCAGGCGAGATGCTAGGACGGTTTGGATTGGGAGGTGGCAGCAGGGATGATAAAAAGGAATGGAAATGAGAAACATTTAGGAGGTAGAATAAGTAGGGTTTGGTGACCAATTGGGCAGATAAAGAAAAATGACGTTCCTGCCTTAGTTAGGGTAACTGGGCAGGAGATGGTGTCACTAAGCATGGGAAGGAATACAGGGGTAAGACCTGTCTTATCTCTATTTGTTGCTTCTCTATACAGTAAGGTGAGTGGCACCAGAATCCCCAACACATGTCATGCTCATCTATACTTTGAACTTTCCCCACGCAATTTTTCCCCTCCTATAATGCCCTCCCTCCTCCTTACACTTCCATGTCTCTCTGCAGTGCTTTGGTTCCCAGCTCAGGCTGGAGCTTGATCAAGAGGTACGAGACCTTGAGCATGTAATGGAAGGCAGTCAAGCATGATCTCTGGAGTCAGAAATAAGTTCGAGTCCCGGCTCTTCTACTTTCTAGCTTTATAATTTTAGATAAGGTATTTTACTTGTTAGTACTTTTCTATGTGCTCATATGTAAAATAGGATACTAATAATATCCTATCACAGGGTTTCCATGGGGAAATCCCTGCTTTAAAATAAGCGTTCAATGATAATTTACTGTCTCAGTTCCAGTCTTCTCATTTCCTCTCTGCATTCCAGGTGTGGATCCTCATCTCCATGCATGGCTAAGCTGTGGCAGAGGTTTCCTAACCAGTTTCCCTGCTTCTTACTTGTCTTCTTCCAATTTCTCCCCTAGAGTGCTGCCTGAATAATCTTCTGAAAAGCAAATCTGATGATGTGACTCTATTGCCTAAAATCCTCCAATATCTCCCTTTCTTGTAAGTTTAAATTCATTCATTATCTTGGTACCCTAGGGTTCCCTAGGACATTTTTGATTTGCATCCTGCTTACTTTTTCCAAGCTCATCTCCTTCTGTCCCCCAGCACATCTGGTAGAAACGTCCTTAACTGGCCACACACTATCATTCTCCCAAGCCTTTGTGCATACTCCCCCAGCCTTAAATACTCATCAGCCTCCCATTTGACCTGTAAATTTCAATCTACCTTCTCATAGATCACCCCGCAGGGCAAACTTGCCTGACCTCCACTGGCAGGGTTCAGTGTTTCTTCCTTTCCCTCTGTCACACGTTGTTCTCTCTTCACACAGTCGTCTTGTTTTGGTAATAATTTGTTCAAGTGTCCGTCTCTCTCTCTCTAGATTGTACATTCCACAATGGCAGGAAGATTATTCCATTGCTTTTGTGTCTTGAGTGCCTCCTATGGAGCTTAGGGACATATCGATAACTAACTGATAGAGACTGGATAGAAGGGATGAAGAAGGTGGAAGAATCAAAAAGGACTCAAAAGATTTATCTCAGGAGACTGAAATTGTTGGATTTGCTGAAGAAAAGTATGAAGGGTCTGTTAAGATATGGTAACAACATAGAAGGATTCAGTTTAAGATGAGCTGTGTTTAAGAGTTGGAAATATTAGACTGTAAGTTAGTGGTCAGGATCAGATAATAGGGATTTGGGAATCATTAGAATGACAGAAAGAAGGTATGACTGTGGTTGAATTTAAAAAGAGATAAGGACAGACCCACAAAGACCAAAGTCTGGAGGAATGTTTACATTTTAAAGGCTAGAGGCTGACATAAAAAGATGTGTTTTCCCTTCTTGAAACATGGGCTACAGAGCCAAAGTCAGAATTTTAGGGGATGCTCACATGTGGGAGGGAAAATTAAGAAGAAAAATGAGCCAAAGAGAGAGAGAAGTTACATTTAGAAGAATAAGTGGATTTATCTAAAATTAAGAAGCCATGGCCTTGCCACCAGAATCAAATGCATCTTTTCAGAATAGCATGAAAGGCATGTGAGAAAACCTTGAATAAACTAAAAATTAAGTTGGCTCTGAAAATTAAACAAGGCCAAATATAGGTGAACATAAAATTGGATGAATAACAGAAAACACCTGAGAGCCACAAATAGTTGAAATAAAAGCAGATAATATTATTTTGGAAAAGAAAATACTGAAAACTTTTATAAAGAACCCTGGTGACTTCGGGCTATAACCCTCCAATACATTGGCCTGAACATAATCATCTAGTAGCTGCAAGTTAGTAAAGCATCCTGTGCCTCTCCATTCTGTGCTTTTGTTGCTTATGCATTATGGGGATTTATGACTGTGGGAGAACTCAGCATATTTCCTGCAGGCAGCAGCTCTTAGCTGAGAAAATAAGGTAGTGACTCAATGAAAGAGGGGGCCCCATGGCAAGAGTGAGAGGTGGGCAAAGACAGAGCATTCAGTGAATTTTTAAGAGGATTTTTCAAGTGATTCAAGTGTCTGCCGACAGGCAGGACCGACACCCTGCCATTTTCCCGCTGTGACTAGTCTCACTTTGTGACTGACTCTTCTTGGCAAACATTTGACAGATTATCTGTATAGAAACTTTGAGTGGTGGGAAGGGAAGGGAGCCCATATATACTTTCTGCTGAATTAGGAAAGATAGCAATAGGCTCAGATATAGGGTACGCTTACTGGAGAAATATTAAGTAGGGATCACAAATCGCTAGTATGAGTCTCCAGGTATTTCCTTATGAATCAGTTGGACATCTCTGAATAAAGTAAGAGAAATTAAGTCAATACTTCTGTATAGGGCAACTGCAGTGGACAGTGGAGGTCCTATTTTGAAATTAAGGATGTTTAGTTAACTTATTACAACCCCTTCAAGTGTGTTGTTAAATCAAGTGGAATGGGAAAATAATGGAAGTAAGGAGCATGTATTCATATCCAGGACAGGTTTGCATCCACTCATCCATGATTTAATTGAAAGGCTACATATATCAGTCACTGTGTTAGGCACTAGAATACAAAAATGAACAAGTCAGAATCCTGCTTACAAGAAGTTCACAGTCTAATATGGAAAAATGGAAAGTGAACAGAGAATTAAAGCCCCAAAGGAATATGAACAATGACAGCAAAAGGCACAGATCAGTGGCACCTGACCCAGATGCCTGGGGAGAGGTGGGCATCAGAAAGGCTTTCAGGAAAGAGAGGTCTTAACGCTGAGACTTGCAAATTAATAGAATTTTCATTGGTGAAGAAGGGAAAGAAGATGGTTCAGACTGTAGGAACTAAACAGATGAAAGGCAGGAGTCTAGAATGAACATGATCAGCCCGGAGAACTATAAGTAGCTCATAAAAGTAGACAACAAAAGATGAGGCTAATGAGGTAAGCAGGGACCAGGAAATAAGATATTTATACAGTATAGTGAAGGATATCGACAATATTCTAAAGGCTATGAGAAGTCACTGAAACAATGTTATAATCTGATTTATGCTTGAGGAAGATGACTGTGCAGTGGAGACAAAGGATTGGATGGAAGTCAAGGCCATCAGTTAAGGGGTTACTGGAACAATATGGGCAAGATTATCTGAAGGCTTCTGCGTAGAGTTGACATGATAAGGTATATAGCAGTGAGGACAGAAAGACATTTGGAATAGAATCAACAGACAGTGCAACCAGATATGCAGAGGGTGGGAGAGAAAGGAGTGCAAAGTTGATTGTACATTGAGAGAGAGTGGTGTGACAGTTGAAAACCTGCATTCTGGAATCTGAATTCTGAATCTGGCTCAGATTCACAGTTGACCGCTGACTATGGGCTATGAGCAAATTAATTTACAACTTTGAGCCTCAGTTTGCATACCTGTAAAAAGGACAATAATAGTACCTATCTCACAAGGTAGGTATCAGGATTTAATGCAAAAAAAAAATCCTTATAAAATATTTCACAGTACCTGGAACATGGAAATAATAAATGCTAGCTGTTGTTATTATTAATTGGATAATATAATCTATCTAAATGAGGACTAGATGTGGAGGAATAGATTTCAGTGGAATTAGAGGATGTTAAGTTTAGTTTTGCCCATATTATATTTGGAGTATCTATAAAGTGTAAGGGTACACTTAGAAATACAGATCTAAAGTTCTGTCGTATCTGAAGATAGAGATTTGGAAGCAATCAGGGTGCCAATCACTTGTTGAAGACACCAAAGTGCCTATGAAATAGAAAAGGAACTCTAGAATGGCTCGAATTCTGAGGAGAAGAGGATGAAGGAAACAGAGTAGGAATGGCCAGAGAGGAAGGAGGAGAGCCAAGAGAAAATAGAGTTAGGGAAGCCAAAGGTAGAGACTGTTTCAATAGTGGTCAGTAGAAAGTGGTAACAGCAACAACCGAAAAAGCACCCAAAAAAGGCCATTGGTAATTTTGCAAATGCAGTTTCCATAAAATGTTGGGGGGATAAATTGAATTGCATGGAGTTGGCAAATGAAGAGATGGGGTAAAAATGGAGAGATAATAAGAGTAGATAACTGTTTGCATCACTTAGCACAGTGTTTGGCTCATAGAAGTATCCAATAAATGTTGTCAAATAAATAAATGAAGAAAAGAAGGATTGAATAAAATTCAAGGAGAAGAGATAAAGATGATCAAGGTTGCAAATAAATTTTAGCTTATGAAGTAGGAAGAGTTGAGTTCTTACAAGCTGCTGTGTCTCAGTGAAGTAAAATGGAAAATCATTGACTGAGAGTAATGTGAGAGTAATGACAAGAGCAAGGGACACAAGTAGAGGCATGACAATTCATCATAGTGAATGGGAGAGGATTGTGACAGGTAGAATGACAACAGCATTAAGTCCCATTTGTGCTTAGAAAAACAAACTAAGAGAATTGTAAATTGTAGGTCATCTGAATTTCTTGACATCTAAACATTTTGCAGTGGGTCTGTCCTGAAACTGATTCCAAATAAACATCTTAAACTAATTAGGAAAATGCCTCCTTTCATTTGGACAATCAGAGTTATTTTCATTGACCCAAAGCTAGCTGGTATTGTCCTCAAAGTTGTTTCATTTTCTGCTGCAGTAAGTGAAGACACCCCCAACCAATACAATTTCACATTTTGCACTTTAGTCCTGTCTTCGAGGCCAAGATCCTAAAATAAAGGGCCAGACTGGATCAGATTTAAACACTGCTACAGGGCAGGGAATTTTACAGTTGCCAAAAGTTCCATCAGAAACTTTGACTCCAAATCTGTAGAAGCCAGGTGCTGCAATAAATCCCTTACTCAAAAGCACTAGGAACAGGAACAGCTCATAGGTAATAACTCCTTCCTCCAATTCTTGAGGCAAGTCTCTCCTTTATCAGCATCTCCAGCTGAATGTCTGTTTTTCCTTCCCCCAAATATCTTGGCTTTTTCCATTTTCATCTTTGAGGGATTCTGGGCAAGAAACATACTTAAAAGTAGTTAGCCTTAAGACAATTGTGGCACATTCCAGTTTGCAAGCAGTTCTTGACTTGATTTGCTACTGACTTTACTTCAAAGGAAGTTGTCATCATGAGGTGATAATGATAAGCTCATTTTAAAACGTAAAACTTAACACTTAAAAAAAAGGATCAGCACAACCAAGGCTGCTCATCCCTTCTTGTTCATATGCAGGTGTGCTGGTTGGGTGTGCCTCACTAAGAGTCTTGAGAGTGCTAAAGGCTCCACATGATATGGGACTTTATTAGTGCATGCTCTTCACACTTCACTACCACACTGGACATTTATCCTTATGGGAGCTCTCCCAACTCAAGGCGTCTCTGCCAGCCACTCAAATTTCAAAGCAGATCCAAAATTCAGACAGGTGGAAAACGGTTGTCACTGACCGTGGCTTTTAAGCTAATGAATATGTTTCTGCTGCTGGCTACTCCCTACCGCTAACTGCTTCCTCAGAATAATTCATCAAGAGACATTATTAAGTCACACTCAACTTATTGTCCCCATCTTAAACATATTTTTGAAAAGACAAATATTACTGTGTATACCACATAGAAAGAAGACAGTCTTGAAACTTTTTTTTTTCATGAAAGCTGTACCATCAGAAAACATGTCCCTTTTGTGACATTAGTCAAAAGATAGAAACTGCTGGGCTGTGACAGAATGAATTCACTTCTCAAATAGTTTTTTAATGGTCATTGAGAAGCTCTTGGTAGCATTTAAGGAGATATACTAATGTTTGCAAACTGATACCTACATATAAGCCCACTTTCAGATAAGGCTGCTATCTTTTAAAGAGTTACTGTATGAAGCAATTATAATTAGAATTCGATTTATTCTCTAAGCTCACCTTTCTGCTTCAGCTATATCTAGCTAACATGATCCCAATAATTAAAGATAGAGAATCAAGTTATTTAATAACATCTGGGAATATAAAGCATTCTTTCAAAAACACTGATAATTTTTCATAGAGGCAACTTGAAGCATGATAGTTAGCAAGGATAAAATTCACAAAACCATTTTTCCCAGAAGAGAAATAGAAATGTCTGCATTCAGAAGTAAATCATCTCAGTAAGCTATTATATAGAACTGCCAAATAGCAAAGACTATGCTCAAAGCATTTGTAAATGAGTAATGATTTCCTTATATACCACTAGCTGATATTTTATATTTTATGCCATATTTACAGCCATCTTAAAGATTTGAACATATTATATCTCAGTAATGTATTGAAAATGTATCGACATTTATTTCACCCCAAAGTACCTGAGGAACAGATCGTCTTCCTTTTAGTAATAGAGAAAAATTCAGCACAAACTCTGCAGATGAGGCAGCACTGCAGACTCTCCAGAGTGCATGGAGAGTCTGGAAAATTCCTTCAACTGATTCCCTGAACCCTCCTCAAAACCTCCCATGCCAGTTCAAAGATCATTCTCCAAATATTAGTCTAATTTCTCCAGGTAATGTCATGTAAGGACAGTGCATAAAAATATTTCAAAATATCAGTTGTGATCAGGTTTTCTGGCTTTGAAGACCCAGAGTGGAAAACACTTGCGTTCCAAGTACATTCAACTTGAAGGACAAGAGAAGGTATGAGAACCCTGGTCCTTCCTGGATGGGTCATTCACTGATGGGTCTCTTTGGCCACATGGCTCTTTATCTGCCCAGAGATCTGATTCCACCTTCCCTGGGCAGCCATAGCAGCAGCGGTTCTGTGTAGAGCAAGGACAGCTTGTCTCCCTTAAAAGAGACCTTCCGCCCACTTCATGACAATACCGTTCCAACAGTCCCTGCAGTATAGGACACTATGGAATTAAGACTCCCATCGTGGAGCAAGTTGATTATTTTATTATTATTTCTTCTGTGTGGGCAGGCACCAGGAATCGATCTCCGATCTCTGGCATGACAGGCGAGAACTCTACCTACCCAGCCACTATGACCCCCCCCCCGATTATTTTATAATTAACGAATGAAAGGGAAACACTTCTGAAAATTTCTTTATAAAAGTCTGTGCTGGTTTGAAAGGATGTATGTCCCCTAGAAGAGCCATGTTTTAATCAAAATCCCATTTTGTATGGCAGAATAATCCCTATTCAATACTGTGAGCTTGAATCTGTAATTAGATCATCTCCCTGGAGATGTGATTTAATCAAGAGTGATTGTTAAACTGGATTAGGTGACAACATGTCTCCACCCATTTGGATGGGTCTTGACAAGTTTTGGGGGCCCATAAGAGAGGAAACATTTTGGAGAAGGAAAGAGATTCAGAGAAAGCAGAGCAGAACGACATAGCCATGAGAAGCAGAGTCCACCAGCCAGTGACCTTTGGAGATAAAGAAGGCAAATGCCTCCAGGGGAGCGTTAAGAAACAGGAAGCCAGGAGAAGAAGCTAACAGATGATGCCGTGTTTGCCATGTGCCCTTCCAGATGAGAGAGGAAACCTGACTGTGTTCACCATGTGCCTTCTCACTTGAGAGAGAAAGCCTGAACTTCATAGGCCTTCTTGAACCAAGGTATCTTTCCCTAGATGCTTTTGATTGGACATTTCTATAGACTTGTTTTAATTGGGACATTTTCTCGCTTTGGAACTGTAAACTAGCATCTGATTAAATTCCCCTATTTAAAAGCCATTCTGTTTCTGGTATATTGCATTCCAGCAGCTAGCAAACTAGAACAGGGTCTTAAATGTCAACTTGTACCATTGCCTTTTCCACTATTCTCTCATCCTCTCTAATCTTCCTACCAGTGTAACCCAAATAGTCCTATTTGCATAGGTATTATTGTTTATTTACCTTTATGATAGGTAATTTTATTGAGTTCTTACTGTGTGGCAGGCATAGAGCTAAGGGATTTACATGCATCATTTTGTTTGCACTTAGGGTATAGGCACAATTTATCCTATTTATTTCAGAGTTCAGGAGTCTGAGATTTAGTGACATTAAGCTCAAGGTCATCCAATCAAAATATGGAAGAAAAGAATCCAATCTTAGCATCTGATCCAAAGCTTTTAATAGCAACACTACACTCTACTTCCTCACCTACTTGCCCACAATACTAAAATCTTGGAAATGAGGCACAGAGTGAACTAAATGTACCCCAAAGAGAGGGAAATTTTTCTTGTATGTAAATGAATTAAAGTCATTCACTCGTTCCGTTAAAATATGCTGAACACCTGCTTGAATGTCCCAGACATTGTTTTAGATCTTGGGAACCCAATAATGAACAAAGAAGGAGTGGGGGGAACCCTGTCCAATGGAGCTTACACTCCAGGGGAGGAGAGAGAAACAGGCAATAAAGAAACAAATACACATAGTATATCAGATTGTGATGTATCAGATTGTTGAGAAAAATGAGCAGTAAGGGAAGTATGAATCATTAAAATAAGAGTACAATTTTAAATAGGGTGGGCCTAGAAATATCAAATAAATAGCCTGTTCTCATAGTATACTGTGATCTTGATTCTATCTGCAGGCACTGGCAAATGTCATTTATAAATCAGTGCCTGAAATTCAATAGGCTTTTTCCCATGGGTGCAATGATACACAGGCTGGCAAATTAAGTCTTTTGGCTTTCATGTGCAGGATAAATAGCATTAATGACACCATGCTGTTCAAATACATTTCACAAACTTTTGTGACATCCATTCTAAAGAAAAATGCATTCTGCATTCTAATTCAGAATTGAAACACTTCCCGGCAGTAGGAATAGTTATCTCTGGGTAGGTCAGTAACTGAGCAAGGCTTGTGATAAAATTCTTATACCCAAATACTGTGTTAGTACTCCTTTATGGAAGAGAAAGTATGACAATTGCCCTCCAATTCTTACCTGGAGAATAAGGAACAGTATGTTTTTAGGGACAGATAGGACATGAGATTATTCCATCTTTTCAGTG
Source organism: Tamandua tetradactyla (assembly GCF_023851605.1). Classification (NCBI taxonomy): domain Eukaryota; kingdom Metazoa; phylum Chordata; class Mammalia; order Pilosa; family Myrmecophagidae; genus Tamandua; species Tamandua tetradactyla. Next base: position 153,653,183 of record NC_135332.1, read on the forward strand.
GAAACCAAAGTGATAAAGCGTAGACTGGGTCCAAACTGCCAGGATTCAAATCCCAGTTTTATCATGTGGAAGCAAGAGTTCCTTGATTTTTCTGTGAATGGGTTCCCTCATTTATAAAAGAGAGATAATGATAGTACCCTCTTCATTCTATTATCGATGAGATTAAATGAGCTAACATTATCAGTGAAGTACGTAGAATAGGGTTTGATGCACAGTGAATAATATGAATACTTTCTATTATTATTTTCAAAAAGTAGCTTTCACTTACCTACCATTTACTATGTGCTGAGCTCTGGGATAAACACTCAATATTCTTCACCTCATTTATCCATATAACAGCCCTATGAAATGAAGTAAAATTCCTGTCACCATTTTCCTGAAGTGGAAACAGAGATCGAGAAAAATCATAAAGGACCCAAGTTCTAACAGCTGGTAAGTTCTGGAACCAGGTCACTCTCAGCCCAGACTGAGAGTCTGACATATCAGGAGAGTCTGATAAAAGAAAAGCAAGAAACTGGCTTGCTCAGGGCCAGGAAGGCCAGTTGACCTTCTCCATCTGACTCCTCTGCTGGTTCCTACACTGCTCCTGATTCGATCATCCATAAGAGTTCATGTCTTCAGAAAATGAAGCCTCCAGGGGGTGTTAAAAGTACAATGTTATCAGGATACTTTTCCATGTTGGTGAAGAGATAGGGCTAACATGATTCTGTTGCTAGAGGGATCAAATTTGAAATCCACAAACTTAGGACCAGCATCATTTGGTCCATATTTCTCATAGACTTTGTTCACTTTTTCATATTGAAATAAATAACTTGGAAAAAATTGTCCATAAGTCACAATAGTAGTTTGAAATATCTTATATGCCATTGGCTTATTTTGTTAAAAGTGTTCAACTGTCCCAGTGGTTTGCAAACTATGGTCATGGGTCAAATTCAGTCCTACTGTGTGTTTTTTCTAAATAAGATTTTATTGGGAGACAGTCATGCTCATTCATTTACATTTTGTCCATGGCTGCTTTCACCCTACAATGGCAGAGTTGAGTAGTTTTGACAGCGTGTATGGCCAACAAACATATTTACTCTCTTGCCCTTCCCAGAAAAAGTTCACTGGCCCCTGAACTATTCCTATTTAAAAGTTTATTTGTGCACATATTATGTACTTAGCATAGGTACTGGTATTTGACAGGTGCCCAAGAAATAAATGATAAATAAATATTAAATGAATATATTTTGATTCCACAAAATTACCTGCCTTTTGCAGGCAGACTAAATAGGCATCTAATGCATCTCCTGTCTTTATCTTGGCTCTGCTTCCCCTAAAGAAAACACCTTGCCCATTATGGGAGAATCCTGAACTTTAGTGGGCTCTAAAAATATAAATTTATACTGTATAGATGCAGAGTTATATCTAGAAAGATAGTTTTCTATACCTCAAGAATGACAGAGTGGCCACAAATTATTGGATGTGACAGTAGGCAGATAACTCATAACAGGAGTTATCTGTCAAAGTGAGATTTGTACATTTTGGAGGCCAATCCCATTTTACTTTTGTATATATTAACATAGAGTAAATCAACATCAAATATGGGAAGTCAACTCAATATAAATCATATTGAGTTAGCATCTCCTTGGTCCTTTAACATTTCTTAAGTTGTGCATGACACTAGATCTAACCATTATTTATTTCTACAGAATAACAGACAATTTGCCAGAAAATGTTCTTCATAATAATTCTAGTCTGTAGGGGTGCACAGGTAGTTCAGTGGTAGAATTCTCGCCTGCCACGTGGGTGACCTGGGTTTCATTTCCAGCCCATGCACCCGTCCACTGTACCCCACAAAAAAGAAAAAAAAAAGCGTAATTCCAGTCTGATCTATTGGGGCTCTTATTGAGAAGGAATATTTACACATGCTGATTTTAATTTTTAACTTCAAGCATTTTGTTTTGATGCCAAATATTTTTTAGGAACTGGAGATAGTAAAAATAAAAATAAACAATAAGTGTTATTCCTGCCATCAAGATCTCATATACCAGAGAATAAGCCAGACAAAATAATAATTACATTTGTGACTAGGCCCCTAAGTGTCAAATGGCCAACTCCGTGGAAGAAGCAGAACTTGGAATAGCATTAGTGAACTGTTTTTTTCAGTCATTCATTCATTCATTTCCTGAATATTTATGGCACCTGGTAAGTACCAGACTCTCAATAGAATGTTGATCTCCATAAGTAGATCTCCACAAGTAGTTATGCTGTCATTCTAGGAAAGATAGAGACACAATAAACAGGTAAACAAATGAAGGAATAGGCTCCTTTCAGATCATGACTAACAGTTAGATGAAATTTAAAGGGAGGTAAGATAAAAAGGAACTTGGAGAAGACTGAGCACATACCACTTTCTCTAGAAATATCCACTCCTCTGGATCTCTTTTATTCCATCTGTAAAATGAGGAGACTATCTACTTCATAAATACTATAAAGTTTAAATAATTCTATAAAATCCCTGGTGCTGTGTTTGAGCTATATTAAATGTTCTATCAAATATCATCATCATCATTAACAACGCCATCATCAAAAGAGTGTCTCTCTGGCAAAATCCTGCATTTTTCACCTGTGAGAGGAAATCTTACCACCCCAATGTAAAATTATCTGTTCTTTGATTAAAGACATTGTATGCCAGATGCTTTACATATATTAGCTCATTTATTCTTCATTCCTGCCCCATCTCCCAGATGAATACACTGAGGCTTAGAAGGGTGAAAGGTCTTTCCCAAAGTCACGCAGCTGGTCAAGTAGGTGAAAACCCAGCTAGGTCTGGTTTCACAGCCTAGTCCCTTTACCACTAGACTAATACTGCAAAATAACACAGACGATATCATCCAAAGGAGACTCTGATGATTTAATAATCTGCATTAAAAGCACAAGCTTCTAGTCAAATAGGTAAAAGAGATAAAGGCAAAGAAGCTTCAGGCAGCCTGTTAACAGGGCAGTAAAGCAACCCTCACCAAGCATGCAGATTTCAAGATGAAGTAAAGAACACAGCAGCAGCCCCTCATATTAGAAAAGTACAGTACATTCTACAATGTATTTGTATCCTCCTTACAATTAATCCTCATACAGATATATTTGTACATTAAATGTGACCAACAAGACTCACAAAGCTTTGAATGGCAACGAGTGCTAAAGCTGAGATTTAAAACATAATTTTCTTATTCCTAATCCCCTGATTAGCATACCATGCAGCTAAAAGCAGCGGGAAATGCCTGAATTATTGGTTGCTGAGGGAAAGAAACAAACCTCCCCCACTTGGGCTCTCTCTTCAATTTCTTTTGGGACAGCTCACTAGAAAATTAGCTCAGACAGGGTAAAGCATGGTACAAGCTGTCTCTCCTGGGAGAGGCACAGGTGAAGAAGAGTTGGCTGCTTCCCAGGAACTCTCAGCCCCGTAATGAGGAAATTTGCCCAAGACCTTTAGAAGCAAGACTACTAAATTCCCACTAAGAAATTGGCAGCCCTTAGAGTTTTTCTTCTATTTAAAGATCACCTCTTTCCCCCTCTATTATTCACTTTTTTTCTTTTTTTATTATTATTTTTTCACTATTCACTTTTTATATATTAAAATGTTGTCTTTGATTTCCCAGCCCTGCTGGCTGAGCAGCTGAGGGGTCACCTGTCTTCACAGGCTGTAGAGCCAAAAAAAGTACAGGGAAGAGATGAGATTGGTCAATATCCCTCTCAGAAAGCATCAGTATCTTCAGAGAAGCTAATAAATGGATACCTAACCCAAAGACAGCCAGGATGTCCCATTCAAAATTCCTAAGGTGCGGTTCCAAAGAAAACAGTGCCCAAGATAAATGGCCATACCCTAGAAAGCAGAGGTTAGAAAACTAAAGAAAAATGTATGAGGACAGATTGTTCAGCATGCTCCCCCATTCACCAGCAATTTACCAGGAAGAGAGAACACTTTTAAAAAGTCTAAATAGCAAACTCAACTCACAGCAGATAAACTGTAGCATTGTTCCAGCATGGCTCATGAAAGAATTCAGAATGACATTTTACTTTCTAAATTGAGATGTTATTGTAATTTGAATCCCAATTCTGCCAGCTGAGATTTTCCCTTCCCAGCATGTTTCCAAATATCTGCCTCATGTGAACAAGAAAACATCCAAGCAACAGGCAAGAAGCCAGCTTTTCATCCTGTACAATTATCTGATCCTGTAATCAATATTGAAACTCCAAGCTATAATAGTTGCTAGTATTGGAAAGTTTTGTATCTATTACCCAAGTCTAGAAGGAAATATTACCTAGCAAATAGCTGTTTTTCATTCTTAGCAGATGAATCCTGAATTCATAAATATTTTTTAAATTAGTTCCATCAGTACTTAATGTCACAGTGTGAGTAGGAATATCTTTGTTAGGTGCTATCATCATAAACCCTTGGGTAAAATGAGAATTAAGTTTTCATTCTCCCTTCTTCCTCCCAGCACACACACAGCAGAGCCTCCACCTATTTCAACTTTTAAACATAGGTCTCATTTTTTTGTTTTAGTTTTGTTGACTTCAGAAACAGTGTTTGTTTCCCAGATACAAGGTATTGTAGCAGAGAGAAAAAGGAAAAGACTTTGGAGTCAAGTGTATACCCTTGAAGTGTGACGTTCACTTAGTAACATTTAACTTTTCTGAGCACCAGTCTCACCTATAAAATGCAGATAAAATAGAGCTATTATGAAGAATTGCCAAGCACATTGCCTGGTGCTTAGTAGGTATTTCACATATCCTAATTCTCTCCCTTCCGGTTCACATATTACTTCCTATTCCTAGAGTAGAATACCTTTAATTTTCAACCTGTTTTCTTTGTTCTAGACTGAAGCATGTTCAGAAGGACATAGTGCACTGTCCCCCTAATGCATACTTCTAGAGAGCCTCAGACGGTGAGATTCACAACCACTCGGGGCTGCTGTTACCCTGGGAGATTTTATTCTAACTTAGACCTGAACCCCAGTCTGCTATGTAGGACAGTTCAAAGCCCCATAACTTTTTCCACTCCTCATGTCTTTGTGCCTCTCTCTTAGTAGCTCTTAGAAGAACAAAAACATTAGATCATCCCATATCAGACATGATACAAAGCGCAGTCCATTTTCCATTAGGAGTACCTTCAAACTTGATATTCTGTGATGCTTGGTAACTTTATTAGAAAACTGGGGCTGTCACAGGGGAAGGGTCATATCATGTCCCATAAGCAAAATGTCACCCTATAATTTCAACTCTTATCCATGCTCTGTTATCCTCCCAAAGGCTGTGCCAACTTGGCTGATGCAGGCAGCCCCTCTAGGATTTATCATCCAGTTTCCTGTCCTCTCAAAGGTCTTGCCCATAAAACAGCTCTGCCTGGCAAGCCTGTCTTCCTCAGCACCCCCTAGAAATATGTTTTCCATTTCATTGCACATACCATACCCATAAATTTACATTTAAAAACATCCTGCGTTATCATTTTTTTAAAACTTAAGTTCTACTTTTCCTTTTCCCAGCATTACCAAATTACAGTCATAGTTTTCTCTATTGTGAGTCTCTGCTAACACTTTCATGGACACTTTTAATCAGAGTAGAACTTAGAAAATACTTTGTAATTCTGACCAAGCAGGCACTTGACAGGTGGAGACAAAACCCATGCATTAGCCTCCCTAGGTGGGGAGATTATACCCATAAGTAATCTACAAGCAGGGTGTAACAGTCCCTGATCTCTGTAATGAATCACTACCTAGATTTTATTAAGTTTAATTATATTTCAATTTACTTTGAGTTGATTCCAAGACCGATTCTGGCCCCACGTCTCAATTTTTTAACCTCACCACTGATCTCACTCCATGTCATGAAATTCAATGTATTGATGATAATTGACTTTTAAAACTGTGTGGCCAGCCCCAGAGCTAGTCAAAACAAAGGAGAGCAAGAGGAAGTTCCCAGATACCACACCCAGTGAAGAACCTTGGCTAAATTCAAATGTATTTAATTGTCAAGTCAAGTTTATGCTTCAGTAGGTTCAGTTAATGTAACAAGATGTAAAATGTCCTTGATCATTTTGCCTAAGGCCTTCCTGAGAGTGAAATTTCTCAGCTATAGAACACTTTGTTAATATGCAGCAATGCAGGAGAACATGGACAGGATCCAAACACAAAACGTATTGTTATCCCTCAAAGAACAGCATTAGAATATTAAAGGCTAACTTTTATATTCATTAACAAAACAGAAAATATGTTTCCAGAAGGAAGTATATTTCTGAAAATGGGCGTATCCAGCCAGAAGAAGTGCAAGAAGTAGAGGACTTTGCAAATTTAAACGCATTAAATCCACACTTCCCTCCATAGTCTGATTTAATATTTTGGAACATAAGTATTTATGCAATAATAATTCAACTCTGCATTTAAAACTATTATATGACAGGTATAGATGCTAAAGATTCCTCCCAACCATTTCTGCAGTAGAGATGAAATAAAAGTTTGTTGTTGGGAGTGACAATCTCCAGGGCAACCTTCACACACAGATTTTTTAATTACAAGAAAAACTGGGACAGTTATCTTTCTCAGAAGCCCAGAAACCAGTTAAATGGCTGCAGTAACTGAGCAAGTGCCAATTCATGAGAAAAGGCAACTAAGAATTGTAGGAAAACCTTACGGTACCTTTGTTGGCCCTTCCCCCATCCCATTCCTTGCTCATGGTTCCAAAAGACACAGAATAACCCTTATGCACATATGAGAGGACATGTATGAATGTACCAATCTGTCTTGAGGCAGACTGGTACATTCTGAAGGACTGCAGAAGGATGCTTATCTCCGTCTCACAGGGACCAGAACTCCCTCTGGATGTAGAAGTTGCTTTCAAGGCATCTGAAATGCTATAAGAAAACAATCAAACTGCAGCTCCCTAGGGAAAAAGATTAACTGCTTTATGAAATACAATAGAGCACCAAGAACCAGGTTGAAAGATTGTGAATTTCCTGGGGAAAAAGTGGCACTCAGAGGATTCATGTAAACATGTAAAGCCACACACACATGCAGAAGACAAGACAAATGCTCAGAAAAGACCAATAAGACCCTATGCTTTCACCTCAGGTCATTGTTTAGATTCGCTATAAAACTGAGGGAGAACACCCACACAGAGCCAAGCATACCAATTTATGCATGTGGGAGTTCCAAAAGGATAAGAAAGAGAAAAAGTCAGAAGGAAAATTTGGAGAAATAATAGTTGAAAACATCCCCAATTTAACAAAAGACATTAATATACACATCCAAGAATCTCAATGAACACCAGCTAGGAGAAACTCAAAGAGATCCACACCAATTTATATTACAATCAAATGTTGAATACCAAAGACAGAGAATCTGAAAGCTGCAAGACGGAAGTAGCTTGTCAGATATACAGGAGCCTCATAAAATTAAGTGCCAGTTTCTCAACAGAACCCATGAAAGTCAGAAGACAGGCAATGACATATTTAAAGTGCTGAAAGAAAAAAATTGCCAATCAAAAATTCTATATCTGGCAAAACCATCCTTCAAAATATGTTAGAGTTTAAGACATTACCAGATAAACAAAAATTGAAGGAGTACATTATCACTAGACTTTCCCTAAAAGAAATGCTAAAGTAATTTCTTTCAGTTGAAAGGGAAAAACACTAGACAACAATTTAAAACTTTATGAAGAAATCAAGATCTCCAGTAAAAGTAACTACATGGATAAGTATAAATGCCAGTACTATTGTATTTTTAATTTGAAACTCCACTCTTTACTTCTTACAGTATCTGAAATGTAAATGCATAAAAGCAATGATAAATCTATAGTTTTGGACACAGGATATATAAAGATGTAATTTGTGTGACAAGAACAAAAAAACAGAGGTCTAATAGAGGAGTATAGCAACATAGTTTGTGTATACTACTGAATTTAAATTGGTATCAAATAAAACAAGATTATTATAGATTGGTGGTGTTAAATTTAACCTCCATGATAACCATAAAGAAAATATATGAAAAATATGCACAGAAGGAAATGATTAAAAGGAATTTTAACTGGTACACTATGAAAGATCGACTAAATACAATACTAGGCTGTACTTGATGAATTAGGGACAATAAAAGTTGTAAGACTTAAAAAAAACAAATAAAATGGTAGAAATAAGTTCCCCATTATCAATATTTACTTTTCAAATGTAAATGGATTGAACATTCCAGTGAAAGGGCAGATATTGGTAGAATGGATATAAAAGCATGATGTAGCTATATGCCATTTATAAGAGACTCATCTTAAATTCAAAGGAGCAAATAGATTGAAAGTGAAATGATGGGGAAAAAATATCTCATGTAAATAGTAACCAAAAGAAACCTAGGTGGGTATATTAATATAACAAAAAATAGACTTTAAGCCACAAAGTGTTACAAAGGACAACAAAGAATATCACGTAGTGATAAGATGGTCAATTCATCAATAAGATATAATTAACATATGCACCTAACGACAGTGTCCCAAAACATACAAAGCAAACATTGACAGATTTGAAGGGGAAATAGACATTTCTACATTGATAGTAGGAGATTTCAATATCCAACTTTCAATAATGGATAGAATATCTACAGAAGATCAAAAAGTAAATATACGGCTTTAACAATACTGTAAACCAACTAGATCTAACAGACGTATATGAAACACTTCACCCAACAAAACCAGAATACACATTCTGCTCAATTGCACGTGGATCATTCTCCAGCATAGACCATATGTTATAGCACAACTCCCAATAAATTAAAAATATTGAAATCATGCAAAGTGTCTTCTTCAACCATAATGGAATGAAGCTAGAAATCAATAACAGGGAGAACTGAAAAATTTACAAACATGGAAATTAAATAGTAAACTCTTAAACAACTAATGGCTCAAAGAAGAAATCACAAGGGAAATTAGTAAATGCCTTGAGACAAAATGTTACTAAAAGGAAGAAACAGATATTGAAAAAAGTAACTCTGGTTTATATTATTGAGAAAAGGCCAACCCCTGCACTCCTGCACTAACTTTACCGCTATTCAAGAACAAAGTTTCTCCAATTGTCTTCTTTCTCTCCCTGGACAATCATAAATTTCCCTCTCTATGGGGTTGTTCCATAAGCATTATGAACATGCTATAATATTTTCCATCTTCAAAAACATAAATGAAGCCTACACTCTTCATCCCCCCATCACCTTCTATTTTTCTGGTTCTCTTTTCATCAAAACTCTCAAAAGATGCCTTTTTCCTCCCAATCTCCACTTCTCCTCCCCCCATTCTCTCCTGAACCCCCTTCAAACAGGCTTGCTCAATAAATCATAGTTTTTGTTAATAAAAGCAAACAGTAGGTGTATGAAAAAAAATACCCATTTCTTCCTACTCTTGTTTTTATCTTGTATTTATTCTCTAGTTTTTGAGGACAGTCTAGGAATGTGTTCTACCCATTTTAGTTTTGACTTTTATTCTCTATCTTTCCTGAGTCTTAACTATGAAATCAGTACTTTCTAATAGGTATTGTAGAAATAATTAGCTCTCAGAATTGTTTCAAAGACTAAATGCACAGTTAATATTTACAAGTATTTTAAAACTCAAAAAAGCAATATAAAACCCAGAAATTCCACTCCTAGGTATATACTGAAGAGAAATGAAAACATAATCCACATAAAAACTTGTACATTAATGTCCACAGTAACATTATTCAAGATAAGCAGAAAAGTGGAAACTACCCAAATGAGGGATAAATATAATGTGGTATTTCCATACAGTGGAATATTATTCAGCAATAAGAAGAAATGAAATATTGATAACTGTTATAAAATGGGTGAACCTTGAAAACATGCTAAGTGAAAGAAGCCAGTCACAAAAAAGTATGCTTCCACTCATATGAAATATCAAAAGTAGGAAAATCTATAGTGATATAAAATAGATTAGTGGTTTCCTAGAGCTGAGAGCTGAGCAGATGATGGGGTTATTGTTAATCGGAATGGGGTTTCTTCTTGGGATGATTAAATGTTCTAAAATCAGATTATGGTGATGGTTGCACAACTGTGAATGTGCTAAATACCCTTGAATTGTATCCTTTATATGGATGAATTTTATGACATATGGATTATATTTCAATAAGTAATATACAAAGTTAACATCAACTGCAGTAAATCATGATGATAAAATGGTCTTCCTGATATGATGTGTTGAGAAGGGCACTTCACTACCCAGAAACCCTAACCCCAGCCTACCCATCAGAAACCCATCAGCCAAACTCAAATTGAGGGACATTCCACAAAATGCACGACCAATACTCCTCAAAACTATCAAAGGCCATCAAATACAAGGAAAATCTGAGAAACTGCCAGAACCCAGAGGAACCTAAGAGAAATGGTGTCTGAATGTAATATGATATTCTGGTTGGGATCCTAAAACAGAAAAGGGATGTTAGGAAAAAACAACTGAAATGTGAATGAATTATGAAGCTTAAACAATTAAAATGTGTCAATATTGGCTCATTAATTATACCAAGTATACTATAATAATGTTAGATGTTAAAAACAGGGAGCTGGGTACAAACAGTTGGGAACTCTGTGCTATCTTTGCAACTTCTCTGTAAACTTTTTTAAAAATATAAACATTGCTAATTAATAGTTCCATAACATGTAATACTAGTCGTAGTAGTAGTAATAGTGATAGTAGTTAGTAAAAGAAGAATGAGATAGAAATCTATCATATAAAAGAAAATGAAATCCATGATCTTTATCTGGAGCTTTTACAATGATGACAAAAGGATGTGTTGAGAGGGAGTGAATCTAAATGTTCTTGTAAGTATATGTGACTTATTTGACCATTTGAATACAGTGAACTGTAAAAGATAAACAGTAGGGCTTGATATCAAAATTTCTAGCTGATCCTCATTGAGATAACCCTTAACTGTGGTGGCCAAGGACAGAGTCCTTTCCAGCTTCAATCCTCTTGTTCCTTTCTTGCCCTTCTCCTCAACCATCTCTGCTGGCAAGCTGTCTCTTTAAACCCTCCATTTTTATCCTGTGATTTTTTTTTTGCAGGATCTTTGCTTGTCCTCAATATGCTCTTCAAAAATGGCTGCCTAGGGTGCATGGGTGGTTCAGTGGTAGAACGTTTGCCTTTCATGTGGGAGACCTGGGTCGATTTCCAGACCACGCACCAGAAAAAAAGAAAAAAAAAATGGCCGCCTGCTTCCCATGTTGACCAAAATGCTCCACAGAGCTGATATTTTCAGAACCCAGCACTGCCCTGTATTTGTATCTCCTTAGCAGCAGCATCTCTCTCTCTGCCCCAGCATTGGAAAGTCACAAGCCCTGTGGAGTGTCATATCACCTCATCATATAAAAAGGAATGGCTTTTGCAATGATTTCCATGGAAAAACATAGCTCTGCTTCTCTATGTGGTCTGCAAAAGGAACTTGTCATATTAAGTGACTTCTAGTCCCATGATGTGCCCTACTCCCTTATACCTCTATATCATCAAAAACACCAAATCTCTGCAGGAACACTCTCCCTTCTCTCTTTACCTTCAGATTTTGTCGTAGATGTCACTTAGACCAAGAAGCAGTCATTAATCATCCTTCATCCCCAAGACCAGAACAGATACCCTTAGAGAACCAAAATAATCCTCCGTTTTGGCATTTATCATATCTTATTATAACTGCCTATCAGCTTATAAGGTGCACAAGGCCATTGGTAATTCACCTTGGATCATTGTTGCATCCTCAGGAGCCAAGACATTGACTAGTACATAGTAAGGACACAAATGAATATTTTATAATGAATGGAAAATTTTCTTCTTCCCAATCAAAAATATATTGAAAGCTCACTTTTCCCCGTAGATTGTGTGATGTTATTTCCTAAGGACCTTTACACCCTGGGGCAAAGGCTGTGCGAGGAAGCAGTCTTCCAAATGAACAGGCACCTATGCTCTGCCCTGACGAAAATGTGAATGTTTAAAAGCAATGATCCAAAGATATTTTTCAAATTTGGTATTTTGTCACTTCATTTGGAATAAGAAATAATAACAGAAATTAAACTTCAACAACTATAGTGAAATTAACTGAGTATGGAAGACAATCTCCAGGGCAATGCTTTTCTAGGTGTATTGAGTAAGAGTGGCTAAAATCCAAGATATAGTTATACTCAAAGTTTGTGAATATTTTAGAAAGAGATCACACTCATGCAAAGATAATTGAAATTAAGAAAAAAATAATTATGGAAGGGGTAAAAAATGTATTCTCAGCATTCCACTAGAAGCATGTTTCTCTCTTAGTCAGCCTTAGAACTGCCATTATATTTATTTTATTTCACAGCTCTCTAAATTTCTAAAAATATATTTCAAACAAAAAGCTTAAATTTATTAAGCATTCATTTTTCTAATTTACTAACCATCAATTAAAAGGGTTTGTTTTTATATTTAAAAAAATTAAATGTTTGCAAGAAACTTCTAGCAAGACTTTGGAGTATCAAAACCCAGAAAAGGATCCTGGTTACATGCTTTGAAATAATTCTTTCCATGTCCAAATTTATCCAATATTTCCTGAGGGCTACCTTATCTCAGGGACAGTACTAAATCCCTGAGGACAGATAAATGAATAACCTTTCCCCTGCCCTGATGAAGTTCATAGTCTACTGGGCAGACAGACAAAAAAATAGCTCATTGCAGTGAAATGTTTTGGGAATGATATCCAAACATGCATGGGGACCTATGGAAGCACACGGGAGAGACACTAACCTCTAAGCAGGTTGCTCTTCCTTTAAAAAAAACAATTAAGTGAAAAGAACTAAGTAGATATTAAATATGGTTCAATGTTTCTCCTGACAATTGTAGTGAAAAATATGAAGGTGGATAAAATTTATACTTTCTGTTCTGAGATGTAGTAGAAGTGTGTTGCCTACTTAAAAGGAATATGCCATGGGGATAACACAGTAGATATCTCATCATTGAAAATGCAAAAAATTTTCATGAGGTAAAATATAAAGGAAAAGAGCATAGACTTTGGCTTAAGTTGACATAGGTTTGACCCATGGCCCTGTCACTTACTACTCATGTGTCTTTAGACAAATCATGTAAATGCTCTAAACATCCACTTCTCCATATGTAAAATAGAAAGATGATAGCTTATTTATGGGGCTATTATAAATAATAAATCAGACAATGTTTATATAGCACTTATCAGATTACATAGCCCATCCGAAAGGGTAATCAAATTGTTAATCAAGCCAGAAATTCCAATGTATGATCCTTCGTCCTTGATACAGAGGGGGAGGGTGTTGACAAGTGTGAAACAGTGACTTGGTGTCAGAGAACCTAGCAGAGGACAATGGCAGGGATAAAGGTGATAGTAATGAAGATGATGATTACTATAGCTCCTTCCAAAGCGCAGAATATTTATCACTGAATTGATCCTTTTATTTCCTCGGACCAATAAAAATATTTATTCATAATCTGCAAAGTCTGCTTAGGAAAAATGAATCTTCAGTTAAGCTTTTGGCTGAGTAGCTGCTCCATTTCTCTAAAAGAAGTCAAAATCTCTGGAATACTATATGAACTGGTATGAAAATCACACCTTCCCACCGAGCAACTTCTCTCTTCCTAGTCAGCAGATATCAAGTGTTACTATGCTAGACACATTGGGTCAGAAGAGAAGCTCAGTGAGCACTAGGTGAAGTAGACCAAGAAGGGCTGGGATCTGAAGTGTATCACTTTCTTGGAGGGTAGAGAAAGCTTCAAGAAAGTAAGAAAAGGTCCTGGAAGCAGAAGAGGCACAGACCTGGGAAATAGTGGGTTGTCTCACAGGTTCATTGCAGACAAGTAGAAGGAATGGGTGTGGTTCAAAAGAGATTAGGGTTGTGTGTATCCATAGGTAAGAAGTCTTAGAGCAGATGACATGGAGAGCCAGGAAAGGAGGCAAACACTTTCTTTTCATCCAGGTATAATAACAGCAAAAGAATTGCATTTTCCCCTCCTTGGAGGACTCATGGCATCATCAGCGGGGTGGAAGAGGTGTTAAGGAAAAAGCAGGGCCCCGGGATTGGAAAATTTAGAGTACTGGATAATAAAGGCAGACATTATGACACAGGAGACCAGGAAGCATTTTATTACCAGATTAAGTAAAAGGGGACCTGAGTTTAGGGTAGATGCTAATGACCGAGTAGGTGTCTGAGTGCACAATCTTTATTTCTACAATGAAGAGCTTTTAAAAGCCCTCTCTAAAGACAAGACAATTCCCTCGATGCCAGAACAGGCTAGAGGCTGCTTAAGTGAGACAGCTGGGAGGTTAGGAGGAGTAAAGGAGGAAAAGGCAGTTCATTCTATTTTAGGTACTTTTCAAGTTCTAGAAAGTCTTGCGTGAGGAAGCCAAAGTCTCTCAAATTCCTTGAGATTGAAGATAACTAAAATGTTCTTTAAAAATGTATAAAGTGCTGTTCTTGCAGGAAAATGATCTGCAACCAACTACTGCTACAATTTGAATTTGCCCTTCATATAGTAGAAGTATTATGATCTTTTTGTTGTCATTATTCAAATTATATTATTTTCATAATGCTTTACGGCTTCAAAGCTCTATCACATTTATCATTTTATTCAATTTTCTCAATGACTCTCTGAGGGAAATGAGAACGATATGAGCAGGCATGTTTTCAGATGTGGAAATGGAGGTACAGATAAGATTGAATGACTTCATTACATCAAGACCTACTATGGAGTCAAAGTCAGATGATCTAACTCTGAGTGCAGACCAGTCCTCAGAATCTCACTGAGCATTTGTGTGGGTGAGAGTAAAATATGATCAATTATGCCCATAGATATCTTATCCCTGGACAATCTTTGATATTAACCTCATCCAACCTAACATCCTACCTCCCTGTGCATTGCTTATATATACGAGTAGGAACAGATGTAGGTAACATTTCAGAATTTGTTTGCTGTGTCCTCTATCTCCCTTTCTCCTAAAAGAAAGCTATGCAGTGAGAATAGCAAAATCTTTGGATTCAGGCCAATTTGGATTCCAATCCAGGCCCTAAGACTCTACCACTTCTGCCAAAGTACTAACCTGCATTGTGCCTCAGTTTCCAATTTGAAAAATGGAGGGCACAGTACCTATTTTATAGAGTTTTAAGCTGCTTAAATGTGAACAGTGGATGTAAAGGACCTCTTTGAATGTCTGGCGTATAGTAGATGCTTAATAGCCATTAGCATTTTTTGCTTTGGAGACTTTACCCTCTTCAAACCATTATATCGCATCATTTGATTAGGGAGGTAATATTGGGTCCATTTGGTAAAAAAAAAAAAAAAAAAAAGCTGTAAAAGGCCAAGATAATTTCAGGGCCACACATAAGGTAAATAGGAACAGTGGTACCTAAGTCTCCGACTGCTCATCACAGACACTTTTGTGCTCTCTGCCACATTCTCTTGGCCCAGCTCCGATTTCAGTCACCGCTATAGGGAAGAGTTCCTAAATGACGATAACATTCACATAAGCCATCCACTGTCCAATTTGTTTCTCCTCTTCCCTGCCTCAGATTCTTTCTAAAGTCCCCACAAGTGCCTATGTAGAAGAATCCTTGATTTGCAGAGGTGTTCAGATCCCAAAGGGCACTCCTCACTAAATGGGAAATGGAAGCCAGTTTATAAATGCCCCAGCCTCTTCATCCTTCAGAAAGACAGCTCTGAAGTGCATTGCTTGAGCCTCAGCTGCTTGCATAGCCATCTCCGTGATGCCCTCTGTTTGTCTTTTCCTCCTTTGTATCACTCTCCTCTGCACTTTCTATCCCACTTCATGGAATCACCTTGCAAAAAAACTGCTTGTATTTAAATATTAACTTAGACTGCATCTTGAGAATTAATGGTTTGGCGGGGGCAGGACGAGGGGTTGTTTTGTTCTGTTTTCATTTGAGTCTACACTGCATTTCTCTCTATTTCTCCATAGGTCACCAAGATGCTGGCAGTGGTCGTAATTCTGTTTGCCCTTTTATGGATGCCCTACAGGACTCTTGTGGTTGTCAACTCATTTCTCTCCAGCCCTTTCCAAGAAAATTGGTTCTTGCTCTTTTGCAGAATTTGCATTTATCTCAACAGTGCCATCAACCCAGTGATTTACAATCTCATGTCCCAGAAATTCCGTGCAGCCTTCAGAAAGCTCTGCAACTGCAAACAGAAGCCGATAGAGAAACCTGTCAACTACAGTGTGGCCCTGAATTATAGTGTCATCAAAGAATCAGATCATTTTAGCACAGAGCTTGAAGATATCACTGTCACTGACACTTATTTGTCTGCCACAAAAGTGTCTTTTGATGATACCTGCTTGGCTTCTGAGGTAACCTTTAGCCAAAGTTGATTCATGAATTAGAAGATAATGAATTGCGAACTAAATAAGAATATGTGCAGTTATCAACAAAAGAGAGAAAATGGCCAATCATTTGAGAAGACAGAGCAGACAACTCTTTGCCAATGCTCTAACAAGTCATGGCCCAAGATATTTTAACCTGTGAGAGTGATTCATATTTTCCCTCTTTTCAAACTAGTACCACAAAAGGTAGAGAAGGTCTGGGTTATAGCCAAATTGTGGAAAATGCAAGTATGGCCCTTTCATTTAGCTTGAGAAGTTCACTAAATTTTCTGGGGATATGCATTTTTTATCAAATCTAGACATTATTTTACATAATTTATAATAACCTTACTAAATGTGATTTCTCATTCTCCCTTTTAAAACTTATCTAAACACTTGCTAATTTGACAGCATGCAGATTGTTAAATGTTTGCATTTAGTATTTCATTTTAACAAAGTACTGTGCTACTTCATGAATATCTAAGACTATAGGGGAAAATAGAGAAATCATTTTATTTGTTGAGTAGAAATGAGCTTTCAGGAAAACATGTTTACTATATTAAAAACAAATAATCCAAATGCCATGTTACTTTATAAAATTCAGAGACATTTTTCTATATCTTACAGAGTAGGTGGTTATCATTCAAGTTTAAGATAAAATAAACATCAAAACTATCCAGAATTACAAATTGAGAAAATAGATAGATTTTATTGTGAGGTACATCCAGCTTTTATCAACTGTTCAAGCTTCATAAATGATAGATGGGCAGGAGAAATATCAAGATTAAATAACTGTGAAGATGTGAACTAATGTGCAATTAATATTGAAAAGTAGCCAAGAGCCAAAAGCCACGTATTTAATATAAGGTTTTAACTTTACTCTGAAACTTTTAAGAAAAAAATCTTTTTTGAACATTCTTGTGAATAAACTATTAAGCCTTGTCAAATGATTCCTTCTAGCTGAATCTAGCTTAAAAGTCTGAAACATTCATGAAAGCTTAGTTGGTATTCTCAGCCAAAGTCTATTACACTTCCAGATGAAGACTTCCCACTGAGCTTTGGAGTCCAAGGAATTTAACTTGTCTGCAATTGTCTCACTTTCTGCCTTGCTTGTCATTTGTAGGCTCTTCTCTTTTTTTCAAATTTTGGTATTATTTTGTTTACAGATTCTAAATCAAAGCAATGCAAAATTCCTGCCAACTTTCTTTTCAATAGAGTTAAAACTGATTTCATCTTATTATCGGTATTTCTTCTTTGTAGTTATGACTTAGACCCTCTGTTCCAGTGATCATTAGGGAGGTGTGAATATGAATCTGCCCAAGACATTGTGTCAGGTCCTACTTTGCTCCCTTTTAAATGATTCACCTACTGAAATTTGACCAATCAGCATCTCCAACTATATGTGGAGTGTAAATTGCTCTTGGTGATTATTCTCTAACACTGAATTTTAATCACTGGGTCAAAAAGTATCAGATATAAGCAACAGCACATTTTGAGTTGCATATATGTTAGAACAATAACAAATATGGCCTATATTCCTGTCATGGATTTTTTATGGACCCTAAATACTAATGATCATTACCCCTAATACATTATTCTATTTTGGAAACTTCTGCTTTAAAATGCTTCTTCATGAAGACTCTGTCATCCAGAATACGCTTTTTCGAAATTGGCCTCACCTACTCCAGGAAGACATTCTTATTCAGTTACAGTATCAGTAAAAAAAATGCAAGCAAATATTTATGGGACATATCCTAAAAGTCTGTCTGCATGACACTAAGCAATCTATTTTAACTGACATTTCATTCTGGATTAAACATGAACCTTAGCATCATGTAGATAGAGTGCTAGAGTGCCCCTCCCCTACATAAGACACACACACACACATAGGCACACACAAACATATACACTTAAATTGCTTAACAAAGGAACTGGAATACAATAGAGCTTCGTATTAGAGAAAAGAACTAATATCGTGGAGCATCTACTATGTTCTAGGTGTGCTGGTAGGTACTTAATGGACATTATCTTCATCGCAGTCTCATAACAGCTGTGATTTCTCTAATGTTCAGCTCAGGGGTCAGACATCAATGCTGTTTCCCTAAAATAGTAACTATAAGAGTCAGAAAATGGAGAAATTATTTTTCTCTTTATTAATGCCAATATGGTGACTAAAATCCCTGTGACCTAATAATGGCTTAATTAACTGAAAATATACTCTGCAGAGTGGTGATGTCAGATGTTGGAAAAAATTACAATTAGTTTTACATAACCCAATAGATTCTTCTCCTGTTGGGAATTTGATATGTGGGCTCAGCTTTTTCACTTTAATTTTTTTAAAGTTATTTGCTAATCATCTGTTAGCTTTGAACCACATGGGAAATTCAAAAGCACACGGTTCATTGTGTTTCAACTCCAAAGCAAATGCCATTATAAAATTAAATGTTTCCATGCAATGTCCAACAGACATTTGCTTTTACACAGAAGAGACATAACTTTTAAAAGTTTTCTTTTATCACACTGTACTAAATCATAAAATAGTTCCATAAGTCATTAAGAACTTAAGATAGCATCAAATGAAAAATAAAGAGCTAGATTAAAAAATTGTTACAGGAATGAATAATGTTATTAAGGGCCTCCCTTAATAAAATTCTTTGAGTTGTTTTATTACTTCCTGTTTCATTAATTGCTGAACATCTCAGCTTAGATCTTGCACCTGAGGTAATTAGATCAAGGACACAGATCATGAATAAAGCAAGCAAACATAAATTCCCTCTTAAGACTTCTTGGTCAGTATCAGAAGTATATTTCTAGAATGTATCTTCCAACACAAATATTTTAAATGCTGAAGAGAAATGAGAAAAGTCCAGAATCTCTAGTCATTCTTAGGTTTAATGTGTAGAACTTAACTTTATACCGAGACAAATGGCTGGTTTGAGCAAAACGACTGGTAGAGTCAAAGGAAAAACCATAGCCATGGAACATAGTTTATTGTAAACAAATCTTAAATGATAATTGATCTATTTTTCATTTTCAAACGAATGTGTTGGAATGATAAGAATAGCATGTTTTCACAAAGTTGGATCCACAGAGTTCTGGTGTGTTCTTAAAGAATAAAGAAATTATATCCCTCCAGCCTATGTTAAATCTGTAAACATGTTTGTAGAAAGAAAGTATTGTCTTTTTTGGAGGAAAATTAGATTACAAATAGTTAAAAGGAGATTTTAAATGGTTTACCCAAGATTCTGTAAATTCTACAAGTATTATTTTTAGTCTTGCTTTTGCCTCTCAACTGCAACTCACAAAAGGGTTGGAATATTTGTGTGTGAAGTTAGTAATTTGTATGTGAATGAGTGAGCACCCAGAAGCAACCAGTCAGTCCCAGGCTCAAAGAAAATTGTTTTCAGATGTTTTGGAATCACTGGTTACCCAGGAAGAAGCAAACATGAATATCTCTAGCAATGTATTTCCTATTTATCTTAGCTGTCTACAGTAAATAGCCACAAAAATCAAGATTTAGCTGAGTGAATATAAGTTTTCAGAGTAATGCACATGAAGAAATCTTATAGAACTCTGTAGTGATAAATATTTTTTCTCTCCTTTCCACCTCCACCATCAAACTTTCATCCCTACACAAACATTGAAGATTCATCAAACATCATTCAAAACTAAAACTGGACATGACATAGCTTAAGTAAAAGTGTGAACATTCTTTCTGATGTATTATGTACAAGAAGATATGCTGTTCTGACAACTTTCTTGTTTCCATAAAATCACTTTCAAATTATGGAAATATTGATATTTCTTTGATTTCTATTTACCTTACATCCCCATGTATACAGTAGATATTATATGTGGGATTGAACTGCTAATGTGACTTTTCCTTCACAAGCCTAATTAAAGGTTTGGCATTTCAGAGGTTTCAGTCAGAAACAAATAAAAGATGCATGCAAAACTGCTGAAGAAATTTATTTAAGAAAATGAAAGGTTCTCATTCTTTAAGAAACTAGCAATGCAATGATAAAAACAAGATGAACATAACATTGCTTTAAAATGTAGCTCTTTGGTAATATTTAGAATATGAATTAGAAGTGTGAGAAATAAGTTGCAAAAAAGCAATTGTTAAAAGTCTACTGGGAAATGTTTTGATATGACTTTTTATTTAAATATAATTTCTGTATTTTGATTTCTTTTTTCATGGACTAGATTTAGAAACATCAATTAATTTAATTTTTAACTTCCTTTATTACGTAGGGAAAAAAAAGCGTAGGCTAAGACCCAGAAATATTTCATTTTTATGTTTAGTCTATAGGTATAATCTCAAATCACTCAGCAGCAAATCTCATTTCTGGGAGTTCAGCATTGGGAATAGTTTTGCTACTGAGATGGTTAGCACCAAATGGACTATACTGACATAAACTAATTCTATCCACTTCTGATTTTATATTCAAACAATCTTTTCAGAAAGAGTGGCCATAAATGTCTGTACACAATGTGGTCATGTCAGTTTACATGCTTTTACATGAAGCACATTCATGGCAAATTCAGTATAAATCCACAGGCAATGATTGAATTATATTTCAGAAATTGCATCTGAAAAAATGAAATAAAGGGGCTGGATAAAATAGCACAGCTGGGACTCAGTACTCTCAAATCTGGGTCCAGCGGAAAAAAAAAAAGGAATTTTATGACCAATAAACAGAACGTCTGCATAATAATTGCCTGTTTGCCCTCATGGAGGAACATCTGGGTCAAGTCTGTACTACAGGCTCTCAAACAGAATAATGGAAATGAAAGGATTTTGAAAATTATACAAGTGAAAAGAATGGGATGAGTTGTGGAGTTAGCTACATCTCCTGCAATTTATCCTAGCCCTGAAGCAACAACCCATATGTGATTATTTCATTCCTAGAAATAAAGGACTTAGTGTTCGTGTATATGGCTGTTCTCTCACTTACAAAGAAGAGAGTATATGAAGTTGATCAAGAATGTTGTAGACTTGTATTGATAAATATGGAGATTTTTCAGAAAAGAAAAACAAATATGACATGGCAGAAGAGTAAGACTACAACTAAACAGAGGATGGAACTCAGAACTCAATATGAACATTCTCAGTATTCCTGAAATGACACAAAATACTCCAGTAAGGAGACCAAATACTTTATTACCTAAAAGAAATACTAAATCACTCCCACCTTGGTATATGTAAGAATTACCTGGGACTTATTTTAAAATGTGCTTTCTTTGACCTTGCCCCAAGAGACTCTCATTTATTCATTTATTAGCTGATTTTAATGCTTGTATTCCTCTGAGCACATCTGAAAACCACTGAGACTTAGAACCATAGAGACTTCAAGGCACTTATTCATCACATAATTCTTCATAAGCAACTAAACTTATCCTTGAGGGTAAGTCTATTTTATCTTTCATATTCCACAAGTCACCTAAAGATGAACACGGCCTTAAGTATCTGTTCGATGAATGAATAAACCAGTGAATCCCAAACCAAGAATTACATTCTAAAGTCTTTTGATGCTGCCCAATCTGCCTGTAGATGTATCCTCGCGATAAAATAATTAGTTTTGCTTGTTTTCATTTCTTTAAACAGTTCTCTGAGCTCTATGAAAGGCACTGCATTAGAGGTGAACAGTGAAAGACAGAAATATCCCTTACATATGTGTCATTCTTGACCATCTCAGTACCATTTTCACATCCAACACCTAATTTAATAAGGACAAATAAAGAAAACTAAAACATCGCCTCTGTCTTCAAGAAGATTACAATTTAGTGACACAACACATTGACACAGCAACATATAAGAAAAACAGAATACGTAATTCAAGCCAAATTGTGATTTTGGACTACAAAAATCTGAGCTCTTCACAGGAAAGAATACATCAGTGGGGCCCAGAGTCATTTAGGAGGGCTTTGTAGATTTGCCCTAGATAGTTAAAAAAGACTATCCATGTGCCTAAAAAGATTAATGAGGGCAGAGAGGCTTTCAAATACCAGGGCAAATCTCTGGACAGCAGGAATACGTGTTCAAAGCAAGTTCAGTCCATTATGATTGATTAAGGATGGCAGCTAGTCCCTTGATATTTGCCAACACTATTAAAGCGCCAGTAAAGGAAAAGTAAATGAAGATGGGGATCTACCTGTACAAATATTTGATGAGACAACCCATTCATGAGACTATAAAGTAGAAATGTATATCCAAGCTATGCTTATTTTCTAAACTTTGTGAATTTCATTTATCTATAGAAAATGTAGTACATTATTTGTCTAAGTGTTATAATTCTAAAAATAGTCCTATAATCCTAATTTTCCAAATGAAAATAACATATATATATATATATAACTTTGTTTCTATGTTATATTGTCATCATACATTAAAAATATGTATATATGTGCATATATTTCAGGGGTCCTTAACAACTCTGGATTTATCCAGTTATGTTAAATGTAGAGCTCAGAGCCAGCTCAGAGACCCAGGTCCTCCAGGCACCTAAGCTTCAGCATTAAATATGAAACTGAAAATGCATAGTGATTAGCTTCAGATTACCTGACAACCATGTTAACTTGCATGTAGCTTACGATGTGCCTCTGAATATTTTGGCTTCCTTCTATCAGTTTTAGAAAGTTGTATGCTGACTCACTTCAGCACCTAGAAAGAACCTTCATGTCCTTGTCGGGCAAAGAATTTTCTTCAAGAAAGTGCAGTATTATACGTTCTGCAGTGGGAAGCCGTGTGTATGTTCCAATATGTATGTTGCAAGCAATAAAGCATCAAACTGAAAGATCTGGCTCTTTAGCTTTTTTTTTCTCTCAAATTATTTTATTTCCAGTGTAACTTCACCCCAAACCCCTTGCTCAGAGACTTCATTTTAATCCAGGGGCACCCAAGGTATGGTATATGTACAACTGGTGGCTTTCAGATGATTATAGGTAATACACAGATAGACATTTTCAATTGTAGCAATAAATATAATGTGTATTGAAACAAATATGACTAGTTCATTGAATCTATTATTTCACTGATATCAATGAGTCCATTCAACGTTGACATTAGATGAGGTGAAAATCATGAGGGTTAAACTGGTGACTGAAGTTTGGGCAATGCTATTTAAAGATATTGTTTAAAATGTCTCTAACTGTCCCTTTTTGAACAACAGCAGAGTAAACTCAAATACTTCTGTGTTAAGGTAAAGTAAATTGTGCCATTACTTTCGAAATTCCAAATAGTCTCCAACTTACTTGGAAGAGGCAGGGTAAAAATGCACGGACTGTAAACTACAGCACTGTGTGAAAGTAGGTGTGTTTAGTATCTGGGGCCAATGTTTGAGCAGACAATTACATTTGAAAAAGTTAATTTTGGCATGTGAAAGGAAATGCTTTCATAAGTAGATCTCAAGCTTTGCTTGAATGACCTTATTCTTTCACACTAGGAGAATGTAAGAAATAAAGTTAAATAAAAATACACTTGGAGCACTGTAGAATTCCGTGAACATGAAAAGATAGTTTTAAAAGCTGTAAGAATAAAGTAACCTGCCATCACTAACACTATCCAGCATTCAAAGCATTTTTTTCTTTATATTATAATGTGTAGCACCCTCAATTATGTACAGTTTCCTCAAGTCTTCCAGGTAGTTACTTTAATGGGATTTTACCATATTTCTCTTCCCCAGATCCTCTGAAAATGCTATAAAAATCAGGGCAGGCAAAGGTGGTTCAGTGGCAAAGTTCTCACCTGCTGTGCCAGAGACCTGGGTTTGATTCCTGGGTGACTGTCCATGCAAAAAAAAAAAATCGATGAGGACAGGTGCTTGCTCACCAAAGTCAGCAAAGGACAGTGGCTAGCACAGTACCTGGCACCTGGTAGATCTTCCACAAATGTTTGTTAGTGAATACAAACGAATTAAATATCATGAACAAAAAGTGCTGTATATCGCATATAATAACCATTAAGAGGGTAGATTGCCTGTAGACATAGACAGGTCTTAGGCTTCCTCAATCTTTCCTCAACCATCCGCTTAATCATATTAACCATAAAATATGTTCAGTTTCATGAATCAAGTCTTTCTGTTTTCTTCCGCTGACATAAAAATCTGCTAAATGTTCACCCCATCCACTCTACAAAATTGCCAACTTTGCTGCTAGACTTGTTATAAAAGGTAAGACAACATAGATGAAGCTATAAAAATAAGTGAGTGGTGGCAGCCACTTGTGGTGCTGTGTGTCACATCTCCTTTGTCCCGCCTTGTTATTTCAGCACAGTTGTGGTAGACAATTCTACAAACATTGCTGCTATCCCACGTCCAACAAAGCAGGTGCCTCTCCGTATTTCTACCTCAGAGCTTTCTCCAAAACCTTGGAAAGCCCCTCAGCTTGATTATAAACAGCCTAGGTTTTCCAGGAGTTAATGCCTCCCGGGGCAGTCCTCAATCAATGGGTGCTGCAATCAATGGACAAATGTTCTAGACTGCCACCTTCTAGTATAATATTTCTGAGGCATCAGAGGGTCCTCAGCAGGATTGAGCCCCTGTTCTCTGAAGAGGTTACCAGTTCAAAAAACACAGCCTTCACTGACTTTTCCTCCTTCCTTATCCCACTCTTTCACATCCTTAACATCTGCTTCCTGAAGTCAACTCCAAAATGTTCCATCTAATAATTGTGTCTGCAAAATGGAACTAGAAATATTTGCCTCATGGGAGAACATTGAGGATTACATTAAATTATTTACAAAAGTAGGGAAACGATCCCTGGCCCATGGTGTTCGCTAAACATTCCCTAACAACAGAGCAGACTCAAGACAAGAAAACCTGACCATATCAAACCACAAATATTCATTGAGAAATACTGTATACAAAACACTTTCCTAGGTACTGGGATGACAAAAGACAATAGGATTTATCCTTAAGAATCCTACAATCTGACTGAAGAGACCAAATAGAAATATTTAAAATTAGATAACAGTAAAGATTGAAACAGCAGGCAAATAGAAGAAGTAGAGAACTGCATGGCTAATTACCTAATAATTAAAACAGACACGTGGTACAAAAATTCAGAAGAGAGAGGACGCACTCTATGCTAAGATAGCAAGGTGAGACCTTGACGAGGGTGGGTTATGAGCTGAATATTAAATGGTAGTAGGACATCAAAGGACAGAGAAGGGATGGGGTGGTGAAGACAGAAAGGGAGACATTTTTTTTTAATGCCTGGGCAAAAGTAATGAGAAGGGGTAAAAGATAGCATGGAGATGGCAGTGTGACAGAAACTATGAAAATTTTACTTGTTTAAAACAGAAGATTAAGAGTTGAATACACACTAAAGTCAAGTAGTGCTCATCCATTAAGGGAATTTACTTGGGGAAGGTCTCACTTTTTTCCATTTTTAGAATTTTCTTTTTAATACAGTTTTATTGAGATATATTCAACAACATATAATCCATCCAAAGTATACAAACAATGGCTCACATGGTTATGTATTCATCACCACAATCAACTTTAGAACATTTTCATTACCGCCCTCCAAAAAATTTCCATACCCCTTCTCCCCGACTCTTTATTGACCCTTAGCAATTGTGTAGAATTTTTATTGATGTTGATGAAAGAATATTAAAATGTTACTGTTAACTATAGTCCACAGTTTGCATTAGGAGCATTTTTTCTATATACCACTCTATTATAAGAACTCTTGTAATAGTGATATACATTTGTTCTAGTTCATGAAAGAACTTTTTTATATTTGTACTGTTAATCGCATGGACCACCACAGGATTCATGGTATTATACAGTCCCATGTTTTAATCTCTAGCTTTCCTTCTAGTGACATGTATGACTCAAAATTTCCCCTTTCAGCCACAATCGCACACACAGTTCAGTGCTGTTAATTGTTCTCACCATAATGTGCTACCATCGCCTCTACACATTTCCAAACATTTAAATTCACCTCCTTAAAACTCCTGCCCTTCCGGATACAGACTGTACAACGGGACTGGATATAAAAACTCAGAAATGGACAGCACAATACTACCCAATTGTAATGCAATTATGTTAAAACACTGAATGAAGCTGCATGTGAGGTATAGGTTTTTTGTTTTTGTTTTTTTTGTTTTTTTTTCTTTCTATTATTGTTTTAATTCTTATTCTGTTGTCTTTTTATTTCTTTTTCTAAATCGATGCAAATGTACTAAGAAATGATGAATATGCAACTATGTGATGTTATTAAGAATTACTGATTGTACATGTAGATTGGAATGATTTCTAATTGTTTTGTTAATTCTTTTTTTAATTAATAAAAAAAAAAAAAAAGAAGCAGGGCCAGTCTACAAATTATGTTCTATCTGTTAATGAACATAACCTTAGTGAAAATGTAAAGGTGAGAAAGGATGAAACTCCTGCTATAATCCATGGTGAATAAACTCAATATAAGTTAAAAACAAAACAAAACAAAACAAAAAAACTCCTGCCCTTCCCATTCTCTAGCCTCATTCTATCTCCTGGTAAGATACATTCTAGATTTTAGCTCTATGAGTTTACATGATATACTTATTTGATATTAATGAGATCATACAATATTTGTCCCTTTGCATCTGACTTATTTCACCTACCATAATGCCCTCGAGGTTCATTCATGTCGTGGTATGCTTCAGGGCTTCAGGACTTCATTCCTTCTTTCTGCTCAGTAATACTCCATCATATGCATATACCACATTTTGCTTGTCCATCTCTTGATGGACACCTGGGTTGTTTCCATTTTTGGAAATCATGAATAATGCTGCTATGAACATCAGTGTGCAAATATCTGCTTACATCCCTGCTTTCAGTTCTTCTGGATATATACCTAGTAGCAGAATTGCTGGATCACATGGCAATTTTATACTTAGCTTCTTGAGGAACTGCCAAACCATCTTCCACAATCACTGTACCATTTTACCTTCCCTCCAGCAGCAAATAAGTGCTCTTATTTCTTCATGTTCTCTCCAACACTTGTAGTTTCCTGTTTGATTAATAGTAGCCATTCTAATACATCTTTTCTGAAGATTAACTACTGGCAATCCCAACTCCTCTGTCACATGGCCAGACACATGGAGATGTCTTCTGGTCCTTATCTCCCAGGTTTTGTTGCTTTCAGCTTCTGGCCTGTCCATCTGTGTCCTGCCTTTTATCTTTTGACTCTCTTAGGTTCTCTGGGACCTTCCTGTATGTGCTTCTCTGAATTTCACCTTTTAGCTTCTCTAGGGTATTTTCCTATGAGCTTCTCTGGCTCTTATTCTCTTATAAAGGACTCCAGTAAGAAGATTAAGACCCACTTTGAATGAGGTGGGTCACAGCTCTATTGAAATAACCTCAACAAAAGGCCCCACTCACAATAAGTCTACACCCACAGGAACAGATTAAATCTATGTACATGATCTTTTCTGGGATCCATAAAACCTCCAAACTACCACATGTGATTTCCAAATATCTTCTCCCATTTTTACCCTTTTGACAAAGTCCTTTGTCCTTTCATGACAAAGCATGGAAGTATTCAGTTTTGAGAAGGTCCCATTTATGTATTTTTTCTTCCAGTGCTTGTGCCTTGAGTGTACGTGTTAAGAAACTACTGCCTATAACTGGACGTTGAAGGTGCTTCCTTACATTTTCTTCTAGGAGTTTTGAGTTAATTTTTGTATAAGGTGTGAGATAATAGTCTCCTTTCATTCTTTTGAATGTGGATATCCAGTTCTCCCCATCATTTGTGGAAGAGACTGTTCCATCCCAGTTGAATGGGCTTCAGAGCTTTGTCAAAAATCAGTGTACCCTCATCAAAGCAACAGTGAGCTGATCATATCTCCAAGCATACAGGAGATGTCCTCCGTCTGCAAACACACAGGAGATGTTCCCCATGAAGGTCCTATGGGAGAGTTACAAACTCTTCTATAGCTAATAATAATAGTGATGATAAAAATAGTAAAAACATTTTTTGATTGATAGCTCTAGAAAACTATGTGAAACATGCATGATCTTACTTAATTCTTGCTATAATTCAATAAGGTAGAAGCTATTACTTTTCCCATTTTACAGTTGAAGCAACTGACTTGAAGAAAGTTTTAAAAACCTGTCAAAATTGCATAGTTTAGAAGCCAGAAGTTCTGGCTCAGGCATCACTGGTATGTGAAATGAAAAGAAACAAGGTGGTATTTCATGTCAGTAAATCTGATGGGGTGATATGTAAACAGACTGGAAGTTCTGTTACAGCTGCTTCTAGCATTTCAATTTCTGATTCAGATGAATCCTTCTAGGTGATGACTCCTCGCCATAATTCCTTCCTTTGATCCTCCTTAATTCTTTTTCTCTTCTTTTCTTTAAGAAAATAATTTTATTATAAAATACATATGCTGAAAAGTGTATAAAACACAAACATTACATTTAATAGATAATTAGAAATAAACATCCATTTAACCACCATCCTGGTCAAGAAATAGAATATTTCCAGAATCCTAGAAGCCCCTACCAACCTCAGCCTTCTTCCTTCTTCCCCTTTTAGATAATGCTATTCTGACTTTTATGGTAAGAATCCTTCTGCTTTTCTTTATAGTTTTCTACCTAAGTATGTATCCCTGAACATTAAACCTAGTTTTGGTTGTTTTTAAACTTTACCTAGGTGGATTTGCATAGTCTAATGCATCTGACTTCTTTTGGCCAGTATTATGTTTTCAAGATTTATCCATATTGTTGCATGTATCACTGGTTTATTCATTTTCTTTGCTGTGTAGTAAAATATCCCCATATGTATTTATTCATTTGACTGCTGATAGACTTTTGTGTTTTTCCACTTTAGGGCTATTGTGAATGATGTTACTATAATTCCTATATAAATCACCAGATTCACCTGTGTGTGTGTGTGTATTTCTCTAGATAATATTTTTGTGGTAGTCATGAGTATTATTCATTAAATATTTCTAGCTGGAAAAAAATCAATTGACTGTAGATCTGAGGATTTATTTCAGAACTCTCAATTCAATTTCATTGATCAATATGGCTATCTTTATGCCAGTATCATGGTGTTTTGACTGCTGTGGTTTTATATATATACTTTAAAGTCAGGAAGTATGATACCTCCCACTTCATTCTTCCTTTTCAGGATGTTTTTGGTTAGTTGACACTCCTTACCCTTCAAAATAAATTTGATAATGAGCTTTAATATTTCTGCAAAGCAGGCTGTTGGAATTTTGATTGGTATTGAATTGAATCTGTTGATCATTTTGGGTAGAAATACTATTTTAATGATATTTACTCTTTCAATCCAGAAACACAGAATGTCCTTCCATTTATTTAGGTTTTCTTTGATTTCTTTTAGTTTTCTGAATAGAGGTCTTTTACATCCTTGCTTAAGTTTATTCTTAGATATTTGATTCTTTTCGTTGCTATTGTAAATGGATTTTTCTCTTGATTTCCTCCTCAGTTTTTTTATTACTATTGTGTAGAAACACTACTGATTTTTGCATGTTGATCTTCTATCCCATCACTTTGCCGAATTGGCTTATTAGCTCTAGTAGCTTTGTTATAGATTTTTCAGGATTTTCTCTATATAGGACCATGTAATCTGCAAAAAGAAATAAAAATAATACTTTTATTTCTTTTTCTTGCCTAACTACTCTGGCTAGAACTTTCAGTACTGTGTTGACTAGCAGTGGTGACAGTAGATATCCTTGGCTTGTTCCAGATCTTCGAGGAAAGTCTCTCAGTTGCTCACTATTGAGTACAATGTTAGATTAGGTTTTCATACATGCCTTATATCATGTTGAGGAATTTTTCTTTGATTCTATCTTTCAAAGTGATTTTTAATGCAGTTTTATTGAGATATATTCACACCCCATACAAGCCATCTGAAGTATACAATCACTGGCTCACAGTATAATCACTTAATTGCACATACAACCCTGATCAATTTTAGAAGATTTTCATTACTCCAGAAAATAAATAAGAAGAAAAAGACAATTAAAATACTTCCATACCCATTATTCCCCCACTTACCATTGAGTCATAGTATTGGTATAGTAAATTAGTTACTGTTGATGAAACAGTATTAAAATATTATGGTTAACTATAGTCCATAGTGTATAATAGGTACATTTTCCCCATATACCCCTCTATTACCAACTCCTTGTAATAGTGTCATACACTTGTTTTAGTTCATGAAAGAACTTTCCAATATTTGTACAGTTAATCATGGATATTGTTCAGCACAAGATTCCTGTGTTTTAACTTCCAGCTTTCCTCTTGGTGACATGTATGTCTCTAACCTTCCCCTTTCCACCATGTGCACACACCATTCAGCACTGTTAATCATTCCCGCAGTAATGTGCTACTGTCAACTCTATCCATTTCTAAATGCTTAAGTTCAATCTAGATAAACAGTTGTACTTATTAAGCAACTGTTCCCCATTAATTAGCCTCATTCTATGTACTGGTAATCTATAGTCCATATTTTATGTCTACGAGTTTATAATTAGTACATATCAGTGCAATCATAAAATATTTATCCTTTTGTGTCTTGACTTATTCCACTCAGCATAATGTCCACAAGGTTCATCCATGTTATCATGTGCTTTTTGTCTTCATTCATTCTTCCTGCTGAATAATATTGCATTATATGTATATGCCACATTTTGTGCAAATATGCAAATCCAAAAAGCTCAACATACTCCCAACTATATAAATCTGTATAGACCCACTTTAAGACACATACTTAGCAGAATGTCACATGCCAAGGAGAAAGACAGAATTCTGAAAGTAACAATAAAAAAGCAATTCACCACATAGAAGGACAGCCAAATAAGACTAAGTGCTGATTTCTCATTAGACATACATGGCAGTGGTACAATATATTTAAGATACTGAAAGAGAAAAATTACCAGCCACGAATACCTTATCCAGCAATGCTATCCTTCAAAAATGAGGGCGAGCTTAAAAATAGTCACAGATAAATAGAAGCTGGGAGAATTTGTTAATAAGAGACATGCCCTACAAGGAATGCTCAAGGGAGTTCTGCCAGCTTAAATGAAAGACGAGGAAAGAGAGGTTTGGAGGAGAGGATAAAATGAAAATTATCAGTAAGGGTTACTAAAAGTTTAAAACAAGAGAAAAATAGATATGACAAATAAAAACCAAAGGACAAAATGTTTGAAGAAAGAACAGTTGTTACAATAATAACATTGAATGTTATTGGATTAAATTCCTCAATCAAAAGACACGGACTGGCAGAATGGTTTAAAAAATATGTTGTTTAAAAAGAGACTCATTTTTGACTCAAAGATAAAATTAGGTTGAAAGTGAAAGACTGGAGAAAGATATTCCATGGAAGCAGTAACCGAACAAAAGCTGAGGTAGCTACACTAATATCAGATAAAATAGACTTTAAATGCAAAACTGTTATGAGACCAAAAAAAGGGCATTCTATATTAATAAAAGGGGCAATTTACAAGGAAGAAATAACTATCGAAAATATCTATGAACCTATTCAAGGTGCCCCAAAGTACACGTGGCAAACACTGGTAAAACTGAAGGGAGTAATAAAAGTCTCTGCAATGATAATGGGAGACTTCAACATACCTAAAAATATCTTGAAAAAGAAGAATGAAGTGGGAGGTATCATACTTTCTGACTTTAAAGCATATTATAAAACCGCAGTGGTCCAAACAGTCTTTGACACAGTTTCTCAACCTCTTCATCCCACTCTTCCCTGGATTTTGTACTGACCTGCCTTGGTCTCTGGCTCTCCAACACAGTTGATTCAGACCATTTCTGCCTTGTTACTTACTGCTTCGGGGAAAGAAGTAGGTTCTGCTGCTCCTTCCCTATTCCTCTGTTTTGGAAGTTCCTCCCTTAATAAAAAGAAAAAATTTTTTTTCCTCCCTTATGTTTAAATGAAGAAACGTTTCTGAAAAAAAATCAAGCCTGAAAATAAGTATACTATTTTGCTTAACTTGCTATAGGCTTAAAATAATGGTGCTATCTTCGCAAGTTTTCTGTAAATCTAAAATTATTCTAAAATAAAATGTTTGCTAAAAGAATAGCAGATGTTGACAGTGGAAGTATAAGAGGAAATCAGTTTGACATAAAATGTTTCTTCCATAATTCCCAAAATTAATATGGCAGTAAGACAGGCTTTTAAAATTTACCAAATGGCAAAGTTAAACAAATGCCTTTTTTTTAAAAATGGCTAACAGTGTTCATAATTGTTAAATTATAATTCAAGCAGAGATTTTTTGGCAAGGAAATTTATATATAGCTCTCAGTTGGATCAGTCAGCTTCATATTTTATGAGATTTAACAGCATAAGCCAGAAAAGCCCCATCTTACCCCCAAATATACACATCCTCACACACACACACACACACACACACACATACACACACACACACAGGAAAATCTGTACAAAATAATAGGAAGTCCAAAGTTTCTAAAAGGCTGAAATACTGAACCATGGACACACTCTAAAATTTTATTAAAACTCTTAAAACCAGCAAGGGGATAATATTTTTGCAAGGTTCTGATTATGCTAATAACTTAGAAATACCAAGATATTTACAGGAACTGGAGACAACTTTTTTTTTTCATTTTGTCCACACATTTATTTATCAGCAAAAATGCATTATGTATCTACTACATGACACTGGTAGTTCTCAGGAATTAAAAAAATCAACACAAGCTCAGTGGTAGAATGTTCAGCTTCCAGGCAGGAGGCCCGGGTTCGATTCCCATACTGTGCACCCCCCCCAAAAAAAAAACAATACAAGCTGACTCCAAGAAGTTTTTAATGACTCTATCTTTGCTAAAAATCACTATCAGAGAAACACCAGCATTGATACTTAAAATCATATTTCAACTTTGACCTCGCACTACAAATTTGAATTTCACATTTCTCATGCCCTCAGCTATTTTAGCAGGTGACATGGCTGTGACAGCCTCCAGGAAAAGCTAACTCTTGGTCTAAAAGAAACCCTGAGGGGTAGAAGACAAGCCAATAAATTTTGCTTGTTTGTTTTGTTTATAAGACCTATTAACTACAATTGGACATAAATATGCAGAAATATCTTGAGACATTGCCCCCAAATTCAGGTGAAAGAAAGATAAAAAAGAACAAAACAACAAAGATGAATGAAAACTCTTCCAAATAGCACATTCTGAGTTGGATATATGGGGAAAACAGTTTTTTAATATTTAATATTTTGTACGAGCTCTGTTATTTTATTCACAATCATTTTCTCTGAGAAAAACATAATTGCCACCAGAAAGAGTGGAGACAGCCAGAAGAATCATTGCCTTTGCTTGGAACATTGAACATGTTCTTCTTAATGCCAAGGAATGAAAGATGTGGAAACATCTTTAAAGTTGGGCAGCTACTGAGTTTCCTCACATAGTTATTAGCAATCTAGGCTATACCTCTTTCTATCCTGTTTGCTGATCGAAATGGCAGTAGACATGATTGGTATGAATTACTCTCTTAATTTCTTGTGTCAGTTGCATGTGTTTGGGACTTTTAGGAAAATTAATATTGACGTGTTAATGATGGCTTGCTGTTGTTAAATATAGTGAACCTTAGAAGACCACGAAGGATTGGGATCTAGCATCAAAACTTCCATCTGCATGAGGCAAGCACTGAGAAGGAAGTTAAGGTGAGGGCCTATTCCTCTATGCAAGCAGAAAGGGGATCCAGCCCAACAGGTAAAAAAAAAAATATGGCAACTTGGAGGTTGTCACAACTATGTCACCTACTTTAATAGCATAATACAACTGATGGCAACAAATGGGTGAGCATCTACAATGTCCCAACATTGTGACCAGTAGCATACAACATACACAACATACACTGGACAGTGCGGTGTATGATGTATGGCTATTTATTGTCTTAAAAGGCAAGAAGAGCACCTGAAGCCCACAGAAATTGGGGCTATGCAGAGAGCTAAGCAGGCAGAAATCAGTGTAAATAAACAGGGCCACACTAAAGTAAGGGTGTTGTGAAGTGCATAGCAGTAATGAATTGTAAATGCTAAATAGACCTACCTGAGACGACAACTGATATGAGAGCCTGCAATGAAACTGAGCTAGCAAGGCAAGATCAACTGACCACATCCATGGAGGAAAGACTACAGAGTCTTAAAGACCAGGCAGACCTGACTGATGTTAGGTTTCTATTTTAAGACCCATTGAGCATTGTGCTCATTAGTCAGATGAAGGAAAAATTCAATCTATTATGCAGGAAGTGGACACACAGAAACACATTTTGTTCCAACTATATTGCTTATGTGTTTGCCAGAGGAAAGCAGGAGTATATCTGAAGAATTTGACCACTGATATGTTAAACGCTTAAAATAAAAAACTTTTGTCAGGAAGAGAAAAATCTACAGAAGTCAATAAAATTATCAAACGTATGCATACGTGTGTATGTGTGTGTGTTCTCTCATACCAAAATCTATCTCAAGTGGTAGAATTCCATGTAGTTTATAGTAGAAGAACCAAAGGAATTATTTGGTTTCAAACAATTTTCTATGATGTGAACTATATAGCATTTTCAAGGGAAAAAATATTTTGGTTAATATGGGGATCAAGGAAAACCCCAGGCCTCTTATGTGGTTCTGAAAAAGGAGAATAGATCAAAAATTGGACGCAATCTTGGAATTCCAGCCAGTAGGAAAAATGAGTCAATTCAAAGAGAAGACAATCTCCAAACTTTCTTCAATGTCAGATGCCATAGAAAATAATCAGTACAGCTTTTGGTAAATATCAGATCATAACATAGGAACTGACTCAAAAGGTTTTGAGACTTTGGCATAAAGCATACTAAGGTTGAAATCCCACCTGTGCACCTCTTGACAATGCCATGTGACTAGTTGTGGCTAAATGAGCTGACGTGCAAACTACACTGTGTCACTTCCACATAGAAGCTCTTTAGACCCAGTGCACAATTCTCCAGGCTCTCTTTCCCTGCTGGCCTAATGATGACACATATGTCATGACAGAGGAGACACAAATCAAAAAGCTTGGCTCACTGACACAGCAGATAGAGGATAACTGCCCTAGAGAGTCATCCGGGCTTGCAGGCGGTTTTGCGAAAGCAACAAGTGAACTTTGTTGTGTTAAACCACTGAAACACTAGGGATTTTTGTGACATCAGCATGGCCTTGCTTACCCTGACTGGTACCAGCATTTGATGGAGGCAGTGATGTATTGCAGACATAGGAGAAAGCAGAGTACATATGTGCAGAGTCTGGGCTAGAGTCAGTCGGACCTGGGTTTGAATTCCCGCTCTGCCATTCATGACCTGCATGTTCTTGGCAGTTTATTGAGCTTCGATTTCCTCATTTGTAAAATGCAAATCATATATTTTGTTCAGGGTTGCTATGAAGATTAGAGAAAAAAATATCTAAAACAAGGTAAGCCATTAATTACTATTATAGATATGACTTAATATTTGGAAATAAAATAAGCAGGTGTGACTTTCACTGCTCTCTGCTTCTCCTGGCTGAAGGATATCCTGACATGCTGGCAGATTTACACCGCAGGTCAGAGAAGGCCATCCGTGCACACACCACATGCTTTATATGTGTTATCCCATATCATCCTCACAAGGTTCCCATGGATATATATTATATATATCCTTTGAAGAATAAAGAAACTATACCTTAGAAAGAATTGAGAACCCATTGTGAGACCCGGGACTGTGATGAGAGTTTTCCATGTGTTGCCTGATTTGCTCTCCAATACCATGAAATGAGGCCATTATTTTAGGGGAAGAGGAGCTAAGTGCAGAAATATGAGGGGCTTAATGATGACTCTCACAAGAAAATTCATTGATCCTCATTTGAATTAAGATGAGAAGCCTTCCTTCATCAACAGTGTTTTCAGTAGTTAGATCCTTCTTTCTCTAAATGAGAAATTTACGAAAAATCTTTCTTTGCCTTCTATAGACCTATTACCAAAATAATAAAATAAAATCTCACCGATGTTTAAGAATGTACAGTAATAAGAATAAATAACATTTGCTGAACATCTATTATATGCCAGGCACTGTGCCACGGGCTTTATATGTGTTATCCCATCTCATCCTCATAAGATTCCCATGGAAATATATTATATATTCCTTTTTAAGAATAAAGAAATTACACCCTAGAAAGAATTGAGAACCCGTCGTGTGCCAGGGACTGTGATGAGAGTTTTGTAGGCGTTGCCTGATTCGCTGTCTAGTACCCTGAAATGAGGCTTTTATTGTCATATCTCATTTAAAATAAGGAAACTGAGGCTCAGAAAGATTGCTTAAGGCTCCACAGCCTGCAGAGCATGTGTGGGTTTCCCACGAAGCAGTCTGAGTTCCTGAGCCGTGTTGTGGACCCCACCCTCTGCTGAAAGATGCTCAAGGCTCTGGGTGCATAAGCAACGTGCATTACCCAGACTCCAGGAGCTGGTCAAAGTCTTTAGCAACTCTGAGCACCAAAGTTTATATTTCCACCAACACATAACACATATGAAATTCAAAATTAAAACCATCCTAAAATATAGAACCGAACTCACACGTATGTCAAAATTAAAATAATTTCTTTCTA
This sequence comes from Tamandua tetradactyla, assembly GCF_023851605.1. Taxonomy (NCBI): domain Eukaryota; kingdom Metazoa; phylum Chordata; class Mammalia; order Pilosa; family Myrmecophagidae; genus Tamandua; species Tamandua tetradactyla. Next base: position 153,690,145 of record NC_135332.1, read on the forward strand.
AATGTTTCTGATGGCAAATTTCTGGCTAAGAATGTATGAAATAATTTTTTTTTTTTTTGATGAGCAAGCCCATGTTTGGCCAGCCTATTTTAAAATCCAATACAGGCCAAACAATAATTGTGTCTTGTTTCTCTAGTGTGATATGACTCATCTTCCCCCTCTTGATTTGTTTCTTTCTCCTCCTCCACAGAACGTCTTGATATGCTCACTTTTATATGGTCACTGTGACTCTGCTACACTTTTGACCACATCTACCATGAGAAAAAGGCACTACAATAATGTAACAGCACAGTTATATGATTACTGCTACTACTACTTACTACTATTACTACTAGGACTGAGTTATATGCATTACAGAAAGCCCTGGCCCTTATTTCACATCCACAGAGCTTTTATTCCCTATATTTCACAAATCTCTATATTATTTGTTAGTTATTTTAATTTCCCTAATCAAAAGAGAGAAATTTTCAGAAGTCTGTTGGGTCTCTAAGGCTGTTTTCCACAAAGCAGTCATTATAAAATATTCTGTTGTCAAATAAGTGATAAGATGAAATTTTCCCCTCACCATACCCTTCTCCCTGTCCATTTCTTGGTAAACTTCCATCTCAATCCTGGGGTGTGGCATTTACTGTGACCAAGGTCAAAAAAACAGGAACATTGACAATATTATTCCAGACAGAGCAAGAGAAATTTTGGCCCCACCCTATCCAGAAGAGATGCAAATAAAATGCCTATCTTAACAGCATTAAAAATCTTATTGCCCTGCAGATCCTCCAGTAAGATCAAAGCTAGTTCTACCCTATCTTCTTTGAGACAACACATCCACAATGGGACCAGAGGCTGAAGAAACAGAAAGAGTAAAGGGAGCTAAATGATTAAACTGAAGACAGTGTTCAAAGAGAGAGGGAATTTTGGTTCCCTGTGCTCCTGAGACAGACTGCCCCTTGACGGAGTGCCAAGCACTGAGAGAGTGACTCCTGCCTTTCAGAAAACTCAGTGATGACAATGAGAAAATGTACTTGAAACCCTCCCACCCATGTGGGCCAAATGAATTGGAATCATGCAATTCTCATATGATGTAAGAGACTCTTTTATCAATTCTTCTAGATCTGTTTAACTGCTTGTAATGACTACTTCATCTACACTCCCCCCATTAATTAGTCAGGATAGAGCACTAGAGTTAGAAATATGAATGGATGTTACTTAAGAATTGCTAAGATATTTAATCACTGATTCCCTATACAGTCTAGAAATAATAATAAAAGCTGTATTGAGGCCCAATGTCTTTCTTTTCCCTTCCTCCCCCTCCAGTGTCTAATGTGGGACCAGTAAATTGAAATTTTTAACATAAATTAAGAAGCCTTGAAAACTTCAAGAATCAAAGACCTTGGGATGGAGACTGTTTTCTATTCCAGAGAATTATTCAAAATTAAGCACAGTCTTTGCTTAGAATCATTGACCCTGCATTCAGAGATTAACAAATAAGCACTTCTCTCTCGATCTTGTGTGTTTTGTTTCCAGGTGGAAGCTAGCTCCTGCCCTCTTCCTCTCTTCAGCCATGAGTTTCACTTCCCTCTTTCAGATCATTCCAAACTCAGGAGTGAAGGTGTCTGTTTCATTCGTTGTTCAGTTTTAAAAACGACTGATTATTTAGTAGTTTTCCCTCTTCAGATTGAGACACAATGTGCCTGCACCAAAGCCACTGGGGCAAGATTTGACCCTAGGATCTTTGAGATCTTAAAATTGGCTTCCTCGAGGCAGCAGGTTAATAGTTTGTAATCATTCTCTTCCTTACAATCTTCCTCCACCTCCTCTGCCTCCTTCTCTGCCACCTCTCTCTCTCCTCAGTCTCATTGTCTTCTCAGTCCTTCAAAGGGCATGCTGCTAAAACATCAGGGGAAGGCAAAGGGTTAATAGAGACTCTTCCTGCCCATCAGTCTCTTATTAAGAAATACTGCCCAGAAAAGATCCAAAAGTTGACTCAATTTACCACTGCTTTGATTAAAAAAATATCAATATATTAGAAATTAAATATCACAATTTTAATATCAAAAACCACAAACAAAACTACAATTTCTCCGTCTCTGGTACTAGGTACTAGAAATTGAAGGAAAGAATCTTATTATAATAAATATTAACATTGTATATTTAAGGAGGATAGACAGATGGGACAGAGACATAAGCAGACAGATGGCTAGATATATGGAAATGTAGGTTACTAAAGAACGACTGAAATGCTTTCTTTAAATGCATTAAGAGTTACTTCAGCACAGTTCTTTCCCCTGCTCTTCTCATTGCAAATTCAATTCCTAGAAGTCTCATCAGAACTCCCATATGTTGCCCTTTCCACGTCCCTCATCTTCTGTTCTGACCTGTCTTTTCATCTCACACACTGTCCTCTGGCAGTAGGCAGTTTTGTACTTGTTTGTATCACATAGGAGGATACCCCTTCCTACAGGTTTTCATTTCTGGTACAACACAAAACTAACAGAAAAGTCTTTCTCATCAGATTTGAGAAAAGGCATCAAATGCAAATATGCTGAAATAATGGAAATGCAGCAAAAAGGGGTAATGTTTCCTCCTAATAATTTTTGCCTTAAGGCAAGAATGCAATGCTTCTGTTTCCGGGTGAATTGAAATCCAGGATCCCAAATACATATTTGTGCTGTCTGAATTAAAACAAATATAGTCTGCATTCCCCTGAGTAGCACTAACCTAGGACACAAATGAAGTTGCAGTAACATTAGTACCAAATTTCACTGTCTGGTCAACCCACCTGCCCAATGAGAGAAGCTCAGCCTTCCCTTTAGTTATTTCTTGCAGAAATTGGGGTGTATCATATGTGCTTAACATCTCACTACATCTTCCAGAGAGATTATGCTGTTCTAGATTGCTGTTCTTTTTCAGTGCAAACCCTGTCAAAGTACTGGAGCCTAATTCCTTTCCTGTTCATTTGCCTCTTGGTCTATATCTGCTTGGTCTTTGGTGACACTTTATTACTTTCTCAAAGGTCCCTTGGTTAAGACCTAGCTCCATTGCTGCCATCCAGAAACTGAGCCCAGTCCAGCCCAGTGCCTCTCTGCTTTCTTCGTCAGTCTTTTAAAATTTGGCAGCTTGCACCAACTCTGCTCTCTGGTGAAGCATAAAAAAACAAGAAGGATTTTTCTTCAATCTCAGCCTCCTCATTGATGCAAAACTACCAGAGGACAGCAGGTCAAAGCTGCCATAACTGTGGTTCCCACCATCATATTACAGCTTTACCCAAGTAATTATCTCCTCTGACTTCAAAAGGAACAAAGCATTTGAGCTGTAAACAAGTGCTACACTTCTCTACCTCCTCCATGTAAAATGCCCCTCTCTCCCCTACTTTATTCCATCTTTTGTAATGACCCTGGCTTTCCATAACACTGCTAATGCATGGGGCAGAGCAGTGATTCCTATGAAAACAGGCCCTCAGCTTCTGCCTGCAAATGCTCTTTTGCAAGGAGGTCAAATCCAACCTGGCTGCAACTCTGAGGTAAGACACCACATGGTCCTCACTGTCTCCCCCTTTTCTGCTCTCAGGCATTTACTCATAAAACTTCCACCTCTAGCATCTTCTTCTTCAGTATAAAGCAACTCGTGAGTGTAAATAACAGAGGGCACTGGCCTGCCAGAGCAGCAGATGTGATCAGAATCCCAATTCAGGGTCAGTGAGGATTACAGGGGTATTGAAAACAGATTAAGTTTGAGGAACAGATAGGTATGCTAATTTCTTTCTATGACTTGAAGAACAAATGTTAAATAAAAAGAAAAAAAAAACTCAAGGATTCCCTGGCCAACTTCAAATCTGAGTTCAAACCTACCCAAATATGGCAATAAAACCAACCGAAGACATGGTCAGCAGTAGCCTCAAGCATTCAAAGGTATGCGTGAGGGACAAGCTAGAACGAAACACATTTGGCTGTCATTAGATTATAAATGACAAAGGAAAAAGTCCCTTTGGCTTGATCAACTGACACCTAACAAAGCTGTGGTGTATTTTTGAAATCAAACTGGTAGATTTAGCTGTTCATATACTAAAATCAGTAGTACTGAAACTGCTCTCCAGTTGTTCTTTTGAAATTCTATAGTCTGGCCTGAAGTCACAGGCATTTGACCCAACAAACCTCGAGTTGTTGGATTTTTTCAAGCATCTGGAGGGGGTCAACAGAGTCCACATAGTACTTTCTCCTCAATCTGCAAATGTTATCTGGTAGATTCACAAACTTCAACTCTATGGTGAAATGCTGCAACATTTTCTCTCCATGTTTTAGAGAACATCAAATTATTAATTCCCTCCATTCACCATGATCTCAAGAGAGAGTTAGATCTAAATCCTCACTGCAGGTAAATAAAAACAGAGCTGTCATTAGCTAATGAAGAGTGCAAACCAGAAGCTTAACCTGGGTTTGTACATGCAAATCACAAAGCAGCAGCTCAGCCAGGCCCCCTGAATTCAATAAGACCAGAGACAAATAAGCATTCTTCAAATGGGATACAGGAAGCTGCTTTTGCTCTTTTCATACTATCTTTCCTGGGGAAAATTTCCCACCAATTAAAGGTATTAAGTTCATGCAGAGTGCCTGTTGCACAGATGAAACAGCACACAGAAAATTGGGAGACACATCGCAGCATCAAGTACTGTAATTAAGAAAATTGTCTTCCTGCTTTCCTATGAATCTGCATGACTGAATAAATGACTGAGCAACACAGCCTCTTCATTACCAAGATAGCTTGATGCAGGAAAGCATCTGGGTCTACAGGAGATCCAAAAATGTTTAGAAGGAAGAATAGGGTCAGAAGTCAATGTCTCTCATTAAAACATAGGAGTCAAGATACTTTACATAGAAGATAAAAATAAATGAAGCTCACAGTTAGATAAAAATCACTAAATCAGGTGCAATTGCTTAAACATTGGCCCAGATCGGAAAGAAGAAATAAGAATATCATGGCTAGAAAGGGGCAAGAAAAAATGTGGGATCCTATACTTTGAAAGTGGGTATTTTTCCTAAGTTTTTTACTATCTGACCTCAGCATTGCTCTTCATTCTTCCTTTCCCTCTAAGAAAGAGCAAGCCTCTTCAGTCTGTCTGCCCTACTGTGAACACTTCAAAAATCCTTCTTGTTTTTTTATGCTTCACCAGAGAGCAGAGTTGGTGCAAGCTGCCAAATTTTAAAAGACTGACGAAGAAAGCAGAGAGGCACTGGGCTGGACTGGGCTCAGTTTCTGGATGGCAGCAATGGAGCTAGGTCTTAACCAAGGGACCTTTGAGAAAGTAATAAAGTGTCACCAAAGACCAAGCAGATATAGACCAAGAGGCAAATGAACAGGAAAGGAATTAGGCTCCAGTACTTTGACAGGGTTTGCACTGAAAAAGAACAGCAATCTAGAACAGCATAATCTCTCTGGAAGATGTAGTGAGATGTTTCAAACCAGGGCCTAAATACATTTTACAACAATCCTGGATTTCCCTGCATTCTGTCTTTCAGTTTGAAAAGGTCTTTTAACATGCTGCCAGTAACATTTTTAAATGTGTGCTCTGGTGCTCATTGCAAAGAAATACAATAGAGAAAAATTAGGAAAAAATCCAAAGCTTCATGATTAGAATATTAAGTCAGTTATGGTATTGCTAGAGATGAAATACCATGGAATCATCAAAAAACATATTGTAGGTAGTATAAAAGATATAGTACAACATTTGTGGAATGATCTGACTTTACAGACATATACACGTGTAATCTAAAAATACATACTATTTTTGAGTAAATTTTGAAAATCCTGTATCAAGAGAAAAATCACTTGAGTAGCCTTCTTGGTTGCTCTAGTGTAGGAAAGTAAGCACCCTTTTCTCTTAGATTAGTGTAAAAAGCAAAAGCTTCTATAACTTGATGAAGTCATGATCACAGAAGAGCTGCCCAGAGGACATCTGACTAGAAATTGATAAAGACGCTTCCTTGTTTAGGAAATACAGCCCCAACATTGTTCTATGATAGGGGAGTTTAGGGAGACTGGTTGGGCATTCTGGGATACTCCAATCAGATTTCATTGGCAAGAAATAGCAATTGGGACCTGAAATAAATTTACCATGAAGAAAAGGGAAGCATGTCTAGGTTTTTGAACCATCCTTAAGAACACAATCTAAGAGTTCATGTGGAAGAGCTAGTTCTGACACTATGTGGGACTGATGTTGGAAATTCCTTTAGAACCAGCCCCTTGGGGCAGATTGTTTGGGAATTGGGAAAATTGACTTAGCTAAGAAACCATTAATCTTGGGATTTCAGGTATGGAATTTGACTAAGACAGAGTAAGGAAGACATGCACCCCGATGCTTTTATGAGTGGGTTCTGTCCAGCTCTAGAGCACACACCACTCGAATCTATTCTGACTCCATATCTACAATTCTTAATTGCTAATTCTAAACTGATTTAAAAAGACAGTGCTTGGCTTCAAGTAAATACTGAAAAAGCAACTGGTCCAGTTGAGAGGTTACTCTGGAGGTCACTCTTACATAGCTTCAGTTAGACACTGCTACCTATCCTAACTTGCCAAACCCCAATGAAAAACACTCCTGCCAATCCTAAAGAACACCTAGGGTGTTATATAAGATTCTACAAAAGTTCCATGCACTAGGATAACTTTTCAGAAACCTACAACCTCCAGATGGGTTCCTGGACCAGATAAATCCTGAAATGCAGAGGGGTCAGACTCTCCAGAATATCCACTAGTTCCATTCCCTAATCCATATTATCGATAGCCCCTTCCAACACAAAAGCTAGAATGAGCATAGCCCAAATACTCCCAAAGAGTAGAAGAAAGATCAAAGGTGATGGTGGAGTTACATAGAGACGGTAATGTTTAACAAATGAGTACGATTGCTGAATCATTATATTGACATTTCATTTAGTCTACAGTATCTTAGAGAAGCTAGAAGTAAAAACCTAAAATTGTGAAACTGTAATCCATACCAAACTTTGAAATCTTAAAAAAAAAAGAAAAAGAAAAGAAAGCACAGGGCTTCTTGCTCAAAATGCAGGGGAAAAGTGCTGTAAAGCTCTTTCCTTTAAAAAAAAGGAAGCAATAGATCCAACTGGGAGCTGATTATTGATCACAAATGTATGTGTAGCCCCTTTTCTTAGAAATAAGCCAGGGAGAAGATTTCTATCCACAGTTCTGAACAAGGTATGCTTGTCAATACTTCATGTCACCTTCTCCCACAGCTCCCTCGAAAATGAGTCATTTGTGTGAATTGTTTATGACTTACAACTAATTACTATGTGGTGTAATAAGAATTATGTAAATCACTAAATGATTCAGGTTAATTTAAAGTTTTGCTGTTTGAGTACAGCACAAAATTTTATGCTCTCAGTCATCATAATTTGCCATTCCTTTATCAGTTCGTATGGTATCAGTTGCAGTAACAAAAGCCCTGACTCATTCAGTCTTAAACAATAGGAACTATATTATTTCACTTACAGAGAGGTCCAGAAATGAAGTTCAGAGTGATTTGCTTCAGTGGCTGAAGCCACAACACCAGGGACCCAGGTTCTATCTGTCTTTCTTCTCTGTTATCTAGTGTGTGGGCTTCATCCTAAGAATTCTCCTTATTACGGTCATAAAATGACTGCCCAAAACAACTGGAGCAATGTGGTCTCTTGTTCACATCTAGGGAGAGAAAAAAAGACATCTCTGCCCCTAAGGATGGAACATAATTTCTTCACTTCAGTCTGAGTGAGCTAACAGGAGCCGTATGCCCATGTTTGCATTGGCAGCAGTCACACGGAGAACGTCATGCACTGATTCCGTTAAACTAGTCATTACCACTTGGTACTGGGGATTGTATCAATTTTCTCTTAGATACTTGAAGAAAACCAGGATTCCAGTAAGAAAAAGGAAGGAGCAATCAATGTCAGGGTAGCTAGCCAGCAATCTGTGTCTTTGTGGTCATGTGAGGTATTTATTTTTTTTTTGAAGAAGTGAATTAGGAAACAGAAGACCTTTGAGATTAAAATCACCTGGGAATAGCTTACTCACCTAGAAAACTGAAAGGGCCTCTCTATATTTTGAGCAACTTGGAAGAGCAACTTTCTAAAAAACTAAAGCTTTTTCTGGGATCAGGTATGCAAGTTATATGAAAAGAAAAGATACTTTGAGTTCACAGATTAGTTCACTTATTCCAGTGGAGTTGGGCCCAAAAGTAATACTCCTGCTAAATTCAAAATATCCCATTGTACTCACACCAAGATTTCATTCCTTAACTTTTCCTTCAGTGTGGGCCTGCTCCTTACAATAAGGCTTTTAGGCCCCTCACAAAAATAAAATAATGGTGACTCTATTCTGCCAGCCATTCAGACACATCTGAACATGTCTGAGCCTGATATCCAAATGGGCATTTAGTCTAGGATTCCAACTAGGCCTACAATATGTTAGGAACACCCAGCATTAATAAATAGAATTGAGTCTGAATGATTGAAGAGTTGCACATATGCATGTCTAAGCTGTATTCTGCAGAGAATTGAATAAATGACTGTTCAAACTAAAATTCATTTCAGCAAATGCAAGAATTGATGTCATCTGATTAAAGCACAGCCTGTTGGACTCCAAAGCCAGTTTTACTTTTTATATCAGACTTTGTGGGTTAAGGCAAATGATCTGTGTTTACGGATCCTTCAGACATCGGCTGCCTCAGAGTCTTAGCTTCTAAGAGTTATTCAACAATTCATAGCCCATCACAAATTAGAGTCAGTAAATGTACGAATAATGGAAGCTTATTTATGAAGTGATAATTTATTAAGCACCTAATATGTGCCAGGTACTATGCTAAAGTGGTCAAGACCACCCCTTTCCAGACATGTGAATAGCACTCATGAAATGTGATTTTTAACCTAGAGATCTACAGAGTGTTTTGGAAACGTGTGGACTAAGTGGTAAATTCTGAGGATGTCAATACAGCCTCTACAGAGGAGGTGACATTTAATAAAGGTCTTTAAGAAAGAGTAAAATGTTGAGAGTGAAGAGCAGAAAAGGTATTTTCAGGAAAAGAGAATAATATGGGCAAAAGTACAAGATGTGAACAAGCATACGAATGCCAAAGAATGTGAAGGGGAAGGAAGTTGTTAGGATAATTGCAAGAAAGGAATGAAAGGATGGGAATGAACAGGTGATTTAGAAATCAATAAATAATAGGGCTGAGAGTCTAAAGACATAGGTTTGGATCCTTATTCTAGCCACTTAATATCTAGGTCGCTTTCTTCATCTGTAGATTACAGAAGTTAACCTACCATAATGAGATAATCTCCTGACAATGTTGCCCAGGTAGAGCCTCCTGTCCTGGGTCAACCAGAACTCCAAACCCTGCCACTTGCTTCTAAGTGGGTACCCCACCAGGAAGAGCCCCAACCATTCCTCCATCTCCTATCAGTGGAGATTGGATGCTAGCTTGTGTGAATTTGTCACAGTACCTAGCACCAAACACAGGAAATAGAAGGGGGCTCAAAAATTTATGAATAGTTGGTTAACTATTAAGATTAAAATAGGTAAAAGTAATACTCAGTTGAATCCTAGACCATGGTAGAAAGCAGCTATATTAAATTTGCAGATTTTGACACATGTACTGTAGTTATTTAAGAGAAAGTTATTTGTCCTTATAAATGCACAATTAAATAATCAGAGTTAGAGGGGCATAATGTCTCCAATTTACTCTCAAATGGATTAGAAAAAAAAGAACATGTGTATGAATATAGCACATGGCAATTTCTTATTCTCGTCTTACGATCTTTCTATAAGCTTTAAATCATATCAAAATACAATGTTATTTCTAAAAGGAGATTAAGATGTCATCCTATCCATTGAGCTATTAATGCTTTTGACAAAACCATCTGAAGACCCTGGCAGCATGAGTGACTCCAGGGAAATTCTCAGAAAAGTCAAGAGAAAAAAGTTCTTTGAGCAGGCAATTTGTCCCCCTGCCCATTATAACATGGTGACAGCTGCCGATCCCATCACTATTAGTACGAAGACTGCCAGTCCTAAGACTTTGACTAAATGCTTATTATAAACTAATTCTTCCTATGTAAATTTTGACTCATTTAATTTGATCTGAAATTTTTTCAGACCAGTACAAGCATCCTTCCTGAGTACATTAGACTCCTCCCCCTAATACCTGCCCTGCTGATCTGAAAGGATTGGTGAGAGAGGAAACAGAAATAATGTGCATATGGTTTTTTGTGCAAGCTCTAAAACATTATATAAGTTCAGGATTTATCTAATTTAATTGTTATGTCAGGATGAAATATAGGCTTGCATGGAGTTTGATCCTTCTTGTCTTCTCTGATTTGTTCCTAAGCTGTACACTGTGGGGACTTTTGAGGTAGCTGCACTCCTATTACACTCTGTTCAGGAGTACTTTACATGTGTGGCAAAATGAACACTGAACTTTTTCTGTCCACAGCATATGGAATGAGGCAGATAAGTTACTGAATAAATATTTTAGAGCAAGCTAGGATGACATATAATATTTCAAAAAGCTAACAAAGAATGTTCAACTTTCTCATGCATATAATGACTTAGGTACTTAGTTTCAGAGATCACTAATGAAAAATTCATTTTATATTGATATATTTGGATTAAATATGGTTTAGTCTGTAGCTTAAGTCCCCTAGCTCTCAGCCATGGGTAAATTTATTTAAGGCTAAAGTAGATCTTAGCATAATAAGCTTTTTTTTCTAAAAGTATATATATATATATATATTTTAAATCAAACAAGTAGAACCAACATCCAGAACAGAGCACTTTGCTCCTCTCTCAGAATGAATGGAGACAAGAAATTTGATGTTTATGCCCAAGAGAAGCAGAATTATATCCAGCACTTCTCCTAGGTTCTCAAGATGGTAACCGAGGATGAGATGGGGCACCCAGAGACAGGAGACGCTATTGCCCGGCTCAAGGAGATCCTGGAGTACAATGCCATAGCAGGCAAGTCCAACCGGGGTTTGACAGTGCTGGCAGTTTTCCAGAAGCTTGAGGAGCCAAAGAAGCAGGATGCTGATGGTCTCCAGTGGGCCCTGACTGTGGGCTGGTGTGTGGAACTGCGCCAAGCTTTTTACCTGGTGTCAGACGACATCATGGATTCATCCCTCACCTGACGGGGACAGCCTTGCTGGTTTCAGAAGCCAGACATAAGTTTGGATGCCATTAATGACACAGTGTTGCTGGTAAGCACGTATCTACCATCTGCTGAAGCTCTCCTGCTGGGAGCAGCACTATATCTGAATCTGATTGAGCTGTTCCTGCAGGTTTCCTATCAGACTGAGATCAGGCAGACTCTGGACCTCATCACAGTCCCCCCAAGGGCAGTGTGGATCTTGGCAGGTTCACCAAAAAGAGGTACAAATCCAATTTCAAGTACAAGACAGCTTTCTACTCCTTCTACCTTCCTATAGCTGCTGCCATGTATATGGTGGGCATTGACGGAGAAAATGAGCATGCCAATGCCAAGAAGATCCTTCTGGAGATAGAAGAGTTCTTTCAGATTCATGGTGATTACCTTGACCTTTTTGGGGAGCCCAATGTGACTGGCAAGATTGGCACTGACATCCAGGACAAGTGCAGCTGGCTGGTGGTTCAATGTCTACAATGAGCCTCTCCGGAACAGCACCAGATCGTGCAGGAGAATTACAGGTGGAAGGAGGCTGCGAAGGTAGCCAGGTGATGGTGCTGTATGAGGAGCTGGAGCTGCCAGCTGTCTTTATGCAATATGAGGAAGACAGTGACAGCTGCCTTCTGGGTCTCATCAAGCAGCACTCTGAGCCACTGCCCCTCATTATCTTCTTGGAGCTGGTGCACAAGATCTACATGCAGAAAAGTGATCCAGAGACTCTGAGGGTGGGGAGGGGAGGCTCTTAATAAATCAGTCTAACTGTAAAAAAAATACATAAATAAGTAACTAAGAACATTTTCTTGTTGAAACAAATAAAACAAAGCAGAATTAGAGTAAAAGAAATGAAAGACTTAAAGAATACCTTGGGCTCTATGTAAGACTCTATAAATGTTTTAGTCAGTAAGTTTATTTTTTCAGAAATTTAAGTTCCCAGATTGTTTCTATGCAAGTAAACCCTGAAACCGAGAGATACCAGTCTCTCCAAGAACATTAAACAGTTTCATTCTTCTATCCATAAGGTCGACACCCCTTTCCAGCATGAAGAAGCTAAAATGATTATTGCCCAAATATACCTGAAGATTGAATGATCAAATGAGAGGGAGGAGGTGTAACTGAGAAATTATAATTTAAAAATGATTATGACTACTGACTCATTATATTGATATTTCTTTTTAGTTTCTAGTGTATCAGAATAGCTAGAAAGAAATACTTGAAATTGTTGAACTGTAATCTAGTAGCCTTGATCTTTGATAATGATTAGGTAACCATATGGCTTTTATCATGCAACCATGTGATTGTAAAAACCATGTGATTGGTTTTTACAATCACATGTATGGGTGCATGGGTGGTTCAGTGGTAGAATGCTCGCCTTCCATGCAGGAGACCTGGGTTCAGTTTCCAGACCGTGCATCTAAAAAATAACCATGTGACTAGCATACCCTTTATTGAGTATATGGATAGATAAGTAATAAAATAAAGATGTATTTCAGTTTGCCAAGCTGTCAGAATGCAATATACCAAAAATGGATTAAAGATTACAAATTTACAGTTCTAAGGCTATGAAAATGTCTAAACTAAGGCATCAACAAGAGGATACCTTCACTGAAGAAGGGCCAATGGCATCTGGGGTTCCTCTGTCATGTGGGAAGGCACATGGCAAATGTCTGTTGGCCCTTCTCTCCTGAGCTGGTTTTAAAATGGCTCTCTCAGCTCCTGGGGGTTCTTCTGACTTCTCCTGGGGCATTTTTTCTCTGATTTCTCACCATAATGTCTCTCTCTTAAAGGACTTCAGCAATGGGATCAAGGCCCACCTTGAATGGATGGGGTCACGTCTCCATGGAAACAACCTAATCAAAAGGTCTCACTCAACAATAGGTCTGTCCACACAAGATTGGACTAAAGTACCTGGCTTTTCTGGGGTACATAATAGTTTCAAACCAGCAAATTCCATCCTTAGGAGACCATAAAGACATGCTCTTTCCATATACAAAATGCATTTATTCCATCACAATATCACAAAAGCTTTAAACCATGTCAGTAGCAATACAAATACAATACCAAGTCAAAAACAGTACAAAGTGTCAAATTCAGCTACAGGCATGGTGTATCCTAAGGCAAAATTCTCCTCAGGCTGTGGAACTATGAATTTCAGAACAAGTTACTGCTTCCAATATACAAAGGAGGGACAGTTACAGGAGCTATTAGATGGAAAATAAGAGTCAAAGGTCCCAAACAGTTCCAAAAACCTGCAGGACAAACTCCCTTAGATTTCAAAGTTGAGAGTCATTTTACAGAAGGATGTTTTATCCTCAGGGCTTGAGAGAGTGGCAGTCTGACCCTCTCCAGTTGCTTATGGAGTGACCCTGCTGCAAACACTAGTTTGAGGGTTGCAACATTGGGAAGTATTGGGGAGACCACCATGTTCTTGGCCCCACCCTCCTCAAGCATCTGGATGGCACCTGGACTCTGCCATTGCTAGGGCTCAGGCTCAACTCTAGAACAGTGGAGTGGTGGTCAGTCTGTCCCAGATCCCTGGGATATGAGCTCCACCCTCTCTAAAGCCTGGGGCACCAAAACTCTTCCTGAACATCAAGACAGAAGGCCTGTCCTCTGCCTCGGGGGCAAGCTCACCCTCTCCACATACATGCATGGGTCCACTCTCCTGACCCGAGATGTTTTAGCTCTAGACCTTGGCTTCCTTCGTTCTGCCTTTGACGTCACATCATTTTTCCTGCAATTTGACCCCTTTATTGTCCCTTTTAGTCCAGAATGGCAGTGGCTCCATTCATACTGATCTTGCAAAAAATTATTGGCTTGTCATGCAGGACGCAGATGTCACAACTGTCAGACAGTAGGACTTTCCACAAATGTTTCCCGATTAACTCCATCTCCAAGCCTGGTTCATCCTGACTTGGCTGACTGATTCCATATTTAGTTAAATCCTCACTATTCTCTGGGGCCTCATTTTCCAAAAGTTCAGAATTTTCCAAACTATCAGTTGCTGGTCTCTCTGTACCCAAGAGCTCTGTTCTCAGCTTATCCCTCCTCTCTCACATTTTACTATAAGCTTCAAGGAGAAGTCAGGCTGCATTTTCCACATTTAGTTTCAAAATCTCTTCAGCTAAGTATCCCAACTTTTTGCTTTAAAATTCTACTTTGCATCCAACACCAGTACTCAATTTTGCCAAATTCTCTGCCACTTTAAGATATGAATTTCCTTTTCTCCAGTTGCAATAACACATTCATCATTTTTGTCTGAGGCCGTATTGGAAATATCTTTGGCATCCATACTTCTATTGACAGTCTTCTCAAAGCAATCCAGGTCCTTTCTCTTAACTCACAATTCTTTTTCTGTTGACTTTTTAAATAGGATATTGCCAATGTATGGAAAATGACACCAATTTTGTGTATTGACTTTGGATCTAGCCAAATGATCTCTTATTATTTTTCTGGTTTTTTCAATCTTAACATCTTCAAATAATAACCGAATTGCATCTTCTATTTTAGTTCTAACATGATTTGTGTGTATGTATGTATGTGCCTGTTTACTGTTCTTATCTGGTTTTGATTAAAATTTCCTTTTTCTTTCCTGGTTTGAACTTTATTATTTCTATTTTTCTACATCTTACACTTATATTTTGGATTCATTTTTGAAATTAATCATGTTTTCTCCTACCAATAAGTAAGGCCTTATCATGCTTTATCAGACTCTGTAATTGTGTGACCCTCTCATTTTCTTATAACAATGATTTATAATTTTGGTTCTATTTTTGAATAATCAGTACTAGTTTACATTTCTTAAATTTTCTTAATAAAATATATCCTTTGATAATTCTTTCAGAAAGTTACCATCATTGATTTTTATATACCCAAAAATGTTACCTTGAGTAAAGAAGGTACTAAACATGCAACAAATAAAAACAAAGAATATGAAAAGCCATTCGTTCTCACCAGTAATCAGTTAAAAGGAGACTCATTTTTTATACAAGTTGGTGAATTTTTAAACCTTTGACAATAGCAAGAGTTGGTGAATCATTGGGAAATTGTTGTCCATTTACTGCTCGCAGAAGTGTAAATTGGTATATCCAATTTAGAACAATTTGATGATGTCTAGTAAAGCTAAAAAGTGAGCATATCATTCATTCATTCATTAAACACCTACATATATATATATATGTGTGTGTATATATATAGAGAGAGAGAGACAGAGAGAGAGAGAGAGAGAGAGAGAGAAATTCTCACTTATGTTCACAAGAAGATATAAAATATTAGACCATACCATTAAACTATGATAGCAACAAGTAAGCTATAGATAAATATAATGTAATTATATAATGTATAATGTAAATATAATGTAAAATTTTAAATATATATATCTACATAAATAGAGTTCAGAAACTTGGTAAGAAACAGAGTTTCTTAATCTACTTCAATATAATGTTTATGTAAAAAGTATAAACAAAAAACCATGAAGTACAAACAAGAAATCATACTGTATCATGTCTATGAGTACTTATGTGTGTATATATGATATAATAGTATTTCAAGTATTTTTTCTTAGTTTTAGGGAGATACATACAAATCACACACAAATAATTACCTTTGGCTAGAGCAGAAGGAAATAAAGATGGGAAACATAGGTTGAAGATATAATTATCTTTATACACGTCTATTTATGAACTTTATATTTGATCTTAGTTTAATGAAAAATAACTTTCTCAGGACATGGAGCATTTTGCTAATTAGATGCCTTATTTTGATATGCTTCTTGTGTATCTGTATTTAAAACAATTTTTTTTTCTCCTGAAAACTTTTAGGATTTGCTCTTTAATTCCAAGGATAATGCATCTAGGTTTGGGTTGAATTTTATTTTCATTAGTCCTATTTAACTCTAGAAGATGCCTTAAAATCTGAAGTTTCTTTACTATCACTTTTCAACTCTGGGATTTTTTCTCTATCATTATTTTATTGTTTCATCTACTCTGCCCTCTATGTTCTCTGTTTCTGAAATTCCATAGATAAGTGGAATGGAACTTTTTGATCTATCTGTCATATCACTTAAACTATGTCAAATATTCTTAATCTCTTTGTCCTTTTGGAATCCTTTGATTTTACAGCTCATTACTTTGATCTTCAAATTATTTATTCAAGTATTTAGTCCATTTATTGAACTTTTCATTTTAATGACCATACTGAAATTTCCAAAAACTTTCTTATTCTGTGTAGAACTCTGCACTAATTCATTAAACTATCTCACAAGTGATATTTGGGTTAATGAGAAATTTCTAGCCAAACACAAAGAATCAAAAGCCTTGGGACCAGCAGACCAAGAAAATCTCTTTAGACAGAACTTCTCATTTAAAAAAGGCAAGAAAATTCATTTTAACTATTATTTTAATTTCTTAGAGATTTTATATTAAAAAGCTCCTTTATCAGTAAGAAAAAGATTATTATTTTCTTTTTTTCCAAAACAACTCAGCCCAGAACTGATTGCATACATCTGTAGGAACACATTTATTGCTGCAGTTAGTATATATATGGACCCCTCACTCATTTCCATTCTGCAGTTCTCTCCAGTTTCGTGCCTTCTCCAGCAATCCAGATTAGAGCATATCTACCTGTTTCTGCAGCATATAATGAATAAACCCCCCAAACCCTCGTTTTGGCTAGTGAAATGTTTCCAAATGGAAGCAAATTAGATAAAATCTGCTTTTGCAGAAGGAAAAGGAGTAATGAGCTACTCATCAGCTTATTTGATATTATTTATTACACTTAGACTATATATACCTAAAATTAGAAGTCTTTCCACACGCGACCTGGCCCAGACATGCCCCGACCATAGAGTAGACTTAGAAAACCTATTGGTTCAGGCTATTACTGTGCAGAGCCAGAGCTAGTACTAGGTAAAACCAGTAAAGAGGCTGTGTTTGCCCAAAGATCGTTTCACCATCTTCCCCCTAGATGTAACTTCTGTACAAATTCTTTCTTTCTTTCCTTTATCTAGGTGCCCTGAGAGAGCGACTTTCCCCATGACAATCCACCTAAGACAGCTCTCAATAGAATTCCACCTTTGTTCCTTCCTCTGAACAAATTGAAAGCGAGGATCAGGTCTGCCACCATTGAATACCCAGTATTTACTACATAGTAGGGGCTCAATAAATATTTGTGTAATTAATGACCCAAACTCCATTCTCTTTTAAATGAACAGGTTGAGTTACTTTCTGAACCACCAAGTTTATCCTTCTAGAAATAGTTTATTTCCAAAATCAGTAGTAGGATTCAGTAAAGAGTAAAACTTTAACGTAAGAATTTCAAATGCAAAGGCAGTTAGAAGGACTCTCCAAAACCCTGTAAGCAGTATTACACAGACCACCAGCTACTTTTGCTTCCAAGTCCTGGACTCAATTTTTCATCTTCTACTTGTGCTTTATAAATCTACCATTTTTGGAAATGTCTTTCCCTGGCATGGTACACTTTAACACTGATAAGTATATTCCACCCACGTTCAACTGTCAGATTACCAAATTCCTAACTGGATATTTGGATTTCTTTGCTACATTTTTGCATATACATGTCTGTTTATGGGTAGATAATATTTAATGTACTGGAATGATGGAAGAACAGAAAGGAAAAGGAAGGGAGGGAGGAAGGGAGAAAGGGAAGAGGAAAGTAATACAATTTAGGAAGTTAGGTTATTTAGATATCAAATTGGAATTGAATTTTTCAAGTAATAAAAGACAATAAATATGTGGCTGTCAGAAGTGAACAGAGAAGGGAGAAAAGGAAAGGAAATTCTTAAAATTACACTATCAATATATTAATTAGGGGGTGCTAAACAAGCCTGCAGACTCTAAATGCTTAACACATTTCAAAAGAGGCATGATTTAGGGACACAGAGTGATAAAGTGAACAGTGCCCAGGTTTTAGAATTAGACAGGCCTGAGTTTAAACATTGGCTCTGCCACTTTCAATAAGTAAAATTCTGCATCTTATGCTCTCATCTGTAAACTAAGGCTGATGGAAAAAACAAAGTTTTGAGCAAAATATTGTATAAAACGTGCCTGGACTATAGAAGTCAGTCAATAAATAAACTAGCATGTTAGTGTTTATTTGGTTGTTTATGAGAAGTTAAATGTCAAATAAAAAGTGAATGAGCTGTTTTTCCAAACATGATTTCCAAGTACACTAGATTCCTATGGAAACACTGTTCATTAGGAAACAGAGCTTGACCATAGCAGCCCATAGGATTAATTTTCTAATAGACCAAGTGATGGCTGCAAGATGCATTTCCATCAATGCTGCTTTCTGTTCCTATCCCTGCCTTCCAGGACATTTATCACGAGTCGGCCTGGAGTTTGTGAAGGTAGAAAGGAAAACATTTAGACCTACTCCAATGAGCCCATCAAATACTCATTAATTCTTTACAACAATTCTATGAGGTAAATCTTATGATCCCCATGTTACAGATAAGGCAATTCCCTCCTAATGAAGGCAAGTAATTCATTCAAATTATTTGGACTCCTTCGTGGCTAACAACAGGGTTTAAATTAGACCTGACTACAAAGCCTAGTATTTTTACATTATATAATAATGATGCCACTGAGTGTTAATTTCAGAGAGGAGGTATTCTAGTTTGCAGTGTAACTACAGTTCAGGAAAAGAAATACATGTATATGCAAGTTTAGAAAATAGAGTTTTGGGGGTCATGCAATCAAATGAGAATAACACTCAAAATTCCATTCTGGTTGTTTCTCTCAGGAAAAGTTTAAAGATCAGAGTTACAGAAGAAAAACAATAAAATTGGCATTATGAAGCAAAATTGGATTGGTAGCTGTGTGGACCATATCTAATTCTCTCTTCATTTCATTCTTGGAAACTATTTGTGAAAATACCTGTGACATAGGTTCAAATTATTTTATCCAGAGAGCATTTTTGCTCCCAGTAGTCCATCTCTAGATGCAACAGATGTTCCTGCTAAATGACTCATTACTCAAAACTTAGAGAAACCCTATTGGGAAGTCAGTTTCTTTGCTACAGTAAAAGAGTTTTGTTTTTATTTTTATTCCCCAGTTTTCTCAGTTGGCTAAAAGGTCAGAATGGTGAGTTGCATTCTGTCATCATCCATGCATAATACATTCACAGATCATTCCTAATTCATCTTCAGAGGCAGTATTTATAAAATACCTACCTGTATCAAAAAAAGGCTTTATCTGTGACTTCCATCAAAACAGCTAAAGCCCACAACTATAAAGTTCCAAATATCGAAAACTTAAAGACATTCTCAATGGGTTTCCCTAGTTCTTTTCCAGATCGCATAGTCTTGTTGTTTTTGTATCAGAAATTGTGTTGACCAAAAATATGATTGGCCACTTTTTCACACTGTGTCTCCTTAAAAATCTTAGAAGTGTTGTGGGGTGATATTAAGGCAAGTGAAGGCTGAAGTAGGGAAGATTAGATATCTTCAGGTAGATGTTGAAGCAAAGGATGAACTATCATTCAATAGGAATTCAACACTATGAAAGGCAATTATACTAAATTTTATTAATTATAATAATAATATCAAACAGGATTTCTAAAATGTTTACTACATGCCTGGAAATATACCAAGTACTGTACACAGGGCTTATCTAACTTAACACATCCTTTTATAAGATAGGTATGATTGTTCCTATTTTGCAATTTAATAAACTGAGATTTGGGGGATTATATAATTTATCTGAGTTCCCATATTGAGTAAGTGACAGGACCAACTGTAATTTCAACTCCTTGTGACTTCCTAGACCCAGACTCTGAAATACTATGTTGCAGTCTTAAAATTCTAGAACTGGATGTGTATATGCTTTGTTAACTCTGTGATCATCACATCCATGCTCAAATCCCATATCTCTTAGATATGGAATCTAAAAAGTAAGTTAGCATCTTCAAAGAGAAAAATTGGTAAAACTGGAGATTGGTTGGCGAGTAAAGCATGAAAACTATCTACAGTAATCTGGAGTTGTCCATATTAAAGTAACAAAAATGACTTGACTTCTTCCTTCTTGGTCTAAGCTGTCCCTCTTGCCACCTTCTTGGCTTTTTACCAGAACTGTTTTGAGCTACAGTGCATTTTACATACAGCTGCAATAAACATACAGCATTTATTTCACACACATTTTCTAAGCATTTGCCATGTCAGGGACTGTATTTGGTCCAAGAGACTCATGTCTGAACGCTGTAGTCCAAGTAGAGAAATTGATAGTTGTAAAAATGTAGGGTTTGCTCTAAATGCTAGATATTTAAGTTTAAACAATAGAATATGCTCTCTTTGCCACCATACATCCCATCCTTATGCCTGGACAGAAGGAGTCAATCAATCAACAAATACTTATTAAATTCCTACCTTGCACCAGGGATTGTATCAGGTGCTAGTGAGACAATAGTGTACAAGTTGCACACTGTCTTGCCTTCACAGGGTTACAAACTAATGTATAGGTTTGAGGAAAGTGCTTCAAAAGGCACAAAAAATAATCTTGAAGGGAGATGAGGAAAAAAATAGAAATTAGATAAGGGGAAATGAACACGGTTCTTCAGGCAGGGGGAAGTCCCCTCCCCATCTTGTGCAAAGGTTCAAAGCAGTGCATCTGGAGTATGAAGTACTATATGAGAAAGGAAACTAGGGGTGCAATCATGCAATCCATGTTAGACATTTTAAGGAGCTTGAATCATGAGCCCATTGGGAAGCCATTAACAGGTTTAAGCAAACACTGACAAGTATTTCATATCTGTCAACCAAAAAATGAACTACAGGGAAGCCAGAGTAGAGGTAGGGAAATTACATAGAAGATTGTTGTAATAACATAAGTGAGAGATGTTCAAAGTCTAAACTAGAGTAGTGGCTCCAGCATTAGAGAAAGATGGACAGATATCCTAAACCTAAGTGGGATGTAAGCCACAAGAATTAATATACAATTGGACATTCAGGATGAGAAAAAGAGAGAAGTCAAGGTTAACGAATTAATATACAATTGGACATTCAGGATGAGAAAAAGAGAGAAGTCAAGGTTAACTCCCTGGTTTGTGGTTGGGCAATTAGGGTGATGATTTTCCTTTTGGCTATGAGATTTAGGGTAGGGAAGGGTACAGTTTTGAAAGTTCATCAACAATATATATTAAGCATAAGCTGTAGATCCAGTGCTGTCTTGAGTACTGGAGAGAAATTGGTGGGCAAATCAACAAGTATAATCCCTGCCTTGCTATTGCTTACAATCTATTAATTTTTTGAGACATTCCAGTGGAATTGTCAGATGGCTGTCCTTGGCATACCTCAGCTATGGGGTATCATTTGAAAGACTTTCCCATATATGGACTGAAACTTTACTTGGAATCAATTTCAGTTTAATAATCACCACTCTAGGCAGGAGAAATGCATCCATGAAAAAAACAAAGCCTCTGTTCTAATGGAATTTGCATTCTAGTGAAAGAAGACAGGCAATGAACCAAGAACTCCATGATGACTTCCTGGAAGATGGCGGCTTAGTAAGACGCGCGGATCTTAGTTTCTTCTCCAGGACACCTACTAGGGGAGTAGAAACGATACAGAAAGCGCCCAAAGCCACAACAGAGATAAAAAAGACAGCGTACCCCATCCTGGAACGGCTGGCTGGCTGAGAGAAGCAGCTCGGGTGAGATCGCCGAGGCGCGCGGGCCTTACCGGGCGGGGTGGCAAGCGGCCGGAGTTACTCCCTTCCCCCTTCCCGGGCCGGCTGGGAGAACTGGAGAGGTGGTCCCCTGAAACCAAGGCGGCTGGCGCCCACACCACGCGTAGCCCCCGGACCAACTGAGAGAATTGGATCGGAAACCCCCAGGCCGCGGAGAACGGTGACCCCGTGACTCCCGGGGAACGTGCACTCTCTCGGGCGGGCTGCTGCCGCTGGCGCCCTCCCGCCACGCTTGTTGCCCAGGGCCGACTAGGAAATTCGGACGGGCTCTTTCCCTGGCTGCGGCGACCAGCAACCCTCCCTGCGTTCGGACACCCTCCCTGCGTTCGGACCCCGGGCCGGCTCAAGCTGCTTCAGCTAGCGAACCCCCAGGACGGCGAGAGTTTTCCAAAGTTTAAGGTCCCACAGCACCTTTTACTGGTGGGACCCGCAGACAAACGTGTGCCACGAGCGCCACCTACTGGGCAGGATAAGAAAAACAGAACCCAGAGATTTCACAGAAAAATATTACAACCTTGCTGGGTCCAACACCAAGAGAAATCTGAATAAATGCCCAGACGCCAGCAGCAGAAGATAACAGTCCACGCTCAAAAGATTGAGAATATGGCTCAGTCAAAGGAACAAACCAATAGCTCAAATGAGACACAAGAGCTGAGACAACTAATGCTGAATATACGAACAGAAATGGAAAACCTCTTCAAAAATGAAATCGATAAATTGAGGGAGGACATGAAGAGGACATGGGCTGAACATAAAGAAGAAATAGAAAAACTTAAAAAACAAATTGCAGAACTTATGGAAGTGAAGGATAAAGTAGCAAACATAGAAAAAATAATGGATAGCTACAATGATAGATTTAAAGAGACAGAAGATAGAATTAGTGATTTGGAGGATGGAACATCTGAATTCCAAAAAGAAACAGAAACTATAGGGAAAAGAATGGAAAAATTTGAACAGGGTATCAGGGAACTCAAGGACAATATGAACCGCACAAATATACGTGTTGTGGGTGTCCCAGAAGGAGAAGAGAAGGGAAAAGGAGGAGAAACACTAATG
Source organism: Tamandua tetradactyla (assembly GCF_023851605.1). Taxonomy (NCBI): domain Eukaryota; kingdom Metazoa; phylum Chordata; class Mammalia; order Pilosa; family Myrmecophagidae; genus Tamandua; species Tamandua tetradactyla. The sequence continues at coordinate 153,713,074 of NC_135332.1, forward strand.
GAAGAAATTATCACTGAAAATTTCCCAACTCTTATGAAAGACCTAAAATTACAGATCCAAGAAGTGCAGCGCACCCCAAAGAGATTAGACCCAAATAGGCGTTCTCCAAGACACTTACTAGTTAGAATGTCAGAGGTCAAAGAGAAAGAGAAGATCTTGAAAGCAGCAAGAGAAAAACAATCCATTATATACAAGGGAAACCCAATAAGACTTTGTGTAGATTTCTCAGCAGAAACCATGGAAGCTAGAAGACAGTGGGATGATATATTTAAAATACTAAAAGAGAAAAACTGCCAACCAAGACTCCTATATCCAGCAAAATTATCCTTCAAAAATGAGGGAGAAATTAAAACATTTATAGACAAAAAGTCACTGAGAGAATTTGTGACCAAGAGACCAGCTCTGCAAGAAATACTAAAGGGAGCACTAGAGTCAGATACAAAAAGACAGAAGAGAGAGATATGGAAAAGAGTGTAGAAAGAAGGAAAATCAGATATGATATATATAATACAAAAGGCAAAATGGCAGAGGAAAATATTATCCAAACAGTAATAACACTAAATGTCAATGGACTGAATTCCCCAATCAAAAGACATAGATTGGCAGAATGGATTAAAAAACAGGATCCTTCTATATGCTGTCTACAGGAAACACATCTTAGACCCAAAGATAAACATAGGTTGAAAGTGAAAGGTTGGGAAAAGATATTTCATGCAAATAACAACCAGAAAAGAGCAGGAGTGGCTATACTAATATCCAACAAATTAGACTTCAAATGTAAAACAGTTAAAAGAGACAAAGAAGGACACTATATACTAATAAAAGGAACAATTAAACAAGAAGACATAACAATCATAAATATTTACGCACCGAATCAGAATGCCCCAAAATACGTGAGGAATATACTGCAAACACTGAAAAGGGAAATAGACTCATATACCATAATAGTTGGAGACTTCAACACACCACTCTCATCAAGGGACAGAACATCTAGACAGAGGATCAACAAAGAAATAGAGAATCTGAATATTACTATAAATGAACTAGACTTAATAGACATTTATAGGACATTACATCCCACAACAGCAGGATACACCTTTTTCTCAAGTGCTCATGGATCATTCTCAAAGATAGACCATATGCTGGGTCACAAAGCAAGTCTTAACAAATTTAAAAAGATTGAAATCTTACACAACACTTTCTCGGACCATAAAGGAATGATGTTGGAAATCAATAATAGGCAGAGTGCCAGAAAATTCACAAATACGTGGAGGCTCAACAACACACTCCTAAACAACGACTGGGTCAAAGAAGAAATTGCAAGAGAAATTAGCAAATACCTCGAGGCGAATGAAAATGAAAACACAACATATCAAAACTTATGGGACGCAGCAAAGGCAGTGCTAAGAGGGAAATTTATTGCTCTAAATGCCTATATCAGAAAAGAAGAAAAGGCAAAAATTCAGGAATTAACTATCCATTTGGAAGAACTGGAGAAAGAACAGCAAGCTAACCCCAAAGCAAGCAAAAGGAAAGAAATAACAAAGATTAGAGCACAAATAAATGAAATTGAAAACATGAAAACAATAGAGAAAATCAATAAGGCCAGAAGTTGGTTCTATGAGAAAATCAATAAGATTGATGGGCCCTTAGCAAGATTGACAAAAAGAAGAAGAGAGAGGATGCAAATAAATAAGATCAGAAATGGAAGAGGAGACATAACTACTGACCTCACAGAAATAAAGGAGGTAATAACAGGATACTATGAACAACTTTACGCTAACAAATACAACAATTTAGAGGAAATGGACGGGTTCCTGGAAAGACATGAACAACCAACTTTGACTCAAGAAGAAATAGATGACCTCAACAAACCAATCACAAGTAAAGAAATTGAATTAGTCATTCAAAAGCTTTCTAAAAAGAAAAGTCCAGGACCAGATGGCTTCACATGTGAATTCTACCAAACGTTCCAGAAAGAATTAGTACCAATTCTCTTCAAACTCTTCAAAAAAATCGAAGTGGAGGGAAAACTACCTAATTCATTCTATGAAGCCAACATCACCCTCATACCAAAACCAGGCAAAGATATTACAAAAAAAGAAAACTACAGACCAATCTCTCTAATGAATACAGATGCAAAAATCCTCAATAAAATTCTAGCAAATCGTATCCAACAACACATTAAAAGAATTATACATCATGACCAAGTAGGATTCATCCCAGGTATGCAAGGATGGTTCAACATAAGAAAATCAATTAATGTAATACACCATATCAACAAATCAAAGCAGAAAAATCACATGATCATCTCAATTGATGCAGAGAAGGCATTCGACAAGATTCAACATCCTTTCCTGTTGAAAACACTTCAAAAGATAGGAATACAAGGGAACTTCCTTAAAATGATAGAGGGAATATATGAAAAACCCACAGCTAATATCATCCTCAATGGGGAAAAATTGAAAACTTTCCCCCTAAGATCAGGAACAAGACAAGGATGTCCACTATCACCACTATTATTCAACATTGTGTTGGAGGTTCTAGCCAGAGCAATTAGACAAGAAAAAGAAATACAAGGCATCAAAATTGGAAAGGAAGAAGTAAAACTATCACTGTTTGCAGACGATATGATACTATACGTCAAAAACCCGGAAAAATCCACCACAAAACTACTAGAGCTAATAAATGAGTACAGCAAAGTAGCAGGTTACAAGATCAACATTCAAAAATCTGTAGCATTTCTATACACTAGTAATGAACAAGCTGAGGGGGAAATCAAGAAACGAATCCCATTTACAATTGCAACTAAAAGAATAAAATACCTAGGAATAAATTTAACTAAAGAGACAAAAAACCTATATAAAGAAAACTACAAAAAACTGCTAAAAGAAATCACAGAAGACCTAAATAGATGGAAGGGCATACCGTGTTCATGGATTGGAAGACTAAATATAGTTAAGATGTCAATCCTACCTAAATTGATTTACAGATTCAATGCAATACCAATCAAAATCCCAACAACTTATTTTTCAGAAATAGAAAAACCAATAAGCAAATTTATCTGGAAGGGCAGGGTGCCCCGAATTGCTAAAAACATCTTGAGGAAAAAAAACGAAGCTGGAGGTCTCGCGCTGCCTGACTTTAAGGCATATTATGAAGCCACAGTGGTCAAAACAGCATGGTATTGGCATAAAGATAGATATATCGACCAATGGAATCGAATAGAGTGCTCAGATATAGACCCTCTCATCTATGGACATTTGATCTTTGATAAGGCAGTCAAGCCAACTCACCTGGGACAGAGCAGTCTCTTCAATAAATGGTGCCTAGAGAACTGAATATCCATATGCAAAAGAATGAAAGAAGACCCATCTCTCACACCCTATACAAAAGTTAACTCAAAATGGATCAAAGATCTAAACATTAGGTCTAAGACCATAAAACAGTTAGAGGAAAATGTTGGGAGATATCTTATGGATCTTACAACTGGAGGCGGTTTTATGGACCTTAAACCTAAAGCAAGAGCACTGAAGAAGGAAATAAATAAATGGGAACTCCTCAAAATTAAACACTTTTGTGCATCAAAGAACTTCATCAAGAAAGTAGAAAGACAGCCTTCACAATGGGAGACAATATTTGGAAATGATATATCAGATAAAGGTCTAGTATCCAGAATTTATAAAGAGATTGTTCATCTCAACAACAAAAAGACAGCCAACCCAATTACAAAATGGGAAAAAGACTTGAACAGACACCTCTCAGAAGAGGAAATACGGATGGCCAAGAGGCACATGAAGAGATGCTCAATGTCCCTGGCCATTAGAGAAATGCAAATCAAAACCACAATGAGATATCATCTCACACCCACCAGAATGGCCATTATCAACAAAACAGAAAATGACAAGTGCTGGAGAGGATGCGGAGAAAGAGGCACACTTATCCACTGTTGGTGGGAATGTCAAAGGGTGCAACCACTGTGGAAGGCAGTTTGGCGGTTCCTCAAAAAGCTGAATATAGAATTGCCATACGACCCAGCAATACCATTGCTAGGTATCTACTCAAAGGACTTAAGGGCAAAGACACAAACGGACATTTGCACACCAATGTTTATAGCAGCATTATTTACAATTGCAAAGAGATGGAAACAGCCAAAATCTCCATCAACAGACGAGTGGCTAAACAAACTGTGGTATATACATACGATGGAATATTATGCAGCTTTAAGACAAGATAAACTTATGAACCATGTAATAACATGGATGGACCTAGAGAATATTATGCTGAGTGAATCCAGCCAAAAACTAAAGGACAAATACTGTATGGTCCCACTGATGTGAACGGACATTCGAGAATAAACTTGAAATATGTCATTGGTAACAGAGTTCAGCAGGAGTTAGAAACAGGGTAAGACAATGGGTAATTGAAGCTGAAGGGATACAGACTGTGCAACAGGACTAGATACAAAAACTCAAAAATGGACAGCACAATAATACCTAATTGTAAAGTAATCATGTTAAAACACTGAATGAAGCTGCATCTGAGCTATAGGTTTTTGTTTTGTTTTGTTTTGTTTTGTTTTGATTTTACTATTATTACTTTTATTTTTTTCTCTATATTAACATTCTATATCTTTTTCGGTTATGTTGCTAGTTCTTCTAAACCAATGCAAATGTACTAAGAAATGATGATCATGCATCTATGTGATGATGTTAAGAATTAATGATTGCATGTGTAGAATGGTATGATCTCTAAATGTTGGGTTAATTTCTTTTTTTCCGTTAATTAAAAAAAAAAAAAAAAGAGAAGGGATAATTGGAGATGAAGGGATACAGACTGTACAACGGGACTGGATATAAAAACTCAGAAATGGACAGCACAATACTACCCAATTGTAATGCAATTATGTTAAAACACTGAATGAAGCTGCATGTGAGGTATAGGTTTTTTGTTTTTGTTTTTTTTTGTTTTTTTTTCTTTCTATTATTGTTTTAATTCTTATTCTGTTGTCTTTTTATTTCTTTTTCTAAATCGATGCAAATGTACTAAGAAATGATGAATATGCAACTATGTGATGTTATTAAGAATTACTGATTGTACATGTAGATTGGAATGATTTCTAATTGTTTTGTTAATTCTTTTTTTAATTAATAAAAAAAAAATTAAAAAAAAAAAAAAGAACTCCATGATATATCAGGGGAACATAAATGCTAAGAGTTATAAAGCACAGTGAGGGGAGAGAGCATGCCAGCAGTGGGTATGGGTGATGTTTTAGATATGGAGGTTCAGCTTGACTTTCTCATAAGGAAGGGAGGAGGGTCAACACCGGCCTCTAGAGGAAGAGCCTTGGAGACATGAGGAATAGCAATTAAAATGATCTGAGGCGCTTTATGTGTTCCAGAGACAGCAAAGTCCACAGCTCTGGAGTCCGGTTAGGGGCAGGGGAGTAGGAGGTGATGAGAGCTAAAAGGCATGGAGTGCAGATGTCACAGGAGCTTGTGGGCCATGTTAAAGATTTTTTACTTTCTTGAGAGTGAGGTAGAAGATTAATGGAGATAGCTGAGAAGAATGATGTGATCTAATTTATATAACAAAAGATTGCTAGCTACAAGGTGGAAAAGAGAATTCACAGAGGGTTAATCCAGATTATTTGTATAGTGTAGCACACTCTGAATGGTTAATAAAAAATTAAATGCTTTCCACCTCTGTTCTTTCACCCTTCCCTCTCTCCCTTTGTATAGTGTTTCTCAATATAGAACTGCCTTTGTGGTTTAGGGACTAAACCTAAAGGACTGTTTTGCTTTAGGGACTACCACAGGCCAGGATGGGCCCCCAGAGGAAGCAATGAGGCTCTAGCTTTGAGGAATGGGGAGGAAGATCTCTGCAATTCCCTCCACAGTGTGCCAGCAGTAGGGATTCAAGGCAGAAGTCTGTTTCTGAAAATAGGCGTTTATTTCTGCGAGGCAAGCATCGAGTCCCTCAGGAACCTGAGTGCAGCAGGGAGCGGAGATGGGTTGGGTTGCAAAGATAACAATGAAAAACTCCTCAAGCTCAGTTGGGGGACAAAAGAGGCTGCTTTTCAGGGAGGTCAATTCTAGCTGACGCGTGCAAGGAGAATTCCAAACAGCAGAGCCAACTGGAGAAAGCCAGAAGGTAAGAGAACGCTGAAGAGAACACACAGTTTTGCCCTGAATCAGCTTTGGTACCATGCCTCAGGGCCAGGGAGCTAGGAGCCCTGACATTTTCAACCTTTTAGTGTAGCAGTATATTCAACTTGAATGTTCTACCAATAAAGAATTTACCTGTGCCTACATGTTCAGGAGTATGTGTGTGTGTGTGTGTGTGTTTGTGTTTGACCAAACATCAGCATTACTATTTGCTTACAGTTGTAGTTCAATTAGAATCAAATAGGGACATGTTTCTCCAGCTTTTGCACTTTCTTAAACCCTAAAAACATACAACCCTTGATGTCTACCAGCATCCCTCTGATTTCCAGCATGGGGTTCCACATTCTCAATCCTTGTACATGTTAGAATGACGTGGGGAGATTTTTTTTTAAATATTAATGTTTCAGACCTCATCCTCAAAGACACAAACTTAATTGGTCAGGGGTGTGGCCAGAGCTTTGGTATGATTTTATTTAAGCTCCCCAAGCAATCCTGAAGTATGGCCAGATAAGAACCTCCGTGCCAAATTAGACACAAGAACCAGGTGTCAACAGATAATTTCTGGCTTTTGGCTTTCTTGCTGAGTTCTAACTAAATTAATGTTTACACAGTTCTTTGTAATTCTCCACTAAAAGGCATTCATAACATTTTCCCCTGTGGTACCAGCAAAATGTCAGTAATCCCTCAAGTAGAGGAAAATAGGAAAACTAAAATTTCAAACTGCAAAATTAAGCCTATAAGATGATGGCTTATATACGCCTTAAAACAACAGCATCTTTATTTCTTTTTGTCTTTACCTTCCCCCCTCTAAGGCTTAAAACCTACCTATCTATATCATAACAGCATTTATGGTTCTACACAAAGTGAATTATATGATCTAGTTTGACATTTTGCCATGTAAAACGAAGGACATCAAAACAAACAGGAAAATAATGGTCAAGGAACAAATGTAAGCACATCAGTTGGTGATGGAGGGATTTCCTCTGCCAGCGTCATGGCTGCAAGGGTGGGAGTGACAGATGGCATGTTTTAATGCCTGTAGAGCATGAGCTGAGGACATTTTTAATCTTCCAATTAGCCATGTCTTCCTTAAAGAGGAGAGACTGAGAAACCGGGTCAGATGCTGCTTTGGAAAACTCTTCAATAATGTGATGCCTTGGCAGTATGAGTAAATTATTCACAACTTGCCTCTGTGCTGTGATGTGGCTTGTTGGGAGTCACATGCTCCTTCCTCCACCAAGTGCCTTCTATTCTTCTGTACTCTGAACAAGTACTTTGAAACTCCGGATGTTCCCATAATAGGAGTGTTATGGGTAATCAAGGATAACATCACTGATCACACCGAAGATAACCTGTAGGACTCATAACATGAATAATAGCTCACATTTAATGAATAATTATCATGCACCAGGCTTTTTGTTAAGCATTTAAGATACATTCTCTCATTGACGTTTCACGACAACAAATAACATAGGTTGTTGTGAAACCATATGATGTAGGTATTATTTTAAGCCCTGTTTGCTGATTAAAGAGAATAAGTAGTTTTCCTAAGGTCTGACTCTAGATCCATTCATTGCGTAGTCAGGTTGGTGGGCAACCTACTAAGTGCAGCCTAGTACTGCACATGTTTCAAAATTGGAGAATATATGTTAATTCCCTTGCATTTAGAAACTTGTATCTAAAGGAAAAGTTTCCCCCATCAAGGTTATATGGAGGCCCCTGAGGTTAAAAAAAAAAAAAAGAGTCCCCATGGACTGCCATCAATCAAGCAGAAACCTATGAGCTTTAAAAAAAAAATGTTACCTGGCCCCAGCCTCAGAGATTCTGATTTAATTGATCTGGCATGGAGCTCAGGCATTGGGATTTTAAATGCTTCCTGGGTAAAATCAGCTACCTAACTGGTAGGGCCAGTGCAAATGAAAATTCAGGGTTCACTATTCAAAAGTTATTAAGGATTTCGAAAGAGTGACGGCAGAACATTAAACCAAGCAGGGGACCCTTAAAAAGGCGGAGCCTATGCACTGGTACAGAGCACGCACCATGCAGTCGGCCCTGTCAATATGGGCTGAAAACCCCAGGAACCACTGGGCCCAGGGATTCACACCTGGCCTGGCTCTGCACCTGCCAGCTGGATGGCACGTCACCATCCCTATCTTCACATGTGTGAGCAGTCTGCAGACATCAGCTGATTCTTGCTTTAACATCATGAAGGAAGAGTTACAATTATCTCTCTCCATTTTTCAGATGAGAAAACTAAAAAGTCTTGCTGGGTTAAGTATGCTGGGGTCCCTGAGGAATAAAGCGGCCCTGCTTGGATATGAACTCAGGCTGCTCAGATTCTGCAGCCTGCCCACTTCATTATCACCTCAAACTGCATCACCATGAGTGAGTAGTTATTTCTCTATAATACTTTATGTGATTCACTACCACCCCCGCCCCGCTCCAGTCCCCCAAACACAAAGGAAGACACTATGAGCGGAAACAGATTTATGTCCAAAAAATGAGATCATTTAATTCATTCTTTTGATACAATTGATTGTGACTTTGTTTATTGTTTTTTGGATTTTTTTGGATTTGCTATTCCACTGCATATATACTGGCTACATATATACCGGCTACACACACGGGAATTTAACTCATATGAGATTTCACTTGTAATGCTCATAAAAAGACTTGGAAGTCCCCAAAACACTATCTTCTCGTTTCCGCTCATCTAAGTTCTCTCTGGAGTAGACTATCTATCTATATATATATATATATATACACACACACACACATATTCAGGGTTACTGTGACTGAGGAGAAGACATTTTTTAACATTGACCCAGAAATTTTAAATAGCCATTTTCACCGACAGTGCAATTTTCCATGTGTATGCCACTGTAACAAAATGAAATGACATTTTGCGGAACAATCAGATAATCATCTCAGGGATCAATACATTTAATTTACTCCTCAGGGAGATGTTGACTGCAGCTCTATTTCATCATTCGATAGTGCACACTCACGCATGACTGTTGAGAGGGAACTCAGGTTTCGCAGCTCTTGCAAATGAAAAGATAATATGCTTTCCTCCCCACCCGCCGCTGCAGGGTGTGTTGTGGCACTGCTATGTTTTGTTATAGACCTTTCTCCACGGTTCTGCAACCATCTGTTACATGAAGGAATTACCTTGGATCATGAACTCCAGAAATGCAGGGACTGTGTCCTGTTCATTTGAGTATCTCTAGCATCTGGCATGGTATCTGGCACATGGCTTTCAATCAATGAACCAATACAAGCACCAATGAATGAATATATCTGCATTTCAAAAAGAGTTCATTGTGAAATGCATAACTTCATCTGCAATAAGAAAACACTTTCAAAAATGTTATCCCTTCTTCCCTTTTAATGAGCTACTTCTGCGCCACTTTATAAAACTTTTGATAGCCCTTCATTTATTTTCATTTATGTTCCTCTATGGGTTCTAAATATTTTTGCAGTTATCATTTATACGTGATAGAAATTCTTCAAGGGATTTATTTCTAACGCTTCAAAGAGATGTCTTGGGAACTACTATTTATTTAGCTATTGGAAGGATTTTGATTCCTAGCAAAAGAATGAGGAGTTGGAAAGCACAAAAAATTCATTACTATGCAAGCTCTTGACAGTAATGGGAGCCTAGAATTATTAGGTTATTTTTATCTCCCATTTCCAATTTTTACCCCCCAATTATAGTCTCTCATAGTTCCTATTTATTATACTTGCCAATATAATTTCAAAAACATTAACAGTCACGTCAGAAATTTGAATACACTATCGTAATCAATCACTTAGCATTTTTCTTTCAGATTGGTTATCCATCCACTTATCCAGCCCTACTTTTTATTGCAAAGGGATTTTCATATAATTTCAGTATTAATCTTCTGCTTTTCTCAGCATTTTTCAAACTCTAAGTATTGTCTAATTTAGGCAAAGTCCCAAACCCAATCTACCTTTCTCCCTAGTGATCATTTATTCATAAAGCTCTGGGTTATAGATAAAACTTTTTGTCCTCAGGGCAACTCTAGTTTCTGCATTTGTGTTCATCCATGTTCATTATTTCAGTCTTCTCTTCTTTTTATTGGAGGGGGCTTCGATATTTCCCATACTTTCTGGCGAGATTAACATATTATTTTGAAAGAAAGCTGTCTCTGTGGTAGAGACAGCTGTAATAATATGTTAGTTCACCATATAGCTGGAAATAGGAGTCCCCATTCTGTAGATTTAACTATGCTAGGACCCTAGTTTTCACTTCTTCCTGTCACTCCACAACTTCCCTTTGTTTATTTGGACAACTCCTATTCATTTTTCAACACCCAGTTTAGAAATCATATTTAAAGTCTTCCTACAGAGAGAATTAATCACTTTTCCCATGCACGCTGTTAATGTAACTGAACAACATTCTATTTTGCACTTATATGAAATCTGTTTGTTCCTATGCTTATATTTCTCACTAATGTACAGTCCCTTGAAGGCAGAGGCCAAGTTTTTCTCATCTTTTTATCACAATTTCCTAGTAGTGTCTAGCAAACAATGAGGAATGAAGATTATTACAGAAAGGACTTAAGTCTTATTGCTTGTACGTAACAACAAAACTGATTACACCTTCCACTGCTGACTGAGTGAACTCACGGAAGGCAGACAGTAGAAGGGTCTTCACTGTGCTTCTTGTCCAAGGAGAGATGGGGCAGCTCTTTACATACGTGGTCAATCCACTCCAATTCTTGGAATACCAAAGAAGGGACAAGACACAAATGGCAGAGTTGAGTAATAATGTTTAATTCTCTGCTTGCCACCCACCCTCCATCATAATATAGCAACTTTTGAAGCTGCTTTTTCAACTGACTACAGGAAAATCATTTGCTCCTGCCATTAAGAAAGCACTTCTTTGAGCCATAAATCCTGCTTCAAGAAATGGTTTAAAAAGAGAGTCCTCTCCCCAGCTCACCCTGAAGAGCCCATGCATAATAATAAAGTTGCTATCTATTGAGCTTTTACTATGGGCTGAATGCATCATTTTATTCAATCTTTTTAGAATTGGATGAGATAGGTTTTATGAATATTTCCATGTAAAGATGAGAGAGCTAAGGTTTACAGATCACAGCTAGTGAGTTAATTGAACTGCGCTGCATATTAAATGCATGTGAACAAAGTGTTTCATCCCTTCTGTACTGTTGGGAATTACTGCAGACTTCTTGAATGTGAAGAGGGGAATTTTGTACTTCAGGCTCCCATGTAAATTAATTTGAATGAAGTAAGCAATTACTAAGTGCTTTGCTAGAGCATAATAGTAAGTTGACAAAGAAAGAAAAAAAGAAAAAGGTCCTATTCTATTATTCTTTCATGAACATATTCAGCAACTAATTTTTGATCACTTACTATGTACCAACACTTATACAGGTGCTGGAGAGACTGTGGAGATTACAAGAAAATGGGGTCTAACCCTGGCAACCAAATTCTAGTGGAGGAATTAGAAGATCATCAACTAAGTGATTGATAAACATATTAATGCTGGGTAGCGATAACAGCTGTGAGACAAAAATAAAAGGGTCATAAGAGATTCATTTTGGATGGAGCCATCAGAGAAGCCCTCTCAAAATATGGTGGCTTTGAGCAAAGGTTTGAAGGGAATGAGACACAGAGCCATGGAAATACCTGGAAGAAAAACATTACAAGCATAGGGAACAGAAACTGCAGACTTTTTGACAAGAATGTCCTCAGTCTGTGTTGAGAAAACATTGAGAAGACCAGTCTACCTGGAGTCCAGTGGACACCTCAGTGTGGTTTTGATGGCTGGGCACAGCTCACATGGGAATTGTGGGTCCTGTGATGGGCTTTTCGATTTTATGTTTGGTTTGATAGAAAGACATAGAGAGTTTTGAGCATAGTTATGTTCTGACATGATCATTCTGGCTTCAGTATGGAGACCACATTGTAGTGAATCAGAATGGAAACAAGGAGGAAGGCATTGTGGCTGCAGTTTCTGTGAGAGGTGAGTGTGATTTTGGCTTATGGTGGTAGCAGAGGAGTAAGACCTGACAGGATTTACTGGAGGTAAAGGGCTTTGGAGGCCCCATGGGAGCAAAGGAACAGTGGATAATAGGGCCCGGGGTCATTGTCCTACCTCATAGTGACTGGGATGGGAGACTTTGAAGATTATGTTGTTCTGTGATCTGGAGCACAGAAGGATAGAACCAGGGGGTGAATAGAGGCCCAGGTCTTATATTGAACAGAGTCCATGCCAGGAAGGCCAAGTTCAGCCATCAAAGTCAAAGAATAAGCATGAACCTGAAACAGACACAGTCAAGAGTCTAAAGTGAACAGAAATTGGATCAGGGCAAGAAGGTTCCAAAGAGAATCCAGGAACATGCCTGGGGGACTCTTCTCTGTCTCTGATTATTCATTTCATGTGTCATCTTGGTTAGTTACGGTGTCCAGTTGTTTGGTCAGGCAAGCACTGGCCTGACTGTTGCTGTCAGGGCATTTCATGGATCTAAACCATTACAGAATTTATTGTCTCCATGTCTGAATACATCTATAAATCAACAAAAAGTGATTGCCATCAGCAATAGAGAGAAGTCTCCTCATCCAACCAGTTGAAGGACTTAAAGGGAGGATTCAGCAGCCAGAAAGAAGAATTTCTATCTCTACTCCAGATAAGCAACTTCTCCTGGGGGATTTAATATTACCGCCATCAAGTTTCCAACTTATATCTGCCCTACAGAATTTGGACTTGCCAATCCCCACAATCGTGTGACCAATTCCTATTATACATATCCTGCTAATTCTGTTTCTCTGGAGAACTCTGAATCTCTCTCTCTCTCTCTCTCTCTCTCTCTCTCTCTCTCTCTCTCTCTCTCTCTCTCTCTCTGTCTGTCTTTCTCTCTCTCTCTCTCTCTCTCCTTTATCACTACCAGAATTAAAATGAACATTTTTAAACTCTAAGAACTTTGCTATCCACAGAGTTTCTCCGTTTCTCTTGTCCCCTTGTTAAAATGCCACCAACACTTCTATCATCACCTCCCACTTTTATTGGCATACCCATGCTGCCTGCACAATGTGGCTTGCACATTCCACACACACACACACACACACACACACACACCACCTCTTTTCAATACCACTTGGGCCCAGGGACCAGATAGAGGGGTAAGCAGTAGTGAAAATTACGGCTGGCATTTAAGACAAGCATCCTACCCTGAAAAAGCATAGTCCAAGGACTACAGCAAAATATGAGTAGAAAATGGTTAGAGAGACACAATGGTCTTTACACTAACCAGAAATTTGATATTTCCTTTCGGGCATAACAAGCAAAGCATGAGATATAAATTGGAAGCTATCTCCTATTTGGGATCTTCAAAGTGCCATCCTTGTCTGTATGAGAAATCACAGATAAGGTGGAAAAACGTGGACTTAAGCATTCAACAGCTTTGGGTTTAGATTTGATTTCAGCTTCTTCACTTACTGGAACCGATAATTTCACTACTCTGAGACCCAGATTTCTCACATGTAAATGGATTACTGGCCAGCCGGAATGCTGCTGTCCCAGGGAGGAAACAAGCCTTTCAGCCAATGCCTTCATTTGGACTTCTGGCCTTTGAAACTATGAGCCAATAAATTCCTGTTGTTTAAGCCAATCCATTGTGTGGTATTTTTCACAGCAGCCTGGAAAACTAAGACATTTCATCGAGTTTCATAAACTCTATTAATACGTACTGATAGATATAAACTCTATGTCTTGTTTGGTGTTGGACTTCAGTATCTTTAGCAATGCCTGGTACAAACTACATGTTAGTTAAACATTTCTTGAATTAATGAATGAATTAAGGATTGAATGAACAAATGTTTCCAAATAAGTAGTACAAAGTATTAAAGGGTTGTAAGAGAAAACAGAACTGAGTTTCTGTGAGTGTCTTTTTCATACAGACAACAATTATTGGATGTTATGTAAATAGGTAGATGTTTAAATGTTTGCATTCTTCTATGGAGAAAAAATTATATATGCTCTACTTTTTCTACAAAGGATTTGTGAAGATAAAAATAAGATACCAGATATAATTTTAAATTGGAAAATTTAATGTCTAATACAAAGACAAACTACCTTGTTATCACTATCAGTTAATATTATAAAGAGAATATATAATTTCATCATCATCATAAACTGAGTTGGGATAAATATTGTGTTTGGGGCAAGCTTGTTCACTGAACAATTATTTACTGACGGCCAATTTTTTACTATGTACCAGGCCCTTGAATTTCATGTTGGAGATAAAGAACTTAAAAAGCCACAGTTGCTGCCCTTGAAGAGTTTACATTCTGGAGAGGAAGAAAAACACGTAACCATGCAAATGCAATTTCGATATTTCAAATATTTCTGCAAAGTTGTCTTGCTATTTTAAATGTCTTTGCAAACTTGCTTGGCCCTCACTATGCCTTTTCTCAGTATCTTGACTGCAAGTGACTTTAATCCCTTCATTTAATTTTCACTCATTGGTAGACAGTTTTAGAAGGAAAGGTCTGCCAGAGGTTGGCCTCATGGTCCTCAGTGGCTCTAAGGCTGGGCTTCATGTTTGACTTAGATACTTCAAGGGTTATCACCGAGGGTAGACTCAGAACTTTCCTCGGGCTGCCCTCAGGCATTGTGCTCGGTGTTAGAGGATGGACAGAAAGAAGTATGCACTGGAGAAAAACAGAAGTATATTGCGAGGGCTCAGAGCTTGAAAACATCTGCCTTTGCATACATATGAATGTGTCTTCATAATGAACATTTCACCTTGGTTTCTTGGTCTTACATACTTCTAACTTTCTTTTAGTTAATTACAATCCCAAATTTACTCATAAACTCCCACTCACGACCCCTAGATTTTGACATATCTGCAAATGACAGCAAGAGCAGAAATAACAATCATTTTTGTGGGTTTACTGTATGTCAGGCAATTTACATGCATAATTTTAATCCCTTCAATGATTCTTACTGAAGAGGCAGTTCTTTAGAAGTGAAAACTGAGGTAGAGAACGGTTAGGAGTGTGTTCCAGTTAATACAGGTAGAAGGTAGCAGAGGCAAGAACCTGTGTTCCCAAAACATGTTTGCATGTGGATATCAACTAAACATTTTTGTTTAGTTCAATCTAAACTTCATTTTTTAGAACAGTCTCAGATTTACTGAAAAATTGTGAAATTACTACAAAAATTCTCCTACACCCTGTGCCCAGTGCCCCCTATTATTAACGATACTTTATCATACTTGTTTTAAATAAAACTATGTCTATAAATTAAAATTAAAATATTTTACATTAAAAATACATTATGTGATTGTTTTATATATGCAATTGATTAATATACATTCATTACAACTTTTGATAATTATTAAATGAAAACAACTTAAGGATATAATGAAATAAATGGCAATTTTTTTCAATTAGTTAATGTGATTCTAGATGACTATTACTTATTGCTTAACTAAGACAGGGTGAGCGCAGCCTGTCGATGTCACATAAATAAGTTGATGAAAATGGAGGGGCTCTTATTATAGTGGTGTCTTTTGAACACTTTCAAAAGTGCTAAGCATCACAAAGTTGTCTACCACTAAAAAAAATTTCTAATGAATATTTTTTATTTAGTCTTCCTTCAATTTTGTTAAGAGCAAAGAACTGAAAATCAACTCATTTGCAAAAATTTGTTGCCCATTTGTTGCAGTCATTCATTTTTCAGTTTCTGGGAGCTATACTGAAAATGTTTTCCCAATCCTTTTCAAATAACTATTTTTTATATTTGTTCTATTTGTATTTAGAGGCACATGTTTAACCCAATATGCTCAAAAAGAACTGGGATATTGAAAGAAGAATAATTCCATATACATTTGTGAATACAATAGTTTGATAAAATGATAGTATCTCCCATATCCCATATGCTTTAAGTATCATTTTTATCAAAATCTTGAGGCTCCAGATTCAGCTTATTTAATTAATGGAGAATTTCCACTCTGTAACCTAATTAGCAAAGTCAGTCCTCATTGATAGCCAACCAATTAGCCAAATCAAAAGTACTGTTAGAAAAACTCTGGATCTACTTTTTAATTCAAGTAAATGGGTAATATGCATTTCAAGCACTGTAATAAAGAGCACTGAAAAACAAATTATGGAAAACATCTCATAAGCTAGATCATCTAAATCTCACTTAAAATGAAGTAGGATCTAATATAGTTAATGTCAAATCTCACTTTAAATGATGTAGAATCTAATATAATTAACATATTAATTTTTATAGTTCATAAAGTATATA
This sequence comes from Tamandua tetradactyla, assembly GCF_023851605.1. Taxonomy (NCBI): domain Eukaryota; kingdom Metazoa; phylum Chordata; class Mammalia; order Pilosa; family Myrmecophagidae; genus Tamandua; species Tamandua tetradactyla. Next base: position 153,729,544 of record NC_135332.1, read on the forward strand.
TGTATATGTTTCTTAAAATTTCTACATTTGTAATACCGCATTGTGATGGAGTAGCTATGGAATGAAGAATATAATAAAGCAAACACATGAGTCTTTCCTAAATGAGTTTGTAAACTTGTATTGAACTCTAATGTCCATTTTGAAGAACCATTTAATAAAACCAAATAAAGAATAGATTTTATTCGACATCATGATAAAATTTATTTATGCATTTTATGAAAGAAAAATAATTGCATTGCTAAATTGGTCTGGCAAGTATCATAATTTTACATTATGGAACAGAAAATAGAATATGTTCTATTCATCATGAAATAGAAAATATTAACCACTTTATAAGATGAAATAGTATATAATTAGAGTAAATGTTTTAATGTCTGATTTGATCAATTATATTTTAATTATCTCGTTGAATAATGCACCCTGAAGTCAAAAAAATCACTAGAACACTCTATATCTGTAAAATTTTATCTGTAACAAGACAAAATTGATTAGCCCTGGGAAATATTCATCCTTTGTAAAAGACTCCGTGTGACTAAACTATACTGCTTTCGCACAAAGGTGCTTTTCTTTTATGAATACTACAAATATCTGAAAAATCTGCTCCTTTTTGAGAAGCAGCTTTTAGCTTTTAGTGTTTCTCAGCAATGCTCTCTTTACTTTGCTCTCAATAGATTCTACTCAGGGAGGAAGGCATTCTTTGAAAAGAGTCTGGGGAAGAGAAGAGATAAGACACTGCCCACTGTACAATATATCTAATTTTAGACTATTCCTACAAGGGGCAACAGAGAAAGACAGGGAGACACTGTCTTGACTAAGCAATAAAGAAAACTTTCCTGCAAACTCTATTTTAATAGTCTTCTGTTTGATACCATTAGTGTTTTTATACCCCAGGATAATGTCATATATTCAGGATGAGTCACGGGAATGTCTTTCTTCTGTAAAATGGGAGAAGGGCTAAGTTTTGGATCTCCAACATATTAAAAGCATAGTTCCATGCTAATACATACTTTTTAAAGGCTGCAGAATTTTCCACTGCATGATTGAACCACGATTTAATTGCTCAATCCAGTATAGTTGGATGTTGACATTTTTTTTCCAAATTTTCAAAACTCTAAACAACTTTGTGGCAAATTCTTTTTCTTGCTCCCTGGTTATTCCCTTGGAAAGTAAACCTAGAAGAGATCATTCTGTGTCAATAATTTAATCTTTTGATCCATAATTTTCAGAACGGTTGTTGTCAATGCACATTCCCACAAGCAACATATGAGAGTCTCCACAGAGGCTTTTGTGCTTGACTTGAGAAGAGATAACACACCCAGATTTGGTAAGAGAGTGTGCAAAGAGCATAGTGTTTCATGTTTGTGCTGGGGAAGTTAGGGACATACTTGGTGGCCATTTCTCAGCCCTTGTCTACCCCTGCCTTCTTTTCTACTGTATGCAGATGTCTCAGCATGTTTCCATTCCACAGCCCAGTGGGAAGATGTTAGTTCTAATGAAAAGACCTCACCATACCTTGAATCAGAAATCCAAAATTGTAATAAGCAGTTCCAGCTGCTGCTTCTCTGGTGGGAACTCTCTGTTGCAAGGCCTCCTCCCCCTGGGGTTGTATAAATACCCCGCCCTTGGGCAGCACAGATTTGTTTCTCCGAGGTGAAGTGGGGTGCGCAGAGCTGCCATCCACCATCCATGACCCGAGCACTTGGCCTCCTGGCAGACTGGCCATGATGGGATTCCTGCCTCTGCTCCTTTGGACCCTGGTAAGTGATAAAGTGGTCACTTGAGGAAAGTTTCTGCTGTGCCTGAGCCTGTGCTTCCACCACCACCATATAACAATTCACCCCACAGGTAGTGTAATAATCTTTTTCCAGAGGAAAATTATAGAGCTCTTTGCATTCCTTGCCTTGTTTAATTGTCTTTCATGCCTCCTATATTTATATGCTTTGCAAATAGAGCTTTAAATAGCCACTGATTTGTGGTTAGCCAGTCAGGATAATTGTATTTATTCTGAATAATTGTATGTATTCTGCTATACATGAAGCATGTCTAAATCTCAACATCTAGATAGCTTGAAGCTTTGATTAGCTACCCAAGCTGAAGAGTTCTGAAGCTTGGCTTATTTTCTTGTTTGAAGAATGTGTGCTAACTTGAGTGTCAGGAAGACACAGAGGCAGATTTAGAGTGTCAAAATATTTACGCAAGGCAGAGGAAAATCTGGTTTTGTTTTGTTTAGTTTTTTTAATTTAAAATCACTATGGAGTCAAAGCACCTGGGTCCCCAGTACACCCAACCAGTATTTGCTACCTGAAATAATTCCTACCAATGACAACAAAAGAAACAGGATCTTGAGAGAGGTCATTAAATTGCTCTCCCTGAAAAGGCACTGAATGAAGGCTTGAACTGTCATTAATAGAGATGCTATTTCCTTCCATAGTTATGAGTGAATCAAAGGGGCATTATGGAAAAAAAACAATTTGGACCATAAAATAGACTATCCATTGGCAGAATAAGACCAGGGAGGTATATGTGACACAGAAGAAAGAATGCTGGACTTCTATTGAGTTATTAATTTCTTTTTTATTTAACAAATATTTGAGTATCTACTATATTTTTGACCGTGAACTACATGACTTAATACAATAGTGAGTCAAAAACTGACAAATCTTGTTCTCACAGGGATAGATGTTCAGGGAAACACATGGACATTAAAATGTAGCATGTTTTTAGCTCTAACATGCAAATAGCTTGAAAGTTGTCACCCCCATTCTTACAACAATAAAAGGCTGAACACACTGAACATTACTGACTTTTCTTGGACCTATCAAAGAACTGAGGTTTCAGGATTAACTGCTCACCAAAATCTGGAGTGACAGGTGAACTCAGAGACAGCTGAGACGTGCTTACCTTCAGCAGAAGCTGCTGAAGAAAAGAACTAGCTAAAGCACTTAAATGGTCATTTTTATGAATTGCTGGAGGCCGAGTGTGGACTAGCCTAAGAATGAGAAAACCCTGAGTTTTGCAAGATTGGGGCCCCTCCACATTTATGGGTTTTACCTTCAGGAGCCCCACCAGGCTCTCAGGCTGAAGCTCTGAGAAAGATCCCCACATGGCTCTGGCAGGATGGAAAAATAATTATGAAATACTCCCAGAGCATTCTCTATAACAGACTCCTGCTCTCTAGGTGGAAAAGGCTTTATCATAAGATTATAGAATGCCTCTGATGTCTTACACCTAATCACCACACCAACAGGGTTCCACTAAAAACAATGGATTACAGCTGAAAGAGTTGTAAGGACAGACTCTCCAAGGATAAGTACTTAGGGAAACCAAAATCAAGAAGAGGAGAAAGAACAAGGACACTAGAAGATTTCAAAGCTTCTAGCATCTAAAACTACAGCAAATGTCAAACTCAGTCCAACTTCTAACCTGATTAATATAAAACCTCATACTGAAGACCTACTTACCTTATTAGCTATCGCCCAATACAAAATGTCTGGCTTTCAACAACAAAAAAATTGCAGGACATGCCAAAGGGCCAGAAAAAAGCACAATCTAAAGTGGCAAGGCAAGCTTCAGATTCTATATGACATGCTGGAATTTTCAGAAAGGGAATTTAGAATAATATGTAAGTACTCTGTTGGGAAAAGTAGACAACATGCAAGAACAGTTGGGTACTATAAGCAGGGAGATTGAAATTCTAAGAAAAAATCAAAAGGAAGTTCCAGAAATCAAAAACACTGTCATGGCGATGAAAATGCCTTTGATGGTCTCATCAATAGACTGGACGTGGTCAAGGAAAGAGTCAGTAAACTTGAAGATAGCTTAATTGAAACATCTCAATCTAAAGAAAAAGTAAAAAGGATGGACAAAAAGGGAGCATAGAATCCAAGAAGTGAGGCAGTTTTAACAGGTGTAACGTGTGTATTTGAAGTGCCAGAAGGAGGGAAGAAAGGGGAAGAGAACAGAAGAGATAGGTGAAGTATTTATGTCTGAGAACTCTCATTACCATCAGATATATTCTGTAAGAAATGTAAAAAGTTCTTCATGGGGAAGGAAAATGATATATATCACATATATATACCAGTTTGAGAGGATTATGTGCCCTAGAAGAGCCCTATTTTAATCCTGATCCATCTTGTAGAAGCAGCCATTTCTTTCAATCCCTATTCAGTACTTTAGATTGGAAATTTGATTAGATTATCTCCACTCCACATTGATTAGATGTGACTCACTCAATTGTGGGTATTAACCTTTGATTAGAGGGAGATGTGACTCCACCCATTCCTGATGGGTCTGGATTAGTTTACTGGAGTCCTTTAAAAGAGGAAGCATTTTGAAGAGAACACCAGAGAGTCACGAGGTTACCATGAGGACCATGAGGATCCATGCAGCCAGACACCTTTGGAGATGAAGGAGGAAAATGCCCCTGGGGGAGCTTCCCGAAACAGGAAGACTAGAGAGAAAGCAGGTGTTGCCATGTGTGCCATGTGCCTTTCTGGTTGACAGAGAAACCCTGAACTTCATCGGCCTTTCTTGAGTGAAGGTAACCCCTTGTTGGTGCCTTAATTTGGACAGTTTTATATACTTGTTTTAATTTGCACATTGCCATGGCCTTAGAACTGTAAACTTGCGAGTTAATAAATTCCCCCTTTTAAAAACCATTCTGTTTCTGGTATGTTGCATTCCAGCAACTAGCAAACTAGAACACAGATCTACATAAAGAAAGGAAGAGCATCAGAGAAGTAACAAAGTCAAAATAAAATCTTATTTTTCTCATTTTTATTTCATCTAAAAGATGAAATGTTTAAAGTAATAGTAGCAACAATGTATTAGGTGATTATAGCATATGGATAAGTGAAATGAGTGACAGTAATATCATACGGGAAAGGGGACGGAACTGGGATGCTGGTATAAGGAACCTGTACTACATATGGAGCTGTGCAGTGTTATATAAAGTTCCCCTTAGAATAGTTAAAAATATATATTGAGGGCGGGCCATGGTGGCTCAGCAGACAAGAATGCTCGCCTGCCATTCCAGAGGACCCAGGTTCGATTCCCAGTGCCTGCCCGTGTAAAAAAATCAAAATAAAAAATATATATATTGAAACCTTTAGGGCAACCACAAAAAGCTTTTTAAAATAAATATGATTGATATGATAAGAAATGATAACAATAACAAACATGGCTGATATTAACCCAACTATACCAATAACCACGTTGAGTGCGAATTGTATAAATACACCTATTAAAAAGCAGAAAACACCTGAGTGAATAAAATAAATAAGGCTGTGTATTACCGACAATAATATAAAGTCTTAGGTTCAAAGTAAAGGGATGGAGAAAGATATAACATGCTAGCCTTAATTTTAAAAAGCTATAGTGGCTATATTAATTTCAGACTAAGAAAATTTCAGAGCAAGGAAAATTATCAGGCATTAAAAAGGGGGCATTACATAATAAAAGGGTCAATTCTCTAGGAAAACACAACAATTCTAAATGCGTATAGACCTAATAACAGAGTTTTAAAATACATGAGGCAGAAACTTATAGAACTGAAGGGGTAAACAGACAATTCCACTATTATAATCGGAGGCTCCAGCATCTGTCTTTTGAAAATCAAGATCTATCAGGCAGCAATTCAGAAAGGATAGAACTGACCTCAAAAGTACTATTAATCAACTTGATTTATTGGATATTTATAAAATTCCCCAACAACAGCAGAATATACATTCTTCTCAAGCTCACATGTATCAATAACCCAAATAAACAACATTCTGGGTGATAAAACACATCTTAACCAATTTAAAAGAACAGAAATAATCAAAACTATATTATCAGACCACGATGGAATTATATAAGAAATCAACAATACAAAGATAGCTGGAAAACCCGCAAGTATTTGGAAATTAAACAGCACATATTTAAACAGCACCTGGGTCAAGAAAGCAGTCTTAAGAAATTAAAAAATATTTTGAAATGAAAATGAGAATACAGCTCATTAAAATTTGTGAGACGCAGTAAAAACAATACTTAGAGGGAAATTTTAGTATTAAATACATATGTTAGAAAAGAAGAAATTCTACAAACCAAAAATCTAAGTTCCTACTTTGAACTAGGAAAAGAAAAGCAGTTTAGGCCTAAATAAAGCAGAGGAAAAGAAATTATAAAAATTAGAGCAGAAATCAATGAAATTAAAATAGGAAAATGAGAGAGGAATCAAGAACTCAAAAATCAATTATTTGAAAAGTTTAAAAAGTTGACCAAGGAAATTTTGAAAAAAAGGAAAGACACAAATGACCAATAGAAAGAAGGATCACTGCTACTGATACCATGAACATGATAAAGGAATATTATGAAAAATTTATGCCCACAAATTTGATTAATTGCTTGAAAGACACAAACTATCAAACATGCAAGGAGATATAAATCATCTGAAAGGCTTATATCTACTGAAGCAATTAAATGAATACTTAACATCATTGAAAATATAGTACCAGGCTCAGATAATTGCACTGGTCATTTCTACTAAACATAAGAAAAGAAGTGATACAAATTCTCCGCAATCCCTTCCAGAAAATAGAAGCAGAGGGAATATGCTCAAACTCTTCCTATGAGGCTATTATTACCTTGATATCAAAAGCAAATAAAGGCAGTGCAGGAATGGAAAACAAAAAGACCAATATCTAGCATCAACATTTTTTAAAAATCCTCAACAAAATATTGGCAGCGTGAACCAACAATGTATAAAAAGAATTATACACTAGGAAGTTTCAACTTTCAAAAAATCAACCCGAAAAAACAAACTATGTAATCCACTAGTTTCACCAGAAGGAACATCATAGGATCTTACAAACTGCAGAGAAGCATTTGACAAATCCAGTGTCTCAGCAAACTAGGAATAGAATTCACTTTCTCAGCTTGATAATGAACATCTACGAAAAAGCCTATAGGCAACATCATATTCATTACTGAGAAACTAGATATTCTCCCCTTAAGATCAGGAACATGGCAAAGATGATCCTCTCACTACACTATTCAGTATTGTACTAGAAGTTCTAACTAGTTTAATAAGACAAGAGAAGATCATAAAATATATGTGGTTGGAAAGAAAGAAATAAAACTGCCTTTGTTAACAGATACCATTAATTATCTACGTAGAAACTCCCAAGCATCAACAAAAAGCTCCTACAACTAAAAAGCAAGTATAGCATAGTTGCAGGATACAAGGTTAATAGACAAAAACCAGTCATTTTCTTATGTACAACAATGAACAATTAGAATTTTAAATTTTAAAAATACCATTATGAAAACACCAAAAGAATATGAAATACTTAGGTGTAAATCTAACAAAATCCATGCAGGATCTATACATGGAAGAGTATAAAATGCTGATGAAAGAATAAAATAACAAATGGAAAGATACTCCACATTCATGGATTAGAAGACTCAGTATTATAACAGTATCTGTTCTCTGTAACTTAATTTATAGGTTAAACCCACCCAAATAAAATTATCAGCAAGCTATTTTTTAGATATCAACAAATTCTAACGTATATATGGAAAGTCAAAAGGCGTAGACTGGTCAAAATACTGAAGAACAAAATTGGAGAACTCAATAGCACTCAACTTCAAGACTTACTCTAAAGTGACAATAATCAAAACAGAATGGTTTTTGCAAAATAGCAGACACAAAGACCAATAGAACAATATAGAAAGTCCAGAAATACACCTACACAAACATAGGCCACTGATCTTTGACAAAGAAGCAAAGATAGTTCAATGGAGAAAGCATAGTATTTCGATAAATTCTGCTGGAATAGCTGCATATCCTTATACAAAAAAAGAGTAGACTTACATCTCTTACAAAAATTAACTCAAAAGGGCTCATACATCGAAATGTAAAATGCAAAACTATAAAATTTCCAGAAGAAAATAAAGTAGAAACCTACTGTTTTTAGGTACAGTACCAAAAGCACAATCCATAAAAGAAAAAACTCATAACTTGTCCTTTAAATAAAATTTAAAATTTCTGCCCTATGAAATTTTAAATCTGTTTAGAGAATTAGAGGCAAGCAACAGACTAGGAGAAAATATATGCAATGTGTCTGATAAAGCTCTTCTTTCCAAAATATAAAAAGAACTCTTAAAATTCAATAAGAAAGCAAACAAACCAATTTAAAAAGTGTGCAAAAGTTCTGAAAAGACACCTCATTAGAAAGAGACATGCATATGACAAAAAGCATATGAAAAGATGCTCAACACCATTTGTCATTTTTCTAATGACATTCATCAGAATGGTTAAAGAAAAAGAACAAAGAAAACCCTGGTGATGCCAATTGCTACCAAGGATGCAGAGCAACAGGAGCCCTCATTTCTGATTGGTGGGAATGCTAATTGGTACAATCACTTGGGAAGACAGTTTGCCAGTTTCTTATAAAACTAAGCATGTTCTTGCCATATGATCCAGCAATTGTGTTCCTAGATATTTACCTAACCGATTTGAAAACTTATGTCCTCACAAAAACTGGCACATGATTGCTTATAGCAGCTTGATTCATAATCACACAAAACCAGAAGCAATCAAGATGTCCTTCAATAGCTGAATGGATAATGGAACATTATTGTACATCCATATAATGGAATATTTTCCAGTGATAAGGAAAAATGAGCTACCAAGCCAATAAAACATGTGCTTAAATCTTAAAGGTATGTTACAAAGTAAAAGAAGCCAATTTGTATGACTTAGTTTGCTAATGTTGCCAGAATGCAATATACCAGAGATGGATCAGCTTTTATAAAGGGGATTTATTAAGTTACAAGGTTACAGTTCTGAGGCCATAAAAAGGCATCCAGTAAAAGATACCTAGACTCCGAAGAAAGGGCAATGTCTGTTACATTATGTACCAGTTTGACACTATTATGTACCCCAGAAAAGCCATGATTTAATACTAATCCAGTCTTATGGGGTCAGCCGTTTCTTTTAATCTTGATTCAATATTGTATGGTGGAAACCTTTTGATTAGATTATCTCTACTAAGATATGGCACTCCCAATTGTGGGTGTGATCTTTTATTTAGATGGACATGTGACTCCACACATTCAAGGTGGGTCTTTATTAGTTTACTAGGCTCCTTTAAAAGGGGAAAGATTTTGGAGAAACCTCAGATGCAGGCTCTTAGAGAACAGTTTCTTCAGAGCTAACAGAGACACTGATGTTGGAAGATGCTTGGGGTGCTGGCAGAGCAGATGCCCAGACACAGGCAGAGCCCAGCAGAGGTCACCATATGTCTTCCCATGAGATGCTAAGCAAACAAGATCCCAGAGTTGTTTCTCAAAGGATCTAAGTGAAGGCCCACAGAAACTTAGAGAGGAAATCGCTGGCATCAGAAACTGGAAACTGGAACCAGGAACAAGGACCAGCAGGTGCTAGTCACATGCCTTCCCATGTGACAGACATTGGCCTTTCTTGATCCAAGGTATGTTTTCCTGGGTGCCTCAATTTAGACATTTTTCTGGCCTTAGGACTATAAATTTTGATTGCAATAAATTCCCTTTATAAATGCCATTCCATTTCTGGTATATTACATTCCAGCAGCTTTAGCAAACTAGTACATGTGGGAAGGCACATGGCTGGCATTGGAGGTTCTTTCTTCCAGCTTCTGATTCCAATGGCTTTTTCTCCAAGCATCTGTTAGTTTCTCTGGAGCAAAACTCTGGGTTTTATCTCTTAGCTTAGTATCTCTTAGGGCTGGAGCTTTCTCCTCTTCAGGTGTCTGTGTCCTGGTTTCAAACAGCTTCTCTAAGCATCTCTGTTGGTACTCCAAGCATCTCCAAATGTCTGCATCTGAACTTTCTCCAAATTGTTTCTCCTTATAAAGGACTCCAATAAACTAATGAAGACCCTCCTTGAGTGGGTGGGTCCATCTAATCAAAAGATCACCCCCAAAGTTGAGTTTGTCACATCTCCATCAAAACGATTCTTTAATCAAGAGGATCCACCCTACAATAGGTCTGCCCCACAAGATTGAATTAGGATTCAAAGAGCCTGGCTCTTCTGGAGTACATAGCAGTTTTAAACCAGTACACTGTATGATCTGAAGTATATGATATTCTATAAAAGGCAAAACTAGAGACACAACAAGATCTGTGGTTCCTAGGGATTGTAGAAAGATGGGGAGAATTGAACAGGCAAAGCATAGGAGATTTGGAGGGACAGTGAAACTATTCCGTATTAAACTTTAATGGTGGATACATGACACTATGCATATGTCCAAACTCAGAATTCTACAGCACAAAGAGTGACTCTTAATGTAAACAACTTTTAAGAAATTGTGTAGAAGTTCTAGCTGTACTTCAAATGTAGGAGACCACTTCACAGTAGAGGCTGGGGAAAAGTGCTGAACTAAGTAGTACTGGAAATGAGCGGAATCTGTAAGATTAAAGGCAAAAGGAACTGTATGTATGTTCTGTACTTTAGTTGATAAAATTGTTTCCCACAGGAGTATGAGTTACCAATTCTGATAGAACTATCTATATCATACTGAATTGGACAATTAAATAGATAGCAGATAGTGGGAAGTAGGTTTCTTACTGTCTGAGTGAGAAACTATAGAATAGCAAGGGGAAGGGGTGGTAATGATCCATGTAATAATGGATTAGTTAGATATATCAGTATGACTTAGTTTATTTTAATATGGATATTGATATTTTCAAATATAAATATCTGTATATATGTATAAATACATAGGCTAGTATATACACATATATTTTCTTGCTTTGTTAGCTAGGGGGGCTTAAAAATAATGACACCCCAGAGCAACAAATACATCTAAGCACCCAGATATTGTATCTTACTATCATTCACCAGTAAAAGGAGACAGGACCATTTCTCTAAGAAAAGGAGAAATCAATCTTTTCTCTAAGATTCTAAGACCAAGACAGGAAATGCAGAAGCTGAGTCTGGAACAATTTTCTAGTACCAGAAAGGGCTCAAACACACATACACAATATGAGGGTATGTCAAATGGACACACAAGTCAACTGAAAAAACTCCCAGTAGCCCAAGCTGCTATAATTTAAGCAACAAAATAAAGTAGCATTGGATTATAACATAAAATATAAAATACATATCCATGCATCCATACTGATATAAATTAATGATTAGTAAATAACTAGGTGAGAAGAGATACATTTCCCATGTGGTACAATTCTAAATAACTTTATGTAGCTATTCTGCCCTCAAGAAGGTAGAACACTACTCTCTGCTCCGTAAGTGTGGGTGGCACCTAGTAACTTCTTTCCAAAGAGTATAGTATTAAAAGGAGGAAAAACGAACTTGACAGTGGGGACACCTGACAACCACTATGCCAGCCGGGTGATGGAGGTCAACCTCAACAGTGATAAGTCATTGATAAAAGAAGCCTCTGTATGTGATGGAAAAAGCATACTTTATCTCTGTATTCTTCCTTCCCAAAACACAAAACCTACTGTAATCATGAGAAAAACACCAGACAAATCCCATTTGAGGAACCTTCCATAAAATGCCTGACTCTAGTGCTCCTCAAAACCATCAGAGCCATTAAAAGTAAGGAAAGTTTGAAAATGTGTCACAGTCAAGACACACTTAAGGAGACATGACAACAAAACCTAATATGATATCCAAGATGAGATCCTGAAACGAAAAACGACATTAGGTAAAAACTAAGGAAATCTGAATAAAGTATGGTCTTTGGTTAATAGTAATTTATTAAAACTGATTTGTTCATTGTAACAAATGTACCATAGTAAAGAAGATGTTAATAATAGAGAAAACAGGGTATGTGGGAACTCTCTGTACTAACTTTGCACTTTTTTTGTAAATTTAAAACTGTTCTAAAAGTTTTAAAACAACAACAATAACAAACAATGTAAAATTGCAACTAGGAGACATGAAGCCTCTAAAATTTCTATATATACATGGCTCGCAAAACAAGGAAGCAGGTCTAAGAGCATTGGCTTGAAATGGCTTTTGCAAAGCAAGTGCAATGTTTATACTTAGACATGGGATGTAACAGAGATAAAAACAAAAAATTTTCAAGGTGCTTTTATTCAAGTTTTACATAAGACTGGTAAAATGTGAGTTGTCCATATCAAACAACATTGTTATTTCTATCTGGGAATTTAATAGATAATAAATCTATTTTTTATTTCTATTGGGGAGAGGCTTCTGAAGAGATCAGCTATGAAGGAAAGGTGAAAACAGGGATGTGGACTATAGAGAAAACATTTCCCAAAGAAGCAGTTATTGAGTTGAGGACTGAGGGGTGAGTAGGAGTTAACAGTGAAGAAAGAGAGGAAAGAGTCTTTCAAGCATAGGAAACTGCATTTGCAAAATTCCTAGGGAAGGAATGAGCCTGAGGAGATTTGAGGGTGGGGAAGAGGGCCAGTTGAGCTTCAGAAGGCAGAGTCAAGGGGGCTCTGTGGTGGGAGACCAGGCTAAAGGGGCACATTCAAGGCAGACCATGCAGGATCTTGTCTGCATGCCAAAGTATTTTGGTATTTCTCCTTAGAGTATTGGAAAATCAGTAGAGGTTTTAGAACCCAGGTCTCTGGCATGGCAGGTGAGAACTCTTCCTGCTGAGCCACGTGGCCCATCCTCAGTGGAGGTTTTTAACTAAAGCGTTGACATCATCTTTTAAAAAAGATCTTTGGCCAAAGTATAGAGCATGGATTAAAGGAAGGCAAGGATGTATGCGGGCTAGAGCAATTAGGAGGCTGCTACAGTGACTCAGGTGAGAGGCAATGGTGGCTGAGCCTGGAAACAAGGAGCAGGTGAAGAGAGCGAATGGAGTCAGAATCCCAGCTCCAGCACTACCAGGCAATGCGAATATGAGTAAGACACTGACCTTCTTTGCCTCTTCATTTCCTCCATTATCAATGATGTGACATGCACGGCAGAGTCTAGTCATCTCTCTGAAAAACAACTTTCTTACAATTTAGCAATGTTTGGCAGTTGTTTCATAAAATAAGGTGTTGGTTTGTCATAAAAATTGAGAAGTAATTTTCCCATTAAATAAAGCATCCTGTTCTCTTTTGTTCTTCACATTTTTAAAGAACTGAAAACAATGAAATCTTAAAACAAGATCGATTAGGAGAGGTTATACAAGTTGAAATTATTTAACTTACATAAAAAAGAATGATAAGTGATTATCTGATGAATATTTTCCAGTAAAAGAAAAGTTACAGAAAAGAACAGCCAATTATTGTTTCTTTTCACAGGGTCTTAATAAGAAGAAATGGGTTTAAATTGCTAGGAAGGAGCTGCAAAATATCAATGACTATATTTGTGATAATTCTTCAACTCATGCTAGTATTTTCCATGCCTTACCTCCATAAAACTAGGCCAGACAGTGATTTTCCCTGTTTTGAATTTTCCTGTGTTAAGACGGATGCTGGACCAAAAGGGCCCTAGATGTCTCTTTTAACCTTTTCATTCCGTGAGAAAAAGAATTAGTATCTGCTGATGCTTACTCAGTTATAGCTGCTTTAATCATGTTCTTTAAGCCTTATAATAATCCTGTGAGGTATGGATAATTATCCTGCTTTATGGATCTCAAACATTTCTTTTCCTTCACTTCTTTGCCCCCTCTCTTGGAAGGAGTACCATTTTGGATGCAAAGGGAGTATCAACTGGGCCCTTTTAACTGCCTGTAAATCTTTTTACATGCAGCAGTTAAACTGTTTATAGTCACAGAGTCAGAGAAAAAATTATAACTTTATTCCTCATTTCTGCTTGTTGGTGAAAAACAAATTTGCTACTCCAACACAACTTACTTATTTCCAGTTTACAGCTTGGTTTCTGTAGCTCCTTCCTCCATTCTGCTCCCCTTATCTCCTTGAGTGGTCCCTTGAACGGGGGGCTGCCTGGACTATGTAACTCCATGGTGTGAGATGATTTGGGGATTCCATGGTCATCTTCTGACCCTGCTCACCTGACTGATGGGTGTCTTGCTCCAGCAGGTCCTAAGGGTCAGCTTTTGCCAAGGCTTCATCTGCTCTGAGGTCATCTTCAGTTGTGTGTGCACCACAGTATCAGCCTTACTCTAACCATGCGATTTCTTTTTGTCTGCTGTTAATCACCAGGATTTCCTTGGAGACCTGGAAACTATTAGATGCTCTGCCATATGGCTTTAGATGTGGAAGCGACTTGATGAGAATGTATGCACTATGTGCATTTCCATTGAGTAAATTCCTTGAAGTGCAATTTCTGGATGTATGGATGTTCGATTTTAGTAGATACTTATACCTATACATTCCCATGAGCAGGGTATGAAAATTCCATTTGCTCTGCATCATAATCACTTGCTGTCAGGAACCTTTTTAATCATTCTGGTGAATGAGTGATAATAAGTTATTGTGATTAATTTAACTGATAATAAATGATGTCGAGAACTTTTTCAAGTATTTACTAACCATTTCAGTATCCTCTTACATCAAGTACCTGTTCAAGTCTTTTAGGTATTTTTCTGTTAAGTTGTCTTAATTTTACTTACTAATTTGTAGAATAAATATATATATGTGCATATATATATTGGGTGTATATATATTTCTGGGTATGAGTTTTTGGTCAGATATAGATTGCAATATCTTCCCCTACTCTGCAATTTGCTTTTTTCATACTTCAGTGACATTTGTTTGTTATAAACAAGAGTCCCTAATTTAATTGGGTTTGTGTGTTTTATTTAAGAGAGCTTTGTCTCCCCCCAAGGTTCTGAAGACGTTCTCCTGGGTTATCTTCTGGAAGTTGTATAACCCAGGCTGACCCAGAATTAGATATATTTTTTCTGTATAACATGAGGTAGATGTAAAGTCTACATGGATTTAGTGAAAAGGTTATCTTTTCCTTACTGGGTGACAGTAGCACATCTAGCCTAAAACAAGTAACCCTGTATATGTGACCTTATTTCTGGACTATCAATTTTTAATCACTTGTCTGTCATTATGCCAATGCCATGTTGTCATAATTACCATCAATTTATAATAAAGTCTTAATATAATGTAGAGGACATCTCCAAATTGTTCATGACTTCCTTGGTTATTGTTTTGTCTTCTATTTTTGTATAAATTTTAGCATTATTTGACAATTTCCGCCAAAATATCATCCCACTGGAATTTATATTATTAAGTTCAATGTGTAGTTCAAATTGGGAATAGTAGACCTTTTACAAAATGAATCTTCCATTGCCTGAGTATGTGCCTGAGTAAGAGATTTAGGTCTTCTTTAATTTCTTTTGCAGTTTTCTGTGTTGCAAAGAATAATTCAGATATCGTAGTTAATTACCATGTTTTGACTTACGTCAAGAGAAATCAATAATAGAGTGTTTTCATCTGAAAAGAACAAAAACATATTTATATACGAGGGAGGGGAAAAAAATAAGAAGGCCCTACTTCAAACATTTAAAAATAGAAACCAGGTTTTTTTTTTTCCCTGTGGTAAGATGTTGATTATCTGACAAATAACAGAGGTTTACCAAGGTATTCTTGAGCAGCTAGCTACATCATCAATGCTGTTTATGGACTCTTCAGGAGCTCTTGAGACTTAAAAGTGTAAAATATGTCATAGGCGTCCTCTACATCATGTCTGTCAGTGTCCAGATTTGCATCATTTCCTTATCACAAGTTCTCAGAGTAGAAATCTTATACGCCTTTCAATAGATTTTTCCTAAGTATTTCATTGATGTTGATGCTACTGTAAGTGATATAATTTTTAAAATTTCATCTGTTTGCTTCTGGTATAAAATTGATATTTGAATAGTGATCTTTTTTCCAGCAACTGTGCTAAATTAAATTATTAAATCAAATTTTCTTTTTATATTCTTTTGGGTTTTCTAAATACAATTATGACCCTTGTAAATATGGCAGTTTTATTTTTCCCTTTCCAGTGCTTATGATTCTTATATATCCTTTTATGACCTAAAGGTACTGGCCAGAATCTCCAGAACAACATTGAATAGAAGTAAAAATGTTGGGCACACTATCTATTTTCCTACATTTGACAAAAAAAGAGTTTCAACATTAAGAATAATGTTTGCTATAGGGTTCTTTTTGTAATCTTTTTCAGATTAAGAAAGCTTCTTTCTTTATTAGCTACTAAACCTTTTTTTAAAAAATGATGAGTAGATGTTCAATCTTGCCAAATGTTTTTACTAATATTAAGATGGTCTTTCACTTATGCTCCTTTAATTTGTTAGTACAATCCATTACATTATTTTCTAAGATTAAACTGTCATGCATTTTTGGAACAAACCCTGTTGGGTCATGGTATATTATCCTTGAGTGTGACTTGCTCATATTGTTTAGAATTTTTGCATTTATATTCATAAGAGACTCTGGCCTTTTAATTTCCATCTCATAATTGTCTTGTAGCTTCAGTTATTGAGAAAGATGTATTAACATTCTCACTATATTTGTGAATATGCAACCTTTTAGGATCATCAGTTTTTGTTTTATACATTTTGTGGCCCATAAAATTAAGTAAACGCATATTTAGAATTATTACATCTTTCTGGTGAAGTCACCCTTTTATCATCATGAACTGTCCTTCTTTATGTCTAGTAAGGCTTTTTGCCTTAATATGTGCTTTGTCTGGTAGGAGTATAATTATGGTGCTTTCTTTTAGTTAGCAATTGGCATGATATTATTTTTCTGTCATTTTATTTTAAATGCTTCTATATTTTTATGTTTAAGGTATGCCATTTGTGTGTATTATTGTGGAGCAAGTTGCCATAAGGTGAGTCAAGGAAACATGGCTCAGGTACAACAGAAGCTTTAACAAAGGGTCACTTTATTACTATGCAGTACCAAGGGTCCAAAACAGCAGGAGAAGAGATCCCATTGTAGCTGGTCTCCCAGGGAAGCCAACTGCTTGGATCAGGATCCTTGGATCCCACGCCCCACTTTAGTCAAATCAGAGAAGAGAAATCGGTGCTATATGAGTGTAAAATATTTATAAGGCCCTAGAGGGAGGAGGTCCTGCCACTGAGAGTTCCCAGCCTAATAAGCAGCTGGAGTTTCATGTTCCTGATTTCTGGGCTGTGGAATGGGAACATACGGAAACCGCTGTACACAGTAGGAAAGGACCTGGGATAGGCAAGTGCTGGGAGATGCTGCTAAGTGTGTAAAAATGATGTACTTGGGGCATGCTTTCTTGCTTTTCAATCTGGTCTGGCAGCCTTCATCCTTTAATTGGAGTGTTTAGTCTAGATACATTATTATTGATAGCTTCCTATTTTTGTCTTCTTACCTTTCTCTAATGCTTTCGCTACACTAATAATAGAGAACACTTTCTAAAGCTCAAACCAGGTCCTGTTCCTTAGATTCTTACCACTACAATTGGATCAACCAGTACCTGGCTGATCTCGGATGGCTGCAGGGGGGACACTGCTGGTCCCTGTTCCAGGTAGTCTTCATCCTCCAGCAAGCTCCCTGCACACGGCCAATGCGCAGGGTTCCAAGAGAGCAAGTGGAAGCACGCAAGGCCTGTGGAGGCTCAGAACTGGTGCAATGAAACCTGCACCACATTCTGTTAGCAAAAACAAAGACCAAGTCCAGTTCAGATTTTAAAAGGAAACAGATAGATTCTATTCTGTGATGCAAAGAGCTACAAAATCACATTGCAAATGAGAACTTTCATGAGAACTGTTGGCTTGCATATATGATAACAAATAAAATCTTTTTTAAAAAAATACATGGAACTACACTATTCAAACAATGAACCCTAAGTTAAACAGAGGACTTCAGTTAATAATACAATTAAAAAATTTGCTATCATCAGTTGTAGCAAATGTTCCACACCAATGCAAGGTGAGGTGGTGGGGTGATAAATGGGAATCCTGTATACACTATGCATGCTTGTTCTGTAAACCCACAGCTTCTCTAATAAAGAGAAAAATATTTCAAGCAAAAAACGGGGGGTATGCATATGGGAAGGGAAAGAATTCCATTTTTGTATTGAACAACCAGAGCAGCTGATTTCAAAGGAAGCATGTCTTACAAAAATAATTTTCAATTTCCATGTTCTCCAGTAGAATTTAGAAATATCAGGACTCTGAACTTTAGATATTCCTTAAACTGCCCTCTTTGTTCATTAAATCCACAACTACAGCAATCACTTATTGAATGTTCAGTATATACCAGGAGCATTACATTTAATCTTCAAGCTCTGTCTTGCACTGCAAGTTAGAGCTTACGACCTCATTTTGATAGCTGGGAAAACTGGGGTTCACTAACTTGCTCTGGGTTACAAAAATAATGAGTAGAAGATTTGTCTTTTCTCTATCGCATTACAAGTCACCATCTGAACATCTCTTTGGAAATTAATCTTGCATCCTGTAAATAACAGCATCTGAACCAAATAGGACGATGGGAAATTCAAACATTGTACTGGATATAATGGATTTGTGCTAAATGTCATTCTAGCCTCCTCCTAGAATATCTTCCTTATTTATTAGAGAGAATGGAAAGCTAAAAACTGTATTTCTCAGAAACCTTGACACTAGAATTCTGTAGGTGACTTGGGTTTGGAAATAAGGCACACTTGCCTGACACTTGAAAGGTGAAAGTGAGCATGCTGCTGTTCTTTCCTCCTCTGCTGTCACTTTTGTTTTGCTGGCAAATGAGATTATGAAGACTAATTTTCATTGGCTGTGCTAGCAAAGGTCCCAATGTCCAGTCATTACCTTCATGAGGTTTGAGAGGCAATATAGCCAGCAAGCATTTTCAAATAAGGATTATAAGAGGTGGTGTGGTTCTAGTCCTGGAAGAAATAGCAAAAACTTCCTGACTTTAGGGGCAGTGATAGTGTGCTGAAGCCAATAGCTTTCTGATCTTAAGAAAGCAGCGACAATTTTTTTTTTTTTTTTTTTTTTTTTGCGGGGTGGTGAGGGTGTGTAGTTCCTGGACCGGGAATCAAACCCAGGTCTCCCGCATGGCAGGCAAGAATTCTACCACTGAACTACCCTTGCACCCCCAAAGACAGCAACATTTTTAAACATTCAATCCTGAAGATGGCTTTGGGATTCATTCTTGAAAGCTCAACCCAGAATTTGTTACCTCATCCAATCCAACAATTTGGTAGACTATTTAGGAACCTAGAATAAATAACTTCGTAGATGAATTAGCTAGAGTAGGCTCTGGATATATAGCTAGAGATTATTATTTTCATCACAACTGAATTCCAAGCAATATGACCATTAAAATGTTTACCTGGATTGTAAATATCTTCAATGGTTTAATTTTTTTTTTATATAGTGGGAAATCAAGGTGGCAGAAAAAGAGTTCCTCTCTGGTACATAAGGGTTTGAGTTGTATGTGACCATCACACCATCCTGTGTGACTCTCTTTATTTCAGCATGCCCATAATATGTCTCTCCACAGGGTGTCCAGGGGAGACACATGCCTCTCCCCTGGACACAGCTGGTATGACCGCCTCCTGGAGACAAATATACAGTTATTAACTGAAAAACTATGGAACAGATATTTGACTATACTTAGACTTCACAAAGCACAGCAGGAATGTTTAAACTGAAGCTATGCAAGCAAAATTGAAAGGCTATTCTGATTCAGTCATTTCATCCAAATTATACCCCCCATGTGCATCCAAGAGTTTCTTGTTCTGTTAAGGATCATGTTTACCTCGTATCTATGGAGTGTGTATGTATAATGCTAGTGGAAGTGGGAATGGGTTCCAGGGAGGAAGAGGAGGATGGGAGAGAAGGCGGACCATGTAATCTAGCCTGGCTGTGCTCTCTCTTCATCTCTTGGGCACTTTCATTCTTATTGTCATCTCTTGTTCCCAGTCTCCTTTTCCTCTTTCATTTCTCACCTCTAGTGCCCATCTTCATTTCAGAATATGCCTCAGTCCCATTCTCTTCTGTCCCTCCTCCTTATCTGTTTCTCTTTATATCTTCTTCTTCATCAAAAGAAGAAAGCAAAGAGCAAAACACAAATGTCTGGCAAAGGGAAAAACTAGCTCGTCTTCCTTCATTGAAGATGATTCTCTTGTCTCCTACCACATTCAATCATTTTTTACATCTAAAAATGACACAAATGAAAGTAAAGAAAAAGAAGAAAACATAAATGACAAAAGTGGAAAGAGTTGTTTAAATGGTCTTACTACTTGCCTGTATAGCTAAAATAAGAATAGTTTATTTTTATTGCTAATTTTATAGTTCAAATTCAACACAGGCTCATTTGGCAAGCATTTATTCCACTTTTACTAGGTGACTGTTCTGACATTTTATTAAGAACTGGATGGAAAATAAGACTCACTCCCTGCCCTCAATTAGCTAATAAAATAAACATATGAAGACAATTATAATACAATATGATAAATCTGATACTCCAGTCTGAACCAGAAATCTCAGAGTCATTCTTAATTCCTCTCTGGAAGAAGCTGTACCATCCTGCTTTACACATGTGCTAACATACTTTCTAATAAATACTTAGTGGATAGTTGGTGCCTCTAAATCAGGTGCTTGTACTCTGAAAACCCTCAGAGTGACCATAAGCTATGGGATATCTAAGGAAACTCTTTTTCATCTATAGTTTACCTACAAAATCTTCCCTAGAAACCTTATTCATGTTTCATAGTAACGCAGTATTGATTGGTCACTTTGTATTCCTTCCTTTCCCTCAGCCCCCCATACCTTATCAGGGAGCAGATCCCATTGTTTCTATCTCCAAAGAATATTTTAATAGTAGATATTAAGACCTAGAGATCTTAATAGATCCCTAGAAGAAGCTACTATTATTTCTCACTGGGATTGCTGCAATGGCTTCCCAATTGGTCCCTGTGCTATATATTTGCTATTTACCACCTTCACCACCCCTTCCACATCCAGTCTCAATCTTTCTTGGTGCTGCTCTGTGTTCCAGAGGTCTGACCCCCTACAGACTGCATCACCCAGACTCCTTTGCTAGCCAGATTCTGGTTGAGTTTGGGCTGAAGTGTGGTACCAGGAGGACATCAGGAAGTGGAAGAAAAGAAAAGTCAAGGTTTATTTTCCCCTCTCCATTTCCTTGGTACCATGCATCTGGCAGGAAGCATGCCTCTTCTTGACTGTGGCCTCTGGAGCAACACCTCTCTACAGCTCTGACTCTTGCTGGGCTCTGGTCACATGGTCTCTTCCCCTTTCATCTTCAGGCCTAGAGGAGGTGATAGCTTTCTGCTGTTGCCAAACCAGGTGCCTCCCTTGACCCTTCCCAGCCCTCTATAAATAATCCCTTCATTACAGCTTCTTGGGTCTGTTCTGGTTGTTGAGCTGAATTCTGGTTTTTGCCAGGATTCTAAGTCACATAGTCTCCTTGTTTCCACTCTTGCTCCCCTTCACTCCATTTCCACACAGTAACCCAAGTGATCTTTCTTGAAATGTAAATTTGATCACAATCGTTTCCCTGTTTACAACCCTCCAATGGTTTTAATACACACCATCCTTTGTCCTTGGTTCTGCAAACACAGTAAGCTTGAGCCCACCTAGGGGCCTTTGCAGTAGCTGCCTCCTCTTTCTGGGATGTTCTTCCTTTTGGTGACTGGTTCCTTCTTATTGTTCAGATCTCCTTGTAAATATCACCTCCACAGAGAGCTCTTCACAGAGTATCTGAGTAAAGCCTTTCAATAACCTCTCCATAAGCCTATTTTAATTTTCTATACACAATTACCACTTTCTAATATTTCTGTTGTTTGTTTATTGACTCTGCCCCTCCTCCACCCATTAGAATATAAAGTGTATCTGGCAACCACAAACAAAAAATAGATCTATTGGGTCCAATTTGAAAGCTACTTACTAGCTCAGTTAATTGACCTGCTGGAGGAGCAGGTTGGAGAATTAAACTGGAACCAAGAAGGCTCTGAGAGCGAAGCATCAGAGGGGTAATCTGGTGTACTGTCTCTGCCCCTGTGTACCATCATAGTGCCTGGCCACCACTGCATTAGGTGTGTCCACTGCTGCTGGACACTGTAACTCAGGTCTTTTATCCTTGAGCTGAGAGAACAAAGTCATCTTCAAGGAAGGTCATAACATATAATATCATGGATAAAGCACTGGTTTTGGACTCTACTATTTAGTACTCTGGCTATATATATCACTTGTACAGATCTATTTATTAGGATACACAGCAGGGTACAGAAGTATGTGTATTTAGAAGAACATATAGATGATATCCATCCAAGTCCACTGCTTTGGCCCTTTAGTGTCTACTCTTGTCCTTTGTTCAGCTTAAAAGTTCATTATCTTCAACCCAGGTGACCAAACTCCCACCATAAGTTGCTATCACACATTGTGTCCCCTGGTCAGGCTTCAGCCTCCACGAGAATCCAGTAACAAGCCAGAAACAGTTTTGTTGCTGTTGCTCTTTCGATTTGTTTCTGTCCACTGCAGCACTTTTCTTTTCCTTTACACAGTGGGGTGTTGCTGGGCTTAATGTTCTTACATGACAGTAGAAAGCCAATTTGTCTCTCTTAATGGGTTAAGAATTGTATAAATTAAAAGGATGAATAAATTTATAGGTGTAAGTGTCAAATGCTCTCCAACTCAAGGCTAGTAAAAATCCGTGATGTTCTAGTGGGAAAATAGCAGGTGAGAAAACAAACTTGATTCTAAGGCTTGAATGTCTCCAACCCTCTTAAAATGGCAAGATAGAAATGTCAGTGGTTTGGGAACACTTGTCAGACTCTAGAAAAACCCTAAAGAGTTATATTTTACACGTTAGGAGTCAAACCGTTAATATACTACATAGATCAGGAAAATAACAATTCAGCAAACTCTTACTAAGCCAATGGATTAATCTTCCATAAACATATTATACTTTACCTCAGTCATGAAATTATTGAGTCACATGTAGTAGGGATTTAAATCACAAATATGTACAGAGTATTAAATACATACCAAAGGAATAGTTAACTGAAATATTAGGTCAAATCAGCTAAAAATTCTGTAAGCCAGTGCTGATATCTAGCTTTATCAGATACAGGCTTCAATGAGTAAGGAAAAAACCTGGCCAGACTTAAACCGAGAAAATGGGAATAAACAACACCAGATTTAGTCAAGGCAGGAATTCTCAGTGGCAGGGTACACTCTGCCCTTCAGGTGGATAAAAGCCACACTCAGGCGGGCCGCGGTGGCTCAGCGGGCAAGTGTGCTTGCCTGCCGTGCCGGAGGACCCCGGTTCAATTCCCGGCCCCAGCCCATGTAAAAAACAAACAAACAAACAAAATATAATAAAAACAAGAAAATGTTTAAAAATGTTTCCCTTTCTTCCTTCCTTCCTTCCATCCTTCCTTCCTTCTCTGTCTTTCCTTCCCTTCCTCCCTCTCTCTTTAAAAAAAAAAAAAAAAAAGCCACACTCAAACACTATAGATTTGTTTCTCTTGTCTTATGCAAAGTAGGATATTTGGAGCTGCTGTCTACTGACCTCAACCAGAGTAGTTTTGGCCACCCCAGGAGACTGGCTACAATAGGATTTCATTCCCTAATCTTTTGGACTCTTTGTGCTGAATAAGTTACAAAGAGATTATTTGCCCTTCTGGACTGTTTGTGCTGTGCAAGTAATGAAGGGATCATTTGCTGGAAGTTTCTGTTGCGTCCATGAGCTTGTGCTCCCACAATGCACCTTGGTAGCAACTTGTTCCACATAGGATGTTTGAAGATGATAAGGCCAAACTGTCAGGGAGGGTGAGGAGGTTGAAGGAGATCACAAGGTGACAGACGCAGAGATCAACTGCTAGCAAGCCACTGGCAAAATGCTAAAGACTTTGGAGAAATCATGGCCTGCTGATACCTTGATTTTGGATTTGTAGTCTCCAAAGCTGTGAGTGCCAGTTTGTAAGGACATATGTACCCTAGAAAAACTATGTTTTAATCCTAATCCCATTTTTCAATGGCAGCTGTTTCTCCTAATCCCTATTCAGTACTGCATGCTAGAAACTTTCATTGGATTATATTCATGGAGATGTGACTCACTCAAGAGTGGGTGTTAAACTGAATTAGGTGGAGACGTGTCTCTACTCATTCTAGGTAGGTCTTCATTACTTTACTGGAATCCTATAAAAGAGGAAACATTTTAGAGAATGCAGGAGATTCAGAGAGAACAGAGAATGACGACAGAATGCCGCAGAACTACAAAGCAAAGAGTCCACTGGCCAGCGACTTTTGGAGACGAAGAGGAAAATGCCTCCTAAGAAGCTGGAGAGGAAGCTAGCAGGTGACGCCATGTTCACCATGTGCTCTTGCAGCTGAGAGGAAAATCTTGACCATGTTCACCACATTCCTTTTCACTTGAGAGAGAAACCCTGAACTTCATCTGCCTTCTTAAATCAAAGTATCTTTCACTGGATGCCTTAGATTGGACATTTCTATAGACTTGCTTTAATGGGGACATATCCATGGCCTAAAAACTGCTAACTTGCAACTTATTAAATTCTCCTTTTTAAAAGCCATTGAATTTCTGATATGTTGCATTCTGGCAGCTAGCAAACTAGAATACTATGAGACAATAAATTCTGCCATTTAAGTCAACCAGTCTGTGATATGTGTTACAGCAGTCCTGGAAACAAAGATGACTAGAAATCAGCCCAGATTCCTCTTTTTATTTCACAGCCCACCTCCAAAGCATGAGGAAGTCATGTCAGCTCTCCTTCCAAATATTTCCTAAATATGACCATTTCTTGCCATTTCTGTTACTTGCCCCCTGCCACCTTTAGTACGAGCTGCCATCCCCTCTCTTGGAATATTTCAATCACCTGCTAATTGATCACTCTTCTCCCACTCTTGCCTTTCTAATCTCCACACAAGGCCAAAAGGATTCTTCTAAATGCAAATCAGATCACATCACTCTCCTGCTTAATTTCCTCCAACATCTTCCCATCACACCCATAATAAAAACCAAAATACTTAATATAGCATACAAAAGCACTCAATAACCTGGGCCCTACTCACCAGCTGAAGTCATCACCTTTCTTTACACACCACTTTTCTGGCTACTCCACAAGAATGACAAACTCATTCAGTTCTCTACTCAAATGTCACCTCCTTTGACATGAATTCCTTGATCATCCTCTCAGAAATAGCTCCCCCTCCATCACTCTCTAGACCTGTAACCAGCTTTGATTTTTCATAGTGCTTCACACTAGCTGAAAATATGCTATTCATTTGTTTGTAAGTCTATGTGTTCTCTCATTTCCCACACCCCCAGGAACAAAAAGTCGCTGGTCAGTGGACTCTTTGCTTTGTAGTTCTGTGGCATTCTGTCGTCATTCTCTGTTCTCTCTGAATTTCCTGCATTCTCTAAAATGTTTCCTCTTTTATAGGATTCCAGTAAAGTAATGAAGATCTACCTAGAATGGGTAGAGACACGTCTCCACCTAATCCAGTTTAACACCCACTTTTGAGTGAGTCACATCTCCATGATCTGCTTTGTTCACCACAATATCTCTAAGTACTAAAAAAATGACACACGTAGGGCAAATGCTCAATAAATACTGTTGAAAAAGGGAAGGAGTGAGTTTCCTTATCCAATAGAGCAAACTAGTGACAAATTATAATTGCTTTTGACTTAGAACTTTTTAATATTACTTTTATCCTAGTCAACACCTAGTTTTTTTTAAAAAAGCCTTCACATCAATTAATGGTGGATATGGGGGGTAGCCCAAGGATATCCTTAGTGACAAGGATATCTTCTATTAACGAGTCCATTGCTTATATTAGTTTATAACCATATGGCAATTGAAGGACTGGTGAGTTGAATGTTGCATTGGGGGAGAAGTTTAATGAGAATAAAGCCTTAGCCATGTCAGTGCCCTCTGGCCAATGATTACTATGAACACATGTAGTTGAACAATGTTGAGGTTATCAATTCATCATAAAAGGGAAAATTACATACTGTGTGTAACCATGGGTAATCTCAGTAAGGAGTTCTTGGCAAGACTTAAAGATTTTGAGCTTGTATTGCATTAGCCCCGGCAAATTTTCAGAGCATGTGTTGGGAATGTTCAAGTAAGCAGGGCTTTGCTCCAGATTGGATACTATCTGGAAGCAAAAGTAACCTATGATTGGATATCTTATCTACAAGCTGAAGAAATGAAGTGAGACCAAATATGTGATTGATAAAGAAGCAACCATCACTCATATTAGCTAGGGTAAGAGAATGCTTGACCATTTTCTTGTTTGGGAAATGTTCATGCTTTGCCTGTGTTCAGACATGATTGTAAATTTCTTCATCCATGACAGTCACAAAGTGGCCTTGTCTGATATAACCCCCTAACCGTTCTCAGTTCTGTTATATCCCAGTCCCCCAGTTATTCCTCTTCATCCAGGGAATGCTTGAGCTCAGTAGGAGTGAACTGGAAGTGTGTGGAACAAATCTGACATGAAAACGTGTATTTTCTGGGCTTCCCAGTATCTTTTAAAAATTAAATTAGTTGCCAACTTTTAAAAGTGGGAAGTGTATATAAAATAAATCTAGATATCTGGCTTTTCTGAATGAAAGCATGAGCTCAGGTGACACAGTCCTTATCCCTGCCTTGCAACATTCGGCTGGAGCAGAGAATAGGCTTTCACGTGGCCTGCTTTATTCATTTACATGACATTGGTAGATATTTGAGTTTGAGCTTCAGGTTCACTTGCTTCCCTTCTATCCTACCCTGTCATCGTTCTCCAAGGTTTCACTATACCCATGGCCCACCTAGCAACATGGAACCATGTTTCTTGATCTTTCTCATCACAATGACCTTCATCCCAGTGTATCTCAGTTTTGCACCCATATTACCCCAGCACCTTATCACCAGTAAATGTACCACCTTCAGAATCTTGATTTCAAGTACACCCTCTCTAACTGCAACCACTAATCTTCCAGTGCCTTACTCTATAACTCCTACTGAACCTCTTCATTTACCCCAATTAGACCTCGAGTTTTCTTAATCCATCACTTTTCCCTGTCCAATGCCTTCCTCTTATCTTTACTCTTTATTCAAGTCATCTGTTCAGAATCCAACCAACTTCTGTTTCAATTCAACTACCTACTTCTCTGTGTCTACACCACACAGCTGTCTGCTGCTGGAGAAAATCATATAAGTGGACCAAATTAGCTACATGTAAATTAATTTACACCTCAAATATGTGTTCAACATAGCCTAGGAACTTTATTATATATTCCCATAGCATTCATTTTTCCAAATTTTACTTTCTCTTCAACCCTCTCCCACCTCCTCCCCATCACCCTTCTTCAGTTAATAACCTCACCTCACACTCCCTAGAACACGACTCCAGGAGAGCAGGAACACTGTATTGCTGAGAACTATTGTTAAGGTTTGGAGTGCCTAATTTAACACCTTGCATACAGTAGGATATTTGATGAATGAATATTTCAAGGAGAATATTTTCCTACTATCAAATCTACCAACCTGCCTGTAAATGTACCCATTTCTTTGCATTTCTTCCTGTTCAATGGAAGAAGTAACCCTACTCATTTGTGTGTTCTGCAATTTAGGTCTTCCACATTATTTTTAGACCTTCCACATTATTTTGAAGTACTTAGTAATAAGTTTTATTAAATTTTAAAATCCCTCCATATTATAA
Organism: Tamandua tetradactyla; assembly: GCF_023851605.1. Classification (NCBI taxonomy): domain Eukaryota; kingdom Metazoa; phylum Chordata; class Mammalia; order Pilosa; family Myrmecophagidae; genus Tamandua; species Tamandua tetradactyla. The sequence continues at coordinate 153,757,149 of NC_135332.1, forward strand.
CAAGATATTTCAACATTACATTTTTCAAAGGGAAGTAACAAGTCTCATATAACATATTTTATTATTATGATTGTAATCATAGCTAACAATTATTGACTGCACACCACTTGTAAGTACTATTCTAAGGGCTCTTCATTCACTGACCCATTTAATCTTTACAACAAAATGAAGTGAGCATAATTTGTATCCCCATTTAACTGAAGTACAGACAGTCCAATTAACCAGCCCACATTTTCATAGTCAAAAAACAGCAAACCTCACCCTTCACCTCTGTGTTCTAGTGCCTTCGTTAAAAGAAAAAATAATAATAATAAAGGGAAAAGTTAGTACAAATCGCCATAGTGATGCAAAGTAAAGAATATTGATTGTTGAGGTGGACAATTAAAAGCAGGGGTGAAGGAAAGAAGAAAAACCTTAATGCTTCTACCTCTAAAATCATCTCAAATCTGTCTATTTCGCTCCCTCTCCATTGCCACCTGACCAGCATTTCTCAGGTGGACTCCTGCCTAATTCATCAACCACATATTTTTTTTAACTTTTTAAATTCTATAACATAACATATATATATACAGCAAAGAAATAAAAAAGCAATAGTTTTCAAAGCACTCTTCAACAAGTAGTTATAAGACAGATCCCAGAGTTTGTCATGGGCTACCATACAAGCCTCCCATATTTTTCCTTCTAGCTGCTCCAGAATGTAGGAGGCTAGAGGACTTAAATATTTTTTTTATCACAATTGATGTTTTTTCTTCCGTTTTTTTTAAAAATAACATATATACAAAAAGCTATAAATTTCAAAGCACAGCACCACAATTAATTGCAGAACATATTTCAGAGTTTGACATGGGTTACAATTTCATAATTTTAGGTTTTACTTCTAGCTGCTCTAAAATACTGGAGACCGGAAGAGATATCAATTTAATGATTCAGCATTCACATTCATTTGTTAAATTCTGTCTTCTCTGTTTAACTCCACCATCACCTTTGATCTTTCCATCCCTCTCTTTAGGGGTGTTTGGGCTATATGGCCATTCTAAATTTTCCGTATTGGAAGGGTCTGTCACTAATATGGGGTAGGGAGACAGAATTATTGAATTTCTGGAGAGATTGGGCTAGGTTTCAGGACTTATCTGGACCAGGGACCCATCTGGAGGTTGTAGGTTTCTGGAATGTTACTCTAGTACATGGAACCCTTGTGGAATCTTATATATTGCCCTCAGAGTTCTTTAGGATTAGCTGGAATGGTCTTGGTTGGGGATTGACAGGTTATGAAAGGTAGCAAGGTCTAGCTGAAGCTTGAGTAAAAGCAAACTCCAGAGTACCCTCTCGACTCTATTTGAACTCACTCTGCCACTGATACTTTATTAATTATACTTCATTTCCCCAACCACATTTTATCCAAAATTTCCCACTGCCTATGACACCCAGGCACACTGAAGAAGAGGCATCTTCCTTCATTCAGTTTCTGGAACTCATCACACCCTCCTAACTCAGGTGTTTTTTGTTTTTTTTTTTTCAGGGTGGTTCGCTTTGCCTGGAATGCTCTTCCTCTGGGAATGGACTTGTTCCTGGATCTTTGCACAGTTGACTTCTTTGCACCCTTTAGGGCTCATCCCAAAAGGTCACCTACTCCAACAGACCTCCCACAGTGTCCTACATACGGTAACCCCCTCCCTCAAGTTACTTCTCATTATGGAACCCTATTTGTTTCCTTCACAAAATGTACCATTTTCTAAAAATGCTTCATTATTAATGTACTGTTTATTGCATGTCTTCTCAATTCAAATATAAGCTCCTTGTTTTTCTGTCTTTGGCATCCAGAAAGTCTCTTGAGTGTGGTTGCTACTCACTAAACACATACTGAATAAACAAATGAAACAAAGCATCACATGTATAATTCTTAGCATGTTTTTAAGGGCCCTGCATGTATCACATTGGTCAACAAATGACCAATATTTAGAAGGCATCAGACTTTTGAAAATAAGCCAAATTAAAGTTTCAATATGGTTTTTACCTAAATTCTTTAGTTAAGACCAAAGCCTCACATCTGTATACCTCCCAGTTTTTTTGTTGGTTTATGAAGGAAAGTTCTCTAATCATGTAAATTGGTTTCTCCAGGCACAGATTGTTTTGTTGTTGTTGTTGTTGTTGTTGTTATAATTCACTGAAGCCCACCTTCAGGAGATGACTTTTTACGTAGCTTTCCTTTCTTTGCCCCTCTTTTGACCATCGCTGCAATTATCTATAAATGATGGTGAGTGTTCTAGTTTGCTAGCTGCTGGAATGCAATACACAAAAACGGAATGGCTTTTAACAAGGGGAATTTAAAAAGCTGCAAGTTTACAGATCTAAGGCCGAGAAAATGTCCCAATTAAAACAAGTCTATAGAAATGTCCAATCAAAGGCATCCAGGGAAAGATACCTTGGTTCAAGAAGGCCGATGAAGTTCAGGGTCTCTCTCTCAAGTGAGACAGCACACGGCGAACACAGTCAGGGCTTCTCTCTCAGCTGGAAGGGCACATGGCGAACACAGCATCATCTGCTAGCTTTCTCTCTTGGCTTCCTATTTCATGAAGCTCCCTGGGAGGCGTCTTCCTTCTTCATCTCCAATGGTCACTGGTTGGTGGATTCTTTGTTTCGTGGTGCTGAAGCATTCTCTGCTCTCTCTGAATCTCTCTGAATCTCTCATTCTCCAAAATGTTTCCTCTTTAATAGGACTTCAGAAACTAATCAAGACCCACTCAAATGGGTGGAGACATGTTGTCCCCCAATCCAGTTTAACAACCATTCTTAACTAAATCACATCAACCAGGGAGATGATCTTATTACAGTTTCAAATATACAGTATTGAATAGAGATTATTCTACCCTATGAAATGGGACTTCTATCAAAACATGGCTTTTCTTAGGGGGCATACTTCCTTTCAAACCAGCACAGTGAGGAATAAGCTCTATTCAGCGGTGATTTTCAGAACATTATTTCAGTTCAGGAGCACCAAGATGCCAACACCACTTTCCTTCAAAATGCTTTTATCTCTAAGGAATGAAAACAGAAATGATGATTTACACTCTGAATAATTCAGTCTATTTATAAATGTTTACCTGGGCACTAAGAGGATGTCAACAGAACAAAATTATCTGAAGTCCTTCTATCAATTAGTGCATTAAAAAAAAGAAAAAAGAAACACTAAATTCCTTTAATTTCGGGTAAAAATAAATTTCAATCATTTTTCCATTTTTATCTATTATAAAACTGCACACACATGACCATTTTTTAGGTAGTTTAGAGAAATCAAAGCATTTCCTGTTTAAGCATTTCTAAAAGACTTAGGATGCTTATTGTGAAAAGATTTTTCTGAACCACTTCATAAAGACATTAATGTTTTGCCCATTCCACAAAACCCAACAACCATTTTTTACAGATCACTATTTAAAAAGTAGGATATGATTGCTTATTTAAATGCATCATCTGACAATAATGCTCCTTTAAATTGTACAAGGTAGTTTACTCTGAGTGCTTATTTTTTATGTCTCCCAATTTATTCATCCAAATGCTTTCTGGTTTGTAGGAAATATGATCAGTTGTTCTAGTCTACATCTATGAACTCTGTTTATGTAACATCTGCATCATGAAGTTTTGAAGTAAACAGGATTTTGTAGTCATATAGTTCAGTCAGTACATTTGTTTTCAGGATAATTTTTCAGTACACAGGAATTTGTACTACATGTTAAATACATGAAAGTTAAGTGATTATAGAGACTTTCTTTGGGATATTCACCACTCAACTTACAGGTAACATGAGTTATATTTTGGGGAGAGTTGATCATCATTCTCAAAGTCACTGTTTTCCCATTATAATTATCCAGATGAAATAACCTGAACTCTTTTCATTTTTCTTATCAACTTTGTTTTTTTTTAACTTTTAAATTGTTACTCTGACTCACTTTTAAGCTGTTGAAGGGCAAAGAATGAGACAACACCAGAATCAATATAACCACTCTTCCTATTCAATTATAGTGTCTGTGATGATATTATCAGGTAATTCTGAAAATCCATGTCCAATTCCCTCCTGTTTTGGTAACTTTATAAACAGTCTTGGCTTTGGAGCAATAGTCACCCATTAGGCTGAGTCAAGAGATTAGTAACTCTTTTGGCTAAAATAAGAAAAGAATGGGATATATAGAAGATAAAAAGGTTTCTTTTGGCTTTCATAGATTACATTTATCACCCTCTGCAAAGTAAAAAATTGTCTGATGATGCCGTAAGTTCTACAAAATCAGAAAAGTCGTGGCAGGTAAGAGGTCTCTGAGTTGGGAAACATTTTCTTGCAGAACTGAAGTTGGGCAGCTGCAATTCTATTTTTGATGACCCGAGTATCTTTAGTAAATCTTCCTCCTAGAAGTGTCAAGGAGACTAACTCAACCCACTTTATAAACAATACTGAAAACAGCAGAAGGAAGAAAGCAGGAAAACAAGCATAATGTAAAATTGCTATTATTAACAGGTGGTGGGAGAAAGGAAGCCTCTGCTTAGTAGCAGGTCTATCTAATGTTCTAAGCCTGTGGTGACCACCAGGGACATGGCAGAAGGTGAGGGCAGCAGCCCATTTTTGATTAACAAGCTCAAACAGGGAAACAGTCTGTACCCACGTCCTGCAGTGTGTACAAGAGGCAGTGCTAGGGGTTACTTTTAATTTACAAAGCCTTAGCTACCTGTAGCTCCTCTGCATGGCAACAGCAGGTCAAAATTGTTTTCAAGCAGCAACTGCAGGGATTTGGTCTTCTCAAGGATCTATATGTGGCTTTTTGTTACTTGGACTTTAGCTGCTAAAATATTCTCAGTCTATTCTCATTTCCAAAGATGAAGCCCCAGTCACATGAGATGAAACAGATTCAAGTGATTACTCAGAAAAGTATTTTGACAAAGTCAAATAGGAATGACATGCTTTTCTTCCATGCGTTTCTTCAACATGTGCTTCATTCATTCATTCTCTACTTAGCCAACATTCAAAGAGTGGTCTCTACTTATTAACCCATTTCCTTAGTTTCTTTTCATTCCAAAGTCCATTGATTTCTTTCTGCCTTCACTAAGCCACTGAAACCGTATGGTAATGGTCCCCACTGACCAATATCCTTTCAGTCATTATTTTACTTAGACTGCTGTGCTGCTTCTGGTTATGTGGACTTCTCCCTCTTTCTTGAAACTCTCTTCTGTCTAGATTTCTGGCACACGTTCTAGGTTTTCCTCCTCCCTCTATAACTGTTTCTTCTTCTTCATCCCCTATTTCTGTCTGCTTTCTAATGTATTTCTGTCCTCATTCTAGACTCTTTAATAGGCCATTCTAATCAACTTTTATTGCTTTAGCACCTCTGCAATAATAATTCACAAGTCTGAATCTCTAGGTCCGCCCCTAGAGCTCAGACTTGAATACCCAACTTCTTGTTGGATACAGCTATTTGATTATCCTATCGGCATCACAACCTCTTCCCTCTTTCTTTGTTATAGCCAATTTCAATAAATGCTATAAAATTCACTTAATTACCCAAGTTATAGGTCTCAGAAATTTGTTGCTGCCTCCTCACCCCTTCCACACCTGCTCTGTATGTACCTCTAATGCAAACAAAATCAAGTCCTATTGATTTTTACCTGCAAAGTATTCTGTTCTCTACTGCCCTTGTTGAGCTCTTCTTCACCTCTAGTCGAAACCATGGCAATAGATACAGATTCCTAATTGATTATGATATAGAACACAAGCTCTGAAACCATACTACCTCGGTTCGATTATCAATAGGCATCTCACTATATATTATAGCTTTGGCCAAGTTTCTTAATTGCTCTGTGCTGAAATTCCTTATATGTAAAATGGGAGTAATAATAGTGTCTATTACATGGTACTATTGTAAAAATTAAATTAGCTAATACATGTAAAGTCTCTGATTCATAATAAGTTCTCAATAAGTATTAGCCATTATGGTTGATGCCTTCTAGTTCAGGACCTAGTAGCAGGAAAGGATGTACACAAAATGCTCAGAGAAAGTAGAGCTAGCTCTCTTTGGGTATTTTTTTATTGTTTTATTCTCTGTCACCCCAGCTATCAAACAATCCCATGGCACATCTGGTGGCTTAAAACAAAAGTAGTAGATGCAAAGGAAGCACAAAACTCTGAGGGAGGGGAAACTTCCTCTCCAGGCAGAGGAGATGTGGGCTTTAGAGGATGTGGCAAATCCATGTTGTTGTTTTTTATTTTCTGTGTTCCCCTGCTGGCTGGTCCTGGATGCAGGCAGAGTTGCAGAAGTGTATGCCACAGCGGAGTAACTAAAGACCGAGGTTCTTGGCCAGAGGATCAGAAAAGAAAGCCCCAGGGAGCTAACTGAAAAGTTCCAGGGTTATCATAGAGGGGTAGCTTATCGGGAAAGTAAATCCACGGACTTGTTGATGAACGGTTGAGTAAACTGCCCCCCACCCCCACCCCCAGCTGCACACGCATGTATCTGATCCCGATCAGCTCAGCAAAGCATTTGAGAACTGAACTAAGGAACAACCACTGCATAGGGTCCCAGACTGGCCACTGCATGGTTCTCTATGGGACTGATCCCAATAGCACTACAAAGGCCTTGAAAGCTGAATTGACATTTGAACCTCAGTAGGGTTGAAACTTTCTGTTTGAACCCAACCAGGTCAATGGCCCATTGAAACAAAAATATTAACATTCTCCAGAGAACTTAAGCAAGACCCAAAGTCTCCCATAATATTCAAAATGTCCAGGATACAATTATTCTGTATGAAAATCCTAGCTTCCTTTGGGAAAAGACAATTAATAGACGTCAGTGCCAATATAACACAGATGCTGGAATTATCTGAAAAAGACTTTGAAGCACTATTACAAACAATGCTCTAACAAGAATCCTGACTAGCTTTTTTTTTTTAATCTGTTGATTACTGAGAGAGGTGCATCAAAATCTTCTGCTGTGATTGTGGGTTTGTCAATACTTTGAATCCTTTCTAGGTGGATAAAAGACTTTAAAGAACTATAAATCAATAAAGTCTATGATAGCTCCTTGATTATTATGACCTTGACACTTTTGAAGAGTTCTGGTTGGTTATTTTATGAAATATCCCTTAATTTGGGTTTATTTGATGTTTTTCATGATTAGATTGAGGTTATTTTTGGCAAGAATACACAGAAACTAATGTACCTTTTTCATGTTTAATAAGGATTACATGATATTTATGTCTTACTACCTTCGATGTTAACCTCGATCACTTAGTTGATGTAATGCCTGACAGTTTCCTTAGCTGCAAATCTACTATTATTTCCCCAAAAGCTCCTCTTTGTAAATAATAAATATTTTGAATGGGGTTCGGGGAATACTTTAATATTGTGAAAATATCCTGTTTTTCTTCAAAACATTAAACCACACATTTTAGCATTACTTGGTAGCTCTTGCCTGCAACAGTTATTACTATGTTTGAAGTACCAACAAATTGGCACTAAATTCACCTTTTGTTACTCTTTTATCTACCTGCCTAGTATCAAAATCATAGTGATTTTCTATTTTCTTCTTTCCTTCTATATTTATTAATTGGAATTCTTATGTAAGGAGGAACTGTCCCGTCTCCCTAATTTATTTGTTTATACAATTATGTATTTATATCTGTATAGGCTTGTGTTTTTATTTTGTTCTTTGGATTACAATCTAATACTATTGTTTTGTTTTGTTTTGCTCAACTTATTCCAGTTTTGGCCTTTGAGAACTCTCTCAGATTGGCTTTTGCACTTGTTCAACATCCCACCTCCATCCATTTTAGTATTTCTTTACTTTCTGGCATACAAATTCTGCCAGGCTCATCTTTTATTTTCCATGTTCCAGACCTGGAACCAACCACTCCTTCAAGAGCCCTGATGATTTTATTAGATAATGATATATAGAAACTGAGCTATGGGCACTGTGTGTGCTCGGTGTTACTGGACTTCCATTGTTTCTAGGCTCCCTCAGGAGACAGAGCTTGGGAGTGTACGTGTGTGTGTGTGTACACACACTAACCCATGGACTCACAACAGCAAATTTGTTCTTGCATCTTGAATGCCTATATTAGAAAGCGATGAGTTTTATCTTTACCTCAGATTGCAGAGATTTATTCTAGACTTCTCCCTTTCCTTATTTGTGACTTCTTTCTCTATAACTGAGAATCCTCTCCAACAGTGAGAATCCTGACTCCCATTATCTAAAATATATTTACTTATTTATTGAACTCCACTATACACAAAGCGGTATTAGAATTGCTAACCCATATTCCTCCAAGTGGATTGCCAGGTTGAAAGGTAGTTCTATTCTTAACCTTTTGAAGAACCACCATCTTACTTTCCACAGCAGTTGTACCGCTTATATCCAGTCTCAATGCACTAGGGTGCCAATTATCCATATTCTCTCCAACACGTGTTATGTTCTATTTTGTTAGTAATAACTGACCTTGTACGTGTTAAGTAGCATCTAATTGTGGTTTAAATTTGTAACTCCCTGATGGTTAATGATGACAAGCATCTTTTTATGGATTTTTGGCCATTTGTATATTTTTTGAAGAAATATCTATTCAAGTCCCTTGCCCATTATTTTTTTGGAGTTATTTGTCTTTTGTTTTTTGCTTTTGAGTTATAAGAGCTTTTATTATATTCTGGATATTAGATTCTTATCCAATATATGTATTAAAACTATTTTCTCCCATTCTGTAGGTTATCTTTTCACTTTCTTGGTAGTTTCCTTTAATGTATAAAAGTTTTTCATTTTTATTAAATCAAATATACCTATCATTCCTTTCATTCTTCTATTTTTGGTGTCATATTTATGAATCCATTGCCCAAACCCAGGTAACAAAGGTTTGCTCCCACATTATCTTTTTAGAGTTTTATAGTTTCCACGCTTATATTTAGGTACTTGATTCATTTTGAGTTGTTTTTTTTTGTATGTGGTGTGAGATAGGGGGTTAATATCATTCTTCTGCATATGGATATCTGCTTTTCCCAGCACAAATTGTTGAAGAGACTATTATTTCTCCTCTGCATGTACTTAGCACCCTTGTCAAAAATCAGTTGGCCAAGAATGTTTGTGTTTGTATGTGATTATGTATCATAAATAAAAAATAAATTAATTTTTAAAAAAGAAAGGGAGGGGGGTAAGGGGTGTGCTTTGTATGAATTTTTTTCTGTTATCTTTTTATTTCTTTCTCTGAATTGATACAAATGTTCTAAGAAATGATCATGATGATGAATATGATACTATGAATAACTGATGATATATGTAGAACAGAATGATCATATGTTAAGAATGTTTGTGTTTCTTTGTTGTCATATTTTTTTTAAAACTTTAAAAATTAAAAAAAAATTTTTTTAAATCAACTGACCAAAAATATTTGGATCTATCTCTGGATTTTCCATTTTGTTCCAATAATCCATTTGTCTATCTTTGTGCCAGTACCACACTGTTTTGATTACTATTGCATTGTAATACAATTTTAAATCAGGAAATGTGAGTCCTCCAATACTGTTCTTTGTCAAGACTGGCTATTCTGGGCCACTTGCGGTTCCATATAAATTTGAGGATTGATTTTTCTATTTCTGCAAAAAGGCTGCTAGAATTTTAATAGGTATTTTATATGGCTTCAGGGAATATTGACATATTGCTAACTCTTCCAAAGCATGAATATTGGATGTCTTTTCATTTATTAGGCTTTCTTTAATTTCTTTTAGCACTGTTTTGTACTTTTCAGTATACAAGTATTCTTAGTTAAAATTTTAAACTAAGGATAGTTTGTATCCTTAGTTAAATTTATTACTACACATTTTATTTTTTTAGAAGCTATTGGAAAAAGGAGTAATTTTTTACATTTCCTCTTTGGATTGTTTATTGCTAGTGGATAGAAACACATTGTTTTTTGTATGTTGATCTTGTACTTGCCACTTTGCTGAATTGATTTATTAGCCCTAATAATTTTCTTGTGGGTTCCCTCAGGTTTTCTACATATAAGATCATGTTATCTGAAAATAGAGATAGTTTTACTTCTACCTTTCCAATGTGAATACATTTTATTTCTTTTTCTTGCCTATTTGCTCTGTCAAGAACTTCTAGTGCAACATTGCACAGCAGTGGTGAAAGTGGACATCCTGCCTCATTCCTGATCTTAGGGGGTCTTTCAATATTGAGTATGATATAGCTGTGGCTGTTTCATAAATGACCTTTATATGTTGAGAAAGGTCCCTGCTTTGGTGGTTTAGAGCTCTATGCCCCAGAAAAACATGTTTTTAAACTTAATCCATTTCTTTGAATCTAAACCCTTATAAATAGAACTTTTTGATGAGTAAGGACTTTTTGATGAGGCTACGTCAGATAATGTATGACCCAGGAAGGGTCTTAATCCTATTATTAATGTCCCTACAGTGAAGGTCACACACAGGGAAAAAAGCCACAGAGGGTGCAGTCAAAAACTAAAAGTCGAAGTAAAGGAGAGTCCACCATGCAGATTGTCATGTGGCAGAAGAGTTCAGGACCAAAGATCACTGGTAGCCAGCCTCAGAATGCCAGCCTTTGGATAGAAAGCATCAGCTTAATGATACCTTGATTTGAACTTGGAGAAGCCAGTAAATTTACTGAGCCAGTAAATCCCCACTGTTTAAGCCAACCCACTGCCTGCTATTTGTTCTATAAACTAAAACTCCTTTTACTCCTACTTTTCTAGTGTTTTTATCAAGAAAGTCTCCTGGATTTTATCGAATGTCTTATCTGCATATGGATAATCATATGGATTTATTTTCCTTTTCTATTTATGTAGTGTAATACATTGATTTTTAAATGTTTTTTACTTGTGAAATATAACATATGTATAAAGAAAAGAAAGAAAAAGCAATAATTTTCAAAGTACACCTCCACAAGTAGTTACAGAACAATTTCAGAGTTCCCACTATTTCAGATTTTCTTTCTAGCTGCTCCAACACACTGGAGGCCAGAAGAAATATCAATATAGTGATTCACTATGCTCATTTATTAAATCCTATTTTCTCTGTTATAGCTTTTCCTTCTCCTTTGTCATGGTCAGGTTCATGTGTCAGCTTGACCAAATGATGGGTACCTGTTTGTCTGGTTGGGCAAGTGCTGGCCTGTCTGTTGCAATGAGGACATTTCATAGAATTAAATCATGATCACATCAGCTACATCCACAGCTGATTCCATTTATAATCAGCCAAGAGGAGTGTCTTCAGCAATGAGTGATGCTCAGTCTAATCACTGGAAGCCTTTTAAGGAGAATTCAGAAGAGACAGGCTCTCTTCCTGCTTAGGCTGGCAAGCCTCCCCTGTGAATTTCATCCAGACCTTCCATTGGAATCACCGGCTTAAGAGCCTACCCTGCGGATTTTGGACTCTACATTCCCATGGTCACATAAGACACTTTTATAAATTTGATATTTGTAAGTGTTCCCTGTTGATTCTGTTTGTCTAGAGAACCCTAACTAATAGAGTTTGGTACCAGGAGTGATTCTTAAGAAACAGAATCTTAAAAATGAGTCTTTCTGAATGATTTTCTACTCTGACTGGACTCAAAGGCACTAAGGACTCTGATTCCCATAATCAGAATGACACTTCCAATCAATAGAGTGAGTTGGCAAAAGAGATAGTCAAAATATCACCATTTGATTCTCCTAATGCTTTGCTTGTATGAAGCCAGGCTCTGGGGAATAATGTTTTTGACAACTTTACAGAGTTTTATGGAAGTAAGAGGTATAGAGATGTTGGCTGGTTGTTGTTAGATACACTGGCTACATTAAAGAGTGAAAGGGTTGGGCTTAAGGCTTCAAACGAGAAGCTTAAGCACTGTCTGACAAATGTAGACGTTTCTATGAGTATCCTGAAGGAAAATCTTATTTCCTATAGCCATAGACTTGAGATCTCTGAAAATCAGACTCAGAATCTTATTGTTAGAGTAGCAACTTTACAACATAAACTGAAATATCGATGTTGAATGGTGTCTGTGTTGAAGTAAGGGCTTTGATCGGAAAGGAGTGGGAACCTGAAAAAATGGGAATATGGATTGATAATGATGCTGAGGGTGAGGTTGAAACCTTAGATCATGCTGAGTCTTCTCTAGATAACCCTGTAATAGTCTGCCCTGAGGACATAGTTGCCCCACCTTCAGCCTGTCTTGAGGAGTTGGCCACCCAACCTCCTCCTGAAGGGATTAGACCTAGGGTGATTACTCCTGTTTCACCAGATGAAACTGCAAATGAAGGCCCTGAAGCAAATGGCTTGGAAGATATTTCTAATTCTTTTCATGACCCACCCCCACCACCCCTCGTTTCTTCCAGACCTATAACTAAAGTCCCAACAGGCCCTTAAAGGTGAGGTACAAAGTATCACACATGAAGAGGTACCTTATACTCCAAAAGAACTGTGTGAGTTTTCCAATTTATATAAACAGAAATCAGGGGAATATGTGTTGCAATGGACTTTAAAGGTATGGGATAATGGTGGGAGGAATATAAGTCTCAATCAGGCTGAATTTATTGATATGGGCCCACTAAGCAGAGATTCTGCATTCAGTGTTATAGCTAGAGGGGTTGGAAAAGGTATTAACAGTTTGTTTGGATGGTTGGTTGAAACATGAATCAAAAGGTGGCTGACATTACCTGAAGTAGAAATGCCAGAACTGCCCTGGTATAATGTAGATGAGGGGATCCAGAGGCTTAAGAGATTGGAATGTTAGAGTGGATTTATCATGCCAAGCCTGCTCTTACACCCCAGGAATGTCTGGAGGATGCACCTTTTACCAGAACAGTGAGAAATAAATTTGTGAGACTAGAGCCATCATCCCTGAAGAGCTCTGTAATTGCACTTCTCTGTAGGTCATATATTACTGTAGACACTACTGTCACTGAGCTGGAATCCTTAAACACAATGGGGATGACAGGATCCTGAGTTGGCAGAAGCTAGGTGGCAGCACTTAATCGCCAAAGACAGGCTAGACGTGTCTATTATAATAGACGGCAAACTCAAAGCAGGTGTCAAAATATATGACTCACAGAGATTTGTGGCATTGGCTAGTAAATCATGGAGTATCTAGAAATACAATAGAAGGGCAGTCTACTAAATTCTTGTTCAAGCTGTATAAATAAAAAGGTTCTGGGTCAAGTGAGCAGAAGTCTAACCTGAATTACAAAAACAGAGAGTCAAGGCCCCTTAATCAATTTCCAGATTTGAGACAGTTTACAGACCCAGAGCCCCTTGAATGAAGGGGAGGCCAGGTCCCTTTGGGGGAGAACCCTGTTACACTGCCACAAATTTATACTGTTAATCTTCCTCCAAGCCTTCCCCAAGGAGACTGACGGCCTTTTACCAGGGTAACTGTACATTGGGGAAAAGGAAATGATCAGATATTTTGAGGATTATTAGACACTGGTTCAGAAGTGACATTAATTCCAGGGGCCCAAAACGTCACTCTGGTCCACCAGTCAGAGTGGGGGCTTATGGAGGCCAGGTGATCAATGGAGTTTTAGCTCAGGTCCATCTCACAGTGGGTCCAGTGGGCCCCCGGACTCATCCTGTAGTTATTTCCCCAGTTCCAGAATGTATAATTGGTATAGACATACTGAGCAACTGGCAGAATCCCCACATTGGCCCTCTAATTCATGCAGTAAAGGCTATTATGGTAGGAAAGGCCAAGTACAAGCCACTAGAACTGCCCCTACGAAGCAAAATAGTAAATCAGAAGCAATACCGGATTCCTGGAGGGATTGCAGAGATTACTGCCACTCTTAAGGACTTGAAGGATGCAGGGGTGGTGATTCCCACCACATCCCCATTCAACTCTCCCATTTGGCCTGTGCAGAAAACAGATGGGTCTTGGAGGATGACAGTGGATTATCATAAACTCAACCAGGTGGTAACTCCAATTGCAGCCACTGTTCCAGATGTGGTATCATTGCTTGAGCAAATCAATATGTCCCCTGGTACCTGGTATGCAGCTATTGATCTGGCAAATGCTTTTTTCTCAATAGCTATTAGTAAGGACCACCAGAAACAGCTTGCTTTCAGCTAGCAAGGTCAGCAATATGCTTTCACTGTCCTACCTCAGGGGTATATCAACTCTCCAGCCCTATGTCATAATCTTGTCCACAGAGACCTTGATCGTTTCTGCCTCCCACAAGACATTACACCAGTCCATTATATTGATGATATCATGTTGATTGGACCTATTGAGCAAGAAGTAGCAACTACTCTAGATTTACTGGTAAGGCATTTGCGTGTCAGAGGATGGGAGATAAATCCAATAAACATACAGGGGCCTTCCACCTCAGTGAAATTTCTAGGTGTCCAGTGGTGTGGGGCATATCAAGATATCCCTTCTAAGGTGAAGGATAAGTTGCTGCATCTGGCCCCTCCTATGGCCATAAAAGAGATACAATACCTAGTTGGTCTTTTTGGATTTTGGCAACAACATATTCCTCATTTGGGTGTGCTACTCTGGCCCATTTATCGAGTGACCAGAAAAGCTGCTAATTTTGAGTGGGGACCTGAACAAAAGGAGGCTCTGTGACAGGTCCAGGCTGCTGTACAAGCTGCTCTGCCACTTGGGCCATATGATCCAGCAGATCCAATGGTACTGGAAGTGTCAGTGGCAAATGAGATGCTGTCTGGAGCCTTTGGCAGGCCCCTATAGGAGAATCACAATGCAGACCTTTAGGATTTTGGAGCAAAGCCTTACCATCTGCTGCAGATAACTACTCTCCTTTTGAGAAACAGCTTTTGGCCTGCTACTGGACCTTAGTAGAGACTGAACGCTTAACCATGGGCCACCAAGTTACCATGAGATCTGAGTTGCCTATCATGAGCTGGGTGTTGTCTGACCCACAAAGCCATAAAGTTGGGTGTGTGCAGCAGCACTCTACTGTAAAATGGAAACGGTATATATGAGATAGAGCCAGGGCAGGTCCTGAAAGCACACGTAAGTTACATGAAGAAGTGGCCCAAATGCCCATGGTTTCCACTCCTGCCACATTACCTTCTGTTTCCCAGACCAGAGCTATGGCCTCTTGGGGAGCTCCTTACAGTGAATTGACTGAGGAAGAGAAAACTCGGGCCTGGTTTACAGATGGTTCAGCACAATATGCAGGTACCACCCGAAAGTGGACAGCTGCAGCACTGCAACCCCTTTCTGGAGTGTCCTTGAAGGACAGTGGTGAGGGGAAATCCTCCCAGTGGGCAGAACTTCGAGCAGTGTACCTGGTTGTTCATTTTGCTTGGAAGGAAAACTGGCCAGAGGTGCATTTGTATACTGACTCATGGGCTGTTGCTAATGGTTTGGCTGGAGGTCAGGGACTTGGAAGGACCATAATTGGAAAATTGGTGAAAAGGATGTCTGGGGAAGAAGTATGTGGATAGACCTTTCTGAGTGGGCTAAAAACATGAAGATATTTGTGTCCCATGTGAATGCACACCAGAGGGTAACTTCAGCAGAGGAAGATTTTAATAATCAAGTGGATAAGACGACCCGTTCTGTGGATACCAGTCAGCCTCTTTCCCCAGCAACTCCTGTCATTGCCCAATGGGCTTATGAACAAAGTGGTCATGGTGGTAGGGCTGGAGGTTATGCATGGGCTCAGCAACATGGACTTCCATTCAGCAAGGCTGACCTGGCTACAGCCACTGCTGAGTGCCCAATCTGCCAGCAGCAGAGACCCACGCTCAGCCCCCGATATGGCACCATTCCCCAAGGTGATCAGCCAGCTACATGGTGGCAGGTTGATTACATTGGACCACTCCCTTTATGGAAGGGGCAGCGTTTTGTTCTAACTGGAATAGACATATACTCTGGATATGGGTTTGCTTTCCCTGCATGCAATGCTTCTACCAAAACTACTATCCGTGGGTTTACAGAATGCCTTATCCATCGTCATGGTATTCCACATAGCATTGCTTCGGATCAAGGAACACACTTCACAGCAAATGAAGTGTGGAAATGGGCACATTCTCATGGAATTCTCTGGTCTTACCATGTTCCCCATCATCCAGAAGTAGCTGGATTGATAGAACGGTGGAATGGCCTTTTGAAAACTCAATTATGGTGCCAACTAGGTGGCAATACCTTTAAGGACTGGGGTATTATTATCCAGGAAGCTGTACATGGTCTGAATCAGTGTCCGCTGTATGGTGCTATTTCTCCCATAGCCAGGATCCATGGGTCCAGGAACCAAGTGGTGGAAATGGGAGTGGTATCACTCACTATTACCCCTAATGATCCACTAGGAAAATTTTTGCTTCCTGTTCCTGTGACCCTGAGTTCTACTGGCCTACAGATTTTAGTTCCAAAATGGGGAGTGCTTCCTCCAGGAGAAACAGCAATGATTCCACTGAATTGGAAATTAAGACTGCCACCTGATCACTTTGGGCTACTTCTGCCACTGTATCAACAAGCCAAGAAGGGGATTACATTATTGTCTGGGGTAATTGATCCTGACTATCAGAAGGAAGTAGAACTGCAACTACATAATGGAGATAAAGAAGAGTTTTCATGGAATATAGGAGATCCCTAGGGCATCTTTTAGTACTACCATTCCCTGTGATTAAAATCAATGGAAAACTGCAACAACCCAATCCAGGCAGGACCACTAATGGCTCTGAGACTTCAGGTATGAAGGTCTGGGTCACCCCACCAGGCAAAGAACCATGGCCAGCTGAAGTGCGCACTGAGGGTATAGGGAACATGGAATGGGTAGTGGAAGATGGTAGTGATAAATATGAACTTTGACCACAGGATCAGTTACAGAAACGAGGACTGTAATGGTGTTTTGTTCATGTTATACTATTTAAGTTGTAAGGTATCAAGTTTAAGAATGAATGTTACCCAATGATTTGTGCCCTATTCTGGAGAGATTTAATGTGTTTCCAGCATGTGCAGGACAATTGAGTATTGTCAGGTAAAAGAAAAATTGTGTGTTTTATTATTTTCATTTGGAAATTACGTATGGCTTAAGGTGATATATATATATATATATACAGCTGCCAAGTTGACAAGGGGTGGACTGTCATGGTCAGGGACATGTGTCAACTTGGCCAAGTTGTGGTACCTGTTTGTCTGGTTGGGCAAGTGCTGGCCTGTCTGTTGCAATGAGGACATTTCATAGCATTAGATCATGATCACGTCAGCTGCATCCACAGCTGATTCCATTTGTTATCAGCCAAAGGGGAGTGTCTTCTGCAATGAGTGATGCTTAATCTAATCATGGGAAGCCTTTTAAGGATTCAGAAGAGACAGGCTCTATTCCTGCTTTGGCTGGTAAGCCTCTCCCTTGGAGTTCATCCAGACCCTCCATAGGAGTCGTGGGCTTCACAACCTGCCCTGCAGATTTTGGACTCTGCATTCCCACAGTCACATGAGACATTTATAAATTTTATATTTGTGAGTGTTCCCTGTTGATTCTGTTTCTCTAGAGAACCCTAACTAATACAGGGAGTTAAATGATCTGAACTTAAACTGAAAATCTTTGACTCCCTAATGGTATGCAGAAACTCATAGCTTTGCTTTTTCTTACTACTTCCAGCTGCTGCATTTTCAGGAATTCCTCAAAACATTAAACATGAATTTATCGAATGACCCAAGAAGTCATTCCCAAGGGAATTGAAAACATGTTCATGCAGAAACTTTTGCATGAACATTCTTAGCAGCATTATTCTAATGGTCAAATAGTGAAATCAACCCGAATGCCCCTCAACTGATGAATGGATAAACAAAATGTGATGTCATACAATGGAATATTATCCATACATGTAAAGGAATGCAATGCTAATATATAGTACAACTTGGGTGAACCTTGAAAACAAAGAAGCAAGATACAAAAGGTCACGTATCATATGATTCCATTTATATGAAATGCTCCAAATAGACAAATCTATAGAGACAGAAAGCAGATTACTGATTGCCATGGAATGGGGGTAGGGGAACATGTGGAAAGGCTTTTAATGGTATAGTTTTTCTTTTTTTAATAAAGAAAATGTTCAGGAATTTGGTAGGAGTAATGGTTGCACAGCTGTGTGAATAGACTAAAAGTCACTGGAAAACATGCCGTAAAATAGTGAATTTTATGGTATGTGAATTACATACCATAATTCACACCTTTATTCTAAAGGTGGGAAGAGGAGAAACCTCCAACAAAGGAGAACAGAAAGAAATGGCCAGAAAAGTATGGAAAAGAATCAGGAGATAATAGTGTTTCAAGGAATGAAGTTTCAATAATGCCAAATGTCATGGTGAAAAGAGGACTGAAAAGTAAATATTAGATTGGTGGCTATCATGTAATTTGCCATCTTAATAGGAGGTTTTCCAGTAGGTTGAAGAAAGGAACCAGGGAGCACTGTATTAAGAAGAAAATGGAAAATAGAAATGGCAAATATTCATATTTCTTCTGGAAATTTTACTTGCTAAAAAAGGAAAGAGAGAGGGAGATAGATAAAAAGAGCATCAAAAATTTCATTAAAAAACTAGTTGATTTTCTGGGCCAGCTTTTAAAACATTTCTTTACTTGTGTTATATTTTGTTCTCTAACCAGTAAAGCTATGATAAGGACAAATACTATAATTGAAATAATTTAGATTTTTAAAAAGGAATATGTAATTTTTCTGGTATCATGTAACCTCTCATCTATTATTACTTAGTATCAATCAAATATGCATAGAAGTTTCCTTATAATTTATAGATTTTCAGGGTAGCTCCCTATTTTATATTTGATTTTCTGCTGATATTATTCTCTTGCTTAATACTGTCCTAGTATTTTTATAATATGCAAAGCTATGGACGTTTTTTCTTAAATATAGAGAATTAATTATAATATCATTAAAAAGTAATATATGTTCTCATTCTCATTAAGTCCTTTTCCAAAAAGCAATTTTATTGAAATATATTCACATACCATAAAATCAATCCAGATTATATTATCAGTGGCTCACAGTTTCACCATATAGTTGTGCATTCATCACCACAATCAATTTTAGGACATTTCATTACTCCAAAAACAGAAATAAAAGTAAAGAGAACTCAAAATATTCTATATCTCTCATCCCCCCATTATTATTTTGTGTCTTTATTTTATTACTTATCTACCCATACACTGGATAAAGGAAGTGTCAGTTGCAAGGGTTTTACAATTAAATAGTCACATGATGAAAGCTATACAGTTATACAATCAATATTGTATAAATATTGTAAAGCTATACAGTTATACAATCATTATCAAAGATCAAGGCTGCTGGATTACAGTTCAACTATTTCAGGTATTTCCTTCTAGCTATTCTGATACACTAAAAACTAAAAAATATCTATAAATGAGTCAGCAGTCATAATCATTTGTTAAATCCTAATTTGATAGTTATACCTTCTCCCTCTCATTTGACCATTCTCTTAATCTTTAGGGATATCTGGGCAACAACCATTTTAACTTCATGCTGGAAAGGGGCGTTCACATTATGCAGTAGAGGAATGAAGCTGGTTGATGTTCTTGGAGAAACTTGGACATCTGAGTTTCAGGGCATTCAGCATAATCAAAAGGCCACACCCACAGTCTGTTGTGTCTTATCTCCATGGAAGTGATCTAACCAAAAGGTTACACTCATAACTGGTTGTGTCACATCACCATGAAAGCAATACAGTTTCCCAACCTGAGCTATGGGTCTGGCTCCACAAGGTTGACTAAGGAGTAAAACATGGCTTTTTCTGGGGCACTTAAAACTTTCAAACCAGCACATTTTACCCTCTGGACTTCAAGAAGGCATGTTTTTTCCATATGCAAAATACCTTCACTGCATCACAATATCACAAAAGCCTCAAAATATTCAATAACAAAACAAATAACATACAAAGTCAAAAGCAGTACAAAATTTTGTCAAAGTCAATTATATGGTCTGTCCTAAGGCAAAATTTCTCCTCTGGCTCTGGACATGTGAAAGTCAGAACAAGTTATCTGCTGCCAGTATACAAAGGAGGAACAGTTATAGAATATGTGTTTCCATTGCCAGAGGGAGAAATCAAAAGGTAAACAGGGGACACTGGACCCAAATAGCTCCAAAATCCTGCAGGGAAAACCCCATTGGATTTCAAAGTCTGAGAGCCATTCATTGTCATAGCTTTAGAAAGCAGCAGTCCCACCCTTTCCAAGGACCTACACTGTGGCCCTGCTCTCTCCAAATACTGAGATGAGAGTTGTAACACTGGGATGCATTGAGGCAACCACTTTTCTCTCAGCTACACCCTCTCCTAGTTTCAGGCAGCACCCTGGATCTTTGCCATCTATGTGGCACATGCTAAACCCATCCAAATTAATGGGGTGGTAGCCAGGAAACCCCCAACCCCTAGTTTATGTGCTCTACCCTCTCCAAGGCCTGGGGAGGCAAAATACTTCCTGAGCATCAAGGCAGAAGGTCCACCCTCTGCCCTCAGGGCAAACTTACCCTCTCCAAGTGCATGGGTGTGTCCACTCTCCTGACCCTAAGTTTCTTGTCTTCAGACCTTAGCTTCCATGGTTCTGCCTCTAAAGTAACTTTTCCTTCATTTTGTCCCTTTTCTGTCCCTTTTAGTCCAGACTGAAGTGGTTCCATTTATACATATCCCACAACAATTTTTCTGGTTTTCAATGCAATATACTGGGATCATAACCATCAGACAATAGGACTTTCCACAAATCCTTTCTGAATAACTCTATCTCCAGTCCTCACTTGTCCTGTAATGACTGACTGCTTCCATGTTTGGTTAAATCCTCACACGGGGCACTATTCTCTGGGGTCTCCATTTCTGGAAGCCCAGAAATGTCCAAACTATCAATTTCTGGTTTCTTTGTACCCACGAATTCAGTTCTCAGCTTATCTCTTTCCTGTCACATTTTACTATAAGCTGCAAGATGAAAGCAGGCCACACTTTCCACATTTAATTTGGAAATCTCTTCACCTAAGTATCCCAGCTCATGTCTTTTAAAACCTGCCTTCCATCCAAAACAATTTGCCAGATTCTTGGCAACTTTAACCAAGGATTTTCTTCTGTGTTAGTTTACCAGCTACTGGAATGCAATATGCTAGAACTGGAGTGGCTTTTATAAAAGGAGAGTTTAATAAGATACAAGTTTCCAGTTTAAAGGAAGTGAAAGTGTCCAAACTAAGGTACCAAAAAGAGGTTACATTTACTCAAAAAAGGCTTCCCTTGGCTCTCTCCTAGTTCTGGCTTGCTTATCATCTCATGGTAAGGCACATGGCAATGTCTGCTGGACTTCAAGCATCTCCAAATATTTGTGTTTCTATTCTCCAAGTGCCTGCACCTGTGTCAGCACTGCTATAACGTTTCTCTCAGCGCTGAGGTTTCTGTCATTTCTGATACTCTCCAAAATGTCCCCTCTTTTAAAGAATTTCAGTAAACCAATCAAGACCCACCTAGAATTGGTGGAATTACATCTCCATCTAGTCAAAGTTCACATCCACAATTTGGTGTGTCACATCTCTGTGGAGATAATTTTATCAAAGATACCAACCTACAGTTTTGAGTCAGGATTAAAAGAAATGGCTGCTCCCAAAAGATTGGATCAGGATTAAAACATGGCTTTTCTGGGGTACATAATACATTCAAATTGACACACCTTCTTTCCAGTTAACAATAACACATGCTTCATTTCTCTCTCAGACCTTATCAGAAGTATTTTTAGAGACCACATTTCCACCAACATTTCCTCAAAGTATTCTAGGCCTTCTCTACCAAGCTTCTCCCAACTCTTCCAGATACTTCCCCTTATCCACTTAAAGAGCCATTCTGGGTATTTGTAAATCGAAGCAACACCCCAACTCTCTGATACCAAAATCTGTTTTAGCTTGCTAAAGCTGCTGGAATGCAATATACCAGAAATGGAACAGCTATTATAAAAGGAATTTATTCTGTAACAAGTTTACAGTTCTAAGACCAGAACAATGGCCAAACTATGGCATTCAGTAAAAGATATCTTGACTTAAGAAAGGCAGATGTCTGTCACATGGGTAGGCACATGGCTAGCATCTCAGCTCCTTGCTCCTGGTTCCATTGCTTCAAGCTACTGATGCCAGTGGTTTCCTCTTTAAGCATCTGTGGGCCTTCACTGAGCTCCTTGGGGACATAATTCTGGGTTCTGGCTTGCTTAGCATTTTATGGGGAGGCACAAGGCAATGTCTCCTGTGCTCTGCCTGTGTCTAGGCACCTACTTTCTCTGATGGCACTTCAAACATATGCATCTGTCAGCTCTGAAGCACCTGTTCTTCAAGTGTCTGCATCTGAGGTTTCTCTAAAATGTTTTCTCTTTTGAAGGACTCGAGTAAAAAAACCGACACAATTTCAATGGGTGGAGTCACATTTTCATTTAAACAAAAGGTCACACCACAATTGTGTGTGTCATGTATCTATGGAAGTAATTTAACCAAAAGGTCATACTCATAACTAGGTGTGCCACATCTCCATGGAAAAAATCCAATCAGTGTTTCCTACCCTAAAGAATACGTCTGGCCCCACAAGATTGGATCAGGATTAGGATATCGCTTTTCTGGGATACATAATAGTTTCAACCCAGCACATGGCTTTAGCTCTAATGTTTAAGTCTTTCATCCATTTTGAGTTAATTTTTGTATAGAGTGTGAGATATGAATCTTCTTTCATTATTTTGGGTATGGCTATCCAGTTCTTTTAGCATCATTTGTTGAAGAGGCTGCTCTGTTGCAGCTGAGTTGACTTGACTGCCTTATCGAAAATCAATTATCTGTAGATGAGAGGGCCTATTTCTGAACAGTCAATTCAATTCTATTGGTCATTATATCTATCTTTACGCCAGTACCATGCTGTTTTGACAACTGTAGCTTTGTAATATGCTTTAAAGTAAGGTTGTCTGAGCCCTCCCACTTCATTCCTCTTTCTCAAGATATTTTTAGCTATTCAGAGCACACTTCCGTTCCAAATAAATTTGATTATTGGTTGTTTATTAATGCAAAGTAAGTTGTTTGGATTTTAAATGGTATTGCATTGAATCTATACATTATTTTGTGTAGAACTGACATCTTAACTATATTTAGTCTAACAATCTATGAGTACAATATGTCCTTCCATTTATTTAGGTCTTCTTTAATTTCTTTTGGTAATGTTTTGTAGCTTTCTGTATATAGGTCTTTTATGTCCTTGGTTAAATTTAGTCCTAAGTATTTGATTTTTGAGTTGCTTTTTTCAATGGAATTTTTGTCTTTATTTCATCCTCAAATTATTCATTTTAGGGTATAGAAACACTACAGATTTGGGATGTTTATATTTACCCTGCCACTTTGCTGTACTCATTTATTAGCTAGTAGCTTTGCTGTGGTTTATAGGATCATGTCATCTACAAATTGAAAGTTTTACTTCTTCCTTTTGATTTTGGACGACTTTTCTTATCTAATTGCTCTGGATAGAATTTCCAGCACAATGTTGAATAACAATGGTGGCAGTGGGCATCCTTGTCTTGTTCCTGATCTTAGAGGGAAAGATTTCAGACTATCCCCACTGAGGATGATGTAAGCTGTGGGTTTTTCATATATTCCATTTATCATGTTGTGGAAGTTTCCTTATATTCCTATCCTTTAAGATCTTTTCATCAAGAAAGGATGCTGAATTTTGTCAAATGCCTTTTCTGCATTAATCAAGATAATCATGTGGTTTCCCCCTCTTATTTATTGATGTGGTATATTGCATTGATGTATTTTCTTGTGTTGAAACACCCTTGCATACCTGAAATAAAACCCACCTGGTCATCATGTGTTATTATTTTAATGTGCAGCTAGATTCAATTTCCAAGTATTTTGTTGAGCATTTTTGCATCTATATTCATTAAAAATATTAGTCGGTAATTTTCTTTTCTTGTAGTATCTGTCTGGCTTTGGTATTAGATGTTGGCATCATAGCAACAGTTAGGTAGCTTTTCCTCCTCTTCAGTTTTTTTTAAAGCATTTGAGCAGGATTGGTACTAATCCTTTCTCAAATGCTTTGTAGAATTCCCATGTAAAGCCATCTGGTCCTGGACTTTTCTTTTGGGGGAGTTTTTGATGACTGATTCAATCTCTTTACTTGTGATCGATTTGCTGAGGTCTTCTATTTCTTCACGAGTCAACGTTGGGTTTTTGTGCTTCTAGGAAGTTATCCATTTCATCTAAGTTATCTAGTTTGTTAGCATATAGTTGCTTATAGTACCTTTTATTATCTCTTTTATTTCTGTGGGTCCCCCCTCCAGTTTCTGATTTTATTTATTTGCCTGCTTTCTTTTTTCTTTGTCAGCTTAGCTAAGGGTTCATATATTTTATTGATTTGTTTCCAAAGAGCCAACTTCTGGTTTTGTTGATTCTTTTTATTGTTTTCATGACCTCAGTTTCATTTATGTCTGCTCTAATATTTGTTATTTCTTTCATTCTGTTTGCTTTGAGTTATTGCTCTGTTCCTTCTGTAGTTCCTCCAGGTAAGCAATTAATTCCTCAATTTTTGCCCTTCTGGTTTTTTTTTTGTTTTTTTTTATTAATTAAAAAAATTAACTAACACAACATTTAGAAATCATTCCACTCTACATATACAATCAGTAATTCTTAAAATCATAACATAGATGCATATTCATCATTTCTTAGTACATTTGCATCGATTCAGAAAAAGAAATAGAAAGACAACAGAAAAAGAAATAAAATGATAATAGAGAGAAAAAATAAAAATAAAAAAATTAAATTAAATTAAAAAAAACTACACCTTAGATGCAGCTTCATTCAGTGTTTTAACATAGTTACATTACAATTAGGTATTATTGTGCTGTCCATTTCTGAGTTTTTGTATCCAGTCCTTTTGCACAGTCTGTATCCCTTCAGCTCCAATTACCCATTATCTTACCCTATTTCTATCTCCTGATGGTCTCTGTTACCAATGACATATTCCAAGATTATTCTCTAATGTCAGTTCACATCAGTGGGACCATACAGTATTTGTCCTTTAGTTTTTGGCTAGTCTCACTCAGCATAATGTAAAAATATGGAACGCTTCACGAATTTGCATGTCATCCTTGCTCAGGGGCCATGCTAATCTTCTCTGTATTGTTCCAATTTTAGCATATGTGCTGCCGAAGCGAGCACCCTTCTATTTTTAATACAGGCATCTAGAGCAATAAATTTCATTCTCAGCATTGCCTTTTCTGCATCCCATAAGCTTGATATGTTTTAGAGCACTTTTCTGTAAGTAGTTACAGGACAGATCCCAGAGCTTGTCATGTGTAACCATACCATCATCTCAAATTTTTCCTACTAGCTGCTTCAGAACGTTGGAGACTAGAAGGAATAAATATATTTTTTGTCATCACAATTGACTTCTTTTTCTTTTTTGTGAAAAATAATATATATACCAAAAAAAAGAAATACATTTTCATTTTCATTTGTCTCAAGATATTTACTGACTCTCTTGTAACTTCTTTGACCCATTTATTGTTTAAGGGTGTGTGGTTTACATTCCAGGTAATTCTAAAGAACACCTAGGGCAATATATAAGATTCTACAAAGGTTCCATGTACTAGGGTAACTTTCCAGAAACCTACAACCTCCAGATGGGTTCCTGGACCAGATAAGTCCTGAAACCTAGAGGGGCCAGTCTCTCCAGAACATCAGCTACTTCCATTTTCTTACCCCATATTATTGACGACTCCTTCCAACATGAAAAATTTAGAATTGCCATAGTGCAAATACCCTAAAGAGTGGGATAGAAAGATCAAAGGTGATGGTGGAGTTATACAGAAAGGTGGGGTTTAACAAATGAGTGTAACTGCTGAATCATTATATTGATATTTCTTTTAGACTCTAGGATCTTAGAGCAACTAGAAGTAATAACCTAATATTGTGGAATTGTAACCCACACCAAACTCTGGAATTGTAACCCATACCAAACAATTAATTGTTGTGCTGTGCTTTTAAATGTATTGCTTTTTTTTTTTGGTATATATATTATTTTTCACAAAAAAGAAAAAGAAGTCAATTGTGATGACAAAAAAAAAATATTTATTCCTTCTAGCCTCCAGTGTTCTGGAGCAGCTAGTAGGAAAAATTTGAGATGATAGTGTGGTTGCCCATGACAAGCTTTGGGATCTGTCCTGTAACTACTTATTGAAAAGTGCTCTGAAAAATCATTGTTTTTTTCTTTCTTTGCTTTGTATATATATATTATACAGAAAAAATTTTTTTTTAAAAAGAGTGTGTGGTTTAGCCTCATTTGTTTGTGAATTTTCTAGTCTTCTGCCTGTTATTAATTTCAAACTTCATTCCATTATGACCCAAGAAAGTGTTTTGTATAATTTCAATCTTTTTTAAATTTGTTGACATCTACTTTTTTGAACCAAAATGTAGTCTCTCCTGGAGAATGATCCTTGAGCACTTGAAAATAAAATGTGTAGTCTGCTGCTCTGGGGTGCAATGTTCTGTAAATATCTGCAAAGCCTAGTTCATTTAACATATTATTCAAAATCTCTGTTCCCAACTTGGAGAATTAAAGTCAAGAGCATGGGTTATCAGGTTGGGGCCTATTGTAAAAGGGTCCTAGATTGTAAGCTCTTACAGCAGTCACATATTCAGGAGTTGTAACTGTTACTTCTACATTCTGAGATACTGAGATATTTGGGTATAACCTGGACATTCCCTGAAATATCAGGTGCGTGTGTGTCACCTGAAACTCTGAGTTAGAGCATTGAATCTATGAGAGTCAGCATTACCCCAGTGCAGCAACTGTTAAAAAGAAGTTGAAAAAGTGATCAGACTTAGACTAGAGATATGAATGATGCTGATTTATGTAAGACTAAGACAAATCAGAATACAGGGTAAAGGATGATATGGTCCATATTTTAAAATTCCAACTTCTCTGTGAGACAAAAGGAAGGGATGTTTATTTGATGCAAAATTTGTATTTTTGGTAGTGCATTATCTAATTTAAATTGCATGGTCAATTTAGTTGAACACCATAATTACATGGAATCTTGAACAGAGCGTGAGTTATGGTTGGTTGTACAGGTTAATGTGATGCTCCTATATAGCCTAGAGTAATCTGGGCAGTGAATAAAAAAGTCTTTTCAAAGGCCCCTTGGGGAACTATGGAGAAAGGAGGAAATATTCAACTTTCCAATCTGGAGAATTCCTGATATTTTCACAAGCAGTAAGGATGACCAAATCAATTGGCTGAGCCCTCAATCTTGGGGTTTGACACTAGGAAACTTATCCCTGCAAAAGAGATGCTAAGCCTACTTGTAAGTATGCCTAAGAGTCACCCCCAGAGAACTTCTTTTGTTGCTCAGATATGTCCTCTCTCTATAAACCAACTCAGAAGGTGAACTCACTGACCTCTCCCCTATGTGGGACTCCCAGGGGTATAAATCTCCCTGGCAACATGGACAGGACTCCAAGGATGAGCTGGGACATGGCATCATGGGATTGAGAAAGCCTTCTTGACCAAAAATGGGAAGAGAGTAATGAGACAAAATAAAGTATCAGTGGCTGAACAATTTCAAACAGAGTCAAGAGGTTATCCTAGAGGTTATTCTTATGCATTATATAGGTATCTCTTTTTAGTTTATGATTCTTGAAGACGATTGTATAATTATATAGCTTTTAAAATGTGACTGTGTGATTGTGAAAACTTTGTGTCTGATGCTCCTTTTTTCCAGGGTATGGATGGATGAGTAATAAAATCAGTAATAGGAGGGATAAAAAATTGGGTAATTGAAGTACTAGTGGTCACTGTGAGGGGAGGTAATGGGTATGGGATGTATGTTTTTTTAAATTTCTTTTTCTGGAGTGATGCAAATGCTTTTAAAATGATCACGGTGATGAATATGGAACTATGTGTTGCTATTGTGAGCCACTGATTGTATACTATATATAGACTGTATGTGTGTGAAGATTTCTCAGTAAAAATATATTATTAAAAGTTCTCTGTTTCCTTATTGATCCTCTGTCTAGATATCCTATCCATTTTGAAAGTGGTATATTGAAGTCTCCAATATTATTGTAGAGGGGTCTCCTTCTTCCTTCATTTTGTCAATGTTTGCCTCATATATTTTGGGGCACTCTGGTTTGGTGCACAAATATTTATGTTTTTTATGCCTTCTTGATGAATTTTTCCTTTTATTAATACATAGTGTCCTTATTTGTCTCTTTTAGTTGTTTTACATTTGAAGACTAATTTGTCTGATATTAGTGTATCTATCCCTGCTCTATCATGTTTGGTGTTTGTATTAAATATCTTTTTTTCCAACTTTTCCCTTTCAACCTATTTTTGTCCTTGGGTCTAAACTGAGTCTCTTAAAGACAGACAGCATATAGAGGGTCCTGTTTTTTTTAATCCATTCTGTCAGTCTATGTCTTTTGATTGAGGAGCTTAATCCATTAACATTTAATGTTATTACTATAAAGGTAATAACATTTTGTCTTTTGGATTTTATATGTCATATCTTATTTCTATCGCTTTTTTACCTTTTAGTAGGGTAAAAGGTAAAATCCCTTTAGTATTTTAAGTATTTCTCTTGTTCATGAGCTCTCTCAGTGCCTATTTATCTGTAAGCATTTTAAACTCTCCCTCATTTTTGTTGGACAGTTTTGCTGCATATAGAATTCATGGCTGGCAGTTTTTCTCTTTCTGTATCTTAAATAAATCATATCACTCCCTTCTTGCCTCCATGGTTTCTACTAAGAAATTCACACATAGTCTTACTGCGCTTCCTTTGTATCTGATGCATTGCTTTCCTCTTGCTGTTTTCAGAATTCTCTCCTTGCCCTTAACATTTGATAATCTGATTAGCACATGTCTTGGACTAGGCCCATTTCAATAAATTTTGTTTAGGATATGCTGCACTTCTTGGGCCTATAATTTTATGGAAATTGGAAATTTTTCAGTAACTGTTTCCTCAATTATTCTTTCTATCCCCTTTCTTTTCTTTTCTCCTTCTGGTATACCCATAGGACGTATATTCATGTGATTCACATTGTCATTCAGTTCCCTGAGACTCTGCTCGTGGTTTTCCATTCTTTTCTCTATCTGTTGTTTTGTGTGTAGGATTTCAAATATCTTGTCCTCTAGTTCACTAATCCTTCTCTTCTGTATCTTCAAATCTGCTGTTGTATGTCTCCGTTGTGTTTTCATCTCTTCTATTGTGCCTTTCATTCCCCTAAGTTCTGCCATTTATTTTTGCAATCTTTTGAGTTCTTCTGTATGGTCACCCAGTGTTTCTTTATATCCTTCATCTCTTTTGCCAAATTTTCCTTCAAATTATTGAATTGATTTAGAAGATTTGTTTGAACATCTTTAATTAGTTATTTCAACTCATGTATCTCATTCGAAATGTTAGTTCATTCCTTTGACTGGGCCAAATTTTTGTGCTTCCTAGTATGATTTTTTGCAGTTATCTAGGCATCTGATTTTCTTGATTAATTTATTCTGGTGGTTGTTTTCTCTTTTATGCCTAGGGCTTTCTTGCTGGTTGACTTTGTTCTCTACTTATTCTTTGACACTCAGTTCAACTTATTCTAGACTTCTAGCATAGCTTCTGCTTAACTAATCACAATTTTTCACCTCTTATTCTTCTGGTTCTTGCATTGCCTATATGGAAATTTTTTTGAGTTGCCATTTTTGTGTGTGTGCACTTGTTTCATCTCCAGGAAAAAGCTCTCTCTTCCGTCTTCTCCTCAGGGAATGTTAATCTGCTGTTTGTTTTGTTTTGTGTTTGCCTCACACATTTATAACACACCTTTCATTACCTCTAGAAAATTTTACCTTGAGTTTTGGCTCTGGGAGCAGAGTCTCTCCACATAGGATCAACCCCAATCAGATTTTCCCAGACAAGACAGACCCAGGACTCAAGGAGAGGATGTAATCAGTATTAAGGTTCCCTTGGGATGAGACCCAATAGGGTACCAGTCTTTCCTGTGAAGCCTTTAATTCTTTGCTTTTCCTGTCCCACCCAGCAGATAGTGCCTGTCAGCTCACTGCTCCCTTACCAGCATAAAGTGATACTGTGACTTTAATTTTCAATAGATGCTGCCCTTGCCAGATGCATGCTTGAGATAAGGCTGAGGCTGAAGGCAGGCTTAAACTGTCTCTGTTTTCCAGCTCCTGGGGTCTGAATTCTCTAAATAACTGTCACTGCCTGTGCTGGGCCTTACCCACCCCCACCCCCTCTCCTTTCCTTTGTTGAGAGAGTCACTCTTCAGCCCCCTGTTCCCTGCAGGCTGGAAAAAATTACAGGTCTCTCCAGCAGTTCCCCTTCTTTGCCCTGCCAGGAACATGTTTGAGACAGGCTGGCCTCCACTTTTTGTAGGTTGAAACTGCTGCTGCTATCCAGCCCCAGGGGTCTAAATTCTCTGAATGAGAACTGCCTATTGCTTTCTTTAATGGGATGCTTAAAAGCAAAAGAGAGAGAGAGAGAGAGAAGAGAGGATCAGAAAGGCAGAAGGAATGGAGAAAGGAAAGGAGAAAAAAAAGGAAAGGAAAGGGGAAAATAATCATTTTCGAGCTGGTCCCCAGCCCCCAAGGCTCACCAATCAAGAGCCAGGGGTGGTACACAGTTCTATGTGCCCCTTTTCATGAGGCACAGCCCTTTTCCAGTATTCTAAGCTCAGCCAACTCCAATAGCCTGTTTTTTCTCATCAGCCCAGCCTCCTTGCTGCAGGGGAGAGACCCTCTAGTTTCTTTCATGTTTGTCTTACAGTTTTATTTGTACCCAGAGCTTGAATTTGTTACCCCAAATTTGTTAATCAAATTTGTTAATCAATTGGAGCAGCTTGTTTGAATTCTCCTTCCTTAGTCCTAGTAGAGAGGGCTTCTATTTCCCACTAGGGGAGTGAGGGAGACTCGGAGGCAGCCTGCTGTAGGAGTGGGGGTGGGCATCAGCCTCCACAGCGTGGTAGAACTTACTTATAGTGCTGTGCCATGATTGCAGCCCTCCCACCCATTCCAGACTGGTGTACAATGTGCCTCTCGTCATGGAAGTCCCCCAAACAGTTGCTCCAGACAGTAACTTGCCATTTACTAGCTGCTCTAGAAGACAAATTAAATCCCACACTTCCCTGTGCCACCATCTTACCCCCATCTGTCATTTTAAATGCCTATGCATTGCTAATTAAAAGTAATCAAGTAATTGCAAAAGATGTGTTCAATATGACTAAGTCACTGCTTAACTTAAATGCCTCAAGTTTGGCTTTTTTAAGTTTTTCAGTGAGAAAGTTTAATAAGGTTTGATTTTGTGTTTGCTTACATATTTTTATACTTTCCTATAAAGATTTTTAAATCTGTTAGGAATAACAACTCTAGTCAAATAACTCAAGGCTATATTTCTAAAAGATCCCTTTTATGTACCTTAAATAGCCCTAAAAAGACCAAGAAAAAATGTAATATACATTTCTATATATTTAGCTCATCCAAAGAAAGAATTATATTGTCTGTTCAGGTATCATTCATTTTCCTGATAGTAAATTTAAAAATTAGTATCTGAAGCAAATATAAAAGATTTTTCAAGATCTTTTCGTATAAATTCTCTGAAATGATATACTTCTCTAGGCCTCAGTTTTCTTATCTATAAAATTATAGAGATTGAATCAATTTCCAAGGTTCTTTTTAACAATAAAAATGGAATGACAAAGAACTGAAACATTTCTTTATCCCACTTAATCTCTGCTGATTTTGTTTTTCCTACTTTTTCTTTTTTTGGCTTCCTGAGAAACTTCTGCTCTTTCTTATTTAGGTCACATACACAGTGGATACTCATTTAGTATATAATTTTTTCCTCATGTGAATTCATTAAGATCAAAGAATCTTACATTTTTTAAGATATAAAGTGCTCTAAGTATCATCTATTTGCCAGATAAAAATAAAATGCCAAGAAATGAAGTAATTTGTCCAAGGTCACAAGTCAGAAGAATAATCCAGAATTTGACTGCAACACTCTGGATTCAGGCCACTTCCCACTCTGCCAGCTTCTCCTTCTCCCTGTTGGAAAATCCCATCCTACTGTTTTAGTTTCCAGGCTGCTATGACAAATACCACACAATGGGTTGGTCTAACAACAGGAATTTATTGGCTCATGGTTTCAATGACAAGAGGCTTCCTTCCTTCTAAAGTCAGAAGCATTCTGGCTTTTAGCAGTCCTTGAGTTCTTTGGCTTTCCCATTGCATGATGATGTCCTCTCCTTTCTCTTCTAGATTCTGTTAACTTCAGGCGTCTGGTTTCTCCCTGTAGCTTTTTTCCTTTCAAGGCCTCTGAGATTGAGGCAATCCTATTTATAATGGGTTCACAGGGAAGGAAAGTTAAGATTAAGAGCATTTTTTTTTCTGGAGTACTAACTCAATCTGCCACACCTACTCTCTCAAAAAATTCATTTTGTTTCCTTTTTTCCCCCAAGATGGCCACAACAATATCCACCATCCCATATGCTCTTTGATAATATGACCTTGATACTCCCCTATGAACAGGTAGAGTTGTCCTCTTCTTGAATCTGAACAGACTTGAGGTTTCTTCAACTAATAGAATACAACGGAAGTAGCACATTGTGTCTTATGTGGCTGGGTCACAAAAGGTGATACACCTTCTGCTGGGTTCACAGGAACACTCGCATTTAAAGCCCTCTGCCAGCACTTAAGAAGTTTGGCCATCCTGAGACCACTATGCTATGAGGAAGTCAGGCCACCCGAAGTGGTCATATGTAAATGCTCTGGTCAACAGTCCTTGTCTTCAAGTCAACCCAGGCCTGGACCAGACACCTGAGGAAAGGAGCCTCCCAATGACGTCAGTCTCCAGCCTTCTAGTCATCCCCAGCTGTTCTGGTTTGCTAGCTGCTGGAATGCAACACACCAGAGACAGATTGGATTTCAATAAAAGGGGATTTATTTCATTAGTTCTTCAGAGGAAAAGCAGCTAACTTTCAACTGAGGTTCTTTCTTATGCGGGAAGGCACAAGGTGATCTCTGCTGGCCTTCTCTCCAGGCCTCTGCGTTCCAACAACTTTCCCCGGGGTGATTTCTTTCTGCATCTCCAAAGGCTTGGGCTGAGATGAGGTATGCTGAGCTGTTTGGGCTGTGCTCTGTTAAACTCTCTCATTTAAGCACAGCCAATTAAATCAAACATCATTCATTGCAGCAGGCACACCTCCTAGCCAGCTGCAGATGTAATCAGCAACAGATGGGGTTCACATGCCATTGGCTCATGTCCACAGTAATAGATCTAGACATCTTCATCTGGCCAAGTTGACACCTGAGCCTAACTACCAAACCAGCGTTCATGTTTTCCCATGAACACATGAGGTCCCAGGCATCGTGGAAGGGAGAAGAGTCATCCCCATGATGTGCTGTCACAAGTTCTGATGCTCAAAATCTATGAGCATAATAAACTAGTCTTATTTTAAGAAACTTTTAAGCACCCTGTAATGCAGCTATAGTAGCCAGAACAACCAAGGATAATGGGTTCTTAGACATTTTGAGCTGTATGGTATAATATGCTTAGATAGTGCTAACCGGGATGTTAGGTTCTTGCTCTTAGTTCATTTGACTGATTATCTCTCCTGATCAGCAGTGACAATGGCCTGAAAGAGTATGACTTTGAAGTGCCCCACAAAGATTTGAAGTGAATTCTATTTATACCACTTAACCTATATTTCAAGACAGATTATACCCTTCACATTTTAACCACTCTTCCATCTAACCTAACACTAGAAAAGTCTCAAACCATTTATATTTGCTTTTGAAAGTTAGTCATATTTCTTCTCTTTCCCCTCATATTTGATTTGGCCCATGGACATTCCTCATCCTCTCTATATCTAGGAATGAGCTACTCCCTAGTGATACTTGGGATTTATCTACTGTCTATGAGCTCCATATTTACTGTTTTATGCCCCACTTTGTAATGCTAGAGCTAGGACTCTGCAAACTACACTTACAAGATTGACTTCCCATCTGTCTTCAGTTACATTCTGCTAAAACCTAAGCACTACTGAAATTTGGGAACAAATAATTGTTTGCTATGGGGGATGCCCTACACACTGTAGTCACTGTAAAATATTTAGCAGCATCCTTGGCCCCCATCCACTCATTGCCAGTAGCATCTCTACCCCAAGGTTCTCCATTGCCAAATGGCCCCTGGGGGACAAATCGGCCCCTGGTTGAGAAACTGTGCTGGAGGGGGATTGGAAGGAGGGACAAATGGAGGACTTTGGCCCATTTTTCCCAAGCCAGTCGGCATTGCTTCAGCAGAAGCAGTTGCTCTTGTACCCTGCTTCCACTGCGTCATGCCCCTCGGAGCTTCCAGTGGCAGCCACAAGCAGACAGAGCAGTGCTTCGAAGTTTGAGCATCATTTTCTCAAAGTTTCTCCTTTGAACTCTAGTATAACCCCACCTCTATCCCATTGTTTTCCCAGCCCTGGGAGGTAAAGGGGTGGTTTCTTCCTGATAATGTTACCTTTGGCTTACCCCAGCATCCTTTGATGTGCTTTCACCTTCCAGCACTCACGTAACCATTTTCCTGTGATAAATCACTTATGTTGGAAATACCTAGTGTAGCCTTTATTTTCCTAACTGGCCCTTGAATAACAGAGTAATAATGACTATGGCTTTGACCTAGGCCAAGTAACAGAGTTAATAGGTGCCCTGGGTTATTTTTATTTATTCCACAGACATTTATTGCACACTTATTATAGACTAAGCCTTGGGAATAAAAGGTAAGTCATATGTTTTCTGGGTAATAAAGAAAAGGATAATTAAGAACCAGCTACAGAGGGATTAAGTATCTGCAAAATTGTTTTTAATCCAGGGCCTCTTCATCCACCCAAAATCAGTTTTTTATTTCTTTAGTTTGGGTTCTAAATACACATTTGGATTCATATATTTTTACCCTTAGAAATAATGCAGATAATATAATTATTTTGTGGTTGCCAATCCATTAGCAAAGACAAAAGTAATCAAATTATGAGTTCTTTCTTCAAACAGCTTTGTTACACCATGGAGAAAATTATGCAATATTTGTTTAGAGAAATAGATGGATAGTGAGGAAAAGGTAAAAGCTGGGAGCCAGTGATGAAAATTGAAGGATTTACAAAATCCTTCAAAACTGACTTGAAAATAACAAAGATTTTATATGTTGACAAATGGAAAATTTGAAAACTGTTTTTATTATTAAGCCTCCTGAATTTATAATATGAGTCTTTGAAGTAAAATTTCAGACTTTCTCCTCTGCCTGAATATGCCAGGTGAGTCAAGTAGAGGTTTTGATTTAAGCACTGTCCTGCATTCTGAGCCATTTTCTTTAAAGACCAGTAAAAAAATGGTCTCATTTTCCTTTCCTTCTATGGTGAAATAGTCCTGCCAGTGTCTTAGCTATAACTCTTGCTAGCAAGTGCCAGCAGCAGAACTCAAACTAACCAAAGCAAAAAAGCAAATTTATTATAAGGAAATTGGGGGATTTCACCCCAACATTAAATGTGTTGGGTATCAGGATTATTGGAACCAGGGTCATGAATTTCATTAGGACCCTTGACATTTTCTCTCCTTCCTGGATATTTGTGTCATTTTTTTCTTTCCTCGTAGACCAGCCTTCTCACAATGCAAGTAATATAACTAACAAAAGCACCCAAGTTTTGTATGGGCCAGTTTTATATAGCAAGCCACTGGAGAGAAATGAAGTGATAAATTTTTGTTCCCAAGTCTAAAACTATAGCTGTAAACTAGTTTATTGCCAATAAAATGTGACCTGGAGATAGGGTCATTTAAGAATGACTATGGAGTTCGGTTAATAGAGGCAGTTACCAGTTATGCCTGTGAACTCCTAGAATGGTAACTGGCACAGTGGACCTGACCATTTAGGAACGAGTGGAAGTTTGCTAAGTAATGTGTGCACCATGCATACCTGACTGAAGAACTACGTCTGCAAAGGTGCAGAGACCTGAAAGGGCCTGCAGTGCAGGAAGAGGTCCGTTTTCAGTGTGATTGGAGCATAAGATGCCTGGTACATAGGAGCAGGAGATTAAACTGTGGAGAGTTTAGAGCTAATTTGCCAAAGCTTTATATGCTACTAAAATCTTCATATGCTATATGACAAAGTTTAAATTCAATCATACAGACAAGGGGAAGAAAAGAGGTCTCAGATGAAAGGATATTGCAGTAGTCTCCAGACTCTAGTCTGTCTGTGGTCTTAACCAGGAGCATTTGGTAATATCTGGGGATGTGTCTGATTGTCATGACTTGGGGAGTGTTACTAGTATCTAGTGAGGTGTAGCCAGGGATGCTGCTAAACACCGTATAATGCACAGGGTGTTCACTAACAACAAAGAATTATCCAGTCCAAAATGCAAAATGGCAGGGTTGAAAAACCCTGGTCTGAAACAAGAGCTATGGTTTCTCCCTGTACACACCCACCTCTGCCCCACCAGTGTTGCCCATTGACTGACTTCACCTAAGAGCCAGGAACTTGGGAAATGCAGCCTGCCAGGGTCCCTGTGCATGTGACACAGAGCAGAGTAGAAGAAAGGTAAGGCATCCATCTGAGGCCAGAGACACTAAAGCCTGGAGGAGTGGTTCATTCAGTATTGTATTTCATTTTAGCCACAACTCAGTGAGATAAATGTTATTCTCTTGACCAAGGTGACAAAACCCTTAATGTAGACCCAAAAGATTCATCAAGGTGTGACCTGCTCTGAAGCCCCTTCTTCTTCTCAAGCAGAGGCTTGAACATCACAGCTGGGCTTTCTCACCTGTAAATCTTGAAGAACAACCCCAAGGAGAACTGTCATCTTCCTGGGAAATAAAATAGAGAGGTGGTCTAAGTCACAGACACTTGAAAGTCAAAGCTACAGGACCTAAGAAGCTGGATAAAGTCTATGAACCTTTCTATTGAACAAAATACAAATTCCGAGACCTAACTTCTTACATAAGTCATTATTGTTCTGCTTAATGGGGCTGCCAAAAACCTAATAACCTGAAGGATTTGCAAGCATTTTAATGAAAAATACACTGGCATTTTAGAGGAAAGTAATTCTGCCCAGGGGGACAGAGTTTGGATGTGGGGGAGCTATATCCTACATAGTCAGCATTGAGCTCTGTTACCAGGGTGATGTAACACATCAGCAAAGATGAAGATTTGCTGTGATAAGCTGCTACTAGCAAAGAGCAGAACCTAAAGACAAGCAGAAGGACACAGAAGTTATGTTTATGGGGATTAGCAAGAGATGGTAGTTAAGAGAGAAGGAGGAAAGGTGGGCTGTCCTGCAGAGAGACATGGAGAATACTGGACTTGCTGGGGAAGTTTATTTGGTTCTTGCTGCTGTTGTTGCTGCTGCTGGTTTTTCTGTTTCGCAGGGTTCCTAGACACTTACTAGATGTGTATTGCATGATCCTGAGGTTGTCAGGCCATATTAAAAAACTGTCAATGTATTACATAATATATAAACTTATATAGTTTTTACGGTTAAGTAATGCAGAAAATTCCTCTGCTTTGATTCTTATACAGCAGATATCCATGTATTCTGGTTTCTGCAGTCCTACAAGTTAATGAAGTCTAGATATTCCAGCGCTTTAGCTATTTTCCCTGGAACCAAGTAAGGGTTTCTAAAATTCCTGATTTGTACTTTTTTGTACTCTTCTTAGTTGTGTTAGCTTCAGGATTTTTACTGTTTGCATGTGTGTGTGTATTGTGGATACAAGCTAAGTTTAATTTCCCCTTTAGGCTTTATTTAACCTCCCTGAATCTGGTATCAGATGTAATGCCATGGTGAACCATCAGAGAGCCTTGCTTCTTCGGACACAATGGTTGCAAAGAGATGGGCATACAGACAGCATCAGACCCATCTGAGACCATCGCTGGGATGTTTTCATTTTAAGCTGCTCATGAAACTGCTGGCATGTAGCACTGTACACTGCAGACAGTCACATCATCAGCAGGTGGAGAAATCCATTGAGCAGCAGGAGGGAATGAAGCTCATACACTAAGAAGGTAAAAGGACTGAGAGAGAATACGTACCAATGGTGTTTAAGTTTTGGTCCCAACTCTGGGGTCCCAGACAGCCCATTTCATTCAGATCAGATACTTCCAACAAGGGCTTCTGTTCTTACAACCAAACTCCTTGCCTAATATATTTCGTAACACCTGGGTGATTCCAATATGGATAGAATTCCCTTCAACCCTCCTCTTCCCAATCCATGGTCTATGGAAATAAAAAAAAAAAAATACACCCCACCCCCAAAGACATCAGCTGATTCCTGTGAAATTCGAATTGGTCCTTGCATATCCCTGCATCACAGCATGAACAGAAGACACCATGTGGCCCTTGTGCCCCTCCGTGGGCTCTGCAACAAAATTGTTCAATCCAAGTATATGTGAGTGTAGGGGACTCTCCTAAAGATTTGGTGGAATCCCTTGGAAGGGCTTTATCACACACCACGTGGCTTTTTAAAAAATATTTTTATTGAGAAATCTTCACACATATACAGTCCATGCATGGTGTACAATCAACGGCTCACAATAGTGTCACATAGTTTTGTAGTCATCACCATGATCATTTTTGAGAACATTTGCATCATTCTCAAAAAAGAAATAAAAAAGAAAAGCTCATCCATCCATACCTCATACACCTCCCTCCCATTGACCCACAGTATTTCAATCTACCCAATTTTTGCCCTTTATGCACCCCCCTTTTATTTATTTATTTTTATCCTTATTTTTTTTACTCATCTGTCCAAAACCTGGATAAAAGGATCATAGACACAAGGTTTTCACAATCACACAGTCACATTGCAAAAGTTATATCTTTATACACTTGTCTTCAAGAATCAGGGCTACTGGAACACAGCTCAACAGTTTCAGGTACTTCCCTCCAGCCACTCCAATATACCATAAACTAAAAAGGGATATCTATATAATACATAAGAATAACCTCCAGTATAACTTCTTGACTCTGTTTGAAATCTCTCAACCACTGAGTCTTTATTTTGTCTCATTTCTCTCTTCCCCCTTTTGGTTCAAGAAGGCTTTCTCAATCCCTTGATGCCATGTTCCAGCTCATCCTGGGAGTCCTGTCCCACGTTACCAGGGAGGTTTACACCCCTGGGAGTCATGTCCCACGTAGGGGGAGCGCAGTGAGTTTACCTTCTGAACGGACTTAGAGAGACCACATTTGAGCAATAAAAGGGATTCCCTGGGAGTGACTCTTAGGCCTGATTATAAGTACGTTTAGCCTATTGCAGGAATAAGTTTCACAGGGGCGATCCCTAAGATTAAGGGCTCAGCCTATTGATTTGGTTGTCCCCACTGCTTATGAGACTATCAGGAATTCTCAATATAGGAGAGTTAAATATTTCTTCCTTTCTCCTTAGTTACCCAAGGGGACTTTGCAAATGCTTTTTTTATTCACTGCCTAAATTACTCTAGAATATATGGGGGCATTGCACTGACGTGTACAAACCAACAAGATTGTATGCCCTATTCAAGATTCCATGTACTTATGGTGTTCAACTAAACTGACCATACAAGTTAAATTATATAATATACTACTCAAAATATAAACTTTGCACCAAATAAACATCTCTGTCTTTGGTCTCACACAAAAGTTGAAGTTTTGAAATACTCACGTGACTTTTTAACATCTCCTCATTCTCTCCCACTCTCCATCCTGCCCTCTTTTTGCCTTTTTCCCTTGGGAGAATACAAAGAAAATTTAAATCCATTTTTCCTCCACACATTAAAATTTACCAGTCATCATTATTACTTGAACATCTCAATGTTTCAATTCCGCTTCCAATGGCTTATTAAAATAATTTCCTTATAAACAAAGTTCTCCTTTGAAGCCCACTACCAGCCAGAATTTCACCATATTAGATAACATATTTTTTAGCCTACTTCCTTTGTCTTTTAAAAGAAAATACATTTTTAGATATTTGAGATAAAAAAGTTAAATCCAATTTCTATTTTTCCATTTTCACCTTACTTTAGACCACAAACATTTTCCCATGTGAATAAAAACTCTTCAAAAACATGATTTTTAATGTTCTCCAAGTATTTTATTATATGGATAGATGATAATTTACCTAATCATTATCATAAATTTTATTTATTTAGATTTTCTGATTTCATAATTATAAATAGCTAAGCAGTGAACATTTTTATGCATTAAGCTGTTTTTAGTCTTGATTCATTTTCCATAATAAATTCTAAGAAATTAAATTACAGAGTTAGAGGGTATGAAAAATATTAAGGCTCTTAACCAAACTGCTAAATTAGCCTTGTCAGAAAGATTGTATAAATTTGAAATCTGTCCAGGAGTAGATGAAAGTGTCTGTTTCACTGAATCCTCAGTAACAATAACTAGATTTTCAAAATTGGTAAATGAAGCATGATTCATCATTATATTTCTTTGATTACTAGAGAGGCTGAGAAGTTTTTATACAAGTTTTAGCCTTTTCTTGTTTTGTAAATGGTCTCTTCATGCCCTTTCCCATTTATTATTTTTATATGTTCTATTTTTATCAAGGTT
Source organism: Tamandua tetradactyla (assembly GCF_023851605.1). Taxonomy (NCBI): domain Eukaryota; kingdom Metazoa; phylum Chordata; class Mammalia; order Pilosa; family Myrmecophagidae; genus Tamandua; species Tamandua tetradactyla. Next base: position 153,797,716 of record NC_135332.1, read on the forward strand.
TTCTGAGTACTTTGTAGCAAATCAAATAGTACAGAAGGACTTATAAAAAGCAAAGTTTCATCTGACCAGTCTCTCCATGAGAGAAAAACTCTTTATGTTTCTGTTTTTATTTGTTCCAAAAGTTTTCACTATGGCTGGGTGATATGTTGAGCAGCCATTTCTTGTTTTGTCAAATTTAGACAATATTTATCAGTTCCCGGGTATGGAACAAAAAGGATTTGACTCTCAAAAGAAACCCTGAGACAAGGATTTATATTTAAGTAATTTATTTGGAAGGCAACCTGGGAAGCAGTGGAAGAGTGAGGAAATGAGACACCGATGGGCAAAGAGCTAATGAAGGGTGATTTACTACATAGGTTAGCTCTGTGAGCCACTGGGTTCAGTATCGCTGGGGACCTTCAAAGTTGTCTCACTGGGAGCAGACTCCCATCTTGGTTGAGCGTTCTTCCTGGGCCATTTACTTTCCTGCACATCTGACCTATCCCACTGCAGGGGAAACCCATTCCAGCAGCCGGAGGGACCCATGAGACCCACAGGTCAGTGGGTACAGGAACTGTCCACTGTGGCCTATGAAAGTCAGCTACGGGGAGATGGACAGGACACCAGCATCTGTTACACTCTTCTGAAGTGTGATATTCATGTTGCTATTTTTTTTAAGTTCTGTGTTACCTTGACAAGTTAAAGTCAGATGCTCTAACTACTTTCAACATTATCTCTTGTTGACGCTTCACTTTGTGAGATAAGGCTAGCCCCCTGTATCAGTCAGGTTTCTCTAGAGAAACAGAACCAACAGGAGAGATCTTAAATATGAGATTTATAAAGGTGTTTTACACAACCGTGGGGACATAAGAGCCCAAAATCCTAGGGCAGGCCATGAAGCTGGCTACTCTGATGAAGGATCTCGATTAACTCCACAGGAGAGGCTCGCTGCCTGAAAAAGTGAAAATTTTCTCTTCTCCCTCAAAAGCCTTCAACTGATTTTTTCAATTCCAACAGATTGGATTATTTTGTGTGTAGGAGATACTCCCTTAGTTGGTTGTAGCTGTAATCAGCCACAGATGGCAATCAACTGATTGATAATTTAATAGACCAGGCTTCTGGTTTATCAACCAGCCACAAAATATCCTTGCAATAAGAGTTAGGTCAGTGCTCGTCTGACCAGAGAACTGGGCACCATTACTTGGCTTCGTGGACACCAGAACCTCATCATCTCATCTCCCTGTTCTTTCTCAGCTTTTCCTCTTCCCTCCTGTGTCCTACCTTCTTTTAGCTACACCTTTATGTTAATATGATTGTTAATACTTACATTCTTTCTGTCTAGCATAGTTAAGTGTTGTTTTTTTAAGTGTTTTTTTAAGTGTTGTTTAGTTAACTCTAAACAGTTAGACCCAACAAGCAAGTATTTTTCTTTGATTATGCAAGTATTTTTCTTTGAAAAATCAAGTAGTTGGCTTGGATTGCATTTTCTCCTCTTTGAGTACAATAGCTTGGTCTGATGCCACTCAGAGGGAAACTATTCTTTCCATTTAAGCCAACATAACTACCATCAATTACTTAACTTTATGTCATGTTTCACTTTGCACCATATTTTAACCATGACTTTCTTCTGCATGTTTTTATTTTGCCTAAGAATTCTATTTACAACAGTCTCCCTTGTGCTCTTTGTTTTTAACATACCAGGGATTTTTTCTAAGCTCAAAAATTCATTTTATTCTACAGTCTTCTAGCCTAAAACGCCCCCTCTCACAGCCTTTTGTCCTTTTATTTCTAACCAGACTGATTGCTCTTTTAAGTCCACTACACAGCTGTCCTCATGAGACTCTTCTTTATCACTCTCTTTGTTTGGGCCCACTGGTTTTGGTATCTCATGTACTTCCCTCTCTTGGTTTATTTCTTCATGCAGTTGGACTACATTGTTAGTAAGGAAATAGTCAACTTGCTGAGAACTTACCTGCAGGAAAATTTATTTATTCTGCCCTAACACTAAATTGATAATTTGTTGGTATAAAATTTCACATTGAAAATAACCAACAATCTGGAATTTGTTGTGCCATAAAAGAAATCTGATTTCAGTATGACAATTCTTTGCAAGTTGTTTGTTTGGTTTTTTGTCTTTGGAAGCTTTTAGCGTCATTATTTAATCTTGGCATTATGGAAGTTCAAGAAACTGTCTAGGTTGTATTTTGCTTGATGCTGCATGGGTCCTTTTAGCCTGAAAACCTTTTCTACTTCAGTTCTGGAAAACTCTCTTGTATAATTGGAAAATCACCATCACTATCACCAACATAAGTATCCATTTTTGTCTAAAACAAATTGGAAGGTTGCCACTGTGAATTTTCTCTGATATTAGTTTATTGGTCTACTTTCTAACCAGGTCCCTCTCCAGCATGAAAATGTCTGGGTATGTAAATTGGTCTTACCTACTTCAGTGTGAGCCAATAGCAAACCAGTTGTCAGGCTACCAATCTGCCCACATTCTAGAATGAGAAAGACTTCTCAGAAACACTAATCTTTACATAAGAAGACTTAGTAGCCTCTAGATAACCAATCTTTCTTTGTTTTTTAAATATAGGCAACAAATGGTTTGACTTGGGGAAAAAAAATGACATTTGCTTTTGCTCCATGAACAGGTAGAAGAGAAGAAGGGAGCCCACAGGTACACACAGTTGGCCCATTTAGACACATTTAATTAATCCCTCTAATTTCAGCCTCATTATATTTCCTACTCGACCAACTCTGTGCCAGAGCCTCCAAGGGGTTCCATTTTGATAAACTGGCTCTTCATCCCTCAGTTAGAGTTTTCTCTACCTGTTTTGCCATCAGCTTACTTTCATCTTCTGACTTCCAGAAATGGTTTTGAAATTAGTTGTTCCTTGAGGTTCCCTTCCTTTCCATTCCCTCCCTCTATGGTTTAATTATTTTTAATCCTTCTACGCTTTTATTTCAGTGGGCTTTCAAAGGGAATGGAAGGCAAAAACATATGCTCAATATGCCATCGTCCCATTTATTTGAGGGTGGTATTTAGCTTTTTATTTGTATGAGCATTTTATATATTACCTTTTTGTCATAATTATAATTTAAATATTTCTACCAGTGCTACATTACTTACTGTTTTTGCCTGTTTGTACATTGTCTTATTTCAAACAGGATTCAAGGTAGAACTTGTTTTCTCGATAGATATACATGGATAGCAAAAATAAATCATAAAACAAAAAATAATTTCAAAAGCTCCAACCTTTAATATTGTTTTGAGAATTCATATACTTTGGAGAGCTGCAGTAGGCAGACTTATGCCCCACTCACCCACGCACACCAAGAAGACCACATCCTAATCCCTGGCACCTGTGAATATGTTACTTTACATGGCAAAGAAAAATTAAGGTTGCAGATGGAACTAAGGCTAACTTTAAGATGGGGGGAATTAGCCAGGGTCATCCAGCTGGTCCCAATGTAATCACAAGCGTCCTTAAAAGTGGAAGAGGGAGGCTGAAGAAGAATGTTTGACTGACGGTTAAGACTTGGCCATACATTGCTGGCTTTAAAAGTAGACAAGAGCTGCAGGCCAAGGAACGCAGGGAGCCTTTAGAAGCTGGATTCTTCCCTTCTGTCTTCAAAAGGAACCTAGCCAGGTACATTTTGGACTTCAAACTCCAGAACCGTAAGATAAATCTGTATTGTTTGAACTAGCCAGTTTATTGTAATTTATTTTAGAACTTGTACAATATTTGGAACTAATGCAATAGCAGATATATCAAGTTAAAGAATCTTTCTAGATTTCCTTTTGCAGTTAAGATTCTGGAGTGAAGAATGGGCAAAACCAGTTTGGCAGTACTATTTAAAGAATGCTGTCCTTCAGCAAATGACTTCTGTCTGGGTGTGTTGCACTAGTTGAAAGCAACTTAATGGTATCAACATATACATTTTAAAAATTTTTTAACGCAGCTTTACATAAAATTCTTGGAGAAAGCTAGTGAATATAATTGCCAAATGCTCTTCTTTAAATAACTTCAAATGCGTATAGGAATGTTGAATTTTCTGAGTTATTAAAAGTATATCTAATATGGGAAAATACAACTGATGTAAACTTTGAACTATAGTAATACTGTAATGTTCTTTTATCAGTTGTAACGAAGGGATTTTTCTTTTTGGAGCAACGAGAATGTTCTGAAATTGATTGTGGTTATGAATGCACAACTCTGTGATTATCCCAAGAGATAATGATTGTACGGTTTGGATGGATTGTATGGTGTGTGAATAAAACTGTTAAAAAAAAAAAAAAAAAAAAGAAAGCACATCTCCAACTCGATCCATTATATTTGGTGCTTGATAAATGCTTGCTGACCACACAATGACTTGAGCTTCTAATTCCACCTCAGTTGGAAATTGCATTACTTGCCTTCAAATTCCTGTGGGACCTTGGATCAATACTTGGCACCAAAGTGAGACTATTCACTGAGGGATATATGGCTTGCATTATTCTCTCTCTAGCTCTCTAGATTGAGGCAATTCATATGAATCATCATTCTAAAACCCTACCAGAAATGCAATGGAAACTAGTAGCAAAATCTCTACCAGAGAAATTCATGCATCTCAAAAAATCTGTTACAACCGTCTCTGCAGTAGGCAGACTGGGCAAGTAGGTCAGCAGGCTTTCCTACTTTGTTGATGACTCATGGACACTGGGCAGCTCAGGGAGCTTAACTGGCTGCTATCTTTGTAAAACAAAGTCCTTGGGTAAATAAACGAGTACCTTCAGTCTAGCATTCAGCACAGGCTGACATAATACCTTTAGAACCAAAACATGGGAGGTTTTTTTGTTTGTTTTTTATTGTTGTTTTTAAATAAAAAATAGAACTCATAGCTTAGAGAAAAGAGAATCAAAGTACTAGAAAGAAGTACTGTGTGAAGACAGGTGTTCAGACATGACACAGTTGAATGGAATATTCCCTCTCAGGTACAATAAGCCTTTTAGGCCTAATTAGGAATTATCTCACAGCTGGGGTTAGTCATGCCATCAGATCACTGAGAAAACATACACTGGGGAGGAATTCAACAGCAGGGCTATGGAAATCACAGTGAAAATTATCTGGACTCACCCCACCAACCACAGTGTTGAAATCATGAACTTTCAAAATCATAAACCAAATTTTCCCATTAATTTGAATATTTTTAATTACTCACTTTCCCGAAACCTTTGTCTGTGAAGATAGTAAGTACTGACAAGCATAGGAAAAGCTAACCAAGCAGCAAAGGAAAAACAATGATTTAAGAGCATAGCTGTGTCCCAAACACTATCTGCCTCATATCTCTGAGATACTCAGAGACTGGGGACATATATGACTGAAGTCATTATCACCACCACAGCTGTCAAGTCACCACCAGTGTGTGCAAAGCAGTTTGTGAAAGTGGTTAAGAACCCAAACTCCAGAATGCCCTTGTTTCAATCCAGATTTTGCCACATACTGGCTGTGTAACTTAGGCAGGTTACTTAACTTCTCTGTGTCCCAGTTACCCCTTCTGTAAGGTAATAATAGGGTGGTTGTAAGAAAGCAGTGGCTGATCATAGTAGATTTTATCTGTGTATCAGTTGAAATTATTATCTCTAAGAAAAAACTTTAAAGCCGTGTTGCTCCTACGTACTTTGAGGCAAAGATTTGAACCTGATTTCAACCTGTCATTTAGATAAATGTGGAAATTTAAGATGGTAATAGTCTATCTTCTGTTTCAAAATCCAGAGGTTAATTTTTGAGAGGAAAGTTCTCTGTCCTTAACTTGTTGAATACATTAGAAGAACTTTAAAAGGCTGGATTTAGAAACACAGGATGTACCAAGTTAAGAGTAAAATATTCCTTTTCCTACTTACTCATACTCCTGAATGCATGATAAAGGATACATTTGTACTATATATTTCTTCTTCCCTTGTACATAATTCTCTAATATTCTATCTTCTCTCCTTTTTTTTTTTTTTTTTTTTACTGACTGTGTAGGTTTGAAACTTGTGTATTCCCCAAAACCCCAAAACCATGTTCTTTAATCCTCATTCAATATTGTTGGGTGCAATCTTTTTTATTGAGTTGTTTCCATGGAGATATGACCCACCCAACTGTGGGTGGGACTTTTTGATTAGGTGGTTTCCATGGAGATGTCTCTACCCATTCAAGGTAGGGTTGTTTACTGGACTCCTTTAAGGGGGAACCATTTTTGAAAAAGCTTGAGAGCTGACATGGACAGAGACCTTTGGAGATGCAGGAGAAAAATGCTCTGGGAAGTCATTTGTAAGGAGGAAGGAGAAGCCAGGAGAGAAATGTAGCAGATCTCCCCAGGTGTCTTCCCAGCTAACAGAAAAACCCTGAATGTCATTGGCCCTTTCTTGAGTCAAAGTGTCTGTCTCTGGATGTCTTAGTTTATAAATTTTTATGGCCTTAAAACTGCGAATTGTAACTTAATAAATTCCCTTTGTAAAAGCCAACCCATTTCTGGTATATCGCATATTTCTGGTATACTCCAGCCAAATTAACTAATACACTGCCATTGTCACTATACCATCTTAGTTTCTCGTGAGCTCTTGCAGGGACTAATTTAATGGCTGCCTTGCTGATCACCTGCCTTGTGTCCCCGTTGACAATGTATTTCTACAGATGAATCCTTTTGAGTATCGCTTTAATCCCTCTACTACACAGATCAAAAACTTCCCATAGTTCTCTTCCTCCCCCCCCCCCAAATAAACTTCAAGCTCCTTAGGCTGACATTTAAGACTCTGTCCCATCTAGCCTCAGCTTAATATTCCATCCTTATTCCTCCTTACTCCCCTCTCATAGTGGTTCTCAACCAGGGGTGACATTGTCTTCCAGGGTACTCTTGGTAATATGTGTAGATATTTTGGGTTGTCACAAAAGGGGAGGATGCTACTGGTATCTAATACACAGGCCAGGTATGCTGCTTAACATCCTGTAGTGCATAGGACAGTCTTTGCAACAAAGAATTATTCAACCCAAAACATCGATATTGCTGGGGTCAAGAAACCCTGTTCCATCCAACAAAGAATGTAGCTATTTCACACACCTACTTTAATTTCCTGTGTCTGTGCTTTATTTTTCCAACGATGTTCCTTCTGTCTGGTATTGATCTATTCTTCAACATTATGTTGTTATGTATTTCATTCATCAAATATTTATTGAATATCTATATGGCAGGCCCTGAAGATACAAACATGAACAAGACATTCCCTGGGGTAAAGAAGCTCAGAATCTCAAAGTGCCTAACACAATCCCTTCTTATACCTGCATGTCCAAATTGTACCCATTTGATAAGATTTACATAAAATAACAATACTAATAAACAATTATTAGTATACTTACAGTGTGCAAAGCATTGTTCCAAGTATTTTACATGCATAAAGTCATTTAACCTTCACAATAATCCTACCTGATAGGAGCTATTACTAGCCCTCTTTTACAGATGAGAAAACAGGCAAAGAAACTAAAAACTTGCCTATTGTATGGTAAGTGACAGAATTCAGATTTGAACCTAAGCAGTCTGGTTGTTGTCATGACTTACCAATGTCACCAGTGACCCATCATTGCCTAATTCATCCTACCTCCTCTCATCCCTCAGCTGCCTTTAAGGATCTACTTGGGAGACCCTGTCAAAGAGTATAGCTTGTGGCAGCTCCCTGAAGCTGCCCTTGCAAGTAGTATTTCATTGTCACACACTGTGGTGGTTCTTGGAGAACTTCTGGCCTCCAATCTCATCTGCTCTCATTATACCAAAGGCCAGTGCTTTCAAGTATGAAGAGAACCCATCTCCATTCCTCCAAGGTATCAGGAATTCATTTCTTCATGGCTGTACCATTGCCAAGCCTTCTGTCCCCACTGCCTTGTGGCACTGGGTGAGTAGAAAAGCCTGATGGTGAAGCAGACATCCAGGTGGAGAATAAATGCAGTCTCCTTGCCCCTTCTTGATACCCCTAAAGTTTTTAAAAATAAAAATTCAACCAGTACCTTAGGGAAGAAAACCAGTTAGATACACCTTTTCTCTAAAACCACTCCCCCATGCCCCTGCCAAGTAACAATTTTTCTCTCTTTCCCTCAATCTTCTTAAGCCACCAGAAGGTAGTAGGAGTACCAGTGGTGGTAATGCAGGTTCTCCTGAACACTGGCTTTTCAGCATGCCCTGTGTTATGCCTAGATGGTAGGGTTCTTAGAAACCTTTGTTCTCTCCCTGTTAGTTACAGGGTAATTACAGGAAAAAAAATCTCATTCAAGGACTGATATCATGCTGTTAAATTCATTTCTTATCTAACAGTTGTATATTCTTTTAGAGTTATAAAACCCTTTGGGGAAACTAGCATGCATTAAAATTAGGCTCACAACAACTCTATGGGGTGTGTATTATTGTCGCCATCTTACAGAGTAGGAATTGGGAAATATATTTGACTCCCTAAATCATGTTCAGTTTACCAGGGAAAAATTCTTTGACTACCTGTGTTTACATTTTTATCATCCTTACACAGAAACATATAGTGACTATACAAGGAATACATGATCAGTGAACTAATGTACTTGAACCCTAAACTCTTTAGGGATAGACACTTTTTTTTTTTTTTGAGAATGAAAGGTGCTCACTCAGTTCCAGCATCATCACTAAGGTTTATGTGTACACATATGCATATACTCAGATATGCAACTATGCACAACAGAAATAATGTGAAAGCAACTTGTTCCCATACATAGTGGGATAATGTAAATAAAACAAATTAGGCAATTATGAGATCCAGTTCTTTTTATCCCCCACCTCTTTCAAACTGCTTTCCCCCCTACTCTGCTTGGATGCCGAGCATCTCTCATTGTCTGAGATCTCTACCTTCCATTATAGGAAGGAGCTGTATTCATACAGTTATTTTGGTGTGTGATGTTTTACTAGTGAATTCTTCGTTAAAAGCGGTACTAAACAGTCAAATGCATTCTTGTCATTTTTCTTTCAGTAGCGATATCTTAGTTCTCGTCTAGCAGGTATTTGGCAGGTGGGTGTTTGGATTAAGGCCCTATATCTTCTTATGTCTAATCTGTGATACTTCTTCTATACCTACTGCAATGATTTCTAAGTAGATCCAAGACATAAGCAATGATTTTATTATTGGTCTAAATTATTCTTCACTGAAAATTAATGGAGGTGTTATTTCCAAACTATAGCATGTCCAGAAATCTTTATAGATGAAAAAAGCTTATTCTAAATATAAAACCACTTAGATGGTGCATATATCTTGGATGTCTTGAAGGCAATAGATACTATTTGTTTCTAGGACCAAATATTAAACGTTGTAATTTTGAAGACCACTCTCCAAAACTAGAAATTTGGAGTGTTCCTTAGTGATTTTTCGTAGACTACGTGTGTCAAAAACAAAAATAGCGATAGTTTTAAATTTCCTATAGGCTCACAGTTTACGATAAAATATAAATACTACTAGAAAATGGCAAAAATGCAACTATCACTAGAAAATAACAAAAACAAAAATAAAGAAGAAGCTTCCATCCAGATAACTCCTCATACTACAGGCAAAGTATTCCATCTGAGAGCTTTTGGTAAAAAAGGGCAGCATCACTTTTTCTGATCCTATCTGATCAATTTTATTCCCCCAATAAAATTATATGAACACTTGGATCTTAACAATTTCCCCAACAATGAAATTTGATTTATTTAAAAGATATTTCAACAAGTTGAAGGCAAAAGTACCAATGATTTTTGTATTCCATACACATTTGGTACAGAATTTCACTTTAAAATCATAGTTCCTTTTTTCTTATCTTGGTTTTGTTCTTAATAATGGCTTTGAGATATAATCTATGTACCATACAATTCACATGCTTGAAGTGTATAATTCAGTGGCTTTTAGTATATCAGTGTGTGCACAATTACACAATCAATTTTAGAACATCTTTTTCACCCAAAAATGAGAGCCAATACCTATTATTAATCAATCCCCATTCCTCCCGGCCCTGGACAACTACTAGTCAGCTTTCCGTCTCTATAGGTATGCCTATGAATATAAGTTGAATTATATAATATATGTCCTATGGTGACCGGATTCTTTCACTTAGCACAACATTTTTAAGGTTTACACATGTCATCGCATGTATTACTAATTTATTCTTTTAATGCCAAACAATACAGAATTGTATTTCTCTATTTTATATATACGTTCATCACTTGGACACTTGGGCTGTTCATGGCAGCACTATGCATAATAGCCAAAAAGTGTGAACAGGCAATGAACACTTGTGTACAAGTCTTTATATGGACGTGTGTTTCCATTTCACTTGGGTAAATGCCTAGGAGTGGAACTGCTGGTTCTTATGGTAACTCTGTTTAACCTTGAGGAACTGCCAGATGGTTATTCAAAGTGACTTGTCATAGTCGCTGTTCTTGATTTTTCAGTTGTTTTCCTCATATCTGATTCTAGGTGGGTACCCTGAGGCACCAGTAATGAACCTCCCAGGAGAACACAATACCAACACTGTGGATGAGGACAGTACAGGGCTCGGTTTGTGGACTTGGGTGTCCCTAATGCTTGACACAGTATCAGGGATTTCCCTGGTGGTAAAGCTGATTAGTTCCATATTTTTATTCCCATCTAACTTTGCCAATACTTTTTGATTATCTGCTTAATATAAGCTGGGATGTGTCTAGGCATTATATTAACCTATACAGGATTAGAGGTCCTCATTTTCATCCTGGGCTCCCTGTGTTTGGATTGTTTAAATGGTCTATCCAGACAGGTTGAGTTAGGTTATGTGCTTCAGAAAATTTAGGTCCTGGACAAAATAAACTTTCCTTTCTTTGACATACCATTAAACATAAACATAGGTGAAGTTCTTAAATACGGACAATGTCTTTCTTACTCTTTATTCTGAATTCCCTTAATCCCAACCTGATCGACTTCATTCTTCTCTCTAAATACCCAAGCTTACATATATAGCACAACCTTTCAAAAATCTACAAATAACAATTAGCACTCTGGACTAAATGTGACTGTTGTAAGAGCTTACAAACTATGCCCCAGTTTTTCTAAATGAGATCATAAAATAGTTGCTCTTTTGTTTCTGGCTTATTTTGCCTCACCAAATGTCCCATTGGTTCATTCACAACATTGTATGCCTCACAACCTCATTCCTTTATGTAGCAGAACAATATTCAATCATTCGCATATACTATCGTTAGCCATTCTACTTCTCAGTCAGTGTATCCTTTAGCCACCACTATCCTTTGGGCATCATGTATAATGTCCAAAGTCAAACCATCAACATTTTTTATTTTAGATAATTTCGTTCTTTCTAAGAGAAAAATAACTGATAAACACATCCTCATCATATAGAAAATCCAAACCTCCCCTTAACTATCGTCTCTCCCCACATTATTTAGCCCTGGGATTCCTGTGGTATTGTTGATGTTTTACTGTTAAACATAACCCATAGCATGCAATAGCAGTTTTTCCCTTATACCCTGAAATTATCCACTCTTTCTAAAAGATTCATAATTTGTACAATTCATATGAGAATTTATTTATATTTGTAGTGTTAATTGGTGGGACACATGGGCCTATCCAATGCCACTTAATCATGTTCATCTTTAATAAGGCAATTACATATAGACCCATTAATGAACCACCTTCCCTTCTGTCTATTTCCTTACATTTAAGTTCAGCCTCATTAGCCAACCATTTACTCATCTCTAGGTTCTCTATATTCTGTGTTATAAGCCTCTAGCTTTACCTTTACCATGGTCATAAGAGCAGAATCACACAGTATCTATCCTTCTGTGTCTGCCTTATTTCACTCAGCATTATGTCCTCAAAGGTCATCTACCTTGTCATGTGCTTCAGGACATCATTCACCTTACCACTGTGTAATATTCCGTTGTATGTATATTGCACATTTTGTTAACCAACTCACTTGGATTGTTTCTACCTTTTGGTGATTGTGAATAATATTACTGTGCACTTTGGTGTGCAAATATCTGTTTGAGTCACTGCTTTCAGCTCTTCTGGGTTTATATCGAGTAGTGGTATTGCTAGGTCATAGGGCAACTCAATATTTAGTTCTCTGAGGACCACCAGACTCTCTTCCATAGCAGCTGTACGGTTATACATTCCCACCAGCAGTGCATAATGTCCCAATTTCTCCACATCCTCTCCAACATTTTAAGTTTCCTGTTTGTTTGATAGCAGCCATTCTTACAGGTGTGAGGTGGTATCTTATTGTCGTCGTGATTTGCATTTCCCTTATAACTAATGAAAATGCACATCTCTTCGTATACTCTTTAATCATCTGGATTTACTCTTCAGAAAAATGCCTATTCATATCTTTAGCCCATTTTATAATTGGGTTGTTTGTTCTTTTGTTGTTGATTTGCATGGTTTCTTTATGTATACAGGATATCAAACCTTTATCTAATATGTGATTTCCAAATATTTTCTCCCATTGAGTTGGCTGCCTCTTCATCTTTTTGACAGTCTTTTGAGGCACAAAGCATTGATTTTGAGGAGTTCCCATTTATCTATTTTTTTTTCTTTTGTTGTGTGTGCTTTGGGTGTGAAGTTTAGAAAGTTACCTCCTATTACTAGGCCTATTACTAAGATGTTTCCCTACATTTTCTTATAATAATTTTATGGTACTCGTTCTTGTATTTAGGTGTTTGATCCACTTTGAGTTAATTTTTGTATGGCATGTAAGGTAGTGGTCCTCCTGCATTCTTTTGGGTATTGGTATTCAGTTCTCCCATGTCCATTTACTAAAGAGACTATTTTGTCCCAGTTCAGTGGATCTGGGACCTTGTCAAAGATCAGTTGACCACAGATTTGGTGGTCTATTTCTGTGTTCTTGATTTGATTCCATTGGTCAGTCCTTCTATCTTTGTGCCAGTATCATACTGTTTTGACCACTGTGGCTTTATAATAAGATTTGAAGTAAAAAAAAAAAAAAGTATTAATCCTCCCACTTTGTTCTTCTTTTTTAGGATATTTTTAGCTATTTGGGGTCTCTTCACCTCCAGTTGAATTTGGTAATTAGCTTTTCCAAGTCTTCAAAGTGGATTGTAAGAATTATGATTGGTACTGCATTGAATCTGCAGATCAACCTAAGTAAAATTGACATCTTAACTACATTAAACCTTACTGTCCATGAGCAGGGAATATCTTTCCACCTATTTACATCTGCTTTGATCTTTTTTAGCAATGTTATGTAGTTTTCTGTGTACAGGTCCTTTATATCTCTAGTTAAGTTCATTCCTACATACTTGATTCTTTTAATGCTATTTTGAATGGATTTTTTCCCTTTATTGACTCCTTAGGTCATTCATTGTCTATAGAAATATTGATTTTTTTTTTACACATTAATTTTATATTCTGCCATCTTGCTGAACTTGTTTATTAACTCAAGTAACTGTGTTGTAGATTTCCCAGGATTTTATAAGTACAGTATTGTGTCATCTGCAAATAATGAAAGTTTTACTTCTTTTCCAATCTGGATGCCTTTTATTTCTTCTTCCTGTCTGATTGTTCTAACTAGAACTTCTAGTACAATGTTGAATAATAGTGGTGACAGAGGGCATCCTTGTCTCATTCCCAATCTTAGGGGGAAGGCTTTCAGACTCTTACCGTTGAGTACAATGCTGGCTATGGGGTTTTCATATATGCCCTTTATCATATTGAGGAAGTTACCTTTGATTCCTACCTTTTGAAATGTTTTTATCAAAAATGGATGTTGAATTTTGTCTAATGATTTTTCGGCATCAATTGAGATGATCATGTGATTTTTTTTTTCCCTTTCAATTTGTTAGTGTACTTTACTACATTAATTGATTTTCTGGTGTTGAATCACCCTTGCATTCCTGGTATAAATTCACTTTGTCGCAGTGTATAATTCTTTTAGCTTGTTATCAGGTACGATTTGCTAGTATTTTGTTGAGAATTTTTGCATCTATGTTCATTAGGGAGGTCAGCCTGTAGTTTTCCTTTGCTATTGCATCTTTACCCAGTTTTGGTATTTGCATGTTGTTAGCCTCATAAAATGAGTTAGGTGGTGGTCCTTTTTCCTCAATTTTCTGGAATTTTGAGCAGGATTGGTGTTAGTTCTTTTTAGAATATTTGATAAAATTCATCTGTGAAGCCATCTGGGAATCGAACCAGGTCTGGCATGACAGGCGAGAATTCTGTAATGGAATCACCATCACCCAGCCCTTGAAGAAAGATTTTTGATGACTGAGTCTCTTTACTTGTGACTGGTTTGTTGAGATCTGCTATTTCTTCTTGAGTCAGTGTAGCTTGTTCATGTGTTTCTAGGAATTTGTCCATTTCGTCTAAGTTATCTAGTTTGTTGACATATAGTTTGTTCACAGTATTCTCAAGATTTTTTTTATTTCTTCAGGGTCCAGGGTAATGACCCTCCTCTCATTTCTGATTTTGTTTATTTTCACCCTCTCTCTTTTTTTTCTTTGTCATCCTTGCTAGTGGTCCATTGATTTTTATTGATTTTTCTCAAAAAAACAATTTTTAGTTTTATTAATTCGTTTATTCTTTTGTTCTCCCATTCATTTAACTCTGCTTTAATCTTTGTGATTTCTCCTCTATTTGCTTTGGAACTAATTTGCTGTTCTTTCTCTATTTCCTGAGGTAAGCAGTTAAGTCTTCACTGTTTGCACTTTCTCTCTCTCTCTCTTTTTTTTTTTTCTTAATATAGGCATTTAGGAGAATAAATTTTCCTCCCCACACTGCCTTTGCCACCTCCCCCAATTTCTGATATGTTATATTCTCATTTTTATCTGTCTCCAGATAATAACCAATTTCTCTAGTAATTTCTTCTTTGACCCACTGGTTGTTTAAGAGTGTATTATTTAATCTCCAGATATTTGTGTAAGTTCTTGTTCTTTGGTGTTTATTGATTTCCAGCTTCATCCCATTGTAATCAGAGAAAGTGCTTTGAATAATTTCAATATTCTTAAATTTATAAAGACCTGTTTTGTGTCCCAGCATATGATCTATCCTGGAGAGTGTTTCCTAAGTACTAGAAAAGAATGTAAATCCTCATGTTTTGGGGTATAATGACCTATATATGTCTGTTAGAGCTAATTCATTTATCAAATTGTTTCAGTTCTCTATTTCCTTGTTGATCCTCTTTCTAGTTGTTCTTTCTATAGAGGAGAGTGGTATATTGACGTCTCTTACTATTATTATTGAAATGTCTATCACTTCCTTCAGTTTTGCCAGTGTTTGCCTAATGTACTTTGAAGCTCCTTGATTGGGAGCATAAACATTTATGATTGTCAT
This sequence comes from Tamandua tetradactyla, assembly GCF_023851605.1. Taxonomy (NCBI): domain Eukaryota; kingdom Metazoa; phylum Chordata; class Mammalia; order Pilosa; family Myrmecophagidae; genus Tamandua; species Tamandua tetradactyla. The sequence continues at coordinate 153,813,035 of NC_135332.1, forward strand.
TTCTTCTTGGTAAATTGTCCCTTTATTAACATCTAGTGTCCTTCTTTATCTCTTATGACTTTTACATTTAAAGCCTATTTCACCTGATATTAGTGTAGCTACTCCTGCTTTCGTTTGGTTACAGCTTGCATGGAACATCTTTTTCCATCCTGTCACTTTCAATCTGTTTACATCCTTGGGTCTAAGATGAATCTTTTGTAAGCAGCATGTAGCTAGATCATATCTCTTAATCCATTCTATCAATCTGTATCTTTTAATTAGTAAGTTTAGTCTGTTAACATTCAAAGTTATTACCATAAAGGCATTTCCTGAATCCACCATCTTATCCTTTGGGTTTTATTTGTCAGATGTATATATTCTATTCTCTCTTTCTCTTTTTATCCTTTAAGTTATCCTTACATAGAACTCTTCAATTCTGTAGTTTCCTCTAGACTTCCCTCTCCTCTTATTTTTTCAGCTGACAGGATTCCCTTAAAACTTCTCATAGGGCTGGTCTTTTGCTGAAAAACTCCCTCAGCATTTGTTTGTCTGTGAAAATTTTATTCTATCCCTCACTTTTGAAGGACAATTTGGGTACAGAATTCTTGACTGGAAGTATTTCTCTTTCAGGATCTTAAATATATCATACCACTTCCTTCTTGCCTCCATAGTGCCTGTTGAGTAGTCTGAATTCAGTCTTTTGTGGTTTCCCTTGTATATAGATTTTTTCTTGCCACTTTCAGGATTTTTTGCCTCTCTTCAACATTTGACAGACTAACTAGTATGTGACTTGGACTAGCCCTATTTGGATTGATTCTATTTGGGGTTTATCAGTCTTCTTTGATTTGCATATTTATGTCTTTTGTAGGGTTTGGGAAATTTTCTCCCATTATTTCCTCAACTAATATTCCTAACCCTTCCCTCTCTTCTTCTCCTTCTGGTATGCCAATGATTTTATATTTGTCACTTCTTTTTGTCCATCATTTCCATGGGATCCAATTCAAATTTTTCCATCTTTTTTTTGCCATTTGCTCTTTTATGTATTTGAAATCACTTGTCCTGTCCTCTGGTTCACTTATTTTTTATTCTGCCTCTTCAAATCTGCTATAGTGTGTCTCCAGTATATTTTCATTTGGTCTACAGCATATTTAATCTCTGTGATATCTGCTATTTTTCTATTCTTCCAAATTCTTCCTTATGCTCTTCAAATGTCTGCTGGATCTCCTTTATGTCATTACTAAATAAAATCAATGGATTGGCTAGAGTTGTATGAACATCTTTGATTAGTTGTTTCAAAGTTTTAATTTGGTTATTAGGCTGGCTTACATCTGTCTGCATCTTCATCTGCTTTATTTTCTGTTAACTCTGAGGCATGTAATTATCTTGATAGAGTTCCTTTGGAAGTTGATTTCCTTCGGTAATCTAAAGTTCTGTATTTGCTGAGTGGGGGTGTAGCAAGACATAGGACATGGGGCAAAACAAAATGGTGTGGTGACAGGCTGTGGGGCAGGTATAGTCACAGGTATGGGACATTATGCTGGTGCAAAGAAGCATGGGGTATGGGGCATGGGGTAGTGGAGGGGAGATGCAGAGGCTGTGGGGGCAAGGTACAGCTTGGGCAGGCTTTGGAGTGCAAGAGCAGGGTGTGGCATGAGGGACACAGGTGGGCATGGTGGGAGGTATATTGGGGCTGTGCAGATGCATGGGGGGCTGTGCACAGACAGGATGTGAGTGAGCACATGAAGCTTGGGGGTCATGGGTATCAGGGTGTGGGGGTTCAGGGCACAGAGGTTGGGGTACATGGAGGGTGGAGTGCAGGTGCATTCTTGCATCAGGGAGTGGTTCCAGGAGGATTAGGATGACCAGGATGCAAATGCACATGTGTGCAGGGGTCAGACACAGGTCACGGGGGTTGCAGGACAGAGGTCGGTGGAGCAGTACGCAGGTGTGTATGTGTAGGGTGAGAGGGACCCTTGCACGGGTGCACATGTGCACAGGGTAGGGGCTGTGTTGCACAGATGTGCACATGAGCACCTGCTGGGTGTGGGAGTGGAGTGCAGGTGTATGTATACATAGTGCAGAGGTTGTGGGGTCGGGGCATGTATGTGCACATGCTGGGGCAGGCAGGACATGAATATGCACATGCACAGATCTGGGGGGATGAGGCCCAAGTGTGTGCATACGCAGAGCTCGGGGGTGAGGCAGGATTACACGACTGCCTGGGCTGGTATGGGTGAAGCTTGATGAGCAGGCAAGCACTTGCAGAAACCTGGGGGGTGTGGAACGGGGGTGCATGCATGCATGGGTCTGGGTGGGCTTGATGCTGGTGTACACCTAAGCAGAGCTCAGGGAGGGGTGGGCTGGAGTTTTGTGACTGGGTGGGTTGGGGATGGGTGTGGCATGGGTGTGAAGGTGAGTGCCTGCAGAGGGCAGGGAGGGGCTGGGCGTGGGTGTGTGGGCCCAGGGAGGGGCAGGGTGCGAGTGTGCTTGCACACGGAAGGTGTGCAGGAATGGGGATCAGGCCAGGGGTGCTTAGAGTGCAAGGGGCAGGGTTGGGTATATGGGGCACAGTGAGGGAGGTGGGGGGTGGGGTTCAGGTGCATGGGGTCGCAGATATCGGGGTAGGTGCTGTGAACATGGATGTAGTGCATTCAGGAGCACAGGTTGGCTTACTTCCTAGTCCCCACCTCCCTGTCTGTGTACTCCTGAGGGCTCCAGGCCTCCATTTGGCAAGGGCAGTACTTTCTTTTTACAGCTGAAAATATTCCATTGTATAAATACACCACATTTTGTTTATTCTTTCACCTGTTAATAGGTACTTGGGTTGCTTCTATCTCTTGACTACTGTGAATAACGTTGTTATGAACATCAAGGTTGAAATACCTGTCTGTGTTCCTCCTTTCAGTTCCTCGGGGATATACCTAGGAGTGGAAGTGTCAGGTCTTATGGTAATTCTATCTTTATTTTCCAAGGAACCACCAAACTATTTTTCACAGTGGCTGCACCATTTTATATTCCTACCAACAATGTATGAGAGTTCCTATTTCTCTGCATCCTTGCTATCACTTGTTCTTTTCAGATTTTTAAAATAATAGCCATCCTAGTAGGTGTGAAATGGCATCTTGACATTTTAAACTACATATGTTTAATAGCTAGTGATGTTGAACATCTTATCGTGCACTTATTGGTCATTTGAATATGTTCTTTAAAGAAATGAGTATATAAATCCTTGGCTAATTTTTTTAAATAGTTGCTTATCTTTTTTTTGGTAAAGTTGTAAGAGGTTTTATGTATTCTAGATATTGAAATCTTATCATATATATGTTTTCTAAATATTTTCTTCCATTCTATAGGCCCTATTTTCTTTGCACCTGGGAAGGAAAGGAAGTCCATTTTATCGGGTTTCTTTTGTTGCTTATGCTTTCGGTGTAAAATCTAAAAACTTGTAGTTCTTTCATAGCTGTCCTTAATCAGATTAAGTAAGTTCTCTTTCCTAGTTTGCTGATTTTTTAGCAAGGATTGATGTTGGATTTTGTTCAGTGCTTTTTTCCTGCATCTATTAATATGATAAAGTATGTTTTCTTTTAGACTGTTAATGTGGTGAATTTCATTAATGTATTTCAAATATTAAGCCAAACTTTCATTTCTCAGGCAACCTCCATTTGATCATGATATATCATTCTTTCTGTATGCTTTACATCATCTTTTAATTTGCTAAAAGTCAAAGAAATTTTGCACCTGCCTTCTTAAGCATTATTGGAGTCTGTACTTCTCTTTTATTGTAATGTTTTTGTCTGGTTTTAGTATCAGAGTAATGTTGGCCCTAATGAAATAGGTGGGAATAGTCCCTTATCTTCAATTCTCTGGAAGAATTTGTGTAGAATTTGTATTATTTCTTCAAAGATTCGACAGACTTAATCTGTGATGTTATCTGGGGCTTTTGTGTAGGCAGGTTTTGACTAGAAATTCTATCTTTCTTGGATATAGACATTCGGATTATCTATTTATTTCTGAGTGGTGTTTGGTAGTTTGAATGTTTACAATAACTTGTTCATATTTTTCCAAATTGTCCAATTTATTGACTTGAAGTATTCTCATATTATTCTTTTAATATCTATAGAATTTATAGTGATATAACTTCTCCTTACATGTTGGTAATTTTTATCTTCCCTCTTTTTTTTCCTGATGAATTTAACTATAGGTTTAATTTTATTGATCTTTTCAAAGAGCCAGCTTTTGGTTTTGTTGACTTTCTCAATTGTTTTCTGTTTCTACTTCATTGATTTCTGTTCTGATCATTATTTCCTTTTTTTGCCACTTATATTGGGTTCAGTTTTCTCTTTTCTCACTTCTTAAAGTGAAAGTCGAGGTCACTTATTTGAGATTTTTCTTTTTTAATATAACAATTTAGTGCTAAACATCTCCCTTTAAATACTGCCTAATCAGCATCCCACAAATTCTGATAGGTTATTTTCAGTTCCATTCAATTAAAAAACTATAATTACTGCTTGATTTCTTCTTTGATCCATAGATTATTTAGAATTGTTATTTAATTTCCAAATATGTGTAGATTTTCTAGAGATCTTCCTGGAATTGATTTCTAGTTTAATTCCATTTTGGTCAGAAAACATATGTTTTATGATTTGAATCTTTTTTGATTTATTGACATTTGTCTTATAACCCAGAATATAGTCAAACCTTGGAAAATATTACAGTTGTACTTGGATAATGTTTCTATAATGTCACTTATGTCAAGTTGGTTTGACAGTATTCAAAGCCTCAATATCCTTGATGATTTTCTATTTGCTTTCTATTAACATTGAAAAATGAATATTGAGATCTCTAGTTGTAATTGTTTTTTCTATTTCTCCTTGCAGTTCTATCAGTTTTTGCTTAAGACAATTGTGTCCTCTTGAATAACTGAACATTGTATTTGTAATGGATTTCTTTATCCCTATAAATATCCTTTGCTCTGAAATCAGCTTTGTGTGATATTAATAAGTCACTATAGCTTTATTTTGAAGTGTTAGCATTTTTTTTTTTTTACTTATAATAGCATTTCATTTGGAGTAGTTTTAGGTTTACAGTAAAACTGCAGTGATAATGGGAGGAGCTCCAGTATACCACTCATTTCATTTTGCTTTTGTTGACATTTTATATTACTGTGGTACATTTGTTCAAACCAAGGTGTCAAACGTTGGTTCACTGCTATTAACTAGGCTCTAGAGTGTTTGGAATTTAGTCTTTCCCTGTCCTTTCTCTGTTCCAGGACACATACTCAGAATATATTGCATTTAGTAGCTATGTCTCCTTAGGTTCCTCTGGGCTAATATTTTCTCAGACTTTGTTTTTGATGACCAAGACAGTTTTAAGGAGTGCTGGTCAGGTATTTTGCAGAATGCTCCTCAATTTGGGTTTGTCTGATATGATTTTTTTCTTTTAAACCTTTAAAACAATACTTTTTTTTCTTGAAATAAAAACATACTCACTTTTTAATATTTTTATTGAGAAATCTTCTCACATACAGCCCGTATATAGCATACAATCAGTGACTCACAATATCATCATATAGTTGTGTATTTAACGTCATGATCATTAGGTCATTTGCATTACTCCAGAAATAGAAAGAAAAAGAAAAAACTCACACCCCATACTCCTTGCCCCTCCCTTTTGTTTACCATGTTTCAATCTACTCAATTTTTTACCCTTTATCTCCCTATTATTTATTTATTTGTATCCTTATGTTTTTATTCATCTGTCCATACCCTGAATAAAAGAAGCACCAGTCATAAGGTTTTCACAGATACAAAGTAACGTTATAAAAGCTAGATCATTATACAATCATCAGGAATCAAACCTACTGGAACTAGTGTACCATTTTCAGGCACTTCCCTCCAGCCACTTCCATACACCATAAACTAAGAAGGTATATTTATGCATAAGAATAACCTCCAGGATAGTTTCTCAACTCTATTTGAAATCTCCAAAACACTAAAACCTTATATTATCTCATTTCTCTCTTCCCCCTTTTAGTCAAGAAAACTTTCTTATCCTATAATGCCAGCTTTCAGCTCCTCCTGGCAGTTCTGTCCCACATTGCCAGGAAGATTAACATCCCTTGGAGTCATATCCCACATAGGGTACAGGGCAGTGAGTTTACATGCCAAGTTGGCTTAGAGAGGGAGGCCACATCTAATCAACAAATTAGGTTTTCTGGGGGTGACTTTTAGGTATAATTATAAGTAAGCTTAGCTTTTTCTTTGCAGAAATAAATTTCACAAAGCTGAAAATCAATATCAAGGACTCAGCCTATTGAATTGATTGTCCCCACTGTTTGCAAGAATATCATGATTTCCCCAGATGAAGAAGTTTAATATTTTCTCCTTTCTCTCAAGTCCCCCAAGGGTACTTTGCAGATACTTTTTATTCACTGCCCAAATTACTCTGGGATGACTTCCAGGAAGATGGCCAAATAGAGTAGCTCGAGATTAGCCCTGCTCCACAGAAAGGTTAGAGAAGGGACAGGAGGGAGATTTGACATGTGGCGACCTGGGAGAGCCTTCTGTACCACGTGGGGCAGCCCTGGTTACAGAGGCTGAGGAACTGAGAGGCAGAAAGCTGGAGCCTGGCGCAGAGCCTGCAGGAGTGCATGGATGGGAGCTGGGAACTAGGAAGTAAGCCAGGCTGCATTCCTTGGGCACACTACCCTCACCAGTGCAGCCCTGTGACTGGCAACTCACCCCACAGCCCACGTACCTGAACCCCATCACCCACTCCCTTTCCCCATGCTCCAGGCACCCCCACCCCACCCACCCCAGTGCACATACCTGTCCCACATCCCCACCCCAATTGTAGCCTAACCTGACTCTTCTGCACCCCTCCTGAGCACTACCTTCTCCTCCCTGTTCCCTGCAGGCTGTTGCCAGCACATAAGGTTGTGGGCACTAACCTCCATACCAAGGCTACCCCTGCCCCTATCCCATAGTGTCACACAGCCTCACCCCACCCCACCCCAAGGTCTGCACATCACTTTCGGCACTCCTAGATCCACGCGTGTGCACAAGCCTCCCAATCATGTCATTCATTCTGAGAATCTCAGTTTACAGCAGTCCTAGAACCATGTATGCACATGGCCCTCAGACATACTTCCCAGCTCTGAGAAAGTGCTAACCTGCACAGCCAGGTCACATCTGCCCACAATTCATGAAGGCATAATGGCGACCTGCTACCACAGCTCGACACGTGCTCACAAAGGGCCCCATGCCTTAGACCAGTTCAAACCAGGGTTACACCCCCAGACCGGTGCACCACACAGTTATAGCCTCCCTGGCCACTGGGCAACCATGTTCACAAGCATCAGCATTATATCCCCAAACTGTACCTTTACCTGCCCTGAAACGAATCACTGCACTCAGTACCCCACCCCATGCCCTGCCCCCTGCTATACAACCATCCCACAGACACAAAGCCTTAGACTACTGAAAGAAATCAACTCCCAAAATAAATCAAGATATTTACATGCCACGAAGACAGCAGAAGATCACTAAGCATACTGCAATGCAGACAGATATAGCCCTGCCTAATGGCCAAAATAAAACACCAGAGGAGACACAGACACAGGAACAAATTATCAAAGATGTTCACACAACTCTACTTAATAAAATAAGTGGGATAGCAAATGACATAAAGGAGATAAAGAAGATAGTAGAAGAGCATAAAGAGGAATTTGAAAGAAAAAACAGAAAAATAGCAGATATCACAGAGATTAGGGACTCTGTTGACCAGATAAAAAAACTTACTAGAGGCACACAAGTCTTTATAAATTTAAAACCACTGAAAGTGTTCAAAGCACTTTCTCTTATCACAGTGGGATGAAACTGGATCTCAAGAACCACCAAAGAATGAGAACATTCAAAAATATATGGAGATTAAATAACATACTCTTAAACAATTAGTGGGTCAAAGAAGAAATAGCTAGAGAAATCAGTAGCTATCTGGAGATGAATGAAAATGAGAATACAACTTATCAGAACTTATGGGTGTGGGAAAGGCTGTGCTGAGAGGAAAGCATATTGCCCTAAATGCCTATTAAAAAAACAAGGCAAAAATCAAGGACTTAATGGCACCTCTGGAGGAACTTGAGAAAGAACAGCAAACTAACCCCAAAGCAAATAGAAGAAGAAAAATAACAAAGATTAAAACAGAGTTAAATGAATGGGAGAACAAAAGAGCAATAAAAAGAATCAACAAAACCAAAAGTTGATTCTTTGAGAAAATCAATAAAATTGATGGGCCACTAGCAAGACTGACCAAAAAAAGAGAGAGAGAGAGAGAGCAAGAGAGGATGCAAATAAACTAAATCAGAAGTGAGAAGGGGTGCATTACCACAGACTCTGAAGAAATAAAAAATCGTAAGAGGACACTATAAACAACCATATGCCAACAAACTAGATAATTTAAATGAAATGTACAAATTCCTGGAGACACACAAACAAGCCACACTGACTCAGGAAGAAATAGAAGATCTCAACAAAACCAATTACAAGTAAAGAGATTCAATCAGTCATCAAAAATCTTCCTACAAAGAAAAGCCTAGCAGAGGAATTTTATCAACCATCCCCCCAAAACTAACACCAATCCTGCTCAAACTTTTACAAAAATTTGAGGAAAAAGGAACTATATGTAACTCATTTTATGAAGCTAATATTTTAAAACCAAATTACTCTGGGATATATCAGAGCATCACATTAACCTGTAATAAACTAACAAGATCTCATGCCCTGTTAAAGATTCCATGTACTTATTGAAAGGTTTAGGAGGCAAAAGGGTGAGAAAGAAGGACGATAGCCCGGGAAATTTAAAGCGGGCTGGTTTATTTCTGTGCTCCCGGGCTGAGTTCACCGAACCCAAGATGGAGGGAGGCGAGTCAGCACCTGGGTGATGGCGTGGGCAGTTTTTAAGCAAGGGGGTCAGATGACGTCCAGAAGGGGCGGTTCTCTGGAAGTCACGTGTCCGGAAGGGGCGGTTCTCTGGAAGTCAGGTGGTTGGAAGGGGCGGTTCTCCGGAAGTCATTTTGGGAGGAGCGATACAGCCTCCACAGCTCCAGTTGCAGTGCCCTTTCCTGTTCCCCCGACCTAACACTTATGGTGTTTAACTAAACTATCTATACAAATTAAATCAGGTAATGCACTACCTGAAATATAAATTTTGCACCAAATAAATGTCTCTCCCTTTGGTCTTACACCAAAACTGAAATTTTAAAATATGGACCATATCATTCTTTACCTTGTATTCTTATTTACCTTAGTCCTAGCCAAATCAGCTTCATGCATATCTCTAGCCAAAGTTTGAACATTTTAAAACTTTTTAAACAGTTCCTGTATGGGGTAATGCTGATTTCAATATTCAGAGTACTAACTCTGAGTCTCGGGTTACACATAAATACCCAAAATTTTTGCGAATAACCAGGTTATATACAAACAGCTCAGCATCTCAGAATTTAGAAATAAGTTGCAACTCCTGAATATATGCACCTGCTGTAAGAGCTCACAATCTAGGACCCTTTACAATAGACCCCAACTTGATAACCCTGCTCTTGACTTCAGTTCAACAAATTTGTACATTAGTTAGTCAATATGAATGAGCCATGCCATTTGTCTTTTTGTTTCTGCCATTTCATTCAACATATAGTCCCTAAGGTTTATTCACCTAGTTGCATGCCTCACAACTTCCTTTCTTTTGGCAGCTGCTCAGTAGTCCCATGTAAGTATACACCACGGTTCCTTCTTCCTTCCCTCAGTCATTGTGCCCTTAGGCCACCTCCATCCATTACGAATCATGACCACTGCTGCCACAAACAACAGTGTGCAAATGTCCGTTCATGTCTCCCCACTCAGTTCCTCCAGGTATATACCTTGTAATGCGGTTGCAGCATCATATGGCAACCCCACATCTAGCCTCCTGAGAAATTACTACACTGCCCTCCAGAGGGGCTGCACCCCTTAGCTCCCCTACCAGCAGTGAATAAGTACATGTCTCTCTGAATTTTCTTTAGTACTTGTTTCTCTGTTCATTTTTAAACAGTTTTATTTGTACATCATACAGTCCAGCCTAAGCAAATAGACATGACTTCACCACTGTAATCTATATCAAGACAATTCCTTTTCTTCCGTGAAGAATCCATACCCTACCCCATATCCCTTCTTGTTGACATTTAGTTTTGTCATAATGCTTTTGTTACATTCAGTGGAAGCTTATTATAATGTTACTGTTGACTAGAGATGCTATCTTGCATTGATTGTGCCTTTTTCCTGCATACCACCCTATTTTCAGCACCTTGCAATGCTGACATTCATTTATTTTCCCTCATGCAAAATGTTTTTATATTTGTACATTTAATCACCATCATTGTCCATTCTAGATATTTCTAAGTTATACCATCTCAGTCTTTATCATCTCTCTTTCCTTCTAGTTTCGTACATGCCCCCAGCCCTTCTCCCTCAACCATACTCACATTCAGCTTCATTCAGTGTTGTTATATTACTGTGCTACCGTCAGGTACTATTGTGCTATCCATTTCTGAATTCTTACAATCAGTCCTGTTTCACATTGTGTACTCCTTCAGCACCAAATACCCAACCTCAACCCTCTTTCATTCTCCTGATAACCTATGTTTTTAACTTTAACTCTCAAACTTCACTCATCAATATTAGTTCATCTTAGTGAGATTATAAATATTTGCTCTTTTTCTCTGGTTAATTTCGCTCAGCATAGTGTCCTTAGGGTTCATCCATATTGTTACATGCTTCAAGACTTTATTCTGTCTTACAGCTGTATAATATTCTATCACATGTATATAACACAGCTTATTTAGCCACTCATTGATGGACATTTGGGTTGTTTCCATCTTTTGCAATCATAAGTAATGCTGCTATAAACATTGGTGTGCAAATGTCCATTGTGGCTTTGCCCTCAGTTTTTCTGACTATATAGCTGATAATTGGATTGCAGGATCATAAGACAATTCTATACTTAGTCTCCTGAAGAACTGCCAAACTCCCTTCCAGAGAAATTGTACCCTTTTTATATTTTCACCAACAGTGGGTAAGTGTGCCTCTTTCTCTACATCCTCTCCAACACTTGCCATTTTCTATTTTTTTTTATAATGGCCATTCTAGTGGGTATCAAATGATATCTCACTGTGGTTTTGATTGGCATTTCCTTAATAGTCAGTGAAGTTGAGCATCTTTTCATGTGTCTTTGAGCCATTTGTATTTCCTCCTCTGAGAAGTGTTTTCATGTCTTTTTCCCATTTTTAATTGGGTTGCTTCTTTTTGCTGAGTTAAAGAATCTCTTTACATTCTGGATATCAAGCCCTTATCTGGTATGTGGTTTCCAAATATTGTCTCCCGTTGTGTAGGCTGCTTTTTTACTTTCTTGACAAAGTTTTTTGATGCACAAAAGTGTTTAATTTTGAGGAGTTTCATCTATTTTTTTCTTCAGTGCTCGTGCTTATGGTGTAAGGTCTAGGAAACTGCCTCCTATTACAAGCTTTATAAGATATTTCTATAAATTTTCTTCTAACATTTTTATGATCTTAGCTCTAATATTTAGGTCTTTGATCCAGTTTGAGTTAGAGTGTGAGACAGTGGATCCTCTTCATTCTTTTGTATGTGGATATCCAGTTCTCCAAGCATCATTTATTTAAGAGGCTGCTCTGTATCAGGTGGGTTGGCTTGACTGCCTTATCAAAGATCAATTTGCTCATAGATGAGAGGGTCTGTATCTGAACACTCAATTTGATTCCATTGGTCGGTATATCTATCCTTATGCCAGTACCATGCTCTTTTGACCACTGTAGAGTCATAATATGCTCTAAAGTCAGGTAGTGTGAGACCTCCCACTTCATTTTTCTCTCTCAAGGTGTTTTTAGCTATTTGGGGCATGCCACCCTTCCAAATAAATTTGGTTATTATTGGTTTTTCTACTTCTGCAAAGTAAGTTGTTTGGATTTTAATTGGTATTGCATTGAATCTATAAATCAATTTGGGTGGAACTGATATCTTAACTATATTTAGTTTTCCAATCCATAAACATGGCATGCCCTTCCATTTATTTAGATCTTCCAATATTGATTTTAGTAACTTCTTGTGGTTTTCTATATATAGGTTTTTTGTATCCTTAAATTTATTCCTTAATATTTTACTCTTTTGGTAGCTACTGTAAATGGATTTTTTTTCTTGATTTCCTCCTTATATTGATCACTAGTTGTTCAAGTTTGCTAGCTGCTGGAATGCAATATACCAGAAACAGAATGGCTTTTTAAAAAGGGAAATTTAATAAGTTGCTAGTTTGCAGTTCTAAGGCCAAGAAAAGATCCCAGTGGAAACAAGTCTATAGAAATATCCTCATTGCAACAGACAAGCCAGCACTTGCCCAACCAGGCAAAAAGGTACCACCGCTTGGCCAAGTTGACACATGAGCCTGACCATGACAGTCCACACCCCTTGTCAACTTGGCAGCTATATATATCACCTTAAACCATACCTAATTTCTAAATTAAAAACAATAAAACACACATTTTTTCTTTCACCTAACAATACTCAACTGTTCTGCATATAACTGGAAACACATTTGTATTCCCTTAATAGCTAGTGATGTTGAGCATCTTTTCATGTGCTTTTCAGCCATTTGTATATTCTCTTTGGAGACGTGTCTATGCATGTCTTTTGCCCATTTTTAAACGAATTGCTTGTCTCTTTATTGCCAAGTTGTAGGATTTGTTTATATATTCTGGATATTAAATCTTTAAGAAATATGTGGTTTCCAAATATTTTCTCCCATTGAGTAGGATGCTTTTCCTTTTCACTTTTATTGACAAAATTGTTTGCAGAAAGGTTTTTAATTTGGTGGTAGTTCCATTCATCTTTTTTCTTTTGTTGCTTATGCTTTGGGTATAAAGTCTAAGAAACCATTGCTTAATACAAGATCCTGAAAATACTTCCGTATGTTTTCTTCCAGGAGATATATAGTCCTGGCTTTTATATTTAGGTTTTTGATCCATTTTTAGTTCATTTTTGTTTACGGTGTGTGGTAGGGGTCCTCTTTCATATGGTTATCCACTTCTCCCAGCACCATTTATTGAAGGGACTATTCATTCCCAATTAAGTAGATATGGAAGCCTTGTCAAAAATCAATTGGCCATGAGATGAGCCTCTTTCTGAACTCTCAATTTAATTTCATTGGCCTATACATGTATCCTTTTGACAGTACGGTGCTGTTGTGATCACTGTAGCTTTGTAATATGCTGTGAAGTCAGGAAACATGGTCCCCCAATTTCATTCTCCTTTTTCAAGATGTTTTTGGCTATTCAGGGTCCCTTACCCTTCCAAATAAATTTGATAATTGGTTTTTCCATTTCTTCAAAGTAGGCTGTTGGAAATGTATTTTTTTTTTCCTATTTAAACAGTTGTGTGGTTTGAAACTGTTATGTACCCCAGAGAAGCCATGCTCTTTTAATCCAATTTTGTGGGGGCAGATCTATTTTTGGGTGGGAATTTTTTTTTTTCTTTTTTAGGCTCTGGACAAAATAAACCTTTCTTCAAATGGTTTCAAAGAGTAAATGAGGTTCTAAAATATATACAATGTCTTCTTTACCCCTGTGGTCTGAATTACCTTAATCCTGAGCTGATCGCCTTCATTCTTATCTCTGAATACAAGGTTATACATATATAAAATGGCCTCTAAAAAATCCAGAAATAATAATTAACATTCCAGATGAAATATGACTGCTACAAGAGCTTACAATCTAGAGCCCTGTTTTCTTATAAGCATTTTCTAAATGAGACCATACAGTAATTGTTTCTGGCTTACTTTGCCTCACCAAATGTCCTACAGGTTCATTTACAATGTCGCATGCCTCACAACTTTGTTCCTTTTTGTCGCAGCACAATATTTAATCATATGTATACACCATCATTTGCCAATCTACTTCTCAGCAGTGCCTCCTTCAGCCACCTTTACCATAGTCATAAAAGTAGAGTTATACAGTATCTATCCTTTTGTGTTAGATGGGACATCTTGATTAGGCTGTTTCCATGGAGATGTGACCCCAACCATTAAGGTGGGTCTTAATCAACTTACTGGATCCTTTAAGAGGGAAACATTTTGGAGAAAGTTCAGATGCAGACATTTGGAGATGCAGAGAGAAATGCCCCAGGAGATGCTAAACTAAGAAATGAAATTGAGTTTGCCTTGGGAAGCTAAGAAAGATCTACAGATGCTGAGAGAGAGAGAAAGAGCCACTGGAATCAGAAGTTGAAAGCAACAAAGCAAGAGCAAGGATCAGCAGATGCCAGCCATATGCCTTCCCAGCTGACAGGGGTGTTCCAGATGCCAGGTGCCTTTCCCCCCCAAAAGGTATCCTCTTGTTGGTTTCTTAATTTGGACATTTTCATGGCCTTAGAATTGTAACTTATAACTTATAAATCCCCTTTATAAAAGCCGATCCATTTCTGGTATATTGCATTCTGGCAACATTAGCAATCTGAAACAGCAGTTTTATTCACATAGCATAGATATATAATTATATATATATAATATAGTATAATAAGTAACTATAATCCTATAGTTAATGGTTCTTGGTATAATCACAGTTATGCATTCACTACATAGTCAATACGAGACCCATCCCATTTCTTCTGAAAATAAAAAAAAACCATACCCTTTATATCCCTCTATTATTGACATTTAGCTTTGTTATAGTGCCTTTGTTACAATTATTGAAAGAATATTAGAGTATTATGTCAATTATATACCTTAGTTTTCATTAATTATATATTTTCCCATAGACCACCCTCTTATTCACACCTTGCAATGGTGATGTACATTTGTTCTAGTTCATGTAAGAACTTTCTTATATTTGTACAATTAACCACCACCATCTTCCACCCTAGGTTTTGCTAATTATACACTTCCAGTTTTTTCTGATAGCTTTCCTTCTGGTGACATACCCAATCTTGGCCTTCCTATTTCAATCACATTCACACTCAGCTCTGTTACTTACACTTGCAGGATTGTGCTACCATCACACAGTATTGAGATATCTATTTCTGAACCTTTACAATCAACTTTGTTAGACATTCTGTACTCCTTAAGCATCAATTGCCCAATCTCTACCTCCTTTCTATCTCCTGATAACCTGTGGTGTTGAGTTTAATTCTGAGTTTGCTCATTATTGTTAGTTCATATTAGTGAAACCATACTGTATTTGTCCTTTTGCTTCTGGTTAATTTTGCTCAGCATAATGTCTTCAAGGTTCATCCACATTGTTGCATGCATAACGGCCTCACTCATTCTTGCAGCTGCATAATATTTTCTTATATGTATACGCCACAGTCTGTTTATTCACATATCACCTGAAGACCATGTGGACTGTTCCCATCTACTGGCAATCATGAATAATGGCACTATAAATATCAGTAGGAAAACGCCTATTCATGTCCCTGCTTTAAGTTCTTCTAAATGTATAACTATGTTAGTTTGATAGCTGCCAGAATGCGATATATCAGAACTGGAATGGCTTTTATAAAGGGAAATTTAATAAGTCACAAATTTACATTTTTAAGGAAGTGGCAGTGCCCAAATTAAGCCATCAACAAGAGGTTACCTCCACTCAAGAAAGGGTGGTGGGTCAGAAACCCCTCTGTCAACTGGGAAGTCACGTGGCTGGCATCTGCTAGTCTCTTGCTCCTGGCTTCCATTGCTTTCAGTCTCCATCCATGTTGGGTGGTTCTCACTTTGCTTCTCCAGGGCTGGCTCTCATCTCTTGGATTTTCTTGGTTCTCTCCAGGTTCTGGCTTGTTTAACATCTCATGGCAGTATCTGCTGGGCTGCAAGCATCTCCAAATATCCATGTCTCTATTCTCCATGTATCACATCTGTGCCAGCTCTGCTGTAAAGTTTCTGTCAGCGCTGAAGCTTCTGTGTTTTCTGTCATTTCTGTCTCTCTCCAAAATGTTTCATCTTTTAAAGGATTCCAGTAAACTAACCAAGACCCACCTGGAATGGGTAGAGTCTCCATTTACTTAATGTTAATGCCCACAATTGAGTGTGTCACATCTCCATGGAGGTAATCTAATCAAAAGAGTCCAACCTACATTATTAAGTCAAGATGAAAAGAAATGGCTACCTCCACAAGATTGAATCAGAAGTAAAACATTGCTTTTTGGGGTACATAATAAATTCAAACCAGGACAATCCCTATCAGGATTGCCAGATCATATGGCAATTCTATACTTAGTCTCCTGAGGAACCACTAAACTGCCTTAAAGAGCAGCTGCACCATTTCCACTCCCACCAACGGTGAATAAGTATACCTCTTTCTGCACATCTTCTCCAGTACTTGTACCTGGGTTTTTTGTTTTGTTTTGTTTTTTTTAATAATATCCAATCTAGTAAGTATAAAATGGTATCTCGTTGTGGTTTTATTTGCATTTCCCTCATGGCTAGTGAAGTTGAACATCTTTAAATGCTTTTTTCACCACTTATATTTCCTCTTTGGAAAAGTGTCCATGTCGCTTGCCTATTTTTTTAATTGGCTTGCTTGTCTTTTTGTTGTTGAGTTGTAGGATTTCTTTATATATTCTGGATATTAAACCCTTATCTGATACATGGTTTCCAAATATTGTCTCCAATTACATAAGCTGCCTTTATACTTTTTTTTGACAAAGTTCTTTGCACAGAAGCACTCAATTTTGAGGAGATTCTATTTATCAATTTCTTACTTGCATTGCTTGGGCTTTGAGTATAAGGCCAGGAAATCACCTCCTACTATAGATCTTTAAGCTATTTCCTTAAATTTTCTTCTAAGTGTTTTATAGTCTTAGCTCTAATGTTTAGATTTTTTATCCATTTTGAGTTAATTTTTAAATAAGGTATGAGATAGTATTCCTTTTTCATTCTTTGGGATATGGGTACCCATTTCTCCTAGCACCATTTGTTGAAGAGGCTATTCGGTCACTGTTGAGTGGACTCAACCATCTTGTCAAAAATAGTTGGCAGGAGATGTTGCCACCACCACCATTGATTCCTAAGCCAGGGTAGCTGCTGCCACTGACACTGCAGCCATCTTTGTCCAAGGAGCAGACTTGGGAAGGAAGCCGCCACAGCTCTCTGAGCTTCTCCTGTCAGAGCCTTTGCCTCCAGCAGTCCTCCACGGAGTGACCATGTTTAAAAGCGAGCTGGCACAGAAAGCAAAACTTGCCGAGCAGGCTGAGCACGATGATGACATGGCTGCAGTCATACAGGATGTCATGGAGCAGGGGCATGAACTCTCCAATGAAGAGAGAAACCTCTGTCACCTACAAGAACGTGGTAGGTGCCAGCACTCTTCCTGGCATGTCATCTCCAGCAATGAACAGAAAACTGGGAGGAATGAGAAGCAGCAGCAGATGGGCAGAGTTCTGTGAGAAGATAAAGATGGAACTACAGGACATCTGCAATGATGTTCTGGAGCTGTTGAACAAATATCTCATTCCCAATGCTACACAACCACAAAGTGAGGTGTTCTACTGGAAAATGAAAGATTATCTTAGATATTTTTCTGAGGTGGCATCTGGAGGCAGTTAACAAGCCACTGTGTCCAACCCCGAGTAGGCTTACCAGGAAGCATTAGAAATTAGTAAGAAAGACATGCAGCCTGCACACCCAGTTCAACTTAGCCTGGCACTTAATCTCTCAGTCTTTTACTATGAGATTCTAAATTCTCCTCAAAAAGCCTGCAGCTTGGCAAAAACGGCATTTGATGAGGCGATGCTGAATCAGATACACTGAATGAAATATCTTATAAAGATAGCATCCTGATCATGCAATCACTTAGAGATAATCTGTCTCAGTGGATATCAGAAAACCAGGGAAATGAAGGAGATACTGAGGAGGGAGGGAACTAATGTCTCTTGTGCTTCATGATCTATTCAGTGTTGCTCTGTATCCTCCACGTACATCCCTTTGTGCGACTTAAAAAAAAAATAGTAAGAATCGTAGGTCCAAAAGGGGGAAGAGGGAACTGAGACAAAGTGGCAACGGCTGAGAGATTCCAAACAGAGTTGAGAGGTTATCCTGGAGGTTACTCTTATGCATCAAGTAGATATCATCTTGTTATTCAAGATATTATGGAGAGGCTGGAGGGAACTGCCTGAAAATGTAGAGCTGTGTTCCAGTAGCCATATTTCTTGAGGATGATTGAATGATACAGCTGTCACAATGTGACTGTGTGATTGTGAAAACCTTGTTTCTGATGCTCCTTTTATCTACCTTGTCAACAAAGGAGTAGAACATATGGAATAAAAATAAATAATAGGGGGAACAAATGCTAAAATAAATTTAGTTTAAATGCTAGTGATCAATGACAGCGAAGGATAAGGGGTATGGTAAGTGTAACTTTTTTTTCTGTTATTGTTTTATTTCTTTTTCTGTTATCTTTTTTTTTCTAAATCGATGCAAATGTTCTAAGAAATGATGGATATGCAACTAAGTGATGATATTGTGAATTACTGATTATGTATGTTTTTTTTTAATTAATAAATTAAAAAAAAATCATAGGTCCACTTTCAATTTTTCACAGACTCAGCCTAGCAAAAATGGTCCATGGGATAAACAGCTGGTGTTTGTTATCTAAAATTTGGATTGGTCATACAAATGCCATGGCATTCTGAAAGCTTTGATTTTGATTAACATTGATAGGATTAACCTGTGTTTAACTTGTTAAAAATCTGAACTGTGATTATGGGGTTTTGCAATTTAGCAGAACTCTTATGGTAGAAAAAATAGACCTGAATTATGTGTAACTTTTTGTAAAGCTTGATATCAAAATAGTCACTGAAATACTATTCTGTTGTGAAGTTGTACAGGTAGTTAAAGAGATGCTATTATGACCCTGCGACTTGGAGTAAGATACCTATCATGTGGCATTCAGGTTAGACAGGAATTCACAGTAGTTCTGCCTGATGGTCAGGGGTTGTAGGCACTTGGCCAGTTTGGGCTGTTCCACTCAAAAACTCATGACTGCAGATGTTCACAATGTCTTCCTCGGAGGAAACCTGAAGCCTGAAATTGATGTTCTTTGTGGCACACTACTGGTTTACTGAAAAGAGCCACAGCTCATAAAAACACATAACTAAACCCTCTTTTCTACACCCACCTGTTACCAATTTGCAGCTTGTGCTTCAGTAGTGGAATCTGTTTCCCTTGTAACCACCAAGCTAAAGAAAAAGAAAGCCATGTGTCTTAAAAAAAGAATATTCTGCAAAGAGTAGATTGACTTTCATGTGAGGAATTCTCAAATTTTTTGTTCTCTTCCTAGCTTTGGGCTTTGAAATTTTGAAATCTCAACATTCTTTCCCACTGTCCTTTGAGTATTGGCTTTGGTTTTCTCTTCCCTCTTTAGATTTCTGTCCTCCTGCCTCCTTTTTCTTTTGGAATTCTATCTTTGCCTTTTGTTCATTGTTTCCTGGGACCTGGGGGGTGAGAGAAGTGGGTGAGCACCTGGTGAGTGCGCAGGCCTTGCTGTAAAAAGCAGTAAAGAGCTGCCAGCACCATAGCTCTATCTACCTCCAGTTCTCAGCACATTTGTTGTTTTTCAATCATACCAAGAGCTGAATAAAAAAAAGTAATTCTAACTATCCACAATTTCTCCTTTTGATAAAATCAGCCTTGATAATGTCCGTTAGCATCTGTCACCAGATCTCCCAAGTGTATTCTTCCAGCTAAGTTCTCAGACACATTTAAACAAGACCCTATAATGGAGGGATATTTCATGAACACGGCAGTGAAAAAAGGCAGGAGTGGCCAGGCCTGTGAGTCTCACCTTTTTTTTCAGGAGGCCTAAATAAGTGGAAGGACATTCTTGTTTCATGGATTGGAAGACTAAATACAGTTAAGTAGTCATTCTACCCAAAATGATTTACAGATTCAATGCAATATCAATCAAAAATCCCAACAGCTTATTTTGCAGAAATAGAAAAACCAGTATTTTTGGTTTTAGAGTCCATCTGTTTGTTCATCTGCTGAAATAAGAAAATTTTATGCACTGATTTAAAACAAACCAAGAAAAGAAAAAAAACAATTTAAAATATCCCTCCTTTCTGGTAGAACGAAACCATGCAGTTAATACTTGGTGCTTGATAAACACAGACAGAGCCTGTCTATATATCTGGTAGCTCTTTCGTCCTTTGTTTTTCATCACCAGTATTCTGCCTAATGTTTGCTTTTGTGATGGTTATATTGCATAGCAAGCACTTGTGGTTGTGAAAACAGTATGGCAAAAAAAGAAAAATCCCTGTTATTGATGTACCTTGATTTGTATATGTGTTTTAAACAGTTCTAGTTTCACCTTACATGGAATAATCAGGAAAAGTGTAAAAATGCAAAAGTGAAATAAAAAATTTTATCAGTGAAAAAAAAATCAATTGCCCATAGTTGACAGTGTCTATTTCTGAACACTCAGTTCAATTCCATTGGATGATATATCTATTCTTATGCCAATACCATACTCTTTTGACCATTGTAGCTTTGTAATATGCTTTAAATTCAGGAAAGTGAGACCTCCAACTTCACTTTCCTTTTTTAAAGATGTTTTTAGCTATTTGAGGCACCTTGGCTTTTGGAATAAGTTTTTGTAAATACTCATCTTTGCACATGTTGAGTGTTTCTCTAGTATTGCTGGGATTATGTGGAATGCAATTTTTATTATTTTAATACATAATGCCAAGTTGTTTTTCAGTAACTTCATATACTCTCATCTTCTCAAGTGGAAATGAGGGAGCATTTCCATTTCCCATACCCTAGCCAATGTTTAATATTATAAAACTTCGTTTTTTGTTTTCCCCATTTTCCTGATGGTTTAGGAGGCCGAGCATCTTTTCAAAGGTCTATTGGTCATCCGTATTTCCTTTTCTATGAAGTTCATCTTTGTACCATTTTACTGCTTGCTTTTTTTTTTAAATTAAATCATTAGTTCTTTATATTCTGGATTTTAACTCTCATCTGTTACATATGTAACAAATATCTTTTCCAATCTTGCTTATCTTTTAACATTGTTAATTGAACCAGATCAGAAAGAAATTCTGCATCTTCATGTAGTTGAACTCATCAATCTTGTCCTTTAAATTTTTGCTTTCTGGGTCTTAAAGAGGCCTTCTCAATCTTGAGATCATAAACATTTTCTTCTAATAGAGAAATAAAAATTAAAATGTGTGTGCATTAGTTTATTGGTACATGACTCCACCACTTTTATCGCTTCATAATATCCTGATTCCTAGTTGGGTACCTCTTACCTTGGCTATTTTTGCACATTTATTCTTTCATACTAATTTTAGGACTTATTCCTTACTGGTTTATTTACTCTAAACCTGTGTCATTAGGCCTAATTTTACAGGCTCACCTACTGTTACTTGCTCAGTAAGACATGATTACTATGAAAGAAATAAAAAAAGAAAAATATTCTTTCAGTAAGTTAGCAATGACTAGTATTATGCCAGTTTTGCTTCCTTATATTACTTGCCAAACATACACTGACCATTTGTTCTTTTCTCATCTCTGTGGATAATCACAAACAAAATATTAGAAATACTTGTGCAATAATGGTTTAACTTGTATATTAATTCCCCTTCTGACAGAAATATAATAGTTAATTGTTTCAATTCAATATTTAACCATTGTTAACCATTCTTAATTTTTTGGCTCTCTACTGTCTTCCAAACCCTTCCAAATGGCAGCACTTGTAAGTAGTTTTTGCCAAGGTCTCCTTGATCTAAAACTTCTTTTTAGCAGTGGAAACAACCATTCCAGGTAACCCCCCATTTTTTCCTTCCATACTGAAATTTTACTTAAAAATCATTAGAATATAAACTTCTATCTTAAATCAAATACATTATCCTTAACAGTGAAAACATACTGTGCTTAGTAAATATGTAAGAAAGAATATTAAGTGAATTTTAATATGAAAAACACTCAAAATACTACTTTATTACTATCATACATGCTTATAAATTCATACTTATAATCATAAAAATCAGAGTTTGTGGAGGAAGACGGCAGCTGCTGTTATTCATAAGAGTGATCACCCCCTGGCCATAGGGCAGGTACGGAACATAGAAGGGCTCCAAGGAAGGGTGTTAGGTTCTGTGGTTCTATAACAAATGGGGTTCTAGACTTGCAAGGGGAGGTAGGGTTTTGGCATGAGGCTGAGTCAGCCAGATGCCCCTTCTGCCCCTTGGGCTCATGCTGTGGGGTCCCTGCAGTCTCTCCTGGTCTCAGCCTTGTCCCAAAGCTGGTCCACCTCAACTACCTATAGCTGCATCCATCCAGAGGTTCTGGTTGCTACTGAAGGGTCAGAATTCCTCAATTTTGCAGTTGGAGGGAGGTGGATGCATGGGATTCCAACACAAATTTTCACTGGATATATTTATCAACCCCAAGGACAGGATATTTAAACCAGGTGGGGCAAGAGCAGTGATTGACTTGGAAAACAGCCTTCTTTCATGAAAGGGGCCCAGGCAGACTTCAAACAAGAGCTAATCTCAAGCTCATTTCAAGTGTTGAACAACAGTCAAGTGCAGCAATGCACTTTCATGAGTGACGCAGAGATTGCTACCAGTCATACCAGTTTGAAAAACCTAGGATTAGAATTCTTAAAGTTTCCTTTTAATCATGACCTTCTCTCAGTTTTATTTCCTTCAACCCAGGAGGCTGTGTTTTGCCACTATTATTTTCAGAATGTGAAGCTTTTGCTCTTGGCTTTTTTAACCCCCTCACAATTCTGAGGCCATACTCTCAGATGCTGTTACCTCAAATTTAATAACTGTTTAAAACCTGGTGCAATCTATAGAGCCTCCAAGATTCCAGAATTTGGAGTTACCACCCTGCCAGAGATGCTTGTACATGTGTGTATAGCTATGTATAAAAGGTTCATTTAAAAAGAAATTCCCTGGTTACAATTATGTTTTGGTTCAGGGTCACAGATTGGCTAACATAAACAATGTTCCTAGGCCAGAGATGATTTGAAAGGCAAATGAAATGTTTTTTTTCATCTCACCCTTTGTGAATGTGGTACTTGATACTTGACATCCTTATTTTGTATGCAACCCTCACCTTTCCTATTTGTTAAGGCAAATACATTCTCCTCTTCTACTCACCGATGTGCAAGAATCACAAAGCCATGAGCCTGTGGACCTTTTTAAGCCACAAATGCCAATAAATTTTACTTTGGGTTTTTTTTTTTGTTTTTTTTTTTTTTTACATGGCCAGGCACCAGGAATCAAACCCAGATCTCCGGCATAGGCCAATGAATTTTAAAGTCCTTGTTTGGTATAGCACTTAAATCAAGTACAGAATTTGAAATAAATCAAATAAAATAAATGAAATCCCTGTGAGACAGGGCAGGGAACCAGAACAGTACGGGCAGTTTATCGGTCAGAGCTCTCTAGGGAAACAGAATCAACAAGACCTATATATGTATATAAAGAGACATTATAAACTGTAGGGACTGGTAAGTCTAAATTTATAGGGCAGGCTGGAGGCTGGAAGTTCTGGTGAGAGTGATGTTGAATTCTTGAGCCTGAATTCCTTAGGCTGGAAACTCCAGAAGCAGTGGAAGGTATAGTCTTAATTTCTTCTATTCTCTGAAGGAATAGTTCTTGCTATTGAGACCTCTAACTTACTGCATGAGGCCAACCTCATTACGGAAGGTGATCTCCTTTACTGAAGGTCAACTGATTGCAGCTGCTAATCCCATCCATGAAATACCTCTACAACAACATCTAAGCCAGTTTGACCAAACAACTGGAACCTATAACCTAGCCCGGCTGACACACAAAATAAATCATCACAGACAACTTTAAGAAAAAAAACTACAACAGCAACAACAAATGATTTATTACTGTTAATGTTGAACAAACTACAACCAAGTTCATTCTGGAAGAGATATTGATTAAATCTTGGCTCAGGAGACTAAAAATTATTATAGCAAAAGCTTGTATTTCTGGACTAGACTGGAATTAAGGCCATTCTGTAAGATCATTTACCATTTTTAAAAAGCATAAATAGTTTTGAGGCAGAAAGTAGTTCTTACAGAAAACAGAAAACAAACCTATCGTGTTGTTAGACAAAAGGGGGCACACGGAAACCAAAGGCAGAAAGCAGCACACTATAGAAAGATCTGTGTGTAAAGTTACTAATACATTGAAGTTACTGCCAATACCTTGGCTTAACAAAGAGTTTCAGCTCAGGAAAACAAAACAAGTCCCTACCCTCATTCTGCTTATAAACCTCATTTAAATGTGTGTCTATTTTAAAGTGTTTAGAGCATCGTTTAAGCTAAATTAAATGTGGAAACCTGAAATGTCTCAATAAAGAAAAGCTTAAAATTGCTGCTCAAGACCTATTACTCTCTCAGCTTAAGTCAATATGCAGTAATATTTAGGTCTAATTCTGTTAGTTTTCAGTTCAACATTAATATTAAAATTTAGTATATATAAAGGAAATAACTGCCTGAAAATGTGTGTGTGTATGTATACACCTAGTCATATAGTTAAGTACCACATTAACCTGTATTTTTCTTATATTCCTAAGGGGGTATTATTGATCTTTAGGGGATTTTTAAAAGAAAATTTCTATCTACTTTCATATGTATAAATGGTCTTTCACATCATGAATTTTTATAATGACACTAAAATTCTGGAAGTGTTACTGTTCTGTTTTAGGTTCAACCACGTTTTGTTTTGCTTTTTTTGTTTTGTTTTGTTTCAACCATATTCTTTTTTCTATGTTTATGATCTCATGACGCTTGGTATTTAGTCCATCTCTTTTCCAACAGAAATGGAGTAGTTCCAATTGCCATTATTAAATCTCAGGATCACCTGTACCAACTTTTATTTAGCATCTAAAGTTACATGTCTCTAGGCAACTGCATTCACCACAGTTTAGAACATGCCTCCCCATTTTGTTGTCTTCTGCTTTTGAAACTTGTTTCTCTTCCTTTTGCTAAAATTTCAGCCGAATAATTGCTCAGATAGGCAAAGAAGTATGTTAGAAGCAATGATTCTCTATTCTCTCTTGTACATTTCCTGCCTTGTAAATTAAAATGTCAACCCCCTATTCCAATACAAAATGCAAATTAATGTTTGTACAAAAAGCACACCTAAAAATGATATAAAAAATAAAAAACATGAGTTTCTTCTTCATGGAAGGAAGGTCAATCTATTCTACTTCAAGATGAGAGGTCACATAAAGAAGAGATAAGCTGTCATCCAATCCAGAACTGTACAGCTAACTCATTAAATCATGAGAAATAATAGGTCATTGTTTTAAGCCACTGAGTTTGGGGGTTAGTTGGTTATGCAGCAGTATATAATAGCTACACTTCCTGAAACCACAGCATCTCTCCCTTCCTGACTGTGGCAGAGCAAACGGATAAAAATTAAGTAAAACCATAATTAACTTGGGGAAAAAAAAACAATTAAGGTCCCCAGCAAACTTAAGAATATTAGATCAGGTATATCCCTCATGTACTTCTTCCTCTATTTCAGCTATTCAATCCATTTATACTTGTAAATAAATAAGTATTTACAAGACTTTAAAGAATACATAACCATAAATATAATGGTGCACACACCCAAAGAAATGATCTCATAAGCAAAATAAAAAAAAAAGGTAAAACTGACTTTTTTTCTTGATTTAAATATTCAAATCTTTTAATTAACCTTCATTTTAACTTTATACTATACATTCTATGGGTATAGAATGTAGCACTAGGTCAATGACCAAAGAGTATACAATAAATACCTTTATTTTTTTAAATACTTAATTGTACACCTTTATTATAAATGAGATTCTAGCCCGTTTTTTTTTAAAAATAATTATACGTGCTAATATTTTCTTTACATTTTTTACAGAGCCCAATTTTCTCTAAATCTGTAACTTCATTCCATAGCTTCTACAGAATCATAATCTCTTGAACATATTTCCAATATCCTTTAAAAATAAACGTATACAAGATGTTTGTATTTAATACATCAAAATTTAACAGGTTACATACAGTATAACTACCCAGCCCTCCAGCTACCACTGAATACTTTTATAGCACAGAGAAGCCAACATACTGGAGTAATTAATTCTCTGTATTTACCTTTATTAAAAAGAGGTTTTTGGTAGTGAGAACAAATAATCTCTCATTTGTTGCTTGGAAGCCTAAGATAGGATCATTGGTTTCTAGGCTTGCTACTTGCTGCTTAGCAACCTGCCCTACTTGCCTGCCTTCCTTTCTGTTGTAAAGTACAGTGGACATGGGAGTGGGCTGACGATAGATGAATACTCGACGGAGGCATTCACAAAGAGCTGCATAGGAATAATTTGGAGCACAAGCAAAAAACTTTTTGTCTCTCTTTGATGCTTGGACATAGCCTGCCAAAAAAATAACACAAATTTTTAAAAAATACATTATTAAACAAAATGTTTCAGAATTTTTTTTTTACAAGTGAAACAGCTTCAATTCCTAAAGAACAAATAGGGAGGCCTTCATGACCCCAACAGATATACCTCCATTTCATTTCCAAGAATAATTAAAACATTAAAATCTAAAACATAAAAACCTGTCAATACCTTTATATGCCAATTTAATATTCAGGTCTATGAATTACAGATGTGGCATTATAGTATTTTTTTCTTCTCTCCTATCAAATGGAAAATGTTTACAGGTCTCACTGTAAAGTTATTTCAGGAATACAATCATAGATGTAGGCCCCATCCCTGAAAGCACTAATATGTACAATACATTCTCATTATTTCTATAATATTAGCAGTATTTTATCTACCAATATCAATATTATAACAGGATTTTATTGTAAAACATCTAAAAGTAGAACCTTGACACCACTACAAGCTCAAAAGAAAATTCAAGCATCTAATTTTAAATACTTAATTAGGATACCCCTTAAACTCATTAACCTTTGAAAAAATCAATATTTTTATAGATATCCTTTGTAAAAATACTTATAAAATATGTACATTAAGATATTTATCTTCTGAAATATAAACTGGGATATGATTCCTGAGAGTTATAACATGAGATAAAAATATAAATATACAAATTAATGTAAACTGAGAGCTCATCAAGCCATGGATGAGAAAGGAACCATAGAAAAGGCAGTCTAATGCTATTTTTAAATTTCTTTTTTTTTTTTTTAAATGTTAAGCAGGGTTTGAGGAGGAGAAAGTGAATAGGATACAGATACTTATTTAAGGAGCTTAGATTAACTCTCCAGGATAATCCTGACAAAATAATAATTGCATATCTCAAGACTATGTATCTAAAGTAATGCTGATTTACCTTAGACTCAAGCATAGTAGAATGCCTAATAGGGGATTTTAGGCTACAAATGAAGGAATTGACCTTATAAAAATTATATAATACAACTATTACTGAAGAAGATACAGAATTTAAAAAACAGGAATTACAGCAGAGAGGCTAGAAATTACATGGTTAAGTTATTCAATCCATCTTTGTATTTCAGGTCTTAAAAATACATTTGCAGCCTAACCAGTTTAGAAACCTTAATTATTCAGCCTATAAGGGATAACTGACAAATTTCTTCTAATTAGGGTTGTGCACATCGAGTCATCAAAATGCATAATTTCACTTCCTGCTGCCAGGAATAATTTAAACTGCTACAGTTTAAATAACCTGTTAAGAAAGTAATAGCTGCAGCAAGCTCATAAAAAAAATTCTCAAAATTCTTACACAATACTAACGCATTCTGCCATTAAAAAAAAATTGTATAATTCTACAACTATGTAGTTTAAAATATTTTCAGGCCCTCATTTTTAAACTGGTGTTTTTCCCTTATATCTTGACAGCATAAACTTAATTTCTGCTTATTGCCACTTTCTGTAAGTATTTTCATTATAGGGGCTCTCTTTTGCACATAAGTTCAGTGAAAGATGCTTCCTAATGTACATTATCTTTGAGCAATACTGTGGTGTTTTTTGAAGATTGCTTAGAAGAAACCCAAAATACAAGTTACAGTAGGGTACTGTCAAGCCCCTTGTTCATATTCTGACATTATACAATTAAATTAGAATAAGCAAATTACTGATAAGTATGATTCACGTAGTTACATAAACCTTTTGATTTGTATTCTGAGTTCAACTTCTGTATAAGCATAAACAGACTAGTCCTACTGTTCTAATAATGCTAACTTTCATTTAACTGTAGTACAGGCAACCAAATTATAGCACAAATCAATCCAAATGTAATTGGGACAGCTCAAATTTGAAAAGAAATGAACTAAAAACCCCCAAAAACACTAACTTTTAATATAATAGAAAATGCTGTCAAAGAGCTTGCTTTATACCTAAAGCATTGAAAGTTGCAATGTGCTCCCACATGTCGTCTTGGTTGCTGGAGTGTGGTTGCCAGAGAAGGGCATCAACATCATGGCGCAAACAGAAGCAGGGCATTTCTTTAGGATTCACTATGACAGAAAAAAGGTACTGATTGCTTCCAAGATTCACCTAAAAAAAAAAAAACCAAAAAAAAATGAACATAATTTACTCAATATATTATGACAAAGACAAATGACACGTGGCACTGTGTGCCAGTCACTATTCTAAACTCTTTAAATACCAAATCTGACTGACTCTTCATAAGAGTCCTGGGAGCAATGTGCTACTGTTATGTCCATTTTACAGTTGAGAAAAGTGAAACTGAACGTTTCACATAACTTGCCTAAGTTCTGCCTGGTGATGAGTAGAGCCAAGATTTGAGCTCAGGAGTCCATGTTCTAAACCACCATGCTATATTATCTCTCAAATGTTACTAATTACACTAAATCACAGTATAAGGCACCAATGTTATAAGAATAATTATTAACCATGGAATACAAATACAAAATTTTCTAATGATAGCTTGGAATAATTATCAAGAACAATGAAAGCTATGATTTATGAGCATATTCTGTATGCTAGGCAGGCTATTAATATTAATCTTTTCAACAACCCTATGAGGCTATTGTTATTTTTATTTAACAATTGGAAAACACAGACTTGGAGAACTTCAGTAAATTTTTCTAGGCAATTCAGTTAGAAAAAAAACAGTACTGAGATTCAAACCCAGATTTGTTTTCAAAGTATCACTTTGGTATCGGTATACTGCTTCATTTAAGTTAACAATGTCAATTATGTTTATTATGTTAATTACTGTAATATTAATGGCCAAAGGAATTCATTTTAATATTAAATCATGAATTCATAATCCTATTCCACCTACAGAAATACCTCTTTTAATGGAGATGGGTTATACTTATATATATTCTTTATTAGAAATAGTATCACAGCTAAAAATGCCAAACAGACTAAATGCCAACAAAAATCACATTAAATGTAGAAAATGTAAAATATACATGGCACTCAATTCCAGGAGTTTTAGAGCAATCTGGAAAACAATCAGATGTTGGGTTAAAATACGAGGTAGGGACCTGACCTGTCTTCAATAGTGAGCAAATGAATTACTAACCACTAAGAGAATTCAGTCATGACAATACAATGAAAGGAGAATGGAAGATGAAAGTCTCCAGTTTACTGTGTGTCCCCTATTCTAACTTAGGTGTTCCTTCTTTTCTACTCCTGTTGTACCTTGTATATACCCCCATTACAATGATTATGTGAAAGTGTTATTCATGATAAAAACAGCAATTTCACAGTTTTTTTGCCTTTATCTCTTTGACATGACATTCTTTCTGCCTCAATTCCTCTAGCCCTTTTTTGTCTAATTAATGCCTACTTATCCTCTAAGACCCAGTTCAGTCAACAGTTGCTCCAGAAGCTTCCCCTACTCTTATGGTTAGACGAGCTGCCTGAACTCAGAGACTCCCCAGAGTACATTATTCTTATATTATTTACTATTCTTTATTAGGATTATTAATACATAAGCAAACCACTATGGTAGACCGAATAATGGCCCCAAAGATGTCCAAATCCTAACCCCCTGGAACCTCTTTAAAAAAAAAGAACCTCTTTAAAAAAAAAAAAAAAAGAACTACTTTGCAGATGTAATTAAATTAAGGATCTTGAGATGGGGAGACGACCCTGGATTATCCGGATAGGCTTAACGTAATCACAGGGTTCTCATAAGAGGGGGACAAAAGAGTCACAGATACAGAAGGTAATGTGATGACAAAAGCAGAGGGCCAGAGAGACAAAGATGGAAGATGCTACTCTGTTGGCTTTGTAGATAGAAGCAATGGAGCCATGGGCCATGGAATGTCGGTGACCTCTAGAAACTGGAAAAGGCAAGGCAAAGATTCTCCCCTAGAACTCTTAAAGGGACAGCACTGCTAACCAATTTTAGCATTTTCAACCTCAGAACTATTGGAGAATAAACTTATAGACTTAAAAGAAATTTTATAAAATTTTATTTACATATACCAAAACATTTTCACCAAACATATAGACCCCTTCTCCTCTTCCTATTTGCTAGTAATCCTCAATTTACTTTCAATCTCAGTGATTTGTTATTTCTAGACACCTCTTATGACTCCATATGATACTGTCCTTCAGTCTCACTAATTTCACTGAGCATGTGTTTTCAAGGTTTTTCCATTTTGCAGCATATCTCATAACTTCATTCCTGTGGCCAAATAATATTCCATTGTGTAGATGTACCACATTTGTTGATGGGCACTTGGGTTATTGCCACCTTTTGACTATTGTGAATAATGCTGCTGGTATATAAGTAACCATTTGAGACCATTTTCACTTTCTCTGGCTATACACCTAGAAGGGAATAGCTATGATAATTCTATATTTAACTTTTTTCAGGAATTGCCATTTTGCTTTCTACAGTGACTGCATCATTCTGTATTTCCATTTACAGTGATCTGGAGTTTCAATTTTTCTGAATCCTTTACAACATTTGTGATTTTCTGATTTTTAATAGTTATCCCAGTGGGTGTCAAGTGGTAGAAATATTGTGGCTTGATTTCTGTTTCCTAGTGGCTAAAGATATGAGCCATTTATCTATCTTTGCGAAATTTATTTATTCAAGTCCTCTGCCCATCCTTAATTTGGTTGTTTGTCTTCTTGTTGCATTATATAAGTTCTTTATATATTCTGGATATTAAGCCTTTACTTGATATATGGTTTGTAACTACATCCTCAAATTCTGCAGGCTGCCTTTTCATTTTCTTGATCATGTCTTTTTCTAGGGTGGGGTGGGGTGGTACATGATCCAGGAATCGAACCCAGGCCTCCCACATGAAAGGTGGGCATTCTAACCACTGAACTACCCATGACCCTGATATCATGTCTTTCGATGCCCAAAAGTTTTTAATTTGGATGAAGTCAAATTCATTGGGTTTTTTGTTGCATTTTTTGGGTGTCATCTCAAAGTACTCGTTACCAAATCCCAATCATGAGGGTTTTGTTCCTATTTTATCTTTTAAGAGTATTATAGTTTTAGCTCTTATATTTAGATACTTGATAAATTTTGAGTTGATTTTTATATATGGTCTGATATAGGAGTCTGTTTAGGCTTGCTAGGCTGCTTAAAGCAGATATCATGAAATAGGTTGGCTTTTAACAATGGGAATTTTATAGCTTACAAGCTAAAAGTTTTGAGGCAGTGAAAATGTTCAAATCAAGGCATCAAGATGCTTTCTTCCCAAAGAATCGCTGCTGGGGATCTTTGACTCCTCTGCTACATGGCAAGGCACATGGAGGTGCATATGCTGGTCTTTCCCTTCACTTTCAGGTTTTGCTGCTTTCAGCTTGCTTCTGTGGTTTGCTCTCTCCTAGTATCCACCACATTCATAAGCGATTCCAGTAAGAAGATTAAGACCCTCCCAGGGCCATGCCTTAGCTGAAGTAACCTGACAAAAACCTATTCACAACAGGTTTACATTTATAGGAACTGATTATCACCACAGAGTCCAACTTCATTCTTTTACATCAAGATATCCAGTTTTCCCAACACAATTTGTTTGTACCCCCAATGCACGTAATTAGCTTCCTTGTCACAAATCAATTGGCCATAGATATGAGCCTATTTCTGGACTTAATTCTGTTCAATTGGTCTATATGTCTGTCTTTATGCCAGTACCACACTGTTTTGACTACTGTAGCTTTGTAGTTCAATTTGAAATAAGAATGTGTAAGTCCTCCAACTTTGGTCATCATTTTCAAAACCATTTTGGCTATTAAGGGCTCTTCACAGTTACACATGAATTTGAGGAACAGTTTTTAAATTTCTGCAAAACTTGCTGCTAGAATGCTGAGAGGGATTGCACTGAATTTGTAGATCACTTTGGGTAAATATTAACAACAATACTAAGTTTTCCAGTCCATGAACATGGGATGATGTGCCATTTATCTCATCTTCTTCCTTCCAGAAATGCTTTGTAGTTCTAAGGGTACAACTCTTTCTATATTCTTAGTTCAGTTTAATCCTAGATATTTTAATATTTTAACTGCTGTTTTAGTTTCCTAGGCTGCTTAAAACAGATGCTATGAAATAGGTTTGCTTAAACAATGGCAATTTATTAGCTTGCAGTTTGAGGCTGAGAAAGTGTCTAAATGAAGGCATCAATAAGGCAATGCTTTCTTCCCAAAGACAGGCTGCTGGCGATCCTGGGTTCCTCTGCCACATGAAAAAAGTACATGGCATCATCTGGTGGTCTCTTCCTTCTCTTCTGGGTTTTGTTGATCTCAGCTTCTTGCTTCTGTGGCTTTTTCTCCCTCTATCTCTGCATTTATCCCATTTACAAAGGACTTTAGTAATAGGATTAAGTCCCATCCTGAAAAAGGTGGGTCACACTTTAACAAAAGTAACCTCATCAAAAGATCCTACTTACAATGGTTTTATACCCACACGAATGGATTCGATTTAAGAACATGTTTTCTTCTGGGGTACATATACCTTCAAACCACCATAGATGCCATTGTAAAAGGACTAGTTTTTAAAATTTTCTCTTCTAATTGTTTACTGTTAGTGTACAGAACACACAGCATAATGACAATAGTACTTATCTCCTAATTGGTACCATGAGTAAACAATACATTACAAGCACTTGCACAGCCCTGGGTGTTTATAAAGACCTTAATAAATGGTAATGGCTAATGTTACCATTCTTGGCATATTCTACAATGCTCTCCCTTATATATTACTGGCAACTCAAACAAATGAGATGAGCAACATTAATGGAGAAAACATGGCAGCTTTGGAGTAATCTTCATGTAGCTCCCATAGTACCTATATAATTTATGCCTAGGAAATGTGCAAACAGCTATGAAAACGATAATACATTTACTCTGTTCTAATCCTAGCATATTTAGAGACAATTTCTAAACCCTTGTATCAATTTGAAAAGATGAAAAGCAAAATTTCAGTATTCTGCTTGTCATTACACAATTCTATTTTATCAGTAGTTTCAAATGTATGCCTATCATTTTTAGTTTTATAACTTATTATAATGCACATTTCAGTAAATCGTCTGTGGATATGCCCCCAAACAGTGAACACACTTATGTTTCAAATAAGATACATTTAAAGAAAGTTTTTAAATCAAATTATAGTAAACAAACTACTCAATTTCTAATGGCAGACGCAGCTTACAGTAGTTTACTATGAGGCACAATATTTCCAGTAAAAGGGTATTTATAAAGAACCACTCAATTCTTTTCTTTTTTGATGTGGTAATTTACTGAATAAATTTTAATCTCCCTGTCTTAATTTTAAAATCAAGAAATCCTTCAACATAGCAAAAAGACAATTAAAAGATGAGCAAAAGCCTTGGAGACATCTCTCAAAAGAAGACATACAAACGGCCAGAAAGTACATGAAAAGATGCTCAACATCTCTAGCTGTCAAGGAAATACAAATCAAAACCATAATGAGATAACATTTCATATCCATTATAATGGCTGTTATAAAAAAAAAAAAACAGAAAATAGGTGTTGGAGAGGATGCAGAAAAACAGGAACACTCCTTCATTGCTTGTGGTAATGTAAAATGGTACAGCTCTGTGAAAGGCAGTTTGGAGGTTACTCAGAAAGCTAAATCGAGAATTATCATATGACCTGGCAATCCCACTACTGCATATATACCTGAAAGAACTGAAAGCAGGAAATCGAACAGATATTTACATACTGACGTTCACAGCAGCATAATTCATACTTGCCAAAAACATGGAAGTAATCCAAGGGGTCCATTAACTGAAAAATGGATAAATAAAATTATTTCCCCACTGTTTCCTTCCTTCTGGTTTCTTTGGATCTAGTTTGTTCTCCTTTCCCTGGTTTCTAAGGTGGAAACTTAGAGACTTTCCCCTTTCCCTAATATAAACATGTAAAGCTATATATGTATCTCTATGCTCTGTTTTTGCTGTGTTCCACAAATTCTGATGTGTTGTTTTATTCAATTAAAAAATATTTTCTAACTTTCTGATCCATGGATTATTCAGAAATGTGTTGTTTAATTTCCAAATATTTGTGAATTTTCCAGATGGTTTTGTTATTGATTTCTGATTTAATTCTATTATGGCAGAAAACACTTTTTATGTTTCTTATTCTTCTATATTTGTTGAAGTTTATTTATGACCTAGAAGATGGTCTCTTTTGGCTAATGTTCCATGTTCCCCCTGGGACTCCATTTAGATGTATGTTAGATTACTTGATATTGTCCCATAGCTCTGGAATGCTCAGTGCTATGTTGTGTGTGTGTGTGTGTGCGTGTTTCCTGTCATCACTTACCCCTTTATGTTTTAATTCTGCTAGTTTCTATTAGCCTATCTTCCAGGTCACTAATTTCCCTCCCACCCCCGAAAGTACTGAATATCATAACGGTGGCTAAGGCATTCTGTAAGTTCACAGGTGGTAGTTTTGGCAGAAGAACTGTCTGCAGTGAAGGCAAATTCCTATCCAGCATAAGAACCTATTCTAACAATAATAAAATGTTTTCCCGTCCAGGATGCCTGAAATCTAATGTAAATGATGTGCCACCAGGTAGCTGGCTGACTACCTCAGAGAACGGTGCCATATCAAGGACTCAGTGTTAGTACTAGCTGCTGGCAAATTGGACACTGAGCAGTGGCAGTAGCCAGCTTGGCCTTGAAGAATGGAGGTTCATATTGTATTGCTAAAGCCCATGCATAATCTCCATCCCTGGCCCCTATATCCACTTTATTTTGAGTAATGCCCTGTCACTGGGCAATGACAGGATTGGCTGGGGAAAGAGACCAACTAGTATTCCACGTTTTAAGGCCTGAATTGCTACAGCATTTGTTTTCCATAAGAGCTGAAGAGACTTGTCTCTTGTGTTTCTTCTAGCTCTCACATGCTAAACACCCACCACTTGAAGTAACTAAAGGTTTTCTCCTCCCTGCAATCTCTAAAAGTCCAGTAACAGAGGATTTTCCCCAAAAGACAAGCAAGCCACATTTAAGATTACAAACTAAAATAACTGAAATATTCAGTTTTGCTAAGTAAAGTAAGTGAACACAAATGAAGTGATAATTTAAAGGTACAATTAAAATTAAGCCACTTTTACATGATCCTATAGATACAGAAAATATAACTTAGAAAAAAGTAAATACTTGAACAACAAATAAATCATGTAAGATTTCAAGCAGACGAACAAGGCAAGTGAGACATTATCTATTATCTGGTATGGACAGTTACCTCAGAACCAAGAACAAGATGTTAAAAAAGGGCCACTGGATAGTTAACTCAGGTGCCATAAATTCCATTTCTCACCAGACAACTATTTATTCTGGTTAGCAACAAACTTCCATCAAGTTCACAACTTGATAGTTGCAGCAAATAGGAAAGAAGGAAAAGGTGACTGCTTTGGGCACATATATACTGTCAAAGGCAAGAAATAGCAACCAATAGCTTAGGAGCAGCAGAAAAAAACAAAAAACAAACCAAACACGACCAGAAAAGAAATTTTTAGATGGAGACCAAAGCTACTTAGGGTATGGGCCAAGAGCCTATTTACTTCAAATGCCCCTAAGGATACTACTATAGAAATGCACAGCATGGTAAGATATGGATGACCTCCAACCATCAATAAAATGTTAGTCTTTTCAGAATGCTCTATATAAGATATTGGGCAAATAATAACTTTAAGCAATCCTTCATTTTAAAAAATGAAAAAAGGAAAAATAAAAAAGGATTAATAACTTTAAGCAAGATTCCATGGAAAAAAGTGACTTTAAATATAGTTTTGGCACTTAAATGGGAAAAATTAATTTATCCAGATAATTTATTTATTTGGAAAACTCATTCTTTGTTAATGCCAAATATTCTACTGCATTAAAAACAAACAAACAAAAAAACCTAGCAGGACTCTTAAATCCATAAACCCTTTGGCCAATAAAATACAT
The DNA here is from genome assembly GCF_023851605.1 of Tamandua tetradactyla. NCBI lineage: Eukaryota > Metazoa > Chordata > Mammalia > Pilosa > Myrmecophagidae > Tamandua > Tamandua tetradactyla. The sequence continues at coordinate 153,849,445 of NC_135332.1, forward strand.
TTCTACACTTCTATTCTCATGTTTATTATAGAAAAGGCTGTATTTACCTTTGAAGTACCAGTGAAGACTACAATTAGAGTAAATATTCTCTAGAGAAAAAATTAGAACTGTGAAAAGTCAGTTGTCTTTTTCTTTTTGTAGAACATTTAGCAATTAAAGACTTAACAAAGATTAAATGTCAAGGTGAAGATTTTTAAACAACCTTAATCACACTGCTAACTAAATTAAATAGAAAAATATTTTAAAAGACTTTATCTTTTCAGAAATCAAGTACATGTAGGGAGACCAGATTGAAAAGTCAATGATGGAAATTCTCATTTCAAATTCACATTCTATACACAGAATGCTAGAGTTGTTCTGTATTTGCTATGCATAAAATATTGAACTAAGTGATATCTAATACCTTAATTTATATTACATGAAGTAGGAATAAGATCTCATTTATGGAAGAAGAAACTAAAAGTCAAGAAAGAGGTTAAGGAATTTAAATTAAGAAGCTAGTAAGTGATAGTTAGGATTTAAATTCTGAAATGCCACCTGTTCTGGTTTGTCAGCTGCCGGAATGCAATATACAAGAAATGGAATGGCTTTTACAAAGGGGAATTTCATAAGTTACAAGTCAACAGTTTTTAGGCCATGGAAATGTCCCAATGAAAGCAAGTCTATAGAAATGTCCAATCTAAGGCATCTGGGAAAGATACCTTGATTCAAGAAGGCTGATGAAGTTCAGGGTTTCTCTCTCAAGTGGAAAGGCACATGGCAAACATGGTATAATCTGCTAGCTTCCTCTTCAATTCTCTGGGAGTTTTCCCTCTTCATCTGCAAAAGTTGCTGGCTGGTGGACTCTCCGCTTTGTGGTACTGTGGCATTCTCTGTTCTCTCAGAATCTCATGCTTTCTCCAAAATTCTTCCTCTTTCATAGGATTCCAGTTAAGAAATCAAAACCACCTAGAATGGGTAGAGACACGTCTCCACCTAATCCAGTTTAACACCCACTCTTGAGTGAGTCACATCTCCATGTAGATAATCTGATAAAAGTTTCCAACATGCAGTGCTGAATAGGGATTAGAAGAAATAGCTGCCTTTACAAAATGGGATTAGGATTAAAACATGGCTTTTCTGGAGTACATATATCCTTTTACCAGCACACCTCCAAAACCCATGTTCTTAATCACCGCATGCTCTCCCAAAGCCCATTTTATAATAATTACTAAGCAACCACAAGAGTATGTTCCTGGCTGGATGCTACTTCAGATACAGAAACCCAGATACTGTAAAATATATTCATATTTTGGTTTTTGTCAGCTAAGTTGTGTTAACTTGTACATGTGTGTTATATCTAAAATTGATGTCTGAAAACATAGTCATAAAAATTCTGAGTGGCATTTTCGTTTGAAAATCATTAATAAAGTTATCTATATAATTAAAGACCTTCTTACCTTGAGTAGATATTGGAGCATAGGAAAATGTCATATCTTACTAAAATTCGATGTGTAAAATTCAACATGTTCAAATGTACTTCTATATATTTTGTTACCACTAAAAGTCATAATAGATAATAAATCAGCAATATAAGAAAATGCTGATTTTCTCATTTTTGAAAATTACCCAATTGGTCTTTAGCTGTAACGTACCATATCAAATTTTATTTGACACTCTAATGGAATAGAAAATCAATGAGATAATAGAAACAGACAAATATATCAAGAAATAGAAAGTGCCATGAGAAAAAGAGAAAGCAGGTAAGAAGATAATGTGGCTGTGTTTGACACAGGTTAGTAAGGTAGTAAGGAAAGAAAAATGGTATATGAGCAGAAGTCTGTAAGACGGGAAGAAGTTTCAAGAAGCAGAGCATATAAGGCAAACAGAATAAAAAATGCAAAGGCCCTAAATGAGAAGCGTGTTTTGTACGTTTGAGGAACAGTAAGGACGCCAGTGTGGCAAAAGAAAAGTAAGCGAGGGTAAGAAATGAGAGACAAACAGAACTGAAGCCTGTAAGGCAGTGTTTTTTTTGTTTTTTTTGTTTTTTTTTTTTTTACATGGCAGGCACCGGGAAACGAACCCGGGTCCTCGGGCTTGGCAGGCAAGCATTCTTACCTGCTGAGCCACCGTGGCCCACCCTAACGCAGTGTTTTACAAAGTGTGGATCTCACTTTGTAAAACAATTTACAAAGATAGCAAAATCAATTTAATGAATCACAAACAAGAATTTTGTTTTACATTCTACTTTTAAAATTAAAGATAGTATAGAACAAAATATTAGAACATGTCTCGAAATACAGTTAGTAATTGTGTGTGTGTGTGTGTGTGTGTGTGTGTGTGTGTGTGTGTCTGTGTTTTCTCAATTTAAAACTTGCTTCATAAAGGTTCTGGGGAGAAAGCCTGGTAGGGTAGGCAGTGGTGCTGGGCTTGGACCCAGCATGAATATGAGACTCAATGGCTATCTGGTTGACAGTACCCAGTGCGAGTGCCTATGTGAATGCAGGACTGAGTGCATGTGAAACTGTGAGTGAGGTGAGGGTGCTATGTGAGGTATGACTTGTGGGGGGGTGGGCAGAGATGTAGTTGGCTGTGGTGTATGTCTCTGTGCCCTGCAGCATGTGAGAGATGGTATCTGTTGGAATGAGTGAAGGGTTGTAAGTGGCTGGGAAGCTGGAAACTCCCGAGGAGATCCCCCACCCCTTAACCAACAAGAACTTGGTGTGGGCCAAGTCCTAGGGAGGAGCCCAGGTGGGTTTGCTGTGCTAAAGCTACTTCTTTCCTGCCCTGCCTGGTGAGGACAAAGCTCAGAAGAGGTCTACAAGTTCATGGGACAATGAAGAGTAGAGACCATGGAGCCTGAATACAGACGGTTTAGTTATTTTCACAGATATGACCACAGATTTCTCACAAGTTGAGTGGGAATGGCTGATCATTGCTCAGAGAAGTTTGTATAGGAAAGTGATGCTGGAGAACTACAGGAACCTGGTCTCACGGTCTCTTTGCACTTCTAAACTGGTATGATCTCCTTATTGGAGCAAGGGTAAGAGTCCTGGATGGTGAAAAGAGATGATAAGAGGCATGTGCCCAGACTTGGGGTATATTTGGATGACCAAAGAATTATCACCAAAGCAGGAAAAATTACAAGGAAAAATTAACCCAAGCATTGCTAATGGAAAGACTTACAAGTTTTGGCTTTGATGGTCCCCTCTTAGAAGAAAACTGGAGAAGCAAAGACCTGTTTGAGAGGCAGCTGCCATTCTGGGTGATGGATTTCAAGGTATTCCATGTGGTATTAATTTCTATTTCACTGATGACAAACAGAGAATATAACCTACTTGACGGGAGAGTTCTCATCTGCTTGTGTGCTACTTTATACTCCTATACCTAAAACAGGTCTTAGAACATAGTAGGAGTTCAAGGAATATCTGATAAATAAATGAATGAATTATGAGACTGCCTAAACTCCCAATATTTAAGTGAGGAGAAGACAATTTCTTCAACTTTCAGCAAAACCAACGTTATCTTTCCCAAAGGGCTAACAGAAACTGTTGATGGTTCCTGTGCTGGTTTGAAACTGTTACGTACCCTAGAAAAGCCATGTTTTTTTCCTAATCCAATCCTGTGGGGGTAGACCTATTGGTTAGGGCAGAAACATTTGATTAGATGGTTTCCATGAAGAATGACCCGCTCAATTGCAGGTGTGAACTTTTGATTAGATGGAGCTATGACTGCCCATTTAAGGTGGGTCTCCAGTAGTTTACTGGAGCCCTTTAAAAGGGGAAACATTTTGGAGCTGCTTCAGAACTGACATAGATGCAGACATTTGGAGATATTTAGAGTGCTAACAAAGAGAGCAGATGCCTAGACATGGACATTTGGAGATGCAGAGACCAGCAGACATCACCATGAACCTTCCCATGACGTGCTAGGCAAGCCAGAAGGCTCCATAGCGGTTAAGAGAACTGTTTGAAACCAGAAGCTGGGAGAGGCTGCAGATGCCAGCCACATGCCTTCTCATATGATAGACATTAGCCTTTCTTGAAGCAAGGTATGATTCTCTGGATGCCTTAGTTTGAACATTTTTATGGCCTTAAAACTTTAGAACTGTAAACTACTAACTTAATAAATCACCTTTATAAAAATCAACCCATTCCTGGTGTATTGCATTCCAGCAACATTAGCAAACTAAAACAGTTTCCAATCCATTTTCTCCCTTGTCTGTTTCCACACACAGTTTGAAAAGTCAAATGCTGCCTGTTATTATGCATGGAGCTGCAGCAGCCATCTTGAGGCCATGAGGTGAGAAACAAGAGCATTATAGACACAAACTGATCATTGTCACTGATGAGCTCTTGAATCAAAACCAGCAGCAACCTTTCAAGCCATCCTGGTATGTGGGAAAAACACCTCCACACTCAAGTTAAGCTACTCCAAATCATGTTTTACTTGCAATTGAACACATCTGAATGCTGCTGTTACTTTGGTGCTTATTGGGGGAGACAAACTGAGGCTCTGAAGTCCCACCAAACCCACTCTACACATTTTCCAAAAGGACTGCGCAAATTTCATGCCCTCAACAATGAATGTGAATGCCTGATACAACTGGCTTTCTCAATCTCTGCTTATTTGACAGTTAAAAAAAAAAACAACTGCATGCCATCTTTACTTGCTTATATTTGACTATTATTAACCTAGAACCCTTCATATCTATTTACTTATAAATCATGTTTCTTAACACATTTTCTCATTCTTATGAGTTTCTCCAAAGTTCTTATTAAATAAAAACATTATCTTGGTTTGGGAGATAAAATCGTCCCCACAAAAGGCACGTTCAGGTTCCAACCGCTGGTCCTATGGGTATGTACATATTTGTAGAGTGGGCCTTTGAAGATGTTATTAATTAAGGTGTGCCCAAACTGAAGGAGGGACAGCCTCAATCCAATATGACTGGAGTCCTTAAAAGCAAAGAAAACTGGCATGGAGAGAAGTGTGGGAAGAGCAATAAAAGCAATAAACTGGAAGTCAGTAGAGCCTGGAAGAGAAAGGAAAAGATACCTCCATATGCATTGTCATGTGACAGCAAAGCCAAGGAACAAGAATCAACAGCCAGCCCCAGAATACCAGAGACTTGTGACAGAAAGCATTGCCTTGCTGATGCCTCAATGTTGGACTTCTCCTATCCTCAAAATCATGAGCCAATAAATTCCCATTGTTTAGGCCAACCCATTGTTTGGCATTTGTTTTAGGAACCCCAGGAAACTAAAACACTTGGCCTTCAGTAGTTTTATAAATGAATAGTTTTCCACAATCTGTTGAGGCCTTTTCAATTTGGTTCATCATAATTTTCCACTTTCAAAAGTCTTTAATGGGAATGTCCTGTATCTTGACTATATCAATGTAAATCCCCATCTTGTGATACTGTATCACACAGTCTTACAAGAGGTTACCATTGGGAGAAACTGGATAATGGACACACACATCTCTCCATATAATTTCTTGTGACGGTATTTTAATCTACATTTATCTCAAAATACAAAATATGTAATTTAAAAAAAAATGCTTCATATAGCAAGTCATAGCCAAAAAGATGAAGGGTGCTTATAGGCCATGGTAAGGATTCTATACATTATTTTAAATGTGATAGATATAAAGCCACTGAAGAGAGTAAATGACAGCTGACTAAAGACTTTAAAAGGATTTTGTTGACACACAAAAAATTTATTCAACGTTAATACCACCAATAAGAAAAACTAATACCAAATTCCTACTCATTTGATAAACTGAGAAGGAAATATTATTTATGTAGTATTCCTGCCAAAAACGCAACACCTAAATCTGATGATGAGGAAACAGTCAATTCCAAATTGAAGGACAGTCTATTTAAAAAAGTAAAAAATAAAGTTAACGTCATAAAGGCAAGATAACTATCTGTTTCTAATTAAAGCAGACTAAAGACATCAAAACTAAATGTAGTATGCTATATGAGATTCAGTTCTGGGTCAGAAAAATAAAATCTGCAAAATACATTAGCAGGGCAGAGAAAGTATTCTATCAATGTTAAATTTCCTAAAAAGAATTGTGGTTGTTCTCATTTGCTAGCTGCTGGAATGCAATAAACCAGAAATGAATGGCATTTAATAAGTTGCTAGTTTACAGTTCTAAGGCCAAGAAAATGTCCCAATTAAACAAGTCTATAGAAATGTTCAATCACAGGCATCCAGGGAAAGATACCTTGACTCAGGAAGACTGATCAAGTTCAGGCTTTCTTTCTCAAGTGAGAAGGCACACAGCGAACACAGTCAGGGTTTCTCTCTTGGCTGGAAAGGCACATGGTGAACATGGCGTCATCTGCTAGCTTTCTCTCCGGGCTTCCTGTTTCATGAAGCTCCCCAGGAGGCATTTTCCTTCGCTGGCTGGTGGACTCTGCTTCATGGTGCTACAGCATTCTCTGCTCTCTCTGAATCTCTCATTCTCCAAAATGTTTCCTCTTTTATAGGACTTCAGAAATTAATTAAGACCAATCCAAATAGGTAGAGATGCACCTCCAGCTAATCCAGCTTAACAACCACTCTTGATTAAATCACATCTCCAGGGAGATGATCTATTTACAGTTCCAAGCATATAATACTGAATAGGGATTAGAAGAAACAGTTGCCTTTACAAAATAGGATTAGGATTAAAACATGGCTTTTCTAGGGTACATAGATCATTTCAAACCAGCACAGTGGTCATGGAAGAGAACGTCATCATTTTAATGTATATATGCCGAAGTTCTGGGCTAGAGGGTCTTGATATCTGCAATTTATTTTTAAATGTTTCAACAAAAAAAAGAGGGGGCAGGTCACGGTGGCTCAGCAGGCAGAGTTCTTGTCTGCCATGCCAGAGACCTGGGTTCAATACCTGGTGCATGCCCATGCCAAAAAAAAAAGGAGGAGGAGGAAGAACAGAGAAAACAAGTGTGGCAAAATGTTAACTGCTTAATTCTAAATGTAGGATATATGAGAGTTTATTGTGGTGTTATTGGAAGTTTGAATATTTGTCAAACTAGACAGCTAAATATTTAAAATAAAAGAAATTACCGTAGCTACTGGGTATAAAGATAACATCAGCAAATTATGTGCCAACTCACTTTGTAAATGAAAATCTAAACTGAATTATAAGAATTAAAATAATCTGCATGCAGCGACTGTAAATGCTAACATGCTTTATATGTGACTACCGGTGAATTATATATTATAATGATTCAGGTGAGTCACACACGAAGTGTTTTTAAGAAAAACTGGCCAGATAGAGGCTGGGCTGTATGCTTCACTTTGCAGAGTGATTTGAAATGTCAACTTTTCCAGAATAAGACAAAAAGGTTTAAGACTAACGTTTCCATGATACTGAATGGATACCACATCTTCCTGCACAAGACTGTCTTCAGAGAAGTATTATGGAGAATGTTGTCCTAAATAAACAAAAGCTAAACAAACAGGCTACTTACCAGTAAGTCTGTTTTTTTTTCTAATGATGTATGAGCCAATGTTTAATCTCAGAATTCACTGTCAACTACATGATGTCACATGTATTCTAGACCTTGCCATCACACACACAAACTCTTACCTCTTAAATTTTATCATTAACCCATTGATAACCATGCTGACAACTCCACTAATGACAACACTCTCTTCATCCCTTCTGCTCTCTTACTCCTTTATTTCTATTTCACTTACTCTTTTGATCTCAGAATTTCAAAGTACACAGGACCCCCTACAAAAAAAACCACTAGGATGCTTGTTTAAAAAAAAAAAAAAAGCCCAAGTACGGGATCATATCCCAATCTGCCAAAACACTTCTCTGGAAGTGAGATATGAACAGGCATCTTTTAACAAGCAAGCTACGTGACACTTAATGCTCATTTAAAATTTAAGAGACATTTGCCTTGGTGCCTTGGCATCTCCCTATAGTTCTAGTTACTTTCATTAACTAGTAGAACAGAAGCTGTCATGTGGGCCTATTCAGATTTCCTTTTTTGTTAGCCTGTTTTGATAATTACTGTCTATCAAGCATGTATCCATTCCACCCAAGTTGTTGAATTTAATTATCACAAGCTTATTCACATAGCAGCTGACAAGAAGCATCAGCTCCTACCCAAGTGGGTCCTTCCACAGGGATGTTCACAGTATGATAGTTGCCTTTTTCCCAACCAAGAGATATGAGAAAGAAAATGCAACCAAGATGGAGGCCACAATGTCTTTTATAACCTTTCTTGGGAGAGACATACTATCACATCTGCCATATTCCATTGGTCATACAGACCAATCCTGGTACACCACGGGTGGGAATGACACACAGTTGTGAATAACATGAGGAAGGCCATAGAATACCATTCTGGTATAGAGTACCACCTTCTGCCTACTGCGTCCAATGTATTATGACCCTCTCACAAGCAAAATACTACTCATTCTCTTCCAAAGATCCCCTAATGTCTTAATGTATTGCAGCATCAGCATAGAGTTCAGAATATCATCTAAATCAGATTCAGAAGTAGATGATGCTTCTAGATGTTATAACTTAAGAACAAGTCCTTGAGTACAGTCCCTCTTGATATGCAGTTCATCTGGATATGATTTTTATATGTGGAGGGTATGCCACTTTGGAAGTATTATTACATATCTTAGAAAAGCCGTGTTTTAATCCTGATCCAACCTTATGGGAGCAGCCCTTTCTTTTACTCCTGATTCAACAAGCAGGCTGGAATTTGTTGATTAGATTATCTCCATGGAGATGTGGCGTGCCCAATTATGTGTATTAAGTTTTTATTAGATGGAGATGTGACTCTACCCATTCCAGGTGGGCCTTGATTAGTTGACTAAAATCCTTTAAAAGAGGAATATATTTTTGAGAAGCCTCAGAAATGACAGAGCCTAGAGAAACAATAGAAACTTCAGAAAAAGAGCCAACAGAAATTCAGAGCAGAGTTGACACAGATGCTAACATTTGGAGAACAGAGAAGCAGATATTTGGAGATGCTCAGAGCCCAAGAGATATCACCATGAGATGTTAAGCACGCTAGAAGCTGGAGAGAGCCAACGGAAGCCAAGAGATGAAAGCCAGCCCCAGAGAAGCAAAGTGAGGAACCTCCACAGAGACAGAGGCTGAAAGCAATGGAGCCCAGGAGTAAGGGGCCAGTAGATGCCAGTCACATGACTATCCAGCTGACAGAGGCATCCCTGACCCATCGGCCTTTCTTAAGTGAAGGCAACCTCTTGCTGGTGCCTTAATTTGAACACTTTCACTTCTTCAGAACTGTAAACTTGCAACTTATTAAATTTCCTTCCTTAAAAGCCAATTCTAGCATATCGCATTCTGGCAGCTTATAAAACAGTGGGATATATCAAAATATTTTTTTTTCTTATGGATAGCTGGTAGACTCTGCACGATATTTTTTATCAAGACCATCATTGTACTACAGTATCACCCTGGTCACAGATAAAGTAATTGTATGTGTTTGTCACGTTTACTATTTATAATACAGTTAAGTCCACGGAATTTAAGGCAAATGACCAAAAACAAACCATATTAATTATTAATTATTATTTGTCAATCCCTCCACGTAGAAACAAAGACTTTCTTTCATATGGTGTGTGAGTGACAATCTCCCATGAAAAAAGGTTGGATAATAATGAAAGTAACGTTTAAGATGGTTGAAAAAGAAAGTTCTTCCAAGTGGGATAGTAATTTAGGATTGTGTGAAAGTTTATGAAGTACTCTATCTGAGGTAACAGCATCTAGGAAGAGTGTTCCTCTTGGAGAGATGTTCAGTATATATGAGCAGAAAATATTTGTCACTTAATCTTACTAATATCCCAAGAGAAATGCTGAATCTGGTGTACTGAGGGCTTGACATTGAGTACATATTTTAAGAATCAAGAAATATAAAAAGGACTGTGGGAAGATGATGGAGCAGGGAGCTCCAGGATTCAGTCCTCCCACCAGAACAACTATTAAGCAGACAGAAACTGTCTGAAATTACTATTTTCAAACTCAGGAGGCAAGAAGAACACTGTATAGCACCCAGGGAAGAGCAGGAAGAAGGGGCTGGTAAAAAATATGGTAAAACTCAGTAAATTGCTTTTTCTGCAAGGCAGTTACTGGTGCCTATCCCCTACCCTCATGGCAAGCTACCGTGGGGTCCAACCCCTGGCTAGCTCAGTGGTGACAGAAAGGGACATAAAAACTCTCTTCCCCAAGAACAGGGCCGGGTATGGCCAATCACTAATCACAGATTTTGATTACTGGCTTTGGATTGTTGGGGGTCCAGCTCTGAGGGACCTTGTGCAAAGGAATGGTAAAAGAAACTTTAAGACACTACTTCCTCAGGGCTACAGGGCACAAGATAGCTGAAAGGCTGCATTTCCTGGGCAGGCCAAGATAGCTCAGCTTTGTGAAGCCATGGAAGAAGGTCTTGGTGCCCTTCGTGATCCCCTCATAGGGCAATTCGGAGCTGGTCTGCAGCCCCTTCATAAGTCCCTGGCCCTGTTTTGGCTGGGAAAGACTGACTTGGGAAACTATTCTCCAGCATGTCCCCCTTTTCCAGAATTTGCATTCCAATGAAAGAAGCTTGAGACAATGAAAAGAGTGTAAGAAACTATAGAGATGGACAGTCTGGGGTAAATTCTTGCCTGCTTTAGTCAAACTCCTATCAACAGGAATTCCAAAACAACTAATAAGCAGAAGCCCAGCACTAGACACAGGCCCAGAAAAGACAGTGAGGACTCTGTATACTGCATTTACCTTGGGCAGACCTTCCTGATAGGAGGGCTGAAGTTCAAGAAAATCTGTCTTATCACCAGCTGGTTACAAAATCAAGAAAAAGACATCTTGGGGAATAAATCCCAAAGTTTACATTTCAAAATATTAAAAGGTACAGTGTACAGAAAAAGAGTACAAGACAGAGAAAAAGGATAAAAATTAAGAAATTTATTTTATTATTTTCTGCACCAATGAAGAATCCCAGAATGTGAGCATACCAAACAGTCTTTAAAAAGATATTAACATGTGCAATGATATGAAGAAAAGTACAGAGAAAGAACTAAAGGATATCAGGAAAACAATGAATAAGCAATATAGGAATCTTAGTAAAGCAAGAGAAAGTTGAAGAGCACAATAAGTAAAATGAAAAACTCCCAGGAAATTTCAACAGCAGACTAGAGCTGGCAGAGGAATGAATAAGTAAACTAGAAGATGAGACAATTGAAATGAATCATGCTGAAGAACAGAAAAAAAAATTATACAAAGTGCAAATGTCACAAGACACCTCTGGGACACCATCAAGTATACCAATATATGCATTATGAGAACTCCAGAGAAAGAGAAAAAAGGGCGGAAGGAGAATTCAAAGAAATAATGAGAGAAAATTTTCCACACTTAGCTAAAGATGTGAATATGCACATCCAAGAAGTCCTGAGAATACCAAATAGGATAAACACGAAGAAAAATATACCTATCATATATTGATCAACTATCAAATAAAAAAAGGACAAGGAGAGAGTTCTGGAAGCTATAAGAGAAGAACAACGTTCTATATACAAGGGAGTCCCAATTTTTCATCAGAAACCATGGAGGCAAAAAGGCAGTGGGGCTGAAACTTTTTTTTTTAACATGGGCAGGCACTGGGAATGGAACCTGGGTCTCTGGCATGGCAGGTGAGAACTCTGCCACTCAGCCACCATTGGGGCTGAAAGATTTAAAAGGCTGAAAGAAAACAACTGTCAATCAAGAGTTTTATATCCACCAAGACTTTCTATCAAAAATGGGAGAGGCATTAATATATTCCCAGATAAACAAAAACTGAGAGAGTTCATCACACTTTTAGACCTATCCTACAAGCAATGCTAAAGGACTCCTTCACAGATTGAAAGGAAAGAATATTAGATAGTGCTTCAAATCAAAAGAAAGAAATTAAGATCACAGGTAAAGGTAACCATTTGGGTGATTATAAAGCCAGCATTGTACAATATTGTTTGGTATGTAACTCTATTTCTAACTTCCTACAGGTACTAAAATGCAATGCCTAAAGAGTAATGATAGACTTCCAGGCCAAGATGGTGGCTTAGCAATGTGCACGTTTTAGTTCGTCCTCCAGAACAACTACTAAATAACCAGAAACAGTACAGTACAGAACAGCTCCTGGGGCCATGTCAGTGACCGGACACACAGTGTACCCTAGTCTGGACCAGCTGGACCAGCTACGAGCCCCCCTAGAACCGTGAGTTCCCCAAGCCACAGTGACCGGCGCCCCTCCCCCACAGGCTGCCTCCCAGAGGGGAAAGGAAAAGGACTTTACCAGCAGCAGGGGATGAGCCCAATCAAACACCAACTGTGGAATTAATTAGCAAATTCTGACTAGTGAAAATAGGCCCCCAGCTCAGATGAACCTGGTCAAAGCTGAAGTCCCTCATTTTTGCCCCAGCACCAAGGCGGCAGGGCTGACAGAAAAAGAAAAAAAGGAAACGAGGTTTTTGTGGCTGTATTTCTACAAAGGCTTGACTGCCTTTGGATACAGTGGCAGGGCTTCTCAGGCTGCAACTGCCCAAGGCATAGGCAGAAACAAACTCGTCTGAGGGCTTGTCTTGAGCCTATGCATTCACCAGGGGAGGGGTGAAGCCCAACTCAGGTGGAATCCTTCCCTCAAGGAATTTAGACACCAGGCCTTGGTAATTTGAAGCCATTAAAACCAGCCTACAACCTCTCTTCTGTCTCCAACACATCCCCAGCAGGGAGAGTCTGCCAAAGTTAATGGTAGCTCATCATCTTATGCTGGTGGGACCTGCGGGCAGACAAACACCACATACTGGGCAGGATAAGAAAAACAGAGCCCAGAGACTTCACAGGAAAGTCTTTCAACCTGCTGGGTCTCACCCTCAGGGAAAACTGATGCAGGTGACTCTTTCCTCCTGATAGGAGGCCAGTTTGGTCTGGGAAAATCTGGCTGGGGTCGATAATACCTAAATAGACCCTCGTAAGAGGGAAAAAGGCACCAAACAAGCAGGGCAAGAAACAAGAAAACAAGAACTGAAAAATTCTCCTCTGTTAAACAAAATCTAAGCTAGAGGTCCAGATAAAGTTGAACTGAATGTCAAAGAACAGAGAGACAACAAATTCATCCAGCAAGAAAACCCTAGGTAAAAGAAGTGAAAGTAATCTCCAGAATAAACTAATTAAGATAATTAAATGCCTAGACACCAGCAAAAAATAACAAATCACACTAGGAAAATTGAAGATATGGCCCAGTCAAAGGAACAAACCAACAATTCAAATGAGATACAGGAGCTGAAACAGTTAATTCAGAATATACAAACAGACATGGAAAACCTCATCAAAAGCCAAATCAATGAATTGAGGGAGGATATAAAGAAGGCAAGGAATGAACAAAAAGAAGAAATCGAAAGTCTGAAAAAACAAATCACAGAACTTATAAGGATGAAAGGCACGGTAGAAGAGATGAAAAAAACAATGGAAACCTACAATGGTAGATTTCGAGAGGCAGAACATAGGATTAGTGAACTGGAGGACAGAACATCTGAAATCTGACAAGAAAAAGAAAATATAGGGAACAAAATAGAAAAATATGAGCAGGGACTCAAGGAACTGAATGACAATATGAGGCACACGAATATACGTGTTGTGGGTGTCCCAGAAGGAGAAGAGAAGGGAAAAGGAGGAGAAAAACTAATGGAGGAAATTATCACTGAAAATTTCCCAACTCTTATGAAAGACTTAAAATTACAGCTCCAAGAAATGCAGTGTACCCCAAAGAGAATAGATCCAAATAGATGTACTCCAAGACATTTACTAATCAGAATGTCAGAGGTCAAAGAGAAAGAGAGAATCTTGAAAGCAGCAAGAGAAAAGCAATCCATCACACACAACAGAAGCCCAATAAGAATATGCGTAGATTTCTGAGCAGAAGTCATGGAGGCAAGAAGACAGTGGGATGATATATATTAAATTATTAAAAGAGAATTATTAAATAATTATTATAATAATTAATAATAATTATTAATTATTATAACTGCCAACCAAGAATTCTATATCCAGCAAAACTGTCCTTCAAAAATGAGGGAGAAATTAAAACAATTTCAGACAAAAAAATCACTGAGAGAATTTGTGACCAAGAGACAAGTTCTGCAAGTAATATTAAAGGGAGCACTAGAGACAGATACGAAAAGACAGAAGACAGAGGTGTGGAGAACAGTGTAGAAAGGAAGACTATGAGTAAAGGTAAAAAGAAGGAAAATTAGATATAACATATAAAATCCAAAAGGCATAATGGTAGAAGAAAGTATTACCTGTGCAGTAATAACACTAAATGTTAATGGATTAAACTCCTCAATCAAAAGACATAGACTGGAGGAATGGTTTAAAAAACAGGACCCATCTATATGGTGTCTCTATTCAAAGGACATGAGGGCAAGAACACAAACGGACATTTGCACACCAATGTTTATAACGGCATTATTTACAATTACTAAGATGGAAACAAACTGGCATATACATACAATGGAATATTACGCAGCTGTAAGACAGAATAAAGTTATGAAGTATGTAACAACATACTTAAGGACATTATGCTGAGTGAGATTAGCCAAAAACAAAAGGACAAATACTATATGGTCTCACTGATATGAACTGACATTAGTGAATAAACTTGGAATATTTCGTTGGTTACAGAGACCATCAGGAGACAGAAATAAGGTAAGATATTGGGTAATTGGAGCTGAAGGAATACAAATTGTGCAACAGGACTGAATATAACAACTCAGAAGTAGGCTGCACAATACTACCTAACTGTAATACAATTATGTTAAAACACTGAATGAAGCTGAATGTGAGAATGATGAAGGAGGGCTGGGGCATAAATGAAATCACAAAGAAAGATAGACTATAAAGATTGAGATGATATAATCTAGGAATGCCTAGAGTGTATAATGATAGTGACTAAATGTACAAATTTAAAAAATGTTTTTGCATGAGGAAGAACAAAAAAGGAATGTCATTAGTGCAGGGTACTAAAAATAGATGGTAATTAATATTTTAAAATTTCAACTTATGTGTGAGACTAAAGCAAAAAATGTTCATTCGGTACAAAATTTATATTTTGACTAGTACATCTCCTAATATCTTATGTAGGTAGTTGGTTGAACAACATAAGTACATGGAACCTTGGGTAGGACATGAGATTTTGTTGGTTTGTCCAGAGTGATGCCCCAATGAATCCCAGAGTGATTTGATCAGTGAGTGAAAAAGTATTTGCAAAGTCCCCTTTGGGGAATGGTGAGAATAGGGAAAATCAACTTCCCCAAGTTGAATTCTTGATATTCTCACAAGCACTGAGGACAACCAAAGCTATAGGCTCCTGGGGTTTGTTCATATGAAACTTAACCCCACAAAGGATAGGTCAAGCCTACCCAAAATTAGGCCTAAGAGTCACCCCCAAGAGAACCTCTTTTGTTGCTCAGATGTGGCCTCTCTCTCCAGCCAACACAACAAGCAAACTCACCACCTTCTCCCTGTCTATGTAGGACATGACTCCCAGGAGTGTGGACCTTCCAGGCAATGTGGGACAGAAATCCTAGAATGAGCTGAGACTCAGCATCAAGGGATTGAGAAAACCTTCTTGACCAAAAGGGAAAAGAGTGAAATGAGACAAAATGTCAATGGCTGAGAGATTCCAAACAGAGTCAAGAGGTTGTCCTGGAGGTTATTCTTGCACATTAAGTAGATATCACCTTGTTAGTCAAGATGTAATGGAGAGGCTGGAGGGAACTGCCTGAAAATGTAGAGCTGTGTTCCAGTAGCCATGTTTCTTGAGGATGATTGTATAATGATATAGTTTTCACAATGTGACTGTGTGATTGTGAAAACCTTGTGTCTGATGCTCCTTTTATCTACCTTATCAACAGACGAGTAAAACATATGGAATAGGATGAATAATAGGGGGAACAAATGTTAAAATAAATTTAGAGTGAAATGCTGGTGATCAGTGAGGGGGAGGGGTGGGGGGTATGGCATGTATGAATTTTTTTCTGTTTTCTTTTTCTGAATAGATGCAAATATTCCAAGAAATAATCATGATGATGAATATGCAACTACGTGATGATATTGTGAATTATTGATTATATATATAGAACAAAATATTCTGAATGTTTGTATCTGTTTGGTGTATTTTGGTATTTAAAAAAAATTAATTAAAAAAATAAAAGGAACTCTCTCAGAAATGACTGTTCTTTTATAAGATTCCAGTAAACTAATCAAGACCCATGTAGAATGAGTAGAGACAGGCCTCCATCTAATCAAGTATAAAACCCACACTGATTGAGTCACATTTCCATGGAGATAACCTATTCAAGTTTCCAACCCATGGTACTGAATAGGGATTAGAAGAAACTGTTGTGAGACTTCCAGGAAGATGGTCAAATATAGTAGATGGAATTCAGACCCGATCCACAGAAAAACTAGAGAAGGGACAGGAGGGTGACAGATGATGATTCAAGAGTACAACTGACCTGGGAGAACCTTCTGTACCACACAGAGAAGCCCTAGCTGTAGAAGTCATGGAACTGAGAAGTAGAAAGCTGGAGCCTGGTACAGAGGCGAGGAGTCTGGGCACTAGGAAATAAACCAGGCCATGTTCCTTGAATACACTACATTCACCAGCATAGCCTCGTGACCTGCAACCCACCCCACATCCCACACACCAAACACCATCAACCACTCCCATTCCCTGCACTCCAAGCACCCCAGCACCCAGCATGCATAACCGCTCCACACCCCCACCCCAAGGGTAGCCTGACCCACCTCTCCTGTAACCCTTGCAAGAACTACCTCCTCCTCCCTTTTCCCTGCAGGCTATTCCCAGCACATAAAGGCTGCAGGAGCTAACCTCCACACCCAGGCTACCCCCAACCCTGCCCATAGTTTTGCACAGCCTCACCCTGCACCCCCACCCAAGCTCTACGCATGAGTTTACAGCACTCCTAGACCCACGCGTGCGCACAGGCCCCCAATCACATCCTTCAGCTTTGGGAGCATCAGTTTTTGGTAGTACTAGAACCCTACATGGGCATAGCCCTCAGTTACACTGTCCAGTCACATTTCCCAGCTCTGAGAAAGTGCTGACCTGTGCTGCTGGGTCATATCTGCCCCAACACTGAAGGTGTAAAACTGACCTGCTGCCACAGCACTACACATATGCGCAAAGGGCCCGGCGTTCTCGATCAGTGCATACCAGGGTTATGCACCCCAGACTGCTACACTTGCACGCTTACATCCTCTCTGGCCAATGGACACCCACATTCACCAGCACCAGCATTAACATCCCCAACCTGAGCCTATACCTGCCCTGAAACAAATCACCTCAATGTTGTGCCCTGTTCCGTACCCTGCTCCCTGCTGCATATCCATCCTGCAAACACAAGGTCTTATATTATTGAAAGAAATCAACTCTCAAAGTAAATCAATCAAGATATTTACACGCAACAAAAACAAAACAGAAGATCATCAAGCATATCACAATGCAGACAGATATAGCCCTGCTTTTAATGAACAAATTAAAACACCAGAGGAGACACAGACATTAGAACAACTATATCAAATATGTTTATACAACTCTACTTAAAAACTAAGTGGGATGGCAAATGACATAAAAGAGATCAAGAAGACATCAGAAGAGCATAAAGAGGAATTTGAAAGAATAAATAGAAAAATAGCAGATATCCGAGATTAAAGACTCTGTTGACTAAATAAAAAACATACTAGAGGCACACAACACCAGACCTGAAGAGACAGTAGAAAGACTGAGTGATACAGTGGACAGGATGACTGACTTCGAAGAGTCAAAACAGCAAATGGCAAAAAAAGATGAAAAAATTTTAATTGGACCTCTGGGAAATGATAAACAAAACAAAGCACACAAATATAAGAATCATTGGTATCCCAGATAGAGGAGAGAGGAGTAAAGAGCTAGGAATAGTTGAGGATATAATGGGGGAAAACTTTCCAACCCTTACAAAGGACATAAATACACAAGTCAAAGAACCCCAAACAGAATAAATCCAAACAGGCCTTCCCCAAGATACATACTAATCAGTCTGCCAAATGTTGAAGAGAAGCAGAAAATTCTGATGACAGAAAAACAATCTACTACATAGAAAGGAAACCACATAAGACTGAGTTCAGACTACTCAACTAGCATCATGGAGGTGAGAAGGCAGTGGTATGATATATTCAAGATCCTGAAAGAGAAAGATTTCCTTGCCAAGAATTCTGTACCCAGCCAAATTGTCTTTCAAAACTGAGTTTTCACAAACAAGTCCTAAAAGAATATGTCAACAAGAGACCAACCTAAAAGAAATACTAAAAGGAGTTTTGCTGGCTGAAAAACAAAGACAGGAGAGGAAGGTCTGGAGGAGGGCAAAGAATTGAAGAGTACCAGTAAGCATAACTTAAAGGATAAAAAGAGAAAGAGGGAAAAGAATATATAGATCTGACAAACAAAATAAAAAAGACAAGAAATACCTTTTCACTAATAACTTTGAATCTTAACGGACTAAACTTACCAATGAAAAAATATAGATTGGCAGATGGATTAAGAAATGTAATCCAGCTATATGCTGCTTAAAAGAGACTCATCTTAGACACTAGGGTACAAATGGAAGAAAGTGAAAGGATTTTCCATGCAAGTTTGTAATAAAAGAGAGCAGGAATAGCTACACTAATATTTGACAAAACAGATATTAAATATAAAGACATCATAAGAGACAAAGAAGGACACTATATACTAATTAAAGGGTCAATTCAACAAGAAGATACAACAATCATAAATGTTTATGCTCCCAATTAAGGAGCTTCAAAACACACATTAGCAAAACTGAAAGGAGCAATAGGTTTCAACGATAATAGTAGGAGACTTCAATACACCACTCTCCTCTATAGACAGAACCAGACAGACGATCAACAAGGAAACAGAAGTTAAGTTGATGAATGAATTAGACCTAACAGATATATATAGGTCACTATACCGCAAAACACAAGGATATCCATTCTTCTCTAGTGCTCATGGAACATTCTCCAGGATAGATCATCTGCTGGAGCACAAAACAAGTCTTTATAAATTTAAAAACATTGAAAATTATTCAAAGCACTTTTCTCTGATCATAATGGGATGAAGCTGGATCTCAAGAACCACCAAAGAACAAGAATATTCACAAATATGTAAAGATTAAGTAACATACTTTTTAAACAACCAGTGGGTCAAAGAAAAAATAGCTAGAGAATCAGCAGCTACCTGGAGATGAATGAAAATAAAAACATAACTTAGAACATACGGGATGCAGAAAAAGCTGTGCTGAGAGGGAAATTTATTGCCTTAAATGGCTATATTAAAAACAAGAAAGAGCAAAAATCGAGGACTTAACAGCATACCATCAGCAACTTGAGAAAGAACAGAAAAATAACCCCAAAGCAAATAGAAGAATAGAAATAACAAAGAATAAAGCAGAGATGAGTGAATGGGAGAACAAAAGAACAATAGAAAGAATCAATAAAACCAAAAGTTGGTTCTTTTAAGAAAATCAATAAAATTGATGGGCCACTAGCAAGACTGACAAAGAAACAAAGAGGAAGTAAATAAACAAAATCAGAAATGAGAAGGGGTACATAACCAGAGACCCTGAAGAAATAAAAGAAATCATAAGAGGATACTATGAACAAATATATGCCAACAAACTAGACAACTTAGATGAAATGGACAAATTCCTAGAAACACAGAAACAAGCTACACTGACTCAGGAGGAAGTGAAGATCTCAACAAACTAATCACAAGTAAAGAGATACAATCAGTCATCAAAAATCTTCCTACAAAGAAAAGCCCAGGGCCAGATGGCTTCACAGGGAAATTTTATCAAACATTCCAAAAAGAATGAACACCAATCCTGCTCAAACTTTTCCAAAACATTGAGGAAAAAGGAACTCTACCTAACTCATTTTATGAAGCTAATATTATTTCAATGCCAAAACCAGGTAAAGCTGCTGTAAGAAAAGGAAAACTACATGCCACTCTCCCTAATGAACATAGATGCAAAAATTCTCAATAAAATATTAGCAAGTTGGATCCAACAACACATTAAAAGAATTATACACCATGATCAAGTGGGGTTTATACCAGGAATGCAAGGATGGTTCAACAGAAGAAAAGCAATTAATGTAATATAGCACATTAACAAATCAAAATAGAAAAATCACATGATCATCTCGAATGATACTGAAAAACCATTTGACAAAATTCAACATCCTTTTCTGATAATAAACACTCCAAAAGATAGGACTCAAAGGTAACTGCCTCAATATGATAAAGGGCATACATGAAAAACCAATAGCCAGCATTGCACTCAATGGAAAGAGACTGAAAGATCTCCCTAAGATCAGGAACAAGACAAGGATGCCAATCATCACCACTATTATTCAACACTGTGGTAAAAGTTCTAGCAAGAGCAAGCAGGGAGGACAAAGAAATAAAAGGCATCCAAATTGAAAAGGAAGAAGTAAAACTCTCATTATTTGCAGATGACATGATACTTTACTTGGAAAATCCTGAGAAATCTACAGCAAAATTACCTGAGCTAATAAATTCAGCAAGGTGGTGGGATAGAAAATTAATGTACAAAATTCAGTAATGTTTCTATACTCAAGCAATGACCTAGCTGAGGAGTCTGTTAAGGAAAATCCCATTCAAAATAGCAACTAAAAGAATCAGGTACTTAGGAATGAACTAGGGACATAAAGGACTGTACACAGAAAACTACATAGCATTGCTAAAAGAAATCAAAGGAGATCTAAATAGGCGGAAAGACATTAAGATGTCAATTCTACCCAAACTGATTTACAGATTCAACACAGTACCAAACAAAATTCCAACAACCTGCTTTGAAGACTTGGAAAAGCTTTTTTCCAATTTAATTGCCAAATTCATCTGGAAAGGAAAGTGACCCCAAGTAGCTAAAAGCATCCTAAAAGAGAAGAACAAAGTGGGAGGATTAACACTCCCTGACTTTAAAACCTATTATAAAGCCACAATGGTCAGAACAGCATGGTACTAAAATCATTGACCAATGGAATCACATCAAGAGTGCAGAAATAGACCACCAAATCTATGATCAACTGATTTCTGACAAGGCCCCCAAATCCTCTGAACTGGGACAAAATAGTATTTTCAATAATTGGGTGTGGAAGAACTGGATATCAATATCCAAAAGAATGAAAGAGGACCCCCATCTTACACCCTACATAAAAATTAGCTCAAAGTAGATCAAATACCTAAATAAAAGAACTAGCACCATAAAGCTTCCAGCAGAAAATGTAGGGAAACATCCCCAAGACCTAGTAAGGAGGCAGCTTCCTAAATTTTACACCCAAAGCACAAGCAACAAAAGAAAAAACAGATAAATGGAAACTCCTCAAAATCAATGCTTTTGCACCTCAAAAGACTTTCTCAAAAAGGTGAAGAGGCAGCCAATCCAATGGAAGAAAATATTTGGAAATCACATTTCAGACAAAGGTTTGATATCCTGTTTATACAAAGAAATCATACAACTCTACAACAAAAGAATAATCAACCCAATTATAAAATACACTAAAGATATGAATAGGCATTTTTCTGAAGAGCAAATACAGATGGCTCAAAAGCACATGAAGAGATGCTCATTTTCATTGGCTATAAAGGAAATGCAGATCAAGATTACAATGAGATACTACCTCACACCTATAAGAATGACTACTATTAAACAAACAGGAAACTGTAAATGTTGGAGAGGATATGGAGAAACTGGGATACATATACACTGCTGGAGGGAATGTATAATGGTACAGCCATTAAGGAAGACTGTTTGGCGGTACCTTAGGAAACTAAGTATCAATTTGCCCTATGACCAAGCAATAGCCCTACTTGGTATATACCCAGAAGAGCTGAAACCAATGACACAAATAGACATTTGCACACCAATGTTCACAGCAGCATTATTCACCATCGCCCGAAGATGGAAACAAACCAAATGTCCATCAACAGACGTGTGCATCAACAAATCACTGTATATACATTTGATGGAATATTATGCAGCAGTAAGACAAAATGAAGCACCTGACAAGATAGATGGAAGAGTATTGAGTACATAATACTAAGTGAAATAAGCCAGACACAACAGGATAGATATGTATGATTCCACCTTTATGAACAGCATAGATGTATAATCAGAGACTTATAACACAGAATATAGGGGACTTAGCGATACCCAGAAGCTACAGATGGGTGAACAATTAGCTAATGAGGTTGAACTCCAATGTAAGGGAATAGATAGAAGTGAAAGTGTTTCTCTAGTGGGTCTATAAGTAGTATCACCATATTGAAGATGAACAAGATTGAAAGGGGTTGTATAGAACTACATGTCCCACTGATTAACACTAGAAATATGAATTAATTCTTGCAAGAATTACTTCAAATACATGATTCAGGTACAAAGAGTTCAGGTACAGGGGGAAAGCTGTTATTGCATGCTATGGGCTATGTTCAAAAGGAAAACACCTGCACTACCACAGCAATAGCAGAGGTAAATAATGGGGGTGGAGAGACAAGAGTTAAGAGGAGGTTAAGATTTCCTATTTAGTGAGGGTATGTTTATTGGTTTTCTTTCTCTTGGGAACAATGAAATTACCTCAAACTGAGAATGCTGATGGACTGTGGATTTTGGACACTATACATGATGCCTGATGAAAGCAGCTAGCTGAAGGATGCACCGACTGAGTAGATTGGAAAATTATGGTATACATTTATCACGAAGGCTATGTGGTTACAAAAAGGAACAAAGTCATGAGGCACGCAATGATGTGAATGAACATCTGGGACATTTGGTGAGGCAAGATAATCCAGGAACAAAAGAACAACGATGGTATGGTCACCTTTAGAAAATGCTTATAAGAAAACAGGGGCCTACACTGTAAACTTTTAGAGCAGACACATTACGTCTAGAGCAGTGATTGTTTTTCTGGATTTCAAGAGGCTGTTATTATATATATATATAATATATATATATATATATATATATATATATATAACATGATATTTAGAGATAAGAAACAACTGATCAGGGTGGGGTTAAAGTAATTCAGAACACAGGGGAAGGAAGACAGTGTCTATATTTTAGAACCACACATACTCTCTGAGATCAAAGGAAGAAAGGTTTATTTGGTCTGGAACTGAAATTTTTGGTAGCACATAATCAAACTCAACCAATCTGTATAGCTCATTTGAACAACTGAAACACAGAGAGCACAGAATAAGAAAGTGGTCCTTTAATCCTGTATAGATCATTGTAATGCCTGGATACATCCTAGAGTATATTAAGATAATCAAAAAGTATTGGTAAGGTCCCTTGAGGGATAGGAGAAAGAATATGGAACTATTAAGCTTACCGTCAGGGAATCCCTTGATACTGTGTCAAACTTTAGGGATGACCAAATCAACAGGCCATGCCCACGATCCTGAGGCTTACTCTTGTGAGGGTTATGTAGGTAGTGGAGTACCTTAGACTACCTACAGGTATGCCTGAGAGTTCATACTCTTAGGACCTCTTTTGCTGCTCAGATGTGGCCTCACTCTCTCTAAGCCCAATTCTGCAAGTGAAATCATTGCCTTTCCCACTACGCGGGACATGACATCCAGGGATAAAAGTCTCCTTGGTGACATGGGAGATGACTCCCAGGGATGAATCTGGCCCTGGCACTATGGGATCAACAATTCCATCCTGACCAAAAGGGGGAAAAGAAGTGCAATTGATAAAGTATCAGTGGCAGAGTTCAAACAGAGTTGAGAGGCTACTCTGCAGGTTACTCTTATGCAAGCTTCAGTTAGACCTTGCTACCTATCATAACCTGCCAAACCCCAACCAGGACCATTTCAGCCCATCCTAAAGAACACCGACACATTACATAAAATTCCACAAGGGTTCCATGCACTACAGTAACTTTCCAGAAACCTACAACCTCGAGATGGGTACCTGGTCCAGATATGTCCTGAAACCTAGAGGGCCTAGCCTCTCCAGAATATCAGATAGTTCCATCTCCCTATCCCATATTAGTGACAGACCCTTCCAATATGAAAAATTTAGAATGGCCATAACCCAAACACCCTAAAGAGAGAGAAGGAAAAATCAAAGGTGATGGGGAGTTATACAGTGAAGACAGGATTTAACAAATGAATATGAATGCTGAATCATTAAACTGATATCTCTTTCAGTCTCCAGTATCATAGAGCAGCTAGAAGTAAAAACCTAAAATTGTGGAACTGTAACCCATGTCAAACTCTGAAATATGTTCTATAACTAATTGTGGTGCTGTGCTTTGAAATTTATTGTTTTGTATATATGTTATTTTTCACAAAAAAAGAAGGAAAAAGTCGATCGTGATGATAAAATATTTAAGCCTTCTAGTCTTCTATATTCTGGAGCAACTAGAAGGAAAAAAAATCTGAGCGGATCAGATAGTAGCCCATGACAAACTCTAGGATCTGTCCTGTAACCATTTGTTGAAGAGTGCTTTGAAAACTATTGCTTTCTTATTTTCTTTGCTTTGTATATATTTTATACTATACAATAAAAAAGTTAAAAAAAAATCCAACAACAGAAAAAATGCACAATCCTGTGCGAGCAAGATTGATTAGGATTAAAACATGGCTTTTCTAGAGTACATAAATCCTTTCAAACCAGCACAACTACCTAACTCATTCTATGAAGCCAACATCAGTCTAATAGCAAAGCCCGATAAAGATACTAAAAGAAAAGAAAACTATAGACCAATATCCTTGATGAATATAGATACAAAAATTCTTAACAAAATACTTGTGAACTGACTGCAACACCTTAAAAAAAATTATACATCATGATCAAGTGGATTTTATTCTAAGTACGCCACGGTGGTTTAACATAAGAAAATCAATTAATGTAATACACTACATTAACAAATTGAAAGGGCAAAATCGCATGATTTTCTAGATTGATAAAAAGGCATTTGAAAGAATTCAGCATTCTTTCTTGATAAAAACACTTCAAATGGTAGGAAATGAAAGACAGTTTAACATGATTAAGAGCATATAATGAAAAACCCACAGCTAACATAATATTCAACAGTGAGAGACTGAAAGCCTTCCCTCCATGATTGGGAATGAGACAGGATACCCCGTGTCACAAAACATTGTGCTAGAATTTCGAGCTAGAGCAATTAGGCAAGAAAAAGAGATAAAAAGCATCTGAATTGGAAAGGAAGACGTAACACTCAAATTTGCAGATGACATGATTCTATACTTGGAAAATTCTGAGATATCTATGATATAGCCACTTGACCTACTATTCAAATTAGGCAAAGTGGCAGGGATATAAGATAAACGTGCAAAATCAGTAATGTTTCTGATTATTGCTTCCACAGATAGCTTATTACTAATTTAATTAATTTAATAAGCTATCTGTGGAAGTAATCAAGAAAAAAATTACATTAACAATAGCAACCAAAAGAATCAAGCATCTTAATTCCTTTGTTAAGAATAAACTTAAACAATGTAAAGAACTGCACACACCAAAGAAGGTCTAAATAAATGGGAAGACATTCTCTGTTCATGGATTGGAAGACTAAATATAGTTAAGATGCCAATTCTAGTCAAAGTTGTTTATAGATCCAATGCAATTCCAATAAAAATTTCAAAAACTGTTCCTTGCAGTAATGGAAAAGCCAATCATCAAATTTACATGAAAGGGTAAGGGAGCCCAGAACAGCCAAAGACATCTTGAAAAACAAGAACAATGCTGGAGGACTTACACTTTCCAATTTTAAAACTTATTATAAACCCACAGTAATCAAAACAGCATGGTACTAGGATAAGGACAAACAAAGAGACAAGTGGGATCAAACTCAGAAATCAATCATTTATGGCCAACAAGGGGCCAAGACCACTTGACTGAGAAAGAATAGTCTGTGGTGCTGAGAAAACTAGATCACTATTAGCAAAAACAAAGGCGCAGCCCCCTACTTCACACCCTACACAAAAATAAACTCAAAATGGACCAAAGACCTAAACATAAGAGCCAGAACTATCACACTCCTAGAAGAAATGTAGCAAAGCATCTTCAGGACCTTGTGTTAGGCAAGGTCCTGAAATTTTATACTCAAAGTACAAACAGGAAAAGAAAAAATAAATAAATCAATGGGATCTAATCAAAATTGAAAACTTTTGTGCCTTAAAGAACTTTATCATTAAAGTAAAATGACAACCTCCACAATGGAAGAAATTATTTGGAAACCACATATCTGATAAAGGTTTACTATCCAGAATACATAAATAAATCCTTTAGCTTAACAACAAAAAGACAAACAACCCAATTAAATAATGGGCAAAAGACATGAAGACACATCTCTCCAAAGATATATTAGTGGGAAGAAAGCACATGAAATGATTCTCAACATCATTAACCCTCCGGGAAATGCAAATCAAAACCACAATGAGGTACCGTTTCACAAACATCAGAATGGCTGCTATTAAAAAAATAGAAAATAACAAGTATTAGGATGGGGGGAAACATTCATTGCTGGTGGGATTGTAAAATCATGCAGTCACTGGAACAGTCTGGCAGTTCCTCAGAGGGCTAAGTCTAGAATTAATGTATGACCTGGCAATCCCCCTTCTAGGAATATACTCAAAATAACTGAAAGCAGGGAATCAAACAGATATTTATACTGATGTTCATGGCAGCATTACTCACAATTGCCAAAAGATGGAAGCAACCAAAGTGCCCATCAACTGATAAGTGGATTAAGTAAAATGTGGTATATCCATACAATGGACTATTATTCAACCATAAAAATGAACTAAGTCCTGAAATATGCAATAACACAGATAACCCCTAAAGTCATCATTTTGAGTGAAATAAGTCAGACACAAAAGGATAAATATCATAAGATCTCACTGATGAGTTAATTAGAATAAGCAAATTCATCAGAGTAGGTTACCAAGGATGGGGTGGGGATAGGGAATGGGCAGTTAAGGTTTCAAATCTACAGGTTCCAAGTTGTAATGATAGAAATGCTTTCATAATGGATGATGGTGTTGGCAGCATTGTGAATGTAATTAACAGCACTGAAATACATATCTGAATATGAATAAATTGGGAAAATATTATTGTATATGGTAATCACATGAACAGCAAACCCTAAATTAAACCATGGACGACTATTAGTAGTACAATTGCAAAATTGTGCTTTCATCAATTGTTACAAATGTTCCACATGAATGCAAGGTGTCAATAAAAGGGTGGTTGTTCTAGTTTGTTAGCTGCCGGAATGCAATATACCAAAACAGAATGGCTTTTAAAAAGGGGAATTTAATGAGTTGCTAGTTTACAGTTCTAAGGCTGAGAAAATGTCCCAATTAAAACAAGTCTATAGAAATGTCCAATCAAAGGCATCAAGGGAAAGATACCTTGGTTCAAGAAGGTCGATGAAGTTCAAGGTTTCTCTCCCAAGTCTCAAGTGAGAAGGCACATGGCGAACACAGTTCGGGCTTCTCTCTCAGCTGGAAGGGCACATGGCGAATACGGCGTCATCTGCTAGCTTTCTCTCCTGGCTTCCTATTTCATGAAGCTCCTCAGGAGGCGTTTTCCTTCATCTCCAAACGCCACTGACTCGTGGACTCTCTGCTTCATGGTGCTGCAACATTCTCTGCTCCCTCTGAGTCTCTTTCTCCAAAATGTTTCCTCTTTTATAGGACTCCAGTAAACCAATCAAGACCCACTCAAATGGGTGGAGACATGTCATCCCTTAATCCAGTTTAACAACCACTCTTGACTAAATAACATCACCCGGGGAGATGATCTCATTACAGTTTCAAACATACAGTATTGAATAGAGATTATTCTACCTTTATGAAATGGGATTTATGTTAAAACATGGCTTTTCTTAGGGGGCATACTTCCTTTCAAACCAGCACAGTGGCATATGGAAATCTGTATTTTATGCATGATTGTTCTATAAACCCACAACTTCTCTAATAAAGAAAAGGAAAACACACCACACACATACACCACACAATATGAGATATGCAACCAAAATTATTTCTTCTTTCATAGGAAAATGGTAGGCAAAAATAGAATTGAAGACTACCTTAATCAGGTCCATCGTAGATAATACCAGTAACAACTGAGTAATTGTACAAATAATTAACATCAATACAGTCTCAGAACCCCAAAAGAAAATTAAGTGCCTTCAATAAAATTACACTCATTTTTATTACAGAAGAATTACACCGACACCTAAGCATTCACTTGTGGGAGACAATACTTGGCTCTCTTGTGTTTCTACACAATTTGTGAGAAGTACCAAGCATTACCCTTCATTCTGGATTACCACTTCAAAGATGTTAGCACATCAAACAGTCTTGGTAAATATAATCTTTCTCCAGAGAAAATGGCAAGATGTTTACCCAGTAAAATAAAGAAAATGTCTCTGTCCTGGCCAAAAGTCAGACAGGCCTAGTGACCATTTTCACATTGCCCTTTGGGAACTGGGGTTCAGAGAACTGTCCAAATGTTGATAATGTGGCTACTACTATTGCTGTCAGTAATATACTGTCTTTGTCTCTGACTCAGGAGTCTTACGCCTTCTATTGGTAAACATTAAATTGTGGCATGCTAACTTATCTGGCAAGTAAGGTAAAAATTCCAAATCTATCACAGTTCTTGATAGTCTGCGAGAGGATGGGATGTTGATAGGAACCCCATGGTTCTGTGGAAGAGAAAAATGAGTTTATATCCCAATTTAAGTATGTTCTTAATCATAATTCGCATACCTGTGGGTATGAACTCATTGTAAATAGGACGTTCTGAAGATGTTAATTTTAGTAAGGTATGGCCCAACTAAATGAGAGTGGGCCTTCATCCAGATTCTGGAGTCATTTATAAGCAGAAAAAGTTCAGGCACGGTAAGAGAAAGCCATGGGGACGAACCTGAAGCTGAAAGTTAGCAGGAACTCAAGAAAAGAAAGCACACTACTGTGTGATGAGGTGATTCAAGCCAAGGAACCTCAAGGATTGTGGCAAACAACACTGGAATGCTACTAACCCCGGAAGGAAGAAAGCCTTCCAGCTCCAAAACTGTGAGCCAAGAAATTCCATTGTTTAAGACAACCCACAAAGCAGCCTGGAAATCCAAGACAGGGGCTTTATGGACCAATTAACAAGATCTGAGGAAAGCCATGTTGACCAAATTGTATTGTTAACCAGGTAATAAATGGTCCTCCAATCTGATGCCTGCTAATGAGGAAGAACTGGAGAAGTGGTTGCAGGTCAAGTCCTAGATGCTTCATAGTTAGCTGCCCTATTGGTACCTTGGTTGTTATTAACTCTCTTCCAGATGAGAATGCCTAGCCAATCTGACAGTCAACTTCAGGTCCATTCCACTGTAACACCCAGTACTAAGATTTGTCTTGGGGTTAAGTGCCCAGCTGTGGATGGGCACAAAGCAGGCAGACCATAAAACTCTGGCTACTGCACATGGGAGATGAGAGGACAGTGGCATGTAATGCCTGTTTAGGAAAAATGGCAATAACTAGGCTGTACAACCCAGACCCTCTGTCTTGCATTCTAATCATCCAACCTTAGGTGGATTCAAAGAGGACAGTACTCAGTTTTTTTGCTGTGAGCTCTGGCTGCACCAGGGGAGCTTTGACCCTCTCATGGATAATTCTCTGGATAGGCAAATTCCTTTGAGACACCATAAATGAGGCATTTACTAGTATTCAGGGTCTTATTCCTCCAAAAATGGGGTTTGCAGTGATGATGAAGGTATCCCAGTGAAGAATGAGAAACTGACCCAAAGAACATCAAACACACTTTTGTGGTCAGACCTGTTGCCTTAGTTCTTAGTTTTCATTTTGAAACCAGGCAAGAACTTAAGAGATGTTATCATAGTGATTCATCATTTGTTTTTGTTTGTTTGTTTTCCTGATTTCTGGGAGGATACATGGTCCGGGAACTGAGCATTCTACTACTAAACCACCTGTATACCCCATCATTTGCTTTTTTTTTTAAGAGGGCTTGGGTAGCCTTTCTTTCTTTTTTTTTTTTTCTACATGGGCAGGCACCGGGAATCAAACCCGGGTCCTCTGGCATGGCAGGCGAGCATTCTTGCCTGCTGAGCCACCATGGCCCGCCCCCATCATTTGCTTTTGACTCAGAAGTTTTATGGCTTCTGCCAGTATCCATAACGTGGCAGGCCAATTCGTTAAGCTCACAAGTGGGGTTAAATCTCACTCAATTTCTGACAGGAACTAGATTTGAAACTTGATCTTCTCACTTAAAACCTTCCTTTTGGGATATGTAAAGAAGTCTCTCTCTGCTTACATCTACCAGTATGCACGCATGCTAAATTCAACAAATAAAAGTACATGAAAATAATTTTCAGTGTAAAATGTTATTCTTTTTGAAAGAAGATATTTCAGCTTCTAGAAAAACTTGTGAAAAATTCTTTTGGTGGGGCAGAAAAGAGTAGATGAACTTGGTGGTTAAAATCCTGAATCAAGTGAATAATGGGTTATTAGATATTAGAGACCAATAAACTCATAACTAAATTTTTCATTCCTTCTTCCATTTCCCACTTTGGGGTTGGTTAGGTCATAGAACCCATGCTGGTTTGAAACTGTTATATACCCCAGAAAAGTCATGTGCTTTTAATCTTTATTCAGTATTGTTGGGGCAACCATGTTCTTTTAATTCTTATTCAGTATTGTAGGGTAGGACTTCAATATTGTAGGTTAGGCTGTTTCTGTGGAGATGTGACTCTGCCTGTGCCAGTCTGAAAGGATTATGTGCCCTAGAAAAGCCATGTTTTAATTTTGATCCATCTTGTGGAGGCAGCAGTTTCTTTCAATTCCTATTCAGCATTGTAGGCTGGAAATGTGATTAGATTATTTCCATGGAGATTTGACACACCTAGCTGTGGGTATTAACCTTTGATTAGAGGGAGATCTGACTTCATACATTCCAGGTGGGTCTTGACTAATTTATTGGACTCCTTTAAAAGAGGAAACATTTTAGAAAAAGCTTCAGAACCACAAGAATTGAGAGAGCCCACACAGCCAGAAACATTTGGAGATGAAGAAGGAAAACACCCTTGGAGGAACTTCATGAAACAAGAAGCTCGAAGACAAAGCTAGCAGATGTCGTCATGTTCACCATGTGTCTTTACAGTTGAGAGAGAAATCCTGAACTTCATTGGCCTTCCTTGAATGAAGGTAACTTCTTGTTGGTGCCTTAATTTAGACATTTTTATAGACTTGCTTTAATTGGGATATTTCCACGGCCTTAGAACTGTAAACTTTCAACTTAATAAACTCCCCCTTCTAAAAGCCGTTCTGTTTCTGATATATTGCATTCTGGCAGCCAGTAAACTAGAACACCGCCCATTCAAAATGGGTCTTGATTAGATTACTGGAGTCTCTAAAAGAGCTCACGGAAAGAGGAAACAGTTCAGAGTTGACACAGACACAGACCTTTGGAAATGGAAAAAGAAAAGCCCAGATGCTAAGCAAGTACTCACAGAAATATGAAGAGAAGAAATCTCTGGCCCCAGAAGGTGCTAAACTAAGAGATGAAATCCAGAGTTTTGTCCTGGAGCAGCTAAGAAAGGACCCAGGAACAAGGTCTAGTAGATGACAGCCACGTGGCTTCCCATGTGATGGACACTGGCCTTTCTTTGGAGTCAAAGTATCTTTCTCTGGATGCCTTAGTTTGGACATTTTTAAAGCCTTAAATCTATAAACTTGTAACTTAATGAATTCCCTTTATAAAAGCTGATCCATTTCTGATATGCTACATTCTGACAGCTTTAGCAAACTAAAACAAAGTCAAAATTCTTAAACCTGTAAAGATCTTTATTTTTAAATACCTGTCAACAGGCATTTTTAAATATTAAAACCTCAATTTGATGAATTTTTTCAGGGACATACCATTTCAGTACATGAAGTGGATCTTATTTTCTGTTTTACTATGAATAAATTAAATATCATCCTCCATTTTTAAAAGATTCTGATGATATAACCATAGTAAATTACATTTTCTTAAACAGAGGCAAAACAAATTTATCTTATTTAATAAAGACTTTTCCATTTTCCAAAAACAAATCTCAAATTGGAGAGATAGAGAAAAAATTAGGTCACAGATAAAAATAGCAGAAAATAGTACAATCATCATAGCTCCGTACAGGTAATAATATCAGCTTGAAAGAATCAAAATTAAATGCTGATTGACATAAATATTTAAAGTGTCACTAAAATGGAAAAAAAATCCAATGTCAACAAAAAACGATCAATGGGAAATATCTACAACAATTATAACCCACAATAAAATTATATGGTATGTAAAAAGTTGGAAAAAATAAAGAATCAATAGAACAGCTTGGGCAAGAGCAGATAAAGTCTGTAAGCAAACAAAGAAATCAGCATCAATGTTAAGTTAAAGAAAGAGTCAAAGAAGCTCAATGTGAAACTTATATATCTCATATCAATCCACACACCCATGGAATGGGAAACATAATCACTTCCCTACTTTTGAGATTCTCTACTCAAACCATGCCAATATTTCAAAAGAACTATAATCTCTGGTTTATTGAATAAGCTGCAATCTGTTGGTCACAACTGTCTCTTAGTACTTATGACACCCAATAAATATAAATGCATTATTTACTTGCCTGATTTCCCCATTTCACTATAAACTGTTCAAAGAAGAGGCTGTTTTGATTACTGATATATTTCCAAAATTCAAAGTAAGTACTTTTATACATATTTACTCAATTTCAGCCTATTTACAGTAACAGTGGTGACTAGTGGGGTGGTGCAATGGTGGCTCAGTGGCAGAATTCTCGCCTGCTATGCCAGAGATCCAGGTTTTTGATTCATGCCAAAAATAAAATAATGTTCAATATATCAAAAAAAAAAAAGTGGTGACTGGTAAACTGCTACAACAATTTGGAAAGCACTTCATTCTAAGGTAAAAAATCCAACATAATGAAAAAAATAAAATGTGCAGAGATTTTTTATGCTGACGTTTATAAATTCAAAAACTAGGGGAGATCAAAATCCATTAGGTGAATTATTAAGAAAATTATGTTATAACCCTATTTGATGGAATAGAATATATTTTGACAGACAGAGTTATAAGTAAAATATCTAATAATATTAATTTTTAAAATTGTAGGTCCTAAAATCAATTTATGATATAACCATCATAAAAAAAAAGCTTAAAACTATTGATAGTGGCATTGATAGAGCAAGAAGCTAAAACATCCAAATGTCCGTCACTGCAAGAATGAATAAACTGTATATGTTCACATGACAATTCTATATAAGTCTATTCACATCAATGTGGTTGATTCTTACAATAACAATATAGAAGGGGGGAAGCAAACAAATAGTAGGATACAATTTGTTTCTTTCATCATGTTTATATTTGTAAGGATGGTAAAACTGCTATGTACATAACAAAAATCATGGCAGCAGCACCAATTTCCCTACCACATAGTTACAATAAATAGAATTAATTAGTTTCACTTGAAAATGTCTTTGAGAAAGCAGTAAAAAATTATTAATTTTATTAAATCTTGACCACTGAAAGCATGTCTTTTTAATAAACTGTGTGAGTAAAGGGGAAGTAAGTGTAAAGTATTTCTGCTATATATCAAAGTGCTGAGTCTGTTTTGAGGAAAAGCATTTGTGTAATTGTTTGTTGCAAGTGCTAAAATACTTTTTCATGCAACATCACTTTTACTTGAAACAACAGCAGACTGATCTGCTTCAGTATTATTTGGGACTAGACAAATTGCCAAATTCTAGGTTTAGTGAGCAGACCTGTATGGCTCCCTTACTATAATTTATTAGTTATAGAGGTTTTGTTTTGGTCCCCTTCTGTCACTACTTGGTTTTATTCTTTTACCTTTTATTTTGGCATGGGCAGGAACCAGGAATGGAACCCGGGTCTCCAGCACAGCAGGTGAGAACTCTGCCTGCTGAGCCACTGTGGCCCAACCTGGTTTTAGTTCTTATTATGCTCAATAACAAAAAATGAAATGAGGTTATCATTAATTGGGGGGGGGGGGGCTCTCAAGGACCAACAGTAACTATTAACCAATAATATACTTAGCAGTACTAAGGTAAACTGAAATCCTAGAAGAGAAGCAAAGTTCAAAAAATAGCCTTTTATGATAACATGTAAGATCAGATGCCTTCTCCATATAAACTAGGCAGGATACACAACCAACTAGTCCCAGCTCCTAGGACTACTGTTTTAGAAAAAGAGGGCAGATTCTTCATTATGAGAACAGTCTATAACATGTCAGATTTAAAAGTCATTTTAAAAGTGAGTCTCTAAACTTTAGCCCAAGGCAGTGAAGAATATTTGCATAATGGCCCTGATTTAACACACAATAAGGACTAGATAGAGCTAAGCATGGGACTCAATGTTATTAGAACTAGACAATATCTCGTAGATAAAACTGCCAGAAAATCTAAGAGCAGCATTGCTTAGCTGGGATTGGGTCAGTGCCCAGACTGCATAAAACATTCTGACCAGGAACACTGTTTACTTTTCAATTAGAAGAGTGATTAAATAGGAAGGGAGACAGAAAGATGTAGGCAAATTTTCTGAGATAAAATATGGGCCGAAAACAATTTTTATTTTGTGGCTACCACTGAATCTAAAAATATTAAACACTGAATATGATTAAGACCCTTTCGTAAATGCTGGAAATATTATGATGAAGAGGATGTTATACCTGTGCTTTTAGAACCTACTGGTGTGTAGGGTAGTGGGAAGGAGAAGAAAGCAGAGATAAAAATAAGATCAATTATAAGAGTAACTACTTGAGCTGGTTTGAAAGGATTATGTGCCCTAGAGAAGCCATGTTTTAATCCTGATTTCATCCATGGAGGCAGCCATTTCTTTTAATCCCTATTCAGTACTACAGATTGGAAACCCGATTAGATTATCTTCACAATGGTGATGTGACTCCCTAATTGTGGGTATTAACCTTGGATTAGAGGGAGGCATGACTCCACCCTTTCCGGGTGGGTCTTGATTAGTTTACTGGAATCCTTTAAAAGAGGAAGCATATTGGAAAAAGTTTCAGAAGGACGAGATAGCTATGAGAACTACCAGAGCCCACACAGCCAGAGACCTTTGGAGATAAAGGAAAATGCCCCTAAAGGAGCTTCATGAAACAAGAAGCCTGGAGAAAAACATAGGAGACATCATCACATCTGCCATGTACCTTTCCAGTTGAGAGAGAAAACTTACACTTCATCGGCCTTTCTTGAGTGAAGGTAACCTTTTGTTGGTGCCTTAATTTGGACATTTTTATAGGTTTGCTTTAATTGTAACTTAGAACTGTAAACCTGTAACTTAATAAATTCTCCCTTTTAAAAAGACGTTCTGTTTCTGGTATATTGCATTCTGGCAAACTAAAACACTACTTAATTTTGGTAGATCTCCAATGCCACTCCTGCCTTCCCATTGATTCTCAGTCATTCTATCACATTGATTTATATAGCCTAGAAATGCTCATTTTTACAACTCCCTTCAGTAATATAATGTCAACTACTGGTTAAAGGAAGCAGTTAAGTACACAAGAAAGACTAGGAAGGAACAGTGAGTGAGAAGAACAGTAATT
The DNA here is from genome assembly GCF_023851605.1 of Tamandua tetradactyla. NCBI lineage: Eukaryota > Metazoa > Chordata > Mammalia > Pilosa > Myrmecophagidae > Tamandua > Tamandua tetradactyla. Next base: position 153,885,220 of record NC_135332.1, read on the forward strand.
TTCTTTTTAACCAGTGAGATTTTGGACTGATCAAAACAATTTTGTTTCCATGAATTCTGCTATTTTTTACCCCCAAGTCTACAAAACAAAGAAACCCACACATGCCAAACTTGGCAGAAATTTTCAAGATTTTCCTTGAAAAGGAAGCTTTTAAACCCTGTATCAAAGAACTCTGAGGTCTACAACAGAATATCACAAGACTGACTGTTCTCTCCTCTCCACTACTTTGGCTTGGAGTAAGTCTCCTAAAGCCCTATCATGTCTTGTTTTGTTAATAAGGTTAAATTAATTTCTACATGTACAGCTCCAAATTAAGAACTTATTTTCTAGGGAGGTCCTTCTAACACTAAAGAACTGTATGAAGTACATATCTGGATATACAGATTTAACTAATGATTAATGATTTCCCTGAGCAAGAATATCTAATAACGTTCTAAATTTAAAACAAAAAAAAACTATATCTATAAAGCTGAGGACCAAATCTTAGCTATATGAAAAAATGGCCAATTTTCTGATATCATAGCAGATCAGAAAGCAAAACAACAACAAAACACCCAAACCAGATGAATTAGTTGACTAAAAAAATAAACTTCAAAAGTAGGAAAAAATACATAAAAAATTAAATCACTTGATTAGAGAGGTTTTCAAGCTTATAACTGGTGGCACAAATCACAAGCAAAAAGATCAATAAATCTGCCTACCTAAAAATTAAAGTCTTCATTATGTGAAGAAATATGCTTAATAGTTGCTGTTTACTTGGAGCTTTTATCAGGCAAATACAGTAATTCCATAATCCTCACAACAAATGATCATGTAGATGGTTATTACTGTTGCTACTTTATAGAATTTGATCAAATAACTTGCTCAAATTCATAGAGATTGGAAGTGGCAGAGGTGGTATTAAACCCATGTCTGTTTCTGTTTACTTCAAGTTCTTAACTCTTAACTGTCTTATCTTTCAAAAGAGACCAACCAATGTATAGTTGGTCAATGGGTGAGCCACAATATTAATGGCCAATCCTTAACTGAAAAGTTGGCTTTTTATTCCTGGTCAACACACTGAGATAAATTCCCTAGATTGATTTTCAAATTACTAACAGTTACAAGTAGTTATAAAGTACATCACCAAACATTCTGAATAAAATACCTAAACTATATTGGGGAGGGGAAGAGGACAAATCACAAATTGAGAAACATCCTGTAGCAATAACAAAAGGTTACCATCCCCTGGTGGATGAACAGATCACAAAAACCAGTAAGACACGTAAATGAACAAATTCTCAGAAATAAAGAAAGAGCTAATACATGAAGACATGTGTTTACAAACACAGATTTTAAAAAGAGATCCTATATCCTGCATAACAATTAGTAAAAATCAAAACATTGAAGGTGAAAGCAAAGATGTAATGAAATAGACAATTGCAACTATTACAGGTAAGACTATAAAGTGGAAAGCAATTTGACAGAACCTTACTCTATAGCTCATTAATTCAATTCCATAACTCTGTGTTGAGATAAATACTCCTGAACATAGAAAAGCCTTCATGTAACAGAGATGTTTTAATAGATCATTATGAATGATGTAACTAAATCTCCAGAACCACAAAATAACCCGCACCACCACCACCATTAACATCAAGGTATATCCAACCATTAAACCAGAGATGTGAATAACATGAGAAAATACCTTATAATTTTGAATGAACAAAGCAGATTTGAAGTTATATAGTTTGAGGATCACAACTGTATACAAAAATCCTGCACGGTAAAAAGCACACTGAAAGATAGTAATATGCAGTAGTACCAATAAAATATTGCTTTACCGTGGTGAAGGGGTTTCAGAAAGATACTACTTTATAGTGATGAGTTACACTATAGCCAATAACTGCCAAGCAAACCACCACACTAAACCCAAGGTAACTGTGCAAAACATGAAAAAACATGTATTTCATCCTTCAATTATTATCTCACCTGAGACAATAACTAACAAATTTTTAGAAATATTACCAAGAACTTACCACATGTGTAGTTTTTAATGTATTGCCATCAAATCTGCATAAACTGGAGCTCTCTTCAAAGAAAATATCACATTCTTCTAATTCTTGAGCATTACAAGGAGGTTTTTCTTTGTCTGGGTTTGGATTCTCAAAAAGAAATTAACATAAATAATGATAAAGGGATGAATTTCTTAATATCAAAAAATGTTTAGATCACAGCAATAAATAAAACTAATTTCAGAACTAAACAAAAGAAATGTAAAGAACTAGTGCAGAAGTGACAGAATGATAGAATTACCATTAAAGGACATTTAAAAAGCTATTGTAAATGTGTTCCATATGCTCAAAGACATAAAGAAAATAAGACTATGTTGAGGAGAGAGATACAATATATGAGAGAAAATAAATATATGAAATGAAAATAAAAACAGATTGGAATGACAGCTGATTAGACACTGAAGAAGGAAAGATCAATGAGCTTGAAGACGCAGCAACAGAGACTATGCAAAATGAAGTAGAGAGACTGAAAAAAACAAAAAACCAAGACTTTCAATGACCTATAAAATTATATCAGTCTAATTAGACCTTTTCCATTCTTTAATACATTGGGTTTACATCATTTTTCTTAATTAAAATACACACTCAAAGGGAATAAATGAATACACAAATGTATCTTTGTCAAAAAAAAATCAAGGTTTTTTTTTTCTGAATAGATTTTATGAAATATAAATACACCCTTTCAAAAGAGAACTGGAAATTAGATTTTATGACCAAGATTAAAATACAAAAAGGCATGGTAAACCTCATAGTTGACGGACTAGCATGCTGTCATTGTCACCATTTCACTGAATTACTTTGTCAATCAAAATAACTATACTGGGCGGGCCGCGGTGGCTCAGCGGGCAAGAGTGCTTGCCTGCCATGCCGGAGGACCCCGGTTCGATTCCCGGCCCCAGCCCATGTAAAAAACAAACAAACAAACAAAATATAATAAAAATAAGAAAATGTTTAAAGATGTTTCCCTTTCTTCCTCCCTTCCTTCCTTCTATCCTTCCTTCCTTCTCTGTCTTTCTTTAAAAAAAAAAAAAAAAAAAAAAAATAACTATACTATGCACAACACATACAAATGTACATACACACATCCTTTCTGATATCCTAAAATTATATAAAAAATTTTGGTTGCTGATAAGCAGATTATGAGTAAGGTACACTGTAAAACTAATATTTGTCCCTGCCAACAGTAGTTAGTCATTTCTTGTAAAGGTGAATGCATACAGGAGAGAGATACCTAGATATACACATACAGACACATTCCCTATGTAATGAACCCACACATTTATGTATATAGTCACAGAGTGGACAGAAGGAAAATTAGAATATAAGCTGTATTCAAACATCAGACAGGAGTATCTGACCTTTTTTTAAAAATAGGAATAACAAAATACTTGAAAAATATGACATAATCCTCATGACACACTTCAGAACCCCTGAGAGTCAAAGTACTACTTCAGTTACTTACCAGTTCTTCAGAGGTCAAATGCATCAAGCGTTCAGCTATTGCAGCACACTGAACTGAGTCTCTTATGAATTCCCCTTGTTTATTACCAACTACTAGCTCTGGCCATGTCAGTCCTTCATTTTTCTTAATCAAGGAAATCTCCAAGCTATAAGTATAAATGGGAAAAGTGATTTTACATTAAGCAACTACACAAATTATAAAATCAGTTACATACAAAAATATCTTCCATAGAAATTATCCTTCTGGTGTCCAGAGAATGTTTTACCAAAATCTTGTTTGTTTTAGCTTTGCATGTGATGAGGAACCTATAATCCAAGGCTAAATAATTTAGATTTAATCAAGAAAGTATCAGTGGAAATTCATCCAAAGACTGTATAAAAAATGGTGTTTGAAATTACTTCAGTAAGAATGTGAAGGATGGATTGAAGAGAAGAATAACTAGAAAAGTAAGACCACCAAGGGAAGTACTACAGCTTCGGCTGTAATGTATTATTAAAATTAAGTAACACAGGAATGCAAGCAACATGGTTATTTGAGACATTTAACAGGGAGTGGGTTTGGAATGGTCATGTAAAATAATATGGAATGGACCTACAGTCAAAGTGTACCTGTTTGTGTGTGGAGCCAACAATTAACTTCATTTTCACTAACTAGTAGCCATGATTATTAATCTAAGGTATCAGGCAGTTTATATCAACAGAAATGTCAATTTTCAAAATGCAGATTTTTAAAAATTGCAATGTAGAAATTAGAAAAAAATTAGCTGTGGTAATTAACACAGGAAAAAAAAAAAGATTAAATGTGGTAAAAAACAATTTCTAAATGCACTAAAAAGGGCCAATCAAGAAATCCTGAGATTAAGGATAGATGCAGAAGGAAAGGGAGAAAGAGCTGAGAGAGGGCAGACTGCAGACACAGAAGAATAAGGAAATTGGGTCTATGCTCCTCTTGACTAGGAAGAAACATCCAAGTAGCTGCTTTAGGAGGAGCAGTGGTGGTAGCTGTTTCATAGAGCAAAGCAATCCTGTCCATATAACATCTTTGGTACACATGCTCCATACCAATCCACACCCTGGAACACAACTGCAAGCAAACAACTGTAAGAATACAATAACAATTATTATCCTAATTATCAAACAGAACATGAAAACTTATCAGCTATTCTTTTTCAAGGGTGTTATTTTGACCACATCATGAATTAATTGTGACATTTTAAAATTTTATGAAACTACTTATTTTAAGAGACCATACAAATGAATCTTTCTTATGTAATATGAAAGGAGCACTGAAAATTACCACCACAATCAATAATGTTCAAATTTAGTTATCTTTTTAAGGAGAAAGCTCATCTTGATAATGATAAAAATTATAGCAGCTTATACTTACCTAACATTTATTACATGCCAGGTGTTGTCTTAAGTACTTGCAATGTTTAATTTATTTAACGCTCACAACAACCAAATAAGGCACATGCTATTATCTCCATTTTACAGATAAGAAAAAAAGGCAGTGAGAGGTTAAGTAACTTGCCAATCTAGTAAAAAGGTCTGGCTCCAAGTCCGTGTTCTTCACCACTGCACTATTCTACCTCTCTGAAAAAGTATATGTAAATAGCTATTAAAGAACTTTATCCAATATCCAGAATGTTTAAATATTGTTCTTAGTGGCTACCTAAAGAGATTTGAAAGAGTGCATACAATTTCAGTTACAAACAATTTCTGAACCATCATTAATTTGCATGCCTAATCAAAATACTCTTTTAGCATGACCGCATTTCTACATTTTGGAAAGAGACTATCACCATCCAAACAAAATGAACATATAATGCCATAAGTAATAAATTATAAGCAGTCAATGATCCAAAGTGAGAGGGAACTTGTATTAACTATCTGAAAAACAGATGAATAATTTAATCAAGTACAGAAAAATAAATCCTGTTTCTAAACCAATGATACCAACTACACATCATTATAATTATTCTTTGTAACATAAAATAGTAACCAAGCACCTCAAATTTAGTGGAAAAACAACACTGGTCTATGTTCATGTACTAAATGATGAAATCATTTGGATGAGTTCCAGCTATTCCCCTAGACTTTTGCTGAGTTACTGCTTGATGACTTAACATTTAATGGTATATATATATAACTAGTTACTTTGCCAATTTATAAATGCTGTTCTCAAATCTCTCACACATAAAATATATGGATTTATGAAATATTTTTGAAAGATTCTTTCAGATAACTGTATTTTTGGTGATATAATAAAATGTGTAAGTCACCAAATATCTCCATTAATAAAATGAATTCAGGATACCTAGCTTTTAAAGCTTAAAAATTTTTTGACCAAGTTATATATTTCTTAGATTCCCAGGATCATCAAAGAATCATAATGGGTCATATTACTACTTAAGAACTGTACTTAAAGTTAAAATACCTCATTTACCTTTAATGCAGTATTAACTACGTGGTCAGATGATTAAGGTTCTATTTTAAATTAACCAAGCACCCATTTTCTGGCCAAATCAGAACATTTTAAAAATTGACTGCCTAATATTATTCATTATTGAGTTTGACAAATGCATGCCTCTGTTTAACCCAGTGAAGGTACTGTCACCCCAGAAAATTCCTTCTGCTCTTTTCCAGTCAATCTCCCACACCCTACAGGTAATTACTGTTCTAATTTGTATCAGATTAGTTTTGATAGTTCCAGAAATCCTCATTTGTGAAATCATATGGTATTTACTTTATATCTCTGGCTTCTTTCCACATTTCTCAGATTCATTCATGCTGTTATGTATATAAGCAGTTCATTCTTTTTTATTGAAGAGTAGAATTCCACTGTATGAATATACCGCAATGTGTTTATCCATACACCTTTTTATGAATATCTGAGTTGTTTCTAGTTTTTTGGCTTTCATGAAGAAAGCTGTGAACATATTTGTATAAGTTTTTTTTAACGTGCTTTTATTTCTCTTGGGTAACTATCAAGCAATAGAACTGCTGAGCTATAAAGTAGGTGTATGTTTAACTTTATAAGAAACTACTAAATAACTTGCAAAGTGACTGTATTATTTTTACACTCCTACCAACAAAGTATGAGCTGCTGGTTGCCCCATATCCTAATCAATATTTTATACTATCAGCTTACTTTTAGCCACACAGTAGTGCCTTATTCTGGTTTTAAGTTGTATTTCCCTAGTGATGAACAATGTTAATCACTTTTTTATGTGCTTTCCAGTCATTCATATGTCTTCTATTGTGACGTGCCTGCTCAAATTATTTGACCATTTTTTAAAATTAGGGTCTTTTTACAGATTCATTATGAACCTACAGATAGAGGACAGAAGCCCTTTGTTTGATACGTGTACTGTAAATATTTTCTTCTGGCCTGTGGCTTGTCTTTGTTTTCTTAGTGGTGTTATGTTTTCAGTTTTAATGGGCAAAAATTTTTTTTTTTGATTTTGGTTTTGACACTATCCATGTCATCATTTTTTCCCTTTAAGCCTACTGTTTTTTGTGTCTTGAACAGGCAATTCACAAAATAAATATACATGGCCAATAGAAATAAAAAAAATCATTAATCTCCAACAATTTTCAAACATACATTAATTATTCCACATCTGGGAATTTATCCTTCATATATATTCCTATACATGATGTATGTGTGTGTGTATATATATATACACACACAAAAGCTTTTCACTGTAGTAAAAAATCGAAATTTGGAAACAACCTAAATGTCTAACAACCAGGGACTAACAGTGCAATTCATACAGTAAAATACTATAAAACCATAAAAGAGGATAAAAAAATATGTATTCTTTATGGAAAGACATTCAAAATTTATTGTGGGACGTGAAGAAAAGCAAGATGTATAACTGTGTATAATATGTCTAAAAAAATTTTGTTGCAGAAAGAATTTATATGCTGCCCAATGGATATGCATAAGAAACCACTGAAAGGAAACTACTTAGTGTTTGTGGGGGTTACAGAAATGGAGGACTGGAGGGCCTGAATGGAAGATTCTCACTGTATATATTTTCATATATTTTAAAATCTAGTGAGGAAATTAAAGTCAAAAGAAAAAACGTATATTCCTATTAGAAAGTATAAAAAACTAAACTTAAAATAACCATTTTCACCAAATTGATTATCATTATTATTATTATATCCAGAGTGAGTAACAAAAAACACTACCATATACGGCAAGGGGCAATTATACTAGTACTTTACTTAACTACAATTATGCTCTTTGGCCCAGTACTTCCACTTTAAGCATCTGTCTTAAGGAAATAATTAGCAAAACAGATGAATCTATCATATACCTTTGATGTAATCACTGTGGGAAGAGTTAAAAAAAAAGAAAAGTAAAATAATAAAAAATAAAATTTAAATATTTTAACAAAACAAAACTATTAAAAATACCTATTATTCTCTTTAATTATCCATGTACTACTTTCATGATCAATAGAGGAATAGAGCTTTCCTTCCAAAAACTGTTGGCCCTTCAGCACAATGCTAATTTGATCAGGTAGATATCGTACTTGTACGTCCTCTTTAGTACTATCAACAGGAAGGCATATTGTTACAGTCACATCATCTTCAGTTTGTTGCCAGTAATACAGAGGTTCTACTGGGAAAAGAAAAATAAATTATCTCATAAAAATTAGAGACAAAAATACAAGCATTTAATACACAAAAGAACATCTACCTAAAAGAATCTTGGCATATTTTCTAGTGATTGCCTCAACAAATAAATTATAAACAACACAAACATTGTTTCTGGGGAATTTAACTTACAGAGTTGTAGCAATTACACCTGACATTTTCCTCTTCCAATCTTACCTAATGTTTCACAAGACAGGAACTCATAAAAAATATTAATGGCAGTAACCCTTTATTCTCATTCTTTCCCTTCCTCTCACTCCCCCTCTCCTCTCCTCCTCTGTTCTTTCTTCCTACTCTTTACAATATATATACACACAGTTAACATCATAATTAAGACAGAACCATAAAATTTATTCACTAAGGGATCTCAGAATCTAACTCAAAAACATCACATATGAGGAAACAGGGGCGTTGAGAGGCTAAAAAAAAATGTCCATCAAGCACAATTCCTTTGTATCCAGAGTATAAATGTTTAGGTATTTATAAACCTAGGGGAAATTTTTTCAAACATTCATTACATTAATATTGGAAAATACTTTACAAATAATATTTTTAATAACTCTAAGAGTACTAAAAGAGAGAATTTAAATATTATTTTAAATAAGTTACAAAAAAGGTAACTTCAAAGAGGAATATATTGCTAAACATTATGAAAATCCCTGTCAAGTAAAATATACTCTTCTCTGGCTATAAACATAAGAAATATGAACAATAATGATTAATGAGGGATGTTGGCTTGAACAGCTTTAAAAGAATATGTATTCTTTGTATACGAATATAAATTTCTTTTAAAAGATTGTTATTATTCTTTTCATTCTATATTACCTCCATTCAAACAATGTGGAAAATTAGTCAGTGATTCTGCCCTCAAAGAACTTTCAGTTTCATATGAAGGGTAAAAACATATACATTAGTGTACACAGATATTGAGTGAAGTTTAGCTGATTTTAAATTTAAAAAAAGCATAACACCCATTAATAAAACAAAGTATATTAGTTTCTCAAATAGATGTCAACAACAAATACATATTTTTTATTCAATACATACTTATTAAACATCTAATTAGGTAAGCAAATTAGATCACAGGTTAAAAAAACATTTTTGGCAATTAAAAAAATATTAATCAGTTCACACAATTTACGTGGCAAATTTTACTAAGCACTCTTTTGGAAAATCTAAAGGAAAACAAAGAAAAATTAAGCATCTATCTTGCCCTGGTAGAATGCATAATCTAACCAGGCAAGACAAAATAGACATAAATATATATGTATACAGATACACATAAGCTCTATGAAAATTAATATTACCTTTGATTTTCTCTGGCATATCTTTATCCTTATTTTCTTTAAGATCTTGACCAACATGAACAAAATTGAAAGACTTATAGGAAACAATCATTAGACCAGTTCCATCAGGCTCAACAGCAGCATAATGTGGCACTGACTTTCCACGGAGAATGTCACGCTTAATAATTTCATATTTTTTGCCCTCTGTAGGAAAATGAAAGTATTTTTGAACCAACATTATGAATAAAAAACTGTATTATAAAAATATACTTAAATATTTGTAGATTAATTTTAATTGAAACTAAATATTTTAGATGTACTAAAAAGGCACATAGTATGAAGGATCTTTTCATAAGAATAAAAGGTTTATAACCTAAATTTTTATAAATTCAGCAGAGTGTGATGAATTTGACTTGCACCAGATTGTGCTGTCCAATGTAATAGCCATTAGCCTCAAGTAACTATTAGTTAAAATTAAGTAAAAGTAAAAGTTCACCAGTCACACTAGCCACATTTCAAGTGTTTAGTAGACACATGTGGCTATGGTACTAAACAGCACACATATAAACATGCCCATTTTGGAGAAAGTTCTGTAAGATAGTGGCACTATAGACCTTAAAAGAGGCTAACTTACTGGAGTATCAGCTTTCTTACCTTTTCTATGAAAACAGCCTGCCTAACTTCTTAGCAGGTATATAATAGGTATCTTCTAATAAGAGTTAACAAATTGTTGTAAGAGAAAAGCGTGTTGTGGACTAATTTTCAGCTGATTCTATGCACTGATTAGGGGTTTCCTTAAAATGAAATATGTTTGTAATAAAAATGATCTCTATGTACACTTAAGAGATCTCTATGCCTATAGTGAGCAACCATAAATAACAGTATTTAAAGTTTTAAAGATATAAATTAATAAGAACCTAAAAGGTTTTGGTATATTAACAATGTACTCTGTGAAAAAACATTATTTTTTGCTTGAAAAAGTACTCAATCACTTCAATCAAGTACATTCCTTTACTTATACAGTGATCTTGTTAAAGTGGATTGTACTTGTAGTTTGTAAAGTCTGTAAAACTTTTCTAAATGGCTGAAAAAATCAAAAGAATATTTAACTACATGTAAAAATTATATGAAACTCAAATTTCAGCATCCATAAACAAAGTACTATTGAAACACAACTAAGCTTATTTATTGGTGTACTGTCTATGGGTGCTTTCATGCCACATTAGTATAGCTGAGTAGTTGTGCCAGAGATTGTATAGTTCATAAGGCCTAAAATATTAACCTTGTCCTTTCCAGAAACAGTTCACCAAACCCTGATCTAGTAACTTAAAAGTTTTAAGTTACTCTATTCCTTCAGAGGTAAAACTACAACACTGGGGAAATGTAATGAACAAATTGCATTAAATACTTCAAAGAACAAATCTAGTACATTTACTCAGCTTACAGTTTAATTAGGAATTATTCTATAAACTCACATACATCCAGTATTCATTTAAAAATAAAAGGGACCGTCCTCCTAGGAAACAATTAGCCTTAATCAGACTGTAAATTTGCAGCTATAGGAAAGAAAAAAAGATATTTTTCTAAAGAGATGAATGATAATTTAAGGCTGCTTTGTTAAACGAATAATTTAACAAAGATTGTTGAGAAAAAGAGTGGTCATCATGTAAACAAGCTCCAATAGATCTAAACTGTAGAAAATCACACCCAAAATATTAAAGAGTCTGTGGGAACTAAGCACTGGCAAAGAATAAGTCCAAACCACTAAGGAATCCTAATTCATAGGAGAAAGTGATTTTTAATACCCAAACTAGAAGTCTGACAAAGTTCCAAACAATGGGTTAGGATTTTTCTACCACTGAAAGCACTGCAGGTGAGAAAAAGGACTTTTTCCTGAGAGCAGAAACAAAAGGCAAAGTTCAATTAGATTTAAGAGAAATCACAGGGTTGATTTAATGAAATGAAGGTATTCATTTCCATTTAGGTATTTATATTTAGTTTATACTTAAATTATTTCATAATTTATACTTAATTTACATTTAGTTTTATATAGAAATCCTATGTATATCTTTGTTCATATATATAAGAACATGTATATATTAAAAATATACATTTTAAATTCTTCAAAAATTATGTAATATCTCTTTTTTATACAAAAAGACATAAAATTGACTGTGAAAGACAATATATTTTTTCTGCTACCCATACCTGAGAAGAACCTAACTATGGATAAAATTAATTCCACCAGGTGACAGGTACTAAAATCATAAGATAATACCCAAGAAAGTACAAACAACTGTTTCAGGGACAGCTTTACATTTTGAAACCTACTAAATCACATCAGGGAGATTCAGAATTTTGTCACATTTTACCTTCATTTTTCTTACTGATGGTGATCCACTCCAAAGAAACATAGAAACCACTTCCCTTCATATCCAATTCTTCTTTCTCTATTCGAAGAAGCAGGGTAGTTACTGAATGTTCTTCTACTTTTAGCAATGAGACACTGTGCATTATGATAAAAGGATCCCCAAGCTCTTCATTAAACATAATCTACAAAAAAAAAATTACAAACACAAATGAACACATTATGCGAATACAAATGGCACAGAGGGAATACAAGGAATTCTGACAATCCATCAATCTGGATACTATTTATTACAATGAATACAAAAATACAAGACTTTAAATAAAGGTGGCAAGTTTAAATAACATACCTTGAAAAAGGAACTTCTAAAAAGTATCTATTTGTATAACACAGTAAAATGATCAATATTGTTGGCTTAAAAATAAAGACAATCCCAGAGCAACTGAACAGAATCTAAAGGAGAAAGAGAACTAAAAGTAGTCTTCTAGAAAAGAAGTATCAAGTGAAAATAAGAGTATCTCCCTCCTTAAACACATGATTGCAATTCCTGACAACCACACTGACCCCAGATCAAAGTAGGAATGGTTCCAACGTCAACATAGCAATCTTGTAAAAGGTATATATTATATAATTTAATCAGAAAAGAGATCCAAAACATCATATATTATGGAAACCAAGAGATCACAGTTTATTCTTGAAAAATGTTATTTTAAAATAACTGAAGTTTAATTTACATATGCTTTCAGGAATTTGCATAAGAAGTCTAAAAACAAAAAACAAACCTCACCTCCCATTTTTCAGAATCATTATTTCCACGTTCACCTGTTTCGATAAGATATAATCTTCCAGTACCATCTGACAAGGTAACCCAGGTAGAAGATGAGAAATGGATAGATGCACAAAGGCGATCGTCATATGCTGTCAAATCTGCAGGAAGTCGAAACACCTCTCGTGGTTTCCCCAAAGCAGTGTCCTAAAAGAAGTCAAATATTATAAAACTACCCCTTTCTTCTCCCTGATCCATATACACATAAAAATAAGTATCTGCAGTGTAGTGGTTTAAAAATATGTCCACAAAATCTTATCATCGCCTCTTCACAAGATGGAGCCTAACCTTCCTTCATTTGAGCATGATCTGCATTAGTGATTATTTCTAAAAAATAAAATATGGTAGATATGATGGTATGTGACATCTAAGATTAAGTTACAAAAGATTTTTTAAGACTAGGTCTTAAAAAACATTCTAAGATAAGTCATAAAAGACATTACATCTTCCACCTTGCTCTTTCTCTTGGGTTGCACACTTTGAGGGAGATTAACTACCATGTTGTGAGGATATCTTCAGGGAGAGGAGCATGGGGAGGCCTCTTGCCAGTAACCAGCACCCTGTAAGTGAATCAATTTGGAACCATATCCTTCAGACTTAGTAGGCCTTCAGATGACGGCAGTGGTGGTCCTGGCTGACTTCTGGACTATAACTGCAGGAGAAACGCTGAGCCAGAGCCATCCAGCTTAGTCACTCCCACATTTCTGACCCACAGAAAACTGTGAGATGAAAAATGTTTATTGTTTCAAGTCATTAAGTTTTAGACTAATTTGTTACACTGCAACAGATAATTAACACATGGAATAATCTAGCTTTCATTCTTTTTTCAATTTTTTTTAAATTTATCGGGGTATCATTCTGGACAAACCTACAGAATCTCATGCCCTACTCAAGGTTCCATGTAGTATGGTGTTCAATTAAACTGTTCACATAAGCTTTGTTAGGAAATGCACTAGTCAAAATATAAATTTTGTTCCAAATAAACATTTTTTGCTTTAGTCTCACACATAAGTTAAAGTTTTAAAATATTAATTACCATCTATTTTCAACACCCTGTAGTATTGACATTCCTTTGTTCTTTCTCATGCAAAAACATTTTTAAATTTGTACATTTAGTCACTATCATTATACACTCCAAGCGTTCCTAGCTTTCATTCTTAATTTAAGAATTAATGATCAGTATTTTAAGTTAAGTATCAAAAAACTACATTTAAACTACTACCAACTTATGCTTGTTAAGTTTTTTTGTGTCTACGTCCTTAAAATTCAAAGGCATAAGATGGATTGCATCATTGAAGATGTTTTAGACAAAAATATATAAAATACCTAAAAGGAAATATACTACTTCTCATATACCCAAGTAAAATCTAGTCAACAATTTTTTGAATTAAAGTTTTAGTTTACAGTTTAACAGATTTTCCTACTGTAAAAAAAATAATCCTTGATTCACGTATTTCATCCCTTGTTCCTGGAAATATTTAGAGCTATGCATATATTAATAAAATTTAAATAAATTATATACAAGATCCTTACTAACCAGTTTTTAAGTGACCTATTATTGATTCTTTCTAAAGTATCCAATTTTCTTTGAAAAACAGGACCTTTTCTTCTTTTATACTCATATTTTACTTATTTGAATACTGAATTAAATAGTGAAAATATAATAAGCATAGGAAGCATAAGGTTTTCAGAATGACTGAATCTGAAGTTTTAATGATGAAGAAAACTTGCAGAAACAGAACTGTATCAGCATACTACTAAGTAGCTGATTAACAGTAAACATCCAATCACAGAGGAAATAAAGACTATTAGTTAATCTGGTTACTCAGTTAAGTGGAGGTCAATTAAGAGAAATCTTACTGCAGGATGATGCTTATGTAGGCATTTAGAACATGATGCGGTATTTCCAATTAGTGAGAAAAATGGATTAGTCAACAAATGGTACTGAGACAACTAGAGATCTTTGGAGAGAAGAATAATCACTCCCTCACACCATGCACAACTGACTAGCAATCTCAATGTTTTATAAAGGAAATGCAAAATTAATTTACTAGAAAATACATAATGTTTTTATAATTTTGTGGCAGAGAAAACTTTCCTATATATAAATAAAAGACAAGCAGGAGACAAGGAGAAAAATATTTGCTACAAATATAATGCATGACAAATACTCATATAAAGAAGTCTTAAAAAGAACAAGAAATACGTTATTCAAAATTGCAAACGAGAGAAGAAAAAATGGTCAAAGTATGGACACTCACTAGTAGTAAACAAAAAAGATTAACATAATAATATTTTCCCATTAGACAGACCAAAAAAATCTTAGATTGGTAATGTTCATTCTTGGTGAAAGTACCCTACTGGTACCTGGAAAAGGAGTAAGTACAGGCTTCTTGGAGATTATCACAAATGAAACTGCATGATGTTTTATATAATTTCAATAAAATTCCACTTTTACAAATCTATACTATAAAAATACTTATACATGCGGCAGGCCACAGAGGTTCAGCAGGCAGAGTACTTGCCTGCCATGCTAGAGACCCAGGTTCACTTCCTGGTGCCTGCCCATGTAAAAGAAAACAAAAAGCTTGTCCATGTCACAAAGATCCATGTAACAAGAATGTTCAATGCAGCAATGAAAATGAAAAATTTTGCCAATGGCAACAAGGAAATAATTCTGTTATTTACCAATAAAGTGAGAAAGAAAAAAGCAGCTACTGATAGCTAAGAGCCCACCCGCTAGTATTAGTGAGGTCTTGGTGTTGCTACAAGCTGACCTGTTACTTATAGCTATACTCTACTAATGAACATAACTTATTTCAGAGAACATCAATATCACACAAGGCCACTCTGTTGACCATGATGGAGCCAGACAAAAACAGCATCACTCCACAATCACGTCTGAACACAGATAAAACATGAACACTGTTCAAGCCACAAAGATGATGAGTGACTCCAACTTCTTCACTAATAACAGCTTTAGCATTGGTATAGTCTTCCCTAGATAAAATTATTTATGTACCCAACCACAACATTATCCTGTTTTCTGACACTTTTCAATCCAAAACCTGTTTTCTTAAATCCTCCTGCAAATCACCTAAATAAGAACCAGAAGATAGTAAGTCCTTAGTAACAGCCTCTTAGACACCCTGTGGTTTCCCCATGATATATATTCTCCTTTGCTAAAACAAATAAATCCAAACTGTTTCATTGCAGATGTTTTCCTGGAGTCTTTATCTAGAGAGCACTGGCAGGGAAATGGTTAACTACAGAACAGCCATTCTATGTAATACCAAGTAACTGTTAAATATACTGAGATAGCTTTAAACACAAGATAGAATATGCAAGTATGATTCAATTTAGTTTAAAAAATGTTTTGATATGACAGCACAGGATAAAGTACACAAAAACACATGGTTATCTGTTAACAGTGTTTACTCTTGGAAAGGAAAATCAGATTGGGATGCAAATGATGGGTAGGTGAGATAGGGAATTAAGGGAAACTTTGCTTTCTTGCTCCACATATACTGACCTTTTTAAATACTTTTTATTGTGAAATATAGATACAAAAAAGTAATGAATTTCAAAGTACATTGTAACAAGTAGCTATAGAACAGATTGCAGAGTTTGGTATGTGTTACAGTTCCATAATTTTAGGTTTGCTTCTAACTGCTCCAAGTCACTGGAAACTGAAAGAAATATCTGTTTAATGACTCAGCAGTCATACTCTTTGTTAAATCCTATCTTCTCTGTTACAACTCCTCCTTCTCCTTTGATCCTCCTTCCAATCTTTAGGGGTATTTGGGCCATGCCTATTCTAATTTTTTCATGTTGGAAAGGGGTGTCGATAATATGGCACAGGGGAATGGAACTAGCTGATGTACTTGGGAGAGGCTGTCTCCTCAGTGTTCCAGGACTTCTCTGGTCTAGTAATCCATCTGGAGATTGTAGGTTCCTGGAAAGTAATCTTAGTGTGTGAAACTTTTGCAGAATCTCAGAATAAAGCCCTTGGTGTTCTTTAGGGTTGACAGGAATGATTTTGATTGGAGTTTGGCAAACCCTGGTGGTTAGCAATATTTAGCTGAAGCTGAAGAGTTGCATTAAGCTTAAGTGTTAAGAGTAGCCTCCAGAATAGCTTCTCAATTGTACTTGAACTCTCTTAGTCACTGATATCTTATTTTGTTACATTTCTTTCCTCGTTTGGTCAGGAAGGCTTTGTCAATCCCATGCTGCCAGGGCCAGGTTCACCCCTGGGAGTCATGTCCCATGTTGACAGAGAGACCTTCACCCCTAGATGTCATGTTCCATGTAGGGGGGAGGGTAATGATTTCATTTGCAGAGTTGGACTTAGAGAGGGAAGCCACATCTGAACAACAAAAGGTTTTCTAGAAATAACTCTTAGGCTTAACTATAGGTAGACTTAGCTTCTCTACTACAGTAATAGGCTTCACAAGAGCAAGCCTCAAAATCAAGGGCTTGGTCTATTGACTCTGGAGTCCCTAATGTTTGAGACAATATCAGCGGTTTCCCCAGTGATAAAGCTTAACAGTTCCTTATTTTTCCTCCTGTTCCTCAAGGTACTTTACCAATACTTTAAATTATCTGCTCAACATAAGCTGATACATATCCAGGTATTATATTAAGCTATACAGAACTATAAGCCCTCATTCCCATTATGGGCTTCAGGTGTTTTGGTTGTTTAAATGAGCTACCCAGAGAGGTTAAGTTAGATTATGTACTACAGAAAATTTCGGTTTTGCATAACCTAAACCTCTCTTTCTTCAGTCTTATACAAAGTTCTAAAATACCGGCAATGTCACCCTCACTCCTGTTTTCTGATTTACCTTAATCCTGACCCAAACGGTTTTATTCTTATCTCTCACCGAAGCTTGAAATCTTTTTTTGGTTCCTCTAACAATTGTTGTATGTAGCAATGCTGACTGTCAGACCTGCAGAACTCCAACTCTGAGTCTTAGGTGTCACACAAAGTCACAGCACCAGGGAGATACCAGGTTATACACATATAGCAGAGCATCTCAAAATCTAGAAATAACATTAACAGTTCTGAACTAAATGTGACTTAGTTCAGTCTTATAGGCACTATAAGAGCTCACAGTCTAGGTTCCACTAAAAATCTGTACAAAACAACAAGATTTCACACACTATTCAAGAGTTCATGTAATTACGCTGTGTTCTAATAAACTGGCCTTAGAAGTTAAATTAGATAATATGCTACCGAAAATATAAATTTTACACCAAATATTTCTTTGAATTCACAGAGAAGTTGAAATTTTAAAATATGGACCACAACATCCTTTACCCTGTATTCTGATTTAACTTAGTCCTATCCAGATGAGCTTCATTCATATCTCTAGTCAAAGTCTGATCATTTTTTCAACAGCAGCTCTATGGGGTAATGCTGACTCAGTGCTCTAACACTGAGTTTCACGTGTCACAAATACCCAACATTTCTGGGAACGACTAGGTTCTACACAAATAGCTCAGTATCTCAGAATGTATAAATAACAGTTACAACTCCAGAAGAGATGTGACTGTAAGAGCTTACAACCTAGGACCCTGGACAACAGGCTACAACTTGATATCCCATGCTCTCGACTTCAATTCTCTGAGTTTCTGTATTATCGTTAGTCCGCAGGAGTGAGGTATGATAATATTTGTCTTTGTTTCTGACATTTCATTCCACATACTGTCCTCAAGGTTCATTCACCTAACTGTATGCCTCACAACTTCATTCCTTCTCACAGCCACTCAGCAGTCTGCTGTATGTTTACACAGCAGCTCCCCCTTCCACTCGTCAGTCATTGTACCCTTAGGCCACCTCCATCTGCAAAAACTGCCACTATAATCAGTGAAGTCAAGCATCTTTTCATATGCCATTTAGCAATTTGTATTCCCTCTTCTTAAAAATCTCTGTTCATGCCATTTGCCCATTTTTAAATTGGGTTGTTTGTTTTTTTGTCGTCGAGTTGTAGAATCTCTTTATATGTTCTATATATGAAACTCTTACCTGGTATGTGGTTTCCGAATATGGTCTCCCTTGCACAGGCTGCCTTTTTACCTTCCTGAGAAAGTTCTTTGATGCACAAAAGTGTTAATTTTGAGGAGATCCCATTTATCTATTTCTTTTTTTCACTGTTCATGCGCTGGATGTAAGGTCTAGAAAATAACCTCCTATCACAAGATTTATAAGATACTTCCCTACATTTTCTTCTAAAAGTGTTATGGTCTTAGCTCTGATGTTTAGGTCAGTTAATTTTTGTATAGGATGTGAGATATGTATCCTCTTTCATTCTTTTGCATGTGGATACCCATCCAAGAGACTGCCTTGTCCCAGATGGGTTGGCCTGACCACCTTATCAAAGTCCAATTTTCCATAGATGAAAGGGTCTATTTCTGAACACTCAACTCAATTCAGTTTATCTGTCAGTATATCTATTTTTATGCCAGTACCACGTTGTTCTGACTACTGGAGCTTTATAATGTGCTTTAAAGTCAGATAGTGTGAGACCTTCCACTTTATTTTTCTGTCTCAAGATATTTTTAGCTATTCCCATGCTCTCGACTTCAATTCTATGAGTTTCTGTATTATAGTTATACTCTGCCCTTCCAAATGATTTTGATTATTGGTTTTTCTATTTCTGAAAAGTAAGTTGTTGGGATTTTAATTGGTATTGCATTGAATTCATAAATCAATTTGGGTACTACTGCCATCTTGATAATATTTATTTTCCCAGTTCATGAACATGGTATGCTCTTCCATTTATTTAGATCTTCCATAATTGCTTTTAGCCATCTCTTTGTAGTGTTCTGTTTATATGTCTTTTGTGTCCTTAGTTAAATTTATTCCTAAATATTTTATTCTTTCAGTTGCTATTGTAAATGGATTGTTTTTCTTGACTTTCTCCTCAAATTACTCATTACTAGTGTATAGAAACACTACTGATTTGGAGGCAATAATCTTGTGCTCTGTCACTCTGCAATATTCATTTATTAGCTCTAGTAACTTTGCTGTAGATTTTTTAGGGTTTTCGACATATAGTATCAACTCATCTGTAAACAGTGCGAGTTTTACTTCTCTCTTTACAATTTGGATGTCTTTTTTTTTTTTCTGTCTAATTGCTCTCTGGCGAGAACTTCCATCACAACACTGAATAACAATGGTGACAGTGGGCATTTGTCTTGTTTCTGATCTTAAAGGGAAAGCTTTCAGCCTGTCCCCACTGATGATGGTATTACTTGTGGGTTTTTCATACATTCCCTTTATCATGTTGAGGAAGTTCCCCTCTATTCCTATGCTTATAAGTGTTTTCATTAAGATAGGATGTTGAATTTTGTCAAATGCCTTTTCTCCATCAATTGAGATGATCATGTGATTTTTCAGTTTTGACTTATTTGTATGTTGTACTATACTAATTGATTTTCTTATTTATACTAGCCTTGCATACCTGGAATAAACCCCACTTGATCCTGGTGTATAATTCTTTTAATGTAGTGCTGGATTCAATCTCCAAGTATTTTGTTGAGGATTTCTGCACGTTATTCATTAAAGAGATTGGTCTGTAATTTTCTTTGCTTGTAATATCTTTGTCTGGCTTTGGTATTAGGGTGATGTTTGGTATTAGGGTGATGCTGGCTTCATAGAACAAGCAAGGTAGCTTTCCCTCCTCTTCAGTGTTTTTAAAGAGTCTGAGAAGGATTGGTACTAGTTCTTGAATGCTTGGTAAAATTCATCAATGAAGCCATTTGGTCCTGGTCTTTTCTACTTAGGGAGTTTCTTGGTGACTGATTCAATCTCTTTCTGATTGGTTTATTTGGGTCATCTACTTTCTTCTTGAGTAAATGCTCGTTGCTCATGCCTTTCTGGGAAGCTGTCTATATCATCTATGTTATCTAGTTTATTAGCATATGGTTACTTATAGTATTCTCTCATTACCTCCTTTATTTCTGTGAGGTCAGTGGTTATGTCCCCTCTTCCATTTCTGGTTTATTTATTTGCATCCTCTTTTTTTTTTTGATCAGCTGAGCTGAGGGTCCATCAATTTTATAGATTTTCTCAAAGAAACAACTTGTGTGGTTTGCTGATTTTCTCTATTGCTTTCATATTGTCATTTATTTCTGCCCTAATCTTCATTATTTCTTTCCTTTTGTTAGTATTGGTACTAGTTTGCTGTTCTTTCTCTAGTTCTTCCAGGTGATCAGTTAATGCCTTGAATTTTGCTCTTTCTTCTTTTTAATATGGGCACTAAAGGCAGTAAATGTTCCTCTCAGCAGTGCTTTTGTTGCTTCCCATAAAATCTGACATGTTGTGTTTTCATTTTCATTTGCCTCAAGATATTTACTGATTTTTTTTCTAATTTTGTTCTTGACCTACTGGTTGTTTAAGAGTGGGTTTTTTAGACTCCATATATTCATGAATTTTCTAGCCCTTTGCCTCTGATATCCAACTCCATTCCATTATGATCTGAGAAGGTGTTTTGTATAATTTCAATCTTTGTAAATTTACTGAGACTTGTTTTGTGACTCAGCTTATGGTCTACATATCCTTGAGGATTATCCATGTGCACTTGAGAAAATGTCAATCCTGCTGTTATGGGTGTAGTCTTCTATAAAAATCTCCTAAGTTTAGTGTATTTATCGTATCATTCAAAATCTGTTTCCATATTGACACTCTGTGTAGATGTTCTATCCATTGATGAGAGCAGGGAACTGAAATCTGTAGCTGGTACGGTAGAAGTGTCTACTTCTTCCTTCAGTGTTGTCAGTGTATGCCTCATGTATTTTAGAACTCTCCGGCCAGGTGCATAAATATTTATGAGTTATGTCTTCTTGTGAATTGTTTCTTTAATTAATACTTAGTATTCTTCTTTGCCACTTTTGTTTTATACCTGAAGTCTAATTTGTTGGATTTTAGTGTAGCTACCCCTGCTGTTTTCTGATTGTTGTTCACATGAAACAACTATTCTAACAGTTCTTTTTCAACCTAATTTTGTCCTTGGGTCTAAAGTGAGTCTCCTGCAGAAAGGACATAGGCAGTCCTATTTTTTAGTCCATTTTGCCAGTCTATGTCTTTTGATTGGGGATTTAAATCCATTAACATTTAATCTTTTTAATTTATTTTTATTTTTTGGCATGGCAGGCTCTGGGGATCGAACCCAGGTCTTCTGCATAGCAGGTAAGAATTCTGCCACTGAGTCACAAATGCACTGCCAACATTTAATCTTATTACTGTAAATATAGTACTTTCTTCTACCATTTTATCTTTTGGATTTTATATGTCATATCTTTTTTTTTTCTTTTACCTGTACTGACAGTTTTCATTTCTACACTCTTCTCCAGACCTCTCTCTCCTATCTTTTCCTATCTGCCTGCACTGTTTCCTTTCGTATTTGTTATAAAGCTGGTCTCTTAGTCACAAATTCTCTCAGTGACTATTTATCTGAAAATACTTTACCCTCCCCTCGTTTTTGAAGGACAGTTTTGCTGTGTATAGATTTTGTGGTTGGCAATTTTTCTCTTTCCAGATCTTAAATATATACCACTACCTTCTTAGCCCCAGTGTTTCTGCTGAGAAATCCACAGTCTTGTTGAACTTCACTTGTATGTGATGGATTGCTTTTCTCTTGCTGCTTTCAAAATTTTCTCTTTGTCTTTGACATTTGACAATCTGATTAGTGTCTTGGAGCAGATCTATTTGGATCTATTCTATTTGGGGTATGCTGCACTTCTGGGATCTATAATTTTATGTCTTTCATAAGAGACAGGAAATTTTCAATGATTATTTCCTCCATTAATCTTTCTGCTCCTTCTCCCTTCTCTTCTCCTTCTAGGACACCCACAACATGTAAATTTGTGCACTTCATGTTGTCATTTAACTCCCTGAGACCCTGCTCATAGTTTTCCATTTTTTTCCCTCTATTTTCTTTTGTATGTCAATTTTAGATATCCTGCCTTCTACTTCACTAATCCTTTTCTCTGCCTCTTCAAATCTGCTGTTGTAGGTTTCCACTGTTTTTTATCTCTTTTGTGCTTTATTCCCATAAGTTCTGTGATTTGTTTTTATAGACTTTTGAGTTCTTCATGTTCCCCAATGCCTTCTTTATATCCTTCTTCAGCTTATTGATTTGATTTTTGATGAGATTTCAATGTCTGTTCAAACATCCTGAATTAGTTGTTTCAACTTCTGTATCTCACCTGAAATACTGGTTTGTTCCTTTGACTGGGCCACATCTTCGATTCTCCTAGTATGACTCATTATTTCTTGCTGATGTCTAGATACTTGATTTCCTTAGTTTACTCTGGAAGTTGTTTTCACACTTTTACCTAGGGTTATCTTGTAGGATGGCTTTGTTCTCTATCCGTTCATTGGCATTCAGTTCAACCTATTCTAGACCTGTGGTATAGGTTCAGTTTACCTGATCAGAATTTTTCAGTTCTTGTTTTCCTGTTTCTTGCTCTGCTTATATGGAGCCTTTCTTGAGGAGGGTCTCCTCAGACATGATCAACTCAGTCAGATTTTTCCAGACCAGACAGGCCCACGTCTCAGGAAGAGAGAAAAGCCAGTATCAAGTTTTCTTGAGGGTAAGATTCAGCAGGTTGTCAAACTTTCCTATGAATCCTCTAGACTCTGCTTTTCCTATCCTACCCATCATGAGCCTTGTCTGCCACAGCTTCCCACCAGCATAAAGTGATGCGGTACCTTTAATTTTAGCAGACTGTCCCTGCCAGGGGCATGGTTGAGACTGAGGCTGTAGATGGGCTTTGGTTGTTTTTGTTTTCCAGCCCCTGGAGTCTGAATGTCCTGAAGGAGGGCCTCCAGTTGACCTGGGCCCTCCCCCACCTTTTCTTGGGGAAGACACACCCTGTAGGGAATTTTCCCCATCCACCTATTTGCTTTGTCTCTCAGACATGCCTTAAATTTGCACTTGCCTGGTGCAGTGCTGGAGCCTGAGAGTGCTGGCAGTTCTATCTAATGAGCAGCTAAGTAATTTTTTTTTTAAGTAAAAAAAGAAAGCCCTCTCAGAGCCAGACCCCCACTCCTCAAGTTTGGCAATAAAGAGCTGGAGTGGTAGGTGGTTCTATGTGACCCCAGGCTCTATGTGCCTCCTTTTCTTGGAGTCCAAGCCCTTTTCCAGTATTTTGTGCTGTCCAAATAAAAAAGCCTCTAGTTATTTATTTATTTTTCTGTCAGTACCCCCCCCCCCCTTTCTGCAGGAGGAAAAACTCCTGGCTCCTCTAGTGTTTACTTCAGGTTTATCTGTGCTTGGGACCTCTTTTCAGTAGTCAGAATTTGTTAATTAGTATGGCAATTGCAGCTTGGTTGAGCTAAGTCCTTGTTACCAGGAAAGTCTATTTCTTTTCCCCTCAGAGAACCAGCCAGCTGTCCCCATGGGAGAGGAGCACTGGCCTCAGTGGCTCAGGAGACTTACAGTTCTGTGTGGAATCTCAGTCTTTCTACCCATTTCAGATTGGTTTATGCTGTGTGTCTGGTCAATGATGTTCCCCCAGCTGTTGTTCCATCTAATTCCTGGTTATTTACTAGCTGCTCTGGAGGACAAACTAAATTCCACACCTCACTATGACTCTACGTTGCAGATGTATATTGATCTTTTTTTAATATGAACAATTTATATGTGACATACATAATTTAAAAGATACTAATGAAATGAAATAAAATGAATCTCTTTCTTTAAAACACTTGTTCCAAAGTAAAAGCTCCCAGTGGTCTCCTCTATTTCATATTCTTCACAGTCCTAATCTAATGGAGCATTATTTTGAAGAACTCAGGACTAAATTGTGCTGTATCATTATTCTCATTTCATATACAATTATAATAAGCTTATGTGGCTCACTGACCATTTTAAATACAAGGTTGCATATGACTGAGAGTACTAAAAGTCTAATAAGCAAATAGATGAGTGTACTATTCAACACAAGGATTAACATATTCAAGTATATACAGCTGAAGCCAAGATTTATTAAATTAAAATACAAAAGAAAACAGAGTATTTCTTACTCAACTTAAATGACATTACTTTCTTAAGGGAGAACAACTTACATGTTCCTGAAATTTTGATATCTAATTCTCAAAGGGTACATTTTAACTTTAACTGGACTATAAACAATAAAATGTTTTCTTCTATAAATTCTAAATTAGTATATTAAATTATATACTCCATTGACAACTTTACTAAGTGTTCTCTTATTGCCTTATATAATTGGCTTATATAATGGCCAGGTTGCCCCTCATTATTTTCTTCTTTTCATAAAAGACTAATTAAAATAACTACATGCAAGGCTGTTGAATATCATTCTGAGGTAACATTTCAAAGCTGACTTGTACGAGTATTAAAATTTTATTAATAAATGGAATACTTACTGGATAACTACAATGAACAAGCATTGTATGAAATAAATGCTTTGATATTTTGCCCTCTCATTTAATCGCCACCAAACCCTGTGAAGGTGGAAATACTATGTCCACTTTACGAAGACAGGTTCAAAATAAATGTTGAAATTTGTCCCAAACGTCACAGAAAGTGGTAGAGCCAAGATTCAAAGGCTCGTTAACTCCACCATAAAAGTTGATGCTCTTTCCCCTAGAAAACAGACCATTTCCTAAGTTTTTCTAAAGGTACCTCAGATTTCATTGCAATTTCTAGAAAAATAAGAAATACTACTAGGTCCAGTTTTTCTCCAGGCTAATAGATAGTAATTTAAACTAGATTCCCAAGTCACTAAAATGTAGTACAAAAATTAAAATGTAAATACCATTGAATATAAATGATGTAAATAAGTTATAAACAGTTATTAATACATATATTATCAATACTTATGAAAAACATCTCATAACAGGCATTTTGGGGGCCTTTCTGCTGCAGCAACTAGCAGATAAGCTTAGAATTAACAAAGTATTCTTCTAATCATATGCATTTACAAAAAGAGCTACTCAAGTTAAAAAATAGTGAAGCAAAATTAAATAGGCATACCATTCATCAATATTATTAGACACTGAGGTACAAAAATATTGATTTTTAAAAAGGAAGGGCTCTTTTCCCGGAGAAAAGCTTTCATCATTAATAATCATTAACTTTCTCTGGAAGAAAACTCTAAAAAATTTCCCTTTCCTTCTCAGGGTTTTTTTTTTTTTTCGGCTTTAAGAAAAGATGTTTTCAGTTAATTGCAGTTTAAGAGTACAGTATTAAGTAACATAATAGTTTCCAGTACTACATTTGGCACATGCAATTCCAAGAAATTTTATTTCCCTTTTATTTATTTTATTTTTACCAGGTAAGTAGCTAACCCCGTTTTATTATTTAGGCTCTAAACTATAGACCAGAAACTGAAATTTAGGATGACAGATGGACTTAATGATGTACAACTGAGCTGAACTAAAAAAGTAGTAGTAACCTGTAACTCCAAGGCAAGGTCTCAAAAATACATGCTTATCAATGGAAGTCAGTAACCTTCTCTCTGTATCTTAAAATACAAACTGAAGAGGTACCAAAAGATGAAGTGCCTTCTTAGTAGTAGAAACAAACTAGTTTTTCAGGCATTAAAAAACATTATGACAGAAATAACTCCCTAAAAATTAGAAAATTAAACATATTACTTTAAAAATGAGCTGTACTATCATTAATGACATAATAAAGAAACAAATTTTAAACACTACTTTTTTTGCTTTCCTAAAGCATTTTCTATTTAGTAAACATAGCTTCTTCTCAACTGGCGTTCCTCTAAAATGAAGGATTATAAACCCAGAAGTTAAATTTACATGGAAGTTTACAAACCTGTCTGTGTTGAAATACTGCCACCTGCTGGCTCTTGACAAAGTGTGAAGGCCACAAAACTTGTTACTTCAGTCGTGGACCATACAACCTTTCTTCACTTCACCCAGACAGTGTTTAAGCCAGATTTAATCGTCAAAAGAAAAGAGCCTCTCTGGGATTCATGCATGCGTGCAACTGACTCAAAGAAAATGGACACTGAATTGTTTTCTGCTACATAAATACCAATATCTAGCCAGTGGCCAACACTTCACACCCGCATCTAACATAAAGCTCAAAGAGTAGGTTGATCTCCTTTGTTGCTGATCTGAAAATAAGGTAGTATAAGTAGTGTGGTTTTCTTCTGTATTTGAGGTGCAGGGTTTCTCAAACTTTGGTCACTGGATTACAAGCAAAACAACTGAGGTATTTGGTAACATGCAGATTCCTGAGCCACAACTAACCTGGGCATACTGAATAAGAATCTTTAGAAATGATACCTTAAAATAGCTTCTGTTTTGGGTGGGCAACAGTGGGTCAGTGGCAGAATTCTCACCTGCCCTGCAAGAGGCCCGGGTTCAGTTCCCAGAGCCCGCCTAAAAAAAAAAATAGCTTTTGTTTTTATCAGTTACTCCAAGTGAATCTGATATGCAATGCAATTCGAAAATCAAACACAAATGCTGAATTAATTAACCAGAAAAAAATCTAAAAGAACACCAATCATGGTTTTTTAATAAGAGGGGGGAAAAGGCCCCCTAAAACTTAAATAAGAAAAAAGATAAATATAAGAAAGAAAAATAAAAGACAACAAAATACATGCAAATTCACAGTAACAAATTTGAAAACTTAAAAGGAAATGATTTCCTAGCAAAATACGTATTACAGAATTACCCAAGAAACAGAGAATTTGAGTAAACCAATTACTGTAAAATAAACTGGATAGTTGATTAAAGAACTGTCATTGAAAATGATAATAAGAATATCAGGAGCTTTATCTAACATATAAAGAAGAGAGCATTCTAATTTTACGCGAACTATTCCAGTGCACAGAAAAATAAGTTACCCAATTTGGAAGCAGGCAAAACTTTAATCAAAGCCTAATATCGTCCAAAAATAAAACAAAACTTCCATAGATGGATCTCACTTGTGAACATAAATTGAAAAAATTATAAATAGAGCAAACAGAATCCAGCAATGTATCAAAAAAATAATATACTGCAACCAAAAAATGGCTTACTTTAGGAACTTATAGAATTAGGGCAGTTGAAGAAGAACTGTATCAATCTAATCATTATATTGATAATGAAAAGGACATGATTCATTAGCAATACATGCTGAAAAGGCATCTGATAAAATTCAGCAGCCATTCTTAATAAAAGCCATTTTGTACAAATAGGAACAGAAAAGCAACACAATGGGTGGCTCAGTGGCAGAATTCTCACCTGCCATGCTGGAGACCCGGGTTCGATTCCCGGTGCCTGCCCATGTGGAAAAAAAAAAAAAAAGAAACAGGAATAGAAGTAAACTTCAAAATAATAAAGGTTATTTACCAAAAGCAATAAATATTTTCTTAAGAAAAATTTAACAGACTTTACAATTAAAATTAAAAACTAAATCTCATTATTCAACATTGTCTCAGATGCTATGTAGTAACCCAAACAACACAAAAATGAAATGACATGGGAAAGTTATTTCCATTACCATAAACACTGCAAAAGAAGATAAAACAATTTCTGCTAATAATATAACTGTATAATTGGAAAACTCAAAAGGCAATAGGTAAAAAATAAAAATAACAAATTATTAAATAAGATGGATGTTTACAGGGCAAATAGTTTTCCTACAAAAGAAAATAGGAAAAACTATATTCCATCCATAATTGACCAGGAACTCTAAAATTCTTAAGAATAAATTTAATAAAAAGAGCAAAATCTGAACTATATTACATCCAGGAAAAGGCAAAACTATAGAGAAAATAAAAAGATCAGAAGTTGCCAAAGCTTAGGGAGGTGGGAGGAGGGATGAATAAGTAGAACACATGGCATTTTTAAGGTAATGAAACAATTCAGTATTATACCGCAATGGTAGATACATGACAAAATGCATTTGTCAAAGCCCATAAAACAGCACAACACAAAGAGTGTACCACACTAATGCAAAAAAAATTTAATAATAGTGGAAAATGTCAGGGGTTGGGTGAAGGAAGGGGTTTATGGGAACTCTATCTTTCTGGGCAATTCTTCTGTAAATCTAAAAATTCTCTGAAAAAATAATGCCTATTAGTGCAGTGTGATAGTGGCTCAGCAGGCAGAATTCTTGCCTGCCATGCTGGAGACAGTTCGATTCCCAGAGCCTGCCCATTGGGTTGGGGGGGATACAAACAAACAACCCACCCATTAAAAAAGTAGATTCTCAGGAGGATGGAGGACTCACTCCTCCACCTAAGGAACACCTAAGGAACAGGTAGAAACTGTCCAAAGTAGTAGTTCTCAAATTCATGTAATCCAAGAAGGACCATTTCAACATATAAGGAAGAGCTGGATAAAGAAACAGAAAAACTGTAACTGGGAAACTGATGAATGAACAAATCTGACTACAGCTCCAGGTGCCTATCTTCCACCCCAAGGCCCAGAGCAGTGGGTCAGCCTGGTTCTTGCAGTGAATCAGAGATGTGGCACAATCCTGATTCAACTGCTGGCCAGTGAAGTTAGTTAACTCTCTGGGTCCCACAGCCTTGAGCCTTTCCACACAGGATCCTGGGGCACCTACAGCTCTATTATTTCCACAAACAGAAAGACTGTGCAAATGATGGATCTCTATGGGGCTCCTGGCACCCATCTCCCAACTGAGGCTGGTAGCTTTGGTTCACCTGGTTTTAACTGGCTAGATGCGGCAGTCTGGGAAAGACAGGGAGGACTTCCCTTCAGAGAGAGAGAGAAACATGGAACTGTCCTGATGCAAGTTGGCCACTGAGGATGAACCTCTAGGTCCCACAGCCTAGAATCCTTCCATGTAGTATACCATGACACTCACGGCTCCACTCTTTCCACAAACAGAGAAACTATGTTGAGTGACTGTACTCCATCATGGCTCAATCCCAACCCCAAAGCCAGGAGCTTTAGGTCAGCCCAGAATCCACGTAAGCAGTAACCAAAAAAAAAAAAAAAAAAAAACAAAGAAATCCAGTGGGAGCTTTACAATATTATCAGATAACATTTTTTGCATCTAAAATCTATTTTGTAAGAGACAAAGATGGGCACTATATATTAACAAAAGTGGCAATTCACCAGGAAGAAATAACAATCATAAATACTTATACACCTAATCAAGGGGCTCCAAAATACATAAGGCACACCTAAAAAGCAGGATATACATTTTACTCAAGTGCTCATAGAACATTATCCAGGAAGGACCACATGCTGGGACATAAAACAGTTCTTAATAAATTTAAAATGATTGAAGCTATATAAAGCAATTTCTCTGATCATAAAAGAATGAAGCCGGAAAACAATAACAGCCAGAGAACTGGAAAATTCACAAACACAGAGGTTAAACAACATGCTCTTAAACAATGAGAGGGTCAAAGAAGAAACAGCAAGATAAGTCAGTAATATCACAAGATGAATGCAAATGAGAATACAACATATCCAACCTAATGGGATGCAGGCAAGACAGTGCTAAGAGGTAAATGTACAGCCCTAAACTCCTACATTAAAAAGTAAGAAAGAGTTAAATCAAAGACCTAACTGAACACGTGGAGAAACCAGAGAAAGAACAGCAAACTAATCCCAAAGCAAGCAGAAGGAAAGATATAACAAAGATTAGAATAGAAATAAAGGAAATGGTGAACCAAAAAACAATAGACAATCAATAAAACCATAAATTGTTTTTTTGAGAAGATCAATAAAATTGACAAACCCTAAGCTAGACTGACAAAGACAAAAAGTTAGAAGATGAAAAAAATTAAATCAGAAATGACAGGGGAATCATTACCAGAGACAACAAAGAAATAATATAGACCATAAGACAATAAATATATGAACAACTATGCCAACAAACTGGACAACTTAAATGAAATGGACAAATTCCTAGAAACATATTATTCTAGTTTGCTAGCTGCTGGAATGCAATATACTAGAAACAGAATGGCTTTTGAAAAGGGGAATTTGATAAGTTACAAGTTTACAGTTCTAAGGCTGTGAAATTGTCCAAATTAAAACAAGTCTATAGAAATGCCCAATCTAAGACATCCAGGAAAGACACCTTGGTTCAAGAAGACCAATGAAGTTCAGTGTTTCTCTCACAGTTGGAAGGGCACACGGTGAACATGGTCACATCTTGATAGCTTTCTCTCCAGGCCACTTGCTTCATTCATGAAGCTTCCAGGGAGGTGTTTTCCTTCTTTATCTCCAAAGGTCGCTGGCGGGTGGACTCTGTGGTTCTCTCATCATTCTATATGGTTCGGCAGCTCTCTCCTCATTCTCAAAAGGAACTCTCTCAAAAATGTCTCCTCTTTTATAGGATTCCAGGAAACTAATCAAGACACGTTGAATGGGTGGGGCACATCTCCATCTAATCAACCCACAACTGATTGAGTCACATCTCTGTGGAGATAACCTAATCAAGTTTCCAGCCTACAGTACTGAATAGGGATTAGAAGAAACGGCTGCTTCCACAAGACTGATTAGGATTAAAACATGGCTTTTCCAGGGTGTATAAATCTTTTCAAACCAACACACATATGAATAACTTACACTGACTCAAGAATAAATAGAAGCGCTCAAGAAAACAATTACAAGTACAGATTGAGTCAGTCATCAAAAATCTCCCAACTAAGAAAAGCCTAGAAACAAATGGTTTCTCATGTCAATTTTGGCAAGCATCCCAAAAAGAATTAACACCAATTCCGCTCAAATCCCAAAAACTGAAGGGGGAACACTACCTAAATGCATTCTTTGAAACAAACACCAACCTAATACCAAAGCCTGAAAAAGATACTACAAGAAAAGAAAACTACAGACTGATAACTCTAATGAATTTTTTTTTCACATGGGCAGGTATGGGAAATGGAACCCGAGTCTCTGGCAATGCAGGTGAGAACTCTGCTTCGTGAGCCACCATGTACCATGAATTTAGACTCAAAAATCCTCAACAAAATATTTGCAAATCAAACCCAATAGTACATAAAAAAAAAAACACGCCATGAACAAGTAGCTTTTATTCCAGGTATGTAATGGTGGTTCAACATAAGAAAATCAACTAATATAATATAATACATTAATACACTGAAAGGAATAAAACATGATCATCTTGATTGACATAGGAAAGGCATTCAAAAAATTTGCATACTATCTTGGTAAAAGCACTACAAAGACATGAACGGAAAGAGAATTCCTCAATATGATTTTTCATGGTATACGAAAAACTCACCACTAACACTGTACTTAAAAATAATAGACAAGCCAAGGATGCCCACTGTCAACACTGTTATTCAACACTGTGCTAGAAGTTCTAGCTAGAGCAACTAGGCAAGAAAATGAAATAAAAGACACCCAAATAAAAAAGGAAGAAGTAAAATGCTCATTATTTGCAGATGACATGACCCTATATTTGGAAAGCCCTGAAAAACTAGAAGAAAGCTACTGGAGCTAATAAACAAGTTCAGCAAAGTGGCGGGATATAAGATTAACACACAAAAATCAGTAGTGTTTCCATACACTAGTAATGAGCTATACAAGGAAGTAATAAAAAAAAATCCATTCACAATAGCAACTAAAATAATGAAATATCTAGGAATAAATTTAACCAAAGATGTTAAAGGACTTGTACACAGAAAACTGTAGAATATTGCTAAAAGAAATCAATGAAGACCTAAATAAATGGAAAGATACCCTGTGTTCAGGGATTGGAAGGCTAATGTAGAGATATCAATTCTACCCAGGGTGATTACAGACTCAATGCAATCCCAATCAAAATCCCAACAGCCTACTTTACTGAAATAAAAACACTAATTATCAAATATATTTGGAAGGGAGAGGGGCTCCAAATAGCTAAAAACATCTTGCAAATGAAAAACAAGTGGGAGGACTGACATTTCCTGAATCCAAAGTATATTATAAAGCCACAGGTCAAAACAAAATGATACTGGCATAAAGATAGATATATTGATCAAGGGAATAAGTGCGAGTTCAGAAATAGACCCTCAGGTCTAAAAGAAATCAAAGAAGACCTAAATAAATGGAAAGATATCCTGTGTTCAGGGATTGGAAGGCTAATGTTGTAGAGATGTCAAGTCTACCTAGGCTGATTAGACTCAAGGCAATCCCAATTAAAATTAAAGATTAAAGAACATAGCTCTCCTGGGATACATGCCAGTTTCAAACCAGCACACATTTATACAACTTACATGTTATGTTCAAATGGTTACTTCAGAAATGTAATTCAATATGTAGATTACCTAGGTCCTTGGCTTTTAGTCTGTAAAACCGACTGCCAGAAAATTCAAAGCCTGGAATTAGTGGAATGCTACAGCCTGCTTGAAGAAAGAGTAAAAGCATCATTATAATAGGAAATTCAAACTAGTCAAAACCATCCCCTAGAATAATGCTTTGAGATTTAGGTAAGAGCATGATGAAGTTCTAGATTGTCTTAGAATCTTAACCAACTGTTGAACTTGTTTTTGCCAGGGAAGACCCTCTGTAAAAGATATTTCACGTAGAAAAGCCAAACTTATAATGTCGCAGAGCTGCTTCTGTTGAAATTAAAAAGGTGGAGGGTAGATTTTCCCTGCCTATGAAAAGGCCTCTGAGTTCAGCTCCAAGGAATCCTCTAGGACCCCCAAGTTTCACAGATACCACAAATCAGGTTAAAACCCTTCATTTTCTCACAAAGCACTGGGAGCCTGAAACAGGAAGTGATTGGTCCAAGGTTACTTAGCTGGTCTGCCCATGGCAGAACCAGACTAAAGCAACATATACCATAAAATTATGGCACAAAAGTATACCATAAAAGCATCTTCATTAAAACAAACACTATAAAAATATACCATAAAAGTATCTTCACTAAAACAAATACTACTTCCTTGTTTCATCAACAGACTGCAAGCCTACATAGGGAGGAGACTGAACTATTATTTTTATTTAATTT
Source organism: Tamandua tetradactyla (assembly GCF_023851605.1). Lineage (NCBI taxonomy): Eukaryota > Metazoa > Chordata > Mammalia > Pilosa > Myrmecophagidae > Tamandua > Tamandua tetradactyla. The sequence continues at coordinate 153,918,816 of NC_135332.1, forward strand.
TTTACTTTAAAATATGAAAAATTTTAAATAAATACCAAAGTAGAAAGAATAATATAATTGTTGAAACTCAGGAGCTTCAACAATCAACAACTCATGGTCAAACTTGTTTCATCTATACCCACATCAACATTATTATGAAGCAAATTCTAGTCAGTCATTCCAAAAATAAATATTTTGGTAAATACCTTTTATTTTAAAAACTCTGACATTACCATTATCCTACTTTAAATTAAAACATAATAATTACATAATATTATCAAATTTCTGGCCAGGTTCAAATTTTCAACTATAGGAACTATTACTTATCATAAAAGATGTTATTTTAGTTTGCAAGCTGCCAGAAAGCAATAAACCAGAAATAAAATGGCTTTTAAAGAGGCAAATTTAATAAGCTACAACTTTAGAGTTCTAAGCCTATAAAAATGACCAAACTAAGGCATCCAGGGAGAGATACCTTAAATCAAGGAAGACTGATGGGGCAGGAACATCTCTGGTCCCTTGTTCCTGGGCTCCACTGCTTTCAGCGTCTGTTCCTACGGGGGTTCCCCACTTTGCTTTTCTGGGGCTGACCTTCATCTTTTGGCTTCCCTTGGTGCCCCCCCAACTCTGGTTTGCTTAACATCTCATGCCAATGTCTACTGAACTCCAAGTGTCTTCAAACATCTGCATCTCTGTTTTTCAAGTGTTGGCATCTGTGTCTGCTCTGGGCTCTGTTGGCTCTGAATTCTCTCCAAAATGTTTCCTCTAAACAATAAACTAATAAATTAATCAAGACCCATCCAGAATGGGTGGAGTCACATCTCCATCCAATCAAAAGGTGATACCCACAATTGGGCGTGCCACATCTTTGAGGAAATAATCTAATCAGTATTGTAACCTATACTGTTGAATTAGAATGAAAAGAAACAGTTGCCTCCACAAGACTGAATCAGGATTAAAACATGGCTTTTCTGGGGCAAATAACTCTTTCAAACCAGCATCAATGTTTTGTTAATTGACTCTGTTACTTCCCTAATATTTGCCTTATCTTTAAGACCAAAGTATTCTTTGTCCTTCAGAAAAGAATTCCTGGCAAGAAAGAGAATTTTACTTTCCTACTCAACTTTATTTTACTCTTTGTTCCTTAAAATCAAACAAAAACAAAACAAAACCCACAAAATCCACTAATGTAGAAAGGAGAGAAAAGTAAAAAAAAAAAAAGCACACACACACACACACAAAACAAAATTTGAATGATTTAAAAGGTACTATCTAACTTTTTAAGACCTCCTTTTCATTCTTTGATTCTATAGCAAACATGATGTACCAAGTCAACTCTACCTCACTACCTAGAGCCAACTGTTAAATTTTCAGGAATTTTGAAAGCAATAATTTAAAATGGACATGGAGGGATTATCTACATTACAAAATTTGGCAAACTCTACAAATCGGAGATTTTGTTCCCCTTAGAGAGCCGGTTGCTCAACATTTCCCAGGATACCACTGAGCAAAACATACCATGATTTGTGTAACAATTTTGTTGTTACAGTCTCCTGCAGTTGGCAAAAGTTTGAAATATAAACTGTCTTAGTTTGTCAACCTCTTATGACAAATACCATACAATAGGATTTGGCCTAACAAGAGGAATTTATTGGTTCACACAATTCTGAGGCTAAAATAAATCCAAAATCAAGATACAGGCAAAACTTACTTTATCCTTGACTCTGTAATGTCTGGTGCTAGCTGCAGGCAATCCTTGGGGGTCCTGGCTTGTATCCTGCCTCTCATCACCTGGAAATGTCCTCTCCTTTCATCAGCTCTTCCAGTTCCTTTTACGGCTTTTTCAACTTCTGGTTTCTGGTTTATTGTCTTTATAAGGTCTCCAGTAACATGAATTAAGATGCACTCTCATTCAGTTGGGTCACACCTTAACTAAAAATAATACCTTCAAAAGGTCCTATTTACAGTCACATCCACAGGAATGCAGATTAAAGACTGGACCATGTCTAAATTGGGGAATTCTAATTCAATCTATCTAAATATTAAGCTTAAAGGAAGAAGATGTGGAATCATTACATTTTGGGGGGTGGGGGGATTTCCTCTACTTGTAGGCAGACTGCTTGTGCTGGTTTGAAAGTATTATGCATCCCAGAAAAGCCATGATTTAATCTTGATCCAATCTTGTGGAGGCAGCACCTTCTTTTAATCTTAATTCAAAACCATGGTTTAGAAAATTTGATTAGACTATCTCCACAGAGATATGACACACACAATTGTGGGTATTACCTTTGATTAGATGGAGATGAGATTCTACCCATTCCAGGTGGGTCTAGATGCGTTTACTGGAATCCTTTAAAAGAGGAAACATTTTGGAGAGAAACTTCAGTGTCTTCATAAATGATAAGCCAATGGAAATGACAGAAGCCTCAGAGTTGGACAGATCTTTACAGCAGACAACACAGATGCAGACATGTGGAGAATACAGACATGAATGTTTCGAGATGCTTGGCACCCAGCAGACATTGCCTTAAGATGTTAAGCAAGCCAGGACCTGGAGACCGCCAACCTCTACAGGAACAGAGACTGAAAGCACCGAAGCCCAGGAGCAAGGGACCAGCAAATGCCAGCCATGTGACTACCCAGCTGACAGAGATGTTCCTGACCCACTGGTCTTTCTTGAGTGAATGTAACCTCTTGTTAGTGCCTTAACTTGGACACTTTCACTTCCTTAGAACTGTAAACTTGTGATGTATTAAATTTCCCTTTATAAAAAGCTGTTCTATTTCTGGTACATCGCATTCCGGCAGCTTGCAAACTAACACACTGATGATACCACTTCTGCTTCATCTCATTTAGGGGTCTTTCTCTGAGGACTATTGAGGTGAAAGATTTGACATGCTCTAAATTATGCATAGCAGCTGAGACAGAGCATTTTATAACTTGGGCCTCTTTTTATGTTATCCTGGGCTATCTGATGTTTTCTAAAAATGGGGAGAAAGGTGTCCATAGTTTTTTCTGAAACAAGAGGAATTTTAAGAAACTTGGGGTGACATTTATTTTGAATTTTTTAAACATCAAGGCCAAAGGGTACTTTTGCCTACTTGGAGAAAACTTCATGGAATTTTTTACCTTGCTAAATTGTCTGTCTCTATTAGCCAATTATAAGGAGAATGGACAAAATATCATGGCACTCTTGAACCAGACCAGTTCAAACCCAGACTCCATTACTTATTAGCTGTTTGACTGAGACAAGTTACTCACTGCTCTGAGCCTCATCTGTAGGATGCAGATAATATTATCTACCACATACGGCTGTTGTGAGGATTAAACACAATACATATGAAGTGGCACAGAACAATTCTCGAGATGGAGTTATCACTGAAGAAAAGTTAGTTGAAAATTATTACGATTTCGCTTCCAATTATTCATTATTATCTGATGCTTGCAAAGGGATAAGCACAGCAAAGGTCAACCAAAAATTGTCTTCTATAAGGTGATATAACCGGTGGCCTATGCTAATAATACTTCTTTATAGGTGCATAATGCCCTCTTCTTTTAAAAGTATTTTTACATACCTTGTAGTAGTTAGATTCAGGTGTCAACTTGAATAGATGGGGTACCCAGTTGTTCTGCTGTTGTGGACTTAAATCATCCGCATGTGAAATTCATCTACTTCTGATTACATCTGCAGTCAACTAAAGCGTCTTCTGCCACTGAGTGAGGTTTAGTTTAACTATTTGGAGGCTTAAAAGGAGTCAGAAGAGAGCTCAGTAGAGCTCAACACACCTCAGTTCAATGCTCAGAGCCAACACAGACCCAGATGTTTTGAGATGCAGAGAGGAAATGCCCTATGGAAAGCCATTTGAACCCAAAACCCGAGAGAAAGACATTGCACATCATCGTGTGTCTTTCCATGTGACAGAGAAAATTAGATGAAAGCTAGTTGCCTTCTCTCCAAGGAACTGCAAGTTTGTAACTAGATAAATTTCCTTCGTAAAAGCCAGTCCATCTCTGGTCTACTGCAGTCCAGCAACTTTAGCAAACTAAATCACATCTTACTTTAACTTTTCAAAAACCTTATCATCAGCATCAGCATCATCCTTATTTTATGTGAGGAAACTGAAGCCATGGGCATATGGAGAGTTCAATGTACCCTTTGCAATAGGTTTCATACATTTCCAGGAAATAGTTTAGCTGTACATCATCTTATCTTGGTATATCAGTTTGTTAAATGCTACTAGTATGCAATACACCAGAAATGGAATGGCTTTTAAAAAAGGAATTTATCAAGTAGCAAGTTCAGAATTCTAAGGTCATGAAAATGTCCAAATTAAGGCACTCACAGCCTTTCACTCATGAAAGGTTGATGCCGTCTAGAACACCTCTGTTAGGTGGGAAGGCACCTGGCTGGCATTTGCTGGTCCCCTGTTCCTGGACTCCAATGCTTTCAGCCTGTTTTCAGTGGTTCCTCTCTAAGCATCTGTGGGCCTTCACTTAGCTCCTCTGGAACACAACTCTGGGTTTTGGCCAGGTTAGTATCTCATGGGAAGGCACGTGGCAATGTCTGCTGGGCCCTGCATTTTCAAATGTCTAGATCTTATATTGGCTCTGAAGGAACTATTCTCCAAATGTCTGCATCTGAGGTTCCTTCAAAATGTTTTCCCTTTTAAAAGACTCCAGTAAACTAATCAAGACCTACCTTGAATGGGTAGAGTCACATCTTCATCTAATCAAAAGGTCACACCCACAACTGGGCAAGCCATACTTCTACGGAGATTATCTAATCAAAAGTTTCTACCCTGCTTGAATGCTCGCCTTCCATGCAGGAGACCCAGGTTTGATTTCTGTACCGTGAACCCGAAAACAAAAGAAAAAGTTTCCACCCTGCAATGCTGTACAGGATTAAAAGAAATGTCTGCCCCCACCAGATAGGTAAGATCAAAACATGGCTGTTCTGGGGTTCAGAATAGGTTCAAACCAGTACACAAGATAAGCCCTGAAAACCAGAGGTACCGCCGTCTCCGAAAACATCAACCAGTTTCACTCTCCTATCCCACAGGATCAACACCCATTTCTAGCATGAATATCCCTGAAGATTGAGAGAGTGGTCAGGTAGGAGGGAGGAAGTGTAGTTGAGAAATTAGGATTTGGCAAATGATCCTGACTACTGACTCAATATATAGAGATACTTCTTTTTAGTTTCTGGTGTATTGGAATAGCTAGAGGGAAGTATCTGAAATGGTTGAGCTGTGGTCCAGTAGCTCAACATACTGATCTCTGATAATGATTATATAATGGTACAGCTTTTGTCAAGTGACTGCTGACTGTAAAGAACTAGTGACTGATACTCCCTTTGTCTGGTGTATGGGGAGATGAGTAATAAAATAAAGGCAAAATAAATATATGTATATATAATAGGAGAGGATAAGAGGAATTGGGAGTTTGGGGTATTTTTTACTTTTATTTCTTTATTTGGAGTAATGAAAATGTTCTAAAATTTATTGTAGTGTTGAATGCACAACTATATAATGATGCTGTATATACTGATATACATTGGATGGCTTACATGGTGTGTGAATATACCTCAATAGAATTGCATTAAAAAAACAATAAGAGGTATAAAAAAATCTATTCAGTGAGAGAAATAAGACTATAGCCAATAATAAACATTTATACTTAATACTTTAGCTGGCTTATCCACATTTTGGAGCCTATGTAGTAATTCTAAGTACTGTATTGACTTAACAAAAAAAAGGAACAAAGATTTAATGAAACGTGGCCAGAGTCCATTTTCTCTGCTCCAGCAAAAAAACAACCAGAAATAGATTCGTCCAATGATTTGGTAGATATATGGGCCCACCTGGAGAAATGATTTATAGTTACCAGGAAATGCCTAACTTTTCTTCCCTAATATTCTAAGATAAAAAATGTGCACCAACAAAGTGGCATTGATAGCATTACCTGTACCTGTACCTGAAGAAGAAATAATAAGAGGAAGATCTTAAAAAGAATGCAAGCCCAAATCCAGAGAGTAAGTATAAGTTTTAAAATGTTTTCCACTTATGAGCCTGGCCCTGGCACCATGGGATCAACAATGCCATTCTTGCCAAAAGAGGGAAAAGAAGTACAACTAGTAATGTATTGGTGGCTGAGAGAATTCAAATAGAGCTGAGAGGCTACTCTGAACATCACTCTTATGCAAGCTGCAGTTAGACGTGGCAACCTACCACAACTTGACAAACCCCAACCTAAACCATTCCTGCCAATTCTAAAGAACACCTAGGGCCTTATATAAGAGTCTACAAAGGGTAATTTTCCATGCACTAGGGTAACTTTCCAGAAACCTACAACATCCAGATGGGTCTCTGGAACAGGTAAGTCCTGAAATGCAGAGGGGCCAGCCTTTCCAAAAATCAACTAGTTCTACCCCCATCCCATATTATCAACAGCCCCTTCCAACATGAAAAAGTTAGAATGGGCATAGCCCAAATATCCCTCAAGAGTGGGAGAAAGATCAAAGGTGATAGTGGAGTTACACAGAGAAGGTAGGGTCTAACAAATGAGTAAAGACTACTGTATCATTATACTGATATTTCATTTAGTCTCCAGTATCTTAGAGCAGCTAGAAGAAAAATCCTAAAATTGTAGAACTGTAACCCATACCAAACTCTGAAATCTGTTCTACAACTAACTGTTACAATGTGTTTTGAAAATTTATTGCTTTTATGTATATGTTATTTTTCACAACAAAGAAAAAAATTTGATTGTGATGATAAATGCACAGCTATATAATATTGTGTGAACCACTGGTTATATTCTTTGGATAATTATATGGTATATGAATATATACATCAGGAAAAAATAAATAATTAAAAAAAAGAGTTATCCATTTAGCAAGCATATCAAATAAGCCTTCTACTCAGTGCTAGGACTGTACAACCATAACAGCCATGGCCTAGAGCATAGGCTGGCAAACTACAGCCTAGCCCATGAGCCAAATTCTGCTACTATCTGTTTTTGGAAATAAAGTTTTACTGGAATACAGTCACATTCATTCATTTACTTATTGGTTATGGCTGCTTTCACGCTACAACAGCAAAGCTGAATACTTCTAACAGAAAAAGTCTAGCCTGCAAATTTTAAAATACTTACTATCTGGCCCTGTACAGAAAAATCTTGCCAACCCTTAGCCTAGAGGGAATTCACAGCCCTTACAAATTAATGAGAGTACTCTGTCATTCTTTATTTGGCTCCCAAATCTGTAAGGGTTGTGAATTCCCCCTACGCCAATGGTTGGCAAATTTTTTCTGAACATTCCTGGGGAAGCAGAGAATGTCAAGGCAAGATTTTAGAGGAAGAAATGGTTAACTGGCTCTTAAATGAAGATTAGGAAGCAGCCTAACATAGAACAACAGAGTGTTCTAGGTAGAGTTAATCACATGAGAAAAGGTCCAAAGTAACAAGGTACACAGCATGTCTCAGGAACTGCAAATAGTTTAGTATTACTGGACTGTTACATACGAGTTGGGGAGTGGTAAAAAAAGAAAAAAAGACTGGACAGTGTGCTGGTTTGAATTTGTCATGTACCTCAGAATAGCCTACCTTCTTTTAATTCATCCCTGTGGGTACAGACTATTTTAGGTGGGATCTTTTGCTTAGGTTGTTTCCATGGAGGTGCAGCCCAGCCCATTCAGACAGAGTCTTAATTCCCTTGATGGAGTCCTTTATGAGAGGATAAAAGGCAAAGACATTTTAGAGAGAGCTCAGAGAAACTAAGAGAGAAAATACCCCAGGGAGAAACAAGCAGGACTCACAGAAGCTGAGAGAGAAAGCCACTGAGAACAGAAGCCAGAAGAGAAGGACCAACAGATGTCACCATGGCCTTCCCACATGTTTTAGTTTGCTAAAGTTGTGGAATGCAATATAACAGAAATGGAACTTTTAAAAAGGGAATTCATTAAGTTGCAAATTTACAGTTCTAAGGCTGTGAAAATGTCCAAATTAAGGCACCAAGAACTTTACCTTCACTCAGAAGGTAAAGGCTGATGCTGTCCAGAACACCTCTGTCAGCTGGGAAGGAACATGGCAATGTCTTCTAACTTCCTCTACAGGCTTCCTCAAATGGCTTCCCCAGGGAAGCCATTTCTGCATCTCCAAAGACCTCTGGGTGTGTGGGCTCTGTCAGTTCTGAAGCAACTATTCTCCAAGTGTCTGTACCTGCTCTTTCTCCAAAATATTTCCTCTTTGAAAGGATTCCAGCAAACTAATCATGATGTACCCTGAATGAGTGGAGTCACATATCTATCTAATCAAAAGGCACACCTTCCATTGGGTTTGTAACCTCTCTGTGGAGATAATTTAATTAAAATTTTCTGCCCTACAGTATTAAAGGAAAGGGCTGTCCCCCCAAATTGGATCAGGATTAAAACATGGCTTTTTCTCTCTCCGCCGGACCGCCGCGCGGCGCACGCGCCCCGCAGCAGCCGAGCCGCCCGACCTCCCTACCCCCTCTCTCTCTCCGCCGGACCGCCGCGCGGCGCACACGCCCCGCAGCAGGCGAGCCGCCCGACCTCCCTACCCCCTCTCTCTCTCCACCGGACCGCCGCGCGGCGCACGCGCCCCGCAGCAGCCGAGCCGCCCGACCTCCCTACCCCCTCTCTCTCTCCGCCGGACCGCCGCGCGGCGCACGCGCCCCGCAGCAGCCGAGCCGCCCGACCTCCCTACCCCCTCTCTCTCTCCGCCGGACCGCCGCGCGGCGCACGCGCCCCGCAGCAGCCGAGCCGCCCGACCTCCCTACCCCCTCTCTCTCTCCGCCGGACCGCCGCGCGGCGCACGCGCCCCGCAGCAGCCGAGCCGCCCGACCTCCCTACCCCCCTCCTCCCCCTCCTGCTCCGGCTGCTCTCCAACCAACACGGTGCCCTCTTCCCCCGCCTTCACCGTGCTCCTCCGCCGCCAGCCTCGACAGCCTTGCCGCCCTCACCTTTCCTCCTCCAGAACAACTACTGGGGGAGTGGAGATAGTGCAGAGCAGCTCCCGGAGCCACGAGGGAGATCGAAGGGACGGCGTACCCCATCCTGGAACGGCTGACTGTCTGGGAGAACCAGCTCCGGTGGGATCGCCAAGGGGCACGGGCTTTCCTGGGTGGGACGGCAGGAGACCGGAGTCCCTCCCTTCCACCTTCCCAGGCCAGCTGGTAGAATTGGACAGGCGGTCCCCTTAGGCCGCGGCGGCTGGTGCCCCCACCACACGAGGCCCCCCGGAACAACTGAGATAGTTGGGTCGGAAATCCCCAGACTGCGGAGAACAGTGACCGGGGGATCCCTTCCAAACACGTGACTCCCCCGTCGGCTGGGAGCAGTGCACTCTCCCGGGCTGCGACAGCTGGCGCCCTCCCGCCACGCTTGGTGCCCCGGGCCGACTAGCTAATTTGGCCGGACGCTCTCCTGTGCTGCGACAGCCGGCGACCCTCCCCGCGTTTGGAACCCCGGGCCGGCTGGCATTCTTCCAAGACGCTTCGGTTGCCGAACCTCCCCTACGGCGAGAGTTTTCCAGAGTTGAGGGACCCACAGCAACTTTCGCTGGTGGAACCCACAGACAGGCGTGTGCCACGTGTGCCACCTACTGGGCAGGATAGGAAGAACAGAACCCAGAGACTGCGCAGAAAAATCTTTCAACCTGTGGGGTCGAACACCCGGGGAAATCTGACTAAATGCCCAGACGCCAGCAGAAGATAACGGATCACGCTCAGAAAATTGAACATATGGCCCAGTCAAACGAAGAAACCAATAGTTCAAATGAGATACAGGAGCTGAAACAACTAATGCTGAATATACGTACAGAAATGGAAAACCTCTTCAAAAACGAAATCGATAAATTGAGGGAGGACATGAAGAAGACATGGGCTGAACATAAAGAAGAAATAGAAAAACTGAAAAAACAAATCACAGAACTTATGGAAGTGAAAGATAAAGTAGAAAAGATGGAAAAAACAATGGATACCTACAATGACAGATTTAAAGAAACAGAAGATAGAATTAGTGATTTGGAGGATGAAACATCTGAACTCCAAAAAGAAACAGAAACTATCCGGAAAAGAATGGAAAAATTTGAACAAGGTATCAGGGAACTCAAGGACAATGTGAACCGTACAAATATACGTGTAGTGGGTATCCCAGAAGGAGAAGAGAAGGGAAAAGGAGGAGAAAAACTAATGGAAGAAATTATCACTGAAAATTTCCCAACTCTTATGAAAGACCTAAAATTACAGATCCAAGAAGTGCAGCGCACCCCAAAGAGATTAGACACAAATAGGCGTTCCCCAAGACACTTACTAGTTAGAATGTCAGAGGTCAAAGAGAAAGAGAGGATCTTGAAGGCAGCGAGAGAAAAACAATCCGTCACATACAAGGGAAACCCAATAAGACTATGTGTAGATTTCTCAGCAGAAACCATGGAAGCTAGAAGACAGTGGGATGATATATTTAAGTTACTAAAAGAGAAAAACTGCCAGCCAAGACTCCTATATCCAGCAAAATTGTCCTTCAAAAATGAGGGAGAAATTAAAACATTCTCAGACAAAAAGTCACTAAGAGAATTTGTGACCAAGAGACCAGCTTTGCAAGAAATACTAAAGGAAGCACTAGAGTCAGATACAAAAAGACAGAAGAGAGAGACATGGAGAAAAGTGTAGAAAGAAGGAAAGACAGATATGATATATATAATACAAAAGGCAAAATGGTAGAGGAAAATATTATCCAAACAGTAATAACTCTAAATGTCAATGGACTGAATTCCCCAATTAAAAGACATAGACTGGCAGAATGGATTAAAAAACAGGATCCTTCTATATGCTGTCTACAGGAAACACATCTTAGACCCAAAGATAAATATAGGTTGAAAGTGAAAGGTTGGGAAAAGATATTTCATGCAAACAACAACCAGAAAAGAGCAGGAGTGGCTATACTAATATCCAACAAATTAGACTTCAAATGTAAAACAATTAAAAGAGACAAAGAAGGACACTATATACTAATAAAAGGAACAATTAAACAAGAAGACATAACAATCATAAATATTTACGCACCGAACCAGAATGCCCCAAAATACGTGAGGAATACACTACAAACACTGAAAAGGGAAATAGACACATATACCATAATAGTTGGAGACTTCAATTCACCACTCTCATCAATGGACAGAACATCTACACAGAGGATCAATAAAGAAATAGAGAACCTGAATATTACTATAAATGAACTTGACTTAACAGACATTTATAGGACATTACATCCCACAACAGCAGGATACACCTTTTTTTCAAGTGCTCATGGATCATTCTCAAAGATAGACCATATGCTAGGTCACAAAGCAAGTCTTAACAAATTTAAAAAGATTGAAATCATACACAACACTTTCTCGGATCATAAAGGAATGAAGTTGGAAATCAATAATAGGCGGAGTGCCAGAAAATTCATAAATACGTGGAGGCTCAACAACACACTCTTAAACAACAAGTGGGTCAAAGAAGAAATTGCAAGAGAAATTAGTAAATACCTAGAGGCAAATGAAAATGAAGACACAACATATCAAAACTTATGGGACGCAGCAAAGGCAGTGCTAAGAGGGAAATTTATTGCCCTAAATGCCTTTATCAGAAAAGAAGAAAAGGCAAAAATGCAGGAATTAACTGTCCACTTGGAAGAACTGGAGAAAGAACAGCAAACTAATCCCAAAGCAAGCAAAAGGAAAGAAATAACAAAGATTAGAGCAGAAATAAATGAAATTGAAAACATGAAAACAATAGAGAAAATCAATAAGACCAGAAGTTGGTTCTATGAGAAAATCAACAAGATTGATGGGCCCTTAGCAAGATTGACAAAAAGAAGAAGAGAGAGGATGCAAATAAATAAGATTAGAAATGAAAGAGGAGACATAACTACTGACCTCACAGAAATAAAGGAGGTAATAACAGGATACTATGAACAACTTTACGCTAATAAATACAACAATTTAGAAGAAATGGACAGGTTCCTGGAAAGACATGAACAACCAACTTTGACTCAAGAAGAAATAGACGACCTCAACAAACCAATCACAAGTAAAGAGATTGAATTAGTTATTCAAAACCTCCCTAAAAAGAAAAGTCCAGGACCAGACGGCTTCACATGTGAATTCTATCAAACGTTCCAGAAAGAATTAGTACCAACTCTCCTCAAACTCTTCAACATAATCGAAGTGGAGGGAAAACTACCTAATTCATTCTATGAAGCCAACATCACCCTCATACCAAAACCAGGCAAAGATATTACAAAAAAAGAAAACTACAGACCAATCTCTCTAATGAATACAGATGCAAAAATCCTCAATAAAATTCTAGCAAATCGTATCCAGCAACACATTAAAAGAATTATACATCATGACCAAGTAGGATTCATCCCAGGTATGCAAGGATGGTTCAACATAAGAAAATCAATTAATGTAATACACCATATCAACAAATCAAAGCAGAAAAATCACATGATCATCTCAATTGATGCAGAGAAGGCATTTGACAAGATTCAACATCCTTTCCTGTTGAAAACACTTCAAAGGATAGGAATACAAGGGAACTTCCTTAAAATGATAGAGGGAATATATGAAAAACCCACAGCTAATATCATCCTCAATGGGGAAAAATTGAAAACTTTCCCCCTAAGATCAGGAACAAGACAAGGATGTCCACTATCACCACTATTATTCAACATTGTGTTGGAGGTTCTAGCCAGAGCAATTAGACAAGAAAAAGAAATACAAGGCATAAAAATTGGAAAGGAAGAAGTAAAACTATCACTGTTTGCAGACGATATGATACTATATGTAGAAAACCCAGAAAAATCCACAACAAAATTACTAGAGCTAATAAATGAGTACAGCAAAGTAGCAGGCTACAAGATCAACATTCAAAAATCTGTAGCTTTTCTATACACTAGTAATGAACAAGCTGAGGTAGAAATCAAGAAACGAATCCCATTTACAATCGCAACTAAAAGAATAAAATACCTAGGAATAAATTTAACCAAAGAGACAAAAAACCTATATAAAGAAAACTACAAAAAACTGTTAAAAGAAATCACAGAAGACCTAAATAGATGGAAGGGCGTACCGTGTTCATGGATTGGAAGACTAAATATAGTTAAGATGTCAATCCTACCTAAATTGATTTACAGATTCAATGCAATACCAATCAAAATCCCAACAACATATTTTTCAGAAATAGAAAAACCAATAAGCAAATTTATCTGGAAGGGCAGGGTACCCCGAATTGCTAAAAACATCTTGAGGAAAAAAAACGAAGCTGGAGGTCTCGCGCTGCCTGACTTTAAGGCATATTATGAAGCCACAGTGGTCAAAACAGCATGGTATTGGCATAAAGATAGATATATCGACCAATGGAATCGAATAGAGTGCTCAGATATAGACCCTCTCATCTATGGACATTTGATCTTTGATAAGGCAGTCAAGCCAACTCACCTGGGACAGAACAGTCTCTTCAATAAATGGTGCCTAGAGAACTGGATATCCATATGCAAAAGAATGAAAGAAGACCCATCTCTCACACCCTATACAAAAGTTAACTCAAAATGGATCAAAGATCTAAACATTAGGTCTAAGACCATAAAACAGTTAGAGGAAAATGTTGGGAGATATCTTATGGATCTTACAACTGGAGGTGGTTTTATGGACCTTAAACCTAAAGCAAGAACACTGAAGAAGGAAATAAATAAATGGGAGCTTCTCAAAATTAAACACTTTTGTGCATCAGAGAACTTCATCAAGAAAGTAGAAAGACAGCCTACACAATGGGAGACAATATTTGGAAATGACATATCAGATAAGGGTCTAGTATCCAGAATTTATAAAGAGATTATTCAACTCAACAACAAAAAGACAGCCAACCCAATTACAAAATGGGAAAAAGACTTAAACAGACACCTACCAGAAGAAGAAATACGGATGGCCAAGAGGCACATGAAGAGATGCTCAATGTCCCTGGCCATTAGAGAAATGCAAATCAAAACCACAATGAGATATCATCTCACACCCACCAGAATGGCCATTATCAACAAAACAGAAAATGACAAGTGCTGGAGAGGATGCGGAGAAAGAGGCACACTTATTCACTGTTGGTGGGAATGTCAAAGGGTGCAACCACTGTGGAAGGCAGTTTGGCGGTTCCTCAAAAAGCTGAATATAGAATTGCCATACGACCCAGCAATACCATTGCTAGGTATCTACTCAAAGGACTTAAGGGCAAAGACACAAACGGACATTTGCACACCAATGTTTATAGCAGCGTTATTTACAATTGCAAAGAGATGGAAACAGCCAAAATCTCCATCAACAGAAGAGTGGCTAAACAAACTGTGGTATATACATACGATGGAATATTATGCAGCTTTAAGACAAGATAAACTTGTGAACCATGTAATAACATGGATGGACCTAGAGAATATTATGCTGAGTGAATCCAGCCAAAAACTAAAGGACAAATACTGTATGGTCCCACTGTTGTGAACGGACATTCGAGAATAAACTTGAAATATGTCATTGGTAACAGAGTTCAGCAGGAGTTAGAAACAGGGTAAGACAATGGGTAATTGAAGCTGAAGGGATACAGATTGTGCAACAGGACTAGATACAAAAACTCAAAAATGGACAGCACAATAATACCTAATTGTAAAGTAATCATGTTAAAATACTGAATGAAGCTGCATCTGAGCTATAGGGTTTTTTTTTGTTTTTGTTTGCTTGTTGGTTTGTTTGTTGTTGTTGTTTTTTACTATTACTACTACTTTTATTTCTTTTCTTTATATTGACATTTTATATCTTTTTCTGTTGTGTTGCTAGTTCCTCTAAACTGATGCAAATGTACTAAGAAACAATGATCATGCATCTATGTGATGATGTTAAGAATTACTGAGTTCATATGTAGAATGGTATGATTTCTAAATGTTGTGTTAATTTCTTTTTTTTCTTTCCGTTAATAAAAAAAAAAAAAAAAAAAAAAAAAAAAAAAAAACATGGCTTTTCTGGGGAACATAATAGCTTCAAACTGGCATATCATGTGAAGAAGAACCCTGGATGCCAATAAGCCCTTCTTCTGAGAAGGTATCTTCCTCTTGCTGCCTTAATTTGGGCATGTTCATGGCCTTAGGAACTGTAAGTTTATAACCTCATAAAACCCCACTGAAAAAGCCCACCCATTTCTAGTATAATGCATTCTGGCAGCTTTAGCAAACCGAAACAGAAAGAAAGCCCTTATAAACTGTACATGCCAAGTTGAAGTTTGCATTTTAAGAATATATGTTACCTTGCACCTATATTGCAAAAACAAACAAACAAAAAACACTCTGAAAGGATAAAGAAGAAACTAATAAAAGAAGTTGCTGGGGGTAATGGGTGGCAATGGATACAGGATAGATAAAGAATGAGGTCAGGGAAACCTCATCAAATATGTTCTGTTTTTTTAACCATATGAATATATTGCCTATTCTAAAAATTAAGGAAAACTGATAAGACTAGACAGGCAAACTACACATTATTCAGTAGATGCAATGTAGAGGAGAGCTGAAAGGAGTAAAGAATAGTTACTTAGGAAGCTATTAACAGATTATTGACCATTTAAAGCAAATATATTAGCAATGTATTACGGAGTTTACAACATAGGAAGAAGTAAAATATACAACAAAAAAATAACTCAAAGGGCAGGAAGGGGGGGCGGTAAAAGGAATTACACAATTGTAAAGTTCTTATAGTGTTTAAGTGGTATAACATTACCTAAAGGTAGACTGTGATAAGAACGTATACTATCATCTCTACATTAACCATTAAGGAGAATAATAATTACAAGAGGTTCAGATAAAAAGGCAAAAGAGGAAACTATGGAATTTAAATAAAATTTAAAGAAAACAAAAAACCTGCATTAATCCAAAAGAAGTTAGGAACAGAGATACAAAAGAACAAAGAACAGATGTGACAAACTGAAAACAATTAGCAAGATAGTATCTTAAACCATATATGTAATTAAATTATATGTAAATGTACTCAGCCTTTCAATTAAAAGATAAAGATTGTCATACTGGAAAAAAAATAAGCCCTAAGAATATGCTCTTTAGAAGAGACACAGTTTAAATACATAAGAACACTACTAATACATTGAAAGAAAAAGGATGGAAAAAAAATATACACTAGTAATAATCAGAAAAAAGCTATCAAGACTTTATTAATACCAGACAAAGCAGATTTCAACATAAAAAGTATTTCCAAACATAAAGAGACATTTTTTGATGCTAAAAGGATCAATCCATGGCAGACAAAACAATTTTATATATCTGCATCTAACGAACATAGTTAAAAAATATAAAGCAAAAATTAACCAAAAGGGAAAACAGATAAATCTACTAACAAAGTTGAAAATAACACTACACACAGAAAAAGCAAAATGAATAGTGTCATGGTCAGGTTCATGTATCAACTTGGCCAGGTGATAGTGCCCAGTTGTCTGGTCAGGAAAGTGCTGGCCTGTCTGTTGCTATGAGGACACTTCATGGACTTAAATCATGATTATGCTGGCTGTATCCACAGCTAATTGTGTTTGTAATCAGCTAAAGGGAGTGTCTTCTACAATGAGTGATGCTTAATCTAATCACCAGAAAGTTTTTTTGTTGCTTTTTTTTCCCCCCTTTTTGACATGGATAGGCTCCAGGAATCGAACCCGGGTTTCTGGCATGGCAGGTGAGAACTCTGCCACTGAGCCACTATTGCCTGTCCATCACCAGAAGCCTTTTAAGGAGGATTCAGAAGAGATAGTCATTTTTTCTGCTTCAGCCAGTGAGCCTCTCCTGTGGAGTTTGTCCAGACCCTTCATCGGAGTCACCAGCTTCACAGCCTGCCCTACAAATCTGGACTCTTCCATTCCCACAGTTGTCCACACAATTCATTGAGGAACTTCATTGGAGTTACCAGCTTGCAGCCTGCCTTACAGACCTTGGACCCTTACTTTCCCACAGTTGCCCAGCCAGCCTCTCCTGAGAGTTTGCTGCAGACCTTCATCAGAGTTACCAGCTTGTGGTCTCACCTACAGACCTCAGACTCTACCTTCCCACAGTTACATGAGACACTTTTATAAATTTTACATCTATGGGTATCTCCTGCTGATTCTGTTTCTCCAAAGAACCCTAGCTAATACAAACAGTTATACTAATATTGACATATAAAACACATCAGAGTGACTGTCCATTGGTAGGAGTAGGAAGAAATAAATAAGTGCAAATAACAGTAATAGAGGGAAAAATTAAGATTGAATTAAGCAAAAATGGAGCCTAGCATAGTCTGATGACAGGATTCCATATACTAAAGGAATATGTACCTCAAGTACTGGAACTCAGATTCAAAGAGAGAAGTAAGGATCAATTTTATTGGAACATTCTATCATAAACATTTTCTTACCAGCATCACTGTTAAATTCATAATTCTCCCAAGGCTGTCAATGTAGTAGACACTGTCTTGATACCATGAATCACAATGTAGATAATTATACATTCCAAAAGCATGCACGTGTTCCAGCGTATATTGATCATCTCGAAGTTTTACTTCTGCCACAGCTGAAATATAAACAAAATAAACATATAAGTATCAAGAATTTTACTTGTTCTTTTCTGCAAGAATGTTCACAAGGCTAAAGAAATCATAGAATGTCAATTTACAAAAGCCTTCAGTGCAATGCATTATATCATTTTCTTTCAGGTATGTCTTCCTTAAAATCATGAATAAAAAGAATAGGGAAATTCTAAAATGAAGGAGTTCCCTTCTTCTGGGGAAATATTAAGTTTATAAGATTTGTATACTTTTAAAATGCGTTTATTTCTAGTATTTCATTCATTCTTGTCACATTTTAAGAAATAGAATATGTTATAATACTAATTATTAAGTTAGGAATGTAAATCTAAATGGTAACTCTCCAATGCTATACCACATCTTTCCTAACGGTACAGAACAAAACATAGCTAGAAGAGAAACAAGATTTACCACTTACAGAACAGTAATCTTTCCACTATACACAGCTGCTTCCCTAATACACCTGCCAAATGTGATCCCTATCTCCCATTCCTCCTGCCCTTTCATCCAGTTAACAATCCTTACAGTTCAGGGCTACCCATGACCTGGCGTTAATTTCTGCACCAATAGGAAATGAATAAGTAGACCATGTGGGGCTAGTGCCTTGCCTTAATATAAAACTCACTTTACTGCATTATGATTGTATTTTCTTCTATTCCCAGAAAGCTTACCAGATAACTGTCTTGATCCCTGGCTGACTTACATTCATCCATTTATTCATTCAATAAATATTTTAATAAAGAGCATAAAACCTACTTTATTAGTGCTTATGATCAAGTAGGGATATGAACAAATAATGATATAAATAAAAATATAATTAAAAACTGCAATAAGTGCAATGAAGAAAATCTACTGGTATGATAAAACACATAAACTGTGGTCTATTCAGCAGGTGGTGGTGTGGGGGGGGATAAGGAAAGCTTTGCAAAGTTTCAACCAAGATATAAAGGATGAAGACGTTTAACTTAATAAGAAAAATACTTACACACACATCCTTACCTATTCCAAGACAGGAAAAATTTACATTTAAGAAACCAAAAGAAGGCCAGCCTGACTGAAACATAGAAAGAAACTAACAAAATTATACAAGGAAAGGCTGCTGATTAATGAGGCTAGAGGCAGGAGCTGGGATTATGAAAGGCCTTATTATTACCTATTTTTGTTGATAAACCCAAAGCTATAAAAGTCCATTTAAGAGATTTTAGGCAGGACAATAAAATTCAGATTGGAATTTACAAAACATTACTTATGATGACAGTACAGAAAAGAGACCAGAACAGAGAAGGGCCCTTGCCCTTAGGAAGCTGCAGTTGTCTAGGTGAAGAATGTTCAAAGTTTGGAGACATTTCTGAGATAAAATCATTATAATTTTATGATATATTTGATAGAGGTTAAAGAAACTATTATCTGACTCAAGCACGTGTTTATTACGAATAGTAAGAAGCATATACATTCTACTGAATAAGAGGAAATCAATGATCAGTTCTCAGTTTTCTAGCACCACTATGTGGATGAAACTTGATACTGCAGAAAACGTATACAGTAATACAATAATAGCATAGAGCATTTGTACACAGATACAACCAATCTATTTTCTTATCTGTGTCAAAAACCCCTGGGTAATCCTGCACCAAACCAGAGGATTCTTAGCCATCTGCCTTATCACACTATCTTATCTGTGAACAAAGGGATCTAAAAAACTGTTACTAGGAGATCACGATATAGTAGAGTTTAGGATATTACATTACTAGGAGATAATTTGTATACTATTAGAACAACAAAGTGAGCATACGGTGTTTTGCATGATTACATTTTATAACAGCCCTATAATTAGAGAATAGCTGCCCTTCTGGCACCAAATGACAAAGGAAAAGTTTTAACTGTATTTTTCATGTCAGCTATCTTGAGTATAAAATGGGTGGCAGAGCAACTCCAAGGAAAGAAGCAGTGTTCAGAATGTAATAGGAATTTAACCACTGGCAAAGGTCTTTTTTAGAGCCCTCCTAGAAAGGAAGTCAGGGGGAAAGGGAGCCAAATCTCTGTCTGGATCCTTGAAACAGCTGAAGAAAAGGAAGCTAACAGAGTGCTGAAAATCCAGTATGGACTTATTATTTAATGTTCTTTGCACTGGAAGTAAAATAACTTTGCTGAAAGACTCTTCTCTTCCTAGCCTTAGGGAAAGAATTTAGAACCTAACAAGAAAAAAAGTCTCCCGAAATCTCAATAAACACACATGGGATCGCAAAACTTGCATTTTATGAATGTTTACTATGTGTTTACTATGTGCAAGATACCGTGCTTGCCATTGGACATACAATGCTGAATAAAACAGATATGGCCCCTGCACCAATTGCGCTAATAATGGTATTCATTACTGCTTCTCATCCTTTCAAAATAAACTATGTTCATCCCTGTGAAATTGCCAATATTCAAGTCTTTTACCACTGATTAAACATAATTTAACTTAATATTTATATAAGCAAAACATCAGAGTAAGAAAAAAGGGTGAGGCAGTGGGGGTGGAAGGGCAAAGGCCATCAACTTAAAAACAAAGGTCATTTCTTAGACCAGTTATTTTCTAGAACCAATCTAGTGAATAAAGTAAGTCTTTTCACCGAGTTACTGTGTTTGTTGTTTGTAGATAAAATATTAAAAAGTAAGAGTACAAGTTCTGCAACAGAGCTTATGGAACAGGGACAGGGCCAGAGTGACCAGCATTACTCCCACTAAACTATTTTATACAAAGCTCCTGGGAGCAGTTTTCAAAATCTATAACAAATTCATCTAGATATTGTCATCCCCATATTTCCCTTCAAACGAACAGATACAAATTTTATAGTAAATACTATATAACATAGTGCTGTTACATGGCTCTTCCTTCCCTTTATTCCAACATCAGTTTTTCTTCTCTCTGTCCTGCTGAAAGCAGCAGCTGCCCAGAGGAACCATGTAGAAGAGCAGAAAAAACGTGAGCTTTGTGAATGATTTCTAACCCACTATTTCCTCATCTATGAATCAGGTTAATGATATTTATCTTCTAAAACCATTGAGAAGCTAAAACTTAAAATATTTAAAGTATTTACTAAATGGCATATAAGAAGAATAATAAACGTTCATTCCCATATTCCTCTTTCCTCTTTCAGGGCTAACCTCCACAAAGGAGTTTATGACTTCATTCTCTCCTTCCTCTTCTAGGGCCTTCTTATAGCAATTATTTCTTTTCCACTGGGCCCTTCTCCTCCATTTAAATCTGTCAAAACTTTCCCCATTCACAAAACAAACAAACTGAAAGGGTTTCCTCCTCTCTGTTCTGCACTTCTATCCTGTACTTCTCAAACTTCTTTACAAAGCAGTTTACACTCCCAGCCAAAATTATATGAAACAGTTTCAAGACACTAGACATCAGGCAACAAAGAACAGTGATCCCTATGAAACTGAAAGCAAATAAACCCTATCATTGCCTCGGTTTATCACTTTGAGTAAGTTTTCTATCTGTGGCACAGGGAAGGCGGAGAGAGCTGGAACCCAACAGAATTCCTGAGTCGAGGAGAAAGAATTGAAAGTCTGGTGAGACCAAGGCAACTAAAGTTCACAGGACAGAATATCAGAGAAAAGAGAGCTGCAGATCATAATACAGAAAACCAGAGAGGAAAGAGCTGCACAGAGATCTGCAGAGGATCTCCCTCAAGTGCTCAACAGAATACTAATAGCATGTGTTTGAGGAAATGACCACAGGCCAGGGAAAAAAACATCCAAAAGGATTAGAGAGAATAGTTTTCAAGACTCATACAAGGCTGGGAATACTGACTGTTTCCATCAGGCAAAATGGAGAAAATGCTTAATTCATGGGATACTGAGCAGAGCACACAGTAAGTCTATCCTCAGTAGTGGGGAATAATTAGCTTTACACTGAGCACTGCTCCAGACCAGCCTAACAATCATAAAAGGAAGACCTAAAGAGAATAGC
Organism: Tamandua tetradactyla; assembly: GCF_023851605.1. NCBI lineage: Eukaryota > Metazoa > Chordata > Mammalia > Pilosa > Myrmecophagidae > Tamandua > Tamandua tetradactyla. The sequence continues at coordinate 153,940,417 of NC_135332.1, forward strand.
CTGTTCCAAACAACGTAACTATCCCAGAACAAAGTTTAGGAAGATTTACAGGAATATAAAAAATATCCTGCATTCAACTACGTAAAATTCACATCTGGCATCCAACAAAAGATGAGCAAGCTTGCAAAGAGGGAAGGAAACAAAACCCATAATGAAAAACAACCAGTCATGGAAACCACCACAGAACGGATACAATTGTTACAATTAGTAGAACAACACATTAGCACAGTTATTACAAGCACATTATATTTGTTAAGATCAGTAAGTAGTGACAGGAAAGATGTAAAAAAAAAGATTTGAATGTAACTTTTAGAGATGAAAACTACAATGTCTAAAATGAAAAATACAACTGCCGCAATAAATAGGTCATTAAACATTGCAAAGTAAAAGGTTAATCAAATTAAAGGCATGAAAATAGAAACTAAAAAAAAAAAAGCTTGGTGAGCAAGGGACAACTTCCAGCCACAAAAAAAATAAGTAATAGTGTCCTCAAAGGAGAGGGAGAGAGAAAAAACAACTGGAAGAAATAATAGCTGAAAACTTTCAAAACCATAAACCTATAGAACCAAGAAACTCAACAAACCCTAAACATAAGAAACATGAAGAAAACCATATGAAGGCATAGCATAATCAACCTACTTAAAATCAAAGTAAAAGAGAAAAATCTTAAAAGCAGCCAGAAAAAAAGACATGTTCTGGGAAAGGAACAAAGAGTAGAATGACAGCAGATATCTCATTAGAAACAATTGAGAAGACAGTGAAGTAACATTTTTAAAATATTGAAAAAAGAAGTTAACCTAGAATTCTACACGCAGCAAATGTACCTTTCAAAACAAAGGTAAAATGAAGACCTTTTCACATATACCAGAGCTGAAAGAATTTATCACAAAAGACCTGCACTACAAGAAATTTTGGAACATTTCTGGGAAGATGGCTGAATAGAGTAGCTCGAGTTCAACTCTGCTCCATGGAAAAGTTAGAAAAGGGACAGGAGGGCAACTGAAATGGCAATCCAAGAGTGCAGCTGAATCAGGAGAGCCTTGTGCAACACACAGGGCAGCCCTGGTTGCAGAGGCCAAGGAACTGAGAAGCAGAAAGCTGGAGCCTGGCATGGAAGTGTGGAGTCCACATGAGTGCACAATCAGGGAGCAGTGGATTAGGAAGTAAGCCAGGCCATATTCCTTGAACCAGCACAGCCCCACTCCGGAAACTTCAGTTTACAGCACTCCTAGACCCACAAATGCACACAGGCCCCCAATCACATATGTCAGCTATGAGAACGTCAGTTTATGGCAGTACTAGACCCACACAAGAGTACAGCCCTCAGTCACACTTCCCAGCTCTGTGAAAGTGCTGACCTGCACCACCAGGTCACATCTGCCCCCGAGACACAAAGGTATAACATCGACCAGCTGCCATAGCTCTAAACATGCACACAAAGGGTCATGCACCCTAGACCAGCGCACATAAGGGTGATGCACTCCAGCCTGGTGAACCTGCACAGCTACATCCTCCCTGGCTGCTGGGTGCCCACATTCACAGCATAACATCCCCAAACTGTGCCTATACCTGCCCTGAAATGAATCACTGCAATGTTGTGCCACACCCTGTACCCTGTTCCCTGTGGCACATCCATCCAGCAAACACAAGGCCCTAGACTACCGAAAGAAATCAACTCCCAAAGCAAATCAATCAAGATATTTACATGCAATGAGAACAACAGACGATCACTAAGCACATCACAATGCAGACACACATAGCCCCGCCTAATGACCAAATTAAAACACCAGAGGAAACAGATGTTCGAACAACTAATCGAAGATGTTCATATAACTCTACTTAATAAAATAAGTGGGATAGCAAATGAAATAAAAAGAGATCAAGAAGACAGTAGAAGAGCATAAAGAGGAATTTGAAAGAATAGAAAAATAGCTGATATCACAAAGATTAAAGACTCTGCTGACCAACTAAAAAGCATACTAGAGGCACACAACACAAGATTTGAAGAGAAAAAAGAAAGAATAAGCAATACAGAGGACAGAATAATTGACTTCAAACACTCAAAACAGCAAATGGCAAAAAAAGATGGAAAAATTTGAATTGGATCTCAGGGAAATGACAGACAAAACAAAGAACACAATATAAGAAACATTGGTGTCCCTGAGGGAGCAGAGATGAGTAAAGGGCTAGGAAGAATAGTTGAGGACATAATGGGGGAAAACTTCCCAACTCTCATAAAGGACATAAATATACAAGTCAAAGAAGCCCAACGAACTCCTAACAGAATAAATCCAAATAGGCCTTCCCCAAGACATAAACTAATCAGTCTATCAAATGTTGAAGAGAAGCAGTAAATTCTGAAAACAGCAAGAGAAAAACAATCTACTACATACAAAGGAAACCACATAAGACTGAGTTCAGACTACTCAACTGGCACCATGGAGGTGGGAAGGCAGTGGTATATTTAAGATCCTGAAAGAGACAGACTTTCAGCCAACAGTTCTGTACCCAGCCAAATTATCCTTCGAAAATCAGGGAGAGATTAAAGTTTTCACAGATGAACAAGTCCTGAAAGAATGTGTCAACAAGAGACCGGCCTTATGAGAAAAATTAAAGGGAGTACTGAAGGCTGAAAAAAATAAAAAAACAGGAGATGGAGGTCTGGAGGAGGGCACAAAATTTGAAAGTAACAATAAGGGTAGCTTAAAGGATAAAAAGAGAAAGAGGGAAAAGAATATATAGATCTGAAAAATAAAACAAAAAAAAATAAGATGGTGGATTCAAGAAATGTCTTTTCAGTAATAATGTTAACAGATTAAACTCACCAATCAAAGATACAGATTGGGAAAATGGATTAAGAAATATAATCCAGCTATATGCTGCTTACAAGAGACTCACCTTAGACACAAGAATACAAATTCCACTCAAGTTGTAACCAAAAGAAAGCAGGAGTAGCTATACTAATATCAGACAAAACAGACTTTAAATGTAAAGACATCATAACAGACAAAGGACACCATATACTAATTAAAGGGTCAATTCACCAAGAAGGTATAACAATCATAAATGTTTATACTCTCAATCAAGGAGCTCCAAGTACATGAGACAGACATTGGTAAAACATAAGGGAGCAATAGATGTTTCAACAATAATAGCAGAAGACTTAAATATACCATTCTCTTCTATAGATAGAACAACCAGATAGAAGATCAACAAGGAAACAGAGAAGTTAACTTGATGAATGAATTAGACCTAACAGATATATATAGGTCACTGCACTGCAAAAACACAAGGATATCCATTCTTCTCTAGTGCCCATGGAACACTCTCCCAGACAGATCATCTGTTGGGGAACAAAATGGGTCTTTATAAATTTAAAAACACTGAAATTATTCACAGCACTTTCTGTGATCATAATGGGATGAAGCTGGATCTCAAGAACCACCAAAGAACAAGAACATTCACAAATATAAGGAGATTAAATAACATACTCTTAAACAACCAGTGGGTTAAAGAAGAAATTGCTAGAGAAATCAGCAGCAATCTAGAGATGAATGAAAATGAGAAGACAACTTATCAGAACTTACAGGATGTGGCATAGGCTATGCTGAGAAGGAAATTTATTGCCTTAAATGCCTATATTAAAAAAAAAGAAAGAGCAGAAATCGAGGACTTAACAGCTCATGTGGAGGAACCCAAGAATTGTTAACTAACCCAAAGAAAACAGAAGAAGAGAAATAACAAAGTTAAAGCAGAGATAAATGAATGGGAGAACAAAAGAACAATAGAAAGAATCAATAAAACCAAAAGTTGATTCTTTGAGAAAATTAATAAAATTGATGGACCACTAGCAAGACTGACAAAGAAAAAAAAAAGAGAGAGGATGAAAATAAACAAAATCAGAAATGAGAAGGGGTCCATAACCACAGACCCTGAAGAAATAAAAGAAATTATAAGATGATACTATGAACAACTATATCCCAACAAACTAAACTAGACAATTTAGATGAAATGGACAAATTCCTGGAAACACACAAACAAGCTACTGACTCGGGCAGAAACAGAAGAGCTCGACAAAACCAATCACAAGTAAAGAGATTCAATCAGTCATCAAAAATCTTCCTACAAAGAAAAGCTCAGGGCCAGAAGGCTTCACAGGGGAATTTCATCAAACAAACCAAAAAGAACTAACACCAATCCTGCTTAAACTTTTCTAAAAAATTGAGAAAAAAGAAACCCTGCCTAACTAATTTTATGAAACTAATATTATTTTAATACCAAAATCAGATAAAGATGCAATGAGAAAGGAAAACTACAGGCCAATCTCCTTAATGACCATAAATGCAAAAATTTTCAACAAAATATTAGCAAATCCAATAACATATTAAAAGACTTATACACCACAACCAAGTGGGGTTTATACCAGGAATGCAAGGATGGCTCAACACAAGAAAATCAATTAATGTAATGCAGCACATTAACAAATCAAAATGGAAAAATCACATGATCATCTTGAGTGATGCTGAAAAAGCATTCAACAAAATTCAAAATCCCTTTCTGATAAAAACACTCTAAAATAAAGGAATCAAAGGTAACTATTACCTCAAAATGATAAAAGGAATATATGAAAAACCAATAGCCAGCATCATACAAAATGGAGAAAGCCTGAAAGCTTTCCAATTAAGGTCAGGAACGAGACAAGGATGTCCACTGTCACCACTGCTATTCAACATTTTGCTAGAAGTTTTAGTTGGAGCAATCAGGTAGGAAAAAGAAATAAAGAGCATACAAATTGGAAAGGAAGAAGTAAAACTCTCATTATTTGCAGAAGATATGATACTATACTTGAAAGATTTCAAGAAATCTACAGCAAAGTTACTTGAGCTAATAAACAAATTCAGCAAGGTGGCGGGACATAAAATTAAAGTGCAAAAATCAGTAACGTTTCTATACACATGCAATGACCTAGCTGAGGAGTCGTTAAGGAAAAAATTCCATTCAAAATAGCAAGTAAGGGTGGGCCATGATGGCAGAGTTCTCACCTGCCATGCTGGAGCCCCAGGTTCAATTCCCGCTGCCTGCCAGGGGAAAAAAAATAGCAACTAAAAGAAGCAAGTACTTAGGAATGAACTTAACTAGGGATGTGAAGAACTTGCACATAGAAACCCACATAGCATTGCTAGAAGAAATCAAAGGAGATCTAAGTAGGTAAAAGACATTCCTTGTTCATGGATAGGAAGGCTAAATATAGTTAAGATGTCAATTCTATCCAAATTGATCTACAGATTCAACACAGTACAAACAAAATTCCAACAACCTACTTTGAAGACTTGGAAAAGCTAACTGCCAAATTCACCTGGAAGGGAGAGAGACCTCAAACAGCTAAAAGCATCCTTAAAAAGAGGAACAAAGTAGGAAGATTAACACTCCTTGACTTTAAAATCTATTATAAAGCTGCAGTGGTCAAAACAGCATGGTACTGGCACCAAGACAGAAACACTGATCAATGGAATCAGATCAAGAGTGCTGAAACAGACCACCAAATCTATGGTCAACTGATTTCTGACAAGGCCCCTAAATCCTCTGAACTGGGACAAAATAGTATTTTCAATAATTGGGCATGAAAGAACAGGATATCAATACTCAAAAGAATGAAAGATGACCCCTATCTTACACCTTAACAAAAAATTAACTCAAATGGATCAAACACCTAAATGTAAGAACTAGCACCATAAATCTTATAGAAGATAATGTAGGGAAATATCTTCAAGACCTAGTAATGGGAGGTAGCTTCCTAAACTTTACACCCAAAGCACAAGCAACAAAAGAAAAAATGAATAAATGGAAACACCTCAAAATCAAATGTTTCTGCATCTGAGGTGACTTTGTCAAAAAGATGAAGAGGCAACCAACCCAATGGGAGAAAATATTTGAAAATCACGTACCGTATAAAGATTTGATTTCCTGTTCATACAAAGAAATCATACAACTCAATAACAAAAGAACAAACAACCCAATTATAAAATGGGCTAAAGATATGAACAGGCATTTTCCTGAAAAGTATATACAGATGGCTCAAAAGCACATGAAGAGATGCTCATTCTCATTGGTTACAAGGGAAATGCTGATCAAGACTACAATAAGATACCACCTCACACCTACAAGAATGGCTGCTATTAAACTAACAGGAAACTATAATTGTTGGAGAGGATGTGGAGAAACTGGGACACTTATGCATTGCTGGTGGGAATGTGTAATGGTGCAGCCAATATGGAAGACTGTTTGGCGGCTCCTTAGGAAACTAAATATTAAGATGCCCTATGATCCAGTAATAGCACTACTTGGTATATACACAGAAGAGTTGAAAGCAATACACAAACAGACATTTGTCCACCAATGTTCACAGCAGCATTATTCACAATTGCCAAAAGATGGAAACAAACCAAATGCCCATCAACAGATGAGTGGATCAACAAAATGTGATATATACATACAATGGAATATTATGCAGCAGTAAGATGAAATGATGTCCTGATGCACATGACAAGATGGATGAGCCAAGAGGACATAATGCTGAGTGAAATAAGCCAGACACAAAAGGATAGAAACTGTATGATTCCACTTTTATGATCAGCATAAATGTATAATCAGAGGTTTTATAATACAGAATATAGGGGACTCAGAGATACATAGAAGCTAGAGATGGGTGAATGGATAGCTAAAGAGGTTGAACTCCAATGTAAAGAAACAGACGTGAAGATGGTGCTCTACTGGGTCTATAAGTAATATTACCATATTGAGGATGAACAGATTGAAAAGGGTTGTACAGACCTATGTCTCCCATTGATTAACACTAGAAATATGAATTAGTTCTTGCAAGAATTACTTCAAAGATAAAATTCATATATAAAGAATGTTTAAGTCCAGAATACAGGGGGAAAATGCTATTGTATGCTATGGGCTATGTTCAAAAGGAAAATATCAGCACTACCACAGAAACAGCAAAGGTTAGTAATGGGAAGAGGGACAAGAGTTAAGAGGAGGTTTAGATTTCCTATTTGGTGAGGGTGTGTTTATTGGTTTTCTTTTTCTTGGGAACAATGAAATTATCTAAAATTGAGAATGTTGATGGACTGTGGACTTTGGGCACTATACATGATGCCTGATGAAAGCAGGTAGCTGAAGGATGTACTGACTGAGAACTAGATTGGTGAACGATGGTGTATACTTATCATGTAGGCTGTGTGGCTTCAAAAAGGAACAAAGTTGTGAGCCACGCAACGATGTAAATGAACATGTGTGACATTTGGTGAGGCAAAATAATCCAGGAACAAAAGAACAACAATAGTATGGTCACCCTTCGAAAATGCTTATAAGAAAACAGGGGCCTAGACTATAAGCTTTTAGAGCAGACACATTACGTCCGGAGCAGTGATTACTGTTTCTGGATTTTGAGAGGCTATGTTGTATATGTATATGTATATGTATATGTATATGTATATGTATATGTATATGTATATGTATATGTATATAACTTGATATTTAGAGATAAGAACCAACTGATCAGGGTGGGGTTAAAGTAATTCAGAACACAGGGGAAGGAAGACAGTGTCTATATTTTAGAACCACACATATTCTCTGAGACCAAAGGAAGAAAGATTTTGTGGTCTGGAACTGAAATTTTCTGTAGCACATAATCAAACGCAACCGACCTGTGTAGCTCATTCGAACAACTGAAACACAGGGAGCCCAGAATAAGAAAAAGGTCCTTTAATCCTGTATAGATTATTGTGTCTGGATACATCCTAGAGTATATTAAGCAAATAATCAAAAAGTATTGGCCAAGTCCCTTGAGGGATGGGAGAAAGAATATGGAACTATTAAACCTTAACATCAGGGAATCCCTTGATACAGTGTCAAACTTTAGGGACACCTAAATCAATAGGCCATGCCCTTGATCCTAAGGCTTACTCTTGTAAAGGTTATGTAGGTAGTAGCACAGCTTAGACTACCTATAGGTATGCCTGTTAGTTCTGAAGGACTTCTTTTGTTACTCAGATGTGGCCTCACTCTCTCTAAGCCCAATTCTGCAAGTGAAATCATTACTCTTCCTCCTATGCGTGACATGACATCCAGGGGTGAAAGTCTCCCTGGTGACACGGGAGATGACTCTGGCCTTGGCACTATAGGATCAACAATTCCATCCTGACCAAATGGGGGAAAAGAAGCATAATTAATAAAGTATCAGTGGCAGAGAGAGTTCAAATAGAGTCAAGAGGCTACTCTGTAGGTTGTTCTTATACAAACTTCAGTTAGACCTTGCTACCTATCATAACCTGCCAAACCCAACCCAGGACCATTTCAGCCCATCTTAAAGAACACCAAGGACAATATACAAGATTCCACAAGAGCTGCATGCACTAGAGTAACTTCTCAGAAACAACCTCCAGATGGGTCCCTGGTCCAGATATGTCCTGAAACTTAAAGGCCCCAGTCTCTCCAGAATATCAGATAGTTCCATCTCCCTATCCCATATTAGTGGCAGACCCTTCCAAATATGAAACATTTAGAATGGCCATAGCCCAAACACCCCTCAAGAGAGGGGAGGAAAATCAAAGGTGATGGTGGAGTTATACAGAGACAATAGGATTTAACAGTGAATATGAATGCTGAATCATTAAATTGTTATCTCTTTCAGTCTCCAGTATCTTAGAGCAGCTAGAAGTGAAAACCTAAAATTGTGGAATTGTAACCCATGTTAAACTTTGAAATATGTTCTACAACTAACTGTGGTGCTGTGCATTGAAATTTATTGCTTTTTTGTATATATGTTATTTTTCACAAAAAAGGAGGAAAAAAAGTTGACTGTGACGGTAAAAAAATATTTAAGCCTTCTAGCCTTCTATATTCCGGAGCAGCTAGAAGGAAAAATCTGAGAGGGGTGCATGATAGCCCATGACAAACTCTGTGATCTGTTCTGTAACTACTTGTTGAAGAGTGCTTTGAAAACTATTGCTTTTTTTTTGCTCTGTATATGTTATACTACACAATAAAAAAGTTAAAAATAATTTAAGAGCCTAACATAATAAACATAAATTTAATATTCTATTGAAAATGTAAAGTATAAATATGAGTTGCTTGATTGAAATCTTTGCTACTGGCTAATGTTAGACTTTCTATAGCCTTATAAACCCTCATGTATTCATCTGCACAATCTACTTATTTCATTTAAATGTCTCCATTTAGCACAGTATATACCAGGTCTTGGTTAAGAGACAAATCAACTAGAAAAGTTATAGCTAGGTGGTTGAATTATATCATTTTCTGTCTTTGTTTTTCATTCAAAGCAAGTCTTGGTGTTCTCTGACTAAACACTGTTGACCACTTGAAAAGCAGTTCTCATAGTTAATGCTAAAATTATTTTCATGCATTCTTTATTAGCCTTCAACGCAAAAAAAAAAAGAAAGAAATACTGGAAGACTTTTAGATAGAAGGAAAATAATACAGATGGAAATCTGTATCTACATAAAGGGATGAAGAGCACAACAAAAGGCAACTAGGTGAGTAAATAAACATATATATTTTTGTTGTTGTTGTTACTATTTAAGTCTACTTAAAAGCTAATTGGCTTTCCAACTCTCCAAGTAAAATCATTACGCTCACCCCCTACATGGGACATGACATCCAGGGGTGAAAGTTTCCCTGGTAACATGGGATATGAATCCCAGGGATGAGTCTGGCCCTGGCACTGTGGGATCGACAATGCCTTCCTGACCAAAAAGGGGAAAGATAAGTAACAAAATAAGTTATCAGTGGCTAAGAGAGTTCAAACAGAGTTGAGAGGTTATTCTGGAGGCTACTCTTAAGCTAGCTTCAGCTAGATATTGCAATTTACCATGGTTTGCCAAAACCCCAACCAAAACCATTCCTGTCAACCCTCAAGAATACCTAGGGCTCTATCTGAGATTCTACAAAAGTTTCATCCACTAGGATAATTTTCCAGAACCCTACAACCTCTAGTTGAGTTCCTAGGCTATATAAGTCCTGACATACTGAGGGGCCAGCCTCTCTAAGAACATTAACTAGTTCCAACCCCCTATCCCATATTATCGGCAGCCCTTTCCAATTTAGAGTGGGCATAGCCTAAATACCCCTAAAGATTAGGGGAACGATCAAAGGAGAAGGAGTTTTAACTGAGAAGACAGTATTTAGCAAATAAGTATGACAGCTAAATCATTATATTGATATTCTTTTAGTCTCCAGTATTTTAGAGCAGCTGGAAGGAAAAACCTAAAATTGTGGAAGTAAAACCCTTTACAAACTCTGAAATCTATTCAATAACTACTTACTACAATGTACTTGAAAATTTATTGCTTTTTTGTACATATGTTATATTTCACAATAAAAACAAATGTTAAACGATAATTGGCTAAACAAAAATAGTAACAATGTATTATGGGGTTTAAAATAATATGTATCAGTAGAAGAATGTTCACCTTCCATGAGTGAGACCAGGTTGGATTCTAGGACCATACACTTTCCCCCCAAAAAAATTTGTAAACATAAACTTCATGAGAACAACAGCATAAAGACTAAGGGGAGGAAAATGGAAGCATACTATTGTAAGACTCTTATACTATGCATGTAATATAATTTCACCTGAATTTGTTCTTTGATAAGCTAAAGAGGCATACTGTAAGTCTTAAGGAACTACTAAACTAATAAAAGAGTTACACCTGAAAAAACATCAAGAGAATAAATATTAAATCTGGAAAAAATAGTCAACCCAAAAGTACCAGGAAAGCAAGGGGAGGGAATAAAAACTAGATGGGACAAATTAATACCAACAGCAAGATAACAGACTCAAAATTAAAACCAAATTAATAATCACATTAAACAGTCTAAATATTCCAATTAAAAGATAGAGATTGTTGGATTGGATAAAAAAAGAAGACCCAGCTATGTGGTGCCAATAAGCATATTAACTACAAAGACACAGACAGGTTAAAAGTAAAAGGATAAAAATATATAGATACCATGGTAACATTAATCAAAAAAAGTTTAACTGACTCAAGGTAAGACAGTAGATTACAGAGAAAAGAATAACACCAGGATAAAGAAAATCATTTCATAAACATAAAAGGGTCAATTTATCAAGAGGACCTATGATGTATATGCAATTAATAAGAAAGTTTAAAAATACATGGAGGACTTCCGGAGAAGATGGCGGCTTAGTAAGACGCGCAGGTCTTAGTTCCTCCTCCAGAAAAGCAACTAAAGAAACAGAAACAATACGAAACAGCTCCCGGAGTCACGACAGAGACCAAAAAGACAGCGTACTCCATGCTGGAACAGCTGAACGGGCAGGGAGAATCTGCTGCGGTGAGATACCCGGGGGGCGCGCGTTTTCCTGGCCGGGGCGGCTGGCGACTGGGGTCCCCTCCACGCACGTGGCTCCCCGGTCTGACTGGGAACGTTGGATAGCGGGGCCCTCCCGTCACGCTTGGCGTTTCGGGCCAGCTGGGCAATTAGGACCGGCACTCTCCCAAGCCGCAGCGGCCAGCGACCCCCGCCTCCACGCGCGGTTTCCCGGGCCGACTGCCGTGCAGACAGACGAGCGCCACCTACTGGGCAGGAAAAGAAAAACAGAGCCCAGAGATTTCACAGAAAAAGCTTTCAACCAGCTGGGTCCCACACCCAGGGAAATCTGATCAAATGCCCAGACACCAGCAGAAAATAATGGATGACGCTCGGAAAATTGAAGATATGGCCCAGTCAAAGGAACAAACCAATAGTTCAAATGAGATACAGGAGCTGAGACAACTAATGCTGAATATACGAACAGATATGGAAAAACTCTTCAAAAACCAAATCAATAAATTGAGGGAGGACATGAAGAAGACATGGGCTGAACAAAAAGAAGAAATAGAAAATCTGAAAAAACAAATCACAGAACTTATGGGAGTGAAGGACAAAGAAGAAAAAATGGAAAAAACAATGGATACCTACAATGGTAGATCTAAAGAGACAGAAGCTACAATTAGTGAACTGGAGGATGGAACATCTGAATTCCAAAAAGAAACAGAAACTATAGAGAAAAGAATGGAAAAACTTGAGCAGGGGATCAGGGAACTGAATGAAAATATGAAGCGCACAAATATACGTGTTGTGGGTGTCCCAGAAGGAGAAGAGAAGGGAAAAGGAGGAGAAAAACTAATGGAAGAAATTATCACTGAAAATTTCCCAACTCTTATGAAAGACCTAAATTTGCAGATCCAAGAAGTGCAGCGCACCCCAAAGAGAATAGACCGAAATAGGTGTTCTCCAAGACACTTACTAGTTAGAATGTCAGAGGTCAAAGAGAAAGAGAGGATCTTGAAAGCAGCAAGAGAAAAACAATCCGTCACATACAAGTGAAACCCAATAAGACTATGTGTAGATTTCTCAGCAGAAACCATGGAAGCTAGAAGACAGTGGGATGATATATTTAAATTACTAAAAGAGAAAAACTGCCAACCAAGACTCCTATATCCAGCAAAATTGTCCTTCAAAAATGAAGGAGAAATTAAAACATTTATAGACAAAAAGTCACTGAGAGAATTTGTGACCAAGAGACCAGCTCTGCAAGAAATACTAAAGGGAGCACTAGAGTCAGATACGAAAAGACAGAAGAGAGAGGTATGGAGTAAAGTGTAGAAAGAAGGAAAATCAGATATGATATATATAATACAAAAGCCAAAATGGTAGAGGAAAATATTATCCAAACAGTAATAATACTAAAAGTTAATGGACTGAATTTTCCAATCAAAAGACATAGAATGGCAGAATGGATTACAACCCAGCAATACCACTGCTAGGTATCTACTCAAAGGACTTAAGGGCAAAGACACAGACGGACATTTGCACACCAGTGTTTATAGCAGCATTATCTACAATTGCAAAGAGATGGAAACAGCCAAAATGTTCATCAACAGACGAGTGGCTAAACAAACTGTGGCGTATACATACGATGGAATATTATGCAGCTCTAAGACAGACTAAACTTATGAAGCATGTAATAACATGGATGGACCTAGAGAACATTATGCTGAGTGAGTCTAGCCCAAAACTAAAGGACAAATACTGTAAGGTCCCACTGATGTGAACCGACATTCGAGAATCAGCTTGGAATATATCATTGGTAACAGAGACCAGCAGGAGTTAGAAACAGGGTAAGATAATGGGTAATTGGAGCTGAAGGGATACAGACTGTGCAACAGGACTAGATACAAAAACTCAAAAATGGACAGCACAATAATACCTAAGTGTAATGTAACTAGGTTGGAACACTGAATGAAGCTGCACCTGAAATACGGTTTTTTGTTTGTTTGTTTGTGTGTTTGTATCTTTTGTTTTTGTTTTTTTCTTTTTCCTTTTTACATATATATATATATTAATAGTATTATTATTTTAATTCTCTTCTCTATATTAACATTCTATATCTTTTTCTGTTGTTTTGCTAGTTCTTTTCCTAAATCGATGCAAATGTACTAAGAAATGATGATCATACATCTATGTGATGATACTAAGAATTACTGAGTGCATTTGTAGAATGGAATGATTTCTAAATGTTGTGTTAATTTCTTTTCTTTTTTTGATTAATAAAAAAAATTAAAAAAAAAAAAAAAATACATGGAGCGGGACTTCCGGAGAAGATGGCGGCTTAGTAAGACACGCGGATCTTAGTTCCTTCTCCAGAACAGCTACTAGGGGAGTAGAAACGATACAGAACAGCTCCCAGAGCCACGACAGAGATAAAAAAGACAGTGTACCCCATCCTGGAACGGCTGGCTCCGGTGAGAACGCCGAGGGGTGCGGGCTTCACCGGGCGGGGCGGCAAGTGGCCGGAGTTCCTCCCTTCCCCCTTCCCGGGCCGGTTGGGAGAATTGGACAGGTGGGCCCCTCAAGCCGCGGCGGCTGGCGCCCACACCACGTGCGGCCCCCCGGACCAACTGAGAGAATTGGATTGGAAATCCCCAGGTCCTTCCAAACACGTGACTCCCAGGGAACGGTGCACTCTACCAGGCGGGCTGCGGCGGCTGGCGCCCTCCCGCCACGCTTGGCACCCTGGGCCGACTAGGAAATTCGGACGGGCACTCTCCCGGGCTGCGGCGGCCGGCAACCCTCCCCGCGTTCCGACCACGGGCCGGCTGACACTCTTCCAAGCCGCTTCGGCTGGCGAACCTCCCCAACGGTGAGAGTTTTCCAAAGTTAAAGGACCCACAGCACCTTTTACTGGTGGGACCCGCAGACAAACGTGTGCCACGAGCGCCACCTACTGGGCAGGATAAGAAAAACAGAACCCAGAGACTTCACAGAAAAATCTTCCAAACTGTTGGGTCCAGCACCCAGGGAAATCTGACTAAATGCCCAGACGCCAGCAGAAGATAACGGATCACGCTCAAAAAATTAAAAATATGGCCCAGTCAAAGGAACAAACCAATAGTTCAAATGAGATACAGGAGCTGAGACAACTAATGCTGAATATACGAACAGAAATGGAAAACCTTTTCAAAAACGAAATTGATAAATTGAGGCAGGACAGGAAGAAGACATGGGCTGAACAAAAAGAAGAAATAGAAAAACTGAAAAAACAAATCACAGAACTTATGGAAGTGAAGGATAAAGTAGAAAAGATGGAAAAAACAATGGATACCTACAATGGTAGATCTAAAGAAACAGAAGATAGAATTAGTGATTTGGAGGATGGAACATCTGAATTCCAAAAAGAAACAGAAACTATAGGGAAAAGAATGGAAAAATTTGAACAGGGTATCAGGGAACTCAAGGACAATATGAAGTGCACAAATATACGTGTTGTGGGTGTCCCAGAAGGAGAAGAGAAGGGAAAAGGAGGAGAAAAACTAATGGAAGAAATTATCACTGAAAACTTTCCAACTCTTATGAAAGACCTAAATTAACAGATCCAAGAAGTGCAGCGCACCCCAAAGAGATTAGACCCAAATAGGCATTCTCCAAGACACTTACTAGTTAGAATGTCAGAGGTCAAAGAGAAAGAGAGGATCTTGAAAGCAGCAAGAGAAAAACAATCCATCACATACAAGTGAAACCCAATAAGACTATGTGTAGATTTCTCAGCAGAAACCATGGAGGCTAGAAGACAATGGGATGATATATTTAAATTACTAAAAGAGAAAAACTGCCAACCAAGACTCCTATATCCAGCAAAATTGTCCTTCAAAAATGAGGGAGAAATTAAAACATTCTCAGACAAAAAGTCACTAAGAGAATTTGTGAACAAGAGACCAGCTCTGCAAGAAATACTAAAGGGAGCACTAGAGTCAGATACAAAAAGACAGAAGAGAGAGGTATGGAGAAGAGTGTAGAAAGAAGGAAAATCAGATATGATATATATAATACAAAAGGCAAAATGGTAGAGGAAAATATTATCCAAACAGTAATAACACTAAATGTTAATGGACTGAATTCCCCAATCAAAAGACACAGACTGGCAGAATGGATTAAAAAACAGGATCCTTCTATATGCTGTCTACAGGAAACACATCTCAGACCCAAAGATAAACATAGGTTGAAAGTGAAAGGTTGGGAAAAGATATTTCATGCAAATAACAACCAGAAAAGAGCAGGAGTGGCTACACTAATATCCAACAAATTAGACTTCAAATGTAAAACAGTTAAAAGAGACAAAGAAGGACACTATATACTAATAAAAGGAACAATTCAATAAGAAGACATAACAATCATAAATATTTATGCACCGAACCAGAATGCCCCAAAATACGTAAGGAATACACGGTAAACACTGAAAAGGGAAATAGACACATATACCATAATAGTTGGAGACTTCAATTCCCCACTCTCATCAATGGACAGAACATCTAGACAGAGGATCAATAAAGAAATAGAGAATCTGAATATTACTATAAATGAGCTAGACTTAATAGACATTTATAGGACATTACATCCCACAACAGCAAGATACACCTTTTTCTCAAGTGCTCATGGATCATTCTCAAAGATAGACCATATGC
Organism: Tamandua tetradactyla; assembly: GCF_023851605.1. Classification (NCBI taxonomy): domain Eukaryota; kingdom Metazoa; phylum Chordata; class Mammalia; order Pilosa; family Myrmecophagidae; genus Tamandua; species Tamandua tetradactyla. The sequence continues at coordinate 153,956,469 of NC_135332.1, forward strand.
TGGGTCACAAAGCAAGCCTTAACAAATTTAAAAAGATTGAAATCATACACAACACTTTCTCGGATCATAAAGGAATGAAATTGAAAATCAATAATAGGCAGAGTGCCAGAAAATCCACAAATACGTGGAGGCTCAACAACACACTCTTAAACAACGAGTGGGTCAAAGAAGAAATTGCAAGAGAAATTAGTAAATACCTCGAGGCGAATGAAAATGAAAACACAACATATCAAAACTTATGGGACGCATCAAAGGCAGTGCTAAGAGGGAAATTTATTGCCCTAAATGCCTATATCAGAAAAGAAGAAAAGGCAAAAATGCAGGAATTAACTGTCCACTTGGAAGAACTGGAGAAAGAACAGCAAACTAATCCCAAAGCAAGCAAAAGGAAAGAAATAACAAAGATTAGAGCAGAAATAAATGAAATTGAAAACATGAAAACAATAGAGAAAATCAATAAGACCAGAAGTTGGTTCTATGAGAAAATCAATAAGATTGATGGGCCCTTATCAAGATTGGCAAAAAGAAGAAGAGACAGGAAGGATGCAAATAAATAAGATCAGAAATGGAAGAGGAGACATAACTACTGACCTCACAGAAATAAAGGAGGTAATAACAGGATACTATGAACAACTTTACGCTAATAAATACAACAATTTAGATGAAATGGACGGGTTCCTGGAAAGACATGAACAACCAACTTTGACTCAAGAAGAAATAGATGACCTCAACAAACCAATCACAAGTAAAGAAATTGAATTAGTCATCCAAAAGCTTCCTAAAAAGAAAAGTCCAGGACCAGACGGCTTCACATGTGAATTCTACCAAACATTCCAGAAAGAATTAGTACCAACTCTGCTCAAACTCTTCAAAAAAATCGAATTGGAGGGAAAACTACCTAATTCATTCTATGAAGCCAACATCACCCTCATACCAAAACAAGGCAAAGGTATTACAAAAAAAGAAAACTACAGACCAATCTCTCTAATGAATATAGATGCAAAAATCCTCAATAAAATTCTAGCAAATCGTATCCAACAACACATTAAAAGAATTATACATCATGACCAAGTAGGATTCATCCCAGGTATGCAAGGATGGTTCAACATAAGAAAATCAATTAATGTAATACACCATATCAACAAATCAAAGCAGAAAAATCACATGATCATCTCAATTGATGCAGAGAAGGCATTTGACAAGATTCAACATCCTTTCCTGTTGAAAACACTTCAAAAGATAGGAATACAAGGGAACTTCCTTAAAATGATAGAGGGAATATATGAAAAACCCACAGCTAATATCATCCTCAATGGGGAAAAATTGAAAACTTTCCCCCTAAGATCAGGAACAAGACAAGGATGTCCACTATCACCACTATTATTCAACATTGTGTTGGAGGTTCTAGCCAGAGCAATTAGACAAGAAAAAGAAATACAAGGCATCAAAATTGGAAAGGAAAAGGTAAAACTATCACTGTTTGCAGACGATATGATACTATACGTCGAAAACCCGGAAAAATCCACCACAAAACTACTAGAGCTAACAAATGAGTACAGCAAAGTAGCAGGTTACAAGATCAACATTCAAAAATCTGTAGCATTTCTATACACTAGTAATGAACAAGCTGAGGGGGAAATCAAGAAATGAATCCCATTTATAATTGCAACTAAAAGAATAAAATACCTAGGAATAAATTTAACTAAAGAGACAAAAAACCTACATAAAGAAAACTACAAAAAACTGTTAAAAGAAATCACAGAAGACCTAAATAGATGGAAGGGCATACCGTGTTCATGGATTGGAAGACTAAATATAGTTAAGATGTCAATCCTACCTAAATTGATTTACAGATTCAATGCAATACCAATCAAAATCCCAACAACTTATTTTTCAGAAACAGAAAAACCAATAAGCAAATTTATCTGGAAGGGCAGGGTGTCCCGAATTGCTAAAAACATCTTGAAAAAAAACGAAGCTGGAGGTCTTGCGCTGCCTGACTTTAAGGCATATTATGAAGCCACAGTGGTCAAAACAGCATGGTATTGGCATAAAGATAGATATATCGACCAATGGAATCGAATAGAGTGCTCAGATAAAGACCCTCTCATCTATGGACATTTGATCTTTGATAAGGCAGTCAAGCCAACTCACCTGGGACAGAACAGTCTCTTCAATAAATGGTGCCTAGAGAACTGGATATCCATATGCAAAAGAATGAAAGAAGACCCATCTCTCACACTCTATACAAAAATTAACTCAAAATGGATCAAAGATCTAAACATTAGGTCTAAGACCATAAAACAGTTAGAGGAAAATGTTGGGAGATATCTTATGAAACTTACAATTGTAGGCGGTTTTATGCACCTTAAACCTAAAGCAAGAGCACTGAAGAAGGAAATAAATAAATGAGAGCTCCTCAAAATTAAACACTTTTGTGCATCAAAGAACTTCATCAAGAAAGTAGAAAGACAGCCTATACAATGGGAGACAATATTTGGAAATGACATATCAGATAAAGGTCTAGTATCCAGAATTTATAAAGAGATTGTTCAACTCAACAACAAAAAGACAGCCAACTGAATTACAAAATGGGAAAAAGACTTGAACAGACACCTCTCAGAAGAGGAAATACAGATGGCCAAAAGGCACATGAAGAGATGCTCAATGTCCCTGGCCATTAGAGAAATGCAAATCAAAACCACAATGAGATATCATCTCACACCCACCAGAATGGCCACTATCAACAAAACAGAAAATGACAAGTGCTGGAGAGGATGCGGAGAAAGAGGCACACTTATCCACTGTTGATGGGAATGTCAAATGGTGCAACCACTGTGGAAGGCAGTTTGGTGGTTCCTGAAAAAGCTGAATATAGAATTGTCATACGACCCAGCAATACCATTGCTGGGAATCTACTCAAAGGACTTAAGAGCAAAGACACAAACGGACATTTGCACACCAATGTTTATAGCAGCGTTATTTACAATTGCAAAGAGATGGAAACAGCCAAAATGTCCATCAACAGACGAGTGGCTAAATAAACTGTGGTATATACATACGATGGAATATTATGCAGCTTTAAGACAGGATAAACTTATGAAGCATGTTATAACATCGATGGACCTAGAGAACATTATGCTGAGTGAGTCTAGCCAAAAACTAAAAGACAAATACTGTATGGTCCCACTGATGTGAACCGACATTCGAGAATAAACTTGGAATATGTCACTGGTAACAGAGTCCAGCAGGAGTTAGAAACAGGGTAAGATAATGGGTAATTGGAGCTGAAGGGATACAGACTGTGCAACAGGACTAGATACAAAAACTCAAAAATGGACAACACAATAATACCTCATTGTAAAGTAATCATGTTAAAACACTGAATGAAGCTGCATCTGAGCTATAGGTTTTTTTTGTTGTTGTTGTTTTGTTTTGTTTTTTGTTTGTTTTTGTCTGTCTGGCTGTTGTTTTTTTTTTACTATTATTATTACTTTTATTTTTTTCTCTATATTAACATTCTATATCTTTTTCTGTTGTGCTGCTAGTTCTTCTAAACCTATGCAAATGTACTAAGAAATGATGATCATGCATCTATGTGATGATGTTAAGAATTAGATTGCATATGTAGAATGGTATGATTTCTAAATGTTGGGTTAATTTCTTTTTTTTCTTTTTTTCCGTTAATTAATAAAAAATAAATAAATAAATAAATAAAAAGAAAAAAAAATACATGGAGCAAAAACTAAGAGAACTGCAAGAACAAACAGAAAAATACACAATTAACATGAGGGATTTCAATACTCTCCCTCACACAACAAACAAGAATCTCAAAATAATTATACTAAATAAAAGAAAACAGACAAAAAAAAGAGCATACCATATGAGTCCATTCACATAAAACTCTAGAAAGTGCAAACTAATCTAATGACAAGAAAGCAGATCAATTTGCCTGAGATGGGGGTTGGGGAACAGAAGCACAAGGAAATGGGGGGGTGCTGATAGCTAAGTCTACTCTCTTGAGTGTGATGATAATTTCATGGGTATATTCCTACGCCAAAAGTTATCAAATTGTACACTTTAAGTAAGTAGTTTATTGTCAATTATACTTGAATAAAGCTGACATAAAATCAACTATTACTAACCATGCACACACCAGCAATGTAGACAAAGCTTTAAAAAAATATGGATACAGGACCTAGCAATACAGAACAGTCTTAGCAGAGAAAACAGACACTGAATGCTACAAAACATGATAAATTTATATGAGGAAGTACCAAATGCTGCAGCTATGGGAAAATACAGTTCAGATTTTATCATCAGCTAGGTCGTCAAGGAAGGAATCCCTGAGGAAGTACCATTTAAGTCAAAATGAAATAATGAGTTTTAATTAACTAGGTGGAATGTAGATGGAATATACATAAAAAGACATATACTGAATCAAAATTTTGGGGAAAGAATATCTGTAAGTTTAAAAACACAGAAATGGAATTGCTGGGCCAAAGGGCAATTATAACTGTATAAAAATGTTTTATAGCTTAGTTATTAGGAATAGAAAAAGATAAAGTGACATTTACTATTTATGAATAGAGAGAATTTTAGAACAAATAACATGATGTAAGACAAAAGAATAAACCTCAGGACTCCAAACTCCTTAAGACCAGAGTACATCTTCATCATCACATCCTAAGTAACAAATATTTAGAAATTTAGTGCTTCACAACAGAGGTATCCACTCATGGTTTTCTGACTTAAAGCAAATTCATTAGGTAGGAAAAAAAAATCAAATTTCAGAAAGAACTCCTCAATCATACTTCACTGCCTCTAGAAATGACACTTCATAAGAAGCAATCTCTTCATCATTCTGAATTCTTAATGAAAGCCCCTCATCTGAATGATTGCAGAAACCTCCAAATGGTCTCCCTGTCTTGACTGCTGGTCTTCAAAAACCAACCTCCAGAGAGCCAAGAAAGTAAACTATTCAACCCTCCAATTTTGTTCATTTACCTTCTATACTTAAAAGCCTAAAGGGGGCGGTCTTGCCTGCCATGTCAGAGACCTGAGTTCAATTCCTGGTGTCTGCCCATGCAAAGAAAAAAAAAAAAAGAAAAGAAGCCTAAATGGCCCATCACCGCCAGTTCTACCTTCCAACTGAAAAGATACACACTTGAAATAATGGGGGAGGAGGGGGGGGAGAGGACAACCTAGTGAGCTTTTTGTAAAGTTTAATGTACTGAATTTAGATGACTTGTTATTGTGAAATTTTGCTTGCTTTCAGGGTGTTAAATATCCTTTTGTTTATAAAAGGACAGATACGTACATTGCTTTTAAGAAGCATCTCTATTTAACAAATTTAAAAGTTGGTAAACGTAAGGCAGTTGAGCTTCATTTTTTATTGTAATGGTACATGAAAAAGTCTGAGAAACACAAACAAGTGACAGACAAGGCCCTCACCAATCTCTCAAACCCATCTCTCATGGTTCCCAGATTTTCTCCTCTAGCAATTCAGGTCTATAATGTCTTACACACAGCTATTCATTCTTTCCCTTTCCTTTTGCTCATGGTTTCCCAAGAATGGAATGACCTCAGCAACAACTTCTTCTCCTCTAAATTCACTCAATTTATTGAGTGCCTACTGTATACAAGACACTAGGCATAAAGTAGTGAGCAAACGAGAAACTTAACTCTTCATGGAGTGCTCTGGTAGCGGAGACAACAGGCAGCAAATGTAGAAGTAAAACTGTGAAGTAGGACAACTAGTGAGAAGGTAGCGTCCAGGTGAAAGGCTGGAGATGTCAAAGTTGAGTTGACACCAGACTTGTTGACAGATTGGGGTGGAGGAGAGGTGGGGAGCCGAAGAGAGAAGAGATATACCAAAGATGACTAGACCTGCACTAACACTGTTCTAATTTTTTATGCCTCCCTGGATCTATGTCCTTTGGTATGAACTTTCCACACTGACTCCAGGCTTAGATGACATGACTTGCCCTGGCCAATGGGACAAAAGCAAATTTGTAAGTAACAGCAGCTTCAAAAAGCACTTTTGCATTGCCATGTGTCTCCTGAAACCCTGCAATGATTGTAAGCACAAGCCTGGGTAGCCCACTAAAGGTGTCATAGTTCTAGGGGCTAGAAGTCCAAAATCAAGGTGTCAACAGGGCCATGCTTCCTCCGAAAACTATAGAGAATACTCCCTTGCCTACTTCTGGTTTCTAGCAGTTATGGACAGCACTTGCCTTTCCTCAGTTTGTGTCAACATACTTCAGTTTTCTGTTTCTCCTGCACATGAACTTCTCTCTGGCATCTTTATCTTTTCTCCCTTTCCTATATGGACACCAGGCATACTGAATTAAAGGGCTACCTAACTCAAGTATGACTTCACCTTAATTTAACTAATTTCATCTACAATGCTCCTATTACCAAATAAGGCCATATTCTGAGGCACTGAGGAATGGGACTTCAACATATCTTTTTGGAGGACAATTTAACTCATAATACCAGCCAAGACTGGAAAAATTACCCGTAGTCTTTTGAGCTATAACTGCTTATTGTTTAAACCACTGAGAATTTGGGTGGTTTTTTAATGCAACATTAGCTAACTATACATGATGATACCATTTACTGAGATGGGGAGAGTGGATGAAACAGGTGTGGAGAGGAAAAAAGGGGATGAAAAGAAATATCAAGCTCATTTTCCCTTACCCTGGTAAAACTCTTACATATCTTTATAGCTCAATTTAAATATCAACTGCTCTAAATTGGGTAAGTTTTCCCAGGTTCCCTAAGCTGATTCAGGAAAGATTCGGAAGGCTACCATTGTATTACTTATATATATGTTGCTGCCTTTCCACATTGTTTTATAATTATCTGTCTACACTTCTCTTTCTAAGTAGACAGTAGTGCTTTTATGTTACAGGTTGTCTTATAAATCCTGATACCATCAGTGTGTAGCACAAAACGTCCTCGATATTTGTTTCTACATTTAATAAACGAATTCACAAACACTTATTTGATATTCTAATGCCTACTAATTAATTCTAGATCAGTATTTCGAAAAGTGTGATCCACTGACGACACGCATCAGAATCACGAGGCTTCTGTATTAAAAAAGCAGACCTCTGGGCTATCTTTTTAAGAGCTATAACAACAACGACAAGAATATTCTGGCTAGTTACAGACGAAACAAACAGAAGTGTGAGTAGTAAATAAGCTTTTTCTCAAATTTTCCTAAAGATGTTCTCTACGATGACGTCCTTAGTCTGACAGAACCTGGGTAATTGACAATGCTTTGAAAAGGAATGGAATTTCAATTCTAAGAAAGGGGTCTTCTGCCAGAAGAAAAGGAGCTGGGAATTCTCCAAGGATGTGTAGTCCCCCAACGCACACGTTTACAGAGGATGCTCCAGGAGGAAGCCAAGTCCTGAGCTTTCCTCGCAGCAAGTACCGGGCGGGGCACCGAGAAGCGGCCGAAGCCCAACAGAGCTCGCGTGCCGGACAACAGAGCCAGGACGAAGACCCGACGGCTGGCCCAGGGTCCGGCTAACGAAGGGCGCGCGAAGGCAGCTCCCACCGGATTTCGGGATAGGCGTCCTTCTCGAGGGACGTGAGGGAGGCCATGGTCGCCTTGCCTTCCCAGGTCAGGCTTCAGGGAAAGAAGAAACGCGGGAAGAGCCGGGCAGATGGCAGCCGAAAGGGGAAAGGAACAGAGTGCGAGGGGTCACCGCCGTCGCTTCCCACCTGCGTCAAGCTCTAGCTGGTAACAAGGCAGCGGCTCGAGGGAGAGCTTGTAACCCTCGAAGCGGGGATCCAACAGCGGTCTCTTCACCCGCAGGGAGCAATTAGCCGCCACCTCCATCACCTTCCAGGGTCTCAGAGTGAGAAAAAACCTCTCGTTAAAAGGTCCGCGCTACACTAGTTGCACGAAGGCGGGGAAGCGGCGTGATCCCAACCCAGACAACCCTGCGGTTGCAAAATGCCTTATGGGAAATGTAGTGCTCATGAGAAAGTTGACCACCACCACCACCCCCGTTGCATGCTGGGTTATATAGTGTTCCCGAGACTTCACGCCCGCCCAACTGCTAAGTCTGGACTCTATTACCCAGAGGGCTGAGCGACCAGGAGGTGGCCCGCGCTGGTTAAATTCTCACATTATAGGCAGGGAGGCGAGGCTCCGCCCCGGAAATGCGTGTTCTAGCTTTCTGTGTGCTTAGGTGCCCGAGCTACTGAGGGTCTAAGTCCGGGCAGCCGAAGAGTGTGGTAGGTAACGGTCGTCAGCGCAAGGGTCATTTCGTCGCTGGGAAGGGACGGCCCTCGCCCGCGGTGATGGTGGTGAGCTATGCCCGTGGTCCTTAGGGCCGGGACCCGGGCCCAGCCCAGGCTCCTTTCGATGTGCTGTCTTTCGTTAGCTTCCCCGACCCGTGCTCGCGGGCCTGTAGGGCTCTCCCAGGGAGTGCTACCGGAGTTGGCCTGAAGCCAGTCCTCGCTTTGTTTTCTGGCTCCTCCCCTCCTGCCTCTCCTGCTGTCTCCGCCCTTTTCTATTTTCCCAAGGAATGTGTGAACTGGGAGGGATACCCTAGCGCGCTCGTTTTACCTGTGAGAAAACTGAGGCCTTTAAGAATTAAGTGACTTGTCCAAGGTCACTACCCGTACTTTACAGGCTAAGACGAGATCAAGTTCAACATTCTAAGAATGGCACTGACAAGACTTTACTATTTTGTAAATATTAGCTTCCAACTACAGAAGCAGACATCTCCTGGGCCTTTGTCAACAACTCTTTCTCCGTCTCCTTAAAAAATTTTAAAAATACAACTCTGAAAACTCCTTGCCAGTTTGAGTTTTCATATGGTCGAGATGGAAGGTAAAACAAAAGTCGTTTCAAGTAAATGAAAGATTCGGTGGGGGAATGTTAGCTTATTCCAGCTTTTATTTTATTTAAACTTATAAGTGTTAAAATGCCTCCAAAATCTAACTTTCTCTCCTTTTTACACTATTTTGTTATTTGGTTGTCTGGTTTTGTTTTGGTTTTACTTTTTATTGAAAAAGTTAGGAGTTTGCAGTTTGTTTTCTTTATTTCCCAACAACAAGCTTTAATTAAGAACAAAAATAAACACGTGTACATATATGTATTTACAACTAGTTTAGCAATTGTAATTCTTGTTATATTGTAGTGAAGAGTGAAGCACATAGAGTCTTTTCTGGGAATTTCATTTTTCACCAACAGTGATTAATCTTTTTTTTAAAATTAATCTTTTATTAAATAAATTTTGGGGTTATATTCTTCCCAAAATTTTGAATGCAGTCAAGGTGCATAAATGATCAGCTGTTAGTGCAGATAGAGTGTTTGGGGCTTCTGGATTCATAGTGCCTGACTTCAGGTTCAGCCTTCACAACTTTCTAGCTGTGTGCCTCAGTTTTCTCATCTGTAAAATACAAATTACATTAATAATGATACTTATGTAACAAAGTCATTCTGGGAATTAAATGAGGTAAAAATGCAAAATGCATATAATACAATCATATAAATGCTTAATAAATGTTACTATTATCATTATCAAAAGACATTAATAGAGGGTGTATGGGGATAAAAATTATAAAATGAATTTATCAGTATGACTACTTAGGATGCAACACATAATATTAAGATTAATGATATTGCTAACACATATTGGTGAAATTTAGCAGCCCCTTCCATTGATAGACAGAATGTTAAAATAGGATGATTGCCTAGAGTATTTGGCAGTTCTGTGTAACTGTTTTATATCTGAAAATAAATGTTGATGTCCAGGTTAGCAAGATGAACAAAGATGCGCAGATGAGAGCAGCGATTAACCAAAAGTTGATAGAAACTGGAGAAAGAGAACGGTAAGTAATAGACTGTGTTGATAACTTACATTTACCATTTCTAAATTATGGTAATATTGTATTATCAGTCTAAATATCAAGGAAGAAAGTGATGTAAGTGGAAGGAACTAGAGAAAATTTTGGTTATCGAGATCATTCTCCTAACATCTATAAAAAATAATTTAGGTCTGTTCAGTATCATAAGACTTAGAGGAGAGAGGGTGATGTACAAAGATGAACAAGAAATGGCTCTCAAAGAATATATAATCTAATGGAGAAGAAAAATACATACCCAAATAATTAAAATTGAAAATAGAATTTTCCCTAGGTTTTAACAGACATAACAGAACCTGTTTAAATTACCAAGGATATCCTAGCCTCTGAGCAGCACATGCTTTTCCTGTTATATGAAACACTCTTCCTCCTTACTTTCATCTTCACCTAACTCCAGCTCATCTTGCAGATCTTAATTTAGATATCAGCTCTTTCAGGAATCTGTTTATCAAGTCCCAAATACCCTGTTTTATTGCTGGATTTAATCACATTGTATTGTAACCCCCCCTACTTTGCTGGTTTGTGTCCTCCAATAGAGTATAAGTTCTTTGGGAGCATAAGTACTATTGTATACTTAGCATCTAATGCTATGCCTGGCAAATAATTGGCCTTGTAAATATTTGAAGAATGAACAGGTTTGAAAGTACAAAGGAAAGACTAGGGAATCAACGTAATAGTGTACAAGAAAATGTGTGTAAGAGATGGGGGATCTTTCAATTCTGTAAGAGATGGGATCTTTCCATCTTACCAGGGGTATAAGGTGAGCTAGGAAGATCTCAAAATAATAAAAAGGTACTTTAGCTGGGACAGAAGGATTAGCAGTTCCCCAGGCCAATAAAGGGGAGAAGACATTCTTTTCTAGGCAGATGGAACAGAATGTACAAAGACAGAGGTTTGGTACGACATGAGAATGTCCTGGGAAACTGTAAATAATAAGAGACAGCTAGAGGGTAGTGTGAAGGCTGCATAGCTGCAACAATGAACAGGATTCAAATCATAGAGAGATCTTTGTATGCAATGTAAGAGAGTGTGGACTTTGTATAAGTCAGAATTCTTTTACTCACAGTGACAAAAAGTGAACTCAAAAATTGGTTAAACATTGATTAACCAATGAAAATGTGTAAGCTCATGTAACTGAAAAGTCCAGGGCTTGAAGGTGTTTCTGGCATCACTGAGTCCTGACACTCAAAACTTGTTGCCACAAATATCTTTCTTTTCCTCTCTCAGTTCCATTTTCCTCTGTGTTGATTTTATTCTCAAGCAGGTTCTACCCACAAGGTGGCAGAGATGGCCACCAGCAGTTCAAAACTTACATCCTTCTGGCTCAGACTACCTTCTTCCCAGTATTTTCAACAAAGGACCTAGTTTGACTGCATTCCACTTAGGTAATAGGCCAGTTATAATCAGTCTTGCCTGGGTCACATTTCCATCCCTATAACCCTACCCAGATTATATACACTGAGAGCAGTGGAGTGTTTTTTCCATCAAAGAAAGTACAGGAAAATGGGTGGCAGGGTACCAGGGTTCTCACAGACTTCTTGCCAACTTTATTCTTGGGAGGTGGGAGTCATTAAAAGATTTTTAAGAAGGGGAATGATAGATCACATTTGCACTTTAGGAATGTTATTGTGGGAGATAAATGTTGAAGTTACAAGGTGCCGAAAAATTAGAAGGTTATATCAAATTAAAGATAAGCAAAAATGGAAAGCACTTGTAATGATTTTTTTCACAAATTTACGATCAGCAACCCTCAGTACAAGGAATGAGGAAAAAAGCTAACATGGTGCCTTGTTTAACTGAGATAGTAGTCCTGCCAGTAATGTGTATAGAGTATTGTTTGTTCATGCCTCTCATAGTTAAGTGATTTTCTACTAATCCTATGTCCTGTGGAGGTGCTGGAGATGCAGTAGTAACAAAATCAAGTCTGTGCTTTCATGTAGCTTGTGTTCTGATGGGAGGAGACAGACAATAAATAAAGATGTAACATGTCAGATGAGTGCTAGAAATAAAAATAAAGTGGAGAATGGGTATGTTATTTTGGTCCTGAGATGGGACCTTGCCTGGAACTTTTGAAGAATACATGGAAGCTGATGAGACTGAGTAAAACAGGTAAAAGAGAGAGGTGGTAAAGTTAGAGGCATAGCTGGGGAAGGGATAGATAATGTAGAATCTTTCAGGCTATAGTAAAGACTTAGAATTTATTTGGGGTAAATTGGAAAGCCAATGTAAGGTTTTGAGAAGTGACAGGAGGATGGAGTATTTAGGGGCAGAAGCAGGGAGACTAGTTAGGAATCTGTGGTAACAGTCCAGACAGAAGAAAGTAAATTGAACTAGTGTAGTAATGGCAAAGGTGGTGAGAAACATTTGGTCTAGATATTTTGAACCTGGAGCCAGTAGCATTTGCTGATGGATCAGATATGTAATGTTAACAGCAGAGTGAAGGATGCTGCCCAAGGTTTTTAACCTGAGGAACCAGAAGAATGGCATTGCCTTTCTGAGAAGGAGAGCAGATTGAAGTGGGAGAGAGCCAAGAGTTGGATTTTGGCCATTTTAAAATCAAAACACTCAATTAAGTATCAAAATGGGAATAATGATTTAGTGGATCTTTAGGAATATCAGTAGAGAAGCAGGTTTGCAGGGAAAGAGAACCGGTTTGGTTTGGGACATGACATGTTTAAGCAGAGAACTTAGATAATTTAAGATTGAGGATTTGTTAGGATGGTTGTAGGAAAAGACAAGAAAATACTTATAAAAAATGCTTTATTTGATTGCATCCTTGATGTACTGGTTGTAACATACAGCATTGCTTTACTTACCACTAACTAAAAAGAAAATACTACCAATTAAGTTACATAGGAATGCCAGTTATTGAATTGTTAACATGAGGTTGGGGGGCAGCCTTAAAAATCAATGCCTATACCATAGGCAAATAATTTAGAAGGGTCAGATAGGTTGAGATAAAGCGAAGAGGAAGTCTAGGAGGTTAGAGAGAGAGAGAGTGGGGAAGTAAAGAGCTAAAGGGTAAGAATCTGTGGTCAAAGAATGCATGTAGACTTTGAAAATTTCAGTGGTACAGCTGTTCCAAGCTCAACTAATATGCTCTAGAAGGTTTACGAGACCCATGATTATATATTCCTCTTAGTAGAAAGATGGCTAAGAAGGCCAAAGAATAGAGCTTTTTGAGAAGTATTGTAGCTCATCATGAAAATGAGGCCCAGTGTTGAAGTGACTTGCCTAAGATCAATGAACTATTTAGTGATAGAACTAAGGATAAGGCCACATTTAAATTAGATTGATTGGAAGGCAGGGAATTTTTAGTTAAACAGTTGAAACCTTTACTTCAAACATTCCTACTAAGATATTACATCTAAGATATTGTTACGGTTTAATTTGAAAATATTTCTTTTTCAACAGCCTCAAAGAGTTGCTGAGAGCTAAGTTAATTGAATGTGGCTGGAAGGATCAGTTGAAGGCACACTGTAAAGGTAATCAGTTTAATTTAGAAAATAAGTTAATTCCGTTACTCTGAACTGTGTTGGTTTGGAGTTCACTAGGAAAAAAATATTTTAAGATCTACTGAGTACTCGAGCATAATGTTAAGCAAATAGAAAATTGAATTTTATAGTGGTCTCCTTGCCTCTCAGTGATATACATATTCCTGAATATGAGTTAATTATTTCTTTGTTTCTCTTAAAATAAATAAGGCAAGAGTGCTCACTTATGGTTTTTTCTGGCATCAAAATAGGGAATCCCCTGTTTTTCATTGTGCCTCCTCAAAGTGAAACAGTAGTCTTAGCAAGTTTTAACTAAATAACAAATTGAGCACTTTAGGGTTTGCAGTTACCGGAATTATATCCCTCCTGTCTTTAACAATGCTTTTTTTTTTTAATTCAGCTTTAAAAGCTCTTAGGAGAATTATACTTTTAAAATGTAGAATGGATGCTTATTAAATTGCTTGGTTATTAATGATGATTCGGTACTACTTGTAGGTTACATGTGTCTGTAAGATGAGTCTTCTAACTTTCTGACTCAGCTTATGGTATAATGGAATTATGGATATTTTTAATGGACTCCAATTGTAATGGATTCTACAAATAATGATGATACTAGAGACTACTTAGAAAACTGACTGCAAGAAGACAGTGTGGTTAAGAAAGTGAATGTGTACAGGCTTTGGTGTCTTGCAGACCTTAACTGATAAAGGACTAGAGCTGGGTTTCAACTCATGTGTGAATGAGTTATTTAATCTTTAAGCCCCAGTTTCCTTGCCTGTAAAGTGGGAAAAATACCTAGTCCCTTAGATTATTATGAAGATTAAACTATGTAAAACACCTAACACATAATATGGGTCTAGTAGGTTTTCCCTATTCTAGTTCTTTTGGCCCAGCCTAGAGGAAAAGAAGGACAAAGATGTTAGTCTATGTTTCAATTTTTGGCAGTAAATTATAGGTTATTTTCAAATAATGGCTTTTTGTACTGCCATACATTTAAGAGCTAGTGAAATTATAGTGAGAAAAGAGCTACCTGGTATAAGAGTTTACAGCTTTTCACAATATTAGATTTGAACATTGCAGTTCAGATTCATTCTAAGTGTTAAAATTACTTAATGTTCAAATTCATTCTAAGTGTTAAAATTAGAATTCATTCCAAGTGTTAAATTTAAAGTAGCAGATTATTTAACTGAGAAATGAACAGACTTATTTTTTTTGATCTGGTGACTACTTAATGTGTTTGCAAGCTTAAACTAAATCTTCATTAGAAAAGAAAAAGAGAAGCATCGTTTATTTATTCATTCATTCATTTATTTTTGAGGACCGGTATACACTCTAAAAACCTGATCTTAACTCTTCCTCTATGAAAATCTTTCTTACAGATAATGATTTTAAATGATATGATTTGTTTTTTGCTTTTGCATAAGAGGTAATTAAAGAAAAAGGACTAGAACACGTTACTGTTGATGACTTGGTGGCTGAAATCACTCCAAAAGGCAGAGGTAAGGAACACAAATTAAGTTTAAGGAAACATGTTTTTATTTTTCTTGCAGGTTCAGATTTTCTTTCTTTTTACAAGGTTTTCCAAAATTATTTAGGTACTCATATTTTCCCATGTAGGAAGAGTTGTAATTGCCTACCTGCCTTTCCAATCTTGAGTAACATATGAGTAAAAAATGTTTTTGTACTCTTAAAACATGTAAGATGATGTTATTGAGATGTACATTTTTTTAAATAAGGGATTTTGTAGAGGCAGATATTACCTGAAGATAGGATTTATTAACTTTAATTTATGACCTGACTCCAAACCACTTGAATATTTAATATTGCTCTTATCTCTTTCCTTATTAAAAATAAACCAAGCTCTGTCTTCTTGAATGTCTAATTACGAATTTGGCAGCTCCTTAAGTGCATGTTCAGGTTATCCATATTTAAGACCCACAATGCAGCTATCTCCTTAATTTCTGTTTTTAGTGCTTTGTTTACAGAAAGCAGAGGAAATGTTAACTGATGATATGCAGCTAAAAAGTCAGAAACTACATCCTGTTGTATTCTTACATCCTATAATGTAGATGTAGCTACATCATTTTCATTTAGTTTCAGGGTAAAAACTAAATAAGTTGGAAAATTACTAATAAAAGAACACTGATTCCTGAACCTTCTGGGAACAAGCTACAGAATTCCATTGTCCTTTTCAACCATCTCGTTAGACCTGTTGGTAGTGGAGCTCATTACAGCTAAAAATTAGGGCTTTTTCATGAAGCATATCTAAGGAGGAAAAAAAATAACAATATTTCTTGTTCCCTTTGTTAATTCATCATTTAAAAATAATTTCCCCTTCCTTTTATAAATTATGCTTAATCTGTTAACATTTGTTAGGAGCTGGTTATGCAGGTTATGTATTATCCTGTTTCTCCTTCAACACTTGAATCTTAGACATTTCAATCTCTTAATAGTTCTCTGAGAGAATTGACAAATAAAGGAAAGAGATGTAGAAATAAATCTCTTCTTTTGTATTCTTAGTCTTCTTTTTACTGTCAAGAGTAGAAGTATTTATTTTTTAAATTAATACACAATAAAATTGACTTTTTTAGTGTACTTTATGAATTTTAACACATGTCAAGATTCATATAATTACCACCCAAGTCAGATAGAGTACAGTTTCATCACCCGAAAGAACTCCCTACACTTATTCCTTTACAGTCATACTATATTCCTAACCCCAGGGCATCTGATCAGTTTTTGGTTAAGCATAGTTTTGATTTAAAGCACATGTATTTTTAATATACATATTGACCACATTTCCAGAGTACTTGAACCAATTATGTGGTCTTTATTTCTAGGCAGGTTTAAACTAAATAGTTTATAAAAAGGACTATCTGTTATTTGATTTGTCTACTAATGTTGTAATTCTTTATAGAAATATTGAACTATATTTGAAATTTTCCATTCATCTTGGATGTAATACAATGCATTAGATGTTTTAGTTAATTCCTTTTTGTCCTTGTTTATTAGTAGCCAAGAATGGAGAAGTAAGTGTAGATTTATTTATTGACATTCATTGTTTATTAAAATGCACATTTTTGTAATTTTTTTCATTCTTAGTTTAATACTCTGAATAGATTACACAGTCACATGGTTCAAATTTCTAAAAGTAAAAGTATAACATGTCACGACTGTCACAGTTTGTTGAGCTTCTTTGCTGGACCAGGGCATATGTACATTCAGTATTTCAATAAAATACTGCCAAATTATCTCCCAAAAATTGTGCTAATTTACATTCCCACCACTTATTACGAGAATGCATGTTTTCCTTCAGCCTCAGCAACACAGTATATTAAACTGTACAGTGGAAAGGTCAGCCCTTTTCTATAAGAGCATTGCCCCAGTTTTTTTTTTTACTTTGCTTGTGATGATTTTTACCAAGCTTAAATTGTTGTGTTTGAATCAAATTTATCAGTCCCTTACAACCTCTGTTTATAAAGGCCTTCACCGCTACCACTCTAAAAAATTTACCCATACTTATTTATCATAGAAGTGTAGGGTATTTAGGTATTGGATACTTCATTAAATGTTTTATATAGATTTATTTTTGTTTTTCCAGATTTCTTAACCTATTTTTTTTTAAGCAGGAGGGTTATTTATGAAAGTCTTCTTATTGGTAATCCCGAATAAAATATCAAATCTCAAATTGACATTATATAATTTAAATCTTCTGCTTTTCTATTTTTATTATTGTATTTCAGCTCTGGTACCTGACAGTGTAAAGAAGGAACTCCTACAAAGAATAAGAACATTCCTTGCTCAGCATGCCAGCCTTTAAGATCGAATTAGATTATGTTGTTCTGTGGTTTTATTTCTGAAAGTGAAACTTGCCATAAATTAGAGATTGATTTCCCAAAAGAAACTCCTTTTTTGTATGATGGTATACAGTTTTCAGTAATGATGTATACATTGTATTGATTTTTTTCCCTAAATGTGTTATTTTAATAAATATCTCATGAATGAGTTTGAAGTTTGCTTGGATTTTGGAATAAATGGGATTTTGTCCTTACTATTCTCAATAGATTTGTTGAGAAAGAAAGTCAGCAATTAATGTAGCTTAAGTAGTTTAGTATGGGCAAATCTCTGCTAACAGGAGAATGTGAAGAAGTAAGCAGCCTTTCCTGATTGTCTGGGGTTATGGTTTGTTCCTCTTGAATCCCTAAATTATATAAATTTTTAATGCCCCATCTTGTACTACAGTTATTTGAATATTTCTTGGTATTTTGTTACAAAACCTGAGGCTCTTACTCATTTGTATGTGCTTTCCATTATGCCTCAATGAATTTGTCATTTAGTGTAAGGGCCTACTAGTAAATTGACCGCACACCAGACTATGCCCACAAATTCTCTGATCTGCACATTGAAACAGCATCTTTTAGTTGCATCCCCTACATACTAAAGTCAAGAGAGAACATGATAGGAAACAATATCCACCCATTAGTTCTACTCTGACATCAGTATTGCCAAATCCAGTGAACTCTTTTCTATTCATATGTGATCTCTACTAGAAAAAGAGAATGCTGTATGTCCCAATAACTGAAACTTTCTTCCCACTTATCTCATTATTTCTTCCTAAGACTGGAAATTATCTCAATTTCTAGTGGAATATCTTTTCTGTATGAGATGTTAAGAGAATGGTGTTTCTTATGGCTTCCTCCTGGGCTCTCTGCCAACTAAGTAGATATGCCTTTCCTAGGTAAGTCTCAGGAGACTTGAGACAGACTATGGCTTCAAATACCAGCAGGTTGATAAAGAGTGAACTCCATCTCCAAGCTAGACTTCAAGGTGGCCTCAACATTTATATCCCCAACTATTAGGAATCAATTTCTTGGATGTCCCACAAGCACCTCTCAAACTGATCACATCTTTTAAAAAATTACTTTTTTCCTTCAGCATTTGCCTCTACTGTATTCCTTATCTCTGAATGGAACCATTCATACAGATGAACTGAGAAGCTTGTGGGAATACTGATTCTGAAGATAGGGATAGGCCTAAAAGTCTATATTTCTGACAAACCCCAAGAAATGCATGCTGCTGATTGAGGACCGCTTTCAGAATAGCAAGGTTGTAAATTGTTCACTATCTACCATCTTAATTGCCTTCCTCAAGCCCAGATTATTTTTACAGTCTCCTAATATTTCCTTGCTCTAGTTCCATGCCTCCTCCAATATCTCTTCCACACTATTACCTAATTGGCCTTACTAAAATTCAAATCTGGACATTTTATTCCCCTACTTGAAATTCTTCAGTAGCTCTTCCTAGTTTGCAGTATAAAATTCTAGCTCAGTATAGCACCTAGGCCCTTGATTTATCCGCTTATTTCTCTAGTTAAGTCTAAAGAGTTGCCAAAAATATCAAGTGTTTCATTCCTAAGTACGTTGGCATTCAGCCTAGAAAGCCCTTCTATTTATTTAATTCCTACTTATCCCTCAAAATTCAGCTGGGGCTGTTGCTAAAATATTCTGGCATTTCCTTTCTGATTTTGATTGTCCATCACTTAATTTTATAAAAAGCACCTGTGAGTAATTTCTTTTTAGCACAATTATTCTCAAACTTTTATGCACATGGTTTCTTTTGCTATATGTTCCTAATCTATCTAATCTCTCAGCATGCTCTGAGAAATTCTTCATTTATTTATGGATGAATAGGTGAGGAATAGATGAACCAGTGAGTAGACATGGAGGAACAAAAAATATGATAACGATACTGTTGAGGGAAGGCTTCATTCATACTTCCTGTTCATTGTTCCAGAGATACAATTCTATCTGCTCAATTAAAAAATCATCTTTGAACCAACTGAACTTGATAGTATAGTTCTGAAGCTGAGACACGTACACTCAAACAATCACAAAACTTACACAGAGTGTTTTGCTTCACATCGCCTCTATGCTATTTTGAAATTTGTGTACCCCCAGAGAAGCCATGTTCTTTAATCCTCATTCAGTATTGCTGGGTAGGATCTTTTTGATTAGGTGGTTTCCATTAGAGATGTGTCTCCACCCATTTAAGGGGGGGATTGCTTACTGGAGTCCTTTAAGAGCCCTTTTGGAAAGAGCTTCAGAGCCCATGCAGCCGGGGACCTTTGGAGATGTAGAAAGAAAATGCCCTTGGGAAAGCCATTTAAAGAAGGTGGAGAAAAAGCTAGCAGAGTTACCATGTACATTCCCACCTGACTGAGATGTTCTGGACCCATCAGCCTTTCTTGAATCAAGGTATTTTTCCCTGAATACTTTAGTTTGGACATTTTTCTAGCCTTAGAATGGTAAACTTACAACTTAATAAATTCCCCTTTTAAAAACTGTTCCATTGCTGGTATATTGCATTCCAGCAGCTTTAAAAAAACTAAAACAACCTCTTAAAAAGCAATGACCTAAAGTATTGATAGTTATGCTCATCGTTCTATTGCCCATTATCAAAAAGTTAAAAATCTTAAATGGTACATAGAAAATGTTAGGAACGATGGGTAGTTCTTATTTCATAGTACTGTATGTGGGAGCAAATAAAAAATTGTGCCTAGAGATGCTATTTTAATAGCTCAAAAGGAAAAGCAAATTGTTATGTAACTATTTTAAAATGCAACAAAAAATAGCTGAATTGAAAATCAGAATAATTTAAATTAATGTAAATAATAAAAGAACTAAGGAGCATCACTTTAAAATGATAATACTAAGAACTCCCCCCATTCCACCCCATCACCTTTATTATTATTTTTTCATATCTTGAAAATAGCTTGGAACTTGAATATAGAACCATTTTTTTTCAAATAAACCATTCTTGTGAACATAGTGACACATCTTTGATTTATATAACAGGAATACCTTTAAAAAATTGCATCCTTTCATTCTCAGTGTTGGGAATTCAATAGATTACTGTTCTTATGGCTGTAGTGGGTGAATAAGATACTAATTAGGATTACTGTAAGCTTCTCTTGAATAGGATTAAAGAAGATCCAACTAAATTATTTATGTAATCACTTTGCTTTGGTATTACAAGTGTATCATTTCTTTGAGCAATGCCAAGGTAGGGCCTGGGCAATGCTGATGATCAGTAATCAGATATAAAACTTTCATAACTTGATAAAAGTTTCCATCCAACTCAACAGAATTGTGACAGCTGCTCAGTAGCTGAGGTTGGAACTGATCCAATGTGTTTTTTTTAACACTTCATGAAAATGTCTATCTCATGTTACTCAGTGACTTTATAGAACCCTTCATATTTGCCATTAGAAACCACACAAAAATCATCGGATGAATAGACCAAGAACCAACAAGTGCAATCAGAGAATTCCAATTCTGACCTCGTCTGTGATACTGAATTACCGGAAAAGACTGACTCTTCTGCCTCAATTTCCTCATCTGCGTAATAGATCTGGTAATGTCGACTTGCAGGAATTAAAGAATGCAACTATAAATACAATTAATAGCATAGCTGGAAAAAACTTCTGGATTCTAGGTAAATAGATTCTAGGTGAATAGATTCAATCCTCTAAAGAACTCTATGCAAGCAGTGAGTGTGTTTTCCAGATTTACATAAGTGCATGAACTACATTTAGTGGCAAATAGCTTCCTTCACTTTTCATAAATTTCTAAATAATATAAATTACTATGAAGGTGCTTACAAAAATAAAGATGATCAATATAACTTGATCAGAGAATAAATGTCACTGTCATAGTCCTTAGCAGGAAGAGCTGAAGTTGTCAGTAGATACTTTGCCTTCATTCTAAACTCCTCTATGGCCCGGGTTGTATCTCATTTATCTCTTGATTCCCAGGGCCTAACACAGTAAATGTCTGATTCATTCTTTTTTAATGATTAATAAATAAAAGCATAGAAAAAGAGATTCGGCATGTGCCTATTTATTCCAAACATCAAATTATATTTGGCTATTCTGATTACCCACCACTAGGGTGCACTTGAAGCCTGTGTTTTGTTCTTCTCTGGGCCCCTCTGTAAATTAATTGTGTAATTTTTCAACATCGCCAATTCCGATTCAGAACAGTTGTCCTTTTCAAGATGAAAGTGTTATTGTCTTAAAATTTAATACAAGACCTCAGAATGTACTTCTGGTATAAATTTAGATGACGCTACACTGAGCTGTAGAATCTATTTGCTGGGGTCATTTTTCAAAGCCAGTTTGGTATTTCAGGCAGCGAGTTGATTTGAGTAGCATAGACCACTACTGAAATAGTTCTACTTTGGCTACTTTATTAAAAAATATATAATAAATACAGCAAGTTCTTAAAAAGTTTAAAAAGAATAATTTTCAGTGTTTATTTTCCATCATTATATTCCTTTAGCATCAAGAATCCCTTTAGTTCACTTCCCAGTGCCTGCCCATGAAAAAAAAAAGAATCACTTAAAGAGGAAATAATATTCGTATTTTATTTTTTCATACTATTATGTCACTTGGCTGAGAGAGAGAGGGAGAGAGAATAAATAGAACAATTTATAGTGACAAAGCCTTGGAGTCTTTCAATGAATGTTGGCTTATGATGACAATCGTGATCAAAGTCATTAACAAAGACAGAATTAGCACTCAGTGTGCAATTGTTACTCATAAAATTGTTTTGCGTACAAGAGCTAGGCACTTTTTTGTGCCTCTATTTACCACAACCATAAATGTTTGGACTTTATGCCGGGGAGAATAAAGCGATAAGTGGCTTTGCAATTCCTGGACAATTTTCTTATTTTAATTTGTGTGTGTGTGTGTGTGTGTGTGTGCATGTGTGTGTGCGTAGAGATCATCTTTGAGAATTTACCCTTCCAAGACAGCTACTTGTATCAAATTTGGGCTTTGATGGGGTAAGAGTCAAAAAGTAGAGTAATTTGAAATAGACATATCCATTAACGCACAGTCTGTCTTACGTGCAGGTTGTTTAGGTAGTGAGGTACATTGTATGATTGGAAAATTACTCAGTTTGCCTAAGATACTGAGAATATGTGAGTGCCCTGGTTTTCTTCTCAGTTCTATCATTAATGTGGTTAAAAACTTTATTAATCACTTAACTGTTTTGTGTGTCAGTTGCCCATCAACAATATGACTCTACTTGCTAGGAATACTGTGAGTATAATAAAGGATGAGAATTATGGGAGTTCCTCTTAGAATGTGTGATATAAAGTCAAGGTTACAGCAAAGAACTTTTCATCTCTCTATATATATATATGCTGTACTATTCTCACAACTTTTCTCTAAAACAGTTTTGTGTGTGGAGACTATCTCCATATTTTACCTTAACCATAAATATTGCATAGACATATTCACTGATCAACTAAATGTCCCATGTACCTGAATACATTCTTTCACTTTTAGAGACTTTATAGAGACCTCCAGTCCATTAACTATCATTATCCATCACTCCCCTTCACTTACCTCCTTACAAGCTTATTGTTCATCTTTTTAACTACCTTAAATTACCCTTACTCCTGCTCTCCTTTTTTCCAGTCACACACAATCTGTTTAAACCTAGACACCCTGAAAGCTTATTCCATACCTATACCTGAATATCTGAACATTGATGAAGAAAATTACACAACCCTCCTGATAAGTCTCACTTTAAAATAACAGCCACAATGTTCTACAAAGCGATTGGCCTAGATATTAAAAAAAAAAAAAAAGCCAATGTCATGAAAGACCAAAAAAAAAAAAGAAGAAAGACCAGAAACTGTTCTAGATTGAAGGAGAATAAAGATAAAGAAACATTAGACTTTAAAGCAGTGTGCCATCATTAATTTGTTGCCTTAAACAAATAAACACAACTATAAAGGACATTATTAGGACAATTAGAAAAATTTAAACATTATTTCAGTGCTAAATTTCCTGTATGTTACAATTGTATCCTCGTTAAGTAGGAGAAAGACCTTGTTCCATGTTAACATATTTAGGGGTGTAGTGTCATGTTGTAGCTCTTAAAGTTTTTGTAACAGCAACAACAAAAAGATATATATACTAAATATGGAGAGAGAGAAAGATAGAAAATGTGAATCTAAAAGAGTATGTAGATACTGCAAATAGATACTGCAAATAGGTTTGAAATTTTTCAAAACAAGAATTTTAAAATAAGTAATGGTTATAAATCTCAAGTGGAAACATTTGCCTGCCCCAAAACTCTACCACACTTTTGTGCTGGTTTGAATCTGTTGCGTACTCCGGAAAAGCCAAATTCTTTAATCCTCATTCAACATTGCTGGGTGGGATGTTTTTCATTGTTTCCATGGAGATGTGACCCACCCAATTGTGGGTGGTAACCTTTGATTAGATGTTTTCCATGGAGATGTGTCTCCACACATTCAAGGTGGGGTTGCTTACTAGACTCCTTTAAGAGAGAAACCGTTTTGGAAAAAACTTTAGAGCCAACAGAGCCCACACAGCCAGAGACCTTTGGAGATGAAGAAAGAAAACACCTTCAGTGAATATGTTTGAAATGAGAAGCCAAAGACCCCAGTCTATGGACTCTCTCTCCTTCTTCCCCTTAAACCACCCAATCTGGGCTTCTGAAGATTGCCATTCCACCGAATCTACTCATGTCAAGGTCAACAAGACTACTACCACATTTCACCTCTCGGCAGCATTGGTAACAAATGACTACTCTCCTTCCTAGGACAGGGTCTCCTTTTGATTTCTATACCACTCCCTAACTCATGGCTGCTGCCTCTCAGTCTTGTTTTTTCTTCTGTTAGACTTCTAAGTGTTGGGATCCTCCCAAACCTCATTATGTGACCTACTTTTTTCTCTATCTATTTTTTCTCTATCATCTTAACCTGTTTTGTAATCTAGACTTCTCTGGCAATCAGGTAAAACCTATGAATTCTCTCTCATAAGAGAGAGAATTAAATATATTCCATTTTTTTCTATTCTATTATTTTCTATTCTATTCTATCATCAGCATAATATATTTAAATGCACAAACTAAATACATGGGAAACTAATTACATAAAAATATTTCAAAATAAATCATGATATTCACCTTTATTAACACATTATAAATACAGCATTGCACTGAAAATATAAACGAGTTTTAAATAATTTCATTATTTTAAAATATCAGTGTAAGAGCTTATCTAAGTTATTACTTAACTGCAATAAAAGCATTTAATTGGGAGCATGTCATTTTGCAGCCAATTTCAAATCTTTGTTTTGATAGTTATATATATTGAAAATTCCTATTAATTAAGACATATTTTCTTGCAAATGTAATGAAAACTTCTATAGCTTACTTTAAAAGGCATAGGGTAAGCTTGTGGCAAAGAACATCAGAATTTTTTACTTCAACTGAAAGTCCATTGATTAGGAATAACTTCCAGGTGACCCAATCCATGAATATAAATAATTTTTTTTGCTATTCCAAAAGTGCAATTTCCTTTCTTTCAGAAAAAGTGAAATTTTGTCCTTACTTCACACAAGCACTTAAATCTTGGAAAGCCAGGGAATTCTATAATAAGGATGTATTTCATATTCTGCTCCCATTTCTTGATTTTTTTTTCATTAAAAGATTCAGAGGCTAAATTAGGCAAAATTGATGACTTTTATCATTATTGACAATGCTACTTTCAGAGCAATTACAAGATACTGATCTCTAGTGCACATCTGCTTGAAAAAAAAAGTGAGGACAATGTATGGGTCTTCCTTTTTCATTAAGGCGGCATAACTAGATGTAATACCAAGCATTGCTAGACCCAATCAGATGAGGAGTATAACGCTTTTCTCTTCAATTAAAGTTTTGTTTGGCAAAATAATAAAACAAAAAAGCCCAGAGAAACAACTTTCGCAATTTCCAAAATGTCGACAGCCTTTGCAGTTTCCAAAAAACCCTTGTTCTCTCAGGCGTCTGAAATGCTTTTTCCCATTTGTTCACATGGCCATGTGGCTCACTTGCTTTGGCCTTTACTGAGAATTCACCTTCTCAGAGAAGTCATCTTGGTCATCCTGTATAAAATTTCATCACATACAAACATACACACATATATATATGCTTCTCTGCTTAATTCCTTTTCTCTCTAACATATATTACTTTCTAACATACTATATATTTCATTCAATTATTTTATTTATTATCCATCTCAATTAATATTGTAAGCTCCATGAGAACAGGATTTCTTTTTTTAATCACTGCCATATTCTTAAAGCCTAGGATATTGAATATTTGTTGACAACAAACCACTGTTTGGTACATACTGCATTTTGTTCACTATCTCACAATCAGGTGTAGCTTCAAAATTACACCCAACATAAAACTCATTTTCCAAGTTAAGTGAAGCATCCACAATTGAATTCTTTATTCCTTTTAGTTCTGCAAGATTTCCTACCAATCTCTCATTACTTTCTCATTGCTTTTACATCAAAAGTCAACAAATTTAAAATCTCTTTTTTCACCATTCATGCAGGAGAACCAACTACATAATTTGTAAGGCAATGTGCAAAATATGTGGGGCTTTTTTATTCAACAAATACGAAGAATTTCAAGATGGCGACAGCAGGACATTAAACCAGTCCTGGGGCCAATAGAAGTCAATGTAAAAAAGGCCCCTGTCCATTTTATTGATATACTCAAACTATGAACAGTTTTTCTCTAGGTTATAAACTATGTGGATTCTTTTTACAGAAAAGTCCAGCAATAGAAATGACAAATTCAGTATATCATATGAGACATAAAATACTTCTAATTTATTTGATAACATTTTATTAAAACTAAACATATCTTAATGTCTTTATCTGTATCTTTTAGCCTATTCTTCATATTCCATTTTTATTTACAAATTCAAAAGCATCTGAAAAAAGAAGAGTTTTAATCATTGTATGTCAATTACATTTTAGTGAAATAATCCAAAATTTAATTTAGATAATTTAATTTAACTTTAATATGAAAGCACCAGAAAGAAATAAAAGTTAGACAATTTCATATAAAAATCCCCACAAAATTTTATTTTGGCTACTGATATTGAAATAGATACACTTCTACACATTTCATAATTAAGAACGTAATTGAATGTTTTGTTAACGCTACTAAATCATCCCTGTTAAAGCTACTAATTATGTCTATTCAACTTTACAATCTTTAAATTTAGTAAATTTGGCAAATAGCTAATTGGTAAGCTAATTGGCAATTGACTGCTTGATTTTCTGCTAATTTCCCTACTTCCAGACAGAAGAGGGGAAAGGATGAAAAGAATCTTCAGAAATGCCAATTTTCAGAAAGAAAATGGAAGAGAAAAATGTATAGTAGGAGTGCTTGGAGAGGTAGGAAGGAACCAAGACTATTCATAGGAATGGAAGCTATGGACAAAGAAAATTTCAAGAAAGATGTCAACGGTATCATGTGCTACAGAGAGCTCCAAGGGAAGGAAGACTAGATTGGATGTTTTCAAGGTTATTGGCAGCCTTGCAGACACTATTTTCAGAACATTGATGATTTGGGATGTCAGTTTGCAAGGAATAATCAGCTAGATATAATTAACCAAATTTTAACAAAATCATCTACTTTACCCCAAATAGATATAAATGAGCAAAGACCTAATTTTACCTATTTTGGAGTTCTTCTCTCTCTCTTCTCTATTCCCTCCCAACCAGAGTGGCCAGATTTAGCAATCAAGGCTTACGCATTTGTATGTATATCTTCTAAGTATCTTGCAAGAACACAGAGAATTCTAAAATGAAGAACTGGGATGGGTAGAGTTCATCACCTTCTAATAAAGTAGAGGGAGATAATGATCAGGGGAAGATTTTAAGAACAGTGGAGGTGGCACATTCCATAGGGATGTCGTACTACACTCTCCAAGAGGGCAGGGACCTGGGTCTGGAGGCCCCAGGCACAGCAGCACAGTAGTTTGGGGCACCCGCTGTGCCAACCATAAGCCCTCATCTGAGGTCTGCTGAATTGAGAGGCAGTAGAGGGGATAAGACCACACCGGCCTTGTGGGTCCCTCAGCTTAAGTCCTCATTCGACGATTATGTGTAGGCCATAGGGAAATTACTTAACTCCTCTGTGCCTCAGTCTCCTGCTTGGTACAGTGGGGAATATAATAGTGCCTTCTTCTTGGTATTAGAGAAAGCACTAGGCACCGAGTTTGGAACATGCTGAAAGATCTGGAAATATTAGTATCATTGTCAATTAAAGGAAGAGCATTAAGTATATACGAATGTGAAGGGGGAAAACGTGTGAGGTGTGGGTATTAGGTGGTCAGATAGGCTCACCTGAGAATGCTTAATAACAAGGCAGACAGGTAAATTAATATATGCAGATCCAGATTTTTCTTTTCTAAAATCGGGATCTGCAGAGAACTTGACTATTCATCCTGTTTGTCAAAAGCAGTGGGGCCCTTGCCCCTATAGGAATAGTCTTGGGATGTCAGTACCCAGATTTAAGAGCGGAGAACTGATGATTAGGGACTGGCCCGCGGCGGGCTGGATTCTCCAGCGAAAGTTCCCGCGGGCGTGTGCACTCCGCGGGGGCGCGGCCGCGGGGCGGGGCGGGGCTGGCGGGCGGCCCAGCTCCCTGCGCGGGGGGGACGCGCCGGTGGGACGCGTCGGGCGCGCGAGAGCGTTGCGGTCCCCGGAGCTCGGTCGCGGCGCTGGCGGCACCTGCAAGCGGCGGGCTCCCGCTCGGCAGAATCCGCGCCGGGATGGGACACCTGTGGCTCTTAAGGAACTGGGGCCTCTGGGCGCTGCTCTTGTGCGCCGTGGAGCCCCGAACAGGTAACCCGGACGGGGCACCGGGGAGGCGAGCGGGCGAGGTCCTCGTGGACACCACCCCTGCCCCGGGGTCGTGGACAATCTGGCATCTGCCCTGGGCCGAGGCCGCGGGTGGGGCTTCATGGTGATCCTGGGGCCCTGGGGACCTGGAAGGCACCCCCAAGAGAGAGAGAGAAAGGCTCCCTTTTAATTCATCCGTCTTGCTCTTTGAGTTATTGACCTTGACTCCCACCCCACCCACTCCCTCGAGTGACAACTGAAAAGAGACTAAAATTCTGCGGGGATGCTGAGTCCTCCCTCCTCTCACTCTTTTTGGCCCTCTTTCCCCATCCAAGGGTGGGCACCGTGTCCTCTAGAAGGACGAGGATGGGTTTTGGTGGCGGGTATCAGTCACTTCCAGGGGCAGCTGCCCTGTGTGTTCAAAGAAATACCCAGGAGAGGGCTGGGAAGAGACTGATAAGATAAGAAATTGGAGTTGTCGGTGGAGATAACCGGGGAGGATGAACCTGAGATAGGTGAGGAGAAGCACAGTCTGGAGATAGGATCCAGCTCATCCTGGAGTTTCCTGCTCTTGGCTGTGGGCTCCCCGGAGTTATAAAAGCCCCAGTGCAGCAGCAGCCTTGGGGCTCTTGGCGAAGGTAGATCCAAAGTACAGCGGCAGCTGGTCTGGAAACTGAGAGCTGGTCTTGGAAAGCTTTTTCTGTTATATGTGGAGTCCACACTAAACTCCTTCAGTGAGAAATGAACTAAGCAGCCATAATTTCCTCAAACTTTTCTCATACACCCATTTCAAACCAATTGATAATTTCTGTGGGTTTTCATTTCATCCCCACTCTAAATTTTTCTACCCACTCTAAGAATTTGGCATAGAATTCTAATAATTGCCAGATCTGTATGGTTTAAGCAGGAAATAAATCGTTCTAGGGACTGTATCTTTGAGTTTTAGATCATTACTTATAGTTCTCAAAGAAGCTGGCTCCTCCACCCCTGTGTTTGCATAGGTAGCTTTCTTTAAGACTCCCATCATCTTTCTGACTCTTGGTCTGGTCTAGCTAATTCATAGTTGCTCTCCAACATGCAACAGGGGCACCCCTTCTTTCAAGAAGTCAAGATGATCCAAACAGTGTGGGTGAAATACCTCTTCTAAGTTACCCTTGGTTACCCGTGTTCTCTTCTATCACTCTATACTGTGTAAGCTAAGCTTTTGGAAAGTTAGGGCAGTGTATCCATATCTGTATCCTCAGGAACCTAATGCAGTTTGTTGAATGAATTAGTGACCTCACTATCATCAAGAGGCTAGAAAGACTGAGAAATTATTTTACTAGAAGTCCCATTCTGTTACTTCTCAAAACATAACATTCCTCTTTCTGCTTGGACTCTGCTTTCAATCCTACCATTGCATTTCTTATATGCTGTAATAATGACCCGTTTATCCATGCTAGTGTTGTTTGCTGCTATGTGGGTTGATAAACATAGTCATAGAACTACAGTTAGCAGATTACCTCATGAAATTAAGGGTTTAATAAATGGTTTATAGTATGACAGGTAAGAAAGATGATGATGATCATGGTTTACGTCTGCTCTTTGTAGCTAAAGACAACTAAAGTCAACATTAGTTGTCATGAGTGTTAAACAAAGTGCATAAACTACCCCTGTGATGTCATTAGTTAATAGGACCAAAAATAAAACCTGAATGTATTTGCTTTTGGTCCTATAATGTTTCTGATGTTTTTCTCACAAGATCATGATATGTAGTACAAAATTTGTTGCTCGAAATGATACACTTGATGGTTTTACCTCTACTATACCTTAATTTCTTTCAGTTGATTCTAAAATAATCCCCAAGATCTCAGGAATAATACCTAAATATGGTAGCATAAATGGAGCAACAAGGCTGACTATCAAAGGAGAAGGTATGGTTACTTTTTCACTATTTCATATTTAGTGCTTTGTGGCTAAAAAACAAAAAAATTCATTGGACTTGTTTCTCTGCTTGATTAGAGTAGTAAAACTCTATCCCTTTGACAGCTAATGAAATCCCCAAGAATTTCTATCAACCTGACCATCTGAATTCTTATTATAATAATGAACTTAATTCCAAGATTGGATTTTAATGACTGAAAGGAATAACCCAACACTGCAAACTTGCTTTGTTCTTCATGGATCTAATAATATTTAATTTATTTTTATGTTAAATAAAACATTTGCAGGGCTAGGAGTAGAATGTTTGTAAGAAAATGTGAGAGAGAGGGAAATAGATTGTTAACGAAGAGAGAAAGGCAATAAAAAACAAAACTGTGGGTTCCTTCAACTGCCATCTAACCCCTATCACATGCTTTTTCACTTTCTCCTTGCCTGCTTACGTAGTTGAAAACAGTAAACATTTTTAATGAAGAATTGTTCCTAGGATTAAATAGAAATATATGGCTCTTTCAAGCCATAAGACCTTTGCAATCTAAATGAGAGTAGCATTCATATAGTTATGAATTTTTGAAGGCTGGAAAAATTTTAAAAGAATATTAGCAAAATGTATTATTTGGTCTTTAAAAATAAAAAAAGAAATGAGAAGTTTTGTGGTCAGAGCATTGACAAAGTGAGATGTTTAATTATTTTGTGTCATATATATTGAATTGCCTTTCTATAATTCTATAGAATTCAAATTCTCAGTGATATTTTAAAGATGGCTTATGTTTAAATTGTGCTCAATATTTTTTGAATTGAAGTGCTTTCGTTAAGAGTTAAAACTTGGAAACAATATCTTTATTAAGGATTGTTTTTATAAATATCTTTATTCATAGCTGCCTTATATTAGAAATTGCTGTTTAGAAAATGTATTTGAGAGCTATTGGGTTTTTAATAGAGATTTAGATACCATGAGAGAAATGCCCAGTTTAAAACCAGAAACAAAAACAAAAGACTCAGTCGTTTCCTTCTCCCTCAATACTTGAGATTTTTCCTGACCTAGGAACCATAGCTTGGGTATAAGTACAAAGACCCTGATCATCCCTAGTTAGATATAGATAAAAAAAATTCTATTCATAAGGCATTTTGGATGCGCAGCCTCATTAATCTAGCTACGACATTTGCTCTTTGACAGACTTTCTAGGGAATTAGGTTCAGGAGTAATACTCTTAATTATTAGGCACAAAGTGTCATGGTGAATTTCTAGTTTTCCCATCAGTCCCAATTTCTGGATGCTTTTGGCAGAGAATTATAGAGCAGTTAAGTGTTAGAACTACAGCTCTTTGCCCCCACCCTGATTTGCCTGCCCTTTTAGCCATCTATAGATGGCTAAAAATGTGTTAGCATGTCTTTCTCAGAGGCTGAGTCTAAATACTTTTTTAATACAGGTTTTGGGTACCAAGGATGTAAAAGGAATGTGTATAAAGCAATGATATTTAATTTGCAAAGCACATGAGAGGTCCCTTATCTATAGTAATGTGGTACTTGAACAAAGTTTATTTGGAGGGAAGATACGTGATTCAACAGTGCTGTCACTGACCAATACACTTGTATAACTCCATTTTTGGAATTGCTGGCAGACCTCATTTATCAATCATACAAGATCACTTTTTAAATGAAATTGTTAACTCTAGTTTGTTACCTAAATGTTGGTTCTAAATGACTTTCAGAGTGTTTTATTTTTTATGGTCATTATTAAAAGGTAAAACATAGAAATCTTGACTTTGAAAGTGAATTATCTGAAATTCTACTGTCAACATGTTGCTGTACCCAAATTACTTTTAGCTATTTCCAAACATTATATTCACCTTTAAAACAAAAAATTTGCTTCCATATTACTTTGTTCAAAAGACTGTATTTTGGGATCCCAAAATATACAATTTCACAATTATGATGCCCAAGCAAAAATGTTTTGAGTAATGGTATGACCATAGAAATAATTGTATCCCCCTTTAAGACAACTGTTTTGAAGAAGAACATTAATATTTTGATAAATAAGTTCTGCAGCATTTGTAACTATACAGGCTTTATTACTTTATATCCATACCTTGTATTTCTCAATCATTTTCCTTGGTATTTATCATGTTTCTCTTCATTAGAAAATCATTAAGATGGGAGGATTGGTATTTTACCTTTGTTCTTTTTTCTTCATTTCCCTATTAAATATCTGGCACATGTGGGAATTCAATAAATCTTTGTTGAACTGAAGTATTGAATAATATCATTTTTATGATTTTATTAGTATCAGAATTATTTGGTGGAAAGCACATGGACATTTGTCTGCTCTCAATCGGCTTTGGATTCCACCTCTGCCACTCTTCGTTGCTTCTCTGAGCCCCAGCTTCCTTATCAGCAAAATAGGCTATTAATTCCTGCCTCTTGGGTCTGTTGTGAATACTGAAAAAGATGATGTCTCTAAGGTATCCATCATATAGTACATGCTTCGTAAATTAGAGCCGTTTTATTTTTACTCTTATAATTTTGCATGTGTATTAAAGGTTTGGTTTTATTCTTTAGCAGTTATCTTCTATTACACTGCAGTTTTCCTTCCCATTGTTGTAAATATTACGACTTTGGGTAGACTTATATATCCTCGACCTTGCTTTTTTTAAGCTGGAGAAACCGAAACAGCCTGCATTGTACATGACAACTGCTGGCTTTAAGAACAATGATATTTTCCATGATCGCAGCACAGGGGTTATGTTTGGATTGCTGCCATCAGGAGACATAAGTTTGTGTACCTGGCAGTTCCTAGCTCCAGTTTCTCTGCAAAAGAAAAAATACATCAACATGTCAGGAATTTCCAGTTGAAGTCTCAATCTCTTCTGTTTCCAGGGTACACCCAACCCTCCCTCTAATCTTTGTACTTTGGAGCATAGCCAGGGATGTTTTCTTTATACGCAATTACTTGTTTAGAATTATACTTTTAAATTAAAAATTTTTTAAAGTTGACTCCTTTGTATCTTTTTTTAACTCTTTGGAATTAGCTAAAAAAATTAGAAGTTTTTCTGCACTTGAGTTTATTTTTAAGCAGAATTTACAATGAAAATATTCATATGCTTTATTGATTTGGTTATGCTTTTCCAGTAGATTTCACTCCTAGGAGACATATAATATAATATAATATAATATAATATAATATAATATAATATAATATAATATAATATAATATAATATAATATAATATAATATAATATAATATACAATATGGCATAGTATAATATAGTAAATATTCTATTCATTCCTAGGATGTGTGTGTGTAAGTATGTATGTCTTCAACATTATAACTATTCCTAAGCTAAAAAACAGTATCATCTTTCGTTGGTGGTGGTATTGAGAATTGTTGTAGTCCCAGGAATGCTGAAGAACAAACAGATCTTTCTTACCGTATCATTGATATGACATGTACCTAGTAGGAAAAGAACTCATCTCACATCCTGAACCACACCACAAGTAAAACTTTCCATTCTTTAGTCAGTTGCCAGCAACAGCACATCTGCGTGTTACAAACTCAATGTGAGCTCCAAAGATAAGCAGAAGTTGGCAAAAGGAAAGGGTAGGTTTTACAATAGCTTGCTTTTCTGTGTTTTCATGTGTACGTAACTCCCTTTCCATATTCACAATTGTAGATTCAGGTAACTCCCTTTCCATAGTCACAACTGTAAATTCGGTGTAAATATCTTTCACATGTTAACTTGATGCTTAAATTTGTATCGTAGACCATGTTGGATGAGTGCTGTTTGGTTAAGGTTTAAGCTTACAAAAGAAAGTGGTGTTTATTGAAATCTCTACCCTTTGTTTAGTTTCTGCTCACCTTTCTTACATGTAAAGGGTAAAGTAGGAGCAAACAGGGTCTAGAGTAAGTTACACTAGTAGCTTCACGGTCTACCACCTGGACTTGAATCCTGGCTCCAAGTTAATGCTTCTGTGGCATGTTACAAAAGGGATGTTAATACTTGTGGTAGATTGAATTATGCATCCCAATTTGGACATGTTATGCATCTTTATTTGTATCCCTGTGAGTGTAAACTCAAATGAGGGTGGGCCTTAATTTGGATTTCTAGAGTACTTTATGAGCAGAAGAAATTAAGAAAGAGAAAGCCACAGGGAGGAGCCAAAAACCAGAAGTCAACAGAACCTGGATGAGAAAGGAGTTGGCATGGCCATTTGATGGGAAGCAGGATTCAAGCCTAAGGACTGCAGGCATGCCGGCATTGGATTGCTACCAGCCCTTTAGAGGAAGCAAGTCCTTTAGCCTCTGAAACCATGAGATAATAAATTCCCATTGTATAAACCAACCCGTTGTGCAGTATTTGTCATAACAACCTATCAAACTGAGACAATACTGTATCTAAAATCAGGACTTTTGTGATTAATAATAAAGACTATTTATTGAGCTCTTACTGTATGAGCTAGGCACCATAATAAACGCTATTCACAAATTCTCATTTAGTTTTTATAATAATCCATGAAGAGCTAAGGCTGAGAGAGTCTATATTCTACTCAGTGTCATACAGCGAGCAAGTGTTAAAGCTGAGATTGTAACCCAGGATGTCAGGATTCAAAGCTTGGATCCAATATGCAGCTTTCCCACAGCAGGTGTGTAGGAGCACTGGCCTTTGATGAACATCTGGCACACGTTCAGTTCTGTGCTAAGCTTTGCAATATTCATGTTTTCTAATGGATCTTTGTAGAACACACTGAAAATGTTCCATAATTTTAAATTGGTTGCAGTTGAATTTGGGCTTTCTGTCTCTGCAACTTAGGCTGCACTGGATTTGAGGTCTGAGTTTCCAGGTAAAGGATGCTTCTGCCAGGTGTCAAAATATAGCTTCACTGAGCCAAAACTACCACTTCAGTCTGATTAGTTTGGGCTCATCAGATGTATTTAGTATACTATCAGAGATAATTCAGATTATCATGAAGAGCTAAGTTTGGTTTTAACTAATGGGGATAAGGAGGAGTATGTCTGGAATTGAAGGTATTCACGGAGGTGTCTTGGCTTTATGTCCACATGATTACCGTGGATAGGCAATTACAACAACCACAGGCTAACAGGAAAGGCAACTAAGGGCTGCAGCCCCTCATGGATGAAGGTTACTGTCACCCCATGAGCTAAGCGCAAGAGGAATCCACAGTGGGTGATAGAGAGGGTAGATGATAATGCTAATTATAGTCTCAGTTGCAATAGTCCCACTAACTCTGAGATGTGTCCCTCTCACCCTCTTGTGTTAAATCTTTAGCAGAGCTCTCAGCTGGCCACAACTTGTAGACTTGGTGACTGACTCAAAATAAAGGGCATGAGCAGATTTATGTGCATGGGGGAGGCTGTATCATATGCCTTTTATACACAACCTCACAACCTCTTATTCTCACCTCTATTTCCAGCCATAGCTGCTGCAAATAGCTCTCTGTGTACTTTAATTCAATTTATGCTTCTAGCTTCTTACCTCCAGTGCATGCAGCATGTCTTTGTCTATGCCAGGACTTCTCTGATGCAATGACTTGAGACATTGGAGCCCTTTTGGCATATACATATACTGCCTGAAAGTGTAGGAAAAATTATTTCCTCCACAGGTAACCCTTAACCAGTGGGGAAGGATTTGATAGATACATGCTTGCCGTGTTTCTTTCATTCTGAGAGGCATTTTGAATTTTCCTCAGAGGTTCCCAGCAAGATTGAGTCCAACATGAGATTTTGTAGGTTTGTCCAGGTTAGTGAGATGCCCCCAATAAATCCCAGAGTGATTTGAACAGTGAATAAAGAAGTATTTGCAAAGTCCCCTTGGTGGAATAGGGGAGAAAGGGGAAAATTCAACTTCCCCGTTTGAAGAATTCCTGATATCCTCACAAGCGGTGGGGAAAACCAAATTAATAGGTCAAGCCTCGATCTTGGGGGTTTGTTCATATTAAACATTCCCACAAAGGATAGGCTAAGCCTACTTAAAATTAGGCCTAAGAGTCATCACCAGAGAACCTCTTTTGTTGCTCAGATGTGGCCTCTTTCTCAGCCAACAATGGCAAGTGAACTCGCTGCCCTCCTCTCTCTGCATGGGACATGACTTCCAGGGGTGTAAACCTCCCTGGCAACATGGGACAGAAATCCTAGAATGAGCTGGGATTCAACATCAAGAGATTGAGGAAACTTTCTCAACCAAAAGGCAGAAGAGAGAAATGAGACAAAATAAAATGTCAGTGGCTAAGAGATTTCAGAGTTG
Organism: Tamandua tetradactyla; assembly: GCF_023851605.1. Taxonomy (NCBI): domain Eukaryota; kingdom Metazoa; phylum Chordata; class Mammalia; order Pilosa; family Myrmecophagidae; genus Tamandua; species Tamandua tetradactyla. Next base: position 153,992,765 of record NC_135332.1, read on the forward strand.
AGTGGTTTTCCTGGAGGCTGCTCTTACGTATTATATAGAAATCCCTTTTCAGTTTATGGTGTATTTGAATGGCGAAAGGGAAGTACCTGAAACTGTAGAGCTGTTCTCCAGTAGCCTTGTTTCTTGAAGATGATTGTATAAAGATATAACATTTACAGTGTGACTGTGATTGTGAAAACCTTATGTCTGATGTACCCTTTTATCTACAGATGAGTAAAAAATATGTATAAAAAATAAACAAATAATAGGGGGAACAAAGTTTAAAATATATTGGGTAGATGGAAATACTAGTGGCCAATGAGAGGGAGGGGTAAGGGGTATGGTATGTATGAGTTTTTTTCTTTTATCTTTTTCTTTCTTTTTCTGGAGTGATGCAAATGTTCTACAAAATGATCATGGTGATGAATATACTACTATGGATGATATTGTGATCCACTGATTGTACACCATGTATGGAATGTTTGTAGGTTAAGAATGTTTGTGTTTGTTTGTTGTTTTGTCAATAAAAATAAAAAAAAAAAAGATTGAGTCCCAGTTATCTTAAGTGGTGCCCACCTTTTCCTTTTTCAGATTTTATTCTCCCTGGTCCCCAAAGAATAAATGCATGAATGAACTGTCTACTTGCAAGTCTTCACCTCAGATTTTGCTTTATGGGAAAACTCAGGATAAAGACTCCATCCTTTACAAAACAGTGTTCCCCTTCTTTATTGTTTAGTCTACTTTTATTTTCCATAGAAGTATCTGGTGGAATGTGTATTTTATAGTTATTTGTCTGTTTCCTCCCAGCCTGCACACACACCCCCATCCCTAGAATATAAGCTATTTGATTCCACTGTATAGAACCATGCCTGGAAATTAATAGACTGTCAATCAATACTTTTTTGAATATATTAATTAAAAGCCAATTTTTATGCTTCAAAGAAAATTATATTCATAGGGATAAATATGAAGTAGGTTAGCTACTTGAATGATTCAATTTTGATTAACAACTTTTGGATCCCTGACTATAGAATTCCATGAATAATTGTTGACTTTTCTAATTTCCAGGTTTTGCTCAAGCAAGCCAGTTTAACTATGGAGTTGATAATGCTGAGTTGGGAAACAGTGTTCAATTAGTTTCTACTTTCCGATCAATTTCCTGTGATGTAGAAAAAGATGCAAGCCATTCAACTCAAATTATATGCTATACTAGGTATATTTTAAAGTGTATTTTCTAAAATTATTTTCATTAGATCACAATGACTGTTATGCATATTAGTATTATAATAATTTTATCTTCCTGGATATTGTAAGTAATGCTTTTCTGATTACCAGTTATTTTATTTTATGTTACTTAGAATATTTTGTACTTCTATTATACTCAGTTATAATGTTTTTCCTTATATAACAAGATTCTATATAATTTACTAAGTTATTAGAGCTATTATCTTATCTGATCATTGAGCTGTTTTATAAGATAAATAGCTACTATTAAATTGTGTTGATGTGCCTCAAAACACCAAAATTATGCCCTCCTTTCCAGTTTGATTAATTTTGTTCAAAATGTTGACATAGTCATTAGGATTAAAGATGATCATTTTGTATAGTGATATTTCAAGTTCTTTACTCTTAGCTAATTGATGTGTGTTATTAACAACTTCAGGAAGAATGTTTAATCATTTTAAATTGCAGCTTTCAATATTGACCTTGGAAACAGGTAGCACATTTTCTGGAGGAATTAATCTGCAGTGGGCACGCTGGCCTGTTTTTCAGCAACAAAAGCTTACTTAATGGGAAATTTGTTCAACTACAACTTTTTTAAAAAACAAAGCATTAAATAACTAAGTGCAGCTAGATGATAAGTTACTATTTTAAGTGCTTATTACTGCATTTGTTGTTTGAAGAATTCTTTTTAGTAAGCACAAAGGTGCAGAGTCAAAAAGAACAGGCAATGCCTGAGGTTTATGATGATAGAATTTACAGTACAGAATTCAGGATAGAGACTTCATCTTTCCATAATATAGAAGGGAATTTAACTGTACCTCACTTAAAATTTTAGACACTTTTTTCAAAAATGACATGTTTTGGGGGACAGCATTTTTCATTCCTAATGTTAGTAAATAAAAGAGGTGCTTCACTTCTCCAGTGTTCTTCATTTACCTTCCAGAGCAATGCCAGAAGATTCCTACACTGTGAGAGTCAGTGTGGATGGGGTTCCTATTACAGAAAATAATACCTGCAAAGGTCACATCAACAGCTGGGCCTGCAGCTTCAACGTACGTGGGCTTCTCCTCTCTAATTTACATATACCTGACCTCATGTTTTCTTATTTGCAGAACTGGCTTTGTATTTTTTTATTTAATAAATTATCTATTTTCACATTTAAATAAATTAGCATATAATTAAGAATCATTTCACCCATTTTTCATACACGTCTAATCCCCTTTGTTATTTCTGATAAGTTTCTCTTTCTTTTAAGCTTAGTAATGAATTGAACTTTTATTTTCCAAATTATTTTCCTGTGTATCTGTTTTTTCCTTTCTTCATTTCTACTGTTAGTTTGAATCTTCCTATTCCTATTTCCCATCTGACTCACCACTTCATTTTAAGTAGAAACATGAGTGTTTTCTCTTTTTGTATAATTTCTAATGTAGTGGGATAAAATCTGACTGCAGGTAGCATAGCAGTCACTCAAAAGTTAGTTGCCCTAGATATAGGGATTATAATAATACATTTTCTCTTAACCATTATCCCATATTTTTTAAACATCTTTTCATCCCATACATTTAAAAAACAAATTTTTTTTTCACATGGGTAGGCACGCTGAATCAAACCTGGGTCCTCAGCATGGCGGGCTGGATAGAATTCTGACACTGAGCTACCATCACACTGCCCTTAAATTTTAATTTAAGTTGTCACTGCGTAGTACAATGGTTCAAAGTAAGATAAAATGCTGAGGAAGACAATAATGACCCATCTCCTCAAGAAGCTTCTATGATTCCCAAATTATCTTTGGTCCCCATCTCTCTCCCTACACATTGACCCATGCTTCCTAGTATGTCATACCTAAATGGCACCTGCTATTTCTCACCCTCTACACACTCACTCAGCTACAAACCTATACTCATCCTTGATTTTCCCCTCACCTTTACAGTCAGCCCCATAGCTATTCAGAAGTCAACCATGATGACCTTATCTCTAATTAGCTCTTGGGTTCATCCTCTCCTTATCTTTTCTCCTGCCATGGCCTTTTGACCCTGGTCTTGTCATTTCTCATCTGACTATCATATGGCTTTCCAGTGGTTCTCCCTACCTTTCTTCATTGCCTTGTTCAGATTTATCCTTCAAACACACAAATATGACTGGTATTTCCCTGCCCGCTGTTCCCCTTCACTCATATCTGAGAACCAATTCTGTTTCTATCAATGTCTAACATTTTCCCTGACCATGGACCCATACAACTTACTCAGTTCTCCTTAGAAAATCATTTCTCATTGCACAGAACTCTCAAAACTCCCCCAAGCAGAGTTAAGTGATTTCCTTCACTGGGTGCATTAGTTGCATAGTGGCTTAGTGCTGACGCTCAGGGCTCAATTTCTGGCTCCATCAGTTACCACCTATGACTTTCGGCAGAGTGAAGTTTTCTCATTATCTGTAAAATGAAGATAACATGTAAAATGGAAATTATCTCATATCATTATTATGAGGATTAAATGATGTAATATTTATAAGGTGATCAGAAAGCACCTGGCTGTCCCATAGTAAACAATAATTTTTAGCGCTTTTATCTAATCATTCCATCTACTACCATTTTAGCATCTAGCTCATTGTACAGTAATTATTACATTTTAATATATTTGTTCTGGGCCAGGGAATAGGATTTATTCATCTTTGTGTTCTTAGGAACAAGCATAATATTTTGCCCTTAGTAGGAGCACAGGTGATATTTGCTGAATAATAAGTCTGTATTTTTTTCCCCAGTTAAGACAAAATTGAGAAAAAAAAATTCTTGATGCCATTAAACTTTAATGATATCATTAAATCTCTTTAAATTATGTTTCTGTTTTAATTATTTCCAATTTTATTGGGCTGTGGTCAGAAATGATGAAGAATCAAAATTTTTTAGTTTAGCAAAGTTACATTTGTACATGATTTAAAATCTGAATGTTTTACAAGGCTAATTAAAAAACAAACAGCAGTCTCTTGTCCACTCTTTCCACCCTATTGCCAATTCCAGAGTCAACCACTTTCTCAACTTTAAGTTTGAATTTTGATCATTCTAAATAATATGTTTATTATTGAGAAAAGTACATATCACTAATTTTGGACCTTTAAAGTTTAGTGAGTATCTATTTAGTTCATCTTAAGGAAAATGAAGATTTAGCACCCATACCCCTATAATAATCAGCTAGTACTGCATAACACTACCCCAAAATTGAGTGGCTTCAAGCAGCAACAGTTTATGTTCATGCATCCATGGATCAGCTGTGTGGTCCTTCAGTTCAGGGCAAAGCTAGACTGAGTTCTTCTGGGCTGTTTATGTATTTGTGGTCAGCTGGTGGTAGGGTAGGAGACTTTGCTGATCTTAGCTAGACTCCTTCACATCTTTGGCACCTCAGTTGAAACAAGCTGATTAGGCTTTATTCTATATGGTTTCTCTATCCTTTGGCAGGTAGCTCAGGTTGTTGGAGTTAGGGATTCCAAAAGAGAGCAGAAGTATGCAAGGAACCTTGAAGCCTAGGTTCTATATTCTATATTCCTAGAATATAACATAACCATACAAAGTGTCATGTTATATTCTAATGACCAAAGTAAGTTACAAGACCAGTCTGAATTTAAGGAGTGGGAAAATAGGGTCCATCTTTTGGCAGTAGGAGCTGCAAAATCACATTGCAAGATGCAGCTATAGGGAGAAGAACAATTACAACTATTTTTGGAACCAGTCTACTACAAAATCCTCCCACCCCTTCTCTCAATTAAGTATGCCCTAGTTTTTGGATAGCTCAATATTCATAACATTATTATGTCTATGTAAGTATTATTCACACTCAAATTATGTATTGAACTGTGGGTTACATTTCCTTTCTCATCCATTATTTTGTTTTCCTAGAGTTAATAATTACCTCTTTTATGTCTGTGTTTTTGCTTGGTTTTCTCTGTGTCAAACTTTCCACTAGGAATAGTACATCTTTTCAATATATTCAAACCATTAGGCAATCCAGTGAAGCATCCTTGCCTAGAAGACTCCATTCTTGTACTTCGGGCTCTGGGTCCTCTATGAACAGACTGTTCACTAGGTCTGCCGCACAGAAGGCAGTCATCGTGGCATCTCTCATCACTACTTTCTGGGGACCTTCTACTTCTCCCTCTTTTATTACTACCTGTTTCCTAAATACTATGTCCTCTTGTTTTATTTACTCCCTTATATAGGTGGAGAAAAGTATGCTTAGAAAAAAATATATATTTTTTAAACCTTCCATTACCAGAACTTCTATTCTACCTTTATATTTGATTGATAGATTAGTTGGGAGTAGAATTCTAGTTTGGAAATGCAAAATGGCTTAGAATTTTGAAATGTTTCCATTGTTTCCTGGCTCAGTACTTTTTAAACTATCTTTAGTGAAGGGCCAGTTTTTTTTTTTTAATGTTTGATTTATTGAGGATCAATATCTTGTAATGAAATACTTCAGGAATGTTAAATTGCTGTAAAAGTTCTTAAAGTGTTTACTCTTACTTTTTTCTTATTTTAGTGAGCACCAAAAACAAACGATTGCACACATATTTTTTTTCTGGGTAGTTTAAAATCCTATTCAAAATTACGTATTTCTAACTTTTAATTTTTATGCTTTTTCTGTTGCTATGTTTTATACTTCTTGTGTCATTATCCTTCACTGTTATTACATTATTTAATTATTCTTAAGTTTCAGAACCTTCCCTCTCTTTTTTCTAGATAAAGTAATCTGCTCTTCCAATCTCACTGATTCTTGTAATCTTTAAAGATGTGCTAAATTAGCAATCTGTTTCTATTCTCACACCTCAAAATATAATGGTAATTGGGCAGGCTGCGGTGGCTCAGAGGCAGAGTTCTTGTTTGCCATGCCGGAGACCCGGGTTCGATTCCCGGTGCCTGTCCATGCAAAAAAATAAATAAAAATAAATAAATATGCATATATATATAATGGTAATTAATATAGTGTTTAATATGCACCCTTCAATTAGCATTTAGATGAGAACTTTGTGGCCTAGACAGATCCGTTTGCACACCGTTTGACACTTCCTATACCCTTCTCTAAAAGTGATGCTTTGCCCAAAGTCATTTGACTAGATATTTTACTTTCTATTACTTTTAGATAGACCCCCATTAAATAATTCTCTGTTCTTTAACCACTCCGAAATGTGTAACATTAAGTCTGAAGCCATTTTTAGCCTCACATTTCAAAATTGATAACTTTCGTTTGAGAGTGTAAAAACCCCACCCTTTTAGTTTTAAGTAGATATATGGGCATTATTTTTTTAGGTTGTCTTTGAATGAAAAGGAGGATCTACTATTGAGAATATGTTAGGTGCTAGATTATTTTGTTTGTATTATATTTGTATTCATGCAGAGGACATTCTCTACCACCAGAAAAATTTTGGTTATTCTTTGAAAAGGTTGCCCATATTTCTAGCCTTTTCAATTTTTCTAAAGATGAGATCTTCTTCACCTATTTCTAGGTCCTTTGTTTTCTTCTGCATTATTTCTAACTCTAGGCTATCATTTGCCTGTGTCTCTGTTACTGAGGATTTTTTGTTTTGCCTCTGAGATCTGCTCTTGGCTTATTCAGTATGTGCTTTATTGAATTCAATTACAAATTTAATTTTGTTTTTCCCACTTAGGATATTTCCCTTTCACAGTAATTATTTCTCATTTTGCCCTTTAAAGGAAGTTACCCTGTGTTTATTTGAATAACAATAACTAGTAATATATATTATCTACTATGTGCCAAGTGTTGCTCTAAATATTTTATGATTATTAATTCTTGACTCACAACAATCCTAAAACTGGATTCTAATAATATTGTCTCCATTTCATGGATGACATTTTATGATCATTAATTCTTGACTCACAACAATCCTATAACTGGATTCTAATAATATTGTCTCCATTTCATGGATGACAACACTAAGGCACTGAGAAATTACATTGCTTACCCAAGGTCACACAGCCAGGGGTGGTAGAGCTCAAATTTGAATGTGGTCAACCTGACTCTAGAATCTGGACTGTTAATCATGTTGCCCTCCAGCCTCATCTATGTATGCAGAGGTACTTGAGTATCTCTGACAGGTACGTATTAGTTTTCTATTGCTGCCGTAATAAATTACCACACACTTATTCAGTGGCTATCAACCAGACTAATTATCTTATAGTTCTGTAAATTAGAGGTCTGGTACAGGTCTCACCAGGTTAAAATCTAGGTGTCAGGAGGGTGCACTCCTTTCTGGAAGCTCTCAGATAGAATCTGTTTTATTGCCTTTTCCAGGTCCTGGGGGCTGCCCACATTCCTTGGCTTGTGGTCCCCTTCCACCATCTTCAAAGTCAGCATTATTGGGTATAGTCCTCACATCATATCACTCTGACCTTGCTTCCATTATCACATCTCCTTCTCTGTGACTCCTCTTCTGCCTCCCTCTTCCATTTTTAAGGACATTTGTGATTACATTAGGCACATCTGGATAATCCAGGCTACTCATCGTATTTTAAACTCCGCTAATTAGCAGCCTTAATTCATCTGCAACCTCAATTCCCCTTTGCTGTGAAACTGACCATATTCACAGGTTCTGGGGATTAGGACATGGCACCTCTGAGGAGTTGGGGACAAAATGTATCTACCACAACTACTAGAGTTTTCATCACACTGATGGTCTCTGTAGTTCATCTCTCTTCCTGTCCCCCTATGGAGACAGTTCTTAAGAATTATTCCTGACTTGCTTTAGAAAATCATCATTAACTTGGTTATAAAAGCTTACTTTCCTGGGCTTTTTTCCACCTTGTTTTTTTTTCTCTTTTTGAAATTTTTGTTTGTTTTAAATTTATTGTCATAGATTTAACCAAGAATAGGCTTTCAGTGATGTTATTACATCAAATTCCTGAAAGCCTTTACTAAAGAATCTTCTCGCTCTGATTTGGCTTACATGGATGGCAAAAGAATGAATGAATTTTAAAATGCCAGACTAAAGATTTTGAAATGTCACATTAATACAAATGAAAGTAAATTTTTAAAGGATAAGGACAGACTCTAGAGTAATGGAATAATATTCTAAACTTTGCTTCTTATATGTTAAAGGCAGTATTTTGACTGTCATATTGTGGATATTGTTGAATTATAAATTAGGTAAGAAGTACAAATACTCAATAAAACTAAGAACGAAATAGAGATAAGACTTTATGTTGACATTATTTTACAGGCAAAAAGCTTCAGAACACCAACGATAAGGAGTATCACACCTTTATCTGGAACTCCAGGTCTGTTATGTGACAGCTGAAATATATTCTGGTTATGAAAATTAATACCTTTCAAGCTACTACTTACTATATAAAATAAATACCTGAGATCAATGATTTACAACTTGATCTATTGTCTTCCAGTCCTAATCTATGAATATATGTGAAACATGAAAATATATATTGTAATAGAGAATTGGAATATATGAGCACACTCACACACAAGCATGCACGCACACAAACAAGCACTGCAGTGTTGTTTACTTTTTCACTTGAAATTATGTGGTGAACGTTTTCCCAGGTCATTAAAATTCTCTGAACGTGTGGTTTTGCAAGATTACCAATATTGTTTTAAAAATTATTTTTCATGGCTGCATCTGAATTTACTATATTTAACTTTCCCCTTACTGGACATGTTGCTAGCTTGCAAATGTTCATTATATAACTATAATTATACCAGTTTATAATTCCAACAGCACCACATGAGAATGGCCAATTTTATAACTTTGACAATTCTAGGTAATTTTTTTCAATTATTTATATTAAAAAATATGGTAGGTCATTTAGAAATTTTTTCATTTCTTCAATTTATGTAATTGAATGTATTTTATATTAAAATGATCATTTGTATTTCTTCTTTTATAAATGTCTTGTTCATCTCCTTTGTTTAATTTAAAGCTAGTTGTCCTTTTTTCATCCTGTCATAAGAACTCTTTTTATATTAATGATATCAACCATTTACTTGTCATATTTGTGGCAAACATTTTTTAAAATGTATTTTATCCTTTAAAAAATTTATTTAGGTTTACCTGTCATTCAGTAACTTTTAATTTTTATTATCAAACCTATAGATCTTTACTTTGTTAATTCTTCTTTCATATTTGTGCTAATAGCCCACCATCCCAAGATTAATACTGTATAAATATTCACTTATTTTTCTAGGATTGAAAATCCTTTCTTACGATTTTACTTTTATATTTAACTTTTATTTCATCTAGAATTTATTTTGTTTTAGTGCAGGAATCTTACTTATTTTTTCCAGTAAATCACCCATTGAGTCTTCCGTGAAACACCTCTTTAGGTACTTACTCTGTTTGCTAGAACTTTCAGAACAATGCTAAACAATAGTGGTACACAGCGTATTAAGGTGTCTAGATGCTGGTTTTATTGGGAATATTTCTAATGTTTTTGACATTAAGTGCATGAGGAGATAGTCTTACTCAGAACTTTTTTTCCCATCTTTTATTAGGTACATTAATAACAATTCAAGGCAGAATCTTCACTGATGTCTATGGAAGTAATACTGCGCTAAGCTCAAATGGGAAAAATGTTAGGATTTTAAGGTAATTTTTTGATATTGAAATATAGTCTGATAACTCATGGATGGAATCTCATGTTTCATAAATAATGGGTTCAATGATATTATAAACCACCTTAAGGTGATAGGACTAATCAGTGTTTTTTAGCCAAATTATAGGAAGAAATATAGACTGTTGGATCATTCATTGACATGGAAGTAATGATCAAGATGGCTTTCTTTTCGGATCTAATTCCTTCTCTTTCTGTGATGGATTTTATTAATAGAAGACACATGGAAGCAAGTCCATCAAAAATTGGGTTAGAGTCATTGAGCCTTATTACCAGAGAACACTTTGAAGATTTTCATCTAACGCTCTTGTTTTGCTTATGGATAAAACCCCTGAAGCCTAGAGGTCATATAGCTTAGTCAAAGTCAGGAGGACTTTGTCTCCCAACACACAATTTAGTACTTTTCTGCTATACCCATAGTGGACAGAAAAGAGCACCGAAAAGTGGTTAGTAATCCCTTAACAGGCAAGGTTTGAATCCTGGTCCCTCCATTTGCAAGTTGGACCAGATGGTAACATTGGTTGGTTACCAAACATCAAAAAATGGTTATCTACATTTTGTACTGGAAATGAGCATTGTCACTGGAGTTATCTTCTTATAACATAGGTAGAATTATTTCAGTCTTGCCTTAAAAGACTGAAAGTCCTGTTCATTTCCTATAGAAGAAAGTACAGACTCAGTATGGCTTTCAAGATGCCTTAGGGACGGGCAACCACGGCTCAGTGGCAGAGTTCTCGCTTGCCGTGCCGGAGACCAAGGTTCGTTCCTGGGTGCCTGCCCATGCAAAAAAACAAAACGAAACAAAAAGATGCTTCAGGTTTATTGAATGCATGTATAAAATAGATGAATTGCTAAATAAACAATTCAGATAGCAAGTAGAGAATTTCTTTACTAAAAAGGCAATACATATGCATGCACGTATGTATGCACATACATATATAATATGTATTCATATGCACATCTGTGTACATATGCGTATATAATTTGTAAAATGAGGGATTTGAAAGGTGTTAATAAATGAAGTAAAGGTGATTTTTCGGGCATTTTATGAGGTAGAACGCTCAATTAAATTATATGTGCATGCATCTGAAATATTCTGGAAATTTTCATATCAATTCCTTATATGTAATAAAAGAGCTACTAAATAGATAAATATTTAATATAGACAATTTAGTATAAGTAAAGATTTTGTCTGTGTAGTTTTAGTGTTATGGATGGTTGGGATCTAATTCTTTTTTTGTATAACTATAAAAACAAAACTCATTTTAAAGTTAATAATTTTCATAGGTTTCAAAGTTTTGGACAGCAGTTTCTTCATTGACAGAACTATAGCAGGGATTTAGAAACATAAAACACAGCATTATATTATTTTTCTGTGCACCCTTCTCCAAGGGAAGGTCTTGGAGCTGCATTTATTTCATTCCTATCACATTAGTTATGACGCTGAGGCGCCTAAGGCATTTCACCTCTGTTATCAGGGAAGAAAGCGAGCACAGTGGGCTGCACACAGGGTGAAGCCTGGAGAACCCAGTGCTCAAGCTGTGTTGGTTTCTCACAAGTCTGGTGAATTCTGACACATCTTTCATTGCAGACCAGTCACAAATGATAGAGGGCATTCAAATGAGTAGAGAACATAGTGCCTGCTAAGGAGCATATGGTTATTAGATTAGATGAAAAAAATTTGAAAAGTATGTGTCGAAGGCTAAATAAGTAGTATTTCCACTGGTGCACAAATCCAGACCACTGAGGGGATTAGAATGTGGTTAAGACCAGGCTGGAGACAAACTGCCTGGTTTTGAGTAACTATTCTACAATCCTTACTAGCTACAGCCTTGGTGAAGCTACTTAATCCCTCTGCCTCAGTTTCTCCACCTATAAAATTACAAAGGCTATATTGGCTAATACTGAAAAGATGGTTGCAAGGATTAAATGTAGTAAGAGCCTGTAAACATTAGCTGCCAAATTTATTTAGTTGGAATGAGTCAGGAGATTTGAAGAATTTGAATCCATGCATCTGTATAATGCGTATAATAATTCGTTTTCATTACTTCATAAACCTAATATAATGATCAAATGAAAGGATTTGTGTATAAAAGTATATTAAAAAGTTCAAAGCTCTCTGCAAGCAGAAGTCCTTACTTTTGTAGTTCTGGTGTGCATCAGGACTTAGGAATCTAGATTTGCTGCCACAGAAGCTGAGCCCTTTATTTTGGAACTGCGAAGAATAGCATTGGTTCTGTAAGCCTTGACATGATAGTTCAGACCTAATCAGCTGGGACAAATGCAAAGGCAGATGGTCTCCCTACGAATAACCTTGTCTCCTCGGCTCCTTATTCCCATTTAAATATCACTGATGCCGTTTGATGTTCATGTCACTCTAATACGTTTTTGGCATCTCTGTTGTTTACCTGGTTTAATTCCTATAGTATGAAACTTAATAAAAATTAGTTTTCACTTGAATTAATTGCCCTTCAGGTAGATGAGTCCCCATTATCTGCTTCTACTTCTCTCCCCATGGTACTTACCACCTTCTGACTCACCATGTATGCTGTGATTGTCATATTTATTGTCGGCTCCCGCTTGGAACGTCAGTCCTATGAAGGCAGGGATCTTTGTTTTGTTCACTGATGTATCCCAGTACCTACAGCAGAGATTGCCACATAATAGGTGGTCAATAGATGTTTGTTGAATGAATTAGTGATGGATAATACTGCATGATTGAGAGAAAACAAAATAAGGTGACTAGAGAGCTTGATGGGAGGAGAGCATTTTGAAACAATTCATTGAATATAATTTAATCTTTTCTAATCCAAATATTTATACAGGGTGTATATTGGAGGAATGCCCTGTGAACTTCTCATACCACAATCTGATAATTTGTAAGTAATTCGAATACTTTTTCTTAGAAAAATAAATAGCAGATGTAAACATACTAATTTTAAATAGTAACTTCTAGAAATACTTCATAACTAAATGTTTTAAAATAAAGTATAAATTATAACATATAAATACTAAAATAGCAATCATTTATATTTTAGGTGTTACCTGAGATCTCTCTCTGTCTCTAATGTAGTTTAATACAAACAACTGTCTACATTATTGTGAGAAGAGATGGTTTGAGAAGTATTGTTATCAAGTAATTGTTTCAGTTGGTAGTATTTTAAATACTTTGAAAGAAACATCAATGGGGATAGCCCAATTAATTAATAAAATCTTTCATTGTTAAATGAAGTTTTATACAAATATCTTCAAACAGGGCTGGAAAATATTTTCATTATGCAGAAATTTTGGTTGTAACAAAAGCTACTGTTTTGAGACATACTCTAAAATTAATGAATTTTTTTTTAAAGGAAAGACATTTTTAAACTTTGGTGTCAATATAAACTGTGATATTAACAAGTATATTTTATTAGGTATGGTCTAAAACTGGACCATCCAAGTGGAGATGTAGGTTCTATGATCTGTAAAACAACTGGAACTTACATTGGTAAGTGTTGCTTATCATTTTTCATAATTTTCATAGATGGCATGTCTATTTCCTTGTTTTGTGCTCCCCTAGGCCTCCTCTCACCCTTTGAAAAAATTAGTATTTTCTCTTTTTCTTGACTTCTTTTCAATTTCTTGCAAACATGTATGAATTAACTTCTTCCTAAGGTGTACATTTTAGGTAAGCTTCTTCAAGTTTCTTTTTCTTTCTCCTCCCGTCCTCTAGAGGATTCCATGACTACTTTAACTATGTTACTGGTAGCCTTCATTATATTCCATTTTCCCCCTTGCTGTATGTACTCTGGACACATAGGCCTTCTGGTTCTTTAACCACTTCACTTGCTTCTGCCTCAGGGCCTTTGCAAGTTTCCTATCCTGAAAATTTCAGATAAAATGTCAAGTCCTCAAAAAAAGCCTTCATCCCCTGCCTTACATTCCCAAAGCTCAGTCTACTTTTCTTTGATAGGCTTATCACAGTTTTCAGTCATGTGTTTGTGTCATTGTGCTTAGCTAATTATATCCTCAACTTGACAGTGTGTTCCAGGAAGAGAAGGACAATATCTGTGTGCTCTGTCTGCATCTCTCAGCACCTGGCAGTGTTTGGCCCAATTAAATAGCTGTTGAATTAATGAATGAAACCTGCAGACAGTATGGTTATGATATCTGTTATTTCATCATTCTTTTTCATTACTATATTTGGTCAGGTTTTTCTAGTTATAATCTTGACAAATCTTGTGTACGTTTTTAAAATGTAAGCACTTCTTTAAGATGGTCCAGTTTTTGTTTCTTTAGATATTAATAGTAATTGTATAATTCTAGTTTTGATGTTATACATCTTTTCTCTGCTCTAAAAATCAGTTTTATAGTATATAGTTAATGTCTCTTATGATTGACATTTTAATTATATAGTTTAATTTATTCCAGGTCATCACAATGTCAGCTTCATCTTAGATAGTGATTTTGGAAGGTAAGTCATTCTGTAAATAATAATTTTCATAATTGACTCCAACTATCAACTGGGTGGATAAAATAAATGTATATTTGCTTTGTGCTCTGGACCCAGAGATAAAAACTTAATCACTTTCATCCCCCAACTTAACGTTTAAAGTCTCTGTGAGTCCATTTCACTCATAATTTGCATCTCACATAAAACTTTTCAATTATTGGGAAATTTAGCGTTAACTAAAACAACAAATAAAAAAAATCTTAGGGCAGTGCAGCAGTGGCTCAGTGGCTTGCCTGCCATGTCAGAGACCTGGGTTCATTTCCTGGAGCCTGCCCATGTGAAAAAAAAAAAATCCTAGCTTGTAATATTAAGAAGTGTTGTTCTATGTATAGTTGCTCTTCTGAGTTGACTGTAGTTTTGATAATTAAAGTAATTAAATTTTGATTTGCTCTAATGTAAGAATAATTAAAACCTTATGATTAATATTACCTGATAATGGATTTCTGTTAAAGTCCCAAGGCATGTAGAGTTGTGAAAGATAGTTCAGTTTTTAATTGTACATTTTAACACCGATGCTAATAATTTATGATGTTTAATAAAGCTAGAACTCATTTCCAGGTACCCTGCATCCTAATTTCAGTAAGAAAGATCATCATACATATATAGAAATATCAGAATATGCCAATTTCACCATATGTTGAAAACCTTATTTTATAAATAATAACTAACATTTAGTTGCAAAACACTACATATATTATCTAGTAATGCTAAACACTACATATATTATCTAGTTTAATCTTCCAGATAATCTACGAATTAGGTACTATCACCCACCCTATGTTGCACACAGGGAAAATGAAACTAAGAAAGTGAAGTAATTTGTCCAGAGTTATTCAGCTAGTAGTAAGCAAAGCTGGTATGTGATCCCACACAGTCTAGTGCCAGGACCTGAGCATTTCATTCCAACTGTTTGCAGGAGGGTGTCAGGATGAGCTTCAGTCCCTACTTGCATGGAATTGCAATCAAGGTAGAGAGATGGAATGTACTATCACTGTATTGAGAGACCGTCTAGTTCTAGATCCCTGTGGGTAAGTGATGCTTGAGCTGAATACTTTATTATAGACTAGTATAGGCTGGACTGAAACCATGAAGATTATAATCCAAGGGCAAATCAGAGTAGATGGTAGGTAACTGGTGCTGGGAGACCCCTTTGTTATTTACAGGGGGCAAGTGAATTAGAGTCCCATATTCATAGTTATTCTTTTCACAGACATGACTGCCTTACATAGAACTTGATGAGATAGTTCTATTAATGAGATAGGGCAATAGGATTTATTGAAAATATTAGAAAACCATGCTAGAAGCAACAATTATGGAGTTTTAAGTGACTTCCTGAATGACCTATGGCTCTTTTATGCTTCTATGGTGAGAAAAATGGATTCTTAGTTGAGTCTATATGAAAGGTATTAATAGCCAAAGCCATCATATGTCTCTCAGAGAAATAATTATCAAAAAGTAGATCTGATGAATCATGCTTGAGTGTGTTTGATAATTATACTCTATCCATGCACTTATATATTAACATGACAGGAAATTTTCAATTTAAAAATACCAGCAATGGGGCGGGCCGCGGTGGCTTAGTAGCAGAGTTCTCATCTGCCAGGCCGGAGACCGGGTTCGATTCCTGGTACCTGCCCATGCAAAAAAAAAATACCAGCAATTTTGCATTAATATAGGCAAAAATAAGCTCATGAAATTGTTGATTCTGTGGTCTAGATTTATGCTTCCTTTTTTTTTTTTTAAACCATTGGTTGTCCTTTTGAATTAATGTCTCAGAATTAAGGAAGATGTGTTTCTATGTGAAACATTCTTAGGAATTTAAGATAACTATCATACATATGATATTCACTTCCTAAAACTCTAGTTTTAAAGTTACATGGCATTGTTCAAATGTTAAAATATTTCATAAACTATAAAATTCATATTTTACAAATATCAGAAGCATTTCTGAATATCAGAGAAACCAATTAAAGACAGTTGTGGTTCTCATTCTGTATTTCTTTTAATAGCCAACCTTCTCTCCTCTGTTACCCTAAGTTCAAACAACAGCTGTTCCAAACTGATAAGGTACAGATGAGGCTGCCATAATTGAGAAATGCCTAGTCATTATCAATGAATTAGTGAAAATCACCTCAGTGTCATCCAAGATAAATTGCTTTCAAAATTTATTTCCCGAAGCAATTTGTCCCCTAACTTAAGAAGCAGATATAATTTTTCAGATGCAGAATCTGATCAGAAACAACATTGTTGGAGCTAGAGTGACTTCACATCTTTGAGAAATTGAAAAGACCAACAACATGGAAACATAAAATCCAGTATGAACTTCTTAAATAATTAATTTAACATAAAATATTTCCAGGGACTATTTAGTCTTACAAATGCATATTATATTGTCTGAGTTAGATTTTTAGGAGAGCTAACTGCTAGACTCAACTCTCGAGTCTTTTTCCTTTTAGATTCTAGTTCATGGTGTTATAATTATGATGCATTGATCTTGAGTCTTAACGTTCGAATTTAGCTTTTCTATGGATTTCATTTAGTTAATTAAAAAACACAGAATTTCCTAGGAGAAGATTCTTCCCCTTGCTAAGTCTACAGGTGGAGGAAGTGCAAGTGTGTATCTATCAAAAACTATGTGCAGGCTCTGCCTTTATTAAGGATAATTTAAATCTGATGGATTATTGTTAACTTACTTTCATCCATTTGTATCTCACACAGACCACCAGGTAGTGGGGAGTATTGTGCAGTACACAAGTCAGGAGTCAGAGATTCTAACTCAAACTTCCTGGCTTCAAATCCTGTCCTCACCACTTACTTGCTTTGTGATCTTGAGCAAGATACATAACTTCTCTGAGCTTCCCTTAACTCATGTAGCTGTCATAAGGATTAAATGGCATGATAAATACAAAGCTTTAGCACGATCATGATATGTGTTCAATAAATGCTTGTTATCATGACACTAAATGGACTCTAAATGTAGAGAGAACGATGTAATCGGTGGAAGAGCCCAGCCTTTATGAGGGTCCATCCTCTTATCTGGTTTTTTATGTTAATATATGCTCTAGTCTGTTAGCGGCCAGTATGTAATACAACAGAAATGGAATGGCTTTTTTTTTTTTGCATGGGCAGACACCAGGAATTGAACCTGGGTTTCTGGCATGGTGGAATGACTTTTGAAAAGGGGAATTTGGTAAATAACTAGTTTGCAGTTCTAAGGGTGCAGAAATGTCCAAATTAAAGCAAGTCTATAAAAATGTCCAAATTAAGGCACCAATAAGAGGTTACCTTCACTCAAGAAAGTTCCATGACATTCAGAGTTTCTCTCTCAACTGGAAAAGCACACGGTGAACATGGCAATGTCTGCTAGCTTTCTCTCCAGGCTTCTTGTTTCATGAAGTTCCCCAAGGGGGCATTTTCCTTCTTCATCTCCAAAGGTCTCTGGCTCTGTGGGCTCTCATGGTTCTCGTGGCTCTCTCGTGGCTCTAAAGCTTTTTTCCAAAAATGTCTCCTCTTTTAAAGAATTCTGGTAAACTAATCAAGACCCACCTGGAATGGGTGGAGTCACATCACCCTCTAATCAAAGGTTAATACCCGCAGTTGGGCCAATCACATCTCTGTGGATATAACCTAATCAAGTTTCCAACCTAAAGTACTGAATAGGGATTAAAAGAAACGGCTGCTTCCGCAGGATGGATCAGGATTAAAACATGGCTTTTCTAGCGTACATAATCCTTCCAAACCAGTACAATATAATTTAAAAAATCAACTTTGTTGAGGCATAATTCACACACAATAAAATGTGCATATTTAAGTGTACAGTTCAGTGAATTCTTACAAATATATACATGTCTAACTAGCAAGCAAATCAAGATACAGAACATTTAAATCTCCTCTCCCTAAATCTTTTATGCTCCTGTAGAAATAATTCACATAATTTCTGTTACCAAAGATAAAAAAGCACATATTTTTCTAAAATAAAGGTCATTCTTTTTCTTTTTTACTTTCAGTTTCTTTCCTTTTTTAACTTTTTTTTTAAATAAAGGCCATTCTTAAAGCTAGAATTTTTTACTTTTTTTTTGTAAACAGGAGTTTCCCACAGAAAATGGCATATTTTGTTTCTTCTCTCAATAAAATTTCAATGCTTCAAACTTATGCAGGTATGTGGTCTTTCTCTTACCCTGTGTGTGTCTGTGGGGGGGGGGGGGCGGGGAGAGAGAATGAGAGTGAGAGCAAGTGAGAGAGAGAGAGAGGAATATACTTTGTTTTACCCAATTTAAAACAATTATATTTCTGAAGTGTACTATTAATGTATGTACCTCTAGGAAACAAAAGCCACCTAAGATGGGGGTGTCTTGTAGGAATTTAGCTAGGGCCTGAAATACATGTTTCCAGTATAAGGTTAGTTGAGAAATAAAACTTGTCACACTAAAAGAGACAGCAAGGAAACGTGCATGTTTCAGTTTTGGCTGTGGGTGGATGGAGGAAGAAATTCACCTGTCAATTTAAACTACAAGCTGCCAGTGCTTTCTCAGATTTGAAGCTGGAATGTATGGTCCAATGGAATCCTCAAGCAGATTATAATTTAATTTTAATTTAATTTAATTTAATTGGAAGAAGTCTCAGATTGGTTGTACATTCAGGAAAATATCAAAAGCAAACAGAGGACTTCCTGGAAGATGGCGGCTTAGTAAGACGCGCGGATCTTAGTTTCTTCTCCAGGACACCTACTAGGGGAGTAGAAACGATACAGAAAGCGCCCAAAGCCACAACAGAGATAAAAAAGACAGCGTACCCCATCCTGGAACGGCTGGCTGGCTGAGAGAAGCAGCTCGGGTGAGATCGCCGAGGCGCGCGGGCCTTACCGGGCGGGGTGGCAAGCGGCCGGAGTTACTCCCTTCCCCCTTCCCGGGCCGGCTGGGAGAATTGGAGAGGCGGTCCCCTGAAACAAAGACGGCTGGCGCCCACACCACGCGCAGCCCCCGGACCAACTGAGAGAATTGGATCGGAAACCCCCAGGCCGCGGAGAACGGTGACGGGTGGGGGAGGCCCCTTCCAAACCCGTGACTCCCGGGGAACGTGCACTCTCTCGGGCGGGCCGCTGCCGCTGGCGCCCTCCCGCCACGCTTGTTGCCCAGGGCCGACTAGGAAATTCGGACGGGCTCTTTACCTGGCTGCGGCGACCAGCAACCCTCCCTGCGTTCAGACCCCGGGCCGGCTCAAGCCGTTTCGGTTAGCGAACCCCCAGGACGGTGAGAGTTTTCCAAAGTTTAAGGTCCCACAGCACCTTTTACTGGTGGGACCCGCAGACAAACGGGTGCCACGAGCGCCACCTACTGGGCAGGATAAGAAAAACAGAACCCAGAGATTTCACAGAAAAATATTACAACCTTGCTGGGTCCAACACCAAGAGAAATCTGAATAAATGCCCAGACGCCAGCAGCAGAAGATAACTGTCCACGCTCAAAAGATTGAGAATATGGCTCAGTCAAAGGAACAAACCAATAGCTCAAATGAGACACAAGAGCTGAGACAACTAATGCTGAATATACGAACAGAAATGGAAAACCTCTTCAAAAATGAAATCGATAAATTGAGGGAGGACATGAAGAGGACATGGGCTGAACATAAAGAAGAAATAGAAAAACTGAAAAAACAAATCGCAGAACTTATGGAAGTGAAGGATAAAGTAGCAAACATAGAAAAAATAATGGATAGCTACAATGATAGATTTAAAGAGACAGAAGATAGAATTAGTGATTTGGAGGATGGAACATCTGAATTCCAAAAAGAAACAGAAACTATAGGGAAAAGAATGGAAAAATTTGAACAGGGTATCAGGGAACTCAAGGACAATATGAACCGCACAAATATATGTGTTGTGGGTGTCCCAGAAGGAGAAGAGAAGGGAAAAGGAGGAGAAAAACTAATGGAAGAAATTATCACTGAAAATTTCCCAACTCTTATGAAAGACCTAAAATTACAGATCCAAGAAGTGCAGCGCACCCCAAAGAGATTAGACCCAAATAGGCGTTCTCCAAGACACTTACTAGTTAGAATGTCAGAGGTCAAAGAGAAAGAGAAGATCTTGAAAGCAGCAAGAGAAAAACAATCCATTACATACAAGGGAAACCCAATAAGACTTTGTGTAGATTTCTCAGCAGAAACCATGGAAGCTAGAAGACAGTGGGATGATATATTTAAATTACTAAAAGAGAAAAACTGACAACCAAGACTCCTATATCCAGCAAAATTGTCCTTCAAAAATGAAGGAGAAATTAAAACATTTATAGACAAAAAGTCACTGAGAGAATTTGTGACCAAGAGACCAGCTCTGCAAGAAATACTAAAGGGAGCACTAGAGTCAGATACAAAAAGACAGAAGAGAGAGATATGGAAAAGAGTGTAGAAAGAAGGAAAATCAGATATGATATATATAATACAAAAGGCAAAATGTTAGAGGAAAATATTATCCAAACAGTAATAACACTAAATGTCAATGGACTGAATTCCCCAATCAAAAGACATAGATTGGCAGAATGGATTAAAAAACAGGATCCTTCTATATGCTGTCTACAGGAAACACATCTTAGACCCAAAGATAAACATAGGTTGAAAGTGAAAGGTTGGGAAAAGATATTTCATGCAAATAACAACCAGAAAAGAGCAGGAGTGGCTATACTAATATCCAACAAATTAGACTTCAAATGTAAAACAGTTAAAAGAGACAAAGAAGGACACTATATACTAATAAAAGGAACAATTAAACAAGAAGACATAACAATCATAAATATTTACGGACCGAATCAGAATGCCCCAAAATACGTGAGGAATATACTGCAAACACTGAAAAGGGAAATAGACTCATATACCATAATAGTTGGAGACTTCAACTCACCACTCTCATCAAGGGACAGAACATCTAGACAGAGGATCAACAAAGAAATAGAGAATCTGAATATTACTATAAATGAACTAGACTTAATAGACATTTATAGGACACTACATCCCACAACAGCAGGATACACCTTTTTCTCAAGTGCTCATGGATCATTCTCAAAGATAGACCATATGCTGGGTCACAAAGCAAGTCTTAACAAATTTAAAAAGATTGAAATCTTACACAACACTTTCTCGGACCATAAAGGAATGATGTTGGAAATCAATAATAGGCAGAGTGCCAGAAAATTCACAAATACGTGGAGGCTCAACAACACACTCCTAAACAACGACTGGGTCAAAGAAGAAATTGCAAGGGAAATTAGCAAATACCTCGAGGTGAATGAGAATGAAAACACAACATATCAAAACTTATGGGACGCAGCAAAGGCAGTGCTAAGAGGGAAATTTATTGCTCTAAATGCCTATATCAGAAAAGAAGAAAAGGCAAAAATTCAGGAATTAACTATCCATTTGGAAGAACTGGAGAAAGAACAGCAAGCTAACCCCAAAGCAAGCAAAAGGAAAGAAATAACAAAGATTAGAGCACAAATAAATGAAATTGAAAACATGAAAACAATAGAGAAAATCAATAAGGCTAGAAGTTGGTTCTATGAGAAAATCAATAAGATTGATGGGCCCTTAGCAAGATTGACAAAAAGAAGAAGAGAGAGGATGCAAATAAATAAGATCAGAAATGGAAGAGGAGACATAACTACTGACCTCACAGAAATAAAGGAGGTAATAACAGGATACTATGAACAACTTGACGCTAATAAATACAACAATTTAGAGGAAATGGACGGGTTCCTGGAAAGACATGAACAACCAACTTTGACTCAAGAAGACATAGATGACCTCAACAAACCAATCACAAGTAAAGAAATTGAATTAGTCATTCAAAAGCTTCCTAAAAAGAAAAGTCCAGGACCAGATGGCTTCACATGTGAATTCTACCAAACGTTCCAGAAAGAATTAGTGCCAATTCTCTTCAAACTCTTCAAAAAAATCGAAGTGGAGGGAAAACTACCTAATTCATTCTATGAAGCCAACATCACCCTCATACCAAAACCAGGCAAAGATATTACAAAAAAAGAAAACTACAGACCAATCTCTCTAATGAATACAGATGCAAAAATCCTCAATAAAATTCTAGCAAATCGTATCCAACAGCACATTAAAAGAATTATACATCATGACCAAGTAGGATTCATCCCAGGTATGCAAGGATGGTTCAACATAAGAAAATCAATTAATGTAATACACCATATCAACAAATCAAAGCAGAAAAATCACATGATCATCTCAATTGATGCAAAGAAGGCATTCGACAAGATTCAACATCCTTTCCTGTTGAAAACACTTCAAAAGATAGGAATACAAGGGAACTTCCTTAAAATGATAGAGGGAATATATGAAAAACCCACAGCTAATATCATCCTCAATGGGGAAAAATTGAAAACTTTCCACCTAAGATCAGGAACAAGACAAGGATGTCCACTATCACCACTATTATTCAACATTGTGTTGGAGGTTCTAGCCAGAGCAATTAGACAAGAAAAAGAAATACAAGGCATCAAAATTGGAAAGGAAGAAGTAAAACTATCACTGTTTGCAGACGATATGATACTATACGTCGAAAACCCGGAAAAATCCACAACAAAACTACTAGAGCTAATAAATGAGTACAGCAAAGTAGCAGGTTACAAGATCAACATTCAAAAATCTGTAGCATTTCTATACACTAGTAATGAACAAGCTGAGGGGGAAATCAAGAAACGAATCCCATTTACAATTGCAACTAAAAGAATAAAATACCTAGGAATAAATTTAACTAAAGAGACAAAAAACCTATATAAAGAAAACTACAAAAAACTGCTAAAAGAAATCACAGAAAACCTAAATAGATGGAAGGGCATACCGTGTTCATGGATTGGAAGACTAAATATAGTTAAGATGTCAATCCTACCTAAATTGATTTACAGATTCAATGCAATACCAATCAAAATCCCAACAACTTATTTTTCAGAAATAGAAAAACCAATAAGCAAATTTATCTGGAAGGGCAGGGTGCCCCGAATTGCTAAAAACATCTTGAGGAAAAAAAACGAAGCTGGAGGTCTCGCGCTGCCTGACTTTAAGGCATATTATGAAGCCACAGTGGTCAAAACAGCATGGTATTGGCATAAAGATAGATATATCGACCAATGGAATCGAATAGAGTGCTCAGATATAGACCCTCTCATCTATGGACATTTGATCTTTGATAAGGCAGTCAAGCCAACTCACCTGGGACAGAACAGGCTCTTCAATAAATGGTGCCTAGAGAACTGGATATCCATATGCAAAAGAATGAAAGAAGACCCATCTCTCACACCCTATACAAAAGTTAACTCAAAATGGATCAAAGATCTAAACATTAGGTCTAAGACCATAAAACAGTTAGAGGAAAATGTTGGGAGATATCTTATGGATCTTACAACTGGAGGCGGTTTTATGGACCTTAAACCTAAAGCAAGAGCACTGAAGAAGGAAATAAATAAATGGGAACTCCTCAAAATTAAACACTTTTGTGCATCAAAGAACTTCATCAAGAAAGTAGAAAGACAGCCTTCACAATGGGAGACAATATTTGGAAATGATATATCAGATAAAGGTCTAGTATCCAGAATTTATAAAGAGATTGTTCATCTCAACAACAAAAAGACAGCCAACCCAATTACAAAATGGGAAAAAGACTTGAACAGACACCTCTCAGAAGAGGAAATACGGATGGCCAAGAGGCACATGAAGAGATGCTCAATGTCCCTGGCCATTAGAGAAATGCAAATCAAAACCACAATGAGATATCATCTCACACCCACCAGAATGGCCATTATCAACAAAACAGAAAATGACAAGTGCTGGAGAGGATGCGGAGAAAGAGGCACACTTATCCACTGTTGGTGGGAATGTCAAAGGGTGCAACCACTGTGGAAGGCAGTTTGGCGGTTCCTCAAAAAGCTGAATATAGAATTGCCATACGACCCAGCAATACCATTGCTAGGTATCTACTCAAAGGACTTAAGGGCAAAGACACAAACGGACATTTGCACACCAATGTTTATAGCAGCATTATTTACAATTGCAAAGAGATGGAAACAGCCAAAATCTCCATCAACAGACGAGTGGCTAAACAAACTGTGGTATATACATACGATGGAATATTATGCAGCTTTAAGACAAGATAAACTTATGAACCATGTAATAACATGGATGGACCTAGAGAATATTATGCTGAGTGAATCCAGCCAAAAACTAAAGGACAAATACTGTATGGTCCCACTGATGTGAACGGACATTCGAGAATAAACTTGAAATATGTCATTGGTAACAGAGTTCAGCAGGAGTTAGAAACAGGGTAAGACAATGGGTAATTGAAGCTGAAGGGATACAGACTGTGCAACAGGACTAGATACAAAAACTCAAAAATGGACAGCACAATAATACCTAATTGTAAAGTAATCATGTTAAAACACTGAATGAAGCTGCATCTGAGCTATAGGTTTTTGTTTTGTTTTGTTTTGATTTTACTATTATTACTTTTATTTTTCTCTCTATATTAACATTCTATATCTTTTTCGGTTATGTTGCTAGTTCTTCTAAACCAATGCAAATGTACTAAGAAATGATGATCATGCATCTATGTGATGATGTTAAGAATTAATGATTGCATGTGTAGAATGGTATGATCTCTAAATGTTGGGTTAATTTCTTTTTTTCCGTTAATTAAAAAAAAAAAGAGAAGGGATAATTGGAGATGAAGGGATACAGACTGTACAACGGGGTGGATATAAAAACTCAGAAATGGACAGCACAATACTACCCAATTGTAATGCAATTATGTTAAAACACTGAATGAAGCTGCATGTGAGGTATAGGTTTTTTGTTTTTGTTTTTTTTGTTTTTTTCTTTCTATTATTGTTTTAATTCTTATTCTGTTGTCTTTTTATTTCTTTTTCTAAATCGATGCAAATGTACTAAGAAATGATGAATATGCAACTATGTGATGTTATTAAGAATTACTGATTGTACATGTAGATTGGAATGATTTCTAATTGTTTTGTTAATTCTTTTTTTAATTAATAAAAAAAAAAAAAAAGCAAACAGAAATCCTCCTGAAAGAATTTTACTTCATTCCAGATCAGTAGATATTGAGTGGTACATTCAGATTTCAAAGGTATTAAAATGCAAAAAAAGTGTGTATTTTGAAATCAACCAAATGTGATATATCCTGGCTTTTTCTAGAAGTTTATTGAATGTGAGAACTCATGTGTAAGACATAGAAATGATAGAATTTAATAAGATTCAATATTACCAAGAATTTACTGTATGTCACATACGTACTGGGCTATTTTACTAAAACATCTAAAACTTTTATATACAAAGCCAAAAGAAGTTCAATTATACTTAATATTTTAATATAGGAGAAAATATAAATATAAGAGGTTGGTCTGTTTAAATATAAGAAAGCTTTATTCTTCTAGATATATGAAAGAAGAAGCTGTTTTACTTGCCCTCCCTGTCTTTTCTTCTGTAGCCAGACTTCTGTCTCAGCCCAGGTTTTCCTTACTCTCTCGAGACCCCCATTACCACGGTCTTTTTAGCACCAATCACCACTACAGTCTGGCCCCAGGGGAGGTAGGTCTTAATGATATTTCTTATCCTCTTTGGATAAGAGAAAAAATAATGAAACATCAAATTCGTTCATTCAGCAATCCAGTACCTATGCTGTGATAGGTGCTGCTGCTGGGGAATTTAGAAAGTTTTTAAAAATCAAGCATTTGGATTTGTGTATAACTAACACTCATGGCTTTTTGTTAATGTGCTTCCCCCGCAGAGGTCACTGCAGTTTCACCTTCGCAGGGGAGCGTTCAAGGTGGCACCAGGCTAACAATAAGTGGTCGGTTCTTTGATCAAACAGATTTCCCAGTCAGAGTTCTAGTTGGAGGTATTTTCCATGATTTATATATATACATATATAAAGTTATATATATACAACTTTATAAGAACAACTCCTGGCTTTGTTTTAGCAATGTGTGGGGAGACTAAAGTCTTTTCTCAATCAGTGTCTTAATGTTTTACATGAAGTACTTTCATGCAGACCTTTTGGTGCTGGGGCTTGATGCTTTCCCACTGCAGGTTTTCTGTGGGGCCACTTCTTGCAGCTTTAAGTGACCAGGACTTGGGCTCTGAGGTCAGCACCAAAGGCATTGTGTGGTAGCCTCGTGATAGCCGTCCATCCATTCCTCAGAGTTTAGGGTCACACCTGCTCCTTAATTAATAAGTTATTAAATGCCCTTCTTAAAGTGATACTTTTCAAAGGGTTGACTAGTTATGGGGAAATTTAATGTTTTAGGATACCGTCCTCACATCCTTCTCATAAACTTTGACTTGTCTGCGCTCAGCAATTACTGATGATACAGACCGTGGGAAGGAAATGTGCTGTGTTTATGTTTACAAATGCACTTAGGGCTTGGTTCTGTGGTTATGCATCACTTCTGTGTATCTGGTCTAGATCTGCTCAGAGGTGGGGAGGTATCCAGCTCAAGGGGCAGTGCAAGAGGGAGGTTGACAGTGATAGTAAGAATCTTCTAACTCAGTCATAATGACCTTCGCTACCTTGATTGGCAGGGTACCGGATGCCTGCCCATGTAACTGGGCACATTCTTTTTCTCACACAGTCCTCCTGCTCTGGCAATTTCTCCCTTTCAGGGAATATGCCTATGAGCCAGCCTAATGCTGTTTCAAGAAAAGAAATTAATATAAAGCAACCTCATCTAGCATATACACTGTATCTGTCTCCTCCCATAAATCCTTGTTTGCTACATTGATAAATATTAAAACCTGGGCGATGGGATTTTTCAAATACACGTACTGTATTTTTCTGATCTGATATTATAAAAGCCAGAGTCATACTAATACTTTAAATTTGTATAATGTGTCTTATGAACTGATATTACACTTATTTTAACAGTGTTAAATTGAGAACATATTAGTTGGCTATCAGATTTCACTGCCAATGATGGGACATCTACAGTGGAGAGTCTTGGATCCTTAAGAATTTCTTGAAAAGAATGATTTGTTTATGGCTCTTTCCTTTCATCCAAAGAAAATAGATTAAGTTGGTCTAATATACTGTATTTACTTTTCTAGTTCAATATTCTTGTATCCATGAAATATTAAAAATAGTGAAAGGTGTGTTGGAAGTTTAAATTTTCCACCACAATGGTGGAAAAAAGGCCACCAAGCGAAACTTCACAAAAGTAACTCACTGCATTTCCCACACCTTTTCCTTTTGTGGGCTGTGATGACCGTCTCAGTAAAGACTTCCAGAGAGCGGCTCCACATGGGTCTCCATAAGGGACACAGCCCCTTCCCCAAGTCTAATTGTGCTCATGCATGCATTGTAGTTATTCTCTTTTAGACCCATAATTGTTTTGGTTTTATCCTGCCTGTGAAATTGTCACTAACATATTATTATCCTTTCTGTTTTCATTTGAACAACTTGGACCAAACTACCCTTTTTCTTACCTAAAAACACTAGAATCATCTACCTTGGAAATCGTGATCACAGTGGATTCATTTGGTACCTTATTTCCAAGGAACAAAGTATAAGACTCATCTCTGGAGGCAGAAGTGAAATAATTTTATGAGATTATAAAATTTTTCATTTTGCTTCTCAGATATGAAATTGCCTATTTCGGACCCGTGACATTTTTCCAAGCAAATGTTTACTTGTGGAAGTACGGTAAATAATGGCTGATAAACCCTAATGGAGAGTATGAAAAGGAAATGAAGAGTCCCTAACTTTGCCTCTTGCTTGCCAAACTTTATTTCAAGTGAAAAAACTACTTCTGGAAAGGCTGATGTGATTTGCATTCAGAAGGCTCAGTAGTAATAATTCTGCCCCTACCCCTCTCTCTAGGTCAGGCCTGTGATATTTTGAATGTCACAGAAAACAGTATATGCTGCAGGACACCACCCAGAGCCCCTCATCTCAGGACTGTGTATCCAGGCAAGTTACCATGGGGGAGAATGGCCATTTCTGTATTTTCATTAAAAAAGTATTTTGACAAATATCATTAATAAAATAAAGAAGTGTTATTTTAGCTTTTTTATTTTGAACAGAATTACTATAAATTTCCTTCTACTTTCTTTTTTTATACTTTCTATATTAGCAAACATTTGTACTGAAGTAGTGAATCAAGTCTGTACCAGTGGACTAAACCCAGCTTAAATTTCCCAGACATCATAACTGTAAACAGCTTGTCCCTATTGATATACTCTGATGACTTTATTTCAAGTTAAATGATTACTAACTGCAGGTATAGGCTTCAGGGAGATTGTAAAATGCTTTTTTTTTTTGGTGAAAAAAATGGGGGCAGTTAAATCCTTACTGTTCTAGAATGATTTAGGAGTGAAAAGAGGGAATGAGAGAAACATGACTCAAAATTCTTTTTAGACTCCCACCTTGTGCCCTAGTGACTAAGTACAGCCATTTATAGGTTTGATCTCAAATCTTGTGCACACAAATCCCCCCCCCAATATCCCCCACCAAAGGCCACGAAGGAAGGAAGGAAGGAAAGGAGGAAGGGAGGGAGGGTGGAAGGAGGAAGGAAAAGAGAACTGCTGGTGGCAATCTTAAAGCCAAGAATGCTTGCTCTTTGATAGTCATAAACCATTAATTGAGTTAACTTTTGTTAGAGAGAATAATCAGGGCTGAAGTTTTTTAATCAAATGGTTTGACTCTTGAAGTCTTTGGTCTTTAGGTGTCATCAGTCATATCATAGTAATAATTATCATATTATTATTATAAGTAAAGCACTTACTAAGTTCCAGGTGTTTTGTGTATATGGTATATCTAATCTTCACAACAACAATGCAAATAGTATTATTTTTCCCATTTTACATAGAGGAAACTGCAAAGAAGTGAGGTAAATTATAGACTATCCTAATAGCCTTTCATATTTGGATGCAGGTACACATAAGGGTTATGTGTAATTGAATTCTTTGGACACATTTTTCTAAGAATGTGTACTGAAATAGAAATCTGCAATTAACACTCAAATGGAAGACCATTGGTATGCTATGTAGTAATTCTGATAAAAGGCTACTTTTTGTTCAGGAGGAAGAGGCTTGAAGCTTGAAGTGTGGAATAATAGCCGGCCAGTACATCTTGAAGAGATACTTGAATTCAATGAAAATACACCAGGGTACATGGGTGCCAGTTGGGTAGATTCAGCTTCCTATGTTTGGCCCATTGAACAAGACGTGTTTGTTGCACGCTTCAGTGGATTTCTGGTGGCTCCAGATTCTGATGTTTACAGGTTCTACATCAAAGGTGATGACCGTTATGCTATTTATTTCAGCCAGTCTGGATTTCCAGAAGATAAGGTATGGAAGCCACAGAATATTCTTTGGTATCATAAAAACAGTATGAAATCTTCACTTCATTTTTCTAAAACAAAACCAATGAATATATTAAAGAATATATGAGATACAATTTCATGTAGTTGGATTCTTAGCTATTTTGATGCATATGATAAGAATTATAAAATTGTCATAAAAAACTCCTGAACTAAGAGAAAATGCTTTCTCATATTTAAATTTTCTCTGCCAAGAGAAAATATGTATTTTTCTTTTAAAATTGAAATTTGTTTATATTATGAAAGAATTATAACCACAATATAGAGCATTTGGAAAAGAGTGAAGAAATATTTTCACTATTCTGCTTTTATGCATCATGAGATGAAAATATGTCTTTTCCTTCTATATCTGGTTGTTTACATAAATGGGATTATATACACAATTTCATAGTCATCTTTTCTCACATATTAGTATTTCTAAATATTATATAATCACCATTTTTAATGATGAATAATATATCATTAGATGGACTTATCAAACTTAGATAACCATCTTCCTACTGATAAGTTTTTGTTTCTGTTTTTTTATTAGGAAATTTATAGGCTTACAGAAAAACCATGCAAAAAGTACAGAGTTCCCATGTATGCCCTTTACACACAGTTTTTCCTAGTATTAACACTTTGAAATAGTGTGGTATACTTTGCATTAGTGTGGTGCCTTTCTTAAAAATTGATGAATTATTATTATAATTATACCATTAACTGTAGTCCATAGTTTACTTTAGAACTGTATTGTACAGTTCTCTTGCTACCTGTAATATGTAAATTACGATTAACCATAGTTTTTCAGCATGCTTTCTCCAAAGATGGTGTTGGGAATTGATTCATGTCCCCCACAAAAGACATGCTAAGGACCCAGTCCCTGGTCCTATAGATTTGAGCCATTTGTAAATAGAACCTTTGAAAGTGTTGTTAGTGGATGTGTGCTCAAACTGAATCCAATCCAATATGGCTGAAGTTATATCATCATAGGAAGCTGAACACAGAAGAGGAAGTCTAAGTGGTAGCCAGAGCTGCAAGTCAGTGGAACACAGAAGAGAGAGGAGATGCCACCTCGTGCATTTCCCTGTCACAGAAGAGCCAAGAAACCCTTAAGATTGCCAGCCACTCAGAGATACCGACCCCAGGGGGAAGGAAGCCTTCTAGCCTCTGAAACTGTGAGCCAACACACTCTATGGTATTTGTTTTAGCGGCCAGGAAATTAATACACTTTTTGGTGTCAGAAGTGGGATGCTGCTATAAAAAATACTTAAAAACAGAGACATGGCTTTGGAATTGGACAATGGATAGAGGCTGAAGAATTGTGAGGGACTTGATAGAAAAGCCTAGATTGCTTTGAAGAAACTGTTGGTAGAAATATGTATGCTAAAGGTACTTCCAATGTGGCCTTAGAAGGAAATGATGAATGTTATTGGAAATCAGAAGACAGGTGAACCTTGTTATAAAGTGTTAGAGAATTTGGCAGAATTGTGTTCAATGTCGTACTGAAACTGAAACTTGTAAGCCATGAACTAGGATATTTAGCTGAGGAGATTTCTAAGCTAAGTGGAGAAACCAGGCTTCTCCTTGTAGCTTATAGTAAAATGCAAAAGGAAAGGGATAAGCTAGGAACTTAACTCTTAAGCACAAAGAAACCAGAACTTGATGGCTGGAAAATTCTGAGCCTATCCAGTTAGTATGCTGTGAAACTAGGGCTGGAAGTGCTTCTGTCAAGGACTTCCCCGAGCTTTCAGGAAGTGAATCCTCAGAGGCAGTTCTCACTATAGGGTTTAGCTGAACAACACTTTGCTAAAGAGAGTGTGGCTGATCATGAATCAAGTCAGCCATTTCAGTTGTAGTCAGGATTGGAAATGCAGGTATCCATCAAAGATCTGTGGACAGTTCTACTATCTGATGGTTTGGATTCCCAGAACTGTATGCCACAACAGCAAGGTTTTTATGAAATTTGTGTGAGCAAAAGTAATACCTGAAAGGGGCAGAGAAGGGACACATTGAAAGAAGAGTGACTTTGAGGGTAGAACCATGGAAACCAAGATCTAGACCAAAGAGATCTTGGGCCAGGAAAGTGGTAAAGGGCAGGTCCACCCCTGTTCTTGGAAGGATCAGACCTTGCACCCTGTTATTCAGGGACAGTGCTGCAACCCCAGTGCTCAGAGATGATGGTCTGTGACCTGGAGCTCATGAATAGCCTGGCTGCCGTTCCAATGCTTGGAGATGGTGGGGTCTGCAGTTCAGTGTTTGAGAAGAGTATGGTTGCTGCACAAACGCTGCCACTCCAGCAGGCCCAGAGGACAAAGAATCAAACCAAGATGCCTCCAAGGACTTGAAACCTACTGGAGTTTGCCCTGTTGGTTTTGGACTTGTTTGGAACCCATGGCCACTATTTTCCTTCTAATTTCTCCCTTTGGAATGGCAATGTTATCCTATGCCTGTCCTGCCATTGTATATTAGAAATAGATAACTTGCTTTATAGGTTTCACAGGGCCATCAGACAGAGAAATTTTTCCCCAGGATGGACCACACCCATTACTTATTTTGATGAGAATTTCTTAGCATTGTTACAGAAATGAGTTAAGGCTTTCAAGAGCTTGTGATGGAATGAATGCATTTTGCATTTGGGAAGCACAAGTCTTTTTGGGATCCAGAAGGCAGACTCTTGGGGGTTGTGTTATATTCCGAACGAAAGACATGCTCAGGTTGTGTTATATCCCGAAGGATTTCCAATATGGCTGAAATCCTTATAAGCAAAAGACATTGGACCTCGAAGAGGAAGTCACAGGGAGAACCCAGAAGCTATAAGTCAACAGAATCTGGAAGGGAAAGGAGAAGGCTCTGCCATGTACATGGCCTTGTGGTGGAAAAGCCAAGGAACCCCAGAGATTGCAGATCAGATTCCAACCATGGGAGGAAGCGAGCTTTCTAACCTCTGAAACTGTGAGCCAATAAATTCCTATTTAGTCCAGACATTGTATGCTGTTTGCATTAGCGACCAGGAAACTAATAGACATGGTACAGTCATTCCGAATGGGAAGCCCGAAGTCCTCTCATTGTAGTATGTAAACCTGTTTAGGTTTCTTTTTTCATCCTCAGGACTCCATTTACATGTTATAATTTTGATTAAATTCCTCAAAGTCCTCCACAGAACAAAAGAATATGTTATTTAACCATAACAGCCTCCTTTCCCATATGTATTTTTGTTTATTCCATTGCAATTCTAAATGTGGAAAAGCTGTGGTCTGGCTAAGTTCCCTTGGTCTAGTGGTGTGGTGTTAAGAGTGAACAGAATGAAATAATCTTAGATAATTTAAAAAATTCTATTTCATCATAGAATAATAGATCCTAGCAGAAAGGTATGTTGGAGTTTCACATTTTTCTATTCATGAAAGTGCTAAGGATGACCAAAGAGTAATGATGATGTTAATAAACGTTTATTTATACATTCTCTCTCTTCCTCACTCTCTTTCTTGTTCTCTCACTCTCACTCTGGGATCAGGTAAGGATTGCGTATCATTCTGAAAATGCCAACAGTTATTTTTCCAGTCCAACACAAAGATCAGATGATATTCGTCTTCAGAGAGGAAAAGAGTAAGTTATTTTTCCTTTTCTTTAAGTTATTGGATGGAATTTTAAAACTTTAAGTTCATTAGTAAGTTTTTACTTTGTTTTTGTTAGTAGAACTGACATTAGCCTATTGGCTTAATTTATAATTGGTCATTCTTTATAATTTTATTCAATTTTATTTCTAAATTTCACAGAAGAATGGCGTTCAGCTAAGTCAGGGAAATTTGAAATCTAAATTATCCCTGTTGCCAAAATTATAATTTTGTGAAATTTACTTACTTCTGTTTTTTGGGGGGGTTGGGGATGGTGGTCCATGGGCCAGAAATTTAACTCTGGTCTTGTGCATCGCAGGTGTGCATTCTACCACTGAACTACTGTGCACCGTTATTCCTGCTTTTAATCCTTCACTACAACCTTTCAGTAAATCTAGCCATCCAATTTTTCTATGTCTATCCCTCAAATCTTCAGCATTGCTAGAGAAAAATCACAAAACCACATGGATTGGTGCCACTGTTAATATGTATTTATATTCACTCATTTATTTCAGGCTTTGTGCCAGATACTGGAAATTTAATATGAAAGATATTAAAATATATTCACTTCCCTTAAGAAGCACATCATTTAGTGTTGAAAAGTCAATTCCAAAGAACAGATGAGGGTATTATCCAAATAACAGATTATCCCATTCAACGAGCCATTCAGAATCCCTTTAAAACAAGAGGATAAAAGCCAAGATATGCTCAAAATGGTTAAGGTACATGGAGACCATCAAATGTGCATTAAGAACATCTTTAATTCATTACTTCTATCTGTTAGCTTTTGCTGCATAGCAAACCACCCCAAACTTTAATGGCTTGAAACATCAAACTTCTATTATTTCTCACGTTCCTATGATTGACTCAGCAGTTCTTACTTAGAGATTGATGGTCTATGCAGCCACAATCACATATCTGGAGCCTTAGCTGGCATGGTTGGGATGTCTAGACATCTGGAGTGGACCTTTCCACAGGCTCTCATCTTCCCAGGAGCCAAATCCAGGCATGTCACTTTGGCTGAAATAAAGGGGCAGTTACCAATGCACTTTTGAAGACCCTGTTTGTGTCACCTTCACTAATGTCCTCTTGGCCAAAGCCAATGGCCTTGCCCAGATTCATGGGGTGAAGAATTAGGTTTCATCTGTTGATGGAGATTTTTTTTTAATTTTAATTCACCACATATCATTCTTCTGAATATTGAAGAGATTATGTTTGTAGACAGTACCATGAAGATTCTGATGAGGTTGGACAAGGATTGGGAACAGTGGAATGTGGGAGCGATCACATAGTGACATAATGAAAGCATTCCATTTTCATTCTCTTCCTTATGCTTATGCTTGTTTATGTATTTAAGCATTTTCTTTTTAAATCAAGATCACTGGGCAAGTTAAGGCTAAGTGTAATGCCTAATAAATCTCTCCTGCCATTTAGTGTCAGTAAACTTTCAGGCTTGCCTTGCCTTAGGATATGGATTCAATCTGTCTGCTCAGTAGGAGCACAGAACTTGCAGGAAAACAATTCCTAGAACATCTACTGCCTGGGATCTGTGCTTCTGCAAAACCGTCTTAGAATTACCCACTGAACTTACAATGAAGTCTATGAATTCTGAATTTGAGGTCACTCTATTTGGTTTATTGCACAGTGGCCCCAAGAGCCTTTCCAAAGCTGAGGTCACATTGCAAGTTCATCCTATTGAGATAGTATAGACTAGCCATAAGTCTTGTCTTTTTGGTCACCCTGTTGACACAGGGTTCTACTTTATTACTAATTGTTTTAAAACATTTAAATCTTTAAAATTTTCTTAGCCTCTATTTCATCAACTGAAAAGGGAATAATACTATCTGTCTTTTAATTGGGAACAATGCTCCAGATTTGTTGTGAAAAATAAAAATAATAATGTCTGTAAAGAGCTTAGTTTAGTGCTTATTACATGGAAAGTTGCCAAAAAATAGTTTTAAGCTGCCAAGTGAGGGTGCAAAATTCAACACTTTTTCTTTGAGTCCTGATCCTTAATTAACGTTGGCTACTTTCATTGAACAGAGCTGAGGAACAGGTTCTCAGGGTAGTCAAGAGTTTGACGTAGTCCACCCCAATGCCATTTTTATGTGAAGGATCACCAAGAGTTCATTGTCCTAGACCAATGGAATAATATAAGTCCCTCATTCAGAGTCTTCCACGAATTTTGGATATTTATTCTTTGAGTACAACAGTATCTGTTGAATGATGCAAGGTAATTTGGAGTAACTCCCAGTTGGCCTCTCTATAGATAGGAGTAATAATGAGCTTGATGGAGGATTAGGCAAAATAGCAGTAGCTTTGCACTCATCTGTGACAGCTGGGAAGAGAATGCCTTATCCTAAATGGATAGTTGGATGATGGGCAGGTGTCTCCAGAACCAAAAATTCCAAGTATGATGACTGAATCCTGTCCAGATGGTGGAAGGGCCATAATCAGTGCAATCATTAAGGGTCTCCTGAGGCAATGTTTCATTCTCCAACTTACAATGGAGATGAAATTTAAGGAACGTGAGATTAGGGAATTTCACCCTTGATACATAACACATACAACTACTCAGAAACAATAAAATATGATCCTGTCCCAGAAACAAAATACATGATGTGTGTAAGTCTGTCTGTCACTGTTAAAATATTTAACCTCTGCATGTCATTAACCTCTGGGTTGTCTGCCAGCAAGTTCATTTTATGATTTTATAGTGTTACTACATTTTAAGATCCTTGAGGATAGGGGATAGTATCTTCTTTAATAAATATTGATTGATCAAACTGAATGAATTGGTAATGATTGGGAACAACTCTCAAGAGATGCTATAATATAAATCATGTAACAGACAGATTTGTTATAGTGTTGAAATTTTATTCATTGAAGAAAAAAATTCATGACAAGTGTTGTAGGAAAAAAAGTTCTGTTCATTAATTATTCTATTTTCCAGATATTACATTGAAATTTTGCTGCAGGAGTATAGACTAAGTGCTTTTGTTGATGTTGGACTGTACCAGTATAAAAATGTGTATACTGAACAACAAACAGGGGATGCAGTAAATGAAGAACAAGTTATCAAATCCCAGTCTACAATCATCCAGGAAGTACAGGTTTGCTATGATTAAGAATCCACTTTATTGAAAGTAAATGTCCAAAAGAAGGAGTTCTGTTTGGTGATGACTTTTATTAGGTAAGATGCTGTGTGGGGAGAAAGCAGTCATGGACACTCACAGAATTGTGGCTTGAA
Source organism: Tamandua tetradactyla (assembly GCF_023851605.1). Classification (NCBI taxonomy): domain Eukaryota; kingdom Metazoa; phylum Chordata; class Mammalia; order Pilosa; family Myrmecophagidae; genus Tamandua; species Tamandua tetradactyla. The sequence continues at coordinate 154,029,333 of NC_135332.1, forward strand.
GTATATGTATTACAAACCAAAGTGACTGCTATTTGATTTGGCTTTAAGTTTTAAAATTTTAAACACTTTTTATCATTCCAGTAAACTAGAGCCAACACCCAGCACTGGGTAGCTGAATTAAGATTCTTTTAAATGTATTTTTGCATGGTAAAGATATCTTTTAAAATTTGAAAATAGGTTATAACGTTGGAAAACTGGGAAAAAACTAATGCAACTAATGAAGTTCAGAAGATCACGGTAACCAGCCCATGTGTGAAAGCTAATTCATGTTCACTTTACCAATATAGATTAATCTATAACTTGGAGAAAACTGGTAAGTTGTATATAAGGGAGATTTTATTTTCATCATGTAGATGTCGTGGTGAAAGAGTATTTTCCCAGTCAAATTGTACTGTACTGGAAAATATAGTTTTAATAGTATCCTACACAAAGAAGCAGAAAATATATTATGATGAAAGAACTTAACTTTTAAGAGACAAGGATAGAAAATGGCACCAATATAAAAGGCTTTCTGGTACATGTCATCGTTTTATTCTGTAATGATCATGATAAATCTATAAAATATACATGAGGATTTTATATATGTGTGCTTCACGGGTGTGACTTAAGATAAGAAGAACGAATTCATCATTACTTAGAAATGAACGTTTCTTTTAATTTTTCAAAATAGCAGACCTATTGAGACACAAATTCATCAATTAAACATTGTATTTCTATATTTTATACTAAATCATGAAAAATAATTTCCATTGTTCCAGTCTGTGAAAATTGATGAGTACTTACTGTTTTCCCAATATAATGCTCATTAGGGGGAATATTAAAACAATAAAATATGATCCCTGACCTCAAAAGATTTCAATCCAATTTAGTGGTAATTATATTGAATTTGAATTAATTTCAGAACATAATTCCATTAAGTGATACCTTATATGATATAGATGCTTTAAAAATTCAAATATAGAACATCACTGTAGGTTGCAATACTCCAGGAAGATTTTAACCTTTTTTTTTTTCTTTAATTTCTTCCAAAAGTCTTGCTGCCTGCTGATGCTTCCAATTTTGTACTGCAATCAGCCTTAAATGACCTCTGGTCTATAAAACCGGATACAGTTCAAGTAACAAGAACTCAAAATCCCCAGAGCTATACTTACACTATAACCTTTATATCAACTAGAGGTAAGCATGTATTTCATTTTTTACCTCCATAACTAAATTTATATCCTGTGTAACTTCACTGAAAAGGGGAAAAGCTCCATAAAATCACAGTGAAAAAATTGGACTTGTAGCTTTGATTATTTTTGAGAAATAAAAATTAAATAATAATTTTCTTTTTTTTCCTATGCTATTTTATATTTTAGTTATGTTCCAAGGAATGTACAACTCTAATGCATGAGAAATATGTACACAAATGAACTATCAATATAACAGTGTACTTTATAAATTAGTAAAATATTAATACCAAGATAAAATTTAAGTAAATCAGAATTGCCCAGAAGAGACTAGTCTGGCAAGATCTTACCTAATGAAGGGATTCTGTGGTCAAATTAACATGGGAAACTTCATTCCATGGCTCCTCTTTGAAGATTGACAGGGCTCATTAGGATATTAAAATCCCTGAAGAGTCCTGCAATAAAAACGGGTTATAATATGCTTAATGCAACATTTCCAAACTTATTTTGCCTCTCCACCCCTTTTTACCCCCTGAGTCATATCTATTAACTTCCTATTAAATTAATGTTATACACAAGACAATTTTGGAAATATGGGGATTGCTATTCTGCCTTAAAGCCAAGTTAAGTAGTTGATTTGGCTATTTGGGATATCTGGTTTATGTAGTTTATGAAATATTTCCCCGAATGTTTTTGGATTTTGTTTGGTTTTTTTTTTTTTTTTTTTTACTTTTCTTTGGACAATCATTATTTTCTGATTCACATAAGTAAAATGTTACTTCAATTTTTATATCTCATTTTATGAAAGTATTAATTTGATTATTTAATGGAGAGTAAAGAATTTTGTTTAATGTGAGCTGAAGTTCTAAAATTTCCCAAAAGTTAGACTGTGAAAATCCTACGTAAATGAAGATGCAGTCATCCTTGTTCTCCCAGTAAAATATTTATAGATAAGAAAGAAATTTAAGGCTTCAGCAGAGACCATGAGAAATAGAGTACCAAACTGTAACAGCAAAGTCTAGAACCATTCATAACAAAAATCCTCTTGATGAAGAAAGATATCTGAAGAAAGGCCTTATTTTTCTTAAAGTGAGATTGTGTAAACAAATATCACAGTCCTAAGACTATTGTTTGAAAATCAGTTTTCTGCCCTATTCATGTTTAAAGAAAATAGTAATATTTCAGCCTGTTCTTAACTCTAAGGTATTAGTCACTGGCAAAAAAAAAAAAAAAAAACTAAAAATCTAAATGAATTTTTGGTCATGGCCTCATGGCCCTATTATATCCTCTGGTTATTTTATATTGCCTGCTTTATAAGGCATCAAAACAGATTATTAAATCAATACCATTTGTCTGCTGTTTTTGCTATTTCTACATGAATAAATCTGCTCAAATTCACAGATCCACATCTTCTAAACTCACCTTGCCTTTGTAATAATGAATTCCAAATAAAACCAATTTGGTTAAATTTGAGTGTCTGTTACAGATATATTGATATTTTGTTAACTAGCGTATTAAATTTTTGTTTGGCGTTTACTTGCAGGAGACTTTGACCCACTTGAATATGAAATATTTGAAGGGAATAATATCACACTGGACATTATAGAGCAAACCAAAGGAAAACCCAGTTTGGAGACTTTCACATTGAATTGGGATGGGATTGCTTCCAAACCTCTTAAGCTGCTGTCATCAGAAGCTGAAGTAGGTGCTAGGAATGTTCCTTCTATGCATTTTTTTGTGCATTTTCTTATAGCACTCACTGGTTATTTGTAGACAAATAGGGAAGAGGATTGCTTCCAAAAATAATTTAGTACAAGTCATTTAATATCTGACCAACACCACAATTTATATGTTATGGACATTTTTGGCTGAAAGGGGAATCAGAGACCATCTAACACAACAACTCATTTTTCTAGAGGGCTCTTGGAGCTTTCAAGCCCTTGCTTTGTTTCTGTGTAGACATTTGTGTCCCTCTACCCACTCCAGCATTGTCCTAATTGGTGCCAAATTAGATTTTATTCAAAATCTAATTTGTCACCATGTAAAAGAAAAGATAGGATTTCCTTGAGAGATATATTAGAGGAAAAGCTTAACTACAGAAGGAAGTCTCGACTACCGGAGAAGATGGCGGCTTAGTAAGACGCGCGGGTCTTAGTTCCTCCTCCAGAAAAGCAACTAAAGAAACAGAAACAATACGAAACAGCTCCCGGAGTCACGACAGAGACCAAAAAGACAGCGTACCCCATTCTGGAACGGCTGAACGGGCAGGGAGAATCCGCTGCGGTGAGATACCCGAGGGGCGCACATTTTCCCGGCTGGGGCGGCTGGCAACTGGGGTCCCCTCCACGCACGTGGCTCCCTGGTCTGACTGGGAACATTGGATAGCAGGGCCCTCCCGTCACGCTTGGCGTCTCGGGCCAGCTGGGCAATTTGGACCGCCACTCCCCCAAGCCGCGGCCAGCGACCCCCGCCTCCAAACGCGGTTTCCCGGGCCGACTGCCCCGCAGACAAACAACCGCCACGAGCGCCACCTACTGGGCAGGAAAAGAAAAACAGAGCCCAGAGATTCCACAGAAAAACCTTTCAACCAGCTGGGTCCCACACCCAGGGAAATCTGATCAAATGCCCAGACACCAGCAGAAAATAATGGATGACGCTCGGAAAATTGAAGATATGGCCCATTCAAAGGAACAAACCAATAGTTCAAATGAGATACAGGAGCTGAGACAACTAATGCTGAATATACGAACAGAAATGGAAAAACTCTTCAAAAACCAAATCAATAAATTGAGGGAGGACATGAAGAATACATGGGCTGAACAAAAAGAAGAAATAGAAAATCTGAAAAAACAAATCACAGAACTTATGGGAGTGAAGGACAAAGAAGAAAAAATGGAAAAAACAATGGATACCTACAATGGTAGATCTAAAGAGACAGAAGCTACAATTAGTGAACTGGAGGATGGAACATCTGAATTCCAAAAAGAAACAGAAACTATAGGGAAAAGAATGGAAAAACTTGAGCAGGGAATCAGGGAACTGAATGACAATATGAAGCGCACAAATATACGTGTTGTGGGTATCCCAGAAGGAGAAGAGAAGGGAAAAGGAGGAGAAAAACTAATGGAAGAAATTATCACTGAAAATTTCCCAACTCTTATGAAAGACCTAAATATACAGATCCAAGAAGTGCAGCGCACCCCAAAGAGAATAGACCCAAATAGGCATTCTCCAAGACATTTACTAGTTAGAATGTCAGAGGTCAAAGAGAAAGAGAGGATCTTGAAAGCAGCAAGAGAAAAACAATCTGTCACATACAAGGGAAACCCAATAAGACTATGTGTAGATTTCTCAGCAGAAACCATGGAAGCTAGAAGACAGTGGGATGATATATTTAAATTACTAAAAGAGAAAAACTGCCAACCAAGACTTCTATATCCAGCAAAATTGTCCTTCAAAAATGAAGGAGAAATTAAAACATTCTCAGACAAAAAGTCACTGAGAGAATTTGTGACCAAGAGACCAGCTCTGCAAGAAATACTAAAGGGAGCACTAGAGTCAGAACCGAAAAGACAGAAGAGAGAGGTATGGAGAAGAGTGTAGAAAGAAGGAAAGTCAGATATGATATATATAATACAAAAGGCAAAATGGTAGAGGAAAATATTATCCAAACAGTAATAATACTAAAAGTTAATGGACTGAATTTCCCAATCAAAAGACATAGAATGGCGGAATGGATTACGTCCCAGCAATACCACTGCTAGGTATCTACTCAAAGGACTTAAGGGCAAAGACACAGACGGACATTTGCACACCAGTGTTTATAGCAGCATTATCTACAATTGCAAAGAGATGGAAACAGCCAAAATGTCCATCAACAGACGAGTGGCTAAACAAACTGTGGCGTATACCTACAATGGAATATTATGCAGCTTTAAGACAGACTAAACTTATGAAGCATGTAATAACATAGATGGACCTAGAGAACATTATGCTGAGTGAGTCTAGCCCAAAACTAAAGGACAAATACTGTATGGTCCCACTGATGTGAACCGACATTCGAGAATCAGCTTGGAATATATCATTGGTAACAGAGACCAGCAGGAGTTAGAAACAGGGTAAGATAATGGGTAATTGGAGCTGAAGGGATACAGACTGTGCAACAGGACTAGATACAAAAACTCAAAAATGGACAGCACAATAATACCTAAGTGTAATGTAACTAGGTTGGAACACTGAATGAAGCTGCACCTGAAATATGGTTTTTTGTTTGTTTGTTTGTGTGTTTGTATCTTTTGTTTTTGTTTTTTCTTTTTCCTTTATATATATATATATTTTATTAGTATTATTATTTTAATTCTCTTCTCTATATTAACATTCTATATCTTTTTCTGCTGTTTTTTGCTAGTTCTTTTCCTAAATCGATGCAAATGTACTAAGAAATGATGATCATACATCTATGTGATGATACTAAGAATTACTGAGTGCATGTGTAGAATGGAATGATTTCTAAATGTTGTGTTAATTTCTTTTCTTTTTTTTGATTAATAAAAAAAATTAAAAAAAAAAAAGCTTAACTGCAAAGTATTGTGATAGCTTAAATATCTTGTTAATTTATTAAATGGAAATCTATTTCAATGTCAACCTTCTGTAAAAGGCATTTTAAAAAGTGGTGGACTGTAGCCTACCCATAGTGAGTGGAGAAGGGAGGAAATGTCGCAAGGTCAAAGGGAAGGAAAGGGGAGTTCTTCTGTCTGTGCCAACAGGATCAAGTGAATCTCTATCTGGGGCAGCTGTTCAGAAAGAAAGAATATTTGCTTTTGAGTTGCTGAATTTTGAGGACTACCTGTACAATGAGAATAAGTTAATGTTTATTTGATGATTAATGATCATACATTGTCTCAAGCCCATAGTTCTAACAACCAATTATTTCTTTTTTTGTTGTAGGAAACAACATAGAAGTGTGCTTATTCCTATAAAATCCAGAATTATTTATAGTATCTATGTCTCTTCTTTTAAAAAATAGAATGCATTGGAGGGTATAATTTTTTCAAATTAATTTCCAGTTAATTGGGAAAGTTGTTCATTTGGAGTCTGTTTAATTGAGTGCTAATTCATTTCGATTTGCCTCATTGCTCTCTTTTCATAAACTACTAGACAAATTTGTCTACTTTATATAGCAACCAAGGAAATTAATTTTATTCAATTAGATGTACCTATTGTCACTCAAAGGAAAACTCTAATATCACATATTAACTTAAAAATTATTTAGGAAATAATTTTATAATTATGGCTAAGATATGGGAATTATCTTATGAAGATGCTCATTTAGAACTAATTAGTAGAATTAGTGGTAGAATTACTAATGTTCTAACTCTTCATGAGAATGAAGTTATTAAAGTTCATTTTAATTTAGTTTCAGGCAGCAGTGGAAGAAATGGTTAGTGCCAAGTGTCCTCCACAAATATCAAATTTTGAAGAAGGATTTATTGTGAAATACTTCAGAGATTATGAGACTGATTTTCACCTGGTATGGAATCTTTAATGAACTGTGAAACTGACCAAATGAGAATTCATATACATGTTTGGAATTTGGTGATTTCTTTATTGAACTAATAACAATTCTTTATCATTCAAAGTCAATTTGCAAAAATAATTTTGGTATACTTTATTAAGTCCCATTATGTCATGTTTCCACATTAATTAAAATGATTCATTCATGAAAGCAATATTTCCATCACAGATACATTTGCTTGATCAGTAGAAAAGGGGAAAAAATGGGCAGATGTAAGATATGCTTAGGTTTGTTTTCTTCAGTTGAATATAGAGTATACCCTTTTTTCCTTCTTGTTTCAGAGAATACAATTTTGTAGTACAGAATTATACAGTAAGTTGCTTCCCTTGCTTTTTGAGATTACCCTGTGATCAATTAATATAATACCTATTCATTATTTCTTTCTCGATGAAAAATATTTTCCTTTGATATACAGTGAAGGAAGAAAAAATATATACTTTATCTTTTTATTTTTAAAACTTTAATAAACCACATACTTACCATTTCCAAGTGAATGTTATAAGAATAAGAAATACGTAGCCAATTATTCAATTCAAATCGATACCTTAGGGAAAAAAAGCATAATGCTTTACATAAGCAGATTTATTAGGAAGGAAAAAGAAAAAGTTTCCATTTAATGGACTACCTTTTCAACTTAATTCAATAAATATACTTGCATTTTGAATCTTGTATCTTGATGTAGTATTAGCAGCCTTAGCAATTGCAGCTATTTACATTATACGCCTTTGCTACGTCACCTTCCGTATGTATTCTATGCCTCACCCAACCTTAACTATTTGCTTTTCCCAGCTGCATGCCCTCTCACACCTCCGCTTCTTTATACATATTTTACCCTCTCTCAGAAGCTCCTTGATCTCTTTTTCTGTTTACCTTTGACACCCTTTTCAGTTGGAACAAATTCTGTTTATCTTAAAGGCAACTCATTTGTCACTCCCTCTGAATCATCTTTCTTGAAGACTTTCTGTGAATCACATGCCCCTCAGCCTTGCTATTTTAATTGTAGTTTCCTTTACCCCAGACTGGTGGGCTTCTGAGTATGGTAGTGTTCTTACCCCTTCAGCCCTGAAGAATAAAAACAAAACATGCAGTAAACACTGAATAAATGTTCGTAGAAGGAATGAATAAATATCCTCAAGGAGTTCATAATATAAGGAAAAAGATAGGGCTTGGGAAATGTTAGGAAATCTTCAACTAGAGGTACAAGGGATTATGTGATTAGGGAACAAAATGAGTTATATAGGGTGGGAACTTTAGATTTCAGAGAAAGGAGAGAACATTTCAAGTTAAAGTAGTTTAGGAGGCAGTAGGATCTGAATTAGACCTTGAAAGACTTGGGTGGAGATGTCAGGGAATAAAGCAGGGCAATAAACCATGGTTTTATTTAAAATATTATTGTTTCTGCAGGAACATGTTAACAGAGGCCAGAAGACAGCTGAAACTGATGCTTACTGTGGTCGCTATTCCCTGAAAAACCCAGCTGTTCTTTTTGACTCTACAGATGTTAAACCAAACAAATTACCATATGGAGACATTTCATTATTTCCTTATAATCAGGTAAGCTTAACAAAATGATATGCTAATTGAATCTGGAAAATATCTTGACAGTAAAATTTTATGAGATTTTAAGACAAAGAAAAGTACTTGTCATGTGAAATCATGTCACATTGGACACACCCTGCAGCTCACATTCTGTGTGTTTGTGATGTCCTTTCATCATAATTCTCAAAAAACGGAAATAAAATATATATGTGTAGCACCATGTATCAAGTATTTTGCTTCATCTCATTATCTTAGAAGAAATATTTGTATTCCAGTTTAAATACTGAATTGTTTCCTCCATTAACAACAAAAATTGATAGCCATCAAAGAGTATTACCCACAAGTAAGTTATTTCATGAATCAGGGAAAGGTGAAAGAAAATCATTTAAGACTAGAGATAATAGATTTACTCTTTCTCTTGCTTTGAAATTCTTCAAATGTGACACAATTTTAAAATGTGTATTTGACATTCCTAGGGAGTTGTGGGCCATAAAAATGGTATTTAATAACCTTTTTACTGTGGTATTCATCTCCATCTCTAAATGCTCAACTGCTTTCATATACAAAGTAATCTGCTTGCATGTTTATCTCTCTTTCTTCTCCATGTACAGTGGACTTCAGTTTATACTGAGCAGTTCAGTTAAGGCTTAAATCCTGCTTAGCTCCATAGAGAATGAATTGTTCCCAATTTGTTAGGAAACAACATGTAAGAAAACAATAAAGAATTAAGCATTAATTGTTAGGTCACCTGTTCCTCATCTATAAAATCTTCCCCAGTTATTCTTCTGTGTCAAAACTGGCTGAAATTCCCTCCTCTGTTTCTGATGCATTCTATATGGAACATACTAAATAGTATTATTGAATTGGATTAAATTAATTTGAATGTTACAAGAATTTATTAATTTATTAGCAAGATGTTGCTATTAATATTTTTATACTTTTTATGTAGCTATGCTTGGCATACAAAGGATTCTTGGCAAATCATATTGGTCTAAACTTCCAGTACCAAGATAATAGCAAGACTACTAGAAGCATTGTTGTACAATTTCCATATAAGTTCACTTATGGAAACAAGTAAGTTATGCTATGAATTTGAAAAAATTTGAGTTATACTATAATATATAAATTGTGAAGACAAAACAAACCCATTTTATGTCTTTTGATAAATCATATAACCATGGATCTAACTGTAATTTTCCTTGCCTCTATCTACGCTTCCATACAAAGTTGCATGGAAGCTTATACATGCAGTATACATTACTTATACATGCAGCAAAAAAAATCTGTAGATTATGAAAATGAGAATTGGTCTATTGTCATTATCAACAATGACCACTTAGTCAAAACAATGGTAAACTTTAGAATATAAAGTAATTTTCCTAGTTACTGGATAAAGTTAGAGATTTTCTCACCACAAAATTATTCATTAGACTTTGGTCACTGAAACAAAAAAGTGCTTGCTATGTGTTAGTGGAAAAAATAAAGTGTTTCATGAATATACTGAAATTAAGGCAAAAAAATACTTTGAAATGATACTTGCTTTGCCAAAATCTAGACTTATCAAAATGCACATGCAGTAATATAATGGGAGAAAGTGAATGAGTCTAGAGAAAGCTGTTTATTAACCATAATTATCGTACATCAGGCACAATTTAGTACCTTATAACTCTATTTTTGGTTTTTAGTAGTTATTGTACTTTCTGAAATTTCTGTCAATACTGATTTTACATTTTCATATGCATTACACTCAATTTCATTTTGCAATAGAAATAATAATGAAGATACACACTCAAAAATTTCTATTTTATAAAATATGCCCCATAATTTTTTAAACCTTTCATTTTGAAATATTTTCAAACTTAACAGGCTGTTACAAAAATAATACAAACTCCGTACAAAGAATTCCAACATACCCTTACACCCCCTGACACCCACCTTCACCAATTTTAATATTTTGCCACATTTCTGTATTATTCTATCGATTTATCTAGCTATAATAATCTAGCCATCTATCTATTGATCCATTTTCTGAATACTTGAATGTAGGATACTATATGCAAAATACTATCTGTACACTTAATGCTACCATGTACATTTCCTAAGACAAAGGCCATTTACTTATGTAACCACCTTAAGTGCAGTTATCAAGTTCAAGAAAAGTAACATTGATATAAAGCTTACAGTCAATATTCCCATTTTTCATCTGATAATGGTCCCTGAGCCTTTTCTATTCCCTTGCTAGATCCCATCCAAGATCATGTACTGCATTTAATTGTCATTGTTTTTTCTAGTTGCTCTTTTTTCTTTTACAACTATGGAAACATATTTACAATATGAACTCTCCCATTCCAACCACCCCAAGCATACCGTTCAGTGGGATTAATTCCATTCATAGTATTGTGGTGCCTTCATCACCTCCATTACTAAAACTTTCCCATCTCTCCAAATGAAAGCTCTAAACCCACCATGCATTGCTTCCTCATTGCCCCTCCCCTACTCCTGGCAAACCGTACTCCAATTTCTGTCTCTATGACCTTGCATATTCTCCAATATTTTTTTGTAGTTACCATGGGGGATAAATTTAAAATCCTAGATATATAAATATCTTGCTTACTTTGATACCAACGTAGCTTCAATAGTATAGAAAAACTATGTTCCTAGACACCCCCCGTCTCATATTTATGTAGTTCTTGTCACAAATAACATGCTTATACATTATAACTCCCAAACATAGATTTATCATTACATTTTATGTATTTGCTTTTTAGATCCTTATAGGAAACAAAAAGTAGAGTTGCAAACCAAAAGATCAGTACTACTGGCATTTATATAATATATATGTATATACATGTACCCATGTCACTACCCTCATATGGAGATCTTTATTTCTTCATGTAGTTTTGATCTGTTGTCTATTGTCCTTTCCTTTCACCTTTGGAAATCTCTTCAGCATCTCTTGTAAGACTGGTTTACTGATAACAACTTCCTCAGCTTTTGTTTATCTGGGAATGTCTTCACTTCTTCCTCATTTATATAAGTTAGTTTTGTCAGATATAGAATTGTTGGCTGGCAGTTTTTTTTTGGTTTTTTCTTTAGCTTTCTACAGTTGACATATGTCATCCTGCTGCCTTCTTGCCTCCATGGCTTCTGATGAGAAATTGACAATCTTATTAAGGCTCCCTTGCACATGACATGTTGCTTCTCTCTTGTGGCTTTCAGAATTCTCTTTTCATGTTTGATATTTGATAATTTGATTATAATATGCCATGACATAGGTCTGTTTGGGTTTATCCTGTCTGGAGTTCATTGAGCATCTTGGATGTGTATATTCATGTTTTTCATAACATTTGTGAAGTTTTTGGCTTTATTTCTTTGAATATTCCCTCTACCCCTTTCTTTCTTCTTCTTCTAGGACTTGCACAATGCATACACTGATAAATCTGATGGTGTCCCACAGGTTCCTCAGGCTCTGTCCACTTGTCTTCAGTTTTACTTCCTTTTGCTCCTCAGCCTGGATGATTTCAGTGACCTTATCTTAAAGTTCTGTGACACTTTCTTCTGCCAGCTCCAATCTGCTGTTGAACCTCTCTAGGGCATTTTAAATTTCTGTTACTGTGTTGTTCACTGTTTATTTCTTTTCCATAATGTCCATCTTTCTATTGATACTCTTTCTGTGTTCATCTATAATTTTCCTGATATCCTACGGTTCTTTGTCCATGTTTTCTGTTAGCTTTTGTTCACATTTAGGACCCTTTTTAAAAAAGTTTTTGTCTGGAATGTCCCAGCTCTGATCCTCCTCACTGATGATTTCTAATGCTAAATCTTCTCCTTTACCTGGGCTATCACTTCCTCTTTCTTTGTATGTTTTGTAATCTTTCACTGAAACCTAGATATTTTGATATATTAGTGTGTTATCTCTGGAATTTGACTCTGAGGTGCCTTTTCCTTAAGCTTATATCCAGCTACTGTTAATACAGAGCTTTCCCTGAATGCCAGAAGCTAAAAATTAAACAAACATAAAACAGGAAGGAAAGCTCCTTCTCCCCCAATCTTTGCAGACTGACCTGTAAACATGCTGTACTTTAGCTCCAAGCTAAAGCATAGGGGCCTCCCTGCTTTTTTCTGTAGATGCCTCTTGCTTTGGGCAAGTGTGTGGCTCTGAGAATTCTGCCCATTCAGAATGTCCACTCTTTCCTAAAAAACAATTTCCCCCATGCTGGGCACTGAACTATATGTCCTACAAACAACAATCCCTTGCTCCAGGCAGCACAACTTGATTGTTCTACCACAGCATTCTGTTGGGAGGTCCATGAGGTACCTTCTACATGCAGGGAAAGTTCTGGGATAGCAAGTCCTTCATGCCATCAACAGACAAATGGGGCTAGACCTACATGTTCCCTGTATGTGCTCAAAGGTTATTCTGCCTCCTCCAGAACTGGGACTATGGATCCACACTGGTATTGGGGGCCAATTCCGTGCTATGCTGGTGAGGGGTTTGGGTTAGGGGTTTGGGAGGGGCTGGTGTGGCACCACACTATCCTACCAGTTTTAAGTGACCTTCTTCTTGATTCAGTGCTCATTCTGTTCCTGCAGTCTTTTAATTATTTTCTGTATCTTTGGGAAAGATGTTTCCACCAGTTCTTGATGGTTGTTCAAAGCTTTAATGGGGGGGGGGGGATAGATGGAGCCTTGAAGTGTGTCACTCTTGCCATCTTGGTTGGCACTTAAGTCACTTAAATTTCATGCCTCACCTTGTCCATCTTTAAAATGAGAGATTTGAATTAGGTGACTGAAAGATCCTCTGCATTTCTTACATCAGTGATTTCAGACCTGCAGGTATGGAGCAAGAGTGAGTCAGAATCAGTGCCCTCTCCTGTCTCCCTAGGGAGAGAGGGAGATAAAATGACCCAAAGTTGGAAATAGAGCCAAATGCTAGCCACACATATTCACAAAAGAAACAAAAAATAAAAAGTCAAGAGATGGGAAGGAAGGGCAGTCTCGATGGAGGAGGAATCAGTTCCTATGTGAAGATTGAGCCCCTTGTCAACCAAGAAATAACGAACTAAGCTGCAAAACAATAAAGGCATTTATTTGCAGCGATAGATTTACAATTTGGGGAGGACAGATTCAGGTAGAAAATTGAGTCGTGTCCTACCTGGCATTTCCAGGCAAGGGTTTTTAAAGGTAAAGAAGATTACAGAAGTTGTTCGTAGTAGGTGGATATTTGGGATACTCCAGTTGTCTTTCAGGTAAAAGAGTTAACTGAGTTCTTTGCCCTGTGATTTGTTAATGGAGTCCTCAGACTTTTCAAGAACACTGTTGCTTAAGGCATTGTATACTATGGCAGTTTATGATCTCTTGGCTGATTATAAAAGCCACCTACAAAATAACTTACCAACTCCATTTGAAATCTCTTAGCAATAGAAACTCTATTTTGTTTTATTTCCTTTAACACCGTGAAGCTGTTTTCTGACTCAGCAATTTTAACCATCCCTTTTCTCTATCATTCCAATGCAGTTTTCAAATCGCAGGGTCCAGTTTCCATCCTAAACCTTTGCAGATTGTATCTCTTGAAAATTTGATGATATAGATTGGTGTAGAATGGGAATCTTGCCTGTTAAGCATTTTAAAAATGTTTTATATGGAGAGTCATGTCCCTGCCTTCCTCCCCCACAGGCATTTCCCTCTCCACCGGGTTTTGGGAAGTGGTGGGTTGGGTGAAGGAAAGTGGGGAGACAGCCACGTTAGGGGCTTGGCGCGGTTCACACAGGCTCCACTAGAGAAGCAAAGGCTCAAAACCAGGCAGGCAGGGCAGGAGGCCCATCAGAGCCAGCTGGAGCTCTCACGCATGGATGCAGCTGCCCTTTGAATGTAGGCACCCCTTCCTGTGTCCCAATCCAGCTGCTTTTTAAAAAGTTGATCCAATGCTTTTAGCCCCCATCCCACCCCACAGAAGTAAAATGACATTATTTCAATGAACAGAGGCAAGTCATCACTTTCAATTTTCATAATAAAACGTAATATTTGATATGTGTATCTCTGGCATCATATCTTGAACATATAGACCTAATATCCTTCAGATACTCTGATTCATGGTTAAAGTTGGGGGAACTTCAAATAGAGGCATCGAACCTTTTTAGTCACCAGGGAGGAAGCCACAGTTCATAGATGTGAACTCCAGCAGATGTTTATCGAAGAGAAAATCCTTTAATATGGCCATTAAGCCTTTCAAAGAATTTTTCAAGAAACATGAAAATTCTACCACAGACATACCTCATTCAAATTGTTGAAAAAAAGATGATTCATGTGACACCCAGGAGTCAGACCCAAACATGTTCCACGTGGTGGAAAGAAAAAGAAAATCTTGTTCTACAAAGTCAAAAAGTTCATTTGATTCTGAAGTTTGGGCAGACTTGAATTGGACATCAAAGGAGAGAGAGCATTGCATGAGCTCTGTTCATGACATGTGCAGCTTTGCCAGAATACTGTGCAATAGAAATTGGTGTCTGGGAAAGATGCAGGACACTTCGGGTTAGTGCCTTCCCATGAGAACTTAAAATAAGCAGTAAATATCCTTTCCCCCCACCCCCTAATAAAAGAAATGTACATCTTTCTGAACTAAAACTTAAGAATGTCCTTTTCCTGACAGTATAGATTTAGCTCCAAATGACATTTGATTAAAAGCTTATGTTTCCTCTGTGCATGCTTCTAACACTTTTTATACATTTTTGGTATCCGTCTTTGGTTTCTGTAGAAGTTGTCGATTCTACTCAGGCACAAAGATATATTTTTGTGGCTACTGAGCAGTTTAATCCAAAACCTAAACTGGGACCAAAGTTAGCTTCTGAAGTGAATGAAATGAGTGGGAACAATTCTGCAATTCCACAGGGTAGTTGTTGACTCAAAAGAGGCCACACACTCATTCAGTTTGGGTCACACCTTAATTGAACTAACCTCATCAAAAGATCCTACAACAATAGGTTCACACCCAGAGGCATAGATTAAGATTAAGAACACATTTTTTTTCTGGGTGCATACCTCCAAGTCACCACAGCAGGCAAGGAGCTTAGAAAGTCCTTGCTCAGAATGATTGCATTCACTGCTCATTTCCAATCTGCTTCAGATCATGAGTAATTCTGTGATGGTTCATTATGAAACAGAAATCCTTCTTGAAGGGGAAACTGAAAGACATTTTGCTATGACGGTTTCCTGCATGCCCAAATTGAACAGGCGTCTCACCATTGTAGTATTGATGCCCACCACTTATATGCATTTCTTTCCTCTGCTGAAACAGGACTTTAGACGGATTTTACAGATCACAGTTCTTGATCATGTTGGTCAAACCATCACTTACCATATGGCTAAATAAGTATTTTCCTTTTAGCCTTCAGTTTACCTGCTATGCATGACATTTGATGGAAATGAGGGTTCCCTTTACCGTAAATGCTACAGAATATTTTAAGAATATCTATTTTTTAAAAGGGTTGTGTTGCCAGATTTGGCTACCAGGTTCTTGGCCATGCTGCAAGAAAGAACTCAAGGGCACAGCACAGCATGGAGTAAGTAAGTAGAAAATTTATTGAGAATGCATGTGAGAGAACATATGGGTGCTATTGCAAGAAAGAGGTGAGAGGTGAGAGATGCCGACACTGTGCGGCCATCTGCTCTTATAGATTAGCTTTACTCACTCCCCTTCTCCCTTCCTTGTCCAAAACTTTCTCCTACCCTCCCTTCTCTCCAGAATGGAGCCTGGTGGTATTTAGTGCATTTGGGTGGGTTGGTTGCTGTAGGTGCTTTGTCTAGGTGGATGGCCCCAGGCAGGTTGTTTGACCAGGACACAGGTCCTTGTAACCTTGATTAACCATCATTGCTTAAAGGCTCCTTCATGGTATTTTTCTCTCTCCTTGTTCTAGCTTCCTCAACTTCCCCTTCAGAGAGTTCTCACTCCATAATCTTAAGGGTCACTGAGGGATGAAGGTCTGTCTTCTGTACCTGCTTCCTGCTTATCAGGGGATGTAGGCTTTACTTGACAGGGCATAGAACTTTTTGGCTATCTCATTTAAGTCTGAAAGGAAAGGAGGCCAGAGGGAAGGTTAGAATGGCTAAAAATCTTCACATCAGCATTGGTATGGCGTGAAAGGCTTCCAGTCTGGAAGAAATAAACTTGGTGAGAAGTTTAAAAACACAAGAGCCAATCAATAGCAAGAGAAGGACAGACGAAAAAGAGGCATTAGCCAAGAAAAACTGGGGAAGAGGGAAGGAAACCACCATCCTTCAGGTCCAAGAGTGAATCCTAGCTGGGCAGCTCTTTCTTGTTCAACTGGGAAATAAAAGCGTGCATATGGCAAGTTAAGGGATGCAGGAATGAGACCTAGAAGGAGCTCAGTTGATCGGGCTGTGGCTTTGGCTATGATGTTCACCCAGCTATTTCCTCTAAAGATGTTAGTACTATTTTTTTATGGCAAAGGCAATGAATTACAACTGTTTCTGTCAGTAAGAGTGTGGCATTTAAGAGATTAAGTATCTCTTGGTGGTGTTTAATTGGGAGAAAGCCTCAATTCTTTCTGCACTGTTGTGTTAGCATCTAAGACTAGGAAGGCATAGCCTTTTCCCTTTTCCTAGAGCTCAGGTGAGGGCAATAGGTGTTGCTTTTTTAGCTCAAGTCCCTGAGGACAGGTTGACTTTACTCTAGCTTACTTTGACTATCACATACTTTCCTTTCTTTGTTTCATTTTTTTTTTAATGAAGCTACTTTCAGAAAAAAAAATTTGATAAACTATAGCAAAAGTTTTGTTTTGTTTAACTTTTACACACTTACTAGGGTTATGTTATCAACACAAGGTACATAATTTATATACTTGCCTTGCTTCTCTTTTAAAGTCCTTTTTATTGAAGATAAAGTTCTGACATATAGCCAACCACATGTACTTTTAGAGAAGGCTTAGAGTAATGTAATGTAACTGACAAGTAAATTTGGTTGTTTAACATCATAAAGATCAATATTAGGATATAACATGGACAGTGAGAACATTGTCAAGATTTAAGGAATTTTATACAATTTTAAAATATATGAAAAATTTAGCTTAACGGAAGGATAAAAAATCTGTTAATTATTTTAATAGTTCTTAAACACTTTTTGTTTTTAATAGTTCTTAAAATAATTAAACTATTTTAGCACTTTATAAGATGAAAGAACAAATTCTTTGTAACAGCTTTCCTTTCAGGGTGAGAATTGTCTTCTGAAAAACAGTATGATAAGATCAACATAAACATCAAGAAGGATATTATTCTGATATGATATAAAATCTTTGTTTTTCTAAATAGAGTGCTCAGATGGTTAAGAACCCCTTTTTAAGAGCAGATCAATGATCTATATTATTTTAACAAAATTCACTTTCTCAAATCTTTTGTAACTTTCTTTATCCATCTAGGGTTGTAGTTAACTTGATCTACAAAGAAGATCCACTTTTTCCAAACCTGCAGCATTCCATATCCATTCAGGTTTCATAGTCAGCAATGGCTATAAACAAGATTCACTTTTGTACTAGAAATATATTAGCTTACAAAATTAACATTTTGCAAGACTGTGCTCTGGGTAGTTGAAAGTCAGTAAATTAGGCTACTAAGGCATTCTTAAAGACATGGGGATTATTTTGAAACCCTTGGTGCAGCACTGTCTGAATGAGCAGGGCAGGAATAAGCAGGAGTTATCCTTAAGTCCCTGCCATTCAAAGGCAAATAGGTATTGAGAGTCGGTAAAGAGAGATACAAACATGTGTCTTTAAGATCTAGGACTGAGAATTTGAATTCATTCTGGGGCTACTCATGGGCTAGCCCTGGGATGCTTTCATTCCAGACAGCCTTTGGCATGCAAAAGACCTCAGTCTAGTAGGGGCAAAAAAGGGGTAAACCTTAGCCCCCAGGGAGTGAAAAAAATCCCTCCCTAGGAGGAAGATGGGACATTCAGGGACAATGAGAAATTGATGGTATTCTAGAATGTCCTCAAGCCTACAAAGGAAAGGAGTCATGAAGGTTTTAATTTTGGCTTTATTGTCAACTTCTATAACTAGGCAACTCTGAGTGGAGGTGCCCAGAATGTCAATTCAGGACTGAGTGGCTCCAGTGTTAATAAAGAACTTAATAATCTTCCCTGCCACCTCAAGTATCCCCCAAGGCTTCTCTAGGTTGATGGTCATATGTGAAGTCAGCAGAACCATAAACAGCCTCAGTCTTTTTCACTTGCTGCAAGCAGGGCTCTTGGACCTGTCCTGATCCCCTTTTGGGGAGCCGGTGCAATCCCTGGGCCCAAGGCTCATGCTGGTGGCACCTGGGGCAAGGCCCTGGTGGGTCCTGAGTTGAGGGTTGTCTCAAGGTTTCTGTCATTCTCTTGGCCAGTGGCCTTCTGGCCCACAGGTGTTTGGAGCCATTTTCTAGTAATTATGAGGGAGCTGAGCATTTTTAACAGCGACTACAATAAGCTGAGACTGTTTTCTGATCTTCTGCTTAACTGTCACTGCCTTCTCCTTCTCCTCGGCTTTGTCTCAATTGTTAAAGACAGAAAAGGCAGTTGCTAGTAGGTCATTAGTGGAAGTTTGCGGGCCCAGGGAGAGGTTTTGCAGCTTTCTCTGAATAGGAGAGGCAAACTAGCTGATTAAATGTGTGCCCAGCACAATTTCTTCCACTAGCCTCCCCTGGACCAGAGAAAAGGTTTTCCTCTTTCTCCTGAACTCTCTTTCCTAGCTTATTACAGTTAATGGCTTGTTGGTACAGTTTCTTATGCCTTTTAGCAAACACGTTCTAAAAGGGGATCATTAAGATTTTTCCTCTAATGGAAATTGAGACATGGGCATAACACAAATGACAAATCTTTCTCAGGTCCTTGTTTTGGTAGGAGCCATAAACATCTGGGCATAGGGACTTTCTGACTATTTTCCCTGTCTTTTACAACTGGGGGGTTGCATTGTAATTGAGAGTCCAATTGGAGGACTATGTTTCCTCACCTTTTAGTTTTTATTAACATTGGCCTTTCCCATTTTCTCTGGAATAGGAAATAGAGGAGCCTCCCTAGCACCAGTGTGACTGCATGGCATCCCAACACACAGCTTGGCTGGGTGTTTCCCTCTCCACCAGCCCCGTCTCCTGAGAACATGGGGAGTACCATTGCTGGGCATCCCTGGGATACCTTTGTTGGGAGATGTCTGGATCTATGTTTCTGGGGCTCCCCAAATACAGGTCAGGGTGCCCTTGCCCAGAATTCCAGGACAGCGCTCTGGAGTGGTCCTTCTTCTCTGCTGGCCCAGTCTCTTGGGAACACAGAAATAAAGTCACCGGGACGAGTCACCAAGTATCCCCAGACGTTTCTTCCCGAGAGATGTCCAGATCGCTGCTCCCAGTGTGGGGGCACTCGCTCTACCTTAGTGAAGTCTAGGATTCTGTTCCTAGGAATAGCTTTGTCCTCTGTTTCCTGTTTCCTAAGGGCTAAAAAAGCAAAGAAGGAGAGCTTTCTATTCAGCCGCAGTGGATCTGGATAGAGACTAAATGATCAAGGCCTGTAGGGCAGACACTTCCATTAGCAAGTAGCCAGTTCTCATGGGCGTAAACCAGAAGTGACTCCCTAGAATGTTAAATACTTTGTTTGATTCAAGAATCCTTAGCCCAGAATCCTGTGTTACAAAGCCTGAAATGCCTCAGAAAGCATTAAAAGCCAGACAGAGGAGAGAAGGAGACTCTGGAGGCAGGGGAGAGGACCTCTGTGGAAGAAGTGAAAGCAGGCACAGCAGGAGAAAGGGTCTGGATCCCCAGAGGCAAGGAAGAGAGAGAGAGTGTGGAAGTCTTAGAGAACTGAGGAAAGAGAGAGCAAGAGAGCGAGGGTGAGAGCGAGAGGAGATATGCACGAGGATATAGGAAAGGATACCAGTGAGCCAAGTGAAAAGAAGTGAAAGTACAGAGCCAAGCCTCCCAGTCCAGACGGTCAGAGAGAAGTATTTCCTGTCTGGTGCACCAAAATATGTGGCTGGATTCAGCTGCCAGCTCTTGGCTGTGCCAAAAGAAAGAATTCAAGGGCACCGCACAGCATAGAGTGAGTAAGTAGAAAATTTATTGAGAATGCATGTGAGAGAACATGTGGGCACTCTCACAAGAAAGAGGTGAGAAGTGAGAGGCCCTGACACTGTGGCGCCATCTGCTTTTAAAGATTAGCTTTACTTACTTACTCCCCTTCTTTGTTTGAGGCTCTTTCTCCTACCTTCCTTTCTCTCTAGGATTGTGCCTGGTGGTAGATAGTGCATTTGGGTGGGTTGGTTGCCGCTGGGTGTTTTCCCGTAGGTGGGTAGCCCAGGCAGGTTGTCTGTCAAGGACAGACCACCTGACCTTGATTAACCATGCTTGGTCAAGGGCTCCTTCATGGTATTTTTCTCTTACCTCTCTCCCTGTTCTAGCCTGCCTCAGTTGGATCCCATGGTTAAATCCATTACCTGCTGAGGGAAAGTAAACTCTCATGCCACTAACGAGCATTTCTAGATCTGCCTTTATGTACGTTGGATGGTTTACTTAGATCAAGTAGATGTATCAGTGTTTGTGTTTTTCAGTGCAATGTGTAAACTTTGTACCAATTTCCCCAATATTTTTCTACAACCTGACCATTGTAGTTATAAATCTGGTTTCAAAACCCAAAAATAAAAACTGTCTTTCTTTTAGAAAATGGAATTTTCCAGCTGTAAAGACATAACTCAATTCACTTAAGTTTTGATGTCATCTGTAGTTGTTCCCTTCTGAAAAGGGTCCTGAAGTTTAAAACTTAAAAATTTTATAATTAGTAGTTGTTCTAGTTTGCTAGCTGCCGGAATGCAATATACTAGAAACAGAATGGCTTTTTAAAAAGGGAATTTAATAAGTTGCTAGTTTACAGTTCTAAGGCCGAGAAAATGTCCCGGTTAAAACAAGTTTATAGAAATGTCCAATCTAAGACATCCATCCAGGGAAAGATACCTTGATTCAAGAAGGCCGATGAAGTTCAGAGTTTCTCTCTCAAGTGAGAAGGCATGTGGCAAACACAGTCAGTTCTTCTCTCTCAGCTGGAAGGGCACATGGTGAACATGGAATATGGCAAACACGGCAGCATCTTCTAACTTTCTCTCCAGGCTTCTGGTTTCATGAAACCCCGGGAGGCGTTTTCCTTCTTCATCTCCAAAGGTCGCTGGCTTGTGAACTCTCTGCTTCATAGTGCTACAGCATTCTCTGCTCTCTCCGAATCTCTTATTCTTCAAAATGTTTGCTTTTTTATAGGACTCCAGAAACTCATCAAAACCCACCCAACTGGGTGGAGACATATTGTCACCTAATCCAGTTTAACAATCACTCTTGATTAAATCACATCTCCAGGAAGATGATCTGATTACAGTTTCAAACATACAATGTTGAATAGAGATTATTCTGTTTTTATGAAATGGGATTTAGATTAAAACATGGCTTTTCTAGTGGACATACATCCTTTCAATCCAGCACAGTAGTAGAATTCTATTTAGAGGTTTTAAGGATTTTATTTAATTGAGAGAACACTTTAAATGAATGCAGTCCTGCACGTAATATTTGAAAACTGACAAATGAAATCTATACTTTGATTCATTAGAGGTGGAACCATGATGTGTCTACAAACTGTGAAGAAAATGAGAATAGATGTCCAAACATACTATCCAGTTAATAACTACAGTGTGAGCTGGGGTAGATATCATTGTTAAAATATATTTAGTTTTTTGTATGGCAGTATTTTTCTCTTTTTGTTGCAAACTCTCATAGTTGAATTGCTTAATTATAATTTGTGGGATTCCAGTGCAGTTAAGAGAGAGTGGGAAATCTGAATTTAAGTACACATGTAAAAAGAAGCTATGTGAGTACAAAAGTTCAATCCACTACTATAAAGACTACAGTAACTCAAGTCAATTCATTTCTGACTCTAACTGGGGTGAAGTCATACTTCCCTTAGGTTAAGGGCACTTTAGGTATTGGTCTTAAGTTCAGGGGCACTTCTGACAAACGAGCTACAAATTCAGGGGTTCCATCACCCCTTTAGTTTTGATAATTCCCTCGAAGTGACTCATAGAATTCACTGAAGTGCCATTATAGTTTTTTTACAGGAAGAGGAAACAGATAAGAAGAAGCCACAATATGAGCCATATAGGGTGAGGCCTGGGAGGGTCCCAAATGCAAGCTTCCATGTCCTCTCCATATACAGTAAGAATGTGTCACCCTCCCAGATCAAGAGATGTATCTTCTCAATCATGGAAGCTCTCCTGGGCTTTGAGAATCCTGTTTATTTGGGGTCTCATTACCTAGGCGTGGTTGATAGAATCAGTGTCCACAAGGTTGAACTCAGTCAGGTGTGGTCCTGGGGCCACCATGAATAACAAAAGATACACCTATCATGAGAAATTCCAAAGAAATGGTGTCCTAGTTTGGTAGCTGCTGGGAATGTGATATACCAGAAACAGAGTGGCTTTTATAAGCGGAATTTACTAAGTTGTAAGTTTACATTTCTAAAGCCGTGAAAATGTCCAAATTAAATCAAGGCTATAGATGTCCAACCTAAGGCATCCAGGGAAAAATACCTTGGTTCAGGAAGACTGTTGACACTCAGGGTTTCTCTTTCAACTGGAAAGGCATGTGATGAACATGGTGACACCTGCTGGCTTTCTCTCCAGGCTTCTTATTTCATGAAGCTCCCTGGGGGTATTTTCCTTCTTCATCTCCAAAGATCTCTGGCTGTGCGGGCTCTGTTTCTTGTGGCTCTAGGGACTCTGACGCTTTTACCAAAATGGTTCCTGTTTTAAAGGATTCCAATAAATTAATCAAGACCCACCTGGAATGGGTGGAATCACATCTCCCTTTAATCAATGGTTAATACCCACAATTGGACGTGTCATCTCTGTGGAGATATTTAATCAAGTTTCCAACCTGCAGTACTGAATAGAGATTAAAAGAAACAGCTACCTCCACAGTATGGATCAGGATTAAAACATGGCTTTTCTAGAGTACGTAATCGTTTCAAACCGGCACAAATGAGGACAAAGACCAGTCAAATGTTTCCGTCTACTAGAAGTACCGTGCAAACCATTTTTGTCACTTAGAATAGTGGGCAATGCTACTCTAGTGAGCTCTTTGGGATGTAATACCAAGTTCTAGTTTTTTCTGCTCAGTATTGGCCTGAATTTACTGCTCTGTTTGGATATTTTGCCTTAAAAAAGTTGCTTCTGTCTGATGTTCTATTTTTGTGAATGTTCTCCACCAAGATGGTACTCCTTAGTTTTCTTATCTATTGTTGAAGAATATTATTTTATACCCCAATAGTGACTGCCAAGGTGTTGTAGTTTGCTAGATGCCTGAATGCAATATACCATAAATGGAATGGCTTTTAAAAAGGATAATGTAATAAGTTGCTAGTTTACAGTTCTAAGGCTGAGAAAATGTCCCAGTTAAAACAAGTCTATAGAAATATCCAATCTAAGGCATTCAGGGAAAGACACCTTGGTTCAAGGAGGCCTATGACATTCAACGTTCGCCAGCAAACATGGCGGCATCTGCTGGCTTTCTCGTGGTTCTACAAAAGGAACTCTCTCCAAAATGTTTCCTCTTTAAAGGATTCCCATAAGCAACTCCACCTTCATTGGGTGGAGACACACCTACGGAAATCATTTAATCAGAAGTTACCACCCACAGTTGTCTGGGTCACATCTCCATGGGAACAATCGAAATGCTCCCACCCAGCAATATTGAATGAGGATTAAAGAACATGGCTTTTCTGGGGTCCACCACAGATTCATACCAGCACATAAGGTTACAAATGAAAGAAAACCTACATTTGTGTGCAGCATTAAAACTTTCACTGCCCATGCAAATTTCTGTCTGCTGTGCCTTGTTATGGCAGTTTTTCTAATCTAATAAAATATGCTTGATGGTTTCTTTGTGAAAAAAAACAATAGTAACAAGCCTTTTATTCTTTAAGATTTTAATGTTTTTTTATAGTGTATTTATGTTAAACATTATAAGTGATCTATACACCTAATTTTAATCAACCATATTTCAGCTGGACCTACACTTGCATAGATCTTCTGGACCTCGTGCAAACCAAATACGCTGGGACAAATTTTTCTCTTCAAAGAATTAGTTTATGGAAAGCATCAGAATCACAGTCCTTCTATGTAGACGTGGTTCACATTGGACAGACATCTACAATCTCAATGTTAAATGGTATTTTGTATTCTTTCTCACCTGCTTAAACTTTTTAAATCTATCTTGTAGCAAAATCTTGCCATGGAAATTATTTTTAGATTCTTAAGTACAGACAACAATATTAATTTCTAAATATTACTGAGTTATTCTTTCATCTCAATATTTTGATTTAACTTTATTTTTTAGTGAATAAGGCAAGATTATAATTCTGTGGGTAAATGTTTCCTTAATATAAACTTTCTCATTATAGCAATAATTAGCCTTACAGTCCTGGATTCTGTTTACAGAATAGATAGATAAACTGTCACAAACATTTTCAGTTGGCCTTGTTTTATTAATTAATTTAAATAAAAGCTTCATTTCTGATTAATTGTTTAATTAATTATTTTAAATAAAAGCTTCATTTCTGATAGTTTAGCATTATTTTCCAGTCATGTTAATAGATGAGTGTATGTGAGATGTGATAACAAAGCAATCAGTATTAAACTCTACCATTTTATCATAAAATCAGCCTTATTCCAAGTAGCCACCTTGAAAGGTGACTACTCTCATTTTTCAGACCCCTACTTTTGGAACTGTATTTAGGTAAGAGAATATGAGTCAATGGACAAAAATAATTAAATATTACTAGTTTATAGTCAATCCTTTTGAATTTGCTCTCACCAGACCTGCATTGTGACTGATGGGACACGTATAATATAGCTGGATTTTGCTGGGGTAAATGATGTAGTTCATTAAACAATATTCATTCAGGGCCCACCATGCGACAGGAACTGTGTCAGGTACTAAGGAAAGAGCAGTGAAGCAAGACAGTCCTGGTTCTTCCCTCACGGTACATGGAGACTCAGGAGCATCGCATTCAGAGAATTTAGAGCAATATTTACCGGTCCAGGGAAGGCTGATGTAATCTAAGGCTTGGTGGCTTTGAAATATTTTGTTTTGGCTGGTGGGCCTCATGTTGCAAAAGACATTAAAGAGATATATTCTAGAAGTGAAAGTGTACCAAGCTTTACAAACTACTTGCCTTAAGGTCTTCTTTCTAAAATTTGACTTTAAATGACTAATTCCATGGAGATTGAGATTATTTGATGATTTTCTTCTTAGCAACAGAAGCTATGCAATTTTATCTCCAAGTTATTTTGTTTATATGTATTCTTTAGAAATGCCAAAGAGAAGACTTCCAGCATTAGCAAGTAAAGGAATATTTTTAAAGCACTTTCAAGTGAATCAGACCAAAATAAATGGGTCAATTTTGACCAACCAATATTCTGTCACCATGACTGCATATAACTGTAGTTATAATATACCCCTGATGGCTGTGAGCTTTGGGCAGGTAAGCCAAGAATTTTGTGCTATCATTTTAAATTTATGGAGCGTTAGCTTAATGTAGTAAACTTTCTTTTTAATTTTGTTAAATAGCTGACACATAGTTTGAATGTCTCTTAAGAGGACAAGACAGTTATTCCAAGGATAAATGAATAATTGGACGCTTGTCCAACTTGCAGATGAAAATTGTTTTTTCTTTAAGATATATTATCTATAGGGAAAATCAAGGGAAAAACTGTCCTTAGGAAGAAGGAATTAATGAGATTTAAGTAGTGTTTTCTCCTTTAACTTAAAGGAGAAAGTTAAAGGAGAACTTAAAGGAGAAATTGTGAACTCTTCCAACAACCCTTTTAACAAAGATTATTGGAAGAAAAGTGGAGCTCCTACATTGCATTTTTAAATTTTTTCTATTATAAACCTAATTTATTTTTGCTTGTATCACAATAAACAAGAAAAGATATGATTATCTATAATTCAAAAGTTTATGGGCAATTTTTATACTGTGTATCATTTATAAGAGGAGTAGTTCATTGGATATTATAAATATGGTGAGTATTTAAAAATTTCCTATAAAAATATATGAGTTGACATAGTTTCCTATAACAAATAAAAAAGTTATGATAGCCTCAAGATGAAAAGTTAAATAATTAATCATTGTAGTAAGAGTCTCTCAGAGAAATTCTTTGCTAACTAAGTGATTTTATGATGAAAAGCAATACTAAAAAACTATAAATATTAGGAGAAAATTGCCTTTACCCATCCCTGCCAAGTGTCTTCAAGATAAATACCTTGTAAACATTTATCAGTGTTTTCCTCTTAGCTCTGTAACAAAATGTAAATCTAATTCAAGGCTTTGTATTTTCAAAACATCTGTGTAAACAGTCTTCCATTTTTCAACGTTCTGTCATTAGACTACTCATTTGTAATTTTTTTCCTTTAGCTTTTCTTATTTATCGAAGGTTAAATTGGGGAATATGGGACTTATATTTTTGTGACCTTTTCTAAAAAGTTCAAGTGAAAAATCCATAGAGAAAAACACATAGTATCATGCCCATCTGAAACTGATTGTAAATAACTAATTCAAACAAACAGTTAAAAAATTTATTTTTCAGATAATTATAGATTTATCTACATAAATTTATCTACATACATACAGTTGTAAGAAGTAATATAGAGAGATTGCAGTATCCATCACCCAATGTTTCCCGGTAGTAACATCTTGAATAACTATGGTGTTATATCACAACCAGGAAGCTGACGTTGATACAATCTACCAACCTTATTCAGATCTCACCAGTTTTGCCTGCACTCATTGTGTGTATGGGTATGTGTGAGTGTGTGTTTGTGTGTTCTATACAATTTTATCATATGTGTAGTTTCATCTGAGCACTAGAAGAAAGGTTCCATCACAAGGATTCCTGGTGCTACCCTTTTAAAGCCACAATCACCTCTCAAACTCCCCATTCCCTAACATCTGTCAACCACTAGCCTGTTATTTCTCTATAATTTTGTCATTTTAACAAAGTTATATAAATGAAATATAAAATGTACCTTACGTAATTATACTAGTATGTAGTCTTTAAGATTCACTTTTTTCCCATCAGCATAATTCCTTTGAAATCCAATAAGTTATTGTGTATATAATAGTTTGTTCACTTTTATTGCTGAGTAGAATTCCATGGCGTGGATACACCACAGTTTGTTTAATCATTTACCTATGAATGGGCATTGAATTGCTTCCAGTTTTGAGTTTCTATGAATAGAGTTGCTATGACTATTCATGCATAGATTTTCACATGAACCTAAGTTTTCATTTCTCTGGGTTAAATGCCAAAGAATGCAATTGTGAGGTCATATGGTAAGCCCAGACATAGTTTTATAAGAAACTGCCATAGTCTTTTCTGAAGTGTCTGTGCCATTTTACATTCTAAGTAGCAATGTATGAATTATTTTTGCACATACTCATTAGCATTTGGTGTTATTGCTGTTTTTTTATTTCAGTCATTCTGTTAGTTGTGCAGTGATAGTTTTAGTTTTAATTGCCATTTCCCTAATGGCTAATAATGTTGAACATCTTTTCATGTACTTATCTGCCATCCATATACCCTCTTCCATGAAATGTCTATTCATATCTTTTGTCCATTTTCTAATTGGATTATTTAGCTCCTTACTGTTGAGATTTCAGAGTTCTTTATATATTTTAAAATATGAGTCCTTTGTCAGAAATGTGGTTTGCCAGTATTTTCTTCCAGGCTGTATCTTCTCTTTTCATCATTTTCACAAGGTCTTCCACAGGGTAAATTTTTTTTAATTTTGAGGAAATCCAATTTATTAATGTTTTTCTTTTGTGGATGGTGCTTTTGATTTCAAATCTAAAAACTGTTTGCTTAGTCCTAGATCATTGTTTTAGTTTCCTTAGCTACTCAAGCAAATACCATGCAATGCACTGACTGAAACACCTGGGAATTTAATGGCTCATGTTTTTGAGATTGGAAAAAAGTTCAAATCAAGATATTTTCAAGGTGATACTTTCTTCCCAAAGACTGTGGTATTCTGGGACTGGCTGCTGGCGATTCTTTGTCCTTAGCTTGCCACACGGCAAGGCACATAACAGCACCTCCTGGACTCTCCTTTCTCTTCCACGTTCTCTTGATTTCAGCTCCTGGTTTCTCCTTCTGTGGCTTTTTCTCTCTGTCTGAATTTTACTCTGCTTATAAAGGACTCCAGTAGGGGGATTAAAAGCCATTCTGATTGGGCTTGATCACACCTTAACTGAAGTAATGTCATCAAAAAGTCCTACTTATGGTGGCTTCACACCCACTGGAGTGGATTAAGTTTAAGAATATGTGTTTTTCTGGGGTACATACAGCTCCAAACCACCACAGTCCTGAAGATTTTTTTCTCCTGTTTTTTCCCCTATACGTTTTACAGTTTTCCACTTAGATTTATGTCCATGATCCATTTTGATCTAATATTTCTATAAGGTGATGTTTAGCTCTACGTTTATTTGTTTGCCTATAGCTCCAATTGTTCCTGCACCATTTATTGAGAAGTCTCTCCTTTCTCTATTGAAATCATTTTTCAGTTTTATCAAAAATAAGTTGGGCATATTTCTGGATCTATTTCTGGCTTCTTTATTCTGTTCCATTGATCTGTGTGTCCATCCCTCCACCAATATTGCACTCTCTTGATAACTATAGCTATATAGTAAGCCTTAACATCAGGTACGTTGCCACCTCACACTTTATTACTCTTTTGCAAAATTGTTTTAGCTATTCTAGGTCCCATGTCTTTCCCCACAAATATTAGAATAAACTTGTTTATGTCTACACAAATCCTTCCTAGTATTTTGATGGAAATTGCGTTGAACCTATAGAACATTTCAGAGAGAATTGACACCTTTATTATGTTAAAGTCTTCTTTGATTTCTCTTATGGCATATTTAGGTCTTTTTTATTACTTCAACAGCATCTTGCAATTTTCAGTATATAGATCCTGTGTATGCTTTGTTAAATTAATATGTAAGTAGTTCATTTTCTTTGATACAATTGTAAATGGCCTTATTTTAAAAATTTCTATTTCAACATGTTCACTTGTTCCATAAATAGAAATGTGATTGATTTTTGTGCATTGATCTATTATCTTATAATATTGCTGAAATCAGTGCATTTCTACAAAGTAAATATACTCATGTAATCACTCCCTGCATGAAGATAAAGATAAGTGATATATCCCCAAGAGCCTTACTTGTGCCTCTTCTCTGTCATTTGATCTCAGTCCTCTAGATAACCACTTTTACACACTTCACATCAATGGATTTATATACAGTGTTTACTCTGTTGTATCTAGCTTATTTTATCCAATATTACTAGATTCATGTTGTTTCATTTTTCATTCCTTTGCAGTATTCTGTGGTATGAATATAGAACATTTTATCCATTCTGCTGATGGACTTTTGCATTGTTTCCAGTTTGGGGCTATTATGAGTAAAGCTGATATGAATATTCTTGTACTCTGTTTTGGCATTTATGCTTACTCATTTCTGTGGACTATGAGGCTTATAATTTAAATATTAGTGATATTAACAGATAATAGTCAGGTAGCAGAAGCAAGAGAATGTAATTTTACCACTAAAGTTAACAACTGATGAATTTCTGTGGCACTTTTTGCTTCTATTACTTGACTGGTCTTCACTGAACATTGATATTTCCTGAACTTGGGCCAGTTGCTGTACCGCTTATAGATACTTCTCTGTATTCTCAGTTAAGTTTTCAAGTCCTTGTCTTTTATTTCTCCAAAAAGGTGTTAAGTTCATTGCTAGCCAAGACCACATCTCATGCTTTCTCGCTTCCCCACAGTGATTAGAGCTATACCTTGAAGAGAGTGCCTGCTCAGTAAATATTTGTTCCTTGAGCAATGGAGGGCATGTTTTGCATTAATGAGGTATTACTGCCGTTCTGGTTTCTTGCTGCCCAGATGACTGAGTTGACTTTGGCCACATTATTTTAGCCATGTAGATAAGGCCTATGTTGATTTACGTGACTCTCCTTCATGTTCTGAAGAATCCCAAATACATTAGGCTCTATTTTTGTCATGTCACAGGATTGTACCATGGCGAAAGAGAAATTGTGTTAGCCGTTGTTAAGTCTAATCATTTATCAATATTTATTTTGGAAATTAGGTAATCACAAACGAGACAGAGGATGTATCTGTTTACAGAGGAAATAATTGGCCAGGGGACTCACAGATTCGTATTCAAAGAATGCAAGCAGCGTCTCCACCTCTAAGTGGCAGCTTTGACATTCAGGCTTATGGACATATTCTCAAAGGTATATGAAAAGTATTCTGATTGTAGATAAATAGATGATAGATAGATATACACATGGATGTATAGTGCTAAAAAATGTTACCTGCTGTTTCAGTTGAAGAATTACTACTTGTTTTTACATTCAAATCTCTAGGCCTAATAACCGTCCTATTAATGGGTCCTTTTATGGCCAATTAATAGACAATGTAGTTGTTTAAAACTTTTGTTGTTTGACTCTTTCCTTTAATAGATTTAATAGAAAGAATACACCCATCCAAATTTAGCATTTTAACTAATAATAATTTTTATTTTAAAATAATATAAAAAAATGTTGAAAAATATACAGCAAATTAAGAGTCATTTTTCTAAAGGCCATTGAAATTATGACTTTATAAGTCATACCTTTCTATAATGATTACATTTTTGAAAATGAGCATTTGTAACTAAGTCAGAAAAAAATAATGATATTAAAATATTCTGCAAATTGAGAACTGAAACGTGTTTTTTAAATACAAGTGTGATTGACAAGCGTAGACTTGTGCTGCTCAATATGGTAGCCATGAGCCACTTGTGGCTGCTGAGCACTTGAAATATAGTTGGTGCCACATGTTGAAATAGTTTCATTTTGAATATATCACATTAAATACGATTTATCACTAAAAATAATATTGCCAGTTTCTGTTAATGGCTACTAGAAGATTCTTAATTATATATGTGGCTCTCAGTATACATCTGTTGGTCAGTGCTGATCTAGACAAGTATAATAATCATTTTGGTGTATTTCTATCGGTATTGCTTCTTTACATAATTTATATAGTCAAGGTTATACCAGTAATGTAAAGTTAAATTATCTAGTACAAATGACATTTTCACATTTTCCTGATGCCTCTCCAGATACATCAGTTTCCATTCCCCAAATGTTATTGCTCTTTTATATCCATGGCTTTCAGATTATCCATAAAGTAAATTGATTTTATAAATAAAGGTATTTGAGACAAGATCAACTCTTGAGGTGCTTGAATCATGTAATTTTTATTTCCAGGATATATATAAGTTCTTGTCATAAGTAGCATGCAAATTTCAGTTCTACAATATTGGAAGACATTTGGTTTACAGTGATAATGCATAGCACAATTTCATGCATTTTCAATGTGAAATTGGTTTATGAATTTTTGACTCCTGCTGTCTGCCCTCCCCCTGTGAGTGCAGACCTCCCTGTGGCTGTGTCAGCTGCAGATTTACAGTTTGCACTTCAGAGTCTTGAAGAAGTGGGACAAGTCTCAGTTGCTCAAGAGGGAACCTGTGCTGGCTACTCATGGAATGTCAAGTGGAGAAGTGCATGTGGAAAGCAGAATCTTCTACAGGTTCTCCCACTTGTCTTTGTTTCCGTTTTCTTCTATGTATCATTTTCCTGTTTACACCTTACCTCAGTCCAAAAAAGAATTTGAGACTGTATATTTTTTAAATATGAACTATAGATTAAAAATGGAAAAAAAAATTGAGAAGATGATTTTTCTATATTAAGTTGGAAAGATGTTCTCTTTCAGAAATAGCCATTGGTATTTTATTCCCTGTCTCATTTGTAAAAAGTCCAGGAATATGTGCATTAGAAGTCCTTTGATGGGGGCAAGAGACCAAAGACAGGACTAATCCTAGGACTAAATCAGGTGTATTCTAGTGGGTGCTAAGTAGAACCAGTCTCACTATCTCTAGAGCTGTCTTTTGGAGCATTGGCTACTTTTGTGGTTTTAGAGATGACATTTTAGAGTTCATAAGGGAGTCACACCTTAAGCTCTCATCTAATTACCTTTGATTAGTTGGAGCTGGAAGAAGGTAGGGGAGGGGAGTTGAGCCCAGAGTAGGTGAAAGAGAAGGGTCTAGCAGAGACTTGGGATTGGACTGTCAAATATTAAAAACATGATATTTACTTGTGATGATAGGAGTATGAGGAAACAGTCTTTCTCATGTACTGTTGATGAGAATGGAAATTGGTACAATCTTAAGAGGATAAGTTAGTAGCATCTGAACATAGATGCCCTATAATTTAGCAAGCTCAATTATATAATTATATCCTAATGAAATAGTAACACAAATAGAAATTTTCTGTGCCCAGAGGTAGTAACTGTAACATGATCTGTAGTCACATAAACCTGGACACCGAAATCCCCATCCATGGGGGAATGATTGTTTAAATGACACAACATTAGCATGAATACTGTATAGCCATATGCAGATTCACATATGCTCACCTGGAAAGCTGCCCATGATATAAGGTGGGGAAAAAAGGAAGAGGAGGAGAGGAAGGAAGAGACAAAAAAAAAGTATATAAACATAAAACAAGTCTGCGTGGATGTGCAAAACAGTCACAGTTGAAGAGATGTGGGGTTATTTTAAGAAAATACATGACCAGGATTGGAAAATTCTAGGACTGAGACAATTCTAGTGACTGGTCTCCCTCTTGGTATCTCTGCTGTTCCTCTTCCATTGTCTTTCTTCTAATAAAACTCCCCTGCTTATTCAGTATTTCTGCTCCTTCATCACTCTAGCTCACCTGAGGCCCAGCATGGAGAGTCTCATTCTTTTGCTAAGCCCCTGTCTGTATCAGAAGGCTACTATAGCAAGGGGGTTTGTAATGACCAAATGCCATATATTGATTTGTTTTGGTTACATTTTTACCATTGACAAAAATTCAGTTCCAGGAGGAAAAGACAAACCAGGGTAGGGAGAGGTGAAAAATGCTGAAGAAAAAGTGTTGACCCTCGGGTAGAAAGAGGACTCAGTTATTCACCCATCATTTATCAAAGTGGTTGTATTTAGAACAAGCAGAAAATTTGTATTAATTGGGGTTCTCCAAGGAAACAGAGCTAATTTAGGAATTGGCTCATGTGACTGGGTGGATTGCATGTCTGAAATCCATGAGGCAAGCAGCAAGTTTCAAATATCCAATGAAAGGTTTTTTTTCTGTTTTGTTTTTTTTCACATGGGCAGGCACTGAGAATCGAACCCAGGTCCTCGGGCATGGCAGGCAAGCATTCTTACCTGCTGAGCCACCGTGGCCTGCCCTTGATGAAAGGTTTTGATGAACTCCCCAGGG
Source organism: Tamandua tetradactyla (assembly GCF_023851605.1). Taxonomy (NCBI): domain Eukaryota; kingdom Metazoa; phylum Chordata; class Mammalia; order Pilosa; family Myrmecophagidae; genus Tamandua; species Tamandua tetradactyla. Next base: position 154,063,067 of record NC_135332.1, read on the forward strand.
AAAGCTGGCTGGCCGAAATAGAGATAGAAGTTCTTTGTTCTGACTGCTGAAATCATTAATTCTCCTCTTAAGGCCTTCAACTGTTTGGCTGAGACTTCTCTCATTGCTGAAGGCTAGCTCCTTCATTGATTGTAGATGTAATCAGCCATATATGCAATCAACTGACTAATGATTTAAATCCAAGAGATGTTCTGAGAGCAACAGTCAGGCCAGTGCTTGCTTGACCAAATCGCTAGACAACAAAACCTGGCCAAGTGGACACGTGAACTTAACCATCACAGACATTTTTACGAAAATCATATTCTCAGGTCATTTTATCCCTTCCAAAATTTAAAGTTAACTTTAGTAATTTAATTCAAAATTGTAATTTTGCAATAATCTTATTAGCATTATTTTGGATAGGCTATCCTCCTTTTTGAAGAGACTCATTTTCCAGGAAATGTGACTAAAATGATCTTGAATATTTTTTTACATCCTTTGACTTTTATTCACTTTCAACTATCCTTAAACTTAAAAAGTGAGAACTAGTGTGGTCATGTTTATAGTTTTTCTGATAAAATAATTTTGTGTAAAAATAGATTAATGATTCCAACCTTATTGGACAAAATGCTAATATGACAGTTACAAAAGTGAAGGAAGGTGGCTTATTCAGACAACGCATACTTGGAGACCTACTCCGTACCCCCAGCCAGCAGCCACAGGTATCTTGAAACTGTTTTCTCATGGCATTTAACATCATTTTAAATGTTTAACTAGTGTGAAATATATTAAACACCTGGTGAAACAGGAGGGATGACATCTTTATTTTCATGGAAATACTTGTGTTAACAATAGATTAACTCAGTAATGTATTTTATGATTTGGGGGGAAATTCTTTATGATAAAATAATGTATTTTTAATTGCTAATGGTTAGAATTTGAAAATACATTCTTTCATTTAATCTTGATAGTAACTGTGATGTAATTATTAATGTTACCATTTTAATGATGAGGAAATTAAAGTGCAAAGAGTTTAGGTGTCTCGCCCAGGAATAACGTTTATTTGTTTCTTGACTCTAATCACTACCAGACAAAGCATATATTTATTTACTTGTTTGTTTATAATCTGATGCACTTTCCTACCTCACCTTCACTAGCATATTAGCAGGGGCATTGTCTGTTTTGTTTGATGTTATATCCCGGACAATTAGAACTGTGCCTGACACATAGTGGGTACATTTGCTTAATGAACGAAGGAACAAAATGTCAAAGCAGAAAAAATATAAATACAATAAACTAATGTTTGGAAACAAATAGAATTCCAATGGTGGTTCCAAGTGCTATGCATATTCCGTTGAACCATGCTGTCTCTTCAACCCTGTTTTCTAGCTGTGTTTCTTTATTTGAAGGTTGAAGTCTATGTCAATGGAATTCCAGCTAAATGTTCAGGTGACTGTGGGTTCATGTGGGATCCCAGGACTACACCCCTAATCTTCACCACAAGCCCTTCTCAAGGTAACCTCCTGCTCTTTAATTGGGAGTAGGTGGTGGAGGTAGCTAGCAAAAATGTAAACTCTGATTATGATTTTTGTACACTGGATAGTTCTTTTCACGAATGTCTGACAACACACAGATTCCAAATATGAAGTTATGTAGAATCATTCAGTGGGAAAAAATAGCACAGCCAGACAAATGTCCTTTTCCCCTGCTTGCTTATAGGCTATTGTTGAAGGTTGGCTTATTTTTCTCTAATGGAAATCAAATTTTCTAACAAAAGATTCTATTTTTATCATTTTCATATTCTTATTTATATTTAACATTTTCAGGGTCCTATGAAGAAAGCACAATTCTAACCATATTAGGCTCTGGATTTTCCCCACGTTCAGCTATATCAGTCTCAGTTGGGCCAGTGGGCTGCTCTCTTCTTTCTGTGGATGGTAGGTTCTTTTTAGTTATTCTTATTACATTTAATTGTTCTCTAAGAGAAAATATAATCAAAGATAGGATTGTTATTACCCCCACAGAGTGTCCTATAGAGTTATGAAGTTGTGTAGCCTTGTCTGGAAAATGCCTTACCTGTGTAACCTTTACTGACAACCACTTACTTGTTTTTCACTATGTGGTTGAATGTCTTTATCCCATTGTAGTTGATTTATTTCCTCCTTCATAAAAGTTCTTACCTGAACTCTTTCTTGTCTTGGTGTGATTTGGAACATAAGAATACATGAATTGCAACTCTGATGTTCCAAGGTCCTCTGATGTTCCAAAGACAGCTGGTCAGGCTGCAAGAGACATAGCCATCTTTCCTTACTCCTCTTTCAACAGAGACTGTATCTTTAACATGAAATTGAAAGATCATTTACACTTGTACCTCTTGAAATAATAAGGGCCATGCTTATTTCCTTAAACATTATCTTTTATCACCTTAGATTTTTCTCTCAATTTTAATAGATTGGAGTTAGATAAGCAAATACATCTTACAAACCATTTATTTTGTTTTTAATCTAGATCTTATATGCATTTCTGAGATCTAACAGTCAAAATCCACCCGTATGAAGGTGCACACATACTGTTCTAAGTGAGGTGGAAAATCTGTTTTCATTTGGGTTTTGATCAGCTCTCTCAGTGAGACCTAGTATTTTACTCAGCTTTGTACATAAGCAATGTATTGGGCCAAAATGTTAAGAATCTTTCATATATATTGTCTTATAGATTAGGAATTAAATATTATCACAGAAGCCTTTTTTGTTGTTGTTGCTACACTAGCACTCAGGACCAAATTGTTTGCTTACTCTTCATTTTTTATTGCTTTACCTGTTATCTAGGAGGGTTTGATGCATAGCATCATGTGGTCTATAAAGAATTTTTCCCTTGTTAATGTATGAATTGTTTTCCGTAGATGTATTTCTTACAATATAAAAATGAAGGCCAATGTTAATATTCACAAATATAAATGTTCAATTATTTTATCATACAAATTTATTTGTTTTATCATTTTCTTCTACTTTTTTATCACAAGAAAACGAGATCAAGTGCCAGATTTTGAATGGAAGTGCCGGGCATTTCCCAGTTGCTGTGTCCATAGCTGATGTTGGGCTGGCCCAGAATGCGCAGGGGGAGGTTTTCCACTTCACCTATCGGAGCCAGATATCACACGTCTCCCCTGCTTCGGGAAGCCTGGCGGGTAATAGTTCATAACTCTAAACAAAGAAAATCATATACATTTCCATCACGTCATTGTGCTGTTTCTGGAACAGTGGTAAGGGAGAGGAACTCAGAGCTCCCTGCTGTAGTACAAAGGAAAGTCCCCTTGGGAAGGCACAGTGAGCACGCGGCCGACCAATTCTTTTGTTGCTTGGAAAGCACAAGTAAGGGTGACTGCTTATACTTACGTCTTAGGTTATTGAATTAATAGCATCAATTATTACATGTTTCTATAACAAGCTCATCAATTATGTCAAGATAAGATTTATTAGTTATTATTCTGCCTACCAGCTGCTTCATTTGTAACCACAGTCTCAGTGGAGCTACTTGACCCAGAAAAAGTTCTGGGAACAAATCAGGGAAAGGAAGGCTGATGCAGAGGATGGAAAGAGAATAATACATTTTTTCTCCCCTGCTTCTTTCTCTTTGTGTCTTATTTCATCATTTAGCATGTTTAAACATTATTTAGCATTTACTTTTTTACTATGTTTCGTTTTGGGATTTTTTTTGTGCCTTGGTTTGATTTGTTTTTGTGATTTGTTTTTATTTTATTTTATATTTACTTTATTGATTTTTTAGTTTTCCTTTTATTTAGAGTATTAAAATTTGAATTGGTGAGGGTTTTAATTCTTTCTCATTTCCCACCCATGGAATGGCTGAGCAAATAGAAACTGCATAGTTTCATTTTAAGATGATTAAGGAACTGTAAAAAATAGTAGTTGCAGCTGGTAGTACCCCAGAGAAAATGACGGTTGCAAATCCACATTATTTCATTTAATCAGGTATTCCAGTTCTCTTGGAGATCCAGGCCTCAGACTCAGGCTTGGGTGTGTGGTGGTGATCGGACAGCAGCTACGTACACTATCCCAAGCCTGGTCCTTGATTTATTTACCAATTCATCTTTTGACTGACTGGATGATTCTTGAGTGATGACATATTGTTGCTCAAAAGTTTTTTCCTTATAGTTGATCTGTGTTGTTTGTTTGCTTGTTTGTTTTACTTATGAAGGTGGTACTCTACTAACTATATCTGGATTTGGCTTTAATGAAAATTCAGAAGTACTAGTTGGAAATGAAACCTGCAGTGTGCTGGAAGGGAATTTCAATAGGATAACCTGCAGAACACCACAAGTAAGGCATCAGTTTTCAATTATTTTTTTTCCTAAGTCAAAATTCATATGAATTAGGAGACATCTCAGTAGAGGATGGCATATTTACCTGGAAATTGCAGTTTCAATTTTACGCTACAATAATTATTTCTTCAGCATCTGTCTGCTAAGATCCAACCACAGAACATGACCTTCATGTTCTAGAAACGTAAAATCCTGAAGGAAATTAGCCATGCAAACCAATTCTAAGCAATGTGGCTCCATTTGAAATAATAGAAATAAAAACAAAATTCTGAGAGGGTGTCAGGAACAATTCCACAAAAGAGATGATGCCCTGTCAGAGCTTGAAGGATGAAGAGGTATTTATCAAGTAAATAAAGGCTGAAAAAAATACAGTACAATAAATAATCCAGTTAAGAAATTCAATAAAGTAGCTTTAAAGATTTTTTTTTTTTTTTGCATGGGCAGGCATCAGGAATTGAACCCAGGTCTCCGGCATGGCAGGTGAGAACTCTGCCACTGAGCCACCATCACACTGCCCTAAACATTTTTACTTTTTAAGAAGGAATATTTTAAAATGTATTAACATTTCAGTTTGTTGGCAAAAAGCAATGTGAAATTCTCCTTGGAATATTGCATCCTATGACCACTCATGTTTAAAAAAATAGTTTTTAAATTTTAACTAAGCTTCCCGTTTGCATATTATATGCAAAACGACGATGAATAAATAAATCAAACAGAAAAGCTGTAGCAAACTAGATGCGATATGATATAGTATGTAGCGGCAATCTGTGGGAAAAGTAAATTTTAGTACATTTTGGACTGAATGATGAAGGTGAGAACAAGAATGTACAATACATTAACACTGACCTTATTTAAATTATGTGATTCAGTAAACACTTTAGGTGCATTAAATATATATTAAATGCTGGAAATTTCACATGTGCCATAGCAGTTAAAGCACCAAAAAGTCTGAGAGGCCCAAGTGTTCTTACATTCTGGAACTGGATGATTTTTTAGTGAAGAATAAAAAAATACATTTGAGTCCATCTTAAAAGTAAAAAGGTCTAAACTTTCAGTACCTAATGCTTCATCAATTAGTGAATCACTTGTCCAGAGCATCTCACCTTTATTACAGAGTCCTTGGGAATTCACTAGTATAGTTGCATTTAAATTGATCAAAAACATTACAAAGCCATTATAACATAAATTTTTATCTCAAGAATCCAAATATGCCATCTATATCTGACATTACAATTTTCTCAATATCTAAAAACTGACCCTGATGGAAACAGAATATATTTAGAAATTTATCTTGAATAATTTGTTTATTTTTATCCATTGTATTTCTGTAAATTTCATAGTTTCTAATTGTTCATTTATTTATTCTCTTATTTTAGAGAATTGAGGGTACTGTTAATGTTTCAGTTATTACCAATGGATTTCAAGCCATGGCAAATGATGCTTTTAGTTATAACTGTTTACAGACTCCAGTTATAACTGATTTTAATCCAAAATTACGGACAATACAAGGTAAGAAATTATTCAATAAGGTCAGCTACTATTGTTGGTTTAGTGGTAAAATGCTTACCATCCAAGCAGGAGACCCAGGTTCAATTCCCGAACCATGCACCTAAAAATAAAAAAAGATCAGCTACTTAACATAGACACCGAAACCAATTTAGAGAAGCTTTTGAAGCATAGCTTCTCCTGTACTTCTGTTTCATAAAGTGCAATAGGTTACAAGTTTTCTGTGTGTGTGTGTGTGTGTGTGTGTATTTTGTTGCTTTTTGAAAATTTTTTATCATAGATTAGTCTCTATGGTATTTCACTTTAAACGTGGAAAATATGGGGAAAAATGATACCTTTTTAAAAAATGTACTTTGCCATCTTCTTTTTCTCTTTTGTGGTACTAAACATGGACTTTATTTTCTTTGTTTTTCCTTTTGCCTCTATAACTGTTAGGATTTCCTAAATTCAATAAAAGATAAGAAATGAGTTGATTTATATAATTTGCAAAGTTCACACAGGATAATAATCTGAACCTATTGTAAAACTTTTTTTTCTTTTGAAATAGAAGGAGAGGATAATTTAACATTAAAGGGCTATAACTTTGCAAATGATCTAACACAAATCATGGTATATGTTGGAGGAAAAACCTGTCAGGTTCTTCACTGGAACTTCACAGATATTAGATGCCATTTGCCCAAGTTGTTTCCTGGGAAACATGACATCTATGTGGAAGTCAGAAACTGGGGTTTTGCATCCACAAGGTATGTTAATGAACAAAAATTTGAGGGAGATATGGAACATATGATGGTAATAGTATTGGTACCAGAAAAGAAAGAGTCACCTTATACTATTGCATTTGTTTTCTTCACCATTTTCCAGTTCCTTATTGCTAAAGGTTCTGAGAGTACAACATGACACTTAGCTCTGATACCAAAACCATTCAGATTAGATTGTAAGTTTCTCTGTGGATCTAGGTTTATATAAATGTCACATGATTTGCATTCATTCAGGAAATCATTATTACCCAGTTAGGGTGGGTACTTGCTCAGTGCTGGGTCCACAGTGGTGAACATTAATGGCATGTCCCCTGTTGGGGAGACTGGTTTCAAACAAAGGATTACATCAATAGTTTAATTACGAATGTGGTAACTACTGTGAATAAGAAGCACCAGTACTGTAAGAGTACACATGATAGTGCTAACTTATCCTGAGTGACAGGAAAGGGCATTCTAAAAGTGACAAGTCAAGATGTAAAGGATAGATAGGAGCGGCTGTCTGAAGATGGGGGTGGAGAGAACTCCTCTCCAACTCTAAGTTCCCTTTGGTAACTATTTAATATCTCTTTCCCTAGTTACCAGTTGGTAAAATTTAGTATTGATATAAAGAAGTACCTGTTTGGAGCAATTAGGAAAAGAAGGAGCTGAGATTTAGGGCTTAAAATGTTTGCAGTGATGCACTGTGAGGGATGAAGGCAGAGGAACATGGCAGCCATAAACCTCAGAACTACAGCCCCTCTTAGATTTACAGGGTGGGACTGAGATGGGCTCATGGGTAGCTATTGGCTTGTGCTTTGACCTGATGAAATAATGGGTAAAATTAACACAATTAAAAATTGTGTATTTGTGTAAAGGCTGTGCATTTATGCTGTTAGTAAATAAAAACTAACATGAAGACCCCTCGAGTTATTCTCTCTCTCTCTCTGTGGTCATGGTGGGATATGGGATGGAGGTGTCAACTCCTACATATTAGGTCAGAAAAGCACTGTACCGAAGGGAAAAGTGACTCTGTAGGCATGTTGTCTGTAACAAAGCAAAATAAATTAAAAACCATCTCTTTGAAATAGTGGGAAGGGAGATTCTGACAAGTTTACAAGAAACATAGTATGATAAATTCAAATTAATTACACACAATTTTTATTACAATGTATGTAATTTATTAAATATAGAATGTATGGAATTTCATTGCTATCCTTTTTTTTTATAGGAACTGCTGTTTTTATTTTTACTCTCTTGAATATATAAAATATTTTAAAGGATTTCATATCTTTCTTATGACCTCAGTTCACATAACCATATTTTTTCCATAATAGTTTAAGATCCTCCATTTCAAATTCTTCTGCCGTAAGATTTTCAGAAATCTAATTTTCATAGTTAGGAAGAAATTATTACATATTACGTCCAACCAAATTGGGACCATGGTAATTATCAGATTATGTAGTTTGAAAAATAAATGTCTAATTACATATTCCATCAATAACTCTTGCTAAAGGAGTCATATTACAGAAAAAGTTTAGCAATATGAGTTCATGGAAAGTTCAGTGAAACACCTATTCATTTTTCTTTTTTGCAGAGACAAATTAAATGCTTCTATACAGTATATTTTGGAAGTAACTAACATGTTTCCACAGAGAGGGTCTTTTTATGGCGGCACTGAAATCACGGTACTGGGTTTTGGGTTCAGCACGATACCAGCTGAGAACAGCGTTCTCTTAGGTAAGAGTTTCATTCCCACAGGAAGGGGTGTCATCGTTTTTCTCAGTTCGGATGATGTGCTGTGGGTGCATGGTGAGTTGGTACAGAAATACACTTAATCATGGAAGCGTTCTTTTTCTTTAAGACTATAAGAGGTTAAGAGTATTTGGTTACGGTGGTATGGACAACTGGAAAACTCCTTTTGATTTCAACAAATAATTATGTGTATTTAGTGTTTATAGACTATCTAGAAAGGGTGAGTCTCTGTTTGGAAAATAGTCAGTACTCAAACATAAATACTATCCAATAAAAGTACCAAAGTTTGTACTATATAAGGCAGGGCTTTTGCAGAGCTGTTGTTTACTAATTATGCTTTATCTCTGCAGTACACAGAATGGGGGAATGTTATTTATTTTGTACACCTTTTTTCCTCCTAGGGTCATTCCCTTGCAATGTGACATCATCTTCAGAAAGTGTCATAAAATGTATTCTTCATTCAACAGGGAATGTATTCGGGGTTACCAATAACGGGAAAGATTCAGGTATCAATATTGATAAATTTTAGGTCATGAAGGCCCTTCCCCCCCTGGAATTCATTTGATTTTTATTTATTTTATATTTCAAAGTAAAGGATTCAAAGAATAAGTATTGTTATTTATTTCTATAATTGGTCAAGTGTATCCCCTTGACATAGTGGGGAACACATACAGCGTGCACAGATAGTAGATTTAACCTAGAGGCAAGAGTCAAGGTTTCTAATTGAATATGCAGATTGTAGTTACAGATTTTTGCATGCCTCTATGCCTGATAAAATTCTGATATTTAAAGAATTGATCTTAGCATTATAAAAAATTCCATGTTATATTCTTGGCCAATGTGGTTATTGACATTCTGATTTCTTTTCAAATCATCTGTTGATCATCAGTTTTGGAGCTGTATGATGTATTTTCTCCTTAGCTTCTCATCATCTTACTTTTTATTATTTCCATTTATTTTTGGGAAGTGTTTAAATCCTGTACATAAAGTTTTACAATGTTAATTAAACATTTTCATGAATGGTTGTATAACAATGCAATAACTTTTTATGCTAATCATTTTAAAATTTTACTTTTTTCCATTTTCCTTTCAAAATATGACTCAATTCTTGCTCTAAGTATATGGATTAGGTTATGCCTGGTTCCCGTCAGTCTTAAATGTGTCTGTGGGCGACACAGTGGCATGGCATTGGCAGGCACATCCGTATCTTAGGGGAATAGGATATAGAGTTTTCTCTGTCTCCAGTCCTGGAAGTGTAATTTATGATGGCAAAGGATTTACAAGTGGAAAACAAAAATCTGCATCTGGTATGTTCTACTTTGTTGAGTTTTGCAACATCTCTTTTTCCTACATGTAATAAGAAGACACTTTTATTACATTTAAAATGTCCTTATGTAAATAATATAAACATATAAACAAAGTGGTTTAGTTGGCATTTTATTGATAGAGTAGAAATTTTATAAATGAATGTAACAAAGTATTTTATACATATTAGAGATGAGTTCTGCCATTAGAAGTAATTTATTAATGTGGTAATCAAACAGTTGAAAAATATGTAGTATTAAAACAAGCAAAACACAATGAAAATCGCTGTATGTATTTTAATCATATCAGTCTTGTAGCGAGTCATTTTTGTCGATTGGAACCAGCTTTAAAATCAAGTATTATTTATTTTTCATTCCATGTTGAGTTTTTCTTTAAATTTTGGTAAGTTATGTCAGGCTTAACCTGGTTTGCTAGGAAATTAATGCTGGCTCTTGTCTTCCTGGAATGTAATTTCATTATACAGGATAGCTTTTTTACAGCCAGTAAGCCATTTCCACTTCCTTTCTACTTCCTGTGGTAATATCACACTCATTTGAATGTGCATTTAAATGATCATTTTAAGTTTTCTTGCACCCTTTTCAAAGCTGCATTAATTGCTTGTATTTATTATATACGATCTTATTTTATGGCAGGTTCATTTTCTTACCGATTTACTTCACCTGGAATCCATTATTATAGCAGCGGGTATGTTGATGACGCTCACTCCCTTTTTCTCCAAGGAGTCATTAACGTTTCGCCAGCTGAAACCAGGCACATCCCCCTGCGCCTGTTTGTGGGTGGCACTGAAGCCACTTATGCTCAGGGTAAGATGGTCAAAGATGGAAGCTCTGATACCCGGATGGCCCATGGTGTATGTGAGCTTTCTGGGGCAGGAGACAGACGAGCAGGGTCTCAGCCTGCTTCTGTCTTATACTAGCCACGTGACCTTGAAAAGGTCTTGGCTGTTCCAAGGCTGGATTTTAGTCTTTAAAATAAAGATCATGTTAATATTGTCCTGCCATCTCCCGGAATCCATATGTGCCTCAAAGGAGAAACAGTGTGAAAGAGTGCCCCAAAATATAGTAAAATGTAAGGTGATGTTATTGTTTTATTTTCCCCTTGGAATTCTGACCTTAGACAAATTGAGAAATAAATTAATGTTACATCCATCCTTCTCTCTTTACTTACCATTTTAGTCCAGTCTTTAACATCCTTTATACCACTTGGGGCTCTTCTTGGGACAAAAATATAATTTAGCATCATTTAAACCACCTTCATCACACAGCAATGCAGTCTGAAAACAGTTCTACATTTAGAATGTTATCCACGACTGACAGTCAGTTCTTTTGCCTAAAGGAGCGCCTGAGAATTTGCACTTCGGAAACTCTACAACAGGCTGCCTTGCAACAGAACCTCTGTGTGGCCTGGACAATACTGGAGTTAAACATTCAAGTAGATTTCTCTTTGAGCTTTCTACTTGTTTTTCACCATCTATAAGCAGCATTAGTCCATCCACTGGAACAGTAAATGAATTGATAACAATTACAGGACGTGGTTTCAGTAATCTCACATGTGCTAATAAGGTAAGCACTTAAACATTTCTCCTTTTTAACTTCTATATATGCATTAAAGGAGGATGTATTGGCTGTAACCTCATAATTTAATTTTCAACATCTTTATTAATTCACATTCCATACAATTTTACCTCTTAAAGTATACAATTCAGTACCTTTTAGTATATTCAGAAAGATATGCATCCATCACTACAATCAATTTTGGAATGTTTTCATTGCCTCCAAAATAAACCCTTTAGCCACTCCTCCTGCCCAAACCTTCCCATTCCCTCCCAATCCTAGAGGATCGTTACTCTACCTACTGTCCCTGTAGATTTGCGTGTTCTGGAGATTTCATATAAATGGACTCATGCAATATATGCTGTTTTATGATTGGCTTCTTTCACTTTGTATGTTTTCAAGGTTCATCCATGTTATAATATATAGCACTACTTTATTTCTTTGTATGACTGAATAATATTCCATTATATAGATTTTCCAAACTTTATTTACTGATTCATCAGGTGATGGACTTTTTTTTTTACTCCTTTTGGCTATTATGAATAAAACTACTATAAATATTCATATATAGTCATATCTAATTTTAAAGTTAATTCAAGGTGTGCCTTAATCAGTCCTCAAAATTAATGTTATGAAAAAAAAAATTTGCGTGTGATTAATTTTTTTTAAATAGTGGTTATTGCTAACACAAGACTGAAGTTCATAGTAAGCTAGTCTATCATTTATTCATATTGCATATGGTATTCATTTTACTTTCAGGTTACAATTGGCAGCTACCCCTGTGTTGTGGAAGAAAGTAGTGAGAATTGCATTATGTGTCATATTGACCCTCAAAACTCAATGGATGTTGGCATCAGGGAAATTGTCACATTAACAGTCTACAACCTGGGCCTTGCTGTCAGCACACTGGCCAGTGAATTTGACAGGAGGTTTGTACTTTTGCCAAACATCAACATGGTGCTGCCAAATGCAGGATCAACTACAGGGATGACAAGAGTGACCATAAAAGGCTCCGGATTTGCAGCTTCTTCTGCTAGTGTAGACGTCCTCATGGGTCATTTACCATGTAAAGTTCTATCAGTGAATTACACGGCCATTGAATGTGAAACCTTTCCTGCTCCCCAACAGCTTGTGGATGTAGATATTTTTATACACAGAGTGCGGGCCCAGTGTCAAGGGAACTGCAGTTTCTCCTATTTAGATAGCCTCACCCCTTTTGTAACTCACATCTCCCCAAATTTTATCAAAGGATCTGTAAAAGTTCTTATTGAAGGAGAAGGTTTTGGGGCTATCTTGGAGGACATTGCTGTTTTCAGTGGAAATCAACAATTCAGAGCAATAGATGTAAATGAAAACAATATCACGGTTCTTGTGACTTCTCTCCCAGCCGGACTGCATTCTCTCAGGGTTGTGGTGGGAACTAAAGGCTTGGCTCTGGGGAACCTTACTGTCTGGAGCCCCGCACTTGCCTGGGTCTCACCAGCTTCTGGAAGCATTGGAGGTGGAACCATCTTGGTGATCACAGGAAATGGCTTCTACCCAGGCAGCACTGTTGTCATGGTTGGTGATGACCCATGTGAGATTCTTTCTGTCAACTCCAGCGAAGTCTACTGCCGCACCCCCGCGGGGTCGGCTGGAATGGTCGATGTGAAGATCTTTGTTCATGCGGTCGCTTACCCACCTCTGTCATTTCTGTATGCCCTGGAGGACACTCCATTTCTGAGAAGAATTATCCCAAGTCGAGGTACTCCAAAACCTGTCTTTTTATTGACTTGGTATCATATTATCAGTAATATTTAGTAGTGTTGAATGGAATAATGTTCATAAATGATTAAGATGTGTTTTTAGACAGTACTACTTACCCCATTTAATGCATAGGATTCAATTTCTGTGTAGTCTCTATTTTGTCATTTATTTCACATACTTTTTTGGAACACCTCTACCCAAATTGCCCAACTTCTGTTTAGGAACAAAATCTCCATCTGCTTGATCTAAAACTCAGTATGAGGAAGAAATAGATGAGTATGTATGCACTAAAACTGGAAATTAATTTGTCATGTAGTGTTGATTATTACAAGAAACACTACAATTCACATATTAGCTAACCAACATTGAGAATTTTTTTCACAGTACCTTATTTCCATGAAACTCCAGTTGATTGATCATTACTGTGTTGACACAACACACTTCTTTTTTTTTCTTAAATGCAGTTTTATTGAACTATATATTCACACAGCATAGAAGCCATCTGAAATATACGCTCATCACTTCACAGCATCATGTGCATACAACCGCATGATCAAATTTCGAACATTTTCACTACCCCAGAAAAGAAATAAAAAGAAAAAGAGAATACAACACTTGTCACCCCATATTATTGACCCATAGTATTAGTAACAAATTTGATATTTGTTACTTTTGATGAAAGAGTATTAAAATATTACTGTTAACTATAGCCTATAGTTTGTAACAGGTACATTTTTCTCCATATACCCCTCTATTATTAACTCCTTATAACACTGTTGTACAACTGCTGTAGTTTATGAAAGAACTTTTTAATATTTGTATGGTTAATCATAGGCATTGTCACTTGGTCACTGTGTTATACATTCCCGTGTTTTAATCTCCAACTTTCTTTCTGGTGACATACATGACTCTAAACTTCCCCTTTCCACCACCTTCACACACCATTCAGCACTGTGAATTACTCTCACGATAACGTGCTACTATCATGGCTGTCCATTTCCAAATGTTTAAGTTCACCCTAATTAAACATTCTTACATATTACATTCTGAACATATTAAGCAACTGTTCCCCATTCTTTAGCCTCGTTCTATATCCTGGTAACCTATATTCTATATTTTATGTCTATATGTTTACATATTATAGTTAGTTAATATCAGTGATATCATAAAATATGTGTCCTTTTGTCTCTGACATTTCACTTAACGTAATGTCCTCAAGGTTCATCAGTGTTGTCACATGCGTCAGAACTTAATCTTTTCTTACTGCTGAATAATATTCCATTGAATGGACATATCACATTTTGTTTATCCATTCATCTGTTGATGGACACTTGGGTTTTTCCATCTTTTGGCAATTGTGAATAATGCCACTATGAACATTAGTGTGCAAACATCTGTTTGAGCTCTCCTCAGATCTTCCGGGTATATCCTGAGTAGCAGGATTGCCAGATCATAAGGCAACTCTATACTTAGCTTCCTGAGGAACCACTGAACTGTCCTCCACAGGGTATGTATGGCTGTACATACCCAGTAGGAATGAATACGTGTTCCAATTTCTCCACATTCTCTCCAACACTTGTAGTTGCCTGTTGGTTTAATAGTGGCCATTCTAGTAGGTATGAGGTAATTCATTTGGTTTTGATTTGCATTTCCCTAATAGCAGGTGAAGCTGAGCATCTTTTCATGTGCGTCTTAACCATTGGTATTTCCTCTTTGGATAAATGCCTCTTCATGTTCTTTGTCCATTTTTAATTTTTTTTCCCTTTTTATTGTTGAGTGTAGGATCTCTTTATATACAGTGAATTTCAAACCCTTATGAGTTATATGCTTTCCAAATATTTTTCCCATAGCATGGGTTGCCTTTTCACCCTTTGACAAAAGTCCTTTGAAGCACTGAAGTATTTGAGTTTGAGGAGTTCCCACTTATATATTTTTTCTTCTAATGCTTGTGATTTGGACATAAAGTCTAAGAAACTACCGACTATCACTAGACCTTGAAGCTGTCTCCCTACATTTTCTTCTAGGAGTTTTATGGTACCGTTTCCTATAGTTATGTATGTGATCCACTTTGAGTTGATTTTTGCACAGAGTATGAGATAGGGTCCTCTTCATTCTTTTGTTTATGGATATCTAGTTCTCCCAAAACCATTTAAAAGCCTTATCAAAAATCAATTGATTTCTGGTGGCTGCCCCCCCCCCTCCAAATTGACCATATATCTGGGGGTCTATTTCTGAGCTCTTGGGTTGATTCCATTGATCAATATGTCTATCTCTATGCCAGTGCCATGCTGTTTTGACCACTATGGCTTTATAATATACTTTAAAGTCAAGAAGTATACCTCTCACTTCGTTCTTTTTCAAGATGTTTTGGCTATTTAAGGCCCCTTACCCTTCCAAATAAAATTGATAATTTCTCCATTTCTATAAAGTAGTCTGTTGTCATTTTGATTGGTTTTGCATTGAATCTGTAGATCTATATGGGTAGAATTTGCATCTTAAAGACATTTAGCATTCCAATCCATGTACACAGAATGTTTTCCATTTATTCAGGTCTTCTTTGATATCTTTTAGCAATGTTTTGTAGCTTTCTGCATGTAAGTCCTTTACATCCTTGGTTAGGTTTGTTCCTAGATATTTGACTCTTTTAGGTGCTATTGTAAATGGAACTCTTATCTTGATTACCTCCTCAGCTCATTACTAGTGTATAGAAATACCACTGATCTTGTATCCGCCACTTTGCTGAACTCCCTTACTGGCTCAAGTAGCTTTGCTGTCGTTTTTTTCTTGATTTCCTAATTATAGGACCATGTCATCTGCAAACAGCGACAATTTTACTTCTTCCTTTCCAAATTGGATGCCTTTATTTCTTTTTCTTGCCTGAATGCTCTAGCTAGAGCTTCTGGCACAATGTTAAATAGCAGTGGTGGCTATGGGTGTCCTTGTCTTGTTCCCGAATCTTACAGGGAACCACTGAGTGTGATGTTAGCTTTGGGTTTTTCATATGCCCTTTATCATGTTTAGGGAGTTCCTTCAATTCTATCATGAAAGGGTGCTGAATTGGCTAATGTGGTGTACTACATTAATTGATTTTCTTGTGTTGAACCACCTTTGCATACCTGTAATAAAACTCACTTGCTCATGGTGAATAATCCTTTTAATGTGCTGTTGGATTCTGTTTGCAAGTATTTTTGTTGTTGAGGATTTTTTCATCTATATTCATTAGAGAGATTGGTCTTAAGTATTTTGTGTGTGTTTGTGGCTTTATCCAGCTCTGGTATTAGGGTAATGTTGATTTTGTAGAATAAGTGAGTTAGTTTTCGCTCTTCTTCAATTTTTTGGAAGTATATGAGTAGGAATGGTATTAATTCTTCTTGGAATGCTTGGTAAAGCTTGCCTGTGAAGCCATCTATTCCTGGGCTTTTCTTTATTGTTAGATTTTTTGATAATGAATGATTTGGTCTCTTTACTTGTGATTGGTTTGTTGAGATCTTCTGTTATTTCTCAAGTCAGTGTAGGTTGTTTGTGTGTTTGTAGGAAGTTGTCCATCTTGTTGGCATATAATTATTCATAGCAACCACTCAGGATTTTTTTTTCCTTTGGGGTCATGGTGATTCCCCCTCTTGTTTCTGATTTTATTGATTTGCAACTTCTCTCTTTTTTGTCTTTTTCAGACCTCTATGTAAGAAAGCTATTGGTACATTCAAATGGAGAATATATTATTATTAATTATTTACTTATTTATTTAGCGTGGCTCATTCTTCTAAACTAAGAATAGCTTGAAATGTCTTCTTAGGCCTGTGTCATCATGCATGCTGTTTCTGATCATCTTAAGCTACTGAAATCCTCATTGCTATGTAATGAACTCTTCAGAGGTAGCTATAGTGTAATGGTTGAGAAAATGGTTTTGATGCCTGGGTACAAATTTCAGTTCTTCAACATCCCATGAATATAGATTTGGACAAGTTTTCTTTAACATCAGTTTCCTTATACATGCAGGTACCTCCCTCACAAGGTTAAAGGACTTCATGAATGCGATATAAAGCAGAATGGTACATTTAATAAAGTGCTCATTAAATGTTAGCCTTTTTTTAAAAAAGTCTTCTTAAAATTATATCATCAGGAAATTTATCAGGTTTAGGTAAGATGTATTCCCACCTATAAGAAATTTTCCATTGAAATTTTCTTTATAAATCAAGTTTGTTCATATAAAAATTTTCAAAGAAGCAAACTTCATTAATAATAACATACTTTTTTTCCCCATACTTTGTAATAATTACAAAGTATGTTGTCATATGTTCCTTATTTCCATGAACTGTTTCTGTCTCCATTTCTCCCTTTGAATGACTTTTTCAGAACAGTGTGCATATTTGAAGGTATAAGAAATTTGTGGACAATTTGAGAACTGAGCTGTTTTATTTACTATGGAGACAAGGCAGTAGATCACATAGAGAAAAATATTGTTGTATTTGAAAAGTGAAAATGCCAAGTAAAATTAAAAATTCGATGTCCATAAAGTTCATTTTTAGCTTGTCCCTTAAAACTATTCCTAACATGCAATAACTCATTAATTTTAGCATGCAATAGCTCTTTAATTTTTATGGATTTTAAAATAGCCTTTTATATCTTCATAATCCTCACTCTGGTTAATTACAGTTAGTTTACTGTTACCCCTTGAACTAAAAGTAAACTACTACTTGGTGACTGCATTGGTAACAAATTCTGTGGATTAATATCTATTCATGTGTATAACCTATGAACATTTCTTCATGTTTAATGTCCTCAATGCATTTTTGTCAAAAGAAGAAAACAAGGAAATACTTTACCCTATGTACATTCATTCAAGGAATTAACGTCATTCTTTGCCTATGTCTTTGATTCCCTCTTCCTGTATTTGCTGTCTTATACGTAATTATATGTATTTCATAATTTGCTTTTCACGTCTTATCTATTAAAAATATTTGAATTAAGAAAAGCACAGTCCATCATGAAAAAAATTTCTAACTCCAGAAAAGCACAAAAGTACCAAAAAAGAAAAAAAAATAGTAATTTTCCTCTATTTCTCCACTCAGACATTCATAATTCTGGGCATTCATTCTTCTCTCTCTTCTCCTTCTCACTATTTTAATAGCCTCGGTTCATAACTTATAACGCAGTGGAATGGAGAGAAGATCTGAAAGATAATCAACTTTGAGATAAATCACTACCATAAATACATTCGACTATAGTGTTTATTGTGCTCAAAATTATTAATATTTATATTAGTTTTAAAACACTGGATGTTATTTTATTTATAGAAATAAATAAGAATATCTTTAACCACATGTATAGGTATAGGAGTTAGATACATTTATATTCTAAATATATTGTTGTTGTTTTATTTCTTTTTTTTAAGGTCCACCAGGAACGGAAGTTCAGATAACTGGATCTAATTTTGGTATTGATGTCTTGGAAATTTCCGTGATGATCGATAACGCCCCGTGTAATGTCACCATGGTCAGCAATAGCGTGCTGCAGTGCGTTGTGGGAGAGCACGCAGGCGGCACTTTTCCTGTCACAGTGCAACATTCCACAAAGGGCTCTGCCGTGTCCGCAGTTGTTTTTGAGTACCCGCTTTCTGTTCAGAGTATTCACCCGAGCCAAGGTAGTCACGGACGGGCAGGAGCCAACAAATAGATGTTTTTTTATTGTTTTTGCTGAGTATGTACCTTATTTAGAAAAATAAGTTCTTCAAACTTCTGAAATCTGTAGTTCATGCTGTTCTTAGAAGCATTTTATTTAATCATTTAAAATTTTAGTTTAATGCCTTTTGTTTCTCTTCATTCCGTATAATTCATTTAAAATTTAGCCCAACTTAGAATGGCCAGATTATAGGTGGAGATTTAAAAAATCACATTTAGACATCATTGGCATATAATTATTTCTGCATAAATAAGTATATATTTTTCTATTTGGAACTTATTTTAATGATCAAAAACTTTTAAAAAGTATAACCAATATACTTACTGGTTAAAATGGAAAATTTACATTTCTGTTTTGACTACTCTGAAATTCTTCATGGTATCTCCTTTAAATGAAACTTTAGTTCCCGGAAGTAGTTTAAATAAATGACTAGATTTATCATATATGTATATATATATAGTAAATGGCATTTACTTAGTGAAAGTTTTTAAATACAATCAAAAGAGATTCTGTTGCGTCAATTTGAAAGGATAGGATAGGATAGGACATGATATAAAATATGTAATTTCAGTTTTAAGAATCTTTTTATTTAGTATAACTTACTCCCATGTCAAGTTTTAAAATAACTTTAAACATGCATGTACACAAAGATGGTTTTATTTTAATTAGCTTTGTTTTCCCCTTTTGGCTTCACTAGGGAGTTTTGGTGGTGGTCAAACTTTGACCATGACAGGAACCGGTTTCAACCCACAAAATTCAATTATTTTGGTGTGTGGCTCAGAATGTGCAATCGACAGATTTAGATCTCATGATAAAACCTTAGTATGTCAAATTCCACCTAATAATGGTAAGTTGTCAAAAAGAATGACAGTCTTTGAGAAATGGTTAATTTTATAAAAATTTCTTTTTTCAAACTTTTAGGTTCTTTGGAGTAATTGAATCACTTTCATGACTGTCCCGATTTTAAACAATTTCTTCGGAACTTTGCTTTCTGGATTTATATTTCTTTCAAGATTTATAAAATTTGGATTAGACTCAATATCTTATAATGAACTGCAGCTTTTCAGTTTCTCATACAAACTGATGGCTCTTAGTTTATTGAGAATGTCAAATGGGGAGCATGTTCTTAGTTCCTATTGGAATTATTTGGTATCCCTTAAAGGTGGCAAGATATTTAACCTCTCTGTGCTTTAGTTGCCTCTTCTATAAAGTGAGAATAATGACAGTAGCCTACTTTATAGAATTGTTGTGAGGCTTAATAAGTTAATGCATATAGAGTAGATGGAATACTATCTGGTATATGCTGTGTAATCTGCTATTATTATTATTGCTGTTATATATTTATTTATATTTAGGGGTTAAGAGACTGGGTACTTAGGAGACTCTGAATCTGTTTTGCTACTTACTGTGTCACTTAGCTAAGGAAGTTGTCTACTCTGTGCTTCAGTTTTCTGCCTATTAAAAGGAGATATTATTAACCCTTAATTCAGTGAGTTGTGAAATTTGAACACCTGGTACTCTATGTACTCAACAAATTTTAATTATTAAATTTAACAAAATTCAAGAAAATATTTACCCGAAGTGAATTTTCTAAGTGAATGAAGGATATCTTTTAAATAATTTTTAAAAGATTAACAAAAGTTGATGAAATTTTTCTAAATATTTTTTCTTCTTTCTCTTACTTCTTAAACAAAGAATATTAAAGAAAACGTTATCTTTTTATGACTGGGGCTTAATCTGTCATTTGAACACCAGATTTTGTATCCTGATTTTTAAAAATGCAGCAGTGCTGCCAAGATTTGTTAAGATTTTTAGGTTGTTTTTCCTAATACTAGCTCTGCTTCTTCTTTTTAAGATTTTGTATCAGGTTTCTATATGACTCTGTCTCTTATCTTGCTTTCAGTTGTCATTTTTTGCTGTTGTCAATGGGTCTGCCTTTAACAGTTTTTCTTTTCCTGCTCTGCTTTGCAACTTTGGATCCTCTGGGACTGGAAAACGAAATGGGCAAGTTTGTACAATTGTTTACGATGAGATCCTCCAAGGAAGGGTCTAAAGTTTTTTCCCCCATTGATAATGTGCGTGAACACTGATGTTTTTAGCTATTGCTAAAACATGTATATGTCAATTATTACTGTCAGAGAGCCCTGCGTATTAGAAAGTGACTGCTGGAAAGAAAGATGTTTTTAAAAATGTTTGGGGGGGTGGGTTGGAAATGAGCGTGGGTCTGACTGTAGGACTGTAGTGCTGTACCCAGTCTGATCCTCTCCTCACAGGCAGCGGTCCTGAGCAAGCCTGTGAAGTGAGTGTGGTCAATGGGAAGGATTTGTCACAGTCCACAACTCCATTTACATATGCCATGGCCCTGACTCCACTCATCACTGAAATCGCTCCCAAGAGAGGCCGCACAGCAGGGGGCACCAGAATTACGGTCATGGGATCAGGATTCAGGTACCATCATCACATGCACACGCATGGGTGCTTATTACCTCTGCTTTCTCTTATGCCTGGGCAGGCTTACAAACAGGCATTTAATGTGCACCAATCTACTTTGAGGCACATCCTAGAACTAACATTTATTGAGTACTCACCTTGTGCCAGCCACCTTCCTACTCGGAGAAACTTCCTGCCTTACCTTACGAGATATTTTTTATCCCCATTTTGTGATTAAGAGACTGAGATTAGAGAAGTTAAATATCTTGCCCCACATCCTAGTAAGCAATATCACAAGTACAAAAATATCACCTTCTTGTTTTGCTTTTCCCAGTGTCTCAATTCCAACCATGATCTGCTATGTTGCGTCAATGAAACATCTTTCCACGCGTGTCCATTCCACTGCAGTTAGTCAGGTTCTTATTTCCTAAACATCGTCATTATTTGTCCCAAATTTATGCACTGCATTGCCATCATTCTTCAAGGGAATAAGTATTTGAGTAAAGCTGACCGCAAAACTTCAGAAAAAGCATTTTTAATTCCTCAAATTCTTATAATTACTTTGGAATGGCTGTTTTACATGGAGATTAAGTTCTAAAATGTGTGAATGTGGTGAAAATGTCACACAACCAAAATAATCCCTGAATCCTTGCCCTATTTGAAGATCAACATTGTATCGCTCAATAAATCAAACCCAGGCAGCTTTTTCTCCAATTCTGGGACAACTTGCTTTTTCTTTCATTGAGTGTTCTTTCCCTAAGCAAATCTATTAGGTGCCTATTATGTGTTAGGAATTGTACATGATGGAGTTCGCCACTGAGCAGAATAGATTAAAAACTCCCTTCCTTCATGAATCTTACATTTGAATGGAAAGAGGAAGACAAAATAAATAAAAAATATTTTATATAAGATTGCTGTATTGCAATAGAGAAAATAATAAAGAATAATAAAAAATAATAAAGAGGAGAAGAATTACAGTTTTTAAACAGAGTATGTAGGACAGGCGTCATTTTTTGCAATAAGAAGTATGACTAAAGGATTTAACAATGTGACCTAAAAATTTGAGAAAAACATAAATGCTGTGTTTCTTTACCTTCTATCATTACAGTGAAAATACAGAGGATATTCACATCACCATAGCTGAAACCAAATGCGATGTTGAATATTCCAACCAGACTCACATCATCTGCATGACAAATGCCCGCGCTTCTTCAGGGCGGGCTCCGGTTCATGTCAACATCAGAAGCTCTGGCATGGCCAAACTGGTAACAGTGCAGGAGGGTTTAGTAAGCACAGCAATAGAAAAAATCTGACATTATGGAACATAAGGTCATTGTTAACTGAATTTTTGCTTTGTTAACATCTCTAAAAATAACTGAGATGGGACTGTAATAAATTAAGGTCACTTATGTTTTGTTTCTAATTACTAAATTTTTTATTATTTCAGATTTTTAGTTATTATACTTGCTGTTGGGCAATTGGAAATGTGCTTTTTGATTTAATAATATCTTGAAGTAAAGTAAGAGGCAGCTATAATATATTTAAAGTGTTATATTTTATTGATTATGACTAAAGTGTATTTGTATTTCTTTTTTCTGAGAAATCAAATAAGGAATTATTCTAAGATTTCTAAATTTAAAAATCTCATGTTTTATTACAGGGTAATGCTGACTTCCTTTATGTTGATGCTTGGTCCTCCAGCTTTTCGTGGGGAGGAAAACCTCCCCCAGAGGAAGGGTCACTTGTTGTTATTACAAATGGACAGACAATTTTACTGGATCAAAGTACCCCTGTTCTGAAAATGTTGCTTATTCAAGGTAAATTTCTGAAAATCTGATTATTAGACTCTGTCCATCAAATATTTCTATGAAGTTAATTTAATCAAAATGTGTGATTTTGAACACCAAGTTGCAGCATGACTATAAGATGGAGTTTAGGGCAGAAGAGCTTTGTAAATTGATTATTGAAATCCGTGCATAGTTATGAAATTATTTAGTGTGACACATCCAGTATTTTTTTCAGGGAAGTAGAATAGAAAATATTAGGGTGTATCGCATATGTATGCGGAGGTATTTTTAAAGTTAAAATATTAGGGTGTATACGCATGCGTATGCGGAGGTATTTTTAAAGTTAAAATATTAGGGTGTATACGCATGCGTATGCGGAGGTATTTTTAAAGTTAAATGTTTCATAAAATTTTTGTTTCAGTAACGTGTGTGTGAGCATTCCATGCACTTGCACTAGATCATAATTTAAGAGGTATTTCACACTTAGAAAAACACTGATTTTGTAAGTACTAGTTATTAAATTCATAATACTGATATTGTAAGTTATCAAATCGTAGAGATTTATTAAATTCTATCCAAAATAATCCCTCTAACTCCGCCGGATTATGATACACACCTTTGCCTATGAACCAGTTTTAAAATAACACCTGAAATTCTCTCTGCATCTTGGTATTCTGTTTTTACTATAGCAAACCTCAAATAACCAAAATGTTCAAATTACATAGTAAATAAAATCAGTAGCAAAAGAACAGCACTTTGAAAAAAAAAAGAAAGTATAGCACTTTGAGCTTTAGTACATAAGCTTTGCTATGATGGTTTTAGCCATTCAAGCCCTTTGTATTTTGTTTTTGTTTTAACTTCTGAATAATAACAGCAGTGTTTCAGTTATTTGAAATCATTAACTATTGGCTCTTGGGACAAGTAGAATGTTACTGAGTACAAATTTACATGTCTCATAATAATTTTATCCCAGTGCACTCTTTAATCATGACAATTAAGCTTTAGCTATTGCTGGTGCTAAAAAGTTCAGAGCTAGCGTCGTTATAATGGTTTCCATAAAAAGTACTTTCTTTAATTTTGTTTTCGTTCTTAATTTATATTTTGAGGTCTTGAGTTTGCAGAACTATAATTTGCATAGCTGTTTAATAAAATAACAATTGGTCAAGGCAAAAGAATATATCCTGAGATTTTCTATCAGTTCTCTGAATCTTGCCTGAAGTTTTTATACTTTTGGTTGCCAAAAAGCTGAAGTAAAGTGACATGTATAGCAAAAGCAAGTTGGGATGAGAGGTTAAATTTGAATGTATAAATTTAAAGGATACCTTTTGATTATACTTTTCCATGTGAGGTATCTCAAAATTTTATGGTTCACAGGTGGAACTTTAATATTTGATGATGCTGACATTGAACTCCAGGCAGAAAATATTCTAATCACAGATGGAGGCACTCTCCAGGTACATAAAAGAACTTGATTTAAATTCATTGCTAACCTCTGTCCATTTCTCTTAAAAATATTATATATAAATTATATATAAATTGAATAGTTCATATGTCATACTCTCCCACATTTATCTTTGTTTAGATCTCCATTATTAGTATAAAATCATTTTGGAGGAAATAAGTTTCCCAGAGTATTCTTGAGTTTTTGGTAAGAAGATAATTGTGTGTTGTCATAGAGCAGTTTAAAATAGAACAGAAAAACAAATTAGCTCCAAGATATGGCTAAAGTCAATCATGATACTTTCCAAAGGTTGGACATAGTGTATTTGGATCACTAGATTAAAGGTTTATCTTTTGGGAGAAAAATGCTGCACAACTGAATAAATGATTCTCAAAAGAAGGGGAAAAAATAAAGGAGTACTTTAGGGTGACTAAAATCTCGAATATTGAGTTTTAATTTTCGGAATGATGCTTGTCACATCTCCTCCAGATTGGGACGGAAGCCTCCCCCTTTCAACACAAGGCTGTCATTACCTTGCATGGGCACCTGCGATCTCCTGAGCTCCCTATATATGGTGCCAAAACACTGGCCGTGCGAGAGGGAATCCTTGAGCTACACGGTATGTGGCTAGGGCACGCAGATTTGGGGAGATGGCAGAGGAGAGCCTAGGCAGGAAACCAGGGATAAGGTTCCCTAGGTGCAAATTTACCAGGTTTTCTAGTGTCTCTGCCTATTACCTCTCCCAGTTACCTCTACCGCCTCCTTATCCATGCCAGGCCAGCCCCTACATCCTCTTCAAGATGCAGACCCAAGGTCACTCCTGGAGAGCCCTTATGGGTTTTCTCTACACCCTTTCCCTTACCCCTTTCTTTGTGCTCCCATAATACCTTCTGTCTAATTTGGCACTGACACAGTGATAGTGATTGTTTGCATCATTCATTCATCTTTATTTCTCCAGGTATGTTTTCTTGGTTATTGAGCACTTTAATTTTTTAAAGTTAATTTTTTCCTGGATTGAATCAATTTCAGGAAGGTGCATTTTACCTCAGTGTTTCATAACTTTCTCATAAAAGAAGTAATCAGTTTGTATTTTGGGCTTCAGGTCTGCCTATTCCGGTGATCTGGACTCGTTTGGCTCATACTGCAAAGGCAGGGGAAAGGACTTTGATTTTACAAGAAGCTGTAGCATGGAAAGCAGGAGATGACATAGTAATTGCAAGCACAGGACACAGGTATGAGGCCTTCTGGACCGGATGACTTTGATCTAGCGCAGGGATTTTTAAACTGTGTAGAATGGGATGGTTCAGAGACTCCACGGTTATTTGATTTAAATCTATCTCATTCTAAAACCTCTAATAAAGAAATATACATATCCAAAAGTGTTATTTGCCTAATGTTAATATTTACCGGTCTTTAGGGTTTTTATTGATTGACTGTATAATAAGAAAAAGTATAAGTATGAACCTATAAAAGAAATGTATGAAATAATCTATCTTTTTAAGTTAGGTTCCCATGTAAGATTTCATTTGACAAAGGATTCTGCTACTGAAAATTATTTGAAAACCTCTGACTTACAGCTTTATTTAAACATATTAATGAATGCAAACATGTAAATGAACTTCTTTATGTGAGGTCAGCAAAGAATAGGGCTGGAAGCAGCTAGGAACACTTTCTCATCTTGCACTCTTGGCAGTAGTTCCCATGGATCAAAACTGTTGGTAATAATTGAATAAAAGGGAAAAAAATCTTAGAATGAGTGAAAATTAACATGACATTTTGGATGCCTGACATTTAATAATTAAAACTGTTTATGACCCTTAATTTCTGTTTAATTATATGTTATAGCAGATGGAAAAGAAAAGAAAAGATACTAATACTAAGCTATATCAAGAATATCAAAGGGGGAACAAAAGCAAGAGGAGCTTTATCTTCACTTCATTTTCAAATTATGGATTATAGTAAAATTGGATGTGGTTATACTTATCAAGAAATAAAATAGCAATTTTATGACAGGAAACAGCGAGATTATGTTAAGGCCCTGGCTCAATTTAAAAGTAAAATTTAAAATGCCTTTTTGAGATTGCCATTTTCCAAGTTAAAAATAGACATGCAGATGTTAGGAAGAGTTAAATATATACTTAGCTTTATAAGTGCCTGGTTTTTCTTCGCTTGGAAGAAATTTTAATTATATAATAGCAAAATAAAAAAGCAGAAAAATGAAAGAGCTTACTAATGGAATAGAAAATCCTCATTTGTAAGTTTTCTGTATGAAATAGAAAAGTAAATTTACAATTTAGCATTGGGATATTTAGTTTTAAAGAATTATGGTGTTTCCTACCAAATTTAGCTCATTGCTCCCTATCTCATTGGTAAATCCTATTTGAGTGTTTATAAAGCAAGTAATTAAGAAATCTATTTCTCAAGTCAGTCTTCCTGGGTCCAACTGCCCAAAGAACCACTTACCAGCCCTGTGACCATACTATTTTACCTTTTTGTGCTTCAGTGTAATTGGAATATTATTTCTCTTGTGGAATTGCTATAAGGGTCGAATGAGTTAATATGTGTAAAGAACTGAGAACAGAATTTGACTTAAAGTAAGTGCTATACATGTTGATATAGATATAATAAGGGAAGAAAAGGTGTATACAACATATAAGAATGCTTTTTTAAAAAGAGAAAAGAAAAAAATGTTTTTTGAGCCTTCTTTTCTGAATAAATTGCTTTATTATCTGAATACAAAGGAATTCATAAGAGGGCAGCTGAAATCCTTTTCCGTTCCTCTTGTGGTATCTTGTACTATTGATTCACTCTTTCTCTAGCATCTTTAAAAAATTCCCCCAACCCAATTCTTTCTCTGTGTCTTTTGGCATTATAAGTTTCCCCGTTACTCCACCGTCTTTAAGAACAACTTTATTTGGTTCTCTTGTCCCTGCTAGCTACTTCCCCCCCCCCCAATTTCTTAATTATTAAATGACTTAATTATTATGTGCCCATTTTTCCATTTCACCCTTTCTATCCATTTTTCTTTGAACTCCTACAGTCTAATTTTCTTCACACAAAAAATAACTTTCCTAGTGCCTGGCTAATTATTATCATTTTTCACTTCCTGCACAGCACTAAGTTCTTCCAGTTTGTCCTTAAAATGTCTCTTCCCTTGTCTCCATTTGATTTAGCCTCTTAGCCCCTCATCCCTGAAATATTACATCAAGTTCCTGTTTGGTTTCCATTCTACTACTTTCTTTGCCTCACTAACTCATTCTGCATACATTTGTTGAATCAGTCAAAACAGTTACTGATTTCTTCTACATTTTAGCATACAAAGTAACTACACAAATCCCTTTCCTAGAGGAGCAGACAGGTAAGTGGGAGGGATGGAGAAGTAGATGTGGTGCTTTAAGTGTTAACAGCACATGTGGTGCTCTAAGTGTTAACAGCACACTATACAAAGCAATGGAAATCCAGAAGAAGATTTGGGTGAGCTGAGAAAGGTGACATTAAATCTATTCCAGCTGGGGCATTTGAGTGGCCATTTAAGGGGGAAAGGGCTCTGCCAAGGGAGAGAAGAGTCCACAGGAATTTGGGAAGATGCAAAAGTAACTCCCCTAAGCTCACCTCTTTTAACAGCACCAACCGGTATTTAATAAATAATATAAAAGCAGGAATTGTCACATTGTCTCTCTTTAAAGTCAGGGGCAGTGTCTTTTTCTGCCTTGCATCCCTAGCACTGTGTCTGAAAACAGGCTCAATAAAGGTTCGTTGGATGACTATGTATATGAATATGTCAGCTATAGAAATAGCAAGTCCTGTTTCTGTGGCTGATACTTGGAATATATTGGAGGAATGGTAGAAATGAAACCTCTTAAATGTCACCTTGATCATTTCTTTTCCCTGTCCCAAAACCTCCAATTTTCCCTTTGTGTGGTTACTCATCCTCAACATTTTGGACTGGATAATCTTTGGGATTGGAGGGGGAGCTCTGCTGTGCATTGTATGGCATTTAGTAGCATCCTGAATAAACTGAACTTCTTGAAAGCAGAGATTGTATCTGAGTCGTCTTTAAATTACCAGCTTCTAAAAAGGGAGAATCTCAATGAGTGCAGAAGGATTATTTAAGTGAATTATGCAAAATAAGAATCATGTTGTCATGTTTTTTACCTATTAATCTATTGATACTAGTATTTTATTGATTTGTGTGATATTTTAGTTATTAAAGTTATCTTTGGCTGTCGTATATACCATGAGTATTTTCTCATTTTGCTATTTGCTTTTAAACCTTCTGTTTCTTTAGGGTAGTTTATAGAATTGCGCACCATCCTATACACAAATGTAATACTTGGACAACATTTATTCAGTTAAATTGAAATTCATCTGTAAAATGTATCCACTTGTTCGAAGGAACAGTAAAATGCTAAATTCTCCTTCAGAAATTGTCTCACATAAAAGAAATATTTTCCATTTTGTATATGAAGTGTTCAAAACAGCATAAAATAAATATGCCAAAATGCATTATTCCTATATTAATATTGAAAATTTTTTGTTCTAATTTTTACAGGCACAGTCAACAAGAGAATGAAAAAAGGACAATTGCATCCGTATCTGCTGATGGTATAAACATAACGTTAACTAAACCACTGAATTTCACACACTTAGGAATCACTGTCACACTTCCTGATGGAACTGTGTTTGAAGCAAGGGCAGAAGTGGGAATTCTTACACGAAATATCTTAATACGAGGATCTGATAACGTGGAGTGGAAGAACAAAATTCCAGCATGTCCTGATGGATTTGACACAGGTAATTTTAGCAGCTATATCATGTCTGGTATAATGTCTTTTAGTTTCTTAGGTGATTCCAGCAAATGCCATGAAATGTGTTGGCTTAAACAATAGGTATTTCTTAGCTTACAGTTTGGGGTCAGGAAAATGTCCAAGTCAAGGCATCATCAAGGCAATGCTTTCTCCCCAAGACTGGTTGCCTGCAGTCCTTGGCTGCCCCCATCTCATAGCAAGGCATGTGGTGGTGTGTGTTGGCCTTTCCCGTCTCTTCTGGGTTTTGTGGATTTTAGCTTTTTTCATCCATGGCTTTCTTTCTTGCTCTCTGAACTCATTCCCTTTATAAAGGACTCCAGTGTTAGGGTTAAGACCCATACTAAATGAGCTGTGTCACACCTTAGCAAAAGCAGCCTCATCAAAAGATCCTACTTACAGTGGGTTCACACCCACAGGAATGGATTAAATTTAAGAACATGTTTTTCTTGGGTGCATACTGCTTCAAACCACCACATCATGCTATAGATGTTCAGAATCTAATGTTAAGATGCATGATTTTAATTTCAAATTCTAAGTTGCTGTCTTGTAGTAAGTATCACTAAACATTGAAAGTTTGAGATACTGATAGTGTTTTCCAAGGACATTATTAAAGTAGTACATATTTATAACATATTCAGGAAAAATAGTTAATGTTGAGACTATAAATGTGCTTAGATTCTGTTGACAAAGTTTCTTTATATACTTAGGATCCCTTGTTATGTGTTTGGATTTGATCATAATGATTATAGTGTTACATATTTTCATTAAGAAGCCACACCGTTTTGATTTATCAGAAAATATAGAAAACTATACTTGATCGTAAACTTATTAGCAAAATTTTGATTCATCAGTGCTTTTTCTATTCTCCAGAGTCTACAGTCCATCAGGACAGTGTATGTGGGAGTGGATTAATAGCAGATTGATATTTTAAAAAATAAATCCTAGATAGATAATGGATGGATGGATGGATAGATAAGGAGATAGGTATACAGGTCTAAGCCAGCCAGGGGTTCTCACTGCCAGTACTACTGGCATTTGGGGTCGGACAATTCTTTGCTTGGGGAGCTGTCCTGTGCATTGTAAGATGTTTCACAGCATCCGTGGTCTCTGCCCACTAAATTTAGTAACATCCCCTCAATTGTGACAACCCAAAATACTTCCAGACATTGCAAAATGTTCCCTGGTTTGGGTGGGGAGAGAAGGGGTAGAATCACTCCTGGTTTTGAACCGCTGGGCTTTGTTATGCTATAATAATAAGCCCCAAGTCTCCGTGACTTAAAATAAGAAAGGTTTATTTCTAATTCATGCTACGTGTGTCCAATATGATTCAGCAGGAGAGCCCTGCCTACTGTAATCATTCCAGGGTCTTGACTGATGGAGGCTCCATCCCAACATGGGCTTCCATGATGTCCGAGGCAGAACACGAGATGACTGCAAGAGAAGAGTGCCAGCAACCAAATGCTCTGGTCCTGCAGTGACACATGTCACTTCTACTCATGTGTAATTGGTCAGAAGTAATTCCATGGCTGTATCTAACTTCAAGGGTTACATTAGCGCCAACCCCTGGTATACCCAGAAGTGGAAGAGAACTGGATGTTAGGGAAACTGAGTAATGTTTCCCTTAATTTTCATGTATAGTAGGAAGCACAATGTATTTTCCAAGCTCTTTTAAATATTTTATGTAATCAATAGTACCGTTATAATCCTATAAATAGTTGAGTTATAATGGATACAGCTAATAGGTAGCTTTTTCTTCAATGGGCAGTTTAATATACTGAATTCCACGTTTGATGACCTAGGTTCTAACTTCAGTTCATCTTCATCAATTCTCACAATGTCCATGAAACTTAGTTTCATCCTGCTCAAGATAAGAATATTTCCTGTTCTGTCTACTTACTAAGATTGTAACAATGAAGTAAGATAACACACATCCTAGTGTCAAACAAGGATAATCTTGTGTTAATTATGTTAATTCCAAAATCTTGCGAGTTTGTTATTCAGAGAAAATAAAAACAAAATACTTTTATTAATATTCACTCAATCCTTTAAAGAATAATTTTTTATTTTCTCTGGAAAATACTGTAGTAAGTACTGCATAGGTAAATAAGACAAGATAATTAACTTTCTTACTATCTAAAGGAGATGACATGAATCCAAATAAATATTCAAGTTGAGATTGAAATTATGTGTGAATAAAAAGATACAATTAGGTTGAGATGAGAAAAAATACTTCCTTTTATAAGAGGATTATAAGTGGTTTTCCTTTCATGATACTTTAAACTTATTTTAAAGGTGAATTTGCTACACAGACATGTCTCCAGGGAAAGTTTGGAGAAGAAATAGGAAGTGACCAGTTTGGAGGCTGCATTATGTTTCATGCTCCTGTACCTAGTGCTAATATGGTAACTGGAAAAATAGAGTATGTGGAGGTAAGAGGTATTATTAAATTACAATGATTTGCTCAAGTTTATTTGTACAACAAACATGAATTGAGCTCCTGTTGTTTTCCAGATGCTGATTATAATCTGAAAAGGGAAACAAATGAGTCAACAGACAATTATAATACATCCAATTTCACCCATTTAACCAGCTCCAAAACTTCAATCCTCTATTTTTATCACACCCCACATCAAACCCTTTAGCAAGTTCTGAATGCTTTGCCCTCAAAATACTGTATCCCGAATCAACTCTCTTTCTACCACCTCCACCTGATTGCTCATCCAAGCCACTATCCTAACCCCAGTCTCAGCCCCTCTTACCTGGACCACTGCACTTCTCTCCCAACTGGTCTTTCTGCTTCCACCCTGGCTCCACTAGAGTCTGCACATTCAAAACTGCACGTTCAAAACTCTATGATAGCTTCATATCCAGCCCTTCCCATTGAACCCAAATTATATGACCCCCGGCAATCCCCTTTCTTTTTCTTCTGTGACCCTCCACCTGGCTCACACCATTGCAGCCACACAGGCTTCATGTTGACTACTTGACCACATCAGTCTCATCCCTGTCTCAGGGTGTTTGCATGTGCTCCTCAGTCTGCTCAAAATACTCGTCCCCAAGTGCTTAATTGGCTCATTCTCATTTCAACCAGGTCTCTGTTCCAATGTGATCGATCTCTTCTGAGAAGTCTTTACTTTGCCATGTTTATTTGAAATATCCCCCATTTTTCTTAATTTACTCATAATTCCTAAGATTATATTAGTTTTTTTGTTTGCTTGTTTTCAACCTTTTCATCTAACATGCAGGCTCAGTTAGTTCCAGAACTTTGTCTTTCTGCTTCTCTGTTGATTCCCCTGTGGCAAGAACAGT
The DNA here is from genome assembly GCF_023851605.1 of Tamandua tetradactyla. Classification (NCBI taxonomy): domain Eukaryota; kingdom Metazoa; phylum Chordata; class Mammalia; order Pilosa; family Myrmecophagidae; genus Tamandua; species Tamandua tetradactyla. The sequence continues at coordinate 154,095,456 of NC_135332.1, forward strand.
ATTTGGCATGGCGTAGACTCTGAACTAATTATTAGTTGAATGTATAAATAAATGAATATGCATGTTATGCACCAGAGATTAGAAGCTCCTCTGCATGTTATTCATGCTCCTGTACCTGTCTGTATAATCAGAGCTTATCATAATTCCTAGCAAACACTCAGTAGAAACAAGGAAAGAAAAGAGAGAGGGAGAAAGTGGAGTGAGCACTCCCATGACAGCGCAAAACCCACTTGGCAAGTATCTGTCTCAGTCTCCCTGGTGAGAATGAAGCGTGAATGGTAGGAGTGCAGTAGAAGTTACAGAGCAGAGAACTACAGTGGGAAAGGAATTGCACCAAAGGGGTCTTGAGGCCTGGGGCAGGAGAGGATATGGTGTTCTGTGAAAAGAGAAGTGAGGCAGGAGAGTTGGGCGCTAACATATTACATGAGCCTTCTATTTGCCCAGGAGTTTAGATTTCCATTCAGTTCGTAGAACAAATGTATTTACATAGAGGCATTTTTTCTTCTTAAAAGTAAAGAAGTATAGCCTTAGAAAAGTAATATGAAAAGAAATAATGAATGGTTAATGTGAAACTTAGAAAAGAATTAAAGAGAAAAAATAACTTCTGCAGTGAAGAATTAAAATGGAAGAATTTGAGAAGTGAGTTAGGAAATACAGTTAATCAATGAAATATCACAAAAGCAAAAACTAGTAGTTTTTCTGAGCTGTATTTCTCAGTAACAATTTTTTAGCACACCACTCTCAATATATGTTTGTTTATAGAGCATATACTTTTTACTATAATTAGTTAATTTCTGAAGGCACAATCTATACTTAGAGTGATGTTTATTATCAACAAGAACAAATGTAAGTCCATACTTTAAATACACTTCTTGACAAGTTCACATTTTGGGGAGATGGCTTCTTATCCTATCCAATTTTTATCTTATAATACAGCTGTCAAAGAGCTCCCCATATGTATCAGATTATCCACATTTATTTTTATTCACTTGTGCTTGCATTATAGTATCATCTTCAAGTCACATACTCTTTGCAAGAATCTTTTTAAGCCATGGTCTATTTTGTGAGGATTAATTTAATTAAAGCTAGATATTAGAATCCATAAATCCATTAAATCATGCACTCCTCAACTGCAAACTAATCAGTGAGGGAGACATAATCAACCCCTGCATGCTGTGAAACTCCCCTCCTCTTAGGAGACATTACACACATGGAATCTCTGAGATAATAACTGAGTGGGGGTATCAGTGTCAAACCACATATTAACTATTATTAATATTTATTTTCAGATGAAGAATATAAATAGAAGTTCTAATATTTCCTTTCCTTACCTCATCAGATCATGTTGCACACACACACACAAACACACTGGAGTCCTCTATATTAGAGTATTAGATCATCGGCCTGTTGAATGAAAGCATAGCATAGTAGTTAACAAAACCACCCAATTCTAGAATCAGAACAGATTGGTCTGAATGGAACTTTGTGACCATGAACAAGATACTTAGCCTTTCTAAACTTCAATGTTGTCATCCATAACATGAATTTAATGATAGTGGCTACTTCATAGAGTTGTGGGAAAGACTGTGATCTTGCCCTTAACACAAGGTCTGGTATATGGTAAACATTTAATAAATATTGTTTTTTGGTAATAAATATTGTTATTATGATAATCAATGTAAAGATGGAAAAAGAGGTGCTTCAAGAGGTTTGGTTTCGCAAAACACAAAACGTTAGTAATAGACTAAAGTGAAAAGCAGAACAGTCAAAGATGTGACTTGGTTATTCATTCATTCATTCATTTACTTTGTGAAAAGTATTTACATGGTCCCTATAAAAACAAGCATGGGGGTCAAATAACTCTTTCCAGTTAAAAACATGAATACATAGAATAAATGAATATATTAATAATACAAAATTGGAGATTGTTTTGAAACAAAAAAAAATGTGAGCAAAGCAAACTCTGAATCCCTGTAGATCACTAAAGAGCTGCTATTTCTCGTCTTGACAGGTGTTCCATGCTGGCCAGGCTTTCAGGTTGGGGCGCTATCCAATCCATTGGCATCTACTAGGAGATTTGCAATTTCAATCTTATGTAAGAGGCTGTGCAATTCACCAGGCCTATAACAGAGCTGTTACTATCCATAACACACACCACCTCCTGGTTGAAAGGAATATTATCTATGATATCAAGGGAGGAGCATTTTTTATAGAAGATGGTATTGAACATGGCAATATCCTGCAATATAACTTGGCAATATTTGTACAGCAAAGTACTAGTCTTCTAAGTGACGATGTGACCCCCGCTGCATTTTGGGTAACCAACCCGAACAACACCATAAGACACAATGCAGTTGCAGGTGGCACTCACTTCGGCTTTTGGTACCGAATGAACAACCACCCTGATGGGCCATCCTATGATCGAAACATCTGCCAAAAAAGAGTTCCCCTTGGGGAATTCTTTAACAACACTGTTCATTCTCAAGGTTGGTTTGGACTGTGGATATTTGAAGAATATTTCCCCATGCAAACAGGATCTTGTACATCTACAGTGCCAGCGCCTGCAATATTTAATTCACTTACTACTTGGAATTGTCAAAAAGGAGCTGAGTGGGTCAATGGAGGTGCCCTTCAGTTCCATAACTTTGTGATGGTAAATAATTATGAGGCTGGAATTGACACCAAAAGGATCCTTGCTCCATATGTTGGTGGATGGGGTGAAACTAATGGAGCCATGATTAAAAATGCCAAAATAGTTGGTCATCTCGATGAACTGGGGATGGGGTCTACATTTTGCACGATGAAAGGGCTGCTCCTCCCATTCAGTGAAGGTTTGACTGTATCTTCTGCACACTTTATGAACTTTGACCGTTCCAACTGTGTAGCTTTGGGAGTGACATCCATCACTGGAGTTTGCAGTGACAGATGTGGAGGTTGGAGTGCAAAATTTGTTGATGTCAAGTATTTTCACACAACAAATAAGGCTGGCTTTCGATGGGAACATGAAGTGGTACTGATTGATGTTGATGGTTCACTAACAGGTAATGTAATTTTAAAATCTGGGACACTGTACACTTGAAATATGTTTGTATTATCACAGAGAATCCAATTGTCAAAGATGACTCATGTGACTCTCAGCTCTTACCCAGTACCAAATTTTATTAATGATTTAAAGGCAAACACTAGACACAGATAAAGACATTTTTTTCTACAGGAAGCAGCTTCCAATTATGTCCTTTTTCTACTGTTCTTGCATTTTGATTTTTGATTAGCAGCAAATTTTGATGGAAATATTCAGTGAAAACATTGCTCACAAAAGAGCATTTCAATTTTAGCTCTCCTCCATTTTATACTCTGTTATTACGCAGACAAGATACTGCTTACATGACTGCCTAGTTTCTCTGGCAGGCCATGGCCCCCAAACCCATAAATTCCAGCTTTGTTTACATAATATAGACATACCTGGTACACCTTGCTAAAATATTTTATAAAAAGGAATAAATTACAAACCTGCCATTAGCCTTTTTCTTGTTAGCTTTAGAATTAGTTCAAAGAATATATTAGTTCTTGCCTGCCATGCCAGAGACCCGGTCGATTCCCAGTGCCTGCCCATGCAAAAAAAAAGTACTATACATAAAAAAAAGAATACATTAACTCTGGTACAAAATTATATATCTTTTGCCAATTAATTTTTATTTTATCATTTAAAGTTCATATGCTCACATTGTTTATAAATGCCCATGGCTTCTTTATTTTAGTCTTTACAAACGTGTTATGATAAAAGATTTATCTGAAATAATAAGGATGTCTTTGTGTGCATACTGCATTATACTTTGTAAGAGACAGTTGATCTCTTATAAACCTAAAGATATTAAGGATTTATCTTTGCAAGAAGAAGCAACATTCATCTCAATTGTCATACAGACTGAATTTTCAACTGTGGTTGTTGATTTCTGTCTCCTGATTTCCTTGTGGCTTTAAAGAGGGAGAACATTTGGATGCTCTTGATATATAAAGCTTTGGGTAACTTTTATTGGTTAACTTAGTTCTTCTTAGATTTTTTAATGTTAATTGGCAGGGCATTGGTCAAGAGTATAGACTTTGTGGTCAGACTGCCTGAATTTGAATTCTTCTGTGTGTCCTTAACCAAGTTACTTATTGCACTTCCTATCCCCTGCTTTGGCTCTCATTGGTGCTTCAGACCCTGTGTTTTGGCCCACTTGTGTTCCCTTATGTGGGACTCTTACTTGGTGCATGGCAAACAAAGCAAAAACCTCAAGATTTTTAGACCGTATCAGTGATAATATGGGTCATAATATCTGTATATTGTAGACAGTTCAGTTCTAGCATGAAATAGAAAGCACATTTCTGTTCATTTCCTAGGGCACAAAGGACACACTGTCATTCCACACAGCTCATTGTTAGACCCTTCTCATTGCACCCAAGAAGCCGAGTGGAGCGTTGGCTTCCCTGGGTCTGTCTGTGACACCTCAGTCAGCTTTCATCGTTTAGCGTTCAACAGACCTTCACCAGTATCTCTGCTTGAAAAGGACGTGGTTCTCTCAGACTCTTTTGGTAAGTGGAATGTAATAGTTTAATTACCAGTTTAAATATGTTTCCTATATTTTTATGATCATCTTCTGGATTTTTCACTTGATGTTTAGAACATTGGAAAAGGTTCCATCAGGAAACCAATAGCACACTCAATTTGATGAGCATTTACTACTTTTTTATGGACCAACATGATATTCTGCAGACTAAGGAAACTCAAGATAATATTATGACAGAGAGTGGGAAAGTTGACATAGCCCTTGGGTTAGGACAGTGAAAATATACCATCATTCTTGCCACTGAAAGCAAAATGCTTCTGATTATCTTTGCAGATTAAAATGGATGGGGAAGGGTTGTATTTGCTGGGTCAATAGCTGTATATCAAGTGCCAGAGTCTGTTGATTTACAGATTGGATCCAGTAAAGATACTTATACCTGGGGCCCCAGAAAGGCATGCTATCACCACCTGACTAGGTTTGCAGTAATTCATTCATTCAACATGATCCATCTGCCATTTTCATCAGCCAAAGAAACAAGTTAAAGGGGAATGTGGTAGGAAACATGATCCTTGCATCATTGATTGTGGCACTAATCTCTACAATCCCTTTCTCCCCTTCTCCAAGGACTTCCTAGAGCTTCTCTTTATACTGCCTACCATAATTGCCCTCATTCCATTGGTTAGAAACTGATGTGGTAATTCTTCCAGTTACACTCTTCTGTTCCCACTATACGTTCTGGAATTGGAGAGATGACCATTAGATGGGTCTGTGGTCTCACTGAACTCCCTGTGAGACTGACTGAATAAAGAAAATCTATCATAAACCCCACCCTGATGGGTGGAGTCCGGTAATATGTAGGGTTTTCTGGATATTTTCCTTTACCCTGATAAATAGCCTCAGTGCCTGCTTCCCCTTCAGTGGAAGGGCTCTGGATCTGTGAATTGGCTTGGGTCTAGAAAATAGGTAAGAAGCAGTGAATCCTCATGTGGGTGGCCTGAATTAGATGTCTGTCCTCCAAGAGCTATATACTTTTTCTGCCTATATATGTTAAACCTTCTTAATGTACTCTTCTGTTTCATGTTTGAGTGCCTCATGGTCAATCAGTCATACCACAGATCCCTGCAGATCTGACCTGTACTTATTGTAGGAATTAAACCTACCCATATGTCTGATGGTTAAATGCCACCTCCTGGCTTCTACACTTCGTATTCCATTATTCCCACTGAGATTAGGGAACCCAGTTACATTAGCATATCCTTTCACTAACATCTCTAGCCGCCAGAGAACAGCTCCCACAGAATTCTTTTCAGAGAGCAACATGCTGTTGCCACTGCTAGGCCTGGAGGTGAGAGTAAGGAACAGTTACTTGAATTTACAGGCAGAGGGAGCTGTAAGCAAAGCACTGACAGACAGATGCAGCCAACTCAAGGGGACACCCTACCCCAACCCCAGAGGGAGAGAGCCAGGGGAAGAAATGCCTTACGTCTTCCTTCCTCCCTGCCTCTTTTCCCCTCGTTCTTGCCACTCTCCAAACCTAATCAAAAGTCATAAGGCCAGGGACCAAGATAGAGAATTAGGAACAGTGGATCCAGAAGGAAACTGATATCCAACATTTATTATGATGAGTCATGATGTTTAATTTTAAAATATTAGATTTTTCTCCTATTTATTGAAAGAGGGATATACCTAATATCTGAATGATAGTGATACCCACTTTATCAGTAGCTTAATGACAAAGTCCCAGGAGCCATCATTTTTCTTCTGATTAAATAGATGTCAAGAATGGAGCAATGTTCCTTAAACTTTTAGAAACTATAGTACGATAAATAATATTTTAAGTAGAGTATCTATGAATTTTTTTCTTCCAAATTAAAACTTGTAGGTTAAAACAAAAAGGAAACAAAATATCAAAAGCAAATGAAATTATTTTATCTGGTGATATTATATTTCAGTGTTTACAGTTACTGGTTTATAAAATAGGTATTCATGATAAAACTTTTAATCATTTCTTCAAATACTTTATGGCATAGCTGTGAGTAGGCTGAACACTAGTATTTTATAAAATGTAAATTAAGATATACTATTTTGGGGAACTCAGAGATATGCTACCTTTTTAAGTAAATGTTGAAAGATATAAGATGATAAAGTATATATATATATATTTAACTATACAATTTTAAGCAGTAATATTTAACTCTTAATTTAAAGCTATTTTATTTTAAGCAGTGGTGGTGCTAGTGGAGAGTTTAGAGAACGGTTTTGTTTGTGTTTTGGTATTTTGATCCCAGTAGCCTGGCATTTCCAGATTTATGAAATTGTAGCTTTTTTGCAAAAACTTCTGTACCCTTTGACATATTTCCTTCAAAAATGCAAGATTTTTATTTGATGGCTAAACCATAAATACCTTGAAGGCAAGAACTATAAACTTATTTTTGTGTCATGTACAACTCAAGACAGATCATTCAAACATTAGGGACTTAGAAAATATTCAATTAGATGAAATTAGTGGCAGTACTTCTGTACTATCCAGAATAATAATTTCTGCGTAATACAGAAAACATCATTCTAGAAGCTTTAGTTTTTAAGGTGACATTAAGTAATTGTTGTTATTTTAAGGTGACATTAAGTAAGGCAATTTTTATTATTTTCATTTAATCTCCGTTAAAAGCACATAAAATGATTTTACTACTTAAATTAAAAAAATTAAAATGCATAACTTCTTTGGTTATATTTGTATATACAACTAGTGTACTAGATCAGTGGGAAAGAAGGTTTGATATAACTTAACAAAAAACCGTATATATTTTTATCAAAACATCTGCTCATGCATGATGATATCTTCATGTAAATATATGTAAACGTTATACCAGATGGAAAATTTATTTGAGGCAGTTACTCGTAAAGCCCTACTTTTGAAAAATATCAACTTCAAGGAATTTGTATTTCAGTTGAAGATACTTAAAACCAATGTATTCAAAATGGGTGCAGCTGAAAAACATTAAGAAAAGTTCAAATAACTAAGAAAAATGAAAATGAATTTTGTTTATGAAGATGAACTATCCAATGCACTAGAAAAATCCAACACACCAGAAATACTTTAGTGGAGTTTGATTCTGCCAAATTTTAGAGGTTTTGGAACAATTTAATTACCTCTTGAATAAGTCAGCTATTGCATCGTAACATACTATCCCAAAACTCAATAGCTTAAACATGCAATCACGTATTTTCACTCATGTGTCTGAGGTCTGGCTTGGTTGATCTAGGCTGGCTCAGCTGGGTGGTTCTACTTCATGGTAGGACTTGGTTCCTCTCCAACGGCTGGGCTCAGGTCTGCTCTGTGTGTGTTCATTCTGGGGCCCAGTTTGAAGACATGGAAGCTTCTTGGAGGAGGCTCTATTCATTGTGATGGCAGAGGCATGAGAGGCCAAGCCTCACCAAGCAAGCTTTTTCAAAGCTTTGCTCATTTCAGTTCTGCTAATATCCTGCTGACCAAAAATCATCCAATATCGATAGGGCAGGTAAGTCTATGTTTCCACCATGAAGAAAAGAGAGGAGTGGATATTTGCTGACCAACAAACCAAGGTATCATAATTCTTATACTTTTTATTTTTCTTTATTCAGTTGCCCCTGCTCATGGCCTTTTTATTTTGTTTTGTTTTTATTGTGTAGAATAATGTATATACAAGCAAAGAAATTAAAAAGCAATTGTTTTCAAAGTACTCTTCAAGTAGTTGCAGGACACATCCCAGTTTGTCATGGGCTACCAATGATCCTCTCAGACTTTTTCTCCTAGCTGCTCTAAAATATGGGAGGCTAGAAGGTTTAAATATGTTTTATCACTGCAATCAACTTTTTTCTTTCCTTTTTGTGAAAAATAACATATATACAAAAAGCAATAAATTTCAAAGCACAGTACCACAATTAGTTGTAGAACATATTTCAGAATTTGACATGGGTTGAAATTCCACAAGTTTAGGTTTTTATTTCTAGTTGCTCAAGAGACTAAAAGATATATCAATTTAATGATTCAGCAATCATATTCATTTGTTAAATCCTATCTTTTCTGTATAACTCCACCATCACCTTTGATCTTTCTGTCCCTCTCTTTAGGGGTGTTCTGGCTATGGACAGTCTAACTTTTTCATGTTGGAAGGTTCTGTCACTAATATGGAGTAGGGAGATGGAACTATCTGATATTCTGGAGAGCCTGGACCCTCTAGGTTTCAGGATTTATCTGGTCCAAGAACCCATCCGGAGATTTCAGGCTTTTGGAAAGTTACTTTAGTACATGGAACACTTGTAGAATCTTGTATATTTCCCTATGTGTCTTTAGGATTGGCTGGGATGGTCCTCATTGGGTTTTGGCAGGTTATGATAGGTAGCCAGGTCTAACTGAAGCTTGCATAAGAGCAACCTCCAGAGTAGCCTTTTGACTCTATTTGAACTCTCTTGGCCACTGATACTTTATTAATTACACTTCTTCTCCCCCTTTTGGTCAGGATGGAATTGTTTATCCCATGGTACCAGGGCCATATTCATCCCTGGGAGTCATCTCCCATGGCACCAGGGAGACTTTCATCCTTGGGTGTCATGTCCCACGTAGGGGGGAAGGCAACAACTTCACTTGCAGAGTTGTGCTTAAAGAGAGTGCCGACTCATGGCCTTTTTAAATCTAACACTAATTCATAAGCCTAAGAATTACTGAATTTCTTCCACCTTAATTTCAAATGTTTTTTTGCCCTATCCCCAAAAGGAAATGAATAGCAGTTTATTTCATAATCTTACTTCTAGAATCTCTCTCCTTAATTTGTAAAGGAAAGGGCTGATAATTTAATATAAAATTCAATCAAGAGATGAAAAGAGAGAAAGAAGGGAGACTGAAAATAGAATAGGGACAATTAATCACATATCTTTTCTTCATATTTTAAAAGATCTTTTCTAATCTTCAACTCAAGTTGTCAACCACTCTCTTAAGACCAAACATTTCTAAATTATACAGTTTCTTCATAGCAGGTAGTCCAAGATTTAACTTTGTCATTCACAAAATGCAGGGCACCATGGCCATTGTTAAGTCTTGCCCTAGTTATAGCCTTGCCCCTTAGGAGCTCTAAATGAAAATTTGTATGGATTTTGAGTCAGCTCAATGGATATAGAAGAATCTAATGAAGAACCAGAACTTACATGTGCACATGTAATCAAGGGCACTGAAAAATTAAGTTCTTAGAAAAGGGGTGGGCGGGCTCAGTGGCAACGTTCTCGCCTGCTGTGCCAGAGACCCGTGTTCGATTCCCGGTACCTGCCCATGCAAAAAAAAAAATGGGAATGTCTTGGATCAATGATATTAAAGAATCATATTAATATATTTAAAAACTTTTGTTTTAGTGATCTGTCATCCTGTTTCCATTTTATCATTTCCTAAAGAATAAAAGACCCATCTCAATTCAAAATTCCAAATAAGAAAGCATTTTGTGTTTCGGTTAAATTTCTGCAAAATTGAAATATTTAGAACATAAGTAATGAAATGCTGTATTGGCCTCTTTTGAAAGTTCTGTGCTAGCCCAGTATTTCACATCTGCCCTTGCATACAAAAGGAGATGTTTCCTAGAGGTGGGGATTGCTATTATTTGTTTCTCATTTTGTGTCCTTCTGCAGGCATAAGCATTGTTCCCTTTCAGAAGAAACGACTGACTCATATGTCAGGATGGATGGCTCTGATTCCAAATGCAAACCACATTAATTGGTATTTTAAAGGAATAGATCACATAACTAACATATCATATACATCAACATTCTATGGATTTAAGGTAAGCAAAAAGCTATAAAATTCATCATCTAATAATTATAATTTCATATGACTCAAATGCAGCCTACGCTCCCCTCCTTACACCGAGTGTTACGCCCAGGATGCCCTTCCTTACATATTGGCCTATTAAAGTCCTGCACACCTGTTTTCATTTCATTGGCTGCTCAAGCAAATACTGTGCAATGGGTTGGCTTAAACAATGGGAATTTATTGTTTCCAGTTTTTAGGCGAGGATAAAGTCCAAATCAAGGCATCGTCCAGGCAATGCTTTCTTCCTGAAGACTGGAGTGCTGGGACTGGCTACTGATGATCCTTGGTTCCTCTGTCACACAGCAGTGCACATGACAACCTCTCGTGGCCTCTCCTTTCTCTTCCAAGTTCTGTTGTCCTTCAGCTTCTGGCTGCTCTCTTTGGCTTTCTCTTTCTGTTTCTCTCTGTCTGAATTTCATTTTGCTTATAAAGGACTCCAATAATAGGATTAAGAGCCGTCCTTATTGAATTGGGTCACACCTTAACTAACGTAACCTTATAAGAAGGTCCTACTTACAATGGGTGCATTCCCCCAGAAATGGGTTAAGCTTAAGAGCATATTTTTCATGGTTACTTAGGTCGAAATAACCACCATGCCCTTCGTGACCCACCTAAAATCACCTTTAAGAAACCAGGCTAAGAAGGCATCAATTTAGAATCAGAAATAAACAATCTTTCTGCTGTATTTCCATAACACTAAGCTTTTACCCCTGCTGTTATTGCCATGACAATAACTAACGTTCATTGAGTGCTTTCAATATCCTTGACACCAGTTGAGGATCTTAGTTTTTGTATTATGGAATAGATCCAATTTGCAGAAAATAAGCCAACTCCTATATGACTACCACTCAGGTCTTTCTAAATGTAATAGTTTTTAAATATTTAATTTAGATTATTTTAAAGAAATAATACATTATAGATAGAGTAGAAGACCACTGTATGGATTATCCCAATCTCATTTTCTACTCCCCATCTCTAATGTAAAACTGGATGTTTTTCTTTCTCATGCATGCTTTTACACTACATACGTGTGCAGTCAAAACAATATCTAGCATTGTTTTTGCATGTTTTAAAACATCATAGGAATAAAATATTCTCTAAATAAAATTCTGTGACTTGATTTTTTATGCTAGGTACTTACCATGTGTTAAACCTTAAAAGAACCCCATGAAATAGCTCCTATAAATATTCCCATTTTTACAGATGAAGGAACTGAGTTACAAAGAGGTTAACAAACATATCCGCAATTGCCTAGCTAGTAAGTGTCAGAGCCAAGATTTGAATTCATAAAGGATGATACCAAAGCCCACATTATTCCCTTATTTATTCACTGCCTTATAGTTGAATCATTAATGTGCCTTTCCTGATAAGCTGCAAGTTTTTGGAGAATGTAGACTGTTACATTTATCTTCATATAACTCATAAGCAACTCTAACGTTATTTAGAGTAGTTATTCAGTGTGTTAACTTGGTGTAAATGAAATATTTACTATTAAGATCTCAAACTTAGCCGTATCCTATCATTGCTCGGTAAGCTATCCTATGGACATAAATTAAAGTTCTGGAGAGAAGCAGTAGCTTGGGCTGCAAGGTTCACCAGAGAATTTAAGCAATAGTTTAGGGAATTAAAAATGAATAAAACATGGTCCTTTTCCCCCTTGCCCCTGGAGGATTCAGACTAGGAAGTCATTATGTCAAAACGTATGTATGCATGCGTGAGAGAGAGTGCGTTCACCTATGCGCGTCCTAACTGATTAATAGTAACTTGTATTATTGCTCCAGCAGTGTGAAATGTTAAACAAGTAAAATATAAAACAAGGGCCAGATGGAAAACAAACTAAATCCAGAATTTTAACTCCTAAGATAATATAGAGGCTAATTATATGTCATCAAAATTAATGCATATTATGTAGACTAGTATCCTATAAAATAAGTCGCATTGTAAAATTTTATAGGAAGAAGACTATGTAATCATATCTCATAACTTCACTCAAAATCCTGATATGTTTAATATCATTGATAAAAGGAATGGCTCTTCAAGCCCATTAAATTGGAATACAAGCAAGAATGGGGACTGGCACCTCGAAGCAAATTCTAGTACTCTGTATTACTTGGGTACGTATTCAGTAGGCTGAAATGATTATTTTATCTGTGCTTTGTCTAAAGGATCAGAAAAAAAATTGCTTAATAGGCAACTGTGTATTTTACAGTGTCCTATCTATAGCAGAGTTTAATAGTAAATTTTTTGTCAAATGAGAGGACTGGAGACAGATTTTCTGCTATACACAGCCCTGACTTAAATCAAGAGTGTACACTTTACATTTGGAGATTACACTAGCGCTTCTACACAGGGTCCCAGCACTTTTATTTCACAGAATTAGAGGAAATGCATACCATAGAGACCAACTTATATTCTGTTTCCATTTTATTACTTAATTTTGGAGAATAAAAATGTTAAAAAATAAATTTTTATTAAGGTTCGGAATTATCCATTTCTGTCAAGACGTGCTTCTAAATAGAACACGTATATTTTGTCAGTTTCTCCATACCTCTTCTCTACATTTGAATTATACCAAGTTACTAACTAAAGACTGTTTTCCCCAAAGATCACAAATTTCGGCATTCAACTCTTTCATTCAAGTACTTTAGCCATCATGTTAATTTAAACCGTTTTTACTTCAATTTCAGTGTCAGGAAGAAATGACCGCCATGAGGTCCAGCCAACTTCTGGAACGTTGGATCCTGATGTGAAAGATGTTACTATTAACTTCCAAGCTTACTGCTGCATTCTCCAGGACTGCTTTCCTCTACATCCGCCAACAAGAAAACCAGTTCCCAGGAAGCGACCAGCTGCATATAAGTACACAGGCCTTTCATTGTCTAATACCTTTCAGTATGCTTTGATGTAACCCTTTTCACTACTCACTCCTGTGGCAGATAATACCTTCCTCTGTACAGCTCCCAAAGCGCTTCCACAAGAGAAAATACATCCTACAATGGAAGTGAAAGTTCTGGAAAGCTCAGATTTGCAGAATGTTAGATCTCAATTATTAAACCTGGCACCGTGTCTTTGTTATATAAGTAAGAAAGCTAAAGCCTAGTGACCTTAAGTAAATTACCTGAAATCCCAGAACTTTGGGGCAGCACCAAAAACTAAGTTTCCGACAGTAGTCCAATGCTTTCTTAGCAGGTAGCATCTCTTTCTCTTTTTTTTTTTTTTTTTTTTTAAAGAGAGAGGGAGGAAGGGAAGGAAAGACAGAGAGAAGGAAGGAAGGATGGAAGGAAGGAAGGAAGAAAGGGAAACATCTTTAAACATTTTCTTGTTTTATTGTATTTTGTTTGTTTGTTTGTTTTTTACATGGGCTGGGGCCGGGAATCGAACCGAGGTCCTCCGGCATGGCAGGCAAGCACTTTGCCCGCTGAGCCACCACGGCCCGCCCCGCATCTCTTTCTCTTAAATAACATGTGTCAAATTTATTATATAGTTATTTTAATTTTATTTCAAATATTTTATATGTTACTTCTCTCAGTTAAAAACATTTTATTCTGTCTTTGGATCTTTTTGAGTTCTTTTCCTTTATTTCTCATGTGAAACATCACTTTCTGCCTTGTATTATAAGAATTACTGTACATGACCTAATTTTCTACGAGAATGTAAAAGCCTTAATGGCAAGATCTAGACTTGATATATCTGGGTGTCCTTTATGGATAAATAATGATGGGAGTGATAATAAAAGCTAATGTTTAGTGGGCACTTAATAGCTCATTATTATGCATCAAGTATCACTCAATATTTATTAGATTAATCATAGTCCAAAATATGCAGATTATGCAGTGGTTATTTTTTAAAAGAATAATAATGGAACTTATTTGTCTATTCATTCATTCATTAAAACATATTTACTGAGCACCTGCTCTGCATGAAGCACTGTGATAATTATCGGTGATTCATAGCAAATAACATCAACACAGATTTGTCCCTTACCTTCCTTCTGCTCACTTTCTATTCAAAGAGACATACCCCAAACAAGGGAATAAACAAAAAAGGAAACAAAATAAATTAAATTAGTTGAGTCATGATAAATGTTTTGGAAGGGATGGATTTGGGGCTACAACAGAGAACCAGTGGGTGGAGTGGGCAGGAAAAGCCTCTGAGGAAAGGCCATTCCAGTTGTGACCCAAAGCAAGAGGAGGCGCTTGTCGTGTGAAAGTGCAGGAGGAGATTTCCATGTCATAGGCCCAGCCTAGGCTGAGGTCCTAATGTGGGAAAGATTGTGGCATGTTACAGAAACTAAGGAAAAGTCAGCTTGGTGGGACTCTGGTCAGCAGAAGAGAGTGACTTGGAGATGGTGTTGGAAACAGGTGGAAGCCAGACCATGTAGGTCCAGTAGGCAGTAATAGTAAGGGATGTGGGAAACCTTTGAATGGCTTCAAGCACTTCACATCATACTTTGAAAAGACCACTATTGCACTCTGTAGAGTATGCATCACAGAGGTACAGTGGAGTAGGGAGGCTCACTACAGAACTTTTTAAGAGGTACAGACTACCAAGATCATTGATCAAAAGCCCTTAAACAGTCTGAAGTATGTAAGATAATTAGATGTTTAACATTTATGACTGCTAGTTAGGATAATAGATTTAGATTGCTCTAGATTATGATGTAATAGTGCTGTATGATGATATGCTACAAGCATGTTTTTTTCATTTTTTTTTTTTTGCATAGGCAGGCACTGGGAATCGAACCCGGGTCTCCGGCATGGCAGGCGAGACCTCTACTTGCTGAGCCACCATAGCCTGCCCCAAGCATGTTTTATAGTATAGTTTTTTTTCTCCCACAGCATGAATTTTCCTCACTGGAAAAAACTGTGATTGGCATCTCAGTATTAGACATAAAGCTCTAGCTACGCAATACAAATGCATTGTTTGAGAGAGCTTGGCCTTCATTTATCGTAACAATGGACTCGAAGAAAAAGAAGACTATAAGTATAATGATAATGATAACGCTGTTGCGATAAGAAAGAAAGACTGTTAATCTCGAGGAATCTAGATAAAATAAAATATCAAATGTGTGCAATGTGCATTAGGTTATTTGGTTATATAGAAACAAATTTTAAAAACCTTTTTTGAAATTGATTCAGGAAAGATAAAGTGTTATTGTGAGTCTAAATAATCCTTCAACCCGCAACCTCTTTTTTAAACCTATTATGACTAATTTTTTGTAAGAGGAATTTTGACCAATACGTTTCTTAGTAATATAACCAGTACATTTTAACAGAACAAACTATTTATTGACACTTTTGTGGAATCCCAGAATTAGTATCACATGATTATTTAACCTGTTACTAGGTCAGGAAATCAACTTGTTATTATGAACATTTTCCAATAAGAAAATGTCATCAAGTGTATAATAATATTCTTTACAACAATTTTCATTAAGAGGTGATTTCTAGAAGGTGTGAAGATGAATAATGGACTCGTCTCTCCTTCAATGCACTTTCCATATTTAATTCAATTTAACAGAACTTTCTCTATATACACACTCCCTCTCTCCACCCAGTGGCTTAACCTTATTGACTCATCCTTACAATTCAGAGACCATTCCTTCTGCCCCTTTGCATGATTTAGAAGAGTGTATCCTTCCAGCGGTTCTCCATGAAATAGCACCGTTATGTCAATGGTCTTGAAAAGAATAAAACATGCAGCTTTTCAGTTTTCTACTATGCAAAACATTACAAGGAAATTGAATGATGTACACTTTAGTCAAAATTACGAGTACCACAGCAATATTTAGGGGGAGAAAAGTGATTCAGATTGTGGACAGAAAGAAAGGAAGTTTTCTTCAATGGAGAAAAAAACTGTATATGGGGCTTACGTATGTTGAGTATTTGTCTATTTAGCTAAATGACATACAATCTAATTTGTGTTCTATTATCCTCAAAGCATCCAGGATAGTACCACACCCTAAGAAGACTGGGTGATACGGAGAAATAGAGAGAGAGAATTTTTAATTGAAATATTTCTCTTCTCCTTTTAGCTTATGGTCAAATGATTCTTTTTGGCATTCATCTCAAGAAAATAATTATACTGTACCTCACCCAGGAGCAAATGTGGTTATTCCTGAAGGTAAATATATAAAAGGAAATAAATAAAATGTCTGTGTTTATGCAACATTAACACTGTGTCAACAGATGCCACCATTAGGTAGCTTTCTGCTTTTGTGCAGCACATCTTGGGGCAAGAACAGATTTGAAGAGATGGACTCTATCATTGTGCCCTGGGTCCTAAACCTAGCCTTCTCACTTTTATGTGGATTTAAACCCAGTAGTAAGAGTAATGATTTCCTGGGCGAAACAGAGACCGTCTATAATGGTGAGATTTGTGATGGTGCACAAATCTCAAAACTAGGGCTTACTGATAAAGTTATCAGTGTTTTGTCTGTGAGATATAGTCTATGGATTATATTCCTTATGTGAAAGCATTGCTTTATAGGAACATGGATTGTAGCAGACACAGACATTCCACCAATGGAAAGGCTCACCATTTCAGGGGTTCTGGAACTTGAAGATAAATACAGTGTGGGAGTTGCAGAGTCTTCTTATAAAAAAGTTGTTTTGAGTGCTACCTACATATCACTGCAGGTAAGAGTAGAGGTAGAATCTTGTAATTTCCAACCTTATTAATCAAATTCTAAAACACGGGAAGATTCACTAAATAAATGACAAGAAGGGATATTTAACTGGCATGACAGAAAAATTCAACTGGCTCTAGTCCATGCAATAGGAGTCTCATGTAAGTCCAATATATTTCTGCTCTCTTTTAAATTGTTGGCTAAACGTTCCATAAAGAGTAATTATCATGGTACACTACTGAGTGTGAGGTTTGCCCAGCTTTCATTCTATGTAGAATATTTGCTCCAGCAAACAGTCTCCAGGAGTTCTGAAAAAAATGAAAAGAATTTAAGCCTTTTGCGGAGAAAACAAACAATATTTCTTAAAATGAACATAAATAGAATTATGAAAGCAAAAAGCATACTAATAAAAATGTTTCAAATGTTTGGAACAATCTCATTGTCTCTTAAACCTCAGATGGCCTTGAACATGTAATGATTTAATCACTTAATTGCTCTGTCAGTTCTTTACTGGCATTCATTAAAAAGAATTGGCTTAACCATTAAAAATTGTTTAGTATTTTGTCTTTGAGAATAGTAATAAAGTTCCAGAAGCTAGATCTTTGACTCTTTAAAGTCATATCATATTTTGTTTAGATAAATGGACTTTACAATATATCAAAGCTGCCATTGAATCCTTACCTCACTGTTTAATTAGATAGGTAACCTTGTAAGTTATTGACCTCTTTTGGCATCAATTTTCTCATCTATGAAATGAGAATAATAATAGCAATAATGTAAAGATTAAATGATATAATGTATGTAAATATATTATATATTATACCTGGCACTGAATCAGGAAGTGTTAAATGTTAGCTATTATTAACAATGATGGCTAATAAATAGAGTAGCTTGGTTGCAAGTTTAGATAGTCTATTTTAGATGTAGCCTAGTACAGTAAAATACAGCATAGTCTTGTCACACAGCACTAGGTTAAGTCACAGGAGGTCTCAGTTCTAGGTCCAGCTCTGATCATAGGTAGGTAGTGCATATGATCTTGGAATAGTCATTTGAACTGATAGCCCAAATGAATAGGTTAAATTTAGGTCACTTCTTATTACAATACTCTGTTCTTTGTACTGTAACAAAATTCATTCACTTTTACTAGAGGATGCTACCAGCAACTTCTTAATTGCTTTCTTTTTTAATGAGAGAATATTTTTCTGCTCAGTTTTTAGGTTCTAACAATTCTCTGCTTTATTGCAGGGAGGTAGATTAATTGCTGGCTGGGAAGATAACCCTTTTAAAGGAGAATTGCAGATTGTACTTAGGGGAAATCATTCTACACCAGATTGGGCTCTTCCAGAAGGACCAAATCAAGGATCAAAGGTCATAGGTATGTGACTCCAGATACCAAAAGTGTCATATCAGTTTTGAGAATACAAAGCACTGTTTAAATATTTGTTATCACTTTATGATGCTATGGTATCAGAAACTTTTGAAGACATTTATTTATAGTAAAGAGTATTAAAAAAACAGAGATTTTAAAAATTGGATCATGTAATATAAAGCATGAGATATTAATATAAAAGTATATATTTACCAAAACATAATTCATTACAAAACTAATTTATTAAAAATTTCTCCATATGTATATTATCTTTCTAATCTGGTTTTCTCCATAATCTCTTCCTTATGTAGGCAATAATATTTTTATAGCCTAGTGTTTTTCCCCTAAAAAGGGACTTTCCTTAATATTATTCAGTTTATAGTACTAATAAATAAACTTGTGGTTCAGTTGGCTCTGCTATTAGCTATTTAATCACAACTGTTCCTGAGCTTTAATTTCCCTTTAATTGCATTGTATGACTATTCCTACTTCACCCTGGAAAGTAGAGGCCTTGAAAGGGTTTACTTTAATGGCAATTAACTGCTTTTATTAAATACTACTACGTATTTATTTAGAAGACACATGCAAGCATGTACAGCAACTGTTTCACAGTAAAATTTCTAAAACAGTAACATCCAGTAAATAAAGGGAAATCTGTCACAAGATCTAATTAGTCAACAATCCACTGGCACGTGAACTCAGGCAGATAGGTTCAAACTTCAGAAAATATATTGGGCTTTATATGTTTATTTATTTTTATTTCAGAAGTAACAGTTCAAATAACACAAAGTAATATTAGGATAAAATATGAAGAAAAATATACACATCTTGTCAACTCTACCCTCTTGAGGAAACTAGTATAACTTACAATTTTTGCATTCTTTTCCATACTTTATAGCTATGCTAATATTCATTTTATATATTGATTTGTTGTGGTAGTGTTCCTTTTACATAAGCATGGTCAGACTAAATATATTAGCATTTTTCTCTTTTTACTTAATATATTGTAGACATCTTTCCAGACCAACCATTAGAGATAAAACTCATCCTTTCCGTAGCATAATAATCTACTATATGAATATTTATTCCATGATTCCCTTATTGATGTACATCTGGATAAATTCCAGTTTTCCACTCTTTTCTAATATGGAAGTGGTTAACATCTTCATTAATGTATCCTGAGCACTGGCTTTGATTTCTGTAGACAAGATTCCTAAAAATGGGTCAAAGCCTTCTTATACAGCCCTGAACAGATAACCCTAATTCATTCCATCATTCTAAAATGTTCAATCACTTATTAAACTATATTGATGAACTGTTTCACTTTATACCAGCACTTAATCCAGTACTATGTGATGAATAAATGAGCATGTGCTTTTCTCCTTCAGGAGTGTTTGGTGAGCTGGACCTTCATGGAATCCCACATTCAATATATAAAACTAAACTCTCAGAAACTGCAGAGGCAGGATCTAAAGTCCTATCTCTGATGGATGCTGTGGATTGGCAGGTAGAGGAAATATGTGATTGAAAGTGGATGCGCACAGTGGGTCAGCCTAAAAAAAGTTTCTTCTTTATTCTCATAGGATTTATTTTCTCAAGTAACTGGTCAGATGAAAAATGTTAATTTTACAATCAGTTTGCACTCAACAAGCTGACCTGATAGCAAGCATTTAAAAACTCTGGTCTCAAGGTTCTTCATATGAGGAACATTATGTATGTATTAGTCATGAAAGAAAATATGAAAGTTCCTGGGTGAAAAATAGTTATTAGAAATTTTTGCAAAACAGAAAATAGGAATATATTTTAAATATTTTCTTTTTATCTTGGTTACCTCTTTGCTTCTACTTTGTGATTTTACACAAGCATTTGGAAAGAAAACAAATCTTGATACACGGAAGATGTTTAAATAATGCCTGCATTAAATGAGAGATTTTGATAAAATAAAAATGGGAACAATTCTCAACTCTACTATACTCATAAACATGCCCAGGCCATAGACTGTGTTTGTTTTACCAATTTGTTGTTTAATGGCAAAGGATCAGGAAAATGGTGGATTCTGTTTCATACCTCTCAGATCTCACCTTCTGGTGAGAATGAGCTTTAGAATCATAGGACAGAGTCTTAGCTTGAGCAAAGCAATACAAATCAACAGAACATCATGGGTTTGCTCTCTTCGTGCAGTTGAAAATTGACAAATAGAAGGAGGACTTACTGGGAGGTATTATAATCTACTTACGATATATTTCTATTTGTGATAGTTCCAGTGTAGTTACTTTTTAAAGAAAGAGTAGTTAATTAAGTGATTTCAATACCCCGTTTTATCCCTCATGGGTGAAATTTGAGCTGATGCTTTCATGATGAGAAGATGCTTAATGTTAAAAGATTAGAGTCTAGGCCTTGGCCTTGGCCTTTAATTTTCCTCTGCCTTTCCCACCTTTGAAGAATATCAACCTGTATTTAACTGTATAAGGATAATCTGGGAAATTTTTTTCAAGTTTCAAGAATATTGTCCTGGCCGATTCTTAATAAAAATCTAAGTGCATTTGTTTTGATCTATTTCATTTTTAAAAATGCATATTATTGTGGGTCTATTAAATGATTGGATTATATTTAAGGAAATGCAGAGATAATTCACAATTTAGAACAATTTAGAACAATTCACAATATTGAACACAATCATATTTATGTATTTATTTTTAGTATTATTATTATTATTTTTTTTTTTGCATGGGCAGGCACGGGGAATCGAACCCTGGGGCATGGCAGGTGAGAATTCTGTCACTGAGCCACCATCACACCACCCATGTATTTATTTTTTCTTTTTTGCATAGGAAGGCACCGGGAATCAACCGCATGTCTATTTTGAGGCTTAAATGTACAGCTTATTCTTTCTTACAAACCATGATGGCTAATCAGATATAAAATAAATTATAATTATTTAATAGTTATTATTAAGAAATATAAACCTATTTCAAGAAGTTTTCTTGAATTTGGCCCTTGAATTTTTTTAAGGAGGGAGAAGAGATTGTTATAACAACCACAAGCTATGATTTCCACCAGACAGAAACTAGAAGTATCATAAAAATCCTGCATGGTCGCAAAATTCTCATTCTCAATGATACCCTTTCGTACACTCACCTTGGTAAGTGGTTGCTCTTTAACCAAATAGATATATAATTGAAATATTCAGATTTATATGCTCTCCTCTGTTATTACAATTATTTGATAAAAGAGCTCATAAAATATTTTAGCGGAGCATTTCACTGAGATTGGCACTGGCATCCAAGAGGTGCTACTATTTATGTGCCGCCTACCAGTAGTCCTTCTGTATGCAGTAATTCATTCTGCACATTTTTATTGAGTTTCTACTACATGTCAAATGGCAGACAGCAAAGCTAATAGGATCCCTGCTTTGCTGTTTATGCCTTTATCCGTCGTGCTCCACTGTGAATATCTGTTTCTTCTGTCTTTTGCACTGTCCTGTGATCTCTTCAAGGATATACCTGTCTCATTCAAATATTCAGTAAATTTTTATTGAATTTCTTTATCCTTGCTTCCTTTTATTTGTTTATTTATTTTTACCAAGTTTATAACTTCAAAGCAAAGACTAACTTTGCAATTTCTATGTTAATCAATCACTTTGAAAAGAGTAAGTAGATTTGGATTATTATGGTTTTACTTGATGATTCTGCTTAAAATGTATTAATAGAAAATGATTACACAAAATGAATTGTACAAAAATATATTTTTTGTCTGTTATTTTTATTAGAAATTAGGGAGATATGTGGTATTATTTGACTCTCATCTTTCTGGATTTTACAGTGTCAAGAGATCTTTAGAGTTAAAGAAAACAAAAATTTATTTAATTAGCAGGATAATTAGTTTCTCCTTAGCTTTCAAGAATGGCTCTCTGAGAGGACTTAGATTTAATATATAGTTTTATAATCTTCCACCTTGCTTAGCTTGTTTCATGAAGTAAAACCTAATAAATCTTACATGTAGTTGCAACTGAGGGATGTGTCATATGGAAGGAAATTAGGGAAATGATACTCTGGAGTCTTTCTATAATAGTGCCCAGACCACCTGCATCAAAACCCCTGGCAAATGGTATGCCAAGCCCCAACCATCAGCATCCCTGTAAACTCTAAAGAATACCCAGGGCTCTATCTAAGACTCTATAATTATGTTTTGGAAACCTGTAACCTCCAGATGCTTCCTAGGCCAGATAAGCCCTGAATCCCAGAGTTACCAGTCTCTCTAAGGGCATCAACCAGTTGCATCCCCTACCCCATAATGCCAACACCCTTTCTTGACATTAAGATGTTAGATTGGCTGTTGCCCAAATATCCCTAAAGAGTAGGAGAACAATCAAAAGAGAAGGAGGAGTTTTATCAGAAAAAAAGTGTTAAAGATAGGATTTAACAAATGAGTGAGACTACTGAATCATTATCTTGATATTTCTTTTTGGTCTCCCGTCTCTTGGAGCAGCTAGAGGGAAACACCTGAAATGGTGGAACTGTAACCTATACCATACTTTGAAAATTGTTCTAAACTACTTGTTAAGATGTACTTGGAAATTTATTGCTTTCTTATATATATATATCATATTTCACAATAAAACACGTTTTAAAAAATGAAACAATGCCTCTAAAATTCTAAAAAAAAATCAGCAGCAATAGGTGGGGGTTGGGGAGATGCCAAAACATGGATTCCTGAATACCACCCCAAAGTACTGTTCGCATTCTCTGGTGTGAAGTTTGGCAACCTGTTTAAAGCAAGCTGCTAGGTGATTCGTATGCCTGCTGAAATTTCAGAACCTTTGATTCAAGAGCATTATTGTCCTAATTTGTTTCACTGACACATTCTTCAGCTGTAACTGCCTTTGATAAGCTGTTGAGAAATGGTGAAACTGGAATTCTCAAGGAGAGAAGCAATAGATCAGATGGCTTTTCATCTTCAGGTGCAGAGATTTTTCCAGAACGCCAACCTTTCCCATTTGACATGCTACCCTCTCCCAAATCTCAGGAAGTGGGAGCAGACAGGAGTCATGTTAGAAAAGCTATGCAGATATTTCTGATGCTCTTAAGGACTCCAGCTGTAAGGCCCCATGATAGACTGAGCAGATATTTGACTTGCATGGGGGGAAAATGTCTGGAGAACAAAGAGCTATTTAAAGCAATTATTCTTCTTTAAGTCAAAAGGAAAAGGTTTTATTGAAAAACATTTTAATTGGAAAAAGAGGAGGGTTTAAAGTTTTCCATTACTGATTTTTTTTCATTTAAAACACCAAAAATTTCTCTCTGCTTGAAATGCACCTGCATGTCTTAAAGATTTGAATATGATTTCTAGAAATGTAGAATGTAATTTAGGTGATGTTTTACAAATCATTAAGATGTAAATGAATATATTGAGTTTGATAAGCTACTGCATATTTATAAGTAACTGTGGCTAGTACAAATGTGTCTTAAGGAGTGTGGAACAAAACCAGGTTTAGGCATCAGGAGAGGTAAAATTATCTGTGAATTGCTAATTCCCTACATGGCCATAGGCAAATTCTTATACTTCTCTACCTCATTTCTTCATCTGTTAAAATTATTAGCTTCTCAGTTTACCATACAACAGTACTTTCAGGTACAATTTGAAGTTATTGCAAACCACTTTCAAGATATGTTAAGCAATAACTTCTTAATTGTTGATCATAATAATCTTTTTGGTGGACATACAAGAAACAGTTTGGGCAATATTTCAGTTTATAAACTTAAAAGTATCATAATTTCAGTCTGCCATCCAATTACATATAAGCATTCAAATCTAATCATTTCATGTGTTTGCGTTGATTTTTGGCATATTAGAAAGTTCATTATCTTTTTTTATGAATTACAAAGAAACTAATAAAGAACTGTTTCTCAGCATTGGTAATAATCTAGCTGTCCTTCTGTTGCAGCTGAAAGATACCATGTCCCTAGCACAGGTCAGAGATACACATTGGCAGCTGATGTTGGCTTACTGAGTAGGAACATCAAAATAGTTGGTGAAGATTATCCAGGTTGGTTCAAGGAATCTTTTGGTGCACAAGTCCTGGTCAGCTCATTCACTGAAAATATGATGACATTTAAAGGTGGGTACAAATTCAATTTATTATTCCAAATGAAATGTAACATGGTCTCTTCTATTCTTAGCAAGTCCTTAAGTAACTCTCATCTCCTCTAGGACCACATGGAAAAGTACAGCCTTGAGAAGGAGTATGTAGTCCAGGCACCGCCCTCTAACCAGATTCCCTGACAGTGTTATCTACTTACTTGATCTTCACAGATGAGGAATTTCCAATGTAACAGTGACCTTAGATGATAACTAGACCAGTCTCTCACCCAAACAAAGCATTCTGTAGCAAGTACAATAAATCATCTGTTATTTTTGTTTTGTTTTAAGGGAAATTTGAAACAAGTACCCCCAAAAAGAGAAAATGGTAGCATGGGTCCCAGTGTACCCACCCAGCTTCAACTTTAATCAACCTTGTTTCATCTCTTAAAGACCCTGGGTTGTTTTGGAAGCAAACAAACATCATTTCATGTACAAGTATTTCAACATATAACTCTAAAATATTTTACAACGTATCTACAATACAAGGGTCAGACCTAAAAATGTTAATATTTCCTTAACATCAAAAATTGTTCTAATTTCCTATGTTTCTCTCCTTCCTTCCTTCTTTTTTTGCAGTTTTATTTGTTCAAATGAGGATTTAAATAAGATGTATGTTGTAATTTGTTATGAATAGTGTCTCTTTGAAATATATAGCTTCCCCTTCCATTATTTCTCTTCCCTTGCAATTTACAACAACGTGGAATTCAGTGATTACGTCCCTGGAATTTAACTTCCTCTTTCTCCACTGTATTTCTTAAGTATAGGTAGTTTAGACCTAAATGCTCAATCATTTTTAGGCTCATCTTTTGGGCAATAATTCTTCATGGGTGGTGGTGTTTTTTTTTCCATTAATAGGCACATAATATCTGATTGTTTCTCTCTTTGTAATGTCAGCAGCTATTAATGATCATTATGTGGCTCCAGTAAGTCTCTGGTGTTAAAATGGTGATATTCTAATTCTGTCATTCCCTTCTCATTTATAGTCTGAAATACTTCTATAAAGAACTGAAAGACAATTCATATAGGAAATGCAGGAAGAATGTTTGAAACTTTTCCCTTATTTATGCACACTGACATCTGAGAACCATTGATAACCATTGAACTTATCAAACTAATTTTTTCCTGGGGGTGCAAGGCTGGTTCAGTGGTAGAATTCTCACCTGCTGTGTGTGAGACCCAGGTTTGATTCCTGGTCCATGCACTTCCGGCCCCAAAAAAGCAAATAAACAAAAACAAACAAGCAAAAATTCAACAAATGATCCTGCAATAATGGAATACCCACATGGAAAAATACTGAAATGTGACCTAGCCATATAGCGTGCAAAATAAATAAGTTCCCGAACATCCTCCAAAGAGACTAGGAGTTTTTATTTGGTTTCTTTTGTTTTGTTATTAGTATCTTTACGATCTCATGGGCTTAAAAATATTTGATGTGTTCTAATGCATTGTGATTATTAGTAATATTGTTGCTCAAAATGCTCCGTCATTGACCCTTGGAATCTTATCAAGGTGATGTCAATGTCCTTTGACATGACTTAGGTTTTTTAGCCTCTTTGCTTTCTGCTATGACAAGCACATATTGTCAGTTGTTTTCTGAGACTGGGAATCAGTCATTCCTCCGTGTAACCCTGATGCTTTTTAGTGGAAGCTGGTATGTAGATCCTACAGTCTGAGTACTATGTGTAGATCATTCATTCTTGATTTGAACTCTTTCAGAGTTCCTCACCTATTCATAATAGTCTCTATTCCACTTTGCAAGACCTCTAACTGTAGAAAAACATTATACCAAGTAAACAACTATCCCAGTACGACTTTTACCTATTGGTCATAACCTGCCGACAGGAGCTTCACTGACAATGATGGTGATGATGATCCTGATAAAGGATTTCAGGCACTAAGTGCTTAACATACATTATCTCATATAATCCTCATATTCCTATGACATAACCATTATTTCCCAAAGAACCATTATTAACACAAAAGATGAACAGAGTTACTCTGACCTTGGATATTCATCCATGTCTTTCTCACTTCAAATCCCATGATGGGCTTCATTCCCATGGCAACCTTTCCTTGCCCCTATTAATTGTTTTGTGATGTGAGTTAAGAAAATACATCTACGGCTTTTGTAATCACAGATGGTCTGTAGTAAGCATTTCTTCTCTATCTATACCTAATTTTTCTTATGTTCTCCATCATGCATCCACTTGCTCATGGATTTCCAGACAGGTCTTTCCCTTTTTGCACAAAATAGCTGTTCTCCAACCTATTCTATTAGATATCCATTTTTAAAACAAGGAATATCCTCTATTGCTTGTTTCCAGCCATGCATCTCCATGCCTCAGTTCCCTCATCTAGAAGACAGGGATAATAAAAATTCCTAACTCGTGGATGCTTTATGAGAATTAAATCACACATTGCTTGTTAAGCACTTAGTACAGTGCTTGGCACAAAGTAATCTTTCATGGATTGTTATTATTGCTATTATTAATCTATAAAATTTCTTCTTACTACCTCTATGGAACTTATATCAAACTGGCCAGCACATATTTGGCACTTTATATTTTGAAAGAGATGATGTAAAGATTTTTCCCCTTAAAGATATTTATAGCATCAGAATTGAACTGTCAGGTCAATTATATTTCATGACTTATATCATTCATTCTCAATGAGGGCGATATGACCCAAGAAAGAGAAAATTGGTTTTGAAGTGACAGAAATTCTTAATTACAACAAGGTTTGTAGCCCTCCAAAGTGCCACCATATATTAAGAAATACACAGCATATCCACGGTATTAGATTTCATGGGCAGGGTGAGAAAGGGTGATTAGGGGGAAAAATGTCTAAAAATGCTCTTTACGGAGCATGTATAGCTTTTTTAAATTATGTATTCTGCTTCAGGAAAACATTTTTAAAATATTTTCCTCCCCTCTAGGAAATGCAAGAATAAGTAATGTTGAATTTTATCACAGTGGTCAAGAAGGCTACAGGGATAGCCCAGATCCAAGATATGCTGTTACATTTCATAACCTAGGACAGGTTTGTACTTTATTTTAAAGTTTTGCATATATTCATAATATAACCTTTTAATTTTTATTCTATTTTCATCTAACTTTGCTAAATAGCCTTGTTTTAGAGTTTCTAAACTATAAGTGAATATGATAAAAACTTCCTTGGATATAGTTCCTATTAATTCTTTTAGATTTATAGCACAGTGATTCCTCCCATTGTGTACATTTATTTAAAGTCAGTGAAAAAGCCATAGAGAAAGTAGCACAGACAGTGAATGAATTCAAAGATCCATAATAGTGTTTCATGTCTCCATCTTCCAATGACCCAAAATAGTTCCCAAACAGTTCCTATTAAGCAAAAGGAATATTGCTTAATACAGAGGTTGCAAACTGGTGGCCAGTCAGCTAAGTCTTGATTAAATGGCACAGTTGTTTTTTTTAGTTGTCAGTATTTAAATATCGTATTTCATATAAAACCCCAGCTTGCCAATTTATTTTGGAAACGCCAGACTGCCTTCCTGTTTTGCAGCAATCTTTGAGTAGTAGAGGCCCCTCGACACAGGACGCACGTTGTCCTCTGCACCGCCCTTCCCAGCATTCCCTGTTGGTCCCGTTCATCCTTGCGCAGGCATGGCGTCTTCCCTCAGATTGAAAGCAGTTCTGTATATTGATGCCTCAGTCAAAAGTCGGAAAAGAAATATTGAAAGGACTGGTGTTTTAGGAAAGAAAAATGGAGAGAGAACATATGTCTTAGTGAAAATGAAGAATGATATTGGTGATTTAAAGTTCAATTTGTTCACTGACTGATTGCTATTAACTTTTGAATTGTAGCCCTTGCCATAGTAAACTATTATGAAAAATGATTTTTAGTTTTTAGAAGTAATGAAAGGAGAATTTTATAGGTAGTGATATAAATATAAATGCAAAGACAATACTTCATAGTTTTTATCAACAATTAAATAAGTATATATGTTTTTTGTTTTATTTCACCATAAATTCAAGAAACATGGAAATTTCCCAGCTATAAAAACATATCAGGAATCATTTTCTTTAATGGAAAGTAGAACGAGTATTTATCAAGAGTTGTTTCCTGAAAATCATCCTACTTCAAGGTTTTTCTTTAAATTTGTTTGATTTTTAAACGTTCACTGAATCCCAATTTTTTATAGATTCAAGAACGTGACTCATCTTATATTCGAGGCTGTGCTTTTCACGATGGCTTTTCCCCAGCAATCGGTGTTCTGGGGACAGATGGATTGGACATAGATGATAACATCATTCACTTTACAGTGGGAGAAGGTAGTATAAGAGTATTTTGGTCCCAATCACATGTCTCTCTTAGGCAATCCATCTGGAAATTCTAGAGCCATGCTATCCAATTGATCTTTCCGCGAGGATGGAAATGTTTTGTATCCATGCTACAGTGGTCATTACTAGGCCACATGTAGCTAGTGAGCACTTGAAGTGAGGCTATTAATTTTAGTTGTACTTAAGTTTAAGCAGCCACATGTAACTATGGCTACCATAATGGAGAGTGAGGTCCTAAAACGTAGACGAATTACCATACCATGATCATATGTGAGTTATCTAATCAATTAACAGCTTAAATTGCTATTTTTAAAAGATTCTTCACAAATCAATCACAAAGGTTATTCACAAGTAAAGGTTATTTTAAAAGAATTATATATAATTTTAGATGTTATTTTTCTTGAATATCAGTATAAAGCATAATATAAATGTATTTCATATATGTAAATTATATGTGCATGCTTGTTAAAATCTGAGGTAGTGCCCATGAACTCACATATTTAAACAAAATACCCTAATTCTGAATCGATTCAGAATTCTGAATCGATTCAGAATTCAGTAGTTTCTTTAAAAGGTAGAGTTTTACTGTCAAAGAGGTCAAATCTAAGGAGAACATTTGTCAGACTCAAACTAGCAAAATAATTTAATGGAAAAATGAAAGACATTCCATACAGTATTCATGACAAATTTATATCTGCATTTGGGGGGGGTGTCTTTTTTCTTTCTTTCTTTCTTTTTTTTACAGGCATAATAATATGGGGTGATGACAACAGAGTCAGAGGAAATTTGGTTGCACTTTCGATTTGGCCAGGAACCTATCAGAACAGAAAAGATTTAAGTTTAACTCTCTGGCATGCAGCAATTGAGGTAGTACAAATGAATTTATAATTTTCTTCTTGCAAGTGTCTATTTCTGCAGAAATTATGAATCTCAAAATGTTATTGTAAATTATTTCATTCTTAGACAAAGATTGATGAACTAATAAAATGAGCCAACTAAACGAGTGAATTAACTTTCATGAAAGGTGTCATGAGTTCCAAGAGCCATATAAGTTTTTCTTTCTATTGATATTTGTTGTTTAATAGGCTCTCTTATTTCCTTGCTTCCCCAGCATTTTTATTACTCTTAAGTTCTGATTTCAGGGTCTCTCTCCTGCTAACTGGCTGAGTGCCTTGAATATATTCACTGAATTTAGTTTCCCTCCTTCTATGAAAATTAGAATTATTGACTATAGAATCTCTAAATCCATTCCTCTTTTAAAATTTTATGATTCTTTATGCAAAGTTTTTTACATTTATCTGATTACTGATTTTACCTTTCTTGTTTCCCATGAAGTTTATTTAGTTACTGTAAGTCTGTGTTTGGATATGGAGTGAGGTTACAAGCAAGAATATAGAAAGTTCCCAAGAAAGGATTCGGAGAAGAAAGCTTCCCCTGGTTTTTATTTATTTACCTCTGCTGTAGGAAAGAAAAGGAATTAAAATTGCTCTCTTTGAAATGTGGAATAAGGATTAAAGTTTGTTTTTCTGCAACTATTAATCATTAATTTAAGGTAAAATCTGAAAACCCAAAACTTAGCTTACCTTCATGAGGAAAAATGTTTTTTCCTTCCATCTATCTATAGATTTTTAGAATGTAATCAAATGTCATGTCCAAGTCTTTAAAATTAAGTATAGTTGTTGAAAGAAAAAAATAGTTGATTCTATTTTTATCATTGTCTTTAAAAATAAAGGGGTTTGATATGCTTTTTAAATGATTGAGATTATGACACCAGAGGCAAGAAGTAGCCTTTCCATGCTTTCTACTTTGATATTCTCCACCTTTGACTTGGTTTAGGATAACACTCATCTTAACTTAGTTTTCAATTATAGCAGATTTTATGTAAAGTAAGGATTGCTGCTAATGAATCTTATGGTCCATTTTATTGCTTTAGTTGTTTTCTTTTTTAAACATATTATTCAAATTGGTAACAGAGTATAATCAAAAAGAGTGATAAAAGTCCTCCTAACCTTGCTATAATACTGGATGGAATTCGGTCTATAGCTTGTAAATATTGACTTATATTCAGTGGATTTTATACAAATAATCTATTTAATGCAGTTTTCTAATGAAGTCCAGGGTATAATACCTAATAATGGTTTTTCACCAAAAATCGAATGTAGTTTGAATACTTCACCTATAATTTAAGTTTGAATGAGCTGAATAACAAATTAATTTTTTTTCTGCTTGTAAATATAGCCATGAGTAGATGTTTCCTATGGATGTTGCACACTTGCTCTCATTGTAGAGTTGTTTGTGAAACAGCCTGACCCAAAGCTTTTTATCACTATACTAGATAAATAGAGGAACCAATACAATCTTACAAAATAACGTCGTTGCTGGATTTGGAAGGGCAGGATACCGCATTGATGGTGAACCTTGCGCAAGTAAGTCTTTTGGCATAGAATAACAAAAGCTAGGAAATAAGTTGCCCATATTTGTTAGAAACTAGGAGTAATTGTTTGTCAGTTCAATATGTGATATTTATTCCTCTGAGCACTAAATTATTTCATGATAACATTGGGTCCAGTGAAAAATGAACAGGCTTTTAAGGATAACTATATTTTTCAACTTTGTAATCCAAGATGTCTATCTAACAGCAATTTCAAGTCTCGATTTAGTTGGTATTTGAACAGTGACTACCTTATCCCACTATCATTTTCAAAATATCAGCACTTTTCAGCATAGGGATATATGTCTGTGGAGGTATGCCACTATACTTCCGCTTTAAAAGGCTAAGTGCTCCATCTTCATAGGTTAATACTTACAAGCGCTTGATTCCCGGTGCCTGCCCATGTGAAAAGAAAAAAAAAGCAACCTAAAAGCATAAAAAGTCAAAGGACGTGAACAGACAGTTCTCAGATTCATTTCTGCCTATCAGATTAGTAAAAATCAAGAAGTAACTGAAAAACTATTCTTTTGGCAAGTTTTGGGGAAACAGGAACATTTACATATTGTTAGTTGAAGGACAAATGGTCCAACCCCCTGCATAAGGGAATCTGGCAATATCTACGAAAAAATCAGATGCATTTACCTTTGACTCCACAATTTCTCTTCTGGTAGTGTAGCCAGCAGTTGCCTCTACATACTTAGAAAATGGCTGGTGAACACGTTTATTCAACACAGCATCATCTGTACTAGCAAAAGATTGAAACCCCCTTGTAGCCAATATCAGTGGATTAGTTGTATACAATTTGGTAAAAGTTCCAAACACTGGAACACTAGGCCCCTCTCCAAAAAAAGAAAGAAAAGTACTATGTATTACTGTGGAGAAATCTCCAGGATCATCTATTAATTTCAACCTTGTAAATCAATTACCAGCTCACAAAAGTAAAATAAATAATGAACTGTAAGCATTGCCTCTTGAGGAACTTTACTAAAGGAAATGGGATGTTCTCTGAAAGGCTGATATTCTTTCCAGAGTTGATTGTTTTTATCTCAATGTAGTTATTTTCTTTAATGGCTTCATTGAGTTATAATTTTCATACTATAAAATTCACCTGTCTTTATTGTACCAGTCAATGAATAGTTATTTCTAAGATTATTTGAATTAATATTTTCCTGTCAATTCTTAAAACACTGGGCTTAAAATAAACTCATTGTATTCTTGTGCAAATAAATTTTGAAGGAATAAAACAACTTTGCTAACAGATTTGACTGTTATATTTCACTTATTCTTTTATATATCACTTATAACACATTTTAAATATTTCAGTTCCCAATAACTTAAAGTGGATTTTCTTTGATTTAAAATTTTAAATTTGCAATTTCTGTACAAATTCCTCAAAGTTATGATTTTTGAAAAAGAAATGACCTATGAAGATGAACATTTACTAATATGTATAATATGAGGTAATGCATTTTTCACTGACTGTATTGATATTCCTAAATAATTGAGTGGTCATAAAGCACTTTTGGATCTATACCAATTGAAATATGAGACATCACAGAATGATGAAGGGCTTATGTTCCAGGAATGGTATGCCAGTTTGTCCAACCCTTCTCCCCAGGTGAAGGCTGAACAGAGGATCATGCTAGTTCCAGGGGGCCGAGCCAAGCTTGTCCATGGGGCTACAGTTTGTGGGGCCGAGGGAGAGATGTGCACAAAGCTTCCTATGGAGGAATAAAATCAAATCCAGCAGACCACTGCAGTAAAATGTCAATTCCAAAAGGCTAAGAAGAGAGGGGAAATCAATAAAAGAAAGTGGAAAGCAGGGAGCTTGAATTAGAGGGCTGTTCCTGAGTAGAATTTAGGGGGTGAAGCCTGCAACCATCAGTGTTTACAGGAAATCCCTCAACTTATGTGGGGAGGGAGTTATTAAGACTATTGATCTGATTTAAATGTAAGTGAAACTTTCATAAAAAATGCATTTTAAGTATCCTGTATATTAATAAGGAGTAGAGCTTCTATTTTGAAGGCTTTGTCTTTGTGTATACAAGGCACTCTACATAGGTTATCTCATTTCATCTTGAAACAATCCTGAATTAGGTGCTAAAACATTTTATATATGAGGAAGCTGAGATTTTAAAAGATTAAACAACTTTCTCAAGATCATATATATATTAATTCAACAAATATTAATGAGCACTTATCTCTACATTACCTTCCAGGCTCCAATAATGTGTTGGTGAATAAGCTAGACAAAGTTCCTTCTCTCTGATGAAGCTTATATTCTGGTAGGAAGAAGGAGATAGATAATTCACAAATAGATAATTAATGAAATATCAAGTGAAGAAAATATAATGGCAAGTAAAATAACTGGGATTCTCCTTTGAATCAAATAGTCAGGGAAGCCTTCAGAGTAGGTGGCACTTAACTTGAAAGTTTAATAGCCAGAAGGCACCAGCAACAAACAGTTGTACAGTAGAAGTATTTTAAAGACAGCAAGTGGTATTACTTTGTTTCAAGTTTAGGCTTGTTTGAAATCAAACCCCGTGCTCTTACTAATAAAAACCATATTTAGTTTTATCTAGTTTAGTTTAATAATGTAAAAATTAAGGGTACTAACACCAAACCAAACCTTTTGCAAATGCACGTACAATTATTCTGAATAACAATGAAGAGACAAATTAGATAAGGGTAAATACTGAATAGAGTAAACCACAAATGGCAGAGCCATAAAAATATTTGCTCATCTTGTTAAAATTTATATCTGAAATATTGTATATTGTTATAATATACAATATTATATAACAATATTATATTGTATATATATGATATACCACTTATTATAAAATAATGCTTATTATAGCTTTATGACAGACTTGTAGGTTAATTTTGAGGTCCTATATTTCCTTCCAAGATCAATCTAATCCTTCTGGAAAATGGACTGACAATGAAGCCCATGGAGGTTTATATGGTGTCTATATGAATGAAGACGGCCTTCCTGGATGTTCTCTTATACAGGGATTTAACATTTGGACATGCTGGGATTATGGAATTTATTTTCAGGTAAATGTGATACAGGATGGTGATTATAGAATTTCTCTTATGATTGTCCTTAGTATTAGGTAACCTACAAATTGTATTGCAGACCACAGAGAGCGTGCGAATCTATAACGTGACTCTGGTTGACAATGGGATGGCCATTTTTCCAATGATTTACACACCAGCTGCTGCATCTCACAAACTTTCCAGTAAAACAGTGCAAGTTAAGGTAAGAAATGATACAACTGCACTAAAGAGAAAGAGCGACTCTGAAAAGTACAACATTATTGAATAACTAGTAAGAATGATCTTGACTTCTACCCCCAGCTAATTCACACCCTCCTGCCTTTGCTCTTACTGTCCTCTGCACGGAAGGGCTTCATCCTTCTTTCTCCTCCCTGCTCCCCTTGCCTCTTTTTGTTCATCGCCTGCTAATCTTATAACAGTCAATTAAATTTTCACTTCCTTTACGAAGCCTTTCCTGAACCCATTTGGGTGGTATTGAATGAACCTCCCTCCATTTTTTTGTTCTACTCTACCTTGGACATTCACAGAAACATAATGTCATTATATATAATTATTTTCATGTCTCTCTCCACCCCCCAACCTTAAGTGCCTTTCCATTCAAGACAGAAATCACGCTTTTCTCATCTTTGTTTAATGAATGGTATACTTCTTGAAACTTGTAGGTTGTGTTTTGTTACCATAGAATTCAGTATTATTCATTATTATGTTTTAAGAATGGTTATTACTAAAGTTATACCATTTGCCTTTTTTTTTTTTTACACAGGGCTCATTAATTGTTGGAAGTAGCCCTGAATTTAATTGCTCTGATGTCCTAACTAATGATGACCCCGACATGGAACTTACTGTTGCCCATCGAAGTTCTAGACCTCCAACAGGTGAAGATTTTGGACACTTCAATTTTAGTGTTCATATGAACACATATTCACATTTTATTAATTTTTCTTCCTTTTTTAAAAGGTGGAAGAAGTGGAATTTGCTGGCCTACCTTTGCTTCAGCACATAACATGGCACCCTGGAAACCCCATGCAGGAATCATGAGTTACAATGCCATCACTGGCCATTTGGATGTCATAGGCAAGTTTAAACATGGTCTTTGACAAACCTACTCAATTAAGTTTCGTAAAGAATGTGTGGAGTATATATAATGCTTCATGGTTGGAAAAGGAAACAGTAATGATTTAAATTATTTTTATATATACCTGCTGAATATGACTAGCAAAGAAAGCAGACATCATATTCAATTTCAGGGATGATTCCCTGGCAAAATTCTTATATATTGGGGAATTAGCACTTAATTTTCCTTCTGAAATATCAGGAAAAAACCCTGGTGTAATGGTTTAAGATTAATTAGTGTCTATAATTTATGAAATTCCTTATATATATGTATATATAGTTATATTAATAGTAATATATATGTATGTATTATTATTCCATTGTGTAACTAAAGAGCTGAAGAACTCAAGATCATTGAATTTAAGTGACTTGCTGAATTCTCACAGCGAGTGGCAGAACCAGGATTAGAATCAAGGTCTTCTGACGCAAAATCCACTGTTTTTTCACTGAACCAGTCTGCCTCCTTAGAAATGTAAATGATATATATAAATTAATGTAATAAACAGCTGAATGCTTTTCAATTTTACCTATTAAATCCCCTGTGTCATTCTTTATATCAGTTTAGTAAATATCCTTTCCATAATAATTTTAACCAATGTCTCTTCAAAAAAAGCAGTTCAATTAATTAGACATCTAAATTTTGACATTTTCCCCATAACTTTATGTGCCAGAAATGCAAAATAAATGTGGCTATTGGTGTTACTCGTAATAATGTTCCTCTTAGAGAAAATCATTTACCATGCAATGTGGTTTTAATTGAACACATATTACTTCTAATAAAACTATGCCCTGGAATATTATAAATAGCATATGGGAGTAAAAATAACCTCATGAATATTTTTTGTCTTATAAATGGATGCAAATAACTATTCTTCGTTTAAAACACATATTCTTAAAAGATCATATACAAATGATGGTGGTCTTAGATTTGGTTCTCTAAAGCAAGGACTTAGATAAGGGTTCTTGAAGGAATGCTCTCAAGAGAAAAAGAATCATAGAATTGGGCCAGGCCAAAGGAAATTGCTAAGCAAGGATATGGTATCAGCTGGACAAATAGCTTCACTTGCTCCCACCAGGAGCTCTGAATTTAAATTACACCCTGGGCTGATCTCTCTTGGGCTGGGAGGGCTGTGGGTGAGGTGGGGGATGTGACTGGCCTTCTGTCCCCTCCTGTTAGTCAGCCACTGTCTGCAGACTGTCCTTGTGAGGAGGGCTCTAATCTCCTGGTGAAATAGCCATGGGCAATTACCTGGAGGAAAAAGCAGCTCTGAGCTGTTAGCGGCCCACACTCACAGACCTAGGAGATGGTGCTCAGCCTGAATCCTACTTGAATCCAAAATTAAAATCACTCAGATCTTTCATTAAGTTAGCCCTAATATGCAAGCACTTTGCAAATCTCTGCTTATGTCATGATTATTGTTGCCCCATTGGCCAAAACAAACCACATGGCTAAGCCCAGAGAAAACATGAAAGAGGATCACTCAGTGGTGTGGCTCTAGGAAGCAACGGTTGTAGACTTACTGCTACAAGTGGTAGACTTATTACCACGGTAGGTAAAAGGTCCATGTTCAAGGTAGTGTCTAATGATTGGTTTGATGGGATGTGCATGAAATGAATCTGATTTGACTACTTTCTCTATAGAAAACAATTATTTTTCAATCCTTTATGTTTCAGATTCAACCTTTGTTGGATTTAAGAATGTTTGCTCAGGTGAAACTAATGTCATATTCATTACTAACCCTTTAAATGAGGATTTACAACATCCAATCCATGTGAAGAACATACGGCTGGTTGATACTACTGAACAATCAAAAGTGTATATACATAGGCCCGATATAAGGTAAAATGTATGAAAACTCTGTTTTTTCCTTTCCTGTCTCTGTAGTTTTCATTCTTGTTTTCCTCCTGACATAGCTCTGAGAAAGTCGATTTATTAAAATAACTGCTAATTTCTATAAAAGTTTAATCACAACTATAAAAATGAAGACTATTTAATAATATAAATCTAACTGTTCTCAGTTGAGTTTAAGAAGCTGGGCCTCAATATGTATGTCTTCTAACAATTTTTTTCTGTGCATCATCAATAACATCATCATTAAACATAAATATAAAGATGAGTCAGAAGAGTGTTGTACATGAATATTTTTCCATCAATCAATAATCATTAAGGGGTAAGAAACATCTCTATGATTTTTTTTTCCTTTTACTAATCTCTTTTATCTTTGCTTTCCGTACAACCCAACATATGCTTGGAAATTTAATGTCAGTCACCATAATCACTGTGATGGTGAAAATGCAGAAATTTTAGGACCTTTTAATCACAAAGGTCAGTAGGTGTCAGGATGCTTCTAGAAGCTGAGCAGTTAAACTCCGCATCTTAAAAGAATATAGTCAATAACCACTATTTTCCTAAGAAATGCAGACAAGCAATTTAGGTATAAGACAATATTGGAGAAAATAATAACAATTGGAAAAATAATAGGACATTAAATTTTTTTTTCTATTAGAGAAAATAATAGAAAATTCCCTTAATATTCTATTAGAAATTTTTGACCATTTTCAGAATAGGGAAGATGTGTAGTTAAATAGACATCTCTATAAATTGCAATATTTGAAATTTGAAATTGCAATATTTCATTAAGTTTGACTTCATCTGATTTTATTTTGATGATAGCCCAACACCTACTCATTCAATAATTGTTGAGCTACAGAGTTTATTTCCGTAATAGATTCTCTTCCCACTGGACAATTATTATCATCTATACAGTTGCCATTGAATCTTTCAGATTTAATACCTAAGTCATGAAGAAAAATATTGCATGTCTTTGAGTCTCATCTAATAGTGGATCTCTTGGTGCCTTACCAGCTCTCCTTTACTAGGCAGTGTACCCATCCCTCAAATGTTCTAAATGTTGGCCAATAACAAACCATGATTGCCCTAGTTCCAGAAAGTTGATCAGCGCCAAACAGAAATAATCTTGGCAGTCTAAAGCCCTCCCTGCCACCACCACCCCTGAAAGTCCATGAAAAATGGCAAACGGGTGGACAACAGGCCAGGCCCCTTGTCTCAAAGTAGGGACACCTCTGATGTAATTCATGTTCCAGAGGTTCCCGTGGGATCAAAGAAGTTAATCTCCAGGTCACAGACATCTTAGCCTTCTCCCCCTTGCCCTGTGTGGCTTCCCTCTCTCCCTTTTGAGAGGACATCCACCCACACAAAAAAAATCATTTGAACAAAAATCAACATCTCAGCCTCAGTTTTTGGGAATCTGAACTAAGACAGAGCCTGAAGTCAAAAGATAAGAGATGCCACTGGGCTCTCTACTCACATACTTGCTCACAAAAGCACACTGCATATACTTGAACACAAAGGACATGTGAAATGTAGGAGTATATATTCACATCTGTGCTGGTTTTAATCTGTCGTGTACCCCAGAAAAGCCAAGTTCTTTGATCCTCATTCAATATTGCTGAGTGGGAGCTTTTTGATTGTTCCCATGGAGATGTGACCCACCCAATTGTAGTGGTAACTTTTGGTTAGATGGTTTCCTTGGAGAGGTGTCTCCACCCTTTCAAGGTGAGGTTGCTTACTGGAGCCCTTTAAGAGGGAACCATTTTGGAAAAAGCATGAGAGCCACTAGAACAGACAGAGCCCCAGGGAAGCCATTGAAGAGAGAGCTAGCAGATCTTGCCATGTGCCTTCCCAGATGAGAAAGAAACCCTGAACATCATTGACCTTCTTGAACCAAGGTTTCTTTCTTTGGATGCCTTAGACTGGACATTTCTATAGCTTTGCTTTAATTTGGATATTTTCACAGCCTTAGAACTGTAAACTTGCACCTTAATAAATTCCCCTTTTTAGAAGCTGTTCCACTTCTGTTATATCACATTCCAGTAGCTTGCAAACTAAAATATCGTACTCCAAAACTATTATATTATTGTAAGGGATAATTGATAGCTTTGTGTCTCTTTTACAGCAAAAGGGAGAGATATAATAGATACTATTTAAAAGAACTGAACATTACACTATTATTTTGTTGCTGTAACCTGGAATAAGTTATATTTATTTCCTACAGTATAAATGGTGGTTTATATAAGTATACTCCATACCATTTTAATCTGTAGCATATTGCAGCATTAAGCAGCTATCTTATTATTTTAATCAATTAACAATCAATCAACAACCCAGATGGCTCAAGATGAAGCCAAAATGCCATTTATGGTTGAACTGCATGACAAGTTTATGGTACTTCATCTCTTACAGTTTGGTTATCTGCAGAACCGTTACTAAAATATACAGCATGAGAATCATGTTTCAGATAAGTCTGTATATACATAAGCACATGTCCACCAGAACATATACTCATCTGCAATGGGTGATAAGTCTAAGAGGTTGGAATAGGAAAGTGAAGGGACTGAAATATGATTAAGTATTTAGATTATCTTATAATGAGCTTTTGTAATTTTTAAAGATCCATTTTTAAAAAAGAGAGAGAGAAAGAAGGGAAAAATGAAGAAGCTTCCCTGTCAAAGTAGGCATTCGTTTGTCTTGTACGACGCAGTAACTATTACCGTGTCCTAAAGGGCAACATCAGCATATTGTGCGCAATGCACAAACACTAAATATCATTCAAGAAAATACGGAGCGGGTCGGTTGTACTGTGGCTCCGCTCGGCCTGCAGTCCCGGGCATCCTGACCTCCCCGCCGCCTGGGGCCCCGCTGCCATCTCGAGGGCTTGTTCTGGAGACGTGCAGCCTGTGGCCCGGCCAGGCCTGTCGCCGCAGGTAAAATAGCTGCTACCCCAATCAGCGCTCCTGCCACCAACATCGCCTTGTCTTCCTCAGTTAAGACTTGCAGCAGTGTGCTGGCCCTGGGCGGCGTCATCCAGTGCAGGGGGCGGAAAGAGATCTCCTACCAGGAGATGTAGCCAACCTGTCCCCCTGCAGCCACCCCGACCCCCACCAGGTGTTATCATCAGAGGCAGGTGGGGACCGGGGCGTCCTGTGGGAGGTGGTGAAGCACCTCTCGGTGGAGTGGGTGGTCCGGCGCGAGACTGACGCGGATGTCATCCAGGTCTCCAGGAAGTTCCTGCCAGGCATGGCCGTTGGCTGCTCCAGCACAAAGCTGACCCTGCACGTGGGTGATGGCTTCAGCAAACAGAATCAAAATGCCTTCAATATCATCACTGACTCCTCCGCCCCATGGAGCTTCCTAAAGGAGTCCTATTATCTCCTCATGAAAACAGCCCTCAAGGAGGATGGGGTTCTCTGTAGCCAGGCCAAGTGCCAGTGGCTGCACTGGACTCTGCAAGTCCCTCTTCCTCGTGGTGGGTTACGCCTACTGCACCATCCCCACCTACTCCAGCAGCCATATCGGCTTCAAGCTGTGCGGCAGATAACCGAGGGCCAGCTTCCGGGAGCCCGTGCAGCAGCCACGCAGAAGCCGGTGGAACAGGTGCCGCTGAAGTCCTACAACTCGGACGTGCACCGGGCGGCAAACCGCGAGCCTCCTGCGTGCTGGTCCCTGCCCTGGACAGGACCCTCTGCCGGCTCTTGCCCACCCATTAATGTTAACCAGACCAGGGTGCTGCCGGCCCGCCCTGCTGGGTGAACTGTCGGTTACGTGGCGTCCAGCCTCCAAGCTTCTACCAGCGGCGTGCGGCACTGTCTCCTCTTCTGTCGCCCCCTCCCTCACCAAACGTCTATTTCTAACAGATAAATAAATATAGAGTATCAAAATGGAATTCTAATTTTATATCCCACAGGTATGACTTGTCCTTTTGAAATGTTAATGAATTCGTAATAGTAGACCAAAGCAACGCCATGGGAAAACAGACCTCATTATAATTACATATGCTCCTTGGTCCCACTTTGAATTCTTTCCAAAATGAAAGGATTCAATTAATCAATTTTTAATACGCTCTTAACGAATATTCAAGCACATTCAAATTTCTCTCCAAGAGCAAAAGGAGGAATACTAAATCTAAGTGTTCATTCATTTTTGCCTTTCTTCCCCAGTAAGGTGAATCCCTCTGACTGTGTAGACATGGTGTGTGATGCCAAAAGAAAATCTTTTCTTAGAGACATAGATGGCTCCTTTCTGGGACATTCTGGTTCAGTGATACCTCAGGCAGAATATGAATGGGATGGCAACAGCCAACTTGGAATTGGAGACTACAGAATTCCTAAGGTCATGCTTACATTCCCAAATGGCAGTAGAATTCCTGCAACTGAGAAAGCACCTCACAAAGGTTTGTTGGATCTGTGCTGTTTTGTTAGTCCTAAAGTTCATGAAACAAAATATACCTTCATTTTAATGATTGATGTACTCAACCCATAACTTTCTTTTTAACCAATAACTTTTTTTGTCAGCCAACAACTTTTGTGTTCTTCTTATTAAGCTTATATAACAAAATAATATGTAATATTTTTACCAAAAAAAAATCCCTTTTTGTTGCTAAAATATTTGTACATTTGTTTCTAGGAATTATTAGAGATTCAACTTGTAAATACATTCCTGAGTGGCAGAGCTATCAATGCTTTGGGATGGAATATGCAATGATGGTTATTGAAAGCCTGGATTCTGACACAGAAACACGAAGACTTTCACCAGTGGCTGTACTCAGTAATGGTTATGTTGATCTCATTAATGGTAGGTGTAAAAGGAAACCAACTAGTGTTACTCAAAGCATTCGTTTTTTTTATTCCACTCATGGAGCCATCCCAAATTATTCACCACAATAAAACTAACGCTTGTCAGGACCTTCTTTGCCTTCCATTTGTAAGTAAGAAAGATCTATGTGCACAGAAGAGACTTGACACTTTAGCAGTCCTCCATATTAGAAAGGTGGGACAATTATTCCAAATTGACAAGTAGAAGAAGAAGGGGAAAATGTATTTCTGGAGTGATCTTCCTGCCTATATTGATAAGATGATGTTTTTTGAAAGAAAAAAGATTGGCCTGAGCCTACTTATAAAGACAATTTGCTTCATACAAATTTTTAAAAAATGATAATGTGATATTTGAATTATTTGAGAAGGGGTATTCTTAGTTTACTCATTTTTTATTCTCACGGATCTTTGGAAGATTTATCATGAAACTAATGTGTGTTTTTTTCATCTCTGATTCCTTTGACTGCCAAGAACTGCTTGTCAAGTTCCAGAGTTTAGGTTCCTTCCATTCTGATCCTGGGTAGCTCTAAAACTGAGAACATAATGGTCACTGCAAGGATTCAGACTGACTTAAGAGAACATAGCTTTTTAAATGAATAACATGGATGTCTAATAAAAGGGACTGAAAACAAAGGGCAGAGATTCATTGCATATCCTGATACCACTGAGGGTTTGAAGATTAGTCCTTAAGCAGGCTCAGAGCCACACATACCAAAGGGGCACATAAATGCGAAGACTGATTTCTGTGCCTTGTAATGACATAACACATGCTAAAATAGTCTAGAATTAAAAAAAAAAAAGCCAATTCTCCACCAAAAAAAATGTAGATTAAAAAAAAAAAAACCTAAAGATTAGAATGAATTAAATCAGGCATCTCCCAAAACTTGATCTTTTCAGGGTTCTCCTCCATTCTATCCCAACAGGCATCTGCCTGGTTTCTATGACCTGCAATCAGTTCAGTTCCAAAGGCTGCTCTTCAGATCACACAAAGCAGAGAGACTGAAGGAATAATTTTAAAGCAGTCGATAATGGAGGGAATGTTTTCACATCACCCTGTTTTATGTGTATTTGGGGGAGATTGCATTGTATTTATTTGTATGTTTTCCTTTTAAGACAGGCAATACAAGTTTTCAATTTACAGTAGTGACATGATTTTTCTCTTTTAAATGAATTTAAATTTTTAAAAAAGGCTTTCAATATAAAGAAAAGTCTTTTAAAAAAGATAGTAAAATGGGAAAAATCATGAGATGTTAGAAAAATCACCAAAGATTGAGTTGTGCTGCACTAGATGGGAAAAATTATGCCAAGATAAAAGTTATTGACTACAATTAAAGTTTCCTTTTAAATCTTAATGCTCAATTTTATGTATTTTTAAAATGACTTTTTGTCATTGTAAATTTTTCATTTTTATGTTTATTTTCAAATGCACAAAGAACATATATTTTAAAGGGATTTATATTAAGTATGCTAAGGGAAAGGTTGTGCTCTATTTGAGCTTTAGGATTTTATATTGATTCAAAATTCTATTGAAGTTTAGTTATAAATATTGATAATACTTTCAAGTAAGCCAGGAAACTCAGCAAAGCTAATGAATAAATACATCAAGAAATTCATCATCCCATATTTTGCTAAATGTTTCGTATGTGTATAATCCCAGCCTGTTTAAAACTGAAGTGAAATAGAGAAGTTTGCCATGAAAGTCATGTCTCACCTGTTCTGGAAATGTCTGGATTGAGATAGAAAAGCAACCCTTATCTTCTCACTTTTTAGAGAGTTTATTGTCAGGTTTTTTTGTCAGTTGCTTCAGTTCATTAATGATGTTGATCTTCCAATATAAACTATTCCAAACTCATATATATGTAGTACCTATAATCCAAGTCCTATGAAAA
This sequence comes from Tamandua tetradactyla, assembly GCF_023851605.1. Lineage (NCBI taxonomy): Eukaryota > Metazoa > Chordata > Mammalia > Pilosa > Myrmecophagidae > Tamandua > Tamandua tetradactyla. The sequence continues at coordinate 154,139,464 of NC_135332.1, forward strand.
TTTATTAAATTAAAATAGTGGAAGATGGTTAAAGAATTTCACATTTAAGGGTTTGTTGAATATAACAATTAATGAACAAATGAGTGAGTTAAAGAAAGAATTAATGAATCATACAAATGTCCAAATTTTTCCAGGTATAGGCCCAATTTTATCTGTTATAACTCATTTTTATAGCAGAGAACTGAGATAGGTAGGAGGAAGGATCAAACATTTTCTTCCTCTTTCTGGGACCTGGGATTGAATGTGATTATTAGAGTAGAGATACATGTAACTCTCCTATTTCCCTCAAAGACTTTCCAGTAAATATCCTCACTGCACATTAACTTACCTTCTTACCTGGGCAGCGTATAAGTAAGGGTCATAGGGCGGAGTCCAGCTTCCCTACCTTCATTTTTAACCCAAGCTTTGAGAAGTTGTTTGGAAGACAGGATAGAAGAGTGGATGTATAATAGATAAAGATGCTGAACTTGACCAATGCAATTTATTTTTAATACAAGTACCCTTTAGATTTTGCATTAACATATTCATAATACAGAAACATGAACTTTCCCTTTTTGTGTGGATTTAGGCCCACAAGATCATGGCTGGTGTGCTGGTTACACATGCCAGAGAAGACTGGCCCTGTTTCATAGTATTGTGGCTCTGAACAAATCTTATGAAATTTACTTCACTGGCACCAGTCCTCAGAATCTTCGACTGATGTTGCTTAATGTTGCCCATAAGAAGGTAAGGCAAGACAGAAATAATTTCTTTGCATGATTGGTATGAATTATTTGCATATCATTCTATCTACTAAGGACTGTATCTCCATCCTTTTCCTGAACTTCATCACCTGTATAGCCCATTTTAAGGACCACAGAGTACTGCTAAAAACACCATTATCCCAGATAGTTTTCATTAGCTTCCCTGTATGCACTTGATCCTGCTACTCCATATATGAGGAGTGATGGTGAGACATATGGTTTATGTGATTAGCAAGCAAACCTTAATTTTTACATAGAAGTGGTATCCCATCCCCAAAAAATCACGTGGAATTATCTATACATTCTTTCATGCTGATATTATTTATATGTGTCATAAATACACCTCTGGCATTTATTTCAGAGGCTGCATCATATTATTTAAAATATCTTCAATAATGTCAGATCCTTGCAATAAACTGAATTCAGCCAGGTCCATTAAATTTATATGTATAATGTCATCATATGTAGGTCACAACACTGGCCGTGGGGAAAGTATATAAGGTTAAATGGCAGTCTCATAATTTAGATTTTCTTTTCTAAGAATATGAGACTTCAGAGTCCCAGAGTATGAGGAATGTGAAGAAAATGTGATGATAAGGTGAAGCAGAAAGAGGAGTAAAGAAAAGAGACACCCACTCCTTCCCAGAATTTAGCAGTTCCACCCTTTTAGTTGCTCAAGGCAAAACCCTGGAACCACACCAACTTCTCTCTTTCTGTCACATTCTTCATTTAAACCATCTCCAAATCCTGTTGTGCCCTCCATTGAGAATATCTAGAATCTGTCCACTTCTCACCACCTCCACTGCTGTCATCTGATTTGAGCCACTATCGTCTCTTACCTGGATAAGGCAATTGCGTCCCATCTGCCCTCCCTGCTTCTACCTGTGCTCCTCTGTACGCTGTCCTCACCGCAGCAACCAAAGAGATGCTTTCAAAACAGAAGCCCCATCAGGTCACTCCTCTGCCCCAAACCCTGCAATCATGTATCCATTTTGTCTTTATCCTAAAGCCAGAGCCCTCACAATTATGTGCAGCACACCCTGTGGGAATCTCTCCCACCCTCACCTCTCTGAATTCCTTTTCTCCTCTCACCACACTCATCTTCTTACTGTTTCTCACCACACCAGGCATTTCGCTGCCTGGGCCGAGGTTTGGCTCTTGTGCCTGCCAGAAGCATTGCGTCTTAGGTGGGTAACTCCCAGGCTTCTTCCAGTGTTTGCTCAAATCCCACTCTCTTAATAGACTTACGCTGATCACCCTTCCCCACCTGGGTCTCCCAGTTCTTCTTATCCTGCTCTACCTTTACTTTTTTCCATAGCATTTATCACTGTCTATGCCTCATACTCTACTTTTTGTGTTTTTTTCCCCTACTGTTGGATGTTGCTCTCCTCACTGTAGAATGTAAACTCAAAGAGGGCAAGGATTTTTGCCAGCACCTAGAATAGTGCCTGGCTCAGAGGAGACCCTCAAATTCGTTTAAAAACAAACTGAATTAACGATGATACCTTCAGAGTAATGTGGCTGCTAATATTCTGAGCCTTTTAAAATATCAAAAGAGGACTCTAAAATTATCTTTTGCTTATTAGACTTCCTACTCTCCACTTATTATTAACTCCCTGTCTTCACAAAAGCCAGTCTCCTTACTTTATGGTTATATCTGATTGCATGAAATGTAGGGAATAAAAGCATGAAAAAGAACAAAATTGAATCAGAGAAGTTGGTTATTTTGACTGATTTTTATTAGGCTTACTGCAGTTTTTTTTTTTTTCCAGAGATGAGCAATTTTTTTTCAACATTAAGCAATTTTGTGTGGTGTGCATTATACACAAAACTGCTCCCCCTTCCCCACTCCCAGTTTTGAAAACCTGCACTTTGGCATCTTTTAAAGGACCCCATTCTATTTTTAGGGAGTGGTGGGGATGAGTGCATGGACTGGGAATCAAACCCAGGTCTCCCACGTGGCAGGTGAGCATTCTACCGCTGAACCACCTGTGCACCCTAAAACTTATTCTTTAATTTAATAAAGGAATAAAGATATTCCTTTATTAATTTTCTTTCTTGCATTACATATTTCTATTAAGAATGATCAATTCAGAGTAAAGTTGTAATATCTGTGTGAGTGGTTGAGTGTATGCCCACTTTAAAATTTTAGTTCAATATTTATCCAAAATGCATAAAGATTTGTTTTAATATTTTGCAGAAGGTATATATAGTGGAAGGACATTTTTAAATGCTTAATTACAAATATTAAGACCAAAAATATTGTTTATTTTTAACAGGCTGTCCGAGTAGGGATTTTTTTTTCCACACTTCAGCGTTTGGATGTTTATGTGAACAATTCATTGGTCTGTCCCAAAGATAAAGTATGGAACCCCCAACAGAAAAACTGTGAACTTAACAGGCCTCTCTACACAGGTATTTCCCAAGAAAAATAGAGTACACATAGTGTATATTCTTAGTTACCTATAGAATTCTTTGTAATGCTTCATTTTCATATATTTAATTCCTTGGCCATTGAATGTGCAAGAAAAATAACGGTTTTATCCAAATACTAAGATGTGCTCATTTGTAACATATGTGTCCTGAAAAATCACTCCTGAGGAACTCTTATCCATCTTCACACATGCATATATGAGGTTATGTGTGTGTGCTGGCATTCATTTGCCCCTGGGAACTTTTTCAGTCCACATAACACTGGATACAATTATTTCTATGTACACAGGAGCTTTTCTTTAGAATTTCTCTCCTTTTTCTGCCTTACTTCTATTTCACAGAGATCAGAACCTAAATAAATTGGCAATTACCAGAAGTGTTGTGAAGAAAACTGAACACCATGAAGTAGATAGGATAAAGTTAACTCTTGATTTAAATGGATTGTATGGAACAGGTTCAGCTTTCCCATTTACCAATATTTGTAAAACCAAGATTTATTTCTGTTCATTTAAGATTTTTTGTTAAACTGGGTGCTACTGAGGCCAAAATCATACATTCTGTTCCCACATGTGCTACTTCTCATCATTTTTAGAGATGGCCCATAATCTTGGCTAACCATTTCTTAAAAGTGTGTTGAAGATCATAATATAAGCTGGACATAAGAGTATGAATAGGCAACCCATATCCTTTACCATTTTGGGAACAGGTCCTGTTTCTTCTAATAATATAAGTGCTAATATTTCCAGAGGCATTTCTATGCCAGGCACTGTTCTAAGAGCTTTATAAACACTAACTCCTGATAACCACCCTCTGAGGGAGGCACAGATGAGTAAACTGAGACCCAGGGAGGTAGTTTGTCAAGGTTACAAAGCTGGTAAGGATTCCTCAAGGATTTGAACACAGAGACTCTAGCTGTAGAACCTAGGCTTTTAATCATTCTGTTGTATTGCTTAAAGCAGGCTTTGGGGACTTAGGACTCAGACCTCAGATGAGAGTGTGCTGTCAGACTGGTTCTGGAAGTGCCAAAAGAAGCCGGAGCCTGGAACCAACTGCTGCCGCTAGGGAGAAGGGCCATTTCTGGCAACACGCTAACAATGACAGCAAGCACAGAGGAGAGAGAAAGTCCATCTTTCACTACTCCTGGTTTTCAGTCTCCTCTAGAGTCTCAAATGGGCAAAACCTAACAAAATAGAAATTTAGTTTGCAGAGTCTGAATCCTAGCATCACAGGAACATTTAGAAGGTGGGTTTGGTGATGAGAGACAGTAACTAAAACCAGGCCAGTGTGTATGATAGGTTAAAGATGGTCATAAATTCTTTGACACTCCTCCCATCAATAACTGGAGTCTAATTCTCCTTCCCTTGAAACTGAGCTGGCTTTAGTAACTTTCTCTTAACCAATAGAATGTGGTGAAAATGATGCATGACTTCTGAGGTTAGTTTAGGTCAGAAGCCTTGCAAGTTCTGTCTTAGTCTCCTGGAATGGTTGCTCTTCAGATACTCCCTCTTGAAGTGCGCCTACCCAGAACCCAACTGCCCTACTTTGAGAAAAACAGGCCACATGAAGAGATCACATGTAAATATTCCGGTTAATGGGGCCAGCTGAATTTCCATAGGACAGTCAGCATCCATCGCTAGCCATGTGAGTAAGCTTTCTTGGACATTCAGCCCAGTAGAGCCTTCAGATGGCCCAGCTAGTATCTCATCACAAATGCCTCTATATAAACCATCTGTTAAAGGCACCTGAACGTTTGCTGAGGACTCTAACAGGGTATAATCAGTCACTGGGCATTAAGTGCATGTTTTCTTCCAGCATTTCGGATGCCACTTTTACCCTAGGCAATATTAATGCAAGTCTTTGTTCTTTTGTGAAAATAGTATGTTATTTGTTAGCATATAAATATATAAGCAAGAGGACAAATGGTATATCTTAGGCTTTTGATACATTTTTGCTTTCCTGGGACAAAATAGTGTGAAATCCATTTTACTGTGAATTTTGATGTATTCATGGTACCTGGAAAACTAGACTACCCCATTGCTTAGAAGGGTAAAAAGAAATGGTTTGAGGGCAGGCAGCCCTGATACACTATTAAGCCAAGGGACTGGGATACTCTAGAGGTCAGTTTGCCCAACCTGTCACAATAATATTTAATACCATGAGCAGCCACACATTTCTGCAGAGTCCTGCTGTGGAAGAAGTCATGTCCCTGCTAGTGCTTCTTTCCTGTTTGCTTAGGAAACAGTATCAGTTTAAAGTATAACTTTTAAAATCCTGGCTTATTGTCTTAATCCCAACCTTATTTATTATATTCCATATAGCTTTCAAAATAATTACTTCATTTTGACTTGGGCAAAGCATATTAAGCTCAGTAGAGTATTTATTATGAATCTAAAATTATTACTAAGCTTTTTAAAGAACACCAGGATTTTTAAGTGTTTATAGTAACTCAAAGCATATTTTTAATTACTTTATATAATCACATACTTCCTGTACTTATTCTAACTCAGTCTATACTTTGTTATGAATAAAACTACAGATAGTGACAATTTGGCTTTCGTTACAAAAGGGAAATTTGGGAAATTGAGATATTTCAAAACTTGAAAAACTCCCTTTACCATGATTGTTGCAGCATAACAGAGTTAAAGGTATAGGATTTGGAATCAGGCATATTTAGCTTTGAATCCCCATCCCTTCGCCCTTACATGCTGTATGACCTTGACAAGCCGGCTAGCTAGTCTAAACTTAAGTTTCCTCAAGGATGAGATGGAAATAATAATTTATTTATCATCTTGAACAACTCCTGGACCACAGTGATGCAAAATAAATGGTGGTAGATGGCCTTATTTTAGTAGTAATAGCATTAGTGATAATATACGCTTGTTTGTTTTATTCAGAAGTATCTTATCCTCTCTGCATGTGCAACAAATATTGAATTTTAAAAAGTTGTTTCTTCTTCCAGTTTTGCAGTACCTTCCAAGTTCCTCCCACATTTTAATCATATTTGGAAATTATATCACCAAGGCTCTTTTAACTTGAGAAAGTTACCAAGGATAGGTCCCTCAAATAGTAGCTTAAGAGCAGCTTGAACTTATAATACTAAAGCACATTCTTCAGATTCACAAAATATTTAAGCCAAATTGCATCTAGAATTTATACCAGTAGGTGCTAAAGAAATATATTGTTAACCATCAAATGGCTTCTTAATGGTTTCATCTCTTACTGTCACAAGAAATATCCTCTTATTCCCAAAGTTTCCATTTACTTTTCTTAGTAAGCCTCACTATGAAATGCGGCAAGAAGCTACGTGTCTCATTATAATACTATGAAACGGTTCAGCCTCTGTCTGCGATCAATATGTTTTACTGGATTTATTACACAATGTCTTACACATTGTTGGTACTCTGCCATAAAATCGTAAATATGTTCATTCATTACATGTATAAATAATATCAATCATTTTTACAAAAGTCAGTTCTTTAATCTATTTTGTTTTGCATGAATCAAGCATTTTTCAGGTTGAAATGTAAATCCATCTCACTCGCATAAGATCATTCTTAGATGTTTTAATATAAACTTCATTTTATTACATACTTTTGTCCTTGGTAAAAATAAAATCACAGAATTGTAGATGCTCTTTTCAAGAGTTGGTAAATATTCCATAAGCTAGAAGGCTATTAAAGTTAAATTTATAATTTTAAATTACTGAATGCCTTGGTTCAAAGCTTTGAAAGTCCGAACATACAAGTATAGACTCTCAGGTTAATAATTAGGTTGAAGTTTTTCATTTATATCATGCATATAGCTAATGTTTTTTAAAAATAAATTTAATGTATAATAATTACTAATGGTATTGTTGAGTGTTGACTTTAGTTTTTCATGTCCGTTCAGTAAATGCTTTTGTTTTTTAATATGCATCCTTTCTTATGAAAGAATGATAATTAATTTTTTCAGAGTTCTCTCAATTCAAACCAATATTAAAATACTGCCTGCTACTTGTGATAAACAAGCTTAACAGGACTGTTTTGGTTTTTTCCTACATAGAGGAATACCTTCCTAACTTGAATTCTGCTGTCCTTGGTGAAAACTACTTTGATAGAACCTACCAGATGCTTTACGTTTTGGTTAAAGGAGCTATACCTGTTGAAGTCCACACCACTGCAGTCATATTTGTTTCTTTCCAATTACCTGCTGTTACAGAAGATGACTTTTATGGTTCCCATAATTTGGTTAGAAATCTTGCCTTGTTCCTAAAGATACCAAGTGACAAGATCCGTATCAGCAAAATAATAATACGAGGGAAGAGTTTACGGAGGAAGAGATCCATGGGACTCACAATTGAATTGGAAATTGGAGATCCTCCCACTCAGTCCTTAAGCAGTGACACGGCAGGTATGGATGGTAAATGCTTGACGCATAGGAACGTAAATACCAAACCACATCCATGAATAACCCTACCAGGGCCTGGTGAGCCAGACTTCAGGAAATCCCACCAACCCCACATCCTGAGCCCTGATAGAACCTAGAAACATTTTTTCCTTCTCTTCCCCTTGTAATTCCAAACTGTTTGGAATTGTGAAGCAATTTAGGTTTCTATTTTGTTATTGTAGCATAGATAAATTCAGAGAAAGGATTTAACCTAATATAGGAGCTCCAGGAAGGTCTCTCTGAAAAAGTGACCTGAAAGTTAAGAAATTAAAAATGAAGAGTCGGTGAGTGAAAAGAAAGAAGGGAAAGAGTGTTTGCAGCTGAGAAAATAGTTGGTGAGCGTTTGGTGCATTTGATGAACTAAAACAGGAACAATAGGTCTGGAGCAGAGGCAGCCAGGAAGGGCAAACTATTGGAGATAAGGCTGAGAAGTAGGCAGGAAGTAGATCATGGAGAGCTTTGTAAGATGAGAAAAGGACTATGGATGTTTTCCTAAGGAAAAGAGTGGACCCTTGGTGATTCTGAGCAGAAGAATGACAAGGTAGGTTGCTATAGTGAAGTCAAAGATTTGCCCTAACACGTGCAGAGTGTAAATATATTTGTTCTTTATTTCCTACGCAGGAAATATATTTGTTCTTTATTTCTAATCATCCTCACCAGCCATCACCCCTCTTTCAGACCCTCAATTCCCGCATACTCATTTGCAAAGTATCAGAGATTATAATAAACTAAATTGTCCCATCAGAGGTATGTCTGCTGGTTTAAATAATTTCTTTAGAATGACACAGGGCATTTGGGGAAATGCTCAGCCCTTCAGATTTTCTTTCCCTTCATCTGTTTCTCTAAAGTTAGTCTCTGGATACCAAGGGTCTTTCCTGATCTCAGGCCCACATGTTGTCCTTGTCTTCATGGTTTGTGCTACAGGGTGGATGGTCTTCTCTGCCCTGCACGAGCATCTCTTGAAGTCCATTGGAACCTTCCTTTTTTCCTGAAATGCAGGATCATCTCCAACTGTTAACACCCAGCCACACCATTATCTCCAGTGGTCAAGATGCCTACATTTACTCTCATCAGGCATCTCTCTCTCCAAGAAGATAAGATCTAGGTTTCCTCTAAAGGAAGACTTATTATTCACTAATGAAACTCAAGTTTTAAGGCCCTGTACAAAAAACATGTATAAGGAGTAGGAGAAAGAACAAGGATATGTATAAGGACACGCACAAGTCCTGGAAGAGGCTGTTCTTTAAAAGCCTTCAGAGGGGTCCTAATAATGTAGTCAAATCATTGAATGTTATTATAAAAGTTGAAAAAAACCATTTGTTTCTGCATTATTTTACACTAAAGAGGGCTTCCAAAATGAAGGCTTCCAAAATTGTATAAACTTCAGATCCCACAAAATTGGGATCTGCTCTATCTCTGTCTGGTATCTTTTTCATTAAACTCCCAGACTTTCTTATGTGTAAACGGGAGTCCTGGTGGCACTGTCATCCTCTGCCACTAGAGGTTGTCATTTATTTCCCAGGAGGTTTGTTTCTCAGCATTGACACTATGCACCAGATACCCACTCTAGAATTCTACCAGTTAGGAAGGCAAAAGTTTCTTCCCTTGTAGGGAAAAGCCTGTGTAAAGGCTTGCCTGAGTGGGGAACATGCTGATCAGCTCTCTTTGTTAAAGTAAACAAGATGCATAGGCTTGTATTGCAAGCACATAGATCGCTCATGATTTTCTCTGCCCCGTTTCATTGCTTACTTTCCTTCATCAGCCCTTTACTTCTTTGCATTTCTAGGGTCAGGGCTTTGGACTGAACACGACTTAGCCTGTTACTTTAGTTTAGGAGAAAGGAATTGTAGTGGAGTCCATGGTACACATACTGATATCTCACCAACTCTTAGAAATTCCTGGCAAGCCCTTAAATGTAGTAGACCCTGAACTTAATGCACTAGCCACTCAGATGTCCAGTGAAATTGTGGCTTGTTTCCCATATGTGAACTAAATTTCCTCATATACAACCACTCTCACCCTCTATCCTATGAAAGAAGTTTTACCATGTTATTTTTATCCAGATAGGCACAGGACAGTCTTAAAAACAAGGAGAATAGGGAAGGCATAGGCTAATGGCATGTTTCACAGGTAGAGACCAAAATAAAGTTTCATGTCTTCAGGAAAGCCCTACAACTTGACATTGAACAACATCACAGCAAAATATTAGGAAGTGGAAAGAAAGATGTACCTGAAGTAGTACCTCTGGCTTCCCATGGCACATTGTGTCAGGATATCCAGAAGATCCCAGATGTCCTAGAAAGTACTGAGGGGATCTCCTGATAGATGCAGTCCTAGGGTCAGGAATAAGAGTCCTTCGAGGTAAGGTCTTTGGTTTTTAACCAGCAGGCTTCCCATGTCAAACAGTCAGTGAACCTACAGGGCAGATCAGATCAGACTTGCCACTGTGCCAAAAACCAATGAGGACAAAGTAATAGTAGCAGTGCTTGGCCATACACACCTTTCTACTGCTTCCAGTTGGTCACGCAGCCCTCACAACTGGAGAGGAGTAGGGGGGAGGGGGAGTGGATGTATGAGGAATCTGAAAAATGGAGCATTTATCCAAAAGAGTCTGAGTCATCCAATGAAATGTTTTAAATTGACATGGACTGAAATTACTTAGGACTGTGGTTTACAAAGTGTCAGGACATTGCCCACTTCTTCCCAGGCACACTAAGCCTCAGGGCTTAGCCTTAATGGAAAATTTTAAATAATTTGAGTCCTAATGGCATGATTCTTGTTATAGAAGTTTCAGGACATCTGGGATGAGGGATTAGCAAGGCCTAGAGTGCACCAAGGCCTCCAGTACATTCCTAGTTAGAACTGCTTTTTAACAAGTCACTGGCTACATTGTATAGAACGGAGTCGAAGAATGGATATATGAAAACCAGTTTAGAAGCTGTTTTAGTTACCCTGGTGATGATGGTTCTGTCTAGGGTTATGGCAGTGAGGACAGAGAGATCTAGAAATTGATAATTGATTAAGGTATGGTATCAGATGAAGATGAGGTCGTAAAAGGGATCAAGGGCAAGTATCAGGTTTCTGACAAAAGATGGTGAGTGGAGGTGCCATAAGCTAAGGAGAACCAGGAGCACCAGGAAACGGCTGGTTTAAGAGCAAGATCCCAGGCATGTCACGCTAGAAAAAAGACAAGAACAGAAACTACATATAGTGTTAAAACGAACTTTGAAAATTGACAAATGTCCAGAGCAAGTAACAATGTTTTGGTAAGTTAGCAATTATTAATATACATACTGCTGAGTCAATGACTGCTAATTATCCTTCCATTCCAAAATCAGCACTCTATTTTCTAAAAATGATGTGTGATGATAGACATGCTTTATTTCTAAACAGAGAATGACATGGGAACGTTTTAAGTTAAAAGACATATATTTTCCCATTATGTTTCCATTCATTTTTCTTGTATAATTTATCTACTTTGTTTTTCTCCTTTAATTCCAGCTTAACAAGATATTATGGTGATTCCAATTTATAAATATATTCTACTGCGTTGTTCATTTTCCCACAGTCATTAACATGGCTTTGTCATGTTTAGTTTAGGTACAATTAAAAAGCCTTAGGATTCTATAACGTGAATTAGACAATGAAAACAATGCTACAGTGAAAAACTCAGTGTTCTCACAATGCCGTGTTCTTACATTACAAATGTCATAATACTGTTTCTCTCTAGGTCAGATGCAATTATCTGAACTTCAGGAAATTGCTGGTTCTATTGGACAAGCTGTAATCTTAGGGAAAATCAGCAGCATCCTTGGATTCAATATCTCCGCCATGTCTATTACCAGTCCTGTCCCCAGCCCAAGTGATCCTGGCTGGACTAAGGTAAGGGAAAAAAATGCATCGTGGCTCATTACAAGATTGTTGCTTATTTCTTACTTTAACTCTCTTTTGCTGTTCAGTACAGTAATTTAGAGGACATTTATTGTTTGGCTATTTTTGTCATTGAAAAGATAATAAAGAAGTATGAAAAAAGCAATATCTTCTAAAAATTGTTCATTGACATACAATGCACTTTGCTTTGAATATTTATAATAATCCTTCATGAATTTAATCTAGAGGAAATCTTGTAATATTAATTTCACATATTGAACATTGTTAAACAATGACTGTTGTGCTTAGCCTGGCTGAGATGAGTTTACCACTGAATGTCATTTATCACTTGAACAGCACTTCCTTATTCTCCGTTACCAGGTGACTGTCCAGCCAGTTGCAAGGTCTGCATTTCCCGTTCACCATGTGGCCTTCGTGTCCTCGCTGTCTGTGATCACTCAGCCAGTGGCAGCACATCCAGGACAGCCATTTTCCCAACAGCCTTCAGTAAAGGCATTAGATTCAGATGTAAGTCATAACGCAAAGCTTTATTTAAGCGGCGGAAGTGAATTATACATGCTGGAGGGTGAGCCAGCTTTAGGGAGCCTGGCATGTTATTGCTTAAAGATTGCCCTGCCTCTTAGAAGTGGGAAAATGACTGTGGACATCAGCCCTTACCATCTTAGAATGTTTCTTTTTAAATGAACTTGCCTCAATGCCCATATTCATGAAAACTTTGGATAGGAAAAATAAATTTCCCTAAAGTTCAAATCTGTAATGAAGGCAATTTTAAAAATAAGGTTTTGCACATCTTAAAGAAAGGGGAAAAAAAAGCATGTTTACAGTACAAACGTTTATCATTCTCTACCATTTTTTCCCGTAGGGTAATTGTGTATCAGTTGGGATTACTTCCCTAACTTTGAAGGCTGTACTAAAGGACTCCAATAATAACCAAATCGGTGGTCTTAGTGGAAATACAACAATTCCATTTAGCAGCTGTTGGGCCAACTATACCGATCTCACTCTCCTTAGAAATGGTGAGTGTACTATTTGGATCCTAATATATATACCTATAAACAGGTACAATTATAATTTTCTTTTAAAGAACAATGCATGCTGTAATACTCTGGTCAATCTGCCTTATTTCAGAAAATATTTAGTCTAACTTACAAAAATGTATTTATTATGCAAAATGAAATAGAAATCACAATAAACAATTAAGGAAATTAAAACATATTTAAGGATGTGCATCAATATTGTATTGTAATTTACATATTCTTTTTATTCATTTGTGTATTTTTTCTGAATTTCTCACTAAATATGTATTATATTTATAATAAGAGAATTTAATATGTAAATTTTTTTAATTAAAAAAAAAACAAGGAAGGATAAGATCAGCTCATATTACTTTAATGTCCAAGTAAGAGTTTACAGTTGGGCCAGAATAAATTCTAGTCTTTCTAAAAGAAGGAAACATGAGCTTTATCGTAATTCATAGTACCTACTGGATGAACAAACCTGTTGTCATGGAGAGTTATAACTTGTTGTGAGAACAGAACAAAAATCTCCTATGAGTTCCCAAAAAATGCAGCCACCGAATTTGTACTAAGCAGTATCTTCACATTGTTATAGTAAATACAGTCATAAGTTCCACGATGCTGTTCCTTATATTACCTCCATATGGGTATTGGCATAACTCCAATTAGTAAAAGCCTCTCCGCTGTGGCCAAAATGATATGTTCACTTGTGATGGATCGAAGAGTATCTAAAAGAATGAAATGGATACTTGAGAGACGGGCCTCCCTTAATCTATTTACCACAACTTGGGGCCCAAGACCTTTAGAGACCCTGAGTTCTAGAAAAGGTTGTGTGGTGGCACTCCCCTCTTCTTACCCCTGCTCTCTCCTCCCAAACACACACATGTACACTCACACTAAAGGTCAGAGGAAAAGCAGTAGTAAATACTAAAGTGAATAAAGAAGATTCCAGCAATTTCTGTGCTGTTTTCCCTGCAATGACTCAAATCCCTCAAACTACCAATTCCATAATAGCAATGTTTTTTTTCAAACTGAAAAGAGAAAATCCACTATTGTGAATTGTAACAATGACAGAAATTTCTGTATAACATTGCCCATATATCTTGAAAGTTGTGGAGACACATTGTTTTTCTTTGTGAAAGTGCAGTGTAGTAAAGATCTAATTGTATTCTTTCCCTAAAAGAACAAGAACAAATACAAACAGTAATGATTTTGAAAAGAAAGATAATCTAGGGTTGTACAGATATTACAAACTCTGCTGTGTTAGAACTACTATTAACAATAGCAGTAGTCCAAGGAGAAGTTACATAAAAAAAAGAAAAGAAAAAAGAAATTGGTGATCTCATATTCAAAACTGTAAAAAGGATTAACGTGTGGATTCGAAAATATTTGGGTGAGAGCTTCATCTTTCGTCCTCCAAACTTGTCTTCTTTGGGTAGAAGAAAGAAATCAATCTCAAAATGCAAAAATAGCATTAGCTTAAAGTGAACGTAGAAAACAGTTTAAAATTATTGAATATAAGCATGTGGGTGTTTGTTGTACTGTTCTTTCAACTCTTTTGTGTATTTGAAATGTTGTAAAATAAAAAGTTGAAAAAAGAAAAATATTGCATCTGGAATAGGTCCTTAACGTTAAACGCCACCCCCCACCCCTAAGTTCCTTTGGTCCCAAGTAAGTTTTCAACAGAGTTTGCATATGCTTCCCTTTCCATCTGTGTATGGTGCCAGTATCTGCTTCTGAAGGTAGGAGCCAGAAGCTCCTTTTATCCAGCCACCACCACATAGCTCCTCCCATCCTGCCTGTTCTAATTTCCCTTTCTGTGGTGACTGATGTTACAGTGTGTTCATTCCAGACCTGGGAAGCAGCCACTCAGAAACAGGTCTGACCTTCTCCAGAATTCAGTATAGGACTTTTGCCTTTGGATTTACCTTCTACCAACTTAGCAACTACAGTAGAATGAACACATATCCTTCCTAATACTTCTCACAAAGTCCCAGGGCTCTTTCATTGACCTGGCTTGGGTAATGTGCTGGAAGTGTTCAGTGTCCATCCCCTGCCCACCCACCTCCCCACCACTGAGGCTCACGCTTCTCCACTCTTATGCCAGGTGTGCAGGAATGAAATAGAGCCTTAGTACTTTCACCTCCCTTCCCTGTTGTCCCTCATTTCAAACAGTCTCTCTCCAATTCTGGGCACCAGGAAGTAACTCAGAAGAAACAGGTAGTGATGCTGCAGGAAGAAAATCTCCAAAGATTTCCTCTGTCCCCTGATAGGCAGTTGGAACTATTTTAACTCTGAAGCCTCTTTATACTCATTTATACTTATCTGATTCATTTGACTCAATTTCCAAAAATACCTCTTTTAGGAATTATATAGAATTTTTAAGTCAACAAAAATCGAATTGGGGCTGTCTGAAACAACAAAAAAAACACTATGATAATTTTTTTCCTAGGAAAAAATTATAAAATTGAGTTTATACTGGACGATATTGTTCGGGTGGAATCCAGGACTTTCAGTCTCCCAGTGCAGTCTGCTTCTAGCAGCAGTGGCGGCAGCAGTGGCAGCAGCAGTAGTAGCAGTAGCAACAGCAAAGCATCAACTATGGGTACCGTTGCCCAGATGATGAGTATAATAACTAGCTTCCTGGTAGGAAGAATCTTGCTCTTGGAAATATTTACAGCTTCAGTTTGATTTTGAATGTTATTGAAGGTGAGTACAGTTCATTTTTTATGTAGTGTCTGTCTCCACTTACTGAGGTCCCAGTAAATGTTTACTAAATACAGACTGTGTGCACAACACTTGTGCGTTGCACTGCTGGGGACACAAAGACATCGTCTCACCCATTGAGAAGGTAATAGCTTCATTGGCAGATACAAGACAACCCTAAGAAATGTGATTCACACTATCTTAGGGTACACAAAAATGTGCGGAATGAGATGTGCAGTAGTGTCAGAATTCTTTTTCAGACACTTTTTTGACAAGCAGCACAAGTTCTGCTTGAAGTGTTTTAAGCTCGAAGTCAAGTAATTTCTGTGGTCTCTACTACAGCAAGATTCAAGGGTTCAAATGATGTCATCTGAAACCTGTCTCTCTCTCTCTTCTTTTTAGTGTTAGCTCCCAGCATAGGGAGTATCCATACCCCAAACCCCAGAGAAAAGGTAGCCACCAGCATCTTCAGATATGTGTTCTACCATCCCAGCAGCTGCAACAGTTCCAACAGTTTATTGGAACTTTCCCAACAGTTCCAATAAAATTCCCAAAGTGACGTCATTAACTTGAGTCGGATCACATGCCCTTTTGGAGATGCAGTATTCTAAGTTGCCTGGCCTGAGTCACATGGGACGAGGTGCTGAGACTAGTGGAGATGTGGCTTCATGAATAGAAATCAAGTTATTAGTACCAGAAGTGGCAGGCAGAAAGAGATAAGGTTAGGGAGGTTAACGGAAGAGAGAGAGCCCTGCGGGCTGCAATGATTAGAGACTACTGTCAATGTCATCCCATCAGCAGAACTCTAAAGAGGGGACGAAATAGAATGAATAAGATTTGAGGAGAGGGGTAGAAGGCATTCCAGAAAGGAAAAAGTGGGAGTGAAAAAGGGCGTCTTCAAACTATCCATGTTCATCACAGATTCTGCACCCTCCCCTTCCAAGTGTGCTTCTCTTCCTACCCCATCTCAGCGGATGTCAATGCTGCGTTTTGGATTCTTCGGGTTAATAACTTGTCAGACCTCCTTTTCCTTCAAGCACCCATGGAATCCATATCCAGCCATATTGTGTCATATCTCTCCCTCCTTTGAAGTCGCATTGCTCTACTTACAAATTTCTTACCTCTCAGTTGACCTATCATAATAGCCTCCTGAATTTCCCACTTCTAAACTTCCTTATTTCCAGCCCGTCCTGCATACTTCCATCAGACTTAGCTTCCTGAAGCACAAAATCAAGTAGTAATATGATCAAATAATCAAAAATCCCCCCACCACATGCAAAATACAGCCAACGCCAAAGGCCCTGGAACCAGTCTTGAGGACTGCATATTTGTACCAAAGCATTCTCAGAATAGATTCTTCTTATTCCCTCATATTCCCTCTACCTAGACTGTCTTTTTCTACGCACATATCTACCTTTCAGAGCATCATCCTTCCAAGCTGTGCTCAAATCCTACCTCCTCTACTGGGTTTCCCATCTTTCTTCTCACTCTACCTACCACACATTGAATTCTCCTTGCCCTTATTTTCTACTTGTATTTTGTTTTATACTATTGTCAGAAATTGTACAGAATTTCTGTATAATTTGCGCATTGTACAGAAACTGTCCGTTCTGTAGTGTGCTTAAATTAATCTTAGATATTTTCAAATCTATCTGTCCCAGTAAATTTTGAGCACTTGGAAGATAAGACCACATGCCTCACATATTAAAGGTGCTAAATTTGTTTTAATTGATTTTAAATCTTAAAAATACACTATTTTCACACGCAAAAAAAATATGTATTACTGATTCTAACATTAAATTAATGAAGTTTGAAATACTGATTTTTTAATGTTAATTTTGCCCTATTAACCATACCATGAAAATTATAAAAGTTATAATTTGCTCTTAATCAAATATTAATCAATTTACAGTTAATCTAATGGGGATGGTGGAAAGTTTTTGACAAATTAATGAAATGAAAGCATCACATAGAAATATTGATAAGATTAAGGAAGAATTTGAGGTGGAGTAATAATCTAGAAAGATACTATAGTCTTTCAAATGACAAAAGCCAAAACTGGATTTATAAATTTAAATTGTGAAAGACAAGATGAGAGGCATGATAAGGCTGGTTCTGGGAGTGACAGAAAAAACTGGAGGCTGAAATCAAGTTCTGAGGCTTCAGAAACAGCAATCAAACAGCAAGGGCTAAGTCACTTCTTCCCTCCTAATGGCAGAAACTAAGTGAGATCCAGCTGTTAAGGGAGAAGCATGGTTTGAAGAGACCCAGACCTGGACTCTTCTTGGCTGAATTTCAGCAGGGTGGGTTTGCAGCTGAGAAATAATAGGTAAATGACCAGGATGCACGTTATCTTATTGTTATGCCAGTTTTCTCATCTCTGGTATTCCAATACAGGTAAAACGATTCGTTTGCTTTATAATAATGTGACAGGTATTACTTGAGTTCCATTTTTTCTTCTTAGAAAGGTTAAAATATAAGGTCTGGTTGTCTAAATGTGTAAATAATGCTTAATATATATTTGTGCATTTTGTGTTTCCTCATTAATTGCATTATTTTCTAATTATCATTACTGACTTTCATCCTGCTTATTCCTGACAGCTTGGATATTTTACAAATTCAGAGCATTTTTTGAAATCATTAGTAAATGATATAGTTCCTGTTTTTGTTTGTATAGGTCTTTTTTTTCCAGTAAAGTCCCTAGCTACTAAATGATTTACCACTATTTAATTAAGATATAAGATGTTTTTAATGCCATTAATAAATAAAAAGGCTGAATTTAAAAAAATAATGTTGCATTCTACATTAACAATATTTTACTCTTAATAGAATCATGAAGTTTCACTAATAAAATGACAAAAGTTGAATGTGGAAAATATTAAAAATGTATGAGCACCACTATTTTCACACACAAAAAAATGTGTATTACTGATTCTAACATTAAATTAATGAAGTTTGAAATACTGATTATTTAATGTTAATTTTGTCCTATTAACCATACCATGAAAATTATAAAAGTTAAAACTGGTAAAATATATTCTGCATCGCAACTGCTTTTTCAAAAACATTTTTATTGTTTTCACTTTTCAGGAAGTTACTGAAGTACTTTTCTGAAGAACATGCTGAAAACAAATATGGAAGAATTGCTTATTTATGAGCTATTTTGTTGCATAACAAAAAAAAGCCTATAGCATTTTCAAGCAAATATACTAAAAAATATTTTTATAATATAAAACATTTACTAATTAATCTTAATCACAAAAAGAACATTTCTTCAAAATATAAAGCTCTTTTGACTCCTTGTGTTTGCATTTTCTTATTTTATTTCTAAAAACTTTTGGAAATCTCTGATTTGGAAGCAGATATGCCACTTCTACGTTAATGTGCCAACAAGTGATGGAATACTTCAAACAACTGATTGAAAGAGCTTCTCTCATTGTGACTTAACCTCTTTAGATAAGATTTGAAGCACTTAGAATTTTTGTATATGTTGGGTGAATCTGATTTTCTCTATCCATTCTTGAAGCTCTGATTTCCAAGGAGCTTTGTCATTCTAATTTCTGAAGACCTTAGAGAAATGAGAATATTTTAGACCTTTCTCAGAATGAGTTGCTATTTATTAGATCCATAGTAATCTGAAGAATTCTGAATTGAACTATACTTCTGGGTCTGCCAAACCCCAGCCAGTCTTCTAAGAGCTTGCTTGGTGTCCCTGGGACAGGCTTTTGGAAGAGGTCCAAACTCCTTATCTACTTTCCCCTCTTTCCCATCCCAAAGTGCCATTAAGAGTGTGACCAACTACAATTCCAAGGACACCAGAACAGATACTTATTTTAAGAAGGACAAAACTAGGAAATAAGAAAAGGCACAGATTAGTGTTGCTAAGTGTATTAGTCAGTGTTCTCTAGGGAAAAGGGACAGTAGATGAGATTTTTATAAAAATTGTCTCACATAACTGTGGGGGCACACAAGTTCAAATTCCATATGGCAGGCTGCAAGTTAGGTACTGCATTGAAGGTTTTGGATGAATTCCCCAGGAGAATCTGGCTGGCTGAAGTAGAGATGGAAACTCTGTTCTGACAATCATCAGTTTTTTTAACTGATTGGATGAGATGTCTCTCATTGTTGAAGGCAATCTCCTTACTTGATTGTAGATGTAATCAGCGATAGATGCAATGAACTTGCTTTTGATTTAAGTCCAGGAAATGTCTTCACAGTAACAATCAGGCCAGTGCTTGCTTGACCAAACAACTGGACACCATCACCTGGCCAAGTAGACACATGAACCTCAACATCACAGTCCACCTCTTGTCAACTTGGCAGCCATACACATCATCTTAAAACATACCTAATCTCTAAATAAAAACAATAGCAGTCATATTTTATGTTAAGACAATAACAGTACTCAACTGTTCTGTGTACAACCAGGAACACACTAATTTTCTCCAGGATAGGATGCAAGTCCTTGGGTAATATTCGCTCCTAAACTTAATACCCTATAATTTAAAATTATGTCATGAAACTAATACAGACTTATGTCATTTGATAAGAGGATAAAATAGGGAAGAAAACAAAGTTATTTGCTTTATGTACATACACAAACATACTCAAAAAAGAAACATGGAAGAAATATTCATAACTACTACAGTCCTTTTGTTTTTATTACTGGTCATGTGGTTGTATTTCATGTTTATCACTATCTTCTTCCACTACCCTCCATTCCATGTTCCATTTACCCTCAGCAAGCACCTCAGTTGGCTGTAATTCTTTGCCCAGTGGGGTGAACTAAACCTTCACTCCTGATGTTGGGATGATGCAGTTTTCCATTTTCACAGGGCATGGTAGAACTAAGAGACACTCTGGAGGATCTCCTGTATTCCAGGCAAACCCGCCTTTATAATTGTGTGGTTGCAGCCCTATTTCCCCTTGATAGTAAGGATCAGTCATCCCAGAAAGTACAACAATTCCCCTCTTTGCCTATTGATTCAGAGGCATGAGGAGCCCAGAGTGCCAGATGGCAGTCTGAGCTTCTAGTTCAATGGAATCATTGTTGTGTCTCCTGGTGGAAGTACTTCTTTTGGAACTAAGACTGATAGGCCAGCAGAGCTTAAGGTTGCAGGGAAAGTAAGCAAAATAAGATTACAGGGACAAAAAGCAAAAATTTTTCTAATAGATCTCTATTAGTAATAATGAGTGGTGCAACTCCCATTTCTACCCCTTGATTCCTGGACTTGTAAATCCTGGCTTTGGGAGAAATAGCTCCATAGAAATATTAAAATAGACGTAGGGGTTAGGACAAATTGCAAAGGGAAATGCCAAACAAAAATGCAAATCTTTTCAGAGTAGTTAGCCTAAAAGAGTAGAATCTTAGAGGAGGAATTTTCAAGAGGAGTTCTTTGGAGCTGGCTATGATGGGAGACCCCTTAACAATGGGGAAAAAGCAACAGTACTAGCTTCTAAAGCCAAGTTAATAGAAAAGATATTTAATTAGGCCTCATGGAAAATTCTATAGATGACCCATGAGATTTGGGGTACACAATGGAGTTGTGTCTGAGTCACAAGCAATTGATTTAATCAGAGAGCAACTGGCACAAATAGCCTGTAGAAGATGAGACAAGGAAATCTAGCCAAGTGTAGAAAGTAACAGCACCCCGAGAAATTGTTGGGCAAAGGCTGTATGAATGAGTACTATGAATCCAATGTAGGCCACACGTGTGTGTGTGTGTGTGTGTGTGTGTGTGTGTGTGTGTGTGTGTGTGTGTGAGAGAGAGAGAGAGAGAGAGAGAGAGAGAGAGAGATGGTGGACATGGGGAGGAGGGACAGGAAGAGAGAGGGAGAAAGAGAAAAGAGAGAGAGAGAGAAGAAGGGGAAATGGGAGTGAGTGTTAGCGTAGGGTGATCTTAGGTCTTGTCCACAGCTGCCTGGAAGCAGAAAAGGGAAACTGGGAGGGGACCACTGAATGCCTAGAGGGTACAGAAAAAGTTCAAGCAAACAGCTGGAATAGAAGTCACAGTTTTCAGGCTACCGCTGGTAAGAGTTCCTGATAGTGAGGTCTGCAAAGAATACAGGAACGGTCCTACATGAGGAGCATCTGATGATGCTTGATCATCACACCACCCGATAATTGAGGACCTTCATACTTCCTCAGTCCTCATTTCCCTTGCTTCAGTCCTGGAGGAATCAGAAACTTCTGTTCTTAAAATTGGGAGGAGGAGAGAATTCCATCATGCCCCTACTCTCCTTCCTTGCTGATTTGAAAGTCAGATTTTCAAATGCAAATCCAGTATTCTTTCCATTACATGATACTTGCTTTCTGTAAGAAAACCAAATTCCAAGAATTGTGGTTATAGCATCTCTGGAACAAATTCCTATGTTCAGAGTAGGTTCTGGAAGAGATGCAAAAATATTCTTGACAGTAGAACACTGTGAAAGCCACAGAATTGGCCTCCATCTGTAGTGTTTCCTCACCAAAGGTTTGAAATCACATGACTGTAAATTTGTTGTTAAAATTTATCTGTCGATTTTTAATAAATAAGTTTCCTAAAGCAGATTATTTGAGAGTAAAAAATTTCAAAAAAATAATTGCTTCTTGGCAGTAGACTTTGCTAAAAATTTCCTGGCTTAACTGTTTTAAATTTCTGTCTGTCTGCTTTTTCTAAACTTTCTAGAGTTAACACAGAATGTGGCCATAACTGTTTATGCCAACTGAATTACAATTTTAATTACTACTTTTTTAAATGCCTAAATTCTTAGGAAACTATGGGCAATATGGCTTCACAAAGCCTTCCTTTGTAAGCGAGTAACTGTCCTTCACTTTTAAATAATGTTACTTGAATATTTGTATCTCAGAGATTGATGTTTAAATTTTAAGAAATATTCTTTGGTTTGAGAAGTGGTTATTTAGCTGTTGAACAAGCCATGAAAATCACTTGGTGCATTAAAAGTATATAAGATAAATATAATGTTCTCACTTTGGTCAATTTAAGGAAGAGAGAATAGGGAGGTAATTAGAATATCTTCCTGTGTTTCTCATAATAAGAAAAGTGTTTTATATCTTGAACTACAGTCTTTATTCTTTCCTCAGCTCTATCACCCACTGATCCCTGCAACTGCCTTCTAGGTGGTTCATCTGCCTTTCTTTACTTCTCCAAATCATTCAAAAGATGCTACTGAAACACTGCTACTACTAACAATTATAGTAATGAAGATTTACTATGTGCTTACTAAATGTAAGAAACTATGCTAAAAACTCGATGACTCTCTCCTTACAAGTCCCTGTTAGGTTATTATCCTCTCTTTCCAATGTGAAAACTTGAAACCTAAAAAAGGTTAAGTAAATTGCTCAAGTTCACAAAGCCACTAAGTGTTAAAGCTGGTATTTAAGTTCAGAAATTCTAACTCCAGAGCAGAGCCCAAGCTCTTCACCAACATTTAACCACCTCTTTCTTTCCCCCAAGTGTGAGAAAGTGTTTCATCATGAAGAGAGTTTTTACTTACATATTTATGTTCAAATTCTAAGTTATACTTTACCACCTCTGTGCCCTCAGGCAAGTTCTTAGTCTCCCTGAATCTTAGTTTCCTCACTAATAAAATGTGGTAAATATCTACCTTGTAGTGTGGTATTTGAGGATTAATAACATCATATATACAGGACCTAATCTCATGTCTAACATCTGGGTAGATTCTCGGTAAATATTTTTATTATCATGATATGCCCTATATGGTTTCAATCCCCGGCCCAACAAATCTTAAGACTTCTTGCTGTACCAAAACAGTGACTATCATGTAATTAAGCCCTATGTGTGTTAATTATTAATAGAATATTTGGGTGGGCTCAGACTACTTTCCCAGCCTCCCTTGCAGTGAGGTGGGACCAAGCTCTGGGCATTGGATTATAAAAACAGAAGTAATCTTGTGATACACTCTAGGGAATATTCTTTAAAGATGGTTCTCATGCACCTCTTTGCCCCTTCTTCATTCCTGTCTGTCTCTCGGCCCACATAGAGCAAGACAAAAAGGACAGAGGACACTTCTGTGGGGAGGGGGCCAGATAACTCATCCAAAAGGACTTTGGGTCCCTTACTTTGTGATGTACATACAAACCCAAAACTGACTACTTTTGAACTTCTTGAACATGGGAGAGAAATGAACCTATGTCATGTTGAGGCAATTGCTCTTTGGGGTTTCTCTTTTACTTGGAGGGTCCCTCATCTGAACTAAAACATCTCTTAGATTCATCAGATGTTCAAGGAGGCAAAATATGAAAGGAACAAGAGAACGGGAATTAATTCCTTCAGCAGGAGATAGAGATAATGCCAGAGCAATAAAAGGGTTTAAAATCCTACTTGTATCTTTGTACTCTCCAAAAGAGAAATTCATAAACCTTTATAAGAATTCATTCTGTATTTGATGTGAGAGACCTAAAGAAAATGGAGGGTCGCACCCTTCTTTCATGCTTATCAGTAGGCATTTTCAGCTTCCTCATGCTGGCACCCACTGACAAGGAGCGTATAGGCTGCTGCAAAAGAAGAATGTATGCGCCTAACTTCCCTTCTTCAGAGAGTGGCTGCAAGGAAAATCTGTAAGACCACAAAGGAAGGGACCTTCTGTAGCAGTTACAGTGCGTACTTGGATATTTATGGGCAGTCTGACTAGCTAAACAAACCTCTTGCCACCTTACTTGCAGGCCCTAATCCATTAGTCTAGTTATAATGATTAGATGATTCTAAAATTAGAAAGCTCCTCACTAAAAAAAAAAAAAAAGAAAAGAAAAAAGTTTCTTTTCCAGGAATGCCGTTTGCCCATGGCATGCTGACTTTATTTGAGGCATTCTTTTTGGTTAAGGGCTATGTGTTAACCTGTTTGGCACACAGTGCGCCCATGTGAGTGTTGAATGAACTGCTTAAACAAACACACGAATGAACAGGCAGCAGGATGAAATTTTTCCTCCCTGATTTTTGAGATAAAGGAAGCCTTCTAAAATATTATAGAACTGCACTTGATCCTAACTTAGAGCCCTAACATTTCACATAAGAGAGTGTAAAATTCATGCCCAGTTATAGACCAACTAGTAATGGTTGCTATGGTAAATGGGTTCAGTGCCTGTGAGCAGAAAAAAATAATTCCTTTTGGACGAGATATTTATGAGTGTTCCTCGCTAAGTGGCAAGAGTATTTTCTTTGTTTTTTTCTTTACAGTAATTTATGTATTTAGGCAGATGCTCCTTTATACATATAAATTTTCTCTAGGGAGTGAGAAAATTTTATACTGAAAATTTCTAATATGATTAGAGCATGGATTTCCTACTTATAAAGGATTTAATTTCAATTAAGAACCACTAGAAATATTTTCCATGATAAGGAGGCCAGTAATTTTTCCTATATGAAATGTATAGTATGTATGAAAAAATAAACGCCTTTTCAAGAAGTGCTGATAGGCCTGATATTTTAAAGGGCCAAGGGTGGACAGAGGGGGATCCAGGAGCAGCAGTTCAAAACGAAGAGTTTAAAAAGCAACACAATATCCTCTGAAGTGCATTTGAATTGATAGACAATGGGGAATTTTTATTCTGTACAGAGCAGTTGTCATGAAAAAAGCCAAATTTTAAAAATACTCATATCAATCAGACAGTAGAGCACCAAACTGATTTAAACATGATGGTGATGATCTAGATGTGCTGAAATGATGGACACAGGAGAAAGAATGGCCGAGTCTTGGCAACATATATTGCTCCAAAAAATATCCCATGGGTAGTGAGAAAAATGGGAGCGGGGGGTCTAGGGAGGGTGGTTGGTGCTTTAGTTCTGACAGCTTTAGTCCTTTCACCCTATTACTTTTAAAACAAAGGAGTCAAGGAGGGAGGATATATTCAGGACTCTTAACTTCAAAGCTTAGTGTTCCCCTCCTGTTTTCCCTTTTTTTATGTCTTACCAGTAAACATATCTATTTCTAGTAACTGATCACATAAAATTCACCTGTATTTTCCTTTGAAGCACTATTCCCTATTGTGAACAAAAATATGACTTCACTGGACTTGAAGCTGATAAATATGTACACATGCATGCTTTCATTGATTTTATTGCTTTATTATTTCCAACACATTCATGCATGCATGATGCCATTAATTTGCAAAATAAATCCACGAGATGAGGCAGAAAATAACCTAATTTTGCAGATGAGAAAACTGATTCTCAAACTAACTCAAGGTGAAAGCCACTATGGCCAGCATGCTGTGGCTGAGTGAATTAGTCTTCCTTGGTTAGGTCAGTGTTGTTTCATTTTATTTATTTTTTTCAGTTTTCAAAGCACATACAAGTTAAGTAATGTTACAGACTCTTGCTTTATGTTACAAACTCCTGCTTTATATTGCTTATATGAATCTCAACACATTTGCCCATAGAAATAATAAATGACATTAGTTTCCAGATCAGGCCATTATCGTCTACTTTAACCCATAATGTAGCTGGACTATATTACAATTTAATAACAATGCAAATATTATCAAAGAGGTATATATATACTGGTGAACCTTATTATTAGACACAGAAGTGAAGAGTTCATTCCATCTTCTTCTTTGAATCTATTTCTAGTAAAAAAACATGAACTGTTTTTCTCTACTGCTATCCAGGCCCTTTCTTTAGTGAATTCGTTAACTCCAAAGTATTCTTAAATTTTGGGTTTCCCTGTATTCATCAATAAATATTACTGCTAATTGCAAAGCATGTTGTAGTATTTATGATGGAAATATTTATTTAAATTCTTCATGGAAAGTTAATTCTCTTCTAATAGAAAAGAAATATAAAAGCTACTTCAGACATTTTGGTTCTTCTGTTAAACTATTGATCCTAACTATTAAATGGTCCATCATGGATATTAAAAAATAACATATTTTCTAGAATATTATATTTTTTATTTTAAAAGCAAGCAAGATTCTGGAGTCAAAAGCTTAATAAAACAATCCCTTAATATTATCATCAGATAATCCATTGCTTTTTAAATGTATCTGTTCAAAGCTGTCACACTATGAGCTGCAAGGCTTTGTTTTGCTTGATCAAGACACCAGTGTGACTTTACCATATGTATTCAACTGTGAACAGCTACTCATTAATAAAAAGTCATTAAAGTCCAAGTCAGAAGAGCAGATCTAAAACTGTGCTTGGTGAAAAAACTCAGCCATTGATGAAAAACCTGGGAACTGCTTTCAGAGGGAACTGGAAGCAATGGGCTGTGTTTACAAGGTCTGCATGCACTTTATGGGTGGGGGTCAGTTGACAAGACAGTACTGAGACCCAGCTTGAGAACTACAAACCACAGAGCCAAAACAGGCTTTGAACCTGGAGAGGAAGTGGTGAGCTGAAAAAGTGGTGAGATGAATAAATCAGGCTGGACATATAGGGCACAAACCAGAACCAAAGTCTTAAAAGTGGGCAAAATAGTTTGGCAGAAGTAATCCCAGAGTAGAGGCAATCCAGAAAGAAATATTCCATATACTAGATTCTATCCATTATGTTCCCTCCACTTGACATTTGGTGGCTCCCGCCCCCGCAACCCTTGAATAGGGAGACAGGATTTAATATGGTGCTTTTCGAAGAGGTGGTCCTAAGCACCTATAGTCTCCAAATATGGGGTTATTACACAGCAACTACAGTAAAGATCATTTAACAGTATTCTTTGTGTGTGTGGAGGGGAGTGCATAGTCCAGGAATCAAACCCGGATCTCCCGCTGAAAGGCGGGCATTCTAACTACTGAACTACCCGTGCATCCAACAATATTCTTTTATAGGTGTTCCTAAAGTAAATTTAGCAAATAAATTTAGCAGGTTTTATTACTATTTTGTTCTGTTAATGTGTTGGGAAACAAGTATTCACTAACCAGTTTCTAGAAAAGTACATATATACTTTTTGTTTTTGATTTTTTGTTTTCAAATGGCAAATTTAATAAAGAAAATTGAATTATATAAAAAGAAGAAAACATCATAGGAGCCTGAAAATTTGAGGCAAAAATATAAATTCCTAAGGAGAAAAGTTATTTTTGAAAACCTGTTTATAGCAGGATATAGACTGTTTGGCACATTTTGGTATTTCGGAATTAGAAGAACATAAGATTGGAGAGGGTGCTTAAGGAACTATAAGCTGCTTCGTGGATTTTGGGAGGTGTGGTTACTAGGAATGATAATTCAGTAGTAGTTACAGGCTCAGTAACAGCTGTTATTGATAAAAGTTCACCATATGCCAGGCTTTGCCTAAGAGCTTTGCAAGCATTGGTTATTGTTAAGGCCATTTTACTGATGGGGAGATTGAGGTTTCGAGAGATTCAATAATTGATCCAAATTTACACAGACTCATTCCAAAGCGAGAGTCATAAACACCCTGTATCTCCCGTTTGAGAGACAGACGTCAAATTACTAGTAGAAATGGTTGTAGACTGGAGTGGGACACAATCTCGGACGGCGCGGGTGGAATACTAAAAAACAAGAGTGTAGGTGGGGTTCTAGGTCAGTGTGGGAGAACAAAGCCGTAATCCAGGAAGATCTACAAGAACACAGCTGGTTCGGGAGCAATATGCAAATTTTGTTTTCAACATTTGATCATATAAATTCCTATCCTCCCTCTCTTAATCATGCGCTTTGCAAAAGTGAAGTAGATCATTTTTCGGAGGGTATCTCAGCCATAACAACAAAAGACCCTAAACTATTAACAGCATACACGGAAAAAAAAAAAAAAGAGAGAGAGAGAGAGAAAAGTACTGGAAGTACAGGAATAAGGAAGTACAACTTCAGTTTGAGAGAATAACAGCCCAGGCTAGCAGCGAGGAGAAAACACAGGGACCCGGAGAAGAGACACTTTTTTAAATTAAAAGGAAATTCAATTAAAACATTGTTTGGAAAAGGCTAAATCCTGATCCAGACTCAGCGTTTCGCACCCTCCAGGTGGGTAATGATTGGGATCTAGCCTAAGCGTATCGCAATTATCCTGAGACAGCTGGGGCTCCCTCAGGTTTTGAAATCTAAACACCACTGGTCCCCTTTGGTAGGGTGGTTCTGTGGGCGGAAAGGAAGGGACACTGTTGTGGAGGATGTTCTGCAGAGAAAACAAAACGATGCTGCCGGAGCTGAGGCGGTCAACGAGGAAAAAGCACGCAGACGGTGCAAAGATCTACAAAACCCACCCGCACCCAGTCTCAGCGCCACTGGGCCGGCCGCTGCTCGCCCCGCCCCCAGCGCTCATTGGCTCCTAGCCCCGAGGCCCACTCAAAAGCCTTTCGCCTATTGGGCCAGACAGGCCCTGGGCGGGATGCGGAAGTAGGGTTTGGAGACAACCAGGAGTCGCCTACAAGGAGGAGGAGAAGGGGGAGGGGCCAGGGATGGTTTTCTCAAGGAGGGGTTAGGCCATGGCAGCTGCGCGGCGGCAAAGACGGCTGCGACGGAGCGCGCGCCCGGCTTTGAATGAGCGGAGCTGGGACTGAACGAGCGGAGCGCGAGCTTGAGGAAGCTACCGCCACCGCGCGCGCGCGCCTTGAGTGCGCGCGCGGCCCGCGGCAGCTCGCAGTCTCTGCCCGGCGGGCGGGGAGGGGGAGGGGCAGGTGAGTGTCTGCGGCCCGCGCGTGCCCGCGAGGGTCTTCTTGGCCCTCACCCTTCCCCGACCCTCACCCTAGCCTTGGGGGTGTCATCTGCCCTACCCTCTTCAAGCCCTCCTCCTCGCCGCGTACTTCCCGCCTGCCACCTTCCTTTTCGCCCCTCCGCCAGGCCTCCCTCACTCCTGGCAGCCACTCTGGGGTACTGTTTCCGGGTCAGGGTGACCTCCGGGGTGAGGCAAGCGCGACTGGGACCGGGCCTGGGTGTGCATCCCTGGCCATGCCGCGCTCACGCGTGGGGAGACAGGCCTGCGGGCGCACCGGCCCGAGGAACCGGTCCCCAACTGCTCCTCCAGCAGAAAAATTTGCCGGTCCTTCCTGCTTGCACTCTACAGGCCCCGCACCTCGCAAGAGAAAATTTTCCCAAATTCAAATCCCAGCCCACCCGGTATCCCTCCAGCCACTAGAGCCCGTCACGTGGCGTCGGATTGTGTAACCTGAAAACGCTTATGTCGTTTTTCTTGTCTGTACAGTGGGTATGACTTTCTTTTTTCCTCAGCCACTTTCAGATGGGTATTCTGAAATTAAAGAATTTTAGTTATGAGACTTTTTCCTTTTGAGTCATTCAGGAAACTTCACTCTGCCTCTCTGAGAGAGCCAGTGGTGTCATGATATAAGGGCCTGGCTTTCCAGGTGTCAGAGATGACACCGAATGTTTGATTTTACAACCGGCCCTCACGCCGCGTCCATATCCCCTTCTCTTGGTGCTCTCAACCACAGTTTGAGGAAGATTTTAGTTTTGTATTTTTATGATTTTCTATAACCAACTTAGGAGAGTTACAAAGTTAGTTTGAGGATATGTTGTACTGTACTAGGTCATGTGCTTTTTCAAAATTTTGATATTAAAAAATCAAATACAGTCTTAGAAGTACAGCACTTGATCATTTGTTTGCCGTAATGTGTACCAGCCTAGATTTTGGCTTGACTGGTGGAAGAATTGTGATAGAGTTGACTCTACTGAAAGGATCTCACCGGATCTCTAATTATGGGAATTAGAAGGAAGAGAGACACATTTGATCCATCAGTTTCTAGTGCAGGATTATTTTTTAATTGTATGTGAGTCGTTTTCACTTGACATAGCAGAGCTGTTATTCCTATTGCTTTCCTTGAAATGTTATTTCTCTAAAAGTTCTGAGGATAAGATTGCTTCATGGTTTTGAAAGTTATGCTGCTATATCCAGCGTATATCTTTCAGGTGATTTTTAGAGAATTTTTAATTTTTAACGTTAGACTCTATTAGCATTACACAGTTCTAGAAAGTTTTTGAAGTAACCAGAATACAAGGTAGTCTAAGATACATACTTAAGTAGTTGTTGAGTTAGCTAGGATTTCAAAAACCAAGCTGAAGCAATGTGTATAAAATAGAAAAGTTTCTCAGTGGAATATGATGTGGCAAGAGCCTGGGCTGTGGGGTGTGTCTCTTCAAATTCTAGGTGAGTGTATCTCTGAGCCTCCCTGTCATCCTCATGTGCTAAATAGAAATCATGAAACCTACCTCTTACTAGCCTCAGGGATTCCAGAGAGGTGGTAAAGCATGCATTGACTAGAACAATGTCTTGCGTTTATTAAATGTTCAAAGAATGTTAATTTCCCTTCATTCAACAGATTTTTGAATACCTACTATTCCCTGGCATTGGCTAACACTTAGAATAGCAAACTGAGCAAGACTGATGGGGATTTTGCTTTCTTAGTCCCTAGCGTTCCATAGGAGTTCCTATGTATACAGGCACATGGCAGTTGAGCATACTGTTCTGGGTCAGTAGTGTTTCCAGCACCTAGGATAGTGTCTGCTATATAGTAAATACTAAATATATATGAATTGAATTGAATTAAAACGTTAAGCAAATACAGATCCTTAAGGGTATTCCTGCCAGCAAATCAGTATAATTGATAAAATAAAAAATGTTTTCCTCATTTCACTGCACCAGGGTGGAAAATTTATCTTGGAAATTATAGTGGCATCCCTGAAATACTAAGAGTGCTTGTTTGTTAGTGAGATATTTTTATCTTTTGAATTAAATAGTCCTAGGTTTCATTCTAATTCAGTGGATGTGTGGGAGCATGGGAAAACTGTTTACTCTTTCTATGCTTTAGTTTGTTTTCCTGCTGTAAAATGAGGATAATACCTACCTTAAAGGAATTAAGTGAGCTAATATTTAGATAGTACTTAACATATAGTAGCTGGTCAATGAAATTCATTCCTCTTTCATTGATCTCAAAAGCAAATTTTTCAAAGAATGAAGATATTCTTGATTGCTAGTGAGGGAATTCTGTTCTTTGTAATCAATAATAGACCCGCTTTTTAACTGGTTTTCTGTTGGAAAAACTTTAAATTTTATTTCTACTTATCATTGAAGTCATTCAAGTTGACAAGTACTTATTGGACAACTACACTAACAGTGTTAGTGGGAAGGTGATGGCTTCAAAGCTCTATATGAGCTTTAATCCCAACTCTGCATTCACTTATATCCTGAGACCCGTCTCTCTGAGTCCCAAATATTAAATATTTTTTCCTTCCAAAATGTCCTGATAGGGGGTTTACTCATTTATGTCCCTTTTCTCTCCAAGGCTCACATGCCCTATGTCTTTTTTTCTTTTTTTTAAATGTTTTTCTGGAAATCCATGCTAAATTTTCATTTGGGGAAATTTGCTTTTATTTTGGTTAAGAGTTTTATTCTTATCAAATCAGCTTCAAAGTTAAGCTTTTAGTTATCATCTTAATTATTCAGATCCTTCTACTCCTAATGAAACAATCAAACCTTTCAGTTCTTACTTTATAAATTATAACTGGGTATACCAGATGACTAACCCCTAGAAAAGGATTGGGCAGGGAATATGAGGTATACAGAAATAACTAGTTAAAAATGGAAAATCGAAGTATGGTAAGAGAAGATACTGGAGTTAAGAAAACTTTTACAATAGTACAACAAAAGGTAGTAGGTTTATGCAAGGGAGATTGCAGTGGAAAAAGGGAAAATTGAGTATTAAGGAAATTGAATAAGGTCTTTTTTGGTAGTTTGGATGGATGTACTGGGATAAGGGAGAAAAGGGGTCAAAACGGTTGCATTTTGGAGTCTGAGTAAACCACTCATTGGTGGTGTTTTGATAGAAGTATTTAAACTACTTGAACAGTGAAATTCTTAATATTCTGGTTCACTTTCTTCTAGAGTCACTATTGTTTCCATCCTCTCAATTTGTAGGGTATAGGAATTCAGTAAATCATTTCAATAATTTAGAGAAACATTCTCCACATTAGAAAAATACATGAGTATTGCTAGGGAAACTTTTGAGACTCTCTTACTGTACCGTTAGAGTTGGACCCTAGAAGTAGAAAGGGACGAGCTATTCATTTTGCCCTCCTACTGCTGACACCAGAGTGGTTCTAGGGAGCAATTAGGATAAGGTGTCGTAGAGTTCAAGTTGTTTTCTTTGCTTTCTGTGTTTCATTTTGTTTTGGACTTTTTTATGGGGGTGTACAACCAGTATGAATATATTGGTGTTACTCCCACCCAAATTACGATATACATCTGGGTTCCTGTGTACTTCTTAGTTTTTAACTATTTAATTTTTAACCTTCTCAGTGTAATACTTCATTGATTGAAAAACTATTACACGCTATTTTCAAGATTTTAGAGGCTATTTCTCATATCTGGTCATTAAGAACAAAACAGTGCTCTCTGCTTTAATCTACATGGAATGCATTTTGAAACAGTATGCTGTTATTAGTACAGGGATGTGTATTTTTCCAGTAACAATTTAAGCCTTAGGTTATATTTATACTTTTATTTATTTTTTTTGCTTATCTTACATTCATATAAAGTAATTTAAAAACTAATCAGGAGTGGGCCACGGTGGCTTAGCAGGCAGAGTCCTTCCCTGCCCTGCCATGCCGGAGACCCGGGTTCGATTCCCAGTGCCTGGCCATGAAAAAAAAAAACCAAAACTAACCAGCATTCCAGTTTTGAATAAATGGAATATGCAGTTGGCCCTTCAGTGTGATTGCATGATAATTGTTACTTAAGTTCAATTTCATCCCACTAAATATACGTATAAAATTATAGTCTAAATATACTGTTTATGCTTCATCTTAGAAAAAATAGGTATCAAATTATTATCTTTTTTCCCTTTTTTATTTTAGTATCTCTACTCCAGATACTGGTATTGGCCAGCTGCTTGCTTTTGAAGTTGTTTCAGGTGGACTGAGAAAATGATGAGTTTTAATTGTAACTTTGTCATGAGCTTGTTGCCTTATCTTGAGGAGGAAAACTAATTTCAGTGTGCCTAGTGTCCTCATTTAGAAAATTAAAATGTTGGATGATATATATTATCTAGTTGTTCCAACACAGGAATCATGATTCTAAGTGCTTACTCAGTAATTTTCCTCCTTTGACAATTGAAAGGCAAGGAAAAGCCAGAACATGAAATTCCACTAACAGAAACATCATCCTGTGTGTGTGTATATGTGTGGTATGCGTCTGTGTGTCTATAACTTCTTGGGATTTGGTTTAATTTGTTGGGTAAATTCACCTTTCAACAGTGGAAAAATGGCTGTCTCTCAGGTAGTAACATTTTATTTTCCTTCTTTTGTATTTATTTGGACATTCTGAATGAGGGCATTAAGATACTCAACTTTAACTTATGCGAAACTCATTTTAGGAAATTTTAGAATTAAATAGTGATTGTTAGGATAATATATGATACCGTATTCCTATTCCATATATATATATATCTGTCTAAATCTGACTAAAATATGTATAGGAAAATTTGAGAATAATGACTGTCTTTAAAAGGCTACCAAAATAATACTTTTACCATTTTTGAGAATTTTTAAATTTCTATCATTGCATGGCTTTAACTGGTTCTCAATTCTTATACTGTTTCTTTTATATAGAAACGTATCTCTTGATTTAATCACATGGTGGCAATATAATTATGATCTTTAAGGGCTCAGACTTTGGAACCAGACTCTCTGGGTTCAAATTCCAGTTCTGTACTTACCAGTTCTCTGTCTTTGGGTAGGTTTCTTAATCCTCCCTCCCCCATGCCTCAGTTTCTAGCTCTAAAATAGTGATAAAATAGTACTTGCCTCATAGGGTTGTTGTAAGTATTAAATGAGTTATTACATGTAAATCACTAAGAAGAATGCCTAATGTATAGGAGTTAGGTATTACAGTACGTTGAAACGCTGATGTGACATCAGTGTTCTGTTCATAGAGACATTATAAAATGTATTCCTCGTCACAGATTGACTTAGTTTCCTAATGGAAGGTAGCTCTCCGGAAGGAATGACAATCAATTTTTAAAAATGATGACTTTAGTGATGTCTTAAAAAATTCTGGCTAGAATCTGAAAACTTTTCTAATTTTAAGTGACATAATATTTTTCAAAAAGGTTTTATTAGCATAGATAGTTTTTAACAGGTTTTTTTTTGAGCTATCACTGATATTTAATAAACTCCCCAGAATTAAAGTATACAGTTTGATGTTTTGATGAATGCATACACATCCGCGAAACCATCACTGCAACTAGGTTTTCATATTGTTGATGCTTTTATAAATTTTTTTTTAAAACTGAATTTCTGATTGTTTGCTACTAATATAAAAAAATAAAATTGATTTTTGTATATTTATCTTGTATTCTGAAACCTTTCTAAACTCACTTATTAGTTCTGTTAGCCTTTTGGGTAGATTCTGTTGAATTTTCTACAAAGACACATAGACCCAGTTTTGTTATTCTTTTCCTAGCTGGATACCTTTTGTTTCCTTTTCTTACTTGATTATGCTGGCCAGAACCTCCACTACAATATTGAAAAGAAGTGGTGAAAGCAGGCATGCTTGTCTTATTCTTGATCTTAGAAAGTATCTAGTTTTTCACACTTAAGTCCAATTTTAATCTGGGTTTTTCATAGATACACTTAATCAGATTGAGAAAGATCCCTTCTATTCCTAGTTGGTTGCAAGTTTTTATCAGGAATGGTTGTTTCATTTTGTTCAGTGTTTTTTCTGTCTGTTGAGATGATTATATGGTTTTTCTTTTTCAGTCTGTTAATATGGTGAATTATGTTGATTAATTTTCAAATGTTAAACCAGCTCTGAATTCCTGGGCTTTATTCCACTTGATCATGATGTATTATACTTTTTATGTGTTGTTTCAGCCAGTTTAGTAATATTTTATGGACGCTATACTAATATTTTAGTATAAGTGTAATGCTGGCCTCAAATAATAAATAGGGAAAAATTACCTCATCTTCGGTTTTCTGGCAGTTTGTGTAGTATTGGAATTATTTCTTCCTTAAGTGTTTGGTAGAATTCAAGTGAAGCCCTCAGACCCTGGAAGACTTTTAACTATAAATTCAATTTATTTAATGGATACAAGATTTTTATCTATCTCTTTTTTCTTGATGTGCTTTGGTAATTTGTTTTTTTCAAGGAATTTATCCATTTTGTCTCTTTTGTTGAATTTGTAGGCATAAAATTGTTTATAATATTTCCCTAACATCTTTTTAATATCTGTAGACTTTCTAGTGATTCCACCTCTCTCGTTTATGATATTGGCAAAATTCTGTTTATTATTGGGACATACACATTTCAGATTGTTGTATACTTTTGATTAATTGATCCCTTTATCATTATGAAATGACCACTTTCACATTGGTAATATTATTTTCTCTGAAGTCTGTCTGATACTAAAATAGTTATTTCAACTATCATTTGATTTGTGTTAGTATGGCTATTTTTTCCCTATCCTTTTACTTTTAACCTATTTGCATCTTTATATTTAAAGTTCACTTCTTGCAGGTAGCATATAGTTGAGTCCTTCTGCTTTTTTATCCAATTTGACAATCCCTGTCTTTTAAATTAAGGGGTGTTAGACAATTTCCATTTAATTTGTTCATTTCTATGGGTAGGTTTGTGTCTGTCATTTTGCTGGGTTTTTTTCTGTTGTCCCATATGGTTTTTGTTCCCCTTTTCTTTTCTTTTTTTATGGGGGTGCCTTTTTTTTTTTTTTAACATTTTTTATTTTGAAATAGAACACATATGCAGAAAAAACAATGCATTTCAAAGTACAATATAACAAGGAGTTATAGAACATATTTCAGAGTTTGGTATGGGTTGTAGTTTTACAATTTTATGTGTTTCATTCTAGCTGCTCCAAGATTCTGGAGACTAAAAGAAATTTCAGTATAATGATTCAGCAGTCATACTCATTTGCTAAATTCTGTCTTCTCTGTTAAAACTCCTCCTTCTCCATTGAGCCTTCCCCCAAACTTTAGGTATATTTGGACTCTGCCCTTCCTAACTTTTTCGTGTTGGGAGGGAGTGTCGATAATATGGGATAGGGGGATGGAATTAGTTGACGTTCTTGGAGATGCTGGCTGTTGTGGATTTCACTATGTATCTGGCCTAGGAACCCATATGGAGGTTATAGGTTTTGGAAAAGAAATCTTAGTACGTGAAACTTTTATAGAATCCCAGATAAAGCCCTAGGTGTTTTCTAGGGTTAACAGAAATGGTGGTTGGAGTTTGACAAATGCGGTCATTAGCAAAATCCAGCTCTAAAGCTTGCATAACGGTAGTCTCCAGAATAGTCTCCAGACTGTTTGAATTCTCTTAGCTACTGATACCTTATTTTGTTATATTTCTTTCCCCTTTTTTGGTCAGGAAGGCATTGTTGACACCATGGTACCAGGACCAGGCTTACCCTGGGAATCATATCCTACATTGCCAGGGACACTTTCACTTCTGGATGTCATGTCCCATGTAGGGTGAGGGTAATGGGTAATGATTTTCCTTGCAGATTTGAACTTTGAGAGTTAGGCCACATTTGAGCAACAAAAGAAGTTTCTGGAAGTAACTCTTGGGTGTAACTATAGGTAGGCTTAGGTTCTCTACTACAGAAATAAGCTTCACAAAAGCAAACCTCAAGATTAATGGGTTGGGCTATTGACTTGAGAGTCCCTAATATTTGAGACAGGATCAGGAGTTTCCCCAGTGGTAAAGCTTAATAGTTCCATATTTTTTCTCCCATCCCTCAAGGGACTTTACCAATATTTTTAAATTAACTACCCAACATACTCTGGGATGTATCCAGGTACTACCTTAAACTATAAAGCTATTACAAGTCCACATTCCCATTTGGGCTCCATATATTTGGGTTGTTTAAGTGAGCTATCCAGATGGGTTAAGTTAGGTTATGTGCTACAGAAATTTTAGGTTTTTGACAAATAACCCTCTTTTCCTTTGGTCCCATATAGTAGGTGAAGTTCGGAGATACAGACAATATCAGTCTTACTCCTGTATTTTGATTCACCTTAATCTTGACCCACTCGGCTTCGTTCTTATCTTTAATTGAAGGCTGATCTCTTTTTTTCAGTTTCTTTAACAGTTGTTGTATGTAGCAATGCTGACTTTTAGAACCCTAGAACTCCAACTCTGAGTCTTAGGTATCACATAAGTAGCCAAAGTTCTAGGGAGATACCAGGTTATACATATATAGCACAACAACTCAAAATCTAGAAATGACAGTTACAGTTCTGGACTAAATGTGACGACTATAATAGCTTACAATCTAGGCACTGATTTTCTTATAGGTATTTTCTGAAAGAAACCATACAATATTTGTTCTTTTGTTTCTGGCTTATTTTGTACCACATAAT
This sequence comes from Tamandua tetradactyla, assembly GCF_023851605.1. Lineage (NCBI taxonomy): Eukaryota > Metazoa > Chordata > Mammalia > Pilosa > Myrmecophagidae > Tamandua > Tamandua tetradactyla. Next base: position 154,176,967 of record NC_135332.1, read on the forward strand.
GTCCCCAAGAGTCATTCACTTCATTGCATGCCTCACGACTTTGTTCATTTCTGGAGCCACACAATATTCCATCATATGCATGCACCACAATTCACCCTTCTGCTTCTCAGTCACTGTATCCTTCAGTCACTTCCATGCACTGGACTGCATGTATAATGCCCATAGTCAGTATGTCTCAACGCGATCCTCACTTAGTTGTACAGTCACCAACACTCAGTTTTAGACAATTTTCATTGTTCCAAAGAGAAAAATAACTGATAAACACACCCTCATAAAATAGGAAGTCCTAATCTCCCCTTAACTCTTGTCGTTCCCCCCCTAATTATTTACCCCTGGTGTTGCTGTGGTACTATTGATGTCTTCCTGTTAAGTAGAGGCCATAGCATTGCTGAACTTTACTACTGAATACAGGAGTGAAGAGTTCACTTCCTCTTTTTGTTTGAACCTAATATAGACCATAGCATGCAATAGTAGTTTTCCCCCTAAAACCCTCTATTATTGACAATTTTTACGAGATTCATACTTTTGATATAGTTCATGCAAGAACTTATTTATATTTGTAGTGTCAATTGGTAGGATACATGGCTCTATACAACCCCTTTCAATCATGTTCCCCTTCAATATGGCAATATTACTTATAAACCCACTAGTGGGCTGCCTTCATTTCTATCCGTTCCCTTACATTTAAGTTCAACCTCATTAGCTATCCATTTACCCATCTCTAGCTTCTGTGTATCTCCCCTATATTCTATATTATAAGCCTCTGAGTTTACCTTTACCAAGGTCATAATATCTGCTGTCTTTTTTGGGGGTGGGGTGGGGTACATAGATCAGGAATCGAACCCAGGTCTCCTGCATGGCAACAAGCATTCTACCACTGAACTGCCCGTGCGCCCATGTGCTGCGTTTTTTATTATTATTTAATCTCTTTTGTTGGCTTATTAGGTATCCTTGGTCTTCCCCCCTCAGAGAATATGATTTAATTGATTTACTAGGAGAGAGCACAGGCGTCAATATTTTTTAAAGACTCCCCAGATTTGTGAACCACTGTACTAGATGATTTCTACAGTTACTTCCAACTTACTAGTGCTTTGTGACTTTGGGCAAATTATTTGACCTCTCAATTTAGTTTCTCCATCTGTAAGACAAATATAATAAAATGTGTCTAACTAAGAGTATAAAATTAAATGTCAAAGTACAGTTTAACAAGTAGTTAGAGAGCAAATTTCAAAGTGTAGTATGGGTTACAATTCCACAATTTCAGGTATTTTCTTCTGGCTGTTTTAATATACTAGAAATTAAAAAGAAATATCTATATAGTGATTTAGTAGTCATAATCCTTTGTTAAATCCTAATTTCTCTGTAACAACTCCTCCCTCTCTGTTGGTCATTCTTTCAGTTCTCAGGGATATTTGGGCAATGACCATTCTAACTTCCTCATGTTTAAAAGGGGTATTGACATTAAGAGGTAGGGTAATGCAAGTGGTTGATGTTCTGGGAAAGACTGGTAGCTCTAAATTTTAGGGGTCATCTGGCATAGGAACAATCTGGAGGTTTTAAGTTTCTGAAGAAATAAATTTAATAAGTAAAACTTTTATAGTGTTTTAGAGCCCTGAATTTTCAGGAACACTGTTGATTGGGGCATGGTATACTGTGGCAATTTGTAATATCTGGCTGAAGTTTGTATAAAAGTAACTTCCAGAATCACCTCTAGACTATTTGAAATTTCTTGGCCACTGAAACCTTATTTTGTTACATTTCTTTTTCCCCTTTTGTTCAAGCAGGAATTTTTCAATCCCATGATGTCAGGACCAGGCTTATACCTGAAAGTCATGTTCCACATTGCCAGGGAGACTTACATCCCTGAAAGGTAGGACTCAGGTATGATGGAGGGTAATGAGTTTATTTGCATAGTTTGGCTTAGAGAGAGGCCACACCTGAGCAACAAAAGACGGTCTCTGGGGTAACTCGTAAGCATGTTTATAAGTAGGCCTAGCTTGCCATTAGATAAGTAAGTTTCATAATGGGTAGCCTCAAGATTAAGGTCTTGGCTTATTAAATTGGGAATCCCCAGTGCTTGAGAGAATATCAGGAATTTCCCAGGCGGGAAAGTTTAATAGTTCCATACTTTTTCTGCGGTTCCTAAGGGACTTTGCAAATACTTTTTTATCTGCCCCCAATACTCTGGTCTATATCATGGTTTTACATTAAGCTGTACAGAATCATCAACTCTCATTCCCTATTCTAGGCTTCATGTGTTTAGATTGTTTAAATAAACTGGCCAGACCAGTTAAGTTAGATAGTGTGCTACAGAAAATTTAAATTTTGAACAAAATAAACATCTTCCTTTGGTCTCACACAGATGTTGACGTTTTAAAATACAGACAGTGTTGTCCTTTACCCTGTATTCTGATTTACCTTAATCCCAACCAGATCAGCTTCATTCATGTCTCTAATTGAAGTCTGATTTCTTTTTCCTCTTCTTTAATAGTTGCTGTATGGAGTGATGCTGACTTTCAGAGCTATAGAACTCCAACTCTGAGTCTTAGGTGTCGTGAGTTACCTATATATCCGGGAAACTACCAAGTTAGACACAAAGAGCACAGAATCTAAAAGTGTAAAACATTTTTAAAATATTATGAAAGATATATGTTCATGTAGTTGATTACTCAAAAAATACATGAAGACTTAAAGTATACTACTTCATGCTATTTATTTTTAATCATAAATTTTGTATTAAATAGACAATTTAGATCAAATTATTTTTACATTCACTCTTTAAGAATAATTTGAAAGGAAGGTTTTTTCCTTCTCTTTAAAAACCTAAGTTCTTGAATTGTTATTATGATTTTCATTTTAATTTTAAAATTTACTGTGTTATTGGGTTAATGTAATACTCAAATATATTCCAAAATATTTTGGACAGAAAGTGAAAACGTATTTGTAAAGATACCTTGAGAGACTGGGGAAGAAGGTGGGACTATTAAACTTCCCCTCCTGGGGAATTCCTGATATTTTCTCAGGCATTAGGATTCCCAATTTTGTAAATCAAGACCTCAACCTTGAGGCTTGCCCTTATGAAATTTATTTCTGTAATGGCAAAGCTAGGCCTGCATGTAATTATGCCTGAGAGTCACCCCCAGAGGGCCTCTTTTATTGCTCAGATGTGGTCTCTCTTTAAGCCAATAAACTGCTTAATGAACTGCAGATAAACTCATTACCCTACCCTCTATTTGGGACATGACTCTCAGAGACATAAGTCACCCTGGCAACATGGGACATGACCCCCAGGGATGAGCCTAGCCCTGGCGTTATGGAATTGAGAATGACCAAAATGGAGCAAAGAAAGGGAACAAAATAAAGATTCAGTGGCTGAGATATTTCAAATAGAATCGAAAGGTCATTCAGGAGGTTACTGTTATGTTGGCTTTAACCAGATATTTCAAACTACCACAGTATGCTGTGTTCCGATGAACAGTACCTGGGAGTACCAGTACTCTAGCTAAGTATAAACCTATAAACCAGGTTCATTCTTCCGCCCAAGAAAGACAGACCCTCTTTAAAGCACAAAGAAGGTAAAATGGTCATTGCCCAGATATCTCTGTAGATTGAGAGTAAGATCAAATGAGAGAAGGAGGTATAACTGAGAAATTAGAATTTAATATATGACTGTGACTACAGACTCATTATATAGATATTTCTTTTTAGAGTCTAGTATTTTAGAATAGCTAGAAGGAAATCCAGTAGCCTTGAGCTTTGATAATGATTGTATAGTTACATTGAAGAAGAAAAAAGTCACTTGCCTGTGTTTGTATGGATGTATTGCTGCATGTTTTGTTTTGTTCCAAATATATATAATATATAATATCTGTCAATACTATACTGTCTTAGTTAACATACCTCTATTGTAAGTCTTAAAATTGGGTGGATTATAATACTAGTGGTCAATGAGAGTGAGGGGCAAGGGGTATATGTATAAGGTTTTTCTTTTTTCTTTTTATTTCTTTTTCTGGAGTAGTGCAGATGTTTTAAAAATAACATAGTAATGAGGACACAACTATGTGATGATATTGTAAATCATTGATTGTATACTTTGGATGGATTGTATATTGTGAAGATACCTCAATAAAAATACATAAAAATAAAAACATATTATATTTGTAGTCTTCACAAAAAAAACTACGTCAGTCAGAATTTCTCAGTGCATAATCGGACTTTTTAATTTGACTTTGGATCGGGAGTATGGCTTATGAAATCAATTCAGTGCATTTTTTGGTACCTTTTCCGCAGGTTTGGATTCTCGCCATGGCCATCACACAGTTCCGGTTATTTAAAGTTTGTACTTGTCTAGCAACAGTATTTTCATTCCTAAAGAGATTAATATGCAGGTAAGCAATTTTACATTCAAACTGGCCTGTTTATTTCCTCCTGGGTTTGGGTACCTTTGTAACTACAAAAAGGCAGGACATACTATATTTAAGCTAAATATTGTAGCTGGATTATTTATTCACTCATCGCTTCATATTTTTTTCTCTACTTCAGATCTAGAAAGTAGAGGTTTAGTTCTATTGTTCCTTCAAATTCTTGTATCTCCCAGTTCAGAAAAAAGCAAACTAACCATTAGCATCACCACAAAGCTTTTATACACATAATTGTTTTCATTATCAGAGTATTTCAAGGTAGTTACATGGAATTAGGCATAGGTACTACTTTGTATGCTATAATGTGAATGCCATTTTTATATTTTAAAAAACATCTTTAACAGAGAAACCCCGGTGCACACCTACTAGCTCAAGGTAATAACGTTAGATTGTGTAGCATTCTGTTGTGATGTTTTTGAATGTTTAAGTTCTGGTTTACTTTTGGTAACATATTTTTGCCAAACTAGTGGACAATAATTAAAAGAAAGAACTACATCAAATTTTTTGTGGAATAGAAGTGAGCGTGGTTGTATCCAATTCGATTCCAGGGTTTAAGAATTTGTGCTTGGCCCAACAGGCACACACACAGTATTAGAAAGCCATTATGGGTATTTAAGAATGCAATAAAAATATTGTCTTTTCTTTCAGTTTATGAGTATTATTTTTCAAATGGTTATGAGCATGTAGAACATAAATAATAATTAAATTATTTGAGTATAAGTGCTTAATTAATGGATCTGGTTTTTTTTGGCCTAGAGGCTCTGTGAAAAAAGTATTGACACACCAAGTGTAGAATAGTGTAAAAGAGAAAATTGAGGGCTGTCAGCTCTCTTTTAAGTGGACATAGTTTAGAAGTTGCATACAATGATTCTGTTCACATACTATTGTCCAGAGTTTTGTTATATGGCCACCTAGCTGCAAGGGAAGCAGGGAAACACAGTTTGTAGTTAGATGGCCATTTGATGACTGCTGAAATTCCAAGGATAAAGTAGGATTAGTTTTGTTGTTAGAGGTAGAGAGATTTGGGATTTTTAAAAACTCCAGGGTATGGAAATAAGAATGAGTGGGTGGAATAGAGTGTATGATCTCTGGTGGTGGAGAGGTCAAGAAAGAAAGAAAAAGTTTAGGTGGATCACTGTTGATGTCACCTAGATAGGAGGAGGACAGAATTTGGGGAGCATTAAAAACAGTGAATTGAATGCTCAAAGTATCAGAGAATGAGGAGGTATATATCAAGTCAGGCTTCTGCAGAGAAAAGATCAAAATCTGTAGGGCAAGCCAGAAGGTTGGGAACTCAGGCAGGAGTTGATGTTGCCATGAGTCTGAAATTTAACAGGAGTTGACATTGTAGTCTTGAGGCAGAATTTTTTGTCTCCAGGAAAACTCAATTTTTGTTCTCAAATTTTTTAAAACTGATTAAATGAGACCCACGCACATTATTGAGAGTGATGTCCTTTATTTAAAGTTAAGTGATTGTAGCTGTTAGCCACATCTACAGATTATGTTCACAGCAATTTCTAGGCTTGTGTTTGATCAAATAACTGCGTACCATAGCCTAATCAAGTTGACACCGGAATAAACATCATAGGAGGAATGGCCAGAAATTCACTAGATAAAGTAGGATAAGAATGGGTATTAATTGCCCGACAACAAGAGGGTAAAAAAAAAGCAATTGTGTTGACAGTGGTGATGAATTATAGATGGTTTTCTTTTTGTATCTCTGTTTTCTAAAATTTTTGTTACAGTGAGTATAAATTATTTTTAGAATAAGAAATGTTATGAAATGAAATGAAACTTTTTTCATTTAAAAAATATTAAGGAAATTTCTGTTTTCAATATAAATATATTTAAGATTGGTTTTATGTACAGTTTGAAGGAAAAACAACCCATTGTTAGGATAACTTTATCTTCGGTGTCATACAGAACCTAAATAATGTGTTCTAAAATACCAGGCTCATGTCATAAATTTAAGAATAGACTGTATTACTTTTCTATTCATCCTTTAAACAAATAAAGTGTGACTTCTAATCTTCTAATTAAAATAGCTAGCTTTACCATTAGTCTAAATAGATACTTTATATGATTATTAGAAATGAAGCAAATGGCTGATCATTTATAATTACCATTTTTTAGTGTCTTATGTACTAGTCACTCTCTTAAATGCTTTAAATATATCATTTAATTAAATCTTCATAACAACCCTACAAAAATAGGATTGAATATCTGCATCTTATAAAATGAGAATACTGAGGCTAAGAAGTTATGTAATCGAGACGACTTAAAATTTGTGGAGGTAGAACTGAAAACCGTGGTTTATATAGATTCCACTGCTAATGCTCTTAATCACTGTGTTATAATACTTATTCTGTTTAATATAGTATTTTTCCTGCTAATCCTTAAAATTTATCTGTCACATTTTAGTTAAACCCACTGATTTTCAAACTTTTTAATAGTTAGTTAACCCAGAACTCAGTATGTTAAACCCTGCGAGATAAAAGCCACGCCGTCCCTGGTTAACGCAGCCCGTGCACCCAGGTCTCTACCTGCGTAACCCATCGTGCTCCGAGGAATATGGTTTGAATCCACTTTACATTTTTGTTTTTGGCTTTATATTCCTCCTGAATTTTTCTGTAGTTAGAAGTCCTAAGGCAAATTGTAGGTATGTTGTCTTGTCTTGAGATTTTAGAAACATACACAGGTTTCAATTTTCTTTTCATCTCTTAATGAACAACTGGTAATTATTAAAAGAAATTATTATAAAATTAAGAAACATCTTGTCTCAAAAGCCTTAAGTTACTGTCCGTAGTGTTTTTCCCCATTTTGGTTTGATAGTTCTTAAAATAAATTATTTTTGTTTCAGATCTGGCAGAGGACGGAAATTAAGTGGAGACCAAATAACTTTGCCCACTACAGTTGATTATTCATCAGTTCCTAAGCAGGTAATTTTTTTTTTTTTTTTAAAGTTTGAGTAACTTTTCCAGAACAGTATTTTTCAAACTGGATTGCAATTCATTAGTGAGTGATGAAATAGATTTCTTCACTCAGGATCTTATTGTTATATTTTTCAGTTCTGAAATTTTCATCTGGTTCTTCATTTTATCTTCTTTATTTTCCTGAGATTTTCTGGGTTTTTTTTTTTCCCTATTGGTTTCAAGAGTATTTGTTACTGCTTATTGGAGCATTTTATAATATCTTCTTTAAAGTCTTTGCCACATAATTCCAACATTTATGTCATCCCTGGATTGGCATCTGTTGTCCACCTTTTTTTCATGTCAGTTGAGATTTTCTTGGCTCTTTATATGGCAAATAATTTTGGATTGTGTCATGGACATTTTAAATATTGTATTTGAGATTCTTTGTCTTATTTATATCCTATTGAGAATGTCGGTTTTATCAATGAACCTGATTAGACTTAGCTCATAAGTTCCATTTCTCCTTCTGTGAGCTATAGTTCTAATGTCAGTTCAGTTTTCAAAGCATTTGCCTTTTTTTTTAAATGGGTAGAATAAAATAAAATAGAACAAAATAGAATGTATCAAAATGTCTAGCTCATAGTAAGAATAAGTATTTTTTAAACTTTTGATTAGTTTTGGTGTGTAATATTAAATGTGTATTTTATTGTGAGACAAAAAAGTTTGAATACCACTGTTTTAGAAAACCATTTAAAAATTTTTTAAGAGATAATTAGGTTTCCCTTTTTTTGACTGTCAATGTTGATCAATTAAATTTAGACAGATGTTGAAGAGTGGACTTCCTGGGATGAAGATGCACCCACCAGTATAAAGATTGAAGGAGGAAATGGGAATGTGGCAACACAAAATGCTTTGGAACAACTGGAACCTGACTATTTTAAGGACATGACACCAACTATAAGGAAGACTCAGAAAGTAGGTAAAGATTTGTGCTTTTGGAGTTTTAACTACTTTTCAGATTCATATAGTTAAAATTAGATAATTAGTATTTATTGAAAGCCTATATCTGATATCAATTTGTTGTTTTCTGTCATGTTAAAGAAGAGTTTTATATATACATTCAAGTGATGTAAATACAGATGTAGTAACTTGTACCCTCAAGTCTTTTAAAATTGCATCTAAGCATTTATTGAAATTCTATTGTATGGTTGATTCTAGACCCTGTCTCTGAAATAGAGATTAAGCTGAATAAGATAAAGTTCTAATCTTAAAAGAGTTCAAGTTTAATGAATTCTACAAACTGATAAGTAGTTTCATTGTTTATAATCATTATAAAACTGATACATAACTTTGAGGTCTTAGAGTAATTGCTGTGAGTTTCTACTAGTCATCCATATTTTTATCCCCTTTTGAGTTGAATATGAAAGATTACTTAGAAATGTGGAGAAATATTGGGAAAAGCACAATGGCTGGATATTTTCTTTTGTTTTTGTCACAATAGTACATATACTTTTTTTAAAAGTCAAAATACATAGAAGGGCTCATTACAAAAAGCAGCAGACTTCTACCCCATCACTCTTCATAGCCAGTTCTACTTTCCAGAAGAGGCCACTCTACTTTTTCAATTTGCAGTTTTCTTAGTATTTATTGTTGTATCTATATATAATATGCTTACTTTGCTATTTCTTGATTTGTCAATCACAGACGTGATCCATTGACTTTATATTAAAGTAAATGAGGAGTTATTTCATGCCATCCTTTCCTTCTTCCCACATCTCCAAATACTGTAATGTTATTATTCAAGTTTACCTCAACAAAAAATTGTAAGTTCCATTTTTTTGTTCAATCAGACATAGATAATTTTTCTTATACTTTTTAGCTTCCTAATATGGGTACTTACCCTCTTCCACTTCCCAGCCAGTTTTAGCTGTACATTTATTTATTTTATTTTATCTTTTTTTGGGTGCATGGCCCAGGAATCGAACGTGGGTCTCCTGCACAGAAGGCAAGCATTCTACCACTGGACCGCCCGTGCACCCTGTACATGTATTTTTATATTGTCATCATTTACATTCCATAATCATAATTGTCTTTTTTAAGTTGTTCAAATGTCTTAATGCTAAAAAGCATTAAGCTGTGTATTTTTCAAAGAGCCATTAAGTGAGCTTCTAAGTAGTTGAATATCTTCTATTTTGGCAGTGTATTACTGCTCTGACTAGGAATCTAATATATTACAATAATACCTTATTAAAGTAATTTACATGAAAATGCTTTTAGCTACAAAGCATCAAACACAAGTATATTCTATTACTACAGGCCTGAAAGAGTTAATGCATTTGCAGTCATTCCCCATACCTCGGGAATTTTGGCAGAATGCAATCAATATTTTCATTTAATGTCGTGACTAAAAGTGTCTGAAGTTTTTATATTGCAAATTTTAAATGAGAGAGCATATTTTAAATAATTATCAAGCTACAAAATGCCTTGGTTCAATTATGTATCTTATCTATTTTTATATAGTGATGTGTAAAATATTTCTCTAATTCTATTTTAATTAATCTTTCAGATTGTTATTAAGAAGAAAGAACCATTAAATTTTGCCATCCCAGATGGTAGCACAGGTTTCTCGAGTAGATTAGCAGCTACTCAAGATATGCCTTTTATTCATCAATCTGTAAGTATGTTAACATACATTTTGAGAAAGACTTGTATTTGTTTTAAAGAAGAAGAAAAAGTCTAGATTCATTGAATACAGTATTTATATTTCTGTGAACTTGAAACAGGTATAGCAGTTTGAAAAATTTTATTCTGAAATTTTAACAGTCCTGTCCTTTTAAGTGATTATAAGTTACATCAGGTACCAAGATCAGAGGCTCAGCTTATACACTACAGAGAGAGACAAAATGTTACTAAAAGATATGAATTTGGAGGCAGGCCATGGTGGCTCAACAGGCAGAGTTCGATTCCTGGTACCTGCCCATGCAAAAAAAAAAAAACAAATTTATGAATTTTGAAAAGATTGCTACTGATTTATTATTTCCCTCATAGAGTATGTTTACATTTTAAGTGATTCAACTTAAAATTAGTTTAACTTAAATGCAGCTTTTTAAGGGCAAATATAGTAAGGTATACAACTGTGATTCTTAACCCTAGTTGCAGATCATACTTGGCTTTGGAGATTTTTAAAACACAAATGCTCAAACCTAATCTCTGATGCTTTTGTAGAAGATGCTGTCTTTTTCCCTGAGGTTTTCTGTTTATTTCTATTTCTACTCCCCCCCCCCGCCGCCATTGGTTTCAAGAGTATTTGTTATTAATTGTTGGAGCGTTTTATAATAGCTATTGGAAAGTCATTGTCACATAATTCTAACATTTATGTCATCTCAGGTTTGGCTATTTTTGATGGGCAGATGCAGTATTTATGTAGGCACACCTATTGAGCTAATCCTTTATGACTTTTTCTTTTTTTTTCTACTTAAAAGTCCACCTCTATTAAGGGACAGATGTCATTTTGTTATGGCCTTAATAATTCTAGTTTTTTATACCTAACTATTTTATATATTAAAAGTCAAATGCCTCAGTTGAAAAATAGATAAATATTATGAATGGAAAATTTATAAATAAGTAATAGACATAACCTGTTAATATGAAAAAAAATTTTAATCTTATTAGTTGTCAAATAAATTCAAGTTATAATAACAAGACATTGTTTTAACATCAATTTAGTAAAGATAGAAAAGGCTATTACCAGTATTGGCAAAGGTACATGAAAATAGTATTTCTACCTACTGCATTGGTAGCATAAGTTACTACAACTTTTCAAGAGGGCCATTTGTATTTTGTTTCAATAGCTTTAAAAATAATCCTTTAATTTAGCTGTTCTACTTTTAGAAATACATATTTAGCAGATCATAGGAAACATTACTTTGTAGGAATTTTTTTAAACAGAATTTTACATTTATGATCACGTGGAGAAAGCTCAACAAATATTATTTCATTTTTAGGTGTAAGTAGTCAAAAGAGGATATAAATAAACCTGTCCAGTTATTGGAGCTAGTTTTACATACATAACCACTAACATCTAACTAAACACACTAGAATGAGCATTTTGATTGGTTCATGGAAGAAAAAAGTGAAGTTTTTTCACTTTTCATGGCCTGGGGAATAGTGGAGGATAGTAGATAGCCTGATGATACCAGGTAAGTGGAACAGGAAAAAGGAAAACAGGATATAGAAAATGTACTCCAGTAAAGATAAATTTTGTCTGAACTTTCATTTTTCTTAGGACCCAGGCAGTAAATAGAAACCACTGAAAAATCACTCCTATAAATTATTTATACTTAAATGAAGATGACTATTCTAGTTGGAAACTTCAGCTTCTTCCAGTTCATCTTCTCTACCCATATTAGTCCAGTCAGACGTCTCTAATTCAGTCTGGGATCAGTTAGTCTCACTTCTCTGCGTCCCCTTGTGTGCCCACCTCCACCCCATTTAGAAAAGAGAGAAACGTAAAGAAGAAATGTTCTTCTAAACCAAAGTAAGCAGAAGAAGAAAATTTAATATAAAAGGAGTATCTCTTAAAACACAAAATAGGAAGAAAGTAGGCTTGATTTACTCAGGACCGCTTTAGCATTCAAAGGCCTTTGTCACAAGAAATCCTTCAGTCTCAGGCAAACTGGGGGCCAAATTATTGGGTCCTTGTACAGGACATGATAAGGAAGTTGAGAAGCCACAGAAGTGTATTAAGTAGGGGAGTGAGAGATTGTATTATGTTTTAAAAGATATTCTTCGTAACTTTTGTGCAGAGAAATGGTGGCTCTTTACTATCAATATTTTCATTGTAGCCTGAATTAGGTGACTTAGATACATGGCAAGAAAATACCAATGCTTGGGAGGAAGAAGAAGATGCAGCCTGGCAAGCAGAAGAAGTTCTGAGGTATTTGAGTGATATTTACCTTACGACCTGAATAGAAGAACTAGATTTGTTCCCTAATCAGTTTAATGCAAGAAAGCCTACCCTGCCAAATGTTTTATTTTTCTTCATTCTTTCTCATTTGCGTCCTAGTATGAGACACTTCTTTGTATTTCAGACTACATATGCTTTTTAATAAAATGATTAAAACTTCACTCACAGGACCAAAAGTTTAAAGCATTATAGAAACAAAAGGATAATTGTATTAATGGCAGATGAGACCTTTTACATATATACACTATATTGCAGCATATGCTTTACTTCCTTCCTTATTAAATACTTACCTCTTGATACGTCCTACTATAAAATATTAATGGCCACTATATATTCTTGTAGGTCAGAAATTATAGCTTTTTTCTTTCCCTGTGCTCTAGCACAGTGCACAGCATTGCATATTTGAATGAATAGTAACTTACATAGCATCCTACAGTTGTGTAGACATCTCAGTTGATGTTCATGAAAACCTACTGAGGTAAATAGGTCAGGTACTACTCAACCTACAGGAAAGAAAATACTGTTCTGGAGATTTTAAAGCACATATTTGTTGGTTTTATTTTTTTTAATTGTTTTTATGAGCAATAACCTTAGTTTTGCTACTGCTGCAATAGGTAAAAAAGTATATAGAAACTTATTAGGAGAACTTATTACTGATGAAGACTCATAGTGTATCTTATGCATTTTGTTTTTGTTTTTTAATTGCATGGGCTGGTACCGGGAATCGAACCCGCATCTCTGGCATGGCAGGCAACAACTCTGCCTGCTGAGCCACCGTGGCCTGCCCGTTTCTTATACATTTTTAAAGATGACATAATAAATACAGTGATATGGTTTTTTTTTTAATTTTAAAAGATTGTTTTACAATGGAAAATGAATTATTCTTTATCTGATTATCTTAATCAAAAATGGATTTCATTTTTTAATTTACCTTTCCTGGCTTTGTCAGTAATTACAATTAACTTGAACAGCCAGTAGAGGGTGCAGTTAATTCTTGGAAGTTATTTTTCTTAGTTTAACTTTTTTGTTTATTTTGTTCTCTTGCTATTCTCAGCATGCCTTTTTATTTATTTATTTATTTATATTTAAGGAAATGGAGGTCACATTTTAAAAATCAGTTAGTAACTTTGAATGGTCTGAGTATTGGGGATTCTAGTGATCATTAGTATTATTAATTATAAGGATAAAGGAAGGGGCTGTTCATTTTGAAGCCAATAATCTTACTGACAGCACTGTGTAGAGTTTATGTCATGAGTTCACAAGTATCTTAACATTCACTGCAATCTTCTCTTTTCTACTCTATCTTCTTCCTCCCTAAACAAAACAAAGCAACAAAATATTCTTAGTGTTTTACATTATAATGACCACTTGAGAGAGGAGCATCTTAGTTCTCCTCAAGTTAGTGATAAACATGATTCATGCTGCAAGTTGCATAAGTGGAGTCAAAGGCCATGGAGATTTTCATACATCATTTCTGTCCCAGAGGAACACTGAGAATTTAAAGAATATGTTCACTCCCTATATCCTCTAACTCTGAGCCTATTTCCCACTGCCGCCTTAAAGAGTACTGCTGGTAGTATAATCATTGCTATTAAGGAAGAAGATTCTGCTAACTTAGTACTTCCAGGCATGAATCTGGACAATTAAGGTAAGTTTTGTCTGTAGTGATCTATAAATTGTCTTTTGTCAATATACATCGGTTGTTGATTTTTATATTTCAGCTAGTAACTCAGTCAAAGCTTGATTATCCTGTTTATTTATAGCCTATCACTCTCATTATAGTTCTTTTCCTGTCTTCCTTTTTGCCCCTGGTGTTTTGACTTTTTTAGTGCAAGTTATCAGTTTTGCTTGAAAGAACTAGTGAAAAGTAGATTCTCTTTAACTGTTCTTTAGAAACTTAGTTAATTGATGATGAAAAGTCAAAATGTTACCTAAAATAAGTCTCTCCCTTCTTGGATTTTGGTGATCCATAACTCTGCAACCCTCTTTTATAGGTATGATTGAGATCTGTATATTCATTTCACTCATTATAGTCAACTTTGAGCTGCCCCTTATATAGGTGATCCATGCTGGATTTTTCTGTCTGTAACACAGGGTTGCCTATGCCAACTGTGGCCTGCAGTTTTCTTCCTCAGCCTTGTGTGATCCTTCACTCATACCCAAGCCCTTCAACTCCAGAACCAACTTCTCTTCCCTTTGCTTTTTATGTTTATTCACCCTGCCCCCATTCCCCCTCCCCATATAAATCAATAGATAGATATGTATAGTGATTCTGGGCTGGTGGAGTTATGAAGGGGCCGAGGAGGAGATACGTATTTTATAATGTGTAATTAGTAAATAACCTACTGTTCTGTACCTTTAATAGTAGAGCTGGTTAAACGTTAATCAAAATAGGTTTCTGGTTCTAGGTGGCAGGTGTGTTTTAAGTTTTCATTTTCTTTTTGTGGTGTGTTCTGCACCTTTGTGCCTTAACATCCTTTAACTGGCTGTTTGTTCTTAACTGTTATAATGACAGAAGATTTAATCATTAGTAACAAACTTTTCTGAAATGGTAGCAAAAAGAATGTGTGATCCGGTAGAAGTAGTGTTTTAGTGGAAATAATCTGAAAAAGAAGGGTTAGGAGATGTATTTGTAAAGTAAGGATAATACCTCTTTTGTTTTGTAAGTCATGTTCTAAAGATTTTTTTTAAAAAAGAAAACCTTGAATTTTAAAAGCAGTGAGAATAATCAAGACTTTTAAAGCTTTATTTGATGATAGTAAAAAGACATTGTTATTTCCTTTTGGAATTTATTTGCTGTTTTACCTGTGTGGAATTTTTAAAGTGAAAATATGAAGATATTTCTTTTCAAATTCCAGGCAGCAGAAAATAGCAGACCGAGAAAAGAGAGCAGCAGAACAGCAGAGGAAGAAAATGGAAAAGGAAGCCCAGCGGCTAATGAAGAAGGAACAAAACAAAATTGGTGTGAAACTTTCATAACAAGTGATCTTCATATGTCATAGTGCCAGTAGGAGAAATCTGAGCTCCAGAACCCAAGCAACATTTCTGTGGATTCAAGAGTATTTTCAGAAGACAAACACACTGCTTGATTTTAATGTGTCCATCAGGTCATCTCGGATCCCAGGATTCTCCCAAAGTACTTTGAACTTTTGATGGTTGAAACTTAAAAAAAACAAAACAGACATCAGACAATATTTTATTCAAAATACTCCAAATATGAGACAGTTGATTGCTGTAGAGAAATAATTACAAGTGGAATAAACCAGTACCTCTTCATGCTAGTGTTTCTAGCTGAATAAATGGGTGTAAATAATTTTATGGTGGAAAAGAACTCTACTATTATGCTTTCCTTCAATGTGCATAATGATAAAATAAATAATTTTAAATATCCTTTGCTTCCATGATTACCTGATTTAAATCAAACTGTAGAACTTTAAATTCCTTATTTTTGCTGTCAGAAGCTGGTGTTTGCATACATTCATCTCATTTGAAAAGATTTTGTTTATGTTTGGTACAACATTAAGCAATTTGATGATTTAGGGTTTTGTTCAAGAAAGTGACATTAAATGCAACAATTTTATTATTAAGATTTTCTACATCTTTTCTTTTAGATGGTGTTGCAGTGTTGTTATACATATTTGTAATTTATATTGCATGTATAAAAATATTGCAGATCACTTAAAATGATAGATTTGATTTACATTAGTATAACATACAGGTGTTTAAAACTATTATCAAGAAGTTGGTTTCATTAAGTACCTTTGTACTCCCCTCTACCCCAAAGTCGTTAGTTTACAAATGCAGAAAGGCATCAGTTATATTTCAGAGCTTTTAGATGATTTCTGTGTCAATTTTGTATATCTGATATAATGTAGGCTATCTCTGTTGTTGGCTAGATAACAGTATTGATTTATTAAATTATAAACTAATACAGGAATAATAATATTTTTATTTATCAAAATAGTATCTTTAAGAATTAGATATATACTGTGTTCATTAGGGAAAAATTTAGACTTGATAGTTGAAAATTCCATTTGCTTCTTCTCTACGTCTAAAATAAATCCAGCTTGATTCCCTGTGGCTTTAGAAGTTCGAAAGATTTTTAATTTCTTAAAAGTTATTGCCCCAAATTAACATTTTGTGAATTGTTAAGATGTTGTATGCAATTTACAGGCCAAGCACTGCTGTTATATTTGAATTAGTAATTTCTCAAAGTTAAATCATAAGTTATACAGTGAGAGCTCCCTAAATCTTTAGTGTAACTTCCAGACACATTATGTGATTGTAGAATTAGTTGAACTTTAACTTTGATGAAAAGCTTCTTGTTATAGTCCAAAACCACATTTCCAGTTATTGTGTTTATTAGAGAATTTCTGCCAGTAAACTCCTAATTAAATAGACTTACTCAAATTTTTAATAGTTTTTATTCTCTTTGCTCATTTGTCTTTATTTTTACTTTATTATGGAAATGCTACATGATTTCTGTAAATTTGGAGTTCGTACAAGATGACTTATTTAGTACAATTAACTTTACTTCTCCCCAGTAGTTGACAAGTATTGAAAATCTGCTTTGCTCATGGTTTTCATGTATGTGAGATTTTTGTTATTTTGTTGTTGATTATTTAGAAATAAAGACTGGTATAGAAGTTACAGTTTTTATGATTAATTAGAGGAAATGAGCTTTTCTCATGGAAAGAATAGACAACAATTCTAGAACTTCTTTACGTCTGTTGGTAAGGGAACTTAAGTTCCTAACTGCGTTTGAGTATATTGTAGTCACCAAAGAAGTCATTCAGTTATATACATGCGGTAATTCTTCCTGGTAGAAAATTGGCCCCTTTTACTCTTAATTTGTGGCTACTGTTTCTGTTTTCTTCATTTCAGTAAAGGTGTCAGTTTTAGAAGCTTACTGGTACAAGTAATCATGAAATACAGGCAGGCAAAGATAGACTTAATTAGTGAAGTGCTATCCATTATCTGAATTGTGCATTTCATATACTGAGATACCAAGTAATCAAAGACATGCACAACTTATTTTGTGTTTTTTATGTATAAATTTCATGATTCTGGACATGTATTCTTTAATTAAGCTTTATCTAGGAATATCCTTTAGTTGTATTTTAGCTCTTCATTCTGGTGGCATATTTAATTAAATTGACATTTAGAACTGACCATTTAAAATTCCTCAGTTTTGACATATACTTGCTTCTGGCCAGGGCAGTGAATATTCTTGGGTGGAGAAGATTGGTGGTTGGGAAGAAGTGGTAGCTATAGAAACTAACATCTGGATGGAGCTTCAAATACTACTCTCCAAGTTTATTCTATAATGTAATCCTAACCTTGGCCAATGTTCTAAAAAAGCCAAAGTTTTGTTGATAATGGTGTTTTTTACTAAATGGGGATAGTCTGAACCAGATGTAGCGAAGCACACATGTTGTTTGATCCTATGTAGTTCAGAATTGTTTAATCTATTCTGATGATTTTTACACTCTTTATAGCCCCTTGTTCCAAGGAAACCTTTCGTAGATGTGTAAACAAATACAACATTTATGAGCTAAGTGGATGTGGCTGAAGTTAACTGGGGAGAGCTTACGTTGTTCCAAGGTGGGCTTCTAACCTCTCTAGTGAATTGGAGACTAAAGAAATGTTCGGTCCTTGCAGAGCATATTTTTGTAGCTAATAACTTAGTAAACTTGTTTTTGCCATTAACATTGATTTTTGTTTTTTATTTGAGTTGCTTTTCATAATTACTTTCACTTTTCTTTATCATAGCCAAGGCTGTTCCAGGGTTACAGCAACAGACATGGACTTCTTTTATATTGAATTATTTTCTAACTTTGAGCCCTATCATTTTTCGTTGTCCGTTAGTGATGGCCATTGGGCATACTCAGTAACCAGAGTAAGTTATAAAATTCATTTTCACCAGAAGCCTCAAAGTTCAAGGTTTGGAACAAGACACTTCTAGGAATAGAATAGACACTTTCCCCCACCCACAATAAGATATTTTTCCACCCTGCATACTTATTGCTGACACTTCTTATCCATAAGCAGGAGCTTTTGCAGAGAAACTCACTGAAAGTCTGTGGCCAGACAAGTTGATCTTATTCTTCCCTTTTAGGACTTTAATGGCTATTTATACAGATATTTTTATAAATTGATCTGATGAGATCAATTTTGAGAGCTTGGGTGCAGCAGCGATGGTGCAATTGTTTAAAAACAAATTGCCTGAGCTTGCATGTCTTTTAAATGGGGAAGGTGGTTTTAAGAATTGAGACCATATATAGGTGTTTAGCATAGTGCCTGTCACATAGGTAAGTGCTCAACAAATGGTGGTTGCTATGAGACCACATATTCCTCTATGCACTTTTCCCATTGGTATTGACAGCCTCTTCCGTATAGAGTGGGAGAAATTGACTTCTTGCAATATTAACTGTTCTATACTTTTACTACTGCAAATTTAATGAACAAAAAACCAATGTTTATGGTATGCTCAACTCTGTCAGAGATCCTTTAGCTGATTATATCCATGACAGCACCGTGAGATAGGCAGTATCCCTATTTCTCAGGTAAGGAAACCAGGGCTTAGAAAGGCAATTGTATGCTTGATTAATGGAAGAGCAAATAGCAAGCTTTGAAAGCAGGTTAATCAGCATTCTATGTGGACTGTGATTTCTAAGGCCTCAGTGTGATGAAACTATGAACTGGCATAAAATTACAAGAATCTCTAGTTTTTAAAATGAGAACTCAAAGATGGTATTGCAAAATATAGTAAATGTAACACCCAATTGTATTTTCTCAGAACTTAATAAATACGAAGGGAAATAGCCTGACTATTTATTTTCATATGAGTGACAACTGTAGTTGAATATCAATGCCATATAATTATATACTCCCTGTTTACTTGGGTCAGATAATATCAAGGCAAAATGAAGTGTGATGTATATTCAAACATTTGCAAAAATAAGCCAATTAGCTCATCGGATTAAATCACAAGTCTGATTAAGCAAAGATCACAGTTTTCATGCATGTGTAGACCACTAAGTTTTGTACCCAGAGACCTTCCTTGCTATAAATTGTGCTCCTGACCCTGCTTGTCTATTTTATTAACAAGTGTCTTTAGGATCTGGGTGGGAGAATGAATGGTGCAGGAAAAAATCATCTCCATACATAGAAAATTCAAACTCTATACCCCGAGTCAGTGGTATGTTGAGAGAAATTATGGTTTCTTATCCTGAGGCCAGTTTTGACTCATTATTATAAGATATTAACTGCTGCCCATAATTGGTTTCATTTGTAAAAATATTTTAAACTTCATTTCTTAATTTATATAGCAACTCTTTTCCCAAATCTGTTGCCTATTCCTGAGTATAAGTGGTGCATGCTTATTTTATGGAGAAAAATTACAACATCAGTAGGTACACTGAGTCCAAAATAAATTTTGAAAATATTTTATGACTCAGTTTTTAATTGCAGTGCTAAATGGAGTAAGATGTGCATAAGGATATAGATATATTTAACTTTTCTCATTTGGATTTAAATATGCAAAAATACAAGATTCTTTTTTTTTTTTTTTTTTTACTTGCTTGAAGCTCTGCAATGCATCTGGACCTCTTAATTACTTAATGTGTCTTGATTAGAAGGAAACTTTATGGACTAAGGTGGTACATGGATGATCATTTTGAAGCATTTTTGCATCCATTTCTTCAATGGGAGATTGGAAAATTATTAAGACTACTTTCATTTTATATTTTCCTCTGTGTACCAACAAACCAGAAATATGCTGGTTCAGAGGAATTAAAGGTCAACTTAACATGTCAGCACCTATTGTTTACTGTAGAAAGTGAGACTGGCAATCATTTCAAATGCTGGTAGCTATTTTTATTACAAGGAAGGGGAGGGAGGTTCTTACTGCACTTCAAATTAGAGAAGTATGGCCTTTGTTAATACTTCTCATATTCCTGTCCACTAAAACTTTCATCTGGTAACTATTTGGTTTCTTTCAAAGTGACGTTAAAACAGTTTTAGTCAGAAATGACACTTCTAGGGAATAAGAGTATAGGAGAATAAGAGAATATTTTTCCAGAACGATCACCAGGGCCACGAAGAGCTGAAAGCCATGATGCCTACCTTCAGTATTCACAAGGAGACCCTGGATTGTGAGTTTTTACACCATGAATTCACACACTGAAGTACCCAAGACTATAAGGCCTCTGTGCTGTGAGAGAGATGATGAGTCCTCTTCACAATTAATCCAACAGAGCACTGGCATACAGTTTTGTGGAAAAAGGTTAAAAATACAACTCCAATAAGCATTCATTTGCTTAGGACAGTTAGAGTATTGAGTTTTTGGCATTAGCTAATGCACTATCCCAATTAAGAGTTACCAGACATGAAACCTTACATGAACTGACAGTCTTCAAAGAACCTGGTGTACAGTGAAAAGATTTCAAGCTGTTCTGAGAAGTGATACTGGTGCTATAGCAGGAGACAATGGGGAGGCAAATATTAGGGCTCTGGTTACCCCTATTCCAAAAGCTTCACTGTTATGTGATTTATATATGGGGATCCATATTTAAAACATTTTTAAAAAAGATAATACCTTTTGAAAAATTTGAATGCCTCTGAAATACTGTGATCTTTTCGCACAAACTTGAGTAGCATTTATACTTTCTTTGAACTTTAAAATTCTTTGGAATTATTTTTATAAGCATTAGTTGCCACAATCATTGTGACAATGGGAGAATCGGTAGTCACAGCAGAGCATGTCTTCTAGGTTTTCAAATACATTTACCCGATATAGACCTGTTTTATTCAATTTCAACTTGCTAATTGTTTTTGTTTTGAACATTTGAGGGCTTGCTGTATTCTTTCAAGATTTGACTCCTATAAACTGTTCTTTTTAATTTTCTCAGTTACGGCTTCATTGTGTACATTTTGCCTGACAAGAAAGGAAAGATTTTTTTTGTAAAAATTAGCTCGTTGACCCAAATTAAAGTTAGAAATTACCCCAAACCTTTAAAAATGAAAAGCCCTCAAGAGAAAAACATATCAGACACAACCACTACTTAAGCAAAGTCTATGATGAATGTAAATCACAGACTTCCTTTTTTTTCCTGCCACAAATGTCAGAAAGTCTTGGCATCTGAGTGGATTGCATTTTTTCCCCCTTTCTGAACAGCTCAACTTGGAAAGGTCAGCATATCCCTTGGGAAGAAATCTTTTCTTGTAAATTGGAATGTTTGCACACATAACTGTAGGAAATGTTTAACATTTGCTTTGATGGGACAGCAATTTGTTCAATAGAGTGGTATTGTTCTTTTTTTGTCCATTTTCCTGCCTGTTTGTACATTGTAAGCACCCAAATTAGTGAAAGCAACTGTGACACATGCATCTTTTTATAGGATCAGACCATCCTGTCCACAAAACCAGCCAACGCCTTGGGCTTCCGAAAGGCAAGCTATGTTCCATCTTTTATTTACTCCAAGGGACTCATCTGTAAGAGACTTTGTTCCGAATCAAGGCAGTAATTTTCCACAGACGATGGATACTGAAACCCTGATGAACGAGAAAAATAAAAAAGAACTGTTTCAGGCTCTCCTGTTATACCTTCATGATTTTGTTCAGGAATAGATTGGATATGAAGTGTCTAAAATTTGCCTCCAATGAATTGCTTTGTTGAATCTTTTGGTTTACTTGAAGAAAGATACAGGACATTGAGGCTAAAAACCAAGTTGCTATTATGATCAGCTGCCTCCAATTTGATAATTAACATAAATGTTTGTCGTTCATGTCATGAGGAAGAAGTCTTCCTCTCCAGAGTCCACCTTTCTAGCCAGCTTGAATTGATAAAGAACAATGCTGAGTTTGTATGGTGATATTTGTTTCTGTAGCAATGATTGGATGCCAGAAAACTGGCTTATAGCTTTTCTTTACAAATGCTTTAATTTAGCAATGACTGAAAATAAACTCAAGGAGTTGACTTTAAAAAAGATACTAGAGTTGAGGTATTGGTCTGAGCTCAACCACAGGAAGGGACCTGAGTCAGCATGATTCATTGTTTGGGGGCACTTCCAATTATTCACCTCCAGAAATAGTTTCCCTTTCATTGCATTCAGATCCCTTCACTGCTGCTGGGGTTGCACAGTGTGGACTATGAGTGCACGAGTGTGCGCCAGTTAAAAAAAGTCCATATCAACACCTCTCTCCACACATGCATTGTCTTGCCACGGATCTCATCCATTTTCATCTTCTCAAGGGTTTTCCCTCCTTCAATTAGTTATCCCTTTCTCTTCTATGCCATCAAATTCTTTCTCTTTATTGGATCATTGCAAAAGCACTCAAACATGACCTTTGGTCTCTCAGTAGTGAAAAGCAAACAAAAAACAAAATCCTTGACCTCAGATCCCTTGTAACTATGACTCATTTCCCCATTTCCCTATTCCACTTCACAGTAAAACTTTCATATGCCAAAAAAAAAAAAAAAGGCTATACACATTGATTTTTACCATCTTCCATTCATCCTTTAACTGCCTCCAGTCAGGCTTCCATCCTATTTCTCCAAGGAAAATTATCTTGTCAAAGTCACTAAATCCTTCTTGGCAGAGCCAATGGATATGTATCTGTTCTCATTTTTTCAGCCCGTTAGTACCATTTCAACACAAAATATTTTGAAACCATTCTTTTGAACCTTATTCTTCTTGAACCATTCTCCTGGTTTTCTAAATACTCATGTGCAGCTAGTTTTCCTAGTACCATTTGGGCTGCTCCTTCCCAGGATGTTTTGTTGGTTCTTCATCCTGTCTTGATCCAAAGATGGAGACTCAGTTTCTAGTATATGTATATATATTTTTTACATTCTTCCTGGATGATCTCATCTGTTCCTATGGTTTTTAATGCTCCATAAATGCTGGAGAAACCAACTCTAGTCCTGAAAGCTCCCATGAAATTCACATTCATAAATGCAATTATTTTCTTAATATCTCTACATGAGTATTTAACAGACATCTCAAATTTATTTTCCTAACCAAGCTTGTTTCTCTCCAACTCTTTCTCTTGCAGTAAATGGCACTACCATTCATTTTTGGCTCAAGCCAAAAACCTAACAGTCATCATTTCATTTTTCCTCACACTCTACCCATTCCCTCCTCACATCCAAACCATCAGAAAATCACATTTTGATCTCTACATCCATTTTCACATCAAATTGTCAAAATCTCTCATCTAGACTACTACAGGAGATCCCTAAATGGTCACCCTGTTTCCACTTCCGCTTGCCTACAATGCATTCTCTGTAAATTTTAGCAGACACTGCATAAGACAGAAAGAATAAAAAAACAAAAAGACGAAGACTGAAGGACAGACAGAAATAAGCAAATAAATGAATAGAAAATAAATCAAGCAGATTATATCACTGTCCTGTTTAAAACCCATTGATAGCTTCTCTCTGCCCTGGGAATATACTCAAACCCCTCCCATGGTTTATGTGGCCCCATTTGAACTAGCTTTTGTCCACTGCTCCAATCCACTCGTTTCCCTTCTCACTCTGCTCTAGGCACATAGGCCTTGTTGAAGCTCATCTAACATGCTGAGCTCTTTTCCTTCTCAGGGCCTTTGCATTTGTTCTTTATGGAACATTTTACTTCTATACCCGTTCTAGTTTGCTAGCTGCTGGAATGCAACACACCAGAGACAGACTGGCTTTTAATAAAAGGGGATTTATTTTGTTGGTTCTTCAGAGGAAAGGCAGCTAACTTTCCACTGAGGTTCTTTCTTACGTGGAAGGCACAGGAAGGTCTCTGCTGGTCTTCTCTCCAGGCCCCTGGGTTCCAACAACTTTCCCCGGGGTGACTTCTTTCTGCATCTCCAAAGGCCTGGGCTGAGCTGCTAGTGCTGAGATGAGGAATGCCAGCTGCTAGGCTGTGCTACATTGCATTCTCTCATTTAAGCACCAGCCAATTCAGTCAAACGTCACTCATTACAGCAGACACACCTCCTAGCTGACTGTAGATGTAATTAGCAACAGATGAGGTTTGCATACCATTGGCTTGTGTCCGCAGCAACAGAAATAGGTATGCTCACCTGGCCAAGTTGACAACTGAATCTAACTAACACAATACGTAAACATAACTGGACTGGCTCTTTTTCATTCATTCACACCAATGTTATTTCTTCAGAGATATACTACTTACCTTCATCAAAGTCACTCTTGGTCAAAAAAACCTTGTTTATTTTCTTGGAAGCACTATCTGAAATTGTCTTGTTTATCTGTGCATACTCTGCGTCTTTCACAGACACAGAATATAAGCTTCATGAGGGTCAAAATATTGTGTTTCCTTCACTATTGATGACTGACCTAGCAAAGTGCCTAGACTTGAAGCTCCCTGTAAGTAGCTGTTGAAGGACTTCTAGACCTCCTACTATGTGTCGTGTACTCCTCTATGTTCTTCACATACATCTGTGCACGAAACGGAACCTAGATCCCTGTCCACACAGAGTTAATAGGTAGAGGGGGCATGGGCAATATGTAAGTTATGGTAAGTAAAATGTTGTGCTTCAAAATAAGAAGTGTCATTGAAAGAAGAGAAATGTGTTTCTGGGTGAGAACTTAGGTTGCTCTTCATGTCTCTTCCTTCTGCCAGGTGAAGTGGAAAAGGCATTTGCTTTGGAGACATGAACTCCAGGCTTCTGGAGATTGACTATGGGGTCTTGGGTAATTTACCTCTTTCAGGCTTAGCTCCCTTATCTGTAAAATGAACTACTACTCACCTCACAAGGCTGGTGTGAGGAATAGATGAAGCTATATGGATCAAATATTATCTTAGCCTTCTCCAGGCACCCATCCTCAATCTGTTACTCCATGGGAGGAGGGCATGTGGCAATGGCATAGTCCCTTCTCCTGCACTCCCAGAAAGCTTAAAAAATTAATTGAACTTTCCTGAAGTCAACACATGCTTTTGAGTAAATATGTGAAAAAAGAAGTCACAAGAGTGTTTAAAAGCAAACAAATAATCAAATGTATTTTTATCCAAAAACGATGCCTAATTCAAAAGACAGGGTAACTTTTCAGTTTGTGGTGCATTTGAGTGGCTAAAGGGAACTACCTGAAATTATAGAGCCATTCTCCAGTAGCCTTGTTTCTGGAAGATGATTGTTATAAAGATATAACGTTCACAATGTGACTGTGTGATTGTGAAAACCTTGTGTCTGATGTTCCCTTTATCTAGGGTATGGACAGATGAGCATAAAGCTTAGAATATATTGGGTAGATGGAAATACTAGTGGTCAATGAGAGGGAGGGGTAAGGGGTATGGTATGTATGAGTTTCTTCTTTTTTCTTTTTCTGGAGTGATACAAATGTTCTAAAAAATGATCATGGTGATGAATATACTACTATGTGATGATATTGTGTGAGCCACAGATTGAACACCATGTATGGAATGTTTGTGTGCTAAGAATGTTTGTATTTGTATGTTGTTTTGTCAATAAAAATATTTTTAAAAAATACTCTCAAAAAAAAAAAGACAGGGTAAGAAATCCTTAACTTTAAGAATTATTTTTCTTTCTTTCTCATTTCTTAATTTCCATTTTTATAGACCCCTGTTGAGATAGATGGAAGGATGTACAATCCATTTAGTCTTTCATTTACAGAACTAAAATAAGATACATAATTATTTTATAGGAGGATAAGACATTCATTTAAATGGAACACTAATCTTTATTATCATCATGCTTAAATGTGTGGTTACAATTTCAAATAAAACACTATATATATACATATAAGCAAAAAATAAGTTAATACATCATAAAGTTACTATTTTCATCAACTAACAAGTTTAAGAGCAAACAAACTACTTAAGACATGGAGCTACATTTAGTAGAAAACTGCAATCACTCAAACTTTATCAATTTCATGTAAGACACTAAGAGCTATTCAAGACTTCTTCAAACCAATTACACAAATACATTTTTATTTTTGGTTACAGTCCCCTGCTATGCACAAGACCACTGGAATGCTGGAACAATTACACATTTTAACACGGCACAAAGCAAAGCAAGGAGATAACATGGCACCCTTACAGAAGCTGTCTCGAAAGTGCAAACTGCGTTTCTTCTTCCTGAACCACTAGGATAAGGATGGGTACCGAGACGACACAGCAGGACCACGAGCATGCTTTCTATATACCACACTGGTGGGACATTTACTTGAACCAGGTTTCCATGCCTTCGAAGATACCTCCGGTTTAAACAGTGAACAGGATTCAACTATAGTGCAATTCGAACACTGAGGAGGAAAATGACAGAACAGAGACTGCCACAGACCAACCTGCTGTTTCTCCACCTGGCACAATGCCACACAGAACAAGTTGGCACAGGGGAACAACCACTGCTACTTAGGTTTTGATATGAAAGGAGGTGCGGCGGAGTGAATGCAGGGCAACCACACAGCAGCCCCGGAGCAAGGCCCCGATGTTGTAAACAGGATCTGTCCCCCCTCTCTGAGTACTGAATGCCCACAGGACAGTGGGGACCACAGGGGCAGCCACAGCCAGGAGATCCACCAGGAAACTGCTGCTCCAGTACTGCCTCACGAGGCGCCCCCGAGACAGTGGGATGCAGCCGTCCAACCTTTCTTCCGTGTAGGCTGCAAAATCCAGCTCTCTCATGAGGCGGTTTCCATGAGCTTCCACCTCCACCTGGTTGTACGATGTCTCCACAGGAGACAGAAGGATGGCTGAGTTTGGATTTCTTGGAGTTAAATCAACCACTAAGGCAGGGATGGCCTCTGGGAATCCTTCTGTTGGGTCAGCCCCAGCCTCATCAGAGGATGCTGAGCTCGAGGAATGGGGGTCCTGGAGCTTGAGCACATTCTGAATGAGCTCCGAGACTGCGGGGCTGTATGGCACCACGTCAGTCTGGACGGCCTGCTCCACCCCCACACCACCCTCTCCTTGATCCACGGAGATGGGGAGGTCCTCAAGGACCTTTGCCCCTCGGGTGGAATGAAGAAGGGCCAAATCGCCAGACTCTGTGGTGGTGGATGTCACCATTTCATCTAACAAATCGGTGCCGTTGGCCATGCTATCTCCCCTCAACAGCTCGCTGTCGGCCCCTTCCTCTGTGACCTGCTCTTCCAGAAACAGCCCATCTGCCATCTTGCCAAAAGGGGTGTTTAGGGTAAAGCTTTTCTCTGGGGAATTACATGGAAAGTCTAGAAACAGCTCATCCCTCAAAGAGCCATTGTGTGCCATCTCCATGCTCTGAAGTAGAGATTCCAGCTTCTTGTTTTGGATATTTATGTCCACAAAATACTTCTGAATGCCTTTGTCTTTATCAGCCAAGCTGCTCCTCATAGTTTCGATGACCTGTTTGAGCTGTTTAATCTCTTTCCTGGCTTCCTTGAGTGCCAGCTGGGCCTCTACTCGGTGGCACTCCTCTTCGATCCAGTCTTCTCTCATACGGGCTAACTGGGACTTCAGTTCCACAATTTCAGTTTCCCTGGAGGGGAAGGCAAGCAGGGTTAAAGAAAATGGTAACTCTGAACCAGGCAGTAAGCAATTGTGATACACAACCAAGAGCCCATGCTCTTCCACCAGAAACATAGATTGGATCAGTTTTGAAATGTTTTCTTTGGCAGTTCTTAGCAATGAATTATGCACCCCCCACCCCCTAATTGTAAAATGGCTAAAATAAAAGAATCAGAATAAAAATCAAAACTGCTGCTACTGGTTTTGTTATTTGCACGTGTGTGTGTATGTACACGTACACATTATGGATCAGGCATTGAGCTAAGTACAAGCATTATCTCTATTTAATACCTGATATTTGAAATTTCATTATTAGAACACATGTAGAGTCTCTGACCTTGCTATCATCACCACAGCCTAAGATTTCATAATGTCCACAATAGTTTGTGAAACGAAAATCTATTTTGCTTTTTATTATTTATCAAAAACAGAGGCAATCTGATCATTTCTAGCCCTGCAAAAATCTTCTGATTTTATTCCAAAGTTAAATTAATATTTTTTAAAAATCATAAAATGGTGCATGTTTCAAAGACTCACTGAAAACTGCTTATTCTATCTCCTCTCAGGCAAGACGATATTAAACCCATCCTAAACTGAGATTTTATCTTGGGTTTCAGATCATTCTAGTATATCAAATAACTTCTCACAGGACCCTATTTCAAGACCTTTGTCAAGAACTTCATCCTTACATATAACATCATTTCTCTGTAATTTCAACGTAAATATATGTTCTCATATTCCTGTGGATATGAAGACCAGGTCATCAGGGCCTTCATATGTTTGAAGGGATGTTGTTCAGTATGGCTTGGCTATCTCCTCTAGTCCCACAGCTTCCCCACACCTCCCTCAAATCATAAGCCACAGACTTCCAGAACGTACGGGTTGGCTCACCCCAGAGGTGAGTCTATCTCAAGTCCACCTCAGGCAGGAGAGGAGCCACATTAAGTTGGGAGATGATGAACAGCCCTCCTCGCAGCACCCACCCTAAGGCACTGGGCTTTCCACATGTCCTGGGGGGGGGGGGGGCAGAAGAGGAGAGGGCTGATCAGGTGGCAGTGTGCAGTTAGGCCTGTAGCCCCCAGAGGATGCAAACACTGCCAGCCACCTAACCAGCTCCCTGCTCAGAACTCTACACTCCATTCCAAAATGTTTCGGAAGAAAACCACCAAGCAGAAAACCTGGCATTCCCCCAGATACCAGCGGTCTTTTGTTTCTGAAATATCATCTCCTAAGCATGAGCGTTTTTTAAAAAAATTTTTCACCTTAATACTTGGCCAAGAATAACGAAGCTCTAGAAGCTCTTCCTTCAAGATGGAAATAGCTTGCAGACATAACGACGCCCACAGACGCCCACTCTCTAGCTGAGGCAAATGGGGTTTCGTGGGGGCCGCTGTATAACCCATTCTGCTGGAAGTGCAGATCATTCCCGTAAGTGTTCCTGCCATGTACAAATAGTCACACACACTCACACACAAACACACACCTCTTCACGCCAAAGCTGCGCACACCCAGGGAAAGCAGAGGGCTCCCCCAACCAGCTCCGCAAACACCTGAATCACGCACCATTCTGAAACAGCTCTTCTGAGAAGCTGATTTAAGGCACTTGGCAAAAAATAAAATGACTTCTCTTCTTTTCTATAGTTTCGGTTCATATCTCATTTTATGGAGAAATATCCAGTCCTAAAGCATTATGTAAGTAAACGTGGATTCACCTTTCATGGAGCCGGCGCTCGGATTCCTTCAGTTTGGTCTTCAGGTGTCTCACGGTGACCTCCTTCTGCTGCAGGGGGGTCAAATACTGCTCCGGATTGGGGGGTTTGACACCGTGATTTTCACCACAAGACATGTACCTTCCAGGCCTCCTGAAACAACCCGAGTAATGAGCCGTTAACTTTTCTTCCTGTTTCCTTTCTTATGAAAAGACACTGCCCAGAGCTACCAGCTTCAGAAGGTGCAGCGCCTTTGTGTTGGGACCTTAAACCTCAAAGACGTGCGGCTTTACTCAAGAAGGCGGCCTGTTACATGCCTGCCAATCTCAGGCCCGGTAATTACTTGGCAGATTGAAGGTGTGCGTTGCGCTGTTGGCGCCGGCAGTGGAGAGGGGCTTTTCTACGGCTCGGGGATGAGCTCACGTAGAACGACGCTCACTTGTCCGCAGGCCTGCGCTGCGGAATAATGCAGTCCACAGTAACGTGCATTATTATATTAAAAGGACCATGAGTGGGGGTGGGGGGAGGCGGAGGGAGCTAGATGAAGCTCAAATTTCCCACACAACCGCCCACTGCCTAAAGCTTCTGATTGTTAGTATCTGAATTCAAACTCCCAAAATCAATCCCTAGCGTGACTGTGCTGATCTGGAGGAAACGGAAAAGTTCCTTATTTTGAAGGGAACACGGTTTCTCCACCCTCACCGCTGAGTTTTGTACAGGAGGCACCCAGTGTTCTACAAAACATCCGCAGCCGGAATCTGGGCGCTTCTCAGGCATCGCCAAGAGCGGGGCTTCCCTGCTGCAAGGGAGCTGACTAATCAGAAAAGGGACTCCCAGAAGGAAGAAGGGCTGGCGGCTTTGACTCTTTTCCACTTCGCTTGCCCAGCTTCCCCTGCGCTGTACTCCATCCAAGACTGCGTGTGCACGTCCAGTTCCCAATCCCCCCGTCCTCTGGTCCTCTGTCCACGGCCCCTGTGGAAGCGCAGTTCCTTCCGGGTTCCCCTTCGCCCTTCCCCCACCCCTACCTGGGCCGCGTTAACTCTTTGCTTGATCTTCAGATCTCACTTCAATTTCATTTTCTCAGAGAGGCCTCTCCTGATTCTTCCAAACTGAGCTGGACCCCTCTCCCCACCTCTTTACACTCTCTTACAGCAACAGGTTACTTGTAGATAATCTTAATTTGTTATTTGTCATTAGATGGCTGCTGACCTTCTCCTCTGGACTGTAGGCAAAGGGAACTTCGCCAGTCCCAGGGCTTACCACAGTACCTGGCCTGTCACGGTCCGCAGTGAGCCTGTGGGGTATGAATGCATGAATGAATGAACGAATGAGCCCCCTGTTCTGAGGGAAACGAGCAGGACCCTTTACTGCCACCTTGCAATTTTCCCTCCTTATCCCGCACCCCCAACTGCTGCACCTTGTTAGCAGCATGGTTTGTGCTCTTTCTGCAGCAGGAGAGATGTGTCTTATAGTGGAATATGGTGGGGGTTAAGAGATGTATACTTTTTTTCTTTTTTTTTTTAAAGAAAGGCGTATCAAGTAGGACAAACTAAGAACCATGAATTTGGAGATGAACAGAACTCACTTCATGATTGGGCTGCAGTCACTTCCTTTGTAGGAGCCAGAGTTGCTACTACTTGGGGAAGAAGGCGCGTAACTGGGGTGGACGTTAACAGGACTCAGCTGATTCCTGCACAGCATGGACAGAAGGTCATTTGTCCGTGGGGATGGTGGGCTGTTGCCAGACTTGTGGGATGAAGCTCCATTACTCCGCCCGTGGGGGCCTCGACTGGGAGAGAAGCATGAGAAATGTTAAGATCTTTAGGACCAGAGATGCTCAAATGCTCATGTTTTACTCCCCTTGAAGGTGGTTACTACTAAGAAAATCCAATTTTTAGAGTCAAACGGGGCAAAACAATTAGAAGTGCAAACTGCCCTTTTCATGAACAGTGTCCTGTCCATTTGCTTAATATTTCCTCTCCCTGCATCCTTAGCATAGGCAACATCTCTTCCTGCTGCCCTTTCAAATAGTTCCTGAGCCTCCAACTTGTTTTGGATTAAACTCAGCTGTTAAGACACAAACCATGTAAAATACTGATTTGGTTTAGGTTCATCTTGGAGGCTGTTTTGAAGTTGTGGTTTTGGTTCCAGTACACCTATGTCAGTTTATAAATATCTGGGTTTGGTTCATTTTAGAGTCCAAAAATTAGAGTGGTTCACTTGGAGATGGGGAGAAGATGGTCACCCATAAAGGAGAAGAAAAGGGGACAAATATAACCTACATAAATGTATCAAGACTATAATGCTGACCACTTACAAATTTTTTTTTCCTTTCTTTTCCATCTCCAGTGGCTTTACCACAACCCTCATCATTTGGCTGTTGAGAGCCTGTAAAAGTGCCTCTTGGTTCCCTTGGCTTTTGCCTTACCCCGGACCTGAACCTGTGGCTGGAGTGGCCTTTCTAAGATGAAATTTGAAAATCACTGCATTCCTCAGAGCAATTCAATGGGCTCCCCACTGCCTCCAGAATAAAGGCCAGAGATTCTTCAGTGTGGTTTACAAGAGTCAATCCCATCCACCCCAACAAACCCTATTTCCACCACTCCTCCCCTATTTTCCTCCCTCCTCCCTCATCACTCCAGCATTCCAAATGACTTACAGTTTCCTGAAGAATTCACTCTCAATCATCTTTATGTTTTTGAATGTTTAACTTCCTCTGCCTAGAATGTTCTCTTCCCATTCCCTACCCTAACCTCCTGGGCAGGTTACCTCCAACTTGGGGCTCATGGTAAAGACACTCCAAGGAGCCTCTCTGAAATTTTCCTACCCTAGGCCAGTTTGGGTGCCCCTCTGGGGAGTCCTTTAGTACTCTGTGCAGACTTCCATCATGTAACTTCTCAAGCTGTATCATAACTTTATATTTGTTTGTCTTTCCTGCTAGACTGAGGTGTCCTTGAAGGCAGGAACAAACCAATTCTTTTACATCCCCACTATGTGCTGGCACATGGTGGGTGCTCCTTGAACGATGGCTGAATGAACTGGGTTGGAGTTATGGTGCTGCCATTCATAGGGAACCTGAGTAAGTAAGCCACCAAATTTTCCCATCTCTATGGGGTTATATAATAACCTTTCCTGCCTTCCTCACAGAGTTGATACGAAAATCAAGTGAAAGAATGCATGTGAACGCATTTGATAAGCTGTCAAGAGCAATTCAACAGCAGGGTATCATTACAGGATAAACTTGTTTGAACTTCCCTGTTAATCTATTTCCAGAAATCTGACACCCTCTAGCATAAGGAAGCATCTTGAGAATGTTGAAATTACTTAAAAAGGATATCAGTTCTGTGCCAGGAATATTACTTGATGGCACTGCAGCTAAATACAAGGGACACAGGCTACCTTTGGTAGAGCAGTGCTGCTCTTTTAACAATGCCCCTCTTGGCACTCTTAATTACAGCTGTATCTAATCAACACATTTCAATGAGAAATATGAGTATTTGTGAATTAGAGTGTGCATGTGGGAATTCTTGGCTCCAAAACCATAATTACTTATTTAAAAACAAATATATTCTAGCTGTCAACCCAGCCAGTCTCACATAAATGAAACATCATCCGATTCTTAAGTTAAAAGTTCTTTTCTTTTTAAATCATCCAAATGGGTTCTTTCTTCTTTTTGTGAGACGGGGACACTTTATATGGAACAGATGTGCTGAGGGATTTCTGACAAACCGACTGTGGTGGGAAGGATTTCATGAGAAGCTGAACAGAACATGTACTCTGGCTCAGATTTTCATCTCGATGCTTTACTTGTAAGTCGTCTGGCAACAACCAGCCTTACTATTTCTTAACGTGGCTCTGAGAAACACAGAGGATTAATCATTACAAGTTGGGAGACTAAGTAAAGAGCTCTCCCTAATTTTCATCTGATCAATTCTATTCCGAGCCAACCCTTTGCTGAGGATCTAACGTACATCCTAGTTTCTGAGGGGGTAATAATTGTACAGTGTGTTGTTCTTAGATGCTTTATAAACATGGTTTCGTATAATTTTGACCAACACCTTATAAGGCACTCCACAATTACTGCCCCTTTTCACAGAGGAGATAACTGAGGCTTGGGGAACATAACTGGTCCAAGAACGCAAAGCTGAGGTGCAATTCCAATCCAGTTCTTTCAACTCTAGGCTCTGTCCCCCACTTTACACAAATGGGATACATTGTTCTTAGTTTGTAAAAAGGATTTGGGCAGTTGCTATGTATGTAGTTATTACCTGAAATATTTTCCACTGACTGATTTAAATGTGGTGCATGATTAGATTAGTGTATTGGGCAGGGTTCTCCTGGGAAACAGAAGTGACAGGATATATATATATGTTCTCTTTCCATTCCCTAATTACCGTATATATATGTTCTCGTCCCATTCCCATTACCGTAATATAGTCACGTTGACAAAGAACTTAACCATTGCTTTTAGTAACATGCAAATTAGATTACATGAACATTGTTTGAGAATTCACCTTCTACACTGATTAAAGCAAAATTCCTCAATCTGTAAAACATAGCCTAAAGAACGATCAAAACTTCAAATATAGTTCAGGAAATGAATTATTACCCTGTTTTAATAGGTTACTTTTTGTTAATTTTATCCTAGCAACATATATTCCACCTAAAATTTTCTCTTTTAACCACATTCAGATATAAGTCAGCAGGGTTAACTATATTCACAGTGTTTTGTTACCAACACCACCATACATTACCAAAACTTTTCCACCACCACGAACAGAAGCTCTGCACCAATTAAGAATTCACTCCCCATCCTCGCCCCAACTCTGGCCCCTGGTAGCCTGTATTCTTGCTTCTGTCTCTATGAATTTGCCTATTTTAATTATTTTATTTTATATTTTAAATCATACAATATTTGTCCTTTTGTGTTTGGCTCATTTCATTCAACATGATGTCTACAAGATTCATCCATGTTGCATATGCATCAGAATATTCTTTTTCACAGCTAAATAATATACCATTTTATGTATATATCACATTTTGTTTATTCATTCACTGGTTGGTAGACACTTGGGTTACTTCCATCTTCTGATATTTATGAATACCGCTACTCTGAACAGTGGTATGTAAATGTATGTTTAAGTCCCTGCTTTCAATTCTTTTGGGTCCCCTAGAAGTGGGACTATGGGGTCATATGGTAATTCTATACTTAACTGTCTGAGAAACCACCCAACTGTTTTACACAAAGGCTGTACCATTTTATCTTCCTACCAGCAATGCACAAGTGTTTTTATTTCTCCACATTTTCTCCAACACTTATTTTCTGTTTTTTAAACTATAAGCCATCTTAATGAGTGGCTTTGATTTCCCTTTTACTAATGACTAATGATATTAAGCATCTTTTCATGTGCTTTTGACCATTTGTGTATCCTCTTTGGAGAAATGTCTATTCAAGTCTTTGGCTTATTTTTAAATTGAGCTGTCTTTCTGTCATTGAGTTTTAGGATTTCCTTATTCTGGATATTAAACCCTTATCAGATATGTGGTTTCCAAATATTTTCTCCCATTCAGTAGGTTGTCTTTTTCATTTTGATGCTAAAGTCCTTTGATGCACAACAGTTTTAATTTGAGGAGGTCCCGCTAACCTATTTTTTTTCTTTTGTTGCTTGTGCTTTTGCTATAAAATCTAAGGGACCACTGCCTAACACGAGGTCCTGAAGATGCTTCTCTACATTTTCTTCTAGTAGTTTTACAGCCCTGGTTCTTCTATTTAGAATTACTGCATTAGTTTTTGTATAAGGTGTGAGATAGGGATCCTCCTTTATTAATTTGCCTGGGGAGATCTAGTTCTCCCAACACAATTTGTTGAAGAGACTATTCTTTCCCAATTGAGTGGACTTGGCAGCCTTGTCAAAAATCAACAGGCCATAGATGTGGCGGTCTGCTTCTGAACTTGCAATTCAATTCCATTTTTGTATAATTCTGTTCTTGTGCCAGGACCATGCTGGTCTGACAGCTTTATCTGTTTTAAAATTGGGAAATGTGTATCTCCCAATCCTTTTTTTCCTTTTTAAGATGCTTAAACAGTAAGTAACTTTTAATCACTTAAAGGAACCATTAATTCCATACTAGAATATTTTTTCTAAGTCTCAGAACTATTGACATTAATTTGACATTTGAACACAAAAACACAACTTTTTTGAAATTTTTAATAAAATTGGTATGTCTTCTATAGTTCTTCCTTTTTATCAGCCTCTCTCTATATTGATACTTTGCACCAGGATATGTGCAAATTTATTGCAGAGGTTAAATGAGTCATTTATTCTCAAAGCAGACTGCATCTCATATTTATACAGAAAATGTTCATATACATGCCCTATAATCCCAGAGGCACTTCATTTCCCAGACAGAGGGTGTTTGGGGATAGACTATTATGCTTTTTTAACTGTGGACTTCGCTCTTGTGTTACAAGTTTGGCCTCAGCTTTGTTTTTAACAATAAAACTGTGCACTTCAGGGGGAGGGGGATTCTCAGTTCCTTTTATAACGCCAGCCATGCCTTTTGCTCACCCAAGGCAGACAGGCAGTACTTGCTCGCTGAGTTGTGGAAATGCAAGCTTTTACAAACTAAATGGTTGTTCTCTAGGAAGGAACCCTTAAAATCATGTAGTCCAACCTCCATCTTACAAATTTGGAATTGTGGCTCAGGACAGTCGACTGACTTGTCTAAGATCACAAGGCATCTCTTTCCCACATGTTCTTGTGTCTCACTCCAACGCTTCATTCAGGTGCTTACTCAGAGCTCAACCTACCACATAGGTCTTCAGGAAGCAGCCTATCTAAAACATACTATGCATCCATTACTCTCTATATCCTTACCCTGCATTTTTTTTAGAAAAATTCAAAGCAGTCATCACTATATTACTTAGGTATTTATTGTCTTTCTCACCCTAGTAGGTTGAATATAACTTCCATGGTTTTGTTTTTTTTTAACTGCCATGTCTTCAGAACCTGCCTTATAGTAGATGCTCAATAATATTTGAATGACGTCACTAGTGAGGAGCAGAGACTCCTGGGGCTTACCACCTGTCCCTTCAAATGTGAATGGTGGCTTCTATCTTCTCATGATCCTTCACTTCCCAATCCAAATAATGTCAATGCTCCAAGCCCAATCCCAACACTTCACATATTAACTCATTTAGTCCTAATAATAAATCCCATAAGGTGGGTACAACTATAGGCTCATTTTACAGATGAGGAAACTGAGGCACAGAGAGGTTAAGCAACTTGCTCAGTTAACATGACCAGTAGGTGGTAGAGCTGGGATCCCTATCTGAGGCTGCCCTGCTCTGCTCTGCTCTATTGCTTCGTACAGTGGTGGTCACCCCAGACCTACAAACTTCACACTCTTCTTCACCCCCTTCCCAAGTGAAGGCTGGAAGTTGTTAGGGGATCACTATTATTTTGCAAACAAAAATAACGGAACCCCATTTCTGTAGAGGGTAGAGGAAAGAGGCTTCACAGCTAAGGCACGACAGATTCATGAAGGGGAAAGGAAGGTGGCAAATGAGAGACTAGTGGCTTAATGTCAGTACATTAAGGTCAGTACACAGGTGAATGAGGAGGAGAGAGTAGGACAGGAGGACAATGGACACAAAGCCAAGGACTGGACGGGAAATGGGCATGAGTGGACACATGGAGGCTAAGCCATGTGAGCACAGTACCAGTTTCAAAAAACTGTAAAAACACTCAGTGAACAGTAATAAAATATGAGTGGACAGTAATCCAGGTGGTGCTACAGAAACAAAAGGTACACAGGTAAGTAAGTCACTTGTGAAAAGCGTCTTACTAATCACAGAGCAGGAGACAGTGCCTACTTGCGTGAAAAAGAGGACCGCTTGCTTCCTGCAGCAGACATATGGACCTCAGGAGCGGAAATGCTGCCCGTGCTGCTTGAGGAACTAAAATCAGCTTCGCTACCTGGAAAACAACAGGGGAGAGAGAAGCATGAGGGGAACGCAAGCTGGTAACACGCTGGCCAGTTCCCTGCGGTGGACGGTGTGCCTGCTTCCCAAGGCCTCTGGGTCCCCAGGCTGCACTAACTCTAACTCAGTGCGTGGCAAGAGTCCAGAACTTCTAAGCTTACAGTATTTTCCTCCAAGCAGACATGAAAAGAAGCAGGCACAAGGACACCATTTCATAAGCACAGTAAAGCTGGTTTCATAAAGATGCCGGACTTCCAGCAAACCCTGGGCAGCGAGCCGGGCTGGCCGAGGAAGGCACGCCCCTGCCGGCACGTCACTCTCACTCAACAACAGCCGGCCCAAGCTTTCAGCAAAAGGAAAAGCACACTCATCAGTCCCAGAGGAGTTTCTCCAAGACAGTTTATCTTT
Organism: Tamandua tetradactyla; assembly: GCF_023851605.1. Taxonomy (NCBI): domain Eukaryota; kingdom Metazoa; phylum Chordata; class Mammalia; order Pilosa; family Myrmecophagidae; genus Tamandua; species Tamandua tetradactyla. Next base: position 154,214,891 of record NC_135332.1, read on the forward strand.
GGGCCTTTTGTAGTCAGCCAGCTCTGCCTGAATCTGGCACGTTAGGTCTGGAGACAGTCAACCAGTTATGAACAGTCCAGGAACACAACGCGGACGCCAGAGAACTGCTTGCACCGCCACCATCTGAGGACCGGCTTTCTCTGACTGCAGGAGTCAGTTTTTCGTAGAAACAACAGAACCTTAACAGAAAGCAGCAATTCGGCATTTCCAAACAGAATGAAACAAGGCCATAGTGGCTGTAACGGAGCCTGTAGGTTACACTGAGAGTTGGAATTTTAGCTCTGAGATGAGGCTGGGCGGTTCTTGATTAGTTTACAAAGATCACATTAAATTTTGAGTACAGACTACACAAGCTCTGTGGTAGAACAATCAACACAAATTCATTTTTGATGGAAAAAAAACCCTGTAATTCTGAAATAGTGTAACAGAACTATTCCCATGGATTGCCTGTGGAAGTTAAGGGGGTGCAGGGAAAGTGGCAAGAAAGGACAACGGGAAAAAAGAAAATGAGGACCCTCAGATGGGATGTCACTTGTTTTTGGAAAGCAATTCTAAGTACGCAATTTTATCTGAGCCGAGGAAAATATGAATAATCTAACTCCTCTGAGTTTCTAATAAGCAGTGAATCATAATTTGAATAATGAAAACCATCATAAGTATTTGTTGAGGGCCTACTCCGTCCGGGGCACTGTCGCAGATGTACTGTTCTTCTTATCATCTAATCTTGACAGCCTCACAAGGCAGACATCGGTCCCACTGTTCTGCCACTGAGGAAACCAAAGCTGATTTGTCCAAGGTGGGTGCTCAACCCCCGCCAGGGACCAGATCCACCTGCTACTTCTAGGACAGCTGCGCTTCACAAAGGCACCAGAAAGCGGAGGGGGCGCAGGGAGGGACCTGAATAAACTCCACACGGTCATCTCCCTAAAAGATCGGGTGCAAGCTGCGCCCGACTCGACTCCGGCCCACTGGTGAACAGATTCCTCTAACCGAGACTTTCATTCATTTTTCTAGAGGGCAAGGCAGGCAGTGACAAGGCAGAGAGGGGGAAAAAAAATCCCTTTCCTGGCTTCCAAAACATTCAGGACTCTCAGGAAGTTCAGCCTCTCTGGGAAAGAGATCAAGAAGGACCCCCACAGTACAGATGACAGCAGGGACGCCCAGCTCCGAGCAGAATTCTGGGGAGAAAAGGATGGCAATGTACCAGGACGGAGACCAGCTACTCCTTCTGGATTTCAGAGACTTTGTCTCCCAGAAGCTCCTGACCTTCCTTAGTTGGCCTCGAGTAAAGCACTAGCTAAACTATAGTCTTCTGCAATCTCCAGGACTCAGGAGTAGCAGTGGAACCCAGTGACATGCTCTGCCTGAGTCGAATTCAACCAGCCTTGTCTGCTAGTAAATGTGATGAAGGTTGGTTTTGAACAGACAAAAGTAGCTGTAAACCTTCATTTTTTTTTCTCAAAAAAATATATAAATACAAAGATAAAGGTGGACAATTTTCGGAAATGAAGATTCTGTGAGTGCAGCCAGCAGGTTTAAGATAATTGTTTTCTAATGTCAAACAATTACTGTGAAATATCCAGGTTTCATTCCTTAAAAGATACATTAAAAACCATCAACCATAATTTAGCTGCCTACATAAAAACAAAAATTTTAGAATAGGAACAGACAACTTCTGAAAATCCGGAAATACCTTATGTTCACCTGTGGTTATTATGTACTCTGAATAGAAGGGACAACTTTATTTTACATTTTACTACTACTGGAACACAACAGAATTTAATGGATTTGCAAGGCCTAAGGTCACTTGATTCCAGTACTTTTCTATCTTATCTTCTGCACATCTGAAAGAAATTAGTAGAATCATTTGGGGAAGGCAGGAGCAGCATTCTGGACTATTTTAGTAATAAAGCAGTGATTGCTTAATGCAATGTAAAGTCAAAGACTTTTTTTAATGGGATACATAGGAAATCCTACTAGTTTTTTTTTAAATTACAGAAGTTGTAGGTTTATAGAAAAATCATGTAAAAAATAGAACATCCCTCATTGTTGTCACTTGGCATTAGTGTGATATCTTTGTTACAAGTGATGAAAGGATTAAAATTGTACTATTAACTAAAGTCCATAGCTTATATTAGGTACCTGTTTCCCATATACCACCTGTGTTGGTTTGAAGCTGTTATGTACCCCAGAAAAGGCCACGTTCTTTTAATCCACTCCTGTGGGTACAGACCGGTTGTAGGTGGGGCCTTTTGATTAGGTTGTTTCAATTGAGATGTGACCCACTCAATTCAAGCTGAGTCTTAATCCTTAACTGGAGTCCTTCCTGAGAGCATAAAAGACACAGAAAAAGCCCAGAGAGCTCAGAGAGAGAAATACCCAAAGAGCTAAGCCCCGGAGATGCTGAGAGGACCCATAGAGGCTCAGGGAGGAGGCCACTCTCTGAGTGGAACCAGGAGCTGAAAGCAACGAGGCCAAAGAGCAAAGGACCAGCAGATGCTGATTACGTTCCACCATCTGAGGAACACAGATGGCAGCAGCCTGTCTTCAGAGTCCAGGTATCATCCTGTTGATGCCTTAAGGAGGACATTTTCATGGCCTTAGAACTGTAAATTTTAAGTTAATAAATCCCCATTGCAAAAACCAATCCATTTCTGTTACATTGCATTCTGGTAGCTTTAATTAACTGAAACGCCACCCTATTATTTACACCCTGCATTAGTGTGGTACGTTTGTTAGAACTATTGAAAGAACATTTTCATACTTGCACTAACTATAGCCCACTGTTCACAATGGGGTCCACTGTGTTACACAGTCCTTTGTTTAATTTTTCAATTTTTAATCTAGTAACATCTATACAACGCCAAACTTCCTTTACACAACATTTGTCCCCTTGTGTTTGGCCTACTTCACTCAGCAGAAGGTACACAAGGTTCGTCCATGGTTTTGCATGTGCCAGGACTTTATTCCTTTCTATGGCTGAACAATATTCCGTTTTATGAACATACCACATTTTATTTATCCATTCTTTGGTTGATGGACACTCGAGCTGCCTCCATGTTTCGGCAATTGCGAACAGTGCTGCTATGAACATTGGTGTGTAAATATCTGTTTGAGTCCCTGCTTTCAATTCTTTTGAGTATACACCCAGTAGAGGGATTGCTGGGTCATATGGGAATTCCACACACAGGTTTCTGAGGAACTGCCAAACCATCTTTCTGAGTGGCTGCCCCACTTTACATCCCCATCAGCACTGAATGAGTGTCCCAATTTCTCCGCATTCTCTCCAACACTTGTAATTTTCTGTTTCCTTCATGGCAGTCATTCTACTTGCTGTGCAATGGCATCTCATTGTGGTTTTGATTTGCATTTCCCTGATAGCTAATGACGTTGGGCATCCTTCCATATGCTCTCTAACCATTTGTATATCCTCTTTGGAGAGATGTCTACTGAAGTCTTTAGCTAATTTTTAAATTGAATTGTTTGTCTTTTTATTGTTGAGTTTTAGAATTTCTTTACATATTCTGGATATTAAATCCAGAATTTTCACTTTGATGCACAAAAGTTTTTAATTTTGATGAGGTCCTACTGACCTATTTTTATTTTTGTTGCTAGTGCTTTGGGTGTCAAATCTAAGTTATCCCAGCACCAATTGTTGAAGAGACTGTTCTTTCCCAATTACATGTACTTGGCCGTCTTGTCTAAAATCAGTGGGCTATCAATGTGAAGTTCTATTTCTGAACTCTGAATTTGATTCTATTAGTCAATACATTTATCTTTATTCCAGTACCATGTTTTTTTGTTGTTGTTTTGTTTTGTTTTTATTTTTTACATGGGCAGGCACCGGGAATCAAACCCGGGTCCTCTGGCATGGCAGGCAAGCGTTCTTGCCGCTGAGCCACCGTGGCCCGCCCACCATGTTGTTTTGACAACTGCAGCTTTTTAATATGCTTTAAAATTAGGAATTGTGAATCCTCCAACTTTGTTCTTCTTTTTCAAGATGTTTTTGGCTGTTTGGGACCCCTTACCCTTCCAAATAAATTTGATAATTGGCTTTTCCATTTCTGCAAAGCAGACTGTTAGATTTTTGATTGGGACTGTGTTGAATCTGTAAATCAATTTGGATAGAACTGACATCCTAACAATATTTAGTCTTCCAATCCTTGAGCATGGGATGCCCTTCCATTTATCTTCTTTGAGGGAAAGCCTATTTTAATATATTATCTCACATACTCTCCCTATTTACTAAGCAGATAACAAGGAAGACTGAAGACCTGAAAACCCTTTTATTGCTCTATTAGTTGGCAAAAATACAAGGAAGCAGAGGTACTCTTTATTCCCTTCCTTTAAACAGATATGAAGTTAGGGTGTGGGTGCTGCTGTTGATTTATCTTTTGGATTACTAAAATTATACAAACAGAGTGCTTAACCTAAAAACACAGACTCTGACACAGAGTTTCCAGATCCAAATATCACTTTCACTGTTTAATTGATGGAGTATATTAGGCAAGTTATTTCACCTCTTTCTTGCCTCAGTTTTTGAATATGTTAAATGGAGATGATAAAACAGTGCTGGCCTCATAGGGTTATTGCAAGCAATGAGTGTACTGTGTATATATATATAAATATAATATATATTAGAAAAATTCCTGCCCCATTGTAAACACTCAATAAATGTTAGTTGTTATTAGTATCCTGAGGGGTTAAGAAGTCAATTTCGATTATACTAAACATTTCCTTTGTAGAAATCTTAGAAAACAACAATGATTAAGATGGAAAGATACAGTGTATAATCCCATTGTGAAAAAACTACAGTTAAAAATAACTATACAACTGTTTAGCATTCATACTTAATATGCTATTACGTAACCTCTTATTTTTCTCACAATATATGAATATCTTTAAAACATACTGCATTTTGTTTTATTTAATCAATGAATATGTGGGCTATTTACAATTTTTCTATTATCGACAACAAGCCCTTATAATGTGCCAGAAAGCATCTTTTGTACCTTATGCATACATACAAACTGACTTATTTCTTATGATAGTGCACACCGATGAGGTAGGGACAATTGTCACCCCTTACACAGATGCAGCACAGAGAAGTCTAGTGATTTACGCAGGTGACACAGCTAGTCAACCGGTGCAGCCAAAATTGGTAACTAGGCCATATGACCCTATGGCCCATACTCTCAACACCACCCGTGTTCAGTGGATATCCTTATGCGTATAAATTTGTGTCCTTGCCTGATTATTTCCTTAAAATGCATCCCTAAAAACTAGACTTGTTAAATCAAAGGATATGCTCAATTCAAAGACTTTTTTAATTTTTATTTTAAAATTTTATTTATTTATTTATTTATTTTGCATGGGCAGGCACCAGAAATCAAACCCGGGTCTCCAGCATGGCAGGTGAGAACTCTGCCTGCTGAGCCACCATGGCCCGCCCTCAATTTAAAGACTTTTTAACACATTTTCCTCTGGCACTTTTTGGATGGCACTAGCCTAGACAGGTTTTTGTGGTCAAGAAAGTGTTTGTGCCCATCTGCCTTTATCCAACAGTTAAATATCTGATGTCACAGGGAATACGGTGACCAAGTTGGCAGTTGAAGTATTCTTCTTGAAACACTAAACGCAATTTAAACTATGCATATCCAAGTCATCTTCACCAATACGATCCTTTTTCCTCATCAATACTGTTTTTGATCAGCTGCCCAGCTTGGTGGAAGGGGATTTCTAGTCTGAACAGGGAGGATAAACTTGATGACTCTTAAGATACCTTCTGATACCAAAATCTTGGTCAGAGCAGAAAGCACTTTTTCCACTATCAACAAGCCATGCTCCCTGGTCTCCAAAAGTTCTGGTGGTTTTCTGTTTGGCAGTACTTTCTGTACCATCACTCTCCTGAGAGGTGATGCTACAAATTATTCAATGCTGTCCAAGTAATAAGCATTCTGGAAATGAAATGGTAAAAGGTAGGGGATTAGAGAAGGAAAAAGGAAACAAAAATAATATGTATGGGGTGGTGTGACAGTGGCTCATTGGCAAGAATTCTCGCCTGCCGAGCTGGAGCCCCGGGTTTGATTCCCAGAGAGCCTGCCCATGCAAAAAAAAATACATATATATCTATCTATATGTACATATATGCAAAAAATGATAACTAGACTTTTTTTTTTAAATACTGTCTGGGATCTGGTCTCTTAGAACATTATTTCTTTTTTGGGCCATTTTGGAGTCCTACTACAGCTGAACATCACATAGGTCACTCTTGATTCCCAGGCCTCTGAGAACATGGCAATCTTGCCATCTACTGAGCAGCAGACCACTGTTTTAAGTAACCTATATACCTTCCTATAACCTCTATCACTGCCAAGCCATCAAATTAATTCAGGTTGGCCACTGAAAGCCCCATCTCAAGTAGAAGCCGAAAATTTAAAAAATAATTAAAAACAGCCTTTATGTCTTCTTCATTCAGACCCCTTCATCCTCCCTTCCCTCCCACCCCCAACACAGAGATAGGCAAATATTTGAAACTTTCTAGGGAACAGAGAGGAGCCATTTTCACCAAAGCCAAACAGAGTTATTAAGGAATAGCTGGAGCAGTGGATGCACATGTAATTTTTTATAAAAGATACTGTTAAGATAAGTTACTTTATTGTAAATTCAACAGACTAAGCTCTTAGCTGCAAGGGTGTGGGGGTCCCAGACAAAGAATCTAAAAAATGCTTCGCAGACTAAAGAGTATTTGTTTTAGTTTTTGCAAAGTGCTTCCCTGAATCCCCATAGGTGCTTATCTTGGAAAGGAAATATCTGATCAAAATATCAATCAACTGATTGAAGATATATGTACTGGTTTTGAAACTGTCCTGAACCCCAGAAAGCCCTATTTGTTAATCCTCATTCATTATTGCTGGGTGGGATCTTTTTGAGTGTTTCCATGGAGAAGTGACATACCCATTCAAGGTGGGGCTGCTTATGGAGTCCATTAAGAGGGAACCATTCTGGAAAATGCAGACAGAGCTCACACAGCCAGAGTCCTTTAGCGATGCAGAAGGAAAATGCCCTTGGGGAAGCTTTATGAACTGAGAAGCCAGGAGAGAAAGCTAGCAGTATCACCATGTGCCTTTCCAGCTGACAGAGGTCTCTGTTTCGGACCCATCGGCCTTTCTCAAATCAAGGTATCTCTCTCTGGATGCCTTAGTTTGGACATTTTTTTTCCCAATGGGCAGGCACTGGGAATCGAACCCGGGTCAACAGCATGGCAGGCGAGAACTCTGCCACTGAGCCACTGTTGCCCGCTCAGTTTGGACATTTTAATGGCTTTATAACTGTAAACCGGCAACTTAATAAATTCTCTTTTTACAAGCTGTTCTGTTTCTGGTATATTGCATCTCAGCAGCTTTAGCAAACTAAAACAATATACATACAGGTCATCTTACTTTTCAGAACGGAAGACTTCCTGAGAAATTGTAAATATCATTTCCATTTATATCATAATTTCAGAAAGGATTCATCCTCATTCTGACTGATGTTCAGAATTCTACACTTAACTTTCTGAGGACCTGCCAAACCCTCTTCCAAAGTGGCAGCATCATTTTATATCCCCACCAATGTAATAATAAATCTCTTTCACTTACCAAAACCTTATAATGAATTAAAAAACAAAACAAAACAGAAAAGTAGGCAAAGGACATGAACACAGGGGTCATAGAAAAACAAAGAAAAACAAACAACCAATATACCTGAAAAGCTATACAATTGACTTCTAACATTAAAAATGTGAATGAAAAAATGAGATTTTTTTTCGCCTATCAGATTGGCAAAAAATGAGTGAAATGAAAGTCTGATAATTCTGGTTCTGGTTAGGGTGTGGGAAAACAGATACACTGATAGAGTTGGGAAATTGTGAACTGGTGCAACTTCCATAAAAAAGGAAAGCTGCATTGTGAGGAAAATACCCTACAGATACGTGTCCCCTCCCCCTACCAAAAAAAAAAACAACCCTAATTGTATGGATTGGTTAAATCAAACAGTTCAGCAAGCTAAGAGCATGCAATTACAAAAAGGAGTGAAGTGAACCTCAGTGTGCTGACGTGAAAAGATCTCAAAGACCTGTTATTAGATGAGCGAAACAAGATGCAGACAGTGGGTATGGCATGTTTGCTTTGTATGTAAACAGATCTTTAAATAACATATAAATGCACAGAACATTTTTCTTAAGGGATCAAAACGGATCTGTTAGTAATCATTTCCCCTGGGAACCACAAAGTGGGGATAAAAAGAGACTTTAATTTCCATTTTATTCTGAGCCATCTGGTTTTTCTAACAATGTGTATATTACAATACTAAACATATATAGGGATGCAGTGTGATTCTGGACAGTTCAGTTTTTCTCTATTCTTTAAAAAAATCTAAGTTTGTTTTTAAGCAGAATTATTTCATAATAAAAGCAATCACTCTGTATTTATGAGGGTTTTCAAAACCAAACTAGTTTTGAATGTCAGCTCTTTTGCTTACTCTCTGAGGCCTTGAGCAAATTATTTTATTTACCATTTCTCTGCCTCAGTTTCCTCATTTATAAAATGGGGGTGATGATATTGATAGTGTATACTGATAGGGGGATTGTGAGAAATTAAAGGGAAGCATGCAAAGAAATTAGAACAATGTCTGGCACACAGCACACACCCAGTAAATGCTAGCTACTATTTCTAGCTGGAACTACTGGAACAATGGCTAGATGGCCAAAGAGGGCTATTCAAACAACGATTATACCTTTCCTTTAAAAACCCTCACAATAGGAAATCCCGATCCTGCAGAGATTTTTATAGTCACGCTTCATAAAAGGTGGTTTCCCCTCAGCCATTCTTCAGTGGACAGCATGCCACTGAAGGCCTTTTCCTTGGTGTGCAGGTGTACCAATAAGGTACACAAGAAGACCCACAGGTTTAAAACCAACTTCCTTCGCACTCCTTCAAAAAGCTGTTCTTAGAATCCTGCCTCCACAAAGCCCCAGGGAAAAGGACTGCAGGTTTACAAAACCTCTCATCTTAGCAGAGGCCAGTCCTTAAGCCAGGGGGCTCTGAAGGTCTGAGAAAGGAAAGGAGAAACCCTGGGAGAGGAGCAACTCCTCCTAATGCAATCCTTTTTCTGGGGATGGCTGGGCAGAAATACAGGCAACTTACCTGCCTACCGAAAACAGTGAATAAACAAAGAGTGTGAAGGAACTTTGAGAAAGGAGAAGAGAAAATTTTGACCAGGGCAAAAAGCAGAAAGCAAGCAAATAAACACACACACACACACACACACACACACACACACACACAAATGATGAACTTTCCACACAGACCCAGATTCCATCTAGTCTTCCTCTGCTTCACTGCCGGGAAAGATTAATCCATTGCACTGGCCAACCTTATTAGAGACCAGGGAAAACGGATGGGAATTCTGTCAGTGCCAATTCTTCCTGTGCAGTTTTGTGAATGACCATTCTCCATGGGCCTGCTCTTTTCAACACTAAAGAAGAAATATGTGGCCCTGAAAATTGAGCAAAGATGGCTAGGAAGAGCATGCTAGAGAAGAGCTCAATGACTTCAGCCCCAGGCAGAGCAGATGCCTCTGGGGCCCTCCAGGGCCACTGCCCTGCAATGCACGGCCCCACCAGAAGGAGGCGCGTCCATCTGCAAATTCAACAACCAATAAGCTCTACATCAGCTGGGCTCACCTCTCATTAGTTATGCGTCCTTGGCTCTCATTAGTTGTGCATCCTTGGCCAAGTTTTTAAAAACTTTTCTGAGCTTTACTTTCTTCATTTACATATATATATATATATAAGAATTTAATTTACTGTTTAACAAAAATGTGCATTCCTGCTCTGCAACAGGCCCTGTACAGGGTTCGAAGATGATTATTCCCTTTCATAGGGTGGCTGTGAAGATGAAATAAATTAATGCGTGGGAAATGCCCGGCATACTCATAGTTATCAACCACTAACAGTCTAATGGTTATTAATAATGCAATGATTCCCAAGCTTTATTCTGCATAAGATCACCTGGGAAGTTTAATAATCATGTAGATTTTGGGGCCCCACTCACAGAAATTCCAACTCGTGGTCTGGGGTGGAGGCCCAGGAATATGCAGTTTTAATTATTACCATGGGCGACTGTGCAGCATGTTGTGTAGAAGAGAGACCTAAAGATAAAAGTCATCTGGACTTTCTCTCCAGCTTTTGTTCCATTGCCATGGTTTTCTCCAATGGGAAGTGGAAGGTGAGTGAGCAGAAGCTGAGACAGAGAGGCCACCAGGAAGGGAAACTGAGACAGAGAGGCCACCAGGAAGGGAAACTGGGCAAGGCACATGGGAGAGAGGCATTTACCCTTCAGAGTGACCCATATCTTCACAGCTCTCCAGAAGCACATTCCTGGGCTGAAAATATTTTCAAGGGATGGAAGGGAAGCATGGGGTTACACATCAGGCACAGGTTATCCAAACTGGGCAGGTTCTAGCCAAATTCATACACTCAAATGCTGGTTTGAAAAGCATTAGGATACTTGGGCAGGTGACCCATGCTTTGAAGTCCTCATAATCCTCTGTTTAAGAGGAGAGATTAACCAGGGTGAACACCATTCAGCTGAGAGAAACACCTTCATTTGGGTTATCCCATCAGCCCCCACTTGCTGTCTTGGTGTGGATGGGACATCCATGGCAGAGGTGCTGAATGGTACCAAGGAACAACACACAGCCACTGTCTCAACGCGGCGTCACCATCAAGCACGAGCATCTGGTAGGTGGGCTCAAGGGGTGGCCCCCTCCCCTCTGCTTCTCACTGACGGGTCCCAAAAGGGATGCATCCACAGCGGGCATGGACTTCATCCCGACTGATCACCTGGGGGCCTGGTCATAACAGAGTGAATCCTCGCAGAAGTAATTCCCACATCCTTTCATGTTCCTTGTCTTCGATTTCTTGTCAAATTTACCAAATTGAACTGAATTTCTATCCCTTTGAGAAGCTAGCTGGGAAAGCTTGCTATTTCTATCTATGAAGTATTCATCCAGGGTTTCTCACAATGAGGTCCAGCCCTCCACGTCTAGCAGGAAAGACCTAAATCAGGGAAAAGCGGCCCTAAAGGCAGGAGGCGGAAAGAAGCGTTATTGTGAGAAGAAATTATCAGGGTGGAGTGGTAGTGGTGAAGGGGTGGGAGAAAATGGGGAATGAGCTACCACGAACCAGACTAAAAAGTCAGGACAGGGCTAGGCTCTGCATCTTGATTTCAAATCCGGGATATTAGGGAGGCAGCGATGGGTCTTTCTGGAGAGTCACTGAAATTTCCACTCTTGTCTTCGCAGTGGAGTGGTGCCTCAGCAATGCAATACTAGACCAGGAATGGAACAAAACACCCACTGGAGAGGAAAGACGTGGTATAATTCACAAGTCACTGCTGAGGCACCCAACGTGGCTCTAACACAACACGTTTTTGCCTCACTTCTGTACTTAGTCACATGTTTTTTTAACTGGCTCCAAGACCTAACAGCTTTGCCTGGCTTCCGTCACCCCCGGCACCACCGTGTGACAACACCCAGGGTGCACACCTGTGCGACTCAAGGCCTGTCCTGCTTGCACAGGTTTCCTTCCTCCCTAAGCAGCACAATGCACACTGCAGCCACGTCTCCCATCTGGCTCAGGGGGCCACGGCTGCGATGACCTTCACCTTCACTCCATCTAAACAGCAAGCAGGCACAGTCACTTACTGGGCCTTGCAGCACTTGGCCAGCGCTTTGATCTATCAGCTATTTTTTCCTCTTGCATTTTCAGTCACCATTAAATTTTCTTTCTCTGCCTTTTATGTGGTAATATGGCTCAGTAATGTGGTTAATAATCTTAGTTACCAGCTCTGTGACCTCAGGAAAGGTGCTTATCCCCTCTGTGCCTCACCTTCTTCATCTAGCAAAGGAGAGTAACAACAGTATCTGTCTCACAGAGTTCTAAGAATTTCCTAAATTAGTGCATGTGAAACATGTAAAATAGTGTTGGACATTCAGTAAGTACTTTAAAATATTGCTGTTATTTCTATTTTTCTTCTTCTGACACTCTCTTAACCACATATGCCTCCCAACACAGGTGAGGCCAAAATCAGGGAGGAAGACTAGGAGCAGAAAGTAGTGGAAAGAGATGTTTCAAAACAAGTATGGAAACAAACAGAAGATGGTTCAGACAGAGGGTGGTCAAGACGCCTACTCCTCTCTTTCGGTTACAAATCAACAAGGAAAACCTCAGACCTCAGCTGTATTATCTGAAATTTCCAACTTCACAGAAAGGCACACAAAAACAACAGGCAGCTAGTTATTGAAGCTTCTCATAAGCCTGGGATTGCAAATCACACACTGTGGGAGACCACGCTTCCACGGGGCGAGGTTTCATCCATTCTCATCTGTACACCCTGCCACTCTACACACCTAACAAACGCCAGGCTGTGGGCCCAATCCTGCCTTCAGAAAGAGGCAAGGGTCTTACGACCTTAGGAAGGGCATAAATTAGGTGCCAAAAGAGGTCAACAAAGGGCAGCACTGTTTCCTGCTGGGAGGATGAAGACATCTCCTAGGGTTTCTCCTTTCCTTTCTCAGACCTTCAGAGTCCCCTGGCTCAAGGACTGGCCTCTGCTATGATGAGAGGTTTTGTAAACCTGCAGTCCTTTTCCCTGGGTCCTTCTGGAGGAAGGATTCTAAGAACAGCTTTTTGAAGGAGTACAAAGGAAGGAGGAGGTACACGGGCCAGCTTTTGAAACTATTCATTACTGTTCAAGACTGTGGCGTGCAAAGAAAGTTGTAGACACAGGCATTCCTAGTGCAGGGAACAGCACTGGAGGAAGGAGAGGCAGCAGGGGGAAGGAGGCAATAAAGGAAACTTGGAGGCAGGTTAATCTTAAAATCTGCTAAGATACAGGTCCCAATATATGTGACTAGTAAAGCTAAGAGTTTTTCAGGCCAGGCATAAATAAAGGTCTTCTTTATTTTCTAAAATTCCAACCCTCACTTCTTCTCTGAGAAAACATGAAAACATGCTACCTTTCTCAGAGAGGATGATATCAGAGAAGAGAAAGCACACTTTCCCTATCCCAGCGGTGCAGCAGTTACAATTTTGTCTGAAGTGAGTCTAAAGATAATCCCAAATGGGCCACTGATGCCCTCCCTTGGTGACCTCTATTCATAAGCTGGACCAACCTGGATGAAAGATGGGAGAAAAGCGCCAAAGGCTTCAAGACATACAGAGTTGCACAGAAACCAAGCATGGAACTATTTTTCTACATGAGAGCGACATTTCATTATTTTCTCTACAACCCAGAAAGGTACTTTCTCAATTTCCTTTTTTTTTTTTTAATAGGTGTCTCAGATACACAGAACTGGATTAACTACAATCCTTGGTTCTCGACACACTCAATATTGGCCCCTGGAAGACTACTTCAGTGTACTGATTTACTGAAAGGTTTGTTTATGCATTTAGATTTTTGTTTATCTATTTGTATTTAATATTACAATAAATGAAGAAACTACCACCCATCACAAAAACTGGAATGTTGACACTAACTTACTCATCCTGTGTGGTCCTTCCATTCCATCCCTGTTCATCATTTCCTCGCTTTCCATTTTACAAAAATTATTGCATCCGTATGTATTCCTAAACAGGAGATTGTGTTGCTTGTTGTGTTTGCTTTAAAATTTTTTAAAACAGGTTACCCGTCACAATGCATACAATCTTTTGTGACTGTTCACCCAAAATTAAACTGCTACGATTCTACTTATATAGTTTTAAGTTCATTCATTTGACTGCTATGCGTATTCCATTGTGCGACTTATACCACAATTTATTTCTTTACCTCCAGACAATGAGAAAGTGGGTTCAATCCACAGTTACTCATCTATCTAACTTCTCCTTTCTGATAAACATGCATTTGCATCTCCAGAGACTTAAGTCTCCGTAAGAAAAAAAATCAAAACACCAAATCAGATTTACTGTGATGTATTCCAAAGACAAGAGAAAATGTTCCGTGGATCATCTGTCCTTACAGACATTACCACTTTCCTTCTCACTATTATGGTGAATCGACACATGGCAGTCAACTGGTATTTCTGCTTTACTTTATATACCTGTATTAGGGTCCAACACATTGGCCTAATGTGGCCCTGTGTCCCGGGGTCGTTCTGCCTCTGAGGAGTCCCAACAGGTCAGGAATTACCTGATGCCCTGTTGGGCCTGGTTTAGGCCACTCCATGACCTTGCTGTCCCTTGGCAAGGATACCATTCCATAAACATGAGAGTTTGACTCAGAGTTACTGGATTATGCACATAACTTTACGGAGGGGAAGGAAAATTCCCTTGTCCCAGGGTGGGGAGGAAGGGAGCAGGTGGGGACTTCCTTGTGAGTGTGTGCTGGTGCCGGACGCAGCCCAGAGCCCAGGCCTAAGGTCAAACTCTGGGTCTGAGTCACAAGTGACAGAAATATTTGAGTTTTAAACCAGGCCCCACTATTTTGGAGAAGGGGAAGCCACTGTGTAAAAGTCTCTATAGTAAAAAGCAACTGCTCTGCTTTAAGAAACAATAAAGCTGAAGAAACAATCAATTTCTGTCTTCGACGTTCATCTAAGCATCTGCATGTTGGAGCTGATGACTTGTCACTTCAAAATGTCTCTGCGAAGTTAAGTAGCTGGGTCTGTGTGGCAGATCAGGTAAATACGGGTTGGAATTTAAGTCATCCTCTGTCCCTAAAGTCAGCATTCATCTCATTCCTCTAAGACAGTGGATGTACAAGTGTGGTCCCAAAACAGCAGCAGCAGCATTACCTGGGAACTGGGTGAGAGCTAGTGAGAAATGCAAATTTTCAGTTCCCACCCCAGGCCCACAGAGTCAGGAGCTCAGGCGGAGGCAGGACTAGCGCCCAGGCCTGGTAATCTGTGTTTCAAAAGCCCTGCAGGTCTATCTGATGAGCCCTCAAGCTTGAGAACCACAGCTCTAAAGACACCCAGAGGGCTGAGGTGCCTCATGGAGCAGCTTCCTTTGTGGCAGCCTCTGGGAAAGAGAATCAGGCTTGATTTTAATTTCAAATTAAGATGGACCCTGTAGTACATATTTTGGGAATCTTTTTGCACATTTCACATCCATGATGATTCACTGACTTGATTTACTTGGCCAACTCCCGAGTGTTACTAATCAGGCTTCCTGCAATTGACAATACCGTTTAACAGCTGTGGCTAGGAGCAGATTCTAGCATCAGAGGATCCAGAGCTCAATACCTGCTCCATCCTTTAATGGCTGTGTGACCTTGGGCAATCACTAGGGGTCTCTCTCTAGATCAGGCCCCTCACTCTGGATTACTACAAGCATCAATGTCACAATATGGAATAGAGTGAGTATGTAATACATTTTTATCATTACTAGTATCAACCTAATTACTCATGTTTGTTACATGCAATGCTAAACACTAAGGTTCTCTAAGAATTTGTACTATACAGATATTAGAAACTTTTGTTTAAGGAGTGTAGCTTAAATAGGAAGGTAAAGCCTTTATTACATGGCGAGTCTAAAACAAGTGAGAAATTTATTACCGATTGCCCACCTCACTCACTAATGGCCAGAATAAGCTTATTATGTCCACACACTGTTCAGAGTGCTTTACATGAATCAACTTCCTTGAGCCTTACTTCAAGCCTATGAGATAGTTACAATTATTATCCCCATTTAACTGATGAAGGAAGGAGAGAACAGGTAACTTGTTCAAGGTTCAAGGCAACAGAGCTGGTAAATGGTGAAGCTGGGATGCATTTCAGCTGGAGAAACACCATAATAATAAATACACCAAAATATTTCTTAAACACAAGGAAAGCACATCTGCATAGAATTTCAGAAGTTAGGGGAAGTGATAGTTTTCTCCATTAAGTTTCTCCATCTTGCAAAGGATATGGTGAAACCACTGAAAATTCATCTACAAACAATCGGTAGTGATTTAAAGATGCAGGCCCTTGCTGACCTCCTGCACAAGAGCTGTGGAGGCAGTCCGTGCCCCATTTGTCGGTCCCTGGCCTTGTTTTGGCTAGGAAATACCCACTTGGAAAAGTCCTTCCAGGGGTGATGCGCCTCCCAGAATTTGCCTTCAGGAAAAAGGTGCACGAGACAATGAAAGGAGTGTAAAAACCTTCAGAGGCAGAGTCTGGGACAAAGCCTTGCCAGCTTCACACAACTGGGAGAGGGAGGTTTGGCCCCTGGAATCAGAGGGGACAATCAAACTCCTATAAACGGGGGAACTCCAAAACAACTAATAAGCAAAAGTCCAGGGCAAAACAGAGTCCAGAAAGACAAGGAAAACCCCACACACACTGCATTCGCCTTGAGCAGACCTTCTGAAGCTCAAGACAAATCTCGGTCTTATCATTGCAAAACCAGGAAACAGACATCCCAGGGACTAAAACCCAGGGTTAACATTTAAAAATATTAAAATGTTCAGTGTGCAACAAAAGACAAGAGAAACAAAGAAGCAGGAAATGATGTCCCACCCAAAGGAAGAGGATGAAAATACGGGTAACACCAACAAAGAAGATGAGAATGCAGACATACTGAACAAAGCTTTTAAAGAAACGATCTTAAAAATGCTTAAGGAGATGAAAGAAAGTACAGAGAAAGAACTACAGGATATCAGGAAAACAATGAATGAACAATATGGGCATCTTCGTAAAGAGAGAGAAATTTTAAAAAGATACCAAACAGAACTACTGGCACTGAAGACCAAGACTAAGTGAAATAAAAAATTCCTTGGAGGGTTTCAAGAACAGAATGGAGTTGGCAGAAGAAAGAATCAGAAAAGTAGAAGACAAGATATGTGAAATAAGTCAGGATGAAGAGCAGAAAGGAAAAATAAATACTAAAAGCAAAAACAGCCTGAGACAGCAATGGGGCACCATAAAGCGTATTAATACACATATTATGGGAGTGCCAGAAGGAGAAAAGAGGAAAAAAGGGGCAGAAATAACAGTCAAAGAAATAATGAGAGAGAGAACTTTTCAAACTTAGCAAAAGACACAAATATGCACATTCAAGAAGCTCAGAGACCAATGAATAATATAAACATGAAGAATAATACACCTTGTCACATATTGATTTCACTAACCAACACAAAAGATAAGGAGCGAGTTCTGAGAGCTGACAATTCAAGAGGAAAATGTAGCAATTACACGTGTTACATACAAGGGAATCCCAATAGGACTGAGTGCCAATTTCTTATCAGAAGCCCTGGAGGCAAGAAGGCAGTGGTTAAAATACTTAAAATGCTGAAGGAAAACAACCACTAGCCAATGGTTTAAAATCCAGTAAGACTCTCTTTCAATACCAAGGCAGAGATGAAGACATTCTCAGATAAACAAAAGCAGAGAGAAGGGCGAGTCACCTAATATGTACTGATGAGTTAATGAGATTGAATTTAAAAGTATGGGAACAGACAGACCCGAGGGTAGTTCATTAGTGGGTTATAAATAATAGTGTCATATGGAAGGTGAATACGATTGAAAGGAAATGTTTAGAGCCACGCCATTCACTGATTAGCACTACAAATATAAATAACTTCTTGCATGAACTACTTTGAAAGTATGATACTTGTATAAACAGCTAATAATAGAAGGGTATATGGGAAAAACTACTTATTACATGTTATGGTCTATATTTAACAGGAATACATCACTACAACACAACAGTACTACATAATTGGGCTGGGGGGACAAAAGTTAAGGGGAGTTTTGAACTTTCTCTGTGGTGTGAGTGTGTCTGTTATTTTTCTCTTCAGAGCAATACAGCTTCACACTGATGTTTAAGGTGCCATTATTCATGACACCCAATAGATAGATGTGGCCAAAGGGTACTTTGAGAAGCAGAAGGGAGAACTGTGGTGTACATATGATGGACTACTGTGTGGCTACAGAAAAAGAACGAAGTCGTGAGGCACGAACGAGGTAGATGAACCATGAACACATTATATTGGGCAAAATAAGCCAGAAACAAAAGGACAAATATTGTATCATTTCTCTTAGAAAATACTTATAAGAAAATTGGGGCCTAGACTGTAAGCTCTTACAGCAGTCACATTTATTCCTGAGCTTAAATTATTATTTCTAAATTCTGAGATGCTGTGCTGTATGTATATAACCTGGTATTTACCTGGAACTTTGGGGACCTGTGTGACATCTAAGACTCAGAGCTGGAGCTCTACAGCTCTGAAGGTCAGCATTGCTACATATAGCAACTGTTAAAGAAGCCAAAAAAGAGATCAGACTTCAATTAGAGATAAGAATGAAGCTCATCTGGTTGGGACTAAGATAAATCGGAATACAGGGTAAAGGATGATACTGCCTGTGTTTGAGAACTTCACTTACTATATAAGACCAAAGGAAGAGAGGTTTATTTTGTCAAAAATAAATGTTCTATACCACATAAGCCAACTTAACTTGTTTGGCCAGTTCAGTTAAATGACCTAAATACATGGTGCCAAGAATTGGAAACAAGGTCTTGCAATTCTGTATAGCTAAATGTAATACCTGGATATATTCCCAAGTATGTTGGGCAGATAATTAAAAAGTATTGGCAAAGTCCCTTGAGGGACAGGAGAAAAAATATGGAACTATTAAATTTTCTCACCTGGAAAATCTCTGATACTGAATCAAACATTAGGGATTCCCAAGTTAACAGGCCAGGCCCTTGAGCTAGAGTCTTGGTATTATGAAACTTATTTCTGTGATGGAGAAACTAAGCCTACCTATAATTATGTCTAAGAGTTACTATTAGAGAACCTCTTTTGTCACTCATATATGGCCTCTCTCTCTCTCCCTAAGCCCAACTCTGCAAGGAAAATCAGTACTCTCCCCCCTATGTGGGGCATGACTCCCAGGGACGAACCTGGCCCTGGCACAGTGTGATTGACACTTCCTGACCAAAAGTGGGAAAAGAAATGTAACAAAATAAGGTATCAGTGGCTAAGAGAGTTCAAATAGAGTTGTGAGGCTATTCTGTAGGCTACTCTTAACACAAGCTTCAACTAGATACTGCTAATTACCTGGATTTGCCAAACCGTAAACAAAACCATTCTTGTAAACCCTAAAGAACACCTAGGGATCTCGCTGAGATTCTACAAAAGTTTCACACACTAAGATTACTTTCCAGAGACCTACAGTCTCCACATGGGGTCCTAGGCCAGATAAATTCTGAAACCCAGAGGAGCCGGGCCAGCCTCTCCAATCCTATATTAGTTCCATCCTCCTGCCCCTTATTATTGACAGCCCCTTCCAATATGAAAAAGAAACAGAATAGCCCAAGTACCCTTAAAGATTGGGAGAAGGATCAAAGGAGAAGGAAGTGTCATAACAGAGAAGACAGGATTTAACAAATGACTATGACTGCTGAATCACTATACTGACATTTCTTTTAGTCTCCAGGGTCTTGGAGCAGCTGGAAGGATCTGTCTGAGATGTGGAAGCTAAAATTGTGGCAATGTAACCCACATGAAACTCTGAAATCTGTTCTATATCTACTTGTTATAGCGCACTTTAAATTTATTGCTTTTTTGAATTTATATTATATTTCACAATTAAAAATGTTCAAAAAAAGGAAATGCCACTTTAAACGCCTCACAGATGGGGCCTTTCATGGGGTGGTCTGAGGACCACCTCCATCAGTATCACCTGGACTAACTGATAAAAATACCATACCCCAGGTTCCAGAGCCACTGACCCAAATTTCTCTGGGTCAATCCATAATCCATATATTTATGAATTACTCAGGTGACCTTATGCACACTCTCAACAATACATAATCCATGTTTTCAATTTTTTAACTCCCAAATCTGTTTGATAACTCAGTGATCTGTCTGCTTCTTCCCATCTCCAATGCTCCACCTCAGGCCATCTTAATCTCTCACCTGGATTTATTGCAGCAGCCACACACTGTGTCCCAGCTGCTCCCAGCTGCTCCTCGGGGGCCCAGGCACTCCATCTTCCACACTGCTCCAAAGCGTACATCTCATTAGGTGATTCCCTTGTTGAAACCCTTCCAGGGTGCACCATGTCCCTGAGATAAAGTCCAAACTCCTCAGCTTGATTTATAAGCCTTTCATACTCTCTCTAGCCTGCCCACACCCCACCTCTAGCTAGTAGACCAGCTCACCATTTCCAGATGGCAGCACAATACCCTCCAGATTTCTAGTTTTCAAATGCTGTTGCCTCTGCTTGAATTATTTTCCTGTCTCTCTTGGCCTGGATAACTATTGTTCTTCAGGTCTCAATTTAGCCTTGACCTTCACTTCCTTCAGGAAGGGGTTTAGGTGCCTGTCCTTTATGCTCTCACCCCACCCAGAATTTAACAAGCATTCAACACATTGCACTGCAGCTGCCTGTTTGCTTTTATGCCTTTCCAGGTACACCTTGTGCCTCATCACTGTAACGCAGTGCCCCGTGTGGGGCTTAGCACACAGTAGGAGCTTTTGCTCCTACAGATTTCATAGCATTAAAGGTTCCTCCCTCCTCAGCATTCAGCAATGGCTTTCTCCGACTTGCTGCTTTAGGTTGGGCTGACAGCCTGTCATTATGTTATTTGCGATCAGGATAAAAATATTTCCCCCACTCCTAACTCCATCTGATATGCCCAAATTTCTTAATACTTAAATTTTCAACTCAGGATCCTAGCATGCAAAAAAAAAAAAAAAAAAAAGATGCAGACTGGAAACAACTCTGTCTTGTTCACGACTTAATTCCAGAGCCCAATGTTGGACATACAGCAGACTGAGAATAATATTCACTAAATGAGGGAAGAAAGGTACTGGAAAAAATTTACAGATATGATTGTGGAATTTCTACCACTAAATTTTAAGAAATCACAAAGGAAGAAAGATTCTAGCAAGCTGGAGATGGACGAAAGTTCAAAACAAGTTATTAAAACAGGGAAGAAGATGACTTCTGAAAATGACAAACTGCCAAGTTTGGTACTGATCTCCAGCAAAATTGTAGAAAAGACACACAGAAGCCAGCAGGAGTTCACTGAGAACCAGTTATGAAAAACAATTCTCACTTCCTTCTCTGATGAAGCTATGATTGTGGGCTGTCACATAAATCGCATATCTGGAATCCAGTAACACATTTAACAAAAACATTTAGGATGCTTTATGAAGGTTGACATGCGTGCACTGGATGAGAGCAGAGGTCAGTACCCAATGGACACTGACTAGGAGATCACCTGTCAACCTCGAGGGAAATCTCTAGTAACGTGTCACCTGCTCCTGTCCTTGCCCTGCTCCTATTTAGCATGCTTTATTAATGACATCAATGAAAACACGGAAGGCATGGTGTTGTCGGCAGAGGATAGATTACACAACCTTGAAGGGAAAACTAGTACACCAAATGACAGAGTCAGAGAATCATGTTACTACCCCCTGCATATTAAAAGCCTACTCTGCCAAGAATTCTGCATCTGTCATTTCCTTTAATACTCTCAAAGACATATAGGGTGAAGACGAGGATCCTGAGGTTCTAAGTGTTGATGAGACTTGCCCCGAGTCACACAGCTAGTAAAGAGCATAGCTGGTGTGTCCCAATCCAGATTCTGCTTTCTTCTTTGCGTTCTTTGTTTGGTACCTTGTGATCAGACTTCACAAGGAATTGGAAATCAAGATGATAACATTCAAATTTAGTCTATTTCAAATAGGTGTTAAGCCTTGCAGATGGCTAAGACGCTGTGGGGGAAACATGGAGAAGCCAAGTCCCTGTGCTCAAGGCTCCTGCCAATAGGAGATGAGCCACATAAGACAAAGGACTAGGATACAAGACAGAATAGGATCAGTGCAATACAGAGAGACAGGAAACCAAAGGAATACAGGGGAGCAAAAAATACTCCCCTGAGTGAGGGAAAAGGGCAGGGAAATATGTGATGGAAGGGAGGCCACCTGAGAAGGGGCTTGAACAAAAGAGAGAACATGGACAAGGTTGAGAGGTGTTGAGGGAATAGACCATAGATGGATGGTATAAGGAATGCAAGGACTGTTCGGAATACACTGAGATACTGGTTTGGCTGGAGTATAGTGATCAGATGGGAAATGGAGCCAAAAAAGTGAGCTGTAACCTATGAGCTGGACTGTAAAAGCTATGCTAAGGGCATGGACTCAGAAGTTAACAGGGAGCCGTCATGTGTTTTCAATGTGGTGCTAATACGAACAGAGATGTTTTCTGAAGATATTGGCAGCAATATCTGGGGGAGAGACTGGAGGCTGGAAGGCAATTTAGGTGATTCTAAGACTTACGAGAGGGTCATAAATTCAGGGATGAGAGTCCTGGCCTCAGAGTTCCTTGCCATATAGCTCCAAGGTTCCCAAAATCAACTGCATAGGTTCTTAATGGTTTAAAATTCCAGGTGAACGAAAGGATTTAAAACAAGAAAAGTATGAAGTTAAGCATTCAGTAACACCATCATCTTATGTTATAAGCTTGACTGTAAAGGCTACTGACATGGATGAACAATTAAATGAAGATAGGCACCTTTGCCCCATGACCAAAGGGGGAAAGTAACCAAATGGGTACTGCATCAGTCAAATGAAAGGAAAAATTGTGTTTCATATTGTCTGGGGAATATGTGAAAAATGGAATAATCTTATCAGAACGGGTTGAAACACCCCTAGATCAATGCTAGACTTCCCACTGCCGTAACCTTCGATGCAAATATTTTTTTATTTGCAAGAACAAAAGTCAATCAAATAAAACAAATACACTGGGTAAATTCTGGTAATTTCTGGCCTCTGAAAAGGGTGTGAGAACAAAAGCAAATGGAGAAACAGAAGGCCTAGTTGGGTTTGTTTTAATTCAGATGTATGTTCCAGGAACTAAAGTGAGGAGGGGAGCAGGGATAGCGGAGTCACATGGAAATATTTCCAGAAGAAAGCTTGGGAGCACAACTGAGAGAATTCTGGATCAGTGTTGGGTTGGGCTCTGAGGAAAGTGGGTTCAAGGCAGGGGGTGACAGCTTCTCTGCTTCCGCCCTGGGACACCTGTTCAAGGTGCATGGAGCCCAGCACCGGCCCGGGGGGAGGGGATGTACACCTGGGACAATGCACTCTCACCGCAGTCACTGCACCCTGATGAGAAAAGGCGTTCCACCGTAAGCTGCAGCATTTCAACTCAAACCTGTGCCTAACTGCTGCAAAAAATCTGAACAATCAAGTTTTTGAACAAAGTGTTTCTGAATGCTCCTTTCCCAGCCCCCCTCCCCAGAAGTTCTCTACTTATTCTTGTGTAGTTTATAGCACTTAACAAGAATGATGCACACTCATGATTAGGTTATGCACTGCATACAAATTACGCTCTGCGTTTCCATGGAATTGTTTAATGGAACTTTCCCCAGGATCAACCCTCAGTGAAGACTGGCACTGAGCACACTATCCCAGGCCAACTCTTTGCTTGCCCAGCTACTCTGCACTGCCTCTGCACAAGCAAACTTTCAAATTCAAGAGTGCTCAATGTTCTCTTACCTACCTCCACTCCTCCTCTCTCTGCATCTCCCCACCCCACCCACAGTATTCTATGAAAAACAAAACAGAATAAAAAAGCAAGGCCGACAATTCAAAAGAAAAAAACAAATTAAGGCCACTCTCTTTTGGACCACTGCAGTATCTGTGGAGCAGTAAACAGCAGAGGATCAGCAGGGTTTGGAAATGGTAGTTTAAAAATACCCCCAAGTGATTAAACAGGATGTGATTAACTTCTATAGCCTAAGTTTACAAACAGCCCAAAAGAAAAAAATTAACAAGGCTCAAAAGCAACAAATTCATTGAAGTTGAATTCTGTAGCTGCTCTGGCATATAGAACCCCAGAAATTTCTTCTAGGCTCTGAGGCATCTCCCTCCATTCACAAACATCTGCTGGGGACCTACTGAGTTCTGGGCACTGTGCTAATTATGGGGAACAGAGGGGCGAAGAAATGTGGCTCCAGGACCTTTCATGGTTAACGTATGTTTAGGTAAACATATATGTGGGGATAAAATTATTTTTAAAGTGCAAGAAAATGATAAAAAACACACTTCAATATAGTGGCTACGTCTTGGGGGAGGCAGAGAATAGGATTTGCGAGGAGAACACAGGCAGCTTCTTTGGTAGTATTTCTTAAAGTGGAAAGGTGGGATGCCTTATCATTATACTTCAGAGCTTAAATATATGTCATATATATTATTTTCATGCACTACATTGTACAGATAATATTTAAAAGAAAAACAGGAAGCAGCAAAATGAATTTAAAATGAGGAAGAAAGAAGGAAAGAGAGAAAGGAAGAGAAAAAGGAAGGAAGGAAAAGAACATGAACCTTGTCCTAAGGCCACATATCCTATTAAAGAGCCATCTAAAAAATACTTAAGTATAATGTGATTATAACAGTAGAATTAAAAAAACCTCAAAGGGAGTAGACAGCATTTAAGTTCACAATAGTGGCATGTACAGTTCAGATCCCCAAGAGTCTCTTAAATTCCCGGTTTTACCTCCTATACACATTAATATAGCATCACTTTCCTTGGCGATCCATGCCTTCTCTGTGCACCCATAGAACCCTTACTTCCCTGAAAACACATAACACATGGAGAGGGATCTCATGTTCACTTGGGAGCCAGTGCCTGACTCATAGCCAGGAACCCAGTAGGCAATCAATAAATATTAGTCAAATAACAGATGAGTTATCATTATGGGGTTCAGTTCTGTTAAATGGTGGCTGAGTCTTAAGAGAAGAGGAAGGGTGGAAATGCTGAGTTAGAGAATCCTAACCAAAGCTCAAGAGCTTTCCAGCTTTGCAAAGAAAGAGAAAAACCCTTGATTATCCCTGGTCACTGGCCTTGGCAGTATACAAGAAGATGGTGCAATCTCAACGTCCTAAACCATAGCTCTGTGTGCAGAGTGCATCTCAACCTGTGGCTTGGACCCTTCACACCTGCCACTGTGATGGGAAAAGCATTGGATGTCAGGCAGGAACCCAGTATCAGGTTCAGGCACAGCCTCCGTCTCTGGAGACCAGTCAGGCCTGCCATGAGTCTCAGCTGAGTTCCGATCTTCCTAGCAGAGGCTTGTAGAGCCTTCCTAGCTTGGCCACAGGGTGAGTATAAGAAGCAAATACACAGGGGGAACCCACGTCCCTGAATAGTGATGCAGCCACACAAGACTCTCCTTCCTCTGAAATTTCCACAAACTCACCCTAACAAAAACGAACTCAGAAAAAAACAAAACGAGATCTCTAAATGCTCCCCAGATGTCAGCAAAAGGAGAACTCGTGACAGCAGCACCAAGTTCCTAACAAGCACTTGACAACTAGCACACCATGAGAGCATGTGCATGCATGACTGATAACAATGGGAAACAAAGCAGGGCATTATTTGGGTTTCAGACCAATAGAATACAAATAAAAGGTCATCACGCCAGTGGGGATGTTGCTAAGGATTTAATTTTTGAACCATTTCAATAGAAGGCTCATTCTGGTTAGATCATCTGAGTGATATACTGCAGCTGAGATTATGTTCAGCAAAATGCATTTAGTGTGTATGGACATACATTGATTCCAAGTTCCCAAATCCTAGAGGCCTCTTTTTAAACTACACCATACAAATAAATGTTCCCCCTTTTTTTCATTCAAGTGAGTTGGTTTAGTCCTTGTTGCACATGCCACGTTCTTTCCAGGGCAAACAGATGGAAGGAAGAGAATGTGCCAGAAAGAAGAAATGGAAAATGAAAATGACATTAAAATAAAAATAAAACGCAAAGCATAAACTGGGTCAATTCCTCATGCGTTTTAAAGGCAGCACCAGCAGGCTCTGCACATATGGCATCAGTTTTATATTTTCCTTGGCTCAGATGTCATATAAGATTAGTGCAAAAGGAAAAGTCCCAGCATGGAGTCTATTTTTATACAGATTAATCAATCATTTTCCTTCGCTCCCTCTCCCATCCTTCCTCAAACTTCAACTTCATGAAATTACTCTTTTGTCAAAAAATGACACTTGCTGTATTCTGAACTAAAGTGGAAATCCACTCAGGAGAGGAAGTGAGCTTAAAATTAATCTGAACCTAGATTTTAATGCCACATTTTTAATTCAAGTTACAAATATGAACTAGGCTTATGCTATGGCCTAGCCCCTTTTATCCTATATGTCCACTGTATTTTCCCACAAACTGTTTATTAGTGGCAGCAGATTAATTGACAAATATTTTATTATATATATGGAGAGTTATTTGGCAAAGCGTAAAGCCACAGATTTGGAAAAAAAAACACGACCGTATATCCCACTTTTCTGTCAGCTACAGTTTTGTGTATAGTGAATCCCGTAATTCCCACAAGCATAATTCTTAGTAAGCATTTGATGGGAAATCTGATAGGCTGAATGGAAAAGAACTGAAAATTTGTTCTAGTTACTAGTTATAGCCTTCCTTGACTAGTAGGCATTGAAAAAATGATGAACATGATGTTTATAGTAAAAACAATACAACAGCAGCTAACACTTACTGCATGCCACATGTCACTGATTATGTCACTGAATTTTTCAAAGCAGCCTGTGTGATGGGTACTATATTATTATCTTAACTTTACAAATGAGAAAGCAAAGTTTTACAGAGGGAGGAGGTTATGTTAAGGTATAAAGAAGTCCCATTTCTGATTTTCAGAGATAGGCTGGAGAATTCACTGCAGATGCATTCAGAAAGGGAAATGAGCTTTCTACTACTGATGAGGTGAAAGACTTTGAGGAAAGCATCACCAACACTGTTTCCAGCTCTCTTAACCCATGATCTTCCACAGAGTTCATGGATGCACCTGTGTGTTTCCTGTGCTCCATTTCCCAATGGGAATTACATTTATAAAATATTAATCAGTGACCCAAAGCTTGACCCCAGGGACAAAGGCAGAGCCAGAACAATCACCAGTATATTCATATTCTCAAAGCGTAAGACCTTTTCCCCATATTGGGCAGTTAAAATGGAGCCATGACTAAAGGGTGGGGAAGGTAACATCTGACTGGCTATCCTTTGCCTGAATGGCTGTGAGTATAGAAAATAAAAAGTAATTCACAATCTAGTGCAATGTGTTGTGCGCAATCTTTTATATGACATAAAAATGAATCTCGGGCAGGCCACGGTGGCTCAGTGGCAAAGTTCTTGCCTACTATGCTGGAGACCTGGGTTCCATTCCTGGTGCCTGCCCTGCCAAAAAACAAAAAAAATGAATCTCTCATATCAGCTTAACATAGGTTTCTCTCTTTCTTTCTTTTTTTTTTTTTTAAAGAGCTGCTAGGTACCAGCTATCTACTTTGGACAGTCTAAAATGTTTAATTTTTACACGACTTAAAGTTATTGAAATAGAAGTGGGGTTACCATATGTATAGTCCTTCTCTTGTTTCTACTAATGAATTTTAGCACCACTGGCATTAATCACTTCCCCACAGATGAAAAGCTCTTTAAGATGACTCATGCATGGGTTTTACAATATTGCAAACCCAACTTTTATGCACTTGGAATGTACGGTGAAAGAAGTGTCGGAGCAATCAGTTAATAAAAACAAAAATATTCCACATCTCAATTCCATGGACATGAAGAGTTTCAGAATCTCTACTTTGATGCCATGTGAGAAAAGTAAATTAAAACTGGTTAGAAAGAAGTGCTCAATAGTTTTCATGGTGAACTGGCAGACATGGGTACTCCCTTTCTTAGCCACATGAGCAGGCTACCTCTTGAGAATAAATACATCATGTCTCAGTCTACACAGAGGCCCACAGCAAACTATGTGCAGGGCCAATTAGCATTAATTGTGGCTGTTCTCATCTATTCCCATGGCACACCACTGGGTAAGACCAAGCTTTGCATTTACCAAGGCAACATGAAATGCTCACAGTTAGAAAAGCATTCTAAAATGCAAGCATTGCTCATGGTCAATCCCTTTCATGAGGGCGTCAAAGTGTACAAACAGATCCACATATGACAGAGAATATTTACATAAATATGTGTGTGTGTGTATTTAAAGTTTATTTACAGACTCTGTATTCAGAATATCTGAAAGGTGGAGTTGGAAACGTGTTTTTAGGCTGCATCTTAATCTGACCACAACCAACTTTGCACATACAAAAAAAAGAACATATCCTCTGTGAATTAATATAATTATTTACTTACTGTGATAATACTACTTACTTGGAAGGGAAGCTCCGTAGACTTTCATGACAAACACTGCGTCTGCAAACAGCTTCCCTCCACAGGCTGGAGTATGCTCTTTTGCAGAAATATAGGGTATGCAGCTCATCTCTCAGTGGAACACAGACTCAGAGTGGGGTATCCATGGAGACGGAGCCTCTTGCCTGTGCAGGGCAAGGAAGTTACTTTGCCCGGGCACCATAGCAACAGGAGGCAGAGGGAAAGCCAACCTATCAGGGAAGAGCATGGGAGCTTCTCTCTGATGACTGCAGCATTTCAAATGAAACCATTGCCCTCATGAACGGACTCAGAGCATTTGTGGAAATACCAAACTGTCAAACAGAAGTAAATACCTACAGAACAGTCAGGGTAATCCTTTGACGATGTTGGAGCAAAATGCTTATTATCATTATATGATTTTAATAACCCAATCAGCAAGGAATAAATTATATCAAAACCCCATACATTCCTAAATTCAATGGCGTGCATATGATGTTTTAAAGAAAATGTTTGGTATACTCCAATGAAGTCCAGCTATTCAAAAATGCAAGGCACGTCTAAGCCCTGTCTGGCAGAGACGAACAGGAGAGAGAGGAGAGAAAATAGAACCTGGGGCTCTCTGGGACAACAACTGACATCCCTTCCAAATAAGAGTTTGTTCAGCGTGAACATGTTTACTAAACCTCCCTCAAAGAATCCTTTAGGTAAGGAAAATTCTTACTAAGAAGGCACCTGTGATAAAATAGGACCAAGGTAGAAGAGATGGTGAGTAGATATTCAAGTGAGTTAAGATTGTACTGTTTGTGAACCTTTCTCCATTCTCCTAACAAGAATGACAGTAACCATTTATTGAGAACATTCCACATTCCAGACAAACACTGTCACTATAAACACGGCCTCCTGCCAAATGCTGACACCAATTTTTGCAAAGATTCAGGATGTGCTTGTTTACATCTGAAGGGTGTATAGTTTCTATGTAGTGCCTATACTTGGCTATATACCCAAGACCTTTCATGATTCTCAGAGCAAACTGAAAAATATGTGTTAATTATTCCCCTATTTTATACTTGAGGGAAAAGAAAACATATCCTTATGTTACAAAAGAAACTCCTTGCCTCCAACTCTCTTCCCTCCAACACTCTGCAGTTGAGCTGGTAACTCTACTTCAATGACTCAATATAAGTGAGTTACTGCCTCCCCACAATTACCTCTCAGAAAAGAAGATATCTCCTTAGATTAGAGTCTTCCAAAGCCCCTTATTATAAGGCTCCTCTTAATTACCTTCTTTGAACAATACGCCATTTGAGAAAGACACACTGGTCTGAATTGACCTCAATCCATCTAGTTTCAGCTGCCTTCAGAGGTCAACTGATGGGCTGGTTTAAAATAAAGGAGGGAAAAACATTCAAAAACAGATTTTTCAATTATTCCCATGGTATGATTCCATCACTTTAAATAACAATATAGTCAGTGCTTAAGTAGGCGAGATCACAAAAACAGACATCCCTTGCCATCTTAACTCAGGAAGAGAATAGTTTTGGATAGCAAAGGATGCTCCTGTTCATCTACAGTCTACAGGATGAAAAGATGACTTCCCCAACACTGTACACCAGGTGCTTCTGACAGCATGCAGGCTGTCTACTAATCTTCACTCTCCACCTTTTCCAAAATAATGGCTGGCGATGTCACTAAGAGTACTGGTATACAATTCGAAATGACCACTTCTGGGTCTTGACCTTAAAATGACTTGGCGAGTGCCCCCGGGTCCTTTCCCCTTCCTTCTGCCTGGTAGATGTCAGCTAACCTGGACCCACAAGGCAGAGCCAAGTGTTCAAGTGGTACAGCTGCCTCCCACCCCAGACCACCCAAGTACCTATGTGCTGTTTGGCAAGAGACACATTCCTGTCTAGTTTTAACCTCGTCACCTGTGGCCTCTTTGTTATAGCAACTTAACTAATATCCTCATAGGACTTGTAGACTGGGAAAAAGATCCAAGGAGAGCCATGAGAAAATGGGTTCCAAATTGTTTTATCACAAACAAACTGGGTAGGAATGAAGATGATTTCCTTAGAAAAGTCAGATAATTTAAAAAGTAGCCCTAGGGGTGCAGAAGACTGAATAAAATTATTTTATGAAATATGAATTTAAAAGTAATGTTTCTAAATTAATAATAGAATTTAAATAAGTATGTTTGACTCACAGAAAAAGAATCCCATTGCCTACCAATGATTTCATCCATGTCTCTAAGGATTTTTTTGAATTAGCGAAAAATTTTTTTTTTAAATTTCATTGGGAAAATGGAGGGGGTGCCTTCATATTCTAGTGTCTCTATACTTTTTCTGTGTCTACTGTCTCCATCCGAGGCTAAGCTATCACAGTTTCTTGCTTTGAGTACTCCATAGCTTCCTAAATTTAATGATCCTGCTTCTACTTTCACCTTTTGATAATCCAAGCTCCGGAGGAATCTCAAATCTATAAGACAAATCATAATCTCTCTTCTTTAAACCTTCCAAAGGCTTCTCTTTACTCTAACAATCAAGATCTCAGTTGCTACCCGCCTTCTCCCTAACTCACTGCTCTTTCCACAGCATCCCTCTCCCAAGCCTGCCCTAAGCATGAAGGGATGGGCTCAGCTCTCAGCTCACATGTCATCTCCCCCGACACTCCCCTGCCGCCTCCCCAGTCATGGCCTCGTTTTACTTGTCACTATCTGAACTCATCTTGTGTGTTTATTATTCGTCTCCCTATGCTGAAGGTAGGCTCCATGAGAGCAGGCATCTTGTCTGTTTTTTTTTGCTCCTCTGCCCTTCGTGCCTGGAACCATGAGTTGGCACACAGTAAATGCTTAATAAATATTTGTTGAACGAACAAAAGTTCATAAATGAACAACCTGGATTTAATCCTAGATTTAGCAGATTGTTCTTCTATAGTGAGAGTTCTCTCTCCATCACACTCAGATAGCAATAACCTTTCTGCAGGGTCACAAACATTCTAATCCATGCACCTTGGAACGTAAGCCCATGGCAGCCAGGTTCCTGAAGGTTACCTCACTGAACCAGGATCTGCATCGACGTGGCGTGCTGCCGCCTTTCTGCTGCTGTGAGGCACAGGCTTAGGCGGTAGAAAATTTTAACTCAATGAATTTCCCAAATGGTCATACTAAACTGCTCAAGAAAAACTTTTTGTAAATAACCCTATTTCCTAAAAGGAACATCAACAGCAGAGACTAAAAGGAGTAGCATTAAAATGTCACACAACAGGACAGTGAGGTCATGGCGTTTCTCCCTCTGGCTGCTTCCCTGCCATGGCTGCTGCTTCTCCCAAAGTCCACAGTCCTTCACATACATTCTCCCCTCTGGTTTCTGGGTATCTCAACCCTCCTCTTTCACCTTTAGGCCCAGGACGGGAATGGCTCCAAACTGCTGCCAGTGCCAGGTATTCCACCATTCCTTGTTAAATTCCCTTATCCCTGGCAAGACCTTCTCAGATAGTCTCTCCATTAAACTCTCCTCAAATAAGGGTGGGCGGAGGGGGGCTCCTACCGAAAGTATCTGCTGCATGATTTACATCGCTTGGCTTATAAATGCATGTGTAAAAAGAGTTTCCAGGGTTATTTCTGATATGCTAATGATGGTTAAATATGTTTAATGGTGGATATGTGGTCTGCTGGAGCTTCCGCTCTGTCCAAGAGGTTTTATAATGCTTTCTTCTCAACACATTAGAGAACTAAGTCAGCATTTGGCCGGGCCCCAAACCAGTGGCTAAGAACACTGCACGTGCAATCAATCCTAGTAGATTCAGGATTTGGATGACAGTTACCTTTGGGAAGAAGAGGATTATAAATCATTAATTCTTAGGGGCTAACTATTCAAGGGCCATTTGGCACCATGACATTGATTGGGTACATCATCAAAAGCACAGACTGAAAAAAAGGCATGAGAGCAAATATATCACCCTGGCACAAAGACAAACACTCAAGTCCCCTCGTCACATTCAAGAGTTGTTTTACCAGTTTGGTCCCTGTTGGGGAAAAGTGATAGACTGAAAAATAGTCAATCGCAGAACATTTCTCTGTGTATACTGTGTGAAGATTCCTTCTTCTGACCTGAGAGAACGTTTCAGAAATCCATTTGGGTATAAACGTAAAAATTCTTGCTTAAGTTGACAAAGTTTACTGATCTTTGTTTAAGAAAGTAGTCATGACACACAAAACAGCCATATGAAACATTTTGACAGTTGAAAAAGGATTAGTTTATAATGAAGTGGAAAAGACTGAAGGCCTCAGCATTCCTTTGATGTTCATATCCTTATGGTTTATTTAACTGATCTCCATCCAAATAACCTTACGTATTCCAACTTTCTGTTCTTCATTGAATGTACTAAAGAAATCATCAACAGTCGACAATATCTGTATATAGACTATATCAACTAATTTATAAGAATTAATAAGGATTTTTAAGGCTTAAATTTTATAGAAAAGTAATTCCTGCTTTATAATAATACATTTTTCTCAATTATTACCACTCCCCAATTGCAATTAAAAATGTTCCCTTTGAAGGCAGACCTCACAATTGATGGAGTAGTTAAGAGTTAACCAAACTGCCCTGTTTAAAATCCATTTATGACCTGTGTGACTTTGGATGAGTTTCTTAACCTCTCTGTGCCTCAGTTCCCCCATCTATAAAACAGGGAATAATTATAGCCCTGTCTTGCATAGATATTAAGATTAAATGGGTAAGGTGCTTGGAATTTTGTCTAAGATAGTCAGTACTCAATAACAGATATATTTTTTTTAATTCAAATTTCCACACAAAAACCAGTGGTATTTTTAAGCACTAGTAATGAGCAATCTGAGGAGGAAATCAAGAAAAAAACTCCATTTACAATAGCAACCAAAAAAATCATATATCCTAGGAATAAATTTAACCAAGGATATAAAGGTCTTATACGCAGAAAATTACAAAACTTTGATAAAAGAAGTCAGAAAGATCTAAATACATGGAAACACAGTCCATGCTCATGGATTCAAAGACTAAATATTATTAAAATGTCAATTCTACCCCAAGTGATTTATAGATTCAACAAAATCCTAATCAAAATTCCAATAGCTGTTTTGCAGAAATGGAAAAGCCAATTATTAAATTTATTCGGAAGGGTAAGAAGCCCCAAATAGCCAAAAATATCTTGAAAATGAAGAAGGAAATTAGAGGACTCACATTTCTTGACTTTAAAGCTTATTACAAAGCTAAGGTGGTCAGAACAGCACAGTATTGGTACAAGGATAGATCTATAGACCAACAGAATAAAACTGAGAGTTCAGATATAGACCCTCACAGCTATGGCCAAATGCTCTTCAACAAGGCTGCCAAGTCCACTCAGTTGGGAAAGAATAGTCTCTTCAACAAATGGTACTGGGAGAACTGGATATACACATGCAAAAGAAGGAAGAAGGACCCCTACCTCACACCATATACAAAAATTAACTCAAAATGGATCAGAGACCTAAATATAAGAACCAGGACTATAAAACTCCTAGAAGAAAACATAGGGA
This sequence comes from Tamandua tetradactyla, assembly GCF_023851605.1. Lineage (NCBI taxonomy): Eukaryota > Metazoa > Chordata > Mammalia > Pilosa > Myrmecophagidae > Tamandua > Tamandua tetradactyla. The sequence continues at coordinate 154,248,658 of NC_135332.1, forward strand.
AGCATCTTTAAGCTCTTGTGTTGGGAGTGGTTTCTTAGACTTTACACCTAAGGCACAACCAACAAAAGAAAAAATAGATAAACAGGACCTCATCAAAATGAAAAACTGTGTATCAAAGGACTTTATCATCAATATGAAGAGACAGCTTACAAAATGGAAGAATATTTGGAAAATATATTATCCGATAAGGGTTAAAAATCCAAAATACATAAAGAAATCCTATGACTCAAAAATGAAAAGATAAACAACCCAAATTAAAAATAAGCAAAAAATGTGAATAGACATTAGTTCAAAGGGGATACATAAATGGCCAGAAAGCCCATGGAAAGATGCTCAATGTCATTAGCTATTGGGGAAATGCAAATCAAAACAACAATGAGATACCATTTCACATCCATTACGATGGCTATTATGAAAAAAAAAAATTACAAGTTGTGGAGAGGATGCAGAGAACCAGGAACACTCATTCATTGCCAGTGACAATGTAAAATGCAAATGTTACAGTGAAGATAGTTTCACAGTTCCTCACTAAGCATAGGAATCCCTTTACTAGATAGATACCCGAAAGAATTGAGAGCAGGGACTCAACAGATATCTGCACACCAATGTTCTTAGCAGCATCATTCACAATTGTCAAAAGACGGAGGTAGCCAAATGTCCATCAACCAATGAATGAGTAAATATAATGTGGTATATACATACAACAGGATAATTCAGCATTAAAAAGGAATGAAGGGGCGACGGTGGCTCAGTGGAAGAATTCTTGCCTGCCATGCCAGAGATCTGAGTATGATTCCTGGAGCCTGCCGATGCCCCCCCCCCCCCCACCAAAAAAGGAATGAAGTTCTGAGTGACATGACAACATGGATGAACCTTGAAGACATCACGTTGGGTGAAATAAGCCAGATACAAAAGGACATATATTGTACGATCTCACTGATAAATAGTAATTAGAATAAGCAAACTTATACAGTTAGAATCTAGCATAAAGGTTACCAGGGGCTGGGCTGGGAGTAGGAAATAGGGAGTTAATGTTTAATTGCAGAATTTCTATTTGGGTTGCAAAGTTGTAAAGTTTGCATACGGATGGTGGTGATGGTAGCACAGAACTGTGAGTGTAATTACAAGCACTAAATTATATATGTGGATGTGGTTAAAAGCAGAACTTTTTTTTGTATGCTGTATGGCAGGGGTCACAATTTATTCTTTTTCCATACGAGAATCCTGTTATTGCAGAACCATTTGTTGAATTTTTCTTTGTTGCTTGTTTTGGGAAGTGCACGGACCAAGAATCAAATCCACGTCTCCACATGGCAGGTGAGAATTCTACCACTGAACTAAAAAAGGGGAAATTTTAGGTTGTATATATGACACCACAATAAAAATTAAAAGATAAAGCATAGTACCATACAACATAGTGAACCCTATTGTAAGTAATGTGTTGTAGTTAACAGTAAATTGATAATATTCTTTTATCAATTGTAACAATGGTACCACACTAATGCAAAGTACTAATGCTGGGGGTGGTAAATGGGAATGCTGCATTTTTTTTTTCATGATTTATGGTAAACCTACAACTTCCAGATAGTTTCATAGGCCTTTCAATATCTGAAACAGATTATAGCCTACATTTCGGCTGAGGTCTGCTGCTGAAAGACCTTTGATTGTAACAGTGAGCTATTTGTTACAAGAAAATTAATGCCTTGAAAAGAAATGCAGAAAATTTCCTTATTACTAAAAGCTTCCCATTTAGTACTAAAATTATTTTTTTTATTCTATGGAAATATTTTTAAAATGCTTAACACATTTTTATATCTGCAAACCCATAATTTTCTGCCAACTCTGCCATCACCATGACTCAATCCGCTTTATAACATCAATTATTGTGCCAAGTGCTACAAAGCATTTAAAGCTGGTAATGGCCTAAAACACTTTAAATCGCCTCCAGACCGAGCAATGCTTTTTTTGTGGTCTTCTGTCTGCTCTTTCATATTTTCTATTTCTTTCTTCACTGTCAAGCCATCAGCTGTCCATTCATATGTCTGTCAGAGTGCCCTCCTCTTGCTTTATATGAATGGGGATAGCACAACATGCTATACTTTTGTTCAACATAAACACAAATACATTCTGTGCGAGAGTTTTTGGGTTTTCCTACAAATGAAGTGCATAAAATTGGTGACATCCATTTTCAAAGCTGAAAATAACCATCAGTAGCCTTTACTGAGGAATTACTTCGTGGCAGATACAACATTAGGCATGTTGCATGCTGTGGTTTGATTAATCTTCACAACAACCTATTTTACAGATGGTGAACATAAGGTGACAGAATAAAATGGTGGGATGAAGATTTGAATGTAGTATGTTAGATTCCAGACTCTGGTGGTTAGAAAGTGCCCTTCTACCCACCCACCCCCTTTTTTTTTTCCAAAGCAGGACAGGTTGGGTAACCTGGGAAGAAGCTGCCTAAGTCTAAGCTCTCAATTCTCCTCTAGCTCACGTTATTACAAGAATGACCTCCTCTGTGTAAACCGCCAGCTCTACTTTACGTCACAGAACTAACTTTAAGGTGCAAGTAATGCTTATGATAAGAACAGGGACACCTGTAGGCTTTTGGCTGTGTGTGAAAGAGGCTCCATCCAACAGGGAAACTGTGTTGATTCATCACTAACTGAGCTGGTGTCTCTTGAATTTTCTTGCAAAGGTTTCTGAATGTGGGAAATATATATTTTGGGGTGCATGGTCCAGGAATTGAACCCGGGTCTCCAGCATGGAAGGTGGGCATTCTACCACGGCATCACCCATATGTATTTTTCAGTAACAGCTCTTCCGTTATTGTTGTGAGGTTATTATAGTTCAGCCCAGACAGGCCTCTAATTTTAATAGGCTGGTTGGTGTCTGGGGATAAGGGACTCTAACTTAATTTGAATGCTAATGAAATACAGTGACATCTTTTGGAGGCAGATTTTAACATTTCAGTTTCTACATGTGGATTTCTTTTAAATTATAGTGACCCTAACCATTTGCCCTTTATCTATCTCCTTGGTATTTTTTTTCTTTTCATACTTTTAATTCTTTGTTCAAATTGTGTCATTGTTTCTCCAACTCTCCAACTAGCCTTGGGAAGAAAGGATTTAATAATTTTATTTATAAAATGGTGATTCTAGGTCTTTTTCTTCTCTGGGTTAAGGTACTCCCCAAATAGTGGTAAATAAAGTATCAAAGGAGGCCCAAGAACATCATTTAATGTATTGGAACAGTAATACAATTAGAACTTTTCTTTCTGGATAAAAACAGCCTCACCTCAAAACTGACTGCAAATTAGACGTAGGAGTAGTACCTGGGAGAAGGTTACCACCCCGGATTCCCAAAAAAGTTCCCAATCGGAATACCTTCATTCCTTTCCTTTTCTGCCTTAACTTATAAACTCTAAAAGGATGGATGACATTGAAGCCATCTTCGTCCCATCTCTCCCACACCCCTTCCAACATGAAACATAATTCTCTAGGTAAAGTATATACTCTATTTCTCATGTAAGTATTTACTGAACACTTACTTTATGGGAGACACAGCATTCATCTCCAGGGCTTCAGCATTAAATGTTTGCTGAATTGACTTGGAGGCAAAAGGAAAACACAACGTACTATTCAACTGGACTACAGGCATATTTTCTTTTGCTCATTGTGACAATTTTTTATTAAATCGGTGTAGGCATGAAGTTACAGAAGCCAAAATGACAGACGGCTCGCTGCCTCCAAGACGTTCCAGAACCAGCTCCTGCCTGGAGGAAGGAAGGGCTTCATGCTGTGTGCAACACGGTGCCCAGTTGGGAAGGCACAGGTTTGCTCCGCTCACCTTCCCAAGCCCTTCCCCATCATCCTGTGACAGATTTGCCTTCTCCCTCTGCATCAAGACCTCAGCGAATATTAGCTCATTAACGTAATGACCAAAAGGGCATTCCAATAATTCTTTCTAAGGTGAACTGCAGTGTTCTAGAATCTAGAACAACAGACCTAAAATTAAATGGGTTTAGGTTATTCAATGCTAAAGAGCCTTCAAGTGTCTGTGTAAGAGCCACTAATTGCTTGCTATTTTAATAAATTGGTATTGGTTTTAATGAGTTGATTATTTTAAAAAGTGGGACGCACATCAAGGCCTGAAGTTCAGGTTTTGCTGAGGGAGGTGGTCATTTGGGACTATGAAGGAGGCAGAGAATTTTGACTTGAGAGTAGTATTTTTATGGTGGTTTAACAGATTATGTCTCTGCACTCTGTAAATTTTGGAGTCATCCAGAGGTCTTGCTTCCAGGGTTTCCTCTCTTCATATTTATGAGCCTGACAGATTTATTCTGCTGAAAGTTCAGAGAATTATAGGTCATGATGCAGGTTTTTCTCAATACAAAGAGCTTACTGTACAAAATTGGATCCCATTCAAAAGCTCTACCAACTTCTTCTGTGATGACAGAAATTTTAGGCAACTAAGAAATAAACTTTAAGGATATCCTTGACCTTGGTCGAATGCAAATAAATGAACAAACAGATACCTAGGTAGGAAATGCTTAAGTGATGTTTATGCCTATGAGCAATTAAATCAGAAGCAGTTGACAAAAGCGATCAGTTTGAGCTCTGCCTCCAGACATGGTTCATTAATCTAGGATCCATAAATCCTAATAAAGGCGATCTGTGAAACCTATGCAGTATTTTGTGCATGTGGACATTTTTCTGGAGGAGGGATCTACAGCTGTTGTGAGTCTCAAAGAGTCCATGAATAAAAAACAGCATTAAAAACAACTATTCTTGTTCTCATTTTTCTTAATCTGCAATTTCTCTATGGAGACTTAAGGCCATAAGGATTCTCAGCAAAATAAGTGCCTGATCTTTAGCAAGTGATCACTGTCTGCAGAATAAGCAACATGTTCAGTATGAATTCTATATATATGCATATAATTTTAAAAGTCATAAGTTAATGAATAATTATGATGATTATAATTACTGAAACCAGGAAGAGTAATGATATTAAACTCCCCTTTAAATTTAAAAAGTTTGTTCTGCTACGCTACACTTGTCTCCCATTTAATGTATCTTAAAAGAAGATAACTGATGTGATAGAAGAAGCAGGCAGTTCTTGTCTTGTGTATGCAAGGTAATGGTTTATTTCTTGCTCATAATTATATGACATTCTCCAATTCACTTTGTATTGCCTAGATAATAAGAGTACTCACTACCTTTTTGCAATCCCCATATTTCTCTATTATATGCTGTGATTTTCTTTGCATCGTGTATAATTCCCTTTATTTCTCATATTATTCCAAAGAAAGACTATCAAATTCCTCATGACTAATACTTCTCAGGCACCATTAGGAAACATGTCACTTCTTTTTCTCAGTTTGCTCCCAGATTACATTCTCTTTGGTTGAACAAGATCAGAAGAATAATCCATTATGATATGCTCTGCACACTGATTATTCAGAACGGAAAAGAGCAGACAGAGTGCTACCAGCCAATGGAAGAGGACACAGTGCCAAGCCTCTATTGAAATAAAGCTGTTTCTAGCTCTATGCACAACAATGTCATCATCAAACAAAAATTAGAAGACAAAAGAAAGGAATGAGGGTTTGTACAAGCCATTAATCTGTCTTTCAGGCTCATAAATATGTATAGTAAATAACTGCAGGTGTTAAAGAAAAGAAAAACAATATAGAGATTGTCATCTAATGCCAACTTTCATGTCCTTTTACTTTAAAGTTATAACTTTATTTTTACTAAAACTATGTAAGTTCACATATATTTTGATATACAAAATATTAATTTACAAATTACAAATTCTGAGAATTGGCCATTTCTGATGCTCATGGCACCTTATCCACTGCAATAAGTATCTCCATTTCATCTCATACAATGTAATATTTTATAGTTATTGAACATCATATATATACATATAACATCATCCTCATATTTAAATCTTTAAAAACAAATAAAATAACTACGTTAGCAAGTATGCCCAGCTCTATAGATCTGCAGCAAGACAACCTGTGATTTTCATAATTTGTGGTCATTTTAGATGGTACCAAATAATTTCTTAGCATAATTTAATCTAGAATTAAGTATACAGTTTAAGGTCTGTTAAACCATCCAGCTTATACTTCTTCAATGGTGCTCCTTTTCTAACTCCTTATAGTAAGCACACATCATTACACTTAATGATTAGCAACTAGTACAGAAAATATATTCTCTATCCCACCACCTTTTAAAAAAAAGGATGTTTTGGCTACTGAGCACAGCACAGGTGCTCCTTCATTGGACGTACAGGTGTTTCGTCAATTTGGAATCACTCCAGGCAAAATGCTCTGAGAAAAGCACAAAGATCAAGCACACTGACCTGGCTTTACGAGGCCTGACTTTGGTTCCTTCTTATGTCGGGTTGTCTGGATGCTTCCCTCACCAACCATTCCAATTGTGCACTTCTTTCTGGTGAAGTCTTCATCACTTCCAGGGCAAAAGCCCACTAGGCTGTTTCCAGCATCGGAGGGTGTCTTCACGGGAGATACCGACTGGCTGCTAGGGCAGCCTGTGTCATCTAGAAGACAGGAACCAGCAAGCGTTTAATGATGACGAGGAAGTAAGTAATGGCAAAGAGAAGCCATGCAGTGGGCCATACACACTCGGGCACACAGATGCACGTCTACAACGTGCTCCCCTTAACAGCGCCCAGGTTAACTGCTGTGGATGACCCCCTGATGAGTTTCCTTTTCCTTTTCCCATACTTTGGCCACTCTTGTTAACAAAGAGTATCGGCTATCATAAAACATATTTTTAGGTAAAACCTTATAAGTTTATTGAACTACAATGACTTCTGTAGCATTCATGTTGTCACCACTTAAAGCTATTCTAAAACTTAATGTAGAATAATTTGCCTGATCTTGTCCAAGGATTTTGATGGGGTTAGTAATCAAATGATCACCAGAGCAACTCAGGATCATTAGTGTGAGTTCTTCAGCGTTATTTATGTTGGAAAAAAGTTTCTTGAATGTTATTGATTATATCCAGTTTTCGATCATTCAGCTCAACAACTGGCTAATAGAATTTTTTATCTTTTATTTTTATTTTTGGGGGGATGGGAAGGCACTGGGAATTGAACCCGGGTCTCCAGCACGGCAGGTGGGAACTCTGCCACTGTGGTCCACTCAATAGAGTTTGATAGATAAGAACCTAAGGGTTCAAGGAAACATAAAGAAGTAACTCTATTTTATCTTACACACCCAACCAAAATGTATCAATTGGATATGTTGCTATTTGGAGTAAATGGATACAATAAAAATGATAGTCTAAGTAGAAGTTTCAAGTTGCATATTATCACTGAAGTCATTATTATAAGCTAATACTCAAGATGTGAAGTGGCCTGTGTAGATGCTTATTAAGCAAACAGGGGAGTCCTACTGACTCCTTTAAGTGCTTTCCATATTTATTAAATATTTATGATAGTTGGTTAATTCAATTATACTTTGGTGAGGAGAACTATATGGGAATTTAAAGCAAATCAATACTACTTAAAAAGCATGTCTACCTGAACTAATTGATGTGTTATATTTTCATTACTAAATAAATCTTTATTATACAGAAATACGTTGACACCAGATTTATCTCAGTGAGTTCATCTTGAAACTTCATATATAATTCAAATGACAAAAAAAATCAATTTATGCATTTTTGGACTTTACCAATTATGGCAAGCTCTATATGCTATGTTAAAAGGCAACACTGATTTTCAAAATGTGTATCAGTCATTTTATTTTAATTATTAAATATAAATGTTTGCTTTGGATTACTTGTTTGATAAGTTCTTATTGAGGGCCTATATGTAATAGAGAAAACAGAAATTAGATTTTGTATATGATTACATTATCATCTTTCCTGCCCCCAAATTTTTAATTGAAAATAATCTGCCATCTATCAAATGCTATAGCTCAAAACTTCATAGTCTGAACAAGACAGAAACATAACTAGAGCTGAATAAAATATACTGATCATCATCAAGATGACAAGAGTCCATCTAGGAAAAAAAAAACTGTTGTTGCCTCACTCTTGACCTTTATTTCAATTTGCCTCACTCTTGACCTTTATTTCAATTTTTATTATGAAATATTTCAGTTCCTGGAACAAAGTGAACTCAGCAATAATAAAATGATTTTTCTCTTAATATCCTATTTTGACTCCTGGACAAATTGGTATACAGGACCTCAACAGTCTGTTTTTGGAAATGGTTTTTTTTTCTTTTTCTTTTCACATGGACAGGCACCGGAAATCAAACCCGGGTCTCCGGCATGGCAGGTGAGAACTCTGCCTGCTGAGCCACCATGGCGCACCCTGGAAATCATTTTTATTGTATTGTTCACACCTGTTGTCTGCTGTTCCTTTAAATGTGCTATGTACTTCCTGAAATTCTAAAGAAACCATGGCTCTGCACTACAGAATGATAAGAACTCCTTTTGGCTGCTACAGCTCATCTATTTGATCACTTATCATCCCTGCTTTCCCTTACATTTGCACGTCCCACAGACCAATCCAAAGAAATTGGAGCTCTTCCCTAAAGGGGCAAAGTTGCTAATTACAGATTAAATGTGCCCAACAGATTGGCACATTTCATCAGGACAGCCTCTCACTCTTGATGCCTATCCCAAAGCAGATAAACTCAAACCACTTTTAAATGAGGTATAATTGTTCAACTGATCTATTGCCTTTAAAATAATTTCCTTATAAATCAGTTCCATAAATTACTTGTTTTGAAAGAGAGGTGATCCAAATGATCCATGCTTTGGATTCTCTATTTGAAAAAGGCATTTTTTTTTCTTGAAAATTCTCAGACTCAAGGAACAAAATATTGAGAAACACTGTCAAAATCATTTGTTAAGTTAACGAAATGTGTCCTGTTTGGTTCTACTACCATTTGCTAGAGTTAAATAAAAAAAAAATATGTGCACACTATGTTTTCAGCACCGATAATTTCAAGGATTAAATGTTAGGGTCTGGTTAAAAGTCAGGAACTGTAATTATTTAGACTAGTGGTGGTGTGGGGAAGGCAGACGCAATTTTTCACTTGGAGCATGTGTCTCGCCTGTTAACGATATTTACAGCCAATGTCTCTAGCGGCTGGGAAAGAAAAGATGAATGCCTAAGTAAATCTTAAACTTTGGGTACCTTGTACTGTATTTGAGTCACTGTTTCAACTAGTGCTCACTGAACATCTGTTAACTGTTTAATACTGTGCTGCATAATGAAGTGCAAACAATAGGAATATAAGACATGCTCACTCACTGATTAAAGAAATATGTATTGAGTCCTTCTATATCAAACCATGACTCTACACAGTCACCATCCTGATGGAGCTTATACATATGCCAAAAGGAGCCGGGTGAATATCATCTACACTGCAATGTCCCTGGAAACAGGCCAGCCTGTCAAAGCAAATCCATACCTAAGAACACCTGCGAGTTATCAGACAACTTGAGACATTTGCTTGTTTTGTCTAATGGGACCAACACTAACAAAGGAATGTAGATTCAGAAAGGGTGGGGCCATTGATTTTCCTATTACACTTTAAGCTGTGCGAAGTAAGGTCCCAGAAAAGGCAATGGAATTTCTTGCGCCAGGGAGTCACCTGGCTACCTTTGGCACAGGAGGTATTTGCCTCCAAGCAGCATGGAAGAGGTGGTTATTTGTTCAACAAGTCTTGTTTACGGCTGCTCCTTTTTTTTAAAAAACTTCATGGCTACTGTTAGAAGCAGACAACCAATCCAGATGAAGATGACATTCCTTTTTAAAATCGTATAAAATAGAACCTTGGTTTGCATTTACTCAGAGACTATAAAAACAGTGACGCTAAACTGATGCCCTTCGGTTGCTCACGTCTAATACGACTCAGTGCCAAACTCCCATGTGGATCAAGCCTGATGCTTTCACAGATTCTACACCATCACAAGTCAGCGAGTGGTGCTGCTTAAGTGACTGTTACAGTCAGGATTCTAGGTTCTAAGCAGCAGAAACTGACACTGGCTATCTTAAGCAGGAAAAAAAAGGACTGATGGGAAAGCTGGGGAGCCAGGCTTGGAAACAAGAGGAACCAAGGGTGGCATGGAGTCCGGACTCCAGAAGATCTGATTTAGATCATGCTGTCATATAGCAGCACTCAGCAAACATCAGTAACCATTCTGAATGTTGCTATTATTATTATTATTATTATTATTAGCAGTAGTAGTAGTAGTAGTAGTATCATTGGGAATAACTAATAGTAATAACAATAGCTAATATGTGTTCAGCACTGGCTAGATCCCTGGCACAGAGTGCTTCGTATGCATTAATTCCCTTAGCCATCACCACACCAATGGGGATGTTAAAGGCTTCCATTTTTGCAGGTCCCTGGGTGCTTCCGCATCCCTTGCTGGGTCCCTTAACCCTGCCACTCTGTAAATCACTTTACGAACCTATTTCAGTTAAACCCTTTGACTGTGCCTTTTATTTCCTCTGCTAGCTCACCTGTAAAATTTGCTCTGTTGAACCCACAGATTTATAAACACAATAGTTATAATTATAGCTTTTTTAACTTATGTTGGAATAAAGAAATTATTAAAGGCAAATAGTTCTAATATACACTAGGAGGGAACTGTTTCTGAGCAGGAAATAGCAGAAATACTGAATGATCCAGCCAACGTGGGATGTTTCGAATCTCCAAAAGGTTGCCTGAAAAAAGTAAGGACCTCTCAGCTTGATTTTGCTGTAACGGAAGCTTGGCATTAAGGCATTAGGCGGGGGGGCGTGGAAGATCGTAAATCTACTGGAAAGGGAACAGATTTTGTTTTAAACACACATACACATACACACATATTTATGTAGTTGAGGGCTTCACATTTCTTTCTCTAGTACTCATGGCAAATATAAATTAATTAAATAAAAACAGAACCATTTTACATATTTTACACAATTTGATTCATTTGAATACATGGGACGATTTCTTTCTGGGGTCAACAATTCTAAATTCCCCTTCTCAGGCCCAGGATAATCCTTCCTGGAACCCAGGTCAAAGTGGCTCATGCAAGGCAATATATAAGAGATCACAAACTACAGGGAAGGGGGCAAATTTATATGCCCTTCTTAATTTACACTAAGGATTAGTTCTTTTATTCTTTTCCTTCTTTTTTTTATTTGTTTATTTCTTTGCATTTGCCAACAGATGGGTTAAGAGTAGGAGGAAAAATACACACAGGTACAGGGACCTTTAGAAATTGTGGCTTAAGTGTGATGAGAAATATTCCTATTCAGTCGTTTTTAAATTGCTAGTAAGGAAAAATAAAAGAAAAAATTCTAAAGTCCATAAAGACACATGGGAGAAATAGGTAGCACACATTTGAAGTCTGGATGTTGTTAAAAAAATTGACTTTTTAAATGTTTTTCCTGTCCCTTTACATTCCAAGCTCTTTGAGAATAAGGGACATATTTTGCAATTGTATAATTACTCAATTTACAATTCCGAAAAAGGTGAGCCTAAGCACCTTTAAAAATAATTTGCATCTTATTTTAATGTAAAGGAAACATGCTGAGGCTGTTAAACTTTTTTATCTTGATTTTCTATTATAAAATAATAATTCTCAGTGTGGGAAATCTGAATTGCAGAAGAGTATAAAGATGTAAAGGAAAAGAGAGAGAAATATGTCCTCTAATTGAACCGTTCAGAAAAAAAAATTAACATTTTGGCATATTCTTTGCCAGTCTCTCTTTTATGAATATTGTTAACCTACCTGCTTGCTTTTTGTTTTATCAACATTCCAACATATATAGACACTGTCATTTTCCTACCATTGAAAATTTCTTCTTGGGACTCTTGGGATAGAAAGAAAGAAGCTACTAAAAACTAACAGGAGCCAACACAAAGGGACCCCCCTGGCCAAAGGTAGAATTATTTTAGCATCAAAAAGAATAATGCAACTAACTGATAGCCACAGGACATATTTTAAAAATCCATGAGTTCATAACCATGACAAAAGAATAAGAATAACGTGAGAGAGGGAAATGTCTTTTCATCTCCCTAAAATCCCAACTCACTGGAAATCACTGGAGTGACCAAAGGACAAATTGTTTATTTCGAAAATTGGCAATTAAAAGGAAAGAATTAAGTATCCTTATTTACAATAAGGATATTGTATCCTTATTGTAAAGACTGTTCCTGTATCAACTGTATTTCAGGGTAACTGAAATCCATAGAGTTAATACTGAAAATTCTTCCTTGCAGAAGCATTCCAGGTAACGAACGGACAGAATAATTGAAACAGAAAATTACTTTTTTGCCACATCTAATGAAATAATTAATTTGGACAACATACGTTAGTGGATGAAGCCACTGACAAAAAGTGAAGGAATCAGGTTTTACCTACCCGTATCCACCGATTATTCCCAGCATCTGTAACAGTGGTACAACATACATTACGTACTTTCTAATGAACTGTGAGAAGAAGCACACAGCACCCCCATCAAGTATTCTTGTCCCCCACAAATTGTTTCTGAATCTAATCGAGATTTTAAAGTTCACGCCTACCATATAAAATATCTGGATAATAGAGGAATGAGTTAAATCAGAGTTTGGAAAACTACAGCCCAGAGGCCAAATCCAGTCTACTGCCTGTTTTTGCAAATAAAGTGTTCTTGGAACACAGCCATGCCCATCCTTTACACATTGTTACTGCTTTCAGCTGCCATGGTGAGGTAGAATAATTGCAATGGAAACCGTCTTGACTGCAAAATCCCAAATATTTATTATCTGGCCCTTTACAGAAAAAAATGTCTTGATTCCTAGGTACAGTGATATCGTGAGGAAACAAAAAGTTATTTTAGAGACAACTGGGGAAATTTCAGTAACATCTACCACACTAAGGAATTATGTTAATTGTGTTAGTAATGAAAATGGCATTGTGATATACAAGAACATTGTCCATTTTTTTTTGTATGTTGTATGGCTGGATCACATTTCATTACTTTTTCCATGTGAGTATCCCATTATCTCAACACTATTTCTTGAATTTTTGCTTATTTGGTTTTTTGTTTGTTTGTTCGCTTGCTTGTTTTTGGGGTAAGTGCATGGGCGGGGAATTGAACCCGGGTTTCCTGCATGGCAGGCAACAATTCTACCATTGAACTACCCTCAATCCACCAAAATGTCCAGAGTTTTTTAGAAATAAAAGCTGAGGGATGTAGGTAGACCTGAAATGACATGATATCTAGAGATTTGCTTTAAAATGCTTCAGCAAAGAAAAAAATAGAAAAAGGAATGAATGTAGTAAATGTGGTAATGAATCACTATTATTTAATCTAGATAATATTGATAATAAAATGAGTATTCAGTGTACTATATCTCTACTTTTGAATATGTTTAAAAAGTTTCAAAAACATTATTTTAAAGGAATATCTGCTTAAAATTTATATAGCAAACCATTTTTAAAAAGAACTCCTACTGATAAGGTATTTTACATTATTTCCAATTTTTTCATTATCATTAAAATTGACTTATCAACATTTATATATATAAATCTTTGGTCAAATCTCTGATTACAACATAGGCTGTATCTCTAGATGTAGAATCACTGAACCATCCAAAAAGTTTGAAGCAATTTGCATTCATATTCGTATTGTCTGAGAGTATCACACTTATTAAATTCCTGACAGTATCAAGTAGCATTTTGCATGCAATTTTGCCAAATAAGGAAAAATGGACATTTGATATTTGAATTTGCACTTATTTAATTATTAGTGAGGTTGAATATCTTTCACATGCTCATTAGCCTTTTTTAACTTATTCTATAAATTATTCATGTCCTTTGACAATTTTTCTACTAGGGTGTTAGGCCTTTCTTATTGATCTGTAAGAAATCTTTATATATGAAAGGCAATAACACTTTGTCATATTTTACCTAGTTTTTTTTTGCTTTTAATTTTATAATGTTTCTGACATTCGAACCTTTTTCTAGTTGTCAAATATCTCCATATTTTCTTTTGTGATTTCTTCCAATGCTTTTATGCTTTGAATGTTCTTCCTTACTTCAAGATCAACCAAATACTCATCTATACTTTCTTCTAGACTTTTTCTATATATATATATTTTATATACAACAAAAATAATGATAACATGTATACAAAAAAAGTAATAAATCTCAAAGCAAACCAGAACAATTAGTTATAGAACAGATGTAAAATTTGGTATGGGTTACAGTTCCATAATTCTAGGTTTTTCGTCCTGCTTGTCAAGACAGTAGAGGTTAAAATAAATATCAATATAATGATTCAGTAGTCATATTCATTTGTTAAATGCTATCTTCTTTGTTATAACTCCACCTTTTCCTTTGATCTTTCCCCCACTAAGAGTACTTGGGCTATGTCCATTCTAACTTTTTCATGTTGGAAAGGACTGTCAATAATATGGGATAGGGATGAAACTAGTTGGTGTTCATGGAGAGGCTGGTCCTTCTGAGTTTCAGAATCTATCTGACCCAGGAACCCACCTGGAGGTTGTAGGTTTCTGGAAAGTAATCATAGTGCATAGAACCTTTGTAGAATCTCAGATAAAGCCTGAGGTGTCCTTTAGGGTTGGAGGGATGTTTTGGTTGGGGGTTGGCAGACCATGATACATAGCAATGCCTAACTGAAGCTTGCATAAGAGTAGCCTCCAGAGTAGCCTCTTGACTCCATTTGAACTCCCTCAGACACTGATATCTTATTGGTTACAATTCCTTTCCCCCTTTTGGTCAGGAAGACATTGTCAATCCCACAGTGTCTGGGCCAGACTCATCCCTGCGAGTCACATCCCACATTGCCAGGGAGACATTCATTCCCAAATATCACGTTCCACATAGCGGGGAGGGTAATGCTTTTACTTGTAGAGTTGGCTTAGAGAGGGAGAGGCCATATCTGAGCCACAAAAGAGGTCCTGGAAGTAACTCTTAGGCACACCTATAGGTAAGCTTAGCTGCTCTGTCTTCTAGACTTTTATCATTTTGTTTTTTATTTAAATTAAATCCATTTTGACTTTAATTTTAAATTTAGTGTGAAATCAGGTGCTAATTTTATTATTATTTTTTAATTCTTATGAACTCTATACTTTCCATGTTACTGTACAATGCTTTTCTGGTGAAATTTTTAAAGAAATGAAAATATATATATATATATATATATATATCCACATTCTAAAATATTAGGGCTACCTAAAGTGTGTGTATGTGTATTATATAATTTTCTGATACTTAACAAAAATGCCTAACAATCAGAGGGTTCTCGTCAAACATATTTGGTGCCAATTATGATGACCAACTCCCTACTTAAACCTCCTAGCACCAACTGCATCTAATAACAAAACACTCAGGTCTTAAAGATGAAAGCTAAAAACAATTCCTCAACATCCAAGAAACATTTCTAAAACTTCTAGTTTGCTTTTAAATTTAGATCTCAGAATTCACTGTTTTCCAAATACTTGAACTAAACAATTCCAGAAGATACACTTAGTAACATGAGGCAGAGGAAAACGTGGTTTTGTGCCACGATGTCTTGTAACCTTCCATTATGATTTAATTGCTGTTCAACATTCAGTTGCATAAGTTGAGGGAAAATCATTTTTCTTTTAAGGAAACATTACCTTAAGCTATATGGAAACAGCTGATTCTCATGAACAACAGAAGTGTATACTGTCTACTAATTCATTCATTCAATACATATTTATTATTATTTATTAACTGCTATAGGTGTTATTATTCTTACTGCCACACAAGATATTGGCATTCTCGAAGACAGTCTGACAGAGACAGATAAAATGCCAGAGCCTAAACTCATGGTGAGTCTGAACCCTGTTAAGTTCCTACTGCAAACCATTCAAATGCATTGAAATGTCGTATGTATTGTAAGAAAACTAACATTTACTAAGTACCATCCATAGTGCCAAGCAAACTAACTTTTTTTTACGTGGGCAGGCACCAGGAATCAAACCTGGCACCCCAGCATGGCAGGTGAGAACTCTACCCGCTGTGCCACTGTGGCCCACCCAACTTTTATCATATAACCTTAATAATACCTTATTTTATAGATGGGAAAACTGAGGCTTCAAGAGATTGAGAACTCAGAACTCCAAGGCTACACAGATATAATAATTTACTCCAGATTCAAACTCAGGTTTGTCTGACTTCAAAGTCCCTGTTTTTCTAACCACCATAAGCTAGTTGTTTTCTACATTTTTCTCCCCATGTTTGTTTCAAGAGGAGACAGCAGCAACTCTGGGAATGCTCAAATTCAAAACAGAAAAAGGAAACTGTTAAGTAGAAGCCATCCCGTCATAAGCAGACCACAAAAATTTGAGACAAGAAACTCTTTCTAGTTGTTTCTGGTTTTCCAATGTTCTTATCTCAACGTAGGTAGCCATAAAAATACATGCCATTCAGATACTTTTGAATTCTAGGGTTTCAGTAACAAAATTCGAACTTCTATTCTTCATTCAAATTTATCATTTTTCTGGAATGATAGCTCAGAAGTTGTTCAGTTGTGCTGAGTGTTGCTGAGTAGTCAGTGAAAATGAGGGCAGACAAGGGAATGCTAGATTTAGCAACATGGCCACTTGTGTCCTTAACGAGGGCAATTTATACAGACAAGATTTTTATGAAGTTGTTTGGTCTAAAATAATTTTGCTTCAGTATCATGCAATATGACACTAGCTAATAGCCAGCACTGAAGTGTAAAAATTTCATTCATTACTTCATCATCCATCCAATCATTTATTCTTTTTGCAAATAACTAGTGATGGCCTATTGTATGTCAAGCAATGTTCCAGACATTAGGGATACAATGATAACCAAGATTGAAAAGGTTCTTGTCCTCAAAGAACTATAATTCTAGTGGTGGGGAGAGACAGTTAATAAACAATAAAGAAATAATACATAAAGATATTTTGGGTTATGCTATATTGTTAATGACCTAAACTCAGTGGTAACATACAGACTAACTTGGTGGGGAGTGGGAAGGTATTTCTTTAGATAGGTATTCATGGAAGGCTCCTGAAGAGGTCATTTGTGCTGAATCCAGAAAAACGAGAAGGACCCAATCATAGGGAAAGGCAGGGAAAAGAATTCTGGGAGAGGGAACATAAAGTACAAAAAGCTGTAATGAGAAGGAGGTTGGTGCATTGAAGAAACTGAAAGGAGGCCAGGAAGGCTGAGGGCTGGGACAGAGAGGTTGAAAGGAGGCTGAAACCCAGCAGGATTATAAGCTAGTATTCATAGTTTAGCTTAACTACAAGAGAAGCCATAATATATATTAAATAGGAGACGGCAAGATTTGGCTTGTGCTTGCAAAGAAGAGTAGACTGCATTAGTGATGATAAATGTAGGTATTATTTATTGAGCACACTGAGCGCCTACTAGGTAGGACTGTTCTAAACACTTCACGTGTCTTAACTAACTTTGTTTTCTATCCCTTTGCGGGTACACACAAAACTAGCACTAACGTCTAAGCCACTTACCCAAGGCTATAATTACTAAGTGGTATGGATGGTTTGCACACAGAAAGGTTACCTCCAGAGCCTGCCTTAGCCATTCGTCATGTGGCCTCTTTAAGAACGAAAGAGCAGAAGCCAGTAACCCCCTCTGGAGGTCACTACCATACTAGAAATGAGAGGTGACAGTGGTTTCACTAGAGTGGTAGTAGTGAAAATTGAGAAAAGTAGATTTGAGATATGTGTTGGAAAAATAAATAAAAATATTTGTTTCTGGTAACAAAACGTAGGATAGAATCAAGTGATTTCTGAGCTATTCTGGAGCCTCAAATGCTCCCATAAAAGTCATCCTGTCTAAATTTGTGGCAATAGAAAAAGGATGTGAAGTGAAGTGAGGCAAGTCCCCATTTCTCCATGGGGTTCTGTGCTCCCTCACTAATAAGTGTTTCATGCTTGGTTTTCTGGAGTGTCAAGTAGTTAGATTAGCGTTAGTAGTCACAGGAGAAGAAATCTGGACTTCTTTTTCTTCCACAGCTGGGTATACCATAGTCATTTCGGAGTTGGAGAGAAGGGGGATGATGAGCATGTAGAGGGGTGAAATCAAGAATTCTGTTTTAGATGTGTCAAATATGAGGCACCAGTCATGCATGGCAATGGAGATATCACGTAGGCAGTTGGGCAGGTGTGCATGAATCTCAAGGAAGAGGCTGGGGCATCACCTCCATACCTCTAGTGGGGCGAGGGATTTGGAGACCCAGGCCTGGGTGCGAGCCCTTTGAGAGGGGAGGAAGAGAAGAGGGCAGAAGACTGAGACATGGCTCACCCATTTTGAGGATAGGGAATAGGAAGGAGCCAAGGAAGTCTACTGAGAAGTGATCTGAGAGTCAGGGGGACCCCGAGGAGGAAAGTCTGCCATAAGAGTGGGGCTTTTTGTTCAGTTGTGCTGCGTGCTGCTGAGCATTCAATGCCAGATTTAGCAACATGGCCACTTGTGTACTTAACAAGGGGAACTTACAGAGACAGGATCTTTGTGAAGTTTTGCTCTGAAGGGGAACAGAGAAATGAGATGGTAGTTGCAAGCAGATGAGAGATCAAGGGAAGCTTTTTTTTTTCCTTTTGAAGATGTGTGTATTTGAGCACTTGTGTATGCTGATGGAGATATCTCGTAAAAATAATCCCCATGAAGCACTTCACACTAGGACATGTCATCTTGTAACCTACAGTTATAAAAGTGAAGTGGAAAGTGGAATAATTATTTAATGAATGCTTCCCTTGTTTCTTAGAGACAAAACAATCACTTCACATACAAACACTCCTGTGATTTCTGAGCTATTCTGGAGCCTCAAATGCTCCCATAAAAGTCATCCTGTCTAAATTAGTGGCAATAGAAAAAGGAAGTGAAGTGAAGTGAGGCAAGTCCCCATTTCTCCATGGGGTTCTGTGCTCCCTCACTAATAAGTGTTTCATGCTTGGTTTTCTGGAGTGTCAAGTAGTTAGATTAGCATTAGTAGTCACAGGAGAAGAAATCTGGAGAGAGAAGTATCTTGGTCCTTACATTTAATGGAGTGTGAGTAATAAATCCACTTAGGAGTTCTGGGGAGGCAGAGCTGAAATTGGAAAACACAAGAGGGCTCCATTATGGTCAGAAGGCAGGTGAGCCTCTGAAAGCAGGCAGTGAGATTTGTCACACAAGCATTTACTTCCCTTGCTGTCCCCCTTTTTTTTTGGCAGGTTTATAACCGTTCCAAAAGGGACACAGTACAAAACTTTCTAACCTTCCCTCTCCCTAGCAATATGGGTTTATTTGCAGCTTCTGGACTATGTTTTTTTTTTTTTTTTATTGCTCAGTTATACTTTTTTAAACTTAACTCGGTGGGAGCAGATAAGGGAGAGGGTGCACAGGGAGGGAGGAGAACTGGGAGGGAGAAATAAGGGAAGAAACGAGCCAGAAACCAAGAAGCTATCATTTACCCTGTTAAAAATCTTTTAATAAGGATACCTCATTCCACCCTAAGGCCACCCGAACTACAGTTAACCGTCTCATAGCAATGTGGATATCTGTTTTTCTCTCCCTTTTATTTTTTTCTCACATTGAGACTCTAAAGATAGCGATGGTCAAGACAGAGTAAGGGATAAAAATGGAAGAAAATTAAGGGAAAAAATAATCATGCTTGCTCTATAATTTATGCAATGGCTATATTTGGCATTTTTTTTTCTATTTTAAAAAAATTTAGATAATGTATGTGTATCCCATTTACTTTCATTTAAAAAGGAACAAAGAAAGAAAAGAGGAAGACAAATATCCTATATAGTCTAATTCAGTGACATTCATAGAATAAAACCCTGAATTCTGAAATCGAGCCTCACAGATGAAATGTCCATCCACAGGAGAACGACTGCATAAATGATGGCCCTCTATAGAATGGAATGCTATGCTGCCATGAAAACACATGTGGGAAACCTCTACATGCTGACAAGCAAAAAATAGATACTGCCTGGAATATATACTCCTTAGGACAGGAGCCAAGCCAGTATTATTCATTGCCCTATTTCAGCTCCTAGAACAATGCCTTGCACAGAGCAGGTGTTCAATACATATTCATTTAACAAATGAATGGAAAGACCAAGATAGCATCGTCTCACATTGGTAAAGAGAAAACAATGCAAAGCCTATACACGTGATTACATCGACTCTGACATAAATGTTAGTGCATTTTATAATGAGTAGGTATTTATTGTTTTTGAATTAAAAGTTAGAACTTCAGTAATTAGCATTAAAGAAAATTCAATCATCATAAACAACCCAGGAGGAAATAGAAGGGTAGCTTAGATTCCACAGGGTTTCAAGACTTCTGAGTATTAGGTCAGTCTCTAACAAGGATGCTATGTACATGGCACTCACGCTAAGGAAGAGAGAATAAAGAAACACTGAGCCAGCCAGGAAAGAGAAGGAAGCCAGAGAAAATTCCCCACTGAGCAGGGGAAAGTCGAAGGGTGCGGGTTTCATATGGAATAGGGCTAGTGCTGCGTGATACCTTCCAGTAAGCATTGGTTTGCATTAAGAAGCTTGGTTTGGGGGAGGCTTGGGGCAGTTACTTGGGGCAGGAGTCAGAAAGTCTCCTTACAATGCAAGCACACCCAGCTAGCCTGCATACTTTAAGTGCTCTGAGTCGTTCCTGGGTCGGTGGAAGAAGGTCAGGGATTTCTCAGAGTGAAAGCCACCTTAGGGGCAGGGTGGGTGGGTAGGGCTACCGGTAGCTGAAGCCCTGGGAAAACCCGGCCTGCATTTTTGTGCTAAGTGCCTCGTTGAATGTAAACTGACCTCTGGTTTTACGCAGCGTTTATGTGACCGGGAAACACTGATTAGGGAAGACAATGTTGCACTGTTTCCCACGTAAGGTCTGCACGCTGCACTTTTACACATGCTGATTTCTCTATCTGCTAAGTCATTCTCTGTTTCACAGACTTCTACACAGCCTTCAAAACTTTAAGTGCCACCTCCCATGTGGAGTATTTTCTGGTTTTCTCGGCAAAGGATCTCTCTTCTGGCTACCTACAGCCCTGGGGTCATGGTTCCAGTATGAAACCTACTCTTTAGAAATTTATAGATGCTGAAGTCTTCAGGACAGATTGCCTCCTTCATTTAAGAAATGAATGCTGGGGACTATTCTAGTTGGTTTATTTCCCCAACTACTAGAACAGTGCCCTGTGCACAATATATTTTATTTAATGAGTGAAAATGCTTCACTCTCCATGTCCTTGTAATTATGCCTTCTGTCCAATTCCAAAAAATATCTATTAAGTAACTGCTGTATTTCAGGCACTGTGTGGGCGATCTTGCCTTCATGGAGCTTAGTCTATTGTAAACTTAGGTAACTAATTAAGAAATTTTAAAACAAGGTCAAGTAGTGTGAGAAGCATAAAGAAGGGCACCTAACTTGGACTCTGTACTGGAGCCCTCAGCTTTGTACCCCAACCTATAGATATCCCTACCTACACCCACATTTAGCCTTAACCTCCTGCATGTGCTCCTTTTACTTACTCCCAGGTTTGCTACAAAAATTACTTCTCTAATGTTTTCAACTACCAGGTTTGCTACAAAAATTACTTCTCTAATGTTTTCAAACCTCTCTCTCCCTCCCTCCCTCTCTCTCTCTCTCTCCCTCCCTCTCTCTTTCTCTCTCTCCCTCCCTCTCTCTCTCCCCCCACCCCCATGCCTCTCTGTATCTCATCTCTCTATCTCAACTGTCTACTTCCCCAAGCCTAATAACTTTTTCAAATACACATAGGTTTGATAAACATCCTATTTTTACCATAAATGCAACATTTGTTTTTATTCTATTTTCTTCCTTCAGTCACAGTTACGCTTTTAAAGTGTCTATATTCTATTTGTCACCTCCCACTCTCAGCCTGTTGCACGCCAGAGTCCATGCCCAGTCTTCTTCAACTGCTTCTGCTTAAATAAGATCACCAATAACCTAATGGGTTCATCCTTGGCCACCTGCAGTGTGCATCTTACTTCATCTTGCTGTGGCATCTGAAACTGTTGGCTACTCCCTTCTCGAAATTCTTCTCCTTCAGGATTGGAGACATCATCCATTCTTGACTTTTCTCCTTCCTCTGAATGCTTCCAGGTGCCTCAGTTTCCTTTTTCCCAACCACTCTTGCTATACCTCAGAGTTCTATCCTGAATCTTGTAATATCTTTCTGTGAACTCTCCTGAGGTGCTATCAGTTCCTTGACTTTAGCTCCAAGGTTGCATCAGAGCTCCAGAAGAGTTTGTCTCCAAAGCAAGAAAGCCTAAATTGAAATCTTTAATGCGACTCATTGTTCTTCTACCTAAATCCTGCTTCTACACTTGTTTTCAGCCAGTAGAAATTTAGGTACAATCTTTCCTTCCCGTTCCACACATATTTTATCAGTCTTCATTTGACTGCCACGATGGCCCACAAAACAGGGAGATTTCTGAACCTCAATTTTCTATCCTCTCCAATTCACTGCACAGTACATCATCAGAAGGATCTAAATCTGGCCACGTCTCTTCCCTGCTGAAAATATGTCATTGGCGCTGCAAGATTTTTAGGAATTGCAAAATGGCAGCCCATGAGCCATATCCAGCTACTTGTTTGTGGTGGTTGGCTCAGAATTGCCTTATAAAAGCTGAATTTTAAAAATTCTGAATTGCTTTAGAAGGGGTACACACTGGTCAGTTCTATGGACCCTTTACTGTCCTCTACCCTGTCTGTTTTTACATAACTGGCCTAGTCCCAGTTCTTAGTAAAGCATGCAACGCCTTTCTGATACAGCCCTGGCCCGCCTTTCTAATCTCATTTCAGGCTTTTAAATCAGGTCTTATGAAGCCAAGGCGTATGATTTTTCACCACACCACACTATAATTAATGTCATTTCTTGAAATCCCTGAGCTTACGAAATGTGAGAGGTCCAATACAGATGTGAAGGGCAGCAAAAAACACCTACTGCAGGAATGAGTGTCTATGGGATGGGTGTGGATAAAAGGAGCATGCCCACAAAGTACGAGTGAGTAAAGATGGTCATGGGAGAGTCACAGCCAAAGATTTGCTATCCCATTTATTTCAGTGTGAGGATTAAGGCAGAGAAATAATTGATTTTTCCAATTTCTGTGTTTCATTCATCTTTGTAATTTTAGCACAATTTCTGATCCTCAGCAGGCACTTAATCAATGCTTATCGGAGCAATAATCCTTGCGGAAATTTGCAAGTAGCAGAATTCACTGCTACTTCCAGGCCTCAGTCTCTCTTCTTTTTTCTTTCAACGTTCTCACTGTCCTAAAGTCATCCCACAGAAAGTAAAAGCCAAAGAATAAAAAGTGTGGCTAGTAATAGTAACACCAGAGGAAGGATTATGTAGGGAAATAAAAGAAGGAAATGCTTTTTCCTCCCCCTTACTTTTCTAGCATTTGAACACAAGTTAAATCCCTTACATAGATATAAATATTATTGGTAAGATTACTGGACATGGAATTTGTGAATATAGCCAGATGTTATAATTTCCAGGGAGTGTGTAGGCATTTCCCTTGGCCCACAACCATTGGTTTAAACAGCTTAGCTGGCTATCACTTCCTAACTTCTTGTTCACCTTGCAATGCCACAATTGGGCAAACACCTCACGACAGAACCCCCCAAATATGCACAGATGACAAAACTGAAACTCAGATGTTGATATGCATACGTCATCTGGAAAGCCTGTAAAATTCAGATTCCTGGACCCACCCATTCCAAGATGACAGGTTAGAGTGGGGTCAAGGCATATACATTTTAAACACGTTTCCTGAGGATACTAAAGTACACAAACACCATACTCTGAACCTAAGAAACGTGTCATAAAGTTGAGTATATGAGAACCAAAAAGATTTTCATGCAAAGAGCCATGGTTTACTTTCAGACATGATCCAATACCACCATAACTACCTTTTACAGTTCCCACTGCCAAGAACTTTTTATTAAATGGCAAAATATTTTTTTCTTGTCTTCCTAATTGCAGTTGACACATTCTCAAAAGAAATATTGCATGCATATCCTTCATTTTTCATCTATTTCATTATTATTTCTGCAGCTGAGGCAACTAAGCATTTGAAACATATTATCATGCAACAATGCCTAGATCCCATACTCATTAAAATGATACTAAAGTCTTAGGGTCTCTGATTTTTTTCTTCCCAGCAGGTTGGCAGTCATTCAATTATAGTATAATTCCATACTGCAGCTCAATTCATTTTTTAAGTAGTTCATCTCAATTCTAATCATTATGTTCAAAGGCTTACTACATTTAGATGCCAAGTTTCCTCAACTGGACAAAAGCGTACCAGAAATATTTCTGTTTGGCAAAACCTGGCAAATTTTTGCAAGCATTGTCATGCCACGACAGGGCACTAGTCAGGTTATAATTTCCTTTAATTGTTCTTCCCACAAACAGCAACACTGAATAGCTCCAGACTACTGGAACTCAAAGAAGAATTTCTTCCCAGCTGCTGGGAAAACCAAAATAAGGTGTTCTGCAAACACCTTACTTGAGATTAGACAGTGTAGAGTCTCAGACACTGATCATTTTGTGTATTGATCTGTTACAAGTTTTTTAATGGGGTAAGTCAAAAAACTCATCCATGTGTCTGTGTATGCACATTTAGAAACAAGAAAATAACTAGGAAATTACTGTTCTCCCATAAAACAACCAGTGCTCCATATGCATAATTTGTTCCACCTGCCATGTTTACAAGGCACCCTAAGGAGAAAAAGCTTAAAACCCAGCAATCCATCTGCCTCCCAGTTCCAAGGGGGTAATCACTGCCTCAACTAAGCAAAGAGGAATGCACAGCATACTGCCAACCATTTTAGCAGATTTATCAGATGGCTGGTAAATGTACCTGACATCATTCAGGTCATCAGCTTTTCCAATAGTGACAGGAGTCGTGGTATAATGATAAACACAATTCACTACCAACAAAAAGGGGAGAGGCGATGGCAGGGCGGGCGGGGATGAACAGAGGCTTCAACGAACCACACCCAGAGCACAAACCCCAAATATAGGCTTTATTGTTTCCCATGAGTATGTTAAAAATAAGAAACACAAGGGGAAAAAAGAGACAGAAAAGACAGGGTGGCTTCATGCAAAAGCAATGATTAAAAAAAATGGTTAAAAAAAAAGACACATGAAAGCAGGTGTTTTGTTTTTCTTAAATAATTTACTGTTAACTCTACTTCCTTAAGTATTCTTGAGCATTTTTTAAAAAGAAAGCATCAGTTAACATTTGCTAAGCACGTGAAGTGTTTTGTTTGTGCACACAAAATACAGCCTAGCCTTCAATACAATGTAAACTTAACTGTCTCCAACTAAGGTGACAGTGACTAAGACTGAATACAAAATGTAAGGAATAGACTGTTTTAACGCTAGAATGATGACAAAGTATAAAGAGCCGCCTGTGCTGATGAAATGCACAAAACACATGCATATCTTCAAAGATATCCTGGTTCTAAGAAGCTATTAAAAGAAGAGCTCTTTGGGGACCATCCCAAATGGACTGCAGAAAGGTCACCCACAACCCCTGCCCTCTGAAATGAGATAGACACAACATATAAATTAGCATACAGAATATCAAGTCATTAACTGTTCTTTGTCAAGGTTCCCATGGGAAGAAAGGGGGTGGGGACAAATGGACAAAGTAGGCAAAAATAGATAAGTCCCTTTGGAAATAGTTTCCAGACTTTCGAATTTCACAGATCAGCAAAATTAAAAGAAAAACAAAGGGTGGGAGCAGACGAAACATCAACAGAGAGCCGTCATTATTTTGCTAAAGTATAACTACTGTCCACTATCACTTTTTAGTAATGCAAATGATGGGAAAGTCAGCCTCTCAAAATAAAGGATAGCCCTTCATCTTGAGTAAATTTAATGCTAGATGAACTCACTATGTTATTCTTCTTTTATAAAATGGATACCTTAGAATGTATGTTGTACTTGCTGCTCTTCACAATTAAAGCCTTTGATACAGATTTTGAGGAAAAGTCTATGGTCCGTAGTTCTGAAAGGGTAATTTTCAAATTAAGATTATAAACATGTATGTATGTATGGGTATATGTGTTGTATGTACATGTGTGTATATATATTATACATATATATACATACACACACATATGCATGTATGGTTATACATCTCATTGTGTCTGAGTAACATCTTTCTCTACAATTTCACAACCAGTGTGTAAGAATCCCAAGTATGCATGTCCCCTTTTGCATTACACACGCACATGCAAGCACACACAGACATACGTAATGTAGACAATACAGGATGATCATCGTAAGGTTATGAAGCTATGATGACAATAGACATTTCTAAATTATTTTAATTTTTTTCTAGCAGAGGTGGGCATTTTTATTTGCATGGACTGTGTTCCCTGACTTAACTGCCATGATTAAGCAGTGGACACACATTCTGGCCTCAGTCTTGGAGTGGCTGGATTAAAACCAGCCATATCTCCTGCTGGCTGCACGTGTTTGATTTGCTACCTCATTGCCTGCAGCATTATGATCCCCACAGGATCAAACCCATTTTTCCCCAGGCACCGACTATCCTCCTAGAGCATCATTAACACGGCTCCAAAGGCCTTGCTCCTGTCAACTTCAGCCAGTGCAGCACTCAGAGCCTTTGTGGGTTATCAGCGCTCTGTAGGAAAGGAAAGCAAGGAGGGAAAGGCAAAGGACCCAAACCCTGGGGGAATCGCCAACACAGGATGACAGAGAGAGAAAGAGGCCCAGGAGTGGAAGGAGCCCTGTTTGGAGACAGGCTGCAAGCTAAAGATAGAAAGGGGTTTACAGAAACCCATAATTATAAGCTTCTGCCACTCAATTCTCAGCTGGTTAATGGCAAAAAGGATCAATATCTACTTTCGATTTTTATGTACAGCATTATGGGCTTAGTGGGAGACAAGTCTCCTGGGAAGGAGGGATGAGTCAGGCTATGGATCTTGGAGAGATTAATTCATTGTCAAAATTAATAATTTTATTGGTTTTCTAAAGTATATTTGGAGTTTTTCTCTTACTTTGTTTTGAGCAACTTTTTCTTTTTTTCTGATAACACTACTCACCCTGAAGTCTGTCATAGAGAAATTGACTTATGTGAAGGGCATATCAGGAATAAAGGCGGAACTGAGTCATGTAAACAAAGTCATGCCAATTTGAAACAATGCCCCCAGGGTTCATCCACGCTCACCAGACTGAGCCCTGGGCTCCAAACTGGAGTTAAAGTAAACAAAATTATATTCTGCAAATATAACTCTAGGTTTTAGGAATCTTATCTCATCATTTTTCCTTTTTTTCCTTCCTGGAAGAATATCAAGCAAACCATCAATGGGTCTTAAAATATATATATATTGATACTTTTTCAGAATAAAGCAGAAAACCTGAGGCTTTGCAAAGGAAAAAATAAGGCAGCACAGTATCATGCATGGAATGGAATCATTTAATGAAAATGTGTAATAAACCCAAAGCTACAACTTTAGTATCTCTGAAAACATGCACTTGGCAGCACTAAATGGAATGTGGTATCAGCTAAATTAGGGTATTAACATTGGCATCTTGATTCACTTGTCCCTTCTCATAAATGCTTTTCTCTTCAAATTATATTTTCACTCAACAAATTCTTGAAAATGATCTACTGTGAAACATTCGTCACCAATCAAAACAATCACTCCTTTAAATTTTACAACAATCCATAATACTTCTCATAGAATATCAGTCCTAAGTCATCTGCTTCAATGGGTGTAATAGGTTCCATCAAGTGATAATGGTGGAAACTTCAGGAAAGACTTGCACCCTTAACAAATATGCTTACAACTTTAAGGAAATTTTCTTGGTCAGGTCCAAAACTGACATCCATAGTTCATCATTTTAAGAATCATCATTTATTAAGCATATCTATCGATTAGCCAGTACTATGCTAGCAGCATTAGATATAATGTTTCATTTAATCTCACACCAACTCTACAAGGCAGATATTATCATCCCATTTTAGGGATGTAACACCTGACCAAGCTGAAGAAGAGTATACAACTTGCCCAAGGTCTGACGGCAGGTGGAAAGGCCCAGGACTCCAGGTCAGGCCTGGCAGATCACAAAGCCTGTGCTCTTTTCCTCTAAAGTACAAAGCTGGGTCAGCGATGGCATATAACCCTTCCTGATCCAGACCTCATCAATTCATAGTTGCTTTATTTGGGGGGATTCCATAATCAGAATTTCACACAGGCTTATAAAGGTTGCTTGTAGAAAATGCAATCTAAAAGACTTTCCACATTTAACACATTTTCTTAAACAGGCATAGAAAAATGTCATCTCAAATTCTAAATTATAAACTAGAATACATATAGATACAAGTATGGAATTCCATTAGGTCGAACTGCTGCTTTTATAAATAAAAATGGGCAAAAAAAAAAGTGTAAATTCATATGATTCATCCTAACAGAAGCCTAGTTCTAGGCCCTAATGGGTCCAGGCCAAGGTAAATTCACAATGCACCTACTGTACCTGCTTCAGGCCTGTGCACAGTTTCCCATGGATACCGTACCTGAGCAGAAGCTGTTGCTGCTAATGGTCCTTGCTGAACGCCCAGAGCTGCTGGGGTTGAACTCTCTGCTTTCTTCCTCAGAGAATGGAGACTCAGAGGCCGGGGACACCTTGTGCTGCTGCTGAGGCAGATGGGGCCGAAGAATCAAACGAGGAATTCGGCTTCGGGAAATCTCCTTCTCATGATGCTGCACTCTCTGCTCCTTCTCAAAATTGGACATCAAGAAGAAAACAAAAGACTGTTTCCCCCTCTTAATACCTGTCTGCAACTTCAGGATTTAATTTCTAAGAAAGCACTGTTCTGAATAATGAATTGTCAAAAAGAGTCAAATAGTCATTCCTATCTCATTGTGGAAATGAGCCCCGAAACCATCCAACTATGTTAACTCACTGAGCAGCATATGCATACACACACACAGGCACACACACACACACACACACACACACACACACACACACTTCCACGGACTACCAGCAAGGCCGCCCACTCCCTCATGCAATTCTTGATCCACTTTCCCAACTCTGGCTCTTTCTATCACATTCAAGCTTTTAGCTCTCTCAGAACACTCTTATTACTCACAGCACACTCCTACTTATTACTTGACTTCCTCTAGCCTTCCATTTTGCTTTCCCTGAATTAGCTGTGACAATTTGATTTCTCCCTTCCTGACTCCTCACAAAGTAGACTTTATACCCTAAAACACTTCTATCCCGATAGATCATGCAGCCTTATCTTTCAAATCCCTCCTCTTCTAGCCAGGATCTTAATTATTCATTAATATCCTGGTACACAAGGCATGTTGCCAACAGAAAAGCAAACAAAAATCCAATACACAGTAAGATGGCTTCACCTTTTACAACACATTTAGCTTTTGTTTTCCTTACAGGACACCAGCAAGAAGAGAATTTTCTTCTCTTGCCATCTTCAAAAACACAGCATTAATTATACAGGGCTATGCCTTGGTAAAACAATACCACCAAATATATGCATAACAAGTAATATTGTAGCAGTGTTTTTCATTTGCAAAGTGCTTTCCCAACCATGATCTCATTCAATCTTTACACTCAGGCTGTAAGAGAGAGAGGTCCCTGGCTTTCCTATTTACAGATGAGGAAACTGAGGCTATGGGAGATAAGATCAGACACGATTACATATCATCTAGGTGCAGGATGGGCCTGAAATCCAAGGACTTCTCCAAGCCACCACCACCCTGCTTTATTAAAATGGATTCCTAGGAGGAGCTCCTTGCAAAAAATCCACTGTTCCCTCCAACCTCTGCAATTGAAAAAAGAGCTGCGGATTAGGTAACAAATAGCATTTTGCAACACGACCTCCTGCTAATTTCCCCCGCGGCTTACCAGGAAGGGTCACTGCCAAAGTAAACACCTCAGGGAGGCCCACAGTGCAGGAACTGAAGGCAATGCCCCAGCCACGGGAACTCTTGAGGTCACTCAAGCCCACACCCTATCCAGGGTCTGCCAGCCGCACCCAGCCTCTGGATTTGTCCAGAACATCAGTCACCCAGCAGGTATCACATGCCAACCACCACTCAGCTCAGCACACCACACTGCATACCCACTACCGACGCCGGGCCACTGACACACTGGAGTCCTTACGTCTCAGTCACGCACACCTCAAATTCCTTTTATTCATATCACCCACACAGGACATCTAATGAGGGCTAGATTCCAACCCCCCCAATTTCAAGAGGTGGGATTAACCTTCGTGTCAACCCCCAAATCTTTTCCTCTGGTACCACCATCCCCAAACCCCCGGGTCTCGCCCGCTCTCATCACCTGAACAAATGCCTTCCCCCTCCCATCGCCCCTGCCCCGTTCTTGCCCCTCTTGGCCCCAACTCTAAACATCACCCCTCTGGCTCTCACCTGGAGGGCTTCTCGCCCCGCTGGGTCCGCCCTTCCGCGGGCATCGGCCCCCGCACGACGTGCTCTGCTTACCTTGGTCTCCCGCAGGGGTCCCATCGCGCCGCTGCCCGCCGGCTCCTCGCGCCGCCGCCGCCGCTGTCCAGGAGGAGGCACCTGCGAGCACCCGAGCGGGGAGACCCGGCTGAGTCCGCGCGAGCGGCGGCTGCGGCAGGCCCCACGCGCCTCCGCGGTTCGCGCTCAGCTGCGAGGGCGCGCCCGGCCGCCCCGCCCCGGCCGGACACGTGGTGCTGCCGCCGTCAGCCCGCGGGCACTCCCCGGGCGCCTCCCTTTGATCTCTCTCACCTGCGGGCCCCACCCGCCTGATCTCGCCGCTGGCACCTACCCCCAGCGCCGCGCGCCCCTCCCTTCCCGCTGAGCTCGAGCGCGAGGGGACAGGCAGAGGCTCCGAGCATCTCCATCCCGGAGGTGTCCCCTCCCCTCCTTTTTGAAGCTGGCACCCGGTTTGCCGTGGGGGGGAGGGGGGTGCGCGTCGGAGGGAGGAGCTGAGAAAAACTGCGACATCACCGAGAGCCAAAAAAAGAGAGAGGGAAAGTTTCTCTCGCGGCCCCTCCCCGGTTTTTTATCTACACACAGCTCCCCACAATTACCTCGCCCGAGATGGGCGGGCGGGTCCCCCTCCTCCAGGACCCCGCCAACCGAATGCTGCCGGACTGACACAGTATCTCAGTCCCGGACCGCGAAGCCTGCAGTCCTCGTTTGGGGATTTGCATCCGCGAGCCTTCGGTTGGCAGCGCCGCAGTATGATGAGCTTGGGGAAGCCAGGCTACCAGGAATGCGCCCCAGGCACACTGCTTTGCGAAGAACACTGCACTCGAACTCAGAAAACCCGGTTCAAGCCTGCACTCCGCTCCCTTCAAGCTGAGTGCCTTTAGGCAAGTTCTTGACCTCTCTGAACTTCAAGTTTATCCTTGCTAAATTGAATTATAATACAAATACCTACCTCAAGGAAACTGTGGAGTAAATGGGAGAATGAGATGTGACATCTTCCAAAATAGCCTTACCAAGCTGACTGAACAGAACTTCCCAAAGGTTCGTTAAACATGACAGGCAGAGCAAGCATCTCTGATACTGGCAGGTTCGTTGTAAAAAGCTCAAAAAGCCTGTCCAACTGAGGATTTAGAATAGGGTCCTGGGCTGGGTTATGGGTCTTATACGTGGCTGTACTTAAATTTTATTCAACGTGCATAATAACTTAAATGCCCCTTATTCAGAATTCGAGAGTTCTGAATAGCAATTGGAGAATATTCGAAGTAGAACTGTGGTTACAATGAAAAAGTGTGCCAACCTTGAAAATTTTGTTTGAACCTCTGCCCTTGGCATTTATCCTTCCTCCAAACAACATTTCTCCTAGTCCTCACCCCTCAAACCTAAGAAGCACAGAGTATGATACAGGGGAGTGCCTGGAGCCCAAGGATTAGTGGAACCCATTCACCTTCTTCCTATACCCCAAAAGAGGTTTTATTCCATAAATCTTAATAACTTTTCAATCTACTTAGACCTCTTAAGCAGTAAAATTGGGGTAATTTTGGGGCTCTTTATATGGGGATGTGTGTGTGATTAATTCATACTTTCTATTCCACAGCCTTCTCAGATGTGGGTCTCAGGAAAGCGAGGTCTAGGATATTTCATATAATCTCTTCTTTTTAAAATTATGAGCATGGGACTTAATACTGGGAGACAGAAATGAACTATTAAGGTCAAAAGATGCTTCTGAGGTGTTCTCTTCTGAGAACTGAGAGTCGAATTGGGATACTAAGAGAAGAAACACCCTCCTCTTGAGTTGTCATAGTCGGAAACTCAGTCAGTTTTGACTCTCCCTCTTCCCCCCTGTGCCCCCCACACAGCGGAAACGACCAGTGAGCTCCAAGCCACCCCTTAATAAATGTCTTGAATCCGATGACTTTTCTCCACAACGCCATCTCCATTTAGATTCTAGACCACAACCTTCCTGGATTATTGCAATAGACGTCTAAATAAACTGCTCTTGCTTCCAACCTTGTCCTTAGTTTCTCTTGCCAATAAATCTGTCTGCATAGATATCAAAATGATTTCTCAAAGTCCAAATCAAGCCATGCATCCCTGTTGAAAGTTGTTAATAACTTCCCAGGAATATTCCAACTCCTTAAAATGGCACACAAATGCCCATCATCATCTGGCCTTGCCTACTTCTGGCGTCTCATTTTCCTGCCACTCCTCTTTCACTGCCTCTGCTCTCCCTCCACATGCAAATACCTCCCCACCCCAACCTCCCTTCCTCCACCAGGAAAATGCAGTTTCATTTTACAGGCAGCTTCATCCAGGAAACCTCCTCCTGGTCCCTGTATTTACCGCAAAAGAGCTGTTCGGGTCTTGTTTTAGAATTCCCCATTTACCTGTCTGCCTTCACCAGGGCCCTTAAACAGTTCCTGATACAGCTCCTGTCACACAGTAGGCAGTTGACACATAGTTGTCGAATGAATGAATGCACAAATGAGTGAATTCTCTAACTCCAGGAGGGGCCCAACAACACAAGACAAAGAACAACAGACACAATTTCCCTTCTGTAACTGACTCAGAGAAAGCTGTCTCCAATATGTTTTTGTATTTGATGATGGGGTGTGTGCCTAAAAAAATCAACATGTGTTCAGTAAAAGCTTTTAGTGCTGAAGTGCAGACACGGAGAGGCTGGGCGTGAGCCCTCTTGTCACCATAGCAACCCTGCCAAGGAAAGGCTGATGATGAAGTGTTCAGACGTCTGTGTTTGGAACCCAAGACAGTTTTGCTGCTGTGCTAAAAGACAAGTTCTACAAATGATAATCTACGCTGCCTTTAATTTCATTCAAGAGTTTCTCATGTCATTAGGAGAAATATAACATTAGGATTAAACCATCAAAGAGATATAATCTAATTTAGCATATTATATTCATCCCTCATCTGCTTTGAAATACTCTCATGCATCATTTTCATTTTCTACTTAAATACCTATTGAATTGTTTTGTATTGTAATTTTGTGACATTCCCTTTACAGCAAATGTATTACTAGTTCTTAGAAAATATCATCTGCTTTAAAAGTATGGGACCCTTAAAGTTAATAAATAATATACCTGTCCAGGAGGAACAGGGGAGATAAGAGTGGTATAGACTGAGGGAAAGGTACGCTTTTATATAATTATGTCCAAAATCTGGGATAAGGAATTTGATCTTATTTTATGTGACATGTCATTAAATGATTCATACCTTTATTTGCACAAAACTTCATATCATCAGAGCTCTTTCACATATATAATCTTGTTTGCACTTCACAAAAACCATGCAAGGTATATGTGGCCCATCCCTGATACTAGACAAGTTAATACAGGACTGGATTTTATTCACAGGGTCCCCCAGACTGAAAACTTCACAGAAAAGACAATACAAATACACTGCCAAAGAGAATACGTCTGCACCATACCAGAGAGACACATCACAGTCTTGCACATCCACTCTTCCTCATATCTCACCTGGGTGTGCTGGGGCCTTTCTTTGACTCAATCAGTTCTGACAAAGCAGCATCTCCTAATCCTATCAGCTGTGCGAGCAAGCGCTGCCGTCTCTCTCAGTGACCCGATGCTGGCTGATCTGCACAGCAACAAGCAGCAGCTGACGTGCTTTAGCACACGTCACGGAGAAAAGAAACTGCGTTCTGGGGCATCCTGGGATTTTGTGTGTGTGTGTGTGTGTGTGTGTGTTGGGTGGGGCGGAGACCCCTATTTTTCTTACCAGGGAGAGAGCTGCCCGTTTTCCTGTAAGAGCGTGTATGAGTGATCAACCCTCTTATTGTGTATATGTTGCTGTTACCATCGGATCAAGGCATTTTAGTCTGTTTCACTGTAATGACCAGGATTCCACAGGATCACTCCGTAGCAGAGGGGCCCACAGAGTACCTGGCCCAATGAGATACATGCGTGAGTGACTGCGCTCAGGTTCCGATCATCTCTGCTGAGATCATCTCAACAGAGATCATCTCTGCTGTTTGTTATCAGAAGCATCTCTCAGGTGGCCATCGGGAATGAAGGAAAAGTCCAAGTACACAGGCAAGAGTTGGGAGTTGGGGTTTTGAAGGAAGCTGAGAATATAAATTTTCTGCTTTCCTAACAAGGTTGACCTGCAAAAATTCTCTGTGCTGCTTGTAACCTTTATTCCATTAATAAGAATAGGGGCAGATACTAGTAAGAAACAGATATGGTGACTGTATTAAAAATGGGGACACATGGTTGGACAAATAGATGTATATGTTTTGGGACAATGGATTAGGACAACTGCCATTAAGATACCCCGGAGAGTCTGGGGTAAGGTTCCCATCCAGGTAGGAGAAGGTGAATTTTAACATTTACCCAATGAAATGCCTCCGAGGAGCGGGGAATGTGTGGATTCGTGGTGAGGGGTGGATTCCTCGGGCCTGAAGTCAAAGAATTGCAGAGAAGGAGCAAGGGAGGTTGTCTGTAAGGTAGGAACAGGAAGGCCAAAACCCAGAGATTGAATTCATGGCCTGTCAGAGAAACATCTTTCTTGAGACCACGAGGTCATGAGGACAGAAGGTGCAAGGAGGACAGGACAGCCAAAAGTTCAAGGGTAGCTCAGTTCAGAATCTTTTC
This sequence comes from Tamandua tetradactyla, assembly GCF_023851605.1. NCBI lineage: Eukaryota > Metazoa > Chordata > Mammalia > Pilosa > Myrmecophagidae > Tamandua > Tamandua tetradactyla. The sequence goes on from NC_135332.1 coordinate 154,283,816, forward strand.
TACAGAGGTAATGAGAGTGGGGGCTGAGACTCCCCTCAAACGTGGAAAGAGTAGAGAAAGTAGCCCAAGACAGTGGCTCTGAGGGATCCCACTAGCCATTCATTGCAGTCTAAGCTTAGGAAAGAATTTAACAATCTGGATTCCCAGAAAGCAGATTTTAAATGTGCTAAAACCACATCATCAAAATTTTGGAAAATAAGAGAAAAAAATTATTGCTAGATTTGAGATAAGATAAAGAAATCTGTTTTCCATAGTATCATTTATTTCCATGATTTTGATTTTGTATTTTCCCCTCTCTTCAAATTTCAGATAAACTTCCCTTTTAATCATTCTGCCTTTATTTCTGCTAAAAGATGGGCGGTGGGGAGGCAAGAGGAGGAGTTTGTCTCCTGGAAAGAGTATTGCGAAACAGAGCAGAGCGCCTCTAGAGGCCACCCACTGTGAGGGCAGCTACAGGGGCCTGGGGGGACCTGCACACACACCCTGTGCCAGCAGGCCTGCTGGTGAGGCTGCCTCTGCAGGGGAGGAGCTCGGAACAGTTTTGATTGCTATTTCATTTCCACATTCTAGGTCATTTCCACAGACCATTTTCCATGGTTACCCGAAATCCCGTGACTTAGTGAGTAAATTTAGACTTTGCTCTGAACTCCTAGCTCCTCTCCAATCCACTGCAGAAAAACCTGTAAGAAAACAAATCCAGAGTTTGGGAATCTGCTTTTTGTTATTCCATCTGTCCATGTGTCCTCTATAGCTATTTTTAGAATGAGGTTTAATCAAGGAGGAAAAAAAAAAAAGATCTTTTAAAAAAAGATCTCTTCAATATTTTCATTTTACATGTATTAAAACCACATCATCAAAATTTTGGAAAAAAAATTACTCATCATCTCATTGCCCAGGCATCAATTATCCATAATCCTACTGCTAGGATTTGATGTCTTTGATCTCAGGGTTATCTGCTGTGCATTATAAACAGCCCTGTTAAAATGGTGGAATAAAGTTCTATGTGACATATGGCATTTTGGGCCTCTTGATGCCATCACATCTGGCTGTTTCCAGATGGTGGTGGTATGCTCGCATGTCCATTGAATTCCCATTAGGTTATTTTCCTTTATCTGTCCTCTGATTGGATACTAATATGAGGACGAGGTATCAGTCCTCCTTACCACTGTTGACAAACAGCTGGGGTTGCTGCTGGAAGTTCAGGGTGACTTCCAGCTCCGTGGTCCTGGCAGCAAGTGAATTAGAAGCTTCAAGAAGAGCTGCTGGTGAAGAATTAGCAAAGCCATGCATGGCTGGAGAAGTGATCTCAACCCAGCGGTTGGTAGAAAAACACTTGTGTCCCTTTCTGTGAAGAAGCCCAGCTAGCTTGCCATAATTTGATGCTTAATTCAAGAGAAAGCAAGAAAATGAAATGGGTTTCCCAAAGTCTGCAAAGATATTTATGATGAGAAAATGTAAAGTCCTGCTCTGCCTGTCTCCCACAGTGCAATCTTAGGCAAGTTAACTCCTCTGCATTACCTTACATTACTAGCATGTAATGAGTACATCATACAAGTAAGGAAGTGAATTAGTAAGGAAGGACTGGTTGCTCCAGTTAATATTTTGGGACAGATGTACTTTTTTTTTTAATATAGTTTTACTGAGATACACTCACACACCAAACAGACCATCTGAAGTATACAATCACTGGCTCACAGTATCATCACGAGTTGTGTATACAGCCTCATGATCAATTTTGGGACATTTTCATTACTCCAGAAAGAAAATAAAAATAAAAAATAAAACCCTCTCATACCCCTTATCACTCCCCCCCCAATTGAACGATAGTATTGGTGTGGTACATTTGTTAACTGTTAATGAAAAAAATATTAAAGTATTACTGTTAACTATAGTCCATAGTTTGATATAGGTACATTTTCCCCCATGTATCTATTTTTTTTAACATTTATTCCCCCTATTAATTTATTTTTTGATTTTTAGCTTTTTTTATTGTATAGTATAACATAAATACAAAGCAAGGAAGTAAAAAAGCAATAGTTTTCAAAGCACTCTTCAACAAGTAGCTGAAGATCCCACAGGACAGATCCCATGGTTTGTCATGGGCTACCATATGATCCTCCCATATTTTTCCTTCTAGCTGTTCCAGGATATAGGAGGCTAGAGTTTAAATATTTTTTTGTATCATCACAATTGACTTTTTTCCTTCTTATGTATAAATAACATATATATATATATAACATAAATATATATATAAATAACATATATATATATATATATATATATATATATATATATATATAAAGCTATAAATTTCAAAGCACAGCACCACAATTAGTTGTAGAACATATTTCAGAGCTTGACATGGATTACAATTTCACAATTTTAGGTTTTTACTTCTGGCTGCTCTGTTATATATATATATATATAAAACAGCCTCTCAAAAATCCAGAAATAATAATCACCATTCTGGACTTAATGTGTCTGCTTTAAAGGCTTGCAATCTAGACTTGTTTTCTTATAAGCATTTTCTAAAGGTGACCATACCATTCTTGTTTTTTTGTTTGGTACTTAGCTTTTCCAAATCTTCACAGTAGGTTGTTGGAATTTTGATTGGTACTGTGTTGAATCTGTAGATCAATTTGGGGAGAATTGACATCTCAATTATATTTAGCCTTCCTATCCATGAGCAAGGAATATCTTTCCACCTATTTAGATCTTCTTTGATTTCTTTTAGCAGTGTTATGGAGTTTTCTGTGTACAAGTCCTTTACATCCCTAGTTAAGTTCAATCCTAAGTAGTTGATTCTTTTAGTTGCTATTTTGAATGGAATTCTTTCCTTAACTGACTCAACTAGGTCATTGCTTGTGTACAGAAATGTTACTGATTTTTGCCCTCTAACTTTGTATCTCATCACCTTGCTGAATTTATTAGATCAAGTAACTTTGCTGTAGATTTCTCAGGATCTTTCAAGTATAGTATCATATCACCTGCAAATAATGAGAGTTTTACTTCTTCCTTTCCATTTTGGATGCCTTTTATTTCTTCATCCTGCTTGATTGCTCTAGCAATAACTTCTAGCACAATGTTGAATAATAATAGTGACAGAGGGTATCCTCGTCTTGTACCTGATCTTAGGGGGAAAGCTTTTCAGTCTCTCTCCATTGACTACAATGCTGGCTATTTGTTTTTCATTTATTTCCTTTATTGTACTGAGCTAGTTACCTTTGATTCCTATCTTTTGGAGTGTTTTAATCAGAAAAGGATGCTGAATTTTGTCGAGTGCTTTTTCAGCATCAGTCGAGATGATTATGTAATTTTTCCCTTTCGATTTGTTCAAGTGCTGTATTACATTAATTGAGTTTCTTGTGCTGAACCATCCTTACATTCCTGGTATAAACTCTACTTGGTAATGGTGTATAATTCTTTTAATGTGTTGTTGGATTCTATTTGCTCATATTTTATTGAGAATTTTTCATCTATGTTCATTAAGGAGATTTTGCTTGTTTTCCTTTCTTATAGCATCTTTATCTGGTTTTGGTCAGATGTACTTTTTTGAGGCTCATTTTCTTATCTATAAAATGGGTTGGATAACTATAATTAGTTCATAATACTGTTCTAAAAATTAGACAAGAATATATGCCAAGCCTTGCATTTATGCTTAGCACATTGTTAGGATTTAATAAGTATCTTTCTCCATCAGGATCAAACTATTCCAACTATCATTGCTGTTTCACATTCTCCTCAACGTCAAGATTTTATTTTGACCTTTTATTAAAGGGAATCCATGATTTTTCCCCCGGATGATTTATGAGTGATTAAGAAGGAAACTGAATTTCCCATTTGAAAAGATGTTGGCAGGACTTTCCCTCCCAAAGGTATAGCAGAATGAGTTAGAGGAGAAAGCATGATAAATGGCCAGATACCATTCTTTCATCCACACTTATTTGGTTCCTATTCTTTTATCCAGATATGGGCCCAGGCCCTGGTTCTGGTGTATTCAAAGATGAACAGTGTTTCTTTCCTATCCTCAGTGTTTCCTTCCTCTAATGTTAACATGGGTATGGTCATCCACTGTTATGCTCATTAGTGTGTTAGCGCCATGACAAATGTTTGCTTAGATGGCTTACCCGCACCTGAATTTAACAGGGCCTGAGGCTTCCAGGGTGAGTTTTCAGCTGTATTTCGAAGGACAAATAGGCGAGTCTATTATCATTTTGGCTTCTTGAGAGTTCCTATCTGTCTCCTTTTTTCCCTACCTTCTTTCCTCCCTCACCCCACTCTCTTTTCTTTTGACTTTGAGATACTTCTGCTACACTATATGCTTGTCTCCATGGACTGATGTAGAGAGAGCAAGCATTGGGTTCCCCTTGATTCTTATCTGACTCTAAACTTATGGAAGATTTTGTCTAAGAATCCTAGACAAAGATCACCTAGCACACCACCAAGCCACACTACCTGATACTCAACCAATATTTGTTAATTGCTAATACTATTTAAAATTTCAAGAACACCATATTAATACTGCCACCTTTTGGTTCATAAATGGATTTTTCTTCCATGACAGGTGAAATCTTTTCGGTGTGCAAGAAAAAAATGTCTTCATATAAATACTTAATAGGGTCTTTATTCAAACTTTAAGCAACACTTCAGAAAAATTTCAAAATAGAAGTTACACATAACTTAACCAAATGCCAATTAACAGAATCGATTTTTAGGAGGTGGGGATAATGAGCAGGTGCTTTGCAACCTGATAGACAGTGGTTCCAAACTCCTTTCTTTTGCTTACCTGCTGAGTCACTTTAGACAAGTTAGGTAACCTCTCTGAGTTCTATTCTTATTTGTAAAATACACAAGTACTTCTACTCCATAGGTCTGTTTTTAGGATTAACTTCTATAAAACTTCTAATAAGCATAGGGTAGTCCCTTGTGAAAACTAAGGATTCAATGATAAACTTCCCCTATCTCCTTTCTCCTCCCATTCCTCAATTCTCAGTGTCACTTGGAAGGATAAACAATGTGATTCAATTTTAGCTGAACACAAAAGTCCTTTTAAAACAAAAACAGTAAATGATACTTGGATGGTACTCACCTTAACTATTTCCATGTTTATCTTTTGTCTTTGGGCAAAATCCATTCCTGTGTACCTGATGAATTAGGTGTAATTATACTCTACTTCTGAAGAAGGTTCAAATAAGTACCTATCAAATGGGTCCACACCCCTTGCCTGCCCTTTTCCCATGCCCCCTACCTGTTTAGTTTGTCTCCAAGGCCTTCTTTGTCTCCTCGGTAGAGCCAAAGCCCAGACTCCTGGAACTTTCCCAGACAGTCATAACAACACTACCTCTCTTCTGACCTGAAGCTAATTACAGGCAGAAAATCCCACAACTGGGCAAATGGCTGACATTTCTAGCTCGTGGTCTCCACTGCAGGGGGGCCTCAGTGCTGCCTGGCAATCATTTATGCTCCGTAGTCTGCAGTCTCTTCAGTTCTTCAGAGTCAAATTTAGACCTTCTCCACACCTCAACACTCACTCCCCAGCTTACCCTCCCACCTTCATGCTTGCAGATGCTCTTACTTCTGTATTCACAGACAAAACAGAATGTTTTAACTCCCTCCATCTCTTGCCTCAAATCTGGACAGGAACCTGCCTCCACTCCATCCTTTCCATTTCTCATCCTTTAGAATGTAAGTGTCCCTCTACCTATCCATGAGTAATTACTTTGCCTGGACTTTTGATCACATCCTTTTCCACTCTTAAGGGAAATTATCTCCTCGGTTAGCCTTTGTAACTCTCTAGGTTTCTACTCCCTTATCTGTAAAATGGAATAATCATAGCAACTACCTCACAAGGTTATTGTGACCATCTGAGAGTTAATAAGTAAAGAACTTGGAAGAGACCCTAGTATATAGGAAGCACTCAAAGAGTGCCGGCTATTATTATTAGCTATTATTCTTTTTGTCTACTTTTCTAATGGATACTTCACATCAGCATTTAAGCATACAGAAATCTTTCCTGACCAAATAAAAAAGACTCTCAAATTCCTATATACTTCTAGCACTACCCTATCTCTTCTTCCCATTTATCACCACACTTGTGAAAAAAAGTTGTCTATACTCACATGACTCACACCCTCACTGTCATCCATCTACTCTATGCTGGTTCTTACCCTATTCTACCGAAACAGTTCTTCCCTCAAAGCACAGATTACTCTATGTGGTTTAATTTCATAGCTTTTATCCTAATCTTGACCTCTCATCAACCTTTGGAATAGTTTGAATGCTCTCAGGTTTTTGAAACTTGCTCTTCCTTCCTGTTTTGTTGTCCCCCCCCCCCCCCCCCCCCCCCACTTCTCAGTATCCTTTCAACCCCATTCCTTAAGTGTACATGTTTCTCAGTTTCTGACCCTCTTAAGTTTCCATTTTACCTTCTCTCTCTGGGTAGTACCTTTCTTTCCTATTGCTTCAAAATCTGTTTATATGCTGACCTCCTACAAAGTCTATAAATCCACATGTCTAGTCCAGGATTGTCTCATGATCATTCTGCCTACTGGATATCTCAACTTGCATATCCCACAGGTTCCCCAAACTATGCTTCAAATTGAATTCATCATATTTCCATTAAAAGATCCAAGTTAATACATGGTATCATCATGCAGCCCCTGGAGCCAGGGTGGCATCCTTAACTCCTATCTCTCCCTCACTTTCACAACTAATTGGATCTTAAGTCCTATCTGTTCTTTCTCTTCATTATCTTTAAAAGGTGTTCATTTCCTCACTAGCAACTCTGGCCTGAATTTCTTACCTGGCTTCTCCAGACTCACTTCCTCCAATGCATTTATTTTTCTTTTTTTTCATGGTCAGGCACCAGGAATCGAACCTGGGTCTCCAGCACGGCAGGCAAGAACTCTGCCTGCTGAGCCACCATGGCCCACCCCCAGTGCATTTTTAAACTGTAGTCTGAATGATCTTTTTAGAAGTGTAGATCGGATTGCCACCCCCACCTCCACTGAAGCCTTTCAATTCTCATCACTGTCTTCCAGATAAAATTTATATACCACTGTATGGCTTAAAAGGTCTCTCGTGATCTAATCCCTGCACTCTTCCTTTAGCCTTCTCAAATGTTGTTCCCTCTACCTGGAGCACTCTTTCTAAACTCCAGTCTCCACCTTCCACGACCGCTGCCCTGTTCCTGTCGACCTTCAGATATATTCATTGGGAAAATTGATTGGTTAAAGATTCATGAAATCTACTACCATACTGAGTGTGAATGATATCTGACTTTAGTGCTTTGAAAATACGTTCTGACGAAACTATGTATGTTTATATTAGAAAGGAAACTCCATGTTAAAGATATGATGAACATGGAAGCTGTGTTTTTAAGCTCTTAACATGAGTTGAATAACAATTCAAAAGAATGTTTTAGTGATCAGGTGAAATAATGATGAATATAATGTGAAAATCTTCAGCCAGAGAAAACAATATATTTCATCCTATTTATTATAAAATATTACTCTTAACTTCTCTTGTTAAGTTATTTTAATAGAGTTGCTTCTCTTGACTCTTTAAAAAAGCCTTCCCATGACTCCTTGTTATACTTTTCCTTCTTGGTTATCTTAATGCGTATTTACATTTTACTATTCAAATAGAAAACAGTTCTGTACAAGGGCTTATTTAAAAAAAACCACCGGCATTTATATTTTTAAATATTCATATACGGTTGCATTGCTCTATTTTTATTGTAAGTGGAGGAAGATGTTGCTATTGAATCATAGCAATGATTTAGGTAGATGTATTCCAAAACTTCAAAAGATTCCTAATAAATAGTTACTTGGGCAAAAGAACATTAGAATGCCTCAAACTACATACCCTCTTTAACAACATTTTAAGTGCAGCAATTCCCTAATATTCAGTACAATTAAGATATTCAGTACAGAAGTATGAGTTTGACTAAACTGATGTGTGTATATCTCCCATAGTAAGATGCCTGGAATTTCTTGCATATGAATGATTAATTTTTGTCCCACCTACACTAATATCAGTAGTCATCTCTGCAGAGTTTCTAACTTCAGAAGTACCTCTGTAAGAAAAAGCAATGGAATGTTCTGAATGGGGAATTACAGGTAGAATTAAGGATCTCATGTTTTTAATTTTTGATGTTTAACTTTGCAAAAATGGATACCTTAAAAATACTGTTTTTAAATATGAATGGTCTTCATTGCTAAAGACAATGGAGATGAAGCAATTTAGTAATTAAGCATTTTCCCTATACTCATCTAAAAATTGCCTTACAGAGTTGTACTTTTCTGACTGCAAATCCTGTGCATTCCAGACTTTCAAAGTAAGAGATTTCATTCATTCAACAAATATTAATTGATCACTTGTTAAGTACTAAGAATTCTGGTAAAGGTTGGGAGAAACTGAAATGGTTTGCCTTGGAGGTAGAAATAGGTGTGACTTTTTATTTTACTCTGTGCTCTCAAACGGTGCCCACAGCAGTGTTTGGACAAACTGTTATGTGGACATGGTGAATAAAAGCAGAATAATGCACTTCACACAAATTCTAAGGCATTCTGCATCCTTCTGGGCAATTTTTAAACAATAAAATAAAATAAGATCATTTTAACACATACAGGATAAAGACATGACTCATTTAATATTAATATAGGGATATTTCAATTTCTATCTTTGAACTATATTTTGAAATAAATCAAGAAAAGCACAGAAGAAGCATAACAAAAAATCCTGTCTATTAGCACCGAACAATATATTTTCTTTTGCATTTCAGAAATATGGTTGAGGAAAAATTAATTCTCCCCCCTTGGCTGAATCCCTTAGTTTCCTTCCCACACTGCACTGCTGACTCTAGAAACATTAAAGACTAAATGGACATACAATTCTTTAATGGCAGGAAATGTACATACTTCCTCACTTCATTTTGCCATAGCAGTTCTATTATCAATCACTTTTCCAAAATTTAAAAGGAGAGAGAGAGATAATGGTAACTTATAGAGGGTTTATCCAGAAAATTCTGTGTTCTTTTTATCTGAAGAATATGGTTCTCCTTCAAGACCCACATTTTCTGATCGTCATTTGCCAAAAGGTAATTTGTTTGTCCTAGTGAACTTTACAAAGTAAAGGTTGACAGAAAGTCTGTAGTTATATTATTTCTGGCACTGGACTTGCCACAGAAATGTGCATTAGATACTCAAGTTCTTTCTTAGCCATTCTATTCCTGTAACCTGACTTCATTCTTTCCTTTCCATTGTTGCTATTGTAACTGGAAATGGCTGCGGAATACAAATCATATGATAAATATTTGGGAATTTGTCTTTGTAGATTTTCAGCACCACTGCCAAATATCTTGCCTAGAGAGCTGTATGAGGCTTTTCAGTCTGAAACCTTTGAGCAAATTCTATTCTTTAGCCAACTGGGAAGCATCTACCTGATGTAACCGTAGTCAACCCTCAAAGGGATTAATAAATATCTCATGTTCTTTGACTCCATATTCTGCTAAGGCTTGCTTGTTTGTTGGTCATACATTTATATCCAATAATTTTAAGCACTGGGGTGCATGTTCTCTATGGAAACCTCCAAAAGGTGATGCACAATTTTAATAGCATTAGTATAAATAAAGACTCTTTCCCTAAAAATTGTAATCTTGGGGGATAACCATTTAGTCCGATTCTGCTGGAAGATTACTACCTTTGGGCTCCTTTCTGCATCTACCTGTAAACCACTGACTGTACCACACAAGGTCTCTTTCTTCAGCTTTCTGTAGCACTTCTGAAGAAGTGATGTGTCGAGAAGCTAGTCATACTGGCCTTTCAGAAGACAATGCCAATTGGAGAGTGGATCTAATATCTCAATGATTAGAAGGTGTAGTTAGCATCCTTAGGTGGCTCTGGATTCTCATTTTGAGGCCTGGGCTTGTGATTTTCTCACTGAGCTTGCTTGTAAGCTGAGACACTAATATGGGAAATTTTACAAAGCAGGGCTTTGCTTGTCCTGTTTTAATGCAGTCCATTTGCTTTTCCAGGTGTCGTTAAGCCCTTTTTCACAATTCCCACCAAGATTTTTATATCATAAAGATGAAAAGGGCTGTTTGATATGTCATAAAAAGAAGTGTGGTGACAATATCAACGAAGTCAGTGTTTTAAAGGCGGTCATAGCTGCTCGCTCTCTAAATGATGACTAAGACCAGATATTAAAATTTGGAAGGGCATTTTCTGCCAGACCAGATCAAAAACTTCTCTCTTCATTTGCAAGGAGTCTATACCGTCCCCATTAAACCAACATTTTTGTTATTTATATCCATGTCAAACTCTGAGACTGGATTAAGCATCATATTATTCAAACCTTCTGCATTCACCTCTTTTAAACCTAATTGCAAAACATTACGCAAAAGCAATTTCATCCACAAAGAACATATACGTCATTTCAAGGTCTCCAGCACTTGCGTTTGTAGACCAATCAATAAGAATGGAAAAATTCCAGGCCTGCTGAACAGTGACCATTAGATAATATTTGATGAATTTTCAATGATATGGGCAAATGATGTCCTTATGTTTACTTTCAGAAAGGCATTCTGCCCCAAGTCTACTCCACAATGGACTTCTAGTTTGGCAGTGTGTGTTTAGTCACAGAGATTTCGCATTTAGCCACTGTGTAGGCAATAGCTAACAACTTGATAATCTGCTGCTTCTTGTTTGCTCTGGCATCTGCTAACTTCTGTTCATGATTAACAGATTGAAGTTCTCCAATGCAGCACATGATGGGTTATTAAGAGAGGCTTTGATTCTGAAATATACTTCCAATTTTTGAGGAGGAAATCAAAGACAGCTACCCCTCCCCCAAGATGATGTTTAATGCCAGTGTCAGGAATTCTGCCAATATTTATTAGGAGTGAATTATATGAAGCACTAGAAATATAAATGGGCATAAAACATAATCTCTTCTTTCTCTTTTCCACATGTATCCCCTTTTGGAGGTCAGGTTCTTAAAATACATGTAAACACAAGGAATAAGATTAGTGATAGGACTAACTTTGATAAGGACAATAAAAGATAAAATGGAAAACAACAGCCCCTGGGTCTGAGCTCATATGACATTTCCTAAGTCTCACCTATCATGTTTATGGCTTATAACTGGCTTAAGTACTCTATTTTTATTAAACAATGTGCCCACATTTCTGTACAGATGTATGAGTGTATATGTGGGCATGCATGTATGTGAGTATATGTGTACTAATACTGAGTCAATTAGGCTTTTAAATACCCTTGCTGGCATTGGTCAATGGATGCATGTCTTTGAAAAGTAAGTTCTACTTAACAAATGATCAAACCAACATCTGCTGGAGGCAACTTTTTTCTTTTTTTACAGTGTCACTTGATCACAACTAAAATATTTCTGCTTGTATTTATTATTCATCTTTTCTTTGCTTCTCCCTAGTATGTTTTTACTTTAAGTTCTCTTTTAACTCTAATTTTCTAGTCTTCAATTTGATCCCAGTCCATATTTCCCAGTTATTTCCCCCCTCTTTTGCCCTCAAAAGCACCACAGGTATTTACTGGCTTTGCTTAATGATGCTATTTGATACTGATCACATTGCAAATTGTCCTTAGAAACCAATAACTAGAGTTTAAATTTGAAAGTACTGTGCAATAGCAAGCAACATATGGTTTAGTTTACTGTGTATGGGCAATGAGCATTAAAAGGACAAAAATTGTAGCATTATTGCTTGATATATTAAGCTTTAGAACTTCGTACAGTGCTATGCAAGATGATTTCTGACTTCAAAAGATCACACACACAGTATATGCTGGGAAACAAGAAATAAAAATATGAACATATAATTGCATGAGATTTATATAATGGCTTGAGGCAGAGGGAAAAAGCCATGAAATAGAATGCGCTGCATTAATGCTATCTGCCCGTATTTTTCAAAGTGTGTTGAAGGAACAGAATTCTAAGAAGTGCTTGAGAAAAAAACTGCTCTAATTGTCAAAAGAGACAGAGAAATGCTGTGTAAGAAATGGCTCTTTAAGCATTCTCAATCCAGATGAAACTACTGAGGGCCTTAAGAAATCCTGCAGTAAAGAGACCTATTTGACTCCATTTAACTGAAAATGGAGTTTAGCTCCATTTAGCTCAAAAATTCCTTTGACCCTAGAATTTTTTTCGTAGAAGGCTTAGATCTGGTGCTTAGATCCAGTGTTAGAAGAAATGCAAGTTGAGAAAGGAGGGTACGGATTAAGTGCTGTGGAGTTCAGAAGAAGGAGAAGCCCCTAGTAGTTGGAGAAAACCATTAGGGAGAGGGAATATTTTGAGTGAGATCTTCAAAACTAAGGTGGGGATGAGGCAGGGGAATGCATCCCAGACAAAGGGAACAATAAGCTGAAAAATGCAGAGAAGGGAGCACTAGGCATACAGAGGAGCTGTAAAGAACTTGCTTAGGGGGAGCAGAAGTTTCCTGTAGGGGGGAAACGGGAAATGGGGTGTGAATACTGTGACAGCAATGCTACATCATAATAGGCCAGCTATGTATTCTTAATTTTTTCCCCTCATGTTGTCGTAATTTCTGAAATGCTTATTTGATCATCAAAATGATTGCTTAGTAAAACTCCAATAGTCTAGACCAACGCTATACAATAGAAGTATAATGGGCCATAAATGTAATTTAAAAAGTTTTAGCAGCAACATTTAAAAAGTAAAAAGAAACAAGTGAAGTTAATAATATATTTTATTTAACCCAATACATCCAATGTATTATCATTTCAACATGTAATCAATATAATAGTTATTGAGATTTATTTTTCTTGATAAGCCTTCAAAAGCTGGTGTGTATTTTACTTACAGCACATTTCAATTCAGACCATCCACATTTCCCACACAATGTGCAGTCTAGGCCTAGCATAAATTAGCTGGATAAATCAGAATCAGTTTGGATATTTCTCTAATAACTTAAAACAATCATCAAAAGTCTTAAACTCTTAAATCAAGTTGATAAATCACAATGGCTTTATTAGTTTTTGAAATTTTTTTTAAATTTATATTTTGGATGGATTTGAAATAGGTAAGTTAGGATTAATAATGGGTTAAAGGTGAAAAGCTCCATTTTCCCCTCCAAATCAGCTAATGAATGTAAAACTCTTTTTCTCTTGGCCTACTGAGAAGAAGAGTTAGTGGATTTGACATAGTTAAGCATGAAGGTCATACTACGTTTTCCAGCTGATTTGTAACCATGTACATGTTTTATAAAACTATTATTCAAGTTTTAAAATTTTTAAACAATTCCTACTTCTGCTGGTGCAGTTTCTTCACACTTCATCACATTTCTAAATAAGTGTTCAGTAACAGCGAAGATTTCATGTCCTGAAGGCATTATACCAATATGTCCCAAGTGCTTCTACTTAAAATAAAAGCAGTTTAATTCACACATTCCATTTTTTAATCCTCTAAGATCATTCTGGGGAAGGAGAAACTTGGAGCCTGCTGTTCAGTTTTTGTTTTCCACAAGCTCTCTTTACTGAGCTTGTGCATGCACATTTCTTGCAAAGCACATTTAATACCTTAAACCCACCAGAAACTGAGTAAAATATGGCTCATTCCTTAAAGGGCAGCTCTGGAAAATCTGCTGCTTCAAAAACAGGAGATGAACACCAGCTCTAGTTGGTCAGTGTGGACATGATTAGAAATGAGAAATATCCAACACCACCGGTGATTCTTTGGAATTTCATGGCTTCATGCTAGGGTTTCTGGACCTCAGCATTATTAGCATATTGATCTGAAAAATTCCTTGTTGTGGGGGGTGCCTTCCTGTGCATGGTAGGAAAGCAGCATTCTTGGTCTCTGCCCACAAGATGCCAGTAGCACCCCCACCCTGGTTGTGACACATCCAAAACGTCTCCGGACACTGCCAAATGTCACCTGGAGGATGAAAATGTCCCCTGTTGAGAGCCACTGGTTTATTCAAAGTCTGTTCTTTATATATTTAAAGATATCTTATGCCCTCCAGTGACCACCAATATTATTAGCCACGTCTGCTTCTCCAAGAGCTCACAGCCTTTGGGAAATGGATCAGACTCACATGAGGTTTTCGATTTGCAGGCTCTTGTTTTGGCTTGCCATCTAATTTGAAGTTAAACATCCCACCGAATTTTCACTTGGAATTTTTACCTGAGAATGTCAACTTTCATACAAAATCAATTATTATATGCAGTGGAAAATGAAAAGATGTAGCAGCTTGAGCCCTCTCAGATGTATTTCAAGGACGTTTACTGACATTATTTTGTAGTGATTTGTACTCCCTAAATAGAAGGGCATTAAAAGTGTCACAACCATCACTTTGGTATCTTTCAGTAGCATCAGAAAGAAAATGTAGTAGTTCATGTTTAAATTATTCTGTAATCACTGAAAATATTATGTATGAATAAACACTTGGTAAAAAGATGTATGTTTATCTCTCTCTTATTCAAGCAATCAGAAATAAAGCATTCTATACTTAGCACAGCCGTTTCCTTGCCATATGGAAAATACGGAGAATTTAAGAACAGGAAAAACATATTCCATATATTTAAACTTATAATGACAGACAGGAAGACCAATGCCACATGAGGACAAGGAACAAGTAATTTCAGAGGTTAGGTTGGACACACCTGGTACAATGTGTACAAACTGTTCTCTGTCACCCTCTGGTGGTTTGTTAAAAACAAAAAAACAGCACTGTCTTAAAGAGTCATTATACTAACCACAGACAGTATTTGTAACTACCATTTAGGTTTAATAAACATTCTATCATTTAATTCTAATTCTAAATGATCATCTGATGACCAAGGAAACTGAAATTCAAAGTGTTGCAGTAACTTGTCCAAAATGATTTATCTGATAGAAATGCATTTGAACTCATACCCTTTTGATGCCAAGGCTCAAATTCATTCTGCACGTTTTAATACTTCCTGGGCAACTCAAAGAACGCTGGCCTGACACTCTGAGGCTTGTAACCTGAGAGCCTAATAGACTTTCTGGCAATACAAGGAGTCTTGCCATATTCACGTTTAAATCAATCAAATTCAACTATTTAAGTTGGTGGGGATGGGGGGAGGAGAGGAAGAACTTTATTAAGTCTCAAAGGAAACCTTAATGTAGAATTTCCCCCTTTTGGGCTCTAAAGGGATAAAATAACAACATAGCATACCTCAAATTATGACTCTTTTAGGTGGAGTACTTCATCTTTGTAATTTATAGCACAGGAATCACATATGATAATCCTGACTTCAAATCATTAAAACCTAATAGTTGTACAGTGTTAGGAGATTCCCCCCGTAAGTACTCTTTTTTAAAAAGAGAGTGAACTCTACTTACATGCAGAAAATCCTTCTTTATGGTAAAGTCCTACTGAATTTGAGACAAATTTTATTTCACCTTTCTCAGATGTTTTTCCTTATCATGAGTGTGGCTAGTATTTTCTTCAAAGAGAGGAAGGATGTGTGAGTGCATATTTCATAAGCTTCTTATTCATTATTCATACCATTAGAGAGAGAAAGAATATATCCACATGGAGCATTCTCTCAGATGTGTCCTCTGAGAAGTACACGCAACCCAAACCTCAAAGGGGCTGGAGGCTTTCAGTGGGGGCTGGAGGGAAGCTCAACGAAGGGAGCAGATGGCATTCCTCAGATTTCTTCTTACAGCAATGCCCCCGTGGGTTCCGAGTGCCAGCGGAATTTAATTTTTGGCCACATGAATTAGACTCATAGCACTTTACCATAAAATAATTTTAAGAGTAGTTATAGCATTTATAAAGTTTCAAACTAGTTTTATTCTGTGTATTTCAAAAATACTATTTTCTGAAATAGCAAAATAAAACAATCTCCAATTCAATTTTGGGAGGATTCCATGTCATTTATTTATTTAAACTGAATTTATGCCTCTTGCAAGAAGATACAGTTGATTTAGGCCTCTGAGTTAATTAATATGCACCAAAGACACTGTGAGTACTTTATAAATATTTAATTATAAAAATGAGGATCACAAGTTCCTCCCCTACTTGAATTAAAAATGAGTTATTAGTATAAACATTTTTTAAAAATTCATTTATGAAGGCAAAATGATCTAATAAATTGGATGCTAAAACACGCTATGTAATTTAGTGAACAGGAATAAAAACCTCTTTTTCTCCTTAATATCAGATTGGCTTTTTATCCTGCACCATCTATACAATTTCAGTAATGAATGAAAAACAAAAAAAAGGAAACAAAGTAATAAAAATGAATTTTAGAAGCAACCTCACTCCCCATGCCGCTTCTGCGTATATCTGAGATGGATTTAAAGCCATCTCAGGAAAAACACTTATGACATTATTAAAAGTTTTCATATAGGGCGGGCCACGGTGGCTCAGTAGGCAGAGTTCTCGCCTGCCATATCAGAGACCCAGGTTCGTTTCCTGGTGCCTGCCCATGTTAAAAAAAACAAAGAAATTCATGCAGTTGCTTATCATTATTATTTTTAGATTGTAGTGCATTTAATAAAATCTTAGTTGAGCAACTTGGAATCTGGTATTTCAGTATCAATGGCAGCTGTCTAACTCTCCTTTCATAATAAAGCATGTTTTTTTTACGTGCAAAATAAAAGTTAGTGAGAAATCCACAGGAATAGAAGAAGCAGTAGCAGTTTTGGTATTGAGATTTATAGCTTAATGTCCAGAAGTTGTATGATTAAAAATGACTTAACTAGTCTCTTAATAAATTGAATTGTGGACATGGCACCCAAGAGACAATGAAATTTTCTGTACAATTAAGAATATGCCAGTTTGGCTTTCAGTGGATTGTTCTGGCAGTAGCCAGTTACTATCAATATTTAAAATGGCTAAGATCTCAACATGTAATTTGCATGTTTACATCTCTCTCTCTGTCTCTTTCTATTGCTACCTGCCTATGTCTCTTTCTCTATGTCTTCCTCTATCTTCAGGAAGATAAAGGAAAAAAAAGAGCCAGAAATATGTCCTTGGTTGGCCAGAGGCAAGCTGTATGCACATGAATTAAAATCTGAGCAGGAGGCCTTTTTAAGGACCTGTGTGTGTCACTAAGTGTTGGTCATTCACAAAAATAGAAAAGATGCTGTTAAAACTATATATAAAAATTAGGCCCTGAAACCTTTTCGATTAAAAAATATGAGTGCTGAAATAATTTTAAATGCATGCTGCAGTATTATTTGCCAACATAACAAAATATGAACGTATTTTAGTCATTTACTTTTCCTCATTCTAACGATATTTAAACATATTAAAACTTGCATTTTATGCTTAATTTTATGCTTAATTTCATGTTACTTTAAATTCCTTTAATTACTTTGAAATGAATTACAAAGAAACACACATTTATTCCAGGAAGAACTTTGAGTAAATCCATTCTTAAAACAACAGATGACTCATCCTAATACAAGGGACAGAACAGTTTTTCCATCCTCATTGTCTTTAGATTAACCTGAGACAACTTAATGTTAGCATTAATAAGCTGAAGGGAGGTGAAAACTAACTTTGATTGAGCACCAGCTGTGTGTCAAACACAATGCTAGGCATTATAATACAACCAGGCTCTCCTTTAATCCTTTCGGGAACATTCTAAGTAAGGTACTAGTCTAGCCATTTTGCTTCCTAGAGGAGCAACTGTTTACCAAACTCCACAGACTGAAATGCGTCTCAGGGACAGGGAACAGGAGAAGTGTGATAAGCATTACTGGATACCTCAAATACTGCTTTTTCCTTCCTGTTTTAATTTTAATTTCTGATTCCAAAGACCTAGCCATTTATAAAACATCTTGCTGTGCATTCTCAAAGCTAAATACATTTGCACCCCTACGATTGTGTTTTATTTGTCGTGTTCTGTAACTCAAGATATTGGGATTCACCTTAACTGTCCCCCTTTCTCTTCAAAGTACATAGATCTCTCCAGTACACAATATTGCTGTCTGGAGTGGGGAGAAGGAGCAGTTTCAAAGGACATTTTTATTATGCAAGATGATTCTCTCTAAGGCATTCTCAACCCTGACTAAACCTTAGAATTACCTGGGGAATTTTAAAAAATATGATACCCAGTTCTTACCAAGCGAGTCTAATATGCAACTAAGGCTGGAAAACATTGCTGTTAGTTCTGCCCCCTGAAAGGGCTCTGCTACTGTTTTGCTACTGCTCTCATACGGGATAAGTTTTGGGTACAAAGTGGGTGTGAGAAATCAGAAATAGCACAAACTCGTTGTGATATTAGAAATGAGATGACTGAGACAGTAACTATATTCACTATCAATTCATGATAGATTTCTGAACTTCTGCAAAAACAGTACAAGCCATACCGGAGAGGAAACTGCCTTAGGGCAGTGGGCAGCTTCCTGGGGTAGGAATTTAATGGGCACCCACTTAATGCCAAGTGAGACTGGAGCCTATAGGAGAACAGCTACATTTAAATCCAGCTTCACCTGCAAGAGTCAAATCGCAAACTAGACTATTAAATTTATGGTAGCTGCTTGTGCAAATCTACACAGTAGATAGTCTACCAATTAGTAATACAACTTTCACTTAATAACAGATATGACATTATAGTCCTAATCTGTGAAAGCATCCAGCCAGAAGCATTCATTTTGTGTAATCTCAAAACAACTAACAAATCACCTTCAAATTAATTTAATTAAAAATGTATCCGGCTCAAAAGCGATAATTCCCAGTAACATTCTAATTCAAGCCTGCAGAATAAAATGATCTCTCTTCGAATAAAGTCTGGTTAGAAGCTCAAGTTCATTTACTCAGCTGCTATCAAGTGGAGGAAGGGCTATATACCCCTATAGTTAGCAGTTTTCCCCTTGTCAGTTAGATCAGAGATAGTCATAATGAAGAATACAGAAAGGGGATTCGCATGATAAAAGTAAGTTGCACTCTACCAAAATGCTAATTAGGGATAATTTTTATAATACATGATTTATAGTTTCCTTGCAGAAATCACGTATCAGGGATGTAAATTCTTTGTTGTTTAAATGCTGACTTGGCAATTTAAATTTTTTCTCAAGAGCTCTTCCAACTCCAAAACAAGACTTCTTTGGAAAAAATTCAACAGTATTTTACAAAACTAAGTCTTAACTAACCACATATTCCTTAATCTTTTCATGACCAATCTTTGACACAAATATAACACCCAGCAAAACAAGTAATCCTCCTTCATCATCAAAGCAAACTTACCTGTTAGGAAGAAGTAACCAAATCACTGGTTCAGGTAAATAGCAAGAGCTAGATAAAGCTTCAGTTCTGGAGCAAAGGGTTAGAGACTCTTGTTTAAATAAACCCACAGCCAGATTGCTGTGGCTGCCCTCTAAATGGAAACCAGAGGAATCTGCTCTGGGGTGTAGAGCTTCCGGACGCCTCCCTTTGTTCTAAGTAGAATGCTAATGCTAAAATTGCAGTTTGCAGTCCTGAGCCGGCTTGCTCTGAGAACACTGATGCAGTCTGACAAAGCTTTCAGCTTAGATATCTTGATGCTAAAAAATAAGTCCCACAACATGGGACCTCCCCTGTGTATCAGTACAATGAGCCACACAATGAACATGTTCATCTGAACAGCTGGATATCTGCGGTTACATTAATGTTATCTGAACTCATTTGTAAGACATGTTAGAGACACCGAGGAAAGAAATTTTTCACTTATTATGAATGTCCATTAAGGCAGTCAAGGGAGTGACTGAATTTTTTTTCGTCTTTCTTCTCCCTGGTGTGTGAAATTTTCATTGGCATATAAAAGCAGTTATTGTAAAAAGACAAAGCCATTTCTTAGGGCAGTGAAAAATATATGAAGGCATAGCATAATAGCATGAAAAACGCTATGAAAAAGTTTGGGCCATGAAGAGAAAACAACCTAATAGTGCAATTTATTCATGCGGTAACATGATATGTTTTAAAGTATAGAAGTTTAATATCAAATGATTTCTAATGCTGCTTTTCACTGTTGGGCAGTGGCGGGGGAGAGGGGGACAGAATTGAAGCTGGGCTTACTATCTAATCACAATTAAAAAAAAATTTAAAAATATTTTATGTCTTGGCCATCCATTTACAGTGTCGGAATAACTGATGAAGTTTATTTCACCTTCTATATGTACAAATCGGACAATAAGATACATAGTGTAATGACTGGGGTCAAAATATTTTAGAACAAGTGAACAAGCCATCACACATTTCATTTCCAAGCCACTGTAGAAATTTACTGATATACACAGTCACTTCATCTAACGCATAGCTTCATCTTCTTTCAGCAAGAAAAATCAGTTTGTCTTTTGCCTTTTTCAGTGAGCAAAGTGAGTGTTTAGGTATTGCCAGTACATGGAATGTTTTCAGTACTATTGGGTTCAGTTAACTTTTTTTTTTTTTTTTTGGCATGGGCAGGCTCTGAGAATCGAACCCGGGTCTCTGGCATGGTAGGAGAGAATCATGCCACTGAGCCACCATTGCACTGCCCTTGGTTCGGTTGGTTTTTAATTTTTAAGTTTCTCATCTGGATATTAGAATGAGAATTTATGAATGACAAGAAGTTTATGTGCTTAAAACAACAACTCAATCAATTCTATTCCTAAAGCTCCTTTGTGGTAGTCAGTATTATGAGTTTTGAGTTAAAGTCAAGAAGGATGATGAATTTTCTGGACAAACTTCAGTGATGATTAGGGGTGACAGTTCAACAATGCGTGCCAGATTTGAAGGTGTTAGTTTCAAAAATGCTACATAAAGATGCGAGATATCAGATTGAGAACTAGTATAAGAAAATGACTTTATGGGTTTCTTAATAAAAACTTTTGTAAATAAGTTTAAATAAAAGAATAACAAGTCTATATGCCAAGGGCACCTTGCCAGGAACTGAAAATTAGGTCTCCTTGACTGGATGCTTTTCCATGAGTTTTTTTAACTAGACCTCATGCCACAGCTATTTCACTAGGAAAAAAAAAAAAAAAAAAACCAGTAGAGAGAACACACTAGTTATCAGAGAATTATCACTGTTGTATGGCCCAACAAAAACATTTCCAACTGGAAGCAGACAGTAGAGAGAACTAACTACTCTTGCTGGATTTCATCATTTTCTTTCTCTACTTCCGATATAAACCCAATGACATCACTGGCTCTTGGCTTTTAGGCCTTTCCCCATGAATAAATCCTCCTTTGTCAGCTATGGAAAGGGAGAAAAGTGATTCACAAATTAGCTACATTCTACTGTCTATAAATTGCAGAAACTATTCTTCTCTTCTTTTTCAATGCTGGTAGAAAAGGAAGGTTGTCTAGGTAAGAAATCTTTCATAAGCAGATCAAGAGCAAAATTTCCAAAGTGCCAGAATTTATATGATGACATGGAAATTACAGAGGCACTTCAATACTGAATAACAGGTTGGGTGTTGGTATAGTAATGGCTAATAGCTCAAACTTGGACAGTTCTGAGTTTTATTCTTCATTCCTAATAACTGGATAACTTGAGAAAGTTCTCATTTGTAAAAGGACATAATAATTACAGTAAGCAATAGCTATAGCAATAATTATAATGATCATTAAAAGGACTGACATAGGTAACACACTTTAAAAATGCCCATTTCCATCCTGACCAAAAGGGGGGAAAGAAGTATAACAAATAAGGTATCAGTGGCTGCGAGAGTACACATAGAGTCGAGAGGCTACTCTGGAGGTCACTCTTAAGCAGGCTTCAGTTAGATACTGCTACCTGTCATAACTTGCCAAATCCCAAGCAAAACCATTCCAGCCAATCATAAAGAACACCTAGGGCATTATATAAGATTCTACAAAGGCTCCATGCACTAGGGTAACTCTCCAAAATCTACAAACTCCAGATGGGTTCCTGGACCAGATAAGTCCTGAAATGCAGAGGGGCCAGCCCTTCCAGAACATCAACTAGCTCATCCCCCTATACCATTTTATTGACGGCACCTTCCAACATGAAAAAGTTAGAATAGGCATGGCCCAAATAACCCTAAAGAGTGGGAGAAAGATCAAAGGTGAGGGTGGAGTTTTACAGAGAAGGTCGGGTTTAACAAATGAGTATGAGGGCTGAATCATTATACTGATACTTGTTTTAGCCTATAGTATCTTTGAGCAGCTAGAAATAAAAACCTAAAATTGTGGAATTGTAACCCATACCAAACTCTGAAATCTGTTCTACAACTAATTGTTGTGATGTATTTTGAAAGTTATTGCTTTTATGTGTATATGTTATTTAAAGAGAAGGGGGAGTATAACAGAGAAGATAGGATTTAACAAATGAGTATGACTACTGAATCATTATATTGGTATTTCTGTTGGTCTCCAGTGTCTTGGAGCAGGTAGAAGAAAAAACAAAATATTGTGGATCTGTAACCCATACCAAACTTAAACATCTGTTTCATAACTACTTGCTAAAATGTAGTTGGATATTTATTGCTTTTCTTGTATATATATTTCGCAATAAAAAATGTTAAAAAATGTCCAGCATTTAATGCTCATTCAAAATGTTAGCCATTATTTTTGCTCTTGATAACTACTGCATTGAGGAAAACAGATACATGTTTATCAATTTCTATAATCTGATAAATGTAGAATCTGTTTCTTCTAAAGCAGGTAGCCATGACTCAATACCATCTGATTGTTGCCAAAAGCTCTAGCTCTTTTTGCACCTAATCATTCATTCATATTCTATTTATTTTTAAAAATATATATTGAACACCCACGTTGTGTTAGGAACTGTGTTATATTCTACAGATAAAGCAGTGAAATTGTCAAGCATGTCCTGCCCCTCAATGAGTGTAAATTTGAGTAGGATACCCTGCTTTCTGCATTGATTTTATTTTCCATGTGTGAGTAATTGCTATTAAATTTTAGGTCTCAGTGGCAAGGGTAAGTAATAAAATTTCTTTGCAGTCTTCATAATTATATGTAAGTATTCATTAACTTGATCTGTAACTGATGACGAGTATTCGCCTGACTTATTAAATATTGATCCATTATTTGAAGACTTATAAGTTTTCCTTGTGGTTTGAAATTGCATGAAGAGTGTCCAAAGTGTCTACTGTAAAAAAAGTCAAAGAGGGAAAGTGTTATTATGGGCCTAAGAAAATCCAAAATGAAAAGACTTTAAGGAAAACAAATACAAATTGAAAACAGTTAAATATGATTTAGTGTGTAGCACTTATTGCTGTTAGTACATGTTAATCAATAAAGGAAGTGTAGGAGCAATATGATGAAAATATTTCAAGTAGGTTAAAAATAAATATTTGCTAATTCATCCTCTATGGTGTACATTACACGAACATACAAACCAGTAATGTATGCAAACTATCTCGATATGGTTATTATAAAGTTGAACAATATATGAATTTTAAAATCAATATTTGTGTTATATAAGTCATTAACTGGAAGAAATAGCAACCCCCTTTTTCTTTCTACACCTATCCCGGCGGTGGGGACAGAGGGGTAACTAGTTTCAGCACCATGGACAAAGCACCGAATACCCTCAGCTGGACGAGTGGGAGTTACAGGATATATGACTCTTGCGGTAAAAATGTGAGAAGTAACTTTATAGTTGCTATCTTCCATCTTAATATGATTTAAGAAGCAAATGAATACTAAAGAATGTTCAGCTGGATAATATAAAGTTCACACTGTTAAAACCCCTCCTACCTTATGGAAAAATATAATGGCCCTTTTAGAGACATGCATCATAGTGACAAATTGATTTAAGTGTCATTAGGTTTAATGGCTTCTGCTCACTCAGGTTATTATGTTATACCTTTCAAAGTTAATTTAATGTATATTAATGGTAACAAAATTGACGAAACTGTGAATTGAGTTTCCCTGGGCACAGATAAACCAAAAGAGAAGGGAAAAGACTGGTTAATAATACCTTCTACCTTGTTTTTCTTTTATACTACAAACAATATCAGCTCTGATCTTAAGAACAGATGCTCACTGTTAGTAAGTTGAGTCTAAATTGATTTTTTTTTAGCTTTAAACTCAGGTAACTGTGTGTGGTTGGGTCATCAAAGGTTAGCAATTTTCTTCAGGGAATAAGAAAATATGCTTCTTCTGAGACTAAATTCATATTTTATCCCATATTTTCAGAGAAAGATATAAATTCTTACTTTCTCCCCTTCTTGCATTCAACTTACAGGGTTATTAAGGATACTTTTGTTTTATAATTTAACCCTCATTGCACCACCATTTATCACACAAAATAGTGGTATTTAATTAATGTAAAATCTGAGTTCAATATTATGACAATAAATACTATTACTATTAGGGCAAAAAAATTGAAAAATCTAAGATTCTGGTCCCAACACAGTTCATAGTATCAGTAAGACTGGAAGGTAATTTTCAATTTTAACTTGCAAAAAATATTAAGAATGAAAAAAATGTTCACTTTAATTGTGTCTGAAGGAAGAAGAGAAAGAAAGAAAAGTATAAACTCATTACTTCTTGCAGTTCATTTATTATTAACGAATGACTAGCATAAGACATGAATTTTTAGCTACTCTTTTGCTTCTCTATCAAGTAAAATCCTCTCCAATCTAAAAAAGATAAATAAACGTAAATAAAGGAGAATAAAGCTTGGGTCAAGAAATGGGACAAGCTTCTTTTAAGGCACATATGGGTTTTAAAAGGCTTCTTTTAAAGCACGTGAGTTTTAAAATTTCATCTTTTACATATGGAATTATGGTACTACTGTTAATGTTTATTGAATAATCTTGGGGATGAGGAGAGGTGTCAAGTGGATAGAAATTTAGAAATGAAGCATATAGTTCTATCAAAAACTAGAGAAGAGGAAGAGTCTCTAAAACACTGTCTGGTGAACCTGTAATGAAACATTAGGTAATATTCTGGCACAAATTAATAAAAAACATGGTTTCTGAGCCCTTAGAAAGGAAAACAGTGATACCTAGAGATCAGCTTGGGCTCCAAAAGATAAGCCAGGCCAAACCAGTTTCTTTACTACTAAGGACTAGTAAATCTGAAAAATGGTTAAGACAGAGGTCACAAACTCAGACGCTTACTTGGATCAGGTAATTAGCACAAATGAGCCAAGTGGCCCAGGGTACTATCAAAGGGAATGTTAATTAGGAGTGTGGATGGAAGAGCACATGGTCTAGAAAGCACTCCTAAGCTCCAAATGATAGTCACCATTTTCCAAAAGAAGCCAGAAACCTGGAATTTTTATGTGAATCCTGTTTTTAAATTTTTTAATATAAATTTTTAAATAATGAACACTCCTTAACTTTTTAAACAAACCAAATACATGTGTAGAATGAATCTCATCCACAGGTTGCTAGTTTGGGACACATGATAAAGCATATGGACCTCAGTGAGGCATCTGGCAAAATTTCAAATGATATCTTTATCAAGAATTTCAGGCTGGGTGATGGTAGAGACCCTGCAATTAGGTGAATTCAAATTTAATCTCAATATAAGAATCACTGCATTTTTCCCAGTTTGGAATGGGCTGCCCTACAACTAGATGAGCTCACCCTAACCACAATTTGGGAAAAAGACCACATGGAAAAATAGTCTGGAGCAGCATTTTTAAGTCTTGTTCTCAAAATGTGATGGTTAGATGCTGGTGTCAACTCGGCTAAGTGATTATGCCTGGTCAAGCAAGCACTGGCCTGATCACTGCTACAAGGATATTTCATGGCTGGTTGATCAACTGGAAGGCTAGTGTATCAAATCATCAGTCAGTTGACTGCATCTGTGGCTGATTACATTTGCAATCAACTAAGGATGTTTACCACAATGTGATAATCCAATAGTTGGAGGCTTTTAGGGTGGAAGAGAGACTCTTTCACTGCTTCTTCAGCCAGTGAGCCTTTCCTGTGGAGTTCATCCAGAACCTTCATTGGAGCTGCCAGCTTCACAGCCTGCCCTGCGGATTTTGGACTCTTCCATTTCCATGGTTTCGCGAGACACCTTTAAAATCACGTATTTACGGATCTCTCCTATTGGTTCTGTTACTTGAGAGAACCTGACTACACATGTATTTTATGATAAATGTAAATATACTGATGTGCACATATACATGTCTTCCTTTCTTCATTCATTCCAAAATCTACCACTGGAATCAAGATGGTGGAGTGATAAGATTCAGGTGTCCATTTCCCTATAGAAGCTTTGAACAACCAGAAAAAATGGGCAGAAACAACTTTCTCAAAGCTCCATAAAACAGTTAAAGGACTGCAATGACAGAGAGAGCACCAAATCAATAAAAAATCAACTTACAAGCAGTTGGATCTTCTGGAGCCCTTACTGGCTCTTCCCTCGGCACTTCATAGGCTCTGTGCAGAGTCTGCCCATAGTGAAGGTCCCTGGTCCAGGTTCCAAAGGGAGAACAGTAACCCTCATGCACATACTTGGGTGCATGTCTGGCCAAATCTGTCCGGTGACACCCTGAGGGATTGAACCAGGACACTCACTATAGGCATGCTGTCCCAGAACTTGCTCTGGGTGTAGAACCAACTCACAGAGCTCTCATCTCCTACAGAGCATGGCAGGAAAACAACCTGGTGATGGCTGCCTGGAGCAAGGGGTTGCTGGCTACACGAAGTACAGTGCAGTATCCAGAACCTTAAGGAAATTGTTTCCTAGAGAAGTGGTGCATTTGTATTCATGTAAATGGGGGAATTCCTAGGCATACATGTGCATGCCCAAGGCAAGATACATGTGCAGAAAGGACCATGAAGATCCCTATTGCTTTGACATTGAGCTACTCTGTAAACTCATGGTATGGAAAAGCCCTGAAGGAGAGCAGTCACAGAGGTCAATATGCAAAGCCTGGGAAAGTGGTTTTTTTTTTTATTCCTTTTGTTCTTATTGTTGTTAGCTACTGGCATTCAAGGAAAATTCTGACATAACACTAGCTGGATCTTAAGGAATAGATGCCTCAGAGTCTAAATTCCAGCAATAACACTCTAAAATATCAATATATCTAGGTTTTAGGCTACACAACACACAAAGAGACAGGAAGGCTACACAATACAGAGAGACAGGAAGTGATGGCTAAGGCACGAGAAGACTGATACACCAAGGACCATCAATCAGACCTATTACATTCCAGACAAAGATTTAAAAAAATGGCCCCACATACGCTCAAAGAACTAAAGGAAAATATGGACTAAAGAACTAAAGGAAATCAGGAAAACAATAGATGAATGCAAATAAAATGTCAATGGAGAGATGGAAATTATAAAAAGGAACCAAACAATGCTAAAGACTACAGCGACAAAAATTAAAAATTCCCTAGAGGAGTTCAATGGCAGATTGGAGATGGCAGAAGAATGAATCAGTGAACTTGGAGATAAGATGATTGAAACTACCCAGTCCGAGGAATAGAAAGAAGAAAAAATCAAGAAAAGCGAACAGAGGCTGAGGTATCTGTTCACCAATATACACACTGTGGGAGTTCCAGAAGGGGATGAGAGAAAGGGTGAGAGAAAACAGTACAAGAAGTAACGGCTAAAAATTTACCCAATTTAACAAAAGACATGAATATACACATCCAGAATGCCCAATAAACTTCAAATAGGATAAACCCAAATAGATCCATGCTGTGTTCAAACTTTCTAATGCCAAAGATAGAGAATTCTGAAAGCTACAGGAGAGAAGCAATTGTCATGTACAATAAGATTAAGTGCTGGTTTTTCATCAGAAACCACAGGGGAAAGAAGGCAGTGGAATGATATATTCCAAGTGCTAAAAGCAAAAATTTCCAACCAAAAATTCTACATTCAGCAAAACTGTGTTTCAAAAATGAGCGAGGGCAGGTCACAGTGGCTCAGCAGGCAGAGTTCTCGCCTATCAGGCTGGAGACCTGGGATTGTTTCCTGGTACCTGTCCATGTAAAAAAAAAAAAAAAGAGGGAGAGTTTAAGACATTCCCAGATAAAAAAAGAGTTGAGGGAGTTCATTAACAGTAGACAAGCCCTACAAGAGATGCTTAAAGAGATTACTGTAGGCTGAAAGGAAAGGACAATAAATGAAAGCTGCA
This sequence comes from Tamandua tetradactyla, assembly GCF_023851605.1. Classification (NCBI taxonomy): domain Eukaryota; kingdom Metazoa; phylum Chordata; class Mammalia; order Pilosa; family Myrmecophagidae; genus Tamandua; species Tamandua tetradactyla. The sequence continues at coordinate 154,311,849 of NC_135332.1, forward strand.
TGAAGAAATAAAAATCCTCAGTAAGGGCAACAGAAAAACAGGGACAAATATATGGGTAAATAAAAATGCCTGTACTGCTCTATTTTTGGCTTATAATTCCACTTTTGCATTTTTTACTCCCTACAGGAAATAAAAGGCAAATACATAAAATGTAATAAGTCAATAGCTTTAGACTCATAATATATAAACATGTAATTTGTGACAAGAACTGAAGGTGGATGATGGAGGGGTATGATTATAGGAACAAGTTTGTGTACACTACTGAAGTTGATATCAAAGCAAATGAGATTTTTATAGATTTAAGATATTAAATTTAAGCCCCATGGCAACTAAAAAGAAATATACGCCAGCCCCTAGAGACAGAAAATAAAGAGTGCTGGATTCCAGAGGCGATGGATGGGAGGAATGGGGAGCTAATGCATAAGGTATGTGGAGTTCCAGTTTGGGGATATAGGAAAGTTTTAGGAAGGGAAGGTGGTGAGGATAGTGCAACATCGTGAATGTGCTTCATCTCATTGCATGGTAGACACGGGAATGACTGAAATGGGAAAGTTTACATTACATATAAGTAAACACCACAATTTAAAAAAAATTAGCAATTAAAGGGACAATGACAATTAAATGCAATAAATGATCCTGGATGAGTTCTAAGAAGGGAGGAGAAAAGCTCAGAAGGACCTTGTTGGGACATATTAAAAAATTAGAATATAGACTGTAAACGTTGTATCAATGTTAAATTTTCTGAACTCGATAACAGCACTTAAGGCGGTTACAAAAGTGAATATCCTTGTTCTTAGGAAATGTACATGGTAGCATTAAATGTTCAAGGATCATGATATATACAACCTACACTCAAGTGCTCAGAAAACTGGATCAATAAAGACAGAGAAAGACAGATGGATGGATAGATAAAATGGGATGGCAAATGTGGCAAATGGCAAATGTGAGATGGGTGCATCTGGGTAACTTGGGGAATAGCATGCGCTGGCATCCTGTACATGGGATTCCAATTATTTCTGTAACTGTTCTGTAAGTTTGGAAGGATTTCAAAATAAAAAAAATAAATTTACATAAAAAAGCTCTACTATTACCAAGTAATCTAGGTTCTGAGGAAGAAAAATAGGAACAAAATATCTTTCCTCATAGACATTTGCCCCAGTTTGGACATTAAATTATATGGGTAACCAATAAATGTGTCTCTTCACAAACTAATTCTGAAGTTTTCCTTTGCCTTCAGAATAGGGTATCAATTTATTTTGGGTGAAAAGCATAATACACTGTGATAAATAGTGTCATCAGATGAGATGATGCATTTATTTACACATTCGTTCATTTAATTTTTCTTTCTATAAATATTTATTATATACCAGCGATATTTTATATACTCTGCTGGGGCAGACACTAGACCACATGGGACATATGACAAGTATAACCTGTGACACAGTTCCACTGTGCATGACCCAACACTGAATGTTTTGGTGATACAGTAGGCTGAACAATCTACACTATCTTTGATCAGCCTTTCACAAAAGTTAAAGCAATTAGAAAAGAGGATGAATTCATCTTGTCACCCAACAGTAAGTGTACCAACTTCAGTATCCCTCTCCCTAAGTGAAAATACCTTGTCTTTGTTTTTTTAACCTCACCATGCTGGGTTGACTGCAATTCTAAACGGAAGTAGCAAATGTGGTAGTCAAGTGATAGATAAAAGAATGTGTCTATTCTAATCCAATTTCTTGCCTTTCTACCTATACTGGTTGAGTGAGAAAAACGAGTTTTTTAAAAAAAGTACATGTGTTAAAAATAATCCCATTTGATTTTACAATTAGTTTGGATTTTTTAAAACAAAGGTTCAGAAATAATAGGGGACTTTGTATTGCGACTGAGTTTATTTCTTCCTCCTACTTTTGTTTCAGTCATGGTCCAAGAATCAATATTTTTCACCCTCATTCTGGGTCTTGCTGACAGGTAAGTTCTAGGAAGATATTTCTCAATCACCTAAGAATCATGCCTATGTTTCCTGAGAAGCAAAGTTAGTAACAAGACAATAAGCTACTTTAATGTTAGAAAATAAATTATATAAATGAAAGAGTAATATATCTGAAGTATACCTTTATAAGCTAAATGTTGCTATAGGAAAATATTGATCTTTTTTCTTAAGAACTGATGAGTTCTTAAGTGACATTCTCAGTGATATTTGGTGGTCATGAAAGTACATTTCAGTAGAAGTACAATGAGTTAAAGTTCATTAAAAGTGTAGTTAGGAAAAAAAAAAAAGTATAGTTAGGAGGTTCTTTCCTACTCATCTGACTATTTTACCCCACATAGTTACTTCAAATTTGCTTTGAGAAGACAAAGATGTTCTCATCCATGGATCATTTTTCAAAGGGATTTGAATAGCAAACCAAAACCATAGAGATTAAGGAAACTGACTTAACATGATCTCAGAAGAGAAAGTGATAAAATCCCACATACATACAACTTGGTTATGATTTGGTAATTTGAAAATTTTACTTGGTAATTTAATTTTACTTGGTAATTTGTCTCCCTTGTTCAGGGAGACATTTGCATAGACATTACCGTAGACTACAGAGATAAAAACCAAATACAGCTTCAAGTGTCTATCGAGCTAAATATATTTGCTCATGTGTTACACTCTGATAATGAATTAAAGTGATTACAGGAATATTTTATAATGTAAAAGCTCAATGAATTTTTTTTTCTCCTGGAGTGAATGATTCTAGGTTCTCTCTCCTATTACCCAGTGGTCACTAGTTAGTTGCTCTGTGTAGCCAAGCCTTCCTCCTTTCCCACTTCCTGGGACATGTCTCAAAGCCCTGTCATTGTGCAGCGTTTCCTGAAGTGCTGGGTGTACCATTTATGACACATGGGATGTGTGATGGTTAGGTTCTGGTGTCAACAGGGCCAAGTGATTATGTCCAGTTGTTTGGTAAGGCAAACACTGGCCTGACCATTGTTGGAAGGATATCTTGTGGCTGGTTGATAAACAGGAAGACTGGTGTATTAAATCATCAGCCAGTTGACTCCATCTGTGGCTGATTGCATCTGCGATCAACTAAGGCATATCTCCCCAAATGAGATAATTTAATCAGTTGAAGACTTTTAAGGAAGGAGAGAGAACTTTTCACTGCTTCTTCAGCCAACGAGCCTCTCCCAGTTTGTCCGGACACTTCATCAAAGCTGCCAGCTTTACAGCCTGCCCTGTGGATTTCGGATTCCTCCATTTCCATGGCTGCATGCGCCACCTTTATAAATCTCATATTTACAGATATCTCCTGTTGGTTCTGTAGAAAACCCTGATGAATACAGGATGATTTTAGATGACTCACAGATAAGCTCTTTAAAAAGTTATATACTTAGCATACTTGGAGAAAAATAACTAATAAACAAAACTACTATTTCCTGATGTTATTAATTAGGCTAAACAAATGGTGTGTCAATTTAAATAACAATACTAGGTAAATAATAGCACAGTTTGTATTCAGAGATGGTAGGAATTGTGGAAGGAAACTAGAATAAGTTTGGGAAATAGTGCCTTTTGTCGTGGAGGAGGATGTGTCTTTACTCAGAAGTATTCAAGGGCTTCCTTGCCTTGCCAGGATCTACTACCACTTCAGTCTACAAGACCACTGAGTTTCCTTCCTCTCTTCTTCAGAAATGCATTTAGGTATTCTGGGGCTCCTGCCACTGCCAGGTGACCCCCAAAGAGGAAACACCCTGAAGCTGGGTGAGGGTAGTTCTAAAAGTTCAGAAAGACTTTCGAGACATTTGAATTAACTGAATTTATAATCCTCATTTGTCTCAAAGAGAAAAATTTTTATGAACATAGGTTCTTTTTACAGGAAGCCTATCCTTTCCATCCTTTCCAACGGGTCACAGCTATCCATTCAGTTCCCCTAAGTGTAGAAAACATCCTGCTGCGAAGAGGAAAGACAAGCTGTACACCTAAGATCTCAATATTTTCATGCAGAGAGGGTGAGGGAGGAGGAGAAGGATGGGAGGAGGAGAGAGAGGAAGAAAAGGAAGGGGGATATAGGGAGGGATGGATTCCGGAAGGAGGGAGAAAAAAGGAGAAAGAAAAAACCAGGCTGTTACGTTAGCACAATAACTATTTAAAGATATCACCTCTTCCGTTTTCCAAAACTTGAACAAATAACCTTAAATTATTATCTATTGCTATGATGCTAATTAGCATCTCCAGGATACACTGATATCCTAGCCTGAGCAGTAACACTTGAAAAACTCAAATGATCTTTTAAAATATCAAACAAAGAGCACGTAGACTTTAGTTTGTGATATTTAAAATAGCATGTATAACAGAAAATGACCTTTTGTGTTCAGATTTAGAGAAATAGGCAATGTTTGAGTTTAATGTACTTACAAAATGACTTAAAAAAAACTTTTGTTTTTGAAATACTTATAGATACACAGGAAGTTGCAAAGATAGAATAGAGAGGTCCTGGGTCCCCTTCACAGATGATACCTAACTGTAGTATAATACAAAAACCAGGAAAAGACATTGGTACAATGTACGTGTGTGTGTGTGTCTCTATGTCATTTTATCACATATAATCACATCACAATTAAGATACAGAGCTATTCCAGCATCACAGAGCTGTCCCTTGTTAGCCGTTTATAGTCACACCCACTCCTGCCCCAGCTCTAAGAGTACTGCACACCACTAACCTATAAAATGACTCTTTCATGCTTGTCTCTGGCTTATTTTTGCTGAAGTATGGATGTATTAGTTAGGGTTCTCTAGAGAAACAGAATCAACAGGCAATATCCATAAATATAAAATTTATAAAAGTGTCTCACGTAACCGCGGGAAGCTGATGACCCCAATGGAGGGTCTGGACGAACTCCACAGGAGAGGCTTGCCAGCCGAAGCAGGAAGAGTGATAGTCTCTTCTGAATCCTCCTTAAAAGCCTTCCAGTGATTAGATTAAGTATCACTCATCGCAGAAGACACTCCGCTTGGCTGATTACAAATGGAATCAGCTGTGGATGCAGCCTATGTGATCATGATTTAATTCTATGAAATGTCCTCATCGCAACAGACAGGCCAGCACTTGCCCAAACAGACAAACAGGTACCACCACATGGCCAAGTTGACCCATGGACCTGACCACGACATATGGAAAAAACACAAGACCCGGTGTCAGGAATGACTAGTTTGAAATCTGGAAATGTTTAAATTGCGTCCCTGGATGATTCCTTTACTATCTGCCAGCATCTATAGCTCATCTTTAAAAATGAAGATTTGGACCCAAGTTTTTCAGGGCTTCAGAATTCAAGAACATATATAATTATTTAGTCTCAATTATGATACCATTTCAAAGGCCATTAAATGTCAACCAAATTAATAAAATATGGTTTAAATATGAGGAGATCACCAAGGACTGGATAGTGTGCATTAAATGTATTCTGTGTTAAAACAGTTTCCTCGTCACATAACTTAATTAACCCAAGCTGCATTTTGATAGTCTATCACTATTCTAAAATCTGAAGCACATCATAAGCATTATCTCACTTGGACCCCTCTCTCAAGGGGGGAGATGCTATGTTCTTCCAAATGTTCAGGTGGAGAAAATGTGGCACAGCAATTACCTGAGTCCCTTTGCCCTCAGGGTCATCCTTTGGGGAGGAAGAAGCAAACATTCCGAAAATGTTCTCAGCAAAGTATCTGAGCTGAAAATGCTGGATCAGAAAATTTAAGTTGAAGATTCTCAACCAGGGGGTTCCAATTTGGCCCTTCTGAGACAGCAGATTCAGACCCTGTGTCCGCTGCCCAGTGAATGGGGACACAGGAGCTTTGGCTGCCCTAATTGCGCCACACAGTTAAAGAGGATATTAAAAAAAAGAAAGAAAGAAAAGAATTTTCTCCAAGTGACTCTTCCATCTAAGCTTTAAGACTATCTCCCCACGCACCAACTTAAACTTATAACTCTCATCCTCTCTACAGTTCACCTCCAGCTTTAAATTCAAAACTGTCAATACTACCCAGCATGAGGATATTTTGAGCTCATCAACTGAACCCTTCAGCAATATATTGATGAAAAAGTCCTCCTTTCTCACATGGAGTAATCTTCATGAAAAATTGTTGGGAAGCAAAAAATTTAAAACTGTCCTCTGAGGACTTTGAACTACCCACATCTTTGGCATGCCCCGCCTACTGGGAATTTTTGGAGACCAACTGTCTTAATTTTCTGGCTGCTATGACAAATACCACACAATGGCTTGGCTTAAACATGAATTCATTGGCTCACTGGTTTTGAGGCAAAAAAGGCTTGCTTCCTTCCATGCTGGGAGCACTGGCTGACCAGCTCACAATCCTTGGGGTTCCAAGGCTTTCCCTCATATGGCAATGTCCTCTCTTTCCTCTTCCTGGTTCCAGCTGGATTTTCTTTCCCCTCCCCTTGGCCATCTCTTTATAAGGCTTCAGTTACAGGCTTAAAACCGACACTGATTCAGTTGGCCACATCTTAACGAAAAATAACGTTTTCGAAAGGGCCTATTTACTAGGGGTTCACACACACAAAGGAGTAGGATTAATAACTTCATTATGTTTTCTGGGTACATAATCTGCCATGCTATCTATTCTTTACTAAGAGTTTCTTACCAAAATGGGCCATTTCCCAGTTCCACCCCAAGGACGATCAGTAAAGGCTAAAAAAAAAAGGTCCAAAGCTAAAGGCCAAGGGCTGGGTTGGTCAATCTTGCTTGTTACGATGAGTCCAGTGTGACCATCGCAATACTAACCAAACAGGACACGGTCTGCCTCTGCTCAGGGTCCCCTTCATACCCCATTTTCCAGGGCCTCCTCCAGTGCGTCCCACAGCACCCTGGATATCAACCCAACCCTCTCCCAAATCCCCCCTCAACCCACCCCACCCCCCATGCCCCTCACTGGAAGGGGTGATCTAGGAGTGAGAGCACCCGGACTCAGCCCCCTTGGCCCTGAACGATGAATCGCCTTTCCGTGCTCGTGGACAGCGATTGCCCATACAGGCGCCCCCATCTTACCCTTTCTCTCCCAGAGGAGCCCCATCGCGCCGTCCAGGAGGAGGCACCGGCGTTCACCCGGGAGGCCGGTTGCGTTTGGCCGGGTCCGAGCGCGGGCCGGACCCGGCGCCGCCGCTGGTTCGGGTACGCGGAGCCAGCCTGGCCGGCTCCGCCTGCTCCAGCCCCGGCCCGACACGTGGTGCGGCCGCCGCGAGCGCACTGTGGACCGCGGGCCACTTGGTCTCTGCAGCCCGCCGGCGTGGCGGGTGCCTCCGACCGGGTGGGGAGAAGGGCCAGGCACCAAAGGGCCGACACCGCTGCGGGCCGGGGGGCGCAGCGTGGCGGGCACGGTAAGGGCCCTGGACTCCCGAGAGCCGCAAGCCTGTTCCCGTCGCCGCGGCGCCTTCAGATCACGCGGCCGGCTCTGCTTCCCAGCGCCGCGCGGGGCGGGGGCGGCGCACTGCGGAGACGCGGGTTCCCGCGGGTTGAGGCCGACACGCCGCGGCGGGAAGGTCGGCTCAGCGCCGCGCAACCCCCGCCGGCCCCCGAGGACGCCCACCGACCGCGGCGCACCCGGGGCCCGCGCTCCCCTCACGTCCTTCACTCCTTCCAGTTAACGTGTACTCGGTACCCACGAATGGAGGTGAAAACCGCAGCGTGGAGCTAAAGTGCCCTCTGGGACGAGCTCTCCCTGAGAAAATTCCTCCCGCGACCACACACAGAGCCTGTGTGTCTGGGGCCAGCGAAGGAGACGAGGCCCAAACCTGGGGGTGAAGACTTACTGCAGCCACAAGGTCTTCTTACTTCACCAGTGACCTTGGGCGTGTGGTCTAAACAAGGTGTTTCCCAGTTTCCTGATTTCCTACCTGGGGATAAACGTGCCCATTTACTTGCTAACTCCCAAGAGAAGTAGAAATTGAGTTAAAAAATAAAACACTCCAGATTTCTTTAATAGCAAGTGCAATGTAGATGTAATTTCTACCGAATTTAGTTGAGGCTGGAGGAAACCTCGCTACCGGAAGGCAACTTGTTTTAGTTTTTTAGTCCAAATGTAAAACAAATTCATCAGCCCCATTCCCTGCTTTTATGGGAAAGTAGGTTTGTGAAGAGACTGTTGGAAGATGTGGGTTTCCCTCAGAATTGCATAAGCCCAGTTAGCTGGATCAGCTTTACCCGAGTGCTTCTATGGTGAAACCGACCATAACTAAGGGTTAAATGACGGCCGACACAGTCTGGCTAAAGGCTTTTCCAAGTGAGTTTCTTACATTCTTTGCCCAACCTTAGATTAATCTTCGTTTTTACCCGTCAGGAGCTTTCTGTACAGACAACTGCTTCTGAGAAACAACCTCCCTGTCCTTGCCTCCCCTTTTCACCCTATTCGCTGGACTGTAGCACACAAGGTCAGCTTAAAGTACAAAGTATCCATATAACTGCGTGAGGGAACTTTGTGGTGCAAAATTTAAAGTTGAAAACTCATCAGTCTCACATTGCTTAACTTGCGTATGTTAAATGCATAAACATTTTATTCTGTTGTTTCAGCTTGTTTTTCCCTAGTCATTCCTTCACCAACTCCTCTTTGATCATAAAGCTTAAATTCTAAGATTTCCTCTTTCTGGTATTTTCTAAGGACAGGAAATCTCTTCCCCTAATGAAAATGCAGGCTAATTACATAATGGAAGCCTATCACAGCAAAAATTCCTCTTCTGCCAAGTTTTGGCATTATTAGGTCTTAGTGTACCTCAACTCCCTCCATTCAAGACCTCTTTTGACCTTTAAAGGACATGGGTCCACCTCTTTGACTAGTGGTTAAAATTGATGTCGGCACCAGCATTTCCTTCACCAGTTTGATTTATGTTTGCTTGGGGCTGTGTCAAGCAAATTTGGCTTTCTCTTTCCTTATCATCATAATCCAAGCTTCTGCATCAGATATGTCTGGGTTATGTCCATTGAATCCCTCCTAGTTCCTTATAAGGTTGCTAGAAAAAGAAGTGCATGCAAAAGTACTATGCATGTATAAGATCACTAGATTAAAAAAGATAGCCAGTCTCAAGTTCTTGCAGTTTAATAGCTTTGAAGGTAACAGGGTTTTCCATCTTTTGGAAAGAAATGCTAGTAGATTTTTATTCCAAAGAATTAAGAACACTAGAGATGGGCTGGGGGATTAGAGATGGGGGAGAGGGAAGGTTGAACATGGTGCTGACAGGGACTTCTTGAGTGAGAAAGGTTTTATGTACTAGAAGATGGGAAATGAAGAAGAAAAAATGCTGTTAGAAACCATCTTCATCACGTGTGCACCTCGCTGTCAGTACTGTGGAACAAAAGGAGGGAGCTTGTGCATAGGAACTTTGATCCTTACTTATTGTCCTACCTCCTCCCTTCTATAAAGGGACTTTCTGAAATTAAGAACACTGTAAATACCTCTAGACAAATATCAAAGCACAAACTACTGAAATCAGACGTTGTGGGATATGCTGCAAGAACACAATGTAATTGCAGAAACTGCTGTAGACTTCACTTTAAAAGGAAGATATAACCAGAGATTTATAGAATCTTGGAGGTTGAAGGGACTTTACGCTGTTATCTAATCCAACCTTTTGAGAGTTGCATCCGTCATGCTTCCTCAGTACTAGGGTTCTTACTTCTTTCATCTAGCCCCTAACCCCTTGCCAAAATTTACGTGTTCCCAAGCTAAATCTCATTCCTCATGTCTACAAAAAGAATCTTTTCCTCCTGCACACTTGACCCTACCAAGATTGTAGATCTGAATTAGAATGGAGAAAACTCTCTTTTGGTTTTTGTAGACCTGAGAAAAATATTAAATAATTAACTCACAAGTTGAGCTTTCAAATGATGCCTAGAAGCCACATAGCCATAAAAGAGACCCAAATTTAATAGAAAATAAATTCAGTTCACTTGGTTATAAAGACTTGCCAGACCTTCTGGGGACTCTAGCATGTTTGTCTTGTGCTAAGAAGATATTAAGCTTAGTTCCCACTGTTTTTACCAAAATATGTAAAGCCAGTACCTGTCTATCATTAACTTATTCATTCAAGAATATTCATCCAATACCATATTCCAGACCAATCTCATCTTCCCTTTCCCTCTCTCCATTTCCTTAAGACATGTTTGCATGCCATTAGATTGATTTGTTGCTCCTCCAAGTTAACACTGTGGGGAACTCATATTTGCTGAGTGTGCACTATGCACTAAGCACCAATTAATATTTCTAATTTAATTATTGTATGTGCTAGTTTGAATCTGCGGTGGACCCCAGAAAAGTCATGTCCTTTAATCCTCATTCAATATTGCTGGCTGGGAGCATTTTGATTGTTCCCATGGAGATGTGACCCACCCAATTGTGGGTGGTAACTTTTGAACCATGGAGTTGTGACTGCACCCGTTAATCCTTTAAAAAAAGAAGCATTTTGGAGAGAATCCCTTTTTGGAGGCACAAGAAAGCCACAGCAGAGCCGAGTAGAACCACAAGGCCAAGAGAACCACAGAATCTACCAGTGAGAGACTTTTGGAGATGAGGAAGGAAAACGCCCCCTGCGGATACTCCATGACACAAGAAGCTGGGCAAGAAAGCTGAGAAACTTTGCCACGTGCCCTTCCAGCTGAGAGAAAAACCGGAACTGCATTAGCCTTTCTTGAATGAAGGTAACCTCTTGTTGATGCCTTAATTTGAACATTTTTATAGACTTGCTTTAATTGGGGCATTTCCTCGGCCTTAGAACTGTAAACTAGCAACTTATTAAATTCCCCTTTTGAAAAAGCCATTCCATTTCTGGTGTATTGCATTCCAGCAGCTAGCAAACTAGAACATTATATAAATATTTTTATGAGGTAGTCATTCTTATACACTTTATAAATGAAGAAAAGGAGGCCCATGATTTATCTACAGTAATAAAGCTAGTAAGTGGTGGAGTGAGAATTTGAACCTAAATATTTTGGGTTAGTCTGTACTTCTTATCACTGCAGAGGCCTCCTGGAGGCAATGCCTTTGCTCAAAGAAATAAGTCAAATGAGAGTAATTTCAGATGCTACTGCAGGATGGGAGGGGGAGATTTGGTCAGGTATGCCTTGAATTCATGCAAATCAAACATGTGGTAGTTGCCTCTCTTCTTATAGTAAGGGCTTAGGCTGGAATCTAAGCAGAATCCTTGGGAAAACTGGGAAACCATATTAGACTCCTCTAAGCCACACATGTGATGATTAATGTCTTGCAGAAAGAGATTATTACAATTCCTGGGTCTACATCAAGTTTATGGGAAAAAAATTACTAAAATGTTAGCCCAAAACTTCTATTTATAACAAATTTGTTGAGTGAAATGGGATACATGGTGACTTTGAGCAAGCCAGATACCCTCTCTGGACCTGTAAGTCTTCATCTGTAAAACAGAAATAATAAATAGAATGCTATTTGTGGTGAGTGTCAAAGAAAATAATGGAAGCAAAAGTCCCTGTTGAACTGTAACTACATATACATTATCATATATGACAATAAGAATAAGAAAAGATCTAAATGGAAATCACATAGTGAATTGAGTGAAAAATAAATATTTTAAAATTCAAGTATGCTTTGCACACAAAGAGTCATGAAATTTTAGCATAGAAAGGACATTTAAAGATTATTTAATCTCTAAATTTTGCAAATGAAGAAACAGATTCCCATAGAAGGTAAATTGTCTACAGTCACTTCATATCCTTAAGAATATTGTTAAAAATTCTAAAATAAGAAAATGGTACCATGGGAGCAGGCAGAGTGAGTCAGAATGAGTGCCTATTATGTGTCAAGCACTGTTCTAGGTATGGGAATTATGGTAGTGAACAAAATAGATAACATCCCTGCCCTCAGAGAACTGACCTGCTGATGGAAAGAGTCAAATAAAAGATGTGTGAATATGTAAGGTCATATTAAGGCAGTGATAAGTGTTTTAAAGAAGTTAAAATTGGGCAATGCAGTGTAGTAATGAGCCCATACTTTTAGCTTATTCAGGGTGTCTTGAATTGAGACTTGGATTAGGAGATGGAGCCAGCTTCAGCAGGAGAGATAATGAAAAGTGAAAATATTTGAATCATTTTGAAGATGGAGCTGATAGGACTGACTGATGGTTCGAATGAGGGCTCTATGGGAGAAGGAAAGAATAAAGAATAACTCCCAGATTTCTGGCCTGAACAACTGGTGGATGGAGGTGCAATTTGTTTATATGGAGCATCAGGTGGTTGAGATGGGGTGGGAGATAGCATTAGTTCTGTTTTGGTCACATGAAATTTTGAACAATAATCAGGCATCAAGTGGAGTTGTTTGCTCAGTGAAAATCTGGAGATAAGAGGAGAGGTCCAGACTGGATATAAACATTTGGGATTGTTCATAACACAGCAGGCTTTTAAGCAATGGGATTTTTTAAAAAGTGGATACTTTATTCTAAAATGTAAAAGGTGTCCCTGGGACAGGCTGCTGTGTAAGCAAGGTGGTTCAAATATGTTTTAGGTTGGCCCCAAGAACTGAAGCTACCTGAAGCTGCTCACATAGGCTAGTAGAACCATCACTACAGTAGCAGTGTTTTATCAGATGGGGAAGAGAATCTTCTCCCATCTTGAAATTTCAGTCATTGATCTGCCACTTTGACATAAAAGGTGCTCATGACCACGTTATTTTTACAAGAAGGCCAGCAGGTGTGCTTTAAGTCCATTTCAGTAACTGTTGTAATGAGAGGAGCCTATAGCTGCCTCTTTGCAGATGTGGACTGCTATTAGTACATTACGTGCCCAAATATCCCCAACTTCTGAGTTGAATTTAGATGATAATGGCTTCATATTTCCATTTTTAGGCCATTATTAAATGTTTTTTTAAATTGTGAAATATAACAATTACAAAAAAGCATAAGTTTACAAATACATTTTAACAAGTAGTTTAGAGCAGATTTTAAAGTTTGGTATGGGTTACAGTTCCATAGTTTTTCATTTTTATCTTCTACCTGCTCCAAGACACTAGAGACCAACAGAAATATCAACTTAATGATTCAGCAGTCATACTCATTTGTTAAATCCGACCTTCTCTGTGTAACTCCACCACCACCTCTGATCTTTCTCCAGTCTTTAGGGGTATTTGGGCTATGCCCGTGCTAACTTTTTCATGTTGGAAGGAGCTGTTGATAATATGGGATAGGGGGACGGGTTGATGTTCTGGAAGGGCGAGCCCCTCTGCATTTCCAGGGACCCATCTGGAGGTTGTAGGTTTGGGAAGTTTCCCTAGTGCTTGGAACCATTGTAGAATCTTATATAGTACCCTAGGTATTCTATAGGATTGGCAAGAATGGTTTTGGTTGGGGTTTGGCAAGTTGTGATAGGTAGCAATATCTAACTGAAGCATGTGTAAGAGTGGCCTCCAGTTGTAGCCTCTGACTCTACTTGAACTCTCTCAGCCACTGATATCTTATTTGTTACACTTCATTTCCCCCTTTTTGTCAGGATGGCATTGTTGATCCCATGGTGCCAGGGCCAGGATCATCCCTGGGAGTCATCTCCCATACCAGCAAGGAGACTTTTATCCCTGGATGTCATGCCCCACCTAGTGGGGAGGGCAAAGTTTTCACTTGTAGAGTTGGGCTTAGAGAGAGAAAAGCCACATCTGAGCAACAAAAGAAGTACTCTGGAGGTGACTCTTAGGTATAACTATAGGTAGGCTAAGCCTCTCCACTACATACATAAGATTCACAAGAGTGAGCCTCAAGATCAAGGGCTTGGCCTATTAATTTTGGTGCCCTTAATGTTTGGCACAGTATCTGGGATTTCCCTGGTGGTAAAGTTTAACAGTTTCATAATTTTCCTATCCCTCAAGGAACTTTGCCAATACTTTTTGGTTATCTGCTTGATATACTCTAGGATGTATCCAGGCATTACATTAAGCCATACAGGATTAAAGGCCCTTATTATTATTATTATAATCCCTCCCTGTGTTGGGATTGTTTAAATCATCTATCACATAGGTTGGGTTAGATTATGTGCTATAGAAAATTTAGGTTCTAGAAACAATAAAACTATCTTCCTTTGATCTCAAAGAGTAGGTGAAGTTCTAAAATACAGGCAATGTCTTCCTTATCCTTATATTTTGAATTACCTTACTCCCGGCCTGACTGACTTCATTCTTATCTCTGAATACTTGGTTATACATGTATACAACAGCCGCTCAAAATCCAGAAATAACAATCATCATCCTGGACTAAATGTGACTGCCATAAAAGCTCACAATCTAGGCCCAGGTTTCTTAAAAATATTTTCTAAATAAGATCATACAATATTTGATTTTTTGTTTCTGCCTTATTTTGCTTCACCAAATGTCCCACAGGTTCGTTCACATCATTGCATACCTCACAACTTTGTACCTTTTTGTAGTAGCACCATGTTTGATCATATTTTTACACCATCATTTGCCAATTCACTTTTCAGTCGTGCACCTTCAGCCACCTCCATCTATTGGGCCTCATGTATAATTCCAAAGTCAGTAGTCCATCAACACTCTCAAATTTAGATAATTTCATTGTTTCCAAGAGAAAGATAGCCAATAAAAGTACCCTCACCAAAGAGAAAATCCAAATCTCCCCCTAACTCTTATCCCTGCTCCCATTATGTACCCCTGGTATTGCTGTGGTACTGTTGATGTTTTCCTGTTAAATATTGCCCATAGCATGCAACAGCATTTTCCCCCTATACCCTGAAATTATACACTCTTTGTACAAGATTCATACTTTTGAAGTAGTTCATGCAAGGACTTATAGTTGTAGTGTTAATTGGTGGGACACATGAATCTATACAACCCCTTTCAATCATGTTCACCCTCAATATGGTAATATTACTTATAGACCCACAAGTGAACCAACCACCTTCGCTTCTATCTATTCCCTTACAATTAAGTTCAACCTCATTAGCAAACTGTTCATCCATCTCAAGCTTCTGTGTATCTATCTCTAGGTCCCCTATATTCTGTATTATAAGCCTCTGATTTCTGATTTTACCTTTACCATGGCCATAAAAGTGGAGTCATACAGTATCTATCCTTTTATGTCTGGCTTATTTCACTCAGCAATATGTCCTCAAAGATCATCCATCTTGTCATATGGTTCAGGACATTATTTCATCTTATGCTGCATAATATTCCCTCATATATATATATATATATACACACACACACACACACACACACACACACACACACACACACCACACTTTGTTAATCTACTCCGCTGTTGAAAGACTCTTGGATTATTTTATCTTTTGAGGATTGTGAACAGTGCTACTATGAACATCAGTGTGCAAATCTGTGTTTGTGTCACTGCTTTCAGCTCTTCTTGGCATATACCAAGTAGTGGTGTTGCCAAGTCATAGGGCAACTCAATATTTAGTTTTCTGAGGAACTGCCAGACTGTCTTCCATAGCGGCTGTACCATTATACATTCCCACCCACAGTGCATATGTGTCCCAATTTCTCCACATCCTCTCCACCATTTGTAGTTTTCTTCTTGTTTAATAGCAGCCATTCTTATAGGTCTGAGGTGGTATCTCATTGTAGTGTTGATCTGCATTTCCCTTATAGCTAATGAGAGTGAGCGTCTCTTCCTGTGCTTTTTAGCCACCTGTATTTGCTCTTCAGAAAAGTGTCTATTCATATCTGTAGCCCACTTTTTAATTGGGTTGCTTGTTCTTTAGTTGCTGAATTTTGATTTCTTTGTCTATACAGGATACCAAATCTTTATCTGATGTGTGATTTCCAAATGTTTTCCCGTTGGGTTGGCTGCCCTTTACCTTTTTGAAAAAGTCTCGTGAGGTGCAGAAGCATTTGATTTTGAGGAGTTCACATTTATCTTTTTTTTCTTTTGTTGCTTGTGCTTTGGGTGTAAAGCGTAGGAAGCTACCTCTTATTACTTGGTCTTGAAGATATTTCCCTACATTTTCTTCTAGGAGCTTTATGTTACTGATTCATATATTTAGGTGTTTGATCCAATTTGAGTTAATTTTTGTATAGGGTATAAGGTAAGGATCCTCTTTCATTCTTCTTGGCTATTGATATCCAATTCTCCCATGCCCATTTTTTGAAAAGACTATTTTGTCCTAACTCAGTGGATTTGGGGGCCTAATTGAAGACCATTTCACCATAGATTTAGTCGTCTATTTCTGTGCTCTCAATTTGATTCCATTGGTCAATACTTCTATCTTTGTATCAGTACCATGATGTTTTGACCACTGTGGTTTTATAATAAGTTTTAAAATTGGGAGTGTTAATCCTCCTACTTCCTTCTTCTTTTTTTTAAGGATGGTTTTAGCTATTTGGGATCTCTTTTCCTACCAGATGAATTTGGCAACTAGCTTTTCCAAGTCTTCAAAGCAGGTTGTTGGCATTTTGATTGGTACTGCATTGAATCTGTTGATCAATTTGGGTATAGTTGAAATCTTAACTACATTTAACCTTCCTGTCCATGAGCATGGAATGTCTTTCTACCTATTTAGATCTTCTTTGATTTCTTTTAGCAATGTTATGTAGTTCCTTGTATACAAGTCCTTTACATCCCTAGTTAAGTTCATTTCAAGATACTTAATTCTTTTAGTTATTATTTCGAATGGAATTTTGTCCTTAATTGACTCCTCGGTTAGATCATTGCTTTTGTATAGAAACATTACTGATTTTTGCACATTAATTTTATAATCTGCCACCTTGCTGAATTTGTTTATTCACTCAAGTAACTTTGTTGTAGATTTCTCAGGATTTTCCAAGTATAGTATCATGTCATCTGCAAATAATGAAAGTTTTACTTCTTCCTTTCCAATTTGGATGCCTTTTATTTCTTTTTTCTGCCTGATTGCTCTTGCTAGAACTTCTAGTACAGTGCTGAATAATAGCGGTGACATTCCCAATCTTAGGGGGAAAACTTTCAGTCTCTCACCATTGAGTACTATGCTGCCTGTTGGTTTATCATATATGCCTTTTATCATGTTGAGGAAGTTACCTTTGATTCCTACCTTTTTAAGTGTTTTTATTAGGAAAGGATGTTGAATTTTGTCGAATGCTTTTTCAGCATCAATTGAGATGATGATTTTTTTCCCTTTCAATTTGTTAATGTGCTATACTACATTAACTGATTTTCCTGTGTTGAACCATCCTTGCATTCCTGGTATAAACCCCACTTGGTCATAGTGTATAATTCTTTTAATGTGCTGTTGGATTTGATTTGGTAATATTTAGCTGAGAATTCTTGCATCTATATTCATTAGGGAGATTGATCTATAGTTTTCCTTTCTTGTAGCATCTTTACCAGGTTTTGGTATTAAAGTGAAGTTAGCTTCATAAAATGAGTTAAGTAGTGTTCTTTTTTCTTCAATTTTTTGGAAGAGGTTGAGCATAATTGGTGTTATTTCTTTTTGAGATGTTTGATAAAACTCCCCTCTGAAGCCATCTGGCCCTGGGCTTTTCTTTGTAGGAAGATTTTTAATGACTGGTTTGTTGAGATCTTCTATTTCTTGAGTCAGGGTAGCTTGTTTGTGTGTTTCCAGGAATTTCACCATTTCATCTAAGTTGTCTAGTTTCTTGGTATGTAGTTGCTCATAGTATCCCCTTATGATTTTTTTTATTTCTTCAGGATCTGTGATATGATCCCCCCCTCTCATTTCTGAGTTTATTTGTGTCCTCTCTCTTTTTTCTTTGCCAGCCTTGCTAGTGACACATTGATTTTATTGATTTTTTCAAAGAACAAACTTTTGGTTTTATTGATTCTTTTTATTGTTCTTTTGTTCTCACATTTATTTAACTCTGCTTTAATCTTTGTATTTCTCTTCTTCTGTTTGTTTTGGTGTTAGTTTGCTGTTTTTTCTTAAGTTCCTCCAGATGAACAGTTAAGTCCTCAATCTTTGCTTTTCCTTCTTTTTTTAAATATAGGCATTTAGGATGATAAATTTCCCTCTCAGCACAGCCTTTGCAACATCCCATTAAGTTCTGATATATTGTATTCTCATTTTCATTAATCTCCAGATAGCTACTGATTTCTTTTGCAATTTCTTCTTTGACCTACTCATTGTTTAAGAGTGTGTTATTTAATCTACCCATATATTTGTGAAAGTTCTTGTTCTTTGGTGGCTGTTGATTTCTGGCTTCACTCCATTGTGATCAGAGAAAGTGCTTTGAATAATTTCAGTATTTTAAAATTTATAAAGACATGTTTTGTGCCTCAGCATATGATCTATCCTGGAGAATGCTCCATGAGCACTAGAGAAGAATGTACATCCTGGTGTTTTGAGGTGTAATGACCTATATGTATCTGTTTGGTCTAATTTATTTATCAAGTTGTTTAAGTTCTCCATTTTCTTGTTAATCCTTTGTCTGGTTGTTCTGTCTATAGTGAAAAGTGACGTATTGAAGTCTCCTAATATTATTGTTGAAATGTCTATCACTCCCTTCAGTTTTGCCAACATCTGTCTCATGTAGTTTGGAGCTCCTTGATTGGGAACATAGATATTTATGATTGTTATTTCTTTCTAGTTAATTGTCCCTTTTATCAATATATTGTGTCCTTCTTTGTCTCTTATGTCCTTACATTTAAAGTCTATTTTGTCTGATATTAGTATTTTCTGCTTTCTTTTGATTACAGCTTGCTTGAAAAATCTTTTTACATCCTTTCACTTTCAATATATTTGTATCCTTGTGTCTAAGATGAGTCTCTTGTAAGCAGCATACAGGTAGATTATATTTCATAATCCATTCTACCAATCTGTGTCTTTTAATTGTAGGTTTAGTCCGTTGACATTTAAAATGATTATAGGCATTTCTTGAATCCACCATCTTATCCTTTGGATTTTATTTGTTAGATCTATATGTACTTTTCCCTCTTTCTCTTTTTATCCTTTAGGTTACCCTTACTAATATTTTTCAATTCTGTGCCCCCCTCCAGAACTCCCTCTTCTGTCTTTTTTTTTTTTTTCAGCTGGCAGAACTCCCTTTAGTATTTCTTGCAGGGCCAGTCTCTTGTTGACATATTCTCTCAGCCTTTGTTTGTCTGTGAAAACTTTAATTTCTTCCTCAGTTCTGAAGGCCGATTTGGCTAGGTACAGAATTCTTGGCTGGAAGTTTTTCTCCTTCTTCATCTTAAATATATCATATCACTGACTTCTCACCTCCGTAGTGCCAGTTGAGTAGTCCAAACTCAGTCTTATGTGGTTTCCCTTGCATTTTATGTGCACCTGTGCATGTGTGCGGGGGCAGAGTGGGGTGGGCTGCAGGGGTCAAGAGGTCCATGCAGGGATACTTGGGTTCCCAGTAGGAAAGATGTGGCTGCATGGATTCTGGAGGAAAGGGCCCTGGTGTACTAGAGCTCAGGGGCTAAAGGGTGAGATTATGCCTGTGTGGGCTGGATTGGGTGTGGCCTGGATGCACAGGTCAGTGCTTGCCTAGAGCTGAGGGAACATGGTGTGAGTTGGGGCATGCGCATGCACATATAGGGTGGGGGAAATGCTGATGCGTGCCTGTGCAGAGCTGGGGGGTGGGCAGGGATGAGTTGAAGGACTGCTTGGTCTGGGTGCAGTATGAAGGTGAGCACCTGCAGCTGGGATGTGCAGATGACTGTCTGCAGGTGGTAGGGAGGGGGAGGTGGGGGTTGAGGGGCTGGCTAGGAGACTGTGCATGTTTGCTCAAGAGAGGTTGTTCAGACTGGGACAGATTTGCGTGTGTGCACAGGGTGGGCATATGGGTCAGGGATGCATGGGGAGGGGGTCAGGGCAGGGGTGTTTGGAGTGTGGTAGAGGGGGTGGGTAACTAGGTTCAGGTGCGTGGGGTGTGGGGGGATTCATGGGTCACAGGGTTGGGGTGGTGCACAGGAGGATAGCACATTCAGGGAAGGAGTCTTGGCTTACTTCCTTGTCCCTGTCTCTCTGTCTATGCACTCCTGCAGGCTCTAGTCCTCCATCTGGAAATGATCGTGCCCGGTTGTTTGTACTAGCAGACTGGTCTCTGGTTCTCTGTATCTCATTCTTCTGCTTTTTCAACTAGGGCCTCCCTATGTGGAGTAGAAGACCCTCCCAGGTCACTTACACCCTGGACTCGATCTCCTGGTGTTTTTTCTGTCCCTTCTCTAACTTTCTTTGGAGAAGGGGCAACCTCGACTTCCTATTCTGTCGTCTCCCTGGACCTCCATTTTTAAGATATACGTGGAAAGCTATCAGTCATTTTAGATTTTCTTATCAAAATTACCTGAAAGTATATTTTTGCTTATCTTTTAATTGTAATGTGTTGTTCAAATATTTGTCTTTTGTTGATGTCATAATTATCTTCATTTAGTACTCTGGTAAAAGTTGCTTAATGTTGTTCTCAGGTAAAAATTATTTGAATTTAGAGGAATAACTGCAAACCTACAGATTACTAATTTCAGATACAGTCTTTCTGGGGGTGAAGTCAAAGATCAAAAAGGTCCCCTATTTTTCTGAATCCTCAGGTTGCACAATGACTTTATGCTCTACTATTGGAGAAAAGTTCCTAATAGTCCAACTCTGTGTTTTCCTTGGAGTTCTATTTTATTTTTTAAAGTGAAAATGTACATGCTTCCTATAGAAAATGTAAAAATACAGAAAAACACTAAGAAAAAAATCATTTATAATCTCTCACTCAAAAATAAATATTTATGGGCAATGTGACGGTGGTTCAGTGGCAGAATTCTCACCTGCCATGCTGGAGACTTGGGTTTGATTCCCCATGCCTGCCTATGCAAAACAAAAACAAACAAACAAAAAACTTATAATGTTTGGGTATATGCCCTCCCTATATAATAAAATTTTAAAATAAAAATATAGGCATACAGAATATTCTGTTTTCTTAAATAATCTTTTCTTGGGAGACACAGGGTAATATATTATAGAAAATTTAGAAAACATAGAAGTGCAAAAAAGCAGAGCGTAATACTTATTAACCAATTCTATGAGGTAACATTACAATTTTCTTCCTGCTTTTTAATATAAATATATACAACATAAATATATGCACACACATATATATATACACACATACACGCACATAAATATGCCCATGCATATATATGTATCTATTATTGTTAAAATAGGATTCCCTATTTTGCAACTTAATTTTTCCAATGAACAGTATATGTAATTTATCTTATTGATTATTCTTCACGTAATTATTGTAACAATTTAATAGTATTACATCATACGTCCATACTATGTATTTGTCTGCTAATATGTAGGTACTCAAGGACAGCGCCATGCTTTCATGAAAAGGAGTATGCTTGCATCAAATTAAAATGAGTATCTCTAAAATTTTTATTCAAGCTAAATTATAGGGCTAATTGAGATAAACAAGGGAGAAATCAACTACAAAAACAGCAAGTTTCTAAGATATGGGTGTGAAAGGATTAGGACAGCCCCCAGTTTATTGATGATGCATGTGTGTGAGTGTAAGGGTGAGAATGTGGTATTTTAGTGTAGGTTAGCTATAGGTATAAAAACTATGCAAAAAGTTTTGAACAATGGTAAAGCACTAGTGCATTTTTTAAAAGTGTGGTTATATATATATATATATATATATATATATATATATATATACACACAAAAAAAAAAAAAATTATCTATCTGCCTATCTGTCTACTTATATATGTATCTATCTATCAATATAGACATATTAATGGCAACCCTGGGGACCAGCTGTGGCTTTTCTGTAACTTGATGAAACCTATGGTAAACCTGGTTAGTGGCTGTTCAAGCCACCTGGCTCCAAAATGTGTGCTGTGATTTCATTTTTATTTTTATAAAGGTTGTTGCTGTCACGCATTATCTCCAGATTATTGAAGCTTATGGAATTAATTTTTTCCATTTACAGAATATTTCAAAATGGCACAAAATTGAGGCCAGAAATGCAGGACACTCCAGGTACTTCTTTTGGAGGCCATCATATGTAAGTACAGTGTTTATTCAGACAGTGTTTCTGTTTGAAAGGGTTAATAATGCATTTCATAATGAGTTTCATGGACTAGTACCACCAGTGTCAGACATACTCTGGGGTTTGTTAAAAGTGTGGATTTCTGGAGTCCGTTCTAGACCAAATGAATCATTCTCAGATTTAGCACCCTTCTCAGGTGATTTGTATGCAGACCTAATTGTAAGAATGCTTGAAAATTAAGTTAGGGAATTGAGAAGAAATGGCTGTAAGTTCTGTGGCATTAGGATTTTGGTGTTCTTTTTTTTTTTTTCTTATTTGTATCTCTGATACCTAGCACGGTAGCCAGATCCACAGGAAGTGATGGTTAAATATTTTTCACATTGACTTGGTTGTTTTAATACCTGTAAACAAATTATTCCCTTGAATTATAGCATTTTTTCTCTAAAACGCTTTGTAACAACTTTTCAAAGAAGCCTTATAATCTCTGTGATTGTGCCTTACAAACAATAGACACTTAATAAATATTGATTTCATAGATGAGTAAAAAAAAAAACATGTGGTGACATCTAATCACTGTACCTCAGAGCAGGGGGCTGCTCTCAATCACATGGGATGCAGGCTTCTGCCCTTGAAAGCTTTACACTTGAGCGTAAGACCCACTGTGGTCAATCTCTGTCTAAAATTCTGCATGACCATGGATAAATCACTGAGCCCTACTGACGTTGGTTTTGTAATCTATGAAACAAAGGAAGTTGCGAAGAGTCAATGAGTTAATATCCATGAGGATACTTCAAAATCTATAATGTGCCATGCAAATGTTAATTATTATTCCTATCTTCTCTATCAAGGTCCTGTTGGTCAAGACATTTTCCATCTGCTTCAGCTCTTGGGAGAACCATTCACTTCCCATTTACCTGTGGTAAGTTTGGAGCAAGAGTATGCTTAAGAAATCTGTGAATTTGTGAGATCCGTAAGGGACAGGAATGGCATATAAGTTGACCTTTATACAACATTTCACCTCTGAAATCCCAGTCAAACATCACTAATGATTTATGGCCTGCGGATTCTTATGAGCTTAAAGGTGGCATCACAAGCTTTCTCAACACAGTGCAATAAGCCCCTGTGATTCCTTAGCATGATCCTTTGGTAGAACCTATTTGCCATCTCCAATGTAGGATAAGTTTCTATGTAAGTATGCATGTATTACATTAGATTTTGGCACATATATATATATATATATATACATATATATAAAAGATATGAGATTATATTGTATGGACTGTATGTATGTATATATGTAATATATGTCTATATTATATGTGAGTATAAAATTTATGTACGAGTGTGTCTGCATGTAAAAGAAACAAACTAAGAGAATATTAAGGACATATTTTTAGACTAGCTTTTGACATTAAAATATTCACAATGAAATCTCCCAAAAGGAGTTGAAAGCAGAATAGGAGTATGTTCTAGTTTGCAAGCTGCCAGAATGCTGTATACCAGAAACAGAACGGCTTTTAAAAAGAAAAATTTATAAAGTTGCAAGTTTACATGTTCTAAGGCTGTAAAAATGTCCAAATTAAAGCAGGGCTATAGAAATGTCCAATCTCAGGCATCCAGGGAAAGATACCTTGGTTCAAGAAGGCCAATGATGTTCAGGGTTTCTCTCTCAACTGGAATCGCACGCGGTGAACAGGCTACTTGTTTCATGAAGTTCTCCAGGGGTGTTTTCCTTTTTCGTCTTTGAAGGTCTGTGTTACAGGTACAGTTCCCACACCAAACCTTCTGCAGTTCTCCAAATGTGTAATAGGTTTCTCAAGCTTTTCCCAAAATGGTTCCCTCTTAAAGGGCTCCATTAAGCAGCCCCAGCTTGAATGGGTGGAGACACATCTACATAGAAACCATCTAATCAAAAATTACCACCCACAACTGGATGTGTCATATCTCCATGGATAATCAAAAAGTTCACACCCAGCAATATTGAATGAGAATAAAATTTTAGGGGGGGGTACACCAAAGATTCAAACTGACACAGCATATTATATAGCTCTTCCATCTGCTAGCAAGAGTTACTATCAGGCTCTCAAGACTATCCATTAGAGCCAGAATTTCTATTACTGAGGAGACCCCACCTGGAGTCTTACTTTGGAATAGTGTAATGGCCTAAAAGATTTGGATAAATTATCTTTACTGTGAAGTGGTTGTTATGACTAAATGAGATCATAAGATACCTTCTAGCTTATTCCCTGCCTTATGATGGTAGAAATACTAGTAGTTTTTTTTTTTTTTTTATTACTGATGTCTCAGCCAGATTCCTTAACATTTTGAGTATTTCATGTCCTAAATGATTTCTTCCCTTGGTCTACTTATATTGCATCTACTGATATGCTAGTCATTGTTAAATACTAGGTTATACAAAGTCCATAAACTCCCAAAGCCTAGATTAACTGATTCTCCTGTGTCCTCCATTTGTGCATTTTTATGTTCGCTATCAAAATACATACCACTTTGTGCTATAATTACCTGTATTTCCTACTAAAGTATAGACTCCTATAGGACAGAATGGATTCACTACTATTTCTCTATTGTCTAACCCTGGGATTGGCAAACTTTTCTGTAAAGGGCTGGATAGTAAACATTTTAGGCTTTGAGAACTATACAGCCTCCATATTCAATTCTGCCACTGAGGTGCAAAAGCAGCCACAGACAGTATGGAAATGAATGGGCATGACTGTGTTTCAATAAAACTTTATTTACAAACACAGGTAATGGGCTGAAGTTTGCCCAGCACTGCTTGGCATATTGTAGGTGTGCAATAGAACTTTAGTAGTAGTAGTAGTATTTCAGTTCTGTGGAGTAAATAAAGAAAAGCCTAGTGGGACATGGTGTTTTCTTTCATGGATCTTAAGTTCTGATAAAGATAATAGCAATTACAATATAGTATGAAAAGTCCTCTCTTGGACCATGTGCAGTGTATTATGGGAGCCCAGAAAGTAGACTTCCAAGCCAGTCTGTAAGAGGAGGTTATAAAAAGATTCTTGGAAGATGTGGATTTTGAATTTTATTTTGAAGGTAGAACAGAAGTATATGCAGAAGACGAGAAGAAGAGAGCGTGCTCTAGACAGAGGGAATAAGACCAAGTACAAAGACAGGGGGGCACGAAACTCTATTCCACATGTGGAGAACTTCAGGTGGTTTGGTGTGGGAACTGTAACTATGGAAGATGGTAATTGCAGTTTAGCTCATCCATCTGTGCACTAGCCTCCTTTTCTTTTTTCTTTTCTGTTGGATTTAGCTCCATTGCTTACTGTTGTTCTCTTTATTTGCTCACTGTTGTTCTCTTTATTTGCTCCCTCTTATTGGCTGTTTCACTGTTTTGATGTGCAAAAGCTGCCTTAATTCAGTATTCCAGAAATGGATTGGCTTTTACAAAGGAAATTTATTAAGTTACAAGTTAGAATTCTAAGACCACAGAAATGTCCAATAAGGCATCAACAGGATGATACTTTCACTGAAGCAAGGGCAATTGCAACTAGTTTCCCCCATCACATGGTGTGCTAATTTGAAAAGACTTATGTACCCTAGAAAAGTCATATTTTAATCCTAATTCTATTTTGTAAAGGCAGCTGTTTCTTCAAGTCCCTATTCAGTACTATATGTTGGAAACTTTAATTAGATTATCTCCATGGAGATGTGACTCAATCAAGTGTGGGTATTAAACTTGATTAGGTGGAAATGTGTCTCCACCCATTCTGCGTGCAACTTGATTAGTTTACTGGAATCCTATAAAAGAAGAAGTATTTTGAAGAAAGCTTCAGAACGCCGCAGAACCACAAAGCAGAGTCCACTAGCCAGCAACTTTTGGAGAAGAAAAAGGAAAATGCCTCTCAGGGAGTTTCATGAAACAAAAAGCCAAAAGAGAAAGCTAGCAGACTTTGCCACATGCCTTTCCAGCTGAGAGAGAAACCCTGAACTTCATTGACCTTCTTGAACCAAGGTATCTTTCTCTGGATGCCTTAGATTGGACATTTCTATAGATTTTCTTTAATTGGCCTTAGAACTATAAACTTGCAACTTATTAAACTCTCCTTTATAAAAGCCATTCCATTTCTGGTATGTTTCCATTCTGGCAGTTAGCAAACTAGAACACATGGGAGGGCACATGGCAATGTCTGCTGGCCCTTCTCTCCTGGATATGTTTCAAAGATGGCTCTCTCAGCTCTTGTGGGTCCTTCTGGCTTCTGCTGGGGCATTTTCCTTCCTAATGTATGCTCTTAAAGGACTCCAGCAAGTAAATTAAGACCCACCTTGAATGGGCAGGGTCACGTCTCCTTGGAGACAACCTGATCAAAAGGTCCCACCCAACAATAGGTCTGCCCTCACAATATTGGATTAAAAGAACATGATTTTTCTGGGGTACATAACAGCTTCAAACCACCACATTAACCTTGGTGGAAAGACATAATCAAGTTTTGCCTAACTGTAAGACTACTATTGCCATATCTATTATCATCATTTCCACGACCTCTTTATTAGTCTGGGTTCTCCAGAGAAACAGAACCACAGGAATCGTATAGATGAATATATATATCTCAAGAGATTTATTGTAGGAATTGGCTCATGCAACCCTGGGGGCTGGCAAGTATGACCTCCATAGGGCAGGCTGCAAGCTGGAAATTTTGATAAAGGTGAAGTTGAATTCCCCAGAAGCAGGTAGCTGGGTAAAGTAGAGGCAGAAATTCTTTTTGACTTCTGAAGTCCACTAAGACCTCAACTAATTGAAACAATCCATACATTGCTGAGAGCAATCTCATTTGTTGATTGTAGATGCAACTGATTATAAATACAATTTCTTTTATGAAATGCCCTCACAATAACAATCAGACCAGTTCTTGCTTGACCAAACAACTGGACACCATGCCCTAGCCAAGGTGATACATGAAATTAAACACAACCACTATCACCACCACCCCCTCCACTTTAACATCCATCACCATCATTGCTTACACCACCAGCTGCACTGCCACCTGAACCTCCATTACCACCACTGCCACCTCCATCACCTCCGCCACTTTCACCATCACTGCTATCACCATTACCACCATATCCACGATCAAATCCTTCTTATAGTCCTCGATCCCTCTGAATCAATCACGAAGTCACCCTGTTTTGTGAACAATCTTGAAAGGAGATGCTGTACTTGTTTTTCTCATTGTCACTCCTTTTGCTCCTCAATCAACTGCAGCCTGGTTTCTAGTGTTATCACTTCATTAAAATTATTTGAAGAAAGGTCATTACTTAACACGATCATAATTTTGCCACATTCAGTGTGTGCTTTTGGCCCATAACTTATTTGAACTGTCTGCAGCACTTGACTTTGGTTTCTACTTCTTCCTTAAAATCTCCTCTTTCCAGGGATTTTTTGATAGTACAACCTTCAAGTTCGTTCCGAAATGTCTTTCTTCTCCTTTTCAATCTTCTCCAAGGACTCACCATCATCCAGCTACCCCTTAAATGTGGTAGCTTTACATAGCTGTCTCTTGATCTCACAATCTTTGGATGACTATGTATGGAATATTCCATACTCTGTTCCTACATCCAGGGAGTACAAACAAGGGAATTTGTGGTGGTGAGTCAGAAGATTTGGGCAAAGAAATGAAAGTTTGACATATCTGTCGAGGTAAATGAGAAAAGGAACTGACTAATACTTGCCAGGCAGGGCATGGAGGCCAGTTGAGGTTGCAGATCTTAAATTGTCTGAAGTCACACAGTTGCAGATATCTTCCAGCATCATTAAAATAGGGGAAAAACTGTGTAGGTGGATATGTGGCTAGAAAAGGGGATAAAATCCCTAAATACTTATAATCTTCATTGGGTCTGCTCCCTAAATTGACATCACATCCTCAAGTAATTGAGAGCATAAGGTTCTTAAAGAATAGTGATAGTGATTTCTAACCATTTTGTATGTACAAAGCACCACATCCCTCTTGTTCGATTTGTGAATGCTTTATTCTGCCTATCTCCCACTTTCAAAATATATTGTAAGGTTTACATATATTTTTTAAAAATTAACTTGGATTAGAGGTAGATTTTACTGGAGCCCTTGATGTCATCCATTTTAGTTTCCTAGGCTGCTGGCAGCAGATACTATAGGATGGATTGGCTTAAATAATAAGGTTTTATTATCTTACAATTTGAGGTCAAGAAAATGTCCAAATTAAAGCATCATCAAAGTGATTTTTTCTTCCCCCAAACTGGCTGCCAGCAATCCTTGCTCCTCTGTCACATGGCAAGGCATGTGGCAGCATCTGCTGGTCTTTCCCTTCTCTTCTGTGTTGATTTTACCTTCTCACTCTCTTGGCTCACTTGTACATGTACTCTTTCTCTGGCTCTCTCTCTCACTCTTTCTCCACTGCCCACCCCCACCCCCCAAGTCCTTTCCTATATTCATTCTGTTCATAAAGGACTCCAAGGTGGTGCAATGGTGGCTCAGTGGCAGAATTCTTGCCTGCCATGAAGGAGACCTGGGTTTGATTCCCAGTGCCTGCCCATGCAAAAAAAAAAAAAGGATTCCAGTCCCATTTGAATGAGGTAGGACACACCTTACCTGAAGTAGCCTTATTAAAAGATCCTGCTTACAATGGGTTCACACCCACTGGAATAGATTAGATTTAAGAATATGTTTCTATGGGGTACATAGAGCCTAATAATCTTTGTAGACTTTCTTGAGTTGATTTATTAACAACAATTGCTGGGCAAAATAAATCTGATGTAACATTTGGAAACATCTCTCCCCCATAAAGGGGCCCCGCCATATTTTCAGGATTGGTCTAACTCAGTTTACTTTTAACCAGAATTATTATTTGTCCCCACGTGGATACTTGAATAGCTGTATTCATATTTACTATTCATGTTCTGTTTCATCTTACATTTTCTGTTGTAGATCCTTTGAAATTATTAAACATCAGAGAAAATTGTATTTTGGGTAAAATCCAAACATTTTAACATGGCCTTTCATTAGAGGTCCCCTGTCTATCTCTACAGCCTCAACTTTCCTCTCTTCTGAACCTCACAACATATGCTCCAGCCACATTGAATTACTTCCAAATCCTCTAACATTCCATGCTTTCTTTCACCATTTTGTCTTTGCACATACTTTTCATTCATAGTGGATCAGATTCTCCTCATTCGCCTAAGTCCTCTTAATTCCTCAAGACTTCACCTTCTCAGGGAACCTGACAATAATAACATTAATAACCTAAAGTTAACTGTACCACAGCATTTTATGTCTCATATTCTAATAATTCCTTCATTGTTGTCCCTGCAAAACAAAAAGATCTATGGAGACTGTTTTTCATCCCAGTATTTATAGTGCCTAATACTATACAGGGCTCGACAATCGAAGGTATTCAGTAATTGTTATTTGGCTAAATGAAGTAATGAATGAAAGTGCTTTCCATGCTTCATTTTTCTTTTAAAATCACAATTAATATTCCATTACTCTGACATATGTTTTAAGTCACATTTCACAGTTCCTTTTTTTTTTTAATATATGGGCAGGCACCGGGAATTGAACCCGGGTCCTCTAGCATGGCAGGCAAGCATTCTTGCCTGCTGAGCCACCGTGGCCCGCCCCACATTTCATAGTTTCTTGAATTTAAACTTGTCTTAGAAATATTTAATATAAATATTGTTTTTTCAGTATTATGTCTTTATATTTGTCTAGCGTAATTCACAAGCAGAATTATGCTAGTGATGTTCTATTATGCTAAGATGGTCTCGATCTTTTGTTGTTCATGCTCCCATAAGCTTCATTGCCTCCATTTTCACACATTTATTTGCTTCCACCTACAAGCATAGATTGGTTCCTGCTGCAGTGGGAAGTATGTAAGAAACTTCCTGTCAGCATTGAAGATTGCTCTGGAATCAAGCTCTACTTTTTGCTGGTACCTGGTCTCTGTTTTTCTGCTCATGATGCTTGTAGATCACTTGGTTCCTGCTGGCCTACCTGGGCTTTGACGGTCTGCCTTGCTGTTCAGCTTCAGGAATCTCTAGTTCATTTCTGCCTTCTTGTCTCTCACACGCCTGGAGTTTGCTCTAATGTTCCACGCAGGCATTGATTTTTCTTTTCCTTCTTGGTTTCTGACTGACTGCCACATTTATTTATTTATTTATTTATTGTAACCCTCAATGCATTTCTTGGTGAAGGAACTGAGTTTCAGAGAGCATTAAAGTCATTTCCAAGGTCATACAACTACTGTGTAATACGGTGTAGTCAGGACTCACTTGCAAGCTCTCTCACTTCAGGTTTTATATTCTCATTACCTCAAATATTGTGAACTATCTGGGTGCACAATCTTTTTTTAAAATAATTTTTTGAGAAATAGCCACACACATACAATATAATCACATTATACAATCAATGGCTAGCAACATTACCACATAGTTGTGCATTTCTCACCTTGATCATTTTTAGAACATTTGCATCACTCCAACAAAAGAAATAAAAAGAAAAAAAGAACTCATACATTCCATACACCTTACCCCTCCCTCCTACTGATGCACAGTATTTCAATATCCTCAATTTTTACCTTTTATCTCCCCCTATTATTTATTTTTTTTATCCGTATTTTTTTTACTCTTTTGTCCATACCCTGGATAAAAGGAGCATCAGACACAAGGTTTTTGAAATCATGTAAACACATTGTAAAAGCTATATAGTTATATAGTCTTCTTCAATAATCAAGTGACTGCCACAACTTGACAT
The DNA here is from genome assembly GCF_023851605.1 of Tamandua tetradactyla. Classification (NCBI taxonomy): domain Eukaryota; kingdom Metazoa; phylum Chordata; class Mammalia; order Pilosa; family Myrmecophagidae; genus Tamandua; species Tamandua tetradactyla. The sequence continues at coordinate 154,342,571 of NC_135332.1, forward strand.
CTGATTCATTTGTGTATTTAAATTATGGGCTAACCAATATGTATTTTCAAAAGTGTCACGATTCATTTGATGGACAGCCTAGGTTGAGGTTGAACACTGCCACAATAGTGATGTAATATATTAAATATGACAGTGAGCATCTCAAGTGTTAGAGGAACGATAAAAGCCAGCATTTATTCATGGCCAATGTTATGCATAATGCTAAATCCTCTATATCTACTTTCTCATTTAATTTCACATCTACACTGTGAGCTAGGTACTGTTGATATAGAGGATGATTAAAGAGAGATTAAGTTAGTGGCTCAACATTACAAAGTTAATTGTGGAGTACGAATTTTAATCCAAGTACACCTTATGCTTAAACATTGTGCTACATGGCATAACATAGCTTGGCAAATGTATGCCACCATATGCAGTATATTGTAGCTCTATTATTAATCAGTTATTTTGCTATTAGAGTTAATTTGTTCAAAACAAATCCGAATATCTTACTACCCTGTTTGAAGATCTCTACAATCTTTTCATTGCAAATAAGATACAACAGACTACCCTTTTTATGCTTTAATATACTGCTCACAATCCATCTTCCACCTCTCTCCCATTCTATCTCCTCCACCATTTCCTTTATACTGAAGTTTCCACTATTTTTGTATTATAGTAAACCTTAAACAATGAAATGCCTTTGTGTTGGGATTTGAAGGTTTGGAGTACACTACCTCTCCTTTTCAGGAGAAAAAGTCACAGGAGTCAAGGATAAATTGATCAACTTTATGATGACAAAGCAGAATTTGAAAGAGGCAGCTTGGATCGAAGGCCCTCCTGAACTGACCTTGTCCATCTCACCACAGATGAAACACCTGAATAACTGCAGGACCCCACAGGAAAGGTGGTTTGGAGTATTCATACCTTTGAGAAGCACTCTTGTGATCTGTGGGAAGTGAGCATGTGAACTAAGGCCTCACGTTTTAATGAGATGCTTTCTAATCCCTCCAGTTCTACAACCATGCCTCTAGGTGCAGTGAAATGAGTGGGAGATCAAGGCATTTTCCCTAAGGTCTCTGAGAAGTGTGCAGTTCCTGTCTATGATTTGAAACAGGAACTTGGAAAGAAGGAATGGATGACTTCCCTATGCTTTCATATGCAGTTTTCCCGGCCTTGAACAGCCTTGACACTTCTCTGATTTCTATCTGGTAGAGCACATGACTCTCTCTCTTCTTAAGGCACTTAATTCATACCTCTTTTATGATCTTCTTGTCTTCCTGCACATGCATTTATGCGCTTCTCACTCCCACAAGGCTGTCAGGAACCTTGTTTCATTCACTCTTACAGCCCACAGTGCCAGATACTGCACCTGGAATATCGTGTGCTTACTCCTCACAGGTCAAAAAAGTGCTCCTCCTAGGTATGACTGGTCCAGGCTGCTCCTTTGGAGGGGACCCACAGTTATTCACTGTGATTACCACAGTGCCTGAGACATCACACAATAAAGATCAGAGCACAATTTAATTATGGTAGATAATTTCATGTGATGATTTGTATTGGCTGCCATTTTGTTTCAAGATTTTGGATTAAACCACAGTAAGTGATATATAGTTTATGAATGGACCAAACATGAGCAAAATCAATCAACTTCTGCAAATGTTACCATATAACAAATAAGGAATCACTCAAATATCAAACAAGAGTTACTGAATTGAGAATCTGTAAAATTCCAGGATTAGTTTTGTAAAATACTTTCGTACACATTCAAAAATATCATTATAATGCTATATAACTCATGTAAATGGTCATGCATGTTCCTTTTATTAACTCATGAACTCATTTATCCATTTGTAAAAGTCATATTTTATTAAGTGGAAGCATTAAACTTTTTGTAGAAATATTTATGCCATCTTATCTTCACAGTCAAGCTTTATAGCCTTCTTCATATTGCTTTCACACTGGTATTTTTGAAAAGTTGGAATTTCTTGAGTTTAAGGTAATAAATTTAAATTGGTACACAGTCCCTCTAAGGTTTTTCCATGTGAAATAACCAAATTAAACAAATATTGGCATAGAATTTGCAGTTATATTATATCCCTGTGCATGTACATTCAATTTAATGCATCACCTGGTCCCCTGAATTGGTTGGTGAAATTGTTGAAGATAGCAGGTACTTTACTTCTGTGCTTTACATTTGCCTCTTTAGGAAGCAAATTATTCTTCTTACCCCAGCAAATTTCATTATATTTTCCTTCATATAATACTAAAAGTTTCAAGAAGAAAGTAAACGTTTTAGAATCCTTATTTCTTGAGTTTGTTAACTGTAGCTTGATGGTGCTCCTTTGTGCTTCCATCTCGTTGCGTCTTTCAATCATAACACACACAACATTTCATTGAAACTAAGAAAGAGAATGTCTGTAATGTATGATGTACCTGGTACACAGGAAGTGCTCAATAAATGATCACTGCTAGTGTTGTCGTATTACAAGTTTGTCTTCAAATTTTTAGTTCTGTAAGCTCCTAGAGGCTAATAACCATGTCTTTCTAATCTTTGTATAGTTTGTGTCACCTTCCATAGTCCATGGCACATATTAGATACTCTAAAATTTGGTGAATGAATTAGTGTTGTGATGAATTTAAATGAGAATCAAATGGGACGGTGTATGTGAAAACAGCTTGTAAGTTATAAACTTCTATGCCCATAATAATTGATTACTATTTATTTTTACCTTTGTGAATAATTAAAAATGCTATTGAAGCATGATGTATACTTGGAAAAGTACAAGATCAAAACCAAAATATTACCAACATCCCAAAAGCCCCTTTTATGCCCCCTCCCAGTCACTGCTTCCCTCCAAAGATAACTACTCTGACTTCCAATATCTAGTATCTCTGACTTCCAATACTTTAGTTGAATTTGCACGTTTTTTAATTTAATAAAATGAAGTCACATATGATGTATTTAATGTGCTAGACATTAAATGCTTGAGATTCATTCATGCTTTTGGATGTAGCATTGGTTTACTCATCCTCATCACTATATAGCATCTGGTTGTATGAATATACTGACATTTATCTTTACTGCTGAGGGACATTTGGATCGTTTTCAGTTTGGGGATATTATGAATAGTACTATGAATATTTTCCACATGTCTTTTGATGAACATTTGTACACATTTCTGTTGACCATATGCCTAGATGGAACTGCTGTAGGGTATAGACATATCCAACTTTAGTGGGTAGTGCCAAGCAGCATTCCAAAGAACTTAGAACTAGTTATACTCCCGTCAGCGACATGTAAGAGATCCAGTTGCTCTTCATCCTGGGTGACACTTGCTTATGTCTGTCTCATTTTAGCCATTTTGGTGGGCATGTCATGGTATTACAGTGTGTTTTAGTTTGCCTTCCTATGATGACTAATGAAAATGAGGACCGTTGCGTATCCTCTTTTATGAACAAGTGTCCAAGATTTTACACATTTTTCTATTTTTTTCTCTTTTTCTTTTTATTCAGTGAGAGTTCTTCATATATATTTTGATATAAGCCCTTTGTTAGATATAGATATTGCAGTGTTTTCTGTGTGAGCTATTTTAAGCTTCAGTAACTTAGTATGAAGCTACTCCTCAAGTACCAACTACTGGTATCAACTCGGTGTATAATAGTGTCCCCTGAGTAGATTTTACATGACACCATTGCCTGTGCTTCATTCCTGAACAATCGAATCAGCATTTCTGGGGTTGGGGCCTGGCCACTGGTATTTCTTTAAAGCCCCTCCCCCTCCCCCCAGGTAAGGGTTGAGGAATATTGAACCAGACTTTGAAGATTGCTAATGGGTTGTTTTAATGGTCTTTGGCTGGCAAGAGTCAGAGAAATAACAGGAGACAGAAAGGGCAGTAGTTGTGGGATGTAGCCCTGGAACCCTACGTGTGCTTACAAGTGCCAAGCACTGTTAAAACTGCATTAGGTGTTCTGTCTCAAAAGTAAATAACCTGGGGTTCTTGGCACAATGCCGAGGAAAGTGTTCCATTATCAGCAGTTGTTCTTCTTATTAATATGTAACATGCAGCCCTCATTTCCCTCTCTCTCTATAGTGAGCAGGAGCAACAGATGTCTTTTTATTTAAGGATCAAAGGAGAACCGAGTCTCTTAGTACCTATTGGGTGGAGTCTGTATGAGAATGGGGATTCTGTATCACAGCCAGCCCATTTCTCTGTGGTAATATGTGTCACAATATCAGTCCTCAGTCCAAGTGGATAAGTACAAGAGCTTAGCTTTCTAATCAGAGACCTGAGTTGGACGTATGGCTTTGCTACCTCCTCTCTTTGCAACTTGGAGTAAGTTACCTCCCTTTTGATACCTTAGCTCTCTCATCTGTTTTAAGAGATAATATTTGTTCAGTACCAAGCACAATGCCCAACCATCGTGCTCACATTACGATCTTCACTAATTGTCCTGGGGGTGCATCCATTCCTCATTTCAAGACTTCTCTAGCCAGAGAACCTCCTTGCTCTCAGATAGCTCATGGAAAGAAACCCTGGCACATAATAACCAGGTTATTTAGGTTACCCCCGAAACCTCTGTTATTTCCTTTACCTAATCCAAAGTAGAGTGAAAAGCTTGTACAAAAGGCATGGGGATAGTAAAAGAAATTGCATGATTACAAAATCAAAATCCTGACAAGAAGTGCATTTATGATAATAGTTTTAAAACAGAATTTTCCACAATGTGAACCCCAAATCCCTGTATTATCAATTTTTATAAGGAGGAAATCTGTGATAAAATTTTATGAACACGGTTAAACAAAGGTAAATGTTTTTTTTTTCCTTTCCTTCTGAGAGTTTTAGTATACTAGCATACAAGCATATATTGGGAATGGCAAAAAGAGAAGGGATATTGTATGAAACATTTTTCCAAATTGATACAAATCCCCAACATATTTTGGGACATTCTAAGTTCTCCCTTCCTAGTTACAACTTGCTATAAGGAAAGGATCTCACACGTTTGTCCTAATATACAAGCCCTCTTAGAAGAAATAGTTTCACTGATATTTAATCTTTCATATGATAGGGTAAAACTTCTTATGATGAAAGTTTAGTCAGCTGTGACAGAAATACTGGGATCCAGTATCAGAGGAAAGTTTATATATAAAAATATATTTTATTTTGGCAGGGGTGACTGTGCAAAGCAGAGGGAACCATTCTGTTGCTTGTCATACAACATCAGAGAATTCCCATCCAACCCATGACTAAGAGAGTCCAGCCCTCACAGATCAGGCACCCATACCTGCCGTCCGTGGCCCCTCATGCTCTGAATGCCATGGAAACTTGGTCAGTTGGCGTAGTCTCAGGACCCCAGTGAGGAGTCTTCTAGGATATTTTCAGAGAGGCCCTCTATGGATCCTTCCTGTTCTAAGAGCCCACGGCTCTTCACAGGTGACCTTAGAGGAGAAATGAGTCCTCTAAGGAGAGGAGAGGTGAGCCTGAACAGGTATTTATGAGGAGAAAACAGGGCGTCAAGGAATAAGAGACAGACAACGAAGAAGTTGCCTTATAATTTTGCTCTTGTTTGGCATGACAAAAAGAACACAGTTTCTAGATACATACATACAGAGGTCTTGCATTTCTCACCTGGTTTGCAGTGCAGTGCCTCACCTGGTTTTTCCTCCCCAGCGCATCACTCTCTGTCTTCCCTCAACCCTTTCCCTGCCCTTTGCCAATCCCCAGCTTCAGTGAACCACTTTTGGTCTCCCAAATGGATCATCACAATCTTTGCACAAACTGTTCTGTTTGGAATGTCTCTCCTTTAATGCTTTCTTCTCGTGGCTAATGCCTATGAGGTTTTCAAAATTTACTTTCCCTGAACCTCTACGATTACATTAAGAACGCTTCCTAGACTACTTCCGGAGAAGATGGCGGCTTAGTAAGACGCGCGGGTCTTAGTTCCTCCTCCAGAAAAGCAACTAAAGAAACAGAAACAATACGAAACAGCTCCCGGAGTCACGACAGAGACCAAAAAGACAGCGTACTCCATGCTGGAACAGCTGAACGGGCAGGGAGAATCTGCTGCGGTGAGATACCCGGGGGGCGCGCGTTTTCCTGGCCGGGGCGGCTGGCGACTGGGGTCCCCTCCACGCACGTGGCTCCCCGGTCTGACTGGGAACGTTGGATAGCGGGGCCCTCCCGTCACGCTTGGCGTTTCGGGCCAGCTGGGCAATTAGGACCGGCACTCTCCCAAGCCGCGGCGGCCAGCGACCCCCGCCTCCACGCGCGGTTTCCCGGGCCGACTGCCGTGCAGACAGACGAGCACCACCTACTGGGCAGGAAAAGAAAAACAGAGCCCAGAGATTTCACAGAAAAAGCTTTCAACCAGCTGGGTCCCACACCCAGGGAAATCTGATCAAATGCCCAGACACCAGCAGAAAATAATGGATGACGCTCGGAAAATTGAAGATATGGCCCAGTCAAAGGAACAAACCAATAGTTCAAATGAGATACAGGAGCTGAGACAACTAATGCTGAATATACGAACAGAAATGGAAAAACTCTTCAAAAACCAAATCAATATATTGAGGGAGGACATGAAGAAGACATGGACTGAACAAAAAGAAGAAATAGAAAATCTGAAAAAACAAATCACAGAACTTATGGGAGTGAAGGACAAAGAAGAAAAAATGGAAAAAACAATGGATACCTACAATGGTAGATCTAAAGAGACAGAAGCTACAATTAGTGAACTGGAGGATGGAACATCTGAATCCCAAAAAGAAACAGAAACTATAGGGAAAAGAATGGAAAAACTTGAGCAGGGGATCAGGGAACTGAATGACAATATGAAGCGCACAAATATACGTGTTGTGGGTGTCCCAGAAGGAGAAGAGAAGGGAAAAGGAGGAGAAAAACTAATGGAAGAAATTATCACTGAAAATTTCCCAACTCTTATGAAAGACCTAAATTTGCAGATCCAAGAAGTGTAGCGCACCCCAAAGAGAATAGACCCAAATAGGCGTTCTCCAAGACACTTACTAGTTAGAATGTCAGAGGTCAAAGAGAAAGAGAAGATCTTGAAAGCAGCAAGAGAAAAACAATCTGTCACATACAAGGGAAACCCAATAAGACTATGTGTAGATTTCTCAGCAGAAACCATGGAAGCTAGAAGACAGTGGAATGATATATTTAAATTACTAAAAGAGAAAAACTGCCAACCAAGACTCCTATATCCAGCAAAATTGTCCTTCAAAAATGAAGGAGAAATTAAAACATTTATAACAAAAAGTCACTGAGAGAATTTGTGACCAAGAGACCAGCTCTGCAAGAAATACTAAAGGGAGCACTAGAGTCAGATACGAAAAGACAGAAGAGAGAGGTATGGAGTAAAGTGTAGAAAGAAGGAAAATCAGATATGATATATATAATACAAAAGCCAAAATGGTAGAGGAAAATATTATCCAAACAGTAATAATACTAAAAGTTAATGGACTGAATTTCCCAATCAAAAGACATAGAATGGCAGAATGGATTACGACCCAGCAATACCACTGCTAGGTATCTACTCAAGGGACTTAAGGGCAAAGACACAGACGGACATTTGCACACCAGTGTTTATAGCAGCATTATCTACAATTGCAAAGAGATGGAAACAGCCAAAATGTTCATCAACAGACGAGTGGCTAAACAAACTGTGGCGTATACCTACGATGGAATATTATGCAGCTTTAAGACAGACTAAACTTATGAAGCATGTAATAACATGGATGGACCTAGAGAACATTATGCTGAGTGAGTCTAGCTCAAAACTAAAGGACAAATACTGTAAGGTCCCACTGATGTGAACCGACATTCGAGAATCAGCTTGGAATATATCATTGGTAACAGAGACCAGCAGGAGTTAGAAACAGGGTAAGATAATGGGTAATTGGAGCAGAAGGGATACAGACTGTGCAACAGGACTAGATACAAAAACTCAAAAATGGACAGCACAATAATACCTAAGTGTAATGTAACTAGGTTGGAACACTGAATGAAGCTGCACCTGAAATATGGTTTTTTGTTTGTTTGTGTGTTTGCATCTTTTGTTTTTGTTTTTTTCTTTTTCCTTTTTATATATATATATATATATATTATTAGTATTATTATTTTAATTCTCTTCTCTATATTAACATTCTATATCTTTTTCTGCTGTTTTGCTAGTTCTTTTCCTAAATCGATGCAAATGTACTAAGAAATGATGATCATACATCTATGTGATGATACTAAGAATTACTGAGTGCATTTGTAGAATGGAATGATTTCTAAATGTTGTGTTAATTTCTTTTCTTTTTTTTGATTAATAAAAAAATTAAAAAAAAAAAAAAAAAAAAAAAAGAACGCTTCCTATAATGACACTTTTACCCTGCACTGGCATTTCCTATTAGTTTTTCCCACAGGGCTTTCCTATTTTTTTAGAAATCATTCCAATCTACATGTACAATCAGTAATTCTTAATAGCATCACATAGTTGCATATTCATCATTTCTTAGTACATTTGCATCGATTTAGAAAAAGAAATAAAAAGACAACAGAATAAGAATTAAAACAATAATAGAAAGAAAAAAAACAAAAAAAAACAAAAACAAAAAACCTATACCTCACATGCAGCTTCATTCAGTGTTTTAACATAATTGCATTACAATTGGGTAGTATTGTGCTGTCCATTTCTGAGTTTTTATATCCAGTCCCGTTGTACAGTCTGTATCCCTTCATCTCCAATTATCCCTTCTCTTTTTTTTTTTTTTTTTTAATTAACGGAAAAAAAGAAATTAACCCAACATTTAGAGATCATACCATTCTACACATGCAATCATTAATTCTTAACATCATCACATAGATGCATGATCATCATTTCTTAGTACATTTGCATTGGTTTAGAAGAACTAGCAACATAACCGAAAAAGATATAGAATGTTAATATAGAGAAAAAAATAAAAGTAATAATAGTAAAATCAAAACAAAACAACACAAAACAAAACAAAAACCTATAGCTCAGATGCAGCTTCATTCAGTGTTTTAACATGATTACTTTACAGTTAGGTATTATTGTGCTGTCCATTTTTGAGTTTTTGTATCTAGTCCTGTTGCACAGTCTGTATCCCTTCAGCTTCAATTACCCATTGTCTTACCCTGTTTCTAACTCCTGCTGAACTCTGTTACCAATGACATATTCCAAGTTTATTCTCGAATGTCCGTTCACATCAGTGGGACCATACAGTATTTGTCCTTTAGTTTTTGGCTGGATTCACTCAGCATAATATTCTCTAGGTCCATCCATGTTATTACATGGTTCATAAGTTTATCTTGTCTTAAAGCTGCATAATATTCCATCGTATGTATATACCACAGTTTGTTTAGCCACTCTTCTGTTGATGGAGATTTTGGCTGTTTCCATCTCTTTGCAATTGTAAATAACGCTGCTATAAACATTGGTGTGCAAATGTCCGTTTGTGTCTTTGCCCTTAAGTCCTTTGAGTAGATACCTAGCAATGGTATTGCTGGGTCGTATGGCAATTCTATATTCAGCTTTTTGAGGAACCGCCAAACTGCCTTCCACAGTGGTTGCACCCTTTGACATTCCCACCAACAGTGGATAAGTGTGCCTCTTTCTCCGCATCCTCTCCAGCACTTGTCATTTTCTGTTTTGTTGATAATGGCCATTCTGGTGGGTGTGAGATGATATCTCATTGTGGTTTTGATTTGCATTTCTCTAATGGCCAGGGACATTGAGCATCTCTTCATGTGCCTCTTGGCCATCCGTATTTCCTCTTCTGAGAGGTGTCTGTTCAAGTTTTTTTCCCATTTTGTAATTGGGTTGGCTGTCTTTTTGTTGTTGAGATGAACAATCTCTTTATAAATTCTGGATACTAGACCTTTATCTGATATATCATTTCCAAATATTGTCTCCCATTGTGAAGGCTGTCTTTCTACTTTCTTGATGAAGTTCTTTGATGCACAAAAGTGTTTAATTTTGAGGAGTTCCCATTTATTTATTTCCTTCTTCAGTGCTCTTGCTTTAGGTTTAAGGTCCATAAAACCGCCTCCAGTTGTAAGATCCATAAGATATCTCCCAACATTTTCCTCTAACTGTTTTATGGTCTTAGACCTAATGTTTAGATCTTTGATCCATTTTGAGTTAACTTTTTATAGGGTGTGAGAGATGGGTCTTCTTTCATTCTTTTGCATATGGATATCCAGTTCTCTAGGCACCATTTATTGAAGAGACTGCTCTGTCCCAGGTGAGTTGTCTTGACTGCCTTATCAAAGATCAAATGTCCATAGCTGAGAGGGTCTATATCTGAGCACTCTATTCGATTCCATTGGTCGATATATCTATCTTTATGCCAATACCATGCTGTTTTGACCACTGTGGCTTCATAATATGCCTTAAAGTCAGGCAGCGCGAGACCTCCAGCTTCGTTTTTTTTCCTCAAGATGTTTTTAGCAATTCGGGGCACCCTGCCCTTCCAGATAAATTTGCTTATTGGTTTTTCTATTTCTGAAAAATAAGTTGTTGGGATTTTGATTGGTATTGCATTGAATCTGTAAATCAATTTAGGTAGGATTGACATCTTAACTATATTTAGTCTTCCAATCCATGAACACGGTATGCCCTTCCATCTATTTAGGTCTTCTGTGATTTCTTTTAGCAGTTTTTTGTAGTTTTCTTTATATAGGTTTTTTGTCTCTTTAGTTAAATTTATTCCTAGGTATTTTATTCTTTTAGTTGCAATTGTAAATGGGATTCGTTTCTTGATTTCCCCCTCAGCTTGTTCATTACTAGTGTATAGAAATGCTACAGATTTTTGAATGTTGATCTTGTAACCTGCTACTTTGCTGTACTCATTTATTAGCTCTAGTAGTTTTGTTGTGGATTTTTCCGGGTTTTCGACGTATAGTATCATATCGTCTGCAAACAGTGATAGTTTTACTTCTTCCTTTCCAATTTTGATGCCTTGTATTTCTTTTTCTTGTCTAATTGCTCTGGCTAGAACCTCCAACACAATGTTGAATAATAGTGGTGATAGTGGACATCCTTGTCTTGTTCCTGATCTTAGGGGGAAAGTTTTCAATTTTTCCCCATTGAGGATGATATTAGCTGTGGGTTTTTCATATATTCCCTCTACCATTTTAAGGAAGTTCCCTTGTATTCCTATCTTTTGAAGTGTTTTCAACAGGAAAGGATGTTGAATCTTGTCGAATGCCTTCTCTGCATCAATTGAGATGATCATGTGATTTTTCTGCTTTGATTTGTTGATATGGTGTATTACATTAATTGATTTTCTTATGTTGAACCATCCTTGCATACCTGGGATGAATCCTACTTGGTCATGATGTATAATTCTTTTAATGTGCTGTTGGATACGATTTGCTAGAATTTTATTGAGGATTTTTGCATCTGTATTCATTAGAGAGATTGGTCTGTAGTTTTCTTTTTTTGTAATATCTTTGCCTGGTTTTGGTATGAGGGTGATGTTGGCTTCATAGAATGAATTAGGTAGTTTTCCCTCCACTTCGATTTTTTTGAAGAGTTTGAAGAGAGTTGGTACTAATTCTTTCTGGAACGTTTGGTAGAATTCACATGTGAAGCCATCTGGTCCTGGACTTTTCTTTTTAGGAAGCTTTTGAATGACTAATTCAATTTCTTTACTTGTGATTGGTTTGTTGAGGTCATCTATGTCTTCTTGAGTCAAAGTTGGTTGTTCATGTCTTTCCAGGAACCCGTCCATTTCCTCTAAATTGTTGTATTTATTAGCGTAAAGTTGTTCATAGTATCCTGTTATTACCTCCTTTATTTCTGTGAGGTCAGTAGTTATGTCTCCTCTTCCATTTCTGATCTTATTTATTTGCATCCTCTCTCTTCTTCTTTTTGTCAATCTTGCTAAGGGCCCATCAATCTTATTGATTTTCTCATAGAACCAACTTCTGGCCTTATTGATTTTCTCTATTGTTTTCATGTTTTCAATTTCATTTATTTGTGCTCTAATCTTTGTTATTTCTTTCCTTTTGCTTGCTTTGGGGTTAGCTTGCTGTTCTTTCTCCAGTTCTTCCAAATGGATAGTTAATTCCTGAATTTTTGCCTTTTCTTCTTTTCTGATATAGGCATTTAGAGCAATAAATTTCCCTCTTAGCACTGCCTTTGCTGCGTCCCATAAGTTTTGATATGTTGTGTTTTCATTTTCATTCGCCTCGAGGTATTTGCTAATTTCTCTTGCAATTTCTTCTTTGACCCAGTCGTTGTTTAGGAGTGTGTTGTTGAGCCTCCACGTATTTGTGAATTTTCTGGCACTCTGCCTATTATTGATTTCCAACATCATTCCTTTATGGTCCGAGAAAGTGTTGTGTAAGATTTCAATCTTTTTAAATTTGTTAAGACTTGCTTTGTGACCCAGCATATGGTCTATCTTTGAGAATGATCCATGAGCACTTGAGAAAAAGGTGTATCCTGCTGTTGTGGGATGTAATGTCCTATAAATGTCTATTAAGTCTAGTTCATTTATAGTAATATTCAGATTCTCTATTTCTTTGTTGATCCTCTGTCTAGATGTTCTGTCCCTTGATGAGAGTGGTGAGTTGAAGTCTCCAACTATTATGGTATATGAGTCTATTTCCCTTTTCAGTGTTTGCAGTATATTCCTCACGTATTTTGGGGCATTCTGATTCGGTGTGTAAATGTTTATGATTGTTATGTCTTCTTGTTTAATTGTTCCTTTTATTAGTATATAGTGTCCTTCTTTGTCTCTTTTAACTGTTTTACATTTGAAGTCTAATTTGTTGGATATTAGTATAGCCACTCCTGCTCTTTTCTGGTTGTTATTTGCATGAAATATCTTTTCCCAACCTTTCACTTTCAACCTATGTTTATCTTTGGGTCTAAGATGTGTTTCCTGTAGACAGCATATAGAAGGATCCTGTTTTTTAATCCATTCTGCCAATCTATGTCTTTTGATTGGGGAATTCAGTCCATTGACATTTAGTGTTATTACTGTTTGGATAATATTTTCCTCTAACATTTTGCCTTTTGTATTATATATATCATATCTGATTTTCCTTCTTTCTACACTCTTTTCCATATCTCTCTCTTCTGTCTTTTTGTATCTGACTCTAGTGCTCCCTTTAGTATTTCTTGCAGAGCTGGTCTCTTGGTCACAAATTCTCTCAGTGACTTTTTGTCTGAGAATGTTTTAATTTCTCCTTCATTTTTGAAGGATAATTTTGCTGGATATAGGAGTCTTGGTTGGCAGTTTTTCTCTTTTAGTATTTTAAATATATCATCCCACTGTCTTCTAGCTTCCATGGTTTCTGCTGAGAAATCTACACAAAGTCTTATTGGGTTTCCCTTGTATGTAATGGATTGTTTTTCTCTTGCTGCTTTCAAGATCTTCTCTTTCTCTTTGACCTCTGACATTCTAACTAGTAAGTGTCTTGGAGAACGCCTATTTGGGTCTAATCTCTTTGGGGTGCGCTGCACTTCTTGGATCTGTAATTTTAGGTCTTTCATAAGAGTTGGGAAATTTTCAGTGATAATTTCTTCCATTAGTTTTTCTCCTCCTTTTCCCTTCTCTTCTCCTTCTGGGACACCCACAACACGTATATTTGTGCGGTTCATATTGTCCTTGAGTTCCCTGATACCCTGTTCAAATTTTTCCATTCTTTTCCCTATAGTTTCTGTTTCTTTTTGGAATTCAGATGTTCCATCCTCCAAATCACTAATTCTATCTTCTGTCTCTTTAAATCTATCATTGTAGCTATCCATTATTTTTTCTATGTTTGCTACTTTATCCTTCACTTCCATAAGTTCTGCGATTTGTTTTTTCAGTTTTTCTATTTCTTCTTTATGTTCAGCCCATGTCCTCTTCATGTCCTCCCTCAATTTATTGATTTCATTTTTGAAGAGGTTTTCCATTTCTGTTCGTATATTCAGCATTAGTTGTCTCAGCTCTTGTGTCTCATTTGAGCTATTGGTTTGTTCCTTTGACTGAGCCATATTCTCAATCTTTTGAGCGTGGACAGTTATCTTCTGCTGCTGGCGTCTGGGCATTTATTCAGATTTCTCTTGGTGTTGGACCCAGCAAGGTTGTAATATTTTTCTGTGAAATCTCTGGGTTCTGTTTTTCTTATCCTGCCCAGTAGGTGGCGCTCGTGGCACCTGTTTGTCTGCGGGTCCCACCAGTAAAAGGTGCTGTGGGACCTTAAACTTTGGAAAACTCTCGCCGTCCTGGGGTTTCGCTAGCCGAAGCGGCTTGAGCCGGCCCGGGGTCCGAACGCAGGGAGGGTTGCTGGTCGCCGCAGCCAGGGAAAGAGCCCGTCCGAATTTCCTAGTCGGCCCTGGGCAACAAGCGTGGCGGGAGGGTGCCAGCGGCAGCAGCCCGCCCGAGATAGTGCACGTTCCCCGGGAGTCACGGGTTTGGAAGGGGCCTCCCCCGCCCGTCACTGTTCTCCGCGGCCTGGGGGTTTCCGATCCAATTCTCTCAGTCGGTCCGGGGGCTGCGCGTGGTGTGGGCGCCAGCCGTCTTTGTTTCAGGGGACCGCCTCTCCAATTCTCCCAGCCGGCCCGGGAAGGGGGAAGGGAGTAACTCCGGCCGCTTGCCACCCCGCCCGGTAAGGCCCGCGCGCCTCGGCGATCTCACCCGAGCTGCTTCTCTCAGCCAGCCAGCCGTTCCAGGATGGGGTACGCTGTCTTTTTTATCTCTGTTGTGGCTTTGGGCTCTTTCTGTATCGTTTCTACTCCCCTAGTAGGTGTCCTGGAGAAGAAACTAAGATCCGCGCGTCTTACTAAGCCGCCATCTTCCACGGATTAGCAGCGTCTCCAAAGTGTTACTGCCTTTGTCTGGTTAACAGGATGACCCAAAATTTAATGGCAACCCCAGCCTAGGTCCTCAATTTGTCTGGTTCAGCTCGCTACGCCCTAACAAACGGCCTGAGCCGCGGCCAGGCGCGCTCGCTTCCGGAAAGTACCATTCACTAGGAGGGCCTTATGGCATTTCTTAACATGCTGTTTATATTGCTCATCAGTATAACCTCAGTGCCTAGAAAGTTGTTGACATTTTATAAATGTTGAATGAATTAAGCCTATAAATGATTTTGATGCTAGTTTTCCTGCTTTTTGGCCACCACCCTGCTTTGCCTATTCTAATATGGTAGTTGGTCCCATCCATCATTTTTGTGACACATTATTTACTTATTTTTACTTTTTTATTCAGGGTTTTCTACTTTCCACACCACCTAAGGCAAAGGCAGGATTAAGTATTGGGAGAAATGGGAAGGAAGGAATCTAGTTTAGTACCCCTCAAACTTGAGCATTCATGAATACCATTGAAGTGCTTGTTAAACATCAATTCCTGGGCCACAGCTATAGAGATTCTGATTCAATGGGTCTAGAATGGGACCAGAAAACTCATTTCTACCTATCCCTGGTGATGCTAATGCTGCTGGTCTTTGGACCACCCTTGGAGTAGCAGTAATCTAGTCTATTCCTTTTGTATGTGTTCACCCAATGTGTGACACAGCAATCCTAATGCTGGGTATATTCTTGTAGACATTTTTGTATAGTCATAGACAAGATCATTTTAGGGAGAAGAAAGTTGGAGCAACCTAAATAAAATGGTGGATGCCCACTGTGAAATAATATGCAGCAGCTTTCTTTTACAACCCAGTTATGTGCTGAAAACAGAATGCTAAGTGAAAGAAGTATGAGCATTGGAATGGGTGTGGAGAAGGAGCAGTGGAGTAGCGAATAGTTATAAAGGCGAAAAAAGTCAGAGTAGATTGGCCTTAGATGGAAACCAGTGTGAGTGTGCCCTGAACAGTGTTATTCCCCTGTGTCCTGAATGCTCTGGAGTGGTTTTTATTCTTTTAATTGGTCGCTGAACGCTTTATGCTATTTGACTCAAGGCTAAAAAAAATTGAGGGAAGACATAATTTCCAGTATTCCTTTAGAATCACCTTGCCTGATTAGTGGGTCGCAAACCTTGATGAATTTATAAAGGTGTTCCTGTGAGCACATGCCATTCAATTTCTAATTTTACATAATCAATATATTAAATAATTATTTAAATGTTTTCTGCTCTAAAATGGAACTGCAAGGGAGAAGCTCAGAGGAGCCTGCTCCTGACTTGGCTACTCGATTGGTTCATCACATAACTGAGCACTGCTAGCTGCTGCCGTGGATTTGAACTTCTAACAAGTTTCAATTGCATTTATTCCCCTTGGAGAACTCATTTCTACCTTTAATTGTTGGTTGATGAAAGACAAGGAATATAAAAAACATGAAGGTTGAATAAATAGATAATTCTGTAAATTTTCCTCCATAAAGCCATAAAGTTATATTTATTTGAACAGAATTCTCACGCAATGCATCAAGATATCTTTAGTATTTTGTAAACTAATATTAGAGAGATGAAAATGTAACAAAATTTATATCTAATTTAGCTTATCATGTGTAGTGTGAATAAAGACTCCACACATACATGTTTTACTATTTGTAGAAGCTCCTTATGTAGAAACAAAATACAAAAATTGGAAAATAAGTCAGTGCAATTTTTAAATTGTCATAAGTGGAACAATTAATAGGTCATGATGGAGTTTTTATTTATTATTGACATTGAAACAGGTAGGAAAACGTTTGCTCTTCAGTTCAATATTCACTTTTGCATTTTCTACCAACCTAAATGCAACATAATTTGAATGCATTTTCTTTCCTAATTAAATCACACAGTTTATGGGACTTATAAATAGGGAAAGATAAAAATTTATATTCCCGTATTTACTATGTATTCATGAATATAATAAAGTAAATTTTTAATAGAATGTTTAAAAATAGCTTCTTATAAAACATAAAAAGCCATTTAAATGTACTTCATCTTATTCCTCATAAAATGATTTCATCATTTAAAAATTATAAAAGGGGTTTATGAAATTTTATTGTTTAGTAAAAGGAATTTGTAGTTCAAAATCATATGATTGAATGTTGCTTTGGAGGGGTAAAATGGGTAGAAATTAGAAGCCCACTGGCTGTGATTCATTAGTCAGAAGGAAAGGGAGAGAGAGCGTTTGACAAAGCAAAGAGTTGTTTTAGGAAGGCAGGAGAAACCCGTTATTAAGGGTAGTCACATGGAATTTGAATTTCCATCTGGATGGAAATTTGCACAGTGGGTCACATTATATGACCTCTAGAAGTGCCTCTCAGTTTTAAATCCATACATTTTTGCCATGTGAGAAACTTAATGTAGTACAAACACAATTCTTTCCCTGGAGGTGAAATCTTTCTAACCTCACTCCTCTTGATAGCCTTACCCAGATGCAGAGGCACAAATCCAGCTTAAAGTTTTGTAAATCATCCTTTGAGACAATATTGGCCTAAAGGATACTTTCCTGTCTTTGATTTGGCAGAGAAATTTTCATTAGTCTTCCTCCTTCTTCTTGGAGTTATTTTTGCTCTGTTTTGTAGGGACCTACCTCTCTCAGCTAGATTCAAGATGTTCTGTGAAATGGAAATGTAGCCGAGTGAAAAGCAAGATTGACAATGAGAATTCTCAATCTGCCATTTATGAAGGATAATGTGTTCAACATTAAATATAAAAAGCTCTGCCTGATGGTTGCATTATAACCAGTGGGGCGTCTTGTCAACCAACATACTGGGAAGCAGGTTTATACATCTCACTCTTTTTAGTAATTATTGCCTTTAAGTGAGAGCATCCATGCATGTTAAATGAGACTTAGTTCATAATTGTCAAATATTAGTTTAATGGGTTCAGCTAAAAGGATTTCAGACATTTGGTCCAATTTGGTCTTCTGTTCTAGAAGCCTCACGTGGCATGGTATGATCCTGCCGCTTGAAATTGCAGAGAGAATGAAGCCAATGACCGAATGCCTGGTTTTAGTTATTAACATTTCCTGCCGCTTTTGCCACCCAACACTGCATCACTGACTTGAGTGGGGCTATGGCAGGAATGTGTCCTGAACTGTTTACAATGTTGTAATAGCACCTTGGATTGTAAACATTTTGGCATGAAGGCACATGTCATTTACAGTAATTTTTTTCTAAAGTCTCTTAGACATAGGTTATGCATTCACAGAAGGGAAATTCATACAATGCTGGTAGTATCTCCATCAGCAATTTTCACAGCAAGGAAGGGCTAGAATGTTATATATAGAGTTACAAGCAACGTGAAACCCTCCTTTAACATTGCCTCCCAGACACATTCTGGGAGATTCTAGATGAAAAAAGAACTATTTTGATAAACAGATTTCCAAGAAAACTGGTCTTTAAGCACTGTAGGGATTTCTGACCTACCCTCAGAGAGCCTTAGATGCCAACAGAACCCTCACTGCTATGAAGGTTCCTTTTAGAATCTTGGTGATAGTTGTGTCTGGGAAACCCTGAGTCTATTATATAATTTTATTTCATACCAGATCCAGCCATGGGCTCATCATACTTTTTTTTTAATCTCTTAAAAAGTATTTATTCATTTGTATAGTTAATACATGGATTTTTTTTTATGTGAAGATATTTCAAACAATGAAAAACTATGTTAAGAGTTGGAGAGTCTGCCTCTAATTCCATTCCGTTTGACCCTTTCTTAGATGTAACAATTACTAATAGCTGAGTATCATTTGATCTTTTCTGTTTTGTTCTATCTTTTCCTAAACTTTTTTTTTTTTTTTTTTTTTTTGCATGGGCAGGCTCTGGGAATCGAACCTGGGTCTCTGGCGTGGCAGGTGAGAATTCTGCCACCGAGTCACTGTTGCACTGCCCTTTTCCTGATCTTTTAAATACCTTTGCATTCATACATATGAACATATACGAATATATGGTTTGGCAAGTATTGAAGAAATCAAAGAGGATGCATTTTTTTTTCTATTTGCGTTTTCATTTATGAATATAAATGAACTATAATTAAACCAGAAACTATCCAGTCTTGGGAAGTTATTCTATAAACCCAGACTTGGAGAAACTTTGTAAAAGCCACCCTCAAATATGGTCCCAATTGTACTATTTCATTTCACTTCTCTTGCCCTTCCCATTCATTGTCTCATAACCAAGATATACCAAGAGGAAAGCGTTCCATTCAGTGCAATGATTTAGATAACCTCATTTGTGACTTCAGATTAAACCATACACAAGATATTTGAACCAAAAGGATGAGAAAATGGAAACACAAAGATTTTAATTGAGAGCTAACTGTACGTAGATAGACTGCTAAGGCAGCAAAGGGATATTTCTCATAGCCTCAGAGATGGAAATGGGATAATTGCCCAGCAAAAATGGATCCATGTGACCTATTATGCTTCATTTGTACCAAATTCTAGTTTCCCTAACCCACCCTTTATAACTACTGGACAAGCCTGCAGAAGGCAGTGGCTCTTTCTTGCAAGAGTTGTGCTTGATTGCTTACAATCTTCTGACACTAGGGGTTCGGCATGTCCCTTTGATGAGGAGAAATGGCCTCCTGCTCATCCTGTGAAGAATCCCAGGCTGCATGTTGAATAAGAGAGAAATCTTATTTTGGAGACAAGCATTTTCTGTGAACTCTATTAAGCAGCAAAACAGCAACGCTTTAACAGGGGTCACATTTCCAGGATTTAGTCACCAAGTTCTTGGGTGCAATGTAAGACCCCTGCCGGAGTCCACTCTTTCCATGCTTGTCCATGTGATTATTTCATGATAACAGCTTTCACAAGGGAGTCAGAGAAGCTTTCTGCACATTTTAATGAGCCTGTCAGCCTGACTCAATTTTTTTCTTAGTCTTTATTTCTTTTCTGATTCCTTTCTTTCACGTTGTGAGCCACGTTTGCTTGGAAGGAGAGAGGACACAGAGATTTTAAATTCTATCCATCATAGAGGAAAAAACGTTGTCTCTTTTGAAATTTAGCAGTTGTGTATTTGTTGGTTTAGTACGGCTAAAATCATCTATATATGTGTTCTGAGAAAAAAATCTGTGTTCTCAGGAAAAAAAGTATAATTGGGCATAGAATTTTGATATGTTCTTAGATAAAGAAATGTCTTATTTTCCTGAAGAATTAAAACAAGTACAGTTAAAATAAAGAGCATTTACAACAAACATCCCTGTGTAATACAAGATTTCAGAATACTATCCAATTACCCAGCAAATTGAAGATTCCACAGTTCTGGCTTTTCTAAAATTTCATTAAAAGAGAATAGATGACAAATACAGAGACGATAATTTTAACACTAACGTTTTTATTCTTAGATGGTCTGTAATGTAGCTGAAAACACTGAATTCGAAATTCCTAAAGCTCTGGACTTTATTTTTAAAAAAAGGGAAAAAAAAAGAATAGATAAAGGGGTGGTCAGAATATTTTATTCTATTATTTATACCTTCCCCTCTTCTAAATTTATGTCTACTTTTCTTTTCTCATGCTAGAGTTCAATTTTATAACTGCATTTACCCTGGGATTTAGTATAAAAGGACAGCAAAATAGGATTTGATTTTATAAATATTTACCTTGGGGTTTAGTGTGTATGGACAGTAGATTAGTATATATTCTAATGAATTTCAGCTACCCGTTGATGATTTTTTATTCTAATTTTTTTAGATGGCTTTTGCCAATGAATGATGTCTGTGACTAATGCTCCCAGTAGCTTCACCTATTTAAATTAATCTGGCTTTTTATCCTTTGTAAACATAAGCAGGATCTGCTTCAATCAGATTCTCTGAAAACAAAGGAAAGTATTCCCCATTTTTTCCCCAGGAGGTTTACAAATGATAAGCATTGAACTAATCCAGTTGGACTAATATGATTATTTGTGTGTGTATAAAAGAGCACAGACTCCTCAATAATATATGAGAAAAGAGAGGTGACCAGTCTTCCGCCAGCTTCTGTGCATTTAGATCTGGGGGGAAGTGTCTCTGGGCTGGGAACCCTTGTGGCTGCCAGCTTCAGAACTGTCTTTGTGAATAGCCACCCCCTTTTCCTTTGTAAATGAGAATGCATTCTCTGGCATAGACAAAGAAGATGATACATTGGCCCAATTACACCTCTTTTTCCAGCAGTGACATGTGTTTTGTAGGGACAGGCTCAGGTCACCACTGAGGTAGGGCCAAGGCTTGAATTCTCAGCTGGCTAAGTGTGGGACATGTCCTCTCTGTGTGGGTCCATGAATCTGCCCCTAAATGTCTTGCTGTGCTTCCCTCCTCTGCCCTCGCTTTACAAGCTGGTATTCCCAAGGATTCTTCCTTGGTTTTCCTCTTTTCATTCTGTGAAACTTGCTGCTAATTTCACCAAAGCCATAGTTTCCATCATCTGATGACTCTGAAAAGTATATCACCAGTCCAACCCTTTCTCAAGATCCAGATTCAAATATTCAATATTTCCTTGGATATTTTTATTTGTATATCACTGATTCCTCAAACCCATCAAGTCCCAAGATGAGCTGGTTATCTTCATTCTCCAATGTGCCTTCTTTCGTGTTTCTTATTTGAAGAAGTGATACCACTTAGTTGTCAAAATGTGATCCTTCCTCTTCTCGCCTCCGCATTCCAAGTCACTAAATTGTGTATAATTCATCTTTTTAATGTATCTCAGATTTTTCTTCCATGACATGTCCAGTGCATAAGTTTGGGTAGTGAATTTATTGTTTCACAGAGGAGAGGAGTGAATGGATAGGGAGATAAATGTTTTTCATAGACATAGTACGCACATTCCGTAGACAGGGTAGGACACTGATCATATTATCATGCCTAATTTCCTTTTGTTGTATAGTTTTTGTGAATATGATTTTTAAAAGAGTATAAAGTAGTTCAACTTTAAAGAGAAGACATTCACTTGATGATGTTATGTCCTTCATCAGTTTGTACTTCTACTAACTGGGATGGTTAAAGGTTCATGTGTCAGCTTGGCCAGGTGATGGTGTTCAGTTGTCTGCTTAGGGAGCACTGGCCGAACTGCTACTGCAAGGACATTTTGTTGACCGGTTGATAAACCAGACGGCTAGTTTATTAAATCATCAGCCTCTCTTTGAGAGTTCATCAGTGAACTTCATTGGAGTTGCCCACGAGCAGCTTGCCCTATGGAATTTGAACTTGTGCATCCCCACAGTTGCGTGAGACACTTTTATAAAATTTCATATTTACAGATATCTCCTATTAACTCTGTTCTGATCCCTGATTAATACACTAACATTTTGTGAAAATGCCCTTTTATGCGCAGTCTTGACAGTGCTAAATAGCATGCATTTTTAACACTCTGGTCAAAAATACCATTCTTCATTCTATTTTAAAGTCGTATTTTTATGATTATCAATAAGTTTGAGCATTTTCATTTCTGTTTTTTTATTATGTGAGCTGCCTGTGGTTCTTATGATTCTTTTTTAAGTCTCAAAAAACTTATATTGAGAACTTGCCACCTGGGCTCAGTTTAGATAATCCCAGCTTTGTTGGTGACATCCAAAGCGTCATAATCAGGAGCCAGTCAAACATATGCCTTCTTCTCTCCATCAGGCCTGATCAGAGTGTTGACCTTGGCCATGTCAATGTCACAGAGCTTCTTCACAGCCTGTTTGATCTGATGTTGGCCTTGACGTTTACAATGAACACAAGTTTGTTGTTGTCTTCAGTCTTCTTCATATGGCTGATTAGGTGGTCTGGGGAACGTGAAGATGGCACAGTGGTCAAGCTTGTTTCTCTGGGGTGCTCATCGGAGGATATTGGGCTTCTGAGATGCACCATCTTGGGCTGGCAGAATGTGTTGTGCACATCTCCTTTTTTTTTGTGGCTGTGGATACCTTTCAGTACTGCCACCCTGTCTTTCAAAGCCTTTGCTTTGGCTTCAGTTTTGAGAGGGGCAGGGGGATTCCTTCTTCGCTTTTGGTTCCATCTTTGTGAAAAGTCTCACGCCTTTTTAATAGTGATATTGATAATATTTAAAATCTAAATAATATTTCTACTGAATTGGAGTTCTTTATTAATTAAGCATATTATTCTTTTCTGGGCTGGTGGCATATTGTTATAATTTATTCCTTTCATTCTGCTGTTTGCTTGGTATTGTTCATGTAACCCTTTGCTATTCTGAAATATTTTTGCATAGTTTCAACTCCTGGTCTTTTTCTTCGTCTCCACAGTATTTTTCAAATTCATTTTCTTCTGACTGTGACCTCTCCTTTCCTTCTATATTCCAAATTGTCCCAGAGTTATCTTTTCATAACTTAGCTCTGCTACTTCCTAAGATTCAGTGGCTTCCCATTGTTTTCAGGGGAAAGCCCACGTTGTTTTTAGCAAGGAAAGGATGATCTTTTATGATCTGGTACTTTGCTGCTTCTCCAACTTCTGGTCCATAACTTGGCTCTGTCTTTGGGTTCTCCAGCCATATTAACCCTGCAGTTGTCACTTGCCCCAGGTGAACAGTTCATGTCAGAGCTTCTGTGTATGGGTCAGTCACCCTGGTCTGGAATACCTTTCGCCTTTAGCTGTCTTCTTAGATAACTGCTTATCATGCCAGGCTCAAGCAGAGCTGATTCCTCCTTTCTTTACACCACCATGCAGAGCATATTTCTGTTTTGCACTGTTTTCCCTATTTTTGCAGAAACAAATATAGTCCTTACCTTCTTTTTTAATAGCTTTCTTTTAATCATACACCCATTCTTAATTTAAATAAAGAGGGAATTTTATATCCCTAAGGTAAGCGGTAATGCAACATTACTTGAAATAGATATGAATAATCATAAAATTCAAAACATCATCACTACAAAAATCTGTGTCCCACCTTCAATCATCTTATACAGCACCAATAATACACATACTACCTTCAGAAATATACTGCTCAATTATACCACTCACTAAACTGCACAAAAGGAGACTTTTAAATAGAGAGATTTTTCTGGAGAACATTTGTAGTTCATCCTACAATCATAACTTAAAAAAGACTAAATTTTAAAAATGTTTTGCTTTATCTTCAAATAATTACATTTAGTTCTGTCAGTAAAAGTTGTTAAACTTAATTATTAAGTCATGCCTGGCTATAGATTGATTGAATTCTAAACAAAATGATGGAATGCTTTAAAAATGTATATTAGTCTGCTTTTGAATGACCTTTATCTTAATTCAGGAGAAAATGTATTAAATAGCGATAAAGGAAAATAAGATCAGTAGGGCAATGAAAATAGGATGTCTTGGCTCAGTGGGCACACCTCATGGAAAACTCTAGCTGTTTGAATTTGTTAGATTATATGGTAGAACGGATATGAGCCTAGTATAAGATGCCATATTATATTTAGATTTGGGAATGTCAAGGACTTTTGCCAGAGACTTAATTATATGTGTCATTTGACTTTGAGGTACTATATATTCATGAAAATCTCAAAAGGATCCACTATTTATCTTAAAAATTTAAATATACAATTCATATTACTTTTCATTATTCTCTTTTTGCCTTTTCATCTCTAGGTGCTGATTTATACATTTAATAGAGATGTAGCGGAAATAGTCTGCATTCAAATGCTTTTATTATTTTATTTGTTGAGTGAGTCAACAACATAGGAGCTGACATTTAACAAGTGGAAAGCTAGAAACAAAGAATTATTATTTAAAACATTTCAAATTTGTTACACTTCTCCTCCAAGCATTATAAAGTACCAATTTTTACTAAATGAATAAAAGCACTGCCAATCCTAGAAATACCAGAGAGAATAGTAAGCATTAACTAGTAGTATAAAAATAGAACTTTGTAACCAGTAATGAAGGGGTGGTTATTTCCTACATTACTCAGAAATGTATAATTTCAGTTGTTCCTCTTCAAATTACAACCGGATGCAAAAACCTCTTTTCATTCAGAAAGGATGTTATTAAGATTTTCTTAAAAAAAAAAAAAAAGAGCAGCTGTGTGCAAGCAAGCCTCAAAAATGGCCCCAAAGACTAATGCAATAGGTTATTAAAAAGATTCTATACTTTAACGGGATGCAGTCATACAATTTAATTCCTTATCCTTCGTTCTGATTGCTCTATCTGATCTTAGGCTGTGAAAAAAGCAGTCACTCTAGACAGAGCTGCAATTGCACACGAGTCCTTGTGCTTTTGGACTGAAGTAATGATCGTCCTTTGCTCTCTTATCTGATCCGTGATTTCGGTCTTTAGCTGAAATGTCGCAAGCCCTTCTTATGGAGAAAGCCAGCTGATATCTTTCACAGCTGGCTTTAGAGTCTTTTGAGTTCCACAATGTGACTGGGAGTCTTCCTGGTGCTATGACCCCTACTGACCAAATTATACACAATAGTGTGTGTATTTTTTAATTTTCTTCTAGAGGTGCCATACCTTCCAGAAAATTCTCCAAGGATTCATTAATTAAAAATAAGGTTGAAAATGCTCTTGGCAGTGCCTCATTTTGATGCAATTTATAGTAGGATAACTGTCCCCAAAGTATATAGACTCTAGATCTCTTTAGGTGAGATCAGTAAGTCTTCTTTTTTATTAGATTAAAAATCTAAAATCAGTTTTTTATCATTATCAAGAGGTTTTGGTTATAGAACTTTTCAAAATCAGTTTTGTTATTCCCTGATAAATTTATCACATTAACTCCTCTGATATGAATACACCTGCACGGTCTCTGTCATAATCCCATTTTCAAATTTCAATGCCCTCTGCCATGTTATTGCCTTTTAAAACAGTTGAAAATAAAATCCACCAAAAAAAGAAGATCTTTTCTTTATGGTATGTTTCGAGTATAGATGCTCTTCTCTTCTCTTTAAATAATCATGCCACATAGAGAACTTTTTTACATCATGAAAAATATATCCTAGACTATTACTTCCCTTCAATTTTTCAGAATTTATTTTGCAAATTGGTTGAAATGGCACTTGTCACCAGTGAACAGGGATGGAAAGTAAGAACATGTTGATCCCTTTGTGGAAATAATTATTCTGGACACGGTGCTAATTTGCCAACCTTGAAAAAGTCAGTTCTGTTTATCAAGACCTTGACATATCCACAGAATTGAGAATTTTAAGTAAATATCAAGATCTGGTATTTGCTGATCTCAGGGGTAATTGCTTAATGCAAGTTCTTTTAGAGCTCTTTATTCTCAGAAATCATATTAAAACAATGACATTATTGATGTGTTGGAGGATGGGAGAGAAAAAAATTGAGGGCGAATTTCTAATGGGAGCTCAGATTGAAGAATACATTTTCATAGAGATATTTTTGTCATTTCTCATAAACTCATCCTTATATCCCTCAAAGAGGCAAGAATGAGGGAATGGATGCTTTCCTTTGAGACTCATAGTTAATTATTCTAAATAATGCAGTGGATACTGCCAGTTAACGGGAATGGAGATCAAGTAATTTTCAGGAAGCTGCAGTGCTCATATCACCTTTTCTTTCTCTGCTGTCAGATTTGCTTGGTTCTGTAGGTATTCCTCTTTTCTGGAGAACAATGGGGCTATAGAATTGAAGGCTGTGAAGGTGATTGCACCCAACTGTTTGAATTCCTTTGCTCTCTGTCAAGTTCCTTTCAGAATCCTAAGTGAATTGTTGGGAGTCAGACTAATTTGGATCTGATTTCAGACTGCCACTTATTGGTTGTGAGTCCTTGGATAAGTCATTTAAACTAGCCGAGCCTCTATTTCTTCATCAGCAAGGCAGGTTAAATCATTCCTCCTATGCTCATTGTGAGAACTAAGTAGAATTATGACTTGCACACTGCGCTCATTACCGAATGCCTGTTATGTTCTTCTTACGATAATGAGTGCTTTATATGCATGCTATCTCTAATTCCAGCAGCAAGGGTGTCAGATGAATATTACCTGTGCCACAAGTTATCGTTCAGATAGGTTATAGCGAGTGCTTTTTGACTGCATCAAATCTCACCCCACACCCACTTTCAATTCGTTCTCCAAAATATGATTGGGCTCATCACACTAATATGGAAATTTGATCATTTATTAACCCTTCTTATTCATGCTCTTATGCCTTTTAGTTTTTCTCTCATATTGTTCCATCTCTTATCATTGTACATTTTGGGACGCTTCTTGACTTTTTCCCCAGGCCTTCAGCTAATTAAAAATATTTTTTGTCTATGATCTATCTGCTTGTTCTGTTGTTCATAGCACTCTACTCTTGTTTTAGGGATAAAATGTCTCTTAAAAGCTTTTCAGGGACAGTAATCAGAATTACCTAAAAATTTTCGCTTCTACTATAAATTATTTCTGTTTCCTTAGAGGTCAGATTTTCTGATGTTTCCCCTTGGTGCTTCCTGTTCAAACTGCAGGACTTCCCCTGAAGGCTGGCTGGCTTTGGCTACCCATTCATAGCTGTGATCGATGGTTAACTGATAAGCACAGACATGGCATTGCTTCCCCATAGTTGCATGAGACACTTTTATACAATCTCATATTTTCAGATATCTCCTGGTCTGTTTCTCTAGAGACCTTGACTAATATGCTAACATAAATGCCCTTTTATGCACTCTCTTGATGATGTGAAATATCATGAGTTTTTAACACTCTTATCAAAAATACCATTCTTCATTCCCCTTTAAAGTCATATTTTCATGATCATCAGTAAGTTTGAGCATTTTCTTATATTTATAATCCATTTCTGTTTTTTATTATGTGAGCTGTGGTTCTCATGCAGTCTTTTTTTTTTTGGTCATGGGCAGGCTCTGGAATTGAACCCAGGTCCGGCATGGCAGACAAGAATCCTGCCACTGAGCCACTGCTGCCCGCCCTCTCATGCCGTTTTAATAATGCTAATAATAATACTTAAAATCTAAATAATATTTCTACTGAATTGGAGTTCTTTATGAATTAAGCATATGATCCTTTTCTGGGCTGGTGGTACATGGATAAAAGACAGGAAGCAAACACTATGTATGTGTGGTTAATAGACAGGCTTCAATTAGAGCTGGCGGAGGAAGCCTCAGTAAATAATGTTGAAGGTTGATTGAGAAATAGGGGTAAATGTACATTCTTTGGGATTATGAGGTAACCATGTGTAGCACTGAAATCAGAAGGTCCTTTTGCCTCTGTAGAATAGGGACCAGAGAAGGTAGGGGTGTTTCCTTTTTTATCTATATCCTGCCGAATGGTTTGAATTTTACACATGCTTGTATTACTCTTAAAAGAAAAAAATGTGAGTTAAAAGAAAATACACATGCCTGTGAAGTCCCCTCACAATATCACCCTTGAGTCTGTTTTCAGTTTTATCTGCTGTGACCTCTCCTCCACCTCCATGCTTGCTATGTCAGTCCTACGGAGACATCGGCTGCTTCAGTGCTCTTTTGCCCCCATATCTTTGCCTAAGCTACTTTCTCTGCCTAAGTGTCTTTTTCCAGATTCTCACCAGTCAACTCCTATTAGTTTCTTAAGACGCCACTCAGGGGTCTTCTTGAGAGATCTTTTTTTTTCCGTCTGGGGGAAGTTATGAGATCATGACCTTTTGGAGATCCCTTTATCAGAGAGCTTAACCCGTGATGCCATCGCTGTTTGCTTCTGTGGCGGTTGTTCTCGCGGACTGTGAACTTCTTGAAGGTGAGCACAGAGTGCTGCTGCTGCTTGCGTTCCAGTCCTGCCCTGTGCCTGCGTGGCCCAGGTCCTCACAGGTCTTGGAAGTTGGCTGGAAGACGTGAATGATCAGGACGTTGCTTTGTGTTTCCTCACCATTCTGGCTGCACTCTATTGACTGCTGCGGTTGGTTTATAGTTTTCTAGATACAGTCTGAGTATACAGGGTTGTCAGGGAGTGGGAAAATTATCCAGCTAAAAAGTATTTATTCAAATAATATTATCAGCAACAGTAACTACCATTTATTGATTAGGGCATGGTGGTCATCACTATGCTGTAAGCTTTGTTTGGATAATTATTCTCACAATCACGCTGCAGGGTGGTTGTTATTTTCCCCACTTTCCACCTGAGGAAACCAAGGATGGAGGCTTTAAATTCACTTGCCTGAGGGCATGAGGCTTTAAGCAGCAGTCTGGGTCTGCTCTTGAACCTGCATCTATTTGATCTCGGAATCTGTTCCTCCCTTCTCTCCTCTCTCCCTGAAGAATGAGCAATACCTTAAATATTTGCATTGCTGTTTTGTTCTGAGTGTTAAGTCAAAGTTACATGTAAAAGCCTTAGTTCAGGGTTCCAAGGGCAGGCTATATGGAGAGAAGTGTGACACACACACACACATATTCCCTTCCTTATGGGTGCAGGGAGGCAGTGGGGAGGGAAGATTGACAGGGATGCCATCCTTACAGGGACACTCTCCGTGTGGGGGTGGGTCAGGCTCTCATTGCCTCAGCTGCCCGACTCCTAGCTGAAGTGCCAGGGACCTCTCCTGGCAAGATTCCTTCCTCTGGTCTGCTGGAAAGCTGGAATGCTTCCTTGCCTGTTATGTCACAATCTGCCAAAAACTCCATTCAGTGTTCGTCTTTGGAGGTACAGGCAGATGGATTCTCAGGGTCGGGAATAGTATGGGGGACCGAGCTCCTATGCTAAATTTTTAAATGGGAGACCGAAGATGACAGCAGAAAGGACTATTAGCTCCGTAGGCTTTCTTTCAAACCCAAAGAACCTTATTACAATACTCACTTCTCAGGTATAAACACACTTTCCCTTTTTCAAAAACATTTCTCAAAAATATTGTGCTCAAATCAAGTTTTATACAAACATGTTTTGATATTTCTTAAGAACAATGTGTTTGTATTTGACAAAGTGGGGTGAAGACGCTTGTGTCAAAACAAGTTTGCTGGGGTGGTGGCAGCAATATAGCATCCTTTGAAAATATTTAAATCACACACATCCCAATTGTATATATTCAAACCATTGAAAGTGAACAGTGTTCTTCCCTTAGAGGAAACCCTTAGCGGTTACCACATGAGTGGTGGATAATTTGGGGTGCATCCTTCCGTCCAGTGTTCTGTCTGTGTTATAACATACATTTGTAATGTATTTATTTTTCTTTTCTATGAATGAGGTCATCTCTTGGTAACTTGCTTTTTAAAATTGGCATGAATCTTTCAAGATGTTTTCAGGTCAGTGCCTAGAAACCGTTGTATAATATTCCAAAAATGTATATATAATACATAGTTTATTTACTTTTCTACTGGACATTTAAATGTTGCTTTTTCTTGTTAGTAAAATAGTGCTGTAAGAAACATTCTTTAACATGTATCTTGAATATTTGTACTGCTGTTTATCTAGAAGTGGATTTTTTTAAGTGCCATACTCTTTCTGCTATATAGAAAATGGGAAATTGGCACCAGCCAAATTGGAATCAGAGGATGTTTTAATCAGGGTTCTCCAAAGAAAGAGAACCAAGAGTATATATAAAGGGATTTATTATAAGGAATTGGCTTATGCGACCATGGGGGCTGGCAAGTCCAAAATCAATAGAGCAGGGTACAAGCTGGAAACACTGATCAAGGTGATATTGAAGCTCTTAGTTTGAATTCCCCAAGGGAAGCTGGCTGGCTGGAAATTCTGGCAAAAGCCAGTGTTGAAGTTGAGGCAGAAATTCTTCATCTGAGCTCTGAAATCCTTAGTTCTGATGTTTAAAACCTCCTGTCAATTGGATGAGGAGACTCTCCAGTTATTGAGGGCAGCTGCTTTGTTGATTGTGTATGCAATCAACTAATAATGGATGCAAATCCCATTTATGGCGATGGCCTCACAGTCACAAGCAGGCCCTTACTTGACTGAACAGCTGAACACCGTAATTTAGCCAAGGTGACACATGAAGTTAACCATCACATCTTCAAAGTTTTCACTCTGTAACCTTAGTTCATGCCACGATTTAAAGGAGATTCTCTGATAACTTATGTACTTCATCAAGAAGCTTCTTGAGGGCTATCTCAGAGGATTATTACCTTTCCAGTTCTTCCTACACACCCATTACTACCCTTTAAGCTGATCCTGGCACTTCTGCACATTACTGGAATGATTTCATGGTTTTGTCTGGCTGCATATAGCACACTCAATTGAAATGGCTTACCAGATGATTAAGGTTTTCTCACACAAGTCCAGGACAGACCATCAGGGTAGATGTGACAGCTCCATGATACCACCAGGGCCCTGGGCACCCTCTGTCTTCCTGTTGTACTGCCTTTTGCATGTCTCCTTCATCCTCATGGCTTCAACATGGTTGCTGTACCTCCAGGCATTGCATCTGCACTCTAGACTAGAAGGGTTTAGGCAAAAGACCAAAGACAAAATGTGGACACCAGCCAAGGCTGTCACTTAGAGCTTTCCCAGAACCCCAACCAGTAACTCCCACTTACATGTTATTTTCCAGAATTGGGACAGATGGTCATTCCTAGCTCAAGGAGTCAGAGAAGATGAGTATTTTCAACAAAGACTGTTGGTTTGGTTGATAAGGATGAAGGAGACAATAGAAATGGGAAGAAATGAGCAGCTTCTATCATAATTGACATTATGGTAAAATGTATTGAGGCGGCCTTAAAATAATGAATATTCACCACTGATTCTGTTATAGACAAAGAAATTGAAAAGCACACTGTATATAAGACTATAACTATAATATTGCAAATATTACTTATAATCCTGCCTTCCTAAAATTTTACCTTTCATTTTTCTACTTTGCTTTCTGGTTCTGTTGAATATGCAGTCATGACTTTTACTTCAGAAAAATATTCAGATATTTTGCTTCAGATATATTCAATTCAGGATATATTTAATTTTGTCTTCTTTGCTTTTTCATTTAATTTCCACTTTTAAAATATAATGTAGAAAATGTTGCAAAAACTATTCTCATACATGGTTTTTTACTTCTTTAGGGCTCACTTTTCATGCAAACATTTCAAGAAGTTTAGCCACAGGTCAAAGCATATGAGAATTTTAATGGTTTCTGGTAAGGGAACCACGCTAATTTTCAGAAATTCAATACTATCATCTGTACTACATCCCTTTTTACACCTTAAAAAAAAGAAAGGCGAATTCCAATGTTGAATCAACTCTGCCCTCTTGTGGTCAACTGTAAAATTGCAGGACTGTTCTCTGTAGAGGGAACTTTGGGTTTATTTGTAGGATGTGGTGAGCCTAGCATTAGCCCTTAATTTCCTTTTCAAATAGCATACACGGACCTCTGTGTTAGCTTCACAGGCTCAAAGAAGCTGAATGATTTGGGCTTCAAGAACACCACTTAACAAAGAAACCACCCTACAACAGATTCATATATGAATAGGTTAAATTCTTGTTCTGGATGATTAGGGAATTGGTGGGATTGCCTGGGAAACAAACTTCTGAAGTAATGGTCCTCAGATAATGATTTAAAGGAGAGGAGACTTTGTCGCTTGAAGACTGAAGTCCTTTTTATTTTTTATTATTATTAATATTTTAGATTGAGAGGAAACACTAAGGATTAACTAGCCAATGATTTTATTTTACAAGTGAGGAGACTGAGGATCAGAGTGGCTAAACTTACTCCAATAAGAAGTTGATAAACCACCCAGAGTATATGGGTGTCCGACCAACCCTGTGCTCTTATCTCCATTACCTGTGGTCATTCCATTAGGTTTCTTCTTAAAGAGTTGTTGTCAGCATTGAATGAGCTGCCACACAAGAAGTGCTTCAAAAAACTTATTCAGTACAAGCATGAGGAAGCAGAATTAGTAGGCGAAATAGTAGGGGGACAGTGCTATTTGAATCAAGAGAGCTGATTTGTATACAGAACCTCTGGTTTGGGGACTTGATCCTATCATGTGGACTCGGGCAAGTTATGTCACTCACCAGATTGTCAATTTTCTTACTGGAAAACTAGGTATCATAATAAAATAGCAACAGTTATTATTATCGTTGTCATACGTATAAGAGTGCTTAAAAACATCCAGTTCAGTCTTTTCAATTTATTGGTGGAATAAATGTAGTTGAACTAATACACTCAAAAATGCTTGGCACAATGCCAGGGCACAACAATGGCTTACAAAATGTTAAATAATGATGGTCACCATTTTGTGCTGGGCCCTGCCCTAACTGCTTTTCATATATTATTTCTTTCAGTCCTCAAAAATACCTAATGAAATAGATCTATTTTTAACCCCATTTTACAGATGAGGGCTCCGAGACACTGAGAGGTTAAGTAACTCACCATGGTCACACAGCTGTAAGTGATGGATTTGACCCAAAGCAACCTAACTCTGACATCTGGGTCTTTACTGCCTCTCTTTACTTCTTTACTCATGCAGCTGATTCTCAGTCTGCAAAGCTACTTTTCTGACTATTAGCCAATAAACTGTAGCTCATATACTTCTCTATTCTGTTCTAGGAAACAGGAGAAAGGCCTCCCAGTCTTTTTCGACTTACTGCATGTACTGGTTTGAAATGATGTATGTACCCTAGAAAAGCCAAGTTTTAATCAAAATCCCATTTCATAATGGCAGAATAATCCCTATTCAACACTGTATGCATGAATCTGTAATTAGATCATCTCCCTGGAGATGTATCCCAATCAAGAGTGATTGTTAAGCTGGATTAGGTGACAACATGTCTCCAACCATTTGGGTGGGTCTTGATTAATTTCTGAAGCCCTATAAAAGAGGGAACATTTTGGAGAAAGAAGATTCGGAGAGAGCAGAGAATGCTGCAGCACCACGAAGCAGAGAGTCCACAAGCCAGCGACCTTTGGAGATGAAGAAGGAAAACATCTCCCCGGGAGCTTCATGAAACAGGAAGCCAGAAGAGAAAGCTAGCAGATGACGCCGTGTTTGCCATGTGCCCTTCCAGCTGAGAGAGAAGCCCTGACTGTGTTCATCGTGTGCCCTTCCACTTGAGAGAGAAACCCTGGACTTCATAGGCCTTCTTTTTTTTTTTTTTAAGTTTTTTTTTTCTTTTATTAATTAAAAAAAATAAACTAACACAACATTTAAAAATCATTCCATTCTACATATGCAATCAGTAATTCTTAATATCATCACATAGATGTATGATCATCATTTCTTAGTACATATGCATCGATTTAGAAAAAGAAATAGCAAGACAACAGAAAAAGAAATAAAATGATAATATAGGGAAAAAATAAAAATAAAAGTAAAAAATACAAAAATATATAAGAAAAAAAAACTATAGCTCAGATGCAGCTTCATTCAGTGTTTTAACATAATTACATTACAATTAGGTAGTATTGTGCTGTCCATTTTTTTTTTTTAGAAATCATACCATTCTACATATGCAATCAGTAATTCTTAACATCATCACATAGATGCATGATCATCGTTTCTTAGTACATTTGCATCGGTTGAGAAGAACTAGCAATATAACTGAAAAAGATATAGAATGTTAATATAGAGAAAAAAATAAAAGTAATAATAGTAAGAACAGAACAAAACAAAACAAAACAAAACAAAAACCTATAGCTCGGATGCAGCTTCATTCAGTGTTTTAACATGATTACTTTACAATTAGGTATTATTGTGCTGTCCATTTTTGAGTTTTTGTATCTAGTCCTGTTGCACAGTCTGTATCCCATCAGCTCCAATTACCCATTATCTTACCCTGTTTCTAACTCCTGCTGAACTCTGTTACCAATGACATATTTCAAGTTTATTCTCGAGTGTCGATTCACATCATTGGGACCATATAGTATTTGTCCTTTAGTTTTTGGCTAGACTCACTCAGCATAATGTTCTCTAGGTCCATCCATGTTATTACATGCTTCATAAGTTTATCCTACCTTAAAGCTGCATAATGTTCCATCGTATGTATATACCACAGTTTGTTTAGCCACTCGTCTGTTGATGGACATTTTGGCTGTTTCCATCTCTTTGCAATTGTAAATAACGCTGCTATAAACATTGGTGTGCAAATGTCCGTTTGAGTTTTTGCCCTTAATTCCTTTGAGTAGATTCCCAGCAATGGTATTGCTGGGTCGTATGGCAATTCTATATTCAGCTTTTTGAGGAACCGCCAAACTGCCTTCCACAGTGGTTGCACCATTTGACATTCCCACCAACAGTGGATAAGTGTGCCTCTTTCACCGCATCCTCTCCAGCACTTGTCATTTTCTGTTTTGTTGATAATGGCCGTTTTGGTGGGTATGAGATGATATCTCATTGTGGTTTTGATTTGCATTTCTCTAATGGCCAGGGACATTGAGTATCTCTTCATGTGCCTTTTGGCCATTTGTATTTCCTCCTCTGAGAGGTGTCTATTCAAGTCTTTTTCCCATTTTGCAATTGGGTTGGCTGTCTTTTTGTTGTTGAGTTGAACAATCTCATTATAAATTCTGGATACTAGACCTTTATCTGATATGTCGTTTCCAAATATTGTCTCCCATTGTGTAGGCTGTCTTTCTACTTTCTTGATGAAGTTCTTTGATGCACAAAAGTGTTTAATTTTGAGGAGTTCCTATTTATTTATTTCCTTCTTCAGTGTTCTTGCTTTAGGTTTAAGGTCCATAAAACTGCCTACAATTGTAAGATTCATAAGATATCTCCCTACATTTTCCTCTAATTGTTTTATGGTCTTAGACCTAATGTTTAGATCTTTGATCCATTTTGAGTTAACTTTTGTGTAGGGTGTGAGATATGGGTCTTCTTTCATTCTTTTGCATATGGATATCCAGTTCTCTAGGCACCATTTATTGAAGAGACTGTTCTGTCCCAGGTGAGTTGGCTTGACTGCCTTATCAAAGATCAAATGTCCATAGATGAGAGGGTCTATATCTGAGCACTCTATTCAATTCCATTGGTCGATATATCTATCTTTATGCCAATACCATGCTGTTTTGACCACTGTGGCTTCATAATATGCCTTAAAGTCAGGCAGTGCAAGACCTCCAGCTTCGTTTTTTTTCCTCAAGATGTTTTTAGCAATTTGGGGCACCTTGCCCTTCCAGATAAATTTGCTTATTGGGTTTTCTATTCCTGAAAAATAAGTTGTTGGGATTTTGATTGGTATTGCATTGAATCTGTAAATCAATTTAGGTAGGATTGACATCTTAACTATATTTAGTCTTCCAATCCATGAACACGGTATACCCTTCCATCTGTTTAGGTCTTCTGTGATTTCCTTTAGCAGTTTTTTGTAGTTTTCTTTATATAGGTTTTTTGTCTCTTTAGTTAAATTTATTCCTAGGTATTTTATTCTTTTAGTTACAATTGTAAATGGGATTCGTTTCTTGATTTCCCCCTCCGCTTGTTCATTGCTAGTGTATAGAAATGCTACAGATTTTTGAATGTTGATCTTGTAACCTGCTACTTTGCTGTACTCATTTATTAGCTCTAGTAGTTTTGTTGTGGATTTTTCCGGGTTTTCGACGTATAGTATCATATCGTCTGCAAACAGTGATAGTTTTACTTCTTCCTTTCCTATTTTGATGCCTTGTATTTCTTTTTCTTGTCTAATTGCTCTGGCTAGAACCTCCAACACAATGTTGAATAATAGTGGTGATAGTGGACATCCTTGTCTTGTTCCTGATCTTAGGGGGAAAGTTTTCAATTTTTCCCCATTGAGGATGATATTAGCTGTGGGTTTTTCATATATTCCCTCTATCATTTTAAGGAAGTTCCCTTGTATTCCTATCTTTTGAAGTGTTTTCAACAGGAAAGGATGTTGAATCTTGTCAAATGCCTTCTCTGCATCAATTGAGATGATCATGTGATTTTTCTGCTTTGATTTGTTGATATGGTGTATTACATTAATTGATTTTCTTATGTTGAACCATCCTTGCATACCTGGGATGAATCCTACTTGGTCATGATGAATAATTCTTTTAATGTGTTGTTGGATACGATTTGCTAGAATTTTATTGAGGATTTTTGCATCTATATTCATTAGAGAGATTGGCCTGTAGTTTTCTTTTTTTGTAATATCTTTGCCTGGTTTTGGTATGAGGGTGATGCTGGCTTCATACAATGAATTAGGTAGTTTTCCCTCCACTTCGGTTTTTTTGAAGAGTTTGAGGAGAGTTGGTACTAATTCTTTCTGGAATGTTTGATAGAATTCAGATGTGAAGCCGTCTGGTCCTGGACTTTTCTTTTTAGGAAGCTTTTGAACGACTGATTCAATTTCTTTACTTGTGATTGGTTTGTTGAGGTCATCTATGTCTTCTTGAGTCAAAGTTGGTTGTTCATGTCTTTC
The DNA here is from genome assembly GCF_023851605.1 of Tamandua tetradactyla. Taxonomy (NCBI): domain Eukaryota; kingdom Metazoa; phylum Chordata; class Mammalia; order Pilosa; family Myrmecophagidae; genus Tamandua; species Tamandua tetradactyla. The sequence goes on from NC_135332.1 coordinate 154,379,612, forward strand.
CAGGAACCCGTCCATTTCCTCTAAATTGTTGTATTTATTAGCGTAAAGTTGTTCATAGTATCCTGTTATTACCTCCTTTATTTCTGTGAGGTCAGTAGTTATGTCTCCTCTTCCATTTCTGATCTTATTTATTTGCATCCTCTCTCTTCTTCTTTTTGTCAATCTTGCTAAGGGCCCATCAATCTTATTGATTTTCTCATAGAACCAACTTCTGGCCTTATTGATTTTCTCTATTGTTTTCATGTTTTCAATTTCATTTATTTCTGCTCTAATGTTTGTTATTTCTTTCCTTTTGCTTGCTTTGGGATTAGTTTGCTGTTCTTTCTCCAGTTCTTCCAAATGGATACTTAATTCCTGAATTTTTGCCTTTTCTTCTTTTCTGATATAGGCATTTAGGGCAATAAATTTCCCTCTTAGCACTGCCTTTGCTGCGTCCCATAAGTTTTGATATGTTGTGTTTTCATTTTCATTCGCCTCGAGGTATTTGCTAATTTGTCTAGCAATTTCTTCTTTGAGCCACTCGTTGTTTAGGAGTGTGTTGTTGAGACTCCAGGTATTTGTGAATTTTCTGGCACTCGGCCTATTATTGATTTCCAACTTCATTCCTTTATGATCCGAGAAAGTGTTGTGTATGATTTCAATCTTTTTAAATTTGTTAAGACTTGCTTTGTGACCCAGCATATGGTCTATCTTTGAGAATGATCCATGAGCACTTGAGAAAAAGGTGTATCCTGCTGTTGTGGGATGTAATGTCCTATAAATGTCTGTTAAGTCTAGCTTATTTATAGTAATATTCAGATTCTCTATTTCTTTATTGATCCTCTGTCTAGATGTTCTGTCCATTGATGAGAGTGGTGAATTGAAGTCTCCAACTATTATGGTATATGAGTCTATTTCCCTTTTCCGTGTTTGCAGTGTATTCCTCACGTATTTTGGGGCATTCTGGTTCAGTGCGTAAATATTTATGATTGTTATGTCTTCTTGTTTAATTGTTCCTTTTATTAGTATATAGTGTCCTTCTTTGTCTCTTTTAACTGTTTTACATTTGAAGTCTAATTTGTTGGATATTAGTATAGCCACTCCTGCTCTTTTCTGGTTGTTATTTGCATGAAATATCTTTTCCCAACCTTTCACTTTCAACCTATGTTTATCTTTGGGTCTAAGATGTGTTTCCTGTAGACAGCATATAGAAGGATCCTGTTTTTTAATCCATTCTGCCAATCTATGTCTTTTAATTGGGGAATTCAGTCCATTGACATTTAGTGTTATTACTGTTTGGATAATATTTTCCTCTAACATTTTGCCTTTTGTATTATATATATCATATCTGATTTTCCTACTTTCTACACTCTTCTCCATACCTCTCTCTTCTGTCTTTTTGTATCTGACTCTAGTGCTCCCTTTAGTATTTCTTGCAGAGCTGGTCTCTTGGTCACAAATTCTCTCAGTGACTTTTTGTCTGAGAATGTTTTAATTTCTCCCTCATTTTTGAAGGATAATTTTGCTGGATATAGGAGTCTTGGTTGGAAGTTTTTCTCTTTTAGTAATTTAAATATATCATCCCACTGTCTTCTAGCTTCCATGGTTTCTGCTGAGAAATCTACACATAGTCTTATTGGGTTTCCCTTGTATGTGATGGATTGTTTTTCTCTTGCTGCTTTCAAGATCCTCTCTTTCTCTTTGACCTCTGACATTCTAACTAGTAAGTGTCTTGGAGAACACCTATTTGAGTCTAATCTGTTTGGGGTGCACTGCACTTCTTGGATCTGTAATTTTAGGTCTTTCATAAGAGTTGGGAAATTTTCAGTGATAATTTCTTCCATTAGTTTTTCTCCTCCTTTACCCTTCTCTTCTCCTTCTGGGACACCCACAACACGTATATTTGTGTGCTTCATATTGTCCTTGAGTTCCCTGATACCCTGTTCAAATTTTTCCATTCTTTTCCCGATAGATTCTGTTTCTTTTTGGAATTCAGATGTTCCATCCTCCAAATCACTAATTCTATCTTCTGTCTCTTTAAATCTATCATTGTAGGTATCCATTGTTTTTTCCATCTTTTCTACTTTATCCTTCACTTCCATAAGTTCTGTGATTTGTTTTTTCAGTTTTTCTATTTCTTCTTTATGTTCAGCCCATGTCCTCTTCATGTCCTCCCTCAATTTATCGATTTCATTTTTGAAGAGGTTTTCCATTTCTGTTCGTATATTCAGCATTAGTTGTCTCTGCTCTTGTCTCTCATTTGAACTATTGGTTTGTTCCTTTGAGTGGGCCATATTTTCAATCTTCTGAGCATGAACAGTTATCTTCTGTTGCTGGCGTCTGGGCATTTAGTCAGATTTCCCTGGGTGTCGGACCCAACAAGGTTGTAAGATTTTTCTGTGAAATCTCTGGGTTCTGTTTTTCTTATCCTGTCCAGTACGTGGCGCTCGTGGCACACGTTTGTCTCAAGTGTTTGGAATGGATCCTCCCGGTTACCGATCTCCGCGGCCTGGGGATTTCCGATCCAATTCTCTCCGTTGGTTCAGGGGCCGCGCGTGGTGGGGGCGTCAGCCGCCGCGGCTTGAGGGGAACCTGTGGCTGGTCACTGGCCGCAGCAGGCCCGGGGAATTCGCCACCGGACCAGGATGTCGCCCGTGGGGGAGGGGCATCGGTCACCGGCCGCCGCGGCCTGGGGAATTCCCCACCGGACCAGGAATCCGCCAGCGGGGGTTGGGGGGCACCGCGACTTGGATAGCCCTCTGATCCGAGACTCGTAGTCGCGGACTCGAAGCCGAGACTCGAAACCGCCCGCAAAAGAGGGGGCGCTGGCCGCCTCGGCTTGGGAAACTTGCCTCTCCGAGACTCGCAGCCGGCCTGGGAAGGAGGGAGGGAGTAGCTCCGACCGCCGCAGCTGCCGCTGCTCGGGAAATCGCGCGCCGCTTGGGGATCTCACTGCAGCCGAGTCTCGCAGTCAGACTAGCCAGTCCAGACTGGGGTACACTGTGTGTCCATTCCCTGCCGTAGCCCCGGGAGCTGTTCTGCACTGTTTCAGTTCACCTAGTAGTTGCTTTGGAGGAGGAGGAACTAAGACGCACGTACCTTACTAAGCCGCCATCTTGTCATAGGCCTTCTTGAACCAAGGTATCTTTCCCTGGATGGACATTTCTATAGACTTGTTTTAATTGGGATATTTTCTTGGCCTTAGAACTTTAAACTAGCAACTTATTAAATTCCTCTTGTAGAAGCCATTCCATTTCTGGTATATTGCATTCCAGCAGCTGGTAAACTAGAACACTGTGTAACTTAATTGAGAGTCTATATATTATCAAAATGAAGTAGCTGTTGCAAAAGAGCAATAAATAATTATTTGAATACTCATAGTTGGGGAGCGAGTGATATCCCAGTAATATTCTTATTTTTCTTTCCTCAGTAACAGAGAGAGGACAGTGTAAAGAGACTCCTTTTCCATTCATTAGTCCGTTAACAATTAGGGAATGTCTTTTGAGTACAAGAGATGAGAAAACTTGAGGAACAAGACAGATGTGGTCTCCGCCCTTGTGGTGCTTACGGTCTTAAGGAGATGAGGAGTAATTAATTCATCTCACAAAGTGTAAAATTGCAAATGTGATAATTGCTATAAAATAAGGGTAGATCAGAGGGTATAACAGTGGGACCCATCTTAATATAGAAGGTTGGATCTGTTTTTTGGGGGAAGAAGTGACGTAAAATGTAAGAGCTGAAGAATGAGGAAGAATGAAGGAGATGAAGGGTGATCAGAGTGAGAGTGAGGAGAGGATCCCAGGAGGGAGGAATAGGGTGTGCAGAAACTCCAGGGGGAATCTGACCTCTTTAGGATGAAGATGACTGCAGCACCGGAGAGCAGGAGGGTACAAGGTGAGATGACGTGTAGGCCAAGGCCAGACCGCAGAAAGCTTTTTTTAACTCTGTAAGTGCTTTTGTGTTCTCTCCCAAAGGCAATAGGGTATATTGAAGGAATTCAAGTCAGTATGTGAGTGAGAGAGAGAGAGGGTAGGGTGTGGGGAGACTTTTGCATGAAGAACATGTTTCAAAAAGAAAGGAATAGCCAACATGAAGGCTAAATGTTCATTGAATTTATGACGTGGAGGTATTAGATGAACTTAGCACAGAAGTTTCAGTGAAGTGGGGGTGATGGAAGCCAGATCAGAGTGTGTTAAGGAGAGGAGGTAAAGAAATGAATATGCTAGTGTGCTGCTGAGAGTTCAGTTAAGAGAAAAGTTAATATTTACTGGATTAATTGACATGATGGAGCAATGGAGATAGAAGTGATGTCGGAGGTAGCTGAAGGGAAGTGAGAAGTGATAATGTATAGACGTCTCTTTTGGGACTTTATGCTGTGAAGGAGAGAAAGGAAAAAATAATGTCAGAGTTAGAGGTGAACTTGGGGATTCTTTCTCTCCCCCCCCTTCTCCTCTTCGTCCTCGTCCTCGTCCTCCTCCTCCTCCCCCCTACCTTTTCTTCTTCTTCTTTCTCTCTCCTTAAAAATATTTTAAAGGGGAAGGTCACCCAAAAGAAATAATCAATATTGTAAAGTTCTTGAGAAGACAGGAGAGGATGGGATCCAAAACCAAGGTAGCGTTATTGTAACTAGTGCCGTGCTGGCAATGGTGCCAGCTGAGCCCCATCTCAGGTTCGTTAGTCTCAAAACTAAAAGAATTTAGAGATGAGAAGGCTAGTAGGAATAAGTAGTAAAGTTTATTAAAGAGGAAGGGAAAGAATCTTAAAGACATTAATGGGAGGAACACACTGAATGGGAGTGGGTTATCTTGCTTTATGGGAAAGTTTTACTGGTGGCAGGTTTCCATAGTAACATTTAAGTAGCAGGTATTTTCTTTATGCAGGTTCTCATAGTGAATATTAGGGGCTACATGGTTTGTATTGACCAGGTGCTTACAGGGTTAGCATTGTTTCAGGAAGAGATCATCATTGATGCTTGTGGCCAGCTTGTCAGATGCCCAAAATTTGTCTCTGGGCAGATATTTAACAGTCTTTATGACCCAAGCTTTTTGTTGTTAACTAAGAGTACACTTTGGGCCCATGCTTTTACAAGCTTTTAGGTTTTGGGGCTTTAGGGAAGATTTTTCTCACAGGAAGTTTGCTGCTGAAGTTTGCAGTTTGTATTGGTTCCTTTAGAGCTAGATAAGAAACAAGAGACTTGCAATTGTCTGTTAACTCTTATGGTTAGGAAATCAGGGACTTGCAGTTGTCCTATTTCATCTTGCTTTAGTATTAGCCTTTAATAGGAAAAGGGATGTTTTTAAAATCAAATGGAAGAAGGAAAGAATGGACACATTAGTGGGTGGTGGGCATGTTTTGTACCAGGAAGGTAGAAAAGAGTCTTTGGGAATGGTGAGTTGGGGAGATGGAGACCAGGAGGACTAGGCTTTGGTGATAGTAGAAAAGCAAGCTGATCTTGAGAAACTTAGATTTGGGCCCTGTGGAGGGCCTCTTTGAGAGTCCAACTGATGAAGGGAATGTAGAATGAGAACAGAGAACGGGGATATGAAAAAGAATGGTGTTTAACCCAATTTTTGTTCTGCTCCTTAAGATCTCTTCATTTCAATGTTGCTGAGAAACCTATGGATTTCATCAGACTGAAGCTGTGTAGGAAACTTTGTGGTGGTATGGGTTGTTTCCAGGCTACCCAGTGTAAAGATTGTTGAACTATGAACCTCATCTCGGAGATCAAGTGTCACTGCCTCTGGCTTCTTTCTTGGAATGGGAAGAGAGCGGTTGAGCACAGGAAGCTTGAGTTGGCCTCAAATTTGGAGGAGCAGGAGCTCTGAATAGGCCCTGCCCAGTTAGAGTTGGCCCAAACCCAAGTCAAGCATCTGGTGAGGTCTGTATCTATTTATCTTCCTCTCTCTGTGCTTTCATACGTTTTTTCCTAATCTGTTTTTTTTTTGCTCCAAGTTATCTTGCCATGGCCTAGGGTTTCCCCCTTCCTAGTTTTATAAATTTATGAGCATTTTCTGATGTTCCTTGACTTTCCTTCTCCATCTTCTTATCAAATCTCAACGCATAACCGACAGGGACATCTAGACTCTTACTCTCCTATCATCTCCACTCTTTTCAGGATTGTTATCATCGACACTGTCATTATCACGACCGTAAGCATAACCAGGAAGGATTTAAGAATTTCCAAATGGCAGGAGATGCTTTAAGATGATACATCATTCTGTCCCTTTGCCCTATCTCAAACCTAAGCTGGGAAGGATAGGTCAACCGGGTCTGCCTTAGACAGCATGTGCACAACAGAAAGGGGTACAAAGATATTTGTTCTTCTGGGGAAGTTTGTTTTCACTCTGCTTCCCAAGCTGATACCAGGTTTCTGGAATAATGAAGATCATAAAAATTCATTTTGAAGATGTTACAATTTAAAATACAAAGGGTTGACTTTTTGTTCATTATTAAAAATATGTATAATTGGTAAACTTTATCTTCATTTTGTTTCAACTCTTTGTTTTCAGACTTTATCAAAGAAGTTTTTATAGAGCATCAACCAGATACTAGCTAGCATTGTGCTTAGTACTGAGAATAGAACTATGAACAACAGACACTTCCTGCCTTCAAAGGACTTTCAGTCTGGTGCAACTAAGATAAATATAGACAAGTAAATGAGATACTTGCGAGAAAGAAGGTACTATTGCTATTGAGTGTGGGGGGCTATGGAAGCACATAGAAGGGGCTCTGGTCTTGGAGAGGCTGGGAAGGCTTCATGGAAATTGAGACCTGAAAACAGCTACAATGTAGGTAAAGGGAGCAGAGAGAGGGAAGAGCTTTCTTTACAGAGGAAACATGTAGACAATAGATTAAGGGTGAGATAAATCTTGGTGCATTCAGGGGTGCCTCAAGATGTTTCCTATGACTGTAGCATGAAGCACAGGGGGTAGTGACAAGAGATGAGGTTATAGAAGTAAACAGGGGGTAGTTTGGGTAGGTCCAGGCAATAACAATAGCACAGAACTAATTTAGAATTTACCCATGCCAGGTTTTATGCATAACAATGTACTCAATCCTTAGAACAGCCCTCTGATGTAGGGATTGTCTTTGTCGCCACCTTGTAGGTGATGAAATTGAGGTACAGGGAGATAAGTAACTTGCCCAAGGTCACACAGTGGTTACCAAGGCCACAAGGGGAAAGGAGAGGGATCAAGTCCACACCTCTGTCCAGGAGGGTGTGCGCTGACCACTGAACTGCAGAGCCCCAGGACAAAGCCCTGGGCGGGATTTGATGACCACAGAAGTATCATGTGACCAGAATTGTAGTGTCAGATAATCATTGGCTGCACTGTGGGAAATGGAGTCCAAGTGGGCAGTCTAAAGGAAAGAAGAGAATGGAACATTAAAGCTGATTGGGATGAGGAGGGCTTAAGAATTTAACCTGGGGTAATGGAGTAAATTCTAAAATTTTAATTTAGAATTTGGATTGAATTGGCTGATTATTTCAGTGCAAGTCTAAAGTGGATGACTCCTTGTTTAGCCTGACCCTTAGTAATTTTTTTGGATCTCCAAAGGTAAATCTGGAACTTTGCTTAGTGTGGGAGGAAGAGACTGAACTGCTACTGTTTGGAATGAAAAAGCCTCGGGAATGGGCGTATGGGGATAAACAGCAGAGTACTGGGGAGGTGGGAGGTGGGCACCTGAGATTGGTATTGGGCCCGCAGGGAAACAAGGCTGGTGAGGGATTCCTTACAGAGATAGGTAACGGCAGATAAACATTGAGAACACCAATGCTCACTTTAAATTTGAACATGTTTATTTTTTAACATGGGTAGGCACCGGAAATCGAACCCGGGTCCTCTGGCATAGCAGGCAAGCATTCTTCTAAACTGATCTGCCCCAACCTACTACCTGGGCTTAGTGGTACTTGGGGAGAGGAAGAAAAGAAGTCAGGGGGGAGGGGAGAAGGGGGTTAGCTTCAAGAGTCAGCCCCCAACAGAGCTCAATATAGTACTGACAGTAGGTAAAGCAAGAGATGCAAGATGTAGTGAGAGCTAATCGAGAAGGGACAAGGGCCATATACACTAGAGGAAGGGGCCCCTTGGAGGGTGGGAGGCAGTCACTCAGGTTACCATAAAATGGTGATAATTATTCTACTAGGGCAAGAGATGGGTTCTTCGACAGAACATAGAGAAGCATATAAATTATTTTAGGCCATAGGTTTATTTATTTTTTTTGAATAAATGATTTAAAAAGCCTCATGGTAGAATGAGAGTGAAAGGGCAAAACACAAATGAAGATATGAAAACCAAATACAAAACAGACAGACAGTTATAGTGGCAAAGAGCTGTTGGAATATATAAAATGACAGAAGCTGTGCGCTTTGGGGGAAAGCTTCAGAAGGTAAGGGACATGGCATTACTGGATATGGGTGGTTTCAAATTTTATGGAAGCTTCAAGCTTCCTTCCACTTTCATACTCTGGGGCTCCCCTTGCTCCTTGCTTTTTTCCCACTGTCGTGTCTGTCGAACTCCAAAGGAGGATGGGGGTGCTGGGGCCTGGAGAAGGTGAGTCTTCCAGGTGCCTAAGCCCCTTCACCTCAAGATCCGGAGGAAGTAGATGTAAGCAGTGATTTGGGGGACAAGCAAGGGATGTGCAGAGAAGAGGGAGAAAAGCATTCTAAGTGGAAGGAAAGAGGTGTTGTAGTGATGGGAAAATCATCCAAGAGGAGCAGTGAGCTTTGCTTGCCTGGCCTGTGCAGGAGGTGTTATATAATATGAGAGAGCATTTATGCTCCAAGGGCTAGTGTGTACAAGACTCTGCACTCTGTTTTATACACATCCTTCATTCTCTCCTCTCAGTCTCAGTGAACCGTGTACTATTATTGTCCTCTTTTTACAGATAAAGGCATTGAGGCTCAAGGATAATCAATAATAAGTTGCCCAAACCACATAGCTGGTAATTAGTACAGAAAGGTATTAATCTGGGGATAGTGAGATAACCGCAGGATTGGGAGCAACAGCTTTTCTATGTTAGCGCCTGAAAGGCATGTGTCACTCTACTTGGCTCACAGTTAGTTTGGTAAGTCCTGCTTGAGGCACAGAACACCGTGGAAATTAAGCCATTCTCCTCTAGTAGACTGGACAAGGAAGGCGAGGTCCAGGGGTTACCCCATTTCATAAAGAAAATGAACAGCTAAGTCAGTGTTAGAAGTTTGCTTATTTCTGGGGTAGATCCTTTCATTCTGTGGCATACTCTGCAGAATTATCTGTGTACTTAATTGTTTTTGGTTTCAGAAGAAACTTGTCTCTGAATAATAACTCCGAACATGGCTTATGAATAATAAAGTGAGAAAGTTCATTTTTCCAGTTGTTTCAGTCCATTGCTGTTCAGCTTACATGGAGCACAAGAATTCCGGATCAATTGCTTTACAGCACACTGAATAATGCAGAAGGTCAATGGCTGCCATTTGGATCCTTTCAAAATGGACTTTTTAAACAATGTCCCCAGAGATTCACCTCAGGGGGGAAAAGTGTACATTTTAATAGTGCTGTTTTGGAAAATTTTGTTTTTATTATTCAATGGTTGCCACATAACTGGATTTCACCAATGGCTCAGCATTTGAGTCTGGCTACACTAAAATCTTGCACTGGAAATCTGGTGAAAAAAGTTTGGAACTGACGGAGGCTATTCTGGAGATTATATTTTAATCGTCGTGGCTGAGAAAACGGCTCATTGCTATTGTTTTAAGTATCTCTGGGAACACGATGATAAAATGTCAGTCTTGTCCCTTGTCCCATTCATATTTTCTAAGACTGGGCCTGGGCGTTGTCAGGCCTGCCAAGAGGCCAAGTAGGAGTAGTAAAGCTCACCTACAAAGGGTAGCAACTTTTGCTCCCAGTGAGACTATTTTCCATTCCTTTAGTTCAGTTACTACGACTAATATATGAAATAAACATTCTGACATTAGGGTAAAATAATGAGGACAGATTAAATCTATTTCCACAAGGTGAATGAATACAAAGGGTTAAAAATGAGTTTTCTATTTCATTACCTGGCCTCCATTCATCCAGAATTCCACTAATTGGAAAATATTTCATATCCGAGAAGTGAAAGTCTTATTTTCTAACTGTTTCACAGAGATTTCCATTGCTTGGAAATGACTTTTTTCTACCTTACCTCCTATTTCCCAGGCCGAGATTTAGGTGGCAGGAAGGAGAGAGCAATAGTTTGACAGGCACTTTGATTATTTCTATGTCATCTCTCTAGGCTTGTACTATTCAGACAGATTATCCAGATTCTTGAGTTTTTTCTTTCATGCTTGTTTTATTTTCTTTTACTTCACAGCCTAATATACTTGGCACAGTGACGCCCAGAAAACTAGGACAGCTCATCAATAGACTAGAGTGACAATTTATCGTCATTCTTGATGAGATTAGGCTTTCTTCAAGCCTCCCAGCCTCATCTCCTTCTTTTAAAGAATATCCCACCCCCAGGAGTCTATACTCTTTCTCTATGTTTGAATATGTAAGATGGCCTCGTTTGCTCTGTGATCTTGATACCTTGTGCAAATGTTCCTCTTCATAGAATGAGGACTGTGCTTGCTATTTGCCAGGGAACTTTGAGGCTTAAACGATATAGCATATGTCGAGCCTACTGTGAACAGTATTGCACTCTGTAGATGTTTACAGTATCAAGTATTAATGAACTGCCTAGGCTGATATATATACTTTGACTTCTTCCAATTTTGGAGTTCTGGAATCTGATCTCTCTGATTTATTCCCATTACCTCTCGAATACACTGCTGAACATTCATCCCTGCCGTATCAGTTAGTCTGGCTTCTTTCTGCCTTCCTGGGAAGTGGGTCTCTTCAGTCTGCTGCTGTCTGAAAGGTATCTGTGCAGAAAATCATAGTTGAATTTTCTGAGGCCAAATGTCATTCAGTTTGGAATTCCTGGTGGTTTTACTATTCACTCATTGATCACATATTTCCTAAGTATTGACTCTGGGTTAGGCTCTGTTCTGGGTTCCAGGGTGTGGCCACCTCCTGGATGTCTTCTGCTTGCACCTGTCCAGTCTTCTCCGCCCTGCTAGGGGCCCTAGAGGCTGATCTTTGGCCCTGCTGACTTCCATTTTGGATTAGTCCCAGGGAGCCTCAGCAAACGGTCTGAGGGATGGAGGAGAGGCAGTTTGAGATTTATTCTCCACTGTCAGGCTGTGTCCCTTCCCTGCAGGTCGCTCCCCTGTTATGTGGTCCTTTCCACACAGCCTTCCTTTCTCTGGGGTCTGTCCTTCAGGCCTAGGAGTGACAACACACACAGCCGGATACTGTACTACCCCTGTGCAATCGAGATCATGCAATGGTCACCTGGCAAAAGGCCGCTTCTTACAGCTCCTCCGGTTGACCATCTGTGTCTTGTTGGGGCCTTGATGGATTAAAGCAGTAACAAGACATGGTATTATGCTTTATGGAGCTTCTAGAGGGAGAAGTCAGATAATTAACAGTAAACAAAAATGGACAAAATAATGATAGATAATGGTATTATCTTGATGGAAAAAGAAACTTGATAGAAACTAGGGTATTGGGTGAGATGCACCATAAGGTTAGGGTGGCAGGGAAAACTTTTTAGAAGGGGTAATATTTAATTTGAGACCTGGTTGATAAAATGACGAGGGAGAATAATGTGCAATAGGAAAACCATGGCTACAGAGGTCCTGAGGCAGGAATAAGAAGAGAATATAGAAAAGGACCTGGTGGCTGGGATGCAGTGAGGTTAGAGTATAGGAGTGGGAAGCAAGGAAGACAGGAAAAGAGACCAAATGTCCTGGTGTCGAGCCTCAATGCTGACCAACACCCAGTGCTTTGGGGGCTCTGGTTGTAAAGTGCACATACCAGGATCATTTTGCTACAAATCCCAGAGTACTCTGCTTACCTAACAGGAGACTCCAGAAAAACACCAGATGGATGAGCACCTCCCACTGCCGCCACTGGGGAATACAAATCTTATGTGGATTTCTTGGTTATATTTTTCAAAAAATTGCTTTTTGAAAGTCTAGGTCAAACATATCTCCTCCCAAATTCTTTTTTTAAAAACATGCCTTGGGGTTCTCTTCGCAGCCTGTCTTCTCCCATCTCTGTGCTTGTCATCCACACATCCAAATCTGGGAATGTTTTATGCTGTTTCAAAGCTGCCTTCCAAAGAGCCAACCATGCTTTCAGCTCATTATTTCTCAGATAGAGCTTCCCTTGTGGTTTTTTCCCTCCCTAAAAAAAAAAAGAGTAAGAACCATTGCTGCTGATACTGTTTGCAAAGATCAGCCCTCCCCTGCAGATGTCCAACTCTTCTAAAACTTTCTTATCTTACATCCAACTGTGTCCCTGACCCCGTTGTTATCTCCTTCTGTAATGCACTGCCACCTTTACCGAGCTCCTGGGAGACTCCCACACAGCAGCTGAGTCTACAGTGCTGAGTTTGCATCAGAACCTCTCTCAGCAACCTGATGATAACAGACAGGGAAAAGGCTTGCCTTCAGGAAAAAAAAGTTTCGGAGCAAGTTCTTTTCAAATAAAAAAAAAAAATTAAGACTTAGAGACATTGTGAATTTCTCTTTTCACCAACCTTAAAAAAGTCAGAGGATAATTTTGATGATTGAATCAGTGTCTAGAAATTACAGCTGTTTTTTTGTAAGTATGTTTGACTATGGGACTTGATAGTACCTTGCAGGAAATAGTTCTATTGGGTCATTCAATATTTAGGAAAAGGAACTGTAAGAAAAGGAACTTGTTGAAATGCTAGATTTTCAGAATGTAACCATTTTCTGGGAGAGGACTTTTCCAAAGTGAGACATTGGGTTAATGGAAATCAGAGATGTTTTGCAAATTCATTTCACATGAATTCTTCATGTGGATGTCAACAGACAGCAGACATTCGCAATTGTGTCTATGCCAAAGACAAAGTGACAGCATTTGTTGCAGACATATAGACAGGTGACTGCCTAAGCACATCTTTATTTTTTTAAAAAAGTGCACCATGCTTAGCATTGTGTGATTTCAGATAGGTCTGACTTTCTACATAATGACCACAAGATGGCAGCAATGAACAACATAAAAAAATAGGTGCTCCTAACAGCAAAAAACTAGTTTTTGAGTTTCTACCACTTTTTTTCTCTCTTTACTTCTTATAAACAATTCTCTCATTTTTCCACATTTCTTTTTTCCATCTCTCAAGTATTTACGTTTCTAGTTGTAAATTTAAATAAAAATTTTTAAATAAAAATTCAAGTCACATGTATTTGTCATTTGAATACTAAAATAACACATTATTTTCTCAAATTCAAGTGATCTTTCACAACAGTTTTATGCTTGAGCTGGGGATAACGCTTCAGAGGGTATCACAGCTCAGAGAACCTGATGTTCTCCATCTTATCCTCTTACCTTCTGGCAGGTGGAGGGGGCTTGGGACTAGTATGGAGTTAACACTGAAAGATAAGAAAGAAGCGCAAGGACCTTTGAATATCTTTCTAAACTGATAAGCCGATTCACTCCTCTGTGGTACTATCAAGGGGTGGCTTGATAGAAATCGAGATGCTGTGCTAAGTTAAACACACACACGCGCGCACACAAACCTGAAAAACAACAATCGGACGACTCTGCTGTAGATGAAAAGAGCTGCTTTTTTTCTTCTCCACCTGGTAGAGAAGTCATCAGCTTGAAAAAGAAGCATGCGATTGAGCCCATGGTTGAGATGTGAATTAGGCTCTCTGTTCGCCCTCCTCCTTGGAATCCCTGTTCTCTGCTCAGTAAATCTTCCTTCCATTTGTTTATGGCTTCTGTTCTCAAAGGCGTCTGCTCTTGAAGACTAGGGTTCCAGTTCCTTCAGTGAAGAATGTGGGCTTTGTCCCCTCTCTCCTCAGTCACTGAAAGGCGGGCTCCACGGAGCTGCTCTGAGATTGGCAGTACTGCTTGGGGATACTCCTTGGACACTGTTATTAAGCTAGAAACAAGGTCCAGCTGTGATATTTCTTCAAATTCCAGGAAGTAAGGCTGTAGGGAACCAAGGCTGACAGCAGGAAAATAATTTCGCTGGGAACTGCAATAATGTGGCTGCAAGTTGGTAGTATTTTGGACTCAAATGCCCAAAGTCAAGATAGGGAGAAATGTTTGCATTCTGGATGTATTTTGAAGTAGCATGATTAATCACACAAAAATGCTTCCATGAGGCACCCTTGATATAGTTAATATTTGAACCCTTTGTTTTAGAGTAATAATAATTCAGAGATTAAAGATGTGATGAGAGCCCAACAGGGGAGCTATTTACCACTGTCTGCCTATCAGGGAAGTTGAGGTGATACTAAGTACATCTTTCCTTTGTCCCTTTAAATGTGAAGAGTCCTTAAATTCTATTAATTGACCTTTATTTTCTCTCTCTTTTTGAGATCTGTTTCATTCCTACAACTTGGCGACCTCTTTCAGTATGATAACCAAATCTTCATTTCCAGCCCTAGCTCTCTTTGAAAGCTCTCAATTAAGTTTCGAACAGCACCTTCTTGGAATATTCAGTCCCTCAACCCTGATAGTCACTAGTTTCCTCAACTTCAGATGTCTAGGACTCATCTTTCATGTTCTCTATAAACAGACAACCACCAAATCATGTAGAATCCCCCTCTGCAATGTGGTTCCTACCCGTTTCCTCTTACTGTATTCCTGTTGCCACCAACACATTTCTTATTATCTGCATTATTAACACAGCCATCTGACTGTCACGCCCATATCTTGCCTCTCCAGTCTATCCCGTACTTTGCTGCCAGACTTATTTTCATCAAGTACACTCTTAATAGATTACACCTCTGCTTGATAGTTACCCGCGGCCAAGTATACACATTTTGGCAAAACACGGCACCCATTCAAGCCTGATCCCCTCGTTATGTGTTACTCTGCTCCTGTCAAATCTGTCCCAGGTTTTACTTTCCTGCTTCTATGCAGTTTCTCACATTTTTATGAATATTTGGAGTGTTCTTCCTCCAGTTCTGCGTTTTAAAGCACTGTACCTACTTCAAAGTTCATTTCAAAAGCTATTGCCATTTACAAGTTGCCTTTTCTGTTTCTCATAACCAAATAAATATACTTTTATCTAATTATATGACATAAATAAATGATACAATTTTAGTGCTTACGTATAAATTCAGCAGTAGTGTGTCTACCTACTGTGTGTTATAGATATGGTAGATTGATGAAGTTAGGAATATACAGGGAGAGCTAAAGACATAGTTTCCCACAAGAGGTTTATATTTTAATGAGGAGAATGGTAAGTCCACAGAGATCTACTGTGGCGTAGGTCAGTGTTAGGATACTGGTAGCACATGATGCTACTGAACAAGTAAGCATGTGGAGTTACGGGGATACGCTGAAAGGACCCTAAACCTGCCTGGATGGAAACTGGAAGAACTAGAGGAGACTTCCCAGAATAGAGGTGAGGGCCCTTTTCTTCCCTATTTGGGGCTCAGATTGGATGAAATCAGAAAACTTTGATGAGACTAGCTTCTTCTATTTCTCTGGGGCCATGTTCTTGTAAAAATTCTGTCAAATTTCCTCCTCTCTAATAAAGCCCACAGTCACATCCTGGAAACAGTGCCCTGAGAGAGGAGATGATTCCTCTGAACCCACCAAACAAAGCCAGAAGTTAAGCTTCCGTCTTCTGACTTCGTTTGGTTGTGAGGGACGTTTGGTTGAAGTATCTATAAGTGACAGTACTGGGTAGGTAGATGTTCACCAGTCTTCCC
Organism: Tamandua tetradactyla; assembly: GCF_023851605.1. Lineage (NCBI taxonomy): Eukaryota > Metazoa > Chordata > Mammalia > Pilosa > Myrmecophagidae > Tamandua > Tamandua tetradactyla. The sequence continues at coordinate 154,395,354 of NC_135332.1, forward strand.
TCCTGAAGCTTCACAAATCCAGGAGGTATTTGTTGCTGTTGTTGTTTTGGTTACCCCCAATCTTAGCTGAGACCTCATCTCTTGAATATATTTGGTTCTTTGTTTTCTGTAGGGTCTGTTTGACCAGTTTCCGTTTGCATATATCAATTTTGAAAATGGAAAGATCCATTTAAGTACCTTGACGTGTCCCTTTTTGATTCCTGCATTTTTCAGATCATTGATGTAGAGCAGAAGTTTTGCTTTGAAAATGAGATCTATTGGTGCAATATGTTTTTGTGCAGATGTCAGTGGTTCAAATGAATACGTACTAATGCTTCTGTCCACGAGCTCTATCAACCAGGCAGAAAGGACAGAAGTGATTTTGTTTTCATTTTTTTCCTCTGGGCAAATAGTATTGACATTTCTAAAAAAAAAAAAATAAAAAGATGAGCTTTGAACAGATTTTAATTATTTCAAAAGGAACAAAACCTCCACATTTAGTAAAAGTACTCCTTAGTTTAGAGGTTCCCATTTGCTAGAAATACTTTCTCTCTTTCTCTCTGTGTGTGTGCGTTTGGTGGCAGTGGGGGATCTCTTCAAAGATATTTGAGATGCCAAGTGCATTTGATTCATGCCTTGTGCAATAGGTTTGATACGTGTTTTTTTCTAATAAGGTTTCTCTTGCTTTATTTGAATCTAGTAACTTTTCTAGGCATAAGTGTCTAAGTTTATCTGAATATCCCAATCTGTATTGTATTCAGAGTATGAAATTTTAATTTTCATAACCTCCCCTCAACCTACCTTTGCCCCTTCTCTACCCAGTGGCCTCAGAGGTACCCAAAATGAGAATACAAAATTACTCTCCCTTTTTTGAATAAATACTTTTTCAAACCCTTTTTTGCTGGCTGTTCCCTTTATGTGAGGTATCCTCTCTCTTCTTGATTAGGTTAAATTTCAAACATCCTTCAGAACCCAGAACTACTTCTGAAGTGTTACTACTTTCAGTACTAAAAATAACAGTAATTACTTACTGAACAGTTACCTTGGGCCAAGAACTATTTATCCTCAAAACAACCACCCTAGGTAGGTGTTTTTAAATACCTATTTTTTTTTAGGTGAAAGAACTTGGTAGAGGTTAAGTGACTTGCCTACTTTACACAGTTAATAAGAATCAATGTTTGAACCTCATATGACTGAGTACAAAGTCATGCTTTTAATCATAGTACTTTGACGCCTGGATTTTCTCAAGGACCAAAACCACACAGTGTTTACATATGCTAAATTTCCTTTCTCATCAGTATATAATTATCACACCAGAAGAGTAAGCTCTTTGAAAATAGAAGCTATACTTTAACCTAGTGCTTGAGAATAACAAGTATTAAGTAAGTATTTTTCAAATGAATTGGATAGATGAAAATTCATCAGATCCTTTTGACCTTCAAAAGTAAAGAATATTTTTAATATCTTAAAGTGTTTTGATCATTAAAGTTTACAATTAGAAAATTGATTCTTTTTTTTCCACAATTTTCTTATATCCTACACAGAGCATGAAAGCCAATTTGGAAATTATTGTCATTAAATAATTGCTGTCACTAATACAGTTTAATAATAACTTCTGTACATGATTATCACTGCAATATAGGACCCTTACTTATTTCTGAGATATATACTTATTTTATTATACCTAAAATAGGTCTGTAAGCAATAATTGTTATAAGAAAAGTAAAGATACTAATTTTTTCTTTGATGATTGATATGTCTGATAGCCTTTGCTAATAAATATTTGTTTTAGAATTCTGAATGATTCAACATTGAAAATTCTATTGTTTATTGAGTAGAGTCCAATGGTTTTTATTTCTGACATGACTGTAATTTTAAATTTAGTGTTAACGTTTCCAAAGGTCACAGATGATGAAACCTGACATAATATATCCTGTTGCCAGATTTCTTTAGGAAGTCCGAACTCTAGTTCTATCTTTGGGAATCCTATTTTCTCTATGTTTTATTTATTTCCATATTTATTAATTTATAGTCAATTTCCAACATGGCAAAAGCTCTGATTTTCCAGCACTTCTTGATAACTAAAATTCTTCTTACAATATCTTTTCCAAATTAATTATAGAATTAGATAAAAGTTAAGATGAAAAACAAAAGAGAGATATACACATAAAGATATGTATACATTGATACACATACATATAAGGAAATAAGTAAAAATAAGAGAAGAGAAACCAATCTGTAAAGGGATTCACATCGGTGAATATAAGATGTGATTTTACTGGTGAAAACTTAAAGTATATGTAAGTTTTCAAGCAAACTAAAATCTCGCACAATTCTCTGCTAATATTAGGCATTGGATAAATGTTTGTTGCTGAATAAACAAAGTACTGAAATCCAGGTGCATCTAAGGAGAATATTAATCACTCTGCCTGGGTCAGTATACTCTCTAGATCAGCTCCAAGCAGAGGGAAGAAAGGGCCTCTCTTTTTTCACATGGGATCACATTTACTTTAGTTTCCCCACTTTATACTCATCAAAGGAAGCTCAAATCCTAATGCTAAGCACTACTTTTGTCTCTGCAGTTAAACAGATGGAATTAAGATTTTGAAGTTGTTTTATTTATTTATTTATTTATTTATTTATTTATTTATTTATTTATTTATTTTTTATTAATTAATGGAAAAAAAGAAATTAACCCAACATTTAGAAATCATACCATTCTACATATGCAATCAGTAATTCTTAACATCATCACATAGATGCATGATCATCGTTTCTTAGTACATTTGCATCGGTTTAGAAGAACTAGCAACACAACCGAAAAAGATATAGAATGTTAATATAGAGAAAAAAATAAAAGTATTAATAGTAAAAAAACAAAACAAAAAAAAACAAAACAAAAACCTATAGCTCAGATGCAGCTTCATTCAGTGTTTTAACATGATTACTTTACAATTAGGTATTATTGTGCTGTCCATTTTTGAGTTTTTGTATCTAGTCCTGTTGCACAGTCTGTATCCCTTCAGCTCCAATTACCCATTATCTTACCCTGTTTCTAACTCCTGCTGGTCTCTGTTACCAATGACATATTCCAAGTTTATTCTCGAATATCGGTTCACATCAGTGGGACCATACAGTATTTGTCCTTTAGTTTTTGGCTAGACTCACTCAGCATAATGTTCTCTAGGTCCATCCATGTTATTATATGCTTCATAAGTTTATCCTGTCTTAAAGCTGCATAATATTCCATCGAATGTATATACCACAGTTTGTTTAGCCACTCTTCTGTTGATGGAGATTTTGGCTGTTTCCATCTCTTTGCAATTGTAAATAATGCTGCTATAAACATTGGTGTGCAAATGTCCGTTTGTGTCTTTGCCCTTAAGTCCTTTGAGTAGATACCTAGCAATGGTATTGCTGGGTCGTATGGCAATTCTATATTCAGCTTTTTGAGGAACCGCCAAACTGCCTTCCACAGTGGTTGCACCCTTTGACATTCCCACCAACAGTGGATAAGTGTGCCTCTTTCTCCGCATCCTCTCCAGCACTTGTCATTTTCTGTTTTGTTGATAATGGCCATTCTGGTGGGTGTGAGATAATATCTCATTGTGGTTTTGATTTGCATTTCTCTAATGGCCAGAGACATTGAGCATCTCTTCATGTGCCTTTTGGCCATTTGTATTTCCTCTTCTGAGAGGTGTCTGTTCAAATCTTTTTCCCATTTTGTAATTGGGTTGGCTGTCTTTTTGTTGTTGAGTTGAACAATCTCTTTATAAATTCTGGATACTAGACCTTTATCTGATATGTCATTTCCAAATATTGTCTCCCATTGTGTAGGCTGTCTTTCTACTTTCTTGATGAAGTTCTTTGATGCACAAAAGTATTTAATTTTGAGGAGTTCCCATTTATTTATTTCCTTCTTCAGTGCTCTTGCTTTAGGTGTAAGGTCCTTAAAACCGCCTCCAATTGTAAGATTCATAAGATATCTCCCTACATTTTCCTCTAACTGTTCTATGGTCTTAGACCTAATGTTTAGATCTTTGATCCATTTTGAGTTAACTTTTGTATAGGGTGTGAGATATGGGTCTTCTTTCATTCTTTTGCATATGGATATCCAGTTCTCTAGGCACCATTTATTGAAGAGACTGTTCTGTCCCAGGTGAGTTGGCTTGACTGCCTTATCAAAGATCAAATGTCCATAGATGAGAGGGTCTATATCTGAGCACTCTATTCGATTCCATTGGTCCATATATCTATCTTTATGCCAATACCATGCTGTTTTGACCACTGTGGCTTCATAATATGCCTTTAAGTCAGGCATCGCGAGACCTCCAGCTTCGTTTTTTTTCCTCAAGATGTTTTTAGCAATTCGGGGCACCCTGCCCTTCCAGATAAATTTGCTTATTGGTTTTTCTGTTTCTGAAAAATAAGTTGTTGGGATTTTGATTGGTATTGCATTGAATCTATAGATCAGTTTAGGTAGGATTGACATCTTAACTATATTTAGTCTTCCAATCCATGAACACGGTATGCCCTTCCATCTATTTAGGTCTTCTGTGATTTCTTTTAACAGTTTTTTGTAGTTTTCTTTATATATGTTTTTTGTCTCTTTAGTTAAAATTATTCCTAGGTATTTCATTCTTTTAGTTGCAATTGTAAATGGGATTCGTTTCTTGATTTCCCCCTCAGCTTGTTCATTACTAGTGTATAGAAATGCTACAGATTTTTGAATGTTGATCTTGTAACCTGCTACTTTGCTGTACTCATTTATTAGCTCTAGTAGTTTTGTTGTGGATTTTTCCGGGTTTTCGACGTATAGTATCATATCGTCTGCAAACAGTGATAGTTTAACTTCTTCCTTTCCAATTTTGATGCCTTGTATTTCTTTTTCTTGTCTAATTGCTCTGGCTAGAACCTCCAACACAATGTTGAATAATAATGGTGATAGTGGACATCCTTGTCTTGTTCCTGATCTTAGGGGGAAAGTTTTCAATTTTTCCCCATTGAGGATGATATTAACTGTGGGTTTTTCATATATTCCCTCTATCATTTTAAGGAAGTTCCCTTGTATTCCTATCTTTTGAAGTGTTTTCAACAGGAAAGGATGTTGAATCTTGTCAAATGCCTTCTCTGCATCAATTGAGATGATCATGTGATTTTTCTGCTTTGATTTGTTGATATGGTGTATTACATTAATTGATTTTCTTATGTTGAGCCATCCTTGCATACCTGGGATGAATCCTACTTGGTCATGATGTATAATTCTTTTAATGTGTTGTTGGATACGATTTGCTAGAATTTTATTGAGGATTTTTGCATCTATATTCATTAGAGAGATTGGCCTGTAGTTTTCTTTTTTTGTAATATCTTTGCCTGGTTTTGGTATGAGGGTGATGTTGACTTCATAGAATGAATTAGGTAGTTTTCCCTCCGCTTCGATTTTTTTGAAGAGTTTGAGGAGAGTTGGTACTAATTCTTTCTGGAATGTTTGATAGAATTCACATGTGAAGCCGTCTGGTCCTGGACTTTTCTTTTTAGGAAGCTTTTGAATGACTAATTCAATTTCTTTACTTGTGATTGGTTTGTTGAGGTCATCTGTGTCTTCTTGAGTCAAAGTTGGTTGTTCATGTCTTTCCAGGAACCCATCCATTTCATCTAAATTGTTGTATTTATTAGCATAAAGTTGTTCATAGTATCCTGTTATTACCTCCTTTATTTCTGTGAGGTCAGTAGTTATGTCTCCTCTTCCATTTCTGATCTTATTTATTTGCATCCTCTCTCTTCTTCTTTTTGTCAATCTTGATAAGGGCCCATCAATCTTATTGATTTTCTCATAGAACCAACTTCTGGTCTTATTGATTTTCTCTATTGTTTTCAATTTCATTTATTTCTGCTCTAATCTTTGTTATTTCTTTCCTTTTGCTTGCTTTGGGATTAGTTTGCTGTTCTTTCTCCAGTTCTTCCAAGTGGACAGTTAATTCCTGCATTTTTGCCTTTTCTTCTTTTCTGATATAGGCATTTAGGGCAATAAATTTCCCTCTTAGCACTGCCTTTGCTGCACCCCGTAAGTTTTGATATGTTGTGTTTTCATTTTCATTCTCCTCGAGGTATTTGCTAATTTCTCTAGCAATTTCTTCTTTGACCCACTTGTTGTTTAAGAGTGTGTTGTTGAGCCTCCACGTATTTGTGAATTTTCTGGCACTCCGCCTATTATTGATTTCCAACTTCATTCCTTTATGTTCCGAGAAAGTGTTGCGTATGATTTCAATCTTTTTAAATTTGTTAAGACTTGCTTTGTGACCCAGCATATGGTCTATCTTTGAGAATGATCCATGAGCACTTGAGAAAAAGGTGTATCCTGCTGTTGTGGGATGTAATGTCCTATAAATGTCTGTTAAGTCTAGCTCATTTATAGTAATATTCAGATTCTCTATTTCTTTGTTGATCCTCTGTCTAGATGTTCTGTCCCTTGATGAGAGTGGTGAGTTGAAGTCTCCAACTATTACGGTATATGAGTCTATTTCCCTTTTCAGTGTTTGCAGTGTATTCCTCACGTATTTTGGGGCATTCTGGTTCGGTGCGTAAATATTTATGATTGTTATGTCTTCTTGTTTAAATGTTCCTATTATTAGTATGTAGTGTCCTTCTTTGTCTCTTTTAACTGTTTTACATTTGAAGTCTAATTTGTTGGATATTAGTATAGCCACTCCTGCTCTTTTCTGGTTGTTAGTTGCATGAAATATCTTTTCCCAACCTTTCACTTTCAACCTATGTTTATCTTTGGGTCTAAGATGTGTTTCCTGTAGACAGCATATAGAAGGATCCTGTTTTTTAATCCATTCTGCCAGTCTATGTCTTTTGATTGGGGAATTCAGTCCATTAACATTTAGTGTTATTACTGTTTGGATAATATTTTCCTCTAACATTTTGCCTTCTGTATTATATATATCATATCTGATTTTCCTTCTTTCTACACTCTTCTCCATACCTCTCTCTTCTGTCTTTTTGTATCTGACTCTAGTGCTCCCTTTAGTATTTCTTGCAGAGCTGGTCTCTTGGTCACAAATTCTTTCAGTGACTTTTTGTCTGAGAATGTTTTAATTTCTCCCTCATTTTTGAAGGATAATTTTGCTGGATATAGGAGTCTTGGTTGGCAGTTTTTCTCTTTTAGTATTTTAAATATATCATCCCACTGTCTTCTAGCTTCCATGGTTTCTGCTGAGAAATCTACACAAAGTCTTATTGGGTTTCCCTTGTATGTAATGGATTGTTTTTCTCTTGCTGCTTTCAAGATCTTCTCTTTCTCTTTGACCTCTGACATTCTAACTAGTAAATGTCTTGGAGAACGCCTATTTGGGTCTAATCTCTTTGGGGTGCGCTGCACTTCTTGGATCTGTAATTTTAGGTCTTTCATAAGAGTTGGGAAATTTTCAGTGATAATTTCTTCCATTAGTTTTTCTCCTCCTTTTCCCTTCTCTTCTCCTTCTGGGACACCCACAACACGTATATTTGTGCGGTTCATATTGTCCTTGAGTTCCCTGATACCCTGTTCAAATTTTTCCATTCAGTTCCCGATAGTTTCTGTTTCTTTTTGGAATTCAGATGTTCCATCCTCCAAATCACTAATTCTATCTTCTGTCTCTTTAAATCTATCATTGTAGGTATCCATTGTTTTTTCCATCTTTTCTACTTTATCCTTCACTTCCGTAAGTTCTGTGATTTTTTTTTTCAGTTTTTCTATTTCTTCTTTTTGTTCAGCCCATGTCTTCTTCATGTCCTCCCTCAATTTATTGATTTCGTTTTTGAAGAGTTTTTCCATTTCTGTTCGTATATTCAGCATTAGTTGTCTCAGCTCCTGTATCTCATTTGAACTATTGGTTTGTTCCTTTGACTGGGCCATATTCTCAATCTTCTGAGCATGGACCGTTATCTTCTGCTGGCTTCTGGGCATTTAGTCAGATTTCCCTGGGTGTCGGACCCAACAAGTTTGTAAGATTTTTCTGTGAAATCTCTGGGTTCTGTTTTTCTTATCCTGCCCAGTAGGTGGCGCTCGTGGCACACGTTTGTCTCACATGTTTGGAAGGGATCCCCCCGGTCACCATTCTCCGCGGCCTGGGGATTTCCGATCCAATTCTCTCAGTTGGTCCGGGGGGCCGCGCGTGGTGGTGGCGTCTGCCCCCGCGGCTTGAGGGGACCCTGTGGCTCCTATTATTAATACCGCTATTGGTGTTTGGTTGGACCCAGTTCCTGCCACTGTCAGTAATTCCCTCCTCTCCCTGGAGGGGTGTGGTCGCCGGCTGCCGCGGCCTGGGGAACTCACCACCGGACCAGGAAGCCGCCCACGGGGGAGGGGCGCCAGTTGCCGGCCACCGCGGCTTGGGTAGCCCTCTGATCCGAGACTTGTAGCCGGTCCAGGAAGCCGCCCGCAAAAGAGGGGCGCCGGCCGCCGCGGCTTGGGAAACTTGCCTCTCCGAGACTCTCAGCCGGCCCGGGAAGGAGGGAGGGAGGTGCTCCGGCCGCCAGCTGCCGCTGCTCGGGGAATTGCGCGCCGCTCGGGGATCTCACCGCAGCGGAGTCTCGCAGTCAGTCTAGCCAGTCCAGACTGTGGTACGCCGTGTGTCCATTCCCTGCCGTGGCCCCAGGAGCTGTTCTGCACTGTTTCTGTTCACCTAGTAGTTGCTCTGGAGGAGGAACTAAGACGCGCGTACCTTACTAAGCTGCCATCTTGGCCCCGCCTCTCTTGAAGTTGTTTTTTTAAAAGTGTATGTCCATGATGATAAGTCCCCATTGCCCTAAATGAGCATTCCCTTCCTAACCAGACGTGGTTATTTAAAATAATTTTTAGCTTCATGCTTGTCAAGATTTTTGATGATTTATTGTCAGACTGGAAAAGATAGGAACTTTTCCCCTCAGCAAGGGTATTGTACATTGAATAATTGTCATGTAGTGTGCAAAGCCACAACATGTCAAAAATCAGAACCTAGAATTGCTCACCGTAACAGAACAGGCTCTCCATAAATATTTATTGAGTGAATGAAAAAGAAATCCTTAATATCCCTCCAATCAGCAGCAGTCTTGCTAAAATCCTATATTTGGGTAACGGTGTGTCTGTTCTTCCCGCCGTTCATTTTCTAGCCTTGAGTTGTCTACATTCTCACATTTAGTTGACAGCTAATTCTATTGATTTTTTTCTTCCATGTCCTTTATATCCATTCCTTCCTTTCAGTGCCTCCACCTATGTTTGCAAATAAGATATTCACAAGGCCAGTAAGAGATTAATGAAAATGTAGCAAAATCATATTTTGAATATCTGAAATCTTTTTTTTTTTTTTTTGGGTGCATGGTTTGGGAATCAAACCCAGATCTCGTGCATGAAAGGCGAGCATTCTACCACTGAACCATCTGTGCACCCTGAAAATCTTTTAAATTCATTTATTCATTCATCCAATGAGTATTTGGAGCAAGCAGTATGTGTGAGATGTCCTGCTGGGTGCTAAGGGTGCTAAGTGAAAATGGACATTGCACAGGCAGACATATCACAGTGTCCTCCCTTTAGGCTTAGTAGGTTAGATGACATTCCTAATAATTCAGTTTAACGGTACATGTGACAAGTGCCATGAGAAGGATACCAGTGATGTCTGGTTTTGAGTAGGGAGAGATCATTTTTTTGGTTGGTGATGACACCTAAATGATGAAGGGGAGGGAAGGGAGTCCTCTCTGAGAAAAGAGAAGTAATTGAGAAGTAGACATCTCAGAAGTAGAAGCTCAGTCAGCGCCTTTGTCTGGAAGAATATTGGCTGAACTGGAGGAGCAAAGGGAAAGAAGATTGGGCTTGATGTGCAATGTGTCTTGAATACCACATACGAGTTTGGAACTTTATTTCCCAGGGAATGTCAGCATGCAAAGTTTCTCTGCAGGAGATGAATATGATTAAAGCAATGTTATAGTAAGATGGATTCCTGTACCAATATGTAGTATTGGGAATAGAAAACTCTGGGCACTCAATTAGAGGACAATTACTGCGGTTTGGCCCAACCGCTAAACTATCAGGGACCCTCTACTCCTCAGCTTCTCACTGCTTGCTAGACAACGCTGCCGCACGCAGAAAAGGGGCTCGAGCCGGGGGTCTGGGTCCAAGGGGCGCGCGCAGGAGACCTCGCTGCGGGTCTAAAGGACTGGAGGCCGAGTCAATTAAGGCATGAAGCGAGGTAGCTTTATTGTTGGTAGACGCTTATGCCAGGGCCGCCAGTAGCTAAAGACCACAAGGCTCGGCGAGCCCTGGATTATATACAGTTTGAGGAGAGGCGGAGTTAGGGCGTGGCCTCCAGGGGAGGGTAGCCAATCACACAGGGAGGACGGATGAGTGACTGTGACCATAGAGATGCTGTTCCTGAGTGTACCCATAGCAGAGGATGTTGGGTAGGTGGAGGACTAAGAAGGCCAATAGGGTTAAAGAGACAAGGCTGCATCATCACTAGTCGCTGGTGAGGCTTGTAATTCAGAGGCTTAGAAGAACCGGACGTGCCAAAATGGCGAGGGAGGGAGAGAAAGAGACTAAGCCACCAGGCCAAGAATAAAATTATGCCACAATTCCTCTCTTTTTCTTTTTTAAAGAACACACTTGTGTGACAAGTGGCGGGCATGAACCTTTGCTGGGAGGGGCAGTGATAAGATTCCCCTTGTGTGCAAGGCTCAGAATTTCAGGGGAAGGGTATGTGCTGAGCCGACCCTTATGCAAATCTCATGTGCCCCAGAAGAGCCAGAGGAGGTCTGTTAGAGTGACCCTCTTCTGCGGTTCTTGCGTCGCACCCAGCGGTGCCCATCTGGTGGACCCAGATGCATGTACTCTGGTAACATGCAGCCCCCGTGGGGGAGTGTGAGGAATGTGCAGGCGATGACTGTTATAGCCTAGGGGAAGCAGGAGAGACCGGTCCTCATCTGTCCCCAGCTTGAGGGTGATCAGTCCTCAGGCGAGGCTAGGCCTGCGAGTCAAACCTGGGCTTGTCTGCGTTCCTCCATAGAACAGTCCGGGCGAGAAGGCTGAGCATAACAGCAGCCAAAACTGGGCCTCAGCTCGAGACCGGCGACAGAGAATGAGTAGCCTAGAAATGAGAAATGTTGAGGAGTAGTGCTATAAGTTGCGAGGGCGAGCAACGCTAGCTAACTATACCTGCGCTTGCTGCCGGTTGTGCATAAGAGAAAGGGTTTAGAGTTGCTAGAGCAAGAAGTTTTTAGGTATGCGGTGAAGATTTAGTCTCGCAAGGCGAGACGGGGCATAGAATGGTTAGCCGGGATAGGAGTAACACAGATTTTAGTGAAGGGGTACCGTCCATTGCAAACAGAGGAGGCAAGTTCAAAAGGAGCTTTTACATCTAGAGCAAATAAGTCTCTTTGCTGTTGTAAATTGAACACAGCGCTATGCGTCAGATGGTTGATATTTTCTTGCGTCTCCAAAGCTTGAGAGGTCGTCTGGGTCACGTTAAGGAGAGTTTCTGCAGTGACAGAGGCTTGAGTGAAGGTCACGGCGGCAACAGTACCAGCTGCTGGCGGCGATGGGCTACGTGTCGCGCTGGGCGAGTTGTTACTGGATTCCTAGAAACAAGACTTAAAAGGAGAACTTATTTTATGCAATTACGGGGGGGCTCAAACGCGCTCTCCTTTTTGGCTGACTGGTAGATAACTCTCGGCAAAACCTGTACTAGGATGCAAAACTGTGAGTTGTTGAAAATACTAGTACTGACACAGGGTGTTAGACCCGTGCTACATGCCCATTTAAGTCCTGGCGAAGGAATTAGGTAGGTGTTTCCTGAGGAATTGAACTCATTGGATGCATTTCTACTACAAAGTCCCTGGAAGCCTGCCGGTGGCGTGCCAATGCAAGTGCCCCTACCCGATACTTACCGAGTGATGGTTTGATTGCACAACGCAGACAGGCTCTTTACGGTGAGGGATGAAGGCTACAAACGCGAGTTTGGTTTTAGAGGCGTCTGTAAAAATAGTAGTGGCTCACGGCACAGGGGCCGACGCTGGGAAAGGGTGAAAAGGACCCGAGCTTGGCCGTAGTGGGATGTGTCTGACTGCCTGACAGAGCTTGTGAGGAGGGTATTTGCTGGAGACCTCCCCGTGGAAGCCGAGCATTAGCGCCTGCATGTCGGGATTAAATTGTAGCAGCCAGGTAAACTGCTTGTCCTCAATAGGCCAGATTAGTACATCTGGAGGCCTCCCTACCAGCTGAACTGCTGCTTTGATTAGGTCTTGGGCTAAGGTTATCCACAGCTTTACCTGTGGGCAGATTTTACGGAGTTTACTTTTGGCTGGATGAATCCACATTAGGGGATCATCTTGCCAAAGAACGCCCGATGGTGAATGGTAAGTGTCTAGGATCATGGCTATTAGTGACTGATTAGGTTGATATCTACCCAGGTTACTGGAGGCAAAACATTCATTGAAAAGGTGTAAGGCTAGTTTCGCCTGCCATGTGAGCTTAATATGTTGATTAATGGCCTCGACTGTCTTGTTGCTAGTTTTTAACAATGAGAACAGTGGTTCCAACTGTTGGGTTGTTACGGGGAGGGCCGACCTGACCCAATTTATTTGCCCGCAAAGCTGTTGTAACTCATGCAATCGTAGGCGTTCCAGAATTTCAAATGAAAATTTAGTAGGTTGCAACCTTTTGACCAATGGTATAGCCCAAGAATGTGTAGGGAGGAGTGGTTTGGACTTTATCGGGCTGGACAGTTAGCCCCAAACTTTGGAGATTAGCGATTAGCAACGACAAGACAGTCTGCAATTGTTCCTGAGTATCCGCTCCTACAAGCACATTGTCCATATAATGGAGAATAGTGGCTTGCGAGTGGAGAGGCTGCACAGCAACATTCACATATGCCTGACAAATGGCTGGGCTATTTCGCATGCCTTGTGGTAGGACCTTCCATTGATAACGCTGTGCTGCCCCCATGTGGTTAGTAACTGGCACTGTGAAAGCAAACTTTTCTTTGTCCCTGTCATGCAACGGAATAGAAAAGAAACAGTCTTTTATATCTATGGTGGCTATCTGCAGATGTTTAGCAAGAGCTGCAGGGTGAGGCATGCCAGGCTGAGGGGACCCCATAGGTTGGATATGCTTGTTAATTTCCCTGAGGTCATGAAGAAGTCTAAATTTGGTACCTCCCTTTTTACTGATGATAAAAACTGGAGAATTGTAAGGACTACGTGATGGCTCTATGTGTCCTGCGACTAATTGCTCTTGCACTAGTCGCTCTAGTATTGTTAGCTTGTGGGACAGAAGCGGCCACTGCTCCACCCAGATAGGCTCCTCTGTGTCCCATTGAAGAGGAGTGGGTGCTGGAGGTGTAACGCGAGCAGTGGCGCAAACTATTGGGGGGGCTGCGAGGTAGTATCGGTCCCTACGTCTGCGGGAATGGCTCGCCCCCAGAGGGCCTGGCCGATGGTGGTTGAGAAACATTCTTGAGGGGGCTGTGTGGTAATATATGCCCCTGAGGCTGCTAGAATGTCTCGCCCCCATAAGATCTGGTCAATGGTGTTTAGAAACAACGGCCTGAAGACACCTCGGTGGCCTTCTTCATCCTCCCATGTAAGGGGAATGGCGGCTCTCGCCGACGGGGCAGAGCCCGTGGCACCGATTACTGCGGGCCCTGCGGTAGTTGGGCACAGATTCTTCCATTTTGCAGGAAGGCATGAAATTTCTGCTCCCGAGTCCACCGTACCTAGAAGCCAATCGGCTCCGATTTTTAGTTTACGGGTGGGTTTGTTCGGGGTTATAGGAATGGTCCACATTATGGTTTGGGGGTGTTCCTGCTGACACCCCGGGTCTCTTGGGGACGGGGCTGAGACCTGCCCCTTTGGAAGTTTAAAGGTGGGTTAGGTGCGTGGCAATTGCGTGCCCAGTGATAGCCATTGTTACACTTTGGGCAAGGGGTTTTGGGCTTTCGCTCTTGCCAGCGTTTTCCTTCCGGTGGCTTGGCCCCCGTGTCTCTCAGGTCAGGTTGCTTAGGACACTCCCGAGCAAAATGTCCAGACTCACCGCACCGGTAACATTCATTAGTAGCTCTAAGTGCGAGTGCTAGGGAGTCAGCAAGATCTCTTGCGGAAGGGTTAATGTTGGAACAAGCAAGTACCCAATCAGAGATGGACTTCTCTCTAACGCCTGCCAGCGCTTGTCTGAAGATGGGACGGGCTCCCTCAAATATAAGTTCCTTAGCCAGTGCATCCTGCCCCTGATGATCATATATTTTGTTTCTGCAAGCCTCTTGCACCCTAGAGACAAAGGAGGCGAAATCCTCGTCTGTTTTCTGAATTAACTTGGTAATTTGTTCTGGTCTGGAGGCTGAACAATTGCGGAAGGCCCGCATGGCTACTTCTCGTAACTGAACCCAAAACCCATACGGGGCAGCGGTATAGACCGCTGGGTCGAAGTACTGACCGCTCCTGAGGAAAGACTCGAGAGGGATGCCGAGGCCCGGGGGCCCTCCTGGGTAATCTATTTGTCGAGCAGCCCGCTCGGCCTCTGAGTTGAAGTGCGCCTTCCAATCAACATACTGGCCTGGGGTGAGAATAGCTCTGGCTAGAGTTGTCCAATCGTGAGGTGTATTAAGCTGCGTGGACATTTCCTCTAGCAGGTGGGTCGCGTATGGACTCGCAAACCCGTCTTCCTTGACCGCTTTGCGCAGTTGCTTGATTGCCTCTGCACTGTGAGGATACCAAGCAAGTGGGCGCTGCTGCGTCGGCTGGAGATTCATAGGGAAGCATCCAACCATGGGCGGCGGGAGGGGCCGCTGGGGCTCAGTAGGCCATGCCGCTGCAGCGGACTGAACAGGTGGGCTACCAGGCCAGACTGGGCCGGCGGCCGTGGCCCCGGAGTCACAAAATGATGGACGGGTCTCACAAAAAGGTGGAGGAGGGGCATAAGATGGCGGACCAGGCTCCTCCCCTGTGAGAGGAGGGGTCGAGGGAGTGTCGTTCCGCTTTTTTAACTCCGGAGGAGGTGGAAGTGGGTTGGGAGGGAGTGAGTTACGAGATGGCTCCTGGCCACTCCCTTTCGGGAGGGTGGGGTAGAGGTTCTTCCTGTGGCTTTGTTCTTTACTCGAGGAAGAAGCCGGAAGGCCGCCATTTGTATCCCTCGGGGGATCTACCTCTAGCCGATTATTAAGCTGATCGAGCAGCGACTCGGCGACCGAGTCTGACTCAGAATCGGAGCTGTCAGCCTCCACGGCCCTCGCTCGGGCCGGGCGGCCGTCTGTCGGTGGCGAGGAGCCCTGAAGGCAGGAGCGAATGGCAAGGAGAGTGGGGAGCAACCCCGGAGGGAAACGCTTACCCTCGTGCTCCATTTTGTCTATTACTCTCGCAATTAGCTGATCGTAAGTGTCTATACTCCACAGGTGGCAAGTCACTAGCCACGGGTTAAAAGGAAGCAGGAGATCCCAATAAACCTGCAGCTGCTTAACAGAGACTTTACACTTATAAGTATCTAAAAGTGCTGCTAGGGCACGGACCTGTGGTGCCTGCTGCCGAGTAATTCTGCTACCCATGTTCACCAAAATTTAGGGAGACAACTAGCCACTCTGATCAGGGCCTAGGACTTCCTTGGGAGTTTATTTGGGTGGCTAGTGCCGAGGGCGCTTACCTTGGACGAGGTCCTAGGGTGCCGTGGGAGTTCGCCGGGTGAGGAGAGAGGGGTCCCTGTTCGGGCGCCACTTGCGGTTTGGCCCAACCGCTAAACTATCGGGGACCCTCTACTCCTCAGCTTCTCACTGCTTGCTAGACGACGCTGCCACACGCAGAAAAGGGGCTCGAGCCGGGGGTCTGGGTCCAAGGGGCGCGCGCAGGAGACCTCGCTGCGGGTCTAAAGGACTGGAGGCCGAGTCAATTAAGGCATGAAGCGAGGTAGCTTTATTGTTGGTAGACGCTTATGCCAGGGCCGCCAGTAGCTAAAGACCACAAGGCTCGGCGAGCCCTGGATTATATACAGTTTGAGGAGAGGCGGAGTTAGGGCGTGGCCTCCAGGGGAGGGTAGCCAATCACACAGGGAGGACGGATGAGTGACTGTGACCATAGAGATGCTGTTCCTGAGTGTACCCATAGCAGAGGATGTTGGGTAGGTGGAGGACTAAGAAGGCCAATAGGGTTAAAGAGACAAGGCTGCATCATCACTAGTCGCTGGTGAGGCTTGTAATTCAGAGGCTTAGAAGAACCGGACGTGCCAAAATGGTGAGGGAGGGAGAGAAAGAGACTAAGCCACCAGGCCAAGAATAAAATTATGCCACAAATTACAATTGTTCAATTGAGAGATACTTAATTGAAACACTTTTGGCTGTGAGCTCACAATAAAACAAGTAAAGTGAAAAAGTGATGCTTTAAAGTAATATGAGGAAAAAGCTTTCATGCATGAATTCATTCCCAATTATTTCTTGAACTGTTTTCAGCATTTACCATGTACCAGATCCTGTGCCTACCGCTATTTGAGAGATGAATGAAAGGGTGTTTTTGCCTCCAAGGAACTCATGGTTTAGGTTGGGGAAGACAAGCAAATAACCCAACAATTGCATATATTTAAAGGATTTTTTTCTCCTAGAAGTGATTTAAGTTTTTTCTGGTAATTCTCTCTCTCTCTCTTTTTTTTTTTTTTTCTTTTTCTCTTGGGTTTGTGTCTAACAGTGTTCCCTTATAAACTGACTGGCAGGGATTGGGGTAAAGTCTGTTATAAAAGCCATTTATGTAAAGAGTTGGTCTCTAGTCATTTTAAGGGGCGTTTTTCAGATCCTGTTTACTGCTTCAGGCTCATCTACTTCTGGTTAGCTAAGGATAAAAGAACTCAGAAAAGAGAGGGAAAGTGGGAGGATACATCAAACCCTGCATACACACCTAGTTGACTAACTCCCCAAAACATCCTTAAGCCTCTTCTAGCTTTGATGGAGTGTTAAAACCTTGTTTTCAGGGACTGAATGTCTTTCAAATGGGTGATAGATCCTCTTGCTAGGATTAAAAAAGAGACTAGAATGAGGTCCGTAGAGTACTAGTGTCATCATTTCACTTTATTTGAACAGCAATCAACTGATGTAGAGGGCTTGGACTTCTAAAAACCATAGAAAAAATGCTCTTTCTTACTCACCAGTCTTTGGGCTTTGTCAGCAACACCGAGAGCACTTACCCATAGAATGATTTAACAGGGGGAAAGTACTTTATAAGTGCAATTTCCACCCTTTCCCCCTAAAAGTAGATGAGGACTCTGACACCAGCAGAATCTCAAAGTGAAGATGAGAGTCTCTGGGTATTTCTGCCCGGCTGGCTTGCTTATTGGCACATGATGGCACAAGTGTTGGACAGGCTGGGTTTACATAATGTGCTGAAGTGTGTAAAAAGGACAAGGAGGATGCTGGGCATGTGGTAGGTGCTCATTTAACTCCCATGGAAGGCAGCTGTATTCATTCAAATTCCTTTGAGTCTGTAGGCTCAACTGTTGCAAAAGAATTAAGGTAATACTTAGGAGAAAAAAGACATTGTATTGAAAGTGGAATGTAAGTAATCATATGTAGTCACAGTTGTTGAGTGTAACTTTGTAAAATAAGTCATGTGACACACACACACATAATCTTGCCTTTTTTACAAAAACATTTTATCTTGAGAAAAATGCTGAATCACCTTTCCCCAAATCCAAGTAAATTATCTACATAATAGTAATGGATGAAATCAATTTTATAAATTAAATTAATGTAATTCCTATTTCATTCCTTTTGCTATTTGACCAAACTTTAGATCAAATTAGTGCATTAATTTTAGACTTTAACATATTTAAACTCAAATGATGCAAATTATTACTTTTTTCTTTTTAAATAACGGACTGTTATTTTAAAAATTAGCTAATTTTTCTAATTGTTGATATTTTGCATGTGATTTCAATTCCTTAGACTTATTTTCTAGCCTAGGTTGCTTTCAGACTGATCTCTAAAGCTGAACATTTGCAAATCAATAAAATAGAGGAGATAATATCATAAGACTAAAAGTGACCTTCTGAAGTTGTTGCTCCTAATTCTGTTTGTCGAAAAGATACATCTAACTGGGTCTGCAGGTAATATAACTCCTCAGCAGTGTGTAGGGTATTCTGACTTTCTAATTACGATCGAAGCTGAAGTCATTATTTCTCCTTCCATGAAGAAAACATGGACATTTAATGACATTGTCTTTGTAAGGGTTTCTGTTATGCTTTTTTGTGGAACTGCCGTGACTAGAACAGCTATTTCTTTCTACAGATATTAAACCAAGCATGTGATCCTTTAATTAGATTCCAGCATTCACATTGCCCTCAAATTTTTGTAAACAAAAGAATTACCAGAGCAGCACATTAAAAATGCAGATTTCAGCAATCCATCCACAGAGACTCTGAATCTGGGGTGCGGTCCTGGAGGCACTTTCAGCAAAGCCTCTGGTGCTTCTGGGGGTCTTCCCCCATCTTTTCAGAAACACTTCTGCCTGGGCTTTTAAATCAGCCCTTCAGGCATGTCTCACCCGAATGCCTTTTGGTCTGATATATCTTCCTACTTTTCATAATCATTCACTTTCTTCCATTCAAACATAAACTTCTTCAAATTACATTCTTGTTCAAAATTGAAGAGATTCATTTTTGGGGTTTTCATATTATTATGTAACTCTTTGCGAATTCATGAACAGCCTTCATTATTTATAATTTCTTGATTTAAAATTTGCATATGAGCTGAGGAAGTTCTAATGGATAATTGAACAGTTAGATGAAAAGGTGAATAAGCATCCATCATTCACAGACATGAGCACAGGATGTTATAAATGGAGGAAAAATCCAGAGAGTTTTTTTTCAGGAAGGGAAAGGAAAGTTTTAAAAATAATTTAGAATTTATGCTGGACCATTTTAAGTTGCTCAAAAAATGTTATTCTTTGAGTAAAATCACCATTGTGCTTTTAGTAGTTTTTGCACTTTCAAAAATCAAGTTTAGCCTCATTTGAATGAAGGTGAACAGGAAGTTGAAAAATAAAAAGGAAAATTTTGAAAGGGGCTTCTTTCCAAAGAGGGTATGGAATGTTTGTAGTAAAGTAAGCCAGCACCAGCTGTTTAAGCGAATTTTAAAACTGAGCTCACTCAAACTTTCTGGAGAAAGTATTTACCTGATTTGTTGAATATTCTAGACTGGTGCTGTCCAATAGAACTTCCTGCAATGATGAAATCATTCTATACCTATACTTTGACTTAATTATTTCTTACAATGCTTTAGCCTCCTGCAAACTACTTCTGCCTGAAGGGCAAGTCCTGGGAAGACAAGCCTGAGGTGAATTTTCTGGTTCAGTCTTTCTGATTGTCACCTAAAAGATTAGTGGTGACATAGCGGCATCCCAGTATGCACATAGAGTTCACTCTGCTCCCTCCAGAACAGGGCCAGGTACCCACAATGGGGCATAGTGTGGCTCCACACCACACTGGGGAGGAGCGAAGGAGAGGCCAGGATGTGGGTGCCACAAGCTTTTCCTACCATTTCTTACGCGGGGTTTTCTTGATTCGCCCTCACTCAGTTACGGCAACCCTTTAACCATTTTCTGGAGTTTTCAGGAAGATGTCTCTGCCAGGTTTTGCTTGCTGTTCAGAACTCTGTGGGAAATGGCAGCCTGGAGCATCTCATACTGCCATCTTTGTTGACTGGAGTCTCCCATATATCCTAACTAACATTTTTTCCTTTAACTTTTTTTCTTGTATAATATAACATATATACAAAGCAAAGAAAGAAAAAAAAGCAATAGTTTTCAGAGCACTCTTTAACAAGTAGTGACAGGACAGATCCCAGAGTTTGGCATGGGCTACCATATGATCCTCTCAGATTTTTTCTTTTAGCTGCTCCAGAATATAGGAGGCTAGAAGGAATACATATATTTTTTTATTATCACCATGACTTTTTTTCTTTTTTTTTGTGAAAAATAACATAGATAAAAAAGAACAATACATTTCAAAGTACATCACCACATTTAGTTGTAGAACAGATTTCAGAGTTTGGCATGGGTTACAGTTCCACAATTTAAAATTTTTACTTCTAGCTGTTCTAAGATACTGGAGACTAAAAGAGATATCAATTTATTGATTCAACAAGCATATTCATTTGTTAAATCCTACCTTCTCTGTATAACTCCACCATCACCTTTGATCTTTCTATCCCTCTCTTTAGGGGTGTTTGGGCTATGGCCATTCTAACTTTTTCATTTGAAAGGGGCTGTTAATAATATGGGGTAGGGAGATAGAACTAGCTGATGTTCTAGAGAGGGTGGGCTCTCTAGGTTTCAGGACTTATCTGGTCCTGGGACCCATTTGGAGGTTGTAGGTTTCTGAAAAGTTACTCTAGTGCATGGAACTTTTATAGAATCTTGCATATTGCCTTGGTGTTCTTTTATCATAACTAACTTTTAAGACTTAGTTCCAGGAGTCTCTGAATTCAAGGTTGAGTTACCACTATTCTAAGCTTCCATGACATTCACACAGCACACTGCACTCCACATAGCTTATTTAGTTGAGGACGTGATCTATGTCTTATTGATTTTTAAATTTCTTGTTTCCCAGCACTAGAGGAGCTCCTGGTATTTAGTAGATACTCAAAAAATATTTTCAGAAATTGTGCCAGTTTGAAAATATTATGTTCTAATCCTGATCCAATCTTGTGGGGCTAGGCCTACTGTTTAGGGCTTAAACTTTAATTGGAATATTCCCATGGAGATGTGATATGCTCGATTGTGAGTGTGACCTTTTTATTTGATGGAAATGTGACTCAAGAAATGAGTCCTGATTAGTTTAGTGGAGTTTTTCAACAGAGGAAACATTTTGGAGAGAGCTCAGAGCCGATACAGATGCTTGGTGAACAGTTGCTTCAAAACTGACAGAGACATGGGTGTTTGGAGATGCTTGGAGTCCAGCAAATGTCACCATGTCCCTTCCCATAACATGCTAAGTAGGTTAGAACCCAGAATTATGTTCCAGAGGAGCTAAGTGAAGGCCCACAGATGATTAGAGAGGAATGCTGGCATCAGAAGCTGCAAGCAATATCACTGGGAACAAGGAAAGCAGATACCAGCCACGTGCCTTCCCAGCTGATAGAGGTGTTCTGGATGGCACCAGCCTTTCTTGAGTGAAGTCAACATCTTGTTGTTGCCTTAATGCAGACATTTTCTTGGCACTAGAACTGTAAACTTGTCATTTATTAAATTCCCTTTCTAAAAACCATTCCATTTTCAGCAGCTTAACAAACAAATACAGAAATAAACCATGTGATAGCCTCAACTCTTTAGATCCTAAATTCCTAAATGGTTATTGCGATGGTTTGAATTTGTATGTACCCCCAAAATCATATTATTAAAGCTAATCCATTCCTGCAGATGTGGATGCACTATAAGTAGGATTTTTTGGTGAGTAGCATCTTAAGTTTAGATGTGACCCACCTCATTCAGGATAAGTCTTAATCCTTTTAGTTATTCTCCTTTGCAAGAGGATAAAGTCCAGAGAGAAAGACACAGAAGCCGAGAAAGAAAGTCACAGATGGAACAGCCAGAAGCTGAAAACAAAGAAACTCAAGAGAGAAAGGAGAGACCAGCAGATGCCACCATGTGCCTTACCATGTGAGAGAGGAGTCCAAGATTGCTGGTAGCTGATCTTCAGGGAGAAAGCATCGCCTGTTGATGTCTTGATTTGGGTATTTCACAGCCTCAGAATTGCAAACTTGTGAGTTAATAAATCCCCACTGTAAAAGCCAACCCATTTTATGGTATGTACATTTCAGCAGCTTTAGCAAGCTAAAACAGTTATTCTTTCTCATGTTTCTTCAGACATTCAAAATTTGATAAGCATCTACTATATGCATGTCACTTTAAGTATTATACTAATAACTTTAATCTTCACTTCACTTGGGCTGTATACAATGCTTTCTGCCTTCCATCCAAGATCAGAACTCAATCTTGTCATGTTCTCTGTTATTTTAAAGAAGGGTCCTCTTTCTTCCAGTTTCTGATAATACATCATTTCTGTCTAAGGCCTCATCAGAAGTAACTTTAGCATCCATATTTCTACCAACAGTCTTTTCAAAGCAATTTAAGCCTATTCTATCAAACAGGTCACAATTCTTCCAGCCTTTACCTATTAACCAATTCCAAAGCACTTGTCATATATATATATATATTTATTTGCAATAGCGGCACCCACTCTTCTGGTACCAAAATCTGTTTTGGTTTCCAGGCTGCTGAAGCAGATACCATGAAGTGCATTTGTCCTAGTTTGCTAGCTGCCGGAATGCAATATACCAAAAACGGAATGGCTTTTAAAAAGGGGAATTTAATGAGTTGCTAGTTTACAGATCTAAGGCCGAGAAAATGTCCCAATTAAAACAAGTCTATAGAAATGTCCAATCAAAGGCATCCAGGGAAAGATACCTTGGTTCAAGAAGGCCGATGAAGTTCAGGGTCTCTCTCTCAACTGAGACGGCACATGGCGAACACAGTCAGGGCTTCTCTCTCGGCTGAAAGGACACATGGTGAATACGGCGTCATCTGCTAGCTTTGTCTCCTGGCTTCCTGTTTCATGAAGCTCCCACGGAGGTGTTTTCCTTCTTCATCTCCAAAGGTCGCTGACTTGTGGACTCTCTGCTTCGTGGTGCTGCAGCATTCTCTGCTCTCTCTGAATCTCTCTGAATCTCCAAAATATTTCCTCTTTTATAGGACTTCAGAAACTAATCAAGACCCACTCAAATGGGTGGAGACATGTCATCCCCTAATCCAGTTTAACAACCATTCTTGACTAAATCACATCAACCAGGGAGATGATCTCATTACAGTTTCAAATATACAGTATTGAATAGGGATTATTCTACCTTTAAGAAATGAGATTTATATTAAAACATGACTTTTCTTAGGGGGCATACTTCCTTTCAAACCAGCACATTCCACCCTCTGGCCCCTAAAAAAGACATGTTTTTCCCATATACAAAATGCATTAATTTCATAACAATATCAGAAAACTGAAACCTTTCAGTAGCAATACAATGAAGTACAAAATTAGAGACAGTATAAAATCTCATCGAGTCAGTTACAGGCATGATCTATCCTAAGGCAAAATTTTCTCCATTTGCTCTGGACCTTTGAAAACTCATAACAAGTTATTTGCTGCCAACATACAAAGGAGGAACAGTCATAGGATACATAGACACTTTTCCATAGGGAGGAAGGAACACAGGGGTCACCGGACCCATACAGTTTCGAAAACCCGCAGGGCAAAGTCCATTAGATTTCAAAGTCTGAGACTCATTTATCCTCAGGGCTTTAGAAAGTGGCAGTCCCACCCTATCCAAATGCCTACGCCTGCCTCTCTCTGAATGCCACCTTGGGGGATATTGGGGAGACCACCTTTTTCTCGGCTCCACCCTCTCCAAGCATTGGGGCCGCACCCGGGCTCTCTGCCATCTCCGGGGCACACGCTCAACCCCTCCATGTGGTGGCAGCCAGGCTGTCCCCAAACCCCAAGGAATGTGCTTCACCCTCTCCAAGGCCTGAGGCGGCAAGACTCTTCCACTGCAACCAGGTAGAAGGCCCATTCTCTGCCTTTGGGGCAAACTCACCCTCTCGACAGGTTTGGATGGGTCCGCTCTCCTGGCCCGAGGCTTCTTGACTTCAGACTCCAGCCTCCATGGTTCTGCCTCTGAAGTTATTTTTCCTCCAATGTGTCCCTTCTCTGAACCCCTCAGTTCAGACTGGCAGTGGCTCTCTTCATACAGGTTCCACAGCACTCTCGTTGGCTTTCTATGCAGTAGCCTCGGATCATGCCCATCAGACATAAGGAGTTTCCACAAATCCTTCCTGGATAACGCCATGTCCAATCCTGGCTTTCTCTGAGATGGCTGACTGGTTCCACATCTGGTCAAATCCTCACGTGGAGCACTATTCTCTGGGGTCTCCATTTCTGGAGGCCCAGAATTTTCCAGAACTTCAATTTCTGGTTTCTTTGTACCCAAGATTCAGTACAGCTTATCTCTTTCCTGTCGCATTTCACTATAAGCTGTGAGGAGAAACCAGGCTGCACTTTCCACATTTAACTTGGAGATCTCTTCTGCTAAGTATCCAAGTTCATGGCTTTTAAAATCAGCCTTCCAGCCAAAGCCACTAGTCAATTTTGCCAGATTATCTGCCATTTTAAAACAAGGATCGCCTTCCTTCCAGTTTGCAATAACGCATGCCTCATTTCTGTCTAGGGCCTCATCAGAGGTATCTTTAGAGTCCACATTTCTACCAACAGTCTCTCCAAAGCCTTCTCTATCAAGCTGCTCACAACTCTTCCAAAATCTTCCCTTTATCCATTTAAAAAGTCGTTCCAACATGTTTGGTATTTGAATGCTTCCAGCCTTTACCTATTAACCAATTCCAAAGCACTTGTCATATATATATATATTTATTTGCAATAGCGGCACCCACTCTTCTGGTACCAAAATCTGTTTTGGTTTCCTAGGCTGCTGAAGGAGATACCATGAAGTGCATTGGCTTAACAATAGGAATTTATTAGTTTAAAGTTTTAAGAAAGAAAAACATCCACATCAAAGCATCAACAAGGTGATGATTTCTCCATGAAGACTGCAGGCACCTGGCACTGTCTACTGGTCTGTCCCTTCTCTTCTGGGTTTTGCTTTTTTTCAGCTTCTTGCTTCTGTGTCTTTTTTCTCTCTCTCTCTCTATATTCATTCTGTTTATGAAGAATTCTGCTAAGAGGATTACGACCCATCCTGGATGAGGCAGATCACCCCTTAACTTAAGTAGACTGTTCAAAGGTCTTAGTTGGAATGGGTCCACACTAACGGGAATGATTTAAATTTAAGAAAATGTCTTTCTGGGATACATACAGTCTCACATCACCACTGTTGTTGGCAAGGGGGCTCATCTCATCATTCAGAGACCAAGGTTAATGGGGGACTCCATCTCTTCATATGCTTCTATGATTGCAGAGACAAGGAAGAGAAAATGGTGAGCCACAGATTTGCTCTTAAGCTCTTTATCAATTCTGCTCACACTTCAGTGGCCAAAGAAGTCATATGGTTTTGCCTGCATTCAACACAAGTTGAGTCTATTAGATTTTTAGGGCTGGCATAACAAATTACCACAACTTGGTGTTTAGTAATGGAGATTTATTTTCTCACAACTCAGAAGTCTAAGTGTTGGCAGGGCCACACTCCCTCCCTACAGGAGGATCCTTACTTGCTTCTTCCGAATTCTGGTATCTTCTAGTGATCCCTGGCTTCTGACATAATTCCAGTCTCTGTCCCCATTGTCACATGACCTTCTTCTTTATAGTCTCTGGGTGTCCTTTTCTGACTCTTATAAGGACACTCTTAGTAGATTAAGGGCCCACTCAAATTCAGTATAATCATATCTCTACTCTTACCTTCATTACATCTGCAAAGACCTCTTTCCAAATAAAGTGACATCCTGAGGTTCTACATGGATATGAATTTTAGGAGAACACTATGTCATCCATTCCAATGTAATCATTCTCTAGGAAGAGGCATAGAATATTCACAAGCAGTAATACAGTTATACATGCATATTAATTTTCAGAGTGCTGCCATATTGTTCTACAGGTTATTAGGGTCTGTATCACTGTTAATATTTAAGAAATACTTGATTTTCTGATCCTTTGATCTTTTGAACTTTATTTTCTGTATCCTGGTTAATATGAATAATTATTCAACTTATGTGTGCTGCTCATTTTTAATGAATTAATGTGGTGTCTCATTGTTCTTTAATGTCTTACTCTGATTACAATGAGGTTGGCTTGTCACCCTCAGTTATCTCCTGGGATTTTCCTGTGCATATCATTCACTGACCCCCTGTGTTAGTTTCATTCCTGATATTTGCTAATTTTAATCATTGTGTGTGTCACACATCTGTTATCTTCTTCATGGTGTCTTTATTATCAAATCCATCGATAATATCTTGGTTTGTGCTATTTTAGTCTTATATGAGACACCTTTCCATATCCCAAGGGCATAAAGATATTCACGTTTTTAAAATTCTATTACCACTATAGTTTTACTTAAATGTTGAAGTTTTTAATTCACTCAAAATGTACCTTTATGTACATTGTGAAGCAAAAATTCAACTTTGTATTTTTCATGTACCAAGCTAATTTTCAAAAAAAGTATATATAAAGTTGTCCTCTGGGGTCTTTATACCATTTTACTTGTCCATTTTTCTATAGTGCCTTGAATTACATTGATTTGTTGGCACTGCTTTGTAGTTTGATTTTTAAAAAAAAAAATCTGTTTGGTGAGTTATCCTTTCACCTACTTTTTCAAAATAGGCTTGATTATTCATAGACTTTCTTTCTTCCATGCAAATTTTAGAAAGAGTTTCTAAAGGTACTCATGAAATTTAATTGACTTATGGATCAATTTTGATAGAACTTGCATCTTAAAAATATTAGGTTATCCCATTCACAATCATGATGTATTTTTCCATTTCTGCATGCCTTTGTTTTCTCCTTCTCTTCTTGTCTTTTAAAAATGTTTTTTACTAGAATTAAAAAATCCCAGTTTATCAGTTTTCTTTTTGATATTGCTTTGTGTATCCCATAAATTTTTCATAGTGTTTAATAACTTCCATTGTGGTTTTCTTTGTATTTGCACCCACATTTAGTTGCAGACATATGGGACTCCCTGTT
The DNA here is from genome assembly GCF_023851605.1 of Tamandua tetradactyla. Lineage (NCBI taxonomy): Eukaryota > Metazoa > Chordata > Mammalia > Pilosa > Myrmecophagidae > Tamandua > Tamandua tetradactyla. The sequence continues at coordinate 154,422,046 of NC_135332.1, forward strand.
GTCCTGCTGTTGGTGCTGGACTCTTTTCTGCTCTAGGTAGCCCTTCTCCCCTTCCTTCTTTACCTTCACCTGACTGGGACCTATTCAACTTCTGTCTCCTGAGAGGCTTCTTACAGTTTTATGTTCTCAGATCCACCAGTCTCCCTACGCCTTTTATAGCTTCTCTAGGGTTGAGGACAGAGTCAAAGCCTGTATCTTGTGATCATTTGTCATAGTTTTTTTTTTGAACATAGCATGCCTGTAGTTTTGCAATCCATTTTATTATTTATCTAGCACCTGTCGTTGCTATTTGTGGTTTATATTATGATGCATAATGGGCATTATGATTACAGAATGCAGTTACAATGTATTATTTGGGTAAATTGTATTTTAATCATCCCCTACTGTTGGACATTTGGGATACTTCAGGTTATTCCAACATTATTAATAGAATTGAAGATATTAACTTTTCATACCTACAAAGGTATAATTGAGTATTTTCCCTCTTTGTTGTTGCCTATTATTCCAGAAAAGTTAAGGTAACCTCCAAAAGTGCTCTAAGTACTGGAAGAATCTGGTTCTTTGTATCTGATTCCTTTTCTGAGTGGGTGGCATATTGCTCTAACCTTGTTACTGACAAGGAAAGTTCAGATTTTGTTCTCATACTGTTAAGAGAAAATAGGTCTATCCTTTAGTTCTCTCTGATTGTGTTTTTTTTGTGTTTAGAAAATGATTGTACTCATCAACAGACTTGCTAGTGTCAGTTCTCCTTTGAATTAAAATTGTAATATCCTTGTTTATCTTGTTTCCTTTTAAACCACGGTAGCTCTTATTTGAGGTACAGATTATGCTCCAGATTAATCCTTTTCAGATTTGATAATGATGATTATACCACTGAGTGCAATCAGAGTAATCAAATAAAGGAAAAACACCTTTTTTTTCTAATTTATTCAGCCAAAATGAATGTTCAAATAAAATGACTTTAATTTTTATATAAGCCCAAAGTATTTTGGTAACAGCATCAGAAAATAGATTCATGAGTCATCATAGGGGGAGACTTAAGAATCTTTGATATGAAAAGGATGCTAGCATTCATTTAAATCAATCTTCCACTAAAACCAAAACACATCTACAGTGTGTTATCAGTTTTTGATTAAGCCTTTACTATGGCTTGAAGATACTTACCTCATCAAAGAACTTATTCATTTTAGACAGCTGTAATTTTTTTCTCAAAGTGCAATCTGTCCCTTTAACATCTACTCAAAGATAGTATGCCTTCTTTCAGAACATACGGACAAAATGTACTACTTCTTATCGTGGTCCTTCAGAAATTTAAAGACATCAGTGTGGTCTTTTCTTGGTCTTCTCTTCTTTAAGGTAAGTATGTTTAGACCATCCAGGTTTTTTGTTTGTTTCTGTTTTTAAATAACGATATCCATACCACTCACTAATCATTTCAAACATTTTCCTGTATATTTTTCAAATATCCATCCATGTCCCTAAAACAAGGTTTCTGAAGCTGAACATATCCAGAGACTACAGTGGAACTACTTTAGGTTCCTGTGATTTTGACTTGAGTTATATTCCTTTACAATTATCTTAGGTACTTCCTACAAAGTTTATTGTCATGAAGGATTTCCTGTTTGGTATACTTATAGGTGCATATTATTTACAATAGTCTTATCCTAGAACATGGTCTCTAGGAGATCGCATCTTTATTGGGAGAGTCATGAGTTTAAAACTGACCATTATTAAGCTATTTTATCAAGACTTTGTCATAAAGCCACAGTGTTCTGCATAGGAAATATAATTTATGATAATAGATGTGACTATTACCATTTACACATGTTTTAGGTTTCCTTGGCTGCTCAAGCAAATACCATACAGTGGGGTGGCTTAGATAATAGGGATTTATTGGCTCATGGCTTTGAGGCTAGGATAAGTACAAATCAAGGTTCTGTGAAAGCGATGCTTTTTTGCCTAACAATTGGCACTCTGGGGCTGGCTGCCAGTGATTCTTCTCCTTGGCTCCTGTGTCATACAGCAATGTACACAGAGGCCTTCCTGGCCTCTCCCTTCTCTTCCACATTCCACTGACCTTCAGCTTCTTGTCTCCCATGGTTTTCTCTCTATCTATCTGAATTTCATTTTCCTTATACAAAGCTATTAATAAAGTTAAGACCCATCCTGATTGAGGTAGGCCACACTATAACTGAAGTAACCTCATCAAAAGTTCCTGCTTATAATGGGTTCATACTCATAGTAGTAATGGGTTAAGTTTAAGAACATGCTTTTCTGGAGTTCTTAGCTCCAAATCACCACAACACCTGATAACTGATCATTAATTGAAATTTGAATTTCATGGCCTGGCATGGTAGCAAAATAAAATCCAAAACTAATTTTCAGTAGAATAAAGTTAGAAAAATAGGCAGTGTTGTGTGCTGAGAAAGTTATGGTGTAATTAACTGTGAAATACGTTAGACTTAAAGGGATCTTGTGTCTCATTCCTCCGAACTACACATGAGACTGACTGCCCTTAATTCTTCTCAATTCCCAGGGAATCTTTTGTATTTTGAGATTATGAGAGGTGATTCTAGTTGTTTACATTTTATTTCTTTTTTCCTAGCTCTTACTCTACACAAACCACTGGTTTGACCATTTTGAACATCTTGATTAGATTCATTCAGTCTGTCTTTTTAATAGAAAACAAAATCATTTAATGTTTAAAGTCTTTCATTATTCAAGTTAGCCACGAGATTCAATCTAGCAATCCCCTAAAAATAGACATGTTTTAAAAAATCTGTTGTACACTTACTGTGTAGATTGTCTTTTTACATGTTAATTATATTTTATGTTTTTAAATTGTGAAATTTACATGCCAAAGTATACCTATTACTATAAGGAATACATTGCTTAGTTTTGTCAATTTTGAACTTTAGCATAAATGCCATCATACTTTATATATTTTTATGACTTGCTACTCTTGTGTGATACAACTGCATAGATGTGTGTAGAACAATCATTTATTTTTTGCTGCTGTATAGTTAATGAATATCTTGCAAGTTATTCATTCAACTTACTGCTTTTAGACAATTGGGTTATTTCTAGTCCCCCCCACCCCTGTTTTTTCAGCTTGTTTGCTAGGAATATTTTTATGCAAGAGTGAACACATGCAAGAGTATTTCCATGGTATAAATCTGGAAATGGAGGTGCTGAATGTAAGGTATGTGAACGTTCAAGTTGATTAGGGGAGGCCGAATGTAACTGTATCAGAAATCTGGAGAAGTTCCACTTAATCCATATCCTTGCAAATTGTTGGAACTGTTAGGCTTTAAACAATTTTGCCAATCTGGAGAATATGTTCTGTATTTCATTGTGATTTTAATTTGCATATCTGATTACTAATGAGATTGAGCATCTTTTCAAGTGTCTATTGGCCATCTGAGTGTCCTTTTATTTTTGAAGTGCCTAATCTTTTTCCTTTCTGATTCATAGATTTAAAAAAATATATTCTTGATATTAGTCAATTATTGTTGAGTATAGCAAATATCCTTTTCCAATATTATTTTTACTACATTTAAGATACCTATTGTTATATTTCACAGTACTGACTAATTTCTGAAAAGTGCTAGGAAATGGTATCACTATATTGTTCAGAACACCTGCTTCCCTGAAAATTCCAGAAGGTTAAGTCATCGCTCAGTCATGACATAGAAATTGATGCACAATCACTTTCTAAAGTCATCTTGACAGCCAGGACATATGACAAGTGAATGTCATTATTGGAGGGGATTTTCTCATTGTTTTAATGTTTCTATTCAGGTGATGATAAATAACCTTCCTTTGGCATAAAAAGATAGAATTACCATTTAAATTCATGAAAACATCCCTCATAAAAGGTTCAGAATGATGTTCTTTTTTCTTTTTAAAGGAATAAGGAGTGTATTGAAGAGGCAGAAATAACTCTTTTTTCTTTTTTAAGATTTCCTCAAGTTTATTTGACCATAGGAATCTCTGTCTTGCTCTTTTAACAGCTTTATTGAGATTTAATTTACATACAATACAATTCACCCATTAAAAGTGTACTATGATGCAATAGTTTTTAACCATCACCACCTCAATTTTAGAACATTTTCATCACCTCAAAAAGACATCCTGTACCAATTAGTAGTCAAACCCAATTTTCCCCAACCCCCTCCTGAGCTCTAGGTAGACACTAATTTACTTTATGTCTTCATAGGTTTGACTATTCTAGACATTTTATGCAAATGGAATCATACAGCCTTTTGTAAATGGCTTCTTATACTTAGCTAGCAGAATGTTTTCAGTGATTTCAAGGTTAATCCATGTTATAACATGTCAGTACTTCATTCCTTTTTATTTCTGAATAGTATTCCATTTTATGGATATACCACTTTTATTTATCCATTCATCAGTTGAAGAACTTTTGGGTTGTTTCCATTTTTTGGCTATTATGAATGATGCTGGATGAATATTCATATACAGGTTTTCATGTGGACATATTTCACTTCTCTTGGGTATATAGCTACAAGTGGAATTGCTCAGTCTTATGGTAACCCTCCAAAGCAGCTGTACCATTTTATATTTCCACTAGCAATGTATGAGAATTTCAATTTCTCCAAATTTAATAACACGTTATTACCTGTCTTTCTTATTATATCCATCCTAGTGAGTTTTAAAAGTGGTATCTTGTGATTTTGATTTGCATTTCCCTAATAGCTAATGATGCTGAGCTGACTTTAATGTGTTTATTGTAGAAATGTTTACTCAAATATTTTTCAATTTTTCCATTGGTCTATTTGTCTTTTTATTTTTGTATTGAAAAGTTCTTTGTATATTCTGGGCACTGGCTCATTATTAGATATAAGATTTGCAAATATTTTCTCCCATTATATGAATTGTCTTTTCACTTTTTTAAAGGTGTTTTTGGAAATGCAATATTCTAAAATTTTCATAAAGCCCAATTTAGCTATTTTTACTTTTTCTTTTTTGGGGTGTGTATGTTTTGGTATTGTGTCTAAGAAGACTTTGCTTAACCCAAAGTCATGAATATTTACTCTCATGCTTTCTTTTCAGAGTTTTAGAGTATTAGCTCCTATATTTAGGTCTGTAATCTATTTTGAGCTCATTTTTTTTTGGTATGATGTAAGGAAGGGGTCTAACTTTATTCTTTTGCAGGTGGATATCCAGTTTTTCCAGCAGCACTTATTGAAAAAACTATTCTTTCCCCATTGACTTATCTTGGCATCCTTGTTAAAAAGTCATTTAACTATAAATCTAAGGGTTTATTTCAGGAATTTCAATCCTGTTTCATCTATCTGTATGGCCATCCATATGCCAGTACCACACTGTCTTGGTTTATTATTAATTTTGGGATCAATTAGTGATTTTTTTTGCAAGAAAGCCATTTAGGATTTTGATAAGGGTTGCATCAAATCTATAGATATTTCGAGGGACTATTGCCACTTACAATAGTAAATCTGATTTATTAACATGTTTATCCTTCCATTAACTTAGGTCTTCAATTTCTTTCAGCAATGTTTCATAGTTTTTAGAGTACAAGTTTTGCACTTCTGTGGTTATATTTGTTCCCAAATATTTTTTACTTTTGATTCTATTGTAAATTGAATTGTTTTAATTTCATTTCCACATTGTTCATTGACCATATATAGAACTAAAGTTGATTTTTGTGATCTGGCAACTTTGGTGAACTCATTTATTATTGGGCTAATAGTTTTTGCGTATCTTTTAGGGTTCTCTGTGTACAAGATCATGTCATTTGCAAATAAAAATAGAAATTCCTTTTCAATTTGTATGCCTAGTGAGTGGACATACTTGTTTTGTTCTTGCTTTTTGAGGGAAAGCATTCAGTCATTCACTTTAAGTATAATGTGTTCTATGGATTTTTCCATAGATGCCCTTCATCAAATTGAAAATGTTTCTTTCTGTTCCTAGTTTGAGCATTTTTATCATGAAAGTGTGCTGACTTTTATCAAGTGTTTTTTTGCATAATTAAGATGATCATATTTTTTCCCTCTTTATTATATGATGTGGTATAATACAATAATTGATTTTCAGATGTTAAAGCAACTTTGCATTCCTGGGATAAATTCATCTTGGTCATGGTATATAATCCTTTATATGTGTTACTGGATTTGGCTTACTCTTTTCTTGAGGATTTTTGCCTCTATATTCATAAGAGATATTGGCCTATAGTTTTATTCTTTGTCTGGTTTTGGTATCAGGGTGATAATAACCTCATGGAATGAATGGGGGAGTATTCTCTGCTATGTTTTCAGCATAGCTTGTGAAGAATATTTATTAATTCTTCTTTAACTGTTTGACAGAATTAATCAGTAATGCCATCTGGGCTTAGGCTATTCTTTGTAGGAAGTTTTAAATTAATTATTCAATATCTTTACTTCTTACAAGTATATTCAGAGTTTTTATTTTTTCTTGAGTAATTTTGGTAGTTTGTGTCTTTTTAGAAATTTGTCCATTTCACCTAAATTATTTAATTTTTCAGTGGATTTACTCTTATAAGTTATTTCTTCTCTATATTTTGAAGTTAAATATGGGTTCTCAAAAGTTGCCTGTTTAACATGGATTTTTGGTAACAAACAAAACAAATACACCAAATACAGCCCAAAAGACCAAACTAAGCCACTATAATCCCATCATGGCTGTGGGAAGAGCCTTTCTGTTTAGGAAGAGCAGTTTCTACTACCTTAGAGTACCACAGGATACTCTACTATCCCCTGGTTATGCGGGGAGAACCAAGGGGGAAGAAAATTTACTTACATTCAGTCTCTTTGCTCAGGAGTTTTTCCCAAAACTTATGTTTCAAAGATTTTTTGATTCCCATGATTGTACAAGGTTCTATAGAACCAATTTTTATAACTAGATTGGGCTGGGGGAAGATGAGGAAATAGGTATGGTGCCCTATCTTTATGGAGGAAGGTCTGGAGTAGATTTTACCCAGGGTAGCCTGCAATATGGCTTGGGACTGCAGCATTTCCAGAGCTCTCTCATTGCCATGGATACTTGGTGGAGCAAGAACAGGTGCTTTTTATCATGTATCTCATTTCAGTTGTGTTGACTTTAATAGGGAGGGCTCTAAAATGAAATTTGGCCCTGGTTCTTAAGAACCAGATCTGAAATGCTTTTAATTAAGATTTAGAGAAGGAGTTATCACGGACAGAATTAATTCTAGGTCCAAGTCAGGAATCAGAAATATTGTACATATTGGTGTCCCAGGGACAGCTACTCTAGAATATCTAGAACCTTGCCATTCAGAGAATGGGCAGGGCAGACCTGCAGCATTGGCATCACCTGAGAGTTTGTTGGACAGGTAAAATCTCAGGCCCCACCCAATGCCCACTGAATCAGAATCTGCATTTTAAGAAGACAACCAAATGAATCCTAAGCCCTTGGCATTCAGCTTCTGAGAAGCTTGTGGTATCACTATGTCTGGTCTTGGAATCTTCACTGGAATTAAGCCGTAAAGGGGCATCCTGGGGAACACTGTTATATGCTAATGTGCAGAAACAGTGATCAATGCACTAAGAGGCAAATGAAAAATATACCTTTGTCTGCAAGTATATTTTGGGGGCTGCAACTTGCTAGTTCTTCCAGGAAGAATGTGAACTCTTGCATCCCACAGGCTGATCTAGCACTGGGAGAGAGAGTATGGCCCTTTTGGATGAATGGGAAATATTGATCCTTCAGGGATTAATCTTTAGCTACCGGGGTCATTAGAGTGCACTCCGTGTATTTTCCTCACCTTGTTAGATTGCAAGGCAATAGCTGGCCCTATTTCTCAACAGAATGAAATGTATATGCTTTTCCTATAGAGTGGTTTCAATTTTCTTGTTTCTGTAGTCCTTTACAAATTTATCAGAGTTTCTGTCCTGTGCCTTTTTTACTCTCTGTGTTCAGAGTCATATCTGGTCCTGAATTACCTGCCTGAGGAAGCAGACCAAATCAGCCTTTCCAGCCACAGTGTACTCAGCTGATGCCAATTATGTAGGGTCAATCCAGGGGCCTTTATAAAGTAATAGATTTCAGAGGGCTTTGAGAGTGAAGCATGAGGGATACAAGCCAGAGTAGCCAGCAGGCTGAGCAGGGGTAAAATCTAGGGGCTCTGGCATACTGGTGAGTGCAGATGCATGCTGCAGAGAAGGGTCTTTTTTTGGATCTATCTCAGAAAGGGGATGTTATTGTTATTCAGTTTATAAATAAACTGGGCTTCTAGGATGGAGTCCAGGGAACATCAAGCTTCAGAGAATTGTTTGTGATGTGTCCATCACTTCATCAGGGACAGATGTGTTGAGTTGTGTCAGGAAGCCTGCGGGGAAATTTATCAGAATGTCTTCAAAGAAAGGAAGGGGTCCTGGAAGTTAGTGATTAACTGGGCCCAATTATTGGTGTTGGAGTGGAGTAGGGTAGGGAGCCAGCTCTCATTTATTAAATGGCTTTGTGGTTATTGTTTCTGTTCACAGAGCTTAGTAGAAAAATAGACAAATATTTATTAAATAAATATTTAAATATTTTTTTTGTTTTTAGATGAGAAAAATAGTTTCAAGCTGACCATTAGTCTCCTTTGCCTGGACACACTGAATGCAGCATAATTTCCCATATCAAGTGGTCTCCAAAAGGTAAGATAATGTCTGGAAAATGTTTCTTCATTTTGCTACATTTATTTATGAGTGAATTATTTTATTCAAGCCTTCTTTATGGTTCTCAGGGAGAATATTACTTAGGCAAACCCTTGAAGATATCTACTGGGGACCGTTTCTGTTTTCCTAGCCCACCTGTGTCCATAAGTTTGTTGTAAATTAAGTGCATTCATATCCATGTTTCATCCCAGCTCAAGTTTATGAGAGTTACAAAGCTGCTTGAAAGTCTGAGAGTATCTTCGAATCAGAGCTCGAAAACTGGGTGAGAGGGGTGTCTCTGTGCCTGGGTGCTAGACTTGTCTAAACCTGGGTGACTCTAGACCAACAAATAGGCAAAAAGGTTTTCCATGGTGATCCCAGAAGAGATTCAGGAGGTGCTGGCATCTGAAGCCAATAGGTAGAGTTAGGGATTAAGGGAATAGGAGAAGAGGCTAGAATAAATGGCTTCAGTCAGTTCCTATTCCTATCTAGATTTTAAATGAAATCCACATTTTCCAAAATGTTCCAATAGGATTTAGGGCTTAATTTTTTTTTTTCTTTCCCTAGCTTAGATCTTCTGGCTTCTGATCCTCAGGCTGGATAGGGATTTAAATCTTTAGAAAAATACCCTGCATGTGTGTACACGTCTTATAATCTAACCTATATTATTTCTTCCATGTATCTGTTCAGTAGGAACTTTTTGTGTTTGTTAAATGTATTTCCTTTGGAGTAACTCCAAGGAATAGGGTTGCTGGTAAAAGGATATGACCATGATGGTTTTCACAAACTTAAAATTTTTTCCTTCAGACAGATTTTTCAGGGTTGAGAAAAGCCAGGCTAACCATTTGTTCATCTTTCCAGGAAAGGCCTGATGTTGGTTTCTGGGCTGCTTTGGGGATTTTGAGGGCTCTGGCACAATTGGCTCATCTTCTGTGTTCTGGCTGCTTGTTTGCTCTCCTGCCCAAGTCTCTTCTCTTACTTTGTCTCTATCCCTCTTCCTTCTCAACTTTTCACTTCCTAGTAAGATTCATAGTTGTTTTTTTTTTTTTCTTAAGCTAGTCTCACTCTACCAATACTGTATGTAAGCAATGTATATTATGTACTTGATGTTCCAATACTAACTAGAATCTAGCTTTTATAGTGTATGCTTAATTATTGTTTTTTCCTCTCCTGCCAGCCCTACAAAAACATAGATTCATACATCATTATACTAACAAGTGATGTTAGGATGACTGGTAACAAAAATATCATCAAGAGTCTTTTGGAAAACAGCCATTATCACACTAGCCTCTTAAATTTTGCATGTTATATTTCAGTTTTTAAGGATGTTGTCATTTTTCAGTGTATATATGATTTCATCTTCCATTCTTTATCCATTAATTGTTGTCTATAAGTCTACATAATTGTTATATTTAATGGACTTAATGGGCTTCTATCTTGTAGATATTTGCCATAATTTACAGAACTATTGGTTTGTTGTAGAATATTTATATTAGGCTTAGTCTTTCATCCTCCCTTCATCCCTCCCTTCATCCCTACTTTCTTTGCAATGTAGATGGGTTCTTTGCTTTTGTTAAATGTATTTTCTTTGGAGTAATTTCTAGGAATAGGGTTGCTGGTAAAAGGATGACCATGATGGTTTCTACAAACTTACAAAGTTTTTAAAACTTAATGCTGCCAGCTGTGTAAGCTTATACAAGTTTCATCATGGCTTCGAATATTGGAGGTTACCATTTAAAACATGTCTTATTACTTTGGTATGATTAAATTATTACCATTAATTTGCCTTTTCTTTTACTTTGAGGAAGCAAGATATTTTCTACTTTGTGATACTCTTTGCGCTTTCTTTTGTAAGAATCCTGTTTCTCTTCTCCCTCCATCCTTAGAGTCTAAAAGCAAATTCTACTTAGAGGTGAGAAATTTTATAATTTTTGTATTAAATGTTATTTTTTTTCCTAAAATATGGGTTGAAGTCTCCAGAGAATCCACAACTTGTTTAAATTTAAATTTCAGTATGGGGTTGATTCTTTTCTTTCTTTTATTGCAGTCACTTGAGAGTATGTTAAATTTTATTTCATCCTTAGATATGTATCTTAAATAGTAAAATGGGGTGCTTTTCTACAATTCAATCATGAAATTGCCAATTATTATTTAAGGATTGAATTTTCCTTCATTTAGTCACTGTTTTTTTTTTTTTTTTACTGAGCATCCACTGTGAATCAGGTCTTGTTAGGTCCTGGGACATAATGACTAACTGGCTTGTACCTTGCTATCAGGGAACTTTGTGTCCTGGTTCTGGAGAAAGAATAATAGGTAATTATGACAGGTGTGCTATGGTAGGAGAAACATAATTAGGAAAAACTCTGTGATGAGACTTAGAAACCCATAGAGGGCCAGCCCAGTGTCCAGGGCAGGCAGAGAGGGGAGGCATCTATTCTGACTTGGGGAATTAGATTTGGCTTCCTGGAAGAAATGAGTTTGTATTGCGTTCTGGAGGATGAGCAGGGGTTACATGCTTTATCTGAGCACTTAACCTGCACTTCCTTACTGTGTTGGTCTGGCCATTATTCTGTCTCTCTGGGTGGGAACTAACAGTTTTGTCCTCCTTCAGAAGGAACACATAAGCATCATGAGAAAACAGTCCACCCCCAAGGAGAAAAGACAGGCAGAAACCCTGAATGCAAAACTCCTCTACCAGGAGGTGTGCTTGGCAGCTCAACGTCTTGATTTCTTTCTCCGAAAAGAAAATGCCCACAAAGAGGTTTTCAAACCGCATATCCTGGCCCTCAGGTATCTGGTTCAGCAAGCCTGTATTAAACTCATGTTCCTGCACCCAGTGGATTATGGGAGGAAGGCAGAGGAACTGTTATGGAGGAAAATATACTCTGATGTTGTTATGCTACTAATGAAAACCAACAGAAAAGACGTGGACAGCTTCAAACATTGGGAAAGCCCTTTGCGAGCTCATCTGATAGGTGGCCTCAAATTCTATGAACATCTCTTCCTGTTCCTTCAGCATCACTATGAGCTGAGGCTACAGAGCTATATAGATTGGCCCCACCGTGCAGTCCACATGATTGGCTGTAAGAAAGTAGGACCCTCATCATCAGAAGAGACAGCTTGGGCTCGAATGGCCTGCCATCGTTGTCTACTGTACCTGGGAGACTTGTTTCGCTATCAGAATGAATTCCTAGCCCTGGCCACCAAGGACTTGGCTGAGAAATGTTACTACAGGGCTCTGTCAGTGGCCCCTCACATGGGCATGCCCTTCAACCAGCTGGGAGCTCTCATGGGGACCAAGTACTATGATGTTGAAGCCACATACTTCTACCAGCGCTGCCTCCATGCAGAAGTGCCTTTTAAAGGGGCATCTTGGAATCTCAAAAGGCTATATAATCATGCAGGAAAAAGGTATAGCCGCCTGAGAAGTTACTGGGGAAAGAAACTATCTCTATCTCGTAGCCAGAGGCAATGTTGGGACAACAAAAGGCTATTGGTTAGCTTCCTCTACCTTCAGAGCCTCCTGCAGTCTCAAAGAAAGTTCAGAGTGACCAGGCTGATAGCCTTGTGCCAGTTGGTTCTAGAAGACTTTCGTCTCTGTCTTTCTTATCGGCCATGCCCATCTGACCAGAGCCAGACCACTGCAGAGGGAAAGCCCCCAAGGGGCTACTTGTTTCTCCCAGACCTCCTAATCTTCCACATGGTCATCCTTTGCCTCATGAATGTACACAGACTGAGGAAAATGGGCTCTGTGCAGCACAAGCCAGCAGTCATCTTCACCTTGACCCTTTTCTCCCATCTAATTCAACATGTGAATACCCGAATCCAGGTTGAGCTTCAGAAAGGGAGGCTGCCTCCAGAGGTGGTGATCCCCAGTTATAGAAGCCAGGAGAAAGAGACTGAGGAGGGACCACAAGGCTTCCCAGCCGCCTGCCCTGAGCTCTGCCTGAGTGAATCCCTAAACAGCCATAGGTTGTCTTATGTTTCTGGTGAGAGCTCCAACTCAGAAGCTGGTTTTCATTCCTGCTATGACTCAGATGTGACAGATGAAGAGGAAAACACATTCTTAAGTTCACAGGTCCATTCAGCAATAAGCAGTGAAATATCTTATTTAGATACAACTAATGAAGAAAAGCATGGCTCTCTGAATCCAGAAACAATGTGGAAAAGTGGGGCAAGACCCAAATACAAAGTTGCCCAGTCCAGGGACAACTTACAGGCATGTAAACCTCCCAATAATCTCCTAGATGTCCTGAAAACAACTCTTTCCATCAATCTGCCAACCCTATCGAGCCAAATACTCCAAAGGAAACATGGGTTATACTTGGCTCCTGACTTCAGTCATAATATTCGGGAGCCTCAGTTCGAGCTAAGCCCTGCTTCCAGCAACACCTCTGACACTGAAGATGATACGAGTAGTTTCCCTGGGACTGAGCTTTGCATTGGCCCCAACATGGGGCAGAACGTCTCCATTGGCCAGTCTTGTAACAACCTCCGGACCATTCAGAAGAAACTAAAGATCATCTCTGCAGAGGGGCTACTGCCCACGATCAAAGTGATACTGGGCTGGCTCCGCACCAACCACAGTCTCCTCACCTCCCAGTGGCGGTGTCTGCTTAGCCTGTCAGAACACCTGTCTGTGCTGCTGAACTTGCTGCCCTCAGTGGGAGACCTGCAGGACCCAGGCCTTGGCCTGTCCCAACAGCTCCATGACCTGCTTCAGAGCTGTAAAGGCCCAAACATCCCCAGGTTCCTGCAGCTCCCTGAGGACATTGCACTGTGCCAGCACACTCTGCTTCAGAGTCCCCAGGAGAGAGTGGGTTTAGAGCAGGACATACCTCCACTCAATTCCCAGGATGAGGCTGCTTTGTGCATCTGTTTCTTCAGAAGCTTTGGCCACTTCGTAACTAAACTCCCTGGACAATTTCTGAAATTTGACTCTAGGTTGGGTATTTTTGTGAGTGCTTCGCTTGAAAGACCAGAGAACTCATGTGAGAAGTTTCTAAAGAGAACTTCAAAGATCAGATTTTCCGAAGACATTGTTCAGTTCTGGCTTCAGTGTGAAGTGGCACAGCTGGAGAAGACACTCAGAGGCCTCCAGACTTGGTCAGTGTTGAACTCTTACCTGTTGCCTGACCCCCGGGCCCTCTGTGAGCATCTTAATGTCATCCAACAAGTTGCTTACAGTGGGAGGTTTTTCCTCATCATACCCAAGATTGTGGTTGACATATTACATGTCCTAAAAAGGGAAGACCAGAGGGCATTAATAGCCATTACCTTCCTAGAGGGTGAACTGAAGAGAGGCAACCAGTATATCCTAAGCCAGTCCTTTGTGTCTAAGGGGATCGCAAGACCCAGGATGACCAGACCAGACTCTGATGCCTGGGACCTCTACAACATTCTTGATTTTTGCAAAGATCTGCTGGACTCATCCAGGCCAGGAACACCTGATCCCAGCAGCATGTTTACCATCATCACAGGAATCTGTTTGGACAACCCTAGGAATTTCTCGTACCCCCTGCAACTGGCTCTGGGAACAGCAACTGAAGCTGGTGTGGAAATCAAGAATATTCAGCATTTCTGCAGGGAGTGGAGGGTTGCCAGCTGACTGATCACTTCTCACTTCTCCCTCCTTCAGCACTTATGGATTGGACCCAATTTGTTCATTTCTCTTGTAAACACCTAATATTAAAAGTAGATGATATGTAAATGCATATCTGTATTTACTCACTGTTAAAGTTTTAATGTACCAGCTTTAGAGGCCTTCATGTTTCCTATTTTATCATCTTGGCTTGTTATCACGTTCTGTATCTGAGATATATCAAGATTAAATTAACTCAGTGCTTAGCATTCTTATGGTGAAGCAGCAAGTTAAGGAAGCACTTCTAAGTCCAAATCCAGCTCAGTTGGACTCTAATTTACTTAGTTCCATTTTTGTGACATAATATTTTTAGTTTTAATGCTGTTTTATTGTGAAGGGACCATGCCTATTATCTAAGGTAGGCCTTTACCATCTGTGAAAACCCAATAAATGGAAAACAAAAACTCATCGTTATGGTGAATGATTTTTTTTCTTTGTAATTTCTGGTCATTTTTTTAACTTATTTTTGCTCAGCTCAAGTTTTTGTTTTTGGCAAGGATTGTGTTTCGGCAATCCAGTTGCTTTTGGTATTACTCTCTTTATCCCCTCTCAATAAGCATGAGGGCAGTAGTACCAAGGAATGGCAGACTTGGTTCTTCTTTTTATTAGAAATTTGTAGGTTTACAGAAAAATCATGTAGAAAATACAAAGTTCCCATATTTTCCCCAGAAAAACATACAGTTTTCACTACTAACATTTAACATTAGTGTGGTACATTTGTTATAACTGATGAAACAATATTATTATAATTATACTATCAACTATAGTCCATCGTTTACATTATTTCACTGTGTTATACAATCCTGTTTTTTTTTAAATTTTTATATTCTAGCAACATACATGCAAAGTCAAATTTTCCCTTTTGACCATTATCAAATATCTAGTTCAGTGATGTTGACTGCATTCAAAATGTTGCACTACAGTCATCACTATCCATTGCTAAAACTTTTCCATAAGCCCAAACAGAAACTCTGTATCTAATTAAGTTTTAACTTCCCATTGCAATCCTTACCCCATCCCTGGTAACTTATACTCTAGTTTCTGACTTTATGAATTTGCTTGTTCTAATTACTTAATATCAGTGAGATCACACAATATTTGTCCTTTTGTGTCTGGCTTGTTTCACTCAATGTGGTATCTTCAGCATTCATTCATATTGTCGCATGTATCAGAACATCCTTCCTTTTTACAGTTGAATAGTATTCCATTGTATGAATATACCACATTTTGTTTATCCATTAATCTGTTGATAGACTCAGGGATTGTTCCCATCTTTTGGCAATTGTGAATAATGCTACTATGAACATCAGTGTGCAAATAACCTGTATGCCTGCTTTCAATTCTTTTGGGTATACACCTAGAAGTGGGGTTGCTAGGTAATATGGTAACCTATCCTTAAGTTTCTGAGGAACTGCCAAACTGTTTTCCATAGCAGCAGCCCTATTTTACACACCCACCAACAATGAATAAGTGTTTTACTTCTCCATGTCCACTTCAACAGTTGTTATTTTTTTTCTTTTTAATTTTCTCAATAGAAGCCTTCTAACAGGTCTGAAATGGTATTTCTTTGAGGTTTTGATTTGCATTTCCCTAATGGCCAATGATGCTGAACATTTTTTTCCTATGCATATTGGCCATTTGTATATCTTCTTTGAGATAAGTCTATTCAAATCTTTTGACCAATTTTTAACTGGGTTGTCTTTTTGTTATTGAGTTGTAGGATTTCTTTATATATTCTGGATATTAAACCCTTATTAAATATGAGGTTTCCAAATATATTCTCCCATTGGGTAGGTTGTGTTTTAGTTTCATGATGAAGTTCATTACACAAAAGTTTTTAATTTTGGTGAAGTCTGATTTATCTATTTTTTTTCTTTTGCTGCTCCTGCAAAACCATTGCCTAACACAAGGTCCCAGAATGCTTCCCTATGTTTTCTTCTAGAAGCTTTATAGTTTTGTTTCTTATATTTAGATCTTTGATACATTTTAGGTTGTTTTATGTATAGTGTGGGGTTCTACTTTCATTCTTTTGCATGTGGGTATCTGTTTTTCCCAGTTCCGTTTTTAAGGTGACTTTTCTTTCCCCATTGAGTGGACTTGGAACTTTTGTCAAAAATTAGTTGCCTGTACATGTGAGGGTTTGTTTTTGAACTCTTCATTTGATTCCAATGGTCTACTTGTCTGTCCTTGTACCTGTACCATGCTGATTTGATTATTGTAGGTTTATTACAAATTTTAAAATCATAAAGTTCTCTTCAAGATGTTTTTGGATATTTATGTCATTTGCCCTTCAATATAAGGCTTTTCCTTTTTCTGCAAAGTAGGCTGTTTGAATTTTGATTGGGAATGGCTTGAATCGGTAAATTGCTTTGAGTAGAATTGATGTATTAACAATCTTTAGTCTTCAGATTGTGGACTCAGAATGTCCATGTTTATTTAGGTCTTCTTTGTTTTTGTTTTTGTTTTTAGCAATGCATTGTAGTTTTCATGTACAAGTCCTTAAGATCTTTGGTTAAATTTATTCCTAGTTATTTGATTTTTGTAGTGTCCATAGAAATAGAAATTTTCTTTTGATTTCCTCTTCAGTGTATAGTGTTTAGAGACAGTACTGATTTTTGGATATTGATCTTGTATTCTGCACTCTGTTGAGTTTATTAGCTCTAATAGCTTTGTTTTAGATTTCTCAGGATTTTCTATATGTAGGATAATATCCTAAAATAGGAGTTACTTTTTCCTTCCCAATTTGGGTGTCTTTCATTTCTTTTTGCTTGCATAGTTGCCTGACTAGAATTTCCAGAACAATTTGACTGCTACGTGTCTGGGTGTGGTTCTCTTCAAGTTTATCCTATTTTAGGTATGTTTGGATTCTTGAATGTGTATATACATGTCTTACATTAAATTTGGGAAGTTTTCTGCATTATTTCTCTGAAAATTCCTTCTGCCCCTTTCTCTCTTCTCCTTCTGGGACCCCCATCATGCATATATTGAAAGATGTTGGATGCTGCTGCTTTTGTTCACTTTTTTATTCTTTTTCCTTCTTGCTGCTCAGCCTGAGTCATTTCAGTAGTCTTATCTTCAAGTTCACTGATTAATTCTTCTCTCAACTTCAACCTGCTATTGAAAACCTTCTAAGGAAATTTTCATTTCCATTATTGTGGTCTTCAATTCAGTATTTCTGTTTGGTTCCTTTTTTATAATTTCTCTCTGTTTATTGAGGTCATCATGTTGTTGATTCATTGTTTTTCTGATATTTTTTATTACTCTGTGTTTTCCTTTTTCTCATTGAGCATCATTTTTTAGAAGTGTTTGTCCAGTACATCCAACAACATGTTCTCTTCCTTGATAAGTCTGAATTTTTGTCTAGTTCCTTTGGATGGGCCATCATTTCCTATTTTTTTTGTTTTGTAATTTTTTGTTGCACACTATATATTTTAATAATTTTAAGTTTTAACTCTGTGTTTTAGTCTCTGTACTGTCTGTTTCTTAAGTTTTAATCATGCTATTGGTATGACAGAGATTTCCTTGAGTGGCAGAAGATTTTTCTTTTTGTTTTTTCTTTTCTCTTTTTCTTGGTCAATGAGAAAAATAAATGACACTCTCCTCTTTCATGAAGAAGCATGTCCATTCCTTTCTTGCTTGAGTTTGTTGAATCAAGACCAAGGGATATAAAATCCTGATGATTTCTTATGCAATTTCTTATTTCATGGTCACTTGTCACCCTTTTCTTCTTATCATTGTGTGTCTGAGACTGGGGCTTAAATGACAATGGGGAGTGGTTTGTACATTATAAACAAACACTGAGTTTTCTTAACTGCATAAGAAATATGTGCCTCAAAATATTTAATAAGCTTTTCTCTAATAGTTGAGATACAAAGAAAAGAAAATATGGTATCCAATCACAAAGTACCTATAGAGAACTGATACATCAAAATGTTCTGTGAGGAGAATTAGAGGGCAACTTATCAGGAAATGCTAAAAATATGAATTGACTTAATTATATGAATTGGATGTATTTAAATAGTAAGCGTCATTAAAAAATTAGTATTCACATCATTTTGTTTACTCACACAGGAAAATATTAACATTTACCTATCACAAATTTAATAGAAATTAATATAACTGTGATTCTCAAAATGAGTCATATCTACTGAAATAAATTGATCTTACTAGAGATTCTGTTCACTTTGTGCAAACTTTATATGAAAGAAAAATTGTTACTTTTGTTGCCTGATTTTTTAAACTCAGTCTTTCATCATGCTCAAAGAAAGTCTGAGCTCATTTAGGACCAGTGTGTATTCCTGAAATCAAAATGAATCTCAACGGACCAAATAGAACTGCTTGTCTTTTTCAAAAGTTCATATCTTATATTATCATTTCAAATGTAGCTGTTTAAAATATGCCATTGCATTCTCCTCATTGTGAAGTGGGAAAATGTTAAATAGTAGTTCATCTTGGAGATGTCTGACTTGACTTCACTGAGAACATGTGAGCACTTGTTCAACCCTCAGGAAGTAGCAATGCACACCTTTCTAAACTTCCAGCTTCAAGATTCTCCAATTTAAATGCTATTCACAAGGTAAGTGCTTTATTCTTTACCCGCTTGATGCAATGCTGAAAGATATGGGTTTTGGATCCAGTCATTCTTCCTTCCATGACTTTTGAAAGTCAAGATAAGAGGTGAGCCTTTGATTTTTCTAAGCTTATTACTTGCAGAGTTGTCATGCAATGCAAATGAGCCAACATATGAAAAGCACTTTGCATGGTACAAAGGCTAACAGTGGCACAAATATAATCATGAGTTATACCTCTCTTGAATTTTAACTGTCTTTTACTAGAAAATTGGAATGGTTTGTTGTATATCAAAGGAAATGGAGATGATCCTGGCCAAGATATTTCTGGGTGAGCATTTAATTCTATGTTCTCAGTTTTATAAAGAAACTCCTGCCTCTGACATGTAGCAAAATGAAATAACCTGAAATTTGATGTCAAAATAGGAAAATTTGGAGTCATCAAATAATCATAGAATGTTAGTGCTAAAATGGCCCATGTGAATGATTTAGGACAAATTCCTCTCTAAAGGTAAGGCGCTTGAGACTTAGGATGTAAAATGGCTTATCCATGGCTATCCAGCTAGGAAGTAGCAGGTGGGTGGGGTCCCTCTATGGCTCATTCTTGGAAAGAAGCATCTTGGAAAGTTATAGAACTATTAAATTTTCCCATCTGGGAACCCCCTGGTACTCTTTCAAATATTAGGATTCCCAAGAAAATTGGCCAAGCCTTTGATTTTGAGGCTTACCCATATGAAACTGTTTTTGTGGTGGAGAAGCTAAGACTCCTCATTATTATGCCTAAGAGTTGCTTCCAGGAAAGTTCTTTGTTTGCGCAGATGTGGCCTCTCTCTCTTTCTCTAAGCCCAACTCTGCAAGGAAAATTATTACCCTCCCCTACATGGGGCATGATACTCAGGGGCGAAAGTCTCCCTGACAACAGGTAACATGACTCCCAGGGTGAGCCTAGCTCGGAAACCAAGGGAATGGCAACACATTCCTGACCAAAAGAGAAAACAGAAATGTGACAAAATAAGGTATCAGTGGCCAAGAAAGTTCAGATGGAGTCAAGAGGCTATTCTGGAAGCTACTCTTATACAAGCTCCAGGTAGATATTGCTAATTGCCATGATTTTCCATACTTCAATTACCCTCATTCCTGTTAACCTTAAAGAACTTAGGGTTCTAACTGAGGCTCTACAAAAGTTTCATGAACTAAGTTTACTTTCCTTAAACCTATAACCTCTAGAGGGTTCCTAGGCCAGATAAGTCCTGAAACCCCTCTTGGAGAGGGCCTGCTTCTCCAAAAATATCAACTAATTCTGTCCCCTTATTCTATATTGTTGACACCCCTTTTCAATATGAAAAAGTTAGAGTGGAAATAGCCCAAAGACCCCTATATAATGGGAGTAGGATCAAAGAGAAAGGAGGAGTTATAACAGAAAAAAATAAGACTTAACAAACAAGTACGACTGCTGAATCACTGTAATGATATTTCTTTTAGCGTCCAGTATTTTGGAGCAACTAAAAGAAAAAAACCTGAAAATGTGGTATGGTAACCCATATCAAACTTTGAAATCTGTTCTGTAACAATTTGTTACAATGTTCTGTAAAAATTATTATTTTTTATATCTGTTATATTTCTTAGTAAAAAAATTAAAGAAAACAAAAAAGGAAAAAATTTATGGAGCAAATAAAATAGTTTACAGAACAAGAGAATGCCACTAATAAGTTATTTTATGTCTTTCTTTTCTAGTAAAATGGAAGTATATCAGATTGAATTAGTCTATTTGTAACTAGCTGACTTTGCTTAAATTTCTATTGTGTTCACCTTAAGCACTCCCAACATTTGCTCTATGAGGGCTCAGTGTCAGGAATGAAAGCTGGCATCAATGTCAGAGCAGATGCACAATCACTTCCTACTCTCTAGCTTGGCTCAAGCTGATGATATTTCACTAGTCTACTGTAATGCTCAGTTTTTGGATCACTGCCTTAAAGAATAATACATTTCAGAAGAAGACGGGCTCAGAAATCATGTTCCAAATATAATGTTTTTTTCTTGTATTTAGTTGACTGGAAATGCTGGAAAGAGCAGACAGGTTAGGTAGGCCTGTGGTTAACATAATGTTTCTTCTTTTGTGGGATCATGAAGCCATCTCCACAAGGAAATCCCCCCATGAATACCTAGAGCATACTGTTTGTTCTATGGGTCTACCTCTGTTGTCATTTCCTTCCCTGGGGGTATAATGACTATTTCCTAAACGGGATGGCTATTCATTGCATGCATTCTCTTTATTCTGAGTCTCCCATGCAAGTTTAAGCAAGCAACAAATGCTGAAAAGGGTTTCCCCAAAGTTTAAACAGGCTAATGTTTCACAGTATCTGTCCAGTTGGTGGAGCAATGTTTTCATTCTATCTGAGCAGACTCTGAGAAGTCGCCTTCCAGTTTTCAGTTCAATTTCTCTGTTGTCATTTGGCTTAGCTAGTCCTATTTATTCTGCCTTAAAAAAGGGAGGAATTTCAGTCTGGGCACAGAATTCAACAGTCAAACTTGGTATTATGGAGGAGCTGCAGAAAACCATATAAAAGTCAAAATGATATGTTTCAAATGGGTACCACAAACCTAAGAATGATTTTTTTTTAAAGTAAGGATAGAACAAAGATATGTTTAAGATCTTTTCTTTTATTAAAAAAATAGTCACTTTAACATTTGAAGGTGGTTTGAAAAATCTAGAAATCAATGAAATTATTATCCCTTGAGCTGTGAGAAAAACATGTCAGATTTTTGAACTAAGGACGCCATTAGGAATTTTTCACAATGTTCTATCTCAGCAGGAATTAACTTCTTCCCATCTTGATCAGGTGCTGCCAACCTCTCTCTTGCAGGAGGAACTCTGGGTTTGAAATGAGATCAGATTTTTTAGTTGCCACTAAGTGAACATCATTCAGCATTTTCATTTCTTTAAAAGATCTCATCAAGTAATTGCCCTCTAATAGCAAGCAAGCAGGATGACAAGCAGGATGAGAAATGATGGAACTAATGAAAATTTAAAGTGGTCTCCATTTTCTGTTGGCCTGGGAGAGGCTTATCAGAACGATGACTTTCCCCACAGAAAATGGCATGCATCCTACAATGATTGAACCAAAGATATGTAGAAAACAAGATAAATCTTTTTGCTTTCTGATAGTCATAATAACAGTTCTAGAAGACAGTTTGTTTTTTCTTTATACAAAGTGGTGGTTTAAATTTGACAATTTCAAAGGCAAAAAAAAAAGAAAAGAAAAAAAAAAGCCAGAGATTAAGATCTCTGCATCTGGATGTAATTGTTCTTGTTTATAAGCAGGCATTTGATCCAGAAATAGTTTATGCAACTTTCACTAAAGCTATCTACTTTTATGTATTGAAAAATACATATTTTAGAGCCTATGACTGGAAGTTTTCATTCACTCTTGCTTATAGAATACCTAGTACTTAAGCCTCATTAGGTAAGAAGGGATTTTTTTCTTAGATTGGGTTTATTCCAAATCAGACTCAAAAACGTAAGTACATGTATTTTATTTGGGATGTGATCCCAGGAAGGACAAGAGAAGGTATGGGGAAATTGAACGAGAGAAAGGAGAAAAGCCAATGAAGAGTGCATAATTGAGGGAGGTTACCTAGTGTGAATAGTGGAGGTCAATTTCCCTGGGGATCTTTTGAGAAAGCATGTACAGTGTCCTTCAGTATTGCCTCACAATGGGAGATGAAAGCTGGAACATTTACCTGTCAACTCTCATCCTCCTTCAGTTTAGAGTTTTCTGGCATTTGTAGATAACCTGCATGCAGGCCAAGCAAGCTCTTGTGGTACTGGAGAAAGTCCTCAAGCAGAGAAGCTGAGAGACTCAGTGCTTGAGTTAGGAAACTGTCCTTCCTTGTCCTGGGAAACTTCCAGTGCAGCTGTACATGGACACAGGGTGGATAGAGAATATATTTTAGTTTGCCAGGGCTGCTATGACAAATACCACAGAATAGATTGGCTTAAACAACAGGAATTTGTCGTTTCATGGCTTTGGAGCTAGAAGTCCAAAATTAGAATCTTAACAGGTCGTGCTTTCTCCTAAAGTCTGTAGTGTTCTGGTGATGATTTGTTGCAAACCGTGGGGTTTCTTGGTTTTACATCTTTACCTCTATCACAAGTTTTCTCCTTAGAGCTTCTACTTTCCTGCTCAGTCATCTATGTCTCTGTCTCAATTTCCTCTCCTTTTAAGGGCCACAGTCATGTAGATTAAGGCATACCCTGATTCAATTTGGCTTCATCTAAATAAGATCTTCAAAGATGCTATTCACAAATGAGTCAACACCTTAACTAACAATAACATCTTCAAAAGTTCTATTTACAGGTACGTTCATATCCATAGAGCTGGGAGTTAGGACTTGAATATGTCTCTTGTGGAGTACATTACACAATAGAGAGGTTATGGGGAAGGACACCCACATCTCTATAGTCCATTGCTTGTACCCACTCAGACTCACTCATGTACCTATTTAACTCTACTCTGTTACTTACTCTTCAGGATATGGTCAGTCACCATCTCAAAGAAAGATTAATAACTGGTAGCTTAGTGGAAGAAGAGATACTCTTCACTACTATAGCTTGTTCTGAAGCATAATTGGTTTTCATTATTTTCTTCCTTTACTATTCATTCTAGATTCCCCTCACCTTTGGTCAGTAGTTCTGTTGATCTAGTGCAATAGTAGAAAGTGGTCTGAGGGTTTGTACAAACTACTTGTCTATTATATTTGTACCCTCAGGATCTGCATTGTTCCAAATCCTGATTGTCTGATTTTCACTGTACAGTAGATAACTGCTATGCCTACCTGACCTCATGACTGGTGATTTTTTTATTACCCACCTCATCATGACCATTTCCAATTTCATATTCGATGTGTTATGGTCAGACTGGGGTTTAATTGCATCCCAGGTAATCCTTTTCAAAAGCTAAGTAGTTCTGTACTAAAGAATGCATGGCCGTACTCTAGAATCTTAGGAAGTCAGTACTTTGATTCTTCTCAAATGCTTGCCAGAGATTTCACACAATATCCTTTCCTACCCAGAGTTCCTGCTGCAGGAGAAGCACAGTGAGAGGTTGGCAGCTATTAGATTGGGTCAGCGGGTCTGAAAGAATGGAAAGCTGGCACTGTAAATTCTTTCTTGCTATAGGTCCTGTTCAAAACTGTCAATCATCCAAGTCACCTCCAAAATGGATTGGAATAGTATTCCCAAGTATGGAATAGGTTGCTTCCAAAATCCAAAGCAATCTTTTCAAAACTATGCCTCTCTCTTAATTGTAGGAAATACAAGGTTCAACAATTTCTCCTTTCCTTTAGAGGAAATTATCTCAGTATGCCTGATACCATTGGTTCCTGAAAACTTCACCAAAGTAGTAGTTCCTAGATCTTTAGAGGGTTTATCTCCGACCTTTTCAAATGCATGTTTTATAATGACATACAGAGTACTTGACTCTTCCTGTTCACCAAATCTGATTAGCATGAAATCATTGTGTAGACCAGTATGATATTCTGTGGAATGTCAAAATAATCCAGTCTTTTTTGGATTATATTGTGAGCAGGAGGAAAAAGGAGATTTAACAGCTCTGGGGTAAGAGTAAATATCAATTCCAGATGAATGGAAAGAGTTTTTGATTCTCTGATCTGATGGGAATTTATAAGAATGTATTCCTCTGATCAATAATGGTGTATCAGGTGTCAGGGATGGGTAGCTCTCTTCTAGTCAGAATTTCTGGCACAGGAGCCATGATTGGGGTTACTGCTGGCTAAATTTATTATAATATACCATTATTGGTCATATTTATCTGTGTTTTGCAATGACCATATCAGTGAATTGAATTTTAAGTCTTTGAGAGTGGCACTAATTTCTGTAATTCCACAACAGGAGGTGGGATTTCTTTTTCTGATTTACTGTTTTTTTTTTTTTTTTTTCTTTTTTTGGAGGGTGGAGTTTCAGGGCTTCCATTTGGCTTTTCCTATAATTATGGCTCTTGACCTATGGAGGTTATAGAACTAGTATGAGAGTTCTGTCAGCAGTACTAAGGGCCCGGTGAAATGACCACAGACCCAATGGGTCCAAACCTTTCCCTCCATATGCAGGCAAATGCTATGTAGGCAATGTGCCAGCAATACATATGCATATGTAGGAATATGTAGACAATAATGCAAAAAATATTGAGAAACACTGATCTGTGTGTTAGAGCAGTATCTTTGTTACTTAGAACCTTCTCTCTGAATGATGCTTCAGGGATACCTAAAGCAGGATTGTTCAACTTGGTATAATTGATATTTTGAGCCATATAACTATTTGTTGTGGGGGATGTCCTGTGTATCATATGATGTTGAGCCACACCCTCAGCCTTTACCTGCTAGATGCTAGTAATATCCCCTTCCTTCCTCCCCTGTTGTGACAATAAAAAATATCTCCAGACAGTTTTGTGGGTCTCAAACGTTAGCATATATAAAAATCACTTGAAGGCCTTATTAAAATACATATTCCTGGGTCCTAACTCAAGATGGGACATGAGAATTTGCTTTTTTAAACAGTCTAAGTAAAATAATGATTACTGTAATAACAATGCCATAGTGTTACCTTAAGGATTAAATGAAAATAAGGTTGAGAACTGCAAGGACAAAAGTCTTGAAGTTGGAGCATGCTCGGTTTGGTGAAGGAACAACTGGGAGAACAGTGGCTAGGGAAGAGTGAAAGCTGGGGAGAGTGGAGGTAGATGAGTAAAGGTAGCAATGAGGTATCAGGTCATGCAAAGCATATTGACCATAGCAAGATTTAGAATTTTAACTCTGACAGTGATCAAGAACCTTTGGAATATTTTGAGTTGAGGAATGACATGACCTGACTTACAGTAGAAGAATTACTCTTTCTACTATGTGGTGTGTGGACTGAGTGGAGACAACTGTAGAAGCAAGAAGACTAGTTAGGAGGTTATTACAATTCAAGGAGAGATGTTGGGCTCTGAATTAGTGTGGAACTTGAGGGAAGTGGTCAGATTCTGGAAATATTTCTAGATGTGTGTTAGAAGGATTTGTGATGGATTGGATATAGATTGTTAAAGAAGTAAGGAGCCAAAAATACCCACAAGAATTTTATCCCAGACTGGAATATGATGGTAACATTTATTGAATTGGAGAATAACAAGAGAGGAGTAGTTTTGGGGGAGAAAATCAGGAGTTTAGATTTGTCCATAAGTTTAAGTTATCTCAGACAGAGATGTTGAGTAGGTGACTGGATATATGAATCTGGAGTTTGGGAGAGACTGAACTGGAAATATAAATGGCAAGATATGTTCCTAGATGAGATTGCCTGTGAGTGAGTGTAGATAGAAAAGAGATGATATCTGAGGACTTAAACCTGTTGTATGACACTTTTAATGTAATTGGGAAACTGTTTTAGTTTGTTGAAGCTGCTGGAATGCAATATATCAGAAATGGGTTGGTTTTTATACAGGGAAATTGTTAAGTTATAAGTTTATAGTTCTAAGTCCATAAAAATGTCAAAACTAAGGCATCCAGACAAAGATACCTTGACTTAAGGAAGAGCCCATGATGTATGGATTTCTCTGTGATCTGGGAAGGTATATGGCCAATATCTGCTCCTTTCTCTCCTGGCTTCCCATTTCAAATAGCTTCCCTGGGGGAATTTTCTTTCTGCATCTCCAAATGTCTTTCTCTGTGTCAACTCTCAAGTTTTTTCAAAATAGTTCCCTCTTAAAGGAATCCAGTAAGCAAACCCATTCTGAAAGAGTGGGAACACCTCTCCATGGAAACCAACTAATCAAAAGGTCCCATCAACAATTGGGTGAGTCACATCTCCATGGAAACAGCTTAATCAAAAAGATCCCAACAAACAATATTGAACGGGGATTAAAAAACATGGCTTTTCTGGGGTACACAACAGATTCAAACTGGCATATTCCACCCTCTGGACCCCAAGAAAAGCATGTTTTTTCCATACACAAAATACATTCATTCTGTTACAATATCACAAAGCCTTAAAACATTTCAGTAACAGTACAAATACTCATTGAAATCATCTAAAGTCATGATCTGTCTGTCTTAAGGCAAAATTCTCCTCTGGTTCTGGACTTGTAAAATTCAGAACAAGTTATCTGCCACGACTGTTTAAAAGTCTGAGAATCATTTATCCTCAGGACTTATGAAGCAGCAGTCCCACCATTTCCAAGGGCCCACACAGTGGCCCTGCTCTCTCTATACACTGAGGTGAGGACTGCAACCTTGGGGGACACTGGGGGGACCACCTTTTTCTTGGCTCCACCCTCTCCAAGCATCGGGGCAGCACCCAGGCTCCTTGCAATTTCTGGTGCACATGTTCAACCCCCTCAGAACAATGGGGCGGCAGCAAGCCCCTTCCCAATCCCCAGGGAATGTGCTCCACCCTCTCTGTGTCCTGGGGCACCAAAACTCTTCCTGCACATTGAGGAGGAAGGCCTGTCCTCTGCCTTTGGGGCAAACTCACCCTTTCCAAGTACATGGGTAGATCCACTCTCCCGGCCTGAGATTTCTTGGCTTCAGACCTTAGCCTCCATAATTCTGCTTTGAAATAATTTTTTCTATTATCTGTCCCTTTTAGTCCATACTGGCAGTGATTTCATTCATACAGGTCTCTCAAATTTTTTTTTTGTTTATTTTCCATATACCACACAGGGATCAAAGCTCAATAGACCCAATAGGACTTTCCACAAATCCTTTCAGATAACTTCGTCTCTAATCCTCTCTTGTCCCCCTATAATGTCTGACTGCTTCCATGCTTAGTTAAGTCCTCACATAGGCTCCTATTCTCTGGGGTCTCCCTTTCTGGAAGCGTAGAATTTTCCAGACCATAATTTCTGGTGTCTTTGTCTTCAAGAGTTCAATTCTCAGTTTATTCCTTTCCTGTTGCATTTCACTATAAGCAGCAAGGAGGAACCAGGCCACACTTTCTACATTTAATTTGAAAATCTTTTCAGCTAAGTATCCTAGTTCATGCCTTTTAAAACCTGCCAACTTCTCTGCCACTTTAAAACAAGGTTCAACTTCCTTCCAGTTCGCACTCACGTTATTATTATTAAAATGAATTATGAATAATTGTCTAGCAAAATCTTAGTAAGATGATTAAAAAATACTACAGTCAAATGTCCCTTAGTAAGATAACTGGGATCAAAGTCTCCCCCTCCCCTTACCCACCCCACAATAGGTATTTTTCTTGATCTTTAGAATTCACGAAACTGGCAGATTAGGTTTGTCGAAAAACAGAATTTGTATATATATATGTATATATGTGCTGGCTATACTAACTACTTTCTGAAGCTAATTATAGGAATTAGAAATACTCTAAAGCTGCTATTATTTTATTTGAAGAGGTGTATTGAAATTTGTTTTGTGCTGCATAAAGAACTTGTTTGATGTATATTTCATGAGCCCTGGTTGAGAGGGAACATTTCATATTGGAATATATGAAAACTTCTAATCAAACATTTATGTCAGCAAGAGTTTTCCTTTGTGGAAGAAGTTAATGTGTTAAAAGGTATAACAATACCCTGAAGATGTCAATTCATTTTGTAGAAAACAGAGGGAACTGCCTTAGTAATGTACAGATATATATTTTTAAATTTTAAAATTAAATTAATTTTTAATTAGAAATGTTGTGGGTTTACAGAACAATGATGCATAAAATACACAATTCCCATATTCCACCCTATTAGTAACACCTTGCATTGTTATGGTACATTTGCTACAAATGATAAAAAGCACGTTTTTATAATTGTCTTATTAATTATAATCCATGGTTTGAATTAGGGCTCACAGTTTGTGTTGTGAAGGTCCATGGATTCAAAAAAAACAAAAAACTTTTATTCTAGTAACATATGTACAACCTAAAATTTCCCCTTTTCAACTGCATGTGAATATATAATTCAGTGCTGTTAATCGTGTTCACAATGTTGTGCCACCATCTATTACCAAAGCTTTTCCATCATCCCCAATAGAAATGCTCTACATTTTAAGCCTTAACTCCCTATTTCCTATAGATCTCGACAAATGGATTGAGTCAGGAGCTGGGTCAGAAGCTTGTCCTCTTGACCTTCCACTGCTTTAGCCACTTCAGAGCCGATTCCATTACACCTGCTCATTAACAACAGGTGTGAGTGGTTTGCCTTTAAATGTCTTCAGGCACTTTTATATTTGAATAAGAGAAAACAATAAACCTTAAATTAATGAAAATTGTAAGCAATTTCTGAAGGGAAGGACAGGACGCTTCAAAATGTGTTCATTTCAGCATGTATTGATGTATTTATTGTTTACCTGTATTTTTCCAACTATTCCAAGTTGCGACTTCTGATAGCCTCTGGCTCTGGGCTCACATTCTTCCTGGGTCCTGAATTAATATTCGCAAGGTCTGTGCATACCTTAGTAGCCTTTACTCTGGCTCCCCTCTCTCTGCCATCTGCCATATTCTCAGTATTAGGCTCTTGATTTCAACCTTTTTCTCTCTGCCTGATTTTCCCTCTCCTGCCTTACTATGTTCTTTTCTACCCATAGACTTAGAATCTGCTGAACAAGGGAAAAACTCTGAATGTCTGAGTAGCTCAGTGGACCAAATACCCTCACTTATTCTCTCCCCATTTATTTTATTTATTTTTTGTTCCAGTCCCCAGGCTTGGGTTTTAATCCAGATTTTCCTCTCTTTCAATCTTAGTAATGTCCCAATCTGGTGTTCTAATCTCCTTTCTCAAGAACTGGAGTCCTGACCTTCACTATTTATCATCTGACAGACTGGATGGGTTGCCCTGGAATGGACCATCCAGCTGCTTGCAGTCTTTCTTTATATTTATGTATCTCTTATAAATCAGCTATTTCCTGTTCAACAACAAAGTATACAGCCATCTTCTTGTTTTGCTACCTTAGCTTCTTAATTGGAAGCCATGGTGCTATTTCCAGAATAGTACTGTACTGCGAGTGCTGAGTCCTCAACCTCTATGTCTTGACCACCTGGGCTTCCTCTCCAGGACTACTTTTGATGGGAATCTGCTCCCCAGACTCCCTCCTTCTAGAGTGGGTCTGGTTTTGTCCCCATTCTGTCTCCTCTTCCCTACCTCCTCCTCCCGTTATGTTTCTGATTGAATCTTATATCTGAGAAGACCCAGAAGGATGTCATATCAAATTTGTCATTTAACAATGTATTGTATACAGCAGATATTCAACAAATGCTTATTTTGAATGAGTCATTTGTTTTAATTCTATTTTGAATGCACCAGTTTGTTAAAATGCTTGGTAGTGTATCCTTTGAGATACTGGAAACCACTCATCTAAGATAGAAATTGGGCCCAAGTTCAAGATTCATATCTATTAGCTGAGAATGAGTTGGAGGGTAGGAAGAGAGTCCCCTCAGTCTTTGAAAACCCATTTAAGTGCACATGATATTGCAGGCAACATCCTAAGTGCTAAGGTTTTGCTAATGGCAAGTTGCAGTCTCAATGGGGCTAATGTCAGCAAAACGGATAGCACAGTGCTTGGCATGTTGTAGGTTTTCAATCATCTCTTGAATACATACGTAACATTTTTGTTTTTTGTTTTTTTTTGGGGGTGTGCGCATAGTCTGGGAATCGAACCCTGGTCTCCCGCATGGAAGGCAAGCATTCTAACACTGAACCAGCCGTGTACCCCATTTTTATTTTTTAATTAATTTTTTTTATTAAAGAAGTAGTGCATAAAATACAGGATTCCCACACATCCTACCACCAACAACAACTTGCATGGGTGTGGACCATTTGTTACAATTGATACTTTTTTTTTTAAATAATTGTTCTATTGTTTTAACAGTAGTTACCTTTGTTATGATTGATGACAGTTTATTAAAATCATTCTATCTATAGTCCATTATTTATATTAGGTGCATTTTCCCTATATACTTTCCTATTTTTACCAACTGATATTAGTATCATACATTTGTTTTAATTCATAAAAGAATATTCTTTACTTGCACTGTCAACTATAGAACATTGTATACAATGGAATTGCCTGTATTTTACAGTCCTAAGTTTTATCTATTATTTTTTATTCTAGTAATATATGCAATCTAAAGTTTCCCTTTTAACCCCATCTACCTATATATTTTAATGCTGTTGATTACACCCCCCAAAATGTGCTATCGTCACCCACCATCCATTTCCAAGGCTTTACCATCAGCCTAAATAGCCTTTAACCTCAATCTATCTCTTGGTAAACTATATTCTAGATTCTAACACAATGAGTTTGCTTATTATAATTAGTGCGTAATAGTTGAACCATGAAATATTTGTCTTTTCATGTCTGGCTTATTTTGCTCAGCATTATTACTCAAGGTTCATCTATATTGTCACATACATTAGGACTTCATGCCCTTTTTATGGCTGAATGATATTCCATTGTATGTATATATCACATTTTGTTTATTCATTCCTTTGTTGATGGACATTTGGGTTGCTTCCACCTTTTGGCAGTTGTGAATAATTCTGCTATGAACGTTGGTGTGCAAATATCTGTTTGAGTCCCTTCTTTAAATATGGTATATACCTAGTAGTAAAGTTACTGAAGCATATGGTAATCATATCCATGCTTCTTGAGGTACCACTAAACTGTGTTCCTCAGTGACTACACCATCTTACATTCCCACCAGCAATGAGTAAGTGTTCCTATTTTTCCACAACCTCTTCAACACTTGTAATTTTCTGTTTTTTTTAATAGTAGTCATTCTAGTAGGTGTGAAATAACATCTTATATGTGATTTTTGCATTTTCCAAATAGCTAGTGATGGTCAGCATTTTTGCATGTGATTTTTAGCGATTTGTATTTGCTCTTGGGAGAAATGCCTATTCAAGCCCATTTTAAAATTGGGTTGTTTATTTTTTTATTGTCTAATTGTCAGATGCCTTTATATAGTCTGGATATTAAACCTTTATTGGACATGTGATTTTGAAATATTTTCTCCCATTAAGTAGATTGTTTTTTCATTTTTGTGTCAAAGTCCTTTAATGCACAAAAGTTTTTAATTTTGAGGAGGTCCCATTTGTCTATTATTTCTTTCATTGCTTGAGCTTTGGGTGTAAAGTCTAAGAGGCCATTGCCTACCACAAGATCTTTATGATACTTCCCTACATTTTCTTCTAGGAATTTTATAGTCCTGATTCTTATGCTTAGGGCTTTGATTGTTTTGAGTTAAGTTTTGTATGTGGTGTGAAATAGGTGTCCTCTTTCATTCTTCTGAATATGGATATCCAGTTCTCCTAGCACTATATGTTGAAGATACTATTCTTTCAGAGTTAAATAGTCTTGGAAGCATCATAAAAATCAGTTGGGGTTTATTTCTGAACTCTCGGTTTTATTACAATGGTTAATGTATCTATCACTGTGCCAATGCCATGCTGTTCTGAACAGTGTGGCTTTGTAATATGCTTGAAAGTTAAAAATGTGAGTTCTCTAACTTCATTCTTTATTTCAAGATGTATTACCTTTCCAAATAAATTTGGTAATTGGCTTTTACAATCTGCAAAGTAGGTTATTGGAATGTTGATTGGAACTGCATTGAATACAAACTAATTTGGGTAGAATTGGTAGTGTAACAATATTTAGTCTTCCAAACCGTAAGTGTGGAATGCCCTTCCAATTATTTAGGTCTTCTTTTCAAAGTCTTTTGTCCATTTTATAATTGGGTTGTTTGTCTTTTTGTTGTTGAGTTGAACAATCTCTTTATATATTCTGGAGACTAGACCTTTATCTGACATATCGTTTCCAAATATTGTCTCCCATTGTGTAGGCTGTCTTTTTACTTTCTTGACAAAGTTCTTTGATGTAAAAAGTGTTTAATTTTGAGGAGTTCCCATTTCTTTCTTTCTTTCTTCAATGCTTGTGCTTTGGGTGTAAGGTCTAGGAAACTGCCTCCTATTATCATATTTATAAGATATTTCCCTACATTTTCTTCTAACACTTTTATGGTCTTAGATGGAATGTTTAGGTCTTTGATCCTTCTTGAGTTAATTTTTGTATAGGGTGTGAGATATGGATCCTCTTTCATTCTTTTGCATATGAATATCCAGTTCTCTAGGCATCATTTATTGAAGAGACTGTTCTGTCCCTGGTGAGTTGGTTTGACTGCCTTATCAAAGATCAAGTGTCCATAGATGACAGGATCTATATCTGAATACTCTATCCAATTCCATTTGTCAGTATATCTATCTTTATGCCAGTACCATGCTGTTTTGATCACTGTAACTTCATAATATGCCTTAAAGTCAGGTAGCATAAGACCTCTGACTTCATTTTTCTTTCTCAGGATACTTTTAGCTATTCAGGGCACCCTGACCCTCCAGATAAATTTGGTTATTGGTTTTTCTATTTCTGAAAAGTAAGTTTTTGGGATTTTAATTGGCATTGCATTGAATCTGTAAATCAATTTAGGTAGAATTGACATCTTAACTATATTTAGTCTTCAAATCCATGAACATGGTATGCTCTTCCATTTATTTAGGTCTTCTGTGATTTCTTTTAACAATTTCTTGTAGTTTTCTTTGTATAGGTCTTTTGTCTCTTTAGTTAAATTTATTCCTAAATATGTTATTCTTTTGGTTGCAATTGTAAATGGATTTTTTTTCTTGATTTCCCCCTCAGATTGTTCATTACTAGTATATAGAAACACTACAGATTTTTGAGTGTTGATCTTGTAACCTCCCATTTTGTACTCATTTATTAGCTCTAGCAGTTTTGCTGTGAATTTTTCAGGGGTATCATATCATCTGCAAACAGTGAGAGTTTTACTTCTTCCTTTCCAATTTTGATGCCTTATATTTCCTTTTCTTGTCTAATTGCTCTGGCTAGAACTTCCAACACAATGTTGAATAACAGTGGTGACAGTGGACATCTTTGTCTTGTTCCTGATCTTAGGGGGAAAGTTTTCAGTTTTTCCCCATTGACGAAGATGTCAGCTGTGGGTTTTTCATATATTCCCTTTATCATGTTGAGGAAATTCCCTTCTATTCCTATCCTTTGAAGTGTTTTCAACAGGAGAGGATGTTGAATTTTGTCAAATGTCTTTTCTGCATCAATCGAGATGATCATGCAGTTTTTCTGCTTTGATTTGTTTATATGGTGTATTACATTAATTGATTTTCTTAATGTTGAACCGTCCTTGTATACCTGGGATAAACCCTACTTGGTCATGGTGTATAATTCTTTTAATGTGCTGCTGGATTCAATTTCCTAGAATTTGTTTAGGATTTTTGCATCTATATTCATTAAAGAGATTGGTTTGTAGTTTTCTTTTTTTTTTTGCAATATCTTTGTCTGGCTTTGGTATGAGAGTGATATTGGCTTCGTAGAATGAGTTAGATAGCTTTCTCTTCTCTTCAATTTTTTTGAAGGGTTTGAGCAGGATTGGTACTCATTCTTTCTGGAATGTTTGGTAGAATTCAAAGCCAAGCCAGCCATCTCATGCTGGACTTTTCTTTCTGGGGAGCTTCTTAATGACTGATTCAATTTCTTTACTTGTGATTGGTTTATTGAGGTCATCTATTTCTTCTTTAGTCAATGTTGGTTGTTCATGCCTTTCTAGAAAGTTGTCCATTTCATCTACATTGTCAAGTTTATTAGCATAAAGTTGTTCATAGTATCTTCTCATTACTTCCTTTATTTCTGTGAGGTCAGTGATTATGTCTCCTCTTCCATTTCTGATTTTATTTATTTACATCCTCTCTCTTCTTTTTGTCAACCTCACTAAGGGTCCATCAATCTTATTGATTTTATCATAGAACCAACTTCTGGTTTTGTTTATTTTCTCAATTGTTTTCATGTTCTCAATTTCATTTATTTCTACTCTAATCCCTATTATTTCTTTCCTTTTGCTTGCTTTGCGGATAGTTTGCTCTTCTTTCTCTAGTTCTTTCAAGTGGACAGTTAATTCCTCGATTTTTGCCCTGTCTTTTTTTTGATATAGACATTTAGGGCAATAAATTTCCCTCTTAGCACTGCCTTTGCTGCATCACATAAACTTTGGTATGTTGTGTTTTCATTTTCATTTGCCTTGAAATATTTACTGATTTCTCTTGTAATTTTTTCCTTGACCCACTGGTTGTTTAAGAATGTGTTGTTGACCCTCCATATATTTGTGAATTTTCTGGCACTCTGCCTATTCTTGATTTCCAACTTCATTTCTTTATGATCTGAGAAAGTGTTTTGTATGATTTCAATCTTTTTAAATTTATTGAGACTAGCTTTGTGACCCAGCATATTGTCTCTCCTTGAGAATGATCCATGAGCACTTGAGAAAAAGGTGTATCCTGCTGTTGTGGGGTGTAATGTTCTATAAATGTCTGTTAGGTCTAGCTCATCTATTATATTATTCAAATTATCTGTTTCTTTACTGATCTTCAATCTAGATGTTCTGTCCATTGATGAGAATGGGGAATTGAACTCTCCAACTATTATGGTAGATGTGTCTATTTTTCTTTTTAGTGTTTGCCTTATGTATTTTGGAGCATTTTGGCTTGGTGCATAAATATTTATGATTGTTAGGTCTTGTTGAATTGTTCATTTTATTAATACATAGTGTCCTTCTTTGTCTCTTTTAACTGTTTTACATTTGAAGACTAATTTGTTGGATATTAGTATAGCTACTCCTGCTCTTTTCTGGTGGTTATTTGCATGACATATCTTTTCCTAACCTTTCACTTTCAACCTATGTTTATCCTTGGGTCTAAGATGTGTTTCCTGTAGACAGCATGTAGATGGGTCCTGTTTTTTAATCCATTCTGCCAGTCTATGCCTTTTGATTGGGGAGTTTAATCCATTAACATTTAGTGTTATTACTGTACAGGTAGTACTTTAGTGTTGCCACCCTTTCTCAACATGAAAAACTCAGAATGGGCATTGCCTAAATACCCTATAGACTGGGAGAAGGATCAAAGGAGAAGGAGGTATAACAGAGAAAATAGGATTTGACAAAGGAGTATGACTGCTGAGTCACTATATTAATATTCCTTCTAGCCTCTGGTGTTTTGGAGCAACCAGAAGGAAAAATCTGAGAAGGTGACATGGTAGCCCATGACAAATTCTGGGATCTGTTCTACAACTACTTGTTGAAGTGTGCTTTGAAAACTGTTGTTTTTTTCTTTCTTTTCTTTGTGTATATGTTATATTCATATAGACATAGTTTTAAAATTACCTAGAGGGGTTCAACAGCAGATTAGAACTGGCAGAAGAATCAATGAACTTAAAGATAAGACAACTGAATCATCCAGTCTGAGGACCAAAAACAAGAAAGAATAAAGAAAATTGAACAGAGCCTTAGGGACCTGTGGGACACTATCTAGTGTACCAATATTTACAGTGTGTGAGTTCCAGAAGAAGAAAGAATATGCAAAGATATAATGACTGAAAACTCTCCAAATTTAACATGAATCTACAGATCCATTATGCTAAAAAAACTGCAAACAGGATGAAACCAAATAAACCCATGCTATACATATTGTGATCAGACTTTCATATGCCAATGATAGAGAGAATTCTGAATGCTGCAAGATAGAAGCAACGTGCCACATACAAAGGAGTCTCAATAAGATTACAAACCTGTTTCTCATTGGAACTCATACAAACAAAATAAGATGTGGGATGTCAATTGGGGTGACATATTCAAAATGCTAAAGGCAAAAAGTTGCCACCCAAGAATTCTATATCTGGCAAAATTGTCTTTCAAAAATGGGAGAGATGTTAAGACATTCTGAGATAAACCAAACCCGAGGGAACTCATCACCAAGATTAGCTTTACAAGAAGTGCTATACAGACTTCTGCAGGTTGAAAGGAAAGGACTATAGACAATAGATCTGAAACTGAAAAAAAAAAAAAGATCTCCAGGGTAATGACATAGGTGAATATAAATGATAGTACTATTGTAGTTTTGGTTTTAACTCCACTTTTTATTTCCTACAGAATCTAAAAGGCAAATGCATAAAATATAATTATAAATCAGCAGTCTTGGACTCATCATGTATAAATATATAATTTGTGATGGGAACTACAAAAAGACGGGAGGACACAGGTGTACAGGGATGTGGTTTGTGTATAGTATTAAACTAAATTGGTATCAAAGCAAGTGAGATTGTTTTAGATCTAGGATATTAAACTTAAGTCCCATGGTAAGTATTAAGACAATATCAGAGAATATGCAAGCTCATAGAGATAGAAAGAAGAGTACTGATTGCCAGAGTGGGGGGCAGGGAACCTACAAGGATTTTTTATGTATGTAATAGATAACTATGTCCATCTTGCTCATATAGAAAGGTGCATGAGCAGAGAGTTACTGCTTAATGGGTGTAAGATTCCTGTTTGGGGAGATGGGAAAGTTTTAGTAATGGAATGAACACTGTGAATGCATTGAATGATATGCTTGGGAATGGTTGCAGTGGGAAGGTTCCACAATTGTAAAAAAAAAAAAAAAAAAACAACTAAAGAGACAATGACAAATAAATGCCATACATGATCCTGCTTGGGATCTAGCAAGAGAGGATAAAAGGCTCAAAGGGGACATATTGGGACATATGAAAAAGATTGGGATATAAACTACAAGATTTATATCAATGTTAAATTTATTGAACTTGATAACTTCACTGAAGAACTTACATAAGGAAATATCCTTTTCTTAGAAAATTTATATGAGCACGTTGTGTTTAAGAAGGAAGAACCTACATTCAAGTGTTCAGAAAGTGGATTGATAAATAGACAGAGATAGATGGATCGATTGATAGAATGATATGACAAGTATGGCAAAAATTTAAAATTGGTGGATCTGAGTATTAGGAAATAGTACTATGTAGGATTTCTCCATATGGGATGTATATTATTCCTGTTAACTGTCCTGTAAGTTTGAATGTGTTTCAAAAGGAAAAGCCAAATAAAAAAATTTTTAAAAAGAGATTTGAAGCTACTCTAATAACAACTTACCTGAATAACTGACTTTATAAAACCACATTTGATTTTTATATGATGATATTTTAAGAATTCTATACACTCTACTTCCAAAGTTATGTGTCTCAAGAGTCCAGGTACTCTTCCTGGAAGTGAGTCAAGTCTGAGAACATTGTTCCTATGTTCTCTGATACCCAGGGCCTTTAATCTAAGAATGATGCTTGCATTTGTGTTATCATTTTATGCATTTTCATGGTAGTATGGTGAAATACAATAACATGAATTTCACAGTTAGACAATCTTAGACTTGAACCCTACCTTGCCCCATTTACCATCTGTGTGGCCTTTGCCAAGTTTCTTAACCTGTCTGATGTCATTTCCAGAATTCAAAACTGGAGATGGTGCTACTTATTTAGGGAAGTTGGAAGGATTACATTATACAATATATAGTATTGCCTCTGGCTTGATAGCAACTTTAAAAGACAGAGGAGTTGGGATAATAACCAACATGAATAACTTGTGAAGGCTTCTTATAAATGTAATGGATAAGTATGTCCTCCTTACACAGAAAAATGCATGAAGCAGAGTTGATCTTCCTGTTCTTATAGCTGTTTTGATGGACAAGCTATCATACATTTTTTTCCCTTTACCACCACCCATTAAACACTGATGCTCCCAGCAGGCTCAGAACTGAAACCTGAAACCTTGTTTGTGGACCACAGGTTTGGCTGTTGAAGACCTTTCTGCTCAGCACTTGGCCTCCGTGGAAATCCTACCAAAATTGCACATCAAGGATATTACCTGGACTCATGATGTCATCCCAGTCTCCCAGCCCATGATCTGTGTGGACTGTGCCCCTGATCTTTCACTGGTCTCCTCTTCTAGCACCGACCTTTGTCCCTGTTTCTTCCGAGGGTGTTCACCTCAAATTAAACCTTTTGAGAGGAATTAATGTTTGTGCACAGTAGCTTTTACTTTCAAACCTAAGACTCTAAGGGGAGCTCAGAAACAGAATACCTGATCTTGGCTACTTTTTGAGGAAAGATAAGGGAAGAGTAACACTCATTCTTTGAGCATCTTGTAATAGTAAAAATAATATGTAGATTAATACACGAGAAAATTATCATGCAATGATTTTATTTTTTTCTCCTATCATTCCTATAATGTACATTCTTCTGCCACCAACCCACCCTCACCTAAGGAAAGAGATGAGTTCTGCCTCTTGTTCCAGAAAGGTCTGCCCCTTCCCAGATTGCAACACTGTCTTGTAAGAGTGAACACGCCATTCATCGATTAGTGGTTTGGGTCCAAATCCTTTGAGAAGTTGTTCACTCACTCTTTGCCCTCAAAACACCCAAAATGAACCTATTTCCAGGCTCCCTCCGATAACCGGTTAGGTCTGATTCCATTATAATTCACATCCCTATTCAGATAAGAAACCACTAGAAACTCAACTGCCTCTATCAAATGTCCCCAAGACTCTCAATACTCTACTACTCCCTTACCCCTCTTTCTCCGCTGTCTGAACCAATCTTCCTCTTCTCACAGGCCTTTCAAACACTGTCATTAGGGAAATTCCCTTTATTCTAATCTTACTTTTAGCCATTCCCATTACCTTCATCTTTTTCTAAGAGAAATCTGGCTTTTCCCTGATATCACTTACTCTCCTTCCACCTTCTTGAGTGGAGGATGTGTTTTCTTGCTAACATCCATTCCTCAAGGCACAGAAGTGGGACAAATATTTTTCCTGTTCCCCTTTTTCTTTCTATTAATTTAAAACCTTTTCTTCTCCCATCTCAATCAATTCTTCAACCTCATAGAGGCTTCTTTTACATTTTCAAACCCCTCACCACCTTGAAAGTTTATGTTATCAGATTTTGCCAGTGTCAGCCCTTCCCTTGTTGCTGCCATTTGTTCAACCTTAATCACACTTCTTTACTGTGGTATTACTATGTGGATGACTCTCTCCTTCTCCATCCTTGCAAGTATTCGATCTTTTCATGTTATTCAACATCCCAAGTGGATGACTCGGCTAATATCTTGCTGTTTCAGTCTGAGTCTTCTGAGAAGAAGCAATTAAAATAGGATTAAACATGTGTGAAATTTATTAGGGGAATGAATTTCAGTGAGAGAAAAATGAGAGGGACTCACAAAAAACTTCAAGACCTTCAGACCATAATGCAGATTTGACCCCAATGGAGGAGAGAGAGAAAGAAGGAGAATGGTAGTGTGATGGCTAAGCTCATGTGTCAATTTGGCCAGGTGATAGTATCCAGTTGTCTGGTCAAGCAAGCACTGGCATATCTGTTGCTGTGAGGATGTTTCATGGGCTTAAATCATCAGCATGTTGATTGCGTCTGTGTCTGTTTAAATCTGCATTCAGTGAAGGAGAGTGTCTTCTGCAATGACTGACTTATAATCTAATAGTTGAAGGCTTAAAGGAGAAGTCAGAATAGTTTCTCCCTTCACTTCAGCACCCAGCCTCTCCTGGGGAATTCATCAAAGACCTTCACTGGAGTTGGCAGCCTGTGGTCTACCCTATGGAATTTGGACTTATGCATCCCCACAGTTGTGTGAAACACTTTTTATAAAACTTCATATTTACAGATGTTTCCCATTGGTTCTATTTTCCTAGAGCATGCTGACTATTACATGTATAAACATTTTAAATTACAGTTCACTTCTAAAGAAAGTATGTCAATCACCCATCAGAGGAGTTGTACATTTCTCAGGATTGGACCTGCCTTGGTGCCCCTCCTGTACTCAGTCATTAACTGGGAGAAGCACACCCAAAGAGAAGCTTTGGCATGATATGGTGATGGATTTCAGTTCACAGTAGCTGAAGCCATCAGTCAATTATGCTCCTTGCAATTGGATGCCTGAGTAGTTTACTCTTGTGACCGTAATACTTACTTCTCAGTTTCTTAATATCTCCAAGTCTTTTCCTGTAATCTTCCTTAGCTAGTAAATCAAATGTTCACAATTTGATCTTGTTGTTATTGAGAACTGTACCACTACTAAAAATGATAAAAATAACTCAATCAATTCTTTGACATCATAGGGGCATCTCACCCACTGTTCTTAGACTTGTTTCATGCTCCATGCTCATGCCTGTTTCCCTTTTCAACCCAACTAAATGTTCATTGTTCCTCAGTATAATCAATCCCTTGCAATGCAACTCTCTTGCCCCTTATCCCTTCATTGCATGCATCTGGAAAAAAATAACTACGGTGACATCCAGTTAACTTTTTACTCCCTAAAGTACCTGAGCACTTTGCTTTCAGATACTCCAAATGAATATTTTACACCTTCACTTCTCTTCTTAAACCCCTTACACTTCTTCTCCCACCTTTTATTCTCAACTGAAGATCTTGCCTCATACTTTATTGAGAAAATAAAAGAAATTAAGTAGAAAATCCATCATCTTCCTAAAACCCAATCTACCAGCCTCCCTATATCTCTACCAATACTTTCTACTTATTATTCATGTTCTGTAACATAAGCTCCATGAGGTAAGGGACCTTGTTTGCCTTATTCCTAGCCTTATCTGCAAAGCTACCCATATCAGGTACTCAGTATCTTTTAAATGGATAGATTGGTTCATTCAATAAACAATTATTATTCATTTTATTTAGGAGGCTTAAAGAAATAAAGTGACTCATTCAAGTCTCCTAAATTTGCTCACGCTTTTCAGATGAGAATACTCTGGACCAGAAAGATAATGAGAGAGAGAGAGAGAGAGAAAAACTGAGGAGAAAGAAAGAATGAATCTGGGCAATAGTCAGATAATTCTTTCTACTATTTCACAGGTTTTTCTTATAAAATATCATTGCATTCTGTTATTTGGGGCAGTTTGACTTCTGAGATCATGAATATTCTTATATTCCAAACTTTTAATATTCTAAATAAATTGATTCTCAATATTTGGGAGTGATGGAAACTGAAAATAAGAAGAAATTATGACCACTCAATAGAAATATCCATATCCACATTCACAAAATTTTATGTACATATCAAAGTATTTGTCACTTCTATCCTCTATGTAGTTATCTTCAGCATTCAAAGTTAGAGGAAAATCACGAGGAATGGCTTGCATGTTAATTCAGTTTCAGCATAAGGGTAGGGGCTTTGTCACAGGTGGGCTGTCATGGTGTAGGTCTTCAGGTAGAACCTGCTTAGGGAAGTGGTTTGGAACT
Source organism: Tamandua tetradactyla (assembly GCF_023851605.1). Classification (NCBI taxonomy): domain Eukaryota; kingdom Metazoa; phylum Chordata; class Mammalia; order Pilosa; family Myrmecophagidae; genus Tamandua; species Tamandua tetradactyla. Next base: position 154,464,081 of record NC_135332.1, read on the forward strand.
AGTGAGTAGGCACAGTTATGGCAGGTCACCATCAAGATGGTTCACAAGTTGAATTTAACTTGGTTGGGCAGGAAGTTGGACAGTTCCTGGTTAGCCTTCAATTACCTCAAGTCTAAAATGAAGGAATTGCATGAACATCTAAGTCTGAGTTTGCAGCTACTTTCATAGTTATGACTTAGACATATTGATCAAAGGAGAATATGATAAGGGAAAATCGATAAGAAAACATAGGTTGATGGCAGGCCTTAAGGGATACTACAGGAAAGGCCCACTGTGTAGTTGGTCAGATAAATGTATGAATTAAATGCTTCTTTTTTCTATCTCTTCCTGTCCTCACTTAAGGGAGAATGGTAGAGAGAAATAAAATTTATTGAGCAAATATTAGCTGTTGTTCACTTTATGTATATCATTTGACAAAAGTCAATGAATTATGTATTGTTATCCCCATTTTACAGATGAGGAAATGAAGGTCCTGTAAGAAGGACTGCTAATTATGTCAAAATAATTCTACCCTTCTCCCTTAATAATAGAAAGTCAAATTTCACCTGGATTCTTGGCTCTGTAGAATAAAGACTAACAATTTGTTTGGGTCATTTGAAGCTAAGTGTGACCATGTGAATACCTACTGGCCAATAAAAATTAAGTGGAAATGTGTGCAGCTTCTGAAATCTTAAAAGACAATCAACACCTATCCTTTTTTATACTCTTTTTCTTCCTCCATTCTATTGCCTGGATCATGGATGTGATGGTTGGAACTTTAGCGGCTATTTCAGATGAGGACAGACTTCACAATATAGGAATGGCTTAATGAGACCTAGAAGGAACCTCGGTCCCTAGGGGTGATAAAGCTGCCATACTTGCCATGACTACTTCAAATCTGGATTTCTTGTACATGAAAGAAAATGATATTTTTTTTCCTTTTTAAAGCTACTTTCATTTTGCAGTATATTTACTCTAAATTTAATCCTCACTAATATCTTCACTAATTAGGAACTATATGTCTCTAACTCTACCTCTGCTTCTACTTATCTTTGTATCTACATTGGCATTGATGTAGATATTTAAATTACTTGTCCCAAAGCACACGAGTTAAAAATAATTTGAATTCATGTATTTCTGGCTCCCAAATTCATGCTCTTTCCATTTTGATTGTTGTCAGTCATCCTCAATGGAAGGGACCTCACTTGATTACTTTATTGACTCCATGATATTTTCTGGCCTTTTGGGAGAAGACAATGTAGCAGCCCAAACCCATCTCCCAGATTTAAGATTTCACAGAGTTTATGTAATCCAAACCCAGTTCTTCCAGTTTAGCAACACCCTCCCCACCAAACATAAAATAACAATACGTATTCCATGATAGACTTGATGGAGTTAATAACAAATCTTGATAATAGGATGAAAAATCCAGTTTCTAAGCCATTCTGAAAAAAATGTGATACTTTTTGGATAATTTCAGATCTCCTTTTAAAAGGACATTTAATATTTTGAGTAGAAGAGTATTATAGACTGATTATAGAGAATTTAGAAAAAAACACACAAAACAAAAAAATCAGCAATCTCACAATCCTAAAATAATCACAGTTAACTGTGGCATATTTCTTTCTAGTCACCTCTTTCTCCTACCTCTCATTCATCACTTTAGGTCTCTTTAAGAGCTACATTAATAGCAATCAGCAGCAACTGTGATACTGACTTTTTAGTAAGATAGGAAATATTTAGTGGCAGATATATGAAAGGAAACCTTATAAGAATTGAGCTTCAAGATGAAGTTATACTGATTTTTACATTGATGACTGAGACATCACTAAGCAAAATTTAGCTTGGTGTTTAAAGATTGATCCATAAAATGAATCCGTTGTTAATTTGTTATAAAAAACACAAAAGTTTTTCACTGGTTTTGTAATTCTCATAGCTGTGCATGTTGAGTAGTAGATAGATGCAGGCAAACTTTGTGTCTGATCTTGTTACCCCTGGTTTCTGGGTCTGAGCGTCACCAAGAGGGGGTTTAGCTACATATTGTTTCTCTTATGTCTCATTTCTATCTCTTCGTGTTGGACTCCCATGCATACTTCAGAAACCTGCTCGAATATCCCACAATTTGTGAATCCTTTTCTGATTCATTCTTCCTTCTTTAGTTACAACACTCCATGCTAGCCTATATACTTCACATTTTTCATTGTATTCTAAGTTTCAGAAAATCAGTCTTTGTTTACTTCCACCCTTAACCCCTCCTCCTCCAATCCAGGGTTTTGCAGTGTGCTTGATGCACAGTTTGTGATTAATAAATAGATTGAATTAATGTTTAAACCATTGCAGAAATAAGGGAAGACAGAGTAATAACGCCAGCTTTTCTGCCTCTTGGTTCTTCATGTCCTGTCTCGATTCCTTCTTTGTTATTGAAAAAAATATGGACTGACATCTGGTATGGTTTTAAGCAAATTGAAAAGTGTTAGGAGTTTTACTTCATCTTTCCTCACTCCATCCTCCTTTTCACTTTTCTTCACCATTGGTATACCACAGTCCCTCAGCCGTCTCTCGCATCCTCTGGGATGGACTAATTGCCCCTCCCTTGGCTCCCAAAGCCCACGTGTCTTCCCTCATTTCTGCCCTTACAACATTGCATGGAAACTTTTTATATATATCAGTCTCACTCACTAGAAGGGTAATTCTTTAAGAACAAACACGATTCTTCTTCAAGGTCTAGTCCTATTTTCCCCAGAACCAATCCCATCCTTGCGTCATGACAAATGGTGTATAGATGGTTACTGAACCAAAGCAAAATGGACTGATTCACGCTCTTCTACATACACACACACAGCAGAACAAAAAGAATGAATTTATAAAGCTGTATTTGTTGCCAAATTTGAGGAGGAATGACATCTAGAAAATGTCACCGAGCTTTAGGTGGCCATCTGCACTTCTTCATTTCAGTCCAGGAGCCATGGGAACCCGGCGCTGCCATGCCCTGAGTCCTCAGCATCTATTTCAATGAAAGGAAAGGAAATGTATTTGTGCATAGGCTGTCATAGGGAGCACAGCCTACATTTAGACCGAGAAATGGTATACGCATATGTCAAAACAACATTTGGCAACCAAAATGATTTGTCAGTAAAGATGTAACAAGTCTGTTTCTTAGAGCTTTCTCATCATCTTTGGAGCAGCCTCTTGAATATCTAGATAAAAACATTAAATGTTCCTTAAATTTACACTTTGTTAATTATAATACTGTGTTCGTAGATGGATAAAGAGCAACGCAGGAAAAGAAGCTAGATAAGCAACAAATGATTTTCCTATATTCCCATAATAAATATAGGGCCATGGATGTTCTGGGACTTAAGGGTATAGTATCATGAGAATTGTTGTATATTGAGCATCTATTTTACTATATGCTTTCTTTCTTTTTTTTTTTTAACTTTTTTAAATTATAAAAGTACATTTTAACAAGTAGTTATAGAACAGATTTCTAAGTTTGTATGGGTTACAGTTCCACATTTTTTTGTTTTTTCTTCTAGCTGTTTCAAGACACTGGTGACCAACAGAAATACCAATATGAAGATTCAGCAGTCATACTCATTTGCTAAATCCTATCTTCTCTGTAATATGCCTCCTTCTCTTTAAAGAACATATATACATAAAAGCAATACATTTCAAAATGCATCACAACAATTAGCTGTAGAACAGATTTCAGAGTTTGGTATTGGTTACAATTCCACACTTTTAGGTTATTATATTTAGCTGCAGTAAGGTTCTGGCGGCTATAAGAAATATCAGTATAATGATTCAGCAATCATACTCATTTGTTAAACCTGATTTTCTCTGTGTAACTCCACCTTCACCTTTGATCTTTCTCCCACTCTTTAGAGGTATTTAGGCTATGACTATTCTAATGTTTTCATGTTAGAAGGGGCTGTTGATAATATGGGAGGGGGGATGGAACTAGTTGATGTTCTGGAAAGACTGGCCCCTCTGCATTTCAGAACTTATCTAGTCTAGGGACCCATCTGGAGATTGTAGGTTTTGCAGAATTACTCTGCTGCATGCAACCTTTGTACTTATATAATGCCCTAGGCATTCTTTAGAATTGGCAGAAATGGTTTTGTTTGGGGGTTGGCAATTTATGATAGGTAGCAGTGTTTAACTGAAGCATGTTCAAGAAACCTCCAGTGTAGCTTCTTGACTCTATTTGAACTATCTCAGCCACTGATACCTTGTCACACTTCTTTCCCCCCTTATTATATGCCTTAAAGCTCAAAATTAAACATACCCTTTTAAAAATTGAGTTTATATGGGTTCAATTCCTGTCCATATACTTCCCCAAAAAACAAGCAAGCAAAACAAACAAACGAACAAAAATTCAACAATGGTGCTGCAGTAATGGGATACTCACATAGAAAAATAATGAAATGTGACCCTACGATACAGGATACAATAAAAAAATGAGCTTGCAGTCTGAATAGCAAGAGCATTATCTTTCAAAAATGCAATTTCAACATAGCTCTGTTTGCTCAGTTGAAAAGTAAAAAAAGTTCATTGTTTGGTGTTTTGATTGACTGTAGAGAAATGATTTACCTTGTCTTTTTCTGAGAGGTTTTACTTTGGGTAGATTGATTATTTTCAACATAGTTCCCTAACAGACTGCTTTAAGATTCCAGCTGAGGGAAGAAGATGAACAAGGAGCATGTTTTGCCACCAAATGGAAGGTGACGGTAATCAGTGGAGTCAAGTTCCTGTCATTAGGGGCACAACAACCAGATAATGAAGCCCCTTCTGTGCACCGTGTACCATTTCCAGACAGCATTTTAGTTATAATCAGCTAGTCTTTGTTCTGCATATATTCTTCCAACATGATTATGTTATTTTCTTGGTAGAAGATGAGGTGCTAGGATTAAAATGCCAGACTCAAAATGAGATCGTTTTCCATATCAATATCCTTAGGTCATTGCCATATTCATAACTATATTAGTTAGTTTAAAAAGCATATTTTCATTCTAAGATGCTCAGTTTTAGTAACTGTTGAATTTCACATTGCCACTTCTTATCCCTGCACTAAATGCTACAGGAAACGCAGAAAATTATTGCCAGAGCAAATATTTGCATCTTGTGCAAATCCAGAAATTCTACAATTTATGAACCTAGCAAATGTTTTCCCTAAAAGCAAATTTTGCACTTAATTGTGGATGAAATCTGAAAATAGTAGTATAACATTTCAAACTGCAATTTGGATTCTTTTTTACTTTTTGAAGTCTGAACATAGATATCAGGTCTTCTTGTTTTTAAAATTTGTTAGTCTTTGACCTCTTTTGCCATATCTTTCATGTGCTATTACGTATCAGCTTGCAAATTGCTGAGTCACTATCTACTATTTCCTTTCAAATGTGTGAGTAATTTCTATACCCCATTGATCTATTTGTAAAAGACCACAAATTAAGGTTATTTGTTAACAAATTTTCTGTGCAAGAGAGCCTCATTTAAGAATGTCCATAATGAGATTTTGATTAAGAGTAAGTTTCTTTCTTAATTTGTAGTTTTATGCAAAAGATGTGCTTGATTAGCTTTCCATTTGGTATAAAGAAATTGATTTCTTTATGGAGTCAGAATTCTCTAGGCAACTACAAACCGTCATCTATAAATGCTTTGAGAAATATTTCCTATGCCAATAAAAAAGGTTCTTGTTATTTCCCTATACATTATTGGGTAAGCTACATTTAACGAAGTGCCATTGGGAAGTCTGCTAAGTTATTAGGTATCATGGAAACAACTCTTCTTGGACAGTTTCCAATCTTTTTTTTTTTTAATCAAAATATGGCTTCTGGGGGCTGGTGTGGTGCAGTGGGAGGGTAGCCCAGTGGTAGAATTCTTTGTCTGCCATGCATGAGATGGGGGTTCAATTCCTGGCCCATGCACTTCCCCCAAACAAACAAACAGCAAGCAAACAAACAAATAAAACAAACAAACACAAAATAAAGATTCAACAAATGGTTGATGAAATTGCAATGATAGAATACTCACATGGAAAAATAATGAAATGTGACCCCCACCATACAGCATACAAAAACCAAACCAAACAAAACATAGCTTCTGAAAATGGTATTTATCCTAGAGAGTGATGGAGGCTGGAGTCTTTTCTCTGCTCGCTTTTCTGGTGGTCAGTCCATTTCATGGAAATGTGATGTAGTAAGAAGGGATGAAAAAGCAGAAGATGGAGTTCAAGTCCCTGCCCTGCTACTTCTCTCCTGCAAAACTTTAGGCAAATTGTGGAGCATTTTGTGACTTACTCTCCTCATTGGTAAAATAAGAATGAATAACTCGGTTGACCTAGCTTTGGGAATATAAAGCAATCAAGAATTTTAAAGTACTTTAGAATTTTAAAGTACTACATAAAGTTGAATATTAGTATGATTCATTTATGGATATATTGTTTCTTATCAAAGAACCAGGCACCCAAACTGCACTGTTTTAAAATTACTTTTACTGAACTATTTTTTGGCACTATCCCATTGGCCAAAAAATGATGAAAATTACAAAAAAATGAAACTCTCCTATTTCCTTTTCTGTAGAACAGAAAGTAACTGAGGAAATTGTTTGCACCTCACATTGTATCTTTTTTATGAGGACCTGGGTACATACTTTTTTTTTGGGGGGGGGGGTACATACATTTTTATCAGAATTTCTGCATGTCTTTTAAGCAATGACTTGCTATGTTTACTTTAAAAATCATATAACTGATTGCGTTTTCCTCTTCAGGCTGGCTTCTAGAAAGCTGCCAGTTAAATGCATGGTTTATACCTAGCAAAGTATATAGGGCTTTTCGATATGTAGTATTTTAACCTCATCAGTGTCTTACGCCTTATCACTTCTTGCCATAATTTTCCTTTTGTCACAATTTCCTCACTTTAAACTCCTCATATGCTACAAGTATTTTTGGAAATTTCTTTATATGATTTTTGGAATGAGATGATATCTAAGTATAAAAAATAACTTGTTCTATAAGACATGGGAAGCAGATATAATAATTGCTAGCATATATGAACACTTACTATGTGGCAGGCCCTATGTTAAGCACTATATAAACATTATCTCATTTGCTCTTTATCATGAAAAAGGTATAATCTCCTGTATTTCACAAATAAAGAAACTGAGGCTTAGAGATTAACTGACTCATTCAAGACTCACCACTGATAAGTGGATAAATTTGGCTAGTCCAATATTCCTATGGTTTAATCATTGCATTATATTGCCTTTCAACACTAATTACAATAATGTAGCAAATGTCTATTGTTATTACAGGCAAATCTTGTTTTATTATGCTTTGCAGATATTGTGATTTTTACAAATTGGAGGTTTGTGACAACCCTGCATTGGGCAATTCTACTGGCACCAATTTTCCAATGGCATGTGCTCATTTTGCATCTGTGTCACATTTTTTTTTTTTATTAATTAAAAAAAATTAACTAACAACATTAGAAATCAATCCATTCTACATATGCAATCAGTAATTCTTAATATCATCACATAGGTGTATGGTCATCATTTCTCAGTACATATGCATCGATTTAGAGAAAGAAATAGCACGACAACAGAAAAAGAAATAAAGTGATAACACAGAGAAAACACAAATAAAAAAAAAGTACAAAAATATATAAGAGAAAGAAAAAAAAAAACAAAAAAAAACTATAGATCAGATGCAGCTTCATTCAGCGTTCCAACATAATTACATTACAGTTAGGCAGTATTGTGCTGACCATTTTTTTTTAGACATCATACCATTCTACATATGCAATCAGTAATTCTTAACATCATCACATAGATGCATGATCATCGTTTCTTAGTACATTTGCATTGGTTTAGAAGAACTAGCAGTATAACAGAAAAAAATATAGAATGTTAATATAGAGAAAAAAAATAAAAGTAATAATAATAAGAACAAAACAAACAAAACAAAACAAAACAAGAACCTATCGCTCGGATGCAGCTTCGTTCAGTATTTTAACATGATTACTTTACAATTAGGTATTATTGTGCTGTCCATTTTTGAGTTTTTGTATCTAGTCCTATTGCACAGTCTGTATTCCATCAGCTCCAATTACCCATTATCTTACCCTGTTTCTAACTCCTGCTGAACTCTGTTACCAATGACATATTCCAAGTTTATTCTCGAGTGTCGATTCACATCATTGGGACCATACAGTATTTGTCTTTTAGTTTTTGGCTAGACTCACTCAGCATAATGTTCTCTAGGTCCATCCATGTTATTACATGCTTCATAAGTTTATCCTGCCTTAAAGCTGCATAATATTCCATCGTATGTATATACCACAGTTTGTTTAGCCACTCGTCTGTTGATGGACATTTTGGCTGTTTCCATCTCTTTGCAATTGTAAATAACGCTGCTATAAACATTGGTGTGCAAATGTCTGTTTGAGTTTTTGCCCTTAATTCCTTTGAGTAGATTCCCAGCAATGGTATTGCTGGGTCGTATGGCAATTCTATATTCAGCTTTTTGAGGAACCGCCAAACTGTTTTCCACAGTGGTTGCACCATTTGGCATTCCCACCGACAGTGGATAAGTGTGCCTCTTTCACCGCATCCTCTCCAGCACTTGTCATTTTCTGTTTTGTTGATAATGGCCATACTGGTGGGTGTGAGATGATATCTCATTGTGGTTTTGATTTGCATTTCTCTAATGGCCAGGGACATTGAGCATCTCTTCATGTGTCTTTTGGCCATTTGTATTTCCTCCTCTGAGAGGTGTCTATTCAAGTCTTTTTCCCATTTTGTAATTGGGTTGGCTATCTTTTTGTTGTTGAGTTGAACAATCTCATTATAAATTCTGGATACTAGACCTTTATCTGATATGTCGTTTCCAAATATTGATTCCCATTGTGTAGGCTTTCTACTTTCTTGATGAAGTTCTTTGATGCACAAAAGTGTTTAATTTTGAGGAGTTCCCATTTATTTATTTCCTTCTTCAGTGCTCTTGCTATGGGTGTAAGGTCCATAAAACCGCCTCCAATTGTAAGATTCATAAGATATCTCCCGACATTTTCCTCTAACTGTTCTATGGTCTTAGACCTAATATTTAGATCTTTGATCCATTTTGAGTTAACTTTTGTGTAGGGTGTGAGATATGGGTCTTCTTTCATTCTTTTGCATATGGATATCCAGTTCTCTAGGCACCATTTATTGAAGAGACTGTTCTGTCCCAGGTGAGTTGGCTTGACTGCCTTATCAAAGATCAAATGTCCATAGATGAGAGGGTCTATATCTGAGCACTCTATTCGATTCCATTGGTCGATATATCTATCTTTATGCCAATACCATGCTGTTTTGACCACTGTGGCTTCATAATATGCCTTAAAGTCAGGCAGTGCAAGACCTCCAGCTTCGTTTTTTTTCCTCAAGATGTTTTTAGCAATTCGGGGCACCCTGCCCTTCCAGATAAATTTGCTTATTGGTTTTTCTATTTCTGAAAAATAAGTTGTTGGGATTTTGATTGGTATTGCATTGAATCTGTAAATCAATTTAGGTAGGATTGACATCTTAACTATATTTAGTCTTCCAATCCATGAACACGGTATGCCCTTCCATCTGTTTAGGTCTTCTGTGATTTCTTTTAGCAGTTTTTTGTAGTTTTCTTTATATAGGTTTTTTGTCTCTTTAGTTAAATTTATTCCTAGGTATTTTATTCTTTTAGTTGCAATTGTAAATGGGATTTGTTTCTTGATTCCCCCTCCGCTTGTTCATTGCTAGTGTATAGAAATGCTACAGATTTTTTAATGTTGATCTTGTAACCTGCTACTTTGCTGTACTCATTTATTAGCTCTAGTAGTTTTGTTGTGGATTTTTCCGGGTTTTCGATGTATAGTATCATATCATCTGCAAACAGTGATAGTTTTACTTCTTCCTTTCCAATTTTGATGCCTTGTATTTCTTTTTCTTGTCTAATTGCTCTGGCTAGAACCTCCAACACAATGTTGAATAATAGTGGTGATAGTGGACATCCTTGTCTTGTTCCTGATCTTAGGGGGAACGTTTTCAATTTTTCCCCATTAAGGATGATATTAGCTGTGGGTTTTTCATATATTCCCTCTATCATTTTAAGGAAGTTCCCTTGTATTCCTATCCTTTGAAGTGTTTTCAACAGGAAAGGATGTTGAATCTTGTCAAATGCCTTCTCTGCATCAATTGAGATGATCATGTGATTTTTCTGCTTTGATTTGTTGATATGGTGTATTACATTAATTGATTTTCTTATGTTGAACCATCCTTGCATACCTGGGATGAATCCTACTTGGTCATGATGAATAATTCTTTTAATGTGTTGTTGGATACGATTTGCTAGAATTCTAGGATTTTTGCATCTATATTCATTAGAGAGATCGGCCTGTAGTTTTCTTTTCTTGTAATATCTTTGCCTGGTTTTGGTATGAGGGTAATGTTGGCGTCATATAATGAATTAGGTAGTTTTCCCTCCACTTCGATTTTTTTGAAGAGTTTGAGGAGAGTTGGTACTAATTCTTTCTGGAATGTTTGATAGAATTCAGATGTGAAGCCGTCTGGTCCTGGACTTTTCTTTTTAGGAAGCTTTTGAATGACTGCTTCAATTTCTTTACTTGTGATTTGTTTGTTGAGGTCATCTATGTCTTCTTGAGTCAAAGTTGGTTGTTCATGTCTTTCCAGGAACCCGTCCATTTCCTCTAAATTGTTGTATTTATTAGTGTAAAGTTGTTCATAGTATCCTGTTATTACCTCCTTTATTTCTGTGAGGTCAGTAGTTATGTCTCCTCTTCCATTTCTGATCTTATTTATTTGCGTCCTCTCTCTTCTTCTTTTTGTCAATCTTGCTAAGGGCCCATCAATCTTATTGATTTTCTCATAGAACCAACTTCTGGCCTTATTGATTTTCTCTATTGTTTTCATGTTTTCAATTTCATTTATTTGTGCTCTAACCTTTGTTATTTCTTTCCTTTTGCTTGCTTTGGGGTTAGCTTGCTGTTCTTTCTCCAGTTCTTCCAAATGGATAGTTAATTCCTGAATTTTTGCCTTTTCTTCTTTTCTGATATAGGCATTTAGAGCAATAAATTTCCCTCTTAGCACTGCCTTTGCTGCGTCCCATAAGTTTTGATATGTTGTGTTTTCATTTTCATTCGCCTCGAGGTATTTGCTAATTTCTCTAGCAATTTCTTCTTTGACCCAGTCGTTGTTTAGGAGTGTGTTGTTGAGCCTCCACGTATTTGTGAATTTTCTGGCACTCTGCCTATTATTGATTTCCAACATCATTCCTTTATGGTCCGAGAAAGTGTTGTGTAAGATTTCAACCTTTTTAAATTTGTTAAGACTTGCTTTGTGACCCAGCATATGGTCTATCTTTGAGAATGATCCATGAGCACTTGAGAAAAAGGTGTATCCTGCTGTTGTGGGATGTAATGTCCTATAAATGTCTATTAAGTCTAGTTCATTTATAGTAATATTCAGATTCTCTATTTCTTTATTGATCCTCTGTCTAGATGTTCTGTCCATTGATGAGAGTGGTGAGTTGAAGTCTCCAACTATTATGGTATATGAGTCTATTTCCCTTTTCAGTGTTTGCAGTATATTCCTCACGTATTTTGGGGCATTCTGATTCGGTGCATAAATATTTATGATTGTTATGTCTTCTTGTTTAATTGTTCCTTTTATTAATATATAGTGTCCTTCTTTGTCTCTTTTAACTGTTTTACATTTGAAGTCTAATTTGTTGGATATTAGTATAGCCACTCCTGCTCTTTTCTGGTTGTTAGTTGCATGAAATATCTTTTCCCAACCTTTCACTTTCAACCTATGTTTATCTTTGGGTCTAAGATGTGTTTCCTGTAGACAGCATATAGAAGGATCCTGTTTTTTAATCCATTCTGCCAATCTATGTCTTTTGATTGGGGAATTCAGTCCATTGACATTTAGTGTTATTACTGTTTGGATAATATTTTCCTCTACCATTTTGCCTTTTGTATTATATATATCATATCTGATTTTCCTTCTTTCTACACTCTTTTCCATATCTCTCTCTTCTGTCTTTTGTATCTGACTTGTGCTCCCTTTAGTATTTCTTGCAGAGCTGGTCTCTTGGTCACAAACTCTCTCAGTGACTTTTTGTCTGAGAATGTTTTAATTTCTCCCTCATTTTTGAAGGATAATTTTGCTGGATATAGGAGTCTTGGTTGGCAGTTTTTCTCTTTTAGTATTTTAAATATATCATCCCACTGTCTTCTAGCTTCCATGGTTTCTGCTGAGAAATCTACACAAAGTCTTATTGGGTTTCCCTTGTATGTAATGGATTGTTTTTCTCTTTCTGCTTTCAAGATCTTCTCTTTCTCTTTGACCTCTGACATTCTAACTAGTAAGTGTCTTGGAGAATGCCTATTTGGGTCTAATCTCTTTGGGGTGCGCTGCACTTCTTGGATCTGTAATTTTAGGTCTTTCATAAGAGTTGGGAAATTTTCAGTGATAATTTCTTCCATTAGTTTTTCTCCTCCTTTTCCCTTCTCTTCTCCTTCTGGGACACCCACAACACGTATATTTGTGCGGTTCATATTGTCCTTGAGTTCCCTGATACCCTGTTCAAATTTTTCCATTCTTTTCCCTATAGTTTCTGTTTCTTTTTGGAATTCAGATGTTCCATCCTCCAATTCACTAATTCTGTCTTCTGTCTCTTTAAATCTATCATTGTAGCTATCCATTATTTTTTCTATGTTTGCTACTTTATCCTTCACTTCCATAAGTTCTGTGATTTGTTTTTTCAGTTTTTCTATTTCTTCTTTATGTTCAGCCCATGTCCTCTTCATGTCCTCCCTCAATTTATCGATTTCATTTTTGAAGAGTTTTTCCATTTCTGTTCGTATATTCAGCATTAGTTGTCTCAGCTCTTGTGTCTCATTTGAGCTATTGGTTTGTTCCTTTGACTGAGCCATATTCTCAATCTTTTGAGCGTGGACAGTTATCTTCTGCTGCTGGCGTCTGGGCATTTATTCAGATTTCTCTTGGTGTTGGACCCAGCAAGGTTGTAATATTTTTCTGTGGAATCTCTGGGATCTGTTTTTCTTATCTTGCCCAGTATGTGGCGCACGTGGCACACGTTTGTCTCAAGTGTTTGGAATGGGTCTCCCCCAGTCACCGATCTCCGTGGCCTGGGGATTTCGGATCCAATTCTCTCCGTTGGTTCAGGGGCCGCGCGTGGTGGGGGCGTCAGCTGCTGCGGCTTGAGGGGACCCTGTGGCTGGTTGCGGGCCGCAGCGGGCCTGGGGGATTCCCCACCGGACCAGGAAGCCTCCCGTGGGGGGGGGGCTACCACGGCTTGGATAGCCCTCCTATCCGAGACTCGTATCCGCGGACTCGAAGCAGAGACTCGAAGCCGCCCGCAAAAGAGGGGTGCCGCCTGCCTCGGCTTGGGAAACTTGCTTCTCCAATACTCTCAGCCGGCCCGGAAAGGAGGGAGGGAGTAGCTCGGACCACCGCAGCTGCCGCTGATCGGGAAATCACGCGCCGCTTGGGAGTCTCACCGCAGCCAAGTCTCGCAGTCAGTCTAGCCAGCCCAGACTTTGGATAGCCCTCTGATCTGAGATTCGTAGCCGCGGACTCAAAGCCGAGACTCGAAGCTGCCCGCAGAAGAAGGGGGCCGCCTGCCTCGGCTTGCTTCTCCGATACTCTCAGCCGGCCCGGGAAGGAGGGAGGAATTAGCTCGGACCGCCGCAGCTGCGGCTGCTCGGCAAATCACGCGCTGCTCGGGGGTCTCGCCGCAGCCAAGAGTCGCAGTCAGACTTGCCAGCCCAGACTTTGTATAGCCCTCTGATCCGAGACTCGTAGCTGCGGACTCGAAGCCGAGACTCGAAGCCGCCCACAAAAGTGTGGCGCCGGCCGCCTTGGCTGGGAAGCTTGTCTCTCCGAGTCTCTCAGCCAGCCCGGGAAGGAGGGAGGGATTAGCTCGGACCGCCGCAGCTGCGGCTGCTCGGGGGTCTCGCCGCAGCCAAGTCTCGCAATCAGACTTGCCAGCCCAGACTCTGGATAGCCCTCTGATGCGAGACTCGTAGTCGCGGACTCGAAGCCGAGACTCGAAGCCGCCCGCAAAAGTGTGGCGCCGGCCGCCTTGGCTGGGTAGCTTGTCTCTCTGCGTCCCTCAGCCAGCCCGGGAAGGAGGGAGCACATCTGTGTCACATTTTAATCAAAGTATGTATATTATGTTTTTGGACATAATGGTATTGCATACTTAATAGACTACAGTATAGTAGAAACATAACTTTTATATGCACTGGGAAACCAAAAAATTTGTGTCACTCACTTTATTGTGATACTCACTTTATTGCAGTGTCTGGAACAGAGCCTGCAATTTCTCTGAGGTATGCCCATATTATTATTGTTGTTTATTATCAAAGATTTTTGATGTAATAAAATACTTAATCTTTTTGGAGAACATCTACAATTAAAAAATGTTAGATATTTTAAGACTCTATTATTCATGTCTTTTTTCAACCATTCGATAGAAAAGTCTTTTCCCACATGCCTTTATTGCCAAGGATGATTTCAAGATCTGCTTCCGTATGTCTTAGTGTGATACCTAAGAGAAGTGAAGCCTCTTAATGATACTTGGAGGTGCACACTCAACAATCCCTTTTCAGAATGTAGCAAATGATTTCTGACACATTCCAGCAATCTCCTGCCATACTTTATTCTTTCAAATTGTACTTCAAATGCTTTTGCTATCCTCTTTTTTTCTTCATGTCCTTCAAATGTCAATGTCCAATTGCCATACCTCTCTCTTTAGATTTGTTTAAATGGAAAAGGTGCTGTTAAAACCCTTTTCCTTTAACAGTATGGCACATGGTGAATGCCCATCTGGAGTCACTTCCTTTTCAATTCCATCGACATTGTCATAAAATTGGTTGAAGACTTGTAGCCACAGATGGTTTATAAGAAATGATAACAGCACATGGGTGGGGGAGTGGGAAGATGATGTCTGATGACAACAAGAGAAGCGTTATGGAATCAATAACTTCTGAATTGGGTTTGTGTTGAGTGGACTGAATATTCTGGGGTTGGGTGCTCTGATTTTGAAAGTTCCTCTTCATTCTGAGCAAAGCCATATAAAAGCCTCCTGCAGAGGTTTCTCAGAAGAAGGAAAATCAGTGTCCAGAAGGCCTAGGAGATGCAGCCCAATTAGAGATGTCATTTCAAGGGACAATAATAACTTGGCAGTCATTTTTCAGAGAATTGAAGAATAGAATGCTATCACTTTCAGCTTTTGGATAAATCTCTGTAGTAACTAATAGGTGTGGGAATAGCTGAAACCATAAGCATGTAATTCATAAAAACTATACTTGGAGGGACCATTTTGAGCATTAACTCAGGAAGAAAGAAATGCCTTCCGAACTGGTCTGTTATTCCATTTCAGACCTGCATGGAATGCAGATTATGATAGAACACAAAAGAGGATATGCAGAGGATACCGAATAATACCATGAAAGAAAAAGAAGGTATGAAAACAACTAGTAGGGAGATTTCCCCCCAGCCAACCATTGCTAAAAACTGTATCAAATACTTACTGAAGTGGAATTAAAGCTAATATCTCAACTTTATTTTTTATTGTTTATTTGGTGTATGCAAGGCTATTTTATCCATTGTGTAATACAGGCACCATCCATAAAGTTATAAACTTTTAGAAGATCTACAAATATATGTGCAACCTGAAAATGACTCATTGGCTCCAGAATATAAGCAAAAAACTAAAAAAACAAAAGGTATTAATGCTTAATGAAATATCCACTAAGCATAACATTATGTTACTTTAGCTGCAATGTAACTCAATGACTGTATCTTAGAATAAAGTTTAAACAACAAGGACTAAATGAAAATTTATTCTTAAATAATCAAAATTATAAAAATACTCTTTAAATCTTTTACAGCAAAAGTAGTCTTAATTTGTGATGTTATGGTTTTTAAAATATACTTGATATCATATGCAGTGAGAAGTCCAAAATTTAAGAAAGTTCACTGCTTAGGAAGATTGTCATAAAATAGCACAAGGTGGGTTTATGTGATTATATGTGTTTTCATTTTCTACTGCTGTGTAGCAAATTACCACAAATTGAACAGATTAAAACAACACACATTTATTATCTCAGTCTTGCGGGTTGAGGAGTCTGGCATTGCTTCTTGCTCAGGATCTCACCAGGCTGAAATCAAGGTATCATTTGGGGCTTGTGTGTCATCTGGAAGCATGACTGGCTAAAAAGTCTGCCTCCAAGTTCATTCAGGTTATTGACAGAATTCATTTCCTTGTGGCTTTCAGACTTATTTCCCTGTCTTCTTGCTAGTTGGCATCAGGCGCTGGTCTCAGTTCCTAGAGGCACCTGTGTACTTTGTCGTGTGTTCCTCTCATGTGCCCCCTAGAAACATCACATCCTTCTTCTTCAAAGCCATTCAGGAAGTCTGTCTCACTTCTGCTTGCTAAGATGGACTTATCATAAGACAGACATACCTAACCTTTCCATATTATGTAACCTATTCAGAGGACTGACACTCCATCACCTTTGCTATATTCTATTCATCAGAAGCAATTCACAGGCCCTTCTTACACTGAAAAGGAGGGGACTATGCAAGAGCCAGAGTTATTCTAAGGTGACTCATTGGGGATCACTTTAGGATGTCTGTCACAATGATTAAGGTTAGCTTGTGTGAGTGTGTGTGCTTTTTCCAAGATTTTGTTCTCTAGTGAGAGTTCAGTTGTCAATTATTTTTTCGTTGTCTTTATAAAGTTCTGAAATAATGAACCCTTTTACCTATGTTAAAGGTGTACATTAGAATCAGTTCAGTATGCATGCTAAATGCAGAATTAGTGTACTACACACAAGATTCTTTTGACCAGAGAAGACAAGTGGGATAGAAAACTGAGTACACATAAAGGCTTGTTCATGTCTGGGTGTGCCTTCTTACCCAAGCCCTCATTCTCGAGTGTTCCAAGATAGTTCTTGGGAAGTCTTCATCAGGAGCTTTGACAGAAGTCATAGAGAGAGGTCAAAGTATTAGACTAACAAAGTGGTAAAAGGCTAAGAAAATCACATCAGTTAGGATTGAAAGTAAAATTATTTACTGGTTAAAAGTTTATTCTGATGGACTTTCTGGCCACCAACATATATCTTCTTCCTATTCATGGTCTTCTCTTTTCCTGATGTTCCTTTCATTTTACCAATTCTCCATCTCTTCCATTTTCTATCTGTCTTACTTATAACCTCTCTCCACAGTTCAGTTGCTCTTTAATTTTCTCATTTTAAGTCTCTTCTAATGTTTGTTCTCATACTTTATTATTCCGTCCTTTCAGGATTAATTACTTTCTTCTGTCAATATTGAGAAAGACTGCATATATGCCTCTGTCTGTGTGTATGAGTGTGTAAATGCATGCTTATGTATCTATGCATAGACCAAGGGTATTGCAACTAGGGTGTTTACACCCTAGTTGTGTGTGATTGGGTGTATATTTTTTCTTTCACCCTGAGATAGAGGAATGAGAGTCACCTGAGTCAGGGCCTAAGTACGTGATGCCTGGGATGCTCCTGCCCTTGGCAAGAGTTCTGGGAGGTGGAACAAGGAGGTCTATCCTTGAGTACTTGCTTTAAGTGAGGACTTCACAGGTGGCACAGGATTTGTCATGATGAATGGAGGCTGAGTATTTCTTGGAAGCAATGGAGAATTGCTTGCTTGGTTGGGACTCTTCAAAAGCAAAGGATTTTGGATGACAGAAATACATATCTAAATAGCAGCAGCACATTTTAAAAATGGAGGTGAGGGCATCTAAAAAGGAGGGTCTGTGGGTGATATTATTTGTTCTAAATCTATCACTTCTGGAGCAAGCTCTAAAGCTCTATACTGTGGGTGCCTCTGTTTGCTGACACTGTAAAACATTAAAACCAGTTGATGCCTCCCCATTTAAATTCCTATTTTGAAGAAATGAGATGTCTGCTTGGAAAATGGTCATGTCTCTGTGGGAGTGCTTTCCAGCACAATCATTTGAAGAAATTTCAAATTCAGTATATTTGGTGTCAGAGCAAATAAAGCCACATTTTTAATGAATGAGCATTTCTAGTCTACTCCATTTTTATTTTCTTATCTACCATTACTGCAGATGCTTGAGCAAGCCTTGTAAACTGAAAATTGATGGATCTGTATCCAAGCCACATGGAGTACTCATGATTTTTGCCATCTGTCTTTAAATAAAAGAACATTTATATGCTTATAAGAAACATAAAAAGAAATATCCACCTGGAATCACTACCCAAACTCAAAATCCACATTTTCCAAATATACAGATTATGCAGGATCAAGAACTAAAGAGGGAAGAAGATAATTTATGTGGGGAAAATGTATAAATATTATAAATAAGAAAAGTGAAAACAGGTAAGGAATTAATTGAACAGCAGAAAAGAGATGGACAATTTCCAAAAACAATATTTTCCTCCCACTCTAAATCTGGGATCTTTCATTTCCTCTCTTTATTTCATAGTCACTGGGGGAATTTCTTTAGAATGCAGACACATTATTGATTCAGTGAAAAATATTCATTATTCTGGAACTACATAAGTGTGACTAGAGTTGTTTTGACCCTTATATTAAAATTTCATGATCATAGATACCATATAAATTAAATTTACCATATTTTAAATAAATCTTCACAAATACGTTGGACTTGCTCTACTTTTCTGGGAAAATTTTGATTGCATAGAAAGTGCATAAAATGAACTTTATGCATGCAGAATCCACCTTTTAAATATATTTTAAAATAGGCTAGTCTAATGAAATTCAAGCTAAAGGAAACTCTATGAAGTAACATGGAAAAACAGCTGCATCCTGGAACATATTAAAATGAGCAGGATACACATCAATTAAGCTCCATTCTTGCAGTTTATAGGAAGATTTCCAATTAGAAGTTTCTTCTTGGATGGTTGAATGTTTTGTTATCAAACTTTAGTCCCCTTCTTAATATGTCCTGGATATGGGCCTTCAATTAAGGAAATCCATGTCCAAAATCTCCATTTGAGAAAGTGGATTTGTACTGATTACCTCTCAAACTAAGTGAGATTTTGGAAACTCCCCAATGCTGTTTCAGTTCCTAAGGGAACACTAAAATTAAGCAATTTGCAGACTAGATAGTTTTTCTTAAAGGTGAAAGTGCTTCCTCTACATCTGATATTTTATTTCTTCAAGAAGTATTAGAGGCCATAAAGGGTGAATCTATATATTACCTAGATAGAAGTTGGTAGTTACGTAGAGACCAAAGATATCTATTTGAATCGTATCAATATTTGGAAAGACTTTATGTCTATGAAATAAAGGCAGGTGCTTAGCTTGACTCAGTAGTTTTAGATAGAAAAAGAGAATATGTAAAGCTAGGTCTAATAGTAATGCTTTTCCTATTATTGACAAAAGAAAACTACTCATGTAAAGTGATTAGCATTTGACACTGAAGATAGATCCAGAATCACAGTGGTCCCCTTTGAGTTGGAAGGCTGATGATCTATCAAGACTGGGAGACAATTTTTCAATGAGTAGATATCACTAAAAGAAATTCCCCTGGCCCTAGAAAAATACATAGGAAAAAGTTATTTTGAAATGGAAAAAGCCCTACGTAACACCAAATATGAATTACAAAATGAGTCAGGAATAAATAATAACTTGTGATGAGTTCCTCCACTAAATTAAACTGGCTTTTTTTTTTTTAATGAACTGACTTTCTAATATCAAACTAGTCTTCGTAGTGGCAAAATGGAAAATTTTAGAATATTCATTGGGAAAATATCTGGAATCATCAGATTAAAAAACCAAATTTAAGTACATCAATTCTCTTTTTGGGCATTTTCAACAGCCAACTCCAGTTTTCTATCATTTCCTAAAGTGTTTCTAATTGATGCTGCGATGATGTAGAGGTCTTACTCCATTTCCAGAAGTTACGATTGAGAATTCTATTCTATTCACCGAATCAATTGGGGAGTAGGAGCAAGAAATGATTTTAGTAAATGAAGGGAGTTATTATAGTGTTCAGATAAGATATTATGATGAAGGGGAAGGAAAAATGATTTTGGAGTAAAATTGAATTAGTTATGTGACCCTAGGTAAGTGTCATGGTCAGGTTCAAGTGTCAACTTGGCCAAGTGGTGGTACCTGTTTGTCTGGTTGGGCAAGTGCTGACCTGTCTATTGCTATGAGGACATTTCATAGAATTAAACCATGATCACATTGGCTGCATCCACAGCTGATTCCATTTGTAATCAACCAAAGGGAGTGTCTTCTTTAATGAGTGATACTTAATCTAATCTAATCTAATCACTGGAATCCTTTTAAGGAGGATTCAAAAGAGACAGGCTCTCTTCCTACTTTGGCTGGCGAGCCTCTCCTGTGGACTTATCAGCTTCACAGCCTGCCCTATGGATTTTGGACTCCACATTTCCACGGTTACGTGAGACACTTTTATAAATTTTATATTTATGAATATTTCCTGTTGATTCTGTTTCTCTAGAGAACCTTAACTAATACAGTTAGTAATTTAATCTGTCTGATACTCAATTTCTTTTTTTGTAAAATATTTGTAAAATAAGGATAATTACACCTAATTGGACAGGTTGTTGTGTAGTTCATAGTGTTTGAAAGAATTACTGTGTGAAAATGATATTAACTTTTGTTATTGAGATATCCAGGTATCTGGAGTTTATTGAAAATAGTTTTAAGCTGTTTCTCCTGGATACCTTGAAATTACAGAATACAAATCTAGAGTTGGTTCTTATTCTATGTATTAATAAAGATTAGCTTAATAATAGGAAGGAGTTTACACGATTTGACTTTACAATGAAGAATAAAGTTTGAGGACTTTTGATTTATGGTATCCTATTACTTAGGTATTCATTGTATTACCTTGTCTGGCTAGGTTGATTGGGCCACTTAGCCAAGCTTTATTCTATCAGGGAAGTAGCATGAGGTGATTGCTCAATTAAGGTGAACTTAATTGAATTATTCTCCTGTCACATTTTGGAAGCTTCTGGTACAAGATCAAAGAGATAATAATAAAATCCTCAAATATGGTGCTTCCCATTTCATTTGTCCAAGGTAGATACAGAAGAGTAATAGTAACAAGTACAGGTGAATACAATAATCCTTTCCTTACCATCAGAATGGTAAGATTTAAGATTTGGGTGTGGATATAAAGTTAAAGAGATAAAAGAGGATATTTAGTCTGATTTGGTTTCCAGCAGTGGGTCTGCCTCCACCTATGACAAAAGTAGTTCCCTTTGTGGTCCAGCTAATTGAATACATGACTAAATAAGAGTTTGGAATCAAAGCTGCAACTCATAAGTATTTCTTTGTCACTTCTTGTTCTTTGTACATTCACATCATTGAGACATTTTAGGGAAGGATGCCTGATTCAAGATAGAATGTGGGTTTGGGGTTTTGAGCTCCTTTAATCTGGGCTACATATTTATATAAATACATTATTGATCTGTAAATTTAGGGATTATAACGTTCGCTTCACTTTTTTCCTTACTACCCATAATTGAGGAGATTTGTATGTTGAAGAGGTTTTGGAAATAAAGAAAGATTATTCAGTGTAAGTGTAAGGTCACTAGCAAGAACTTTTGTGAAAATTGTGCAGAGAGGAGAAGGTAGAAAGAAGCCTGTATCACTGTGCCCTAGCCTTTTATTACTCCTTGTTTTTGTTTCAAAAATAAAAGGAATAAGACATGAATCACATTAAATATTTAATCTTTTCAGAGCTTGCTTTTAATGTGATTAAGTTGACAATAATTTAACCTAGAAATTGAAAGACAGTATAGTGTAATAGTTAAGAGCAGGCATACTGGAACCAGGTGGTTGGGTTTGAATCTTGCCTTTGCTACTTCCACCTTTGAAAAAAGTTATTTAATATCTCTGTTGAACAGTTTCCTTTATGTAAAATGGGGATGCTTATAGAGCTTATTTCAAAGATTTTTCTTGAGGATCAAATGAATTAACTTGTGTGTAGCCCTTAGAATAGTACTTGGTATTTCCTAAAACCTTAGAAATTACTAGCTTTTATTGTTCTTATTGCTACAAAGGTAGCCATTTACTTTTCCAGGAAATTTATGACAGTTCTAGGCTGATCAATTGATTTAGAACCTATAGAGAGAATGTAGAAGGATTTTCTAAATTAATTACACAATATTTGGGGCACCAGTGCCTTGTCTCCAGAATTATGGTATTCAGATTCCAAATAAATTAAGATTTTTGACATATTATTATCATATAATGGGTTCAGCTTTGGTGAAAGTACAAAGGTTATCTTACAATTTTTCTACATGGGAAACTGAAGTAAAATTAATCAAAGGAGACTGTCATAATAAGAGAATGCCAATAATGTGGTTTTGGATGCTGAACATGGCTAAGTAGTATATAATTCCATGACACTAGTGTGGCTTCCTGTGCCTAAGTTTACTGGGTTATAAATATAAATTCATCTCTGTAACTAGAAATTGAAGCTATTAAACATTCTTCCATCGGCTGGAAAAGTCAGAGCTTTAGGTACCTTTTTGACATTGTGTTTAGCAGACAGAATTAAAGCTTTAATAATAAGCAAACCAGTTTCATTTTTGATTAGCAGATTACACATAGGGAGAGAAATTCTCCCATAGATTTCTCTTCATCTTCTCTATTTACTTTTCTCTAATGACTTCATATTTCTCACAAATTGTACACATAAGTTAAAGATGAAAAATACTCAATAAACAAGAAACTTTCATTAATTTTAATTGTCTAAGGAAGTAAAAAAATATTGTTTATCCTTTATTTTCATCTGTTCACTCCATCAATAAATATTTATTGTGACCCTCTTGTAGCCACTGCAATATAGTTGAGCAAGAACAAGAATCCCTTAGGTTGGAATGAGCTTGAAGACATAGAGATAAATAAGTATATAGAAGTGATAATTTCAGTAAGTGATTGATTCTATGAAATAATTTAAATAGGATGCTGTGATAAATAATAATAGAGTAGGGAAAATGGCAAACATATAGGATGGATCTTATCATCAAAGAAAACCCATAATGTTGAATTATGTGCCCCCCAAACATGTTCTTAATCCACACCTCTGTGGGTTTGAACCCATTATAAATAATTCTTTTGAAGATGTTATTTTTAGCTAAGGTGTGACCAATTAAAACAGGGTAGAACTTCATTCCGATTACTGAGGCCATATAAAGAGATAGCCACAGGAAAATCCAGAAGCGAGAAATCAAAGAGAAGTCAGAACAAGAGAAGGCATGCAATGGGACGGGGAAGCCAAGAACCTAAAGATTGTTGGCAGCAAGCACTAGAACACCACAGTTTTCAGGGAGAAAACATGACCTCACTGACACCTTAATTTTGGAGTTCTAGCTGCTAAACCCATGAACCAATCAATTTATACTGTTTAAACCCACCCACTGTGTGGTATGTGAGATGCAACTTGGACAAACTAAATACCCCATAACCAAAAGATAGAACTAAATAGATGTACAATTTGACCACCGGAAGTTAATAACAATGGCAATAACCTGAAAATTAAAAAAAAAAAGATTTCCCTTTAGTTTTTTAAATATCTGTGTAGGACCAATAGGGCAATAAAAATTGTCATTATGGAATGCCTAGAAACTAGTGAAAGTGGTAAGTCCATATATATATATAAATATTTATGAGATGCTGTCAAAGCTCTATTCAGAGGAATATTCATGGCCTTAAAAGCTTAGCTACTTACGAAGAAAGATGGAAAAGAAATTATTATCTCGGCCTCCAGCTTACATAAGAAGATTAAAAAATAACATAATGAAAGAATCTGTTAACATAAACATGGAAATGGTGAATTACAAAAGCAGCAGAATTGATAAATCCATCTAAGAACTAGATGCAGGTTCTGTGAAATCTAAGAACTATGAAAAGACCAATTGAACCAGTTATAGTCCTACTAATAAAGAAAAAAGAGAAATAATATATAGCATTTTGAGTAGAAAAGAGGAAATGACCACAGATTCATTGGTAAATTTACAGATTATAAAAAATGGTTTTCTTATCTCTATGCTGAAAATTTTGACTAAATTCGTGATTTTCAGGGAAATTTAAAGTTGCCCAAAATTGACACAAAGAAATGTTGAAAACACGACTAGATTAAAACTATAAAAGAAATTGGAAAAATTGGCAAGTGATTACTCTCTCCTCTATGGTCTGCAAAAAATCAGTAGGCTCAGATTTTAAACTTCCAAGGAACAATTTCTATGCTATTTAAATTGACCCAAATTAGAGAGAAAGTAGAAAAGACTCACAATTCTTTTAAGAATCTAGAATAACTATAATATCAAATCCTGAAAAATTTACATAAAAAAGGTTAATGTAGCTTAATCTGATGAAAAGACTATAATTGTGAAATCCCATTGTGGTGGTTTAAGGCTGTGGAAGAAGCTGAAACACTGAAACCCAGAAGAGAAGGGAAAGATCAGCAGATGCCGCCATGTTCTTGCCATGTGGCAGAGGTACCAAGAATTGCCGGCAGCCGGTCTGCAGGAAGAGTGCCTCGCCTTGATTATGCCTTGATTTGGGTATTTTCTCAGCCTCAAACTGTGAGCTGATAAATTCCCATTGTTTAAGCCAACCCATTTCATAGCATCTGCTTTCAGCAGCCCTGGAAATGAAAACACCCATGAAGACACCAGCAATTTTATTTCAAAGGCATATTGTTAAAAAAAAAAATGCCGTAGACGTGAAGGAGAAATAGATTGATTTCGAGATTGCTGGAGTGAATTGATATTAGAAAATTTTGCAATGTAGTTCATCACACAGGTTGATAATCTCTTCTTACTTTTTAGAGTGTTTTTCTTTATATCTAATTTAGTTGTCTCTTTATTACAGGCTGGTCTTTTTTGTGACTTACTCCATCTCTAAAATATACCTTGTCTCCTTATGTTCTACTGAGAATACCAAAGATACTCCTGAAACTTCCAGCTTAATCTTGAAATAATTTATTACTATAGACATTCTTTTCCTCTGAATCTCCTCTCACGATAGGGAACAGTACTTTTAGAGGGTTTTCAGTGGATTTTCTTTTTATTTATTTATTTATTTATTTTTTTAATTAATTAGAAAAAGAATTAACAAAACAATTAGAAATCATTCCATTCTACATGTACAATCAGTAATTCTTAATAACATCACATAGTTGCATATTCATCATTTCTTAGTACATTTGCATCAATTTAGAAAAAGAAATAAAAAGACAACAGAATAAGAATTAAAACATTAATAGAAAGAAAAAAAAAAAACAAAAAACCTATACCTCACATGCAGCTTCATTCAGCGTTTTAACATAATTGCATTACAATTGGGTAGTATTGTGCTGTCCATTTCTGAGTTTTTATATCCAGTCCCGTTGTACAGTCTGTATCCCTTCAGCTTCAATTACCCCTTCTCTCTTTTTTTTTTTAATTAACGGAAAAAAAGAAATTAACCCAACAATTAGAAATCATACCATTCTACATATGCAATCAGTAATTCTTTACATCATCACATAGATGCATGATCATCATTTCTTAGTACATTTGCATCGGTTTAGAAAAACTAGCAACATAACCGAAAAAGATATAGAATGTTAATATAGAGACAGAAATAAAAGTAATAATAGTAAAGTCAAAACAAAACAAAACAAAACAAAACAAAAACCTATAGCTCAGATGCAGCTTCATTCAGTGTTTTAACAAGATTACTTTACAATTAGGTATTATTGTGTTGTCCATTTTTGAGTTTTTGTATCTAGTCCTGTTGCACAGTCTGTATCCCTTCAACTCCAATTGCCCATTATCTTACCCTGTTTCTACCTCCTGCTGGACTCTGTTACCAATGACATATTCCAAATTTATTCTCGAATGTCTGTTCACATCAGTGGGACCATACAGTATTTGTCCTTTAGTTTTTGGCTAGACTCACTCAGCATAATGTTCTCTAGGTCCATCCATGTTATTACATGCTTCATAAGTTTATCCTGTCTTAAAGCTGCATAGTATTCCATCGTATGTATATACCACAGTTTGTTTAGCCACTCTTCTGTTGATGGAGATTTCGGCTGTTTCCATCTCTTTGCAATTGTAAATAATGCTGCTATAAACATTGGTGTGCAAATGTCTGTTTGTGTCTTTGCCCTTAAGTCCTTTGAGTCTATTCCCAGCAATGGTATTGCTGGGTCGTATGGCAATTCTATATTCAGCTTTTTGAGGAACCGCCAAACTGCCTTCCACAGTGGTTGCACCCTTTGACATTCCCACCAACAGTGGATAAGTGTGCCTCTTTCTCCGCATCCTCTCCAGCACATGTCATTTTCTGTTTTGTTGATAATGGCCATTCTGGTGGGTGTGAGATGATATTTCATTGTGGTTTTGATTTGCATTTCTCTAATGGCCAGGGACATTGAGCATCTCTTCATGTGCCTCTTGGCCATGTGTATTTCCTCTTCTGATAGGTGTCTGTTCAAGTCTTTTTCCCATTTTGTAATTGGGTTGGCTGTCTTTTTGGTGTTGAGATGAACAATCTCTTTATAAATTCTGGATACTAGACCTTTATCTGATATGTCGTTTCCAAATATTGTCTCCCATTGTGTAGGCTGTCTTTCTACTTTCTTGATGAAGTTCTTTGATGCACAAAAGTGTTTAATTTTGAGGAGCTCCCATTTATTTATTTCCTTCTTCAGTGTTCTTGCTTTAGGTTTAAGGTCCATAAAACCGCCTCCAGTTGTAAGATCCATAAGATATCTCCCAACATTTTCCTCTAACTGTTTTATGGTCTTAGACCTAATGTTTAGATCTTTGATCCATTTTGAGTTAACTTTTGTATAGGGTGTGAGAGATGGGTCTTCTTTCATTCTTTTGCATATGGATATCCAGTTCTCTAGGCACCATTTATTGAAGAGACTGTTCTGTCCCAGGTGAGTTGACTTGACTGCCTTATCAAAGATCAAATGTCCATAGATGAGAGTGTCTATATCTGAGCACTCTATTCGATTCCATTGGTTGATATATCTATCTTTATGCCAATACCATGCTGTTTTGACCACTGTGGCTTCATAATATGCCTTAAAGTCAGGCAGCGCGAGACCTCCAGCTTCGTTTTTTTTCCTCAAGATGTTTTTAGCAATTCGGGGCACCCTGCCCTTCCAGATAAATTTGCTTATTGGTTTTTCTATTTCTGAAAAATAAGTTGTTGGGATTTTGATTGGTATTGCATTGAATCTGTAAATCAATTTAGGTAGGATTGACATCTTAACTATATTTAGTCTTCCAATCCATGAACACGGTATGCCCTTCCATCTATTTAGGTCTTCTGTGATTTCTTTTAACAGTTTTTTGTAGTTTTCTTTATATAGGTTTTTTGTCTCTTTAGTTAAATTTATTCCTAGGTATTTTATTCTTTTAGTTGCAATTGTAAATGGGATTCGTTTCTTGATTTCCCCCTCAGCTTGTTCATTACTAGTGTATAGAAATGCTACAGATTTTTGAATGTTGATCTTGTAACCTGCTACTTTGCTGTACTCATTTATTAGCTCTAGTAGTTTTGTTGTGGATTTTTCCGGGTTTTCGACGTATAGTATCATATCGTCTGCAAACAGTGATAGTTTTACTTCTTCCTTTCCAATTTTGATGCCTTGTATTTCTTTTTCTTGTCTAATTGCTCTGGCTAGAACGTCCAACACAATGTTAAATAATAGTGGTGATAGTGGACATCCTTGTCTTGTTCCTGATCTTAGGGGGAAAGTTTTCAATTTTTCCCCATTGAGGATGATATTAACTGTGGGTTTTTCATATATTCCCTCTATCATTTTAAGGAAGTTCCCTTGTATTCCTATCGTTTGAAGTGTTTTCAACAGAAAGGATGTTGAATCTTGTCAAATGCCTTCTCTGCATCAATTGAAATGATCATGTGATTTTTCTGCTTTGATTTGTTGATATGGTGTATTACATTAATTGATTTTCTTATGTTGAACCATCCTTGCATACCTGGGATGAATCCTACTTGGTCATGATGTATAATTCTTTTAATGTGTTGTTGGATACGATTTGCTAGAATTTTATTGAGGATTTTTGCATCTATATTCATTAGAGAGATTGGCCTGTAGTTTTCTTTTTTTGTAATATCTTTGCCTGGTTTTGGTATGAGGGTGATGTTGGCTTCATAGAATGAATTAGGTAGTTTTCCCTCCACTTCGATTATGTTGAACAGTTTGAGGAGAGTAGGTACTAATTCTTTCTGGAACGTTTGGTAGAATTCACATGTGAAGCCGTCTGGTCCTGGACTTTTCTTTTTAGGAAGCTTTTGAATGACTGATTCAATTTCTTTACTTGTGATTGGTTTGTTGAGGTCATCTATGTCTTCTTGAGTCAAAGTTGGTTGTTCATGTCTTTCCAGGAACCCGTCCATTTCATCTAAATTGTTGTATTTATTAGCGTAAAGTTGTTCATAGTATCCTGTTATTACCTCCTTTATTTCTGTGAGGTCAGTAGTTATGTCTCCTCTTCCATTTCTGATCTTATTTATTTGCATCCTCTCTCTTCTTCTTTTTGTCAATCTTGCTAAGGACCCATCAATCTTATTGATTTTCTCATAGAACCAACTTCTGGCCTTATTGATTTTCTCTATTGTTTTAATGATTTCAATTTCATTTATTTCTGCTCTGATCTTTGTTATTTCTTTCCTTTTGCTTGCTTTGGGATTAGTTTGCTGTTCTTTCTCCAGTTCTTTGAAGTGGACAGTTAATTCCTGCATTTTTGCCTTTTCTTCTTTTCTGATATAGGCATTTAGGGCAATAAATTTCCCTCTTAGCACTGCCTTTGCTGCATCCCATAAGTTTTGATATGTTGTGTTTTCATTTTCATTTGCCTCGAGGTATTTACTAATTTCTCTTGCAATTTCTTCTTTGACCCACTCATTGTTTAAGAGTGTGTTGTTGAGCCTCCACGTATTTGTGAATTTTCTGGCACTCTGCCTATTATTGATTTCCAACTTCATTCCTTTATGATCCGAGAAAGTGTTGTGTATGATTTCAATCTTTTTAAATTTGTTAAGACTTGCTTTGTGACCCAGCATATGGTCTATCTTTGAGAATGATCCATGAGCACTTGAGAAAAAGGTGTATCCTGCTGTTGTGGGATGTAATGTCCTATAAATGTCTGTTAAGTCTAGCTCATTTATAGTAGTATTCAGATTCTCTATTTCTTTATTGATCCTCTGTCTAGATGTTCTCTCCATTGATGAGAATGGGGAATTGAAGTCTCCAACTATTATGGTATTTGTGTCTATTTCCTTTTTCAGTGTTTGCAGTGTATTCCTCACGTATTTTGGGGCATTCTGGTTCGGTGCGTAAATATTTATGATTGTTATGTCTTCTTGTTTAATTGTCCCTTTTATTAGTATATAGTGTCCTTCTTTGTCTCTTTTAACTGTTTTACATTTGAAGTCTAACTTGTTGGATATTAGTATAGGCACTCCTGCTATTTTCTGGTTGTTATTTGCATGAAATATCTTTTCCCAACCTTTCACTTTCAACCTATGTTTATCTTTGGGTCTAAGATGTGTTTCCTGTAGACAGCATATAGAAGGATTCTGTTTTTTAATCCATTCTGCCAGTCTATGTCTTTTGATTGAGGAATTCAGTCCATTAACATTTAGTGTTATTATTGTTTGGATAATATTTTCCTCTACCATTTTGCCTTTTGTATTATATATATCATATCTGACTTTCCTTCTTTCTACACTCTTCTCCATACCTCTCTCTTCTGTCTTTTCATTTCTGACTCTAGTGCTCCCTTTAGTATTTCTTGCAGAGCTGGTCTCTTGGTCACAAATTCTCTCAGTGACTTTTTGTCTGAGA
This sequence comes from Tamandua tetradactyla, assembly GCF_023851605.1. Taxonomy (NCBI): domain Eukaryota; kingdom Metazoa; phylum Chordata; class Mammalia; order Pilosa; family Myrmecophagidae; genus Tamandua; species Tamandua tetradactyla. Next base: position 154,494,010 of record NC_135332.1, read on the forward strand.
ATGTTTTAATTTCTCCCTCATTTTTGAAGGACAATTTTGCTGGATATAGGAGTCTTGGTTGGCAGTTTTTCTCTTTTAGTAATTTAAATATATCATCCCACTGTCTTCTAGCCTCCATGGTTTCTGCTGAGAAATCTACACATAGTCTTATTGGGTTTCCCTTGTATGTGATGGATTGTTTTTCTCTTGCTTCTTTCAAGATCCTCTCTTTCTCTTTGACCTCTGACATTCTAACTAGTAAGTGTCTTGGAGAACGCCTATTTGGGTCTAATCTCTTTGGGGTGCGCTGCACTTCTTGGATCTGTAATTTTAGGTCTTTCATAAGAGTTGGGAAATTTTCAGTGAAAATTTCTTCCATTAGTTTTTCTCTTCCTTTTCCCTTCTCTTCTCCTTCTGGGACACCCACAACACGTATATTTGTGCGGTTCATATTGTCCTTGAGTTCCCTGATACCCTGTTCAAATTTTTCCATTCTTTTCCCGATAGTAGTCTGTTTGTTTTTGGAATTCAGATGTTCCATCCTCCAAATCACTAATTCTATCTTCTGTTTCTTTGAATCTATCATTGTAGGTATCCATTGTTTTTTCTATCTTTTCTACTTTGTCCTTCACTTCCATAAGTTCTGTGATTTGTTTTTTCAGTTTTTCTATTTCTTCTTTATGTTCAGCCCATGTCTTCTTCATGTCCTCCCTCAATTTATCGATTTCGTTTTTGAAGAGGTTTTCCATTTCTGTTCGTATATTCAGCATTAGTTGTTTCAGCTCCTGTATCTCATTTGAACTATTTGTTTGTTCCTTTGACTGGGCCATATTTTCAATTATTTGAGCGTGATCCTTTATCTTCTGTTGGCGTCTGCGCATTTAGACAGATTTCCCTGTTTATTGGATCCAAAAGTTTGGAAGATTTTTCTGTGAAATCTCTGGGTTCTGTTTTTCTTATCCTGCCCAGTAGGTGGCGCTCGTGGCACACGTTTGTCTGCGGGTCCCACCAGTAAAAGGTGCCGTGGGACCTTTAACTTTGGAAAAGTCTCGCCGTCCGGGAGGTTCGCTAGCTGAAGCGGCTTGGAAGGGTTTGAGCCGGCCCGGGGTCCGAATGTGGGGAGGGTTGCTGGCCGCCGCAGCCCGGGAAAGCGCCCGTCCGAATTTCCTAGTCGCCCGAGTGACAAGTGTGGCGGGAGGGCGCCAGCGGCAGCGGCCCGCCCGGGAGAGTGCACGTTCCCGGGGAGTCACGGGTTTGGAAGGGGCCTCCCCCACCTGTCACCGTTCTCCGCGGGCTGGGGATTTCTGATCCAATTCTCTCAGTTGGTCCGGGGGCTGCACGTGGTGTGGGCGCCAGTCGCCTTGGTTTCAGGGGACCGCCTCTCCAATTCTCCCAGCCGGCCCGGGAAGGGGGAAGGGAGTAACTCCGGCCGCTTGCCACCCCGCCCGGTAAGGCCCGCGCGCCTCGGCGATCTCACCCGAGCGGCTTCTCTCAGCCAGCCAGCCATTCCAGGATGGGGTACGCTGTCTTTTTTATCTCTGTTGTGGCTTTGGGCGCTGTTCTGTATCGTTTCTACTCCCCTAGTAGCTGTCCTGGAGAAGAAACTAAGATCCGCGCGTCTTACTAAGCCGCCATCTTCTCCGGAAGTCCAGTGGATTTTCTTTTATTTCTCATCCTCTGACAAAAGTGATATTTCTCAGACTCAGTATTTGTTAACAGTCAGGGTGAGTGTGCTACCTTTTAACCATCTGTGTATATAAGCACGATGATTTAATGCCACACATTCTCTTCTTGGCTCTCTGGGGGATTTCCCTGATAGAGTCTATGAAAAATTGCAAAGCTTAAGATTTCACTGCACCATGCTTTACTCTGGGGCCTATTTTGTACCACTCTCAAGTCTCTCCCATCTCCATCGTCTGCTTCCTTGTTTTCTAGGCTTTGCAGACTCTTTCTGGAAGATAATGGTGATGGCAAGAAAAAAGGCAGTGAGGAACTAAAGAAGGAGACTTGGAAAATGAATCACTCACTACCCAAGTGAAGGTTTGACTAAGAGATTAGCCTAGTTTTCCATTGATAATGGTTTGAGAACTTTGAACCAGGTAATAGACAGTAGATAAGGTAGGAAAGTGTTACGCAGTTTTTAAAGTTAACATTATTTTGTTAAACATTATGAAAGTATGAAATTGTGCACTTTAAATATGTGTGGTTTGTTGTATGCCAATTACACTTTAATAAAGCTATAAAAAATTAGAAACTCTTTAGAGTGGAAAAAGCTGAAAAAGAAACAAAATATTATGGAGAAATATTCTCACGTGTATTGTGGATAAATATATCATATTTTATATTTACTAGAAGTAGAAAATTAATGCCAAGTGAAATTTGGCCCAGCATTTCTGAAAGGTAAAAGATAGAACCACACAAAAATACTCCTAAAAGTACAATAAAATCTCAAAGAGGGCTAAATTGTCTTAATAAATGTGAAACATGATAAATTTGCTAAATCAGATTTTAGACAAAAGTATCATTGGTTCATTTATAAATTGGTGAAATAATATTAGGAAAATTAACTTTCATCTCTTTGACTTTTCAGCAAAATGAACTGCTTCCCATAAGACGCCTACCCTATTCCTATAAGAGATCCAGGCTTGCCATTACTCATCTCTCTCCTCTCTTATTCCAAGGTCTTGTGACAAAACTATCATGGAATCCTTGATGATCTTTTTTCCCTTCCTGGATATCTAGCAAAATGTAGTTGTAGTTTAGTGTTCGAGGCAAATGGAATAAATCTTTAGTTTAAGTGAAATCATATTAATTTCATTCCCCTTGGCATTAAATGTCGTGGGAACAATAATCATAGGAGACAATTCTTGACCGTACGATCTGGAGGAATATTTGTTGAGGGGTTCTGGAAATTTCTTCTTGATTCTTTGTGAAGGGATGTAAAGAAGAAACATTCTCTCTTCTTGCCAGTGAGCATTGTTGGGTGAAAATGTGATAACTAGAGCTTCTGCAGCTATCTTACAACTGTGAAGGGATTAGTTTCAAGTCGCTGCTAATATGTTGAGGGTGGCCAAGTCGAAAGAAGAAAAGAACTTGGGTCTTTGATGGTATTATTGAGTCATGAAATAATCTTGAAAAGAGCCTATCTCCAGATTTCTTATTATATGAGATGTGTCATTTGAATGCTTTTTCTTCCCCCAGCTGAAAGGCCCTTAATTGACTTGAAACTAAAATTCTGCCCCTGAACTGAATAGGATATGTAAAATTTTTGCCAACTTAGCCATGATCTATTTTTCTGCCTCATTTTCTTCCCTGTCCATATACTCATCCTCTCCAAGCATAAGCCAAACTGAATATTTCAGAAGTGCCTTATGCTGAAAAATATTTCTATCTTTCCTCATCTGGCAAAATCCTTCTCATTGTCAACCTCAAAACCCAGAGAAAAATTTCCCCAACTCTCTCAGGAAGAATTATTTTTTTTCCATCTTCTTGCTATCATAGAATTTTTTACCTCCTTTGGTACAGGAGTTTTCTTTTCATATTGCATTTCTCTATTTGCATTTCCATCTACCAGATAGCCTGAGCTCTCAAGGGCAGAAAAACTGTTTTATTTATGATTGTATTTCTCCATCATATTGGTATAACATAAATACTGATCGTGTGTGGTACAAATGTGAAAAATGAGGTGCTGGAAGGAGGGCTGATTGCTTTTCAGTGTTATTGGGTTCCTGTGCCATAAACTCTTTGGCCAAAGAATAAATGACAGTCAAATGTCTGAAGATGGTGAGAGTGCCAGCTTGCCTGAGCCACAGTAAGAAATTGTTAGTTGCAACTCAGGCAGAAGGAACAGTGACTATGAGAGGCCATATTTTAAAATCATTATTTTCTGCTTCTACATCACATGAGAGAAATAGCACATTGGCCTTCTTTAGTGCACGAACTCTTTACTCTCCTCTCCATAGCAGTTTTTGCAGACTGTTAGGAAAAATAAAAAAGTAGCTTATGTGTGTTGCTTCTCTTTCCAACACATTTTAGAATATCAGCACCAGAATAGCCAGCACCTCTTTGTCTGTCAGAACTGTTAATTTTAAAAGCAAACAGTACATTTCTGTGTTGAATGTAGATTGTTAGAAAATGTGTCTGACTATCATCATTTGATGAAACAAGACTAAGCACTTCCTGGCTTCTTTGCCCAGACCTTTAATCAGTGGAGATAGATGCAATTTGTTAAAGAAGATGCAAGGAAATAAAAAAAGCTGAAGTTGGAAAACTATGTATGAGAAAGAAAACAAGGGTTGGGATAGTTAGTTGTTGTTTTGATTATTAAAATGCTCCTTCAAGGATTTTTGCCATCTTTGGGAGGAGGGTTTTTTCAAGTCTCTGAACATCAGACTCAATTTCCTTATTTCTAAAATGAGAATTGTGTAATGACTCCCAAGAACCCCAGGATCTGACCTCTGACGATGGGGCAACTCAGTTCCCCCCTCTTTTAATGGAGAAACAACATGCATTTGATACTCTTTTGTTTCAACCTAATTAATTATTAAGAATCAAAATAATATGGAAAATTAGAAATTATCTTATGCCTTATCTTTGTGGTTCATTTCAATAAGTGGTATTAAGATCAAGTTGAGATAGAACAGAGAGTGAAGAGAACAGTATGTCAAGAGTTTAACATTTACTCATCAGTTTTTCATTTTATGGTTCTGAAAAATTTTAGAAATTGTATGCAAGATGTCAGAAGTTATGTATGGCACTTTGGGAATTCTAAATGAACAGTGTGCTGCTAAGAAACATTTCTTCTCTTAGAGAATCTTTTCATTTTAAAAGTGCTCTCCCGTAATAATATATTTTACGTTGGAATGAACTATGCATTCAGAAGTTAGAGAATTACTAATGAGCTTTGGGTGCTTTTTCTTACTGCAATTGTTTTCAAAAGGAAGTCTTTTAAGAGCATAATAGAATGATGTTTGCTTTTGGAGGATGAATTATCTTGGTGTGAGTTTCTCTTCTGGAGTTTCTTTGGGAGCTTAATAATTCCTAACTTTTCTAGGTCAACTCAGAACATTGAACACATGGGAGATGGAATTGAGTTATATTTTCCATCATCAATATTAACAACCTGGGATAAGATTTGCGTTTCAGGGTAAAAATCATAACTGTCTTAACCATAAAATTGCTCTTACACAGTATTTGCGGCAAAGGAAAGTTTACATAAATATTTCAACTATAAATTAGAAAAAAAGCCAAGACACATGAATTATGATTGAAATTCAGAAATTATTAAAAGTAATAAATGACATTATTTATTTGTTAGGTAATAGGCCAGATGATTTAGAGAGGAAAAGCACAGGAGGCCACAATGCAAAAACATTAATCTGGAGTCAGTATGGAAAAACCATTTGTCTGGGCAATAGATAAACTGGGCTTTACTATGTCTTCTCTGGGCCCCTCATCTGAAAAAAAAGCTCATGCAACTAGAACATTATCAAAGGCTCTTTTGGTACTTATAATGTGCCCTTTATTTTGGGGGAGTCTTTCTGTATTTGACTCAGAGGGAATGGAGATTGCTAAAAGGTTCTTATTTAAAATTATTTACAAATCAGTAGACTAAATTACTTTAAAACAAATATTTATATCTACCATGTCCCAGCCACTGTTAGGCAGTAGGGATAGTGGGGATACAGCAATGAACAAACAGACGAAGTTCTTGCCCTCATAATTCTTACATTTGAAATGCTCTTAATTGGTACTTGAGTAAGGACAACTGTATAGGGAGTTTGTTTCATGTCAACCTGTCTTCTTTTAGGATAAGAAAGGAAGGCAAAGTCAAGAAATTAGTGACATAAGATTGATTTCAGGAAGCAGAGGTAGGTATTTATATTTCATTTTGGCATTAGTAAGGAGGTTAAGCCAGAGGGCCATTGAGAATTAAGAACAACTAATTCCTATGACTGCTTCAAATTCCTGCTGAATTTCCTCCTCTTCCTCTATATTACTATGCTGTGTCCCAATCCAGAATTCCCCAAATATCTGAACGTCTCACTCCACACTGACTCTGTATATATGCTTCTATCTTTATCTGAACATTGGTGGAGATAGTGGGGGGCTTGAATATTTTCTCTGCTGGACAGAAAGGAAAAGAATCCAAGACAGAACTGTCACAGAACTTTTTGTATGGGCTGACTGAGCCAATCTTAGAGCTATGGCCCCAGGACCTCAAACTCTGAGGTCCTGAGACCTGTATTTGTCTTTTGGGCAAAATAGAAATATTTCAGGAAATAGAAAGGGAAAATTAGAAACAAGAAAAATCTTATCATTGGCAAGGAACTTAGACTTTGCCTACACAAATAAAGTGTGACCCAGATAAGGGCTTTAATACTCTGGAAAAACAGAGTATTTCATGAATTGCCTATCCCCTGACTCAGCTTAGAGGGATGTCTCTTTACATATTTTAAACTTTTTTATTCTATAGAATGACATATATACAAAGCAACGAAATAAAAAAGTAATAGTTTTCAAAGCACTCTTCAACAAGCAGTTACAGGACACACCTCAGAGTTTCTCATGGGCTCTCATGAGGATCATACGATCCTCTCAGAATTTTCCTTCTAGCTGCTCCAGAATATAGGAGGCTAGAAGGCTAAAATATTTTTATTATTACAATTGACTTTTTTTCTTTCTTTTTTTTGTGAAAAATAACATATATATGAAAAAGCAATAAATTTCAAAGCATGACACCACAATTAATTGTAGAATGTATTTCAGAGTTTGATATGGGTTACAATTCCATAATTTTAGGTTTTTACTTCTAGCTGCTCTAAGATACTGGAGACTAAAAGAGATATCAATTTAATGATTCAGCATTCATATTCATTTTTCAAGTCCTATCTTCACTATATAACTCCACTATCACTTTTGATCTTTCCATCCCTTTCTTTAGGGGTGTTTGGGCTATGGCCATTCTAACTTTTTCATGTTTGAAGGGTCTTTCACTAATATGGGGTAGGAAGATGGAACTATCTGATGTTCTGGAGAGGCTGGGACCTCTAGGTATCAGGACTTACCTGGTCCAGGGACCCATCTGGAGGTTGTAGGTTTCTGGAATGTTACTCTAGTGCAAGGTCTAACTGAAGCTGGCATAAGAGCAACCTCCAGAGTAACCTCTTGACTCTATATGAACTCTCTGCCACTACTACTTTATTAGTTAAACTCCTTTTCCTCCTTTTGGTCAGGATAGGATTGTTGATCCCACAGTTCCAGGGCTGGATTCATCCCTGGGAGTCATCTCCCAATTCGCCAGGGAGACTTTCACCCCTGGATGTCATGTCCCACGTAGCAGGGAGGGCAATGATTTCACTTGCAGAGTTAGGCTTACAGAGAGTGAGACCACATCTGAGCAATAAAAGAGGTCCTCCAGAAGTAATTCTTAGGCATGCCTATAGGTAGTCTAAGCTTCTCTGCTACCTACATAAGCTTCACACGAGTAAGACTCAGGCTTGAGGGCATGGCCTATTGATTTGGGTGTCCCTAAAGTTTGATGTAGTATCAGGGGATTCCCTGATGGTAAGGTTTAATAGTTCCATAATCTTTCTCCCATCCCTCAAGAGATTTTGCCAATGAGGGGTGTCACTTTATTAAGGCTTTTCTGAACCCCTGTCCCATCCTGGTTGAGTCCAACAACCTGAGCTTTAAGGGTCCCTGTTCATATCTGTTCTCAAGTTAGTTTCACAGTTGGGAGGAGCCTGAGGAGGCTGCTACCTCCAGCCCAGTGCAACCCCGGCCCTCCATAAATGCTGTAGGGCAAAACATTATTTGGACATGGATAAAACTTCAGTGAAGTGGGTAGAGGACAAACACCTACAGAGTAGTATTGACCGTATGTAGAAACGGGGGCCTCTTGTTTCCTCATTCTTGCTTATAGTGGAGGAATCACCACAACCATGGAGTAGGAAATGTGTTTTGAGTTGTTGGTCCTGACAGGGACAGAATGTCATATTTCTTCCCCTACTCTTTCTCTAATGAACATGGGAGATAAATGACCCTTAACCAGAGGCACTGTTTGGGAGGCTCCTTTTCCAAAGACATTATTTCCACATACAAATGTCTACCTGAACTGTAACTGTCACTTATAGGAGCCTGTATTCAAATACTGATGCTCTTTCTCCCTCCATTAAAACCACACTCACAAACTTTGAAATCAGAAATAACATACAGAAATGTGTACAAATCATGTGTGTAGCTCAATGATTATCACAATGTGAGCACATCTGCAGAATGACTGCCCAACTCAGGAACAGCAAGCCGACTCTCTCCTGTGCCTTCCCCCAACCTCTGCGCTCTCCTTTCCCAAATGCAATCATTCTCCTGACTTTGAACACTTTTTTTTTTCACCTGGTTTTGAACTTTACATAAAGGGAAATATGTAGTATGAACTTTCTTGCTACTGGCTTTTAAATTTTTTGCTAAACATATTAGTGAGATTTGCCAGTGTTGGTATGCATAGCAGCAGTGTGGCTGACACGTCCTTGCTGTACCTCTATCTTCTCAGGACTTGTTATGCACGAAACCACATTCCACCTGTCTGAGGGTTTTCTCTGGCAACTGGGGCCCACCTCCCGCACCTGAGAACTGAAAGTGCAGGGAGACAAATGACCCTCCACCAGCAAATCTCAATCAATGACTGACAAGAATTGATGTATTACTACTCCAGCTCCTTCACCTTTTGAGTGAGTGGATAACTCTGAGGTTGATATTTTGTACTGATCCACTTACCTGCAATGAAAACTAGCTTGCAAATATACCCTTTATTGGCTACAGTCCCTTCCGTGTCTCAATTCCCCATACCTCTAGTAATGCGACCAGTTAGATATCCTAGTTTCTCTTGTATGAGTTTGGTAAATTTTATTTTTCTCTGAATGTACATATTTCATCTATATCTTCATTTATCTATACATTCCTATGGTGTTAGGATAATCACATCTTTCTATTAGCATTTTCATATACCTGGGATGTATAGTGATGCTTCAGACTAAATTTCTGTTCTTGAGCAGCCTTGCCAAGTGTTTTTGAAATTTATTAGTCTTTTCAAAAGAACCAATTTTGGCTTTGTTGGTCCAATTTATTATTTGTTTTTTGTTTATTTCATCTCTTTCTACTATGTTTATTATTTATTTTTCTCAACATTATTAGGTTTATTTTTCGTTAATTTCTTTGACCTGGATATTTAGAGAATTGAGTTGCAGTCTTTTTTCTATTCTAATATGTATATTTAGGGCTATAAATTTCACTCTGAGCAAGATTTTGACTGCATTCTACTAGTTTATTTAAATAGTATTTTCATTATCATTCAGTTAAAAATATTTTCTAATTTTCATTGAAAGGTTTTCTGTGGCTTATTTACAAGTCTATTTTTAAATTTTTAAACATACGGAGATTTTTGAATTATTTTATTATTCACTGATAGCTTAATTCCTTTGATGTCAGAGAACATATTCTGTATGATTTCAATTCTTTCAAATTTACTGAGACTTGCCCTATGGCCCATTGTGTGATGCAGCCTGGTAAATTTTCAACATGCACTCGAAAAGAATGTGTATTATGCAAATGCTGTGCTTAGTATTCTATCAGTATGTGTCAATTAGTTTGTTAACCAAGTAATTAGAAGTAGTTTTATTACTACTTGTATTCAGACTACTTGTTCTATATGTTACTGAAGAAATGTATAAATTCTTTCATTATGATAGTGGAGATGTTTTCTTTAGTTCATCAATAGTTTATTTATTTTGAGTCAGTTTGTAGGTGCATTCAAATTTAGAATTTCTGTATTTTCCTGGTGGATTAAACTTTTTGTTTTAAAGACAGAGCTCACTTTATCTCTGGTAGTGCTTCTCGCCATATAATCAACTATGATACTAGGTATAGCTACACCAGTTTTCTTTTGGTGCTTATTTAGTATATATTTTTCCCTCCAACCATTTTAGACTTTTCAAGTTATTTAATGTATCTTTTGTAAGTAGTCTATAGTTGGGAAGAATTGTTTCTTTTTTTCCACTCTGTAATTATTCTATTTTAATTGGAGTGATTGGTTTGTTTGCATTTATTTCAATAACTGATATATTTGAGTTTAAATCTACAATCATACCATTTGCTTTAAGTTTGTATCACCTTTTCTGTGTTCTCTTTTCTGCCATTTCTTGGCATCTCTTCAATTGAATAAACATTTTTATTGCTTTACTTTCCCTTCTCTATTTTATATTTTTGATTATAACCACTATCTATTATAACCACGCATCCTTGACTTGGTGAAGGTATATATAAAGTAGTACTCATAATACCCTGGACAATACAAAGGCCATAGAAAATTTCAATGTCCTTTATACTCTTCACCATGCAGGTGCTGTTGTTTATGCTCATTCCAGCATTTAAACACCACAGGACATTATCGTTATTTTTTATGCAGTTCACATTTATTTAGTTAACTTACATTTGCCCTTCATTGCTCTTCATTTCTCGTATCTCTGAGCTTCTCTCTGGGATGTCTCCTTTTTGTACCAAAGCACTTTTTAGCATTTCCTATAGTGTGGGTCTGCTAGCGAACTGCTTTTTCTCTGTTTTTGATTGAAAAAGTCCTTGTTGTGGATATTTTCACTGCATGTGGAGTTATGCCATCATCCCATTTTCCTATGGTTTCCTTTTGAGAAGTTACCTGTCAATGATATTCTGAATCTTTGAAGGTCATCTGTACTTTTTCATGGGCTACTTTTAAGGATTCTTTTCATTTTAAATGTTAGCAGTTTATTGTGATGTGCATTGAGGTGGTTTTCTTTTTCTCTCTCCCCATTTTTTTTTGAAGGGGTTCCTATTGCTTTCTGAATCTATGCCCTTTGCTTCCATCTGGATATCTAAGACAGGATAGGAACTTAGGTATTTTGTTATATCCCATGTCTCAATATGCTTTTTCCAATCTTCCAAACTTTGTCTTTTAATGCTTAATTATGAATATTTTAATCACTTTGTAGAAGTGTCTAAAATACTGTTAAACACATGCATTTTGGTTTTAAATTTTAGTTATTACATTTTTATGTTCTAGAGTTTGTATCTGTTTCTCTATGATTTCAAATTTCTGCCAACATTCTCTGCTTTGTCATGTAATTTCTTGATTCTTTTAATCATAAAGTTTAAAGTTTACTTCTGAATACTTCAGTGCTTGGATCTTCTTTAGACATGGTTCAATTGTCTTATTTTTTTTTTCTAGGGTTTTAGTCAGTTCTTGTATGTCTGATGTTTTGATCAAGTGCTAATAGATTGCTTATAAGATCTTGTAAAGATTATTTGAGTCTCTGAATACTTTTTTCCTTCCAGAGAGAATTTACATTTACTTCTGGTAGGCAGCCAGTCTTGGGATATTAGTAATCTCAAATCACCTTTGTCCAATTATGTATTGAGATGATATCAGGCTTGTACAGTTGTGATTTTCCCATTCTCCTGGGTATATTCCTTTTTGTCCCATGGGTCCTCTTCCTTCGTGATTTCTGAAGAGAAACTTTTATTCCTCTAGGCTTATGAATTCTACTAAAACCTCTTTCCAGTTTTTCAGCTATAGGTTTTGGAATAGGTAAAATTCCAATTACTCTTCAGAATAAGAATCAGTATTCTTCCTTTTTCTTTGCTATGTTCTTGGCAAAACTTCCTTTACCTTTAAGAGTATATAAAGGGTGGGCCACGGTGGCTCAGCAGGTAAGAATGCTTGCCTGCCAAGCCCTACGACCCTGGTTCGATTCCCGGTGCCTGCCCATGTAAAAAAGAAAAAAAAAGAGTATATAAATATTAAATTGTATGATAACCAGCTTCTTAATTCATTTTTTAAAACTAAGAAATTTGTATCTAGTGGGGTGCGAGGGTAGTTCAGTGCTAGAATTCTCTCCTGCCATGCGGGAGACCTGGGTTTGATTTCCAGCCCATGAACTTCCCCAACAAACAAACAAAAGCAAACAAACAAAAAACTAAACCAAACAAAAAAAATCAGCAAATGGTGCTGCAACAAAGGAATATTTACATGGAAAAAGAATTAAAGTAACCCCCCTCATACAGCATACAAAAAATAATTGTATCTAGCTGTAATTTACTTTCCATAGATTATGACGAAGGGATTTAATTTTATTTTATATTTTCCAAATGAATGACTAGTTGTTCCAATAGCAGCTATTGAATAATTCATATTTTCCTCATTTTAAAAATCAACCACTAAATTCCTTTGATACTTCCTACAACAAATAAAAGATGTTTTAACAGCAAGTTATAATCCAAAGCACTAAAAATCATGCACTTAATACAAAGTAACCAAGTAGACTTTTATAGATAGAAGTATCAATAAAACCAAAATAATTAAGCATTTGCTCTCTAAATTCAACCATATAAATAACATTTAGTTGGACTAAAACTCTAAATTTTACCTTTTTTATTGCTTACTATTATATCTTTAATATTGCCTTTCCTATTCTTGAGTTCTGATTTTGATTCATAATTTGCAGAGTTTGTGAATTTTCAGATTTTTTTCCACAAGAAAGTTTTCCACAAGAAAGTGCACAAACTATGTAAAATATGAATCAAAATAAGCCACAGTGGCTCAGCAGGTAGAGTTCTTGCCTGCCATGCTGGAGACCTGGGTTCGATTCCTGGTGCCTGCTCATGTGAAAAAAAAAAAAAGTAAAATTTAGAGTTCTTATATAAATACCATGACTCAATCCAGGCTACCACAATACATTTAGCTCTCATGTCTCCTTAGGCGCCTCAATTCTGTGACAGTTTCTTAGTCTTTACTTTTCATTCATGCCCTTGACAGTTTTGAAGAATATTTTGTAGAATGTCCCACAATTTTTTTTTCTAATATTTTCTCATGATTGGACTGAGGAGGTATTTATTAAGTTTTGAAATTAGCAGTAATGTTTTTCATCTTGAAATAATCTTTGCTGAACTTGGAATACTCTTCGTGATTTACTTGTTTCATGAGCCTTGTAACTTCTTGGTAAGTTAGAGGTTTTATACAGTTATCTCTTGCTCTTGCAGCAGCTTTATTTTCTAAGAGGAGTTTACTTTCATTCTTCAGTACTGTCTTTGTTTAAACCATTGGGTTTTCTATATAGCTCACCTCTTCCCCTCATCCCCATGCGCTTATCTCTACAGAAAATTGTTTGTTTAGCACTGGGAGATGAGATGACTTCCATCTCAGGTTGTGTGGGTCTTTGTTCAAATCTTTCTTTCATAGAGAGAGGTGAAACCCGACAGCCCCAGGAGTTCTCTGAGAAATAGAGACCTCAACCAAGGGCTGGCACTGTGAGGGCTCTTGACTCAGTCTCAGGAAAGAATTCAAGGACTAGTTAGTGTGTACAGCCAAATTGTTTAATAAACTCAATGCAGGAGAACACCAGGAGTTCTCCTCCAGGTGCCAGAGAGCTCTGGGAATTCTCAGCTGGATGCGGGACAGCCCTGGGAGTTCCAGGCTCTAGGAGAGCTCGGGAATTCTCAGAGAAGTCTAGACCCTGGCTAGGGGCTGATGCTGTGAAGGTAATTGCCACAGGAATGAAGTCCAGGACTAGTTAATGTGGACAGCCAAAGAATCCAAAGACTAGCCATTGTGTATCATTCAAAACTTGAATGCGCAGCAAAGTTCCATGCTCGAAGGTGAGTGCTGGCATTCTCCAAAGAAGGCTTCTCCTAAGAGGGTGAAGTAGTCTGAGGCCAGGATTCTTGCATTAAAAGGACTTGGAGGGGACTTTCCCCCTCTGGCTGTGCTAATAAGGAACTGATGAGCTGTGCTTTTCATTGGTTCTTTTCAGGTACCGAAAGGGGGGCTGGGTAGGTGTGTGGGAGCCAAAAGGAACTTTTTGTTATGGGTATCAGGGTCACCTTCCCTTCCCTCCTTCTCTATCTAACTTGCCTCAGGGGAAAAGGGAAAGATGTTTAGATTTGATTTATTTTTGTTTTGCCATATTTGAAGGTCAGTTGCCTTATGGCTATGACATAAAGGTAAATTACCCATGCAGAAGTTTGCATGTCTTTCAAGTCATTTCTCTACAATCTGATTTTTTCTCTAGGATATTATTACTAGTAAATTCATCATTTTTTTAAAAAAGTATGTCCCATATATAAAACTCTTGGAATTATTAAAATTGTAATATGTACTGAGTTAGGTTGAGCCTGAGAAGGAGATTCTGAAGCAAGTGACTTACTGAGGGAGTGCTAGAGCATAGATTGTATCACCGATTTTGTCCTGCCTTGAGGAAAGGGGCTGGACTTTTTTATCCCTGTGTCAGTCATTGTCTGTAGATTGCCCATGGGGGCAGCGCAGAGCATCAGGAGGCAGGGTATAATTCTCTAGGTGAGTTTGCACCCATTGATTGGTTGAGTGTAATTCTCTAAATAAGGGAATATCTGTGAGCTGTTAACAGACAGTTGAGCTTCTGGGTGATTAATAAAAGGGTTCTGGCGGGGTACCAACTGTGTCTTCTGCATGTGTTTAGCTCCAAAAGTCAAACATAAGAAAGACCGAGTTTCTCTTTGCATTTCTGATCAGTGGATCTTATATATACAGTAGACTTCTAATTATGAGCAAGTGAGCATTTAGCGTCACAAAGGACTATTATGTTTGAAAGGAAATATCTGACAAAACAAAACCTTTTACAATCTGTGCATCTCATGATATGGAGTCAATTTTAAGTTAAGCAGAAAATAAGTACTAAGCATATATTACCTGTACTGAGGGACGTTTATCAAAAATATAACTTCTTCCCAGAGATTTTATAGTATGCTAATTATTCACTAGAGTTCCTTTTATATGCAATTCCCCAACAAACTGAGCGGTAATAAAGGTTGTCAATCTAGAAATGGAAGCTAATTTAAAAAGCATTAATAGGAAAAACAACAGCTGTTATAAATAGTGCTTCATATGACATTTAAATATGTTGGAAGCTGCTCCCAAGACTGAAAAGAATAGAGAATATAAGAAAGTTTAGCAACAAATCCATTCAAAATTCAAATACAAATTTCATTTGTTTCAGTTTTACAGTAATATATTAATGCTCAAGAGCCAACACTATCTCAGGTTTCAACATGAAGAAACCCTCAGAGGATTTTGTAGGCTTCTATAAAACCAATAAACAAATTCCTTTTTTTTTTTTTGGAAAGCACTTTGTTTTTTATGACATCCTGAGTCCTAACATGGACAATAAATGTCCACTTACCTTACCTTTAGACTGTGGTTAAATT
Source organism: Tamandua tetradactyla (assembly GCF_023851605.1). Taxonomy (NCBI): domain Eukaryota; kingdom Metazoa; phylum Chordata; class Mammalia; order Pilosa; family Myrmecophagidae; genus Tamandua; species Tamandua tetradactyla. The sequence continues at coordinate 154,509,256 of NC_135332.1, forward strand.
CCATAATTCAAAACATAACCATGATAAAATGTGTTTAGAGGAGAGAAAAATTACAGCCATAAACCAAAGACATTTTGATGATTAAGGAGGGATGTCAGGTTGTGTTTTAGGAGTCTAATGACCTAGAGTCCTGTAAAATAAGGATTTGATTAAGCAGACTTGTTATCTATTTTTCAACAAGAATCTTAAATTTTTTATAGGCTGTAGAAGAGTAGAATAACAGATGTGGCAGTCATCACTTTGGAAAGTCACTCTTCAGATCTCCAGCTGCAGGGAGCATAACTGACTGTGCTTATCATCTGTCCAGTGGATCCACCACTGCCTTTGTGCTGAGGACACTTTTAGTGGGCAGCTTTTAGCCAATGACTACAAGGCCAAAGTTCTAAAGTAAGCTCATTTGCAAGGTCTGAGATGACTCCTACATTTGCCATTGATCAAGAACTACCCATTGGCCTTGATCAATCTTTCTTAGAACTGTGTTGTAAAATGTGTCTCCTGCTACCCAATCCTTCTAACTTCCTTACCTCTTTCTGCATGTGTCATGATATGAAGGCGCCCTCCTCTTCCCCTTTTCCCTCCCCCAGTAAATCTGCTGCACATCTACTCTCATCTTGGTTTTTCTTTCTCAATGGGCCTAAAATAACAAGTGGTTATGAGAGGATCCAAGAAATTATGGTAAACTGAGGGTTTGGCACAACTTGGTAACCAGAAGTAGGCAAAGAGGGTGTCATGCTGAACAGATTGTTCCTGCTGCATGTCTGTGACCAAACTGCTAAATATTTCAACAGTGATATCCTAGAAAAAACATAACAGTGCAGGGGAATGCCCTTTCCTGTGATAATTCAGGCATTTGAGATATATGGTGGGAGCAATGTTAATGAAGGCTGCAGAGGTAGCTGGTTAGTGCTAAGTGGTATTGCTATCCTACAGAAGATAATAAGATACAGGACCACTAAAAGCCAAGTGTAAGAATCAGGGGCCTGTTTGGTGGCTTAAAAGAATCTCTTATATTATGAGTAGTTGGGCAGACGAAACTGCACAGCAGATAGAATCACCACACTCTGGAGGCACCTGAATGCTCATTTAAGACAGGTATGTTATGCTAAGTTCAGGGCCCTTGATAGAAGTCCTTTCAACCTGAATCATCAGATGGGAACATTTGGGTTTCTGTTAGATATTGGCTCTACAGATCCCCTAGTATCCTCAGAGCTTGAAAAAGTAGTACAGCCTTTCCCTAGTATCCTCAGAGCTTGAAAAAGTAGTACACCAGGAAAGAGCTAGCACTTCCCTGTGCTAGACAACACTGCTGAGGCTTTGTTCACAGAAGGCAACAGATATCTCCCTCAGGAACTTTTCCTAGCTCTTTTCCTGGTTGCTAGGATAACTAAGATGAAATTATGTCATATTTGGCTGCTGAACTTGACAAGGGAGAGATTGTACACTACAGTTATCCCTTCCACATTGCAACTTTCCTCATTGCAGTTTCAACATAGTGTATTTGGCATAAGAAATTAAGTGGGAATTTTTCAGGAGTTTTGTAGAAACCACTGAAGACACACGAAGGATGGCAGAGATGTACCACAGGCTAATGGTAAGTATCAGTAGGAAATTTCCAAGGTTGTTTTTTAAAAATGTTTTTTGTTATAAATGCAGTATTTTATACATGCAGTACGTTTACTTTTAACCCCACAAAAGTAAAAGAAAAAATTCAGACTTCTGTTCTGGTACAAAGGGAGGGTTAAAAAATTTTACACAGGGATATTATGTCCCTAATCTCACCAGCAATGCGGAAAGGATAACTCTAAAAGCATTGCAAGAATTAGCTTGCATGTACTGGTGGTTCCAAGGGACCATGCCTAAGACTGGATTTTCAGATGTTTTTATTATCAAGGGGCTGGAACGTAAGATAGGATAAGCAAGAATTCATTACCTTGGTGACAATTTCTCTGGATAAGGTATTTAAAACCTAGGAAAGGACTAGAGGGGATGGGACAAATTCCCTGCTAGGAAAGCAGTTACAGGCTTAGAAAAAATGTGCCTAACATGGCACAATTCCTTAAGGAAACCAACACAATGCTTGGTGGCAAGCAACTACATTAGGCCCCTTCTGTTCTGGAAGGATCTTCAGTTTGCTCTCATGGGGATATATACATATTCTGGGTATATCAGTCTGGATTCCCCAGAGAAAGAGAAACAAGTCAGCAAGCTATATGCACATAGAAATTGAGAGATTTATTATAAGGAGTAAGCTCATGATTATGGCAAGTCTGAACTCTGTAGAACAGGCTGGAGGTTGGAAATTCTGATAAGAGTGATGTTGAAGCATTGAGGCCAAATTCCTTAAGCCAAAATCTCAGGAAGGAATGGAAGGTATAGTTTTGAGGTGGAATTCCTTTTGATCCCTGGACCCTCAGCTCTTGCTCTAAAAATCTCCAACTGATTAGATAGAGCCCCCCTATGTTATTTAGGGTAAACTCCATCATTTAAATTCAACTGATTATAGATGCTAATTCCATCTACAAAATACATCTACAGAAGCAAGTAGGGCAGTATTTGACCAAACAATTGGACACCATAACCTAGCCAAATTGATATAACCATCACACTGGTTATGGGTTTGCCTTTCTTACCCACAGAACCTAGCACCATGTCTGGGGGCTCTTGAAATGCTTGATCTACAAGCCTCGAATCCCATACGAAATAGCATCTGGCTACTTTCCAGTTAGGAGTGGAGTTAGAGAGCAGGCGTTGGTTGAATCACATACAATGCTGCAAAAGCAGAAGCCATCACAGAATGCTGGAACAGCTTTCCAAAGGCACATTTTCAGAGGCAACACTGAAAGAATGGGGTACCACTATTTAGAATGCAATATATACATTAAATCAGAGCCCCCACCTCCATATGGCTCTGTAATGTCAATAAGAACATGTGGGTCCAGGAAGTAATATGTAGAAGTAAAAATAGCCCTACATACCACCATTCCTAATGACCCACAGAGATTTGTGCTCCTTTTCCCATGACTGTGGATTCACAGGCTTGGAGGCCCTGGTTCCCAAAGGAGACTCACTCTTATTAGGGGACACAGCAATACTCCAGTTGAACTACACACTTAATCTGCTCTCAAGGCACTTTGGAACCTTTGTGTCCAAGAAGTGAGGAATCATTAGCATATCAGGTGTTTAAAACCCTGATCAGTGGAAGGATTTGGGGCACTATCCTACGATGGGAGCAGGAGGCATATGTGTGGTGATCAGGGGTTCCACCTGTCCCTCTCAGTACTCTCTTGCCTCATTGTAAGCTGAATGGACAAGTGTAGCAATGTAGCCTGAGAAAAGTATGAATACTGCAGGCTCATACCACTTAGGAAGGAAGTTGGGGTCACACTGCCATGTTAGCCATGAAATCCTTCTGAGATGAAAGGAGTAGGTGAGGGAAATTTAGAATGGAAAGTAGAAGGGCAAGAATGAATGCCTTTGTGGCCCCATGACCAATTGTAGTGATTCATCCATGAACTTGCCTCTTTAATTTTCCCTCAGGAAGTGAGTCTCACAGGAACCGTGGAGGAGCAGCCTCTCAAATCTTCATGGAGAAGTAGATCTTTATGATGCAAGGGGTAGACTCTGGTGGCTATGGAAATGAATGGCTGAGTTCTCCAGCTGCAGAGAGCGTAATTGACTATTGGCCCCTGTTTCTGTCCCTGGAATCCATCTCTGTGTTTCCACCAAGATCACGCTTCCTGCCAGCTGCCCCCACTCAGTGCCTAAGCTTGACCTAGGACACACCCATTCAGTGAGATGTGGGACAACTCCCATGGACAGCATGTGACATATTTGAAAAATATTATGTGTGCACATATATGTGTGTATGTATACATAAGCAGAAATTCTAATTTCCTATTATTTTTTCAATGAGTCTTTAATGTCAAAATAAACAAGGAATATCAATTAAAATGAGCAGAAGACATGAAAATTCAGAGATACAGATAGCCAATAAATATATGAAGTATACTCTCTCATAATTAAAGAAATACTAATCAAAACAATGAGATATCATTTTTCACTTTTCATATTTGAAAAAATTGGTCGAGTTACTCCAGCACTGCGAAGATGCTAGGACATGGATAAGCTCATATACGATTATTAGAAGTATTAATTGTTGAAGATTTTGTGGAGAGAATTTCTATGATTTATTCATATTTTCATTGCTATTTTCTTTGACCCAGCAATTCTATAGCATTAATTTTCAAGGTTGCATAAGTATAAGGACATTGAACCATACCGTTGTTTGTAACAAAAACTGAGACCACCCAAGGGGGTGGCTAATACTTATTGAGTGCTTTCTATGCATCAAATACTCTTCTAAGCTCCTTACAAGAATTAACTTATGTAGTTCTCACAGCAACACTACAAGGTGAGTAATTTTTCATTTCCATTTTATTGATTGAGGAATGTAAAGCACAGAGAGATTAAGTCACTTTTCAAAGGTCTGGGGGAGTGGTTGATAAAATAAAGCTTAGGTGTTTGGTTTGGATGAATGCTCATAAATCGGTGCCAGTTGAAGAACAGAAAATAGTAAGAACAGTGGGTCTGGAGTGAAGCAAGTGTGGAATTCCATTTGGACATTAAGTTAAAGGTATCCGTGTAACTAATATCTAGGTGGAGAGATTCAACCTGTCAGAACTTTTAAAGTTGTAAAATATTTAGTTGCAAGCCATATTATGATTGTTGGTCATATATGATTTAACAGAAAATATTCCCCGAAAGTCATGAAATTTTAAACTGACTAAATAGTACCCAGTCCTAACTTTCTCAGAAATATAATCTACGAAACAAAAAAATTTAGAGGACATTTGTCACCTTTCATCCCTTTTGTGAATTCTAGAAGAGTTTTTATTTTTAGTCTGATATTTGTTGTGATGGTCTCTTATATTTATCCTTTAAACATGTTGCAATTTTTTAAAAAACTTTTTTTATTAATTAAAAAAAATTGACAAACAAAACATTAAGATATCATTCCATTCTACATATACAATCAGTAATTCTTAATATCATCACATAGTTGCATAGTCATCATTTCTTAGAACATTTGCATCGATTTAGAAAAAGAAATAAAAAGACAATAGAAAAAGAAATAAAACAATAATAGAGAAAAAAAGATTATACGTACCATACCCCTTACCCCTCGCTTTCATTTACCACTAGCATTTCAAACTAAATTTAACATTTGTTCCCCATATTATTTATTTTTATTCCATATGTTCTACTCTTCTGTTGATATAGTAGCTAAAAGGAGCATCAGACACAAGGTTTTCACATTCACAGAGTCTCATTGTGAAAGCTATATCATTGTTCAATCATCATCAAGGAACATGGCTACTGGAACACAGCTCTACGTTTTCAGGCAGTTCCCTCCAGCCTCTCCACTATGTCTTGAACAACAGGGTGATATCTACTTAATGCATAAGAATAACCTCCAGGATAACCTCTCGACTCTGTTTGGAATCTCTCAGCCATTGACACTTAGTCTCATTTCACTCTTCCCCCTTTGGTCGAGAAGGTTCTCTCAATCCCTTGCTGTAAACATGTTACAATTTTGACTTGACCCTACCAATTGGGGTAAAAGAAAATTGATGCTTCTAGCTCTTTAATTATTTCATTTATTTCTCTTTTTTTATTTTTAAAATAAACTACAGGACATTAGAAATATAGATATGATATTTTGTGTTATGTTATTTCATCTTGCGTTAGCAAGGTAAAACAGCATAATTGATATTAAAATATGTGATAGTTGGGTGCCTGGGTTGAGATGGCATTGACCCCAGTCTGTGCTCTTAACCACTATCCACATTGCTTCTTGATAATCTGTGGCCCAGTTGCATGATTGCTTAGCCACCACTCTGAAATTCAGCTCTGACAATGAAAAGATTTTCTTATAACACTCTTGCTGGAAGATCTAATCTAACTGAACTCATAGCAGAAAAATCTGAAATGAATTGACATGAAGCTGTTTAGAGCAATTATTTATCCCATTTAGTGGCATGTTAATTAATGTTTCGCTGCAGAAATATTAATATACTTAATTATGGATGCTGTTCCTTGCTTTTCTGAGGGTGTAACATAATATTTGGCATATACATATTGTATATGGATGGATTAGAGAGATACTTAGTAAATAAGATTAACAGTGACAGAGACTAGGGAGAGGTGAAGAAGAAGGAGAAATAAAGGACTCATGGATAATAACTTACAAACCTATGTGGATCATAGACGTAGTCACTGAAATAAGGAACATTGCACTGGGATGGGTTTGGAGGAAGTATCAGTTCAGTTTGATGTGTTTTGGGACATCAGTGGGATTATAAAGTAGGCAGTTGGATATACTGATTTGGAAGTCATAGGAGAGCTGTCTGCTGGAGACTGTAATTTTTAAGTTTTTCAGTGCAAAATGCTGCTGAAATATCAAATAGGACAGGACATGGCATTGCCACATGGAGACTATTGATGACTTTAGGAAAAGCTATTTACAGGAAATGATACTGGTGGAACCTTGGACCGAGGGGTAGGATAGTGTACAAATGAAGACAGAAAATATTGGCAACTCTTTCAAAAAGTTTAGCTCTTAAAGATGGAGAGTAAAATAAGTGGTAGCTGGGGAGGTTGTGGGGATAAAGAAAAATTATTGGGATTTGAGCATACTTAAGAACACGAGATGGAAAAGGGATCATCAAAATGCAGGTTTTCTGAGTAAAAGAGGTTGGGTGGAATCCAGAATGCTGATAGAGGGGTATAATTTAGACTGGAGGAAGGATACGCATTAAATTTGTCACAGGAGGTAGGGAGGAGGCCATGCACACACTCTGTGTGCACAAGTTTCAATGTTTTGAATCAGGAAGATGAAGAGCTATCAGATGGCATCAAATAAGTATCTCATATCCTGTGGAGCGTGTCATCTCCATTGGAGGTTTCATGAGAGGGGAGAGATCTGAAGTAGGTCTTGTCATTTGTGGGAGATTGTTAAGGGGACCAGCCAAATAGTGTCATGTGGTTTTGAGAGTCTGTTGGGGTTTGAGTTAATGGCTTATTTTGGAACCAAACTGCAGAACTTTCTCTGGCAAGACTTTCTCCTAGTAAGGCTACTGGCATGCAACAGTAGAAATGTCCACTACAGAGAGAGCTATGCTTCTTTGGCAGAGCTCTCCCCATTTAATCAAAGAAAATTGGGTACTGGCCTCCCAGAAAATAAAATGCCCAATTCTAAATAATTATTGTAGCCAGAGTACTAAAATGTACATTCTGAGTTTAAATAGAGTTTGGTATGGAGTCAGGTGGCCTTGGATGGAGTCTCAGCTCTGTAGCTACTAGACTGGTGTCCTTGGGAAAATCATTTCATCTCTCTGTGTCTCAATTTCCTTGTCTATAAAATGGATTAACTAATGGAAGACATTTAGGGTAGTGTTTGACACTTAAGAAGTGCTCAAAATACATGAGACCTTAGCAGGTTCCCCTGAACAGCAAGTGGAGAAGCCCAACAAGCCCAACAGTCTGGCTTCAGAGTCTAAGCTCTTAAATATTATGCAAGACTGCCCACAGAGCCACCTGCTAGCTGCAATTTTTTTTAAATTTATAAATATCATCTAAAAAAAAACATGGCTTTTGAAAGTATGCTCTCATTTCTTCAGTTTGTTCACTAAAAGTCAACAAAGAATATGCATTTCATAAAACATACCCATGTAAGGCTGTTCTTTGGAGAATCAGTAGGTTGGCATTTCTATAATAATCTGCTATGTGTAGATCCCACTCAACATGGTGGAATTTAGATTCCAGTACATGTGACTGTGTAATGCTATCCCTACTAGCATAAAACAAAATCTCTTAAGAAAATAAAATGGCCATTTGAAGGACAAAAATGGATACTCGACTAAAACATGAGTCTTTGTATTTATCAAGGAAAAGACGTTGTAAAATCAAAATTTTCAGACTTTGCAATCAAATCCACAAAACCATCACATATTTTATTTTATGTGTTTATCAGTACATAGTCTGGGAATCGAACCTGGGTTTCCTGCATAAAAGGCGAGCATGCTACCACTGAACCACCCAGGCACCCAACTATCATATATTTTAATATCAATTATGCTGTTTTACCTTACTAATGCAAGATGAAACAGTGTAACACAAATATCATATCTATATTTCTAAAGTCCTGTAGTTTATTTTAAAAATAAAAAAGAGAAATCAGTGAAGTAATTAAAGAACTAGAAGCATCAATTTTCTTTTATCCCAATTGGTAGGGTCAAGTCAAAAGTGCAACATTTTTAAAGGATAAATATAAGAGACCATCACAACAAATATCAGACTAAAAATAAAAACTCTTCTAGAATTCACAAAAGGGATGAAAGGTGACAAATGTCCTCTAAATTTTTTTGTTTCGTAGATTATATTTCTGAGAAAGTTAGGACTGGGTACTATTTAGTCAGTTTAAAATTTCATGACTTTCGGGGAATATTTTCTGTTAAATCATATATGACCAACAATCATAATATGGCTTGCAACTAAATATTTTACAACTTTAAAAGTTCTGACAGGTTGAATCTCTCCACCTAGATATTAGTTACACGGATACCTTTAACTTAATGTCCAAATGGAATTCCACACTTGCTTCACTCCAGACCCACTGTTCTTACTATTTTCTGTTCTTCAACTGGCACCGATTTATGAGCATTCATCCAAACCAAACATCAAGCTTTATCTTCATTCCTCCAGCTGCCTCCTTCAGCATATTACCTAGTCCAGTTTTTAGTTTCTGAGTCCACTTCTTTTCCCCATCCCCACTCCCATGCCTTAACTTGACCTTTTACAATATTTGTAGTCTCTTGCTACAAATATTTCTATACCTATGACCTAGGCTCCCTTGCAACCCTGTGCCATCCTCGATCAATACCACCAATCAGAGTATACCACTTCCCTTTTGTTATCTATCTCTTTAGTAGTTCTCCCCTTTGCCTAAAAAACTACCTGGGCACCAGGTGCATAATGCTTTTTATGATCTAGCCCCTGCCTATAACTCCACCATCTCGCCTTATTATTCCTCTTGTACCTCAACGCCTCGCAACTGTCTGAGGGCAGCACATTCATATTGAGAAGGTTGAAGAAAAATGCTCATCTCTCTGTCTGCAGTGCTGTACCTGCTTCTGTTTTCCTGGTATTTCTAGTCCCTGTGCAAAGTCCTTCTGCGGTATAATGTCATCCACACAGGCTTCCTTGAAATTCTCATAGTCCTTTAAATTCCCTCCTCATCCCCTACAGACCTATGCACATCTGTTTTAATACTATGTTTGCATTTATATATATTACTGAATGCATCAAACAGTATCGTAACTATTTTGTTAGAGCTCCTGGCCACTAAATATTGAATTCCTTGATGGTAGGGACTTTATTGTATGACTTCCATTCATTTTATTAAAGCCTCTTACACTGCCTTATATATGGTAGATCTTCACAAATATTTGTCGAATCAAACATGGAATTAATTGAACTGGGATATTGAAAGTACTGTTAGACTTTCTTAAATTCAAAATTTAATCTTTGAGTAACCAGAGACTCCTGCATAATGTTTGTGAATTTAAAGTGTTTGTGAATGAGTGGTTCATTTAATGGGAAATGGAAAGCATCAAGAATAGTCTTATATCAGGATTAATTGCATTCATTATTCCATGTGATTTTCAGCCTCAGTGCTAATTGAGTGGTGTCTCTGTTCCTCTTAGAATTTTTCTGTATGGCTTCTATTGTAACTCTTTCTATTCCTTTGAGACCCCGAAGTATGTTTCCTATGGGCTATCTCTCCCTACAGTTCTCAGTATTGAAGCATATTGCTAGTTAATTATTAGACCCTTTTAATCTGCTTTATGAATGTATGTGTTTCCCTGTAAAATAATTGCCTGTTTTTCAAATACTGATTCTGAGTGATAAAACCTTGGTTTCCCAGAATACCTTGGGAATGAATCATTCCCTTTTGCTTAAAAGAGCCTTCTATGGACATCTAGTTAACACTGGGTATTTCAAGCTCTACATTTTAAACATTTTTGTCACAAAAATATACTGTTCATTTGCTTTACTAGTAAAAGCATAGATAGTTTACTACATAAACAGGATCATCTCTGCTAATATTAAAGGATTTCTGATTATTTCGGGATTTCATTTTATTAATAATATTTTCAAATTGAAGCTATTTTAAAAATTTGTTTTTCTTTTGAAGAATGGTGACATCCATCTCTTTCTCTGAAGTCATTATTTGGCTTTGCATAAACACTATAAATTACATTTCTTGCATTCTGATTTAATTCCATATTTTCGTAACCCATGTTTAACTATCCAGAAATGTGTTTCTTTATTTTGTTGTATACCCCGAACAATATTTTAAAATGTACTCCTTGAACCACAGGAGTACTATTATTAATTTAATATCACTGATTAGAAGCCAATGAAAATGCATTCAATTTAAAACCATTTAGCTTTTAGACTTTGCTACATTGTACTGAATCTCAGTTATAGTTCCTGTTCCCCAAACCAACCAACAAACTAACAAATTAGGGTGAGGATCATAGTTTGTATTAAAAGCTATTGAGGATAAGGTTTCATCTTAGTGTTTGGTGCCATGCCTAGTATGTGGTAATATTCTATAGAATAAGAAAGTGAGCATTATTATCAATAAGTTTTAATACCAATCATGTGAAGTAAGAATAATCCCTTCATTTAAAACTAAAAGTAAATCAAAACAGATGATGTTGCTGCTACCGGAATTCTCATTCTTCAGACTGCTTTTTAAATAACATTTAAAGGCTATTTGTTATAGAAAGTTATCCTCAGAAAAAAAGAAAAAGGAAAGAAATAAAAAATGAAAAAACATTTCTGGATTTATTATAGGGTAAGCATGGGTAGTTTGAATATTTCATCATTTTAAAAATGCTGTGGCAATAACAAGAAGGTAATCCTTTTATTACTTATATTTACTCTTATGGACCAAATTAAAATTGTTTTCTGGTAACTACTTCATCATCATAAAAGTAATTGATTGATTCTTTCATTGCATATTTCCTTCTAAGTGTTATACCTAAAGAAGTACATGGGTTTTGATTACAAAAGGAAAATAGTTATATACTTATTCCATACTGGAAGTTTATACCTTTTCAAATACCCATTGTTCAGAGCAGTAAAAATTGAAGCATAAAAACACATAGGTATTTTTGTTCATTTATTTATTTATTTAGTACGTGAATGTTCAAAGCAGCTTTATTTGTAATCATAAAAATTGGAAACAACTCAAATAGCTAAGCAATGGAATACCATATAGCAATGAAACAAAATGAATTATGTTAAAAAGTACAGCATGACATTTCTCAAAATAACTATGCTCAGTTAAGTGACACAAGCAAAAAATATTATACGCAGTATGATTCACTGTATATACAATTCTAGAAAATACAAGGGAATCTATACTGAGAGAAATCAGATCAATGGTTGCCAAGGATAGGGGTGGGAATGATGGGAATGGAAGCCATACATAGAATTACAGTAAAACTTTTGGAGGTTATATATATGTTCACCATCTTTCTTACGGTGTTGGCTCCATGGGTCTAGATGTACAGTGTGTGTTTACATATATATATGTAATGTATATATACATAAATTAATAGAAAGTAATAGAAATATAGAAATAAAATAATAGGGAAAAAACCTGTCCCGTCAAAGACAGTCCATGCTATAAAGTCTCTGTTAAATCAATCTATTGGGCAGTCTTCTTTTCTTAAAGCAATTTTATTGAGATAGAGTTATGTACTATACAATACATCCAAAGTATGCAATCAATGGCTCTTAGTATAGTCATAGCGTGATGCATTAATTTTAGAATTTATTTGACTATGGTGTATAATTCTTTCAATGTGCTGTTGTGTTTGATTCGCAAGTATTTTGATGACAATATTTCATCTATATTTAATAGAGAAATTGATCTGTAATTTTCTTTTCTTCTAGTATCTTTATCTGGCTTTACTATTAGGGTGATGCTGATTTCATAGAATGAGTTAGGTAGTGTTTTAATTTGTAAGCTGCTGGAATGCAATATACCCGAAAAGGAATGGCTTTTAAAAAGGGAATTTACTAAGTTGCAAGTTTACAGTTCTAAGGCCATGAAAATGCCCAAACCAAGGCATCCAGGGAAAGCTACCTTGATTCACAAAAGTCTAATAAGCCAGAACACTTCTGTCACCTGGAAAGCACATGGTGACATCTGCTAGCTTTCTCATCTCATTTCATAAGGCTTCCCTGGGGGCGTTTTCTTTCTCCATCTCCAATGGTCTGTTGGCTCTCTAGTTTTTTCAAAAATGGTTCCTTTTTATAGAGCTCTGGTAAGCGACCCCACCTTGAATAGGTGGATACATATCTCCATGGAAACCATCTAATCAAAAGTTACCACCCACAATTGGGTGGGTCACATCTCTGTGTAAACAATAAAAAAGATCAATATTGAATGAGTATTAAAAGACATGGCTTTTCTGGGGCACATAATAGCTTCAAATTGGCCCAGGTAGTTTTCTCCTTCTCTTTAATTTTTTGGAAGAGTTTGTGCAGGATTGCTATTATTTTTTTTTAATGATTGGAGAATTTATCTCTGAAACCATCTGTTCCTGAGCTTTTCATTGTTGGGAGATTTTTGATGACTGATTCAGTCTCCTTACTTGGAATTGGTCTGTTGAGGTCTTCCACTTCTAAAGCCAGTGTAGGTTGTATGTACGTTGCTAAGAATTTGTCCAGTTCATCTAAATTATCTGATTTGTTAGCATGCATTCATTCATAGCATGCTCTTACGATGATCCTTTTTATTTCTGTGGGATCAGTAGTAATGTTCCCTCTCTCATTTCTGATTTTATTTGTTTGTATCTTCTCTCTTTTTTTCCTTTGCCAGTCTAGCTAATGGTTTATTGATTTTATTGAACTTCTCAAAGAACCGACTTTTGATTTTGTTAATTCTCCCATTTTTTTATTCTCAATTTCATTTATTTCTTCTATAATCTTTGTTAATTTTTCCCTTCAGCTTGCTTTAGGAATAGTTTGCTCTTTTTTTCTACTTCCTTCAGATGTACAGCTAAGACTTTCGTTTTTAGCTCTTTCTTCTTTTTTTAATGTGTTATTTAGGGCTATAAATTTCCCTCTCAGTACTGCCTTCAATACATCCCAAAAGTTTTTATATGCTGGAATCTTGTTTTCATTCATCTCAAGATATTTGCTGATTACCCTTGCAATTTCTTCTTTGACATACTGATTGTTTAAAAATGTGCTGTTAACTTCAATATACTGTGAATTTTCCAGATCCAGCCTATTTATTGATTTCTAGCTTCATTCTATTATGGTCAGAGAAAGTACTTAGTGTAATTCAATCTTTTACAATTTATTGAAGGTAGTGCGGTGGTGGCTCAGTGGCAGAATTCTCACCTACCATGCTGGAGACCCAGGTTCAATTCCCAGTACCTGCCCATGCAAAAAAAAAGTTAAAATTTATTGAGATTCGTTTTGTGACATAAGTGATCTATCCTGGAGAATGAACCATGAGCACCTGAGAAGAATGTAAATCCTGCAGTTTTGGGATGCAATGTTTTGTATATATCTGTTAGGTCTAATTCATTTATCATATTGTTCGTTACTCTGTTTCCTTATTGAAACTCTGTCTAGCTGTTCTAATTCTGAGGAGAGTAGTGCATTGAAGTCTCCAACTAGTATTGTAGAGATGTCTGTTTCTCCCTGAAGTTTTTCCAGTGCTGCCTCATGTATTTTGGGATACCCTGGTTAGGCACATAAATATTTATGATTGCTATGTCTTCTTGGTGGATTGCTCCTGTTATTAATATATAGTGTCCCCTTTGTCTCTTATAACAGTTTTGCATTTATAATCTATATTGCCCAATTTTAATATAGCTCCCATAGCTCTGTTTTGATTGCTGTTTGTGTGGAATATATTTATCCCAACTTTTCACTTTTAAACACTTTGTGTCTTTGAAGTTAAGGCGAATCTCCTGTAGATAACAAATAGTTAGAGCATGCTTTTTATCCATTCTGCAAATCTTTTAATTGGGAAGTTTAATCCATTAACATTCAATGTTGTTATTGTAAAGGCAGTACATACTTCAAACACTTTGTCCTTTGTTTTTTTAAATGTCATATCTAATTTTTGTCTCTCTTTTTACCCTTTTATTTACCCTTCCTGGTAACCTTCATTACTATACTCCCTTTAGTAGTTGAGCAGATCTCTTATTAATGAACTCTCTGTTTATCTTTGAATATTACTGTTTATCTGTGAATATTTTAAACTGTCCTTCATTTTTAAGGGATTGTTCTTCCAGATAAAGAATTCTTAGGTGGCACTTATTCCTCTTTTATTACTTTAAATATGAAATACCACTACACTCCATGGTTACTGATGAGGAATCAATCCTTAATTTTATTGCATATGTGGTGACTCGCCTTTCTCTTGTTGCTTTGAGGATTCCCTCTGTATCTTTGGCATTTGACATTCTGATTGACATGTGTCTTGGAATAGGTATATTAGGATTTATTCTGTTTAGAGTATATTTTGCTTCTTGAACATGTATATTTATGTCTTTCATAAGACTTGGGAAATTTTCATTCATTATTTTCTTAAATATTCTTTTTTGTCCCTTTTCCTTTCACTTCTTCTTTGGGTGAATAAGCATATGTTGGTGTGCTTCATGCTGTCATTCAAATCCTTAAGACCCTACATGACTTTTTCCATTCTTTTCTCTACCTATTCTTCTGTCTGTGACATTTTGATTGTCCTGTCTTCTAGTTCACTGGTTCTTTCTTCTGCCTATTCAAATCTGCATTGCATGCCTCTGTTGTTATTATTTTTTTGTAAGCTACATACCCGGGGTCACATTTCATTCTTTTTCCATGGGAGTATCTCATTATTGCAGCACTATTTGTTAAATTTTTGTTTGCTTGTTTTTAATTGTTTTGCTTATTTGTTTGTTTTTGGGAAGTGCATGGGCTGGGAATCAAACCTGGGTCTCCAGCATGGCAGGCAAGAATTCTGCCACTGAGCCACCATCGCACTGCCCTAATCTCTTTCTTTTAAAAACATTATTTTATTTTTGAAAAATTCTAATAGTCTTTATTTCTTTACAATGTAAATTTATTAATAATTTTAATAAATGATTTTTAATTGATCCTTTTAATGTCTATTTCTTAGCTCATTTGTAATGTACTTCATAATTTCTTGCTCTATTTTAAGGATATTATTCCTTGATTTTTCTCTTTTTGGATCCAACAGCAAAATTTCATCTTCCAGATTCTTGAATTATTTTTACTTCATCTGGACTGAATTCTGCTTGTACAATGCCTTCTTAGCATTAGCATTCCTCACAAATACTGGAATTTTATTTGCAGGTTTATTTTTAATACTTTTCCTTTTTATTCCTTTTCTGTTCTCACTTCTACTCTTTGAAAGATTTCGCAGTTGCCTTCACCCAATTTGCTCAAACTCTCAACCCAGGGGTAGGTCTTTACACTACCTCATGGTAACAGCTATTGCAAGCCAGTCACTTCACCAGGTTTTGCTTGTCTTAGGACATTGATACAGGGTAGTTTTTATTTCTTCCCTATCATTGGGATTTCTGTGATAGCTTTGGGAAAATGTTAGCAGCAGTTTTGTTTTCAGAGACCTTTCATTAGTGTGTGAGCTCCAACCTAAACTCTGGTTTTAATCAGTGAATCTAACTTCAGTTTTCCACATCACATGAAACATTTTATGCCTCAGAA
Organism: Tamandua tetradactyla; assembly: GCF_023851605.1. Lineage (NCBI taxonomy): Eukaryota > Metazoa > Chordata > Mammalia > Pilosa > Myrmecophagidae > Tamandua > Tamandua tetradactyla. The sequence continues at coordinate 154,525,084 of NC_135332.1, forward strand.
CCCCATAATGGGTAAAGTCTCATGTACGTCTGCTTGTTTCCTGAGTTGAGGGTCAGCACTTCAACTTCAGTCATATCCAGTTTTTGGTCCACAGAGGTAGACCAAATCTTGTTTTTTGAATAGTTTTTTATTATATTTTCTTAGTTCATTATTTCGAAATGTTCTGATGAGAGATGAAGTGTTTTCACATTGTGAATTAAAAATGTCAACCTGAATGGAAAATCTATATTTCTTTTGCTATGGGTATATTCATTTTCTGTTTCTGCATAACTAATTACCACAAACTTAGCAGCTTAAACAACATACATTTATCATCTCACAGTTTCTGTGAGTCAGAAGTCTGGATATGGGTTAGACTGATCCTTTGCTAAGGGTGTGTCACTATTTGAAATCAAGATGTTGGCCAGCCTTGTGATCTCATCTGAGGCTTGGGGTCCTCTTTCAGGCTTACTAGTTGGCAAATTCTTTTCCTTGTGTTTCTATGACCAATGTCCCTGTTTTCTCACTAGCTATTGGCTGGGGAATCCTTTCTCCAAAGGGTCACTCTACATTCCTTGCCATGTGGCCCTCTCCTCTTACAACATGGAGTTTGTATCATCTCTGAGGCCAGCAGAGGAATATCACATCTCCTAAAAGGCTTTCCTGAATGGGTCATGCTCAGCCAGGATAATCACTCTCTCTTTTTTTGTATGCTCTATGATGGGGGTCACATTTCATTCTTTTTCCATGTGAGTGTCCCCTCATTGTAGCATCCTTTCCTGAATTTTTGGATACTTAGTGTTTCATTTGCTTATTTGCTTGCTTCTTTGGGAAGTGCATGAGCCAGGAATCTAAACTGGGACTCCTACATGGCGGGCAAGAATTTTACCACTGAACTACCCTTGCACCCCCCAGGATAATCTCTGTTTTGATTAACTCAAAGTCAACTGATTGGTAACCTAATTATAGATCAATATTGCATCATATTCACCGATTCTTCTCATGCTCAAGAAGAGGGGTGGGTTGAAAGTGTGATCCTTGGGGACCATATTAAAATTTTGCGTACCCCAATAGATTTGAAGTTATAACTCTTGAGGCACTTAAAACGATCATTTCTAGTTTTTAGGTAAAATGGATTATCTTTCGTAAAATTTTGTCATTTGCTCAAATTCATGCCAGATATTAGTTTGTTTCAAATTTAAATCCTGCCAAACCCTTACATATTTTCCTTCAATTTTCAGTTGCCTTTTATTATGACTGACATAAAAAATACCCACCTTCTATATCACAAACTTAATTGCTTCTGGAAAACTACTATCCAAAGTATTACTAGAAAATCACAAAATCACTCCATTTTTTGGTAAAGATGTTCTTCTTAAATCCCACTGATTCTGTTATCTTAATTTGTATTCATTTCCTTCTAGGTAGGTTGCATAGCTAACATCTGAGATTTATTTTCATTGCACTTCATATTAGTTCCATTATTTCTAGTTTTCCATGTCTCTCTCTATCTTGCATTTTGCAATTAATTTTGTGGAGTACCTCTTCAGTTATTTTTCTGAGAAGGGTGCAAGAGAGGTAAATTTATGAGCCTTTACATTTTGCTATAAATGGTTGATAGCTTATCAGGAGTAATATTCCAGAACTGAAATTTCACATATGTGCATCTATAAATAGATATTTTGTCGATCATCCTGTTTGACCATAAAGATGTTATTTCAGTTACAGGAGTCATGATTTTTGTTATATTGTGTAGCAGGTTATTGCCTAATACTATGGGTTGATCAGGTATCTGGCACATTGCAGATCTCTCTTAACAGTTCTAATTGCCTGTAGGTGAGTGAAAGAACCTATGTTAGTAGCAGAAAAATGAATGTCTTGGGATAAAGGACTTATCCACACAAATAAAGTAAGGGTTTATTGAGTGAGAATGTGTTTATAGTGACAAATTAATGCCCTCATAGCATTACAAAAAAGATGAACTTGCAGGTTTTTCATTTCCATGGAGATTTTATATAATGATGGCCTTTTCACTGTGCCATTTTAAGTAATTACCATTAGCACTGAGGCTATTAATTCAATATAATCAAGGAATGTAAAGGTCAACTGGCATTACAGTGTATCCATCACTAAAATTTCCCGATATTTTCTCACATTTTATAGTCAAATTTTCTTGTTGGACTTTTCAATATTATCTTTGCATTTTGGCTGTTCCTACCCAAATGAAATGCGATTATTAACAAGAAATAGTCAGCATTCATTCACATTAAAAATTCTGTTTAATTATTTTTTTATGTTACATTAAGCAGAAGAGGCTTTCAGTTATTTCAAATGTACCCTTGCTTGGTGTGGGTGAGTGGAGGGGGGCAGTACTTATTGATCTCAGTCAGATTTAATGAGCAGCAGTTACTTGTTAGCCTGTGTTCTTTGGTTGCCTTTTTTTCTGCTCTTGTTCAGTGATCCAGGCAACCATTAAAATGAATTTGCTTTGCGCATTTATCCTTCCTGACTCGGCTGCATTTGGAAGTCAGGCACTTTGAGCTTGGGGCCCTGTCTTGCACAGGCTTTTGCCTGCATATAGTGTTGTGTTTAAACATGCTCATTCCAGCACTCTCTGCTTCCTTCACAAGTGACATGAAGTTGGGAATTACATTCCTTATATAATACATGGCACTAAAGCGTGAACAAATGAAAAACTTGCTTAATAGGTAAAATACTGTAAAAATTGTTAAAAACATAGTTTTATTATAGAGTTCCAAATTCAGAAGGATTTTCTAGAAGTCTCATAAGATTTATATTTAAAGCATCCCAGAAAAATTGATGTTACTTTGATGGTATTTTTTTGGGAAGTAGATGCTATCGTCTTTCTGAATTTAATCATGTCACTACTGTTTGAGGAATAGGAGATACACTGGGTCACAGTACACTGTCATAAAAGCAGCTCGTATTTTTCCCATAGCCATTCTAGCACCTGTATGTCGTCTCATGTCTAAAACTTGCCTCTCCTACTTCACAGTCCTTACAAAATTTTCACTACTCATTTCACAATCCTTGTTTTCTCTTCCTATTCGCTCTTTTTCATCCATCTTTGTTTGCTTTGTTAGAGTTTAATTACTCGCTGTTACCTAGTATATTGGATTTATCTCCTGACTGGGTTACATAATATTAGCTTTGACTTTTGGAACTCATACTTCACATTGTCACCAAAATGACTCCTTACTTGCAAGAATGTTTATGTCACTTGCCTGTTAAAAATTGTTTTAGGACTTCAAATTATTACAGGAATAAAATTTGAAATCCTAAGCATGTTATCATTACTTAGGTTCACTGAAAAGCAGAGTCTAAGACCATGACCTTCATGTAGGTGGTTTATTGGGAAGTAACCCAGGAAGCGGGGCAGTGGGCTGGAGGAATGAAGCAGGAAAGCCAACAAAGGGATGTGTTATCTAGTTGGCCATCATATGGGACACCAGTGCTTGATATCTCAGAACCTCAGCAATCTTAGCAAATGCATCTAGAATTATCTGCTGGGGGGATGGTAGAGAGAAGGATTTCTCCTTTAGCTCCAGTCCCCATCGGTGAAGGATCTGCCCCAGGGGTTGAATTGCTCCACACTTTTGAGTTAGGTATGCATGATTTCCACGTGTGTTCCTATAGATGTCCCTAACACACTGTCAGAGAAAACTTTGGGTAGGAAGTAATAAGTATGTGGCATGGGATAAGGCCAGGGGCTCTGTGCCCATACACAAAGCTTCCCAAAGCATGCATGGAACTGGTTTCCAGTGGTGGCTGGTGTAAGAAGTGGCACTGATAGGGTTGGAAGCAGTGTATGAGTGTCCAAATCACATGGCATAAAAAAGACCCTCACATTATATGACTTGACTTCCTGTCCAACCTGATATTTCACTATTCTCCTTCCATGGCCAGACCAAATTTGTGCTGACTGACTTGTTTGTTTATTAATTCATTCATTTGATATATATTTGCTTAGTGAGAATATATGTCAGATTCTATTTCAGACAATGGGGTTACAGAGAAAAATTCCAGGTCTCACAGAGGTTATATTTGAGGAAAAAGAGACAGATAATTAACATGTAAAGAAGTGAATGTGATCATTTTAATTAGTGATAAGCATGATAAAGAAAAAATAAGACAATGAGAGGATGTAGAGTAGGATAGGACTGAGTGAAGGACTCTCCCAGGAAATGACATTTGATAAACAGCCTAAAGGATGAAAGTGAAAAACCTATGCAAGAATCTGGAAAAGTATGATTCAGATAAATAAGATGCAAGTGCAAGGACCCAGAACCATATATAAGTTTTGTGTCTTCTAGGGACAGAGAGAAAGCCAGTATGGCTAAAGTATAGTGGACAGAAGAGAGTTGAGAAGATGAAGAAATATAGGTAGGGCCAGAATTTAGAGCACCTTGTAGGTCAAAGTAAGAGGTTTGGATTGAAATAGAATTTCATTGGAATGTCAGAAGAGATTCAGGTAGGGGAGACATCATCACTGATTTGCATTTCATAAAACTTCAGGCTGCTGTATGGATTTTCCTAGCTTGCTGCATTTCTCCCACCTTCTGTAAATGCTATTGTAGATGCATCTTCCAAAACTGAGTCCCTAGTCATTTGAATGTTTGTTCTCCTCACAGGATGTAACCTCCTTGAGGTGAGGCACCATGCCTATTTTTATTTTTGTATTCCCAGCATATGACATATTTCAATTATTGATTATATAATTAGCATATAGAAAATGCTGTTAGATGGATAAAGGAATGCAGGAGTGGTAGCAGAATAAAAGTACCACAGAGCAGAGTGGCAATTTTTCTTAGTTACTACATTGTATGACTATTTCTCATAATCCGACTCTTCAGATAACATCCCTCTTATTAGCTTATGTTCATCTAGTGTCCTACTCTAACTCCCTCTTCTGCTGGTGACTAGCTTAGATGTTTTTTTTTTCACTGTAAAGTTAATTTTGTTTCAGCAAATACAAGGGAGGTGGTATAATGTCAGTTTAAGAGCACAAGCATTGAAGTCAAAACCAAGAAGCCAAAAGCTGAATTAAAATATGAGTTTGAGCAGTGTGAGGAAGATTTAACACGTAAAAAGGGCATCAGTGATTTGGCAAATGTGCCCAGAATAAAGAGAAATCAGCCTGGCTCTTAGGAGCTGGAGCTTTATGGTTGAATTTCAGATTAAATGATGAATTTACTATTCATTATCTCAGTGACCTTGAGTAAGTCACTTAATCTCAGTAAGCCTCAATTTCTTCATGTTTTCAATGTGAATAATAATGTCTCCTCTATAGAATCCTTGTGAACTTTATGCAATATAATGGTATTAATGATGTTTAGAGCAGTTTGAGACACATTTTATTCTCTCAAAACAGGTAATATTATTCTCAGTTGCCAAAATATGTCTTGGAAGAGAATGACACAAAAAATAGACGTTTCTAACTATATAACGCCTAAATGATTTGTTGCTAATTTCCTTGCCAGGATAGTTGATTTGGAGGGTGTTTTTGCTGAAGAAATAGGACTAAGTCCAACCTCCTTTGATTTCAATTTTGGCTCTTAATCTTGAACTCAACATTCTCTCACTGACTTCACTATCCTTCAGGAGAGGGCATTTGAAATGCCAATTATAAAAAAAATTAAAAATCCAGAATATTACACAATGGAGCTATAAATTCTTTTATGTAATATGCAATTTTATTATGTTATTAATTTTTATTTACAAACATTCTATACCCACCAAGCAAAAACTCCCCCTTCCCCCCATCCTTCATCCCCTAGTAACCTCTAATCTACTGTCAACGAAGATTTGGTGTTTCTAGAGTTCTCATATAAGTGACATTACTCACTGCATGGCCTTATGTGCCTTGCTGATTTTGCTCGGCATATTGATTACGAGGTTCATCCATGTTGCAACAGGTCTCAGAACTCCATTTCTTCTTGTGGTCAAGTATTACTCCATATGGTAATGTAACTGTATTTTGTTTATCTATCAATTTGTTGGTGGACACTTGGGTTGTTTTCACCTGTTCACTGTTGTGAATAATGCTGCTTATGGGCATTGGTTTATTATTATCTGTTTGAGACCTTGTATGCACTGAAATGGTTGAGTGGATCCATGTTCAGTTAAACCCCACATGAAGCACTATTCTCTGGGGGCTCACTTTCTGGAAACCCAGAAGTTTTTATACCATCAATTTCTGGTTTCTTTGTGACGAGGAGTTCAGTTCTAAGCTTTTACCTTTTCCTCTCACATTTTACTATAAGCTGCAGGAGGAACCAGGCTTCACTTTCCACATTTAGCTTGGAAAGCTCCTCAGCTAAATACCTAAGTTCTGCCTTCCATCTAACATCAGTACTCAATTCTGCCAAGTTCTCTGCCACTTTGAAACAAGGATCACCATTTTTCCAGTTTCCAATAACACATTGTCTGTCTGTCTAAGGCCTCCCTGGAAATACCTTTAGCTTCCATATTTCTACTAATAGTCTCTTCAAAGGAATCTAAGCCTCTTCTGTCTGTCAAGCACCTCATGATTTTTCCAGCTTGTATCCGTTAACCAATTCCAAAGCCAGTTGCACATTTTTGGTATTTGTCACAGCAGCACCCTGCTCCCCTGCTACCGAAATCTGTTTAACTTCCCACACTGCTCCAGTAAATATCAAGAAATAGGTTGGCTTTGAAAAAGGAGTTATTAGCTTATAATTTTGAGGGTGAGAAAAATATCCAAATCAAGGCATCATCAACTTGATGCTTTTTTCCTGAAGACCAGCTACTGGTGAGCCTTGGCTCCTCTGTCACATGACAAGGCACATGGCAGCACCTCCTCGTCTCTCCTTTCTCTTCCAGATTTTGTTGACTTCAGCCTCTTGCTTCCATGGCTTTCTCTCTCTCTGTCTACATTTCATTCTCTTATAAAGGGCTCCAGCAATAGGATTAAGCCCTATCCTGGACCTTGTCTTCACTGAAGTAACCTCATCAAAAGATCCTACTTACAATGGGTTCATACCCCCATGAATGAATAAAATTTAAAAGCCTGTTTTTCTAGGATACATACACCTTGAAACTACCACAGGATATATACTGAGGACTGGAATTGCCAGGTCAATTAACTTTTTGGGGAACTGCCATACTGCTTTCCAATTTTACTATTTTAGTGCCATTCAAGGGCATTATTGGCTAAGAATAATTTTGATTATAAGTAATAGAAAATTTAACCTAAAATGTTTTAAGCAAATAGGGGCTTAGTTTTCTTCTTATAAGAAGTTTAATTTTTCATTGAAATTGTTACTTAAAAGATTAATCAAGTTTTGGTTTTTATCCTTAGCACTTGATAGAATTATGCTTTTTTCTCCCTTGAAGTTAGATTTAGCCATGTGACTTATTTTGACCATGTGAATGTGAGCATATGTGGCTTGTTTATTTCTGGGCAGAAGCCTTTAAAACTCACTGTGTCTGCCAGGTTCCCAGCCCCCTGCCACAGCGACTGGTGACACATCAAATGGCAGCCTGATGGGGAATATAACCTTCACCTACCATTAGACATTTGAGGATGTTTTCCACAACATATCTAGTTGATAGATAGATAGCATAAATGACACAAGCTTTACCTTTTACTGATTTGCTAGCTTCTGTGTTCATCCTCATGATTATCACCTCATATTCTCAGGTTGGCTGTGTACGGTCCAGGAATCATTTTGGTATTCAAAGCAGGAAGAAGGGGCAAAGGCAGTGGTGTCAGGTGCATCATTCCTTTTTATGCAAAAAGTAGAAACCTTTTGATAAGCTTTCCAGATTTCTCCTTGTGTTCCTTTGGTCAGGGAAGGGTTAAATGGTCTCTAATAGCTATACTGAGAGTTGTGAAAGTGAGCAACTGGTCACGATCCAATGCCTTGGGTTGGGGCACAATGCCACCCCAAAGAAATTGAAAACGAGGAAAGTAATGTTGAATAGACAACAGACAGTATCTGACCCAAGGGCAAAATCACCATGAAATTTTCCCAAATTAAGATGAAAATGCTGGATACCAAAACTAGACCAAATTCCAGCAGGACCAACTCAAAATCCCCATTTCAGATCAATGGTCAACTATAGAAAAGAACCTTTTAAGTAATTTCTTTCAGACTTTCTGTATCCCAGCTCATCAGTTTTATGAGCTAAACTCTGTTCTCAGATTGTAATTAGACAATTACGTGAGACGTAGTGAAACAAACAAAACAAACAAAAACAGAACCTGGTTATAATATACTTCATTTTGGTTTAAAGGAGAGTTTGATTGATCTGGTCATGATATTCTTCCACAAAAAATGTTAAATGACTTAATTTTTTTTGAAGACTCAAGTATCATGACTTAGACTGTAATCCAAACCTTGGTGATCTTTTAGATACTTAAAATTGACTTGTATCTTTTCCCTGTATTCTAATAGATATTAGAGTGGCCGATTTTTAATATCTAAGATACTATACTTTCACTTTTTTCCCATTTTCCATTTTCAGATATTCATAAATGGAAATTTATGAATTTCCATTTTTGGAAATTCATATGTACTGCCCATTTTCTTTTCTTTCCTTCCTTCCTTCCTTCCTTCCTTCCTTCCTTCCTTCCTTCCTTCCTTCCTTCCTTCCTTCCTTCCTTCCTTCCTTCCTCTCTTTCTCTCTCTCTCTCTCTCTCTCTCTCTCTCTCTCTCTCTCTCTCTCTCTCTCTCTCTCTCTCTCTCTCTCTCCCTCTCTCTCTCTCTAAATGTCTTTAAAATGGCATTTCCTTTATTTAGAAGAGTTTAAATTTCTGTTTGGAGTTCTTGATGTACATTGTTCAAAATCATTGTTACTTCTTATATTTTAAAAATCCTCTGTTGATGGTATAATGTGTTTAGCATATGTTTGGGGGTGGTTGAGAAGACAGACACTTAAGCAACAGTTTTTCTTAAACTTGAAGGCTGTCCTTTGATGTAATTTGCAAACCTAATCACTAGTCATTTTTAAGTTTCTTGAAGATCTTAAATAACATAGAAAAGCTGAACCTGCCAATGTTTGTGGTTCTGTTTTATTTCTCATGGGCTAACTAATAGTGCAGATTACTCTCCTCTGATTTTGATACATCTTAGGATGACATGAAGCTGCTGTTTTCTTGCTTTCCTTCATTATTAATGTTATGATTATGTATTTATGGTTCACTCTGCAGTAGCATCACTTCAACAAGGTGTCCAATAGAGGGATCACTACTCCAAATGTCCTGACATCATTTCCAGCTTTCATTTGGCCTCCTGGCTTATTACAGGATCTGATGGCATTGGACACTCAGAGAATGTGGCCAGAAACTGGGTTTACCAGGATTCACTCTGAAGCCCATGATGTCTGTTATTGGATCCCATTCCTAAGAATATGTGCAACTCCTTGGAGAGCCGTTTGTGATAAAAATAAATTTGGAGTAAAATGGTTTTGTATTATTTACATTACCACTGAGGTTAAAAGTAATAGAATGTCCTTTAAACTATTTAACACTTGAAGACATCAAATTACTTAATGCTATGAACAAGATGACGTTTAAATATTAAAATACCTTTTTTTTTATAAAAGGACGATGGCTTTTGTAACGTGTGAATTTACTTGTTCAGATTGACATCCTTTTGCTACAGGAAATTTGTTCCAAGTCAAAAATAGTTGCCCACGTTCCCCACTCCTTCTTCCCCTATCCCCATTCCAAAGTGAAGAATTCTTTTTTGGCAGACACAGAAGCGCTGCCTTTGGATGACTTGGATGGTTGTTCGCCTGCTTCATTGCACTCCCACCAGGGAGGTGGCAGTTGCTTTCTCCCGCAAGTGATTCTTGCCTCCATCAGTAGTGAGTGTGACCCTCGCCCACTCTGTTCTTCACTGCTGCCTTTGTGCTCAGCCTTGATGAAATTAGGAAAGAGAATGGAATAAATTTCCATCCAGCCTCTTCCCTCCTTCCTCCTTAAAACCCCACTGTCTCAGCTTCTGTGTCCCTAAACTATTGAGCTGTATTCTCAAATTACTATAACTGAACCCTGCTCATATTAACTAAAAATGGTTTAGGATATTCCCTTTTGGAGCATTTTAAAAAATAAGGGATATAGAACATTGGCTTTCTGGAGAGGTAGTAGAGGGAAAACCTAGGGACATGCCTGTTTATGGAAGTCTCCATTGAGTCAGGGGGAGTTAAGGAAGGTGGCAGCTCTAATATCATCATATATTTCTCCTGAAAGGAGAGAGTTGGATTAAATGAGGAATAACTTCACTTCATTTGAAAAGTTTCCAGTGGTTCTATTTCAGGCTGTGTTGATATATGTCTACATTCTTAATGCCCATAATAACTTCCTCTCCACCCAGGGGAGAAGTCTGAAACACTTTATAATGCATCCTTAGCTAGAAGTTCTGGCACCTCAAAGGAATCTCACCAGGACCCCTTTCCCTAAGCTTCTTGCTCCACTTAGAGTTAACGTCTTTGCTTCTCACCTGATTCTTGCCTCTTTATCCAGCCCTTTGGAACTGACTTTTGTTTTGTTTCTCTCTCTAATTGTAAATTCAACATCCCCCCCCCCACCCTTGAATTCTGTCTTGACATCATGCATCTCTCAGTGTCTCTCATTAGACTTGTCTCATTAACAGTGCCCCCTCTAGATGGAAAGAACTGGATCTAAAGTATTCATCCCTGTATCTCAGCACCTAGCATAGACCCTGAAATCTAATAATTGCTCAATAATCATTTGTTGAATGAAGAAAAGAAGGACAGCCAGGCCTAGTCCACATCTATACTCAGAACTGCTTACAGGAACTGCAGCTCAGGGCATAAACATGGCACCTCAAGTTCCTGGCATGAGAATTTTGGTAATTTATGGGATACGAAGAAAAAGACTATTGATTTTGTTAGTGTCTATTTTGCTTGATGAATAAAAATATCATTGAAATTTCTCTTTTTCAAAGAAGGTGGCAAACTGTCAAAGGAATCCCACAGAGTATTTGCTTTAAATCAACACAATGGAAAGTTCAAAGGTAGAAAAAATACCACATACAACACAAAATAAAATTGGGACACTGAAGGAATGGGATACAGAACCTTCTTATAAATGTCATTCATCAATTAAAGATTATATTCTATTTTGGTAGTGTCTCTGCTGAGAGTATTCCCACAGTTTTTAATAGTTCTGTCTCAGCTGTCAAGAACATTTGTGTTAATTTTTCCTGTTCAGTACACATAGGAATTGCTGTGCCTGTTGTTTGAAGATACCCAAATCTGCTTCTTAATAATGTGACTGGAAGTGTCCATCAAATAGAGCTGTAAAAATTCCCTTCTGTTTTTTTGAAAACCTGGGGATGTTTTAAGATCCATCTGCTGGGATAACAAGTTATTAAAATTAAATGTAACAGTAAGCCTATTTAGAGATTAGGTTTCTTTTGCTACGTGAATAGTTCTGGTGAAAATGAAGGGATGATACCACATGATTACCGTTTTAGGTCTCATTATTATCAGTTTCATGGAGAGAGGGGTTTTTATGTCATTCTTAAAACATGAACTACATGTGGACAAGCACAGTAAGTATTTGACAAAGATTAATCCTACATGTTTTTTTAATGGGTTCAAGTGCTTCCCATTCTCAGTAATCTTTTGAATCTTCTCCCAAAAGGTTATCTTAATTTCTATTTCTGCCATAACAAATGACCAAAATCAGAAGTTGGGCACAGTGTGGACGAGCTGGTTCTCTGCTCTGGGTTTTACAAGGCCAAGATTGAGATGTGTTCCTTTCAGGAGGCTCTAGAGGAGAATCTGATTCCCAGCTCACTCAGATTGTTGGAAATAGTTCTTTGGGTTTGCAGGCTTGAGGTCCCCATTTGTCTGTTAGCTGGGAGTTGTTCTCAGCTTCTAGAGGCTGCCTACATTCCCTGGTTTGTGGCCCCCTTCTTCCATCTTCAAAGCCCCTAATGAAGGGCTGAGTCCTCACACTTCCCATATCTCTGACCTCCCTTCTGCTTCATCTCTTCTTTCCTCTTCTGCTGAACCTCTCTTCCCATTCCAGCTGGAGAAATTTCTCTGCTTTTAAGGGGTCAAAGGATTAGATTGGGCTCTCCTGGGTAATCCAGGATACTGTCCTTAATTTAGAATCCATAATCTTAATCCCACCTTCAAAGTACCTTCACAGGGTGCTGAGGTTAGCATTTGATGGAATAACCAGCTTTAGGAATCTTAGGGGAACATATTTAGAATTCTGCCTAGCTCAGGGAATGGCATGTATAGCCCCAAGTGCTGGCCAGTGGCTTCTCCTGGGTAGGGTTAGGTTTGAATGCCAGCTTTTCCATTGACCACATGTGTGATGTGCTTGTGTCAAATAATGGTAAAAAACACCATACACTGAAGTCAGGCCATGCAATAGGTATTTTTTTCAGGTGATCTAATCCTCAACACAACCCTGGAAATTGGTATATTATCACTTTTGTGATGACAAACAGAAGTGCTAAGATAAAGGCACTAAGTAATTTACCACAATTACCCAAATTTCAAACTGTATAGCTACTATGAGTCCAGAGCTGATGAACTCTGTTAGAGAAATCATAGATACCTGTTAAGCAGCTGTCCCCCAGACCTCATCTACCCCCAGCTCCTTCTCTGGGGAAGTCACAAACACACACCATCTTCTCTACCTCCTTTTTAATTGTATGTTATAACAACCTGGTTAAGTCTAATGTAAAGGCCAGGCCAGGCCAGACCTAAAACCCCAAAACCTGGAACAAGCAGCCATAGATGCTTATCAGAACAAGAATTCTCAGTGGTAGGGCCTCCTCCTCCTCCCAATAAGATGGAAAAAAAAAAAACAAACCATATTCAAACACTGTGTACTTGTCTCTCTTCTCCAGTGCAAAGTGGGGTGGGTATCCAGACCTGCCATCTATTGAATCTGATGGAGCAGTTTTTTTGGATTTTTTGTATGCCCTATGGTGAAGGTCACATTTCATTTTTTTCCCATGTGAGTATCCCTTTATTGCAGCACCATTTGTTGAATATTTTTTTTGGGAAATACATGGGCCAGGAATCAAATCCAGTCTCCTGCATGGCAGACAAGACTTCTGACACTGAACTGCCCTTGCATTCCTAATGGAGCAGTTTTTGGCCATCCCGGGAAACCAGCCATGATGGGACTTCTTTCTGTACTCTTGTGGACTCCTTGTGCTATGTAAGTGGAAAGTAGATTATTTGTCCTTTCTGTACTTTTTATTCTGTGCAACCACTAAAGGGATCATTTGCTGAAAGTTTCTGTTGTGCTATGAAGTTATGTTCCCAGGACATACTGTTGTAGCAACTAGCTCCACAGACTCTGATTGATTACTGTGTAGATTAAGGGAGCAAATGAATGGGAAGTACCCAGCAGAGTGCTTGCTGTATATCTTATAACACGTAAGTGTCAATTGATGGGTTATTTTTTTCCAATATCCATTTATTTTATTCACATCATCTTCCCTTAAGCCCCATATTCTCATTACTCAGGTTATGGAAAAGAGGGAGGTAGGAAATTCCAGTTATTAAGAACCTGTTATTAATGAACATAGATGCAATAATCCTCAACAAAATACAAGTTGAATCCAACAGCACAATAAAAGTACTACACACCCTTGAGCAAGTGGGATTTACTACAGGTACGCAAGGCTCATTCAACACAAGAAAATCAATTAATGTAATATATCACATCAATAAGTCAAAGTGGAAAAATCACATGATCATCTGAATTGATGCGTAAAAGACATTTGACAAAATTCAACTTCCTTTCTTGATGAAAATATTTCAAAAATAGGAATAGAAGGGAAATGAAATGGCTCTTTGGCCATTTATGGTGGCCAAAGAATGGCCACCATAAAAAAAAAGAAAACAAGTGCTTGAGTGGATGTGGAGAAAGAGGAACACTTATTCACTGTTGATGGGAAAGTAGAATGGTGCAACCAATCTGAAAGGCAGTTTGGTGGTTCTTCAGGAAGTTAAGCATGGAATTGCCATATGATCAAGAAATCCTATTACTAGATATATATTCAGAGAAATTAAAGGCAGGGACATGAAAGGAGATTTGCACCCTGAGGTTTATAGTGGCATTATTCACAATTGCCAGGAGATGTAAACAGCCCAAATATCCATCAACAGAAGAGTGGACAAGCAAACTGTGGTATATGTATATGATGGAATATAACACAGCTATAGGAAAGAACAAACTCATGACTCATGCAACAAGGTGGATGAAACTTAAGGACATTGTGTTGAGTGAAATTATCCAGAAATGAAAGGACAAACACTGTATGCACTCACTAATATGAACTAACATTAGTGAGCAAACTTTGAGAGTTAAAGTTGAGAACATGTTATCAGGAAATAGAAGGTAGAGATTATGCATTTGATACTGAAGGAGTACAGAATGTTCAACAGGATTGACTGCAAAGATCCAGAAATGGATCTTTCACTAATTGCAGATGACATGATAATCCTGAAAAATCTACAACAAAGCTACTAGAACTAATGAATGAGTACAGTAAAGTGGCATGGTAAAAGAGCAACATACAAAAATAAGTAGTGTTTCTATCCACTAGTAATGAACAATTTGAATAGGAAATCAAGTAAAAATTCCATTTACAACAGAAACTGTTTTAGTTTGTTAATGGGACCAGAAAGGCACTAAACCAGAAATGATAGGCTTTTATAAAGGGAATTTAATAAGTTTCAAGTTTACAACAGTTCTAAGGCCATAAGATTGTCCAAACTAAGGCATCCAGAGAACAATACCTTGACTCAAGAAAGGCTGATTGAGGAATGCACATGGCTAGCATCTGCTGGTCCGTTGGCTTTTGACTTCAAAAAAACCAAAAAGTTCCAGGGTATCTTCTTTCTGCATCTCCAAATGTCTCCGCCTGATGAATGGAAGGGTGAACTGTGGTGTATACATACAATGGAATACTGAGCAGCTGCAAGAAGGAATAAAGTTGTATGGTATGCAACTAGGTGAATAAATCTTGAGGACAGTATTTTGAGTGAAATAAGCCAGAAACAAAAAGATAAATATAATTTCTCACTAATGCATGCTAACTATAATATGCAGACTGTGAGAATTGAATTTCAGAGCCTAAGTTATCAGGGGAAGGCTTATTGTATAGGTGCTTAGATTCTAAGGTTTTAGAGCAGTCATATCTGTTCCTGAGTTGTGAAGTTTTTTGTGTATAGCCTGGTCATTCCCTGGAACTTTGGGTATCTGTTTGACATCTGAGACTCAGAGCTAGAGTTCTGTAGCTGTGAAAGTCAGCATTACCCGATACAGCATGGGGTAAAAAAGCTGAAAAAAGATCAGACTTCAATTAGAGATATAAATGAAGCTGCTCTGATTAGGTCTAAGGTAAATCAGATTAAAAAATATATATCCTTTTTTTAAAGGGTAAAGCATGATATTGACTGTGTTTTAAAACTTCAACCTCTGTGTGAGACCAAAGGAAGAGATGTTTATTTCGTGCAAAATTTATATTTTCTGTAGCACACTATCTAATTTAACTTATATGGTCAGTTTGTTAGCACACCATAATTACAGGGAATCTTGAATAGGGAGTGAGGACTTGTTGGTTTGTACAGGTTGGTGTGATGCCCTGATATACCTCAGAGTAATCTGGGTGAAAAATAAAAAAGGATTTGCAAATTCCCCTTGAGGGACTGGGAAAAAATAGTGGAAATATTAAACTTTCCTACCTGGGATATTCCTGATATTCTCACAAACATTGGGGACTGACAATTTAATAAGCCAAGCCCTCAGTCCGGGGCTTGCCCTTATGAAATGTATTCCTGTAAAGGAGAAGCTATGACTACTTATAATTATGCCTCAGAGTCACCACTAGAGAATCTCTTTTGTTACTCAGATGTGGCCTCTTTTTCGAAACCAATTCTGCAGGTGAACACGCTGCCCTGCCCCCTCTGTGGGGCATGACTCCCAGGGGCTGAGCCTGGACCTGACATTGTGGGATTGTGAAAGTCTTTTTGACCAAAAGGGGGAAGAAAAATGAAACAAAATAAAGTTTCAGTTGTAGAGAGGTCATTCTGGAGTTATTCTTATGCATTGTATAGATTTCCCTTTTTAGTTTTTAGTGCACTAGAAGAACTAAAAATTATTATTATTATTAGAATAACTAAAAACTGAAACTTGAATTGTAATCCAGTTGCCTTGATTCTTGAAGGACTGCATAACTATATAGCTTTCATGGTGTGACTGTGCGATTGGGGAAAACATCTGCTGACACTTCCTTTATCCAATGTATGGACAGATGAATGAAAAAATAAAGACAATAAATAAGCAAATAATAAGGGATATAAGGAGCACGGGCTCATTGGGGTGTTCTTTTTTATTTTTGTTTCCTTTGAAGCAATGAAAATGTTTAAAAATTGATTGTGATGATGTATGCACAACTATATAATGATACTGTGAACCACTGTATACCTTAGATGATTATGTGGTGTGCAACTATATCTCAATAAAATTGTAAATATATGCCAAGTACTATGCTGGATTCCTTACATTTTTCTCACTTATGTGCATCATATTTGAGGATGATATTTTAAGTAGAAGTCCCATGTTGAGAAGAAAATAGTAATTGTTGAATGCCCCCAAGTACTTCAAGCATGTTGAAAATTATGTCGTTTAATTCTTCTAATCATCCTAAAGATTATTTTTTATTATTTCAATTTAGAGATGCAAAAATGGCAATCCCAGGTTGTGAAGTCACTTGACCCGGTCTGTCAATTCCAAACTCCATTCCCATTTAAATAAACAAAAATTCCCTTTAAAGCAGGCGTCTTGCAGACTATGTACTCAAACATCAGTACTGATGATAGGGATAAATACTGTATTGTTTAAAAAAATTACCTTCAGAAGCAGTATTAAGTTAACTAATTACTTAATTCAGTAGGTGCTTATTATTTAAATACCCACCATATGCCAGGTCTATACCAGGGACACAATGATGAATGATGTGTTTCTATTAGGAAGACTTCTATATATTTGGGTAGAAAAATGTAAACCAGAAATTAATAGCAGATGCCTGCAAAATTCCACAAGAGAACAAAGGAGAGAACTGAGTCTTAAGATTGACTGGCAATATAAGAAAGTTGAGTAGAAGGGAGAGGTCTTCCAGGCAAAGGGAATAGCATATGCAAAGAAATAAAGACAAGAAATTATATACTTTTATATATGGTTTGTGTGTGTGTGCCTTAAAAAAATGGGAGAATTTTATTTTTCCAGTAACTGTTCCCAGCTCCGCTCTGTTTAATCCCCTTCCTGCTGTATAGCTGGTCTCTTCAATATCTCTGATCCAATTCCTTACATTTTCAATTATTTTTAGTTACAGTCTCAATAATAATTCAACTCATATTTGATTCACAATTTCTCCTCCACAGACCTTCCAGAGCAGGATAGATTAGTGGAAAGTGCTTCCCCACCTCCTTTCCTCCTAGTCATCCCTACAACTCATCTCCCTCGGGACATGTTTGGGTGGTGAGGAACTTGGTTTTCCCAGTCTATTCTTTTGGATAGCGCTATCTTTTAAAGGCCACACTCTTCCAAAATTAATTTTATAAATAATTGCTTCATCCATATAATATTGCTTGGAAGCAAAAACAATGTACTACTTTAAGAAAGAGAATAGATTTAATTTGTAACTGGTCACGACTATAATTGGGCAATGGCAGCATCATTGATATAAATGTGTAAACTTCTATTGTATCTTCTTTGAATGAAATGCAAATCTGAATGTTTTCTAAAAGTGTACTTCTGTTAATATATTGTCATAAACATAAACCAAACCTTCTTTCTCTTCTATTTTTTAAAACATTTTTTGTTGTATAATATAACATATATACAAATCAAAGAAAGAAAAAAGCCAATAGTTTTCAAAGTACTCTTCAACAAATAGTAACAGGACAGATCCCAGAGTTTGTCATGGGCTGCCATACCATCATCTCAGATTTGTCCTTCTAGCTGCTCCAGAACATTGGAGGCGAGAAGGAATAAACATATATACTTTTTGTCATCACAATTGACTTTTTTTTTCTTTTTTGTGAAAAATAACATATATACAAAAAAGCAATACATTTCAATGCACAGCGCCACAATTAGTTGTAGAACAGATTTCAGAGTTTGGTATGGGTTACAATTCCACGACTTTAGGTTTTTATTTCTAGCTGCTCTAAGATACTGGAGACTAAAAGAAATATCAATTTAATGATTCAGCAAACATACTTGTTTGTTAAACCCTACCTTCTCTGTATAACTCCACCATCACCTTTGATCTTTCTCTCACTTTTTAGGGGTATTTGGACTATGGCCATTCTAACTTTTTCATGTTGGAAGGGGCTGTCAATACTATGGGGTAGGGAGGTGGAACTATCTGAAGTTCTGGAGAGGCTGGGCCCTCTAGGTTTCAGGACTTATCTGGTCCTCTTCCTCTTCTCTTCCTCTCTGTTTTCTGTTTCACTCCTCCAGGGCCAGCATCCTGACATGTGGCTTGTGCAGTAGTACAGGGACTTGCTCTCAGAAAGGACCCCTGCATGGTTTAATGCTCCACTGTTGCTCTCTTGAAATTCCTAATAATTTTATCTTTAAACTTGTTTTTTGACAGTGAAATCTGTTTCAAATTAGTTAAGTTGGATTTTAAATTTGGGTCTGAGCAGAAAGCAGGTATGGCATGATGGGAAATGGAGTCCATAATGCAGAAGAAAAAATAGTTTGTTACAGGTCCCAGCAAAGGATGGGGGGTTGGCCTTGAGAGGTCAATGGGAAGCATAATCAGCTAGAGTGGCTCAACCAGCAGGTGGGGAGCACACCAGGAGAGCAAGAGGAACCTATGGGCTGGTGTCTTTTTATTGTGGTCCAGGATGGAGTTAGCAGATTTCCCATGGGAGTCAAGGATTGGGTTAAAGCAAATATGAAGGAAAAGGTAAAGGGACTGGGAATACAAAGGTGGTGGGGATGATTTGCTTATCATTTGGGATGAGCTGAAGGTTCTAGGTGAGATGTGTGGGTGGTGTGGATGTAGTCACAGATGCAGGTTTGGCCTCTGGGGGATTTTATGCCCCAGGGCTGGAATGTTGCTTATTAACTAAGCCAAAGGTCAGTGTTGAGGCACTTGGCTAAGGCATAGCAAGATGGGTTTAGAGGCGGCACACAAAAATAATTGATAGTTATGACAAACCGGATGGGGCAATGGAGCAGACGCATGGGCAGAGGAGTTAAATCAGGCAGATGCGTGTGTTGGTGAAGGCTCAACCCATGGGCACGGTGAGCAACTTGCACACTGAGCATTTGGCCTGGTCGTTTGGTATGCGTGCACACTCGTGAGCACTTCCGGGAGGATGGAGGAGGCATGGTCTGTAACTAGGGGGCTGTAAGGGGGTGGTTGGCCGGGACCTACGGTGACGGTGCAATAGCAGCAGAAGCAGTGTGGTGGTGGCAGTGGTCGCAGCCATGGGAAGTTGTGGCTTCACCCAGGTTAGGGCTTGCCTAACCCTTTGGTATTTGCACACTTATTAACTCTCTGACCTCTGTAACAGGACAGGAACCACCAATGCTCAGCAGTAAATGTTGTCAGTAAATTATTCTTCTTACTAAAAAAAAAAAAAAAAAAGTAAAACACAAAGACACTGCAATAATGCATGTCAGAGAGTTATTAGAATTCTTCATATCTTAGCTTAAACTATGGTTTTGAAAAGTGCTGCAACACTGTAAAGCAAATATCTACAAAAATTTGCTATAAAGATAGCAAATATTATACTTTATCTGTAGAAAAAAAAATATTCCATGATGCATCAGCTCTAGATAAACTCAATTCATATTTCAAATAATTTATCAGAAATTTAATCTATGTTGTCACAATTTATAAAATACTCTTAATTCCAGTAACCATTGAATCAACAAAAAGATCTTTTCTAAGGGAAAAATCATAAAAAAATATTTTCAGTCTTGTGTTTGCCAAGAGTGACTGACAACACTTTCAATTTTATTGATTGAAAATAAAGTCACTTAAAGTATAAAATCTGATGACCTTATAAAATGCATTTCAGAAATGTAAGTAGAAAATTCATATGTACAATCAAGGTATTTAATTAGAGTATTATTTATTATATTGTGTAAA
The DNA here is from genome assembly GCF_023851605.1 of Tamandua tetradactyla. Lineage (NCBI taxonomy): Eukaryota > Metazoa > Chordata > Mammalia > Pilosa > Myrmecophagidae > Tamandua > Tamandua tetradactyla. The sequence continues at coordinate 154,545,231 of NC_135332.1, forward strand.
ATTATGACACCATAAATATTAGATTTTCCAACCTCTAAGTTTATGCTGTTACATCTATCACTATTACTGCCACACTACCATGTTTTATAAGTCAAACAAATTTAAAGCAAAAGATTTTTATTTTGATATCTGCACTTTTTTCCCTGCCTTTTTAACAAGGGTCCAGAATTTTCACTGTATACCAGGCCCTGCAAATTATGTAGCTTCCCCTGCGTGCCTTTATATTTAAAAATTCTTTTTACCCCTGTTGTCATTGCTACCTCTTTCCTACCTGTGATATTTATTATCTCTTTTTAGATTTGAATTTTTTAAGCCAGTTCTTAGGATATTCTTCATTATGACAAGTTGTCTGTAACTGTGGATAACTGATAGACAGTACCGATGGCTTCAAACTCTGAACAACCGGGTTTGTGGTTATCATATCCACCTGCCTATCTATCTATCTATCATCTATCTATCTATCTATCTATCTATCTATCTATCTATCTATCTATCTATCTATCTATCTATCTATCTATCATCTATCTATCTATCTATCTATCTATCTATCTATCTATCTATCTATCTATCTATCTATCTATCTATCTAATCATCTATCTACCTGTCTGTCTATCTAATCTATCTACCTACCTACCTATATTTTTACGCAAATATACTTTTCAAAAGATATGTTATATTTCATATAAAGCATGAAAGAATATACTTACTAATTTAAAAATTAAAAGCAATGTGTAAAAAATAAATCAAATTTATTTTATTTATTTATAAAATAAAATTAAGCATTGTCTCAGCTCTGGAAGTGTATTTAGGGGATTGTGGCAGATTGAATTATATGACCCAGAATTAAAACCAAAACTTGTTCTTAATCCATTCCTGTGACTGTGAACCCATCGTAAATAGGACCTTTTGAAGATTTTTTTTATAGTTAGGTGTGTCTCAGCTGAATGAGGTAGGCCTTCATCTGATTACTACAGTCCTTTATGTGCAGATGGAACTTTGACACAGTAAGAGAAAGCTGTGGGCAAGAGCCAGAAGTAGGAAGTCAACAGAAGTCAAAGGAAGTCAGTGGAACTTGGAAGAGAAAGGAGAGGACATTGGGAGATGAAGGGATAGCCTGGAACCCAAAGGATTTCTTGCAAGCCAGGACCAGCATGCTACCAACCTGGAAGAAAACAAACTTTCTAGCCTCTGAAACCATGAGCCAATGAATTTCTAGCCTGCACATCCTGTGGTATTTGGCATAACAGCCCGCAAGCTAAGACAGGGAGCCCCTGCTACTCCAGCAACGTTACAGACATGTCAATTCTGGACTACAGTATAAGTATTTTGTGTGTTTCTACAAACCCTGAATTCTTGTCAACTAGTACTTAATGTAATTCAAAATGATATAATTTTAGTAAGTTAACAATATGCCTTGCTTAACCTGATTTCTTAGCTTCAAGGTGTTCTTTGCCACTCCCCCTGTCCCTGAACACTGGGGCCCATGCAGTCTGTGGGTTCTTCTTTGCATCCAGTCTGACATCCCCAACCTTACCTTCTTATCCACCGACCAAAACTCTGATTGTTTTTTTATCGTATTGTGTATTTTAAACTTATAAACTTATTTAACTCTCTCAAAACTATAGACTGTGCTGATTGATTTTAGCAAGATGCTTGCCTTCATCTTCTTCGTGGTCAATTCAGGAAAGTTCTTCACGTGATCTCTACAAGTCTTTGTGTACAAGTTTATGGACATATGTTATGCCGCATCAGGAGAAGGAGTCTATCATTGTGTATAACTTTGAATTACTCTGAAATTCAAGTTTGCATTGCTTATTCTGAAATTAAAATTTGCATTATTACTTTAAAAAAAGACTTAAAAATCAAGATAACTCACTTCCAATACTAACTTTTATATTTGTTAGTGATATAACTTTGGCAAGCTATTTAACTCTTTAAGAAGGAAATATTCAAAAATTCTACAAAATATAAAAATAAAAATATTTAAATATTTATTTAAAAATTGTTTTTTAAATAAAAAATGTTTAAAAATATTTAAAAAGACCAAAGAGTATTAGACATTTAGTTTTCTGCTCACCATTTCCCTTCACTTAAAGGCTAAAGAATTTGTCAACTAGATTATTGGGTGATCTAAGCATTAAAGTTGTAGTCACGGTTGCATCCACATTTTGGAAATTATGGCTGCTTCCAGAAAGTAATTGTCCTTTATTTAGCTTTATAACTTTGAACAAATTATTTTCCTTTTCAATAAATCTCTTTGGCAAGAAAATGGAGACAGAGAATAAGTACGTTTTATAATTTAATATTCCTAGTTCTCTAATGAAAATAGTGCTGGATTAATATTAATTTTTACGTGTACTGGGGATAACTTTTGGATTTTCTTATCTGTTCCATTGGTATGTTTATCTAAGGAATCATTTGGTTTAATTGTAATGTGTCCTAATGTCTGGCCACACTAACATCATTTAATATACTTCTTTTTCATGCTTTTAGTAGCTACTCTTGCTTGTTTACTTTGTGTATATGAAGTTTCATGATCATCTTATCTAGTTTCAGAAACATTCTTCTGCTATTTTTATTGGTATTTAGTTAAATTTGCAACTTATTTTAAGGAGAATTAAGATCTTTATAATGATAAGTGCTCTTAACCAAGAACATGACAGGACTTTCTGGTCAAGCTTTCTTTTGTGACTTTTGGTTATTTAAAAGCTTTCAAATATAAACTGAGAAAAATTAAAAAAAGAAAAAACAAAACAAAACAAAACAAAAAAGTTTTCACATATAGATCTTGATTTTTAAATTAACTTTATGAATTTGTTCCTTTTGTTTCCTGTTGTAAATTGTGTCTTTGCTCCCATTTCATCCTCTTACTTGTTGCATACTATATTTATGGAAGTTTACAACAGGTCTTGAGCCTGGAAATTTAGGATATATGGAAATGCATGTATTATTAACTAGTAATAGTAGACAATCTCAAAGCAAAACTCCTTTCAAAAATAATCCTCTACTGTTTATCCAGAACTGTCATTTTTTTTTTATGAGACTGAAATGAATTCTCCAGGGATAGTTTACACTGTAATCCCTTGTACTAACCACATTTGCTCTGAAGCATATTCCTCAGCTGACCTAAATGATGGGTTCCTGACATGCTCTGTCACTTGCTGTCAAGCTAACATGAGCACATGTTTTCTGGTCTCGGCTTATGTGACACTTCTGCCAACTGGAAGGAAAACATCATGGCATGACTAATTCACACTTAAGATAGAATGTTTGTTGTATGCTGCTCAAAGCAGATTCACTTCTTACACATCATTCTTTCCTCACCCATGAAATTATTAGGTATTAAAAAATCTGTCTTAAAGAACAACATGAGTCCAGTAAAATCAAATAGATCAGTTTAGATTTGGATCAAACTTAATCTGATAGTTTATTTTTTTCTGAGCTAACATTTAAAAAGTCAGCTACATGTATATATTTGTCAGTTGCTGAAAAGGACTACATGAAGGTCCTTGAGAGGCCAAACATGGGGAGCAATCAGCAAAATATGGGGCATTTGTGCTTACTTTTGACATTCTTGCATATGTGCATGGAGAGGGATTGGGTGCTTAGACTTCAGGGATAGATGGAGGGTGTTTCCACATGCACGTGGAGGTCATGCTCTGAAATGGATGTGGAGATGCGCACAAAGGCTTGATTCACAAGACGAACAGCAGCATGGTGCTTCTGCCAAATGCAAGGCTTATGTCTGAACCAGACTTACAGAACAAAGTTTTTATCCTTTATTTTATTTTCTTCTTTCAATAGGCGTGTATGAAGAGAGGTGAAGTAGGGAAGAAATTACAATTTAATAGTAACAATAAAAGCATTGCTCTGAGAATTTTCTGTGTTCAGAAACTGTCAGGAAAAATTCATTATGACATCTCTCAAGTCTTTTATCAAGTAGAATAATCTTGAGGGCTGTAGAAAATATTGTTGGGCAAATAAAATGGCAGCAAAGGTTGTTGGAATTAGTGCAAGAATTAGACCTAAACTATTGCTACCACTATGCACGTTACACTAAACTTCCTATAGGCGGCCGTGGACAGATTAAAACATTTATTACAACATCTTTGATGGAGGAGATGGAGTGTCAGGATGCTTAGTCTAACTGAGGTAAACTGAGGCACAGAAACAAGGTGTAGTGTAAGAATTAGAACACCCTTCTACTTTTAATCTTGTTTTATTTTAGCAAATCAATACTTTTCCCAATTCTGTTGACATATAATTTGACTCTGTTGGCAAATTCAATTTTTTTTGTAAATGTTAACATTAAGTATTTGCCTTTAAAGTATGATATGGGTAATTGTTTGACTGACATATAATACCAGTGTCATTATCTTAGAGGGAAATACACATCTGAGCACTTTAATTGAAGTATAAAATGATTTTATAATAGTTTTTCATACTGTAGAGCAATTGCCTTTGTATCTGAAGACATTTTATCTTATTGTACCTCTCAGTATGCATGAAAACCATTATTACTTCCAGATGAAAGTGTAATTATATAAGTTATTTGAGGATAAAATTACTAAGAGTATTTTATTTCAAATATGAAATTTTAAAATTAACTTGGTGTCTGTATATTGCTTATAATGTATTCTATGAAGGCTCTAGTGTTACTCATTTGTAGAAAGATCTAATCAAGAGTGTGTCTGAAAGACAGTGGACAATGAGTGACAACTGTGAGACGATAATTGAATAGATACTTTTCAACATGATTTTCCAATACAGTATTCTGTAAAAAAACAAGATAAGGTTCTTTAAAATTCTCCATAGGTATGAAACTAATGTTTGGCAAATTTGGTGCAGATACCTGTACTTTCTGAAAGGATGCCCTGGGGGTGTGTTATGTAAGTGATTTAGCGATTTGATCAGGGTCCATTTGAGTTTGTGCTTCCTGAAGTAAAATTCAAAAATTTTTTTAATTTTGAAATTCACAACCAGGATAGAAGAAGTTCAACCCACTACTCTGTGGAAGGGATGAGGATATGATTCTGCTTTCTCTTTTATCTACAAGACAAGTAGGTATTTATTTTTCTTAATGTGCACATACCATGAGAATTAAATGATATTTATATAAAATCTGAGCAGCTAGTTGAACAGTAAAAAAAATAAAAATAAAAACATACTCGTTCTTTTAACGACACAGTGGCAATTAGCTAAGCAGATATTTTTCTCCACTGAATTAACAAAAACAAAACCCTTTAAATAGAGCAAAATAGGCTACATTTTTGCAATATGGCACCTTAAGGTGCTTATTAATGGGATTGAGATTTTCCTTGACTCTGTGTGGTTAAATGCCTATTATGGGCTGTGACTGAAACAGAAAAGGCAGTCACTCTCATAGTCAATCACACTTTTTGGGAGGGTTTATATTCTTTTGATTATGTTATATATAACATAAAACCATTTTAGCTTTACTTCTTAAATACAGCTATGGTGGGTAATGAAGTGTATGTTTGTAGATTTGTGAGTGGGGAGAGAAATGGAGGAGAATGAGGGCATTAAAGGAATTAGGGACTATATGTAAGTGTGAAGACTGCGCAGGGCCTCCATATGCCATTATGGAATGGTTAGGTGGAAGGCTGAGAAAGGGAGAAGAGAAGGTGTGTTTAAGAGCAGAGTGAATTAAATGGTTTATTAAGAAACAGTTTCATTCAAAAGCAAACTTCTCCCATGGTAGACAACAGTAACAACAATTCACATTCAACAATACATTTAATTTAATCAGAATCTGATTCAAAGTAATCAGATTAATTAGATCTGGTCTCTTGAAAATTTTCAAGTCTTTGCCTTTCTCTCCAACCTCGCTGCCCAGACTTTTAAAAGCCTTCCTGTGTCCTTTCTTGAAGCCAGTTTCTTCCTCCTTTGATCCAAATTCCACACCCGTACCAGAACTGGCAGTGTAAAATAAACCTGATTCATTTCACCTACCACTTAAAAGCCTTTCAATTGTCCGTGTGGCCCTATAACAGGTCAAACCATTTAAAACCGAATGCTGGATTCTTTCCTGTCTAATTTATCATTAAACTCCCATTACGTCCCCCCTGTTGCGGCAAACCATACCAGTTGACATTCCTTCAACGCACAGGGCTCTTTACTGTCTTTCGCCTTTTACTTTCTTGGTCACTTTATTTAAATTGCTCTTCTCTCCTTTTGCTGCCTTTGGAGATTTTACCAATCCTTTAAGACCTTACTCGTGATTCCACCATTCTTTTGGCTGAACTAGTTATTCCGTCCCCAGTGTTTTTATAACATTCTGTTCATTCACTTATTACATTGTATTACAATTATTTATGTGCCTTTTTGCCTTACAGGGCGAAGAGGTAAAGGCAGAGGCTGATCTTAGTCATTAAATTAGCCCCAGCTCACTTTTGCAATGACTACGCTTAGGTTTTTGGATGATTAAAATCACAATACGTTCTAAATTTCTAAGAGACTTGAATATATTGAGGTTTATCATAAGTGTTTTGGAAATTATGCTTAGGTGAGCAAGACTGAATCTGTAAGACTCAAGGAAATGGAGAGTCGAAAATTAGTTGATAATCATCTTTAAAGGCAAATAGATTAGGTGAAACCAGACAAATTGATTTATGATGAAGTTTTGGTGTTTCTAAAAATTTATTTACATCGCCAACATTTTCTTCACTTTTTGTCTGTTTAAAAAATTGCTGCATTCAAAGTGAATAAAATAGTTTTTTTTACATTCACATCTCAAAATAACTCTACAGATGGTCTTCAAACTTTCCAAGAAAATAAACTTTGGAAAGAAATCAAACATGAAATTTTTCAACTTAAAAATATGCACCTCAATCCCAACAAAGTTATGGATGTGAGATAACTAGAGATGATTTGACTTTAATTAATTAGCACTTTTAGTGTTAACAATATTATTTCTTGGGGGGACCTAGTGAATTTATCAATTATTTAAAATATACACTGGAGTTCACATATATACAATTGTATACATATGTTGAAGATTAAACTTTTATTTCATCATCATCATCATTATTTCATTATCATTACCGTGATCGTCATCATGGTTTGCAGCACTCAATTATTATGTAAGATTTGTTAAATACTCAACTAGGTGGTCTACATATTTTTCTCATTTAATTTTCAGGCTTCAATAAAAGTCATGTGGTGATATTTAAGTGGGCTCACTTAATAGCTATTAAAACTCTCCTTCTCCCTTACTTTTCTTTATTATAGATGTTATAAAGTGAAATATTAGAATCCCTGGATTTCCCCATAGCTAAGTGTCTCTATGTGACACAATCCTGACTATTAACATATAAATGGTAATCTGTGGGAGAAAATCTCTTCCTAAGAGATTTTTGCTCTTTGTCCTTCCCCATCTTTGCCGAAAACATGATACAGTGTCTGGAAGTTCAGCAGACACTTTGAAACTTTAAGGACAAAATTATGTTAAGGATGGAAAAAACAAGAAGAGTCACCTGGAATGATGACTTTGTGAAACTGCCATTTCATCCTTGGATTCTTGACCTCTATTTTTAGTTATGTGAGAATAAGAAAGCCCTTCTAAAGCTAGACTACTGCAGTTGAGGTTTCTCTTACACAACTAAATACATCATATCAAATTCAGGTTCACTCTATTATCCCTATTTTTATAAATGATGCAATGGAGAATGAGGGAGGGTTTGTAATTTGCCTAAAGTCTGTAAGTACTTTCTGGAACTTACCCTATCTGAAACCAAAGCTAACCTTCTTTACATGATGCAATTAGAATTTGTTTTTATATTAGCCTGAACCAATATAAGTTTCAGTGATCCACTCTAATTGTTTAAGAAAATATTAGTTATATTTACATATGCAGATAGAGTCTAAAATTGTAGCCTTGTTTCCTGGTCAATTCATAAAATTAAAATTTGATTAATCAGTGGTAAATGAAGAAATACTATAATTATTAAATTAACTGAACTATTATTATTGCCAAAACCATTCTTTTTCAGTATGTAAACAGAGTTTTAATGTTAGAATACTGGGTCTTATGCCTCACACTCAGTAAGTGCTCCATAAACATTTATTGAATAAATAGTATTTGGAATTCAGTAACCTTCTTTGTAAGTGATATCATGGTCAGGTTCACGTGTCAACTTGGCCAGGTGGTGGTACCTGTTTGTCTGGTTGGGCAAGTGCTGCCTTGTCTGTTGTGATGAGGACATTTCATAGAATTGAATCATGATCACATCAGCTGCATCCACAGCTGATGCCATTTGTAATCAACCAAGGGGAGTGTCTTCTGTGATGAGTGATGCTTAATTTAATCACTGAAAGCCTTATAAGGAGGATTCAGAAGAGACAGGCTCTCTTCCTGCTTCGGCTGGCGAGCCTCTCCTGTGGAGTTCATCCAGACCCTCCATTGGAATCGTCAGCTTCCCAGTCTGCCCTGTAGATTTTGGATTCTGCCTTTCTGCGGTCATGTGAGACACTTTTATAAATTTTATATTTGCTAATATTTCCTGTTGATTCTGTTTCTCTAGAGAACCCAAACTAATACAGGTGACATTTTTTTTATTAATTAAAGAAAAAAAAGAAATTAACACAACATTTAGAAATCATTCCATTCTACATATGCAATCAATAATTCTTAACATCATCACATAGATGCATGATCAACTTTTTTAAACACACAATTTGAAGGGAAAAAATATTGCCCATAATATAGTTTCTGGTTTAACTTAGAGACAAATTATCAGTTTTGCCAAGATATCCTTTCCTACTTTGTCTGGCACACTCTTATCCTTATTGAACATTTAATAAACACAAATTTATCTGAAAACAAATGCTTTAAACTTTGCAATGAGATTAAATAACAATATTCTAGGATACAGAAAGAAGAAGGTGACTTAAAATTTGATTTCGAATGAATAATGAACAATCAAAGAGATATAAAATAATTTGGAAGAGGATGAATTGGAGACGTGGGTGGTAGCAGATGTTTTTGGCTATACGGAACATCCAGGCAAAGCACATCTGTGACTTCAATGACACTTCCTCAGTTGTTGTGTGAAAGCAATGAGGTTTGTTTAAAAGGCAGCTGCAGGCTCATCCATGGTCAAGAATAAAGGTAAGGACATGATGGTTGTGAATGTGGTCAAGTTGGGATCTGTTTTCAAAAGTTTTGCTTTTGTTGCAATGTTTTTTGGCATGAAGTCCTCATAGGCAGAACCAGGAGCCAGGTCTAAAATGCATAATTTTTATTTTTTGTATGATAGAAATATTACATTTGTGGTGTTGGGAGAGGCATTTAGCCATGGACTGTAAGGATTCGTAAATGTTCTTATTATGTATGCAGACCACAAGGCTTGTCTGTTTCCTGTTACTAAGCTGTGTTGGTGTATCACAAAGGCAACAAAGTCAGCCAAGGTGACCACACAATGGATTCTGTGTAAGTGGTCCTTCCTGGGGAGGAGGGTGGATTTGCTTGTTTCCTGCTTGCTGCAATGTTTTTTACTCATCCAAAAAGTACTGGTCTTGGCCCTGTTCCGTGATGCAACCCACTATATGAGCAGGTACCATCTAGTTCTCCATGGCAACTGGGAATAATATGCTGATGCTCATATTGCTTGCTGTGCCATGAGTAATAAAGTCCTTTGTCTCTGACCTGGGTGTCTCATGTCTTCTGTCAGTATCCATGATGCTGGGGCAAGTTAACTTATTAGTTTACTGGTAGGGGAAATCTCAAATTCAATACAATTTTTTCAAGAACGCTTGTAGTTTAGTTTCTCCATAATAAAAGCCATGCCTAATGGATAAATAAAATTTTATTTTAAGATTGAATGGTATTCAAGAGATCATTTGCATCGGGGGACATAATTACTGGACTGAAGGTGAAAGCAAACATGAAAAATATTATAACACCTTGAAGTCAATGGAAACATTCTTGTCAAATAGCTCTCATGTTTTGGTCACTCTGTAGATTTATTTTTTGTCACAATTGAGTAAATATATTCTTACAGCTATGTTAAATTGATTTTTGAGCTTTGTAGATCATTTAAAGCACTAGTTTTCAGGGTACTGCTTGCTAGGTGTGAGAGAGAGCTGAGACCAGAGAAAGATTGTATGCTTACCAGAGAATTCAGGAAATTTCGCTCAAACATATATATAAAGGGCAGTAAATAGTTCTATTCAAACAGTAACAATGTTGAAAACATGGTTATACAAATAAGAGACAGTAAATAGTTCTACTCAAGCACTAACAGTGTTTTGAAGGGCAAACAAGTGAATAATGAAATAACAGAAAGATGCTTTTATAGATGCTGTGAGACATGGTTAATTGTAATAGTCATTGTTTTATAATCATTGCTGACTTGTTAGTATTTTTATTCCCTTCATATGTTATGCCAAATATTCTAGTATGAAAAAATGTTCATGAACAAACACAAAATGTTGGGAACTGCTGACAAAAAAAGCAAAATCAGGAATGAGGGAGCTAGAGAAAACCAAAGAGTTAATGATTTAAACTTGCCAGCATATGTGGAAAAAAATGCCATAAGAGGTAGTTATTAATTCAGAGACTTTCACAACTCTGGGAGGAGAGATTCCATAATGGAAGGTCTATTAATAAACATTTAACAATCTAGATGCAATAACTATCCAGGGAGGTAGAATTTTAATTAAATGTCTAGAGGCAATCTAAAATGGCGTAAGTGAATCTAAATTTAAAAAGGAAGTAATTAGTTATAATTACAAATATAGTTATAGATAATTAGACTCAATTTCTATAGTGATATTAAATGAATGGCATCTCCTTAAATCTCTGGTTCATTTGTTCAGTAATTGAGCTCCTCCAGTATACCACCCAATATTCTTGTCCTTAAAACATTCATATTCTAGTGGGGAAGGAAAGCATGTAAATAACTGCTGACAATATGTCAGACTTAATTAACTACACTAATAAATACATAAAGTTGGTTTGACCGAATTTCTGACTAAGGCAATCATGGAGGGCTTCATGGAAAAAGTAGCATTAGTGCTGAGATTTGAAAACTGTATAGAATTTGTGTGGACAGAAATAACTGGAAAGTGCACAACATCGTACAGAGAAGTGAAAGTGCTAGGCGTGTTCAGAGAAGGCTGAGCAGTCTGGGATGACACTGGAGCATTGGATTTTGGTTTGTTAACCAATCTTAAAAACTTATTCTATCATAAAAGCTGAATTAGACCCACTTATGTTTCTTGATATGGTAAATATGTCTGACATCTCTTCTGCCATAGAATTTTATGTTGTAAACTATATAGCCTTTTCTTGTGTGGCCTATTTTATTCACCGTTTCTCTCTTTCTCTCTCTCTTTTTTTTAAATATCACTTTTCATATTTTAGGGAGCTTTGTATTTTTGTTCTAATCATTACCTTTGTACTAATGATAAGTATCTCTCTGTCTCTGTCTCTGTTTCTCTGTCTCTCTCTTGCTGTTGTCTAACAATTATCTACTGCCAGCAATACTGACATTCTCTGGTAAGTTCTCTTTCTCCCTCATTATCTCACTTGCGATATTGTTCTTACTCCCAGTTAATGCCTAAGTTAATACCCAATTATTAGTTAATACCTAAGCAATTGTTATTTTGCTATTCCATGAGTTATTTTGGGGTCCTAGAGGTTTGTCTGTAGGCTTTAAAATTGCGGGTCAGTTGACCAGGTATAAAATCTTGGCTTACATTTTATTTTCTGGAATAAAATGTTGAATATGTATTTTTCTGGCCCAACAAATTGTGGTTGAAAAAGATACTGTTGATCTGATTTTTCATTTTCTTGAAAATCCAACATTTTTCCAAAAGAGGGATTCTCAAGTATTTAGATCTAAGGAACGCTTTACAGTTTTAAAAATTATTGAAGATCCTCCAAAAAGCTTCTGTTTATGTGGATTATATCTAATGATATTTACTTTATTAGAAATGTAAACTGAGAAATTTAAAAATTATTAATTTATTAATTAAAAATAACAATAATATACCTAGTATATGTTAACATAAATGACATATTATAGGTAAAATAAGTATATTTTCCAAAGCAAAAATTAGTGTGAAAATATTATTTTACATATTTGAAAAGCTCTTTAATGTTAGATTGGTAATAGCAGCTAGCTTATCATATTTGTTATATTCCATCTTTTGAAATCTGTTGCTTGGATTGAAGTATATGAAGAAATGTTAGTATATGGCCTCACATAGATATGCAGATGAAAGGGAGGATTTTTAAATGGCTTTTCAGATAATTGTGGATATTCTTCTTCGATGTTACACTAAAATTTGACAAATGGCAGTTTCTTAAAAGATTAGTTGCAATGCAGAATCTGAAACAAAAGCAATGAACTTTTTTGTATTCATCTACATTAAAATCCATTCACCTATGTTGTACTTTTCTGTCGCATCATGCACCAATCATTTGGAAAACGTTAATTTACTGAATCATCTTCCAAATGATGACATATTTCATCATACAATATCAAAACATCTCCACTGACCTCATCAGAAAAGGCTTTGAGTTTTCAGAAGCTATAACTCACAGTAACAGATAACAAATCTTTCCAAAATTTTAATTTTCTGTTGAAAGCTCAAATTTTATTATTGGCAAAAAAAAAGAATAGCCATTTTCTTCACTTCACTTGTTTTTGAAAAAAAAATCTGCCAAATATCCAATTCTTAATAACCATAAATTTGTCTATAAGTCGTTCTTTTGTTTTGTTTTCATGGGCAGGCACAGGGAAATGAACACCATAAGCCATTTTTTTAAATAAAAATTGCTTCATATATAAAAAGTTTAGTTCAGGGTGGTGCAATGGTGGCTCAGTGGCTGAATTCTCACCTGCCATGCCAGAGGCCCGAGTTCAATTCCTGATGCTGCCCCTGCAAAAAAAAAAAAATCCCAGTTCATATTACAACTCATACAATTGCACAACTGTTTTTCCTCAGGGCAACCATCATACTTTGATTAACCCAAAAGTGCTTTATGTATCCCCTCCATCTCATTACAGATAACATTATAGGGGTTAAGATTAATAAAATTGACTTTTACTGCTTCATCAAGGATCTTCTTATGAATATATCTTGGTATTCATCATTTAGGTTGTAGTTTCAAGTCTTCTTTTATGTCAGAAAAATTTTTTTCCATTTCTATGTTTTTTACTTTCATCATTCATGTATGTATTTTATCCTCTTTGCCTACCTTCTATATCTGATACTTTCTCTTGAATCTTTTCTTAATCTCTTTTCCCATTTCTTTATTTTAATTAAAAATTTTTCTCCTTTAATCTTCTGAAACATTTTCTATTGTGTTTATTCATTCTTGGGATCCTTTTAATTAAATTTCTGAAATGATTTTACCGTTATTCTAACTCTCTTCAAACTTACACCTCATTTCTGTGATTTTCCAATTATGATTATTCTGCTTTGTCATAGTTCTGTCATTGAAAAAATGTTTTTAGCCTGTTGTAAAATATTAGATTGAAATGTCATGCTCTTTTATGGGCATTGCTTCTGATATGATTCTCCTGAGGACATCATTCTGTTCTTTATTTTTTTCCACTAACTTTGAATGGGATTTGATCATAATCCTTTTCTTTTGGATATTTTACAAAGTGAAATGCATCTTCTTATAGTTTTAGAAGAGGGAGCACATCTTGTCTAGCTAGTACTGATGCTCTAGAACACACTGTGGTAGTTAGATTCAGTTGTCAACTTGACCAGGTGAAGGTACCTAGTTCTGTTGCTGTGGACATGAGCTAATGGTACGTGAACCTTATCTGTTTGCTAATTACATCTGCAGTCGGCTAAGAGGCATGCCTGCTGCAATGAATGATGTTTGACTTAATTGGCTGGTGCATAAATGAGAGAGCTCAACATAGCACAGCCCAAGCAGCTCAGCATTCCTCATCTCAGCACTGGCAGCTCAGTCCAGGCCTTTGGAGATGCAGAAAGGAATCACCCCGGGGAAAGTTGTTGGAACCCAGAGGCCTGGAGAGAAGGCCAGCAGAGATCACCCTGAGCCTTCCCACATAAGAAAGAACCTCAGTGGAAAGTTAGCTGCCTTTCCTCTGAAGAACTAACAAAATAAATCCCCTTTTATTAAAAGCCAGTCCATCTCTGGTGTGTTGCATTCCAGCAACTAGCAAACTAGAACACTCACTTTCTGTTGTTCTTACAAAGCGATTAAAAAAAAAATAGAGCTTTGCACTTTCTGCTCTCTTTCCTCAATTTTACTGAGACCTTCTTTTGTTCTTACAAAATATAAAACTAAGATTTTGCTTCCAGAAATTTCTCCTTTACAGAGGGTTTTGTCTTGGTTTATCTTCAAGAGTTGATTTTGCCCAGAGTGTTCTACCATCATCAGATGGCATGGCTCCTCTTGCACTCAGCCTTGAATTGTATCTTCGGGAATCTCCTCCCAGGTTCTGTTGCCATTCCAGTGAGGAGCTTTTGCTACTAGGAAATTACTCCTTTCTCTTTCCCTACACAACAGTTGCTGATCTCATGTTATCATTTTACAACTGCTGTAAGCTGGGAATACCTTGCTCTTTAGTTTTATTATAGATTTTGTACTTGATCTTTGGTTTTGCTATCCTAGCCGCTCTGTCTGGGACATGCCTTTTGCTTGTGGCCAGAAGTTAGGGCTCATCTAAACTATGTAGTTATATTTATATAATGTTTGCTTAATTTCATTGGACATCGTAAGTCACATGACCAAATCCAACATCAGTGAGGCGGGGGAGGATGCTTTCCCTACCAAGGGATAAGTAGGAGTTCATATTTGTAAACAATAATACAATCCACCATAGTATTGTTTAAATTCTGTCGAATTCTTGCTCCTGTACTCCCCTGATTGAGGCTGTATTAAATGATGGAATGCTCCGTTAGGTGCCTCTTACTGTGCTGGCCACTTGGAAAGGAAGAAGAAAAAAAGAAAAAGAATAAAGTAGCCTTAATTAATTATGAAAGAAGATAAGGAGGAGAAAGTCCTAGGAAACTGGGTCAGTTGAGAGAATTTTATCCTCTTTGATCAATAATCAGGACTAGGAATAGACTAATGTGGAAACACTTCCCATTATAAAGCTACATAGATGATTTCATAAGCAAGAAGGAGAATTCCCCCCTGTGTCAGAAAATAAAAGGGAGTACAATTTAATGTGGTAAGATAGGGAGGTGATACTGTGGCAGCTTTGGGTAGTTAGAAGTCCTAGTAATAGGCTCTTGGTGGCAAGAGGTTTGGAAATTTAACTCATGAAAAGGCAGAAAATAAGACCTCAGACCAATCAAGAAGGAGAATTGAGAGCTGAGTCCCCTACGTCTATATCCCTGGAAGAATGGCAGGCCTTCGCAGGGAAAGTTCACTGCCAAAACTTGAGTCCATAGACCTGGGGCATGCAGAGGAAACTTGCTTCTCCCATTTTGGATGGGAAAAAAATTCTCTGTAAGAAATAAAAATTCCAAGCTAGTACTGAGCAAAGCATGTGAATTTATAACACACAGCCAGTAAATAAATCAGCAAACTGGAAACCAGCATAAAATTGATTTTATTTGATGATTTCTGTGGGGCACAAAGCAGCAGTAAACAGGAAATCTCTCAGGAAAAGGCATGCTTTTAGAAGGAAGGCCATGCGGGATTCCTATTAGAGAAAAAATTCCTTGTAGAAGAAAGTGCAAAAAATATTATAAAACCATGCAATGAAATACTTCAACATAAATGTCAGTCTATAAACACAAGGAAGATTACTTCCTAAGAACTTGAGTTGATGAACAGATTGAGAGAGATGATTAAAAAAAAAATACAGATCCCTTACTTAGCATCAGTAATCTTTTTCATGGAAATCAGATATTCTGCTGTAAATTGCTAACTGGGACTTCTTTTTATTATTTTCAGAGTGAAAAATTATAATGTATTGGATGTCATCCCCTAAATCCCAATGAATTTCCTAGCATGTAGATAAGATACAGTAAAAGCCTTATACATAAGTAAAAAATATCCAGTTAGCATGTAAAATGCTTAAACAATGCTTCCTGTACCAAACAATGAATACGGTTGTTAATGTCACACTATACCCAGCAATGTGGATCGCTTGTACCATAAGTATTGTGTTTGCATTATGACACAGCAAACACAAGGAGCAATAAATAAATCTGGACTTCCAGAGAAGATGGCGGCTTAGTAAGACATGCGGGTCTTAGTTCCTCCTCCAGAACAGCAACTAAAGAAACAGAAACAATACGAAACAGCTCCCGGAGCCACGACAGAGACCAAAAAGACAGCGTACCCCATTCTGGAATGGCTGAATGGGCAGGGAGAATCCGCTGCGGTGAGATACCCGAGGGGCACGCGCTTTCCCAGGCCGGGGCAGCTGGCGATCGGGTCCCTTCCATACACGTGGCTTCCCGGTCTGACTGGGAACGTTGGATAGCGGGGCCCTCCCGCCACGCTTGGCGTCTCGGGCCAGCTGGGCAATTTGGACCGGCACTCCCCCAAGCCGCGGTGGCCGGCGACCCCCCCTCCAAGCGCGGTTTCCCGGGCTGACGGTGAGATTCGGATTGGCAAGTTAAAGGAGCCACAGCATCTTTTACTGGTGGGACCCGCAGACAGACGAGTGCCACGAGCACCACCTACTGGACTGGAAAAGAAAAACAGAGCCCAGAGATTTCACAGAAAAACCTTTCAACCAGCCGGGTCCCACACCCAGGGAAATCTGATCAAATGCCCAGACACCAGCAGAAAATAATGGATCACGCTTGGAAAATTGAAGATATGGCCCAGTCAAAGGAACAAACCAATAGTTCAAATGAGATGCAGGAGCTGAGACAACTAATGCTGAATATATGAACAGAAATGGAAAACCTCTTCAAAAACCAAATCAATAAATTGAGGGAGGACATGAGGAAGACATGGGCTGAACAAAAAGAAGAAATAGAAAATCTGAAAAAACAAATCACAGAACTTATGGGAGTGAAGGACAAAGTAGAAAAGATGGAAAAAACAATGGATACCTACAATGGTAGATTTAAAGAGACAGAAGCTACAATTAGTGAACTGGAGGATGGAACATCTGAATCCCAAAAAGAAACAGAAACTATAGGGAAAAGAATGGAAAAACTTGAGCAGGGGATCAGGGAACTGAATGACGATATGAAGTGCACAAATATACGTGTTGTGGGTGTCCCAGAAGGAGAAGAGAAGGGAAAAGGAGGAGAAAAACTAATGGAAGTAATTATCACTGAAAATTTCCCAACTCTTATGAAAGACCTAAAATTACAGATCCAAGAAGTGCAGCGCACCCCAAAGAGAATAGACCCAAATAGGCGTTCTCCAAGACACTTACTAGTTAGAATGTCAGAGGTCAAAGAGAAAGAGAGGATCTTGAAAGCAGCAAGAGAAAAACAATCCATCACATACAAGGGAAACCCAATAAGACTATGTGTAGATTTCTCAGCAGAAACCATGGAAGCTAGAAGACAGTGGGATGATATATTTAAAATACTAAAAGAGAAAAATTGCCAACCAAGACTCCTATATCCAGCAAAATTGTCCTTCAAAAATGAAGGAGAAATTAAAGCATTTATAGACAAAAAGTCACTGAGAGAATTTGTGACCAAGAGACCAGCTCTGCAAGAAATACTAAAGGGAGCACTAGAGTCAGATATGAAAAGACAGAAGAGAGAGGTATGGAGTAAAGTGTAGAAAGAAGGAAAATCAGATATGATATATATAATACAAAAGCCAAAATGGTAGAGGAAAATATTATCCAAACAGTAATAACACTAAAAGTTAATGGACTGAATTCCCCAATCAAAAGACATAGACTGGCAGAATGGATTATGACCCAGCAATACCACTGCTAAGTATCTACTCAAAGACTTAAGGGCAAAGACACAGACGGACATTTGCACACCAGTGTTTATAGCAGCATTGTTTACAGTTGCAAAGAGATGGAGACGGCCAAAGTGTCTGTCGATGGACGAGTGGCTAAGCGAACTGTGGTGTGTACCTACGATGGAATATTATGCAGCTTTAAGACAGACTAAATTTATGAAGCATGTAATAACATGGATGGACCTAGAGAACATTATGCTGAGTGAGTCTAGCCAAAAACTAAAGGACAAATACTGTATGGTCCCACTGATGTGAACTGACATTTGAGAATCAACTTGGAATATATCATTGGTAACAGAGACCAGCAGGAGTTAGAAACAGGGTAAGATAATGGGTAATTGAAGCTGAAGGGATACAGACTGTGCAACAGGACTATATACAAAAACTCAAAAATGGACAGCACAATAATACCTAATTGTAATGTAACTATGTTAAAACACTGAATGAAGCTGCACCTGAACTATAGTTTTTTTTTGTTTGTTTGTATCTTTTGTTTTTGTTTTTTCTTTTTCTTTTTATATATATGTATTTTTATTATTATTATTATTTTAATTTTCTTCTCTATATTGACATTCTATATCTTTTTCTGCTGTTTTGCTAGTTCTTTTCCTAAATCGATGCAAATGTACTAGGAAATGATGATCATGCATCTATGTGATGATACTAAGAATTACTGAGTGCATATGTAGAATGGAATGATTTCTAAATGTTGTGTTAACTTCTTTTCTTTTTTTTAATTAATAAAAAAAATAAATCTGCTAGAAAATATGCAGGAACAATTTACAAAACCAAGGCACCTTGGTTTAATTAATTGTTGTTATTCAACAAATGGAGGAAATACTTGAAGGTTGGCAAGAACATTGAATCTATCATTTTAGGCATCCACGAGCAGCAGTTGATGTGAGCAACCACATGGGTGATGAAGGAGTAATTTCATGTAAAATAGAATCTTCAGAAGCGTAGTTATGAACTTCCCACCATTTTTATGTTTTTTGTAGTCAGAATCCTGAATAGGAAGGCTCTGAAAAATCTCCAAGAAAGGTGAAGGGGTCAATGCTTTAAAATTAAAAAAAAACAATATAACTTATTTATAAAGCAGAGCTTTGCTTGCCTTCCCATTGTTTATTTTGGTAAATGGTCTTTGCAAGAAAGGCTTTTCAAGTTACTGTTTCACTGGGTCCAGTGATGTGTGGCTTCCCTTAGTACCAGCGATGTCCAAGACCCATCTGCCTGATTGACTATTTACCATGCTCTTCAAAATGTCTAATTTTGATTTGGGTCATTTTAACACTTTTATCTGGAAAATAACTAAAGACTTTTCCCCAGATATCATTTTGCTTGAAAATGTTGTATTTAATCTTTAAAAATGTAAATATAAAAATTTCCGGTATAGACATCAGCCAAAAAAACACTGCATTGAGACCTGTGTATAGTCCTATTAAGTCTGACTACAAAAATCACAATACATTCTCCCAGAAAAATGTTCACCAGAGAGGTTTCTGAGGGGCTGTATCTGTATGTTTAAAATAACCAAATAGATAAAAGAAATATGACCCATAAGAAAAAATACAATGGCAAAAAAAGAGAGAAGAATATGAAAAAAGATCCAGTGAAAACTTCTAGAATTAGTTTATTGAGGAGTTCAAATGAAAACCTTAATGGATGTATTAAAGTGAATATCAGAATCTGCAGAAGAGAGAATAAGAAAACTGAAAGCTTATATTTCATAACCTTATGAAATTACCTAGAACAGAGACACTCAGAGTTAAGTAGATAAAATATATTAAAACAAACAAAAAAAGAAGGGTAGAGTTAGAAAGTCAAGATAGGAATTCTGGAAGAGGAGATTTGAGAAAAGGAAGGAGACAGTACTCAAAGTGGGTTGGCTGAGAATTCTCAGAATTAATCAATGAAGTAAGTCACCAGTTTGAAGATGTCCAAAAGCTCAAATTCTGATTAACACCAAAGCTCCACTTAGACAAATCATTGAGCAACTGCAAAATATCAAGACAAAGGAAAAATCTCACAAATTTTCAGACATAAAGACAACTTACAGAGGAATAGCCATTAGATAGACAGAAAATTTTAAACACTATAAATCAGGTAACAATTTTAAAAATCTACAAAGAGTTGAGAGAAAATAACTTTTAAGTCATAGTTCTCTACCAGCTAAAAATTTCAAGAGTGATGGTGAAATAAGGACTTTTTGTCTAACTAAGACAAAGAAATACCGATTTCATGAGTAAGGAAACTGAACCCAGAAAATAAAAAGTGATAAGAAAAGCATTTGGTAAACATTTTAGTAATTTGAAATAATATTTGTAAAAACAAATAATAGTTATAATGACTAATTTGGGGGTTAATAACAAGATCAAAAAATATATATAACAAGAAGGTAGGCAATTTAATTAATTATTGCTAAGATTCTTGTTTATATAGGATGAAGAAATTTATGTTAAAATTTTAGACTTTGTTAAGCAAGCGTGCCAAAACCAAAGAGCTTTCATCAGAAGACTAGAAAGAGCAATATAACTTTTATAGAAGTATAAGTGAAAAGGGAGAGAGAATAATACGTTTCGTTTATCCACGAGAAGGTAAAAAAGGCGGAAAAGGAAGAAAGAATATGGTTGGGAAATAGAAAGCAAAAAAAAAAATGGTAACAATAAATCCAAATATATCAATAATTGGAACAGATTTAAATGATTTACATCCATCAGTTAAAATGCAAAGGTTTTCAGATTAGATTAAAATTAAAATAAACAAAACACTATCACGTTATATGCTATTTATAAGGAACATACCTAAAATATAAA
This sequence comes from Tamandua tetradactyla, assembly GCF_023851605.1. Lineage (NCBI taxonomy): Eukaryota > Metazoa > Chordata > Mammalia > Pilosa > Myrmecophagidae > Tamandua > Tamandua tetradactyla. The sequence goes on from NC_135332.1 coordinate 154,565,961, forward strand.
AAAAATGTTAAAGGGATGGAAAATAAATACCAGTTAAATATTAAACGAAATAAAGCTGATAGAATTACACTATAAGATAGGATAGGCTTTAAGACAAAAATCATTATTAGAGATAAAAGGGTCACAAATTATAAAAGGAAAAACTCATCAAGAAGATATAACAATCCTGAATCAGTATGTACTCAAAAGTATAGCAAATTATAAATAAAAGTCTAATAGAGTTATAAAATGAAATACAGAGACCTACAATCACAGTGGGAGACCAGAAAAAAGCATCTCTTTGAAATGAATAGATAAATGAGGTGAATAGTTAGCAAGAACAACAGAATTAACTGACAATAGAAATACCTTTTAAACGTTGTAGCAGCGAATTCGATATCACATACTGGGCAATAAAGTAGATCTTGATTTCAATGAATGCTGAAAACCTGGGCTTAAACAATCACATTCTCTGTAATAAAATAACATTAGAAATCAATATAAAAATGATAGCCACATCCCTGATATTCTTGGGAAAAATTTAAAATGTACTTGTTTTGGTTAAGGAAAAATTACATTAAAATTCAGATTATATATAAATATAAACAAAAACAAACCCCCTATGTAGCAAAATGAATGAAATGTAACTAAGCTAATACAGAAGAATTCATAAATGCAAAGTTTAGAAAAGAGAAAAAAATAAACATTAGTGACTTCAGCAGATAACTCAAGAAGTTAGTGAACAATATAGCAAACCCAAACAAACTACCTTGAAGTTAAAATAATATAGTTATGATACAAATAGCAACAACATAAAATAAAGAACTTGTTCTTTATTTATGAACATATCATATATATATCACATAGAACATATCAGGCAAATTTTCATGATTTCAATCTCTTCCCTTTGTTTTCCCCAAATAGTTAATAGCTATTTATGGTGTAACATTAATTATCTAAAAAAAAAATTCATTCTTTATGTTGAAAGCACTGGTATGGTTTCAGTCTTTAAATGGGACCCTGACTCATACTGAAAACTTAGTGAAAAGAGCTGAAGATGAATCTTGTGTGTATAGATTTATTAGGACACAGAAAATAATAGAAAATATAACAAAATTCAACGGTGGTTGGGCAACTAGAGTGCAATCATGAATAGTTAAAAATTATAAAAATTACTATGTGGTATATCCAGTCAATAATGGGAAACTTACTTTTTTTTCTCATAAAGGATCTCTTAATGGAAAAACTGGTTCCTTTGAAGAGGACAATCATTTTATAAGGATGGTATGACTATCAATATCCTAAAGACCGTCTTATGATATTCAGATAATTCATTAGATGGGTATGATTGTGTGCATGAATAGTGTTCAACAAATTTATAACTTAAATGAATCTATTAGGTCAAGAAGAAGGAAGTAAAGAAGGGAACGGAAATAGGATAAGGCTTCTAAAAATGGGAGAGAGTGTTAAGGTAGAAGAACAATCACTATTCCAGGTAAGCACTGATGCAAAGGAGAGGCCAAGCCTGCTTAAATGTAAGAACTGTTCTTTCCTCTTCAACTAGAACAATGAGGCAGGATTGTGGAAAAGGAAGAGACTGGGACTAGACTTAGATTCTACCAGGTGCAAGATGCATGATCTTGGAAAAGTTAATCCCATGAGCTTCATTTATTTTTAAAACTATAAAATGGATCTTTTTAGAATAAGAACCAAAATTACAAAAGTTTATGAAAATTAATGACAGACTATGTAAAGTTACATTGACTAAATCTAATTGCAAAGTTGGGTCTATTTTGGTACAGGTAACAGAAGTTATCCAATGGTATTTATGTTAATCTGATTTTATGAAATAACTGGTTATCTGGTGGAATTTTTAACAGAATTTTTACTCTTGTTAAGTTGCTATTTGTGATGATATGGATGCTACATTTATAGCTTCTCCAGCAGGACAATTTTAGTCTTTAAGAACACAGGATAATCAGTACCACTTTCATTGCTGTGATTTTCATGTTTTCCCTGGGAGTAATTGAAAGAGATCAGGTATTTGCATCAATGAGAAACCCTGAGAGCCCTAAAGTAAGTCACTTGCTCTCACGGCGAACTTATTCCTTACTCTATATCCAAGTTGTTTGTATTATCACCCTGACTCTCCATCTTAGATTTCTAAATAGTTCTTTATTGGTGCCAAGCTTCTTCATAACTATGCTTTCCAGTAATGTTTCATTTCCCCAGCCTCTAAAGACAGGCTTGAGTTTTGAATTCATTTGCCTAAATTATAGAATAAGACTGCAATATTCTTATCAAAAGATTTATAATATGAAAAAAAAAGGATCATATACCCAGCTTGAAAGAACAGGATTTACTAACTAGTTTATATTTGTAGTGAAATGCTGCTTATGATAATGAAAGTGACTCTAGGAACCATAAGGGATTAGTATCGGATTTGTTTTAACTTCTTATGCCACGCTGAATTTAGGCTTTATAATTTTAAATGGTTGGGCGATGACATTGGAATGAAATAAGTCCCATTTAAGGGAAAAAATGAAGTGTATGATTAGTACTGATTTTTTGTTTTCCCAGTGGCTCTCTGTTAGGCTTGGCCAATAGAGGCTGCTAGAGGCAGACACAAGGCAGAATTGAGGAAGAAGGGGAGATGTGAGACAGTAGGGAATGCAGGCAGGATGATGAAATGATGTGCACATGTCAAAGCTGAAGGCATTTTGTTTGGTTTTTGTTTCTTAAAACACTGACCACAGTGAGCACCCTTGTAGAGCTTATCTGGCCTAAGATCTCACTACTGTGATCCTTATCAAAGGAAAGAACTGTGTTCTAGACATCTAGAAGCCCTGTTTGGGAGACCTCTCTAGAAGTGCAGACAAAGAGCAGAGAAAGGGACCTTCTTACTGGCCTCAGAGAGAGAGGCGCCCCAGATGTAGCTGTGCATAGGCAATCAGCCCCAGCAGGGACCACAGATCAATGAGGTCATCAGGGCAGAAAGGATGGCAAAAGCAGTGGGCACTAAAGTAGAGTTGTAAAGATACCTCCCACAGTGCTAATTCTGCATAAGAATCATCTGCTCCCACCATCCCTCTATGTTCCACAGGACCTGAAGAGAGAAATTAGAATGATCCCAGGAAATATTAGGCTTTTTCCTCATCAGATTCAGCAAAGGTCCCTGCAGCATTAAGAACCAAGTTATTGTAAATATGACAGAGTCAAATTCAGGATGGGAGTCAGATGCTCCATAATCTGGAAGCTATTTTTGATTAAAATAAAATGAGTGCTCCATATATAAATTCATATATACCACCATCCACTTAACAAGTAGTTATTAAAAGTATGAAGCTCATTTTAAGACTGGTTGTTACTGTACTACAAACAAAAACAAAAAAGCAAAACAAAATGAAACTTAAGCAAATTTTTTTATTGTAAATGACATGATATAGAGATGTGTCTATGCAATAATAATTCGGTGTATGCATTTATTGCAATTTCTACTGAAAATTATTATGGAGTGCTGTTAGGAATGGCTGATGACTTATGGTTGATATGAGTATTTGAAATCAATAATCAACAGACTAAAAGTACTTATGGGACAATGTGCCAGTCACCATCAAGAAAAATTTTTTGAGAGCAGGGTAAAGACTCTGCTCTAATAAATGTCTGGTAATAACAGTCACATTTATTTAAGATGTCTGAATGAAATTTTATGTAAAAGAATCATGTGATTTTGAAAAATAAAATTTCCAAGTCTTAATTTTATATCCTTAATATTAGTTATCATTTTATTAACTTATGCACCAAGCTGCCAAAATGACTGGGTCAGAACCTACTTAGATTCAATTAAGTAAAGTAAATCTTTGAGGTATCCCTCTGTTCTAGTTTGCTGACTGCCAGAATGCAATATACCAGAAAAAGAATGGCTTTTAAGACTTCTGGAGAAGATGGTGGCTTAGTAAGACGCGCGGGTCTTAGTTCCTCCTCCAGAAAAGCAACTAAAGAAACAGAAACAATACGAAACAGCTCCCGGAGTCACGACAGAGACCAAAAAGACAGCGTACCCCATTCTGGAACGGCTGAACGGGCAGGGAGAATCCGCTGCGGTGAGATACCCGAGGGGCGCACGTTTTCCCGGCCGGGGCGGCTGGCAACTGGGGTCCCCTCCACACACGTGGCTCCCCGGTCTGACTGGGAACATTGGATAGCGGGGCCCTCCCGTCACGCTTGGCGTCTCGGGCCAGCAGGGCAATTTGGACCGGCACTCCCCCAAGCCCCGGCAGCCAGCGACCCCCGCCTCCACGCGCGGTTTCCCGGGCCGACTGCCCCGCAGACAGATGAGCGCCACTAGCGCCACCTACTGGGCAGGAAAAGAAAAACAGAGCCCAGAGATTCCACAGAAAAACCTTTCAACCAGCTGGGTCCCACACCCAGGGAAATCTGATCAAATGCCCAGACACCAGCAGAAAATAATGGATGACGCTCGGAAAATTGAAGATATGGCCCAGTCAAAGGAACAAACCAATAGTTCAAATGAGATGCAGGAGCTGAGACAACTAATGCTGAATATACGAACAGAAATGGAAAAACTCTTCAAAAACCAAATCAATAAATTGAGGGAGGACATGAAGAAGACATGGGCTGAACAAAAAGAAGAAATAGAAACACTGAAAAAACAAATCACAGAACTTGTGGGAGTGAAGGACAAAGAAGAAAAGATGGAAAAAACAATGGATACCTACAATGGTAGCTCTAAAGAGACAGAAGCTACAATTAGTGAACTGGAGGATGGAACATCTGAATCCCAAAAAGAAACAGAAACTATAGGGAAAAGAATGGAAAAACTTGAGCAGGGAATCAGGGAACTGAATGACAATATGAAGCGCACAAATATACGTGTTGTGGGTGTCCCAGAAGGAGAAGAGAAGGGAAAAGGAGGAGAAAAACTAATGGAAGAAATTATCACTGAAAATTTCCCAACTCTTATGAAAGACCTAAATATACAGATCCAAGAAGTGCAGCGCACCCCAAAGAGAATAGACCCAAATAGGCGTTCTCCAAGACATTTACTAGTTAGAATGTCAGAGGTCAAAGAGAAAGAGAGGATCTTGAAAGCAGCAAGAGAAAAACAATCTGTCACATACAAGGGAAACCCAATAAGACTATGTGTAGATTTCTCAGCAGAAACCATGGAAGCTAGAAGACAGTGGGATGATATATTTAAATTACTAAAAGAGAAAAACTGCCAACCAAGACTCCTATATCCAGCAAAATTGTCCTTCAAAAATGAAGGAGAAATTAAAACATTTATAGACAAAAAGTCACTGAGAGAATTTGTGACCAAGAGACCAGCTCTGCAAGAAATACTAAACGGAGCACTAGAGTCAGATACGAAAAGACAGAAGAGAGAGGTATGGAGTAAAGTGTAGAAAGAAGGAAAATCAGATATGATATATATAATACAAAAGCCAAAATGGTAGAGGAAAATATTATCCAAACAGTAATAACACTAAAAGTTAATGGACTGAATTTCCCAATCAAAAGACATAGAATGGCAGAATGGATTACGACCCAGCAATACCACTGCTAGGTATCCACTCAAAGGACTTAAGGGCAAAGACACAGATGGACATTTGCACACCAGTGTTTATAGCAGCATTATCTACAATTGCAAAGAGATGGAAACAGCCAAAATGTCCATCAACAGACGAGTGGATAAACAAACTGTGGCGTATACCTACGATGGAATATTGTGCAGCATTAAGACAGACTAAACTTATGAAGCATGTAATAACATGGATGGACCTAGAGAACATTATGCTGAGTGAGTCTAGCCCAAAACTAAAGGACAAATACTGTATGGCCCCACTGATGTGAACCGACATTCGAGAATCAGCTTGGAATATATCATTGGTAACAGAGACCAGCAGGAGTTAGAAACAGGGTAAGATAATGGGTAATTGGAGCTGAAGGGATACAGACTGTGCAACAGGACTAGATACAAAAACTCAAAAATGGACAGCACAATAATACCTAGGTGTAAGGTAACTAGGTTGGAACACTGAATGAAGCCGCACCTGAAATATGGTTTTTTGTTTGTTTGTTTGTATCTTTTGTTTTTGTTTTTTTCTTTTTCCTTTTTATATATATATATTTTTATTATTATTATTATTTTAATTTTCTTCTCTATATTGACATTCTATATCTTTTTCTGCTGTTTTGCTAGTTCTTTTCCTAAATCGATGCAAATGTACTAAGAAATGATGATCATACATCTATGTGATGATACTAAGAATTACTGAGTGCATGTGTAGAATGGAATGATTTCTAAATGTTGTGTTAATTTCTTTTCTTTTTTTTGATTAATAAAAAAAAATTAAAAAAAAAAAGAATGGCTTTTAAAAAGGGGACTTCAATAAATTGCTAGTTTACAGTTCTAAGACTGAGAAAATGTCTCAATTAAAACAAGTCTATAGAAATGTCTGATCAAAGGCATCAAGGGAAAGATACCTTGATTGAAGAGGGCCGATGAAGTTCAGGGTTTCTTTCTCATGACACATGGCAAACACAGTCACAGTTTCTCTCTCAGCTGGAAGGGCACATGGCGAGCACAGCATCATCTGCTAGCTTTCTCTCCTGGCTTCTTGTTTCATGAAGCTCCCTGGGAGGCATTTTCCTTCTTTATTTCTAAAGGTCGCTGGCTGATGGACTCTCTGCTTCGTGGTGCTGCAGCATTCTCTGCTGTCTCTGAATCTTCTTCTTCCAAAATGTTCCCTCTTTTATAAGACTCCAGAAACTAATCAAGACCCACCCAAATGGGTGGAGACATGGTGTTGCCTAATCCAGTTTAACAACCACTCTTGATTTGGTTACATCTCCAGGGAGATGATCTAATTACATACAGTATTGAATAGGGATTATTCTGCCTTTATGAAATGGGATTTTGATTAAAACATGGCTTTTCTAGGGGATGTACATCCTTTCAAACAAGTGCACCCTCCTGTTAAGTTATTTTAATGTTTAATGCACAGAGGGGTTGATGTGGTTTAGGGGAATCAACTTATGGAAATTTTAAAACACTTTAGGAAGGATTCATTAGGGATTTGGGAAAGTAAAGCATTTTAGGTGTGAAAAAGTTAGGCTGTTAGAAAAAATCAAAGAGGGGCACAGTGAAGAGTAAACGCAATATAGAAATACTTTGGTGGTGAAAAATTTAAAATGCACTTTCTAAACATTTTGTATTTTTTACAGAGATGGGAATGAACAAAGAAATAAGTATTTATTTGACATTTTTATTTTCTTGAAGTAACATTTCAATTTTAGAATACATATAAGATTTTGAATAAATTCCTTTTTAAATACCTAACCTTTTATAATAAACGGGGGTGATTAATATTTTGTTAAACATTTTTATGATTCATTCTAGCTTTCATATAAAGATGGGATTTGTTTTTTGTCTTTAGTAAAGCAATTATTTCTGCATATCAACCACGGGGAATATTCTATCCCTCTCCAGTTTTCATTTGCAAATTTCATTATAGCGTGATATGGTTACTATCTGGTGTTTCTTATACAACATTATACTCAGGCTTTTCAGCTTCACAATAATAATGATATTTCAAAGCAAATGGAAATCCTTTCTGAGAATATGATTTCATGTAAGTGACACATTTATAAGACATATAATGCAGTTTAAAATCCATGTTTATTATAAATACCAGAAATGTGCAGATGGCATATTCATACAGTTTTAAAAACCCTGTTGGCCTTAAAATAGCTTCTTATGTGATTTATCAAGCTCTTCAGATTAGGTTTTTTTCCTGATGTTTCATTATCATTTTATTTGTCTGAGTGCCCTGCAATCCTTTTTTTAATAAATTGATTAAAAGTTGTTAGGTTTCATAAGTTTCCTTAAGCATCTCTGCTGAATAATTATTTTGAAAATATATAGAGTAGGTTTTCTGAAGGAATAAATGCCTGTCTTTTTCTTTCCTTCCATCCTTCCATCCTTCCTTCCTTCCTTCCTTCCTTCCTTCCTTCCTTCCTTCCTTCCTTCCTTCCTTCCTTCCTTCCTTCCTTCCTTCCTTCCTTCTCTCTCTTTCCTTCTCTATTCTCTCTTCCTCCCATACCCCCATTCCCCCTTCCTCTTTCTCTCTTTCTTTCTTAATTCTCTGTATGATTTTGCCTTTGAATTCTACCACAATCTAAGCAATAGCTTTTCAGTTAAAAAATTAAAGTTCTGGATTTTTTTTATTAATTAACGGAAAAAAAGAAATTAACCCAACATTTAGAAATCATACCATTCTACATATGTAATCAGTAATTCTTAACATCATCACATAGATGCATGATCATCGTTTCTTAGTACATTTGCATCGGTTTAGAAGAACTATCAACACAACAGAAAAAGATATAGAATGTTAATATAGAGAAAAAAGATAAAAGTAATAATAATAGTAAAAAAAAAAAAAAAAACCCTATAGCTCAGATGCAGCTTCATTCAGTGTTTTAACATGATTACTTTACAATTAGGTATTATTGTGTTGTCCATTTTTGAGTTTTTGTATCTAGTCCTGTTGCACAGTCTGTATCCCTTCAGCTCCAATTACCCATTATCTTACCCTGTTTCTAACTTCTGCTGGTCTCTGTTACCAATGACATATTCCAAGTTTATTCTCGAATGTCGGTTCACATCAGCGGGACCATACAGAATTTGTCCTTTAGTTTTTTGCTAGACTCACTCAGCATAATGTTCTCTAGGTCCATCCATGTTATTACATGCTTCATAAGTTTATCCTGTCTTAAAGCTGCATAATATTCCATCGTATGTATATACCACAGTTTGTTTAGCCACTCTTCTGTTGATGGACATTTTGGCTGTTTCCATCTCTTTGCAATTGTAAATAACGCTGCTATAAACATTGGTGTGCAAATGTCCGTTTGTGTCTTTGCCCTTAAGTCCTTTGAGCAGATACCCAGCAATGGTATTGCTGGGTCGTATGGCAATTCTATATTCAGCTTTTTGAGGAACCGCCAAACTGCCTTCCACAGTGGTTGCACCATTTGACATTCCCACCAACAGTGGATAAGTGTGCCTCTTTCTCCGTATCCTCTCCAGCACTTGTCATTTTCTATTTTGTTGATAATGGCCATTCTGGTGGGTGTGAGATGATATCTCATTGTGGTTTTGATTTGCATTTCTCTAATGGCCAGGGACATTGAGCATCTCTTCATGTGCCTTTTGGCCATTTGTATTTCCTTTTCTGGTAGGTGTCTGTTCAAGTCTTTTTCCCATTTTGTAATTGGGTTGGCTGTCTTTTTGTTGTTGAGTTGAACAATCTCTTTATAAATTCTGGATACTAGACCTTTATCTGATATGTCATTTCCAAATATTGTCTCCCATTGTGTAGGCTGTCTTTCTACTTTCTTGATGAAGTTCTTTGATGCACAAAAGTGTTTAATTTTGAGGAGCTCCCATTTATTTCTTTCTTTCTTCAGTGCTCTTGCTTTAGGTTTAAGGTCCATAAAACCACCTCCAATTGTAAGTTTCATAAGATATCTCCCTGCATTTTCCTCTAACTGTTTTATGGTCTTAGACCTAATGTTTAGATCTTTGATCCATTTTGAGTTAACTTTTGTATAGGGTGTGAGAGATGGGTCTTCTTTCATTCTTTTGCATATGGATATCCAGTTCTCTAGGCACCATTTATTGAAGAGACTGTTCTGTCCCAGGTGAGTTGGCTTGACTACCTTATCAAAGATCAAATGTCCATAGATGAGAGGGTCTATATCTGAGCACTCTATTCGATTCCATTGGTCGATACATCTATCTTTATGCCAAAACCATGCTGTTTTGACCACTGTGGCTTCATAATATGCCTTAAAGTCAGGCAGCGCAAGACCTCCAGCTTCGTTTTTTTCCTCAAGATGTTTTTAGCAATTCGGGGCACCCTGCCCTTCCAGATAAATTTGCTTATTGGTTTTATTATTTCTGAAAAATAAGTTGTTGGGATTTTGATTGGTATTGCGTTGAATCTGTAAATCAATTTAGGTAGGATTGACATCTTAACTATATTTAGTCTTTCAATCCATGAACACGGTATGCCCTTCCATCTATTTAGGTCTTCTGTGATTTCTTTTAACAGTTTTTTGTAGTTTTCTTTGTATAGGTTTTTTGTCTCCTTAGTTAAATTTATTCCTAGGTATTTTATTCTTTTAGTTGCAATTGTAAATGGGATTCGTTTCTTGATTTCCCCCTCAGCTTATTCATTACTAGTGTAGAGAAATGCTACAGATTTTTGAATGTTGATCTTGTAACCTGCTACTTTGCTGTACTCATTTATTAGCTGTAGTACTTTTGTTGTGGATTTTTCTGGGTTTTCGACGTATAGTATCATATCGTCTGCAAACAGTGATAGTTTTACTTCTTCCTTTCCAATTTTGATGCCTTGTATTTCTTTTTCTTGTCTAATTGCTCTGGCTAGAACCTCCAACACAATTTTGAATAATAATGGTGATAGTGGACATCCTTGTCTTGTTCCTGATCTTAGGGGGAAAGTTTTCAATTTTTCCCCATTGAGTATGATATTAGCTTTGGGTTTTTCATATATTCCCTCTATTATTTTAAGGAAGTTCCCTTGTATTCCTATCTTTTGAAGTGTTTTCAACAGGAAAGGATGTTGAATCTTGTCAAATGCCTTCTCTGCATCAATTGAGATGATCATGTGATTTTTCTGCTTTGATTTGTTGATGTGGTGTATTACATTAATTGATTTTCTTATGTTGAACCATCCTTGCATACCTGGGATGAATCCTACTTGGTCATGATGTATAATTCTTTTAATGTGTTGTTGGATACGATTTGCTAGAATTTTATTGAGGATTTTTGCATCTATATTCATTAGAGAGATTGGCCTGTAGTTTTCTTTTTTTGTAATATCTTTGCCTGGTTTTGGTATGAGGGTGATGTTGGCTTCATAGAATGAATTAGGTAGTTTTCCCTCCACTTTGATTTTTTTGAAGAGTTTGAGGAGAATTGGTACTAATTCTTTCTGGAATGTTTGATAGAATTCACATGTGAAGCCGTCTGGTCCTGGACTCTTCTTTTTAGGAAGCTTTTGAACGACTAATTCAATTTCTTTACTTGTGATTGGTTTGTTGAGGTCATCTATGTCTTCTTGAGTCAAAGCTGGTTGTTCATGTCTTTCCAGGAACCCGTCCATTTCCTCTAAATTGTTGTATTTATTAGCGTAAAGTTGTTCATAGTATCCTGCTATTACCTCCTTTATCTCTGTGAGGTCAGTAGTTATGTCTCCTCTTCCATTTCTGATCTTATTTATTTGCATCCTCTCTCTTCTTCTTTTTGTCAATCTTGCTAAGGGCCCATCAATCTTATTGATTTTCTCATAGAGCCAACTTCTGGTCTTATTGATTTTCTCTATTGTTTTCAATTTCATTTATTTCTGCTCTAGTCTTTGTTATTTCTTTCCTTTAGCTTGCGTTGGGATTAGTTTGCTGTTATTTCTCCAGTTCTTTCAAGTGGACAGTTAATTCCTGCATTTTTGCCTTTTCTTCTTTTCTGATATAGGCATTTAGGGCGATAAATTTCCCTCTTAGCACTGCCTTTGCTGTGTCCCATAGGTTTTGATATGTTGTGTTTTCATTTTCATTTGCCTTGAGGTATTTACTAATTTCTCTTGCAATTTCTTCTTTGACCCACTCGTTGTTTAAGAGTGTGTTGTTGAGCCTCCACGTATTTGTGAATTTTCTGGCACTCTGCCTATTATTGATTTCCAACTTCATTCCTTTATGATCCGAGAAAGTGTTGCGTATGATTTCAATCTTTTTAAATTTGTTAAGACTTGCTTTGTGACCCAGCATATGGTCTATCTTTGAGAATGATCCATGAGCACTTGAGAAAAAGGTGTATCCTGCTGTTGTGGGATGTAATGTCCTATAAATGTCTGTTAAGTCTAGCTCATTTATAGTAATATTCAGATTCTCTATTTCTTTATTGATCCTCTGTCTAGATGTTCTGTCCATTGATGAGAGTGGGGAATTGAAGTCTCCAACTATTATGGTATATGTGTCTATTTCCCTTTTCAGTGTTTGCAGTGTATTCCTTACATATTTTGGGGCATTCTGGTTTGGTGCATAAATATTTATGATTGTTATGTCTTCTTGTTTAATTGTTCCTTTTATTAGTAGATAGTATCCTTCTTTGTCTCTTTTAGCTGTTTTACATTTGAAGTCTAACTTGTTGGATATTAGTATAGCCACTCCTGCTCTTTTCTGGTTGTTATTTGCATGAAATATCTTTTCCCAACCTTTCACTTTCAACCTATGTTTATCTTTGGGTCTAAGATGTGTTTCCTGTAGACAGCATATAGAAGGATACTGTTTTTTAATCCATTCTGCCAGTCTATGTCTTTTGATTGGGGAATTCAATCCATTAACATTTAGTGTTATTACTGTTTGGATAATATTTTCCTCTACCATTTTGCCTTTTGTATTGTATATATCATATCTGACTTTCCTTCTTTCTACACTCTTCCCCATACCTCTCTTTTCTGTCTTTTTGTATCTGACTCTAGTGCTCCCTTTAGTATTTCTTGCAAAGCTGGTCTCTTGGTCACAAATTCTCTCAGTGACTTTTTTGTCTGAGAATGTTTTAATTTCTCCCTCATTTTTGAAGGACAGTTTTGCTGGATATAGGAGTCTTGGTTGGAAGTTTTTCTCTTTTAGTAATTTAAATATATCATCCCACTGTCTTCTAGCTTCCATGGTTTCTGCTGAGAAATCTACACATAGTCTTACTGGGTTTCCCTTGTATGTGATGGATTGTTTTTCTCTTGCTGCTTTCAAGATCCTCTCTTTCTCTTTGACCTCTGACATTCTAACTAGTAAGTGTCTTGGAGAATGCCTATTTGGGTCTAATCTCTTTGGGGTGCGCTGCACTTCTTGGATCTGTATATTTAGGTCTTTCATAAGAGTTGGGAAATTTTCAGTGATAATTTCTTCCATTAGTTTTTCTCCTCCTTTTCCCTTCTCTTCTCCTTCTGGGACACCCACAACATGTATGTTTGTGCGCTTCATATTGTCCTTGAGTTCCCTGATACCCTGTTCAAATTTTTCCATTCTTTTCCCTATAGTTTCTGTGTCTTTTTGGAATTCAGATGTTCCATCCTCCAGTTCACTAATTGTAGCTTCTGTCTCTTTAAATCTATCATTGTAGGTATCCATTGTTTTTTCCATCTTTTCTACTTTATCCTTCACTTCCATAAGTTCTGTGATTTGTTTTTTCAGTTTTTCTATTTCTTCTTTTTGTTCAGCCCATGTCTTCTTCATGTCCTCCCTCAATTTATCGATTTGGTTTTTGAAGAGGTTTTCCATTTCTGTTCGTATATTCAGCATTAGTTGTCTCAGCTCCTGTATCTCATTTGAACTATTGGTTTGTTCCTTTGACTGGGCCATATTTTCAATTTTCTGAGCATGATCCGTTATCTTCTGCTGGTGTCTGGGCATTTAGTCAGATTTCCCTGGGTGTTGGACCCAACAGGTTGAAAGATTTTTCTGTGAAATCTCTGGGTTCTGTTTTTCTTATCCTGCCCAGTAGGTGGCACTCGTGGCACACGTTTGTCTGCGGGTCCCACCATTAAAAGGTGTTGTGGGTCCTTTAACTTTGGAAAACTCTCGCCCTGGGGGAGGTTCGCCAGCTGAAGTGGCTTGGAAGTGTGCCAGCCGGCCTGGGGGTCTGAATTCGGGGAGGGTCGCCAGCCACCGCAGCCTGGGAGAGCGCCTGTCCGAATTTCCTAGTCGGCCTGAGCCGCCAAGCGTGGTGGGAGGGCACCAGCCACCGCGGCTCGGGAGAGTGCACCGTTCCCAGCTGGACCGGGGAGTCATGTGTTTGGAAGGGACCCCCCCAGTCACCGTTCTCCGCGGCCTGGGGATTTCCGATCCAATTCTCTCAGTTGGTCCGGGGGGCCGCGCGTGGTGGGGGTACCAGCCACCGCGGCTTGAGGTGCCCGCCTGCCCAATTCTGCCAGCTGGCCTGGGAAGGAGGAGGGGAGGGAGTCCGGCTGCTTGCCACCCCGTTCGGGGAAGCCTACGCACGTCGACGATCTCACCGGAGCGGGTTCTCCCAGCCAGTCGGCCGTTCCAGGATGGGGTACGCTGTCTTTTTGATCTCTGTCGTGGCTCCGGGAGCTGTTCTGTATTGTTTCTACTCCCCTAGTAGCTGTTCTGGAGGAAGAAAGGTGAGGATGGCAAGGCTGTCGAGGACGGTGGCGGAGGAGCCGGTGAAGGCGGAAGAGGGCACGGTGGTGGTTGGAGAGCCGCTGGAGTAGGAGGAGAAAGGGAAGGATAAGATGGCGGATGGAGCGCCGCCGGAGCAGAAGGGGAAAGAGAAGGGCAAGATGGCGGCGGGAGCGCCGGCGGAGAAAGAGGAAGAGCAAAGTTCTGGATTTTAATGACACCTGCAGAGTCCTGAGATGGAGGCTACATTTAAAAATTCTTTTTCTTAAATTTCCCTTTAGTATTTGCTTTTCTCCATTTTTTCCCACATTTCTATGAACAAACAAGTCAGCATTTCTAATTTTCAAGCAAAAACAGCAAACTGAGTAGGTGAGCTGTCAATATAGAGAGAATATGGCTTCATTTGATTGGAGTGACAATTTTCAGTTCATTCATGGGGGTAGCGCTGCATAAAGAAAGAGAGTTTTCAGACCGTTTCTCACCAAAAATAGCTTGGCACAGCTCTGATAATTGGAATAAAGGAATTCTAAGGAAAGTGATATATATCTAGTAGGATGGTTGATATAGTAAGCAGAAGAAACAGTGAATGGCTCTGAAAGAACTGAAAAATAAAATTACATTGTTCTTTAAGTATTAATCTGGTAATATCCACACAACACAGGAATGATTAGTCATATGTGGGAACAAATGGTAAGACTATATATTTTGAAGGGTCTGGTAACATGGAAAAATAAAAATCTAAAAACCTGCTCATAGGAGCAGAATTGGAATGTAACTGTAGTTTAGTTGGCAGCAACAGTTATTTGGCCGTGCCTGGTGAGAATCTGTCAAGATTATTAGACATGGCTATTCTAAAATAGCCCCAGAACCAGTGGTGCACTCCGCTTGTCGAGCGCCTCCTTTAGCAAACGTTAATATGTCCCTGGAGTCATATGTTCTTTGAGTGAACGAGGGCTTTCCATGGCTTAAAGTACATAAGTCTTGTGATTTTTTTTTATCACCCTTTACTCTGATTCCAGGATCACCAAGATACATTCTGATAAAAACTTTTTTTTAGGTAAAGAAGAAGGTGTGGAAAATGTGAAAATAATTAAAAAAGAATGTTTCCCACCAGAAATGAATTAGCTGACATTTTGACTTATGACTTTATGAACGTGGTTGTTATGAGCCAGTGACCCTGAGTCCCTATTCAAAAATCTTCATTTCCTGTCCTATGGGAGTAAGAACCAAGGATCTAAGACAGCAGTTCTCAAAGTGTAGTCTCTTGACCTTTGATGTCTCCTAGACCCCCTTTCAGTGTCTCCAAAAGGTCAAAGCTACTTTAAGAATAACAGTAAGATATTATCTGCTTACTTCACTGTGTTGATTTTTGCACTAAAACACAAAAACAAAAGTGGCTGAAACTGTGATGACTTGGTAAGAAGAAAGGCAATGGAATCGACTTGTTGATAAGCACTCTATTCTGCTTTACTATGCAAGCATTGAAAACACCTAGACACACATAAAAAAATCAAGTTTGATTTGAGTGTTCTTGATGAAGCTGTAAAAATTAACTTTGGTAAATCCTTGTATGACGAAATGGGAAACACCCATAAAGCAAATTTGCAACCTGTTGTAGTATGGTGGCTGTCTTAAGGAAAAACACTCGTGCAATTGTTTGAGGCCTGAAGTGAACTAGCTGCTTTTTCAAAATTACCAGTTTTACTTGAAAGAATGATGCATGGTCATTATTTAGACTTGAGTATTTGACAGATATGTTTTTGAAAAAGAACAAAGTGAGACCATTACTCTAAAAAAAACAACTGGCTATATTTGGTTGATTTCAATGATAAAATTTTAGCTTTGGAACAAAAATTAGAAATTTGGAAACCTAATATCAGCTGGATTTTTCTAATAAGGATGGTGATATTATCAAATGTGACTTAAAATATTTGATAATAAAATGTGTCAAATTTGGGGAGCTCTTGTAGAGCTCAGTGAAACAATATTTTCCAAACGATGACTGTTGATATTAGAAAATCATGCATGGGTTAAACATCCATTTGAAGTACAAGATACACCAATGGATTTTAGTGTAACAGAGTATGAAAAATAAGTCAATACGGTTTCAGATTTCACATTTCAGCTAACCTGCATGCAACTACTGTTTATCAAGTTCTGGTATAGTATCAAAGAATAATGTTCAGTTACCACATTATCCACATAATGATCCTTGCGTGTGTTCTTTCCATTCCTATGCTTTACAGATGTAGGTATTTTTCTATCAATCCTTCCATGGCATTTTACCATTGACCTACTTTGATCATTTATCTCTTGGGATCAAATTAAGTAGAGAAAGTGTATATAATCACTTTTAACAGTTTCTGATGCAAATTATGTAGCCCAGTACAAAAACAGAGTATTATAATTTCTATCATTGGTGGACTTTTGGAGGGTAAACTTATAGAAATAAGGCTGCAGTCAAGAAGTAGAATGGAAAATTATTTTATACCAAAAGGCTAGGTTTAGTTCACAATTTTACATGTGAAACAATTACTAGTCTACTCATTTTGCTATAAAGATAATTTATATTTGGGGTAATTTTTTTTTTCTTTTTTCATTTTGAGACCCATTTTTCTTAGGTAAGTCCAAGATAACTCCTTAACATATAAAAGGGAAGATCACAATCTGTTGTGCACTGCATATTTTCTATAGAAGTAATTTAGTACACCATATATGAATAGTTTGAAATATTACAAGAAAGGAAGTTTTGCAGTGTGTTATATTGCCATTGGGCAGGATGTAGTTGAAGGCATGTCACATCAGCCCACATTGTGGAATCCTTAGTACATTACTCAGGTAATGATTCAGATCCCTTAAGAAAAAGGACATTCTTTTATATTTGTCCGAAGGCACACATATCAGGCCTCACAGATAAAGTATTACTAAAACCATCTCTTATGGTCTGACTGTGACCTACAGTGTGGTAGGCAGAGGTTGCCCTCATGGGGGAAGGCTCACTACCAACATAAATTTGAGTTCATTGCTAACTTTCAAGAATCAAGAAATTTCAAATGAAAATTCATTTTCCACACCCCTTGTAGGAATTGGGCATCCAGCCCCTTTGGGCAGTAAAGTCCTCTGTGGAGAACAGCTGTATGGTCCTGAATAGCTGAAGCTTCATTCATTTAGACATGTCCTCTCCTGCTACCTACAATCCCTACCTGGCCCAAATCACTAAACTCTTACATGCTTGGTCCTTGTAAACATTTAAGTGTGACATTCCTGCCCTAGAACTTTCATGTCCAAAACTTATCATAAGAACATTGTAATAGTAAATAATTTCACAACGTCCTTTGTGATAATAGTTGTACTTTTACTTATCAGGTAACAGAAAATTCAAGGTGGGCATATGGTTTTCAAGACTATCTATAATAACTTTTTCTTGTTTACACTGTTGTTATTAAAAAAAAAAGTATTGAGCACCTACTATATGCCAAACACTATTCTAAGAATTGTATATTTATATGTATAAAGCTTATTAAAAAGTTCAACAGTAACTTCCATAACACCTCTGACATCAACTATGTTGGTTTCAGAAACTTCAATCAGCAACTGCAAATAGCTGCTGAATGGCTCAGTCAATTTAGTTCTGATTCTAGCTACCAGGATTTAGCCTACATTCCACAGGTTAGTGGCAATCCTTTGCAAGATTGTCCTTTAGGCAGCTGTCTCAAGTTTGGGGGCCCAGGCCTCCCATACCTCTAACCCACTGCCTACAAATTTAGGACTTCCCATTCTCCCCTTGGGTTAAATAATTCACTAGAACAACTCTCAGAACTCACTGAAAGTATAAATACGACTGGTAAATGAAAAAACTTGTCATGTAATTTAGGTTCTCACAGCTTTATTGTGTGATTTCTGAATGGGTTAGCATTCTACTCAGAAAGGGATCTCAGTGGAGGGAGTGGAAAGGTAAAGCTCATAAGGGACTAACAGAAGCAAATGTGGAAATGTTCTGATTTGCTTTCATTGTTTCCATTTTACATTAGGTGTCTTACAAAGTGGAGAGCAGATATACATTGATTAGTATGGTGTATTTGTCCATTCAGATAAGGTACCTCTACTGAACCAAAACTGGTTTTGTTACCAGGTGGGGTTCATCAGCAACTCTGCAGCGTGTATTCCATTTACTTGGAAAACCCTTGCAGATCTATTGTTTTCATCTCCTAGATAAGCCCTTCTTAGAACGGGCCTCCCAGTAATGTTCAATGCAGGCAGCCATTTTTTTTTTAATGTTAAATGCCAACCAAAAGAAACTATATATAGCTATATATAGATTATCTTTTGTTCTTTTACTTAGCATAATGTATTTTATTATCTATTTTTATTTGTTTTTGTGTATTTTTTTTAACTTTTTTATTGTATAGTATAGCATATATACAAAGCAAAATAAAAAAGTAATCGTTTTCAAAGCACTCTTCAGCAAGTAGTGACGGGACAGATCCCAGAGTTTGTCATAGGCTACCATATGATCCTCTCAGATTTTTCCTTCCAGCTGTTCCAGAACATAGGAGGCTAGAAGGCTTAAATATTTTTTTAGCATCACAATCGACTTTTTTTCTCCTTTTTTTTGTGAAAAATAATATATATACAAAAAAGCAATAAATTTCAAAGCACAGCACCATAGTTAGTTGTACAACATATTCCAGAGTTTGAAATGGGTTACAATTCCACAATTTTAGGTTTTTACTTCTAGCTGTTCAAAGATTCTGGAGACTAAAAGAGATATCAATTTAATGATCCAGTAGTTATATTAATTTGTTAAATCCTTTCTTCACTGTATAACTCCACCATCACCTTTAATCTTTCCATCCCTCTCTTTAGACATGTTTAGGCTATGGCCATTCTAAATTTTTCGTATTGGAAGGGTTCGTCACTAATATGGGATGGGGAGATGGAGCTATCTGATGTTCTGGAGAGGCTGGGCCCTCTAGGTTTCAGGACTTATCTGGACCAGGGACCCATCTGGAGGTTTTTAGGTTTCTGGAAAGTTAGTCTAGTGCATTGAACCCTTGTGGAATCTTATATATTGCCCTAGGTGTTCTTTAGAATTGGCTGGAATGGTCCTGGTTGGGATTTGGCAGGTTATGATAGGTAGCAAGGTCTAACTGAAGCTTGCGTAAAAGCAACCTCCAGAGTAGGCAGTCAGTCATTTCACTTTACTTAACAGAGCTATATAGTTTTATTATAGTAAAGGGATACAAATAATAAGGTTGTGAAAGAAGATATACATACACTGAAGTCTAGGAGGAAGGGTCTCAAATGCAAGCTTCCATATCCTCATCAAACGAAGTCAAAAGACATCATCATCCTGGCACAGCAGAGATGTTTTCTCATACTGAAGTTCACTGATGCTTCAATGTCCCAAGTTTCTCTGGGGTTTCATTACATAGTCAAGATTGAGGAAATCAATGACCTTATGGTTGAGCTCAATCTGCAGCCCCCCTCCTCTCCCAGAGATGGGAATGGGGTTTAAGTGGGGGTTAGGATGACATGCTATGGCTCAAAACCCCAATCTCCTAATCATGTGGTTTGTCTTCACCCTAAAACTACAGCTGTGGTTGTTCTCTCCCTGTTGTCTCATCAGCTTATGAGCATCATTTATGGCCCTGGGCCAAATAAGAACAAAATACACAGCTATCGTAGGAAACACCAAAGATTCCAAGGTTGCTTTCCCAGGTACTGATGGCAAAGAACAGATAAGTCTTTCATTATATTGCAATATCTAGGAAAAATAGACAAAAGTCATTGCTGTCTATGAACTTACACTCTAGTAGTGGAATCTAGGTCATTAGCAAGATAAGTGAATAAAATGTAATATGACAAATTATAATAAGTGCCAAAAGGAATCATAAAGAAAGGAATGGGAATATGCACTGCCAGCCAGTATGTACATAGAGAAGTGAGTGGGCTACAGTTTTAGATAGTGTAATCAGGGTAAGTTTCATAGAGAAAGAGACTCTTAAGTAAGAACTTGAATGAAGTTCATTGTAGAATTTTGCACCCAGGAAACACCACATGCAAAGGTCTTGAGGTAGAAGCAAACCTGGTATATTTAAAAAACACACAGTAGAGCAGATGATCTCAACTTCAGCATTATTTACCTTTTGGAATGGATAAGTATTTGCTTTGTAGGAGCATCCTGTGCTTAGTAGGATATTTATCAGCATCCCTGATATTTGCCCACTAAATGCTAGTAGCAACTGTCCTTTCCTTCCCCCAACCTCCCAGTTGTGACAATCTGACATTACCAAATGTCTCCTGGGGGCACGGTGGGGGGAAAAATCATCCACAATTGAGAGCTGTGGCTTTATTGGTTATTGTAAGAACTTTGGACTCTTCTAAGAGTGAAATGATAAATCAGCAGCATGATTTAACAAACTTTTAAATGTGATCATTCTGGCTAGAGTGTTGAATATATAGCAGGTAGATCATGACTAGGTAAGAAGTAATAGTCACTTGGACAAGCATGATAAAGGAGAAGTGGGGAGAAATATTCACATACTGGATATGTATGAAAGATGGAGTGAACAAGTGTTGCTAACAGATTGGTTGTCGAGTGTGAAAAGAAAATTGTCAATGATGCCTGTAAGGCTTTTGGAGTTGATACGGGAAGAGTACAGGTGGAAATATTTAGAGTAGAAGAGATTAGAAAATGACAACATTTTTTGAGTAGCCTATCAGATATTTAAATATGCATGTTAGAAAGTTAGGTGAACATAAAAGACTAGAATTTGGAATATTGCAGTTGTTTGAGAGTAATAAGCATATTTAAAGTTGTGAGATTTGATTAACTACACAGTAGAGTATGATGATAAATAGAAGAGTACAGGGAGTAAAATGTGGGTCTGGGACTTACAGAAATAGACAGCACAGCAGGGAAAGAATCCTGATGGAATATGGGTCCATGGGACAAATATTAGGAAATTCTGATTTCTCAAGAGACCCCTGTTCCTGTGGGTGTGAATCCATTTACAAAGAGGATCTCTGAAGATGTTATTAGATAATGTGTGTCCAGACCGAATGAGGGTGGGCCTCAATATATGGTTGAAGTGCTTATTCTGGTTTGAAACTGTCATGTACCCCAGAAAAGCATGTTCTTTAATCCTCATTCAATATTGCTGGGTGGGATCTGTTTGATTATTTCCATGGAGATGTGACTCACCCAATTGTGGGTAGTAACTTTTGATGAGATGGTTTCCATGGAGATGTGTCTCCACCTATTCAAAGTGGGGTTGCTTACAGGAGCCATTTAAGGAGGAACCATTTTGAAAAAACCTTTAGTGCCAGCAGAGCCCACACAGCCAGAGATCTTTGGAGATGAAGAAGGAAAATGCCCCCAGGGAGGCCTCATGAAATAGCAGACATCACCATGTACCTTTCCAGCTGAGAGAGAAACCCAAATGTCATTGGCCCTTTCTTTGTAGTTAAGGTATCTCTTCCTGGATGCCTTAGTTTGGACATTTTCACAGCCTTAGAGCAGTCAACTTGGAACTTAATAAATTATATTTTAAAAAGTCACTCCATTTCTTGTATATTGCATTCAGGTAGCTTTAACAAACTAGAAAAGTCCTTATAAATAAAGGAAATTGGACACAGAATTCATCATCAGGAGCAGCCAGAATTTGAAATCAGTGGGACTCAGAATACAATGGAGAAGATGCTGCCATGTGCATTTCCATGTGACAAAAAAGCTAAGGAAACCCAAAGATTGCCAGCTCCCCAGAAGATACCTATCTTCTAGAAACCATGAGCCTCTGAAATTAGGAGTAAATTCTTGTTGTTAAGCCAACTATTGTATGATATTTGTTTTAGTAGCTGGGAAATGAAAACACTGTGCTAACAATGATCTTATTTGGTTCACAGGGCAATGAGCAGAGAAATGATCATTTTCTGTGTTTCATAGAAGAAAAACTGAGATTGAGAGGTTAATTTGACAAATCTCATGAGTATTAAATGGCAGAAGAAGGATCAGAAGCCATGATTCCATATTTCCACTTTGCATCTCCTAGTAATTGCCTCATAAGATTTGTTCAATCTTAGCTTGTTAACATTATTAGAAAACATTCATTCTGCCATTCTAACTGGAGGAATGCATCAAAGCTGTGCAAACAGTATAACTAACCATTTTCTAGCCTTCATAGCAATAATAAGTCACAAGAAATTTTGCTCATTCATGAAACAAAAGATGAACATATAAAATTCACTTAACTTATCTAGCTTATTGTCCTTTCAGCTCAAGTTTTATTCTATTGGGAAAACTGGTTGCTCCTAAATTGTCATATCAGGCATTAATGTTTCAATTTTCTTGGCTATTTCTTCCCACCATCGAATATTCCTTAGAGTCAAAAGTTGAAAGATTTTTAAATTTTAGTTCACTAATCTTCTTTGAATGATCTCATTTTTGCATAATGTTATGTGAAACAGATCACTTTAATCTGTATAAGTTCTTGGACAGCTGACTTAAGAGTTGAAACACTTCAGGCAGAATCAGAAGTATAGTGTTGCATCTGTGTTTATGTTCTTTTTGCATCCTGAAGTATAACTGGTTTTAAAAACAAAATCCTAAAATTCAGAGCTATTGTATCTTGTTCAGCTTAGTGAAGATAGTCCTGTATTTGATAGTGCCCAGTCTATTATAGTTCCCTTAATAACTAATGACATCTGCCCCTAAACTCTAGGTACCACAACAATGGGAAGTTCTAGGACCTTTGTCAGTGTTCATAGCCATGAAATTAAGAAATCAATCCCACCACTCCTTTCTACTACATCCCATCATTTTTTAATCTTCTTAATTTTAGGTCATCTTAGGCTGTCATTTTTGGTTTCTCCTTATCATGAACTGATGATGTGAAAACCCAATCCCATTTTCACCCATGACTTACTAGACTTGATGATATGGGATTGGGACCCAGAAATCTGCATGTTTTAAGAAGGATCTCTAGTTATTCCATTGCAGCTACACTGGTACTAATCATCAGGTGAGGGTCTTCCATGACACAATTCTTCAGCTCTCTGGGTAAGATTGCCTGGGTGAACTCTCCTCCCAACTTTACAGAAATGCTTAAGACCAGTTTTAAAGTCAGACACATTTGAGTTCAAATCTTAGCTTCAATATTATCAACCTGAGTTAAGTTACTAAATTTCTCTAAGCTTTGGTTTCTTCAAGTATCTGCATGGTGCCTAGAACATAAAGAACCCAATAAATGTTAACCTTGGGTGCTCACTTTTCTTCTGGGATTCCCAACTTGGATGCTGGGGGTCTGATGCTCTCCCTGGGCTCTCTCTAACTGCTGAAATGAAATCTATTGGACAAAAATGATTTAGTCATCATAGAGAGAAGCCTTAGGATCTGATGAACTTTTTTGGATAGCC
The DNA here is from genome assembly GCF_023851605.1 of Tamandua tetradactyla. Classification (NCBI taxonomy): domain Eukaryota; kingdom Metazoa; phylum Chordata; class Mammalia; order Pilosa; family Myrmecophagidae; genus Tamandua; species Tamandua tetradactyla. The sequence continues at coordinate 154,589,607 of NC_135332.1, forward strand.
ACAATTATTCAATAGTGTTCAGAATTTAAGTGTGGTCTCAAGAATTTTGCAAGTTGAAGGTAGAAGTCCTCCTGATATTGTGCTGTTATATCTGGGTCTCGCAGCAACCATTCCCACTGTTTCTAGGTTTGGAATTAAATAATCTGTGAGCACCAACCTTATTGGAAATCTTTGACTAGATTCTCTCAGTGGTATACTCATGTGGAATTCTAAAATCAGTTTTTCTCTCCTTTTTGTTCAAGATGTTCCTGTTATAATTCTCACAAGTCCTTGGTCTTTTATAATGGTTGCATATATTAGATGCATAAGCAGCTCTTTCCCTTTGTCTTCTTCAATGTGCATCTATGAAGAGCATTCAAGTCAAGGAATTTACTCTGCACTTTTCTCACTGAGGTATTAACCATTTAAAAGTTGAAAAAAGTCTTACAACAAGTGAATATTTGGGTGCTTATGGCATTCCTCATGATTAGACCATTGTTACTATTTGATTTGTTTTTCTTTTCCTATGTAAAGTGTGGATTTATCCATTTTTTATTGGTACAGACATAATTATTGTTTGCCTGTTTTAATAAATCTGATATTTTAGCTTTTGAAAGCCACCATTATTACTTGTGCATTCTTTGAACAGTATGACTCAAAGCAAGTGCTGTATGCTTCTAAGTTCAAAATCATTTTAATGACATAATTTCCAGTGTTGACCGACAGTGATGCCTATAATTCTGATAGCTGTTATTGTTAATTTGTATATAGAATTCTTATGTTTTCCTGCATTAGTATCAAAATGGTATTTATGGATGGGAAAATTTGTAGTGTCAGAATTGTTATTAGCTCTTTATTGTTTCCCATTTATCTTGATTTCAAATATATACACTTATTTTCTTGAAAATAAAGCAAAATATGTAAAAATTAGATTTACAGTTGTGATTTAACTATTTCATAATAGTTTGTAAAAAGTAATTCTCAAGATTCAAGTGGGAAATAAACTAAATCAAAGAGATAGGTTTATCATCAGGCTCTGGAAGATATTAGAGCAGAAAACTTTTAGTTTGGGAGAGGATAGTTATGCCATTATAGAACAGAAAACACTCTATTGAATATGGAGGAGAGAAATCATCCCCTTAATTACATAGGGAGAGTAGAAAATGAGATTGATATTTTGGAACCATTATTTGCATGTTAATTGTATTTCTTCATCAGAACATGAGTCTTAATTTGTCATTATGTAGAGATAAAGTTGCAGCTTTCTCTAAAGCAAGTAGAGCAAAATGGCTAACATTATAATATTAATTTTCAGATTGACAGAATAAATATGAATTTCAGTAATTTTCCCATCTTTATTTCTGATCTCTAATGGATTTCCATTTACCTTCCCAATTTCTTCCTAAAAGCTCTCAAGTACAAAGTAAAATGAGAGAGCACTTTGTAAAAGAAAAAAATAAAATGACATTATAAAAATGGGTTAGCTAAAGTCAGACTCAGTAAATAAAAATTAAGTAGAGTTATTTTTATTTGAATTTTTCATTTGATTAGGGCATTTTGAAAGGTATGTTCAGATGCCTCTGGTCAAAACCATTAATAGCTGAGTTGCAGCAAGAATTTTTGTTTCCCAAAGAAGCTTGATAATAAATGGAATTTATAAAAAATCAGAGCAGAATGTCAGCTTTCCTGAGGGAAAGATTACTCAGCTATTTTTCCCTATGTGCTTTTTAATGATAAAATTTTCATTACAAACTACATAGACCATACATAGACCACTGCATTTGTCTTTCAAATGTAATGCGAACCATTGGATTAATGTTTTTTTCCTTCTGTTTCTACAGAAAGCAATGTTCAAAACATTGAAGAAATATGGATAGTGCTGTAAAATAAAAGTTATGAGGAGAAAATAAAAAATATGTGAATGGAATAACTGAGATTTAGCATATCTTATAGGAAAAGGTTTATTTCTTAAAAAGAGCTTTGCATTTAATCAGAGCACTGAAACAATCAAATCTGTGGCCCTCAGATTGTTTATATTCAAGGACTACTTTGAACTCTGTAGGTGTGTTAGCTGAAATTTGGTGCAATTACCACACTTTCAAGAACTAATAAGCAGACTGTGTCTTACAAAGAATGAAGGGCATAGAAAAATCTGACCTCAAAGTTAGTATTCAAATGCATTACTAATTAGTTGGGCTTAGTTTTCTGATTGAAACTTTTCTTTTTTTAGTTCTTAGAATAAAGTAGCCTTACTTTCAAATTTCATTACTTGAGACTAAATATTATGGGCAGAAATAGAACAACTATAACATAATAAACACTACTATGAATAATAATTTATAATAAAAATATATAATTAGTTGAAAAAACAATCAGTAATGTTAAAATTTTTAATGTCAAGAAAACCATGTAATAAGATAAAAATTATTTTATTTTTAAAAGGAAAATAAAAGTATAATCTATTATTGAATACCATTTAGAACACTGATTTTATTATAATAAAGTTATGTGAGAAACCTTTGCTCTCCTTTTAAAAGTTTTTTTTTTTCGTTTGACACTTTATTCAAATTAAAAAGATGTTGAAGCCATCACAGACATTCTTAAACTCTATTCCAGGTCAACATTTGAATATTCAAATCTGTCAATGGACTTAGTGGAACAAAAGGGGCTTCCATTTAATTTGAAAGCAGTTGAGTATTTGTTTTAGTCTGCCAAAGCTGCCAGAATGCAACATACCAGAGATGATTGGCTTTTGATAAGGGATATATTTAGTTAAAAATTTATGGTTCTTCAGAGGAAAGGCAGCTAGCTTTCATCTGAGTTTCTCTGTCACATGGGAAGGCACATGGTGACATCTGCTGGCCTCTCATGGCTTCTGGGTTCCACTGGCTTTCCCTGGGGTGATTCCTTTCTGCATCTCCTAAGGTCTGGGCTGAGCTGAGTGCTGAGGTGAGGTTTGCTGCCCTCTCTCTTTTAAGCCTCCAGCTAATTAAAATAAACCTCACTCATTGTGGAAGGCACTCTCCTTAGCTGACTGCAAATGTAATCAGCTGTAGCTGAATTTCACACACTGATGATTCAAGGCAACAGAAACAGAATAAGGAGGCATCATCATCTGGCCAAGTTGACACTGGAATCTAACTACCACAGTGTTAAAAGTTGTTTCCTCCATCCATTTCATATAACTTAGAAACCGAGCACTCCTATAGATATCTGGGAACATTCAGATGACCTTCATTCAAAATCCTTTAAGTTTATTTCTCCATATACCATATACCTTTGATCTGTCTGCTTCTAATACCTTGTCTTATAGGAAGTGAAAGTCAAGGCCTCCCAGAGAAATAAGAATGTATTTCTATATAAGGAACGTGATGTGGATCTTGTGAGCACGAATGGATTGGGAAAGACCAACTACTTAGTCAAATATAGGCAATTGGTCCTTTTGGAAACCATACTCAATTCTATACTAGACTATAAAGATATCCCTTAAAATCTAAATTTAAAATATCATGGCTTTAGTTCTAAAACAACTTCACAATAATTAATCACATTTAGTTTCTGTAAGGATTGCTTTAAGAGGTGGTTGATACATTTTGCAGGAAAGATAGGAGGGCTATCCACACTCATTGATGCAAAATTTAAGGGCTTTTACTGCATCAATACATATAGAGTCAGACAGTGCCTGGTACAGAGAAGCACTGGAAATCTATAGAAGACTTCTCTGAATCACCTGGGACACTTTCAAGAGGCACTATTAACATGTCCACATCAGAGGAGAGGAAACTGAGGTGCAGGGCAGAGGCTTGCTGGCTTGCCAAAGCCATGTGCTGGTAGCCAGAGGAGCAGGGAGCTGGCCCAGGTGGACTGGCTCCAGGCTGTGCCCCATCATGTATGTTTGTTATTGATGTTACAAAAAATGATCAAGGAATGAACACTGTGAAGGTCTAACATCTGGGGACTGTAGGACACGTGAGGCCCCCACCATAAAGCCCTCCAGTGTTAGATAACCCCACGCCAGCTTCCAGTCTTACCCTGGCTTTCACCACAGCTACTATGGCCTGCACAGGGAGCCCTGATTAGATTATCTCCACAGAGATGTTACACACCCAAGTGTGGGTATTAGCCTTTGATTAGAGGGAGATGTGACTCCACCCATTCTGGGTGGGTCTTGATTGGCTTACTGAAATCCTTTAAAAAAGGAAACATTTCGGAGAAAGCCACAAGAGAGTCACGAGATTACTATTATTACTTTTATTTTTTTCTCTATATTAACATTCTATATCTTTTTCGGTTATGTTGCTAGTTCTTCTAAACCAATGCAAATGTACTAAGAAATGATGATCATGCATCTATGTGATGATGTTAAGAATTAATGATTGCATGTGTAGAATGGTATGATCTCTAAATGTTGGGTTAATTTCTTTTTTTCCGTTAATTAAAAAAAAAAAAAAAGAGAAGGGATAATTGGAGATGAAGGGATACAGACTGTACAACGGGACTGGATATAAAAACTCAGAAATGGACAGCACAATACTACCCAATTGTAATGTAATTATGTTAAAACACTGAATGAAGCTGCATGTGAGGTATAGGTTTTTTGTTTTTGTTTTTTTTGTTTTTTTTTCTTTCTATTATTGTTTTAATTCTTATTCTGTTGTCTTTTTATTTCTTTTTCTAAATCGATGCAAATGTACTAAGAAATGATGAATATGCAACTATGTGATGTTATTAAGAATTACTGATTGTACATGTAGATTGGAATGATTTCTAATTGTTTTGTTAATTCTTTTTTTAATTAATAAAAAAAAAAAAAAAAAAAAAAAAAGAGAGTCACGAGAACCACGAGAGCCCACACAGCCAAGGACCTTTGGAGATGAAGAAGGAATACACCCCTAGGGGAGTTTCATGAAACAGGAAGCCTGGAGAGAAAGCTAGTTGACATTGCCATGTTTGCCACGAGCCTTTTCAGTTGAGAGAGAAATCTCAAACATCATCAGCCTTCTTGAACCAAGATATCTTTCTTTCTTTCCCTGGATGCCTTAGATTAGACGTTTTGATAGCCTTGTCTTAATTTGGACATTTCCAGCCTTAGAACTGTAAACTAGCAACTTCAATAAATTCCTGTTTTTAAAAGCCATTCCATTTCTGGTATATCACCTTCCAGCAGATAGCAAACTAGAACAGTATCCAACAACTGGCACATTGCCTTTAGCTATGACCTGTGTGGCAATAGCTCAGTCTTGCTGGGTGGGTGAGAACACAGCTGGAGAAGGTTAACTGGCAGACAGAGCAGCAGAAGACAGCTTACAGGAAGGGGACTGGGGTTAAAGTAACATCTAAAGGGCAGTTAACTGGATCACTGGGTATTAACCATGTCTGAGGTGCTGTGCTGGGCATTTTACACCCATTACCTCATTACATCCATTCAACCTGGACTCAGTGATATGCAAGGAACATGTGGCAGCTCTGACTGCAAAGCTGGCTCTGACCTACCCAACATGTCATGTCACAGTCCAGATTACAACCCCACGTGTAAGGAAAAGGGGATGTGAAGCTTAGGATCACATTTCAGGGAGGCAGGCGATTTTTGTCAGTCATAATTGCCAAGCAGTGGCTGATGTCTCTTAAAGGGACAGGCTCCCACCATCCTTGGTGGGCAGGGTCGGGGAGGAAAGCGGGTAATAACTGCACGACCTCAATTTCCCAGGTAGGGCCAAATTGTCATGTCGGGACTATACCACTTCTAAGTGCCCTGCTGGATGAAATGCTGATCCATAGAGCTAGGCAAGGAAGCAGAATGGAGTGCCTGACAAAGCAGCCCCGCACTGCAGGTCCGAAAAGGAAGAGGTGGCTTCTAGCATCCCTGCAGGGGTGCCTCTCGATGGACACTAGGGAAAGGGCTGGGGCGGCGCAATGTGAGGGAATGGGGCAATAGGGACAACAGCAAGTGCACAGGCTCTGAGGGAAGAGGAGGGAGCCCGGGCTGGTACTCAAGGGCCAGGTGCTGAACAGGGGGGTCGCTGTGCTTCCGGGGTAGCTTTGGTGGCCTGGGTGCGAATGCCACCTATTTAAAAAAAAAAAAATTAAGGGCTTTTGTTAAAAAAAAAGAAATGTACTTCTCTCTTCTTTCTACCCTCCCACCTTCCAATCTTATTTTCTTTCCTACCACGTACGTTTATTTAATATCTACTGAGAGCCAGCCACTGTGCTAAGCATGGATTTTTAATCATAAACAAAAGAGAAAGTCTTTCTGTTCTCATATAACTTTAAGTTTGCCAAAGAATACAATTAAGACTGGAATTACAATAATGTGTTATGAAAAGGAAAATACTGGTACTACAGGAAGCCATAGCAGGGATATTGTATGAGTTATCTATTGCTGCATAACAAGTTATGTAACAATTTATGGCTTGAAACAACAATAAACATTTATCATCTCAGTTTATATGTTATCAAAAATATGGGAGCATATTATCGCATGGTCCTGGCTCAGAGTATCTCTTAAGATTGCAGTAAAATATTAGATTGGGCTGGAGTCAGGTGAAGGCTTCGCTGGATACATCACAGATGGTTCACTTACATGGCTGGCAAGTTGATGCTGGCAGCTGCCATGAAACTTCGGTTTCTTGCCATATTGATCTTTCCATAGAGCTGATTGAGTCTATTCAACATGGTGGCTGGCTGCCACCATAGCAAGTAATTTAAGAAACAGCAAAGATTCCTCTCTCCACCCTCCAAATTCACACATCATCAATTCCTAAAATAATCTATTGGTTACACGGGTCAACCTTATTCAATGAGTGTGGAGGGGTGGGGGCTGGGAAGGGGAGTTATACAACAGCATGAATACCCAGAGAGTGAGAATCATTGTTCATCAGTGGCCATGTGGGAATGTAGCTACCACAGTTAGACAGCCTAAACCGGGTGGAGAGGTAGTGGTTGAAGAATGCTTCTCCTAACAAATGATGTTTATGCTAAAACATCCTGACCTTGAAAACAACTGTTTTCAAGCCTGTAATACCTGGCTTATGTTTTTAGATCTAGGGCAATAGGGGTTTTAAAAGCGTAGCCTTGAAAATGAGATTCAAATCAGAGCAGGAGAAAAATACTATAAAAAATTCATTTTATGACTAGTTATTTTAATAACCTACTTGGATGTTTGATTGTGTAGACAATTCTACTGATTCTGGAATAACGTCATTGAAATGACCACACATCTTTGCTTAGAAACTATTGTCTTAAAGTTGCATGGAGAAATGTTTAGTTTTCTAAATCACAATACCTGGCAACTAAAAAGTTATCAATATTAAAATTTTCAAGAGAACTGGCAAACCTGTAAGTGCTTTTTGACTTGCTGACTTCAAATTATACTGAACTAAACCTGTTCTATGTTCTTCCTTCCTTCTTTATAAATAATGGACTACTTGCACTTTCTTTTGTGCTCTTTCCCCTATCTTTGGCCTCTTTTTCTTTTAAATTATTTCCCTTTAATTTTGAACGTAATAGGTAGTACTCTCTCTGGACTCAACAGTTCAAAAAATTAGATTTTCTTATTGAGAAAAGAATAAGACAGGGATGGCCACTATCCCCATTGCCATTTTACATTGAATGAGAGTTTTGAGCCAGTGTAGTAAAATAGAAGAGAAAATATAAAAGATAAAAGTATTGAAAAGGAAGAAATAAAGCTATCATTATTTAAAGATAGCATGATTATGTAAATGGAAAGTCCTAAAGTAATTGTAGAATGATTATAGGAGTTTAGCAAGGTTTCAGGATGTAAAACCAATGTACAAAAAGCTATGGCATTTATGAAAAACCTGGAATAAATAGAAATAAAAATTTAAAAATATGCCATTTTAGAAACATAAAATATCTAAGAATAAATCAAAGATAAGACATCTACACAGAAACTGCAAATCAAAAGTGAGAGAATATAAAAGACCCAAATACTTGGATTTGTGCATGAATTGGAAAGCTCAATATTTTCAGTTTGCCATTTCTCCACAAACTGATAAATTAATTCGATGCAATACCAATTAAATCCCAGAAGCTTCTTTTTGGTATTGAAAAGCTCATTCCAAAACATATATGGAAATACAAAATGTTAATAATATCTTAGGTAATCTTGAGTATGAACAAGAAGGGGGGGTTTCCTCTAGCTGATATCAAATTTCTTATAAACATACTATAATTAGAGAGTGTGGCACAAGATGGGTTGAGTAGACTCACAGATTGGAGAAGGGAGACAAGAAGCAGACTCATCTTAAGATCTGAAGTTCAATAAAGGTGGTACCACAGATCAGTGGGACCTTTTTAATAATGGATTTGGACTATTTATATAATGAAAAAACAAAAAATAAAGAAATTGTCCTCCACCTCTCTACTTCACGTCATATATCACCAAGTAGATTATCAATATGAGCAAAGATAAACAATAAGCTTTAAAAAACTCTTCAAGTCCTATTGCAAGTAACAGAAATGCACCTCAAATTATCATAAGTACAGGGGAGCTTATTGGCTAATGTAATCAGAGAGTCTGGATTGTGGGTCTCACATATTATAAACACCATGTTTCTCTCCATCACTTTGTGCTGCTAGCTCCTGCTTGGATTCGTTAAAAAAAAACGTTTTATTTTGAAATATTTTCAAACTTATAGGACAGTTATATAAAAATAATATTATAAACCTGATACAAAAATAATATAACCTCCAACATAGTTCTCTCTACCGCCCTGCCAACTAATAAGATCCACCAATTTAAAAATGTTGCCATGTTTTCCATATCATTCCATCTATTCATATATCCATCAATCCATGTATTTCTCTCTCCACTTTCTGAACACTTGAGTATGAGCTATATGCATCATACTCCCTGGACCCTTAATACTGCCTTGTGCATTTCCTAAAATCAAGATATTCACTTATGTAACCAACTAAGTTGCAGTTATCCAGTTCAAGAAATTTAAACAAATATAAAGCTTAAAGTTTAATATTACAATTTTTTTGTATGTTCCAATGATGGCGCTTTGAACCTTTACTCCTCCCTTGTTAGAATACATTAAAAATCATCTACTGCATTTTAATTGTCATTGTCTCTTTAGTTGCTCTTTCTTTATAGATAGGAAACCATATCCATATACATGAACTTTCCCATCTCAGCCACTCCCCAGCACAGCGTTCAGTGGGATTAATCACATTTGCAATATTGTGGTGCCCTCAACACCTTCCACTGCTAAAACTTTCCAATCTCCTCAAACAGAAACCCTATCCCCCTTATGCATTAGCTTTCCATTCCACCTGTCCCCCACCTCTGGCAACCTGAACTCTAACATCTAATTTCTGTCTCTATGAGTTTGCACATTCTCCAATATTTTCTTTATAGTTACCATGGGCTTAAATTTAACATCCCAAACATATAACAATCTCATTTGCTTTGATACCAACTTAACTTCATAAGAATATACAAACTATGTTCCTGTACACTTCTACCTCCCTACCTCTACATAGATTCTTGTCACAAATTGCATTTGATACAATTTGAGTCCCACAACACTGATTATTATTACATTTTATGAATTTGTCTTTTAGATCCAGTAGGAAGTAAAAAATGGATTTACAAACCAATTATACAATAACTAGTGGCATACCTTACTGGAGATCTTTATTTCTTCACGCAGCTTTGAACTATTGTCAGATTGTTCTTTCCTTTCAATCTGCAGAACTTCCTTTATCATCTTTTGTAGGGTTGATATAGTGATGTGGGCTCCCTCAACTTTTCTTTATCTGGAAATGTCTTAATCTCTACCTCATTTTTGAAAGACAGTTTTGTCAGGTAAAGAATTCTTGGTTGGAATTTTTTTGCTAACAGTCTTTTAAATACATCCCCATTGCCTTCTTGCCTCCGTGGTTTCCAATGAAAAATTGACACAGAATCTTATTAAGACTTCCTTGTATGTGACATGTTGCTTCTCTCTTGTGGCTTTCAGTATTCTCTCTTTATCCTTGGCATTTAACAGTTTGATTATAACATGGCATAGAGTAGGTCTATATATATATACAGACATGTATATTCATGTCTTTTGTTAAATTTGGGAAATATTAATCCATTATTTATTTGAATATTCTCTCTGCCTCTTTCCCTTTTTCTTCTCTGTCCTGGACTTCCACAATGCATGTACTGGTATCTACATGATGTCCCACAGGTTCCTCAGGCTCTCTTCACTTTTCCTCATTCTTTCCTCTTTCTGTGCTTCAGACTGTATGATATTAATTGCCGTATCTTCAAGTTCATTGATTCTTCTGGAAGCACCAATCTTCTGTTGAACGCCTGTAGAGAATTGTTAATTTCTGTAATTGTAGTCTTCAGTTCTGTTTGATATCTTTTCACAATTTCCATCTTTCTACTGGTATTCTTTTTTGTGTTCACCTATCATTTTCCTGATTTTCATACTTTCTTTTCCATATTCTCCTTTAGCTCTTTGAGCATCTTTGAGTCCATGTTTTTAAAATCTTTGTCTAGTATGTCCCAGGTCTGACGCTCCTTATTGTTGGTTTCTAAAGCTTTAGTCTTCTCCTTTGTCTGAGCCATCACTTCCTGTTTCTTTGCATGTTTTGTAGAAACCTGGACATTTAGATACCTCATGTGCTCTTGCCAGAATTTAGACTCTGCAAGCATATAAAAAACTGGCATTATGACAGAGCTTTCCTTGAATGCCAGAAGCTACCTTAAAAAAAAAAAAAGAAAAAAGAAAACACTTTTTTCAATCTTTATAGATCGACCTGTGTGAATGCTCTCCTTCAAGACTTATATGTACATCGAGTTTAGAGACTATCTCCAAGCCAAAGCATAGGGGCTCCTTCTTTTTGTGCATGTGTTTTGTCTTGGGCATGTGTGTATGTGGCCCTAGGAATTTGCCCATCTACACAGATACCAAAGTCTCCTCTGCCCTAGGAACCAACTTTCTTATGGTCTGGGCATTGCATTACATGTCCTGCTGCCAGCAGTCCCTTGTCCCAGACACCAGAACTTGATTGCTCTTCCCCAGAGCATAGTGGGAGAGATCAGGGAGCTGCCTTCTACACATGTGACAAATATTCTGGTTCAGTCCCTCCTGCTGCCACCAGTCACACTGGATCAGGTGTACATGTTCCCAGTATGTGCACAGGGGTTGCTATACTCCCTCTGGAACTGGGACCAGGGATTCAGGAGAGCAGGTTAGCTCTGTGCTGAGCTGGCGATGGGATGGTGGAGGGGCCTGCACCATGAGATCTCACTTTTAAGTAGCCGTTTCTTGAGCTGTCAGTCACCCTGTTTCTGCAAACCTTAACCTGTTTTCTGGAGATTTGGAAAAGATGTTTCTTCCTGTTCTTGCTGGTTGATCAAAGCTCCTGTGGAAGAAGGGAGCTCTGAAGCATCTTGCTGTTTCATTTTATATATAGGCTTTCCCCCCCAAGTGGACAAGATGGTTATGAGCAGCAATGGACACATCCTCTTACTTCAGCAACCTGTGAGGAGAGATTGCATTTTTTTGTTGTGTTTTAGGTGCATGGTCCAGGAATCGAACCCGGGTCTTCTATATGAAAGGCGAGCATTCTACCACTGAACCATCCAGGCACCCCAAGAGGTGCTCTTTTTAGGTACTGTTTGCCTGGCTTACTTCCCATATGCACAGTGAATACAGAAAGATGCTCACTGAGGGGAGGACGTTGATTGGCTCAGTTTATCATATATGGTGCTGTGATGGTTTGAAATGATGTATGGACCCTTGAAAAACCATGTTTTAATCCTAATCCCATTTTGTAAAGGCAGCCGCTTCTTTTAATCCCTATTCTGCATTGTGTGTTTGAAATAATTAGATCATCTCCCTGGAGATGTGATTTGATCAAGAGTGGTTGTTAACCTGGATTAGTGGAGGCATGTCTCCACCCATTTGGGTCAGTCTTGATTAGTTTCTGGAGTCCTATAAAAGAAGAAACATTTTGGACAATGGGAGATTCAGAGAGAGCAGAGAATGCTGCAGCACCACGAAGCAGAGGGTCCACTAGCCAGAGCTTTGGAGATGAAGAAGGAAAATGCCTCTCATGGAGCTTCATGAAACAGGAAGCTAGGAGAGCAAGCTAACAGATGACGCTGTGCTCACCATGTGCCTTTCCAGCTGAGAGAGAAACCCTGACTGTACTCACCACGTGCCTTTCCATGAGAGAGAACCCCTGAACTACATTGGCCTTCTTGAATCAAGGAATCTTTCCCTGGATGCCTTTGATTGGACATTTCTATAGACTTGTTTTAATTGGGACATTTTCTCAGCCTTAGAACTGTAACCTAGCAACTTATTAAATTCCCCCTTTAAAAATCCATTCCATTTCTGGTATATTGTATTCCAGCAGCCAGTAAACTAGAACAGGTGGCTTCAGGGCAAGACATCTGATTTTGCCTGCTTCTCAAGCACCACATAAAGTGGGAGAGCAGTTTTTTATTCCAGGAGGCAATGCCAACCATTCATGTTTAAAAGAAAATGGAATAACTGATTGTTTTGGTTGAAAACTTATAAATTGCGTATAAGAATAATGTAACAGAATCATGTTATTCAGTGAAATAGTTCACATAATTTTAATGCTGTTTTTATATTGCCCCATCATCATAAGATATATGACATATTAAGCGTATAATATGTGCCTTGCCTTTTATGTTTTCTCTGCTTTTCACAATGATTCTTTTGCTCTTCCTAATAGTAGAGGGAGAAAAGTCTTACTGTTCAAAGTGACAAAATTGTGATTAGAACCCAAATTTGTGTTGCCTTTAAATGCTGTTTCTTTTCAATGTACCAAATAGCATCACAATAGAAGATTTGCAAGCTTAAATAACAGTGTTTTAGCAACAAAGGCCAGTAGGTAATTCCTTATGAAATAAACTTGGACATAAATTTGAAAAAGGACTAAGCCTGATACACAATTTTTAATTTAAAGCAGGACAATTTTCACATACCACATTTAGAATCAGAATGCGCATACATTAGCAGTGACAGAGGGTAATGACAGAATTATTAAAAACAGCATACATTGTGTTCCCTGTGAATAACACAATATTATTTACAGGTTTGGTTGCTGTGGTGATAGCCTCACATGCTCATCTTTGTCCTAGAACCCCGTGGTGATTTTCTAGTGGTAGAAATAAACTCAAAATTAAAATTTTATTTTAAGGTATCACTTAATTTTCATGGATACAGAAAGCATTTGAATATATGTATAATTCCATTACATCACATTTTTGGAGTAGTACATTAAACAATGAATTAAAAGCTGTAGCTTTCAAAGATTAGTTTTGGAAGAGAGGATTCTCTTTTTCTTAAAATGATATGACCACATATTCCTAAAATGATACGGTTTTATTCTGAGGCTGGGAGATTTGTGAGTGTTCCCAGATTTGAAAGCTCAGTTGCAGCCTGGGTTTTTTTCAGTTTAATTTTTTTAGTACAGCACCCAAACATTTATTTAAAAAAATTAGGAAGATAAGATCTCATAAAGGCAGTCAATACAGAAAAAAATTAGCAAGAATGTTGTTAACATGAATTGTGGCTAAAATATTGGTCTTTTTGTTTTATGAGATGTTCAGTCATGTGGAAAAATGCTTTTTTTCCTACATGATATCAAAATCTCATCCTTAAAATGACCAAGTTCCTACTTCCACCACAAAAATTGGTATTTGGTGTAGATCATTCTTATTTGAGAATTGAAACCTTGAGCTGTTTAAAATCTAAGACTGTTTTCAGGTAAGTAACTCCTCTTCCCTTGCCACCCTTTTACAGTTTCCTTGCCCAGGTATTGGCTTTGAGAGCTACATCATTTAAATGTGTCATTCCAATGCAATGGGATGACTGAATGACTTTTTTCTTGGAAATTTGGAGTAATCTATACACAGCATTAGTTTATTTTCATACTTGGTGAAGATGTTTTCTTCAAGGGAACCAGAAGCCTTTTGCTCTATTCCTAGGCCACCACCTTTGTGTCTATAGTGTCCATAAAATCCAAGTAATATAACCAGTGGATAATTGAAAATGTTCAAGTTTCTGGTGTACATAACAAAAGAATTAAATACTAGCTACACCCAAATGTTGTCAATTATATATATATATATATGTATATATATATATATATATATATATGTATATATATATATATATTTATGTCTGATTATATTGATCAGCAAGAAAATTATATACTGCTCGTTCCATTGTGTGAAGGCTCTTGTTAGTCCCAACTAGTGTTTGTTTGTTTGTTTGAAAATAGTAACTCCAGACTGGTCAGAATAAGAAAGAATACTCTTTATGGGCAGTGACCTGGGTATTAGTGTCTGGTCAGAATATAACATTCCTTATTAGAATCTCTGGAACTCTCAAAGAATTAATTGAAGAAAAACTAAAGTTAAAGGGCGAACAGTGAAAAAGAGAAAAAAGCTGATGAAGATAAAAAGAAGAGAGCACTTTAGAGAAAATGAGTAGAAATCTAATACAGCTGTTTGCTTATTTTCTTCTCAAATGCCTCTCTCTGGTAGTCTTATTCTAGTGCACTTATTAAATGAAAGTGAAAAAATTAATGAATAGCAATGACTTAATAATGACGCATTGTACTTGCATGACATTTTGGAATTACCATCTTACCTAAGAAAATGAAACCTAACCGTTGACAGAATAGCATCAAAACAAGTGACTTGTGACAAGTTCTGAATGAAAATCATTTCAGAGAAGCAAGTGTTTCCCACAGGAATGGCATGGAAGGCCACCTATTATGCACTGCTGATAAGATTACAAAACCCCAACCTTTCTCTGAAAGAAAATAGATGATTATACTTATTGGTTTTGATCAGATATTGCAATGTTGATTATGCAGCACAATAAAAGTTATATTTTTAACTATAAAGGCCAAACTAATTTATATTATCCATGTTACTATTTTATCAGCTTTTATATAGAAGGCGAATCCCTTCTAATACAAGCCAGGCAATAGCTAGTGCCCTGTATAATTAGGTTGAAATAAAGACACAAGTAATCCTGAGATAGAAAACAATCTATCTAGAATCGAATGATTAAAGGCAGTTTGGATGTAGAATTTGTTTAAAAATTTAAGTGGACATTATATTTTTAATAATTAAGATGTAATTCTGAAGGAAATTTTAGACAAACTTCATGTTTCATGGAAATGATAACTTTCTTATTTAATCCTTTTAAAAGGTTGCATTATTAAACATTATAGTCAAATCTTGTTCACCTTACGTGTGAAGTGGTTTATTTAGAGAAGTGAACCTGAGGCTTCCCATGAATCATGTGTGTCTCTTTCCTGTGACTGAACTCCTTCTCTCTTTGGCACAAAAACATCACATTTTGACACAGGACTTACAGTCAAAGGGGAAAATTATTTAATGTCTTTTTAATATCTATAAGAATGAAAGATAATTACAAACACACTGGGCCAAATATTTTACTTTTTAAAATAGACGTCATTTTTAGAGTGGGTTTTGATCTATAGAAAAAAATGAGAAGTTACTAGAGAGTTTGCAAATATCTCTTTATGAAGTTTCCCATATTATTAATACCTTACATTAGCATGATACATTTGTTACAATTAATGAACAGAGATTGGTGCATTATTATTAACTAAAGATTTATTCAGATTTCCTTAGCATTTTTTTGTTGTTGTTTGTTTGTTTGTTTTTGGGCATGTGTAGGTTCTGGGAATCCAACCCGTGTCTCCAGTATGGCAGGCAAGAATTCTGCCGCTGAACCACCATTGCCCGCCCTCCTCAGTTTTTATCTAATGTTTTTTCTGTTCCAGGAGCCCATCCAGCATTTCACATTACACTTAGTTATCATATCTCTTTAGGTTCCTCTTTGCTTTGAGAGTTTCTCACACTTTTCCTTGATTTTCGTGTCTCTGAAGCACTTGATCAGGTACTTGATAAGGTATGTTGTAGGATGGCCCTGTCTTATGCTTTTCTCATGATTAGACTTGGGTTATGGGTTTTGGGGAGAAAGATCACAGAGGCACAGTTCATTTTCATCATACTGTATAAAGGGTATATACTAGCAACATGATTTATGACTATTGATACTGACCTTGACCACCTGGGTGAAGAAGTATTCATCAGGTTTCTTCACTGCAAAGCAACTCTTTTCTGTATGACTTTCTATACTGTAATCTTTATGTGCAGCTCACACTTAAGGAGTGTGATGGTTGCAGTAGCTATATAAAATCTTTGGAATTTTTCTGCATGGAAAATGCCATGAAAAGATTTGTCTCTTTTTCTCCATTTGTCAATTGAAATATTTTTCAATCATTTATTTATGTCAGCGTGATCTCATGAATATTTTATATGTTGAATGGTACTCTAATACTGCTTTATTTCATTTCTTGTATTGTTCAGGCTTTGGCCATTGGAAACTCTTCCAGTCTGTTTAACTTATCATTATGGTTATTTTTTTTTCCTGACCATTTTCTTACTTTGTGGCAGTATAAGATACTCCAGGCTCATCTTGTATATTTCCTGCTCCAGTCTCAGATTCAGTCATTTCTCCATAAAGCCGCCATTCCTTTTATTGGAGAATGGCATAAAAAACCAAGATCTGGGTGTTAGGTTTACTTGTTGCTGCTAGTTGTCATTACTTCTAGGCCTGCTCAGCTGACAGAGTAGGAAAATATTCATGCGTATACTAACTCTTGTATATGTACAAATCCTTAAGTGTTACTATATTTAACTATATAATTCAGGAATATCTTACTTTGCCAGGGTTTCTGTAACTAAATATGACAGACTGTTTGACTTAAACAACACGAATTTATTGGCTCACAGTTTGGAGGCTAGAAGTCCAGGGGGTCAGACCTTCTTCAAAGCCTGTAGCATTCAGGTTGTGACTGGCTGGTGATCAGTTTCAGTCTCTATCACATGGTGTTGGTTATTGAATCACATCTCCCACAAAACAGATATTCAAGTCCTAATCTCTAGTCCTGTGGGTGTGAACCCATTTGTAAAGTTCCTTTGAAGATTCTATTATTAGTTAAGGTGTGGCCAAAGAAAATGAGGGCAAGCTTTAATCAAATATGGTTGAGAAATTTACAAGCAAAGGAAATTAGACACAGAAGTAAGAAGAAGCAGAGAAACAGCAGATTGCAATGTGATGAAGGCAGAGATACACCCAGGGAGCATCAACAATTGCAATAAACCAGTATCAGAGTGCTACAAACTCTGAGTGAAACGATGACCTGTCTAGAGAGTGATTTTGAACTCTAGCCTCCAAAACTACTAGACAAGAAATTTCTGTTGTTTAAGCCAATCAGCATGTGGTATTTGTCATAGTAGCCCTGGCAAACTAGGACACTGGTGTTATGTTTGTATCTGTCCCTTGAGGTTTCTACTACTCCTTCTCAGTCATCCATGTCTGTCTAGATTTTCTCTGCTTTCAAGGACTCTACCATTTTTTATTAAGGCCCACTTTGATACAATTTGGGCCCATCCAAGTAGGATCGTTGAAGATCCTATTTACAAATGAGGACACACTCACAGGACAGGGGTTAGGACATGAGCGTGTCTTTTTGGGGTTGGGGGGCATGATTCAATTTACCACAGGGAGAATCCAAGATGACCCTCACTTCTGACAGCAACTACAAGTACGTGAGTCCCAAAGACCAATCTCAGTAGTGATAATTTGCTAGAAAAACTCATAGTAGTCAGCAAGTTACAGCTGTCCTCTCACAGTAGAGCATGGAAAGAGTTAACTCTCCCCATGAACTATGTAACATATAAACAGAATATTGCCAACCAAGAAAGCTCACCTGAGCCTTGATGTCTATAGCTTTTATTGAAGCTTGGCCACATAGGTATGGTTGGCTGTCAGCATGGCTGACCTTAGTCTCCAGCCCCTCCACAGGCTGAGCTGACACCACATGGCCCAAAGCCCCGACAATAAATCATTGTTACATAAACTACATGATGTGACCCAAGGTTCCTAGATAAACAACTACACTCTTATTAAGCTGGGCATTCCAAGGGCTTTCTCCCAGGAAATGAGGGCAAACTTCAGACCTCTTTTTGGGTGAGGTTAGTTCTTTGCCACACAGCACCTATCTGTAACTATATTTAGTGAAAACTGAGTTCCTCTGATATGCTCAATTCCACTCCATTCTTATATATATCATTCTACCATTTTTCCCTTCACTTATCTGTGAATTTCTATTCCAACAAAAGCAAACTTGGCTCCAATCGTTGACCATCCATTTATTTAATTGTTCGTTTGATTCAAGTATACATTCACAGCAGTATCAGAAATCTTACTCTTCACTCTGATGGGAAACAGCTTTATATACTAGAATACAATGCTTTATGTACAGTCTTCTTGCCTTTGTTCTTATAGAATCCATTCATTTCTGAGGTTATTGAAGACAGTTCCTTCTCCCCTCCCTGAAGTGAGATCATTTCAGCCATTTTAAATACAGTTAGATTCTCCTGTTACAGTCTGCATTCCTTTTTGGGGGGAGGGGATCCCATGACCTCCTAAATAATTTATATTAATTTTCTTATGTTAAGGCTCACTCTGTGCTGTAGAGTTCTATGCATTTTGACACATGCATTATGTCATGCAGTCACCACTACAATATCATAAAAATATTTCCACCACCTTAAAAATCTCCTTTGTTTCACACAGCTATTCATCCCCACTCTTCTGATCTACTTGATAAGAAGATAAGAAATGGCTATAGTTTTGCCATTTCCAGAATGTCACATAATTGGAATTTCATAGAAAGTAACCTTTTTGGACTTTTTTTTTTACTTAGCAATATGTATTTAAGATTCTCCATGTCTTTTTGTGTTTTGATAGCTCATTTTTTCTTAACATTGAATAATGTTTCATTGTATGGCAGTACCAGTTTGTTTATCCATTGAAAGGCATCTTGGTTGCTTTCAGTTTTTAGTGATTATGAATAAACATTCATGCTCAAGTTTTCATATAGATATATGTTTTCAAATCAATTTGGTAAATACCTAGGAGTGTGATTGCTGTATTTTATGATAAGCCTGTAGTTAGCTTTGTAAAAAATTGTCAAACTGTTTTCAAAAACGGTTGAAACATTTTGCATTCCCACCAGCAATGAATGAGAGTGTTTTGTTACCCAACATACTTGCCAAATTTGGTATTATCAAATTTTAGATGTGCAGTTGTATCTCCTTGTTTTATTTTGATATTCCTTGTTGACAGTACATTGCACATATTCTATAAGTGTATTTATCATTCATAATTTTCTGTGGTCTGCTGAGATCTTTTCCCGTTTTATAATTGGGTTGCTTGGTCTCATATCGTTGCATTTTAATAGTTATTTGTATATTTTGGATGCATGTCCTTTGTTGGAAATATGTTTTGGAAATATTTTCTCCAAGTCTGTAGCTTGTTGTTTCAGTTTGCTAAGCTACTGGAATGCAATATACCAGAAATGGATTGGCTTTTATAAAGGGAATTCATTAAGTTACAAGTTACAATTCTAAGGCCATGAAAATATACAAATTAAGGCATGCAACAGGATATCTTTTCAGAAGAAGGGCTGATATTCTCCTTCCAGGGTTTCTCTGTCATATGGGAAGGCACATAGCGATGTCCACTGTTCTTGCCTCCCAGCTTCTGGTTTCAAAGGGCTCTCTCAGCTTCTCGCAACTCCTGGGGCTTCTGGCATCTTCTGCTTCTCCAAATGTCTATACTGTCTGTGTTGGCTCCTTTATGGGCTCCAGTAAACTAATTAAGACCCACCTTGAATGGGTGGGGTCACATCTCTGTCTAATCAAAAAGTCACAACCATAATTGGGTGGGTCACATCTCCACAGAAACATCGTAATCAAAAGATCCCACCCAACAATAGGTCTCTCCCTACAAAGATTGGATTACGATGAAAGGAACATGGCTTTTCTGGGGTACACAATAGTTTCAGACCAGCACATTGCCTTTTCACTCTCTTAACAATGTCTTGTAAAGCAGAAGTTGATCGTTTTGATGAAGTTCAACTTAGCAATTTCTTTGTTCATGAATTCTGATTTTGGTGTTATATCCTAGTCCAAAGTTGCTATTGATTTTCTCCTAGACATTTTATAATTTAGTATTTTACATTTAGGACCATGATGCATTTTAATTTGAAATTTGTGTAAAGTGTAAGTGCAGTGAGTAGAATTATTTTTTTTGCCTGTGGATACCCAATTATTCTGTTTTTTGAAAAGTTTGTCTTTTCTTCATTGAATTGCCTTCATCCTTTGTCAAAGATAAGATGAATATATTTGTGAGGGGCTGTTTTATTTGTTCTTTGTTTTTGCTTATTTTCCCTTCTTTTTATGCCTTCTCTGATCTGGGTTAAGCATTTTATTTGATAACATATTATCTTCTCTCTTAGAATATCAATTATTCTTCATTTTGAAGTTTTGTGGGTTTTTTTGCCCTAGATTTTGCAATATACATTTCTCTATACAACTTCTCTAAGTCCACTGTCAATTTACTGTTTCATGGAATGTGCAGGTATTTTATAACAGAATAGACCCAATTCCTACTTCCCAATCCTTATAACATTGCCACCATTCATTTCTCTTATATGTATTTTTTAATTTCAAGAATCCATATTATAGAAATTACTAAATTAATTGCTAAATACATATACTAAATACATATTACTACAATTATTAATTTGACCATTTATCATTTAGATCAATTGAAAGATATATAGAAGTTTTTATTTTACCTTTATTTATTCTTTCTGTGACATTTTTCCTTTCTTTATGGAAATATGCGTTTATGACCTGTTATGATTTTCTTTTTCCCTGGAGAACTTCTTTTGACATTTCTTGTAAAGTAGATGTGGTGGATTGGAGCTATTTTACCCTAGAAAAAGATACTCTTAAACTTCATCCATTCCTATGGATGTGAACCCACGTAAATATCACGTTTTGATGAAGTTACTTCAGTTAAGGTGAGGCCCAACCGAATCAGGATGAGTCTTAACGCTATTACTGAAGGCCTTATAGGAAAGGTCACAGAGAGAAAGTCATAGGAAGCAGCCAAAGCCGAAAGTCAATGGAACTGAGAAATAAACAGATGTATATTGCCATGTGACAGAAGAGCCATGGGAAGGATTTTTGGCAGCCATTTCCAGAGTGCCACAGTCATCCGGAAGAAAGCATTGACATGATAATTCATTGATTTGAGACTTCTCCTAGCCTCAAATCCATGAACAAATGATTTCCCTTAGTTAAGCCAACCCATTTCGTGTTATTTTCTTTAGAAACTAGGAAACTGAAACACAGATCTGTGGCAATGAATTTCCTAATTTTTTGCTAGTTTCAGAAAGTATTTCAGTTTCCTTCATTATTTTTGAAAGATAATTTCACCAGAGAGAGTAGTCTAGATTGGTGGGTTTTCTTCAATCACATTAAATATGTCACTCCACTCTCTTCTTGTTTGCATGGTTTAGAAAGAGAAATTCCTATAATTTCTTCTCTAAAAGTAAGAAACCAAATCTTTTGGTTTCTTTCTCCATCCTTTTTTTTCGCAGTTTGAATATGATATACCTAGATGTAGATTTTTGGGTATTTATCCAGTTTGCTGTTCAGAGTTTCTGGATCTGTAGTTTAGTATCTGCCATTAATTTAGGACAATTATTGACCATCATTACTTCAGAATTACTCCTTTCTCTCTTTTCTTTCCTTCTGGTATTCCAATGACATGTGTTTCAATTGCAAGTATGTTACACCTTTTGCAATTGTCTCACAGTTCTTGGATGTTCTCTTTGGTTTTTATTTTTCATCCTTTTTTTTTCTCTTTCCATTTCAATATGGGACTTTTATTTATTTCAAGCTCACTGGTTCTTTCCTTAATTATGGCCAATCTACTGCTAGGCCTATCAGTGGCATCATTCATTTCTGTGGCAGTCTTTTGATTCCTAGCATTTCCAATTGATTTACTTATAGTTTCCATCTTTGTGCCTACACTATACACATATCCTTTTCTTTTATTTTTTTAATGCTAGAAGTTGTAGATTTATATAACAGCCATGCATAAAACACAGGCTTTCCATTTATCACACTATTATCAACACCTTGCATTGCTGTGGTACATTTGTTTCAATCGATAAAAGCATATTTTTATTATACTATTAACTGTAATCCATGGGTTACCTTAGGAAAAACTGCTGGGAAAAGTGGATCTCCAAATACAAAAGAATTCAAGTGGGCCCTTTTCTCATACCATATAAAAAAATTAACTCAAAATGGATCATAAACCTAAATACAAGAAACAAAATTATAAAGCTCCTAGAGGAAAACAGAGGAACCAGGACCTTATGTTAGGCAATGTTTAGAGACTTTACGCCCAAAGCACAAGCAACGATGACAAAAAATAGAAAGACTTTCGAACCTCAAAAGATTATAATGAAAGCAAAATGACAACGTTCACAATGGGAGAAAATATTTATAAACCACAAATCCAATAAGGGTTTACTATCCAGAATATATAAAGAAATTCCTTAACTTAAGAACAAGAAAGACAACCTAGTTTAAAATTGGGCAAAAGACTTGAATAAACATTTCTCCAAAGAAGAGATACAAATGGCCAACAAGCATATGAAAAATGCTCAATAACGTTAGGGAAGTGCACATCAAAATCAAAATGAGATGCCATTTCACACCCACTACAATGTCTACCATTAAAAAAATAGAAAATTAACAGGTTTGGAAAGGATGTGAAAAAACAGGAACACTCATTCACCGTTGTGTGAAAGAGTTTGATGGTTCTTCGGAAAACTAAGTATAGAACTACCATATAACCCAGCAATCCTACTACTAGGTGTATACCCTAAAAAATTGAAAGCAAGGGGTTTAACAAATATTTGCACATTGATTCTCATAGTGGCATTATTAAAAGTTGTCAAAAGATGGATGCAACCCAAGTGTCCATTAACCAATGAATAGATAAAGTATGGTATATTCACATAACAGAATATTACTCAGCTTTAAAAAAGAATGACGTTCTGATACATGTGAAAGAATTGATGAACCTTGAAGATATCATATTGAGTGCAAAGATTTAAACAAGCAAACCCACATGTTCTTGAATGTTGTCTCCTTTTCTCATTAGAACTCTTAATATATTAATCGTTGTGATTTTAAATTCTTCATCTCATAATTCCAACGTCTGTGTCAAATTTGACTCTGGTTCTGATGTTTGCTTTGTGTCTTCAGCTCTTGTTTGTCTTACTGTTTAATATATCATGTGTAATAATCAGTGTTCTACATAGAAATAAAACCAACAGGATATATGGGTTAAGATATATGTAAATATGAAGAGATTTATGATAGGGATTGGCTCAACTAACCATAGGGATCAAAAAGTCTGAATTCTCTAGGGCAGACCACAAGTTGAAAACTCCATGGTGATTTTGAATTCTCCAGTAGAAGCCACAAATTGGGAATTCCAAAGAAGCTGAAGATGATTTCCTGAGGAGAAGCTGGCTGGGTGAAGTAGCAATGGAAATTCTTCTTTCTGATTGCTGAAATTCTCAGTTCTCCCTTTGGCCTCCAACTGACCTGATGAACTGCTGAAAGCAATTGCTGAAAGCAATCTCCTATGTTGGTTGTGGATATAATCAGCTATACATGTAACCAACTGACTAATGAATTAAATCCATGAAATAACCTCACAGTAATATTCAGGCCAATTCTTGCAAATGGACACCATAACCTAACCAATTTCTCACAAGAAATTAACCATCACACTT
The DNA here is from genome assembly GCF_023851605.1 of Tamandua tetradactyla. NCBI lineage: Eukaryota > Metazoa > Chordata > Mammalia > Pilosa > Myrmecophagidae > Tamandua > Tamandua tetradactyla. The sequence continues at coordinate 154,613,376 of NC_135332.1, forward strand.
TGTTTAAAACTGAACACTATGTATCAGGTAATAGGAACTGAGGTAGCTAGGTTATTATTGTGAGATTTTTATATTAATCTGCCTTGGAGTTCAGATGTTTTTTTTTTTTTTTTTTTTTTTTTTTTAAAGGAAAGACAGAGAGAAGGAAGGAAGGATAGAAGGAAGGAAGGGAAACATCTTTAAACATTTTCTTGTTTTATTGTATTTTGTTTCTTTGTTTTTGTTACATGGGCTGGGGCCGGGAATCGAACCGAGGTCCTCCGGCATAGCAGGCAAGCACTTTGCCCGCTGAGCCACCGCGGCCCGCCCCAGATGTTTTTAATATTTGCTCTAGCTGTGGGTTCCAGAGGCTTCAGTTACCTCTAGAGTTCTTGTTTTTGGCTTCTCTGTTGTCTCTGGGTTTTCCAAAGCACTTCTTAAATAGAGTGTTTTGTAGCTCTTTCAGTTGCAATCCGCTGTTATTATACTGGGACCCTATTGCTGTGGTGGTAGGGTGTGAGATAGTGAAAGCGTTCTACAGTTTTATGATTAAATCTCAGTTTTTCAGTGGGCTGTGTCCCTGGGTTGTAACTTTCATAAGGATTTTTTACTTTCTCCTTTAAATGAGACAGGAAGACTAGATGAGGCTGGAGTTGGAAAAGTGCCCTTCTCAAAGTCAGGTAAGTTTTTTCCTCTGGAGAGTTGGTCTTAAGGGTAATCACCCATATTTCAGAATGGTTATGTTTCTCCTCCCCCTCTCATAAATGTGAAAGGATTTTACTTGAATCTGTACTCTGAGAACATGGTGGGATTCATGGAAGTAAAACCAATAAAAGTGTGGAGCCCATCATAGACTGGGCCCCAGGATTTCTCACTCTCAATCTAGGCTTAGGCAGTTCATCAAAATGACCATTTAAGTGTTCCTTTACATTTATGGCTTCACAGGTTTCTGTTTGAAATGATTCGATCTCAGTTGTAATTCTTTGTGTTTGTGTCTTTAGATTTTGGAGTGGTGGTTTCAGTGATTTCAGTTCTCGGACGGGTGCAAGAAAAGTCATTGGTTTTCAGGGTTTTCAGCTGTTTTCTTGTTGTAAGAATGGGAATTATGGATTCCAAGTTCTTTATATATCAGAGCTGAAACTGAAAGTAAATATTTTTATTTATTTTAAATATTTAAAGATATGTGGTTTCTATACCTTGTTCCTCCAAATTCTTTTTCCCCTACATGAGAGACATGAGAGTTGGAGCTATTACCAAACTTCTTGGGCTCAAGTTAATTAGGAAACGTTGAAAACATAACATTTTCTTATTTGTAGATTACATTATTTATTTACAGCCTTTTTAGTAGGTGCAGTACAGATCCAAGGGGCAAATACCTATTTCTTTAATTTTTAATTTTGAAATTCTTTCAAATTTATAAGAAAGTTGAAAAATAATACAAACCTCATATAGAGAACTCTAACATACCCCCTCCCCCATTGATACTAATATTCTCCAATTTCAACATTTTGCTACTTTCTCTCTTTTGACATTCTATATGTCTCTTTCTCTCTCTCTCATCTATCATCTTCATAACATCTGAGAGCAGCCTACACATACCATATTCTTTGAGCACATATTTCCTATGAACAAGGATATTCATGTACGAATCACCCTAAGTGCAGTTATCAAGTTCAAGATATTTAACATTGGTATAAAATGTACATTCTCTATTCCAATTTTTTCTTATGTCCCAATGATGCCCTTTTGGGACTTTTCTCCTTCATTCTTAGATCCCATCTAATATTTACCCCTGATAACTTGTATTTTAATTTCTGTCCCTGTGAACTTGCTTATTCTCTGATATTTGCTTTGTAGTTACCATGGGGTTTAAATTTGACATCCTAAATATATAGCAATCTTGTTCAATTTAAAACTAACTTAAAAACAATAGTTCATATAAGTAGCAGTTAACTCCCCCTCACGCTGCATATGTACAATATTCTTAAAATAATATTATATGATGTTAAATGAAATCAAATGAAAAAACTTGATCTGTGCTCTGGAGAACAATTCTAGACAATAGATGTCGGCATTATGTGAAAAGATGATCTTGCTAATTGGATTTTGAAATATATCTGCTGAAAATTCTCTGAAGATTTATTTACACGGTAATAAGATAGATGCCAAGTGGAGACATAGGATGTAGTTTTCCATGCATTGATGATTTGGAGTTGAACAAATTGGCTTCTTTATTACTTTAAAATATTTTGCAAGTCTGTGAAAAATAACATAGAATGTTTAGTTAAAAAATGGAGAGTAGAAATTAAAGAATTTTTCAAATGTTCATTTTTCATAAAATATGTTTATCTCATTATTGCAAGTTCAAATAGTCTATAGAATTAAAAATAAATCTCAATGTTATACAGTTTTTTTTTACAGCGAGTAGTCATTTTCTTTGGTTTGAAATCTTAAAAAAGATAAACTCATATGTAGAAAGAAGCTATGACTCAACTAAAGGTTTAGAAAAAGGTTTTTATTTATATGCTTTCTTTTTCTTTGGCTTGTGGCTAAGGTGGTGCTTTTTGTGTGAAGTTATCTTTTCTTCTTCTTTTTTTTTACTTAAGCAGCAGAGCCTGTTTAAATAAATTTCCTACAAAGTACAGTTTCCATAGCAACTGTAACTGGCTTATTTTCACATGTACCATTTAGAATTAGTTGACAATAATAATTATAGATTACTGTAAGATAAAACATTTGCTGTACAGCAAAGACATATATAAAGACAGGGTTTCAGGAAAATTGTCCTGTTTCAGAGAAACTGAAATTACTTTTTAAGGGAAATTTTATTTTCTTACTTAGGCAGATGATGGAAATTGTATCTACTTATCCATGTGAAATGTTGAAGTGATTGCTGGTATAATTAAGGAAAAGTTTCCCTCTCCCGATTTTAAAATCACATTTGTTATAAAAAATTTATTTCTCTTTTTCTTTCTCTCTCATGCGTTGTGTGTGCATACGTGTGCATATGAATACACAAAAATATCAAACTTTATTAGGTTCAGTTATTCTTTATTTGAATTAGGTATAAAGTAGAAAATCCACAGGTTACCATTATCTTCTTTATTCATAAAACCTCATGGACCATATACCTTCTAAAATAGGGTTTCATTTCATGTATTTGGAATAATTGCCACTCAATTGTAAAAAATAAAAAGAAGATTCAAAGTTTAATGTATTTTCCTTGCTACATTTGTATTTGTATTTGGTTGCATTGTATCTTTGAGAACTAAGTGTTTTTGTCTATCTCAGTGGTCTTATAGAAGTTAATACGTAAATATGAAAGTGTATTTCTGAGTTGTTGGATTATTAATGGTGTCTATTAAAACAGTATCATCCTGTGTGTGATGTTACTAGGTTAGGAGTGAAGAAAATGGAATTTAGATTCTTATGAAAATTTCTCCTGAAATACCATTTTATTCATGCCATTTTATTTTTGCTCAAGAATAAAAGTAAATAGCATGACAATAACAGCTCTGTGTACCACAATTATTTATGGTGTGTTTCAGTACACACCATACTGTGTACTGAAGAAAGTGTTTTCAAAGATGTAAAAATTTCCCTGAAGCTATCAAAAGCAGACTAGAATTATCTTTATTACTCTTTTAGGCTGATAGGTATCATGGAAGGAGATAATCTGCTTTGATGGGGTACTATTGAGAACTGGAGGCAGGAGAGGATTATCACTAGTTACTTTGCCAAGACCAGCTGCAGTAATGGGTCTCCGTTTACTCCTATTAAACATCTTCTCAGTTTTCCATAAGTAAGAGAGGCCATGGAGATGCAGAGAAGTTCATGGAGAAACTGCTTCTGACCTTCATGGAGAAGTAGATATGTGCATTTCAAGGGCTGGATTGCAGTGGCCATGAAAACTTCTTGCTGAAAGGAGCATCTGTTATTAATATCCTGAACTGTCGTCCTTCTGATTCCACCACAATATTCATGCTGGGGTTATGCTTCCTAAGGGCTATTCCAGTCAATGACTTGCCACAATGGGCTCATTAAGGCACTCCCATTTCTGATAGATATGGGACTCTTTAATGGGTTGAGAACTCTCCAGCAACCTGGCCAAAATATTTTTAGAACTGGGCCACAGTCAGAAACTCTTCCCATCCTATCATCCTTCTTTCTTCTTCACGGATGTCAGATTTACATCATGTTCAAAAGGTTCTCCTCACATTCTCTGGCTTCTTTGCATTTATCCTTCAGAGGCCATTTTCTCAATAACTCTCCAAGAGATCTATTGATAGAAGAGATCTTGGAATATCCTTCTCAGAGGACCTGAACTATCATTGTTTAGGGGATATATCAGTAATCTAATATTGGATGTGCCAATCATGAGATGTTTACAACACATCCAAATGTAGATGTAAAGTAAGCTGTTAGATATAAAAATCTGAAGATGCAGGAGGTAAGGGGAGAAATCTGGTCTGGAGATAGAAATGTAGGATTTGACCAAGTATTCATGCTAGTTAAGTTATGGAACTGAGTGAGCTTGCAAAGGAAGCAGTTTAGATGGAGAGGAGAAAAGGAATGAGGATCAAGGCCTAATAGAGCATCTCAACAGGAAAAGATGACTGAGAAGTGGTGAAAGAGAGAAATCAGGAGGAGGATAGACTGGAAGTCAAGTCTAGGAAGTGTTTCAAGGAGGGGTCTATAATTAACCTTGCAAAATGCTGCTGACAGATGAAGCAATAAGTCTGATAATTGACAATTGGATTGAGCAATGGGTGGTCATAGGTGACCCTGAGAAGAACAATTCCGGGGGAGATGTAGGAGTGAAAACTCACCTTAGTGGATTCAAAAGAAAATGGGAAAAGAGGCCATGAATACAGAAATGGGGACAGTAAGTATATAAAATTTTGTCAATAAATTTTGCCATATAAGACATGAGAATTTGGGTGGTTTTAGAGAATTAACTGCTTTCAAGAACAAATTTTTTTTTAAAGATGGGGGAAATTAATGCTTGTTTATATGCTGATGGAAATGATACAGTATCAAGAGGGAAAAAGTGATGGCACAGTAGAGAGAGGGGGGCTGATTTCTGAAGCAATGAACTTGAAAGAAGGAATGGAATGGACAGTTCATCCTGATGGAGGTAGGTGGATAAATGTAGGTGTTAAACATTCTAGCAAATCTCTTCTGATTGATTCTATTTTCTGAGTGAACGTGGAATCAAACAGAAGTGTTAGAGATTTCTATTTTTCTAGAGAAGCGTGAATGGACTCAGGAATTGCAGCATGATTGCCTGGCAGCATTAATAGCCCATATGGAGTTGTAGGCATGAATGTAAAGTGAGAGCAGTCAGCATTCATTGTTATTTTAGGCAGTCATGATCAGCTCTGCCGGGACATGCACAAATAGGCACAGGATTGGATTTAACTCACATTACAGATTTACCAATACAATATTGGAATTTCCTAGAAAGGAATAGAGTGCCAATGGAAGTGAGAGGTAATGCAAGGGGAGTATTATGATATCATGTAAAGGAAGTAATGACATGAGATTGGTGAGTAGCCAGATTATCCCATTACCCTTAAAGACATACATTCAAGCAATTGCCAATGGGGTTTATGAGTAAAACTCTCCCTATCTGACATTTTTGTTTCATACATCACTTTAGATGGAAGAGAGGTTTGGGAATGGAGTGCTGTAGGAAGGGAGATCACAAAAGGAATCACTAAAACATCATTTGTCAATGGATATCTTCTTGGACTTAATTGAAGAATTGATAAAACAGACATTAATGAATTATATTTCAATAGAACCAGGCATTTTATAGTAACAGAATGTATCAGTGGAAACATTTCTCTAAGTAGTGAACTTATCTGATGATATGTTTTGCTTGGAGAACTTGGGCCAACATATATATTTTATGCAAAAGCTACTCAAAAGGTTTTAATGAGGGAGTAAGAATTCTACATTGTCGCACGGAATGAAACTATTTAAGTGAACGTCTTTCTGCATCTAATACATTATATTTAATGTGATTTTGTATTAAAATGCTAAATACAATAATTTCTTGCACATATATAACAAAATGATAAAACATGAACAGGATGATATTCCTAGTAAAGATTCCTCAGCAATTTCTTAAAAGTACACTTTTAGATATGTAAGCATTACCTCTCTGCACTCAAATGTTTTTAATTATGTTTTCCAAAAAGGTGGGTGAATCACGTTAATTCTATTATTTTCTTTTTCTAAACAAATTAAATATTGCTTATAGCAAAAAATAATTCTTCAAGTTTTGAAAAATGTCAAATGTTTTAAAAATTATGGAATGTAAAATTGACTTCCTGATTTGCTTCATTACATAAACTAAATTTGGTTTACATATATATGCATTTGTTGAATAAACACTCTGATTTTATATACAGTAGTGGATTCGACTAATTATTATTATTATTTTATTTATTTTTTGTATGCTGTATGGTGGGGTCACATTTCATTATTTTTCCATGTGAATATCCCATTATTGCAGCACTATTTGTTGAATTTTTGTTTGTTTGTTTTGCTTATTTGTTTTTGGGAAGTGCAGGGGCCGGGAATTGAGCCACGGTCTCCTGCATGGCAGGTGAGAATTCTACCGCTGAACTATCCTTGTACCCCAACTGATTATTTTTAAAAGTCTTTGTAATGTCCATATCTTGTCAAAATCCACACAGCTAACATACCATACTTGTGGAGAATTTATTTAGAATACTCTGTGATAGGAATATATAAACATATATTAAAAATTTGTTTTTCATTTCTTTCATCTTCCAACTATTTATTATTCAAAAGATAATATTTTTTTGGTCTGGTAACGGCTGTAAGGCGTCACCATAAGTATTCATTAAAAATACCATTTCGGGGCGGGCCGCGGTGGCTCAGCGGGCAAGAGTGCTTGCCTGCCATGCCGGAGGACCTCGGTTCGATTCCCGGCCCCAGCCCATGTAAAAAACAAACAAACAAACAAAATATAATAAAACAAGAAAATGTTTAAAAGATGTTTCCCTTTCTTCCTCCCTTCCTTCTCTCTGTCTTTCCTTCCCTTCCTTCCTCTCTCTTTAAAAAAAAAAAAAAAAAAAAATACCATTTCGTCTCTGAGAATAAGTCGATATTTTTCTTAAGGAATATGAAACCTGTCCATCCACAAGAAGTTGGCACACCTGCAATGAAAGGAGTCCTTATGAACAGGCTGTGTGGGAGTAATGAGATCTGCAACATGACTCTCAGGACTTTCAATTTCAGGGGGAGGCGGATTGGGGTTCGGTCCTGGCTCTGCCACCTCTATATTGGCTGTGTGAATTTGGGCAAGTCACTTCACGTTTTAATGCCTTAGTTTGTCATCTGCCTACATCCATGCAACATACAGACATACCCTCACCTAGAATATTAACCACGACAGGCCCGGACTTTCTCCTGTTCAACAAAGAATCTCTAGTGCCCAGCCCATGGAAGGCTGCTGAATAATTACTTGTTGAATGACAAATAAATGTGTATGTGAATACACAAACACACACACACACACATATATACACATGCATATATATACACACACACACTTATATGTAAGTATAATAATAGTAATTATATAAAAGGGGTACTTTTAGGATAAAGTGACATAATACGTAAGTACAGGCCCGGATTAGAGCAGGTAACTATTATTATTGGGTAGATTTCTGGAGAAGCCAGGGTGAGTTTGCCTTCTTTGTCTAACCTCTACTTCCTTTCAGATTCTGGAAGAGATTTCTACCAGGACTGGTGGCTCTGTGCCGTGCTCTAGCACTTGTGAATGTGTATAAGAAGGAAAACATTTTGCTATTACTAACCATACCTCCTAAATATTCATAACATTTATAATACTTACCATATTTATAATATAAATATTGATACATTTAGGAAAATTGGAATCAAGCTAAGTGACTTTAAGTACTTTAGCATACAATCTAAAACTTATGGCATCAATGAAAAGGTTTTCAGAACTAAAGTATATATACCAGAAAACAGGAGGCAGTACATTAGAAGTTTGATTGACTTTTAAAATGCATTTAAATTTTTTTTACATGTCTGAAATCTGAATGCATTTTACAATCAATAGTATCTTAAAATTCATTAAAACATTTTTTCTTTCATTCTTGGTAGTGCTTAATATAATAGGGTATAATAGAGTTAATGAAATATAACACAGTCATATATTAAAGCAGTGTTTCTCAAGGTTTATTTCTTTATCACCTATCCAAGGAAACTTTTTAAACATTTTTTTTTCCCAATTGCATATTCCATGAAATTTTAAGACCACAGATAAACTGTATGTGTGTGTTCTAAAAATATATTTGTGCTTTATACATTAAAAGTCTAAGATTTTCTTTCATCTTCTAAGAACTAATTTTGCCTCTTCAGTGGTGATTTTGCCCCCATTGAGAATACAAATAATAGAGTGACATATTCTTTGTTATTAGTTTTTAAGATTTCATTCATTAGAATATTGGGAATCATAGCTCATTCTTATCTTCATAGCTTTTGCCTTTAATTAAAAACAGACTATCTAGGATTATTATTATTAAGAATGACTGTCTAACTTCTGTCAAAATACCTACCAAGTTTGAACATTTGCTGTTTATGACAACAGTTAGAAAGCTGTCCATAATATTTTGTTAACAAATAAATGATCTTCAAGTTTGTCCAGTGTAATAATTCAATATAACCTCATTTAATGAAACATGGCTATTTCACAATTTCAATGTATAAATTTGGAATGTTCACTGCTCACTTTTATGTATTTATGATGTTCAAGACATTACTTGTGCAGTAATCCATAAGCAGATATTTTTAAAGACCATTTGATTTTCATAGAATACTAAAAAATAATCTGCTTTATAATCTACATTATACACTCAGTGGGGAGAATGAAGATATGCAATTCTTTGAAGCCTGTGTGCAGCATTCATATACTACTGTCCCAGCAGTTTTGGGGTTTCCATTTCCATAGTGATAAGGGAATGTAGAGTCCTTTGCTCAGCCCATTTGTGACCAATTTTTTTTGCACCAGATGGAATATAAGAACACAATCTATGACCATTACATCAGGATTTTCTCTGTGCAAGGTTAACTGGTACATTCAAAAGCTTTAACTAATGGGAAAAGGAGTAATTTATTTCTTTGGAGAGTATCCTTAAATAGTAAAGTTGGGTCAGTGTATTCTTAAATATTCACTTGTCTTATCTGAGCTATGCATTTTTACTTCCAGTTTTTAAATTAATGGTGTAAAAACTTTAAAAATCAGTGATTCATAAGATCTTTAACTTTTCTGCCTGCATTACTATGATATTATTTCACTATTGAAAATCCAGACATATGTCTATTGGCTCATTTGAACTTGGTTATGTTAATTTGCTATTTTTGAAACTCACATGTGAAAATAGTTCCAATTGCACCCTGAGGAAAATTTTTTTTGCTATATTTTGGGGCATGTGAAATACTCTAGTAGATCAAGAAATTTATCAGTAAAAATGAAGACAGGTAGTACTCAGAAGAGACTCATCAGCAATATATAGACAACCATATCAAGACTTTATCCATCAAGTTGGTTTTACAAGAAGCTTTTGTAAATAAATTGAAAGCAAATTCAAAACCAGAAATCATCTCCTCCACTGCTCCTAGTACTTGCTCTTTCTCTACCTTTTAATCGAAGCATCTCCATGATACTTCGAGCATAGATATCTCTCAGGTTAACGCTGATATACGAGTCAGTGGCTATGTTCTTGGTAAGCTTTTTTAGAGCTTCACGCTGTCTAACTGCTGCTTCCTTGAGTTTCAGGGTGAAGTAGCAAGCAGAGAAGCGGTCATTAATAATAGCGATGGGCAAGGCCAAGACAAGAATTCCTGATAATATGCACATAAAGGCCACGATTTTGCCCATGGTGGTGTCAGGTCTTATGTCCCCATATCCCACAGTGGTCATGGACGTTGTGGCCCACCACCACGCACAAGGGACACTTGTGAAGGTTGTGTCAGGGATGCTCTGCTCAGCAAAATATTCCACTGTTGAAAATATAGAAATCCCCACGGACAGAAATAGGAGCAGTAGGCCGACCTCTTCATAACACTGGGTGATTGTCATCCCAAGCGAGCGTAATCCTGTAATAGAACAACGGTTGTCAATTAATGGTTTCCCTCTTTTCTCCCTCTCCCTCCTACCCGCCTTCCTCTCTGATATCTACTCACAAACATTCATTGCATAAGAAATAGTTTCCAGCATTGGACAGTGTTCTTGGGAAATGAAGATGATTTAGTCTTAATCCCTGTCTTCAGGAAGTTTATAGTCTAATAATGGATGAAGTCAAGTGGAGAAGTATAGACAGAAAAATAATTTGATTAATTCATTCCCTCATACACTTGTTAAGCACCTACTATTTATATATCCCTCTATCTATCCAACATCTATCTATCTATCTATCATCTATCTATCTATCTATCTATCTATCTATCTATCTATCTATCTATCTATCTATCATCTAATCTGGTGAGAGATGACACTAAGAAGAAAGCAGGGGACAAATGATAGGAGTTTGGGCTTCAGTCTATACAACTGGAGGCCCCTGCAAAGTTGCATGTGGAGGATTCACTTGGTTGGACCTGCATTTCATACATCACTCTGGCACTTCTTTCTAAGTATCATTCTTACTTTTTTACTGTATCTTTTTACTAACTATATCTTTTCCTCTCACCCTCCTTATAGAATTTAAAACAATTAGGGGCCTCATTGTCCTAAAGCCAGAGGAAGTAAAGTTTATATACCATGGAAATGAAGTGAAGTAACACAAGCAAGTTAGGCTTTGGTGACAAAAAGTTAACCTAAGAACATCATATGTACATTTGGAGGACATTCTCAGATGTACATAAGGAAAAGGGTCCTTAAACTTCCATGACACCTGAAATTCTAGTCCTTAATATCAAAGCTATAGAGAAACATCTCCCTTGAGTAAAGAGAATTGTTGTTCTCCTCTAAAGAGATAGGTCTGAAGATAGAACATTCCTCCACTGCAAAATTGAATGGGGTTGGGAGACAGAGGTTGGAGCTGCCTAGGGAATTCACACACTTCTGAGGCATGGTTGCATTTCCCACTGCTACTTCTGAGGATTCACTGACTTCTCTGAGGATTCCCTGAACTCCTTAGAGACAGACCAAGAGAGCCTAATCCCATCTGTGAAGAGACTAAACCAGCCTACCCCTGCCCCCCCCCCCCCAAAAAAAAAACAGGGAGTAAGAGGTAACTGGTTATAAGACCAGGATTTGAACGAACACTAGGCTCCTCCCTAACACTAGAAAGATGCTTCTAAAAGTTTATTCATATTGACATGATGTCACAATGGTCTCAGAAGTCCAAAACAATGATTCTTAAAATCAACCTTTACTTTTATTCCCACTAGAGACTATTTGCAGTGCATTACAATTCTGATTGTTCTCTCATTGTTTTTGAATTTTGTTCTTCAGATTTTGAGATACTCTTGTATTATTAACCAGCTATTTTTAAAGATCAACGAATATTAATTTCAAGGTTTAACTTCAAAAGAACATCTTTTAGAATCTCTTTTAGAAAACTGGCCTTGATGTGTCTGTAATGAATAGCATTTCTGAAATAAAGGGATAGCATATGAGGTGAAGCATAGCATTAGTCTGAGAAGACTATTTTCATTTTAAGGTGAAATCTTTCAAACCAAATTTGTAAAGAAAGATAGAATCAGTAGAATAATAATCTAGTACATTAAAAGCAGTAACTCAGATAATCCTCAAAATAACCATATGAGATAGATGAAATTATATGCCATTTTACAGATGGGGAGGCAGAGGCATGGAAAAGCAGCATATCTAGTACAAAGCTATGAAACCAAATTACTAGGCTCACTGGCCCATCATTGATCTCCTAACTGTATTTTATAATACCTCTCAATTTTTTTAGCACTTAATACAGCTACGTATTAATCAGTGCCTATATTTGCCAAATACAATGTTAAGGTAAAATTGCCACTATTTATGCAATTGAACTGTTCATATCTTTTCAGTAAATTAAGACTTTATTAATACTTTGCTTATAGTTGCTTAAGAACTAAGGAAACGTTTCAAGGGAGGTGACATTGTGGAAATTACTATTATTTTCTTTTTTCCTTTCTTTTGGGAAAAATGTAGGCTTTACTGGGTGTTTTTAAATTGAATCCTGTGAAGAGATTATAAATACTCAAAGAAAGGATCCCATTATGTGTGTCAGAAAACAAAGAGTGGTGCTTTCTAAAAGTTGTTGGAAACCCCATTATCAAATCCTTGGTATGTGAAACTAGCTAGGAAAATACACCACCAAAATTATATTAAGAGAAGTCCTAATTACCTCTGCGATGGGGAGGGGAACCTGACTGAGGTTAATTTTTCTCTGTGTTTAGGGTAGAAACAACTACCCTAACTTCTTTTAGGTAGCCAGGAAGGCATGAGTTTAGGGAAAGAAAGTGGGGAATTGGGGGGTCTAGTCAACTTATTTATATTAATATGCATTTGTGCATTAATACATATTCTAGTGAAATGATTTCCTACTCCTACATTTCTCAAAGTCTTAAGTGTATGCTCCTGGGCTCCACCCCAAACAATAAATCTCACTCTCTATGGCTAGTGGTCAGAATCTACATTTTAACAAGCTGGCAGGGGATTCATACTTTCCTTAAGATCTGACACAAGGTTGCACATTGTTCTCCACAACATCCAACAGCTACTGGTCCAGCCACCAAGAACCACTGCCCTTAGAAATGCAAAGATTGTCTTTAATGGATCTATGTAGTTACTCCAAAATTGAGTGTAATTTACATGCATAATTGTGTTGTGTGCATGCCCATGTGTGTGCTGTATGGAGATATTTATGAAGAGAATGCTCATTAGATTTTTAAAGGCTCTATGACAGACAAAAGCTAAGGAATTCCTATTATTTCATTCTCATACATCCCAGATTATGAGGGACAGGAAAAAGCTCAGATACCAGATAAATCATTTAATTAGTGTCTTCTGCTTTCTTTCCAAGCAGAGGATTTCCATTGGCTCTTCAAAAATTGTAGAAAGGCCACCAGTGCCTGATCATCTCTCTTTCTGCATAGCCAGGGAAGGCTCTGGAGAACTGATATTCCCTTCTGCAGAAGGAACACTTGTGGCAAGCACTTTCTTGGATACAAGAGAAAGTGACTTAAGTTCCTATATCATACATTTATAAGGTACGTGTATCTTTTCATTTGTTTTTTCGTGTACATGTTTTATCTAAAACCTTCTGGAGACAGAGTCTCTTTAAATTCCGTACGTCTCCAGGCACTGAATTAAAATAAATTGAGGGTAGCAAATAACCAAATTGTTTCTAAATGTGGTAGGGAGGCAATGTGAGAAGCCCGATTTCCTCTATAGCTGTGGTAACAACTTCAAGGGTTTGTTTCTAGTAACACTACTTTAGAGGTCACGTTGGGGAAAGCATGGGAGTTGGCAATTTTGCGACAATTTTAAATATCAATTCAAAATCACCTCCTTTGTACTGTGGTCAAAGCACTAACGCTTGCAAAGAATGACAGACTACAAGGCATCAAGGTTGTCTGAATACCTGTGGAATGTCTGCCCAGCTTTAGCATGCGCAGAGCTCTGAGCAGCCTCAGAACCTGGACAATGCGTCCCACGTTTTCCAGCTCCTGCGTGGTCTGGCTGCCACTCAGGCTCTCCACCAAAAGGGTTATGTAGAAGGGCAAGATGGCAAGAAGGTCTATGACGTTGGGCACCTTCCTCAGGAAGTGGCACCTGTCCCGCACACACAGGAAGCGCAGGACAAACTCCCCGGTGAACCAGCTAATGCACACGTACTCCAGGATTTCCAGCAGCTGCAGGTCCAGCCAGCTCAGCTCCGCTGACATCAGGGCCATATTAATGATGGACACCACCACGAAGATGATGGAGATGACGCCAAAGATTCGGGCAGCTGTGGAAGACCCAGGCTTCTCCAAGATGTTCCAGAGCTTCTGGCGGGCAGTGGGACAAGGTCCTTGGGAGAAATCTTGCTCACTCTCATGTTGACTTTCTTGGTCTTCTGTGTCCTTCTTAAAGTCTAAAGTTTCACTCAGCTCCTTTCTTCTGAAGTACCTTTCAGGGAAGACAATTCAGTGGTTAGTCTAACTTCAAACAAAATCTTAAATACAGAAATAGAAGAGAATTAAACTTGGCAGTGAGGTCATGTAAAATGCAGAAAATGCCTGTTCCTATCTTTTGCAGGCAGTCTCCTGCCCTCACTATTCAAAATTTCTCATGAAGGATGATTAAAAAAAAAAAATCCATGACACTTACTTGGTAAATATTTACATGAAAGGATTTATATATGGCAAAACTCCTTTGGATTAATGCATTTGTTAACCATTTTTCTTGTAGCAACAACAGATGCTTGCCCTATGGAACTTTTTTTTTTTTAACATAAATAAAAGGTATTCATGAAGAAAGTGGTAGTAATAGCAAAATCACAAGTTCACCATGAAAGTCCAATAATGTTTCACAGTCAAGGAACTTCCATATTTAAAGCAGATCTTCATTCCAAGTTTTTCAGAGTTCACGGCCCAGTTTTGATAAATGATGATGCTCTACTCCCAAACCAGCATCTCTCTATACACATCTATTGGACCACAGCTTTTGTACCTGGTTTATTCATTCAGCATTTATTTATTGTAGGCCTGACCTACCTGGATTTGGTGCACACTCCTTGGAGACGGGGCAAACGAGTTTATTAAAGTTCCCTTCAAAAGTCAACTTTGACGTTTCCCAGCACCTCCCTTTCCAGCTCAGAAGTGGCCCCACCTATTCATAGGCTTGGGTTGAGCGAAGCTTGTGTAAAGCCTCATTACCTCCGCCGCGCTCGCTCCACTGCTCCCGCCTCCCCGCCCAGCCACCGCGCGCCTCAGATACCTGTCCCTGCAGCAGGAGTCGATGCTGAGCTCGTCGATGCCCCAGTACTGGATCTCCTGGAGGAAAGAGAGTGCGCACAGCTGCTCCATGACGTGCAGGCGGCCGGTGCGGTAGTAGTGCAGGACATAGCGGAATGCCTGCGAGCTGCGGTCGAAGAAGTACTCGTTGTCCACCGGGTTGGCGTCGTCGCAGAGCTCCAAGGGGCTGGGCACGGCCGCCAGGGCCCCACGGCGGCGACAGGAGGCCACCACCACGGCCAGCTTGCCCAGGCGCGTGTGCGGAAAGCAGGACAGCGCCTGCTGCGAGAGCAAAAAGCGGCTGCCGCCCACGTTGACCGTGAAGCAGTCTCCGAGGGCCAGGGGCTCCCCTTCGCCCTCGCTGCAGAAGACGCTGGAGTCCAGCGAGGTCAGCGAAGCACTATCCAGCGGCGAGTCCGGCGGTGCCCGGCCGCGTGGAGGCAGCTCCATCCCGGCGCCGCTGCCTGACGGAGCCACAAAGTTGAGGACGCGCCGGGAGCCTCGGTCCTTCCCGGGAGGTGGCGCCGCCCCTGGTGGCGGACGGGCTTTCCCGGGCTGGGAGGGAGGGGGATACCTCCCACTGGTTCGCGGCGTCTTTCCCCAACCCCAGAGCAACCTCCCCCCTCGCTGCTAGGGAGCTGCGAGTGCGCGATGGCAGCGAGCTCTGCAGCGCTAGTCTCTGAGCACCGAAGCTGGGTCGACAGGAGGGGTCGCCCCTGAAGATAACAGTCAGGCGTGGTCCTAGCTGAGGACAGCGCAGGGCACACTGCCAGCCTCCGTGGCCCTCCGTGGCTTCCTTCCCTCTTAACTTTGTAACTGAGATCCCTAGCCCAAGAAATGCAAGGATTGGATGCCTCGCTACTGGGGTGGGTGGGTCGGGGGCAGGGGATCTAGAGTGGGGGAAGGTGACAAGATGACTCTTAGCGGAATGCAAGCAAAGGGAATGGCACGACTCACTCTTGCCTGCAGGAGCACCAAGCAAAAAGTTTTGAAAGCAGAGGAGGTGGTAACCGGGTCTGAATCCTTTCCAAATTGAGGGTTTATATTTCTCGCACTTCTTTTCCTGCGGCCGCTTTATATGCCTCCCCCGGGGTGCTGGTGGGAGGTGTGAGCCCCTGGGAAAGGGAACGAGGGCCAGGGGCTGTGTCTTTTCCTCCCAATTCGTTCTCGATTTTCGTCTTGCCCCTTCCTCAGGTTTTGACTCCTAGGCTGAGGAATAAGGGTAATTAATGATGACCCTTACTTGAAATCCCAGTGAATCACTAAGAATCAGGGGTGACTACTACCAGACCGCACCCTGTCGGGGGCCCACCTCCTGCTGAAGCCCTGGATCCCTTCCTTTTTTAACCATTTCTGTCCCTATAAGCTTCCGGGAGAGCAGATGTCCTGGGCGCCTTCGCCGGCACCCGGAACAGCTCTCATTTTAGGAAAAGGGAAGGCAAGAAGGCAAGAAATAGAACAGGCGTGGGCTGGAAGAGGAGTTTAAACAGTGACAAAGCCTCAAGGGGGAAGCCGAGTGCCCGTGCCCAGCCAGGTGAGGCCGGAAGTGTACCCCAGGGTCCCTTGGAGCCGCGCCCGGGCCAACCTGTGGGACGTTGGGGGTGGGGCTGAGGGGATGGACCGGACGACTCACCTGTGGCTCCCGGCACATCCGGGCTGCGCTTAGCCGCCGCCTTCAGTTACGTCGCCATTGGCCCCGCAGCCTTCCTTTGATCTTCCTTGTCTACGGGCGAGGTCTGACTTGGCAGGTCCGGGAGGGAGGGGGACGAGTGCTCCCCGCTGAGCTCCGTGCGAGCTCTTGCAGCCGAGATTCGGCTCCACCCGCCTGCTGGCTCCAGGCCCCGCAGCTCTGGCGAAGCGCGGCCACCCCCGCGCTCGCTGGGAGCCACCTGCCTCGCGGTTCCTAGCACTAGCAGTGGGGAGTGGAAGGATCGGAGGGAGGTGAGACCGTGGGAGGAAGCGAGGCCTCTTTGTCGTTGAATATTATATTTATCCTGAAGACACTTTAAGAATTACTGTATTTGATTCCAGTTTCTCTGAATCTCGTGTCCTTGCAAATGCTCAAGAACGAAGTTTTCCAGTTGGAGAAGTCTGGTAAAACTCGGGGTTGGACAAGTTGCATGGACTACTTTGTGTGGCATTAGTTCACGATTTTCTCATTATTTCCAGCAAGCATCTCGGAATCCAGCATCTTTCAAAAATTTTTGCAAGAGCAAGGGAACCCCACTCATCTCTGTTGTCTTCTGTGTAGTTTTAGAAAGCATAAGGAGAGAAGCGCGACTGGGACCGTCTGGAAACTTGGTTGTTTAGCTCAGGCTTTCCCAACTGACTGTGGGACCTCCGGCTAGTATTTCCCTCACAAGCCTTAGTGTATTCTTGAGCACAATTCCAAGTTGTGTCAAAACACGCATTAATGGGTGCTAATTTTGGAGATTCTTTACTTGTGCAATATATTATTCAATCATCATCATAATACTGTGATGTGGCGTTATACCCATCAAGACATAGAAAAATTAGTGATTTTCCTAGTGCAAATTAAAAATAAATATATTAAATGTCAGAGTCAGCCCTCTTAAACACAGTATCATTTTTGTGTGATTTTAAATAAAAGTGTGGTTACTTTCATTTTTTTTTTGCAACTCTCTAGATAGCAAGCAGTCTAATGAAGTGTTTACCCTGATCTTTCAGCAAATATTTATTGAGCATCTACTATATTCTATGCATTGTTCTAGGTGCTTCAGATATATCAGTGGAGAAAACAGACAAAGATCCCTTGTAAAATGTACATCTATCCTGTGAGAATAAAAGGGTGATGCCAGTGAAATTTAACAAAAAGATAACATTTGTAGATATGGTTCTTTTCACTGGTATCCATTTCAGTTTTGCTCTGGAAACATAAGTCTTCCATGCAGAAAATAAAGAGATGAAAAAATATTTCATCTTTATGTTAGGTACTAATACTTATTATTTTAAGGTTGTGAGGGCTCTCCTTACACAAAGGAAAATAAAACTTCCCCAGCATCTCAATTATGGATTGTTTAGGAGCTTAAAAATGTGTGTCCAAAGTCCTGTTAAGGGTTATTCACTTCTTAATGTGAATTGCTTTAATCAATTGATTAGTGATTATCCTAGTTTTACAGATTGTGGGGAGGAAGGAGGAAAAATTTCAGAAGGAAATGGCAGCCCAAGATGAGAAAAGGTATCTTGGAGAGATAACCAGAGGTTAGTAAAAGGCCACTGAAACTTGCAGATCTCTTGCCTCTACAGGACCCCTGTACTGCAGCTGTACTGAGTGGTGTCCTGCAGAAGTAATAATAATAATAATTACAATTACTATTATTATTAGTGCAACAACAACTGCTGGTTTTTTTTCTTTCTTTTTTTTGCGTGGGCAGACACGGGGTAGCGAACCTGTTGCAGTGACCCACCCCTAAGTATGAAATTTTATCACTTACAGAGAGAGTATGTAAAGAATATATGAAGAAATTGAAAACAGCGACTTTCTGACTCCACATCCTATCTCTTACCTGCCAAGAGATTAAATTTTCAATTGTGGATTTCAGTGGGAATTAAAGCAATTTAGAATACTTGAACCAATCATGGTTGTAGTGATGATGACTAGTCAGCTCGGACAATATAAACAAAAATGTCACGTTTAAAAATATAGACTATCTTAGGTAATGAAAATCTTGCCTTGCGCCCTGCCTTGTTCCCTTAAATCTATATTTTCGCTCCATCCTCAATTGCACAGGTTTGAATTAGAGTGCTAAAAGAAAAGGAGATGAGTGCATTCAAAGGATACCTTTCCTGGTTGATTTTGTCTTGGGATAAACCAGAAAATATGTTAGACGGTAAGAGGAGAATGCTGATAAGGAGTCAGTGGGGTCATGCTTTCCCATTCATTCCTTTGCGTGGGAGGAATGTGATTGTTCGAGTAGGAGGGAGCACAGTACTGTAATATGAAAACTTGACAATCTAATGGCTTTGGGTATATTTCCTTACTTATCAGATGTTATATTCTGGTATTTTTCCATTGTGTCTTGTAATGAAATACTGTACGAATTTTTTGCCTCATCTACTGTGGTAGGTTGAATGATGTACCCCAACTAACATATTATTAATCTTGATCCATATCTCTGTGCGTGTGAAATCATTGTAAATAGGACCTCTTGAAGATGTTGTTTTTAGTTAAGGTGTGGTCTAACTGAATGAGTGCGGATATTAATCCAGATTACTGGGAAGCCTTACAAATAGGATCTGGTAGTCACAGAACCAGAAGAAAGGAGAGGGCTTCGCTAAGTGTTGGAAGACAGAGAGGCAAGTCAGAGAACCCAAAGATTACCGCAAACCATCATCAGAATGCTACCGGCCCCAGAGGAAGCAACCGTTCTAGTCTCTGAAAAGAAACAATCAATTCCTATTGTTTAAGCCATCCATTGGGTGGATTTGTCAAAGTAGCCTGATAAACTAAGACATCTGTCTAGTCTTCCAAATATCTATTTGAATATTGACTCTCCATATATGACTAGTGTCTTTAATTCTTCCAAATTTTATGAGTATTTCTAAATTATTACTGAACAGTGTACATTTAAGAAGCAGTTTAAAAGAAAAATTATAGGATACCTTATATATCTGACTCTATTGATGATAATTAGGGAGATTAAAATCTAAAAGTCATTGGAAGCACATTGCAAATTTTTATTAAAAATTTGAAACATTTCCTTTATGTTTTTGAAAAAATCAGTGAGAACGCATTTATGTTAATACTATATTCTGATTATCTTAGATCCATTTGAATAATATATTATGATGTTTCTGCGAATTCATTAGATCTCACCTTTTATGTGGGTGTTTAAAAATGATTACGTAGAAATCAGCATAACTTATAGGAATATTTTTAGGAAAATGTGTGTTCATTTTTAATTTGTATCCAAAATACTGGATACAATTTTTTAACCAAAAAAAATTTTTTTAACCAATATACTTAAAAATTTTTTTTGATAATTTATAGACATGTGAGATTTAATGAGTGAATAATTGTGGGTAAAGAGCTTTAGAGAATTCCACATGAGTAAATTGTACCTTTACATCTTCAACTTCCTCACAGTAAACTCATACGTTTACACTAAAATCTCTTTGATTCTTATCACTCAGTAGCAATATGGACCATATTTTAGGTGAAGGATGCATATCTCTGGCTCTGTGTTTGGTTCCAAAGGAACTGACAACCCATTGTAATGTTTAAATGCCTTTTCACATGAACAAAATGACTTCATCCTCTTTTCCTTCATTGCATTGTGATATGTTTAAAGGTAAAAGAAAATCTGGCATGCTAAAGATAATTCTATCTATTCATCTTTCATGTGCCTTCCAGGTTCTTGGAATAAATCCTCCCAACTGTATAACATCCCACTCTAATGCAGAATTTAGCTGAATGTGGGCTTGTTTTGGATTCCTTCCAAGGGGAGGAAATTATCTTTGGAAGTACCCAAGAACTCATTTTTTTTTTTTAAGCCTAGTCTGCTACAGAGATCATGGGATGGATTGATGATGGTGATGAGGAGGACACCAGCAATGATAAGAAGAGCTTCATGCTTTCTTACTCAACCCTGTCTGACCTTTTATTACCTGCATGATCTTAGCAAATTCCTTAAGCCCTCTCAGTCTGTCTTCCTTATCTACAAAATAGGGATAATAATAGTACTTGCACTGTTTTAAGAATTAAATGAAAAACTTCAGTTAAAATGTTTAGTACAGTGCCCCTATTGTTCCTATTGTCACTGGGAAGATGATGATGATTTTGCTGTTTCAGGATTTTTTTTTCTTGGTTCCTTTTATTTTTTCACTGAGCTTTTATTATGTGCTAGGTGCCATGTTAAGAACTTTACAAACATTATCTCACTTCATTTAAACTTCTCATAACCCTAGGGGAAGGTGATATTATTCATATTTTACAGAACAGATACCAGGGTCAGAGGGTTTAAATAATTTCCCCTGTGGCTCACAGATAGTAGATACAGAGCTTGAACACATTTATTTGACTCAAAGCCTTTATTATTTGAAGGGCATTAATATGAAAGTAATGCTATGATGATAAATCATGATTAGAAATGCTCTTCTTTTCTTTAAAATTAATTTTACAAAGAAAATTTCATTCTAAATGACTAAATGATAACTATCTAGTTCATGATCAATATATAGTGACTACAGATACTCTGTATAAATAGAATATAGGTATATATCCATGACTGTGATGACATTTTTGGTTAATTTGAATCTTTCTTTGACCTATCATAAAAGAGATATCTGATTACATTTGTCATGAAATGATTTTCACTAGACCACAAGGATATGCAAAATATTTAACTTAAAATTTTCCTGGATTACCAAAAAAAAGTGTAGAGGTGGGCACCTATTGTTCATGGAATAACTTGCATAATTATATGAAATTAAACTTTCATAAACAAGATTTAGAAGAAGTGGAAAAAAGGCAGGGCAAATGCTCTATTCATCTTGTTCTGTAAGCTATTAAGTTAATCCAATATTGAATTAGAAAATTCTAGTTAAATCTTTTTTACCCAGCTCTATTGGATTCCCTTACGTTAATAGCGAGGTTGAATCATATAGAAACTTAAAAAAACTTGTGCTTCTTCTTGAGTAATTTATTAATATTAGAAGTGAAATTGCATTTAGACTTATCCCTTATTCTGTGTTTTCTTTCATTATCAAGGTAGTTAATGAATTTAAATTACACCCAGTGATTGGAAAAGACATCATCTTTTTTCATGCATATGTGTTATGGAGTTTTTTATATTGTGTTTCCTTGATTTTCCTAGAATCAACTCTAGTTTAGATGTTTATCAATCAATGTATTAGTTAGGGTTCTCTAGAGAAACAGAATCAACAAGAAATATTCGTAGATATAAAATTTATGAAAGTGTCTCATGTAATCGTGGGAATGTAGAGTCCAAAATCCATAAGGCAGGCTGCAAAGCCGATGACTCCAATAGAGGGCCTGAATAAACTCCACAGGAGAGGCTCACTGGCCGAAACAGGAAGGGAGCCTGTCTCCTCTGAATCCTTAGAAGGCTTCTGTTGATTAGATTAAATGTCACTCATTGCAGAAGACACTCCCCTTGGCTGATGGAATGGAATCAGCTGTGGACGCAGCCAATGTGATCATGATTTAATTCTATGAAATGTCCTCATAGCAACAGATAGGTGAGCTTTTGCTTCTGTATTATTGTTGGATTTATCTCCCAACCCCTGACTCACAAATGCCTTACCAGTAAGTCTAAAGTAGTTGCTATTTCTTGCTCACTAGGTCCAATCAACATGACATCATCAATATAATGGACTAGTGTGTGTGATGTCTTGTGGGAGGTAGAAACGTTCAAGGTCCCTGTGGACAAGATTATGACATAGGGCTAGAGAGTTTATCTATCCCTGAGGTAGACAGTGGAAATATATTGCTGACCTTACCAGCTGAAAACAAATTGTTTCTGGTGGTCCTTATTAACAACTATTGAGAAAAAAGCATTTGCCAGATCAATAGCTGCATACCAGCTTCCAGGGGATGTACTGATTTGCTCAAGCAATGATACCACATCTGCAACAGCAGCTGCAATTGGAGTTACCACCTGGTTGAATTTAGGATAATCCACTGTCATCCTCCAAGACCCTTCTTTTTTCTGCACAGGCAAAATAGGAGAGTTGAGTGGAGATGTGGTGGGAATCACCATCCCTGCATCCTTCAAGTCCTTAAGACTGGCAGTAATCTCTGCGATCCCTCCAGGAATCCGGTATTGCTTCTGATTTACTATTTTGTTAGGTAGAGGCATTCTAGTGGCTTCCACATGGTCTTTTCCACCATAACAGCCCTCGCTGCAGGAGTTTGAGAGCAGTGTGGGGGTTCTGCCAGTTCCTCAGTACGTCTATTCCAATTATGCATTCCAAAACTGGGGAAATTAATACAGAATGGGTCTGGGGTCCCACTGGACCCACTGTGAGACGGACCTGAGCTAAAACTTCATCAATCATCTGACCTTCATAAGCCCCCACACTGACTGGTGGACCAGAGTGATGTTTTGGGTCCCCTGGAGTTAATGTCACTTCTGAACTAGTATCTAACAATCTCCAAAATATCTGATCATTTCCTTTTCCCCAATGCACAGTTACCCTGGTAAAATATCAGTGGTCTCCTTGGGGAAGGCTTGGAGGAAGATTAACAGTATAAATTTGTGGCAGTGTTTCTCCCCCAAAGGGACTTGGCCTCCCCTTCATTCAAGGGTCTCTGTGTCTGTAAACTGTCTCAAGTCTGGAAATTGATTAAGGGGCTGTGACTTTTTGTTTTTGTAATTCAAGTTATGCTTCTGTTCACTTAACCTAGAACTCTTTTATTTATACAGTTCAAACAAGAATTTAGTAGACTGCCAATCTATTGTATTTCTAGGTACCCCATGATTTCCTAGCCAATGCCACAAATCTCTGTGAGTCAGATTATTTTGATGCCTGGTTTGAGTTTGCTGTCTATTCTAATAGCTGCATCCACCCTGTCTTTGGTGATTACTACCTGGCTTCTGTCAACTCTGGATCCACTCATCCCCATTGTGTTTACGGATTCCAGCTCAGTGACAGCAGTTACCACAGTAATATCTGACCTACAGAGAAGTACAACTACAGAGTTCTTCAGGGATGATGGCGCTAGTCTCACAAATTTATTTCTCACTGTTCTGGTAAAAGGTGCATTAACTCTGGACATTCCTGGGATGTATGAGCAAGTGTTGCATGATAAATCCACTCTCTAAGCCTCTGGATCCCCTTATCTACATCATATCAGGGCAGTTCTGGCATTTCAACCTCAGGTAATGTCAGCCACCTTTTGATTCATGTTTCAGCCAACCACCCAAATAGATAATGCCTTTCCTATCCTCTTGAGCTATAACATTGAATGCAGAATCTCTGGATCATGGGCCCATATCAATAAATTCAGCCTGATCCAGCCTTATATTTCTCCCACCATTACCCCACACCCTTAAAATCCATTGCCACACATATTCCCCGATTTCTGTCTATGTAAATTGGACAACACATAGTTCTTTTGGAGTATAATGTACCTCCTCATGTGTGATACTTTGTACATCACCTTTAGGGGCCTGTTGGGACTTTAGTCTAGTTATAGGTCTGGAAGAAATGAAGGGTGGTGGGGGTAGGTTGTGAAAAGAATTAGAAGTATCTTCCAACCCATTTGCTTCAGGGCTTTCATTTGCGGTTTCATCTGGTGAAACAGGATTAATAACTCTAGGGCTAATCCCTTCAGGAGGAGGTTGGGTGGCCAACTCCTCAAGGCAGGCTGGAGGTGGGGTGGCTGTGTCCTCAGAGGGCAGACTATTACAGGGTTATCTAGAGAAGATTTAGCATGACCTAGGGTTTCAACCTCTCCACTGATGTTATTATCAATCAATATGTCACCATCCCATTTTTCAGAGTTCCACTCCTTTCTAATCAATGCCCTCACTTTAATGACAGACACCATGCAGGATTGAGATTTCAGTTTACATTCTGAAGTTGCTACTCTAAGAATAAGATTCTGAGTCTGATTTTCAGAGATCTCAAGTCTATGGCTACAGGAAATAAGATTTTCCTTCAGGACACTCATAGAAACATTTACATCTGTCAGACAGCGCTTAAGCTTCTCATTTGAAGACTTAAGCCCAACCCTTTCACTCATTAATGTATACAGTATATCTAACAACAACCAGCCAACATCTCTTTACCTCTGATTTACACCAAACTCTGTAAAGGTGTCAAAAACATTATCCCCCAAAGCCTGGCTTCGTACAAGTGAAGCATTAGAAGAATCGAATAGTGATATTTTTACTATCTCTTTTACCAACTCACCCCATGGATTGGTAGTATCATTCTGATTATGGGAATCAGAGTCCTTAGTGCCTTTGAGTCCAGTCAGAGTAGAAAACCATTCATAAAAACCCATTTTAAGATTCTGTTTCTTAAAAACCACTCCTCTATTAGTTATGGTTCTCTAGAGAAACAGAATCAACAGGAAATATTTGAAAATATAAAATCTATAAAAGTGTCTCACGTAACCATGGGAATGTAGAGTTCAAAATCCATAGGGCAAGCTGTGAAGCTGACGACTCCGATGGAGGGTCTGGACGAACTCCACAGGAGAGGCTTGCGGGCCGAAGCAAGAAAAGAGCCTGTCTCTTCTGAATGCTCCTTAAAAGGCTTCCAGTGATTAGATTAAGCATCACTCATTGCAGAAGACACTTCCCTTGGCTAATTACAAATGTAATCAGCTATGGATGCAGCCAACATGATCATAATTTAATTCTATGAAATGTCCTCATAGCAACAGACAGGCCAGCACTTGCCCAACCAGACAAATGGGTATCACCACCTGGCCAAGTTGACACATGAACCTGATCATGACAATCAATAAATATTTATAGGTATTTACTTTTACAAGTTGCTGGAGGTGAGGGTTCTAAATATATACTGATGGAATGTATGTAAATATATATGCATAAATGCATGGATACATACCACATTAGAAAACTAACAATATGGTGCAGTTTCCAATGAGTACTGTCAGTGGTTCACATTGTCACTACCCTTTCTGAGAAAAATATTGAGCAATCAGAAGCAATATAAGAAAAATAACAGAGATAAATAAGGAGAAGATTTTTTTCCTTGCAAAATGGTTCTTAGTCTTGTAGTATAGTTCCTTTAAATAGCATCTCCATGGCATTTAAAATATGATCTAGTTAAAGAAAATTGCCTTAGGTAATTTTTTAGGACACATTTGCTGATATCTCTGCAAAAGTATTTTTGTGAACTGCACACTGTGAATCTGAATAGACTACTATTCTAATCTCTGCATAAGCACATAGAACAACATCAATTTAAATACGTATTTTAAATATTAAATTTATTTTACACAAATGGAATCACCCCAATTCTGCTTGGACTCCTAAATTAATGCTGCTGTTCCACTTTCTTATACTCACTAGTTCAAAAAACTGGAAATATGGGTTTGCAGGAAGTACGCATTAATATTGTTCATTTTAAGAAAGAACCCTGGATCAGTGCTATGTATTCCCAAGCATATTTTCCCACACGGTATAATTATATTGATGAGAACAGAATATACAGGCTTGTCATTTTTGCAACATGAAGAGCAGTGAGCCAGATGGGTTCTCCTTGTCACCACTGCATCTGACTGACAACTCAGTTATAGATCTTGCCTCACAGTTCTCCCACAAACAGATTTCCCGGAAATCTGAACCAAATGGGAAACCAGAGATAACTCAAAGAATAGCAAATTTTCCTAGGTCTACCTTTTGTGTTTGGTTTCTATAAGATCAAATTTATCTATCTTAGCAAATGGGAATGCTTTATTTTCACTGCTGTAGCAAAATAAATAAATAAATAAAAATCAAACTACATACTGTGTTTTTTTATGGAAATGAGTTTCATTGAAACAGTTTTTGAAAGAACAGAAATAAAACAAAAAAAAATAATTTTAAATGAGTTTATAAATCATCAACATATTGAATCAATATTTATGATGTCTCCAGGCCACATAGATACTACTATTGTTATCAGAAGCTTATGAAAAAGTCAGGAATGAATATAATCACTGCTAAATATATAAAACATTTGAAAAGAACAAGCAGTTTTATGGATAGACATGTGGTTAGATGTGTGTTCAGAGCAAGTATTTTAATTTAAAAGTTAAAAAATTAAGCCATAGATACACTAAAAATTTATATTTCCTCATTCGATATTGCTTAATAAATAGGAATGTCTAAGTGCTCCTGTATTCAGACTACTGCAATGTATTATTTTAGTTGAGGCTTATGAAGAAATACAGTGTTCCCCAGCTATGTAGTTGGAAATGAGAAGGGTTATTTTAATTGGGTGGTGGATTGAATTTTGTGTCCCAGCTTGGCCATGTTCTTGGTCTTGGCCAGCATTCTTGTGTGTGTGGATCCATTGGAAAGAAGATTTCAAGGTGTTACGTCACTTAGAGTGTGTGCAATTTAGTTAGATTGGACTTAAACCAGGTTACTGGAGTCCTTTATAAACAGAGGAAAGTAAGACAGAAAGGGATGCCACAAAGAGCAAGCAGAAGCTGGAAATCAGTGGAATCTGGGTGAAAAAGGAGAATACTCTCTTATGTCACGTGATAGAAAAGCCAGGGACCAAAGACTGTGGGCAGTCAACTCCAGAATGCCAGCTCCTCTTGGAGAAAGCATCACTTTGCCAACTCCTTAATGTTGGATTTCTCTTGGCAGCAAACCATGAATCAATAAATTTCCATCGTTTTAGCCAACCCATTGTATAGTACTTGGTATTTATTTTAGCAGCTTGGAAATGAAAACAAAATGCCCTTGCATATAATTTTAAGTATTCTACATGAAAACTTGACAGTTTAGTTGCAATTTGAAATCTGAAACTGCCTCAATAAAGAAGAATTTATGACCTCTTTATATGTTGTGAGAATGGACAAATACTGCCTTATGCTAGAGCCAAGCTCATCTGTGAAATCATGATCTTTGTTTTCCCCCCATTTGATTTGGAATTTGCTGGTGGGCAAAAAGATTCGCAGAGTGAGTGGATACTTTCCAATGAGTTGATTTTTCTAGTTTGCTCTGGAGTGGATTTCTTCCCCCATGCATGATTTTTAAATCTGCACTTGTCGTTTTGGAAATATTTGTTCCTTAGATATGCAGATCATCCAAAAGATGACACATTTCATTAATTTTTAAAAATCACTTTCATTAATATCACCACTAATTTCATCAGAAAAGTTTTCAGTACTGGGAAATTATTGAGCTTGTGGTAGTAGATATGTTTTCTAAAAGTTTAATTTTTGCTTGGAGGTTGCATTCGTTTACTTAAAATATTTATAAAATTGGAAGAAACATAGTTGTCAGTTATTCTTTCAATTGAAATGCTGATCCATGAAAAATGTGTCTAGTTTGGCTTCGAACTCAAACCAATCATTCAGCTGCTTTTCCGTGAGACAAACATAGTACAGAGGTGTGGTGAAGACTTTCATGCATATGTCCTATATACGCACACAGAACATTCAAAGAACATGTACTTATGTGATGAGATTTAATAACATTCATAATATTTTAATAAAATTAATGATTTTGTCATTGTTTTAAAAAGAACATGGCTAAGTGACCTCCCCCCACCCTGCCCCGTCCTCAGTGTTTGATGAGCTCAGTGGAAATCAGTTCAGTTTGGTGCCAGTTCTTCAAAGCGTGGTAAGGCACCAGCAGCTTTACATACCGTTGTTTTTGTACCATCAGTGGGAAGGACAGTGAAGAAGGTAAAATGATGTCTTGGTATTATTAAACCATTTTTTTTACTTTAAGGATCCCCTGAAAGTATCTCATTGAACCCCAGGGATCTATAGTCCACACTTTGAGAACTACTGCTTTAAAGAATATATGTATTTTGGCAATTTAAGCACAGGATTTAAAATGTTTTCATTGTTCAGGAACTAAAGTATAGGATTTTATGTATTGTTTTGCAAGATTTCATAAAAAATTTCTTATACTAAATATACATTATATATAAACACATGCAGACCCTAAATATGGATTTTATTCACACACACAGGAAAATGAATAAATGAATATATACATATTTTCAGATGTGCAAGAAAAATATAATTTATTTTAGCTCTAATTGATCAGCTGTTTCTTATACTTTTTCACACTGAGTATTAGGAAAGCGTCCACTTTTCAGTTCAGTTAATTAAATGCAATAATTTTAATATTTCCTTTAGATAATGCATGTGGGTTTTTTGGTTTTGTTTTGTTTTATTTTTGGCTAATACATAGTTTTTGGTTGTTGCTGTTATTGTTTTTTGCCTAAAGATGCCCAATCTTTCAGATACTTTTGCCCTCTTTCTGAATTTTCCTAGATAGGTGAGTGCTCTAGTTTGCTAGCTGCTGGAATGCAATATACCAGAAATGGAATGGCTTTTTAAAGGAGGGATTTAATAAGTTGCAAGTTTATGCTTCTAAGGTCATGAAAATGCCCCAATTAAAGCAAGTCTATAAAAATGTCTAAATTAAGGCACCAACAAGTGGTTACCTTCACTCAAGGAAGGCCATTGAAGTTCAGGGTTTCTCTCTCAACTGGAAATGGCAAACATGGCAACGTCCACTAGTTTCCCCTACAGGCTTCTTGCTTCTGGAAGCTCCCCCATGGGTGTTCCTCATCTACAAAAGTTGCTGGCTGGTGGACTTTGTTGGTCTGAAGCTTTTTCCAAAATGCTTCCTCTTTTAAATGATTCTAGACCCTCCTGGAATGGGTGGAGCCACAACCCTGTGATGATAATCTAATCAAGTTTGCAACATACAGTGCTGGATAGGGTTTAAAATAAATGGTTGCCTCCACGAGATCGGACCAGGATTAAAGCATGGCTTTTCTAGGGGTACATAAATCTTTTCAAACTAGCACAGCAGTTATGGTCCAGGGAGGACGGAGATGAGTTTGCCCTGAATTGTACCCATTGGGTCATCACTGGCTAGTTGAAGGGCTTTCTGGACTAAGGACTGCTGGGCACTATATGGATGTGAATGGTTAGAGGCCATTGTCCAGCCATTTATTTCTGGCTTCTAGCTTGCTCCTCACTTTGGATCTTTGGCACCAAGCTATAATTGGTTTATATGGCTTAGCACGTATATACCTTCTCAAGAGTGCATGGAGGTGCTTCTGGGTCCCTGGTACACTGCAACAATGCCATGGGGAACCAGGATCACTATCTCAAGCTTATTTCGCTGCAGTCTTCTACTGTTTTTTCTACATAGTCACTCCTGTCCCCTGTTGGAAATGGCTGGGTATGTGACAGCTACTAGGGCTTGCAGTTTTTTCTAGAACAAATGACAAAGTGTTAACTCCTGTATTCTTGGGCTCCCTCATACCACCAAAAAGTTTTTAAATACCCCTCCTGGCCCTGCTAAGGTCTGTCACCAATGTATGTACGTGTAAGTGGTAGATGCAGAAACCCTCACGGGAACCCTGCGGCTGATCAATTTGAGTTCCTATCTTCTCCCAACCGATTTTTTCTTTGTAATCATTCATGCTTTCCTCAATCATTTACTCCCACCCACCCCATCTAAATCCAAGGTTTACTATCATGTTAGATCTATCTCCTTAAAGAGACATCTGGAAATGTAGTGATGGTGGCGGTGGGAGGGTGTTTTAGCTATCACAATGACTGGAGGATGTGATTGACAGTTACTACCCACGTACCAGAGATGATAAATATCCTTTAATGTATGGGGTAAAAGGAATTGTCATTCCAAAAATGCCAGTAGCACCCTCGAGAGAAACATTGTTTTAGGATATAATTTAGACCCTCTCAAAGGTAGTCATGGTTTCTATCACAGAGAAAACACTGTTTCAGCTTTTCTAGTACTTTCCAGATAGCTGCCTTGGGGTCACTATGAAAAGTGCCATGGATCAGAAATGAAAAATGCTACCATAATACCATAACATGAAATATGTACATATATATTATACCTTTGGATTTGTGGCCATTTTTATGCTATCACTGCAGAGGGATGACGAATTAACAGAGAAATTAAATACATAAATATAAATGCACATATATTTTAAATGTACGGTAAAATAGCATTGTTCTATTATGATACATTTTTGAGAAGGTTCAGACCACACCTTACTAAAGTGAAGAGCCTCCTGGAGGGACCTTGGCACATGTGATAGAAAGAGCCTGTCATGTGCTCCACAGCCAGACACACAGTTTCCTGAAGAATCCATAAAAAGCTGAAATTATTTTCTTTATTGTCAAGGACAGAATGCCCTGAGTGTTCTCTTTGTTAGCTACCAGCTAAGCCTTTTACCTCCAAAAGTGTAAGCATGATTTGGAGTTTCCAGAATGTTTTACAATGCTTTTTTTTTTTTTTAACAACTTTTGTGTTATAATTTAATGTAATCAATTTAATGTTTATTAACTTGGTTTATCAACTGGTTCCCTCACATGTGAGAAAACAATTTTCATGCAAAAAAAATATAGTGCAAATAATTACCTAAATGTCCCTTAGTCATCTTTTTTTTTTTGCACTGTTCACTTAGAATATCCTGGTCCTTGCTCTTTGCTTAAAATAAATGTTGGATTAACAGAAGTCATACAGAATTTCTAGAATTCTCTTGGTAAACCTTGAATTTTAGAATTGGAATTCTCAACAATTTCTTCACATAATTTTGATTATTAGATCAATTCACAAAACTAAAAGAATTCAGATAAAATATTTTTCCTTAGAAATGTGGTATATTTACAAAGGTAGGCTGTCCTATAACTATCCTATAGCTTAAATATATTTAATTTTGCCATATATTTTTCCTCCAAATACATTCATTAATGGATATATGTCATGTCCAAAAACAGTAACGTATTTGAATTGATTTTTCTTGAAGAGAGAGTTAAAGACCTTGCACAATGTATATATCTTGAGTTGTGAATTAATTTTGAGTGACTCAAAGTCTGTGGAAGCTTTGGAGATATTTTAGCTCAGGAAGATGACAATGACACATGAGTTATCAAATAATTTATGAAAAACAAAACACCATTCAGTATACTGTGTACACTCCAAATGTGTTCTCCTGCCTTATAACATGCCTGAGGTGAATTAGCTGTTTAATTGACAGCAATGTCATGAGAGAAAGCCATGTCATCTTTTAGAACTTTTATATTTGATTAATCTTGTCTTTCTGGTTCTTTGGTAAAACTCCAAATTAAAAATAAAAAGTTTTTGTCAAAGATAGATTTACTTTTGAAGGTTCTAAGTGATTATAACCTTATCTATTTTCATTTAAGAGTATGTCTTGGGGGGTTATTTTTATTATTAACAGTTCTAGTTATATCAGTGTTCACTGTATTTTCATTTTAATAATGATTTAGCAGATTTTAATGGATAATGCATTTATGGTTCAAAGTCACTGATAACCTCTACTGTGAATCCATTTTAGTGAACTTCGCAATTGTAACATAGGGTTAAAATTTCTCATTAGTAATGCAGAACAGGTAATTCTCATTGAATTTTGCTTCTTCTCACATAGTTCAGTATTTAGAATGAGGGAAAGACTAGACATTTGAATCAGAAAAATCAGAAAAGTCTTTAAAACTGGCTGAAAATGTTGATTATCTGGCAAAGTTTTTCTTCATTCACTGGAGGACAACAACCCAGCTAAATAGGCAGCTGGAATAATTAAAAGCTGAAATTTTTGATATGTAGCATGATTAGGTTGCTAAGAAACAACATCCTCTAACAGTTCAACTGAATATTCCATCTATGTAACAGATGGGTTGTGAGAAGTTTCCTTAAAGGCAGGTGAGGAGACAAAGGCAGATCTGCGTGTCTTGTAAATTTGGACAGCCAACTAAAAGCTGGATGTGTTTATGGGGGTTGGAATATTTGACGATTAAGTTAGATAATGTGCAAAATATTTTAAAAGTCTTAACATTTATTTTTGTTTATCTTTCCTGGGCATAAAACACAAAGGAGTTACAAATGCAGCTACTTGTGTGGTTGATTGAAAACAAAAATGAAATTCTTAATAGTTGTTTTCTCCAGGGACACGTTGTAGACACAAAAGATAGTTGTTTTCCCCATGATTTCAGCCACTATTACAGAGTCTATCTTCTTTAAAAATCGATTCTCAGATGCAAAAAAAAACCAGTTGGTCTCTGATTACTGCACACCTGGCATGCTCAACCACTGTTCCTTTCAAGGAGCCTGCAGATCTTATTTATTGCTTGAAACTGTGCTTCAGCACACCCTTAGCAATATTTGTTCCCTATTCCTTTCTTTGGCTTTTGCTGGCTCTGTTTACCATTGATCCCAGAAGTCTAGTTGCCCTGAGCTTACATAATCCTCGTATTTTTAACCCAGTGGGATTGGAAGGAATATCAGAGCCAACTTTAAGTTTAGGAATAGACCATTTTTAATGGATGAGGGCCATTCTCAGGCAGTCTGGTGAGTGTTTTTGTCAAGAGCAGTCCTTCCTACTTGTTTTTAGTAGTCAAGAGTAAGAGGAGAATGTAATTTTGAATGAGCTATTCCTATTAGTATTTCCGAAATCTTCTGGACAGTTTCAGGCTGTTAAAAAGTGTTTTGTGGGTTCTTAAATCAAATGTGTTCAGTTAAACAAAATTAAAGAGTTTTGTTTTCTATCTAAAATAGATTCCAAATCCATTCACTCCTTTACTTATTTCATTCTAATCCAAGATATTAACTCTTTTTTGTATTTTATGTAACTTCATTGAGATATATTCACATACCATATAATCATCCAAAGTATATAATTAGTGGCTCACAGTATCATCGTATAACTGTGCACTCATCACCACAATCAATTTTAGAACATTTTCATTATGCCAAAAAATAATAAAAATAAAAAGAAGACACAAAACATCTCAAAACTCTTATCTCCCCCTATTGTTTATTTATTAATTTGTCTTTATTTTCTTACTTATCTGCCTATACACTGGATGAAGGGAGTATCAGCCACACAGTTTTCACAATCATATGGTCACACTGTGAAAGCTCTATAGTTATACAATTATCACAAAGAGAACTACTGGATTATATTCAACTGTTTTAGGTATTTATTTCTTGCTATTTTAATACACTAGAAACTAAAAAGGGATATCTACAAAATGCATAAGAATAACCTCTGTAATAACCTCTTGACTCTGTTTGAGTCCCTTAGCCACTGAAACTTTGTTTTTGTTTCCTATCTTTTCCACCTTTTGGCCAAGAGGTTTTTTCAATCCCAGGCTCATCCCTGGGACTCCTGTTTCATGTTACCAGGGAGATTTACACTCTGGGAGTCTTCTCCCATATGGGGGAAGGGCAGCTGAGTTTATTTGTAGGGTTGGTTTAGGGAGAGAGGGTCCACATCTGAGGAACAAAAGAGGTTCTCTGATGGTGATTCTTAGGCAAAATTATAAGTGGGTTTAGCTTCTCCATTTCAGGAATAAGTTTCATAAGGGCAAGTCCCAATAAGGGGCTTGGCTTATTAAATTGATAGCCCCTAATTCTTGTGAGAATATAAGGAATTTCCTGGGTGAGGAATTTTAGTACTTCCACATTTTTCCCCAGTCCTCAAAGGGACTTTTCATATCCTTTTCTATTTTCTGCCAGAGTTACTCTGAGTTGTGTCAGGGTATTACATTAACTTGGACAAAATAACAAGATTTCATTCCCTAATCAAGTTTCCATGTAATTATGTTGCTTGAATAAGCTGACCAAACAGGTTAAATTAGATGGTGTGCAACAGAAAATATAAGTTTTGTACCAAATAAACATCTCTTTCCTCAGTCTCACACAGAAGTTGAAGTTTTAAATACAGTCAATTTCAACCTTTACCCTGTA
This sequence comes from Tamandua tetradactyla, assembly GCF_023851605.1. Classification (NCBI taxonomy): domain Eukaryota; kingdom Metazoa; phylum Chordata; class Mammalia; order Pilosa; family Myrmecophagidae; genus Tamandua; species Tamandua tetradactyla. The sequence goes on from NC_135332.1 coordinate 154,647,809, forward strand.
TTCTGATTTACCTTAGTCCTAACAAGATTGGCTTCATTCATATCTCTAATTGAAGTCTGATTTCTTTTTCAGCTTCTTTAACAGTTGCTATATGGGGTAATTCTGACTTTCAGAGCTGCAGAATTCTAACTCTGAGCCTCAAGTGTCACCAGATACCCAAAGTTCCAGGGAATGATCGGGTTATATACAGAGACCAGCATCACAGAATTTAGAAATAACACTTAAAAGTCAGGAATAGATGTGATTGTCATAAGAGCTTACAATCTAGGAACCTTTTCAATATGTTTATAATAGGCCTTATTGAAAATTCTGTACTCCTTATTTGTCGATTGCCCATATTAGTGAGGCCTTACAATATTTGGCTTATTTCACTCCAAACAATGTCCTCAAGTTTCATTCACATAAATGCATGCCTCAGAACTTTATTCCTTCTTGCAGTTGCCCAATATTCCATTGTATATATATACAACACAATTCGCCCTTCCATTCATTAGTTGATAAAACTTTAGACCATGTATTAGTCAGGATTTTCTAGAGAAACAGAACCAGCAGGACATATCTGTAAATATGAGATTTATAAAGGTGTCTCACACAACTGTGGGAATGCAAGAGTCCAAAATTGGTAGGTCAGGCTGTGAATTTGGCAACTCTAATGAAGGGTCTTGAAAAACTCCAGAGAAAAATCTCACTGGCTGAAGAAAACGTGAAAATTCTCTCTTCTCCCTTAAAAGTCTTCAACAGAATGACTCAAACCAAACTGATTGGATTATCTTGCAGGCACATTTTGGCCTTGCTTAACAGTACTCAACTGTCCTGTGTACAACCAGAAACGCATTAAATCTCTCCAGAATAGGGTGCAAGTCCTTAGATAATATTCACTCTTTTTTTTTATATATATATGGGCAGGCACTGGAAACTGAACCCGGGTCCTTGGGCATGGCAGGCAAGCACTCTTACCTGCTGAGCCACCATGGCCTGCCCGATATACACTCTTAAACTTGATATCTTACAGCGTAAATACTATAACATGAACAAAAACAGCTTATGTCATATGATAAAGTTGATAAAATAAAGAGGAAAATGAAGATATTTTATTTATGTATAAATACATAGATAATTACAAACCAGGGAAGAAATATTCATACCATTACAGTCCTCATTTCTGTAACTGACCACATGGCCATAGTTCACATTTATCACTGCCTTCTTCCACTACCCATTCCATGTTCCTTTTACCCTCAGCATGAACTTCAGCTGGCTGTGGTTCTTTGCCTGGTGGGGTGACCTAAACCCTCATTCCTGAAGTTTCAGAGCCGTTGGTAGTCCTGTCTGGATTGGGTTGTGGCAGTTTTCCATTGATTTTAATCACAGGGCATAGTAGTACTAAGAAACGCCCTAGGGGATCTCCTGTGTTCATGGAAAACTCTTCTTTACCTCCATCGTGGAGTTGTGGTCCTATTTCCCCTGATAGTCAGGATCAATCACCCCAGCCATTAGAGTAATCCCATTCTTGGCTTGTTGATCCAGGGGCATGAGTAGCCCGAAGTGACCAGGTGGCAGTTTTAGATTATGGTTCAATGGAATCATTGTTGCTTCTTCTGGTGGAAGCACCCCCCATTCTGGAACTAAACCAGCAGAGCTCAAGGTTGAAGCGACAGGCTACAAAAGTTTTCCTAGTGGCTCATTAGTGTAATAGTGGATGTTGCCACTCCCATTTCCATCTCTTGGTTCCTGAACCCCTGGATCCTGGTTATGGGAGAAGCAGCACCATACAGTGAATGCTGATTCAGAGCGTACGAACTCCTGCAGAACATCACCTCAGCCCTGCAAGGTATTGCCACCTAGTTGAGTTTCCAAAAGGCATCATTCTATCAATCCAGCTGCCTCTGAATGATGGTAAACATGGTAAGACCAGAAAATTCCATGAGCATGTGCCCATTCCCTCACTTCATTTGATGTGAAGTGGGTTCCTTGATTAGAAGCAATGCTGGGTGGAATACCATGATGATCAGTCAGGCATTGTATAAGTCCATGGATGACAGTTTTGGCAGAAGCAATACGTGTAGGGAAAGTAAACCCATATCCAGAGTATGTGTCTATTCCGGTTAGAACAAATCACTTTCTTTCCATGATGGAAGTGGTCCAGTGTAATCAACCTGCCACCATGTAGCCAACTGGTCACCTTGGGGAATGGTATCATATCGGGGCTGAGTGTGGGTGTCTGCTGCTGGCAGATTGGGCACTCAGCAGTGGCTATAGCTCGGTCAGCCATGTTGAGTGGAAGTCCATGTTGCTGAGCCCATGCATAACCTCCATCCCTACCACCATGACCACTATGTTCATGAGCCCATTGGGGAATGACAGGAGTTGCTGGGAAAAGAGGCTGACTGTATGCACAAAATGGGTCATCTTATCCACTTGATTATTAAAACCATCCTCTGCTGAAGTCACCCTCTTGTGTGCATTCACATAGGACTCAAATATCTTCATGTTTTTAGCCCACTCAGCTATGTCCATCCACATACCCATTCCTCAGACCTCTTTGTCACCAATTTTCCAATCATGCTCTTTCCAAGCCCCTGAGCATCTAGTCAAACCATTAGCAATAGCCCAAGAGTCAGTATATAAACGCACCTCTGGCCAGTTATTCTTCCAAGCAAAATGAACAACCAGATGCTCTGCTCAAAGTTCTGTGCACTGGGAGTATCTCCCCTCACCACTGTTCTTCAGGGACTTCCCAGAAAGGGGCTGTAGTGCTGCAGCTGTCCACTTTTGGGTGGGACCTGCATATCATGCAGAACCATCTGTAAACCAGGCCCAAGTTTACCCTTCCTCAGTCAATTTTTTGTAAGGAACTGCTCATGAGGCCATAGCTTTGGGCTGGGAAAGAGAAGGTAATGTGGTAGAAGTGCAGACCATGGGCATTTGGACCACTTCCTCATGTAGCTTACTTGTGCTTTCAGGACCTGCTCTGGAACTATCTCATATACACCATTTCCATTTTATGATGGAGTGCTGCTGCTTACACCTAACTTTATGGCTTGGTGAGTCAGACAACATCCAGCTCGTGATAGGCAACTGAGGTCTCATGGTAACTTGGTGGCCCATGGTCAAGCATTCAGTCTCTACTAAGGCCCAGTAGCATGTCAAAAGCTGTTTCTCAAAAGAAGAGCTGTTATTTGCAGTGGATGGTAAGACTTTGTTCCAGAATCCTAAGGTTCTGCATTGTGATTTTCCTATAGGGACATGCCTAAAACTCCAGACAGCATCTCTATTTGCCACTGACACTTCTAGCACCATTGGATCTTCTGGATCATATGATCCAAGTGGCAGAGCAGCTTGTACAGCAGCCTGGACCTGTTACAGAGCCTCCCCTTGTTCAGGTCCCCACTCAAAATTAGCTGCTTTTCTGGTCATTTATTAAATGGGCCAGAGTAGTACACCCAAATGAAGAATATGTTGCTGACAAAATCCAAACAGACAGACTAGGCATTGCGCCCCTTTTTTTGGTCATAGGTGGGGCCAGATGCAGCAACTTAACCTTCACCTTAGAAGGGATATCTCAATATGCCCCACACCCCTGGACACCTAGAAATTTCACTGAGGTAGAAAGCCTCTGTATTTTTGTTGGATTTATCTCCCATCCTCTGACATGCAAATGCCTTACCAGTAAGTCTAGAGTAGTTGCTATTTCTTGCTCATTAGGTCCAGTCAACATGATATCATCAAAATAATGGACCAGTGTATGTCTTGTGGGAGGCAGAAACATGCAAGGTCCCTGCGGACAAGATTATAACATAGGACTGGAGAGTTTATACAGCCTTGAGGTAGGACAGTGAAAGTATATTGCTGACTTTGTCAGCTGAAAGCAAACTGTTTCTGGTGGTCTTGTATTTACTAATAGCTATTGAGAAGAAAGCATTTGCCAGGTCAATAGCTGCATACCAGGTACCAGGGGAAGTACTGATTTGCTCAAGCAATGATACTTCATCCGGAACAGCAGCTACAATTGGAGTTATCACCTGGTTGAGTTTACAATAATCCACTGTCATCCTCCAAGACCCATCTGTTTTCTGCACAGGCCCAATAGGAGAGTTGAATGGAGATGTGGTGGGAATCACCACCCCTGCATCTTTCAAGTCCTTAAGAATGGTGTGAATCTCTGCAATCCCTCCAGGAATCCAGTACTGCTTCTGATTTATTGTTTTGCTAGGTAGGGGCAGTTCCTGTGGCTTCCACTTAGCCTTTCCTACCCTAATAGCCCTCATGCCATGAGTCAGAGAGCCATTGTGGGGATTCTGCCAATTGCTGAGTATGTCTATTCCAATTAAACATTCTGGAACTGGGGAAATTAATACAGAATGGGTCCAGTGGTCCACTGAACCTATCGTAGAGATGGACCTGAGTTAAAACTCCATCAATCATCTGACCTCCATAAGACCCCACTCTGACTGGTAGACCAGAGTGACGTGTTGGGTCCCCTGGAATTAATGTCACTTCTGAACTAGTGTCTAGTAATCTCCAAAATATCTGATCATTTCGTTTTCTCCAATGCACAGTTACCCTGGTAAAAGGCCATTGGTCTCCTTGGGGAAGGCCTGGAGGAAGACTAACAGTGTACATATGTGGCAGTATAACCGGGTTCTCCCCTAAAGGGATATGGCCTCCCCCTCATTCAAGAGTCTCTGGGTCTGTAAACTTTGTCAAGTCTGGAAATTGATTAAAGGGCTATGACTCTTTGTTTTTGCAATTCAAGTTAGACTTCTATTCAACTCTTTTGCTTATACAGCTCAAACGAGAATTTGGTAGACTACCCCTATATTGTATTTCTAGCTACCCCATGATCTACTAGCCAATGTCAGAAGTCTCTGTGAGTCAGATTATTTTGACTTCTGCTTTGAATCTGCTGTTCGTTATGATAGCCACATCCACCTTGTCTTTGGCAAATAAGTGCTGCCACCTGGCCTCTGCCATCTCTGAATCCAGTAATCCCCATTGTGTTTAAGGATTCCAGCTCAGTGACAGCAGTTCCCACAGTAATATCTGACCTACAGAGAAGGGCAATGTATTAGTTAGGGTTCTCTTGAGGAACAGAATCAGCAGGAAATATCTATAAATATAAAATTTATTAAAGTGTCTCATGTAACCGTGGGAATGGAGAGTCCAAAATCCATAGGGAAGGCTGTGAAGCTGACAACTCCGATGGAGGGTCTGGACAGAATCCACAGGAGAGACTCACTGGCTGAAGCAGGAAGAGAGAAGAGAACCTGTCTCTTCTGAATCCTCCTTAAAAGGCTTCTGGTGATTAGATAAAGAATCACTCATTACAGAAGATGCACCCCTTGACTGATTATAAATGGAATCAGCGGTGGACGCAGCTGATGTAATCATGATTTAATTCTATGAAATGTCTTCAAAGCAACAGACAGGCCAGCACTTGCTCAAACAGACAAACAGGTACCACTACCTGGCCAAGTTGACACATGAACCTGACCATGACAGGCAACTACAGAGCTCTTCAGGTATAATGGAGCCAGTCTTACAAATTTATTTTTCACAGTTCTGGTGAAGGATGCATCCTTCAGACATTTCTGGGGTGTATGAGCAGGCTTTCCATGATTAATCCACTCTAACATTTCAATCTTTCTAAGTCTTTGGATCCCCTACATTATACCAGGGCAGTTCTGGCATTTCAACCTCAGGTAATGTTGGCCACCTTTTGATCCATGTTTCATCCCACCATCCAAACAGACTGTTAATGCCTTTCTAACCCTTCAAGCTATAATATAATAATGCAGCATCTCTGCTTAGAGGGCCCATATGAATAAATTCAGCCTGATCAAGCTTTATCATTATCCTACACCCTTAAAATCCATTGCCACACATATTCCCCTGGTTTCTGTCTATATAAATTGGAAAACTCATGCAGTTCTTTTGGAGTATAGCATACCTCCTCATGGGTGACACTTTGTACATCACCTTTGGGGTCAGCTTAGTTATAGGTCTGGAAGAAATGAGGGATAGTGGGGGTGGGTCATGAAAAGAAATAGAAGTATCTTCCAAGTTAATTGCTTCAAGGCATTCATTTTCAGTTTCATCTGGTAAAACAGGATTAACCACTCCAGGGTTAATCCCTTCAGGTGGAGGTTGGGTGGCCACCTCTTCAGGACAGGCTGGATGGGCATCCATGGGGATCTAAGTCCATGATCTGCATGGCAGGCCAATGAAGGTCCCCAACAAACTCTCAGGAGAGACTGGCTGCTTAAAGCAAGAAGAGTGTTTATCTTTTCTGCATCCTCCTTAAAATCCTTCTAATGATTACATTAAGCATCACTTATTGCAGAACACGCATCACTCATTGCATTTGTAATCAGCTGTGGATGCTGCTGTGGTCATGATTTAAGTCCATGAAATATCTTCATAGCAATAGAGAGGCCAGTGCTTGCCTGACCAGACAATTAGGCACCACCACCTGGCCAAGTTGACACATGAATGTGACCATGACAACTATTAATGGGAGCATATTACAATATGATTGTTAACTAGACCCTAGTGTGCATTGATTGTATTTTTTCTACATACTGTCACATTTTCAACACCTTGCAATATTGATATTCACTTGTTCCCTCTCATATAAAAGCTTTCTTATATTTGTACACTTAATCACTGTGCAGGTTTGAAAGCATTATAAATCCTAGAAAAGTCATGTTTTAATCCTGAGTCAATCTTGCAGAGGCAGCCATTTCTTTTAATCCTGATTCAATATTGTAGGTTTGAAACTTTTGACTCTGTTATCTCCAGTGAGATATGACACACCTAATTATGAGCGTGACTTTGATTAGATGGAGATGCGGCACCACCCATTCCAGGTGGATCTCGATTAGATTCCTGGAGTCCTTTAAAAGAGGAAACATTTTGAAGAGAGTCAGAAATGACAGAAGCCTCAGAGCCAACAGAGTGAGCAGAAGCAGATGCCTGGAGAAGAGGTGCTTCAGGAAACAAAGACATGGTTTTGGAGATGCTTGGAGACTAGCAGATATCACCATGAGGTGTTAAGCAAACCAGAATATAGAGAGAGTCAAGGGTAGCCAATGAAGTCCAGGAGCAAGGAACCAATAGATGCCAGCCATGTGACTTCCCAGTTGACAGAGATGTTCCTAACCCATTGACTTTCCTTGAATGAAGGTATCTTTTCTTGAATGCACTAATTTGGTACTTTCACTTCCTTAGAACTGTAAATGTGCAATTTATCAAATTCTTCTTCCTAAAGGCCATTCCAGTTCTGGTATATTACATTCTGGTAGCTTCCAAACTCACACAATCACCAGCATTTTCCACTCTAGGTTTTGCTAAGTTGCACAGTCCCAGTTTTTATCCTCTGTCGTTCCTTCTTGTGTCATAAATGCCCCTAGCTTTCCTTTTTCAACCTAGTCAAACATAGCTTTGTTCATTATAATTACACTATTGTGCTACCATTAGATGGTATTGTGCTATCCATTTCTGAGTCTTTGCAATCAATCTTGTGGAACATTCTATACCCCTTCAGTATCAAATGCCCAATCTGTACCTTCTTTTTATCTCCTTATAACCTGTGTTCTCAACTTTAATTATCAGAATTTGCTCATTCTTATTAGTTCATATTACTGAAACCATACAGTATTTGTCCTTTAGTTTCTGGCTAATTTCACTCAAAATAATGTCCTCAAGGTTCATCTACATTATTGCATCCATTATGAGTTTATTCTATCTTACAGCTGTGTAATAGTCCATCATTTTTACTGATAGTCTTCATTTCTACACTCTTCTCCAAACTTCTCTTTCCTGTCTTTTTCTAAAGTCTCCCTTTACTTTTTCTTGTAGGGCAGGTGTCTTGGTCACAAACTCTCTCACTGTCTGTTTGTATGAAAATATTTTATACTCTCATTTCTGAAGGACAGTTTTTCCAGACAAAGAATTCTTGGATGGCAGTTTTTCTCTTTCATACATCATACCACTGCCTTCTTGTCTCTGTGGATTCTGTGGAGAAATCTGCACATAGTCTTAATGAGCTTCTGTTATGTGTGATGGACAGTCTTTCTCTTGCTGCTTTCAGAATTTTCTTTGTTTTGACATTTGCCAATCTGATTCATAAGTGTCTTGGAATAGATCTATTTGGATCTATTCTGTTTGAAGTACTCTGTGCTTCTTGGATCTGTAATTTTATTTCTTTCATAAGCATAGGGAGATTCTTGGTGATTATTTCTTCTATTATTCTTTCTGCCCCCTTTTCCTTCTCTTCTCCTTCTTGCATACCCATAACTTGTATATTCATGTGCTTCAATGTTGTCATTCAGTTCCCTGAGACCTTGCTTATATTTTTCCTTTCTTTTCCCTATCAGTTCTTTTGTGTGTAGGATTTCTGATGTCCTATCTCTAGTTCACTAATCCTTTCTTCTGCATCTTCAAATCTGCTATTGTATGCCTCTATTGTGTTTTTCATCTCTTCTATTGTGCCTTTCATTCCAATAAGTTTGATCACTTGTTTTGTCAAGCTTTCAAGTTCTTCTTTATGTTACCCATTATCTTCTTTATATCCTTCATTTCTTTTACCCTATCTTCCTTCAACTTGTTTATTTTATTTAGAAGGTTTGTTTGTACATCTTTAATTTGTTGTTTCAATCCCTCTATCTCACTTTAAGTGATAGTTTGTTGCTTTGACTGGGCCATATCTTCATGCTTCTTCATATGAATTGTGATTTTTTGCTGATGTCCAGCCATCTGATTTCCTTGATTAGTTTATTCATGTTCTGATGATGATGATGTCATGTTCTCCCTTTTTTTTTCTTTCTTTTTCTTCTTTTTTTTAAATTTTTTTATTAACAGAAAGAAAAAAAAAAGAAATTAACACAACATTTAGAAATCATACCATTCTACATATGCACTCAGTAATTCTTAACATCATCACATAGATGCATGATCATTGTTTCTTAGTACATTTGCATCGGTTTAGAGGAACTAGCAACACAACAGAAAAAGATATAAAATTTTAATATAAAGAAAAGAAATAAAAGTAGTAGTAATAGTAAAAAACAACAACAACAAACAAACCAACAAGCAAACAAAAACAACAAAAACCCTATAGCTCAGATGCAGCTTCATTCAGTATTTTAACATGATTACTTTACAATTAGGTATTATTGTGCTGTCCATTTTTGAGTTTTTGTATCTAGTCCTGTTGCACAGTCTGTATCCCTTCAGCTTCAATTACCCATTGTCTTACCCTGTTTCTAACTCCTGCTGAACTCTGTTACCAATGACATATTTCAAGTTTATTCTCGAATGTCCGTTCACATCAGTGGGACCCTACAGTATTTGTCCTTTAGTTTTTGGCTGGATTCACTCAGCATAATATTCTCTAGGTCCATCCATGTTATTACATGGTTCATAAGTTTATCTTGTCTTAAAGCTGCATAATATTCCATCGTATGTATATACCACAGTTTGTTTAGCCACTCTTCTGTTGATGGAGATTTTGGCTGTTTCCATCTCTTTGCAATTGTAAATAATGCTGCTATAAACATTGGTGTGCAAATGTCCGTTTGTGTCTTTGCCCTTAAGTCCTTTGAGTAGATACCTAGCAATGGTATTGCTGGGTCGTATGGCAATTCTATATTCAGCTTTTTGAGGAACCGTCAAACTGCCTTCCACAGTGGTTGCACCCTTTGACATTCCCACCAACAGTGGATAAGTGTGCCTCTTTCTCCGCATCCTCTCCAGCACTTGTCATTTTCTGTTTTGTTGATAATGGCCATTCTGGTGGGTGTGAGATGATATCTCATTGTGGTTTTGATTTGCATTTCTCTAATGGCCAGGGACATTGAGCATCTCTTCATGTGCCTCTTGGCCATCCGTATTTCTTCTTCTGGTAGGTGTCTGTTTAAGTCTTTTTCCCATTTTGTAATTGGGTTGGCTGTCTTTTTGTTGTTGAGTTGAATAATCTCTTTATAAATTCTGGATACTAGACCTTTATCTGATATGTCGTTTCCAAATATTGTCTCCCATTGTGTAGGCTGTCTTTCTACTTTCTTGATGAAGTTCTCTGATGCACAAAAGTGTTTAATTTTGAGGAGCTCCCATTTATTTATTTCCTTCTTCAGTGTTCTTGCTTTAGGTTTAAGGTCCATAAAACCACCTCCAGTTGTAAGATCCATAAGATATCTCCCAACATTTTCCTCTAACTGTTTTATGGTCTTAGACCTAATGTTTAGATCTTTGATCCATTTTGAGTTAACTTTTGTATAGGGTGTGAGAGATGAGTCTTCTTTCATTCTTTTGCATATGGATATCCAGTTCTCTAGGCACCATTTATTGAAGAGACTGTTCTGTCCCAGGTGAGTTGGCTTGACTGCCTTATCAAAGATCTAATGTCCATAGATGAGAGGGTCTATATCTGAGCACTCTATTCGATTCCATTGGTCAATATATCTATCTTTATGCCAATACCATGCTGTTTTGACCACTGTGGCTTCATAATATACTTTAAAGTCAGGCAGCGCGAGACCTCCAGCTTCGTTTTTTTTTCCTCAAGATGTTTTTAGCAATTCGGGGCACCCTGCCCTTCCAGATAAATTTGCTTATTGGTTTTTCTATTTCTGAAAAATAAGTTGTTGGGATTTTGATTGGTATTGCATTGAATCTGTAAATCAATTTAGGTAGGATTGACATCTTAACTATATTTAGTCTTCCAATCCATGAACACAGTATGCCCTTCCATCTATTTAGGTCTTCTGTGATTTCTTTTAACAGTTTTTTGTAGTTTTCTTTATATAGGTTTTTTGTCTCTTTGGTTAAATTTATTCCTAGGTATTTTATTCTTTTAGTTGTGATTGTAAATGGGATTCGTTTCTTGATTTCTGCCTCAGCTTGTTCATTACTAGTGTATAGAAAAGCTACAGATTTTTGAATGTTGATCTTGTAGCCTGCTACTTTGCTGTACTCATTTATTAGCTCTAGTAATTTTGTTGTGGATTTTTCTGGGTTTTCTACATAGAGTATCATATCGTCTGCAAACAGTGATAGTTTTACTTCTTCCTTTCCAATTTTGATGCCTTGTATTTCTTTTTCTTGCCTATTGCTCTGGCTAGAACTTCCAACACAATGTTGAATAATAGTGGTGATAGTGGACATCCTTGTCTTGTTCCTGATCTTAGGGGGAAAGTTTTCAATTTTTCCCCATTGAGGATGATATTAGCTGTGGGTTTTTCATATATTCCCTCTATCATTTTAAGGAAGTTCCCTTGTATTCCTATCTTTTGAAGTGTTTTCAGCAGGAAAGGATGTTGAATCTTGTCAAATGCCTTCTCTGCATCAATTGAGATGATCATGTGATTTTTCTGCTTTGGTTTGTTGATATGGTGTATTACATTAATTGATTTTCTTATGTTGAACCATCCTTGCATACCTGGGATGAATCCTACTTGGTCATGATGTATAATTCTTTTAATGTGTTGTTGGATACGATTTGCTAGAATTTTATTGAGGATTTTTGCATCTGTATTCATTAGAGAGATTGGTCTGTAGTTTTCTTTTTTTGTAATATCTTTGCCTGGTTTTGGTATGAGGGTGATGTTGGCTTCATAGAATGAATTAGGTAGTTTTCCCTCCACTTCGATTATGTTGAAGAGTTTGAGGAGAGTAGGTACTAATTCTTTCTGGAACATTTGGTAGAATTCACATGTGAAGCCGTCTGGTCCTGGACTTTTCTTTTTAGGGAGCTTTTGAATAACTAATTCAATCTCTTTACTTGTGATTGGTTTGTTGAGGTCGTCTATTTCTTCTTGAGTCAAAGTTGGTTGTTCATGTCTTTCCAGGAACCTGTCCATTTCTTCTAAATTATTGTATTTATTAGCGTAAAGTTGTTCATAGTATCCTGTTATTACCTCCTTTATTTCTGTGAGGTCAGTAGTTATGTCTCCTCTTTCATTTCTAATCTTATTTATTTGCATCCTCTCTCTTCTTCTTTTTGTCAATCTTGCTAAGGGCCCATCAATCTTGTTGATTTTCTCATAGAACCAACTTCTGGTCTTATTGATTTTCTCTATTGTTTTCATGTTTTCAATTTCATTTATTTCTGCTCTAATCTTTGTTATTTCTTTCCTTTTGCTTGCTTTGGGATTAGTTTGCTGTTCTTTCTCCAGTTCTTCCAAGTGGACAGTTAATTCCTGCATTTTTGCCTTTTCTTCTTTTCTGATAAAGGCATTTAGGGCAATAAATTTCCCTCTTAGCACTGCCTTTGCTGCGTCCCATAAGTTTTGATATGTTGTGTCTTCATTTTCATTTGCCTCTAGGTATTTACTAATTTCTCTTGCAATTTCTTCTTTGACCCACTTGTTGTTTCAGAGTGTGTTGTTGAGCCTCCACGTATTTGTGAATTTTCTGGCACTCTGCCTATTATTGATTTCCAACTTCATTCCTTTATGATCTGAGAAAGTGTTGTGTATGATTTCAATCTTTTTAAATTTGTTAAGACTTGCTTTGTGACCCAGCATATGGTCTATCTTTGAGAATGATCCATGAGCACTTGAAAAAAAGGTGTATCCTGCTGTTGTGGGATGTAATGTCCTATAAATGTCTGTTAAGTCAAGTTCATTTATAGTAATATTCAGGTTCTCTATTTCTTTATTGATCCTCTGTGTAGATGTTCTGTCCATTGATGAGAGTGGTGAATTGAAGTCTCCAACTATTATGGTAGATGTGTCTATTTACCTCTTCAGTGTTTGCAGTGTATTCCTCACGTATTTTGGGGCATTCTGGTTCGGTGCGTAAATATTTATGATTGTTATGTCTTCTTGCTTAATTGTTCCTTTTAATAGTATATAGTGTCCTTCTTTGTCTCTTTTAACTGTTTTACATTTGAAGTCTAATTTGTTAGATATTAGTATAGCCACTCCTGCTCTTTTTTGGTTGTTGTTTGCATGAAATATCTTTTCCCAACCTTTCACTTTCAACCTATGTTTATCTTTGGGTCTAAGATGTGTTTCCTGTAGACAGCATATAGAAGGATCCTGTTTTTTAATCCATTCTGCCAGTCTATGTCTTTTAATTGGGGAATTCAGTCCATTGACATTTAGAGTTATTACTGTTTGGATAATATTTTCCTCTACCATTTTGCCTTTTGTATTATATATATCATATTTGACTTTCCTTCTTTCTACACTTTTCTCCATGTCTCTCTCTTCTGTCTTTTTGTATCTGACTCTAGTGTTTCCTTTAGTATTTCTTGCAGAGCTGGTCTCTTGGTCACAAATTCTCTTAGTGACTTTTTGTCTGAGAATGTTTTAATTTCTCCCTCATTTTTGAAGGACAATTTTGCTGGATATAGGAGTCTTGGTTGGCAGTTTTTCTCTTTTAGTAACTTAAATATATCATCCCACTGTCTTCTAGCTTCCATGGTTTCTGCTGAGAAATCTACACATAGTCTTATTGGGTTTCCCTTGTATGTGACGGATTGTTTTTCTCTCGCTGCCTTCAAGATCCTCTCTTTCTCTTTGACCTCTGACATTCTAACTAGTAAGTGTCTTGGGGAATGCCTATTTGTGTCTAATCTCTTTGGGGTGCACTGCACTTCTTGGATCTGTAATTTTAGGTCTTTCATAAGAGTTGGGAAATTTTCAGTGATAATTTCTTCCATTAGTTTTTCTCCTCCTTTTCCCTTCTCTTCTCCTTCTGGGATACCCACTACACGTATATTTGTACGGTTCACATTGTCCTTGAGTTCCCTGATACCTTGTTCAAATTTTTCCATTCTTTTCCGGATAGTTTCTGTTTCTTTTTGGAATTCAGATATTTCATCCTCCAAATCACTAATTCTATCTTCTGTTTCTTTAAATCTGTCGTTGTAGGTATCCATTGTTTTTTCCATCTTTTCTACTTTATCTTTCACTTCCATAAGTTCTGTCATTTGTTTTTTCAGTTTTTCTATTTCTTCTTTATGTTCAGCCCATGTCTTCTTCATGTCCTCCCTCAATTTATCGATTTCGTTTTTGAAGAGGTTTTCCATTTCTGTTCGTATATTCAGCATTAGTTGTTTCAGCTCCTGTATCTCATTTGAACTATTGGTTTCTTCGTTTGACTGGGCCATGTGTTCAATTTTCTGAGCGTGATCCGTTATCTTCTGCTGGCGTATGGGCATTTAGTCAGATTTCCCCGGGTGTTCGACCCCACAGGTTGAAAGATTTTTCTGTGCAATCTCTGGGTTCTGTTCTTCCTATCCTGCCCAGTAGGTGGCGCTCGTGGCACACACCTGTCTGTGGGTTCCACCAGCGAAAGTTGCTGTGGGTCCCTTAGCTCTGGAAAACTCTCGCCGTAGGGGAGGTTCGGCAGCTGAAGCATCTTGGAAGAATGCCAGCCGGCCCGGGGTTCCAAACGCGGGGAGGGTCGCCGGCCGTCGCAGCACAGGAGAGCGTCCGGCCAAATTAGCCAGTCGGCCCGGGGCACCAAGCGTGGCAGGAAGGCGCCAGCTGTCGCAGCCCGGGAGAGTGCACTGTTCCCAGCCGACGGGGGAGTCACGTGTTTGGAAGGGATCCCCCGGTCCCTGTTCTCCACAGTCTGGGGATTTCCGACCCAACTATCTCAGTTGTTCCGTGGGGCCTCATGCGGCGGGGGCACCAGCCGCCGCGGCCTAAGGGGACCGCCTGTCCAATTCTACCAGCTGGCCCAGGAAGGTGGAAGGGAGGGACTCCGGTCGCTTGCCGTCCCACCCAGGAAAGCCCGTGCCCCTTGGTGATCTCACCGGAGCTGGTTCTCCCAGATAGTCAGCCGTTCCAGGATGGGGTACGCTGTCCCTTTGATCTCCCTCATGGCTCCGGGAGCTGCTCTGTATTATCTCCACTCCCCCAGTAGCTGTTCTGGAGGAGGAAAGGTGAGGGCGGCAAGGCTGTCGAGGCTGGTGGCGGAGGAGCACAGTGAAGGTGGGGGAAGAGGGCACCGTGGTGGTTGGAGAGCAGCCGGAGCAGGAGGGGGAGGAGGGGGGAGAAGGAGGGCGGGCGGCTCGGCTGCTGCGGGGCGTGGGCACCGCGCGGCGGGCCGGCGGAGAAAGAGAGCGGAGAAGGAGGGCGGGCGGCTCGGCTGCTGCGGGGCGTGGGCGCCGCGCGGCGGGCCGGCGGAGAAAGAGAGGGGAGAAGGAGGGCGGGCGGCTCGGCTGCTGAGGGGCGTGGGCACCACGCGGCGGGCCGGCGGAGAAAGAGAGGGGAGAAGGAGGGCGGGCGGCTCGGCTGCTGCAGGGCGTGGGCGCCGCGCGGCGGGCCGGCGGAGAAAGAGAGGGGAGAAGGAGGGCGGGCGGCTCGGCTGCTGCAGGGCGTGGGCGCCGCGCGGCGGGCCGGCGGAGAAAGAGAGGGGAGAAGGAGCCATGTTCTCCCTTTTACCTAGCATTTTGTTGTTGGTTGGCTTTGTTCTCTTTCTGTTCTTTGACATTCAGTTCAACATATTCTAGACCTCTAGTATAGTTTCTGTTTAACTGATCAGAATTTTTCAGCTTTTTTTTTCCTGTTACTTGCCCTGCCTATATAGAACCTCTTTTGAGAAGGGTCTCCCAGGATATGATTGACCACAATCAGATTTTCCCAGGCAAGACCGGCACAGGTCTCAGGAGGATGGCTTAATTAGTACCAGGCTTCCCTGAGTATGAGACCTAGCAGATTACCAGTCTTTCCTGTGAAGCCTCTTGACTCTGGGCTTTCCTTACCTTGTCCAGCAGCTGGCACATGTCAGCCCATAGTTCCCTGACAATATAAAGTGGCACAGTGACTTTAATTGTCAGGAGGCCCTGACCTTTCCAGTGGGTGGTTGAGACAGACGCCGAGGTAGGAGGCAGACTTAAGCTATTTCTTTTTTCCAACACCTGGGGTCTGAATTTGCTGAGTGAGAGCTACCACTTGTTCTGGGTCCTGCCCCCCTTCTTGGAGAAGATAGGTCCTTTAGGTAATTATCTCCTTCACCTGACTAGTTACTTTGTCTTTCAAACATAGTTTAACTCTGCCTTTCCTGGGTCAGTGTTGAAAACTGAAAATGCCTGATGCTTTCTTTAATAGACTGCTTAAAAAGGTAAAAAATTCCTTTTCAGAGCCAGTTCTCAGCTCCCCAGTTTCATCAATCAGGAGCTGGAGTTGGCACCTGGCTCTGTACGTCCCTTTTCTTGGGGCATAGTTCTTTTCCAATATTCTGAGTTCAAGTGACTCCAAAAGTCTCTGTTTTTTTTTTTCTCTTCCTGACCCCCCCCCCCCCCCACCAGGAGAGAAATTTATGCTTCTTTCTTGCTTGTGTTGGGTTTATCTGTGCTTGGAGTTTGTGTTCAGCAGTCTGAATTTGTTAACTAAAACTGTAATTGAAACTTGGTTGAGCTACCTTCCCTTGTTTCTAGTAGAGACTGCTTCTTTTTCCCATGGGAAAGTGTCTCCAAAAACAGCCTGCCACACCAGTGGGGAAGAGGTACCAGCCTCCACAGTTTGGGAGCTTTTCTTACAGTTCTGTGCTATGATCTCAGCCCTTCCATTCATTCCAGACTGGTGTACGTTGTGTGTCCAGTCACAGCTGTCCCAGAAACAGTTGTTCCAGACAGTTCCTGGCTATTTCTTAGGCACCCTAGAGGATGAACTGAATTCCATACCTCCCTATGCTACCATGTTGTCCTGCCCCTGAGATATCAACCCTTGGTATCTCTTAAATTCTTCCTTCTTCCAGTCTTGATTTCTACCAACTTCCTATAGTCTTTCTCATGACCTTTAACAAAGCTGTCATATTCTACTTGTCCCCTCATGCAATTCCTTTAATTACTTTTCATTCCACATAGAATGAAATTCAAATTCCTTTCCATGGTCTTTGAGGCTTTTGCCAATTTTATTGACCCCTACCAGCACTCATTCCTAGCCGTAGAATTTGGGCATTTTGATCTTCCTGTGCCTGTCTTCTCTGTCTTATTTAACATTGGTTAAAAAGTAGGGAAGTGCTGAGAGAAGAAATGATGTCTTCAGTATTTAATATTGCTTCATGTTTCTCTGACACAACAATGTAAGCTGTGGAGGCATAGTGGTCTTGTCTGTTTTATTCACTACTCCATTCTCAGGGACCAATACAAGGCCTGTCACATAATTGGCACTCAATAAATATTTACAGTATGTGTAGACAATGACATATTAGACACTTTAATATGTTACTGTGCAACATAGCACTTCTCAAACTAAGATTTGGAAATATTTGTTTATATATGTAAATTAGTAAGTCCTCATGCCTAAGCTAAGGTAATTCCCTTTGTAAAAGGTAAGAAGATAATGGTTAATTGTTGTGGAAATTGTGCTTTGTTCTTTCCTACTACATTTCTAAGAAGTGTCACCACTTCCAGGCATACTTCTTTCCCTGTGGTGTAGATAATCTCCAGGAGCCTTTAAACATAGAATTGCTCATAAATTGTAACAGAGTATATCCTCAAGTTCAGTGCTCTTGAATACCTTTCAAATGCTTTGCTGAGAAAAGTATTTGTGAAGGTTTACTTGAAAAATGTTCGATCCATGATCCTTCCAATTATTCTAAACACTATTCTTGGATTTAGACAGACAAACCTTAAGACAGATAAATAAAGATTTTAATCACATTGAATTCTTTTAAAATATTACAATTAATATTTATAAAACATTGCAATTAATATTAATTAATAATTGTATTACTAATATAATTAATATTAACTGGCTTAATATGAGCCAATATGAGGTTTTAGTTAACCTAAAAACCACTTTACATGGAGTATCCCATTTAATTTTCAGAATAACTCTATGAGGTATATATTGTTATGCCCATTTTACAGATGAAGAAACTGAGGCAGATAAGTGAGCAAAGTCACACAACTAGAAAACATTGGGACCAAACTGTGAATACAAACAGCCTAACTTTAGTAGTATGCTTCATACCTAGACCTACTTTATTTCCCCAGACTTTATTTTTCTTTTTTCTCATTTTTTAATCTGCATAAGAAATCTCAAATTCTTTTGGAAAATGTGAAGTATAATGAAATGAAAAAGTAAAATATGGAACTGGTTTCCTTGAAAAATGTTTCATATCAGAAAACTCAAATAAATCTATAGGCAGGGAAAACAAGTACAAAGTATTAGAAAATGCAGTTCTATTATACAAGCTTTTATCAGCTATTATTCTCTTCTAGGTGCATATTTCAAGTTTGACTGTGATGTAACATAACTTCCATTTCTCTTGGGTTACCTTCTCAAACTACACGCATAAGAAACTTTAACTTGATTATTGGTTATAATGCTTAGTTATTTGTTTAGACTTCAACAAGATTAGTGCTATCAAGATATTCTCAGAAGAACTAGTGAGCTAATCATCTTTTTAATTTATACTCATGATGCAGATTTACATACAACATTCTGGTTTCTCAGCTTTCCAAGTCACAGATTTTAATTATATGAATCATATCTGTAATCCAGCCTTAAATCATTTTAGAATATGAAAGTATTGCATTAAATAAGTGAATAATTATGATTCAAATTATCCAAATAACTACTAGAAAACTTTCCTCATTTATCTATGAAGCACCTGTTATTTAAAAGTTTTAGAAAACTTATATGCTTAAAAATTCCATTAAAAGTTCTCATTAGCCACAGTATGTTGGTTAGTTACCTTTAATGATGAAAAGTGCCCAAAGATGCATTAATTATGCCTAATATCTGTAGATTAGCATCATCAACAACAAAATGAATGAAAGGTGTAGTAAATTTCTGTTTATCTGAGTGCCTATCGTTACCATCTTTGTTGAAGCTATTACCGCTATATCTCACATAGTTTACTCCAAAAATTTCCTAATTGATTTCCCTGCCTCGAGTTTTTATCTTTTGCCAGTTTCCAACCCATTATCCACATAGCAGCTTGAGTGGTTTTTCCAAATGGTACATTTATCCATACCATTCTCCTGCTTAAACCCACTCGGGCTACCATTGCTCTCCAGACATTTCCTGCAATTCCTTACCAAGGAAAGCAAAGTACTTTAGGCTCCAGAATAATCTCTAGTCTCACTTATCACCCTTCTCCCCTAGACATCCTAAACTACCTCTACTTCTGAGAATGAGTCCTGTTCTCTCTAGCATCTAGGCCTTTGGACTAAGTGCAAAGATATCTGTGCCTAGTATCTAATTAGATCATCATCAACAGCGATACAGCTTCCATCTTCATCTCTAACTCTAGCATGTCCGTAAGGTTTCAGCCTAGGTGTTCTGCCTGCTGAACCTGGACTCCTTTGTTTTCCAATGGGACACCTTCTTTGTTCTTTGTTGTCCAATGGCCCTCTGGGTTTACCCCAACAGAACTTTTATCATATAATGTCCTTTACCAAGGAAGACTGAAAGCCACCTTAAAGGAAAAGAGTGTTTCTAGTTTACCATCTTATCCCAGAGGTCAGCACTTAATAAGTACTCAATAGGCCTCAGTATTTGTCCAATAGATGAATGTTTCATATACATAAATATCTTTATATTTTCTCTAAATATTATTTTAATTTACCAGATTACTGATATAGCTTCCAGTTATCTGCTCCATTTTAGTTCAAATCCTAATTCCTTTACTTTTTTGTGCATCTTTGGTAAATTAACCAAAGACTCAGTGTCCTCATTATAAAATTTAGAAAATAATAGTGCTACATAATAGGGTTGCAATGAGTAATTACACTGGATAAAACATAAAATTTGATGCATTACTGGAAAATAGTATGGGATGCTTCTTTCTTCTCCTCCTTCATCTCTTTCTTTTTCTCCTTCTTCTCCTCTCCCTCCACTATCATTTCTTATTATATATCTAGTAGTGTAGTACAGATATTAAGAACTCTGGCTTTGTGGACAGACAAATATGGGTTTAAATCTCAGCTTGGTGTCTAAATACATATGACTTTGTTCTTTGAGAGTTGGTTTCTCACTTATAAAATGGGAATAATAATAATGCCAAACTTGAATGGTCACTGTGAGTTTTAAAAAAGATAATTTAAATAAAATCCTTAACACATTGCTCAGGACATAGTTGAGGATTAGGAAATTCTAGATGTTGTTATTGTTAAAAATCGTTCTCACTAGATCATGAATTCATTAAAATTAGAAATTTTTGTTTCATTCATCTTTGAAATCCTAGCGTTGGTGCTTTGCATTGTTGTATTGCATGTACTACTTACTGTGTCTACTTATAAAATACAATGAACTCCAAGAAAAGTAAAATGCTGAACTATTATTTTCCAATTACACTTAGTGTGATTTAGTGCATCACCTAGTTGAAATTGGGACACCCTAGAAATGGGAGCAACTCGTGGGGGTGTCATTTTGGAATGTGGGGACATTTTTCAGTAAAGAGAAACCCACATGATAGCATTATCTTTAGTGAAAAATAGTCAGGGGGGTGAGAAAAATGCAGTTAGGTTAATTGGGAGACCGTTAAGGACAAATTTAACTTATTTTTCAATTTTAGTTATGATTAGCCTTGGGGGATAGTTTCAGTCCTAATCCAAGGAAACAGAAAAAAGAGTTGTCTAGGTAGGCCAGTTTTATATTGTATTATTGTTTGATGAAAGGCATTCCATGGAATAAAGTAGTTTGGTAAATAGGTCAGTATGTTTTTAGAGCTGAGGACTACTTGAATAGATGAGACAATATGCCCCAGGAGGATATGCATTAATTAGTAAGCTATTAGTGTTAAATTGCTCCTCATTTGTGTCTTGTAATTGAAAGAAACTAGAAAACTACAGAATTATGTTAAAAGCACTATGAGGGAGGGGGAAATTTGAAACAGCTCTCTGTATCTCATCTGCCAGTGATAAGAGAAGTTTGTTTCACTTGAATAAGTTAGCTGCATTATTTGAACTTCCCCACTGTCTTTAAAACTGATAATTAAGAGTGGGATAGGTACAATGAAGAGTTTTCTCTAAGTTAGATTTGAACATGCCACTCATTGGTATGTAAGAGTACTAGATATTTTCAAAATTCAAATCAGGTAAAAATATTGGTTTTCTTCATTTTGACATTACTTATGGCTATAAAGAAAATTTTTCTTAAATATGATTGTGAGTTTATAGAAGAGAAAACAATAATTTAATATGAATACATAATTAAAAATCATATCTATACTTATACTTTTGTCACATATTAAAATTGAGGGTGAATTTCACTTCCAAAAGGGTAGTATTAGGAGCCCTGTGGAATACTTCCCAAAGAAATAACCATTATTGGTGAAAATTATTAAAAAAGAACTATTTAAAATCTCTGAGAATTGTCTTAAGGGTATGAAACAAATAGAGAAACAATTATTCAAGAAATCTATGAAATCTTGGTAAAAACAATGAGAGTCTGGAGCACTTGAGTCATGTCCCACTCCCTGCCTGATTTGCTCATAGAAGCTCCACTCTGGGCAGGTGTGGTCAAGAAGATGAGCCCTCCTTTATTGAGGTACAGTTGACATTAAATAAACTGCATGTTTTAAGTATACAGTTTGATAATATTTGACATTTGAATATACCTGTGAAAACATCATCACTATCACAACAATGAACAATAGCTGTCATACCTAAAAGTTTCCAAGTGCCCCTTTGTAATTTTTCCCTTTTTCCACTCCTTATTCCTTTCTCCCTTCCCAGACAACTATTCCTCTATTTTCCATTACTATAGATTTGTTTGCATTTTCTAGAATTTTATATAAATGGAATCATATTGTATTTATTTTGGGGGAATTTGGCTTCTTTATACAATGTTTTTAGATGTGCTCATGTTGTTGTGTGTCATCATAGTTCATTCCATTTTATTGCTGAGTCACATGCCACATTATGCATATACAATTTGTTTATCCTTTCACTTTTCCACGGACATTTTAACTTTTTTCCAGTTTTGATCTGTTATATATAAAGCAGCTGTGGACATTAGTGTGCAGGTCTTTGTATGCATATATGCTTTCATTCCTCTTGGGTAAAATGCCTATGAGTGGAATGCCCAGGTCATATGGTATTTGATAAATTAGTAGAAGAATACTGGGTGGTACCATAGTGGCTTGGTGGCTGAATTCTTGCCTGCCGTGCTGGAGACCTGGGTTGAATTTCTGGAGCCTGCCAATGCAAAAAAAAAAAAAAAAAAAGAATACTGCCAGACTGTTG
Organism: Tamandua tetradactyla; assembly: GCF_023851605.1. Classification (NCBI taxonomy): domain Eukaryota; kingdom Metazoa; phylum Chordata; class Mammalia; order Pilosa; family Myrmecophagidae; genus Tamandua; species Tamandua tetradactyla. The sequence continues at coordinate 154,669,968 of NC_135332.1, forward strand.
TTTTCCAAAGTGATTGACCATTTTTTCACTCCCACCAGCAGTGTGTGGGAGTTCCAGTTGCTCCCTATCTTCACCAACACCAGGAACAGTCTGTCTTTAATTTTTAACATTCTAATAGGTGCATAGTCATATAACATTTTGGCAATTTTTTCATTTTTAGAGGAGTTGTGGGTTTACAAAACAATTATGTACATAATACAGGATTTCCCTATTATTGACATCTTGCATTGATGTGGAACACTTGTTACAGTTGATAGCACATTTTTATAATTATAATATTAACTATAGTCCATGGTTTAACTTAGGATTCACTGTTTGTGTAGTCAATGTGCTGCTCCATGAATTTTTAAAACATTTTTATCCTTTTGCCATATATACAATCTAACATTTTCCCTTTTAATCACATTCAGGTATATATTTCAGCACTGTTAATTGCATTCAAAATGTTAAACTACCATAACCACCATCCATTACCAAAACAGTTCCATCATTCCCAATAGGAACACTATACATTTTAAGTCTTAACTTCCTATTTTCTATCCTACTCCATCCTCTGGTAACCTATATTCTAATTTTGGACTCTATGAGATTGCTTTTCCTCATGATTTAAAATCATTGAGAACATACAATATTTGTCCTTTTGCATCTGGTTTATTTCACTCAACATTATGTCTTCAAGTTTCATCCATGTTGTCACATGTATCAGGATTTCATTCCTGTTTACTTCTGAATAATATTCCATCATATGTTTGTACTACATTTTATTTATCCACTCATCAGTTGATGAGCACTTGGGTTGCTTCCATCTTTTGGCAAATGTGAATTATGCCACTATGAACATCTATGTGAAAATATCTGTTTGAGTTACAGCTTTCAATTTTTTAGGGCATATAATAATAGTAGGATTCCCAGATCATTTGGAAGTTCTATATTGAGTCTTTGAGGAACTGCCAAACTTATTCACAGCAGCTGCATCATTTTACATTCCCACTGTTAATGAGTGAGTATTCTATTTTTCTGCATCCTCTCCAACACTTATTTCTAGTTTCTTTTTTCTTTCTTCTTCTTTTTTTTAGTAATCATTCTAATGGGGGTAAAAGGGTATCTCATTGTGGTTTTGATTTACATTTCCCTGATGGCTAATGATGTTGACCAGCTTTCATGTGCTTTCTGGCTATTTGTGTATCTTTAGAGAGATGTCTATTCAAGTATTTTGTCTTTTTTTTGTTATATTGAAAGATTTCTTTATATATTTTGGATATTAAACCTTTATCAGAAATGTAGTTTCCAAATATTTTCTCCCACTATGTAAATCGTTGTTTTACTTTCATGATAAAGTCCTTTGAAGCACAAAATTTTAAAATTTTGTGCAGATTTCATTTATCTATTTTTTCTTCTGCTATATTTGCCTCAAGTGTAAAGTCTAAGAAACAATTGCTACCAGAAGGTCCTGAAGATGCTTCACTATATTTTCTTCTAGGACTTTGATAGCTGTGGCTCTTACAGTTAGGTCCTTGGTTCATTTTGAGTTGATTTTTGTCTAAGATGAAGTATGAGTTAGGGGTCCTCCTTTTTTGGCAAATGGAGATTCAATTTTCTTAGCACCATTTGCTGAAGAAACACATTGTGTTTTTAATTAACATGGCCCTAGGGACTAATTAGATTGAGCACCTTTTCATGTGTTAATTTGTTATCCTTAATAGCTATTTTTGGGGAAGTATCTTTTAAGATCTTTTGGGCATTTTTTTTTGTGTGAGTGTGTTTGTGTTGTTTTTATTCTTATTATTGTTTTGAAAGTTATTTATAAGTTCTGGATTCAAGTCTGTTGTCGATTGATTTTTGCACTCCAATTTAGCCATGTTCTGCATTTTAATCTCATTCCTATTGGTGTGAATACATTGTAAATATTTCTTAAAGATGTCAGTTTTCGTTAAGATGTGGCTGACTGGAATGAGGTTGACCTGAATCTGTATTACTAGAGTCCGTTATAAGTGGTAGAAATTCAGACATAGGTGGAGAAAGCCGAGACTGGGAGTGGAAGGTACAGAAGCAGGGAGTCACCAGAAATCCAGAAAAGAAGAGAAAAGATATCACCACGTAATGGAAAACCAAGAAACCCCAAGGATTGTAGCAAGCCTACACTGGAACACTAACTGGCAGGAAGGAAACACGCCCTCCAGCCTCCAAACCCATAAAACATTAAATTCCCATTGTTTAAGTCGACCCATTGTTGTTAAATTTGTGATAATAGTCCAGGGAAACAGAAACGAAGTCATCAGATAGATGCTTTGCAAATCTTTTCTCCAGCCAGTGCCTATAAAAGATCAGAAGTTTTAAATTTGAATGAAATCTGTCAACCAAAAAAATTGCACTGTACAATGTTAATCAGGCAAGATTGAATTTATTCAGGGGCTGCTATAACAGAGGAGACAGAACAGAATTCAACTCCCTTGATACAATGGAGAGCCAGCATTTAAGGGCGGGAAGGAAAAGCACTGAAAGATAGTAAAGAGAATTGATCACTGGGATGGATGAGTGATTTGCAGAGGTTGCAACTATGATGGTTTAATTTCACACAGATGGGTGAAGGATTTACTGAGGTTGCTATTAGGACCACTTGTTTTGAATTTTTTTTCCTTTGTGGTAAATAAGTTTCCTGTAGCCTCTAAGGGCTGGGAGAAAGGAGGAGGGAGGTAAGGTATTTATTAGGTGCCTGAGTAGCCAAGGTGAGAGGAAAAAGGAAGAGAGCAGTCAAGGGCACTTTTAAAAAATTTTTTAAATGCTTTTTAATTAATTTAAAAAAATGTAACAACAAACAAACAAAAACATTCTTAACATATGATCATTCTGTTCTACATATATAATCAGTAATTCACAATATCATCACATAGTTGCATATTCATCATCATGATCATTTCTTAGAACATTTGCATCAATTCAGAAAAATAAATAAAAAGAAAACAAAAAAATCATACATACCATACCTTACCACTTGCTTTCACTGATCACTAGCATTTTCAATCCACTAAAAACAATCTACATTTGTTCCCCATTATTTATTTTTATTCTGTATGTTTAACTCGTCTATTGATAAGGTAGATAAAAGGAGCATCAGACACAAGGTTGTCACAATCACACAGTCACATTGTGGAAGCTGTATCATTATACAATCATCTTCAAGAAACATGGCTACTGGAACACAGCTCTGCATTTTCAGGCAGTTCCCTCCAGCCTCTCCATTACATCTTGACTAACAAGGTGATATCTATTTAATGCGTAAGAATAACCTCCAGGATAACTTTTTGACTCTGTTTGGAATCTCTCAGCCACTGACACTTTATTTTGCCTCATTTCTCTCTTCCCCCTTTTGGTTGAGAAGGTTTTCTCAATCCCTTATGCTGAGTCTCAGCTCATTCTAGGATTTCTGTCCCACGTTGCCAGGAAGGTCCATATCCCTGGGAGTCATGTCCTACGTAGACAGGGTGAATTTGCTTGTTATGATGGCTGGAGAGAGAGGCCACATCTGAGCAACAAAAGAGGCTCTCTTGGGGGTGACTCTTAAGCCTAATTTTTAGTAGGTTTGACCTATCCTTTGTGGGGTTAAGTTTCATTTGAACAAATCCCAAGATTGGGGGCTCAGCCTATTGCTTTGGTTGTCCCCACTGCTTGTGAGAATATCAAGAATTCTCTACTTGAGGGAGTTGAAGTTTCCTCCTTTCTCACCATTCCCCCAAGGGGACTTTGCAAATACTTTTTTACTCACTGTTCAAATCATTCTGGGATTTACTGGGGCATCACTCTGGAGAAACATACAAAATCTTATGCCCTACTCAAGGTTCCATGTACTTATGTGTTCAATTAAGCTGTCCACTTAAGTTATATTAGGAACTGCACTAGTCAAAATATAAATTTTGTACCAAATAAACATTTTTTGCTTTAGTCTCACACATAAGTTAAAATTTTAAAATATTAGTTATCATCTATTTTCAACACCTTGCAGTAATGACATTCTCAAGGGTAGTTTTGATATTTAAAATAATTAGGGTCTGAAGTTGATCCCCCACCCTCACTGCACACAGTTTGTGCTGTTTTCTCTGCAGTCCCACAGCTGCATAGTTGTAGGATTGGGAGAGGGAGTGGGCAGCAGCTGTTGAGGACTGATGATGGCAGCTTGGTCAAGAGAAAGAAAGGTCTTAGTCAAATCCCATTAGCAAATTTAGTTTTTATGTAGCGTTCATATGGTGTTGTATCTAAAAAACATTTCTATCAGTTAACATTACAAATATATTCCCCAATGTTTTATCCCTGGAATTATATAGTTTCAGTTTTCTTATTTAGGTTTATGATCTATTTTGAGGTAATTTTTGCTTGTGGGGTGAAGTATAGATTGAAGCTCTTGTTTTTTCCCATCTGTGTATCTAAATTTTTCAGCACAGTGTGTTGAAAAGACTATGCTGTCTCCAATTAATTGCCTTTGCACCTCGGTTGAAAATCAATTGACCACATTATGTGTGGGTCTATTTATGGACTCTCTGTTCTGTTCCATTGCTATTTTTGTCTATCTTTGCACCAATCACATACTATTTGGATTGCTGTAACTTTATAATAAATCTTGAAATCAGGCAGTGTTATTCCTCCAAGATTGTTCTTCCTGACTAAAACTGTTTTAGGCAATTCTGCTTCCTTTGCATTTCCATATGAATTTTAGAATCAACTTGCTAATTTCTAACGAAAACTTACTAAGTTTTTATCTGGATACTAATGAATATATAGATCAATTTGGGTAAAATCTTAATAATACCGAGTCTCCTAATTCATAAACACAGTATTTTTTCCATTAATTTTTCTTCTTTAATCTCTCTCATCAGTGTTTTGTAGTTTTCACTTTATTGCTTGTGCACCTACTTTGTTATATTTATCCCTACATATTTAATAGTTTTGATGCTATGGTAAATGGAATTGTTTTTAATTTCAAAAGTTAAGGTACAATTTTGTTTGTATATGTGTTTCATGTCATTCAATCTTGCTATACTTATTAGTAATAGCAGTTTTTGTTGGTTATATAAGCTAGTCTATGTGAATAAAGAAAGTTTTGCCTCTTTTCCAATCTGAATGACTTTTACTCCTTTTTTTCTTACCTAATTGCACTGGCTAGGCCTTTTTGTAAAATGTTGGATAGCAATGAAGAGACAGACATCCTTAATTTGTTTTCATTCTTAGGGCAAAAGTGTTCATCTTTCACCTGTAAGTGTGATGATAACTGCAACTTTTTTTGTGGTAACCTTTATCACGGTGGGGATGTTGCCTTTTTTTATGTGGTTTTTGATCATATTTTCTTAAAATCAGGAATAAGTACTAAATAGTCTCAAATGCTTTTTCTGCTCCAATTGAAATAATGATATTCTCTGTTTTAATCTGTTAATACAGTGAATTACATTGATTGCTTTCTGATGGGAAAATCAACCTTGCATAAGTGGGTTAAATCCACTTGATCATGACATATCTTCTTTGTCATATATTGTTGTATTTGATTTGCTCCCACATGCTGGATTCCCCTTCCCTAGGGAGCATGTTGGAATCTTTCTCAAGGCAGCAAGTTGGGGTTTATCTTGTTTGTTTACTGTCTTTCATGTATCACCATCCTTTGTCCTTTGTTGCCTGATATTCAATAACTTGAGTGCCATTGTTTCATATATTTTGTCAAGATTTTAGTAGTTTTAGGCAGTCCATGCTATTCCATCTTGATCAGAAGCAAAAATCAGGGGAGATTTAAAGTATATAAATATGCTTGCTACTGTATCTTGAAGTCAGAAAAAGCTTGTAATTGAAAATTGTGTATCTGTTAGAGATAGTTTTCAAGGCAGTCAATGATAATACGTAACAAAAATGCCAGTTTTGTCAGGCAAAACAAATAGTCAGCAGGAAAAGCAGAAGGAAGAGGAGGGGGATGAGAAAGGTGAGGAGAGATAGATTATGGGAGAGGAGAACATGGAGGGCAGTGGTTCAGGCTGTGCACTGTGCAGTAGCTAGAAAGCTGTGAACTCTCTGAGAGCAGGGCCTATCTATTTTTGCTCATCAGTATGTCACTGGCTACATGATAGCAGGTGCTCAATGAATATTTACCATATTGATTAACTGATAAACAAATGAACTAATAAACATGGAAAGAATGAGAAGAAAGTGAGTAAATCAGAAAATGTTATGCAAGCAAAGAGAATTGTAGCAAGTCATCATAACATTAATTGCAGGTATCTACTATTATAAGGACAATGGAACAGTCTATCTATAGGTTTTAAAGACAAACATCCTGAGTCAATGAGATGAAAGCAGTGAATTAGTAGAACAAGGTAGAGGGTATCTGAAGTGTGTACCTTTCAGTATCTTTGAGCTATTTTTCAACTCTTTAAGTTGTAGAAAACTAACAGTAAATCAAATAATTTTTGCCCATAGAAATGCAAATTGTGTCTCTTGAAAAGCAACTGATTACTGACCTGGAGATATTGACCAATTTTGTCATTTTTGCATCTATTAGGAAATTCATTTTAGGTTTCCTGATGGCCTTATTTTTATGTCTGGTCTTTGTATTCTCTTTTGAACTGGTTATTAGTATCTCTCTGTTTCTCTTATTAATTAATGAGTTAATAAAATCTTTGACATGTTTATTTTGTATTTATATGAGGCAAAATTTAGCATTTGAAAATTATACTTTAATAGGAGTTACATGATTGTATACAATTGTTAAAAGTCATCAGCCGGTACACTTAAATATGGCTGATTTTATTTTATATTGCCTATATATCAATGTGCTGGTTTGAATCTGTTATGTATCTCTTTTAGTTTGCTAAAGCTGCCTGAATGCAATATAACAGAAATGGATTGGCTCTTATAAAGGATATTTATTAAGTTACAAGTTTACAATTCTAATGTCCAAACTAAGGCATCCAGAAAAAGATAACTTGACTCCACAGAAAGGCAGATAACTGTCACATGGGAAGGATCTTGGCTGGTGTCTGCTGCAACTTGTTCCCACTTCTGTTGCTTTCTGATTCCAATGGCTTCCTCTTTCAACATCTGTGGGTCTCACTTACTAATTTGGGGCAAAATTTTGGGCTTCATCTCTTTGCTTAGCAACTCCCAGGGTTGAAGATTTCATCTCTTAAAGTGTTTGTGTCCTGGTTTCATATGGCTTCTCTAAGTATCTCTGTTAGGACTCCAAGAATCTCCAAATGTCTGTATCTAAGCATTTTTTCAAAATATTTCCCTGAATATGTAACACATCCAAATATGGTTATGACCTTTGGATTAGATAGAGATGTGACCCTGCCCATTCAAGGTGGTCCTTAATTAGTTTACTGGAGTCTTTAAGAAAGCTCAACACACAGATGTTTAGAGATTCAGAGGACAACACCAGGAGGACCCTCAGATCTGTGAGAGCCACTTGAAACCAGAACCCAGGAGAGGAACCCAGCTGACAGTGCCATACACCTTCCTATGAGAGGCTAAGCAAGCCAGTAAACAGAGCTTTGCCCTGGAGAAGCTAGGTTAAGGCCCACAAGACCTTAAAGAGGATGCCAGTAGAATCAGAAGCTGGAAGCCACAAATCTGGACAAGGGCCTCAGATGCCAGATACATGCCTTTCCAGCTGGCAGAGAAATTGTTTACCGTTCAGCCTTTCTTCTGAGTCAAGTTATCTTTATCTGTTTGCCTTAGTTTGGACATTTTTAAGGCCTTAGAACTGCAAACGTATAACTTAATAAACCCCCTTTAAAAAAGTGATTGCATTTCTGGTATAGTGCATCTGGCAGCATTAGCAAACAAAAATGACATTTAAAATTTCCTATCTTCCATGTACTCTTGTGCAAGTTTTATAGAATTAACCTACTATGTCCTCAGGATCTTTAACATAGTTATTATTTGGCTTTATTGAAATTCAGCCAAATTATTTAATGACATAAATGCAAAACTGCTTTGATAATTTCCCAATGAAAAGCTCTTTTACAAAAGATAAGTTTATCTCATTTCCATGGCAACAATTTTTTTCTCATTGAATGGTAAAAATAGGCTATTCAACTGAGTTCTTGATCTAAAGTTATCCATCCTCTTTCTTTCATGTGTAAAGATTAACTTACAGGAATAGTAATTAGGAGTGCAGAAACATCATTTATACTGACCCCATTTCAATCATATTTTAGTTCTTAAACCAAAAGAATGATAAAAAAACTGTAACTCTTAGAGCAATGAGGATTGTATGAACTGTTACTAATTGAGTCAGAAATGTACGAAGCACCAAAATTTCCAGTGAAATACAACTTAGGCCTTACTATTTAGCATTGTACAATACAGTGTGAGAGTGATTTTTTTTCAAGTTCAAGAGCTGAATGTCAACTGGGCTTCAGTGCCTCAGGGCCACCTACTGAGCTTTTGCAGAATGATGTACAGGGACGACTGGGTCTTTACGGTCAGAACTGGAGGAGAGTCTTGTCTCTGCCATTCCTGTGCTCTAGGATGGAGGCAAGTTACTTAATGTCTCTTACATTTGATGTCATAAGCTATTGAGAAGGAACACTAGCCTTTCTATTCTTTCAGAAGAGTCAGTTTTGGAGCAGAGGACATGGTGGACGTGAAAACTATACAGGATTTTGTCTTAGTTTCTTAGGGCTGCTGTAACAAAGTGCCAAACTAGGTGGCTTAAAACAACAGATACTTATAATTCAAAATTGAGGTGTTGGAGGTGCCATCCTCCCTCTGAAGTCTATGGGGAAGAATCTGTTGTGTAGTGACTTCTGGTGGGAGCTGGCAATCCTTGGCATTCCTTGGTTTATAGTGTAACTCAATCTCTGCCTTATCTCCTAGCCATCTCTCTGTTTCTGAGTGTGTCTCCTCTTTTCTTTTTACAAGGACATCAGTCATATGGAGATTAGAACTTCAAGATATGTTTTTTTGGGGATGCAATTCAACCCATAGAAAGAAGGCTGCCATTAATTTAGGTATCAGAACCATTTCTCTCTGTCATTGTTTAACTGAGCATGAAACTGTTGGAAATATAACACCAATTAGAGATGGTAGGAGGATTTTTGTGTATCATATAACTACAATAGTTATTAAGACTACTATTATTACTGATTTTTTGCTCTGCCAATCCCCTTTTGGCTTAGATATTTTACATATGCATCTCATTTATACTTCAGAAGGACCTTGAACCTGATTCCAAACCTATAATTATTTCCGTAATCACATATAATAATTCATCATGTTTACCTTATGGCAGTATTACCAATATATAGCCTTGTGGAGATGGGAAGGGAGAATATAGAAATGGAGTTAGTCTCCCCATTTACTCACCCTAAAATTGTGCTTTAACATGGTTAAAAGTATGTAAAAATGTTTTATGGACTGAAATAGTTGGAAAATGCTGCTCATGAAGTGACACCTCTGCTGTGCTAAGAATATGTGAAATGATTTAATGACTTTATGTAAGATGTAAGTCATGTGATGCAGAGAGGGAATCAAATCACAGTTTACTTTATGTGCTCTACTTGCAGGGCACACATTTGCTGCATACTTTGATAAAATCAAAGGCATACAAGAAACCTTGGAGATTTGCTTTCTGGAATTCCTGAATTCATAATCATGATGATTCTTCCAGATTCTGCATTTTCTTCCTAAACAATATATTTCTCCTTCTACAAGCAGCCTTATGTCTAGGGAAAAACCATTTTTCTTAGGAAGTTATAGGCTTGACAGGAGTTCAAAAATTGACTGTCTCTTCTTGACTACCCCTTGAAGGTAGTGTGAAGAGAAATCTATCGCTGCTGTCTGAATGTTGGGAGAAAGTAGGGGTAGCAGGGAAACAGGAAGGAAATAAATCTCAATTAATAACCAGGATATTATTTTCTAGAACAACAAACATCAGAGTCAGCTTATAAATGAGTTTGGTCGTGAAAACAAGACAGAATTCTCACAGCAATATCAATATCAAGGGGTGGAGATGTGACATTCAAGAGCAGAACCTCCACAATGTTTTCAGTTTTGTTTCCAGGCAACGTGGGCGCCTACAGATTAAGCACAGTCTCATCACCTCTGATGGAAATATTCGATTCCTTGCCACACTTTCTATGAAAAAGATCTTGGATTTATAGATCTACATATCTCTATCTTTAATTTTATCTATATGTCCAACCTCTATCTTGTATTTTTATCTATTTCCGTTCAGTTATATATCCTTTCATTTGCTAAGAATAAGCTCTTGGATATGTGTTTTCCAGCTTGGAATCTCAGATGACATTCTGTGCACAAGGATAAGTCAGATTCAGTTACTCAACGTCAGTCTGAGTGATGGAGAGTAGAAGTCAGGCCTTCATATGTGGGTCAGGGATGCTAGATGACAATGGGCTTTGCACAGTACCAGTGGCTTAAGGGTAAAAGCAGGTTCTCATAGACCCACCGAAGTCTTTCTGGTCCATATGGTTGGACAGAAAATTTATATGTTTGCCTATTTGGGAGCTCTTAATCCACATCATCATGCTAGTTAGCCACTTGACCTTGGATACTTCGTCTTCAATAAGACTCTTTACGAAAGACCAGTGCTTCATGTACAACTGGGTAATTACATCATCAAATCTAATACTCATTCAGATATTTGACTTATAAAACATGTGGGAGGGATTCTTAGCAGCATCACTGAATAATCATGATGGCATATAGATTGAGATGGTCCTATTTCTCTGTTCATTGGAAATGCTGCACTCCATAGGTTATAAAATATTGACATCAGAGTAGGTATTAGTAAACTGATGTAAACAATAGGCTCCTTTGGAGTGGCCACTGTTGGTGTAATGAGTGAGCTGCAGTCATTTCATATTGCAGCTACATATGTTTCATAGAATGCAGATCTTTGGCCAGCTCTGAGCTGATGATTCAGATTTGCTATCACATTAGATTTTCTCCTAACCATTTTCAGATTATTTCTCCTAAATATTTCTGTTTGACTCAGAAATTTTGCCATTTTTTTTAACTCCCTAGTATTAAGCATGATTAGCAGGTTGCTACGATTTCTTCTAAACTTTGCTCTGTAGATATATAATCACACATGTACACAAATATGCTTTTTTCTTTTTGTACAAATGGTCTCATATTTTACATGCATCTTCTATTCTGCTTTTCTCACTAATATCTTTTGAACACTTTTCCATTTCAATATATATATATCTACACACACATATTTGTTATACATATATGCACATATAACATCTCTGATATGTGCAAATTATTATACTGTGTAGATAAATATATTTTATTAATTAGAGTCTGTTTTACTGTAAGTTACAAAAACACATTTTGAGATAACTTAAGCAAAAAGTTTGAATATATTATAACAAAACTAGATTGTCTTATATAATCAAAAACGGGAACAAAGTTGTGGCCTCAGGAGCAAGCTGGAGCCAAGGATTTGAGAAATAGCACACTAATAACTTTTTGCCCTGCAGAATGGCTTCCTTTAATTCTATAGTTCACAAAGAGAAAATACATACAATAAGAGATACTAAATATGTACATTATACTTATAGCCATATGGATATTACCCTTTTACTCTCAGACTTAATTCTAAATTCTCAGTTTGGGTCAAGTGGGTCTACCCTTGGTCCAATCAACTTCGGTGAAGGAGGATAGAATCTCTGTGTAAAGTGGCTGCTAGGATTCTACTGCTGTTTACAGGTACATAGGAATAAAGGATGGTTCCAGAACACAGAAGGATGAAGAAACAATCCAGTGGGAGATTAACATGAGTAACTTTATTTTTTTCCAATCGGCAATTGTTAGGCATCCAAGTTCAAATATTTTATTATAAAATGGTACAATAAATACACTTGTAAATATAATGTTGCACATTTATGCAAATCAGTTTTAGGATTAATTTTGGAAATTGGATTACTGAGTCAAATGGAATACATATTTTACAATTCCACAAAGTGAGACTGATTTAGATTCCCTTCAGTAGTGAATAAGTGTAGTGAGGATATTTCCCTGAAAACGCATCAACATCAAGCATTATCAATTTTTTTTAGTCCTGCTTGTCTAACTGTTGAAAGTATCTTGGTAAAGATACATCTGGTATTCTATAAAATTTATATCAGCTTTTAAACATTATGAGAGTTAGGTATTGCATTGTTGAATAAGTCTCTCTTATTTTAAGGCAGCCTCTCTATCAGTTCAATTCTCCTGCCGCAGTCATCTTATTTCTTTACTGTATCTATTTATTTGCTATGTAAACTAATGACCTATATGCCTTAGGTTGATGGATTTTCTTTCAGGAGATCTGAGTCTTTTTCCTAGATACTATACCTAATTCTCTGTCAAGCAAGTCATTTTCCTCTGGACCACAGCTTTCCTACACATGAAATCAATGAATCTAACCAGATAATCACTAAAGTTTTCTTTTATTATTGTTGCTATTTTTAAATTTAAGATTCCATAAGAAGACTTTGGCTTTTTATTACGAGTGAACAATTGCTGTATATATTGTTACGAAATAGTAGAATCTAAATAATATGTTATCTAATAATGCATTGCTGCTTAACAAATCTACAGAATATTTTTCCTTTCAAACATGGATTACTTATAATATAGAATATTTCATTTAGTTATCACCTTTCTGCAGTGTGCTAGCCCCATCTAGTGAATGATTAATGAATTCTCAAAAGCCAATAGCATATGAACATTTTTAAAGCTACTGCTGAATCATATGTCATCTTGTTTCCAGTTTCTGAGCTTTTGCTATGTTAGACCTAGGCAAGGTTGAGAGAAGAAGTTATTCTGAGATTAGTTTGGGAAATTTTATATGGTTTTTATAGAAATGGTTCTTTTTAAGAGCAAGGGAACATGAAAACTTGTAATATATGTCTCACCCCTTCCCAAGTTATTTATTTTACCAAACATCGAAATGCACATGGTATGAATGGTGATTTAATTCTCCATGATTAGATACAGAAAACAGAAATTCCTTGCTACCTGTTTCCCTATTTTCCTTCCCCAAAGGCAATTACATTCATAAAATTCTAGTAGATTATTTTGATTTTACCTCCAGGTTGTAAATAATACACATTCATTGCTACTCATTGAATTTTTTTTTTCAGCTTTAGCAGTATTTATTGTATTTATTGAGCTCTCACCATAGAACAAAGGGAGTTAGCTTCCTTTCTTTTCCAAGGAATGCTGAGACACGTACTAAATGCTGAGATATATAAACTTGGATGACATTCTTTTCCTGTTCAACTTTTTTTCCTCCTGGAGTTGTCCAGTTTATTCATTTGCTTGGTTTTCTATCTATTTATCACTAAGTCACACTCAAATTTGTTGCCCAATAAAATCAAAGCATGTGGGCACATCAGTATTCTATTTTTTTCATTTTCCTGAAAAGTCCTTTCCAGGGCTTTCTCACCTACTTCAGCGTAGTTTGGATTTCTCACTTGGTTTGGAATATTCCATCTGGGTTAAGAAGAGTGCACTTGCCCTGAGGGGAGCCATGTCCCCCTCCCACAATACTTAAGAACTCTTATAAAAAGTAAAACTTTAGTTTTTGCCTGTGTGAGAGACAGAGAGGACCTAGAGTTCAACTGCTTCTTAAACAGTTTTTCAGTCTACTCTGTTGATCACTTTTTTTCACCACAATTGCCAGAAGGACTGGATGTTGCCACTTCTAGGGCCTTTGACAATTCTGCAAAGTAAACTGAGTTACTTATTGTGTATTTCCATTGCAGTTTAAGATTTGATTTTCTAAAATCTATCTGATTTGCAACTTCCAAAATTTTGTTGCTATTTTGTTCCCTCACCTGTTCTTTTTCCTCTTCGTGGATTTGACTATTAAAATGATTTCCTTTTTTTTGCAGCGATTTAAAAAAGAAGAAAAGTAGGTGTCTTCTCAGTTCTTCATAATCAGTTTTAGTTTTGTGATTTGATATATCCTGACACAATTCTTGGGACAATATGCCACTTCAAGGACGAATGAAAATGAATATATATGTGTATGTGTGTTTTATATATATTTACATATGGTAGCCACATGTGATCTTGTTATCAACGAACACAGAAAGGGAAGTTTATGGGAAAGGGATTGTGAGACTATGTAGTGACAATTAAGTAAAATTGGGAAACTAAAAGAAGTTCACTTATCTCTGTCTTGAATACCTTTGTTAGGGATTTAGGCGCTTTTGGACGAAGTTGCTTGCTATTGCTTTATTTAAATATCCACAGGATTATATTTAGGTAAGTTAGTCCCTTAAAGTATTTATTTACTGAACCTACAAAAAATTACCATAGAAATAATCTACTAAATAATACTCAGGTGATTTTGAATGATAATGTAGCTTCTTAAAAAAGTGGCTAGACAGAAAGAATACTATTACTAAGAAATAGCATTTAATTACAAAAAGCGGGAAAATTAAGGTCATTAGCTATTTAAATCTGGTCACAAATTATTAAACATGGAGATAAAAACCTTTAATTTTCATGATATAAAAATACATGTAAATTTTGTTAAATTTCTGATAACACATGTATTCTGATTTTTAAATGCAATATTACTGAATTATATTTACATACCATATAATCATCCAAAGTAGACAATCATTGGTTTACAGTATCATCTTCTAGTTGTGCATTCATCACCACAATCAATTTTGAAACATTTCATTACTCCAAACAAAAATAAAAATAAAATTTGAAAAGAACACCCAAATCCCATACTCTTTTGCCTCCCTATTATTTATTTATTGTCTCTATTTTCTTACTCGTATGTCCATACACTGGGTAAAGGGACTGTCAGTACCCAAGTTTTTCCAATTGCATGGTTAAATTGTGAAGCTATATAATTATACAGTCATTTTCAAGAATGAAGTCTACTGGATTATAGTTCAACAGTTTCAGGGGTTTCCTTCTAACTATTCTAAAACATTAAAAACTGAAAAAGGATTCTATATAATGCATAAGAATAACCTCCAGCACGACTTCTGAATTCTATTTGAAATCTCTCAGCCACTGAAACTTAATTTTATTTCATTTCTTTTCCCCATTTTGATCAAGAAGGCTTTTTCAATCCCGTGATGCCAGGTGCAGACTTATCCCCGGGAGTCATGTCCCATGTTGTCAGGGAGATTTACACCCTTGGAAGTCATGTCTCATGTAGGGGGGAGGGCAGTGAGTTCACCTGCAGAGTTGGTTTACAGAGAGAGGCCCCAGCTTCTCTGGGGGTGACTTTTAGGCAAAATTATAAGTAGGTTTAACTTCTTTTTTGCAGGAATAAATTTCATAAGGGAAAACCCCAAGATCAAGGGCTTGGCCTATTAAATTCATTCCGTCTTACTTCTATCTCCTTTTTAAAATTTTTAAAATCTACCCTCTTTAAAAATATTTCATGTGGATCTAGGGGGAAGGTAGAATTATCTGGGACATACTATATGGTAATTCATCTATTATGTTTTTGATAACTATATACTGAGCACTTACTTTGTGCGAGCCACTATTCTAGGCACTGGGTATATGGCAGTGAAAGACACTTTCAAAGAGTTTTCTTTCTTGTGTATCACAGCAAAACAGTAAGCACAGACTTATATGTAAATTGCAGAAGTGAAGAAGATGCAATAGTGTGGTCAAGAAACTTTCTCTGATTTGATGACTATTTTAATTAAAGTCTAAATGAGATGTGTCAAGATTCATGTGGATATAGGATGAAAGGGAATTCTGGGGATAAGACTAGCTCCAGTAAAACTGAACCAACCAAGCAAGCCTATTCAAAACTTGGACTGCAAAGGTTAAGTGTGACAGCTAAATTGAGGGGTTCTGTTGAGGTCCTCAGTCCTCGCTCAGCCTTGCTGCTTTCTCAGTTCTGTTTTCTATATGCTGCCTTCCTTCTCTGGCAAGCTGTCTCCAAATGACAATAGGATGACCAGTGGCAGGTCAAGGTGTCCAGGTTCCTCCTAGCTAGTGATCACAGAGCATGACTCTCCTTGTACGAGGATCCATGTCAATCTCCTGGAAGGATTTTGATTGACTCTGTTTAGGTCCTGTGCCTACCTCTGGGCCAATTATGTTGCCCCATGTATTAATGCACTCTGATTTGCCAGTCTGGGTCACAAACACTTTCCTGAAATGGAGAAAGTGGCGGGGAGGGAGTATGGCTAACAACTAAAAATATTATAGCTGGCATAGGAGTCATTCTTAAAAGTTCCCCAAATCACAAGAGGCAAGACAGTCTAAAAAAAGTCACAGATACAGATTTAAGTATGGAAACTTGGGAAGGAAATTACTGTTGCGATCAACTTTATTATTATTATTTTTTACATGTACTTTAAAAAATTGACTGCTGCCAGAGTAATTAAAACAGGCCTGAGTGCATTGTCTTCTTAGAAGTGACTTCAGTCATAAGGCAATGCTAGGAAAAGTTACACTCAGAAAAACAAACAAGGGCCTGTCCTGGTCTTCATACAAAGGGAAATTGGCAAAGGGGTGTTATTGTGTGACTTTTACCATGAGAAGCCCAATTTACTAGATTAGAATTTATGGCAGAAGCTCTAGGAAGAAATCAAAAGTGTATTGGTTGGGTCATTGTATCAGTCAGAATAGGCTAGTTTATGCTGCCATGATGAACAGCCCAATTATCAAGTTTGAAACAAAGAAGATTTATTTCTTTCTCACAGGTAAGCAAGTGGGCTCTGCTACTAGTGGTGACTTAAAGATCCGTGCTGACTGAAGAGCTACCATCTTGAACATTTCCAGTGACCAGGACATAAATAAAGATAACTCTGGTGGGTGGACATAAGCAATTATATGCTCTGGCCTGAAAAGGATGCAGATCATGTCTGCTTACAATTCACTGGCCACAACTAGTCATATTAGCTCATCTTTCCTCAAAGTTACCAGTAGGTGCAATTTTACTTTGTTCCTGGAAGAGAAAGACCTCAAAGATTTTTCTGTGCCATATTCATTGGAAATCATTTAAAATAATTACTGGCTGGAGGCATAGCTTTAGCAGAAAGAATAAAACCTTGACATCCGGGGTAACCTGTAGGTCAGAAAAAAAAAAAGGAATACATTAAAGGCATCATATTAAGTAAGAAACATGATATCAGTGTTAGTGTTTTTTTCTCCATAAATCATAATCTGAAATATTGTAAGAAATTTTTCAAACTGGATATTAGAAATTATCTATGCTAAGGTAAATTTGCACATAGTGTACTTTAGAGAAGACTTAACTGCACAAGCTAAATTTTAGATAAATAATTCCTGGATTCTTAACTGAATCCATTTTCCACATTGTCAAACCAATAAAAAGGTATGATGCAGAATAAAATATTTTTAGAAAGTTGTCTAAACTAAAAAAAATGTTAATGGATATGATAATCAATTTTTACTTTCATTTGCTTATAAATTAAAGTGGCTGAGATGAAACAACTTCAGTTATAAGACAGAGATGTTTGCAATTTTTTTTCTGTGGCATCTTACATTTTTTAATAAGAATCATTCTTATCACCTTATACCATTATTGCCATTGACTTCAGTAGGGATTACAAACAACTGGATGGCAGGCAATTTGCTCTAAGGTGTGCAGGTTTGTGTTAATGTGGGATAGAGGATATCTCTGTGAACACCTTGTAATGCTGTGCACAGCAGTTCTCGGGCACTCTCTGAGCCTGTCCCTACAAACTTCTATCTTGTACAGTGTGCTGCAAGCTCACTGGTATAGACATGGAACAAAGAAAGAGGAGTGGATAAGGGAATATTCTCGGACGGGTCCAGCATTAGGTCTGAAGAGTTGAAGAGTTCAAAATGTGTTTTATTGTCTATAAGATTATTTACAATAATTCAGTATAATCAGTGTGTTGTTGGTGTGTACAGTTAACTAAAATCTCTACTGGAGGGGCTATTTAATAGCATTTGAAGTACTCTAAACAAGTATCAGACTTTTGGTGCTGATGACAGGACTTCTTGGAAATCTGTACCAGGGAATTTGTATATTATCATAAGGAGTGATAAGATTTATTTAAATTGGTGAGATGAGTGTTCTTTAAGATGGATGATAGGTCGGGAAAATTGTACAGTTTCACTCCATGGAATGACTGAGTTTTAAAACTTGGGCAAGCCAAGCAGAATCATGTTAAAGTTCTGTGTCTCTCTATATCACAGAGTACCCTATCACCTGCTTTGACTATAGATTGATTGCTCTTGCCTCAGTCATTCCTTGCATCCCCTTCAGAGTGAGACTCTCATGCAGAGTGCTTAAGGTTGTGCTTGAAGTAGAGAGTTAGCATCCGTCAACAGGTGTAGGATTGTTTTTATGCTTGTCTGTTCTATGGCTGGATGATTGGCAAAATTTCACCTGAGAGGTTTCTTCACTGTAACGCATCACATGTTACTGAGTTTGTGGGACAGCATGTATTGCCCTCATTCACTGGTGATCACAGCTAAAATTCAGCTTAGATACACCACTTAACAATGCAATATCATTGTTAAACTATTGAAATACTTCCATAGCTGATGGTGAATAGCTATGACCTTGAATTCTCTACAGTCCTTCCACCCTTTGTCCCAACTGTCCATCAACCCTTCTCCACTAATTTCTTTATGATCCAGTATCTAAAAACTTGACGCTTTGTCTCATTGCTTATCTTATGGACAGAGGCTAGGTACTGTTTTTCTCTTTTTCAAAGGTTCAAACAATGTAAGCTTCCTACCCAAGTTCCTAATTTATAATAGAGACAAGATATAAACTCAGAACTGCCTGCTCTTGAACAGCTTGAGCTTAATTATCACTCCTTATGACTCAGAAAAAAAAAATACTGCCCGTCACCAGAATAAGCTTATCCACTAACTCCAGGAATCATAAACCTCAGTGGACAAGAGACTTAAGTCTCAGTGCTAAGGAAATTGACTTATTGCTCCCACTCTGAAACCATTCAGAGTGTTTCCTAACCTGCTGTGACTCTCACTTAGAGTGATTAAGAAATCCACTCTAATGTCCATTGAGCACACATTATGAATTAGTTTAATTAGGAAATGTAAAAAATATAGGTGTCTTTGATCCATTGTGGAATAGGGAGGAAAAAACCCAAATTGCCTTTAAAAAGTCATAATCTTTAACTTTAATTTGCTATCAGTTTGAGGAGAGATGGTACAGAGCTAGGCTATTTTGTTTTAGAATGCCAAAAAACATTAAAATTCATCTCATACAGTGTTTCTTAAACTTTTTGGTTTCAAAAACCCCTTATATATTTTTAAAATTTATTGAGAATCCCAAAGAGTTTTTGTTTTTGTGGATCACAAATATATTTACATTTATTACATTAGAAATTACAACTGAGACCTTCTATGATATTTAATAATTAATTCATTAAAAATAATAATCCCATTGCTGTTATTTTATTTACAGTGATTATATTTTAAAAAACAAAAATTGTGAGTAGAGTGCCATTGTTTACAGTTTTACAAATCTCTTTAATAGAAGACACATTTTAGTCCAGTATTCATATACCTGATTTTTCATTCAGTCTGCTTTAACATGTTGCTTTGGTTGAATTCTATGAAGAAAATTCAGTTCACATAGATATGTAGTTGGAAAAGAGGTGTCATCAAAAATCTTCTGAGAGGGTCTCAGGGATGCCCCCATCCTCACCCATGGGTCTTCAGATTATCCTTAAGAAATGCTTCTCTATTAAAAACCCTGACTTAAAACAGTTTAATTATTGGATCCAATCACCTTGTAATATACATTGGCTGTTAATTAAGATACATTATTCTGAATAATAAGACATTATGAGAGTGAGGAGTACAGAGGAAGGACAGGCCAGTATTAGGTAGGTGAGCAGACTGTTCAGTGGCTGTCTCTCCCGTGCATCATGTGTGGGAACTAAGAAGAGTGGTGGAAGCAGCTTATCTTTCTGGGGTACAGAACTATTTGTTAGAGTGTTTTTGAGAACTCTTGGAGAGTTGAAATTGGATGGATGGGGTCTAAAAAAATCTAAAATTAGTGGAAATTACTAATTTCATTCTACTTTTCCCAGTGCACTTCATTTATTTCTCAATAGTTTTCAAAATACCTTGTGTGGAAGGAGGGAATAGAATAATACTCCTGAAAATGAATGGACTGGGTTCCAAAATAAGTTCAAAAACACTAAGTCTGTATTGGGTTGCTGACCCTTCTTTCTTGACCACATAATTGCTCTATTCCCCCTTAGAAAAAGCTTTTCAGAAGTATTTTCTATGCTTGATATCTACATTTTATCCTCTACTATTATCTTTTACTTGGTTCACTCAGGCCTTTATCCTGATAGCTCTACTGAAAGTGCTTTTGTCAAGGTAAAAAGTAACCTTGACATTGCTAAATGCAATGGTCACTTCTCAGTCCTCATCCGCCTAGAGTTTGTAGCAGCATTCCAGTATAGCTCACCCTCTCCTCGAAATGCTACCTTCACTTTACTTCCAGGAAAACACAGGCTTCATTTTTTTTTTAGAAATGTGTGTTAAAGTTTTTCCTTTGGTTTCTAACTCACAGGATGTTTCTTCCCCATTTTATTTCCTGATGCCCTTTTTCCTGACCTCTAAATTTTTAGAATGCTCCAGGACTCTGTATTTGGCTTTCTTATTTTCTCTTATTGAGGTGATCTCAGTTAAGCCCATGACTTAAAAATGACATCCACATTTCTCCCCCATTGTCTCTATAACATTCCAGGTGTACATCCAAATAATCAAAATGTTTATATGTTTCTCCACTTGCATATCATAGAAGCATTTCAGATTAACATATTTAATATTTAATTTCTTGCCCCTCCACTCAAAGTTATGCTATTTAATTATTTATATTTGTTGTGAAAAAATAACATGCATACAAAAAAGCAATAAATTTCAAAGCATACTGCAACAATTAGTTATAGAACAGCTTTCAGAGTTTGGCATGGGTTACAAGTCCACAATTTTAGGTTTTTCATTTTAGCTGTTCCAATACACTGGAGACTACAATAAATATCAATATAGTGATTGGCAGTCATACTTATTTGTTAAATCCTATCTTCTCTTCTATAACTGCATCTTCTCCTTTGATATTTCTTCCAATCTTTAGGAATATTTGGGCTATGTCTATTTTAACTTTTTCATGTTGGAAAGGGGATAGGGGGCTGGAACTAAGGTGATGTTCTGGAAAGGCTGGCCTCTTTGGATTTTAGGGCCTATCTGGACCAGGAACCCATCTGGAGGTTGTAGGTTTCTGGAAAGTAAGCATCATGCGTGAAACCTTTGTAGAATCTCAGATAGAGACCTAGGTGTTCTTTAGGGTCTGCAGGAATGGTTTTGGTTGAGGTTTTGCAGCCATGGTAATTAGCAATATCTAGCTGAAGCTTGCATAAGAGTAGCCTTCAGAGTAGCCTCTTGACAGTATTTGAACTCTTTCCCCTTGGCCCCCTTTTGGCCAGGAAGCCATTGTCATTCCCACAGTGCCAGGGCCAGGCTCATCCTTGGGAGTCATATCCCATGTAGCCAGGGAGACTTTCACCCCTGGATGTCATGTCCCACGTAGCAGGGAGGGCAATAATTTTACTTCCAGAGTTGGTGGTTTAGAGAAGGAGAAGCGCATCTGCACAACAAAAGAGCTCTTCCAGAAGTAACTGTGAGGCATAATTATAGGTAGGCTTAGCTTCTCTGCTACATAAATAAGCTTCACAAGAGCAAGCCTCAAGACCAAAGACTTGGCCTGTTGACTTGGGAGTTCCTAATGTTTGAGATAGTATCAGGGCTTCCCCAGTGGTGAAGTTTAATGGTTCCATATATTTTTTTCCCCACCCCTCAAGGGACTTTGCTGATACCTATTGATTATCTGCTCAACATACTCTGGGATGTATCCAGTCATTACATTACGCTATACAGAATTTCAAGCCCTCATTCCTATTCTGGCTTCATGTGTTTGGTTTGCTTAAAACCCAGATAGGTTGAGTTAGATTATGTGCTATAGAAAACTTAGGTTTTGGACAAAATAAACCTCTCTTCCTTTGTTCTCAAAGAGTAGGTGAGGTTCTAAAATGCAGGCAATATCCTCCTTACCCCTGTATTCTGATTTACTTTAGTCCTGACCAGATCAGCTTCATTCTTATCTCTGATTGAATGGTGCTCTTTATTATAGTCTTTCCTAACTATAGTCGAGCCTTAAAACTTGGGTTCATCTTTGAGTCTCTCTTTTTCTCAAATTGTAGATCCTTTGAAATCTATGTTAAGATCTACTGTCACCATTACTGCCAACCTCGTTGAAACTGCCATCATCTCTTATTGCTCCAGCAATAGCTTCCCTACTTCTGTTCCTGTTCCACTCATCCTCCTGGGGGCCAGAGTGATACTGTCACTCTTCTGTTCTACACTAACCTATTTGAAATATTTCACAATGTTGACAGAATGTATTTTTTATGCAAATGAGAACCACTATCACATATATGTGAAATATAACCTTCTATATTTTGCAAGGAATGGTATAACAAGCACATTGGAGTAGGTGACTGGATTGGACAATGTAGATACGAGTGAGCAGTGAGGTGGATGGAAAAAGTGAACACAGAAGTAGGGTCTTACAGGGACTCACAAAAATATGCATGACTTGAGAAATACGATTGACTCAACTCTTTTGAACTTCAGGTTAGAAAACAAATAAAAACATAAGCAACCACTGTACATTGCTTAGTGGAGTCTTGAAATTTTATGTTTTATTTGCAATATTATACCAAAGCATGTTAGTTTTGCATGTATATATATATATGCCACCAGTCTAACTGCTTTCATTCAAACCAGATTATCAGTTGCGGACTAATCAATGCAAAGTATAAACTAGTGACTCTTTATTCGTTATTAAGATACTTGAATCTAAGTAATCTTAATAATCTTTATTCATTATTAAGATACTTGAATCACAGCAATTAGATATATGCAGGCTTAGATGTTCACTTCTTACCATTCTATTTTAATTAAATACTAACACTTTCAAAAGTCAGTATGTACTTTCAATAGAGTAGAATAGTAGAATGTGATACTGAAGAAGTAAAATTAATTATATGTTGCTTATAACCTTTGAAGGAATTAGAGACACAGAATAAAATAATGGATGGAATTATGTACAAATACAAATACTTGAACTCAAACGAAAAGAAAGTAAATGAAAAAATGTGTACCTTTTGTGCCACAAATAAAATGAGCTAATCCTTTAATTTTACAATAAAAATTCATAAAAGTTTAGCCTACATATTTAGGGCAGTAAAAGGTATATTTTAGACATTTAAAAATTGCCAGCCGTTTCTATTACAAAATGCTATTAAGAAATCGAATCCATTTTGCTTCAAAGTAAATGTGAGATGAAGTTACTGGCTGAAAGGGAAAATTAAATCCCTCTTTCTATCAGCAATTTGGTATCTATTAAAGAGATGTTTCTGTGTTTATAGGTACTCCTACACCTATTACCTTATAAGTGGAACTTTAATAAATAAGAGTTCATGAGTTGAAGGAGATTGCACCTGCTGTTACATTTTTAAAAGGAAAGTTTGACTCATAAAGGTTAAGGCTCCTAGCTTGCTAGATGTGTCAGCTTAAAATGAACCTTGTAGGCGAAAATCTCATGCTTCACTGCAGGATACTGCATGAATACTGAAAAGAGAAAATAACATCAGGATGTAAAAACACTAGCTGTCATTTATTGTACACACTTTATAAACAGGTTCTTTAGTTTTAGTATTAATCGCTTAACATTGATATTTATATCACAACTTTATGGAACAACCAATGGCTTAAAAACTTTTCATGACTTTCTCAAGCTCAAATGGTTAGAAAACATGAGACAAAGGTCAAACTCAGGTCTTTCAGGCACCCCCACCCTGTATATACATTTGTTGGATACATATGATTTTGATTTGAATAAATAGAGCCATAGAATCAAAGCAGAGTTATGAGAAAAGAATAGTATCAGTGATGCCAAATATTTAGATAAAAAGGGAAAAATTTGGTTTAGCATTTGAATATTTTATCAATACTATATACAACTATCCAGATATTTCCAAATATCTTATCTGGTAGCATATGGACAAAATATGAACAATGGACCGAATTGAACATTTTTGTACAGATATATTTATTATGTTGATATGACTTAAGATGCATATTAATTAATAATTTTGATGTCTGAACGTATATATGTTAATTTTATAATTTTATTACTTCCTGTGCTATGAAAATTCAAAAGAGGGCCTCACAAGCCTTACCCTTGCAGTATAGGGTTAATGCCTAGTTTCTCCTGGTCCAGAAGTGAAAAAGAAAAAAAAAAAGAACACATAAAGGATATAAATAAAACACAAAAATAAACAAAAGAAGAAAAAAAGTTGGAAAAAAGTGATTTGACCATTTATCATACCTAATTATTACGGTTCTCAAGAAGAATGTGACATATTGTGTATATATCTCTAGGTAAGAGCTATTTCCAACCAACATGTTAAGGGATGATTATGCTTTATAATGCTCTAAAATTCATCTAATGAGAAGAATAGGAGGAAGATAATCATCGACAAGGTGCTGGTAATAGGAGGAAAGGAGGAAGTAGGTCAGAGAAGCAGGAAAGAGTTAATGAGTGAGAAGGCTTGGCAGGGAAAAGCAAAATGGCCAGAACTCACCATGACCCAGTTGGAAAATGGGGTTAGGGTGGAGGTAGAATAAAGAAGGAATTAAAACAGAAATTTAAAGTCCTGGGAAATTTTTAAGAGATTGCAACTGGGGTTGCCCCTGCTGCAAATAAAACTGCAAAGAAAGGACTAGAGAACATAATTGACTTATTAATCATTGTGAAGTGCAAGTTGGGAGTGTGATAAGATGATGATCGTATCTAGAGTCTGGTAAAGAAAACATATAATGTGTGGGCAACAGTGGCTCAATGACAGAGTTCTCGCCAGCTGTGCCAGAGACCTGGGTTCAATTCCCGGTGCCTACCCATGGGGGAAAAAAAAACACGTCTGATTATTATGTCCTGTTATTTAGCAGTATGATTATTAGCATTATGTTTGTAACATAGTAGAATTGCATTATGACTCATAGAAATAGTAGAGGAGATATGTATAAACCATCTTTAGAGCTTATCTTGCGCAGTGTCTGTAGGTAGAATTCATTGTGATGATTCTTCAGAGATAGAAAAGAGCAGAGTGAAGTAAAGTGCATATTTTAGAATAATATTGTTGATGGTATCAGGTAGAAGGGAATGACTAGGTTTCAATAGAACCCCCAGGGTTGAAAATCAACTGGGCACAGGAGTATGCCACCATGAAGAAGCAGTGCCTTCTTGCTGGAGGGAGCTTTACATGTGCAACTCAGTGGCAATATCTAAGAGCCAAGCTGGGAAATAATTGCTTGTACAGCCTTGGATATGAGGAAATAGATTTTCCTTTTCGTGCACTTATCCACAGAGGTGCATTCCTGAGATATCGCCTCAATCCAAATTTCTTCTATTACAGTGCACAACAAAGACAGTAAAAGCTTCATTTTACTAGACCTTGGTTGAGCAGGGCACCAGTTGGATTTAATCTACTTTCTACCCTGAACACTTGGGATGTGAGGTGAAAGGAAAAGTGTACAAAGTTTAATTTTTAAATTATTTTCTGAATGGCACAGGAAAGACCTCTGGGAAGCATTCAGTTAAGATCAATGGATTGTAGATGGAGGCAGAGATGGTGGATGACAGAAATGTCCTGGTGAGAGCGTTGGATTGGGCATTGGGAGAGGTGGCCTTGCTGTCACTTGCTGCTCAGTCTTGGAAGATCATGTGGCGTGTCCGGGACTCTCTTTCGTAATAACACAATGACAGGGTCAAGGCAGGACAAATGATTTTTTTACTTATGTAAAATTAAAGGTATTAAATAAAATTAAAACCCTTATAGCAATCACAGTAGGTGCTAAGATGTTTTGATAACATTGATGCTTAATTACTGATTGAAATTCTACAAACCTGCAGTGGTCTTTCTTGCAAAGCATAGTATTTTAAGAATCTTTAAAAAGTAAAACCACATAAATGATCCTTCCTGCTTGCAGTTAAAATCACATAAAAAATACTGACAAAACCTACAAAAAGAAAGGATATACATATAGCAAAATAAGAAATTTCAAAAGTGTTACCTTGAATAAATAGCATGGAAATCCAAATTGATCCAAAATTCAAAGGAGTAATATACTAGGAAATATTATATTGCTCACATAATCTGTGGACCACCTGCCTCAGGATCTCTCAGGGGGTGGAATCAAAATGCAGATCCCTTCACCTTCAGAACCACTGTACTAAGATCTCTGGTGATGGAACCCAGAAATCAGCATCTTAACAAGCCTTGGGGGGGATTCTTATGCTCGCTAATGTTTTATTGTCAATGGAATTAGGATCTGTGTTTAGTCCACTTAAATTCTGTAAATTCCTATATGTTAATTGCACATAATCAAAATTATAATGAGAGGAGAAAGTCACTTTGTAAATATGGAAAAAAAATCGACTACTTTGTAAAAGTGAATTATAAAACGAAATCTTTGTATTGAGGTTGAGAGTTGGATCCTGCAAGGACTCTCTCTCTCTCTTTTTTCCTTCATTTTTTTTTCTTTATTAGAGGAATTTTGGGATACAGAACAAGCATGCATAAAATACAGGATTCCCATACATCACCCTATTATTATTACCTTGCATTGGTGTGGAACATTTATTGCATTTGATGACAGCACATTTTTATCATTGTATTATGAATTATAGCTCATGATTTAATACCCCCCCCATTTTTTTAAGGAGTGAGCATCTTTTGTTTACCTCGTACAAAATATTCTAATCTGATATTGAAAAAAGTGATTATTGTTGGGTAAACAGAAGTGGAATAACATCTTGGCTCTATAACACTGAGATATTATGCATATGTGTATTTTCTATGCAATTGAATGCACACAGAGGAAATACAGCATAGATTTGGGGGCAGACAAAAGATTCAGAAATCCTTTTCATGAATTTCAGCTTCTATCCCTATAAAACCGAACAATTAGTACTAACTTGAGGCATTTGTAAATATGAAATGGCATATGTAAAGTTCTTAGCATAGTGTCAAAACCACAATAAGTGTTCGATGATAGCTATCTGATCCTATTATCCATTGTATTAAACGAAGACATTTTTATAATAGCCTTATCCATAGGGAACAGTATTTTGTCTGCATCTTCTTGGATTTGTAGCTATAGTGACTGCCTGAGGATCTTACGGCTTTTTGCATCACTTATTTGGTTTGAAAAATGTCACCAGTATTTAATCAAACCTATCTACCCTATTCTAAATCTCTGTAAGTCCCCCACCCCCACTTTGGTTTTCCCATAGTCATAGCACATTTCCCAAAGTAATATTGTCTGAAATTAAGCATCAAAGCTGTGTTAACTTGTTCATCTTTTTTTTCTGCTAGAATCACCAAAACCCTAAATGAATCACTTGGACTATCTGGTTTCACTTTTTCTTCTTATGAGTACTGGAAAATTGTTATAGCCAAGATTTCATTTTATTGATACTTGACCTTGCTGCAATTATTTGATTGACTTGTGGGTAAATGCAATGTAACCACTTGGAAACAAGGATATGATGTTTAAAGTGTGCTGATGTTTCATACTCAACATGTATACAATACAGTCTATTAATAAGATTTCAACATATATCTCATATATGTTACTTTAGGCCCTAGACAAGGATCAAGAGATTCTGCATCTGATCTTTCTCTCACGGTCCTTTCTCTTACTGGGCAGAGACATCCCACATTTTTTAATCAAGTTTTCAACAACAAGGGATGCAACAAAAGGCATATTCAAATTTATTTTGGTCAACTGAAGAATTAGTGAAACTAAAATCTACTTGAATTCTCTTTCATTCCCCCCCCTTTGATTTCACCAACAATTATGAGTTTTTCAATAAATCTTATAAATTGAAATTTTAGTTATGTATTAGTATAAGTTGTTATATGAAAAGGTCAATCGTTGGTATCCATTTCTCATTATTATAAAACATCCATTAATTAGTCTGAAATATTGCAGGGTTAATTCAGAATAAATCAATTCTCAGATATGAGGAGAAAATTTGAGGTTTTAGAAAATCAGATGTATTTCTGACTTAGGACATGTCCTAACAATCACAACTTTACTGAAATGTTCTAATTAGATGGTGCCTGTATAAATCCTTTTAAAGTAAGTACATAAAATCATTCTTTTTATTTTAATTCGGGATACAAAGGCTTTAATTGGAATGCCAATTTTCTGCAGACTTAGCAGCCTCAGAAATGTAGCCTTGTTAAAATATGTCTCATTGATAAAAGACTCTTACAAGTTCATAGGGAAAATGCCTGTTCACCTATTCTATTCCATTTGGAAACATTAACAGATATTTTTTTCAATTTAAAGAAATTGATTTTTGAGCCTAATTCAGTTGCGTGAAATATAAGATTTTAAAAGTGGAATCCAATATCTCAAACTTATACACTTTGTTAAAGAGCTATTAAATTGGAAGATTTTGATTAAATTGGATGATTTTGATTTTTCAGAAGGTGCATTTAAGCTTTCTGTTCAGAATAAATGCAGAATAACAATAATTTAAAAATGAAAACACTGACAATTTAATCATGACTCCTTCACAATCAAAGCCTTAACTCAGAGCTAGGTTCTGCTTTGTACCTGGTCATTTATTTCATCTTTCAGTCTGTGAGATTGTTTTCTGTTTATTATCAAATGTAACTCCATTAACACAAAATTCCGTCACTAGATGGCTCCATATAGCTTTTTAAAAGCAGTCTTCTATGAAAATCTCTCATTTTTGGAGCATTTTTTTTTCTTATTGATACCTATGTTTTCATCTCATATATTTTTTTGCTCCTGTTTTACAGTCTGTGTAACTGAGTTGCAAATTGTTAGTTATACTAAATTAGATCCTATGTGCAAAATATGCTGCCAATTCCTATCTCTAGTTGACAAATAATGAAAGGTGACAGGTGACAATTCTACAGGACTGTGATTATTGGCTGAACACAATTGCCTAATGCCTCAAGCCTTTGTAAAGTTATTTCCAACATTCTTTTGCTTCAATTCAGAGCTCTATTTGTGCACCAAGTTGTATTTCCTGTAGTGGGAGAAATTCCAAGAAAGAGTCATGGATTTTTTTTTTCCTGAGAAAATTCTTGACCTGAGACGAACAGTGTGATCTAGTGTAAAATGTCTAAAATGTCTTGGAATAGGAGTTGAGACACTTTGGGTCCAGTTAATTCAAGTCTCCTCTTTGAATCTAAATTTCCTTATCCACACCATGAAGGGGATGGGTTAAATAATGCTTGGGATCCCTTCTGGTTTGTATGGTTTAAGATGCATGATATGCCCAGTGGGATTCCTGAAGCGTAGGTGTCTCTGTACGCAGAAATTGTTTCCTTCATCAGGTTACAAACTGCTGAGGAAAGGGAAATGTGTTATTCATTTCTCTAGGCCCAGAGCTCAATGTAGTACCTGGGACACAGTAGAAATTCAACATATACATTTAAATGAATACACTAAGTATCTAGGAATACCGGGAAATCACAGGGCAAGATTGTCTTTCCAAAATACTACTCAACCGCATTCCCCCTTCCACTGGATCAGCAGTTTTTGCCTTCATAGTTACACGTGCCCAGTGACGAAAGCAAGTCACTTACACGAGGTCACTCTTAGAATGCATTTGTTATTCCTGGAAGTGAAAGATTATAGATTTCTCCTATTAACAATGATAAGTCATTTAAATGAGATAGATCGTATTATAGATGCTTTAGAAAGTAAATTCAGCCCATAGCAATAGATTTAAATTCTTGGATGATGCCAGTGAGCTCTGGGTAAAGGACTCTGGATAAGTCTGCTGGCCCTGAAGCTGCTGGGACATGAAGCCAAGGGACTGTGAAATAAGGCCCTAAGTCAAAGTGGGGTGGCAAGGTGAGGGTGGAAAATTGGTAAAGAGGTGAAGGGAATGCTTCGTAAATGTTAATAGATCAGTCAAAATAGGGGATAGGTAAATGAAAAATATGTATCATGCATAGAAAAAAAAAAAACCCTGATACAATAGCATCTTGTGTGAGGTGCAAAAATCATGACAGCAGGCATGAAGGGCTAAATTGATGCAAACATCTAACTATGAGACTATTTGAATGGAACTTCCTGATAACAACAAAAAGGATTAAGTAAGAATCTTCACACTCATATTATGGGAGGATAACCATGCAGCATTCATAATACAATTATATTAAACATATTTATTTGCAACAAATTAAAATCCTAGGCAGTGAGGTTCTGACATATATTTTCCATAATGAGCATCTCTCGGTTATTAGTTATCTGGGAATGAAGGTGTTAATGTGGCACTGCAGCATTCTATTTGGTGGATTTCTGAGCTTCCTCTCCATTCTACTGTGCTCTAGAGATCAGCACAGCTTTATCCTGTTTGATTTTTCTCCAGAAGAGGAATGATTTAAATTGGGCTTGTCTCCCCATTATATGCTATGGCTGAGGTGGCCACAATAGAAGATGTTCCCTTCTTCATGATGAGCAATACAAGTTTTCATCCTTGAAAAACTGTGATGTCAATCTAAAGCAAAATGGAAAATATATGCATTCCATAATGCTAACATAAAGTATGGCATACAACATTCTATCTTCGATATTGTTAGAAGTATGTAAAAGTAGAATATGCCACATGAATAGGAATTTGAGGTTGCAGACAAATGAAATCTTTTTTTGTTTGCATGTTTGTTTGGGACAGTGAATGATTTCTACTTGAATTTCTATTACCTCAGTATAATCTTGATGATAAATATTTAAATCTAGTTTGGTTTTAAAAACAGGAAGCTTTTATCAGAGTGAAATGCCTTACTGAATTAATTGATATGATTTATGTTTTTCTCATATCCTGACCTTTGAGTGAAACTCTAGTAAGTTTTCCTTATTCCCATTTCTTCTCCAAGGGTAAGAAACTTTGATAGCACACAAAGAAACAATGGAGAAAAGGATGGAGTTTTAGTGGAAGATGAAAGTGATTGCTGATGAGGTGGAGGAGGATGGTGTGGGTCAGCCTTCTCCAGAGAAGCAGAACCAACAGGAGAGATCTGTAAATATGAGGTTTGTGAAGTTGTCTCATACAACCATGGGAATGAAAGAGTCCAAAATCTGTAGGGCTGGCTGTGAAGCTGGCAGCTATGATGCAGGGTCTGGAAGAACTCTACAGGAGAGGCTTTTTGGCTGAAAAAACAGTGAAAGAGTCTCTCTTTTCCCTTAAAAGCCCTCAACTGAATGGATTATCTCATTGTGGGATGCACGTCTTAGTTGCTCACAGCTGTAATCAGCCACAGACGCAATCAAGTGACTGATGACTGAATACACCAGCCTTCTGGTTTATCAACCAGCCAAGAAATATCCTTGCAGCAATGGTCAAACCAGTGCCTGCCTGACCAGATAGCTGGTCATAATCATATGTCCAAGTTGACACCAGAACCTAATCATCACAGAGGGATCCAGTCTTGATTTAATCTTTCCACTGTTCTCCTTCAGAGCACTATATTTCATGCAATTGGTATGATATTTGGGGTTTGGAGCGATGTTAAAATTGGAGATGACTTTGCCTTTAGAATTTGTCAATCAGAAGGAGAGGCACCTAAAGACATGTCAACCCACTTCAATGCAGGTGTCAGGATCGCTAGCAAAAGCACAAATTGCACAGGCTCTGATGGAAAAATGTTTTACTCACGTAGAGAAGGAACAGAGCAAGGTCAGCTTCACTAATGGGTGTCAATTGCCTATAGCCAGTGGATCTCAATGTATGCCCCAATGCAGGGAGATGTGCTAGGTGCAGCACCCCTCTCATGTGGTAGGTGCAGCAGTGGAGCACCCTGTTTCTTCCCGGCCAGGGACAGGCATAGCATCAGCATCTGAGCTGGATGTTGTAAAACATGCCCACCTGAATCAGACTGTCTCCAGTGAATACTTACATAGGATCAGGACAGTAGGGGAAGAATGTACCAGCACTGCCATACATACTACAAGGCTGGGTTTCATCCTGTTAGGCCAAAACACCTGGCCCTGAATACAGGACGTATTTGTGGGTCCCAGGAAAAGGTGGCAGGCTGTGCCGGGACTCTCCCTACCACAGAATTCATGCATGATCTGGATTGGTTCAGGGGAAGGAAGACAAGCAGACGTCACTTATGCTTGTGTCTAGAGTAAGTACTAAGTTCAGGAAGGGGCTAAACGAGTCTCTGGGTTTCTTATATGATGCAATATAGTTCAGCAGGGCAGGGAATTCTATGGGGATTTGTCTCTTTCTGTCTCTCTCTGTCTCTGTCTCTGTCTCTGTCCGTCTCTCTCTCTCTCACACACACACCCCTTGATAAAATAACCATAACAGCTGTGAAGTTACCTACTCAAAGATCTGAGGATTTAGGATTCTGGTCATCTTTTACCATCACCAGCAATGCCCTAATTTCCTATCGAAGTGGACACTAACTTTGTATAATTGTTTTAGTCCCTCTTAACACATGATAACGTTTCCATTCAATAGTGATACTTTTTATCTGAAATGAAGGTATCACATACATTTTCTGTAATTATATGGAAAATGACAAACCTCTTGCTATAAAACTAATGTAGACTTTTATTTTAATTTTAAGAAAGTAATTAGTAAAGCAGCGTAATATGGAAGAAAAGACAGTGGACTGGGTAACAGGAAAGGCTGATTCAAGTCCTGTCATTGTTATGACACTTTCACATTAATGACTTGAGTTCTCTAGTTGATCTCTTTGTACCGTGATCACACAGGTGCTTTGCCTGGGAGAGCCCCGGTTTACACCTGCTAACACAATGTAATTGTTAATAGCACTCCTTCACTTTCAAAAGAGTCATGGTTTGGATGATACATTATATGGTCATTTTATCGCTCGGGATTCTTTCAACCTGAGTATTCTTTGATGCTGCCTAGAGATGAGATGCGGAATCCATTGTCTGAGGAGAAGTCATTGAAATTCTACTCCTTTTCTTTGGGAAGTGGTGAGGGATGAAGTCATTGAATTTGTTATGGACTGGACATGAAGGTTTGACATTCATATCCTTTAATTCTATCCTGAAGGCTATGTAGAAACATTTTAATCAGGGAAGAAACTAAAAGGCCATTTTGGCTGCATTGTTTAGAAAGTATTTTAAGACATCATTGCTAGAGTGTTATGAAGTTGTTACAATAATTCAGGTAATAAATGAAAGATCTTATCCAAGATTGTGACAGCAGGTCCTTCCTTACACGTGGGACCTGACTCCCAGGGGCAGACATCCCCCTGGCAAAGTGGGACATGACTTGCAGGAAAGAGTGTGGCCCTGACATCATGGGAGGAGAAAGCCTTCTAGACTGAAAGGGGGAAGAGAAATGAAAGAAAACAAAGTTTCAGTGTCTGAAAGATTTCAAATAAAGTTGAGAGGTCATTCTGGAGGTTATTCTTATGCAGTATATAGATATTCCTTCTCAGTTTTTGCTGTATTAGAGTAGCTAGAGGGAAATAGCTAAAATGGTTAAACTGTAATCCAGTAGTCTTGATGCTTAAAGATGATTGTGAAATTATATAGCATTTAAGGTGTGTTGGTGTGGTTGTGAAAACCTTGTGACTGATCCTCCCTTTAGCCAGTGTGTGGACAGAGGAGAAATAAAAAAAAAAGAGAAAAAATAAATAAGCAATGGGTTATGGGGGGGTGGGTGTGTGGGATGGTTTGGGTGTTCTTTTTTTATTTTTACTTTTTAAGTTTTTGTTTATTCTTTTTATTTTGGAGTAATGAAAATGTACGAAAACCAATTGTGATGATGAATGCACAGGTATATGATGATACTGTGAACCAATGACTTTGGATGATTATATGGTATGGGAATATATATCTTAAGTAAAAAAAGATTGTGACATGGAAAAGTACTAATTAAAGATATTCAGTAGCAACATTTATAGGATAAGGTGACTATTTGACTATGGATTAAAGAAGAGACTAGATCCTAGGATGACCATCAGTTTGGTCCATCAGTTTATTAACTGACTGGGTATACAATGATCCCATTCATGGAAAGGGGAGTGATAAGCTTACCAGTTTGGTATTAAAGATATAATGGGCTCAGCTCATATTTAGACTTGTGGAGTTTAGGAATCTATGGGACATGCAAATGGAAAGATTCGGTAGACATTTAGATTTGGGATAAGAATCTTAGAATATTGAACTGGTCTCATCATCTAGATCTGGGAGTAACCAACACAGTCAAAGCTTCTAGAAAAGGTCCAGGGGAATCTAAAGTGAGGCAAACTTGAACTAATAAAAGAACCTACAGGATTAATAGCATTTAAAAGAAAAGCAAATAAAAAGACAAATTAGAAAGGGAAACTGATAAAAGGCTACTAGAGAAGTAGCAAGAAATGTATGAGAGAGTGATGTCACCATAGAAAGAGATAAAGTTCCATTTTTAGAGTATTCTTTGCTTTATTTCAGTGATGCTTAAAATTTTTTATCTCAAGTTTCCTTTGCACTCTTAAAAATTATTGAAGAGGGGATGCGAGAGTAGTTTGGTGGTAGAATTATTGCCTGCCATGCGGGAGACCCGGGTTCAATTCCCAGCCCATGCACTTCCCAGACAAACAAACAAGCAAATGAAAAACCAAACCAAACAAAAATTCAAATGGTGCTGCAATAAGGAGATACTCACATGGAAAAAGAATGACATGTGACCCCCACTATACAGCATACAAGGGAAAAAATGTCATTGAAGAATCCCAATTTCTTTTGTTTATATAAGTTAAATCTACTGATACTTTTATATTAGAAACAAAATTGAGGAAATTATATTTATTGAGTCATCTAAATGTGAAAATAATACATTCATTAAATGTTAACAAAAATAGAATACTTTATGAAAAAGTCTGTATTTTCAAAAAAGTTTGGTAAGAAGCATGACATTGTGGAAATCTCTTTAACATGTAGCTTAACAGAAGACAGCTGGATTTCATACTTGCTTTTGCATTTAATCTGTTCCAATATGTTATTTGAGTTGAGGCATATGAAGCAAATCTGACTTCATGTAGATGTGCTGTTGAAAAACTCTTTCAGATATTTATGAATATTCTTCTTTGATACTACATCAGTACTTGACTAGAGGTAGTTTCTTAAAAGGTGGTTACAATTTGGGTGGGTGGGTGCAAGGATAGTTCAGTGGTAGAATTTTTGCTGGCCACGTGGGAGACCCAGGTTTGATTCCCTGTCCATGCATTTCCCAAAAATCAAACAAGCAAAACAAACAAAAACAAACAATCATACAAAGCAAACATTCAACAAATAGTGCTGCAATAATGGATACTTACATGGAAAAATAATGACATATGACCCCACCATACAGCACAGACACACGAAAAAATTAGTTACAGTTTGGAATCTAGAATGGTATCAATGAATTTTTTGTACAGTGTTACATTAAAATTGATCACTACACCTTGAACTTTGAATGGCCCTTCAATTCATTCATAATTTTATAATGTCTCTCATTGGCCATTTGGAAAATAATGTTTTACTGAATTTGTAGATCTTCCAAATGTTGACATATTTCATTATATAACATCAAATAATTACATTCATCAATATGACTGCTATTATCAGAAAAGTATATAAGTATTGTGAAGCTGTCAAGATCCCAGTGGTGGATATATGTTTTCCAGTATTCTAATTTTCTCTTGAAAGCACAAATTTCATCATTGTCAACACATATTTCAGTTGTTTTCTTTGAAGGGACAAGCTCATTACATTTACTTTCAAGAAAATCTCTGCTAAATGCCACAGTCTGAATAACCATGGTTTATCTATCAGTCACTCTTTCAAGTAAAAAATGTGTTCTAGGAACAGAGAAGCTAGTTCAAAATCTCAAAACTCTATTATACAAGTGCTTTCCTTCAGTATACGAATTACTTAATGTACACTTTACATTTTGTCACACAAAATATTAAAAATACATGTACTAAAGGACTGAGATTTAATAAAATTAATCATTTTTCCTGTTTCATCAAGGATGTTATTAAGTGAAAATGGCTTTAAAAAAAAAATTAACTGTGAGCATGTTGTGGTCAGGAATGTAATGACTAGTACTACATTTGAGGTCTCTGCTTTGATCTGTGATAAAGCACAGAAATTTTACCTCCCCTGATTGTGCATATTCGGTGTTAATGTCAATGCAGTGAAAAAGGTCAGTAACATCTTTGCATCATTGTGAAAATAATTTGGTTTTGCAGATGCCCAGAATGGGGCTTGGGGACTCCCAGGAGTTCACCAGTCACACTGGGAGCACTGTTGCTTTAAATTTTGAGAGGGCTACACCATCAATTGCTGCAGTAACATTTAAAATAACACAGCACAAAGTTAAACTAAACTAAAAGTCCTCTATTGGATTTTGCAACAAAGAGGTCATGGACCAGCCTGTTGAGAAAAATTCTGGGGTTCATATTTTCCAGCATAATTTATCTTAAATTTCAGTAAGTATCTACCTGTATGAAATAATGTAAAGAAAAATATACTCTCCCTTTCTCCAGTGAATGTATTTTGTCCACCTCAGATGTAAATGCTTCAATGTGTGAAGGCATTAATTATGACTGTCACCAAACCTGGAAGAGCATTACAAATTTCTCTGACTAGGAACTAAATGTCTTTTCCCTCTTTGAATTATGGATCTAGCATGTAAAACAATTTGACATGTCATTTATAACAACTCGGGGTAGAAACAATTCCCAAGAATAGGGTTGTCAGAAACCCCATATTCTCTGGTTACTATGTACAGACATCAAATGAAATAGCTTAATATTTTAAGAACTTACTTTAAAATAATTTGAGTGAAATTATGTATTTATTTGGCATATTGTAAGACATATGAGACTCAACAGCTATAGATAGTAATACATGAAGGACAGGCAATGTGTTAAAGTCACATTTATTGAATATCTTCTTTGCACTTTCTCTGAATCAGAAATATTATCTATTTCATCACAGATAAGCTTTTTAAAGCCCATTAAGCTAGGTACTATTAACCCTTCCTTAAAGACCATTAACCCAATCTAAAATTATCACCCTTATCCAAAACCCTATCTAACACTGAATTTTATTGAGATTAAATAATGTGCAAAGGTAGTGGATTTTTATTTCCTTGATTAATGCTATCTGAGTGAAATCAATTTCCTTATAAAATAAGAATTTCTTCTACCTTCAAAACATTTGTTAAGCTTTGGATTCTACATACAGGGCACTGTTCTATAATGCTGGATTGCAATTGCATAGTTTCAATTTATAAAGCACTTTTGCAAATATAATTGAAGAAAATCGAAGCTAAGTTAGGTAAACTTTCCACCACCTCACAGGTATAGAAACTGACTGGGCAGCTCTAGAAGCTAGGATCCCGACAATGTCCTGAGAGATACTTAATATTTAAAAGAGATACATCTGTCTCCAGGCCATAATTACTTGTATTTTCCCAGAAAGCCATGGTGAATCCAATAATATTCTACCTAATCAGCATTGGATATGTTTGGATATACATATACGCATTTTTCACATTGCCTGGAATCTATCTGATTTACTTCTAATTCCTATTTAGTTTTAGAGTGGATGTTAGCTTTCATTATTGGACACTTTCTACCAATTTTGAATAATTGTTCTTAGGGCTATATAACATAAAAATTCAATGATTCTTGGCAGTATTAACCCTCTATTCACCTTTACCATGTCTCCAAACTCCATCTGCCTTTACTATATCCAACAACTAAGTTGTCATCTATGCGTTACATTTAAATTTTACTTTCCAATATGTTTCCTTGAACTTTGGTGTCTCTCTCTTTCTCTACACATATGTCCTAAAATCTCTTTTGTTCATGGAACATTATGGCATCCACTCCTTTTTGATAACCCTGTTTTTAGCGTTTCCAGTTCAGTTCTACATTCTCTTGAAGTATGTCTATATTTGGTTTTCACTACTTTCATTCATTCACCTCTTAACTATAGCATCTTTCTTGCTACATATTTCACTGGGTCCATGACCGTCTTCCCCACCCTCCTGTAGCTAATGTTTCCATGGCTAAATTAGTGTTCAAAGTGATCTCACAGCATAACCCGATAAGCATGTAAAATTTGAATATGCACAGGAATGGACTGCATGGAGAAAGCGACCGGCATTTCAGGCAGTTGGGGTGATGTGAAAAAGAGCATGGGGCAGAAACGTGGTGGGATGGGTGTTCAGAATTGAAATTCACTTCATTTAATGAAGCATATGCAATTCGAAAATTTATATAATTGATTCCAAAAGGAATTCTTTAACCTTTGTCTTCACTGTTATTTCCCATTTGTTTATGAAACAATTACAGTCAATCAGCTACAGGGCATATACAGGTCCTCAAAGAGCAGAACATAGAAATTTATTTCACACATTTTGAGGATTTTATTCTCACACTGAAAAATGTACACCCACATTCATATACACCAGAGAATTCCCTCCCTCAATGTTTATCTGCCTTTTCTGTAGTATAAGGGAATAAAAATTGAAATTCCATGACTATACGATGGGAAGACATTAGCTATATAAAAGTACAGAAGAAACAAAAAGAATAGAAAGTAATAAAAAAGAAATAAAAAATACAGCAGAAAAGTATTTTAGAATTAATGCAGTTTATAAACTGTATATACTTTTAAGGTAAACTTGCTTCCTTAAGAGGAGAAGAAATGAACACACTCAGCATTGTTCAGGCCCTAATTAAAATTCCACAGGGAATTTAAATGTGGCTCCACAATATTAAAAAATTATGTACTGTGGGATCTTAGAAGCAGCCAGTAAAAGTGATTGCAGAAAAGCCTTTCAAGAAAAAAGATTGCTTGATGCTGGCATAATTTCAGTTCGACATAAGTATTAGGATAGTTAGTTCTGTATTTGGAGTTAACAGACAGTGGTAGGTAGAAATTAGAATTTAAAGTAGAGCATAAACTAATTTCTTTAATTTATACAATTCTGGCTCTATCAATAAGTATGTGAGAAGGATATTATGACCATATGTGATGGCCATTTGTTATAAAAGAAAATGAGACAAAAGTTACTTTATGTCAGCTTGCCCTTGAAAATTGCTACTATTTATAGACTGTGACTTTAAACACATTAAAAATTTCTGAAAGTTATGGGGTGGGAAGTTAATAATTGTAAAGCATTGACACATAGCTAAATGTTAATCAATCACTAGCAATTTGCAGCTTTAACTAAACTTCAGCTTATATTAAAATATTTTTGATAGCAATCCAATTCAAGAGTCAAAATGCTGACCAGAAAACATTTTAGTTGAATAATGTTGAGTATTTTATGAAACAGAGACAGTATCTGTCAAAACAATACCAGGTGGAGTAAGAAATTTTATTTCCTTACACATGAAAAATTTCAAGGGTGATTCTGGATTTTAGGTTAATAGCATCAGATAGAGACTGTTGCAATTGAACCTAACACTTCCTCACTTCAGTTCCAATATTCCTAAGAGATTTAAAATCAAAAGTACAAAAGTTCTGTAACCATGGCTAAGATGATTTTGTGTGGGGCACAGTGCTATATAAGTAACAAATATCATTTGCTGGGCACTTATGTGCTTTTCATATTATATTCACAATACAATATACCTTATAATAATTATGAAAGGTAGGTTTTATTATTTCAAATTTATTTATAAGAAACAAGAAGTTTTGCGAATTTGTTTGATTCACAGATGTAATACCAGAGAAAGCTGAGATTCATATCTAGTCCAGTCTGAATTTAGCAGCCATGATTTTTCCCTCCAAATCCCATCCTGCTTTCGAGGTTTGACTTATAATCTAAAACCACTAATCTTTGTCATCAAGTCTACTAAACTCTATTAAATATATTCACAATTAGTTAAGCTATCTGCCCTGCTATTTAATTGATCACAAGAGGCATTATTGATACTGAACAAGAAAATAAACAGGATTATTACATAATTAAGTGGCTACAGCTCCAAAACAACAAAAAGCATATATTTCTTAAGGATCAGCAATGTCCTGCCTAATGTACGTTAAATAACCATTTGACTTTTGTGCGGGTATGTTTGTGCGGGTATGTTTGTGCGGGTATGTTTGTGCATGTGTGCAAGTAATGTCAAAGACGTCGTTTTTTTTGCCTTACTAGAAAGCCTATGAGATTAAGTACTGGTTAAAATTAGATAAGCCCTTGTGAATAGGAAAGGATTATGCAAAATATGAACAAAATTATTGGCTAATACTATCCTTAAAGAATATTTAGGTGGGGAATCTGGTGGCTTGGCAAGGACGTGGAAAGAAATTATAAAGACTGGAAAGAGCAGAAACACTGAGGTAAATATATATATATATATATAGAGAGAGAGAGAGAGAGATATCTACATAATACTTTATTTGGCTTTTTATTCTTTAATCATTTTATAATTTCCAAAATGTTAAAGTAGAGGGCTGTCAATCAAGTTAGTGCTACAACAACTTAAAAAAAATGCCCATTGAATCAGCTGTCTTGGTGAATGTAGGAAAGAGGTTTTCATAAATGGAGGAAAAACTGTTCCCGTTAGGCTGACTAGAATCTGTACTGTAAAACTTTAGGTCAGGCATAGGGAGACATTTTTACTGTCCTTTCTAAAGTTCTGTTCTGAGATCATTAGCACAATGCATTTGGAAAGTAAATGAAAATTCTAATTTTCCCTCACTTCAAGGTTTACTTGATTCAGTCCATCTCGTGGAGTGAGAGGGCAGTGGGCCTGCTGTTAGAGACCTCATTTTTCACAAAGAAATGGATCCTTACATCATAATGAAAAGAAACATGAATTCAGTGATATTTTAGAAAGATGAGCTATTAACATAAGCATTCTCACACCAGAATTCATCAAGGTGCTCAAAACCGAGAGAATAGAGAGCAGAACTTCAATGTGTAATGTGAAAGGTGAGGGGCTTTTCAGATTAATAAAATATTTTGATTAACAAATGTCTGTGAAAGGAGCCATCACCCTCCCAACCACTCTGACTTGAAATGGTTGTGTCATTATTAACTTCCTCACCTGAATCTCTGATTAACATACAATCAATCACCAAATTTGGCTGATTTGTCATAATATTTTTCTCTTTTCAATTCATACCTTGTATTAGTTTCCTATTGCTGCTGTAAGAACTATCACAAACTAAGTTTTTAAAAACAACATGAATCTATTATCTTACAGTTCTGGAGATCAGATGTTTAAAATGAATCTTCCTGGGCTTAATTAAAGGGGTCACCAAGCCTGCATTCCTTCTGGAGGCTCTAAGAGAGTTAGTTATCTTTCCTTTTCCAACTTTTGGGACATCCTATAATCCTTACATTGTGCCTTCTTTCTCCTTCCTCAAACCTAAAAGCTAACATCTTCAAGTCTCTCTCCAGATCCTGAGATTCTTGACTGTCCCTTTCACTTTTATAGGGACTGTTGTTGTTAATCTATGGCAATTTAAAAATCCTTAATTTAATTATATCTTCAAAGTTCCTTTTCTCATGTAAGGTAGCATATTTACAGGACATAGACACATTTGGAAAGAGCATTACTCTTACCGCTGTCTACTTTATGACTCCCCAAAGATACACAACTGTTCCTCATACAAAACGCATCCACCCCATCCTAACAGCCCTACCAGTCTCAGCCCCTCACAGCATTAACTCAAAATGCAAAATCTCCTCAAATCTCATCAGTTTAAAAAGTTTTAAATCTCAAGATTTAAGCATATAAAGCAGATATAGATGCGACTCTAGGTATGATTCAGCGGAGGCAAAATTATTCTTCATTTATGGACATGTTAAACTATAAAACACACTATCTTCTCCTAAAACACAGTAGTGGGGCAGATGCAGGATCCCATTTATAGACATCCTCATTCAAAAAAGAGAAAATGGAAGTAAAAAAAAAAAAAGGAACCAGGAGGGCCACAGTGGCTCAGCAGGGAGAGTTTCCACCTGCCATCCCGGAGACCTGGGTTGGTTTCCCTGTGCCTGCCCATGCAAAAAAAAAAAAAAAAAAAAGGAACCACCAGTCACAAGTCATTTTGAAATCCAGCTAAAAAAAAACAACAACAATAGAGTTCACGGACTAGGAATAACCCTCTGTAATCTGTGGCTCTGCCCCCTGCACTCTTGGATCTACCCTTGAAGTCATCCTTCCCTTTTAGTGGAGGATAGCAAATGTTTGTAGCTGAGCAGAATCGAACTTGGGTCTCTGGCATGGCAGGTGAGAATTCTGCCACTGAGCCACCATCACACTCCCCCAGGTGAGTGTTTGTATCAGCCTGTTTATACATGTAGAATTTTTGGAGTCCAATAGTCTTTCATTTTGTCTTTCCTCAGTCTCTTTCAGTCCAAGCTCACATCAGTTTCTACTGGTATAAATTTCTGAAGAACCATGTGGTTCCCTCCCTGCATGCCATGGAGATTCGCTCCATTTTACCAGAAGCTCTGCTACAGATCTTTCTTTGATAATCTTGTCTCTATTTTTGGCTTCTCTTGAGATGGCTGAGGGTATACAAGACACAAATGCCTACTTTTTTCAGGGTCCTCTATGTGACTGTAAACTCTGACATATTTGAGCCTACAAAAGGAACTAGCAAGGTGTTGTCCATTGGCTTTCACTTGTGAACACTTTCTTGACAATGAATTTCCTAATTTTAACTCTTTGCAGCTCAATAAGCTGAGAATTTACCAAATCTTCAAGCACTTGGTTCTTTTTTTGCTTAACAGTTCTTCCCATAGTTTATTGATTTCTCCTCACAATTTACTCAAAGTAACAAGAAGAATCCAGACTGCACCTGCAGCAATAAAAAAAAAAAAAACACATCAGCTAAATGCCCAGTTTCATTGCTTATAAGTTCTGCTTTCCTGGGGCACAATTTAGCTCAGCTTTCTGGCATTATATAAGAAGGATTCTCTTTCCCCCAATGTCCAATAACATGTTCCTCATTTTTTTCTCCCACTTCACCAGCAGTTCCTTTAATATCCTTGTTCTTACCAATATGCTATTTACGATGAATTTATGTATTCTCTAAGACAGGGTAGGCTCTCTCCTCCGTGCTCCTGATTTCCTTCTGTGTCCTTAACAGCGTCATTAACATCCATATTTCTCCAACCTAGATTATCTCTCATGCTCCTCAAATCTAGACAATCAACACTTTTTCTATCATGCGCCTCAAAATTCCTCCTGCATCTCCAATTACAATACCAGTTCTAAATTTTTAAGCATTTGTTACAGCAGCATCCACTTTAAGGCACCAAAATCTATATCCATTTCCTATTGCTAGTATAACAAATTACTACAGACTTAGTGAATTAAAAGCACACAACTTTATTGTCTCACTGGCCCCACAATTACCTTACATCTGAATCTTGTAACTTTATTCACTGAGTAAAGTTAACACCAAAGGGGTGTTCTTGTAACTGCCCTAGATTTTTTTTTGAACACCATCAACAAAATTAACAACAGCAGTAATAAAAAGTTTGAATGACAATTGAGTGCTTATCATGTGCTAGGTGTTTTTTTAAATGTGGGGATTTTTCCATGCAATGGCTTTATATGTAGATGATATTATTACTTCACTTTATATTTAAGGGAATCAAGGAATAGAGAAATGAGGTACCTTGCCCATTCACCTACATGGTAGGTGGAAGAACAACCTGTAACCTGCAAAAAGAGTTTTCTTCCTAAAACAGAGCTATCAAACATTATTTTTGTTTCCTTCTAAATGAAGTCCAAATTAAACTATATTGCCAAATATTGGACAATACACTCAACTCCAGTCATGTATAATTGTTATTCTCTAAGCATCCTTCACATTTTTCCGTTTCTGTATTTTGTGCATTGTATTTCATACTTTGGTGGATATTCCTTCACCTTTCTCCACCTTTTAATCTTCATTTAAAACCCTATCTCCTCCATAACTTGTTATAACAACTTAGCTATCAAAAACCTTTCATTAGGCAAAACACTCTGAATATTTTGTATGTATTTTTCGGTATAACATAGAAGATTTATTTCCACTTTGTATTGCCATATAAAATTTACAGGTCTGTTATTTTTCCTAAATAGATTTTAAGTTTATTAAGGACTAACAGAGAGTCCTGCCCAATAAACATTAGATAATCACTTGAAGTTGGTGCATATATATTAGTATGCTGGTGTGTATGTGTGTGACTGTAGGGTAAAAATTCTAAAGCCTTGTTATAGGATATTAACTAA
Organism: Tamandua tetradactyla; assembly: GCF_023851605.1. Lineage (NCBI taxonomy): Eukaryota > Metazoa > Chordata > Mammalia > Pilosa > Myrmecophagidae > Tamandua > Tamandua tetradactyla. The sequence continues at coordinate 154,714,325 of NC_135332.1, forward strand.
AGAATATATAATTACTGCCCCATAGTCTAATTGACTTGTATATTTATTTACTATAGTTTATTTTACAGATGCCATAATTTAATGGTTACAAGTATGTAAGGTAGCTGCTGTTGCCATTCCTAGCAATATTTTCTCCATCTCACAGCTGTGCATAGTTCTTTCATAGCAGCACATATTTTAGTCAAGCTTATAGGATATCGACAGGAAAACAAGACATCTTTTGGCAATATAGAAAATCAGTTAAATTAATCTTCCGCAGAACTTAAGATGAAATTTCATTCTGTGACCTTTAGAGTAATGATTCCCTAATCATGGTCATGACCTTTCATTAAAGGTTTTCTGCATTCACCAATTCCTGACATAATTTCATCAACATCTAAAGGTGATTTGAGAAGGGAAATAAATTACATATGCAAATCCTGTAAGTTGATAAATGTAAGCATCTAAGATAAGGATTTGAACTTTTGTTCTTTATCTTTATATGAAAGAACAAGCACCTCAAAATAAATCCCCTCAATTCAGAAAGTGTTTACTGGGTGCTTATTATATGGAAAGCACGTGTATATGCTATAAGACATAAGTAAAAATATGACTTTTTGAAAGAATTCATATTAAGTGGGGGAGACAAATGTGGACAAAACCATTTAAAAAATAAACCAATTTAATTAAAAATTAATTATTAAACCATTTTTAATAAAATTAAAAATTAAACCAATTAAAAATTAAAATGGTTTTGTTATAGTTAAAATACTATGTTATAGTATTTGAGGAACTATGATACAGATATAAACAAAATACTGTCAACGTCCCAGTAAAAAACCAGAAAGGAATGAAAATTAGATTATTGGAAAAGAGTTTAATATAGCATGATTTACAAAGGTATGGGCAGGATGTAAAGAAATGGTAAGGAATGGCACAACACTGTTACTTCCTCATGGCTTGAAGGGAACGTGGGAGGAAATGGTTATTGGGGGTTGCAGAGACTGAGAGAAAGGTCATCTAAGAGGAGATCTGCTTTTAAGATAAATGACACAAAGGGACCTCACAGAGAGGGAACTCTTTCCTTCTTCCCTCTGTTCTCCTGCCATTTCTCTCCATTGGCTAAAACCAGCTAGAAGTCAGAGGCAAGGGAAATTAGCCAGGCAGGTTAGGGGCACAGGCATGGTGTGGGGGGGAGAAAGTTTATCTGGAGGAGCATATGGAAAATAGATAGCAAAAATATTATACAAGCAAAAATGAGTGAATGAAGGCTGGCCACGGTGGCTCAGCAGGCTGAGTTCTTGCCCGCCATGCTGGAGACCCAGGTTCGATTTCCAGTGCCTCCCATGCAAAAAAAAAAAAAACAGATAAGAATGAGTGATTAGTAATTGCCTGATGATGGGAGAAATCTTTACTACACAGACAATTGGTTGGACCCTGGAACATGAACAGTTCTTTATCCAGAGGAAAAGGAAGGTATCAGAATTTCACATTAACAAACTATATAAAGGAAGACATCGAAGTGTATAGATTTATGGAGTAGTTGGGAATTTTGAGTGTTGTTGCTATCACAATTCAACTGTATGTATTAATAATAAGATGGAAACCTTGCCATCCAGGTTTTGCTAATGTAGAAAAAAACACCAATTAGTGACTTCAGTTCTTATCATTTTAAGGACCTTGTCATTGACGTAAATAAAACAGCTTAATTTTTGGAAAGAACAAATTAAAGTCATATTTCAGTTCATTTTTGTAGAAGACTCATTTTATTCAACTTTTTTCTCCCCTTGAACTTGAAAATCATTTGAAACTGTCCTTTGTGGTTCCTCTCATTGTTGCGGACTCTTTTCATCTGTTTTTCTGCTTCATCCCCAAGCCTTTTCTCTTCTGTGGAATTTGGGAGGTAGAGGAAAGAGAGCTGGGAGGAGTTCAAGCAAGTGGGTAATGACGAAAAGGAATGCTGGAGGTGGAGAGGGATAAGGAAAAGATGAAAGGAGAAGGAGAATGAAGAGGAGGAGGAGGAAGAGCTGAGAAAAGAAAGCAGGTGCGGATAGAAATAGAAGAGAAAGAGGTAGAAGTGTTGCTTTGGAGTAAATAAATCACAGTCTTTGGTGTAAGAAAAATTTTTGAATCAAACTAGTATTTGCCGTTTACTAGCTAGTTGCTCCTGAACATTTTTTCATGTATAACATGGAAAGAATGCAAAATAATATTCAAGATGTTGAGAAAAGTAAATGTGATCTCATATGTGATAGAGTTAAGTGCACGGACGGTATTTCATAGGTGCTAATTTTTCCTTACTTTTCTTTATTTTAACCTAGCTGGTTAAAATAGTAAACAGAATTATTAATTATGAATTTGTCTAGACTTTGCTAATGAGCTAGTGTGGAAAACACTATAATCTCCACATCAATTGCAAAACTTATAAGTATCCCAGCATTTACAATTTAATTCAAGCTTCTTTTTTGTCATTAAGTATTAGGATGTGGGAAATAAAACCCTAGCACCACAATCCACAAATAATCCATTTTAAATAAGGACAGGTAAGCTATCAGCAAATCGTAATAGAGTTAATTGCCAAAATCAAATCCAGGGAAAAGAAAGGCCATTCATAAAAGATACACTATCTTGTTTGAATTAAAACAGCAAAACAAAGGGCTATCATTCCACCTATTTATGCTACAGAAGAAAAATATTTTTTGAAAGAGTGCAGTTAACAGTACAAAAGGTAGCTTACTATAATAATGCATTCCATTGACAGAATAAAAACTACCAGGGAATCTGTTGAACATTAACAGCCCACAAAGGCAGCAGAGAGGATTTTAACAGAAACAACACAAAACAAGGAAAGAACGAATGAGAACAGCAACAACAACAAAAAACAGGCAAGAAAGGTTGATGTTTTCTAGAACACTCTGGTAAAATTTGCCTTCTTAATTTATAAACAAGGATGATCACAACATTAGCAGTCACACCGTGATGATTCCTTGGGTGCTGTGTAGTTGCTTGGGATACCGTCTTCTAAGACTTGACAAAGGAAAGAATTGTGGTCCTATGGTGCGCTCGCTCTCTTTCGATCAGTAGCTGGATTATAAGTAGGGCACACTCAACCAGCTGCTGTGATTTGGTCTTTTCACAGTTCACCTAACTAACCAAATATTGATGTTCTTAAAAAAAGACAAATGTCATTATAAAATATAGTCATTATCTTCTATTTTCCTAGCCACCTTTTGATTTTATTTAGTATACATTTTATAGTGTGTTCTTAGATTTAAAATTGTCTTTATACACTAAATATCTCAAAATCAGATGTTAACTCCTTTTGTCTAGAAGCCATGCAATGTAGTATCCATATTTAAATATCGTTAATTTCTATCATTTGGTGCAGAGAATAACAGTATTTGAATATGTTTATAATAATTATATTTTGAAGTGACATTATTTTAAATATACTGTTCATAACTTCCTTAGAATTTTTCAGTGTGTTCTCAATCCTCTCCCTTGGAAATATGCAGCCTAAAAAGACATGATATTTGATTTGATTGGTAAAAGACATGGTATGTGGTTTGATGGGTATTGTTTCTTTCATTAGGAGATTAAATTAAGATATCCATATTCTCTTGCACTCATTAGGTCATCACTGAGAAATTGCCTTGAGCCTAAAAGAATCATTTAATTATAGTCTCCATGGCCTGGTGCTTTTGTGGGGTTTTACTGCCTTAAAAACCTTGCACGTAGGCCTGATTTTAACCCTACTTTTCTGCCTCGACCTTTGAACAACATGCTTCTTGCATATGTCCTGTGTCAGTTTTAGTTCCTTTAACTTATTTAGACATTTTTAGTTTGAGAGACTTCGCTGAATAAAATTTGATTTTTAAACTGCCTTTATTCAGACAAAAGGACAAAATGCATACAGTAGAGAAGGTCAGAATTTCCTTTGCATGTGGAATGTTGTTATTCTGGTCAAAGGTTTATTTTAGAAATTAAATGCTATTTCAGGCTTCACAGCTCACTGGATTTTTCTGTGGACAAGAAATTCAAATAAAAAAAGGACAGTTACAACGTCGTGATAAGACAGTGTGATTGTTTGTATCAATGCAACATTTTAAGAGTAAGTGACACAGGTCAGAAACCCTGGTGGCAATGCATGCTAGTGGTATTGGCTACATGGTTAGCACTGTCCTAGATAATGCTTTAAAAAGAGTAACCCAGATGCAATAGAATATGACAAATTTCCATGTCACAGAGGCCCTTCAATCCATAATTTGAGTCTAACTGTCATCTCTGATGGCCCTTGATGTTTCTTTCATAAGAACCCTCTGATATCAGTGTAGCTGATAAGCCTTTGAGATTTAGAGTATTAGGATGTAAGCTATTCAGGACCTGGGAAGATGTGCTTGGAAGATGAAACTCTTCAATTTCACAAGAACCAGAAGCTGGGACTCATAATTGGAAAGAGAACAGGAACAGATCATGTCTAAAGGAACAAACACCCATGAAAAGAGAAGATAGGCAAAACCACGAGTTTTGCTGCCTCTCAACTGTTTGCTCTAAAGTTTCTGACAACATTATCTTGATTGTTTCATTTTTTTATTCTATCTCATTATGAAAATAGTAATTTTTAACTAGGTGCATATGTATATGTTTGGTAATGAAAATCCAAAAAGTAGTTTGCGCTTAAAGAATGAAAAAAATTGCACACATGTTTTTGCATTAAAGTATTGTCCACTTTATAAAATTCTCTACTTTGGTATCTGCGGTAGTTAGATTTAATTGTCAACTTGGTCAGGTGAAGGTACCTAGTTCTGTTGCTGTGGACATGAGCCAATGATACGTAAAACCTCATCTGTTGCTCATTACATCTGCAGTCAGCTAGGAGGCGTGCCTGCTGTAATGAATGACATTTGATTTAATTGGCTGGTGCTTAAATGAGAGAGCTCAACGTAGCACAGCCCAAGCAGCTCAGCATACCTCATCTCAGCACTCGCAGCTCAGCCAGGCCTTCAGAGATGCAGAAAAGAATCACCTCGGGAAAAGTTGTGAGAACCCAGAGGCCTGGAGAGAAGGCCAGCAGAGATCACCCTGTGCCTTCCCAGGTAAGAAAGAACCTCAGTTGAAAGCTGCCTTTCCTCGGAAGAATTAATGAAATAAATCCCCCTTTATTAAAAGCCAATCCATCTCTGGTGTGTTGCATTCCGGCAGCTAGCAAACCAGATAAGTGTCATTCTTATTACTGGCTTCTTCCCTCATCTGTAAAAATGTTCTTCAGATTCTTTTTCCTCATATTTCCTTCCTTGGTCAGTACCTTGCACTTGGGTTTTTCTACTATTTATACCTAATGCAATAGCTTTTTAAAATTAAATATTTGTTATGAAAAATACAAATATACATAAAATATAAAGATTGCAAAATAAATACAACACAGTCATCAAGAAACATATTTTCAATATTTTGACATTTTCACATATTAATATATTATACTGTAGTTATATATATTTAACATAATATTTCATACTGTGAAAATTCATTTCTAATACTTTAGCATGTATCTCTAAAGTTATTCTTCTACATAACAACAATACATTTATAATGTATATTATATTACATACATTATAACAATATATTTACAACAGTAGCAACAATCACATTTTTACAGAATTAAAAATAATTTCCTAAAGTTACCTAATACATAGTTCATAGATTTCCCCAACTGTCTCTAAAATGTATTTTAATTTTGGAGGGTTGGGATCCCAATCAAACATTATGCACTTTTTTGATTATAGACTTTTCATTTGAAGATATATTTTATGTCTCTTAAATATCTTTTAATCTTCCTCTTTTTCTCTCCATAAAATTGGCTTTTCAAAGAGCCAAAGTCAGTTGTATTTTAGAATGCTTCACACTGAATTTGTCTGATTTTATTCTTATGATGTCACTTAATCTATTCCTTTCATTTTTGTTTCACTATTATTAATTCTTTATAACCTCTTAACAGTTTTGCTTGTCTCTAATAGTCCTACATTAAACCATCCTACATAGTGAAGAAAACATTTTCTTTAAGAAGCACAGGCCTGATTAAGCTTTTTTTCACTCATCATTATGAAGTGATGCCCAAATTCCTTAGAACCACCTTCAAAACCTTCACAATCCAGCTCTTATAGTCTCTCCTCCATGGACAAGCTTCTTTTCCCATCTACAGCTCCACAGGAAAAGCCCACCCAAGCCAGGAAAGGCCATCGTAAGTCAAAGGATAGGAACAATAAATGTTTGTAAATAAAAAAGTATGTATTATTTTAATAAGACATAATTGGTTAGATAGAAAGTTTTTCCAGATAGCACATGTGAAATTTCTGGTTAAGATTGGAAATTCCTAGTATGAAAGGGTCAAATCCCAACATTGGGATTTTGGGCAGTCAAAATCATCTTTTTACTAGGTGCTTTTAAAATGTAAACTATCTTTCTGCTCATTTATATTGTTTCCTTTTGGTTTTTAAGTTGAACACTAATATATGTGTGACAGAAATTGAATGCTTTTTTGTTTGCTTGTTTTTTTCCTTAAATGTATCTGCCATTACTGATGTTACAGATACTTATGCATGAACAAAACTGTTTAATTCCTTTAAAATTTTTAAATGTATTTTTATAAGCCCTTTTCGATTTTAGCTGTGTTTACTATTTTTAGGCCACATGCAGTTTGTCTTCCTGTTGTCATATGTAAAAATATGTGCAAGTCTGATGGTGGGTCCACTTTTTCCTTTTGTGTTATATTTGTAATATTTCCAATAATCAGAGATTTCCTTTAGTGAAGCATTATATGCAGGATATAAAAATATAATCCATATGGTCAATTACCTTAATAATCTATTTTTAAGGGTAGAAAAAATTTTATTCCATTCAATTATACATCACTATATATATATTACAGTACATTTGTTCTTAAATCAGTCAAGACTTCCCTTGTCCTCTATCAAAACACTTTCATTTTCTGCCTTTCCTGTATCTCTACCGAGAACCCTTTTTCCAAACCTCAAATTAACTTGTGATTCTAGCTCTCTCTTTTACCTCGATGCATTCATTCAGATGCCAGTTCATGTCAGTGCTTTTCCGTATTGCTTTTGTTCTATCAGGATGATAGCAAGTAATCATTCATCTGGTGCTATGTTCAGTCTTATACCTTTTCCTTCAGTCTACAACAAGTAAAACAAAATGATTGCCTGCACTGGCATTGTGGGAGCAATCCCCTTTCAAGAAGGGAGAGGGACTTTCTTAAAGTTAAAACTAAAACAGGGACTTTCTGAGAAAACAGGACATGCCTTGCAAAGTTGCAATTTAAGCAACATTAGTAATATAAGCTGGTAGAGGTGACCTACCAAGAAGAGACAATAATGTATATTATTGCTATAGTACACTATATACTATAATAATGTGTATATAATTGTTCCCTGATTTATAAGACATTCTCTGTAATAAAGAACATAAATGTCTATCAATTATTACAACTTCTTCTTTGGAAGTCTCCTAATTGCCTTCATAAGCCAATGTAACCTTCTAGCCATCGGTGATTCTTAATTTGAATTGAGATCTCCCCATTTGAACAGTTTCTCTTCCAATAAAACGGTAGCTTTGATTATACTGATCACTTTGTTTCTTTTAACAGCACTATAACTTTCTAAAGAATGCCACTATCTCTCTTGGCCTCAAAAATATGTCATTACATATTGATGCAATCTAGTCTCTGTGCTGTTGTCCACGGTCCTCAGACACCTAAGTTTTCTCGGTAGAGAGAACTGCTGAATGATCCTGTTATTTCAATGATAATACCTAGACTATTGACTAAACTCTTTTTTTTTTTCAACCAGAGAGCTGTCCAAGGTACTCATATGCCTAGGCCAATAGCACTTTCCTGCTGCTTCTGCAAATTTTATTGGAACCTCTGTCCATCAACCTGTCTTCTCCCCTGAGTCCTCTATTCTTTTGACCAGTTGATTGCTTGCTTAACCCCCTGTATATCTTGCACTTGATTAGATACCATGGAGGAAACTATCTTGGCATACTCTGACCACAAAGTTCTCCAGCATCTCTAGTACTCTGGCTGTGTTGTAGAGTTCTTTGTTTTCAGTTAGTGATGTAAGAAAGCACATGATTTCTTGGTTGTGTAAGATTCTCTGTTTTGAGTCAGCCATGCATTTTCATTTCCTTCTTAAATGTACAAGTATGAACATCATAATAGTCATACTGTGATTTTACTTATCTGTTTTCATTCATGGGTAACTATACATTTTATCTTCCTATAAAATAAAGGCCAGATTATATCCTAGCTGTGACAATCTTTCCTGACTGTGTCAGCTTTCATGGACCTTCTTTCTTTCTTTCTTTCTTTGTTGTCTCCTAATACATATAATAGTCCACAATGTTTCTCAGTTAACTATTTGAAGTTTCCCCCACTATTTATTTAGGCCTGTGTCAGATCTTAAATGGTTAGATTATAAATGGTGGTTCAGCATTATGTTTTCACTGCAACAATTATAATGTGATTTATACATGTACAGCTGCCTTATAAACTGCTCACCAGTTCCCTGGGTTTCAAATTTTATGGCACCATTTCAATGGTGGTGTAGGTTTATGGTTGTCTTTGAGTTTAGCTTACATGTAATGAGAGAAAGGGTCTGCCAGGGTGGATACTTTGATCTCTCCCTGTTCTTATTTACCCAAGGACATTCTAAAAGTCCTAGATTTGTATTTTTATTTCAGTTGCTATTGCAAATGGAATTTTTAAAACTTGATTTCTGGCTCTGATTGTTCCTTGCTTGTGTATAAATGCACTATTGATTTTTGGGTGTTGATCTTGTACCCTGCCACTTTATTGAATTCATTTAATAGCTCTAGGATCCTTATGTGGACTTTTCAGGATTTTTCATTTATAGGCTCATACCATTTGCCAGTAGGGAAAGTTTTATTTCTTTTTTTCCAATTTGTATGATCTTTATCTCTTTTTTGGCTAAATGCTGTGGCAAGAACTTCCAGTACAATGTTAAATGACAGTGGTGACAGTGGGCATCCTTGTCTTGTTACTGATCTCAGAGCAAAAGCTTTCAGCTTTAATCATTAAGTAGGATGTTGGCAATGGGCTTTTCATATATGTCCTCTATCATGTTGAGGAAGTTTCCTTCTATTCCTTGTGTTCTAAATGTTTCTTTTGCAAGAGAGTGTACCGTATTTTGTCAAATATCTTTTCTGTATCAATTGACATGATTATGTGGTTCTTTTTTTCCTTCCCTCTGTTAATGTGGAATATTATGTTGATTGATTTTCTTATGTTGGTCCAACCTTGCATACCAGGGATAAATCTAACTTGATCATGGTGTATAATTCTTTTAATATGCATTTGGATCTGGTCTGCTAGTATTTTGTTGAAAAATTTTGCATCTATATTCATAAGAGATATTTAGTTTTAAGGTTTTTTTTCTTGTGGCATCTTTATCCAGCTTGATATGAAGGTGATTTTGGCCTTGTAGAATGAGTTAGGAAGTGTTCTCTCCTCATCAATATTTTGGAAGAGTTTGAGAAGAATTGGTTAAGTCTTCTTGGAGTGTTTGGTAGAATTCTCCTGTCAGGTCATTTGGTCTTGAGCTTTTATTTTTGGGGAGGATTTTGATTAGTGATTCAATTTCTTTACTAGTAATTGGTTTGTTGGGAACTTCTATTGTTTCTTAAGTCAATGTAGGTAGTTAATGTGTTTCTAAGAATTTGTACCTTTCATCTGGGTTGTCTAATTTATTGGCAACCAATTGTTCATAATACCCACTTAAAGTCCTTTTTGTTTCATTAGGATCAGTAATAATGACCCCCTTTGCATTTTAAAATTTTCATTATTTTGTCCTCTTGCTTTTCTTCTTTATCGGTCCAGCTAATGTTATGTCAATTTTGTTAATCTGTTCAAAGAAGCAACTTTTGATTTTATTGATTCTTTCTATTACTTTGTTTTGTTTTATTTTTTATTTCATTTATCTCCACTCTATTTCTTCCTTCTGCTTGCTTTGGAGTTAGTTTGCTCTTCTTTTTCTAATTCTTCCAGTTTTTAGGTTAGATATCCAATGCATCCTCAGAGTTGAGCTTTCCTGGCCTTCCCAGCAAATGCAACACTTTCGCTAACTGCATCCCCTCCCCCCACCCCCAATGCAGACTTCTTTAAATCTATTGCCTCTGACCCTGTCTGGGGAGGGTGGAAACAATGCTGCTGTCTTGCTCTAGGGTAGGTTTGGAACAATAGCTCCCCTCAGAGTGGGGACTCAGTGATCTGAATTTGTTAATCAAAAGCTGGATCAGTAATCAGCTGTGCACACCCCTATTTTGGGGGAAGAGGATTTTTATGCTCCTTTCTGTTAGCAGTGGCTAGTCAGGGATTGGACACCAAGGTGACCTGCAGCAAGAGTGGGGGATGGATGTCTGTAACTGCCATATAAGAGAACAATTTACAGTTCTTTACCCTGATTTATCTGCTTCTTTCTCCCGCTCTTCCCTGGATGCTGTACAGTGTTCTTCTGGGTGGTGGAGAGTAAAAACAGTTGTTTAGGCAATTCCTGCCTGTTTACTTGTTGTTTTGATGGGAGGACTGAGTCCTGGCGATCCTTATTGCACCATCTCCCCTGGAAGTCCCTCACCTCCATCACTTCTAATTCCTTCATCTTGTTTTATTTTTTTAAAATCCTTTATAGCACTTATGGCTATCTAAAACTATGAATCTCTCTATCATCTTTCTAATAATGTACTTATGCACTTCCCTCTAAGGATGTGAACTCTTTCATCAAAAAGATATTGTTGCTCATATTCAGCACTCTATTTCTACTACCTAAAACAGTGGCTGGCACATAGTAGATGGCCATTAAATAATTGTTCATTTATTTAGAACATGGATAAATAGTTGTCATATCTATAGGATAAATTGACTTTTATGAGGACTGTACATCATGAAATATTTTAAAACCAGGATTTAGAATTAATCAAAATTGAATTTGAGTTTCAGTTCTAACACTTTCTGAACGTATGGTTTTGTAGTAACTATTGAAGTTCTTTATTTACTAACTCTGTAAAATGGAAATAATAATAGTACCTTCATTACATGGTTGTTTATAAGCTTAAATTCAATCACATTCGTAAAGGTATAGTGTTCCTTACATAATAGTAAACGTCAATGATAGCATCACTTGTTACAAAGGAAATGATCTTCCTGGAATGGAAAGAATGTGGAGCACAGAAGAGTATCTAAAAATGAGGCAGAATCATATTGATAGCAACAAGAAAAAAAGGCTTGGCATCAAACTAGGTCAAAATGAGAATTGGAAGTTCACCAGTTTATAGAGATCCAATAAATCATATTCCCTCATTCTGCTCTTGGGTTTAGATCAATACACACTGGTGTCAGAAAGATGATGATTGTAAGTGGAGGATGACTTAGATGGGTAGATGCAATGACTTTCCTTGTACTTCAGCCCATTAGAAAACTTATCCCCTTACTCAGTACTGCAGAAGTTGCTTTGCAATGGCAGGGCCTGCTCTGGTAAATTACCATGTGGAATGTGCAGAGACCGTGTACTTTTTTTTTCCACTACAGCAGTTCTGAAAGAGAGAGAGAAAGGAGCAAGCCCTGTTACTTTCCTAAAATCATCAGTCAGATGGATCATGTCTCTGTTTAGGAGAAGCCCTGAAGTCGAAGAGGGAAAAGACTGTCTTTCCATTATTGTATTTCCAAGTGATAAGAGAGAGGCATTCAAATAATTCCAATTGTTTATCACACTGCTTTATATTTTAATTTTAATGGTTCATTGCAAGTGTTTGGTATTCCTCAACCAAGTTACTTGTTGGTTTCATAAAATTCTTAGATAAATGAATCTAGCACATTGTTTTTAAGAAGAAATGATTACCTGATCAAGATGGATCTACAGTCAATATGTCAGAGAAGTACTAGGTGGATAGATTAGCTGCACTCCTTACAGAAAGCTGCCCGGGCAATGCCTGTGCATGCTTCAGGCAAAACACGTTATAGAGACTAAAATGGCTGCTGGAATGGAACCAGTGCTAACCATTGAATACATTTTTATTCCTAGCACAAGGCAATAGGATGACATAAAAATCTTCAGCATAAAAAAGATAAACATTTTCATCATTGATAGAAAGCTCTCACTTTTATAGACATCTCTAGAAACTTTTTAGAATTTCGATATTCTCACAGATAAGTACATTTTGCTTAAAAACATCAGAATTTTTGCGGCCTTGTCATTAGAATAAATGTAAATGTTGTCTGCAGTATTGTCAGTGGCCATTTACATGGAATATTGAAGTAGTCCCTTGTCTCTTTGACTAATTAGACATGAGTTGTTAGCTCTTTTTATTATTTTTGAAACTGCTCACATTAGTGTTGTAGATTTTGCATAATTTATCCAGTTCTATATATTTGAAAATTCTTTCTGTACCAGTGGAGTACTGCTTATTCACTGCCAATTTGTTGTGGGGCCATTATATGTAAGGATGAATTATCTTGCAGAATGATCTATTTATTTGAATAATGAATCTCTCCATGAAAAAAGATCTTTCCATGTTTTAATTATTAATATTTATATTAAAATGTGATATTAAATTTCAACTGACAAAAATTATTAAAAATGTACACATTATTAATTGTATAAGCTTGCTTCATTAATTGTACAGCAAAATTTTATCAGGGGCTCCTAAAGCCTTTAAGCCACTTTTTCCAATGAATGTTTCAAAGATTTAGACCCTTTGTATTTCTTTTTATTACAATCAAATTGTATCAACATAAGATTGCAATAGTGTAAGTGGCATACCAGCTATCTTTGTTTTGCACAATGCCATGTTAACTGAAATCTTTGCATACTTGCTTTGTACAGTTTCACAGTGACTGAGCTATGTAAAACAAGGGCACAATTCTAATATGCACCAGTTGAAGTTAACACAGTCTTGCAAAACAAGACTGGCTATAGTTTTTTTTTTTTTTTTTCTATGAGCAGGCACCAGGAATCGAACCCGACTCTCCGGCATGGCGGGCAAGAACTCTGCCTGCTGAGCCACCACCTAAAACTGCCTGTAGTTTTAATAGTGTTATTTTCCTCTATAAGTCATTAAGTGGGTATAATCAAAAGCTTCCTTTACTATAAAGTTACTAAAGTATAGTAAAAAATAATTTTAAAATAATTTTTAATTGAGGAATTCAACAGTTGGATAAAATAGTAGATATGCACATGGCATATTTCTATGGAATAATTACTATACTATTCATCAACTTTGTTTACTGAAAACAGAAAATATAATCAATGCAGGTATAGTGATATTACTTCATGTTTTGATAATCACCCTTAATTTCAAAGTGTGCTTGACCTTGATGATCTTTGTTTTTGCCCACATAATTTGTGTTTTTCCTATATAAAATTTAAAAATTTGCCTTGAAAACAATCATAGAACATTTAGCATCTCTGGTCCATATGTATTTTAACAATGTATATCCTAATTTCAGAAAGAAAAAGGTTGACAAATAATGGTTTCCTTTTAAAATAAACAGAATTATTTAAAGAATATTTTAAATAAAATATTTTTAAAACTTTACACATATAACTAAGATATTGTAATTTTTTTTGCATGGGCAGGTACCGGGAATGGAACCCAGGTCTCCGGCATGGCAGGTGAGAACTCTGCCTGTTAAACCACCATGGCCTGCCCAGATATTTTAATTTTTACAGATTATGCTACACATATATAATTTTATATGTTAAAATTATATTGCTTACATCAGTTTTTAATTTACTAAGTAAAATACATTTCCCATGTTTTTGCAATAGTCTTCATATTTTAAGTTTTGCTAATTTGATAACATTCTACAATTTGTTAGTAATTTCTACTTCTGCCTTTGCCATTAGAAAAACAAGATTCAGCTAGATGGTCTACTATTTAAGGAGGTTTGAATCCACCCAGCAGGAAGAAGCAATCCCAGCCAGACCTAAGCTCCTTGTTTTGCGTTAACACCTCGTTGATACATTGTCAAAGCAAATAATTTGAAAATAAAACTGTTTTATAGAAATGATTGACATTCAAAATTTAAACAATTATAATATAGCCTGGTACCTAATTTGTGTTTTATCATGTAAATTTGCTTTTAATTTGTAATATTTATGGAGATAAGTTGGTGTCCATTAATAATCAACAAGCTCATAGAGAAGCTTTAAATCTCTGCTATAAGGTTAATAGCCTAATGATAAAAGGGATTACTGATTCTAATCAAAAGATACTTTGATTTTGCACTTATATCTTTTTAATGTATGGTTAATTGATTGGTACCTCTTTAATGAAAAAAAAAGGAAATACCATTTTCTGCATTTCTAATTTATCTTATATTTTGTTCTAGTTTGCTAGCTGCTGGAATGCAACACACCAGAGATAGATTGGCTTTTAATGAAAGGGGATTTATTTTGCTAGTCCTTCAGAGGAAAGGCAGCTAACTTTCCGCTGAGGTTCTTTCTTACGTGGGAAGGCACAGGATGGTCTCTGCTGGCCTTCTCTCCAGGCCTCTGGGTTCCAACAACTTTCCCTGGAGTGATTCTTTTCTGCATCTCCAAAGGCCTGGGCTGAGCTGCGAGTGCTGAGATGAGGTATGCTGAGCTGCTTGGGCTGTGCTACATTGTGCTCTCTCATTTAAGCACCAGCCAATTAAGTCAAACGTCATTCATTGCAGCAGGCACACCTCCTAGTCGACTGCAGATGTAATGAGCAACAGATGAGGTTCACGTACCATTAGCTCATGTCCACAGCAACAGAACTAGGTGCCTTCACCTGGTCAAGATGACAACTGAATCTAACTACCACATATTTTGAAACTATTTTTCTAAAAACAAAAATCTATGATTGTCATACCTTGGTTTAACACACAGCTCTATGGTATCATTTGCAATTTGTCACATAGCATTCCAGTTTTGGCTCTATCATAATCGATTTAACCACTCTTCTGGTTGCTTTTCAATGGCACTGCTTGAAGTAAATAACAGTTTTTCATTGGCTATGTAATATTCCATGGAGTGACTGTCCCATATATCTGTTTCTCTAATTCCTAATTTATGGAAAGTTATTGTACTTTTTATGATTTTAGTATTTAATTTTAAACCAATTTTTTTTTTTACAAGTTTTAGAGAAACTGAATGGAATGTGTATAACTAGAACCCAGTTGGGGCAGAATGAAATTGTAGTGGAAATGAGGTAGGAGGCTGGGATTAAGGCTATGGCCAGACTCGGGTCATTTTTCCACACAGCGTGGGGAAGTTGTTGACTGGTGTATTTTGTAAAGAGCAACCTAGCTGTAGTTTAGTGTAGGAAATTAAGAAAGAGATGTTGGTTGAGATCTCTAGGATTTTGTAGTGGCTTGGACTTTGGGGTGAGATTGGGGTTGTCAAGAATAGTTTCTGAATTTCT
The DNA here is from genome assembly GCF_023851605.1 of Tamandua tetradactyla. Classification (NCBI taxonomy): domain Eukaryota; kingdom Metazoa; phylum Chordata; class Mammalia; order Pilosa; family Myrmecophagidae; genus Tamandua; species Tamandua tetradactyla. The sequence goes on from NC_135332.1 coordinate 154,729,775, forward strand.
AGTTTGAGTAGTTGGATAGATTATGGTACCATTTACTTGAACTTAGAGAAAACTAATTTTCTGTAAAGAAGTAAGAGTTTGTGAATTCACTTTATGTCATGTTAAAGTTGACATGCCTTTGAGACATCCAAGGGAAGCTCATCATTTACACTCTTCTCTCAGCAATCTGAGTGTTTAATTGGTGCTGTGTATTGTATTGTTTTCCTTTTTCGACTTTCTTATTCTGCCACCTGGTTTACTTGTACCTATTAGTGCCCTCCCACTCCCTTAGTAAAACCTTGAAATGTGATTTTGGGAAACGTTATGCCTCCTTAGCTATAGTTACTTTTGATTAAATCTCAGCATGAATGCCTACTTCATGAACACCCTGGCACCTTGAAGAAATGACACTGGTATTCCATTCTTACATACAATATATTTAGTTGGGTCTCTGATCTCATCCCCATAGTTGCCTCCTGCCAGTGCCCTTGATATGTTTCTCCATTCACTAACATAAGCTCCATTTTAGCCCAGAAAATATACTAGGATATGCAGTTCTGTCAATTAATTAAACTATGATTATTACTTCTGATCAGAGAATCTGTATTACTTCATCTGCTGAGTTAAAACTACTCAGAGTTTTAATATCATTTTCCTCCAGAGTTTGTGTGCCAAATCTTCATGCATTTTGGAACTTTAGCTGCTGGTTCTGTTTTCATAGACCTAGTCTAAGCTCATCATGTCCTTGGTTTTTCACATGAGCCTATTACAAATGCTACAGGCCTCATAGTGAAGCCCCCATGGAATACAAGTTGTACGTCTGAGAATAAAAGAGTAACAGAGATGGCTCTATCTCTAAATTTAGTATATTCCTCATATGAAGTGTATTCCCAGTAAATATTTATTAAAGTAATTGAGTGACCAAACTCAAACCTAAAATATTCCTTGGAAAAAACAATTTTAAACTGATTTTCAAAGACATAAGGACCATTATTTTGTGCAATCTTTTTGTTCTTGAGTTGGCCCTGAATAATATTTGCTTTCCTTGCTTTATAAAAGTGATATATTAACAAATCAAGGTAAAGTTATGTAAATAAGTCACAGAATTTCACATCCCTCCAAATTAAACAAAGATTCACAGATACAATATTGAATTTACAGAAAGAGGTCATCATATATATAGCCCTTCTAAAATATTAATGATCAGTTTTTGATATATAAATTTTGGTCCAATGTTATAAATATGGTGGATACAAAGTTTAAGGTTCCTTTTAAGCTCTTGCTTATGTAAGTGATTATGGGTATGAACAAATCCTTGTTATCAGGTAAGAGTTAGGGAACTGTCTTTTCCATTTTGTATGCAGGAACATTCATATTGACCAAAGCCCTCGTTGGAAGGCTTTTGATAGGTATTAGCAAGAATCATTAATTATAGCAAGGGGGAAAGTCTGATTTTAGCTTTTAAGAACTTCTAAGCTTATATATTTACTCTTTCTTAGCCAATTGCTAACAAATAATGCTTTCTCATTTTAAAAGCAACCAATGTCAGGTAAGATAATGAAACTCCCATCTCTGTCAACCTTATTATGACATAAAGATGGTTTTTTACCTAAACAAATAATGAATCTTTTTTCCTAAAATTCACATGTAAGAAGGGTCAGGTTTTCTACAATTCTAGTAAAAAATTCTGATTCTCAGAGGAATATTTTTGACCCATCATACCTCTCTATAATTGAAAAACTGCAAACGAGAGAGATACACAAATTCCACATGCAACATACACAACTTGAATTTATGTATTGTTGAATCGACTAGGAAGTTCACATCAATATGCTCAAGCTTTTACTTTTAAAGGGACTAATGGGAAAGCTATAATGGTTTGGGTATTTTAATTAAAAGATCCCAAACTTTAGAAATGCACATTCTAGTTTAATTGTGACATTTTTGCCTACTGATTCTTTTTCTTTATTAATGAGATGGCATTCAATTACCTAAAATATTCCTTGGAAAAACAATTTTAAGCCACTTTTAAAATATATAAGGACCATTATTTTATGCAATTTTTTTGTACTTGAGTTGGCCCTGAATAATATTTGCTTTTCTTTATTAAAGTGATCCATTAAGAGAGATTTTGATTAAAAAAATGATAGAGCAAGCCTTTTTGTCTTCTTGATTTATTAGCAGCCAAGTCAAATCTGTTCTTTGATATTTAGAGGAATAATTATATTTTAGATTAAACTTTTTTTAGTAACCAATGCTATTAACTTTGTGGCAAAGGTTTCATATGCATACACACTTACTCTCATAAATCTGAATAGCTGCCTCATTTGACTTTGGAAGTAGGATAAATTACTGGAAATAAGTACTGAATTTGGAGTTAAGGCACATAGAATCCAATTCTAATTACACCAACACTTCTGTGGCCTTATACAAGTCACTTAATCTCATGTAAAAATAGAGATAGAATGTATAGTTCAGTTGTTTTCTAGCTCTGAAAATTTATAACTTCGGCTTTACAAATTTTATTGTGCATTTATTAATTGATACATTGACCACAATTATTGCTTTATACAAGTTTATAATCAAATAAGACTTCAATAAATAGAAACTCCTGCAATTAAAAAAAATACAAGAAATCCAAGGGGAAATAGATAAGGGGTATAAATAACAAGTTAAGGACAGAGAAATTTGGATGTTTGATAAGTATATGACAAAATAAATATTTAGTCTCATTACACAGACTTGCACATGAAAAAGTAATAAACCCAAATAAAGATAATTAACTAGAAGCTGAATTTTGGGGGGCTGGGCAGAGGAGTATAGGACAGAAACTATGACTTTTGCTATTTCAGTTGAAATGCTGTACCCTGGCCCTTGCACATATTGGATTTGATATTGTGTTTTTAAAGAGCCACACTGGTTGTTCTCATTCTGAACAACAGAGAAGTAGCCTCATCTTTTTTCTCTGCTGTTCACATGTCAATTTTTCTTTTTCTTAACCTTAAATGTTCTTCTCCTACTCTGCCTGTCATTACCCTGCTAGTTTCTGTAAGTTACTACATCCTGGGGGCTGGGGTGGGGTATGTACTTTTCTCATGGAGCCTTAACTTAAGGATTGTTGGAAAAGCCCTGAGTTTAGCCCATTACTATTAGCCATTGCAACATATGGCTCAATATTTCATGGTAAGTTTCAAAACTTACATGATATTTATCTCCAAAGCCAGTCTGATGCACTATATACCTTTCCAGAAGTTGTGCTGTAATGTTCTCACAATTTCACCTTTAATCACAGCAACAGCCCTTAAAATGTCTCTGATTTGCAACTCCTGAACAAAGTCTCAGAAATCCTTTGTTTTGAGAAATGAATTGAGATTAAACAGTACTTTTAGAAGAACACTTCTGTCCTCAATCAACTCCAAGTAAAGCATCAGCTAAAACCTTCCTTACATTTAGTATCTGAGCAGAGAATAACATTGATCTATGTGTTCCCTTGAGGTTTTCTAGCTTTGCATTTCTTAAAATTCAGTGCATCTCTTGAATTAAAACCATTCCCATAATAGATTGATTTAAGACAGCAGCTCATTTTTAATATAGGCTTTTATTGGTGCATTTATTCTGTGACTATTCAACAAAACATTTACCTACCTGTAGTTTAGTATGAATGTCACGTATAATAATTACATATCCAGCTGGCTGCCATTTAGAACTAGAAAATAGATTCATTCTTCTCAGAATTTTATGTATCATATGCAATACCAGTAAATAAAATGACTAAATTTATACATTCAAAAAAATATCTCTACACGATTAACTTAAATTGACAAAAACTAATAGTATATTATTCTGGCTGCCACTCCACCCTTATTACAACTTATTAAGGTTAGCAAGCTTAGAGAATCAGGTTATGCCACACAATATATTTAATACAATCCTCAGGGACAATAAAAACCAGCCTGAATGAAGTATTACAAAGTGTATTGAAGAGAATAATTTACAGAGGCAGGGAGATTTATTTAGATCCAATGCATTTTTTCCTGCCTACCAGTGCAGCTGATTTTTAAAAGTCAATTGTATGAATTACAGCATGACTATTCTTTTCATAAGGAACATGTTTTCAAGTTAGCTGGAACTGCATATTTAGGGGTGTGAGAGAGAGATGAGTGTGGGATACATATCCTGAGAATGGACTAATTATTTCCAAAAGAGTTTCCTTAACAATTCTTAGCCTTGACCTTATAGCCTCTGCTCTTTGTCAACCCATCCCAATGGAACTTAAAGGGAAGTGGATAGCTTCAAACCAGGAAGTGAGGTTTACATTACTGAGGGAGTTTATGTGGAAGATGCAAGGGAGGAAAGACGCTTAGCAGTCTCCCTTAAAAGTGCATACTGGTTATCCTTGCTTTGCAAGGACCCACAACCACAAACATGGCTGTGCAAGCTGAAATCTTGCCAAACCATCCTAATAATCATGAGAAAAATTTTGAGTGTTCATTGCCTTGAAATATTTCTGTTACAACATTAAAAACTCTTACTGTCAGTTATAAATATATAGGGAAATGTAAAAAGATAGTAAATTTAATATTTATTTAGTATACTATATTTCAAACAGTAGAAACACTGATGACTTGTTTGTAAGAAGACGTAGAAAGTCTCTCCCTAGGCTGGCGCTCGGCAAGAAAAGGGCCATTTTCAGTTCGAGTGCAAAGATCGTGAAGCCCAATGGCAAAAAGCCAGATGAATTAGAGTCTGGCATTTCTCAGGCTCTTCTTGGGCTGGAGATGAACTGAGACCTAAGGGCCCAGTTAAGGGAGCTGAATATAACAACAGCCAAGGAAATTGAAGTTGGTGATGGTTGGAAAGCTATTATAATTTTTGTTCCCATTCTGAAGTCTTTCCAGAAAATCCAAGTCCAGCCAGTCTGGGAATTGGAGGAAAAGTTTAATGGAAAGCACACTGTGTTTATTGCTCAGGAAAATTCTGCCTAAACCAACTAGAAAAAGCTGTAAAAAAAATAAGCAAAAGTGTTCAGGAGCCATACTCTGACAGCTGTGCAAGATGGCAATCCTTGAAGACTTGGTATCCCTGAGTGAAACTGTACGAAGAGAAACTATGTAAAACCAAACGGCAGCTGGCTAAGAAAGGCTCATTTGAACAAAGCACAGTGGAACAATGTAGAACACAAGGTTGAAACTTTTTTTGATGTGTGTAAGAAACTCACAGGCAAGGATGTGGATTTTGAATTTCCAGAGTTTCAATTATAAGCCAAAATGACTAAATAAAATATCATTCTCAAAAGAAAAAAAAAGACTTATCAAGGGTAGCTTGAACAGTGCTTGCCTTTTTCTTCTTGTTGTACGGTTACGATATGAAACAAGCATCTTTCCTATGCCTCGGCAAATTGTAATATTCTCTTCTAAGTTTAACTCAGCCTCCAATATCTTATTCTCTGAGTTTTCAATGTTGTGAAATGTTTCGATAAGTTCCTTTAAAATGAGTTTTTTTTTTTTTTGCCAGTGTCACTTTCTCTGGGCAGCTTCATCATTTTCATCTCAATCTCTTTTCTTATTTATTTGCGAAGTTTGCCTTTGTTACACTCGTGTGACTGAGCATCTGAAGTCTTTTGAATGGCGGCATTGTCAGCATTCCCAAAGTCAGCTGTTTCTTCTGTAACTCATTTTATAAAGATAAAGTAAAATTTATATTTTACTTTCAGTATCACCAATCTTTGTTTCCTTGCTGCACTTTCATCTTTGTTGACCAAGTCCCTCTTTTGATTATTCACTTTTGTATAATGCCACATGGGTTTATCTCTACAAGACAAGAAGGCTCACACTTATACACTTGACTGTCTGTGCATGATATGGGTAACAGATGTACAGTGACATCATCAACAATGGTTGAAAGTAGTGATGTGATTGGTCACTGATCATTATGCACATTCATTATTTGTGTGGTGATTTGTGGAGTAAGAAGCTACCAGTGAAGTTGTATTTTATACAGTTACTCACAGTCAATAGACTGTGTGTCATTTGAAATTTGAACACATTGAGGGATAGTGTTATTTAGCCAAACAGTGGTAATGGAAATTCATGTGTATTAGAGCTATGCTGCTGCTATGTTTGATATTACTATCAATATATCAATGCTATCTTTATTCTTATCACTTTTAATTGTCTTTTATTGATTGCCTATTATGTACCAGACACTACTTGGCTCCATCTGAAATTTATTGCATTTCGTCCTTACATGACACTCCTGAAGTATTATGATCTCTATTTTGCTGGTAAGGAAACTCAGATATAATTACTTAAGAGATGTTTCTAAGGCTGCCTCAATAAATGGCACAGCTACAGCTAAGACAGTCTGATTCCAAAGCCTATGGTAGTTTTGGATTTCACTTTGACTCTTTTTCAATGGGTCCTGTGAACAAAGATTTCTTGAAACTCGTTAAAATTCTCACTGGGGCTTTGAAAATAGTTCATCTTGGGATAAGAAGTTTTACTTGCTTATGACCTATTTTGTGAAGAAGTATAGTAGAACACATCCTAACTGATGTCATTTATTAAGGTCCAAATATAAGTACAGTTTATTTAATACTGTTCATTCTGATCCTCCAAACCAGTGCTACAAAGAAATTTCTGAGTGTTTTGTTTCACAAAACTTCTACCTAGAACTTTTAAGAGAGTGCTCAATAACCCTCTAGGATTTGGAGTCCACTGATATTGAATTATTTTGCTCTATTCTGTGTACTGCCAGTGTAGCACATAGAATAGTACTGAATTTTGTGAGGTCAAATGAGCTTTGCTTTAATCAAGGTGCAGAGTCACAATGATTCTGTCCTAAACAAAGCTTTCCCAGGCGTACTTTTAATAATATTCTTACCAACTGGCTATTCTAGCAAAGGAAATAGAATATTAGAATTATCACACTTCTATTTCCTTTTCCACTGTTTGCCTCTTTGCTTTGGTTCAACACTTTAAACACCTAATGGGTGTTTTTTTTTTTTTTTTACAATTATAAATTGAATGGGAATTAGCTTGAACAAGCCTTTTCATAGCTCATGAGAATGTCTAATTTATATTATTTATGTGCTTTTTCATAAATTCTGCTTTGATGTTAATTTTCCTTTGACATGATAAATAATAGCTAATTATATGATGATCTGAGACCAATTTGGGATTGTTTTCCTGAAATCTAAGATTGAAAAAAATCTTCTTTGAATGCAGTTGCTTTTTCCAGTAGTAAATTGATATTTATGTGGTTTAATTTAACTCACCGAAGCTGGGAAGCCCCCAGAACATTGTGGGCCTAACGAGACGCCCTGTCTTCCAGCTCTTCCAGCCAGTCACTCAGCTCACTGAGTGTGCCAGGTTCAATGACAGTCCCAGAAAGAGCGGCCTCGGATTAAATTTATGGAGTTGATGGATGGATTTCGTTTCCCGGGTCATTGTTCTTGTTGAGGTTGTTTTTGCAAATCAGGTGTGTGAAGTAAGAGTCAACAAAAGAGAAAACTTGGGAATGCTTTTAAAATACTCAAATAAAATCTCTTAGCAAACAATTTAAGAGCTAATTGATCAATGTCTGTAAAGTGATTATATCACTGTGTGGGGATTATTTTGCCCTTAAAATATTCTCAGTTTTGTATTTAGGGTATTCTATTCCACTCTTTGTTACTACCTATCACCTAGTAAAATGTGATGACATTTAGTAGGACAAGGTAGTCATATGCTACCAAACTGATGTCAACTTTAATTATATGTCAATCATTTCAGGAGTCCCCATGGATTACATATTCTTACCATAAAACTGGGGTCTTTGTTATAATTATGTCTGCTTTTAGTTTTATTATAAGCCACCTTATTTTGAAATGCTATCATCACAAGGAATGAGGTGCTGGGGGGATGATTTGTTATTTTGAGTCTTTAGTAGAATCTCTGTACAGCCAATTTAAAGTTGTGTACAACTTGCTGTATCTCAGTTGTGACCTCCCTGAGACTGTATACAAAATTGTGCATGCCTTTGTACATTTTTCTAGAGAGTACTCACCTAGATACCAAAAAAAACTAAGAAAGACTGTTTCCACCAGTTTCTCCATTTTATTCTTTACCTTATAAAATTTTTTCACTCTTAGCAAAATAGTTCCTAGCAGTGCCTCAGTTGGTTTTCCATAGTCATGTCCATCCATCACAGTCCACCATGGTAGTATCTCATTAGTGAACATTTGTAGACTCTGTACTGGAACTGCTGGCTTGTTCTTGCATATGTGCAGTTGTTGTCACACTGGATATGTTTCTACCTCTGTCTCTGCATTTGGCAGATTTTTCTTTGCATATAGCCTGCCCTTACCTGTGTTTAGGCATCTACCTTAGTACAGGAAAAAAAAAAAGATAGGACCTTTGGCAAGGCAGCCTTAAGTTTGGTTACATTTACTTTTTTTTTTTTTAGCATCAAATTATTTTGTTTTTGTATTTTAAAGTCCTCAGAATACCCACGCTCCTTAAAGGAAAATTTAAGAGAAGAAATATTAAAAGGAAAAAAAATAGAAAGAAATCTTTAAGGCTGAACATAAAAGTATGTGTGGTATATTCTACAGAGGAACTCTTCCTATTAGACATAATAGGTATTTCTACCATTCTATTGTGACACCAAGATAAAGCCATATATTCTATCTAGGCACCCTGTTCCTTACAGCAAACATCCTTGTTAGTTATCTTCTCAGCTCCTCTCAATTTCCAAGTAGAAAGTCTCCTTCCCTATTCTCCAACCACAAGGCTTAAGTGAGGTTGCCTGGTTCCAAGAACATGAGCTCATCACTCTACCCATCTCTCTGGTCATAGTATGACCCAATTAGCACCCCCCCCCCCCCAAAAAAAAGGACTTTTGTTTAACTACTAGAAGATAGAAACTCTATCCAAGGCAAGAAGATGTAGTCTGAACCTGCTACACTCACACTGAACCTTGAGGAAGGGAAAAGCTGATCTGAGAAGGGCCAACACGTGAGGGTGAGCAGCACTGAGTAAAGAGTAAGAGCCTCTATAGCAACTCATACCTGAACCTGGATTTATTCAGGGATTATTCAGTTAGGTGATTCATAAATATCCTGCTTTCATTATTAAGCCAATTTAAGGTGAGCCTATCATATAACATGGATGGAGCCTAGCTGAAGTACAAGGGCTGGGGATTTTGGTCAAACTGTGACTTGAGAGATATTTGCATTCTGGCGCATCACTCTCCCACTCCTCCACCACCCCCATGGCACCCATGCTCTCAGGGTGCCTTTGGCAGTCAGAGATCACATGGTGAGACTTCATGGGTCCACTTTCAGGCAATGTTGATGTATCTGGAACTTACTTAAGGCTCTTGCCCATAACCTACCATATCTGTTAATCAATAATATTATCTCACAGCCTTACTTGCTGACTGGATCATGTTACCCATTATTTATGTCACAGGGCTAATAGTGGAAAGTATCTTAATACAGTTTCTTATTCAAAAACCATTTTATCTTCCAAAAGGAAGCATTAACCAAAAGGAGGTGTCTTAATCCAAAATATGTGAGCTCTCTAGTTTTGTGGTAAATAAACAATGGAAAAATCTTCTTGATTTAGAAAGCCTTTTGTTGGTTCCTCATCATCCTATAACATGACTATTAATGTGACTGAAAGAATTTTGAGGAATGTGCCCCTGATTTATTTGCCTTTTCTGCTCAGTGCCTGATACTTCACAGGCAGGAAATAAAAACTCTTTGAACTACAGGAATCCCTTTTATTGTAAGATATTGGCATGACTTACTGTTTTTCGGCGATCATTGAAAGACATCATTGAATGAGCATTGAGAAACCCAGGCTGACATAGGGAATTCAATCCAAACTAGAGAGAACTATAATCAGAATATCTACAACTGTAGTGTAATTGCACAGCCTCTTTCTCTTATACTGTCTCCAGAGCTGGTATTGTTCTGTGGTAGAAACCAAGGCATAGAAATGGAGGAAAGGACCTGCTTGTCAGTTGGCAACCAATCTGGGAAGAGCTCCAGGTGTCTCTGCACATACACTGCCCCCTGTAGAATCTGACAAAGCACTAGTGTGATGCTCATTGTATGTTATTCCCACATGAACAAAACTGATCCTGTCTTCTGTTGCTCAGCAGAGGCAGTGTTATGAGTTAGTGGTGGGGAAGAACCAGCAACCATCAAATCTTTTCTATTTAAATGTCTTTTCCTGAAGCTGAAGCTAGAGTTGATAAGAACTTTTGGCATTTCTTTCCCTGCTAGTAGCTTTATTCTCAGAGCATTAAGATAGTTCCTTCAATCACTTTCCTTAACTATGTTATATAATCAAAATCTCAGGTTGCAAATTTTCAAAACTGCTCTCCCTACTGAGTTGCTCTTGGTGTAACAGATCAGTCTTTTGCATTTTCAAAACTGCAATTGTTTTGCAGTCAGATTGGTCAAAGTGACGTGATTTCAGTTTGCTAAATTACCATTGCTGATTGGCTTCTTGTTTCAATATAACTTTTCATTCCTATGGAAACAATTGGCCGTGTCTTGCGTCCTTGTTCGGCCTCTCATCTACCTGCAAGAAACTGCTGTTTTCTTCTAGATAGCCAATCAGTTGGATGTCACTGTTGTATCCTAGCAGGGGAAATTAGTTGATCTATTCTGCTCTTTTCATTTTACCAGTTTGTAGAATATTTGGAAAGATCAAATAAATTAATTTTCTAGTTCAAACAAGAAATTTCAAAGTGAACCTCATTGAGAAATAAAAGAAGGTATTTTAAAATGGCATTATCAAGTCTATCAAAATAGAACAACATTCAGAACAGATTAATAGCAGTTTTCTCCATCATTATAAGCATAACATCTTACTGAGAAATAGCTATCTATTTTTTTAACATAGGTATTTGTCTTGGTTATTCTCCCAGTATTGTGAACTGTTGCACCTTGGAACACACTGATCCTTCTCTATGTATAGGTGATTTTTAAATGTAAATTTTCCTTTCATCCAGTTCTGCCATTTTCTTACTTAAAGAAAAGAAAAAAATTCCATGCCTTACCAATGGGGGCCGCAGAGCAGTGCTGGTCTGACAGTTGGCCAGCAAGAGAGACAATCTGGGTGTCTCCAAGGAGGTCCAGAACACCTGCTGCACACACTTGCAGAGAGTGGGTAGCGAGAGAAGGAGCTGCATTGCAGCACCAGGAGTCCTTCCCCTACTGCTGAGGCCAATGGGTTCAAACCAGCCTGGATCTTGTGGGCTGGAAAAAAGTATGGAACTTCTGGGCTGGCTGCAAGCTAGGGAAGTTGAACCTTTCAGTCCTGCAGCCCAGTCTTTCCATAAGGGTGCCTTGGAATCATAAGACACATTGTGCCCAGAAGCAGAGTCTTGGCGAAGATGCACAGTGCCTGCCATTCACTCTCAGAGCTAGTGGCTTCCAGCACACACAGAGGCCTACGGCCTTGACTGGATTGTTGTCTGGTCAGGTCCCTGCCCAGCAGGCTGCCACAGTTGGGGAGAGGCAGGGTTGTGGGGAAGAGGTGGCTCAAGATTACCACTTGCTGGGAAGACCCAGAAAGCATAGTCTGGCAAGCTTCTTTTCTGCCCATCCTTTGACAACCTTCCAAAAGGGCTGTACCCTATGCATCAGGCCCTGGCCTCGGTTCAGTTCAGAATTTCTGACAAACCAGTGCCAAAGGGGAGCCCTTCAACACAAACCCAAGCAACTACAAAATCTTAGAAGAGTGAGGAAAATTAAGTTCGAAATAACCTTATAAAATAATCAAATGCCAGGAAACCTGCCGCGGTGATGTCGCAGGGGCTAAAGAGGGCGCTACGGCTCTTGGGCCTCCTGCCTCGCGGCGTCAGGGTGTTTGGACGTTTCACCGGGTGGGGGTGAGGGGGTTCCGGGCCCGGATAAGTGGACTAAGGTGAGCCGATGCTCGGCAGGGTTCCCCGCCGAGGGTCCTAAAAAGACTTGAGCCGGAGGCCAATTGTTGCACACTGCTACTTTATTGTTACATAGCAAAGACTCGTGTGCTCAGGGGCTCAAGGGCTAAAAAGGACCCCGATGCTTGGTGAGCTCGGGTTATATACAGTTTGGAGGAGGGGTGGAGTCGGGGCATGTACGTCAGGGGAGGGTAGCCAATCACACAAGCTAAGAAGCAGTTGCTAGGCTTAGGGCAGAAGTTAGGAATAGGGAAGTGTAGAACATAACAGGAAGGGTGTGGTTTTGTGGTGGGCTATGGAAATGGGCGGTCCACGACAGGAGAGGGAGAGGACAGTAAGTTAGATTGCAGGTATGGAGAGAATGTTAAGAAAAGTACTGTTTAAATTTTTAAAGACGGCTAGGCTCCAATTCCCATAAATATGCCACAATTCCTCTCCTTTTTCTTTTAAAGAACACACTTGTGTGACAAGTGGCGGGCATGAACCTTTGCTGGGAGGGGTAGGGATGAGATTCCCCTTACACGTGAGGCTCAGAATTTCAGGGGAAGGGTATGTGCTGAGCCGACCCTTATGCAAATCTCATGTGCCCCAGAAGAGCCAGAGGAGGCCTGATAGAGTGGCCCTCTTCTGCGACTACTTTGTGTCGCACCCAGCGGTACCCATCTGGTAGCCGTACAGCGGCTCCAGATGCACGTTCTCTGGTAACGTGCAGCCCCCATAGGGGAATGGAGAGGACACAGAAGTGGCAGAGGCACACGGTAAGCATGGCCAGAGTTACAACAGCATGATGCAGACTCCACAAGAGGACCAGTCCCGGGAGTAGCACCAAGACCCCAGGGTGGTCAGTCCTGGGGGTGAGCCACACTGGCCAGCCAAACCTGCGCCTGCCGACGGTTGTCCGCGTCGGCGAAGGGGTTTTGGAGTTCAAGAGCTGCTAAGGCTAGGAGGTTAGTTTGTTGTTTATGCCTACGACAGCGAGGAGTAAAAGGCCGTAGAAGATGAGATTGGAGGGTTTGAAGAAGGAGGTAAATTTACTTAACAGGTCAGAAAAGAGGGAGGAGGTGATGGAAGGGACTATAGTTTGTTCAAGCTCTAAGATTTGAGTCTGAAGGGTGTGAGTATAGTTCCAGTAAGAATCGTTGAAAGAAGTAAAGATCCAGTCACGCAGGGAGAGGCGGGGGACAGAGTGGTTGACAGGCACAGGGGTAACACAGATTTTGGTGAAGGGGTAACAACCATCGCAAGTGGAAGAGGCTAATTCAAAAAGTGCTCTAACATTAAGCGCAATTAAGTCTATTTGCTGCTATAGATTGTAGATGGCAGTATGCATGAGGTGGTTGATGTTTTCCTGGGTGTGGGATATTTTAGCAGTTTGTTGGGTAACGTTGAGAAGGACCTCTGCGGTGGTGGAAGTCTGGGTCAGGGTAATGGCTGCTACGGTGCTGGCGGCGACTGCTGCAACGATGGCGGCTGCTATGGCTGCGGAAATACCGAAGTCTCGTCGCATTCGAGTGAGGGAGCGGGTACCTAGATGATATGGGGTGAGAGGGAGTTGAGGGGCCATCTAGGTGGTGGCGTTAATGGGGATCCAAAGTAACCTAGGTTGAAGGACAATGAAAGTAAAGGGGAGATTAGGGTTCCAGTAGTTACTCAGCACGCAATTGCTGACGGGATCAACTCGTGCACACTGTAAGAAGAAGAATGGGGGTTTGACGAAGATGTAGGTGGTTATATCTATGCAGGAAGAGGTTTTGGGTTCTGCCCTGCTTGACAGTGAGACATTACTTGTGCCGTTACAGAGGCTACAGCCCCCTAGGCAGAGGAGCGGGCGGAGATCGAGGCAGGCGTACTTGCCGCAGAGTTTGTGTAAGGAGAAAATGGGAGCACCAAAGAGGCGATCAGTGGAGACATCAAGAGTAGTCGCAACCTGAAGATGAGTTTCACGGTATTGGGGGGTGCTATCGTCGGAAGCGTCAGTTAAGGAGGGGGAGTAAAGGGCATAGTAGGAAGTGACCGCAAGGGGTTTAGGTCTCCTGCACTTGACCCAGTGGAGGCGCAGGGGTATATTCTTAGGCCGCCGAGTTTTAGAAGGGTGGGGGGAGGAACAGCCAGACTGGGAGGGGGGATGATGATGGAAGTTTTCGAGGTTAGAGGTGGGTTTGGGGGGAATGGGCCACCATGCCCCGCGAAGAAAGAGGCTGGGGAGGTTCGTAGTCGCTGACGGGTAATTGGTACACAGGAGGGGGATACAGTTCGGGAATTTTGGGGGACAGACGGAGGCTGAGACGCACGGGAATTGATCCGGGTTAGAAGTAAGGTTGGCGACAAATAGTAAGGCTGAGAGAGGGGGCGTGAAAGAGACATTTAGAGGGCTAGTGGCGTTGAGGTGATGTGGGTCGCAGGGGAGATTAAGCGAACAGTTAGTATGGAAGAGCTGTGGGAAAAAAGGACTCTCCGGAGTGATGAAAAGGACCCCGGGGGGGGGGGTTCTGCACCGCGGCCCACAGTTCAGTTGGCTGGGGGCCGGCCCCCGGTTCCGTTGTGAAAACTGTGGAAAAAACTGCAAGTGAAAGGAGGGTTATAGGTAGGAGTCAAGGGGGAAGGCGAGGGGCAGAAGCGGCAAGGATGGCCTTCAGCATATTAAGAAAGGAAGATAAGTAAGTTGAAACATGCTACGATACACAGAAATACTATGGCAAGCAAAAAAAATTTTTTAAAGAGTTAGTAAGGGTGCACAGACATTTGTTAACTCACTGCGACGGAGTTTTAGATTTTTCCTTTTCAGTGGAGGCTGTGGCAGGCCGGACACACGGGAATGGATCCACAGCGGCTGAGGTTTACTTTCTGGAAAGACACAAGTAAAACCGCGTCCCTGCGCTAGGAGCGGGGCTGTTGAGGATTAGGGGGTTGCGGTTCCGGTCGCTGGGCTGGCCGCTGGGGGCATTCCCGAGTAAAGTGTCCCGATACCCCGCAGCGAAAGCACTCTTGAGAGAAGTGGAGAACTGTTGTAAGGGACTTAGAAAGGGCAGATGATAAGGCAGTAGCCAAACTTTCAGTGGAGGGGTTGACGTTAGAACAAGCGAGTACCCAGTCAGAGATGGTTTTTTCTTTTATGCCCATTAATGCCTGTTTGAAAATGGGCCGGGCACCCTTAAAGATGAGGTCTTTGGCGAGAGAGTTTTGTCCCTGCTCATCGGCAATTCTTTTCTGGCAAGCCTCTTGCACCCTTGAGACAAAAGAGGCAAAGTCCTCGTCTGGCTTCTGATTTAGGGCGGAGAGCCGCTCAGGTTTGGCCGCAGAGCAACTGCGGAAAGCTTTTAAGCCTACGTCTCTCAGTTTGAGGAAAAAGGCGTATGGGGCTTGCAAATAGACAGATGGGTCAAAATAGGGCCCCGTTCCAAGAAAGCTTTCGAGAGGGAGGCCTAGTTCCGGAGGACCTTGTTGCATAGCCATCTCCCATGCGGCTTTCTCTGCTTCTGAATTGAAATGAGTTTTCCAGTCTACAACCCAACCAGGGGTGAGAATAGCTCGGGCTAGTGAGGTCCAATCGTGAGGGGTATTAAGTTCTTGAGCCAGCCTCTCAAGGAGATGAGTAGCATAGGGACCTGTAAGGCCATCCTCCTTCACTGCCTTACGTAGCCGTTTTACGTCTTCCTCGCTGTGAGGAACCCAAGGGAACGGACATTGCGACGTAGGGGTGAGATTAATGGGGAAGAGTGTTGCCTGCGAGGGCGGTAGCGGCCGAGCCTGCGGCCACAGTGGACCCGAAGAGGGAGTGGGAGTGCCGCCCGCGGGATTAGGACAGGACGGCCGGGATGTACAAAGTGGCGGCTGGGTTACACAAGATGGTGGCTGCCAAGGGCACGCCCCTGCATAAGATGGCGGCGGGGGTGCGTAAGATGGCGGTGGTGCTTCCAGCATCTCTGTCCCAGAGCGCGAAAAGGGGTTGGTGTTGCTAAGGGGAGGAGGAAGAGTGGCAGGAGGAGGGGCGGAGGGAACGAGGGAGGGATTAGAAGTCCCCGCATCCGCTCTCTTAGGGAGGGCGGGGTATAGGTTGTTATCCCCTTCCGGCTTTGGGCTTGAAGAAGAAGGCGGAAGAGAACCGTTTGCCCCTTCGTCATTAGGTATGCCGCCATGATGGCCGGAAGGCGGGTGTCTTTCGAGTTACACTTATGAGTGTCTAACAGGGCGGCTAGGGCACACACCTGTGGAACTTGGGCCCTGGTGATGGAGGCACCCATAGTGAAGAATTTAGAGGGGACTAGTGGCCGCCAAAGGCAAAACTAGGACGGGCGTTTATTTAGGCGGACACAGTCTGGAGGGGGGTCTTACCTTAGTCTAGGAGGTCCTAGTCTTCGGTGGAACGTCGTCGAGGTCCCTGTTCGGGCGCCAATTGCCGCGGTGATGTCGCAGGGGCTAAAGAGGGCGCTACAGCTCTTGGGCCTCCTGCCTCGCGGCGTCAGGGTGTTTGGACGTTTCACCGGGTGGGGGTGAGGGGGTTCCGGGCCCGGATAAGTGGACTAAGGTGAGCCGATGCTCGGCAGGGTTCCCCGCCGAGGGTCCTAAAAAGACTTGAGCCGGAGGCCAATTGTTGCACACTGCTACTTTATTGTTACATAGCAAAGACTCGTGTGCTCAGGGGCTCAAGGGCTAAAAAGGACCCCGATGCTTGGTGAGCTCGGGTTATATACAGTTTGGAGGAGGGGTGGAGTCGGGGCATGTACGTCAGGGGAGGGTAGCCAATCACACAAGCTAAGAAGCAGTTGCTAGGCTTAGGGCAGAAGTTAGGAATAGGGAAGTGTAGAACATAACAGGAAGGGTGTGGTTTTGTGGTGGGCTATGGAAATGGGCGGTCCACGACAGGAGAGGGAGAGGACAGTAAGTTAGATTGCAGGTATGGAGAGAATGTTAAGAAAAGTACTGTTTAAATTTTTAAAGACGGCTAGGCTCCAATTCCCATAAATATGCCACAGAAACCAACAACAAATCACCAAACACATGAAGAAGCATGAAGATGTGGCCAAGCCAAATGGCCAAATTAAAAAACTGGAGGAGTCACAGAATTTGGAACTGCAAACCAAAGAGGTTCCCACACATCTCCTAAATAACTTCAATGAGTTAGCTAAAGAGATAAGGGATGTCAAGAGGACACTGGAAGAACATAACTAAGAATTTGAAAGAATGAATAGAAAAATATCAGAGCTTACGGAAATGAAAGATGTGGTAAATCAAGTTAAAAAAATACTAGAGAAACACAACAGTAGATATGAGGAGGCAGAAGAAAGAATAAGCAAACTAGAGGACAAGGTAACTGAATTTGAATGCGCAAAAGAACAAATGGTAAAAAAGATAGAAGACTTTGAATTGGCTTTCAGGGAAATGATTGACAACATGAAGAGTACAAACATAATAATCATTGGTGTCCCAGAAGGAGAAGAGAAGAGTAAAGGGCTAGGAAGATTATTTGAGGACATAATTGAAGAAGCTTCCGCAACCTTATAAGAGACATAAATATGCAAATCAGAAAGTCCAACGAACTTCAAATAGAATAAATCCAAATAGACCTATTCCAAGACACATACTAATCAGACTATCACATGCTACGGTGAAGGAGAGAGTCCTGAAAACAGCAAGAAAAAAGCAATTCACCACATATAAGGAAAGTCATATAAGAGTAAGTGCTGACTTTCATCAGGCACCTTGGAAGTGAGAAGCAGTATATGATAAATAATATTTAAGATTCTGAAGGAGAAAAATTGGTAGCCAAGAATTCTTCATTCAGCAAAGCTGTCCTTCAAAAATGAGGGAGAGTTTAACATTTTCACAGATAAACAAATCTGGGAGAATTGGTTAACAAAAGACCTGCCCTGCAAGAAATACTAAAAGGATTTAGTAGTTAGGATGGTTAGCTGACAAATAGGAGAGGCCTAAAGGAGGGTACAGAATTGAACAGTCTTAGTAAGGGAAACTTAAATAATAAAAAGACCTTAAAGGTAAGATGATTGAATCAAGAACTGCCTTTGCAGTAATAACTTTGAATGTGAGTGGAATAAACTCCCCAATTAAAACACACAGTTTGGCAGAATGGATGAACAAATATGATCCATCTGTTTGCTATTTATAAGACTCATCTTAGACCTGAAGATACAAATAGGTTGAAATTGAAAGGATAGAAAAGATATTCCATACAAGGGGTAACTGAGAGAAATCTTGGGTAGCTATACTAATAGCAGGTTAAATAGACTTTAAATGCAAAGATGAAATAGGGGAGAAAACAATCATAGGTGTTTATGCCCTCAAACAAGGTGCTCCAAAGTACGTGAAGAAAATACTGGCAAAACTGAAAGAAGCAATAGATGTTTCTACAATAATAGTGGGAGACTTCAACATACCACTCTCTTCAATAGGCAGAACAACCAGACAGAGGATCAATAAGGAAATAGAGAACCTAAACAATGGAATAAATGAGTTAGACCTAATCATACATATAGTTTGTTGCACCTGAAACCACCAGGATATACATTCTTCTCAAGTGCCCATGGGACATTATCCAGGATAGCTTATAGGCTGGGACATAATGCAGGTATTAATAACTTTAAAAAGATTGAAATTATTCAAAGCACTTTCTCTGATCAGAGTGGAATGAAGCTGGAAATCAATAGCCATTGAAGAACCAGAACTTTCGCAAATATATGAAGATTAAACAACACACTTTAAAACAATCAATGGGTAAAAGAAGAAAATTCAAGAGAAATAAGTAAACATCAGAAGATAAACAAAAATGAGAATACAACATATCAAAACATATGGGATGCAGTGAAGGCAGGGCTGAGAGGGAAATTTACAGCTATAAGCATCTACATTCAAAAGGAAGAAAGAGCTAAAACCAAAGACATAATTGAATAATTGAAGAAACTGGAGAAAGAGCAGCAGACTAACCTTGAACAAAGTATAAGAAAAGATATAACAAAGGTTATAGTGGAAATAAATGAATTGGAGAATAAAAAACATTGGAATCAACAAAACCATAAGTTGTTTCTTTGAGAAGACCAACAAGATTAACAAACCCTCTGATAGACCGACAAAGTAAGAAAGAGATGCAAATAAAATCAGAAATGAAAAGGGGATCATCACCCTGGAACATGCACAATTAAAAAAAAAAAACATAAGAGAATACTATGAACAACCATATGCCAGCAAACTAGGCAACTTAGTTGAAATGGACAGTTTCCTTGAAACACACGGCCAACCTATACTGACCCAAGAAGAAATAGAAGACCTCAACAAACCAATCACAAGTGAAGAGATCAAAGAAAAGCCCAGGGCCAGATGGCTTCACAGGGAATTTTTACCAAACATTCCAAGAATTAACACCATCCCTGCTCAAACTCTTCCAAAAAATTGAAAAAAAGGCAACACTACCTAATTCATTCTATGGAGCAAATATCACTGTAGTACCAAAACCTGATAAAGATCCTACATGAAAAGAAAAATATAGACCAATCTCCCTAATGAATATAGATGCAAAAATTCTCAACATAATACTTGCAAATCTAATCCAATGGCATAGTAAAGAAATTATACACCACAGCCATGTTGGAGTTATTCAGGAATGCATGGTTAGGTCAATACACAAAAGATCAATTAATGTAACAGCACATTAAGAAATCAAAAGGGATAAATCACATGACCATCTTGATTAATGCTGAAAAGACATTCGACAAAATTCAGCATCCATTCTTGATAAAAACACTTTAAAGGGTAGGAGTTAAAGGAAACTTCTTTGATATGATAAAGGGCATATATGAAAAACCTATAGCCAATATCATACTCAATGGTGAGAGACTGAAATCCTTTCCCTTAAGATCAGGTATGAGATAAGGATGCCCACTGTCACCACTGTTAGTCAACATTTTGCTAGAAGTTCTAGATAGAGTGATTATGCAAGAAAAAGAAATAAAGAGCATCCAAATCAGAAAGGAAGAAGTAAAATTCTCACTATTTGCAGATGACATGATCCTATATTTGGAAAATCCTGAGAAATCTACAACAAAACTACTTGAGCTAAAAAAATTTGACAAAGTGCTGGGATTCAAGATTAATGCACTAAAAGTAGTAGTGTTTCTATACATTAGTAATGACCTAATCGGGGAGGCAATTAAGAAAAAAATTCCATTCACAATAGTAATTAAAAGATCAAGTATCTAAGAATAAGCTCAACAAAAGAAGTAAAGGACCTGTGCAGAGAAAACTCCGAAACATTGGTAAAAGAAATAAAAAGACCTAAATACATGAAAGAATTTCCCTGTTCATGGATAGGAAGGCTAAATGACATTAATAGGTTAATTCTACCCAAACTTATGTACAGATTCAATGCAGTACCAATAAAAATTCCATCAACTTACTTTCAAGGTTTGGGAAAGTTAGTTACCAAATTTATTTGGAAGAGAAAGGGGTCTTGAATAGCCAAAACAAAAACAAAAACAAAAACAAAAAACCTAAAAAAGAAGAATGAAGTGGGAGGACTTATACTTCTTGACTTCCAAGCATATTATAAATCCACAGTGGTCAAAACAGTATGGTATAGGCAGAAAGATAGACATATTAATCAATGGAATCAAATTGAGAGTTCATATATAGACCCTCAGATCTGTGGTCAATTGATTTTTGACAAGTCCCCCAAATCCACTGAACTAGGACAGAATAGTCTCTTCAATAAATTGGGCTGGGAGAACTGGATATCCATGCCCAAAGGAATGAAAGAGGACCCCTAACTCATACCCTATAAAAAAATTAACTCAAAGTGGATAAGAGACCTAAATATAAGAGCTAATTACTATAAAATTTCTACAAGAAAATATAGGGAAACCTCTTTAAGACCTAGTGATAGGAGGTAGCTTCCAGACCTTACACCCAAAGCACAAGCAATAAAAAGAAAAAATAGATAAAGGGGAACTCCTCAAGATTGGATATTTCTGTCTTCAAAGGACTTTGTAAAAAAGATGAAGAGGAGTCAATCCAATGGGAGAGAATATTTGGCAACAATGTATCTTACAAGGGTTTTAAATCCAGTATATATAGAGAAATCCTACAACTCAACAATAAAAGGATAAATAACCCAATCATAATATGTGTAAAAGATATGAACATTTTTCCAAAGAGGAAATACAAATGACTTAAAGACACATGAAAAGTGTTCATCTTCTTTAGCTAGTACGGAAATGCAAATCAAAACCACAATGAGATACCATCTCACATCTATAAGAATGTCCACTATTAAACAAGCAGGAAACTACAAATGTTGGAGAGGATGTCGAGAAATAAGAACACTTATTCACTGCTGATGGGAATGTAAAATGGTACAGCCACTGTGGAAGACAGTTAAGCCGTTCCTCAGAAAGCTAAGAACATGAAATCTGGCAATTTCGCTATTCAGTACATACCCAGAAGATCTGAAAGCAAGTATATGGACAATTATTTGCACTTTGATGATCATATTAGCATTATTCACAATTGCCAAAAGATGGAAACAGTCCAGTGTCCATCAACAGATGAATGAATAAAAAAATGTGGTAAATACATACAATGGAATATTATGCAGCAGTAGGAAGGAATGAAGTCCTGAAGAATGGAACAATATGGATGAACCTTGAACACTTAGTGCTGAGTGAAATAAGTCAGATACAAAAGGACAGATATTGAATGATCTCACTAATATGAACTCACTGGAATATGTAAACTTAGAGTCTTAAAACATAAAATATAGGTTGCCTGAAGAGTGGTTACCTAATATGTACGGAATTCTTAATGAGATTGAACTGAAATCTTTGGGAATGGATTAGAGATGATGGTAGCTTGTTTTTGGGATTATGAATAATAGTGCCACATTGTAGCCTAATTGGTGGAAAGGGGTAGTTTAAAGTATGTATGTCACTGATTAACACCACAATATAAATAAGGTCTTGCACAAACTACTACAAACGTACACCACTAATAAAAAAAGTTAATAACAGAGCAGTACATGGGAAAATTATCTATTCTAAGATACAGACTATAGTTAACAGTAATACTTTAATATTCTTTCATTAACAGTAACAGGGGTACCAGAACAATACTAGGGATCAAATAATAGGAGAGGGTAAGGGATATGGGGTGTTTTGAGTTTTTTTTTTTTGAGTCTGTTATTTTTCTCTTTGGAGCCATGAAAATGGTCTACAATTGAGTGTGATAATGATTTCACAACTAAGTGTTAATACTGTGAGATACTGATTGTATACCTTGAATAGAATATGTGGTATGTGAATATATTTCAATTACACCTGAAAAAAAATGGGGAACTTATTATTTGATTAAAATACCATAATATTTGCATCTAGAGTTTTATGCAATACTAGGAGAATAAAAAATGAAGAAACACGATACTGGTTTCTTAACCATTTTTCTGTATGATGATAAATTATCCAAATGGTTACCACTTCATTTGGTAGTATAAAGTAATAAACAACATATTCTGTTTTTAAGGTTTTCCCACTTGCCAGAAAGACCTTTCCAATAGTCTTTCTTTAACTTAGCTTGTAGTAGGTTGAATTATGTAACCCCCCCAAAACACATGCTGTTGCTTTACATGGAAGCTAGTAGCCCAAATATTTCCTAGCTTTTATCATCTTTTTAAGTAGACTCATAGAATAAGAACCATTTAAAGATCATCTGAATTTTTATCACTTTACAAGTAGAAAAACCAATTCCCCAAGACCACATGGTTTATGCTGCTCTGTTAAAGGTCAGCTACCTAACAGTAGCAGAACCAGTTACTGGGCTAGTTCACACCAAACTGTTTTCCTTTTGAGACAGATGCTTAAATCTGCTATATAACCCTGCTTCTAGTAATTACCAAAAAAAGTAATATTGCTTGTGAGATGCTACTAAAAATAGAAAATGCCTACTTTTACGATAATTATAAAACCACAACTATTAGATTCAATAACTGTTAAGCCCACACGGTTTATCTGATGTTGTTTTAGCCCCCTTTCATATAATCACTTACAGCTATTCAATGAAACAAGTACTGTTATTATACCTGATTTACAGATGAGAAAACTGAGCAAGAGCAAGTAACTTGCTCAAGGTCCTATGCTTAGTGAGGCTGATCTAGTATTTAAACCCAGGTAGTGGGCACTAGAGCTCACTCTCCTAGCTACTGTGATAATGAAAAGCATTTGTTAGTCTTTTAAGAACTTCTGTGTACTCTTAGGTGGTGAAAAATTACCAATGTCTTGACCTCATCTCTGGAGATTTTTCTCCATTTGGTCTACTGTGGAGTCCAGGTATTAGTATTTTTAAAACTCCTCTTGGTGAGCTTGATATACAGCCAGGATTGAGGACCCTTAAGGGGAAAACTTGTCTTATTTTAGTACTAACCCATCGTAGCGTATTTACTCTCCAGTTTCCTTGCTTTGCATCCCTTACTAGAATCTATACAACCAAATACTTGATAACTCTGGTTAATATATTTTTATTTTAACTCTTGTAGAGATTATGGAATCAAAGATCCTAACCAAATTGCCTTTCTAACAGTTGCAAATTGTAACCTTAATGCCAGTATCTGGGTGTTCTTTTAGTCTATATTCCTGAGTACTATTTACAAATATTGTATGGCATAATAAATCACAACTATGGATGATATAAGGTTCAAAGTCAACCTCAGAAAATGAGAACAAGAAAATTTTAGGTGTTAGAAAAATACCATGAAACAGTACTATTTGCCCCCTTTTCTAACTTCTTGAAGGCTATTCTGCCAATTGCTATATAGTTTGTTAATTTTGATTCTGTAATAAATGTATACATTCATCCACCATTGGTTCATATAGAAAAAAGATTTTCTGCTCCTTTTAAAACATTTTTTTCCGAAGAAAATAATACTGAGTGTTAAGATAAATGAGTCTGAGAATAGTTCCATGTCTGTAGTGCTATGATAATGTGCAGCTCAAAACCCTTTGCCAAGTTCTGCTGTTGCTATTGTATAGTAGGAGCAAGTGAAAATCATTTTCTTTTTAAAATATTTTCAAGCTACAGCCCTTTCAAAAACTGAATCACTTTTCTACATGCAGCCAATGTTCACTTCATTTTAATTAGCAAAGGAAATGAAACCATCTAATGATGTTTCAAATCCCATAAAAAGAGAAACACATTTCGTAAAGAAACTTACTATCGTGACCATTATGAGAAAAATCCCAAAGATTTTTCTATGGGAGAAAAAGAAATATTCTTCTGTTTCCAGGGGGAATTGTTTCATGATTCTTGTTAATTCATAAGTTGGCTCAGAAAGTTGTGGCTCTCTTTAAATTTTAGTGTTCATATACTTTTGATATCTCACAGGTATCTGAGACCTTTATGCAACATTTATAGAGGGACTTTTTCATGTATAAAATTTTCACAGTTGACAAGAATACTTTACAATGTTGCTTCAGAGGAAAATTTAGGTACTACCTATTCTATTATATTTGGAGTACACTCTTTGCTGAAGAAAAATAGTTAATGTTGACACATCAAAATAAAAACTGATTTGGTTTTCGTTTTTAATTAACACTCTAATTTCATTGGCATAATCTGTGCTGCTCCAGGTTTGGTAATGTTCCAATTTAATGGCTACAATCATCGGAAAAAACTAGTCCACAGTAGCTTTTTTTTTTTTCCTTCTTATGCAAAAGGTCAGGTAGTTTCAAAGGTGTGTTAATGTGTTGAAACCAATGTAGGAGATAATTGCAATTTAAATGTCGAAATATGTGGCTTTTTGACAATATCCATGATGTTGAATAAAATGGGTTTAATTCTATACCCCCAATATATGCTAAATGTAATAGGAGACAATAAAAAATATTGAGAACATCATTACCATATCAAGTGAAGTGTGGATTCTTTGAGTATACAGTGTCAGCCCACCATTTTTATGACCTTTGATGGTGAAGATTGCTTTCATGTAATCATCCATTGAGAATAAAATCTCTCTTGTGATTTTTATTAGTGATTTACAGTTAGCAATTCATTTATTTTTATCAGTGTTTTTTGATTAGTGATTGATTAAGGTCTATCTAGTTACATTTACTTGATTGTGGTAAGGAGAGAGTGTTCCAAATTGAAATCTAGTGAATTCAATGAACATATAGACCACATTCTTTACTTGGGATGGCCCAGACCTGATGTTTGGCAAATCAAAAGAATTCTTCATTTTCCATAGAGTCATTATAGAGGAAGTATGACAGAAATGTAATAGTGAAGAGTGATCATTTGATTTCCAACCTACTGTTGGATTATCTGATTTATTTCCAAGGTAGTTGACTAAACTATGGCCCTCACTCATTGCTGGAAAAATAATTTTAAGCAGCTGTTGGGCTAAATGTATTGGTATAGTGTGTTAAAAATGATAATGTTGGCTATAAGCTATGTTAGTTATAGAATATATATTATAATGCTAGTAATGATCAGATATGGGTAAATTGATATTTATCAACTATCCTAAACAATTAGCATTTACTTTGAGATATAATACCCACCTTATTAGCTTTAAAAATGTATGTAAATTGTAAACACAGTGAATAACATAAACTGTATTTTAAAATGGTTAACTCAATTACTGGTTCTTTTGCTAATATCTCTCAATACATTTAGAGTGCCATATTGGCAATTCTGAAGAATGAAGTCTTCTATCTGTGTGCTAGTTTAAAAATTGCTGGAATGCCATGTATCAGAATTGGATTGGCTTTTAAAAAGTGAAAATAGGTTACAAATTTACAGTTCTAAGGAAGTAGGAAAGTGTCAAATTAAGGCACCAACAAGAGGTTACCTTCACTCAAGAAAGGCCAATGGATCTGGAACACTTCTGTCAGTTGGGAAGTCATGTGGTTGGCATCTGCTGGTCCTTTACTCCTGGGTCATTGCTTTCAGCCTCTGTTCCTGTGGAGGTTCTTCACCTTTACTTCTCCAGGGCTGGTTTTCATCTCTTGGCTTCCCTTGGCTGCCTCCAGGTGCAGGCTTACTTAACTTCTCATGGCAATGCCTGCTGGGCTCTAGGCGTCTCCAAACATCAGTTTCTATATTCTCCACATTCCGCATCTATGTCAGCTCTGCTCTGAAATTTCTGTTGGCTCTGAGGCTTCTGTCGTTTCTCTAGGCTCTGTGGTTTCTGTGGTGTCTACAAAATGTTTCCTCTTTTAAAGGTATCCAGTAAATTAATCAAGACCCTCCTGGGGTGGGTGGAGTCACATCTCCATCTAATCAAAAGTTACACTACAATTGGGTGTGCCATATCTCCATGGAGATA
The DNA here is from genome assembly GCF_023851605.1 of Tamandua tetradactyla. Lineage (NCBI taxonomy): Eukaryota > Metazoa > Chordata > Mammalia > Pilosa > Myrmecophagidae > Tamandua > Tamandua tetradactyla. Next base: position 154,756,014 of record NC_135332.1, read on the forward strand.
ATCTAATCAAGCTTCCAACCTACAGTGGTGAATAGGGATTAAGAGAAACAGTTGTCTACACAAGATGGAATCAGGATTAAAACATGGCTTTTCTGGGGTACATAATAATTTCAAACTAACACAATCTGTTACTGGAAAATGAATGAAATCTATCAGGGAATATGGCCTTTACACCAAGTTTTTCTCAGAGGGCATTGTGGAAAGATTTGAAATTGTAGATACCAATTGTTTCAGCTTTTAGAAATTCTGAAACATGGTTTGGATGTCTGAGCCCACCTAAATCTAAATACCAGCAAGTATATATGAGATCACTAGTTAGCAATTCATGTTTCTTGTCTGAGAGAAAACAATTGACTGTTAGAATGGATGGAATATTTACTGCAAAGATAAAACTTATGATAACCTAAAAACATTTTTTAAAGTAATTTACTTTTAATTAAATTATTTAAAATTCATATCTCTATCCTTATTTGTTTTACTTCATATTTGAGTTTGATTTCTTGAAATTTTAACTATTTCCTGCCATTTCTTTTAATATACGAGAAATCAGTCATAAAGCTAAAAGTAATTCTTGTTTTTGAGAGTAATGTCTTTTTTTCTTTAATTTGGGCAGAGTTGGACTAAGGATAGAGTGTTGTAAACAGTGGGACCTTTAATTTTACATAACTGTTCTTAGGGCCGTATGCAATTAAATAGTCCCAAAGATGCAAAAATACTTGTGAAGGAATGGAAAAAAAAAATCATCTTAGGAATTTACCAGAAATGTCATTATCATTTATGGTAAATGGGTACAAATCTAATGTCAGTGAAGAAGCTGCTGTTTTTATGTAAATACCCTTTTTATTATTTAGAAAAAAAGGCTTGAGTGAGGTAAACTTATTTAGATTATATTGTGAACAGAGAGGATACTATGGTAAAGTCGCTCCAAAATAATTTGCAGTCAAGTCGCATATGTATATTATCTTCCTGTGCATGCTTATAATCTAAGGTTATGATGGAGACATTCCAAATCAACTTATCCTGACATTAAAATATATGCCTTGGAGCCAAAGTAATATAGGAAAAGAATAATAGTAAATATTAATCAGATAGTACTCATGAGATGAGAGGATGATATTAATATCACATGACCAAATCTGTAGCCAATAACTTAGAATCAGAGATAGAGGAAATTTAGAAATCCTTTGTTCTATTTTTATAGAACAAGAAACCAAGTTTAAGTGCTTGCTCAAGGTCATGTGGGAGACTTGTAACTTATCCTCTAGATCTCTTGTTTGGCTTTCTGTTTACATCCCACACATTTCTATCAAAAAATAATGTTTGTTAACTTTGTCTAGAACCAGTATATACTATTGTACATTATGAAGAAACATGCTCTGTTGTGCAGTAGTGTGTGTGTATGTGCATGGTATTGACAACATTACAATATCGTCAATAATACAGTTTGGTTTGTTATTTTTATTATGATAGTCATATATTTTATTTCCCCAGTATCACCAGGAGCCAATGCGCAAAATGGATGGCCAGAATTAGGAGTAGAATGCCAGTTTACAACACAGAACTAATTAATCTGGCCCATAAAACAAAGATGCCAGGAATATTGAAATCATTAGTAGCACTGGATTGTAACTAGCTAAATTGGCCAGGTTTGGACATGCCAGAAAAGGCAAGCACTAGTGAATGTAAATCCTTGCCCATTGAATAATTTGTGGCTGTGACTCTTATAGACAGAAATTGGGTGGGGGCAAAGTAAGGGGAAGGGGGAAAGCTACTTGAACTTTGCGATTGACTATGAATACTTGTATTCAAGTTTTGAAAAGGACAAGTTATTCAAATGTGTAGCATATTTCAAAATTTAATGGAAATATGCATAATGAAGGACAGAACTTGTTTCTAATTGTGCAAATTATAAAGAAGTCTTGCACACAATTTTGCATAATTTAAAAAGTTGATGAGGAAAATACCTATTAGGGTACATCATCAATTCACTTAATTGCGTAGGACTATTGCCTAAGGTATATTTTTGAGTGTTTTAATATGTCTAATTCTGCATCACCCAAATGACTATTTTTCTAGTTGTTTCAAGCAACACTGAAGATTACCTAATACTTCTTTCTTTTCTTGGCTTCTCTGTATTTCATGTCCTCTGGCACTCAACAGCTATAATTAAAGTGAAGTTAGAGGAGAGGACTCTTCTGCTTACCACTGTTATCTGTCCCTATTTAGAGTCTTGTTACCCATTATGAGGCTGAAAGAAGGAGGGATTGGCTTGTGATTTTTCATGCTGTGTGAGCAAGTTTTGCTTCTTTTTGTATCAGTTTGTTACATTTGACCAACAAATTTAAAGAGAATAACTTGATTATAGTCTGTGTCACATATAAATACATGTGGGTTATATATATATTTGGGTTAATTTTCTGATATAGATGAAAAGCATGGAGAAGGTAGTATGCAGACAATAAGGAGCTGAAACTTTTGCTGCACAATGCTATATGCTGGAAATCAAATTTTGTCACCCAGGTATCCGTTTTATATTTTCATTAGGTGAAATGAAAGTAACTGCAATTAAAGCTGAAGTATCTTAAAAGCATCACACTCTACAGAACATCAAACTGAAAACATATCAAAGAAAGGAGATTGATGAAAGGAATCTTCCAACATGGTTCCTCATTAATCAATGAAAATTAATTACTTTAAATGAAACTTAATCTTGCCCCATGGCACTAACAATATGAACTCAGATTCTTTTAACATTTCCCCAGTTGTTTATAATATAGAATTTAAACCTCATAAGTGCATTCTATTACCTTTGTCTTCCTCTACTCATTTTCAATTCATATTAAGTATGATACAATAAATTTACTTCAATAAAATAAATAAATAAATACAAACTCTGTCCTAAAATTACACTACTCAGGAATACTTTTAACAAAGCTTTGATGTGAAATCAATAACTTGATCACAATCTTTATCTGAGGTTAGAAAGGACCATGGAGAGATAAGGTTGTATAATAACTGCCCGATTTTCTTAAAGATAAAACAGCCATCAAATAGGTAAGTATTAGGAAAAGTAAAATTCTTACTCATTTTCTTTTTAGTTTAATCCTATCTCTCCTTCATCATTCTGTCATGTTCTAGTTTGCTAGCTGCCGGAATGCAATATACCAGAAATGGAATGGCTTTTAAAAAGGGGAATTTAATAAGCTGCTAGTTTATAGTTCTAAGGCCGAGAAAATGTCCCAGTTAAAACGAATCTATAGAAATGTCCTATCTAAGGCATCCAGGGAAAGATACCTTGGTTCAAGAAGGCCAATGAAGTTCAGGGTTTCTCTCTCAAGTGGAAGGGCACATGGCGAACACAGTCAGAGTCTCTTTCTCATCTGGAAAGGCACATGGTGAACACGGTCAAGGTTCCTCTCTCATCTGGAAGGGCACATGGTGAACACAGCATCATCTGCTAACTTCTTCTCCTAGCTTCCTGTCTCATGAAGCTCCCCGGGAGGCATTTTCCTTTTTCATCTCCAAAGTTTGCTGGTTGGTGGACTCTGCTTCTCATGGCTATGTCGTTCTACTCTGTTCTCTCTGACTCTCTTTCTTTCTCCAAAATGTTTCCTCTTTTATAGGACTCCAGAAACTAATCAAGACCCACCCAAATGTTGTCACCTAATCCAGTTTAACAACCACTCTCGATCACATCACATTTCCAGGGAGTTGATCTAATTACAGTTTCAAACATACAATGCTGAATAGGGATTAGAAGAAACGATTGCCTTTACAAAATGGGATTAGGATTAAAACATGGCTTTTCTAGGGTAGATATATCCTTTCAAACCAGCACATGCCACTTTGACATAGTAATTGGTCTTACCAAATGAAAAATGACTCATTTTAAAAAGATTATCTAATGTTTTGGAAAATCTTTCCTAGAACATTTAGTCACATAATGTAAAAATCTGTGTTGATTCTATGGCTTTACATACTTAAATCTTCAAATGAATATGCCGTGCCACCATTACTATTCATATGTAAGGGATTTCTACAATGTCATATATTTTTGAATAACTTTCACAGAATTTCATAGAAATTCCAGAACTGCAACCTGGTGGAACTCAAATATTTAATGATTTGGTAAAAGACCCAGTGTTATTTCATTTTGTGTTCTATCTTTTTTCCTCCATCAATTAGCACACCTGCCATGTAAAATATTTGTCACAATTCCTTGTAAGAAATGATAAATTCCCTTTATTTGAGGAACCAATTGAAATGACTTTCATTAATTTCAAGAAACTACAGTTAGGTCACCAAATATAAAAATAAGGAAATAAAAGATTGCAATATTTGTTAATTCCTTAGCTCTACACTTAGTCATTTCTTGAGGATAGACAAGGACACTCTACAAATAAACAGAAATTAAAATACAATTGGCATTGTCACAAAATATGAAGGTTCTGACTATATATATATTTATATATAGTATGCATATATATGAGGATATATATTTGAATATATACATATATATGAACACACACTCAGACAGAAAACACAAGGCCTCTGGGTCAGGGCAAAAGACAGTTAATTACAGTAAAAGCAGCAGCCAAAATATGTGCTGCATCAGTTCCCCGAGTTAGAATCTTCACATGGTGAGGTGGTAAGAGTTGGAAGGTACCTGCACATGAAGTGGGATACATTATAGGAGAGGAACCCAGAAATTTAAAATAATGAAAAAAGAACAAACAAAAATACTTCTGATTTTATTTAGGGCTATCCATCTTCCTCTCCCAAAAGAATCTGTGTGTGTGTGTGTGTGTGTGTGTGTGTGTGTGTGTGTGTGTGTGTGTGTGTGGTGGTGGTGGTGGTGGGTGTGGATGTGTGGATTGGTGTTGCTAAGCTTTACCATCCTTTGATGTCTATATATAAACATTTGTACACTGACTGTAAATGCCTTTGATCAGAGGACTCAGACTACAGAAATGTGAGATAGTCACAGAGAATTGCCCATATCTCTTAACAGTTGGTCTTGTATTTTCTAAATTCTGAATTAATGTGTCCTTCTCTTATGCGATACTTTTGCTTTGGTTGGCATCTGTCAGAGGGGTCTGGAGCTTGACCTTCAGATTAAATCTAACCTCTACTTGCCTCCCTTCCAAACTGAAGGCCCTGGGATCTCTTCAGAATGTAATTATTTTTCTTTTCTCAGTGTTGCTTATTTTGGGGTTTGGCTATTTTGCTAAAAGAACTCCATGCTTTGGAGTAGATTGTCTCCCTTTCTACTTCAGCTGGAATTCTTTTTTTTAACTTTGTTTTCTTTTTGATTAGCAAATGAGCTAAAGTTTAAATCCAAAGTAAATGCATTTTTTACTCTTTTATTCACTTTTTTTTTATTAGCAAGTACTCTGTGCCAGATATCATGTGGTTATCACCATTATCAGCATACAGAGATGAGCACATCACAGATTCTCCCTTAAAGGAGGTTATAGTCTAGTAGAGAAAGACAAATTTTCAAAAAATTGAAATATGTTTGGAGTATATGCTACAAATATATAAAGGGTTAATCAAGTGAGATGAATTCAATTCTACCACATATGCTAGGAAGGCTTCAGAGAAGAAATTAACCTTGAAAGATGAAAGGTGTTGGCCATTTGGATGGAAGCTGTAAACAATGAGGGGGAAAGGCATTCCAGGAGAAGGACCAGTGTAAGAAAAAATGTGGAGACAGAACTAAATGTGACATTTGGAGAAACGTGAATAACCGAACACACAGGAGAGCAGGCTTTGAAGGGACTTTAGGAAAGGGATAGTGCTAAAGACAAAGATAAAAATCAGGTCATGGAGGCTCTTAAGTGCCGTACTAAGGAATATCTATTTTATTCATTGGACAGAAGTTTCATGACATATTTTCTCAACAGGAAAATTCTTCAGTGTAAATTGCCATAGTTAAAGATGTCAAACTACCACTGTAGATAATAAAATGCTTAAAGCAATTGTGGGGACCACCTGTTAATATCTGCATCTTAAAAAGTTTTGTCTAAGTGTGAAATGCGGGTTAAAGGAGTATAAAACTGGAGGGAGAAGCACTAGTTAGAATAAGATTGAAGAAATTCAGTTAAAAATAAAGAGGGTCTGATTCAAGGCAATATTTGAGGGGATAGAAAAAATGAATATAAAAAGTACCAAGGATGACTAATTGGTTATGGGGAGACAGACATTAAGGGACTAGTTGACTGTTGATCCTATCCATTGAGACTATTTTGATTTCAGATTTACTTACTCTCAATGACTGTGGTATTTTCAATAAGATAGGCATAAAAATTGTCCCTATCTCTCAGAATTGTGATGAAGATAAACTAATACATGGCAAGTAATACATGATTGATAGCTGTTGTTGTGATGATGTTTTTATTATATTCATTTATTTACAGTTGGTAAATAAATAACTGTGTCTGGAACTGGAAAGAGTGATTTTGCTTGTCCAAATGAATTAGAAATAATCTGCATATGTTGGATACAGTATTTCCGATTCCCTCTTACTGGATCTTATGGCTCCTTTTTAATTTCTGCAGCAATTACTTCTCTAAGTCATTCATCGGAAGTTATTTTTGTATGAAACTCTTTGCTGGCAATGGTTGTGGCTCACTCTTTTGTATGCTTATATGCATCATATAAATTGCAATCTTAATATACAGTTGAAAATATTTTCATGTAGTTTGTTCAAGGATAGGAAGGGGAAAGGCTTTTGTAATGGGTTGAAATATGCTATGGTGCAGAGCCCAAAGTCAGGCATGAATATACCTGGATTCCATCCCAGCTTATTTAGTAACCAGCAAATAACAGATGTAGAATGATGTTTGTTGGCTTCTTTACCATTTTCAGGGAGGTAGACCATAACCTTTCTAAGGTTTCTTCTAACTCAATCTAAAAAGCATGGGAGAGGGATGAATCTTTTCATAAGCTGAGATATGCAAGAGTAATGGTTTTAGGGTGAGATGTCAGAATTGGGAGGGCAATGGGCTGATTGCAACATATTCAAGTAAGGTTGCTGGGTGAGCACCTTCACAGCAGTGACTTAGATACTAAAATTGAAGTTGACTCAAGGAAGATAAAGTTTACTATGTGTAGAAATTCCCGAAATTTAGGGCAGACACAAGGCTTTTTTTTTTTTAATTTTGGAGGACAATTAAGGCCTTGCAGAATGAATGAGACTGTGGAGTTTTGGTATTTTGTCAACAGATGCTTAAGGACACTGAAGCCTAAGAAACATCTTGTTTTTGATAAGTGAGTTTTTTCCTTTAATTTGAATATTAGCATGTTCATAGCAAGGAGACTTACACTTTAATGCTAAGGTTTGAAACATAAATGTCATAACTAGGGTAAAGGCATGGCTTGATCTCCTGAAAATAGAAGAAGGTAAGAAATATCAAACATATTTTTGGAAAATAAAACAGTTTAGGTAAAGGACCTTTCATTGGCATCTCTTCTGCTGCTTTTCTGTTGGGAGATACAGATTGAAGTACAACACTTAGCTCTTTCTTGAAAGTGCTAATAGAACAAAGTAGTTATCTTTCTATAACTATACTACTCTAATATAAAGTCATGTTCAATTTTTGGACCTTCATAATGGAGTCACATTTGTTTTTCATTTAAAAGCATTCAGGATTCCGTTCTTGGGCCTATTTGTTATTTAATGAAGCCCTAACATGTATTTGTTTTTTAGAGTTTGGTAAGTTTTGTCAATTTCAATAAAATTTATCTATTTAGAAATTTGAGTCTTTGTAAATTTTCATGGTGCTCCGATCTCTGTTGGGTGCTCAAAGCTGCTTCTCTGATATCATTTCAATACCAAGGGATGACGTGCTGTCAAGAATCCAAGCCATTTGAGCTCAGCGCTAGGATTTAGAGTTTTCAGTTTGATGAGTTTTAATGACTCCATTGTGGTTCAGAGCTATGTACTCCAGAAAGGCATATTCTTAAACTTAATGCATTCCTGTGATTTGGAATCCCTTGTAAAAGTACAAGGGACCTTTTGATGAGATTACATAATTGATGGTGTGGCCCAGATGAATCAGAATGGGTTTTAATCTTATTGCTGAAGGCCTTTTGGGGAAGGTAATAGAAAGAATAAAGCAGGGGAAGGACTGGGGAGTCAACAGGATCCAGAGAAGCCAGCCAGGAGAGGCCATCATTTGTACTGTCATGCAACAGAAAAATCAAAGACCCAGCCTCATTGGCAGCCAGTCCCAGGACATCAAAGTTTTCTAGGAGAAAGCACCACCTTGATGACAACTTGGTTTTGGATTTCTCCTCACCTCAAAACCATGAACCAAGAAATTCCTGTTGTTTAAGGCAACCCATTGCATGGAATTTGCTTTTACAACCAGGAAATTAAAACAGACTCTTATACCATATCATTTGGGCTTTTTGGAATGCTCTCTTTTGAGTTCACTTTCCCTTTTTGAATTGCTTCTTTGTTCTAGAATTCTATATAAATGAAGAATGTTTTAGGTTCCCCTTGTCATTAGGCAAAGTAGGGCATAAATAGACATTATCCATTTTACATTGATGTCAAGTCTATAAAAAAGACACTGTCATGGGCTGTTCACCAGGAGATAATGTGGGGTTTAGAGTCAAAGGACAAATGAATAATGCTTACTATTTTTTTAAAAACTTTTTTTTTTAATTTTAGAATATAACATATATACAAAGCAAAAGAAAGAAAATAGCAATAGTTTTCAAAGCACTCTTCAAGAAATAGTTACAGGACAGATCCCAGAGTTTGTCATGGGCTATCATACCATCATCACAGATTTTTCTTTCTAGCTATTCCAGAACATTGGAGGCTAGAAGGAATATATATATATTTTAATCATCACTTCCCCCCTTTTTTTGTGAAAAGTAACGTATATACAAAAAAGCAATAAATTTCAAAGCATAGCACAGCAATTAGTCATAGAACAGATTTCACAGTTTGGATGGATTACAATTCCACAATTTTAGGTTTTCAATCCTAGATGCTCTAAGATACTGGAGACTAAAAGAAATGTCAATATAATGGTTCAGCAATCATACTCATTTGTTAAACCCTACCTTCTTTGTAATAACTCCACAATCACCTTTGATCTTTTTCCCACTTTTTAAGGGTATTTGGGCTTTGCCCATTCTACCTTTTTCACACTGGAAGAGCTTTCAATACTAAGGGGTCAGGAGACAGAACTAACTGATTTTCTGAAGAAGCTGAACCCTCTACGTTTCAGGACTTATGTGGTCCAGGGACCCAACTGGAGGTTGTAGGTTTCTGGAAAGTTACCCTCGTGCATGGAATCTTTGTAGAATCTTTTATATTGTCTGCCCTAAGTGTTCTTTAGGATTGGCTGGAATGGTTTTGGTTGGGGTTTGGCAAGCTATGATAGGTAGCAATGACTAACTAAGGTTTGCATAAGAGCAACCTCCAGAGTAACCTCTCGCCTCTATTTGAACTCTCTCAGCCACTGTTACCTTATTTGTTATACTTCTTTTCCCCCTTTTAATCAGGATATCATTGTTAGTCCCATGGTGCCAAGGCCAGACTCATCCTTGGGAGTCAAATCCCATGTCGCCAGGGAGACTTTAACTCCTGAATGTCATGTCCCACGTAGCAGGGAGGGCAATGGTTTTACTTGTACAGTTGGGCTTAGAGAGAGTGAGGCCACATCTGAGCAACAAAAGATGTCCTCCAGAAGTAACTCTTAGGAATACCTATAGATAGGCTAAGCTTCTCCGCTACAAGCATAAGCTTCACTAGAGCAAGCCTCAAGATAAAGGGCATGGCCTAGTGATTTGGGTGTCCCTAATGTTTGACACAGTATGAAGGGTTTCCCCAATGGTAAAGTTTAATAGTTTCATATTTTTTCTCCCATTCCTCAAGGAACTTTGCGAATAGTTTTTGATTATCTGCTTAATATATTCTGGGATATATCCAGGCATTATATTAAGCTATACAAGATTAAAGGCCCTCATTTTTGTTCTGGGCTCCCTGTGTTTCGATGGTTTAAATGAGCTATCTGGACAGGTTGAGTTAGATTATGTGCTACAGAAAATTTAGGTTCCTTTGGTCTCAAAGAGTAGGTGAAATTCTAAAATGTAGACAATGTCTTCCTTACCCCTGTGTTCTGAATTGCCTAATCCTGTCCTGATCACCTTCATTCTTACCTCTGAATACCAGGTTATACAGATATAAAGTGGCCTCTAAAAGTCCAGAAATTATAGCTACCATTCCAGACAAAATGTGACTGCTACAAAAAGAGCTTACAATCTAGGGCCCTGTTTTCTTATAAGCTGAATAATGCTTATCTTATATGCAGTTTTCCCACTCTATTGCTTAAGTCTGCCTATGGCAGCAACGTGTGGCCAGCCACGAGTTCAAGGCTTAGTGATCTAACTAACTAGTTTTCTATCTTATTGTAGTTGATTTCCAATGTTTACATACCAGAAAATATGTAAGAAATATGTTTCTATACTATATTTATAGAAATATAGTATTTTGAAGTGTAATAAGAGATTCTGATACTTATATTGGTCATGCTGCCAGGATAAACCAAGTTTACACATTTTGTTCATCAATCCACTTTATTCAGCAGCTCTTTATTGTGTGGGAACACTGCATCAAGTATTCTACCATTACTGATATGGCTGCTGCTGCAGTTGCTTTTGCAACTGCTACTATATTTAATGCAGACTTTCAAATTGCTGGACATACCGTTATATACTATCTCATTTATGGCTTCAACCTATCGTATGAGGTAGGCCTTATTATTTCCTTTTTGTAGATAAGAAACCTGGGGCCCAGCAACATTAAGCAACATGCCTTATCACACAGCTAGTAAGTGGCAGAATTTAAATTTTAAAGCAGGGCATCCCAAGTTCAAAGATCAACTGCTTAACTACAATGCTATACTTCTATGCTCTGGAGAGAAAAATAAAAATAATATACAGGTCCTATTCTCAAGAAGAAAGTGAAGAAAGAATTATACAGCACATACATTCTCAAGAAGCAAGTGAAGAAAGAATTATACAGCACATACATTTGATAAACTGTTATATATATTCTAAATAAAGTCTTCTTAGTGTATATTAGCAACACTAAGTGTTGAGGAATTAACTAATATTTAATTAGCTTGGAACATTTGGACAAGGGCTTATGTAATTCACTGTTACTCCTTTTGTCACTGTCTCACAGTACAGTATTGTCTTCTTCATATGTGGGAAAGGCGTGCATAATACTTAATGGTACATTAGGCTTTTGAGAGTTCTCAGAAATGTCATTTTTTGTGCAACAAATCCCTGGATAGTCTAAAGATCCAATAGTTAGAACTGAAATTTCTAAAAATTAGAATCATATTTAAGATGTACAAGATAAATGATCTGTTATTGATTTCAGTTATCATGCAAATGTTAATCTGTCATTTACATATAAGCTAGATATTTTCAAATATGATGAAAAAATCACAACACATTGAATACATGCGACATTTTATTTTTCAAGGGGCTAATGCATGGACCTACCTAAGTCATCAGGTAACTGGAATTTTCAGATGGTTTATTGCTTATAGATGAGTAAATTTCAGTGCTTCCCCCAGATCGAGAAATTGGAGCTAGCAAGATAGTAATTGCCAAAGGGACTAAGTCAATTCTACAGATACTTCTTTCTGTAGTGGGCCTGCAAAGTATATTTTTTAGGACACAGATAAAAAAATAATCTTTCAGAAGAAAATATTGAGACTTTGCCCAATTTTCCTGCCTGTTTTCTTTTTTTGTTTTTACATGGGCAGGCTCCAGGAATTGAACCCGGGTCTCTGGCATGGCAGGCGAGTATTCTACCACTGAACTACCATTGCATCACCCCGCCTATTTTTTGAAAACTAAATTTTTTATTCATAACCTTTCCAATTGCTCCCCAGAAACTGCTCCAAGTTTGGTTGTTTAGAGCAGGAGAAAATATTCTCCTCCCCACATGAAACTGCCAATTCATAAGATCATCACATGATTCTCAAAGTATGGATCATTTCAACCAGGGCTTTTAAAGATGCATATTCCTGAGTTTTTCCTGGACTTCTGAAATCAGAATTTCTGTAGGTAATTCAAGAGACGTTTCATTTTAAATAAACACCAAAATTAATTATATACTGTACCCCAAATTTTAAGAACTAGTAATGCCATGATTTAATTTTGCTGTTCATGCTCTCTCTGCATGTAGTCATTTGATGGCCATCTTGCCCTTCTCCTGAAATAAAATCAGGTTAACTAGAAGAGCATGAATTTTTTCATCACTTAATGTTGGCTGTTTTGTGCATGGAAATCTCCAAAGAGCTTTGGAGTATAGGTTCCATAACCTGGACAAGTAACTGTGTTCCCTGGTTCCATCATGCTTTGTCTTTTTTTTAGACATTTGTTTTATTTTTTTTCTCCCCATGACACCAGGGCATTGACACAGAGGTTTTATGTGTGCTGACCATCATTTGCTTTCTCATACCAGTCTTATCAACTCAATGTCCTAAAAGTTGTATACTCTGATGTTGTTAGAAGGGTGATCCTTGGTTCTGAATCAATCATAAGTCAGGCATTTGGAGACTGAAATATTATGCTTTTATTTAAAAATCTGATTAGACAAAATAAAGTTTAAATATATAGCCACATGGGCTTCTGAATATTGTGCCAGAGAATTAAAACTACTCACACAGTTACAGCATGTATATGAACAGCGCTCTGCCTGGAAAACCTACCCCTGTGATAGAGACCATGTATTCCTCCCACTGAAGGGCTGGCTTCACAACAAAGCAAAGAGATACATGGAGTATGTCCAGCATATATTTACAGAATCCTCAATCAATAAGACCTTCTTACTCCCACAGGTAGGAATGATTAGTTAGGGATGTAGAAAGAAGCCAACAATGCACTTTAAGGAATCTATCCATTTCAAAATATGAGGAACAAAAAGTAAGTTTAACTCTTTAGATGTTGTTCTGAATTCCCTAGCCTGGTTATGAGTGAGTTATCTTTTGGCTAATGTGCCTTGCTTTGCTAAAAGCTCCTAGTTTCTGGGTACCTCATTTCTATAGTCACATTCCATTCTGTCGCTTGATCAAAAGCCCTTAGCTAACTCATGTTCAGCTAGTTATTGAGTGCCTACTGTGTTCCAGATCCTGCTCTATACACTTTACATCTAGTTTCTCATTTACTTCTCACATGAAATCAATCATGTTGGAATTACCGGCAAATAACATTACATTACACATTTCACAGATATGAACACTGGCATATAGAATTGTTAAACGACTCACTTAAGGTCAAAATCTAGTCCATGTCAGAGTCAAAGTTTAAATCTCAGCACTCTGGCTCCAGCCTTTCATTCTTAACCACTATTAAAAATGTCAATCAGCTTCTATTTGTACTTTATCTTTTTTTTGCAATTGTCTGACTCTTTCCCTTTGCTACCACTTCTGCCTGTTTCTCCTGTGTTCCCATTAACTGCCCCTAGTCCCTCTCTTCATATCATTTTTATTTGCAGTATACTATATGACAAGGGTTTTATGGTTGTATATTTTAAAATATTTGACCAAAACAAAAAGAAACATCAACAACAACAATAAAAACCAATGAAGGGCATAAATTTTAAAAAATACAATGTAAAAGTTGTACACTGAAACTTACAAAGCTCTGATGAGAAAAACTGAGGAGCTAAATAAAAGGAAACACATTCCATGTGCAAATATAGAAGATGTGATACAGAAAAGATGACAATTCTTCCCAAATTGATTCATAAATTCAATACCACCCTTTTCAAAATTCCAGCAGAGTTTTGATTTTTGTTATATTTTTGCAAAAATTGACAAGTAGATCCTAAAATTTACATGGAAATGCAAAACATCTTTGCAGTTTATGCTAAAACCATTTTGAAAAACAAAAACACAACTGGAGTGACTTATAAAGTTTAGAGTTTTCACGACAGTTTGCTATTGGCATACACATAGAGATCAGTGGAACAGAATTGAGAGTACAAAAATAAATCCTTATAATTACAGTCAATTGATTTTTAACAAAGGTGTCAAGGGAACTCATTGGAGAAGGATAGTATGTTTGGCAAATAGCACAAGAAGAACTGTATATCCACATTAAAAAGATGAATTTAGAGCCTCATCTCCCATCATATGTACAAATTAACTAGAAATTAATCATATGGACCTACATGTAAGGACTAAAATGATAAAACTTCAAGAATCCAAAGTAGGGGACCTTTGAGGCTTTGGATTAAGGAAAAGTTTTATGGATATGGTACCAAAAGTACAGCCCATAGAATGAAGGCTTATAATTCTGTATAGCCTAATGTAATGCTTGGAAACATCCCAGAGTATGTTGATCAATTAGATAACTAAAAAGTATTGGCAAAGTCCCTTGAGGAATGAGAGAAAAAATATGCAACTATTAAACCTCAACACCAGGGAAACCCCTGATAACTGTCTCAAACATCAGGGTCACCAAGTCAATATGCCAAGCCCTTGATCTTGAGGCTTGCTCTTGTGAAGCGTATTTATGTAGCATAGAAGCTTAGCCTACCTATAGGTATGCCTAAGAGTTATTTCCAGAGGAGTTCTTTTGTTGCTCAGATGTGGCCTCTCTCTCTCTCTCAGCCCAACTCTGAGAAGAAGATCAGTACCTTCCCCCTTACATGGAACATGACATCCAGTGGTGAAAATCTCCCTGGCAACATCCCAGGGATGAGCCTGGCCCTGGCGCTGTGGGATTGATAATAACTTCCTGACCAAAAAGGGGAAAAAATTGTAACAAATAAGGTATAAATAACTGAGTTCAATAAAGTCAGGAGGCTACCCTAGAGCCTACTCTTATGGAAGCTTCAGCTAGATGTTGTTATTAATCATGGTTTGCCAAGCCCAAACCCAAACCATTCTTGCCAACCATAAAGGATACATAGGGCTCTATCTGAGAGTCTACAAATGTTCTATGCACAATGATGACTTTCCAGGAATCCTACAACCTCCAGATGTGTCCCTAGGCCAAGTAAGCCCTGACACCCAGAGGGGCCAACCTCTCCAGAACATCACCTAGTTCCATCCTGCTATCCCCTGTTATCAACAGCCCTTTCCAATAGGAAGAAGTTAGAATGGGCATAGGTCAAATACCCCTAAAGCTTGGGGGACAGATCAAAGGAAAAGGTGGACTGATAACAAAGAAAATCGGATTTAACAAATAGGTATGACTACTGAATCATTATATTGATATTTCCTTTTGTCTCCAGTGTCTTAGAGCATCTAGAAGGAAAAACTTAAAATTGTGGAACTGCAACCCATACCAAACTCTGAAATCTGTTCTGTAACTAATCGTTGTGCTGTATTTGGACTTATTTTCCTTTTCTGTACATATGTTATGTTTCACAATTAAAAAAAGTACAGCCTATAAATAAAAGATGAAAGTGATAAATTGGAGTTCATCAAAAGTAAAAACTTTTGTCCTTCAAAAGGAACCATTAAAAATAAAAAAGATAACCAACAGACAGAAAAGTAATATTTGTAAAATCCATTTCAAGTATAGGACTTGTATCCCGAATTTCCCAAGTTTTCTTACAATTCAATAATAAGATGAATAGCTCAATCAAAAAATGAGCAAAAGTGAAATCATACATTTCACCACTTAAGCTTTATGAATTGCTAAAAGCACGCGAAAAGATGCTCAACATCATTATTCATTAGGAATATGCAAATTAAAACAACAATGAGATGCCGTTCCAACCCTACTAGAATGCCAATAATTAATAAGGCAGGTAACAACAAATATTGGCAAGGATGTGGAGAAACAGGAATCGTCATATATTTCTGATGGGAATATAAAATAGCGAAACCATTTTAGAAAGGAGGTTAGCAATTTTTCAAAAAGTTAAATTTAAAACTACCATATGACCAAGAAATTCAACTTAAGTATCACTCAAGGAAAGTAAAAACTCATGTTCATACAAAGGCTTGGCATGAATGTTCATAGACACATTATTCATAACAGCCACAAACTGGAATCAACCTAAATAGATATCAACTGCTGAATGGATAGACTAAATGTGCTCTTCATAAAATGATACATTATTCAGCAATGGGAAAGGATTAACTGCTGGCACACACATGCTACTTCATGGATGAACCTCAAAAACATTATTCTCAATGAAATAAGCCAGACCAGACACAATAGACAACATATTGTATGATTCTATTTATAGGTAATGAGCCAAAAGTCAGATTTATAGAGTCAGAATGTTGATTAGTGGTTGTCTCGGGTTGGGGATGGAATGGAGATTAACTGAAGATGAGTATGAGGGATCTTATTGGAGGGAATGAAAATATTTAAAATTGATTTAGGGTGATGGTTGTACCACTTAGTAAAGATACTAAAAATTAGCAAATTATATACTTGAAATATGTGCATTTTATGATATACAAAATATATCTCATTAAGGCAGTTAAGAAAAATAAAAACAAAAACAAAACTATGAGGAATTCTGCTTTAGGCTGTAGGAACTTGCTCTCTGGCCTGGGCCCATCATAACTAGGCTATTTTGGCAAGCCTGTTAGACTCCCTTGAGTGTAACCAACTTTGATTACATGCTGTTGTTCAGATTTGCTAAGGAGTAACTTAATATGACATGTGAGAGAAGACTGATGTTTTGGAGTTCTGATCAAATCGCTCTGACTTATTGATGAGTGTTGTCAATTGGGAAAACCAGACTTCCAAATTTTCTCTAGAGTTCTGGGCTTCATTTTGTAACTCTGACTTTGTATGACTTATTTATATGCACTCTCTATTTGAAAATTTTAAAATAAATTTTATATATTTATAAAATGAGTAGCTTTACAATAGAAGCTAAAGTGGGTCCCTTCAGAAGAAATTCAGTGGTGATAAAAATACTACTCTCAGTCACTTGCCACTGGGCTTCAAGCTACTGAAGGGGGTTGTTTTTAGTAAAAGGAGATTTGGGAAATACTGTCTCCCCGAAAACATGTTTAAAATTGATTGTGTGAAGAGATATTGAAAATCTTCAAAAACAATGTTGACTATTCTCTTTCCTTCTTTGTACAGTAAGTGATAATAATAACATTTTGATACTACATGAGTTTCTTTTATAGCTCTATAGTCTGCACTAGATATCATTTGGTTAATTATTTAGAGAAATTAAACAACAATGTTTAATTTTCCAAACGACTTTTCCTAAATACATGAAAACCATAGGTGCTTTGTATCTCATACATTCAACATAATTTTTGCTGAGAGGATCTAAAGAACAGTGCATAGAAATAAACGGGATGGAAAGAAAACATCTAACATTAAATAAAAATGAAAATGAGGCAAAAATAATGTATAACACACAACAATCCAAACACTTTGAACATATAAAGTGATTTCTGGTAAAATGTCTTAAAAGAGATGGGTTTCCTCTTTTCAAAGATCTTCTGAAGCAGAGTTATGTGACCCAGTGACAGAATGACTGTCAAGCTGCCTATAATTACTGGGTCACTAGGGTTTAGCATGCTTTTGGGGTTAGAAAGATCCAGTAGGAAATCAGTTGCAGAAGAGAGAACTGTTGAGACACCACAGCTAAGAGGGATGTGTCATAGAGTAGTGCATAGTTTTTGTGAAGTCCATAAAGTACCTTTCAACCATCCCTTATTATGAAAGATCTGCCTGACTGCCTCCTCAGCCCCTCGTGCCAGAATCCAACAGCCTGGAACCCTCTGAAAGCATCTGCCAGGGATTACATCAGATTCTATCCAGAGAATGCTGAAACATATGAACAGTGAGTTTCAGTAGCCAGAAGAAAATACGGGAAGGACATAAATATAAATTTAGAGCTGTCTGAAAGAAAATATCCCTGTGTTTCTCCTCAGTTGCAGAGGGAAAAAGAGAGTAAAAGAGAATTTTATTGTTTCTTTATTTATAGTACTCAGTCAAGAAACAGTAAATTTGATCAAGATAGCCATACTACAAATACAATTGAAAGGAAAATCAAACCAACAGACTAATAGAGGAAAATGAAAGTGATGACATGGGTGAGTGATATAAATTTGGCTCATCTATTACTCCGTTGGCCTACTAAATCTTTTCTACCTCAATTTGTTAATCTGAGGAATAGGAATACTCATCATCTGACAATTCAGATGATTGGCCGTGTTGGCAATCATTTGTCAAAAGCCAGAGAAGCATTTTTCATTTATATTTCAATTTGTAAAATGTGTATGTACTTAGTTCATATTTTATGCATATGGAGGAAATGCTCAGAACAATGAAAAATGTCAAGTATTCATTCTTACGCTGCTGGAATATCACGAAATATATCTTAAAGAATTCTCTTTTTTTCTCTTCAGTCAGCAGGTACTTATAGCCTTTTACTAGATATTTGTAGAAAATAAATAACTATAACATAACTGAAATCCTGAAGTAAAAAATTTATTTTGTGAGAGTAGAAATGTGTACTTTGGTCCCAAAGCCAAAGGCTAAAAGCCCTGAGGTTCTGAGGATAAAAGCCAATGGCCATAAAAATGACCTCATCACATAGTGTTTTTTTCAGCATCTACAGACTAAAATGAGATAATGCATGTTAAGTCTGGTGCAGCGACGGTGCTCAGGAAATGGGAATTATCTTCTGCCAAAGGATGGCTTTTTTTTTAACATGGGCAGGCACCGGGAATCGAACCCGGGTCCTCGGGCATGGCAGGCAAGCATCCTTACCTGCTGAGCCACCATGGCCCGCCCCAAAGGATGGCTTTTAAAAATTATTTGTATATTTTTTGGGTATTGGGACCAAGAAACAGCTACTGATATGACTCTCTATGCTTCTTTCCATCTTCCCATCCTTCTCCTGACAAGATGGAAAAAGGAGAAGGAAGTGAGGGTCGGGAGCCCTTGGGGTTTTAACCTTGCTTCAGCTGTTAGGCATGATGTGATTATTCTCTACAAGTCTCAGTTTATTTATCCAATAGTTTTCCAAAGGATACCATTAAACCACAGCAAATGGGATTGCTGTGGTATGTGGTTTTAGTTATTTTTACAAAGTATCTCCCTTTATTGGTTTTAAGCAAATATCAATTTTTGTTTGCTATAAATCCAACATAGGAAATCCAAAACAAATAAGTAATTCTGTTTTCCTCCCTCCCTTCCTCCCTTTCTTCTTTATCTATTTCCTTATACTAGTCATTCATTAAAAATGTATATGGCTGGCAGGGAAAAGTCATTTGCCATATATTTGCTAAATGAATAAAGGAATAAATTTAATCCTTAAGACAATCCTAAATGATAGGTAGTATGTTCATTTTGTAGACATAGAAACCAAGGCTTATATAAGTTAAGTTAGCCAAAGTTCATACAGCTATTAGAAATAGACTCTGCATTTAAACCCAGCTCTTATCACTCTCTTAAGCCTATGATCTTTCCAGCATGCATCATTGTTTTAGTTTGCTAATGCTGCCAGAATGCAATGTAACAGAAATAGGTTGGCTTCTATAAAGGGGATTTATTAAGTTACAAGTTTACAGTTCTAAGGCCATGAAAATGTCCTGACTAAGGCATCCAGAGAAAGATAACTTGAGTCAAGAAAGACTGATGATGTCCAAAATGCTTCTGTCAACTGAGAAGGCACATGGCTGGTATCTTCTGGTCCTTTGACTTCTGGTTTCAAACAGAAGGCATTTTCTTTCTGCATCTCCAAATGTCTCTGTGTCGGTTCTGAGCTTTTTTTCCAAAATGGTTCCCTCTTAAAGAGGACTCCAGTGAGTGGATTAGGAGTAGGTGGAGGCACATCTCCATGGGAACTACTTAATCAAAAGGTCCCACCCACAATTGGGTGTGTCACACTACCATGGAAACAAAATGTCCCACCCTAAACAATAGGTCTGCCTCAACAAGATTAGATTAGGAAAAGAACATGCTTTTCTGGGATACATAACAGTTTCAAATTGGCACATCCATCATCTTACTATTACTTCCAAAAATGCATAAACCAAGTTGTTTTTGCCTTCAAAGAGGTCACTGTCTAATAGGTTTCATTATCATTATAGTCTGGTTAATAGGCTGCAATTTTCTTATCCTAACTGAAAATATTACTGGATATTTGACTCTTAGACATTTTTTTTTTTTTTTTTTTTTTAACATTGGCAGGCACCGGGAACCAAAACCAGGTCTCTGGCATGGCAGTCAAGAACTCTACCACTGAGCCACGTGGCCTGCCTTTGACTTTAAGACTTTGAAATCTAAATTTACAACTACTGAGACAGTTTGAAAATTGTAATTTCAACTTGGGTGTGTAGTATATTGCACACAAAAATCTGCTGATGTCTGATTGATTTTGTTATTCTTATTGCAGTGTTGGCCTCTAGATACTAATCGACCAGTCATAAGTATCCTGTCTGAGTAAAAAGAAGACTCATTTATGAAACCTGAAAATAAACTCTCCTTGGCTACCTTCTGAAATTATTCTAGCAGGAGAAGGTGACATGGACCGATGAGTGACTTTTGTACATTTAAGAACTTCTAGTTCATTGTTAAATAACTTTTATGAATTACAGATATTTATTAGACTGGGTTTAGAAATAAAAGTAGTCCAAATTTAATTTATATACATAATATGCATGAATGATAATTTAAAAATTCATATATTTCATGCAGAATTGTCATAAGAAGTCTGTTTACCTGATATGTTCATTCTAGGCATCAGAATCTTGACTTGAGTTGTCATTTGGCTCGCATCAATCATACCTAAATGAATTATTTTTATTGAGAATTTATGTTAAGAAAAGACTTTTTAAATAATGATTCAACATCAAATGGAATGTTCTTTATTTAGAAGCAGTTAATATTAATATAGTACATGTAGAACAATGCACGAATTCTGGTTTACTAGCATATTGTTGATATTCTGAGTTAATGCACTAATTGGAACTCTTGGTTGCAAACATCAGAAACCTATTTCCACTAGCTTAAGCAAAAAAAAAAGGAGAGCTTATAGAAGAGAATCATGATGTGTATTAGAACCTAAGGCAGGAACATAAAGATGGGCACCAAGAAAATCTGAAACTAACTTGAATGCAATCAAGCTTCCCTTTCTCCTTTTTTTTTACCTGAACTCACTTACGAATATCTTCTTCCCTCTTCTCCATTTTCTCTTGCCCTTATGATCTTTACAGGCAAGGTGGCTTAGTTCTTTGCTCCTTGCCATAGTGGAATAGTGGTTAAGACTTGCTGAGGTTCCCATTTTCTCTTTATTAGTTTCAGTTCCAAATTAGGGAAGACTTTTGGGGGCAAACTCTTGGTCATGTGCTAAACCTTGGACAAAGCCCTGCCCACAGTTACATTGTTAATACTTATTTTGTTATTAGCTACATCAGTTTTCAATATCGAGCAACTTGGTGTGTGTGTATAGGGGAAATTTCTAAGTCCCAAAAAGTATAGATAGGAGCAGGAGAAGTTGGGTAGACAAAAAAGAAAGGATATCCACCTCATCCAAGACTGGATAGATAAATGTTTCTTTACTGTCCAGTTTTGCTTTTTATGTTTTGTTGTCACTACTTGGAAAATAGTTGTATATTATCCTGAGAAAATGACATTTTACTTCCTGCATTGCACTAGCCTCACTTTCTCTGGCATCCCCTTTCTAATTCCATCATAGTTACTGATACTTGAGATTTTACTGTTTTACTGTCTCATAGATTCATGTCTAACACAGCTAGACAATTCATTCTCTTGGTCTTCCTAAAAATCTTAGATAGCAAATTGTTTCAATAGAGTCACTGACTCAGTTAACATTTGCGTGTCTGTTAAACTCTTTTCTTAGATATTGATACTATCTTTGCTCAGAAAACCTGACATCACTTGAGTATACAAGTGAAATTCTTGTATATTTCCCTGAGGTTGTTTCTTCCAAGAGTCTGACTTACACTTGCTAGAAAATTGACCCCTCTTGTTTCACTGCTGTTAGCACTAGTAGCAGTGGCTCTAGCAGGTGGGTGGCAGGTGGTCATTCTAATGTTTGCCAGCTCTAATTGTGACCAGATGCCTCCACAGCTGGTATATGCCAACCCCAACACAATGGATATTTATATAATTTATACACAATGGATATATATATATATATATATATATATATATATATATATATATATATCCAAATCTCTCTCACTCTCTTCCTCTCTGAATATATGTTTCTCTAAATATACAGTAACTGGTTTATATCAATTTAGGCATAATAGAAGAGTTTGTCAGAAATTCTGCAGGAGGTGTTATGTGACAGATATCTGTCTACCGTTTTAAGAGAAGTGTACCTTGTAGCTTTTCTGTAACACTGTAATTTAGGTGGCAGAGCCTGATTATATAGCAACTGGGCTTATTCTCCCCAAAGAAGGCCAGTCTGACAGAACTTCTTGCATTATGTTCTGGATCACCGCTAACAGTGAACAAGTTTCCAAGCTTCCTTCCTTCTCTCATCAAAATGACATCAACTATAAGATAAATGTGTCAGTGGAAATTATTGTGGTTTTACAGAAACCTCAGAAAACTACTCCCATGAATTTTGAAACTGATAGTGGAGGCCTAAACCTCTATTTCTTAATAGAGATAGGAATTGTTTGAGAATAAGTGCTATTTGATGCTTTGTAAATTGTGGGCACTTAAAATGGCAAATCTCCTCTGAAGCTCTTTTCCTGAAGTTATGATATAAAACTTTCTTTCTTTTTGATAAAAGGCAGAGCTAAATTCCAGGGTCTAATTTTGTGTGAATGTGTTTGCTTCTATGCTGCAATACTGCAAATAAAATATCTCTCAATTTGGTGACATTTATGCTATCGAGTCTAGATAGATTTGCAATTTTCATTACTATGGTGACTCTAAAAAGGGTAAAATGAGCTAGAAGAACTTCAGCTATAATTATGCAAATAAAATAATTACTATAGAAACATATTTCACTTCAGAAAGATAAAAGAGAGGGTTCCTCAGGGAGGTAATGGGCAAAATGCATATGGAAGACAACCCTGCTAATAACCATAGGAAAATGGAAGGTGAAACATTGTAATAAAAACATAATAATTGCCTATTTTATGATGCAAGCAGTTCCTTTCTTTGATCACAGGAGAGCACTGTTCATCTATGAAACATTTTGTTTAAAGGGAATAACTGGAGACTTTATGATCCAGAGAAGGTTTGATGTGGCAAATTATATAGCCCTTACTATTGAATCATTCTATAAAGAAGAATACGTTCTTCACATTGGAAAATGGATATATATGTACAAGATTTTGTGAGTTGTCAGTGTGCTAGTCTCAAAATCAACTGGCATAGATACATAAATACGAATCTTACTAGTGTAAAGATGTAAGATTCTGGAAAAGCCTAACATGCAAGATATAGTTCTTCCCAGAACGAAAGTTCAATCATCTTTTGCAATATAAGTTTATTATTTAAGAATGAATCTCAACTAAGTTCAAATTAGTAACATTTAACATAACTATTCAGTTAATTTAAGTACCCAAGATAACTTATGAAACTCGCTGTGGATGTGTTGTGCAAGTCAAGTATCATAGTATGAGAATAGTGATTCAAACTACATTTTTCCTTTGCAAACGTCAGGGAAATTTAGAAAAGATGTGGTTATATCACATGAGGCTATTTAATAAGTGATTTGGTCCTTTCACACAGGAGTTGTGAACAGGAAATATCATCCCGAGGCTTATGTGCGTCAGTTATATAAGGAAGTTATAGTATTTATGGACCATTTAACTTGCAGAATGGCAATTCAAGCAGGGGTTTCTTTGATTGATTTGAACTTATACCAAAACTTGTAACAGAAGTTAAGTTGGAGAGTTTGGTCTGTTTTCCTTTATCAGTTTCTAAATTTAAATCCAAAGTTATCCTTTATGAATGGAAGCTTCAGAGTCCTATAACTAAGAGAAGGTCAGGAGCAAAGCTTGGAGTTACTTATTCCATCTTTCCTTCTCCCCTTATTAATCTCTAACCACCTCCCCTCTGTTCTTCCTGTTTTCCCTAGCCTAGATTTCAAGCTTTCATAGCTGCATGATTGGGTTTTGTGTTCTTAAATTTCTGTCATTGCTACTTTGGCTGATGAGGTGAGTCTATACTGTTCCACCTCCCTGAGTAGCTGTCCAGGAGCATGAGAGAGAAGAGATTTTCCTAGAATTCTCTGGAGTACACCCTGCCAAATAAAAAAAAATTGTCTAATGCAATAAAAAGTAATGAATCTTCTTGCTAATTTGCTATATTT
The DNA here is from genome assembly GCF_023851605.1 of Tamandua tetradactyla. Classification (NCBI taxonomy): domain Eukaryota; kingdom Metazoa; phylum Chordata; class Mammalia; order Pilosa; family Myrmecophagidae; genus Tamandua; species Tamandua tetradactyla. Next base: position 154,780,303 of record NC_135332.1, read on the forward strand.
ATTACTAACACCCCTAGTTTCCCAGCTACCCTAATATATTCTAACATGTAATGCAGGCAGTGAACTTTAAGTAAATTCCTTCAAGATTAATTTTTCTCAAAATTTTTATTAGCAGAATCCCACATACCTGTGAATTTGGATGTGACTAGAATGTTAATTTAAAAATTTTTAATCCTGATGTGCCATGTTTAGCATATATAGTCTGAGATAGCTAGATGGAAAAAGAGTGTTAAAAAACGGTTTTAAATGGCATAAAATAAATTAAGCTTCATTTTCATATAAAATCATCTAGAACAAAAATCAAAACTGAAAATCCTTAGATATCCTGAACTGTTTTTTGAAAAAATAAACTGCATGCATTTATATTTGGACATTACTCATAATTGATTTCTATTTCTGCCTTTCGCCAGATTCTGTTATCACAGTTTCAATTTATCTTTCTTTTCAGGGGACCATGTTCAGTATGCTGAATTGACTATCCTTAAAATTTTGAAGGTATCTATAATATAAAATTCATTAAGAATAAAATACAAGTCTGAACAAAATTGTAGACACCTTTAGGAAAAGTACAATGTATTTTCCAGAAAAATACCAGGATCATGGTATTTAAGACAGATAAAACAAATAAAATGATAAAAGTAGGTGGATTGTCATACTGTTTTCCACAATGACTGCACCATTTTACATTCCCACCAATAATGTACGAGGGTTTCTATTTCTCCACATCCTCTCCAGCACTTGTTATCTAACATTTTTTAATGGCAGTCATTCCAGTGGTTGTGAGATGGCATCTCATAGTGGTTTTGATTTGCACTATGACATCTGACATCATTTCGCATGTATTGGCCATTTGTATATATATATTTTTTGGTGAAATGTCTATTCAAGTCTATTCCCATTTTTTAAAATTAATTTATTTTTTTAATTTGTTGTTGTTGAGTTGTAGGAGTTCTGGGTATATTCTGGATATAATTCTTTTTCATACATGTATATATGGTTCCAAATTTTCTCCCATTCTGTAGGTTGTCTTTTGACTTTCTTGATAAAGTTCTTTGATGCAAAACATTTGTTAATTTTGATCAATTACCATTTATCTATTATTTTCTTTTGTTACTTGTGTTTTTGGTGCAAAGTCTAAGAAACCATTGCCTAACAGAAGGTCCTGAAGATGTTTCCCTTTGTATTCTTTTAGTTTTGTTTCTTTTATTTAGGTCTTTGATCCATTTTGAGTTAATTTTTGTATATTGTTTGAGGTAGGGGCCCACCTTCATTCTTTTGCACATGACTATCCAGTTTACACAGCACCATTTGTTGAAGACACTATTAATTCCCCATTGAGTAGACTGGTACCCTTGTGAAAAATCAGTTGGTCATAGATGTGAAGGTCTTTTTCTGACTCTCAATTTGATTTATTATTCTATATGTCTGCCCTCATGACAGTACCACACTGTTTTGATTTCTTGTAGCTTTGTAAAAAGTTTTAAAATCAGGAAGTATGAATCTTCACACTTTGTTTATTTTTCAAGATGGTTTTGACTATTGGGGAGCCCTTACTTTCCATATAGAGATTTCTCAGAATGTTAGGTATAGAATTATCATAAATCCTGGCAATCCCACTTCTAGTTATATACCCAAAAGAATTGAAAGCAATAACTTGAATAGATATTTGCACACAATGCTCATAGAGGTATTATTTACAATTGCCAAAAGGCGGAAGTAACCCAAGAGTCCATCAACAGATGAACAGATAAGCAAAATGTGGTATACACACACCATGGGATATTTTCCATCCATAAAAAGATTGGATTTCTGATACATGGGACAACATGAATGAACCATGAAGACATCATGTTAAGTAAAATAGATCAGATCAAAAGGGCAAATATTGTATAGTCTCATTTATATGAAACAAGAAAAAAATAGGCACATTCATAAATTCAGAAACTTAGATACAGCTTACCAGGGGCCAGTTGTAGGTGGGAAATGGGGAGTCGTTTAACTGGTATGTGGCTTCTGTTTGGGGTGATGGAAAAGTTTTGCCAATGGATGATGGTGATGGAGGCACAACTTTGTGCAATTAATTAAAACTATTGAATCATTCATTTGAAAACAGATAAAATGGGAAATTTAGGTTGTATATAAGTTTACAGAAAAAAAAAACCTAGACCATTACAACAAAAGAGTGAACTCTAGTGCAAATTATGGACTATGGTTAATAATATAACCATGATAATGTCTCATCAATGATAAGGTACCCCAATAATGGAAAATATTAATAATAGGGGAAACTATTATTCCTATAAAAACTCATCTATGGGTGAGGTGGGGTATAGGGGATTCTGTACTTTTGGCATGTATTTTCTGTAAACCTACAACTTCTCTAATAAAAAAGTAGGCAAGGTAGATTGTTTTTTCAAAATTTAGAAGTTATCTTTTTTGGTCTGAGTAGGCACAATATAGCAATGAAAAATTAAACTGAGTAAAGACAAAATCTTCATGATCGTGTCAACATCTCCATTGTTTGTATTGTTTTGGTTAAATTTTAATATTTTTAGAAAATATGCAATGAAATAAAAATAGCACACTTATAATTAATGGCTTTGAGGATCCAAGCTTTCTTCCAGTCATCAAATTCTTTTTTCCTATTTATAATTAATTACTTATACCTTTTTTTTGGTAAAAATAGACTGGATTTCCTACTTCTACAATTTGTTACTTGGTAACGTTCTTTCTTAACTAATACTTAGTTTCAGAATTACTTACATAACAGTGATGCTTTTTTTTCCAAAAGAGACTCTTTCCTTCTCTTTAAACTATTCCATTATAAATCAAACCTTTCCCCCCAATATTTCACTTACAACTTTTGCTATAAAATGATTTTTAAGAAGTATGAGAGTTGAGATCTCAAAGTGGAATAATCCCTCAGATATGATGTCAGCTATAAAGCCATATCTGCCTTGGTTAATGAGTATTGTAACCCACACTCTTTTTTTTTTTTTTCATTTAAGGAGAACAGCATCATGGGATGTTTCCTGTTAATCTTTTGATTAAGGCCCTTTAGTGATTAATGACTTTATATTACTTTTTTGTATATGATATCTGTTATTTGCAATTTTAAGGACTTGTCTTCTTTTTTATTCTTAAATGCTGGATGTTGGATAGATTTAAAGTATCATACTAGGTGACAATCTGCAACATTTACTGTCTATTTTGTAGTGTTTTGGATTCCTAGAAGTCAAAAGCTGAAAAATGGATTTAATGACAAAGGCCCTTGAAATAGAAGCAAACGATCTCTCTGAATCAAGTAGGGCTTTAGTTGTTTGCCAGAAAAAAACAACTCTGGACAATTTAAGTTGAAACTTATTTTATAGAGAGAATATTTGTGCTTATAGGATCAAACTGAGGGCCAGAGACAGACTAGGGACTCTGTAGCCAGAAAAAAAATATGGTGCAAATAATATCTCAGTAATGCTGCAAGAGAGTCCACCTACTGCTGTTAGGTAGGACTAGTCAAGAAAGCCTGGCTCCAGCTTCACCCCAGATCATACCACTGCTTCTTGGGATTTCCCCACTCCCTCGTTTCACTGACTCAGAGCTTTGGTGAGTATATTTGATTGGTGAGCCTACGACTTGTGATTACTAACTAGGTGCAGGGGAACTTCAGACATGAGTTTCTGGCATTTTCAAATCTTATGGTGGATAAAAAGATTCATAAGGCTGAGTATTTTACAAACATTGGAAGGAAATTAACACACTGAGCAACCAAAAAAGATGACAAAATCCATGTATTCCCATACACTTGCTTCTCTTCACAATGGCCATTTGTGATAGGATGTTGGCTCTTACATTCAGATGAAAATGGGTAATTGCATAAAATGTTATATGAAACCTCTCCTTTAGGGAATACCCCGATGTTAACTTCAAATCATCCTCATTCATAATGTACTATCATATTAGAATGTAGTATGTGTGTGTGTGTGTGTGTGTGTGTATATATATATATATATATATTTATTTATTTTGCATCGGCAGGCACTGGAAAACGAACCCGGGTCTCTGGCATGGCATTGCTGAGCCATCATGGTCCTGAATGTGGTATTTTAATCATTAATTCAAAGATACATTTCACCTTTCTCAATCCCTTAATAATAGTGAGAGATGATAAAAATATAATTCTGGAAGTAAGACCAAAAAACAGACAAGGAAATGAAAAAATGACAAGGATTGCTTGAACCCTATATCAGGCTCATGGGTTATAAAAAAGCCTTATTATGCAAAAAAAGATATACATTAACGGCAACATATATAATTGTATAATATATATATAATTATACATATACATATACATATGTATAATTATACATTATACATATACATATATAATTTGTATCATATATTACAAATTTTAAATAAAAAGAAGTGACAAGCTTTTTCTGTGTTTACTGAATTGACTGTTAAAAAAACTTCAACTTTTAAAATAAATATACTTAATTGTCCTCTGAAGTTGTTCAGTGGTACTCAGTTTAATGTTATAAATATGCTTTCAAAGCACTTTTCAATATCACAGTCACATTCTTTCTTCACAAGATATGTGAATACAAAGGAAGGAGAAGGAGATATTTACAATCTTCACAAAATCTTGTCTGACCCCAAAGCTGAGCTCAATGTTTTCAGGTCTCTGGTCTCAATGGAGAAGCAGGTGCTCTACTGCTCTTCTCCTGGAAGGAGTGCAACGTCCTACCTGGTCTTCATTTTCAAACTGTACAGAAAAATGGAAGCTGTTGCTTACCTGCAAGCAGTGCTCATCCGATTTTTGGCCTAATTTAACTGCTGGAAAAAATATTGGAGATTAGGAAGACTATGGCTCCCTACCACAGTTCTTGTCTTGTGAGTGGGAAACAGCGGTGCATGTAAATAGATAAGAAAGGCGAGCACCTTATCATGTTTCATTTTTCTTTCTTTCCTTCTTTATCTTTTTCCTTATTTTCTTTCATTTCTCCTTCTCTTCCTTTTTTCCTCCCTTGATGCCTCCCTTCCTTCCTTTCTTCTCTTTCCTTCTCTTATAATAGCAAGATATGATTATAGGCCATTCTTGACTGCTGAGTGGTGTAGTAGAAAGAAATCTGGCATAAGAGAGACCTGATTTCAAATTATTGCTCAGAATACACTTAGACAAATTGCTTTATGTTTTCTAATCTTCATGTTTCTCATCTGTATTATATGTGAAAATTTTTCAATTTTTGAAGGGATATATGTAAACTGTCTGACATATAACAGCATCCTGAAAAATCACGGCCATGAGTACTTTCATTTTTTTCCTTCTATCTTCAGAACATTTGGATTCTTTTTTTGAGTGTTCCAAAGTAATTTATCATGCTACCAAATTGAAAACTAGGATAGACATGCTTTTAGAACTTTTGTAGTTGATCACCTAATAGTGATGGTCTTGAGAGCTTAATGTACTTTTATAATCAGAACACCGTGGATACCTATGTCATCTCCTATTTTTGGGAATCCTTCACTCAGAGCTGCAGCATAATGGATATTGTGCCTTGCCCTCTAGAAGCTATCTTTTACTCTCACAACAATCAAAATAAGCTCGGGATAGCTCTTCTAAACTCATGCAATGTAATCTAGAGATGGAGAAGAGAAGAGAAGAGATAGCTCACTTGTATTGATTCAGCTAATTCATCTTTACCATCTTCCATATTTGGTAGAATTAAATAATAAGATCTTTGAGGCCCAGAAATTATTATGAGAACGTTAGCTACTTGTCTTCCTGCAACATCTCATCTTCTATATAGTTTTAAGCACTACACTAGCTCGTATTTATGAAAATAATGGTGCAATGTTCTGTTTTCTCCCATGTACTTCAACGTCCCATAATTCTGAGATTAGAGCTGGATCCCCTTTTATGTGATTTTATATATTTCATCTGTAGTTATTGCAATAGAGACATTTTTGTTTCAGTTATTACAGAAGACTTTAGAGAACCTACTCAGAAGGTTCCAATCAGTTTAATTTCTCTAACATCTTGGTATCCTGTCTAGGGAAGAGATATGCTGACAGTGAAGTTTCTCTGTGGAGCAGTGCTGGTGCTGTCTGCCCTTACCACTTGGCCAAGCATCCTGTAACAGACAAGTAGTGGATGGAGTCAATTTCTGGTCAGTACCCCGGAGAGCTCCAAAGAAGGCTTTTTTAAATATTGAATTAACTGCATACACATATATATAGGTATATTCAAAAATACATAAATATACCCAAATGTGTATATATACCCATATATGTATATATTTAGTTAGATACATTCTGTGTTGGCAAGGGCTTCCACAGTGGAATCATCAATGTATGAGCACTTCAATGTGGCTGAGGTTCTGTTTTATTCTTCACAAAAATGAGCCCTCCCAGGATTCTATGGTACTGCTTATAACTGTGTTTTTTTTTTAAGCGGTGATGCTTCTAAATATATCCTCTCTATATACCACTTTAAAATTAATTACCATAATAACATTAACTTGAATTTGTTGAATTTCTACTATATTCCAACCCTATGCTAGGTGTTTCACATACATTACAGAAATGGTCACAATTGCTCTACTAAACAGAGTATTATTGTCATTCTAAAGTGTGAAAACTGAAGCCCAGATAATTTCAATGAATTGTACAGGATCACTTATGTAGCAATTGTGGATCCGTGATTTCATCCCAAGTCTCTGTTTATAGACCATATTCTTTTTACTACTCCAGCATTTGTTCTTTGTCATTAAAGTTTTAATTTGATTTTGTTTAATCAGAATTCTTTTCTGTTTGGGAGCTGTGTAAGTGGGAAAAACAATTTAAAAGTTTTCTGAGATTAATTTAGTAGAGCTGCTATATAGTTCATATAATTAGAGGAAAAGCAATTCCAATAGCCATAAAACATCCCCATAGATGAGTAAATTGGTGCATTAAAAATATTTAGTGTCTACCTGGCAAAGGACTGATATTACCTACAAAGGATTCCCCAAAGATCTTCCATTTGCTTCATTTCTTCTCCTTATTCTAATCATCTCAGAGTTAGTAGTCATCCGTCTGTGCAGATACACGTACAAGAGTTGCTGCAGTAACCTTGGAGTATATTAGTAAAGGCAACCTACTAACTGTAATCTTTATTCTTTACAAGATCAATATACTTTGTAGGTTATGAGAATTATGTGTCATTCATGTCCTTAAGCAGTTTGGCTATATTATGAAGTCAGAATAGTTTAACTTTGGAATTAGTCTCTTATAAAAGATTTCTGTTTATGAAAAAATAAAAAATGATGACTTCATTTGTAGTTTAGAATATTAGAGAAAGGAACCAAATATGACATTAATGCTATTTTCCATGACCTATGAAATTATATTACCAACAGAAGATTTTTCTTTTTCAGGATTTCCACTTGAAATTTATTGAATATTGTCTTCTCCCACTTTTCACCAGCATTATTTAAAAAGTCAAGTGGAGAATTGAATTAGTGAGCATTATAATGCAAGCAAAACAAATGCATATTTGCTTTATTTACATATTTTTAAAATTCTCACTTTTATACCATAATAAAATCACGTGGTCTTTTAGAAGTGGACATCTTTCATTAGAATTCCCAAATTATGTTCTAACTAATATCTATATTTTGGATCGTATTATCTAAACATGAACAAACACTATATATATATATGCATAACAGCAAATGGTCTGTGTCCTGTCACTTAAATATTAGCGGCAATTTTTTCCTATTTTGGGGCCTTTGGTAGTCATCTGCTCCTACCTGGAGTACTTGATCAATCTACCTCATTTCCTAGTCATCCTTCAAATTCAGCTTGAGTCTCACCTTTTCAGTCAAGCGTTCCATTCCTCTCAACTCCTCATGTACTCTACACTCTCATAGCCTTTATAATTTTAAGCATTAATTTGGGACCTATATGTTTGGAAGTTTTGGAAGCATCAGACTGTAGAAATAATAGATGTAAGGCCCAATATCTGTAGGGTTTCCTTTTCCCAGATCAAAAGACAGGGAGAGCCATTTCTGCGATATATTAAAAGTTACGTTTTTTGCTATAGTATGAGTCTCTAGATGGGAGAAGATTCTGGCCCTCTCGGTTATTCTAATTTTCTAAGGAACCTGGCCTCTTTGAATCCCTTCCCCAAGGCTGGGTATTCATTCTATGATCCCAAATTGGATTTCTTTGGTCAAGGAATTTTACTCCTAAATGATGCTCTGACTTTATTCTAGGCTTTTCCACTTCCATCTGGTTTCTTGGATAGTAAAGCTAATTAAGGTTAGATTGAACATATATTAGCTGGTTTAGACTTCTCACCCTTTCTTGAAAGCTTCCGTGTCTTCATTCTGTTCCTTATTTGGTCCTTTACCTTAATTTTCAGTTCAGGTTATTCATTTCTTCTCATCATATGTCAAGCAAGGAGAGAGATAGGAAAGTCTGCAGAGAAGTAGGATGGTAGGGCTTACAATAGATCAATGCATGGGCATTTAGGCCTTCATTTCATGGCTTGGAATTGAGATATTTCTCAGTCCCTAGGAATTGTATTTGCTAAATAAGGCACATTTCTGGCCCTGGAATGAGAATGTGTATAAAGCAGTGTATCCAAGTAGAATCCAGATATTAGAAATCAAGTAGAAACCTAGCTAACCTAGCTACAGAGAATAACTCAGTTGTAAGATTCAGTGCAGTGAGAAGAAACTCTATTCTGGCAACCCCTAGTATGACCAGGTCAAATGGGACACTGATTTCCATGTCAGTATAATAGGGGAGAGGAAATAATAATACAGAGACCCAGTGGTGAACACTGAGGGGTCAGGTTAACAAGCAGTTTTACCAATAGGTACCCAAGTGGGAAGATGATGATTTTTTAATTCTCATTTCTTTTGATTATGGTTTTTCTGAGAACTAGGAAGGTCTAAGCCAAAGATAGTGATCTTTTTCTGGGAGAACTGAGCAGTGCAGAGACAGTAGAAATGCAGTGGATATTGTGCAGATATTGAGTATCAATTTGCTGTTGAATACTAACTTGATTTTTACTGGAGCATTGATTTCTCCATATTTATGTGCATTTGCTTATATCTTATTTACTTTCATTTGAAATTTTTGTATTATGTTGCAAACTTTTGTTATTCAAATGACTTAGATTTATGCCAACCCCAGAGCAATATGTAGATTATTTAGGATTTACTTGGTGAAGATGATATAAATGTAATCAATTCTCAATTGTTCAGGAACCATTGGATATTTTTCCCTGTTTCTAACAGCTACTCATTGTTTCAAATCTTTTAAAAGAGTATATCCATGTTGTGTGATAAACAATTTTCACAATTATATTTCATGAGTTCTTCATGGACCATGATTTTCTAACCTATCAAAAATTGAATATTATGCTGGTCTGATTATTATTTTCAGTTACTAAGTTTCATGAGTGTTCTGGAATTCCCTAAAATTCTTTATTTTATGCTCCCCCTGAAAATCTTGTACTTTCTTTTAAATGCCCATTTAAAAAAATACAGAATTTACTGTATTCTTGGCATGTATAATGCTATTTTTATTCATTTTAATGCTTCCTAAACAGCTTAATATTAAAAATAATAACTCATTTTAATGGAAAAGGCTGTTAGTGGGAAATATGGGTACAATTTGTGACATAAATCTGCAACAATTTAAAAGAAGTGGTAAGGAAATTATTTATAGCAATAAGTAAGAAAGAAAAACAAATCTTTTTTCACTGAACTCTTTTGGGTCACAGTAATGTTGAATATCAAGCTACAATTACGTGCTTCTGGGAATTAGCAATCATGTGACACAATTGGGAAAAGTTCCTGTAACTATATATTTTTCCTTTCTTAATTTCATCCTTTATTTCCTTCCTTCCTTCCTTCCTTCCTTTCTTCCTTCCTTCCTCCCTCCCTCCCTCCCTCCCTCCCTCCTTCCCTCTCATTTTTTTTTTTTTTTTTTTTTTTTTAAAGGAAAGACAGAGAGAAGGAAGGAAGGATAGAAGGAAGGAAGGAAGGAAGAAAGGGAAACATTTTTAAACATTTTCTTGTTTTATTGTATTCTGTTTCTCCGTTTTTGTTACATGGGCTGGGGCCGGGAATCGAACCGAGGTCCTCCGGCATAGCAGGCAAGCACTTTGCCCGCTGAGCCACCGCGGCCCGCCCCCCTCTCATTTTTTTGATAATAAAAACTGTTAATTTAGTTATTCATAATTCTTTTGTGTGGGAAATAATGGTGCAAAAGGCATTGTTTTATTTTATATTTCAAGTTAATGGGAGAAAGGAAGACTCTGGAAGCTTCGATGTTTCATGACTCAGAAATAAAATTATTTTCCTGAAAACTCTAAATTTGTCCTTAACTTTCCACTAGTTAAATCAAAACCAATGCAATTCTCAGTTTCTATTCCATTATTTAAATCTTTATTTACATGGTAATAAAGATTGTTTCACTATTGATGGAACTTAAGATGAAATAAGCTTTGCAAATAGATTTAGTTAAATCTCATTAATTTGGAATTCACAAAATTGGAATGTTGGTCAGTTTTGTTCTGGAATGAAATTAGAAGTTCCTTACTTAAAAAAAGAATAATATTTAGTGCAGTACACTCAACTGGGATGATGGTAAGAATTCTTTACTTTGAGTGGTAATTTATAATTTACGGAGCATCTTCATGTGTGTTTTTATTAACCCTCCTACCAAACCTAGAAAAAAAATCAAATTTATGAGTTTTATTTACATTACAAAAATGATATGGTACCAAAGAGCCACTTTTAAATTTATCAAAGCAAGGAACCATCTTATAAAATATTCTGATGACATTTCTTATAGATGGTTCAGTTACTATAAACTTTAAATCAATAAACAAATTTGGTTTAATAATCAATTCAGATGTTCCTCTAATTTAAAGTGATGGTCTCTAGCAATTCTGATTTAGGGTGTGTAGTAAAGCCAATAAAACCAGTAAGACTGACAGTGGTAACCTGCGTTTCTATATATATCAGCAGGGTTCCATTTTACACATGTTTATTGAGTCTTTGCTCTGAGTTAAACCATAGCCATTATAATTACTCTTCCATCCAACCTCTATTAATTTTTTCCCTTTCATCATTGTTCTTCCTTTTCTTTGTTCATAACAATTCCATCCCCATAGTAACAACAATAAAAAAATTAACAAAAATTTACTAAACTCATGATTCTACTCTCTAAAAATGTTCTCATCTCTTCAAATGTTTACATTTATTTCAACAATATCAACACCAGAAAGTCCTTCCTTTCACATCTGTTCTAGTTTGCTAGCTGCTGGAATGCAACACACCAGAGAGAGATTGGCTTTTAATAAAAGGGGATTTATTTCATTAGTTCTTCAGAGGAAAGAAAGGCAGCTGACTTTCAACTGAGGTTACTTCTTATGTGGGAAGGAACAGGGTGATCTCTGCTGGCCTTCTCTCCAGGCCTCTGGGTTCCAACAACTTTCCCCAGGGTGATTCCTTTCTGTATCTCCAAAGGCCTGGACTGAGCTGTGAGTGCTGAGATGAGGTATGCTGAGCTGCTTGGGCTGTGCTACGTTGAGTCTCTCATTTAAGCACCGGCCAATTAAATCAAATATCATTCATTGCAGCAGGCACACCTCCTAGCTGACTGCAGATGTAATCAGCAACAGATGAGGCTCACATGCCTTTGACTCATATCCACAGCAATAGAACTAGGCACCCTCACCCAGCCAAGTTGACAACTCAGTCTAACTACTACAACATCTTAATGATAGAGTTAGTAAAATTAGACTATTAGTGACAATTTGCAGAGCCTGTGTATCGATAGCTAACCAATCAGTGTCTAGTTCACAAGAAATGAGGCAAAATAAAAGAAAAAGGGATTGGCATACAGAGACTTTTCTTAGTCCTAGAATGAAAAACTTTCTGCAACAAAGCCAAACTAAATATGGCTATTAATTAGAGGAGTGCATGTGATTCTTAGGAGCCAACTGTCCAAAATCACTGCATTTGAATGCCTCACTAAGGTTGTTAAATAAACGAGACTTTATCTTAGAAATATGTTTGAGTACTTAAAAGCTCTGTAAAATTATATATTGGTAAAGCTGTTTATTAAAGTGTTATTTGTAATAGCAAAGTATGGAAAGTTCCAGTAAAAGTGAGTAGTGTGTTAATCAATCAATATTTATTAATTTTTCTTAGCTCAATATACTGTATTATTTTTCTAGACATACAAAGATGATCATAATATATTCTCAGTCCCCTGATGATTGTGGAAGACAGGCATGTAAGGACATGTATGCTAAGTGATTGCACGGAGATAACCATAGGTTTCACTGGCAGCCCACTGATGGAGTTCCCGAGCCATACTTGAGTTTTACCTTGAATTGGAAATATCTAAAATTAATTTTAAAGAATGATCAGTTGTTGGAAATAAAAGATGGGCAAGAGAAGAAAGGACTAATTCAAGTAGAGGGAATAACCTGTGTGAACGACCAGGATCATTATGGTTCAGTTGGACAATTGTAAACTATTCTACAACACATGGAAAAGAGGAGAGTGATGGAATGAGGCTAGAGTTGTTAGTGTATAGATCAGGAATGACTTGGTATGGGATGCTAAAGAATTAGAACATTATCTTGGGAGTACTGGGGAGCTGCTTGAGCATTTTAAGAATGCAACATGCTGCTCAGATTTTTCTTTTAAAACAATTACCCTGGCTGCAGAATAGACAATGGTTTTGAGATAGACAAGATTGGAGGCAGGAAGATTGGTTAGGAGCCTGATATAATGATTCGTACTAGAGAAAACAGTAGCCTAAACTGAGATAGTAGCAGGATGGCGGGAGAGAGGTGGCTGTTTCACCTAAGACTAAGAAAACAGAACATGTAGAGTTTCATAATTATTTGATTTGTGAGGAGTGGAGGTAGATCAGAAAGGAGCCAGGCAAAATTTCCAGGTTTCTGGTTTAGACATTAAGGAAGTCACTCATTAAGTTAGGGCATGCTGGAAGAGGAAGTGGTTTGTGAAATGGCTAATTGTGATGTTTTCTATAAGAAATATTATGCAACTATTAAAGTGATTATTAGAAAGACAATGCACTAGTAAAGAGAAATTTATGGTACAAAGTTAAGGAAGTGAATCAGGATATAAAATTTAACATGCATTATGATTATGACTATTAATTTGCAAAGACAAATAATATAAAGAAGTAGAAGAAAATGCTGAAAATGATTTTATTATACCCTGGGTTTATTTCTTTAATTAAAGAAATGCCCCCCACCCCTACCCCGCATGGGTTGAAAATAACTTACCTATGAATTTCTGGGCAGCTTACTAAAAAAGAATACTTCTGGTTAAGTTGAATGAAGAAGTTGAAGTTTTGGATCTACTTTTATCTACTTCTTCACTCTAAGACAAGTGCTATTCCCTGTATTTTATGCAAGTGCCCAATAGCTGCTCTCATTTATAAAGTTATTGTAAAATTATTAAGCAAAAACATTTTCTTTATGAGACTAACTCCTGTATAAATTTATATATTTTTTAAATTCATGTGTGAATTCCTTTAGAGCAGAATATATGAAGAGCCCAATATGTTCAGAAGATTTATTGCTTCATTGTTTTATTAGTGAATCAACAACAGGATATCTTAGGTAACTGATTTAGATAAAAAAATTTTATAATATCATTTATTTTCCCTTTATTCTATGGATCTTTTCTGGAAAAGACCAATTGTGGGAAGGGATTTAATTCAAAGTTGGTGCAGACTTTTGCCTCATTCTAGAGGCATTTGTAGTCCAGAAGGCTGAGAATACAAAAAAGTTATACTAGCTTACAGGATGATAAAAATAAATAACATTTATGGGCAGTAAATGCTTTATTATAGGAAATAATTTTATCTCCACAACAACTTCAAGTACTGTATTATGCCAGTTTTGGAAACGAGGAAACAGAGACCTCGATTGATTGAATACTTCACCCGATGTCCACAATCAATAAGCAACCCTGAATTTGAAGCTGTTAGTATGTCTTCAAGGTCTGTGCTCTAAATCACTTCCCAAAAGCCTCTTTTGTGAAAATTTTGTCTTCTCTTTTGGGTTAACAAATTTGGTGGACTCGTGATAATGTAAGATAAACTTAATCACCTTACCCTGAAACTCACTCTCCTGATTTATTTGTTTTGGCTAGTAATGAATGTGCTATATTATTTTCACTATTGAGTTATTCAAGGCAGAATGGTAAATGGTTAAAATTCTTTTTTATTTTTGGTACACATCATAAACTTGAGACCTTTAGAAATTTTCCAGATAATTCAAGATAGAAATAGCTTTATTTCCTTAAAATTCAGATAATTTTGTCAAATCATTTATATTTGGTTTGAATTTCAAAGCAGTTTCCTACTTCACGTTGTATATGCATCCCTTTACTGCCTAACCTTATTCAAAGCTCTTAAACAGAAAATTGAGCAACACATAACACACTCATGAAGTGTCTTGCTTGACACATTATATTTTATTTAAAAAATGAAATACTTGTTATTCATCACATCTTCTTTCAAATAAAATATAATGATCCATTATATGCATGACATGGTTTATCACTTTTCTAATTTTATTTAGATGAAGAATGTTATGTAGAGAATAAGATCACATCTCCATTTACGGTATTGGTTTTACTTTGAAAGATACCAGGATAAAATTCTCCTACTAACATTTTTAGTCTCGGTAAGTAGAAAAATGTACAGTTATTTTAATAAGATAGTTCTAGGTTATAATTTAAGTTTGCTTTAAAATTAAGCCTTAAACATGCACAAAGAGTAGAGTTTTTTTTTTTAACGTATGGTTTGTAGTATTTAAATGCTACTTCCTTGAAGAGCTCCATAAGGTCTAAAGCTATATATATATATATATATATATACATACAAGAGAAAAAGTAACAAACTGTATGACAGGATAACTATTCAATATGTTTTTTAAATTATAAGTGTTAGATAAATCATTTCTAAAAGTGACTTCAGCTTTTATAAAGCACTGTATTGAATACAATTGGAGATATATATATATATATATAATGACATGTGTGTCTTGTCTTGAGACATGCATTTGCTGTTGAGTTGGGAAAGTCCTTCATGTAAGTGAGTAGTTATTCACTGGTAAGTTGCTAACTGAGGAGCTGGGAAGGCTGAAATTCTTGAAAATTCTCTCTCCTACCCAGTGTCTCAGTTATCCAAAATTCACTGCTTCTGATCTGTTTGTCTTGGCTATGCATTATTCTTTCTTGATAGTTGACATATAAAATAA
The DNA here is from genome assembly GCF_023851605.1 of Tamandua tetradactyla. Classification (NCBI taxonomy): domain Eukaryota; kingdom Metazoa; phylum Chordata; class Mammalia; order Pilosa; family Myrmecophagidae; genus Tamandua; species Tamandua tetradactyla. Next base: position 154,795,613 of record NC_135332.1, read on the forward strand.
AAGCCTTTAGTGAAGGATATTATCATGACTCACTAACACTATAGATTGGATTAGTTTTCCAGGCAATATTTTTGCTGAAAGGAAACAGGAATATTAATGTAGAAATTTGGTGGAGGTTGGAGAGTGGGAAGCAGTAGATGAAAGAGGTAGGAAGGCACAAAAAAGTGAGGAAGGTAAAGGCATTATAGTAAACTTGGCATTTATTGAACTTTTTCTTAGTAATGACCCTGATGATGCTATTTGGAATTCGGTTTACTGCAAATAGTTGTAAGACTTACCATGTCTTTCTTTACTGCCTCAGGAATAAAAGTATTGCTTTTTTCTCTGTTGCCATTCCATTGTGGACTTGGCAACCATTATGGTTGCACTTGATAGCCATTCTACCCTCCCGCTAGAGGAACAGAACTCCTGTTTTTGGTGGGTTCATGCTTGCTCCTTCACAATTCACACTGCACCTAAGCGTGGCCAGTAATTAAGTGCTGGGTATGCCCTCCTGCTTTTCTCTTTCTCACTGGTTTGGATGTTGATATGGTAGCATAAACTATCTCATACTATGAAAATGAGGACCACATTCTGTGGTGGGACAAAAAAGATAAAATGATACTAGATACCTGGCACCACTGAGTGACCATATTAGCAATGGGCTCCTTACACCAAGAGAGAAATGAAATTCTTTCTCGTTTAAGCCAAGGTATCTGTTAGAGTAGTCAAGTTATATTGTAACGTATACAGTCATCTTCCTTTTTAACTACTGATATTCTGTTTTGGTATAAGCATATCTTCTTCTAAAAAGTCTGTGATATTTTTAATGTACTAATGCTAATTTCCCATTCAACAATCACCTCCTATCCAAAGAGAAATATATATATATACACACACACATATATGAGAATGAGAGAGAGGTACTCATTTGCTATGGAAATAGTTTTAAATTGTCATTATGTCATTATCCAGGAGATTATCTAGGAGATAAATTCCAGAAACTAGAATTTACTTATCTGTTGCCATCATTTAAATGAAGTGACAAATACACGGAAACAGATGGTCTGGATGCTAAAATAAAAATTGCATTCCTAAATCCAAATATTTTATGGTCTTAATAAAAAAGTTAATGTTAATAACATAAATAAAGAAACAGCATCCTAAATTTTATTGCTGCTACTCAGAACTGTTTTCTCAGATGATTACATGGTGTTTCATCAAGAAAATAGAAGATGCGTTAATCAGCCCATTTCTTCCTAAATTTAAGTCATGCTCTGTTAATAGGTAGTTAGAAAATGGAAAAAATAGCAAGATCTCTAGAACTAAGATATCTTCATTCCTAGTATATATTCCTTTCTGAATGTGGTAAGGTTTAGAGAAAGTAATCTGCCTTTGAAGAATATTTAATTTTCTTCATTTTTTTCCTCAATAGCTTTGTGACACCTGATGACTTAACGTGCTTTGTAAGTACTCTAAAATAACTTTCTAAATATTGAATTGGGCAGTTTGGGGATAACGAATAAGGTTCAAATGTCCAGATTTTTAAAGATTTAATATTTGACTGTGAGTTAATTAACATTTACTGATTCACTGAGTATCTATGGCCTACACTAATGACTTATAGCTTGACTCCTATGAATAAAGATCTTGTATTTTCCAAGTCATTATGAAATTGCTTCAAAAATTTTCAATGGCTCTTTCATCACTTAAGATAAAAACGTTTATTGCTGGGCATAGTGCAGTTCCCTCATGATTTTGTCCCTGACTACATGTACAGTCTTTTCTTTAGGCGCTTCCTCTGATGTTTTAAGTCTCAGAGATGTCACACCAATTTTTGTTCCTTAAAGATGAAATGTGTCCTCTTGCCTTCATATCTTTGCAAATGATGTTCCTCAGTTAACACCAGCTGCAGTGACACTTTTTCTCTGGCTTCAATAACTCGTACGGGAGGACCTAGGAACTCTTAGCTTCCTGTTTCCACTTCATCTACTAATTATTATAATGCTCATTAGAACATGTTGTAATATCTGTTTGTACACATTTGTTTCTCCAGTAAATTGCACGTTCTATGAGGATGGGGTCATATTTTATATACATTTTTATTATTTTAATCATTTGTATCAAAAAGAGTAATTTGCACTAACTTTATCCAACATGTGCAACATGCCATTATTTTAATGCATTGAATGATGAAATACTTTTTCTTAATAATGCTCAAGAAGTGTTTTATGATGGAGGATAAAAAGAAATACATCTTTTATTTTATGTGTCTGTTCAAACAAAAAGTTTGAAAAATTTTAAAATAACCTCTGTTCATCAAGTGCTTGTGTTGCTAGATATCAAGCTACAACATTATGTTTACTGGGTCATGGTCTATTTTTCCTTTTATTAGTATCTTAGTAAGGAATTCTTTTTGTTAGTTCATGTAATTTCATCATTCCACAAACCTAAATTATGCATGGTTTCAAGCATATCTGCCTCTATTTTATTTTCTTTAAGAAAATGAAGAAACTTAAAAAGCTAGGGCATGTATTGCACCATCTGATTAAGATCTTCAGAAATTCTCAGGCTTAATTCCCACTCAGTATAAAGAAAAGCTTTGTTCTCTTACAATGTCCCTATAAAAGAGATGAATGATATTTCAGATTCTGTATTCTGAGGGCCATTTTTTTAAATGCAGGGGCTAACTTGAAAACAATCACATGACCTTTCGACAGAGGCTCTGCCACCAAGTGAAATCATCTGTGGAAATTCTACTACATTAACCTTTAGTCTAATTCCAGGACTGTTACATTTAGTTTGCTGCTGTATACTTTTGCTTTTGCATTTGCCCCGAGTTCTGATTCCTCTTTTTCCCTCAATACCACAGTTGGCTGTGGTTTATTGGCTATTGAATATTAACAGGTCATACTTATATAGTGTTTTCTATGTGTTAGGTTTAAATCTAACAGTTAAGTTTTATTAGCTCACTTAATTCCTACCACTATATAAGTTGTAGTATTATTTTGCTGTCTTACAGATGAGAAAACTGAAACCTAGAAAATCGTGTCTTGGTCAAGTTCACATAGGTAAATAAATTTCTGGACTGGAATTGGATACAGAAATCTCTATCCTTCATCACTGTACCAGATTGTTTCTGTATGGGTGATAGACACACAGACAAAGATGGGGCAAAAGAGATAACATCATGCTATACTTGTACCATTTGCATAGCATTTTAGTTGTATTCCTATTGGTTGCAGGCAAAACATTTGAAAAGAAAATAATTCATTAGGATTATATTAGAGGAGTGACTGGAATTGAGGAAATGGCTGACAGCTGAGTCTTGGATTTCTTTTAGGACTATGATAGGATTTCAGGGGCCTCATACTCTTCCTTGGGTACAAGTGGCACAGCTCCCGTGACTTCAGGTCACTTTAGGTCATCATTGGAGGTTAAATTCCAATAGGATTATTGGATCAACTTAGCCTTGGTCAAGAAAGTATCTATGGAGAGTAGGGTAAGGGTGAAAGCACCCTTGATTTACTTGACCATTCTTAGTGGGGAGGGGATTCCTATGAGCTAGGCAGTCTCCTTAATTCATTTCTAGTCTTCCAATATATTAAGCACCTTTCTATGGTTTATGTACTGTGCTGCAGTTTGAACTGAAATACAGAGCTTAGCTGAATTACACAGAAATGAACATAAATTGACAAGTGCCTTGCCCCACATTCAGCTCTTCTTAATTTTACTTGCTTATGTTTTTAAAACTGTCTTTAGTCACATATTCAAGAGAAATGAAACCTGTATGATGCTGGTGAAATAACTAGTATGACAGTTAACTATCAGATTAACTGAATGTCTCTCTTCCATATAGGGTATCCACCATATGGTATTTGTTCAAAATTATAAGGGAAGCTAAATTAGAAAACTGATTTACTACTTTGGCATGTGAATTTCACCATCATGCCACTGGTTACCAATGCCAGAAAGTGTACTCACTACATAGTAAGTAAAGGGAAATATTTTCATTTTTTTATAGCAAGTTTGAAGTTAAGTATATACTATGTAAAGCACTCAGGAATTTTATGCATTTACCAATGATTTTAAGGAGATGGGCAGTGGATCATCTCCAAGGTTGAAGATTTGCCTTGTTCTACTGAAGAAAGACTATGGAGGCATCTTGCTAATATCACAAGTAATAGAAATCATTTCCAAACTTGGAGGAGGTCAAATTCTAGTTTGTAGTAAGTAAACTGTATTTGCTGAATAAAGCTTTTCAATCTAATTAGTTTAAAGGCTTTGAGTACACCTTTTGACCTTTGGAACAGTTATCCATTTGAAAAGTTTTTTCCCCCTAGACCTCTGTGAACTCTCTTCAGTATCTGACAAATTTAATATACAAAATCTTTCCAGACTTGCTTTTTTATTAAAGTTCTGGCCAAAAAAAAAATAGCACTTAGGTTGGGAAGACAACAGTTAACTTGAGAAAGCAGTCTGAGTTTGAACATATTATTGCATTTTAAAATTTATTATTTAATGAGCAAAAGCAAGTCAAGATTCTGGATCCAGCACTGGAAAAGAGGCGAAAAAAATCTTTATTTCCAAGCTCTGTGAGCTCTGAATTTCTACTCTGCCAGAAGTTTCTACAAAATTTAAACTGCTGATTATGAAAAACTGATAAAGCATCAGAAATGCCAGTTCAATCATTTTCTCTTAGAATATAACATATTTCAATGCTTGTAGAAGAACTATGAATTTACAATTTTACTCTAGGCGGAATTATGTGCAAATTCTTTGATAAGTTTGGATGGGCAGAGTATTTCAGGCAACTATTTAGAACTCTAGACAAATAATCTATGAAATGTTTGAAATGAAGTGATTTGCAGTTAAAAACCCTAATATTGCCATGGCTTCATTAGAAGTGTCCACATAAAGAAAGCATATTGTTACATTTGCTTCCAGTCATTGTGTGTGTGTGTGCCTGTATGTGCAGTAGGAACTTCTTATGCGTAACTTCTTTGCTACAAGGGACAGGGATAAAAAATACAGCTTTGTGATCATAGCAAATTTGTTTATAATCAATGACATGGTCATACATGTCACATATTAACATTTGGTTTACATGACATTTATGAAGCATTTCACATTTCATTTCACTTTTCTTCTTCTAGTATTATTTTGTCATATACTAAGCTATACTTTTTATCTACCACTCCCTCCTTGCAACTCTTACAAATTTTTCTTCTTCCTGTATCTGACATCTTGGTGAATGCTTCCATTATCTATCAGGTAACCTAATTAGAAAATCTGGATCATTGACATTCAGAACTCAAAAAGATCTAAACAAAATCCAAATACTAGAGGGGCTTCACCTCTTGGCAATAATGGAGTAGCTTCCAATAGATTAGTGCTCCTGAAAACAAGATCTTTGAAATTTGGACAAAATATCAGAGCTACTGATTTAAACACCAGGCAGCAGCCAAGGCAGCTGGAACTGAGGGACTAAAATCCAAGAGTAAAGGGAAGCCCATTGAAATGAGGCACACATTTGCCATCACTATATTTGGTGAAAACAAAAGAAACTAAGGAAAGCAGGCTGAAACTTACAACAATATAATTGGACAAAATATCCAAGATTCAAAGTGTTAACTCAAAGAAGAGGGAACTGAAGATGAGGAACCTTTTTCTAACAATTTCCCTTCAAGGCCAAATCCCTAGATACTCTTATATGGGCACGACTCCATGAACTAAAGTAGAAAGCTGATATTGAGAAGCTAAAGAGCTAGGTAGAGTTTTCAGTAATAATGGTTTGAGGAGATGGACGGTCTATACTCAAAAACGGGCTTTCAAAAGAGGTCTCTGACAAACTACACCTTACTCAGCATGGTAATGACATTCCACAAAAGAATGGATAGATTTCCCTGGTTTTTAAAAATATGGGGATATCTTAACTCCTGTCCATTCTCAAGTCAAGTATTTCAATTTCCATAAATTTTGTGGGTCTCTAATAGCCTTCCAATAATCTTCTCTACTGTTTCTAAACTCAGCCAAAATTATATTGTTGTTATTGTTTTATGGAATCAAGAGGTGCATTGGAAAATAACTCAATCCCCGAGCATGGATGCTGGGTCACAGACTCTCAGACAAATGTGGGTAATTTTTTATTCTTTATGGAGTCCAGGAGAAGTGTAAGATAGTGAAAACTACCATTTATATTTTGGATGAAGAATCTGACAGTTCCTGATCTTTGTGGGGAAAAATGAATATATTATCATATGATCACTTACAACCAAGTGTTCATTGAAGGTATATTTCCCTGGTAGCACATGGATTCCACCAACAATGTTTTGGGGGCTGTGGACAATTCAGGAACTGCGATTCATGTGGCCTCTGATGGCACTGAACAGACCAAAGGAAGACACTGACAAGCTCAAAGCTCTAAATTTGTACAGTACACACAGACTGGAGGTGAGTTACTTTTATTAACTCTAGTTAAAGAATCTCTGTTTGTTTTGAGTCACAGTGTTAGATACTGTGAAACTAAGTCAATGCTGGGAGAAGTAACAGCTTATTTTTAAATTTTCTTGGGGATAATTTCACTTTGTCTGGTTGGAGCATATTTGAAAGTATGAGGTATGTGAGGATATATGAGGATTCTAGGAAGCAAGAATTATGGCCATAGTGAATGTTTATAATCCATGTCCACTTAGGACTAGCCCCTTGATTTTTGTATACTTTTGATGGAAAGGTGCATGCTATGTGTATCTCCCACAAGAGAAGATGAAGGGGATAAGAAACTTCCTCTGTTACTCCATTACTGCATGGGGAGGGTGTGTGGACTCTGATTCTGAGACTTTTAGTCCTTGGGGGATGATGGATGGGTAAAGGGAATTATTAGAAGTCATTCACGGTGGCAGTTGTACTGGCAGAGTGATGTCCTTCGCAGACATAACTGAACATTCTGAACATGTAAAATTTCTAGCTTTCTGGCTTCTCAGACCTCAGGGTACCTTTGGTTTCTTTCTGTCTCCAATTTTGATGGTCCTCCAGATTCCTGTTAAATCTGAGAGGATCTGAAAGCCTTTTTCTACTACCTTTTGCTTAATTAGACGGAGTTAGTTTTTATTGCTTGTGTCCCGTATCCCTAATTGGTACCTGCATACTTTATGGAGTTGTGAGGAGAATGCACATAAATTCTTATCACAATGCATGACACATAAAAGATATTCACTAAATGTGAGCTATTGATTTTGATGATAAACTGAAAAGATAATCAGATCTTTCTTACGTTCAAGAAAATGTCTTTTCAAATAGTACAACATAAATTATTTTTAAATCCAATTATTGTTCCAAAGTATACCTCAGTTCAAGAACTCTAATTTGATTTAGTCTCTCAATATCTTTTCCACTGTCCAATAAAGTCTTTACAATTTGGCACTAGACCAAAAGAAGGATATGAGCTTAAAAGCATGTGGGAATGGGAAAGAATATATCTGTCTTTAAATAACTGACAGCTACATATCCTGATCGAGCTATTCTTATTAGCCAGCCATGCTGGTGAAGATAATATTTGTCTCCATCTTTCTAGTCTGAAACTAAAAGGCAAATATGGTGGATGAGCTGCTTCCTTGCATACCATGTGATCTCTGAGTCAATTGGAAAACCTTTTAAGATAGTTTGGGTTCTACTTTTACTCACTAATGCCTCTTCTCTTTAGATATGTCTCAGCATGCCCAAAACAAGATTACCAGCTCTGACTGAATATTTCTGACCGTTCCTGAGAAAGTAGGACTCTCAAAAAAATGTCTAGCTTAGGATATTCTGGATACCTGTGGTTTTAAAACATTACACCCATTATGATTAAGCATAGTTTTATAATGCTTTTTAAAATAGTATTTCCCATGCATCTCTCCCTTTCTCATTAATGAGATTATAATATTCTGGAACGTAAGGAACATCATTTATATTCTTAGATGAAAACTAACTGTATTTCTCCATCTTTCAAGAAATATATATTTTAAATGAATGCCACCATCTCCAGTACCTTTTCCAGCCACAGTCTTGTTAAAGGAGAGGGATTGTATTCCTGCATAATGAAATGTTAGAGAAGTAAAATGGAGCCTTATCAAATAAATCACCAGCCTCTGTTCTGAAATTTCATATATTAATATGAGTGACAGCCATATAAACCAATCCTTAAAAATAGTAAGTACAAAGTACAGGCAAGTCCAAAATGCTATAAAAGAACAAAGGAGTGACAGCCATATAAACCAATCCTTAAAAATAGTAAGTACAAAGTACAGGCAAGTCCAAAATGCTATAAAAGAACAAAGGAGGAAGTAATCAGTTCTTTCTAAGAGGCATTTAGAAGGAAAAACCTTTCTAGAGAGTTGAAGTCTCAGCTGGGTCTTCATAATTAATAGGTAATAGCTTAGAAGAGGGTGTTTCCTAGCCTTAAAAGCAGCATGTTATACAGTGTAAGGTCATGAAAGTGAATGGATCGTGTGGGGATAGAACTAGTCAAGTGTGGCTGAAGTGATCAGGGTTCAGATGGGGCAGGCTGTGACGTGGGATAAAGATGATAAAAGAGATTGAGAGTACTCTTAAGCTATGGTAAAGAATGTAAGCTTGTCTTAAAGGTAGAAAATGTACAACTGAAGGAAGCAACATTCTTACTGTATTCTAGAATGGCAGAATGAGGCAACCCTGCTTTAAGATATTGAGAATCTATTCATGAGGATTAAGGCAGGGAATGATACAATCCAATCTGTATCTTTAAAAGATGGTTTCAGCAAGAAAGTAGAGCAGGGTTAGAACAGTGCTATGTAATAGAAATAGAATGTGGTCCACACATATATTTTAAACAGTTTTTAAAGGTAAAAAGAAATAGATAGACTTAATCTGAAAGTTGTATTTAACCCAATAATGTTAATGTTTATATTTAACTTCAAATTTTATGACTTTAACATAAATTCATAATATAAAAGTGAATTGTGTTAGTTGATATTTTTATTTTCATACTAAGTTTGGAAAGTCTGGTTTATCTTTGGGTTAATCATGAACTTTCAAGTGCACAATAGCCACATGCAGTTAGTGGCCTCTATCCTGGTTAGTGCAAGAAAAGGGATAAGAGGTTTGAGTGAGGAGGGTTAACTAGAGTGGTGCCAGTGAGAAAAGAAGTGAACCATTTGGAGAGATTCAGATAAAATCAACAGAACTTGGTCATGGATTGGATATCGAGGGTGAAGAAGTGGAAGAAATCAAATAGTTGAGGTTTTACTTTGGATGAGTGTGAAAAAGGATTAGCTCTGGTAGAGGAGACAATGAATTTTGTTTGGCATACTAAAGTGCAGACAATTTAAACACCTGCAAATAAAATACATGGGGCTATTGACTTAAAAGTGGAGGCAATTCCATTTGAATAAATTAAGTCATTCAGTAACAGAGGAGCAGGACTAAGGCTGGAGCACTTGGGGATATGAACATATCTAATATTTAAGAATTTTTTTCATAAGAACAGCGAACAAAGAAAGGATTGTCTGAGATGTAGAATGAGGAACAGAAGGGGATATGCACAAAGGAAGGAACAATATAGTTGGGTGAACTAGATGAGAACTAAAAAGGGGCAACTGAATTTGGTGATAAGGAGATCATTGTTTTTATTTTCAAAAGACAATTCACGCTTAGGGTGTGCATGTTTGTATTTCTATTGAAAAGGCAGTGAATACATTATGGGGTCTCTAATGTGTATGAAGCAGTATGCTAGATACTCCAAATAATCTTGCACATTTAACCTTCCCAGCAAATCAGTGAGGTAATATCAGTCACTTTAATGGTGGGGCTTAATGAGGTCAAGTGACCTGCAAAGGTCATACTGTCAATAAATGGTAGAGCTGGGATACAACCCAGTTCTGTCCTCAAAAATCTTGTGCTCTTCCTCTGACACCATGTTGTATTTCCATATTATGAAACTGCTGGGATTCAGTCTCACAATTGCCCTTCTCTGTTATTACAATGCTTTATATCTAGTTATCTGAAGAAATTCTGAGCAATCGAAGCTATGGGAAATAAGATTGCCAGAAAACGGAACCCTTAATATTGAGCAAGTAACATAGGTTAAGGAAAATACGTCTCTCTAGAATCCAGCAACAGGGCAACTTATTCACTGCCTCTATGTTGTGAATGTAGTATGCAAGGCTGTACCTTCCAGCTTTCTTGAGGTCACCATGGTCTGCTAGTGCTTCCCTCTTGAATAATGTATGTTGGTCCCAGAAAATGACCTTATCTTCTGGTTAGCATCTTTTATATTGAAAAGTTTATTGTACTCAAGTCAATCTGAAGAATTTTTTTTATAAACGCGTTTCAATTCTGTTTACCAAATGCCATTTTTATTCATGCATATATAATATGCAATTTTATTAGTAAAGGTTGTGGAAATGTTATCAATACAAGCCTAGATATCTGATACATTGCTTCCGTTTTTGAATTGTATCAATTAATTTAGTCTTCGATGTTTCAAAATGTGTGAGTAAATATTTAACGGGATGTTGGGCTTTGTTATTCCTGCCCTGTCAAGAGCAAGGCTCCCTTCCAGGGTGGCTACAACTGCCCAGGCTTCTGATGACAGGAAGAAGATGGTTCAGTGAGATCATTCATTTAATTTGGGGAATCTCCTAAACAGGAGGTTGAGTAAAGACAAACTGAACTCTGCTAACGACTCTAAGTAGGTTCTTACTGGGAATTTCACGATTACAGGGTATATGGCTTTATGTTGCTGAAGAAATGAAAGAGATTGTGCCATCGGCTGAAAACATGGAAAGGGGTTATAAATTACATTTGCAGACATTGAAATCCAACCTTTTTCTTGTATAGAACATTAAATGCCATTACTTCCTTAAACCTGACTCTCATCCCTCTGACTGCATGTGATCTTTTCCTAGTCCTCTGAATAGTAAATATTGAGAGCATTTTGTTAATTATCTAAGGCATTTATCGTATTTAGCCTTTTACTGGGGAGGCTGGTGTTCTACTGCTTGTGTGCGCTCTCTCAGATTTTCCTTGAAAGCTACAATCATTCCCTGTTTATCATGGGATGTGCTGTGGCACCTAGCTCTGGTCTGCTGCATATTCAGTGGATGCTCAGTAAATGCTTCTGTTTATTTTTGAAAGAAAGTTATACATTAGTGTTGTCTTGTTGGATAGGGGAGTGCAGCTCGATGAGTACTGAGCACTCTATCTATGTGTACATGTATGTGTGGGATTATATGTGTTGGGGGTCACATGCATGAGAACACTTGTCTGTAGAAGTGGAGAAAGATTAAAACTAAGACATGTAGCAAAAAAGGTTAATTTTTTCCATAAGTGTGATGGTTAATTTTACACATCAATTTGGCTAGACCATGGTAGACCAGTTGGCTGGTCAGGTATATGTCACCGTGAAGGTTATTTTGTTGTTGGGATCAACAATTACAATAGTTGACTTTAAGTAAAGGAGAGTCCTTTGATAACGTGGATGGGTCTCATCCAATCAATTGACCATCTTGAGAGCAAAAACTGAGGTTTCCAAAAGAAGAAGAATCTCTGCCTCATGATTGCAGTATAAAAATTCTGTCTGAGTGTCTGGCCTGCAGGACCATGGTAAACATTTCCCCTTGCCAGCTCCCACAAGTCACATGAGCCAATTCTTAAAATAAATCTCTTCCTATATATATAAAATCTCCTATTGGTTTTGTTTCTCTGGGGAACCCTGACCAATACAATAAGTAATAATAGCTAAAGGTTATATAGTGCTGACTTTTTTCCTGATACTAAGTGCTTTAAAAGATGAACTCATTTGGTTCTCATAACAACTTGATGGCTTAGTTGTTATTTCTGTCTCCATTTAATAGACAAAAAATGAGGGCAGGGAAGTCAGTCTAGTTCCCCAAGACGTTATGACCTGCAAGGCACACCTGAGCCAGCGTCCATCTCTGGCAGAGTGCCCATGCCCACTTAAACTATGCTGTTCCCTGAGATCCTGGAATGATACTGGATAAAATGAATCCACTTCAACCCACATAGGTATTGTTCTATTTGATTTGATGTTGTCTGTTTTCAGACATCTTCAGTTTTTTAACATAGAAATCCTCTAAGTTTTGCAAACTTTTGACCAGGCTTGGCAAAAGTTCTTAGCTTTTGTTTCTGCTCCAACAGTAAGTAAACAAACTGCATATGTGGATATGTGAAAGTAAATTAACCTACCATAAGTATTCTCAGGTAATTTCTTTACCAATTTATTATGTTTTTTGAAAGTTCTTTCTAAAACGCCCAGTGAAAAAACTTTATGTGCGGTTTTAAAATTTGCTGAGATCTGTTTATTTAAAAAAATGATTTCTAGAAATGCATATAAATTTTTTGTTTGTTTGCTTTTGTTTTACTATTAAGGGCATATATTACTTGGTAAATATTCCCATAAGTGAATTCCTTAAAGCACTGGAGAATTCTTGTGAAAGTCAGTCTTTGAATAGCTGATAAACATATTAAAACTTAAAAAGTGCTTACTTTAATACATTTTCTAGAAACCAAGCTGTCATTTCCAGAATTGTAAATTTTATTTACCTGTTAGATATAATCAGGTAAAATACTTTGAAATATTTTGTTCTACTTGTCAAAACTGATTTTGTCAATGCACTGATATCAGCGATAGCACTTTTACTACCTTTTCAACAATCTCACTGAGCATTTTGACTTTGTAACCTTCTCAAATGTGTATGTTCATCTTTCACATCTCTATAATGTACGTTAATATGGTGTCCCTTTTTTAAAATAAAGATAATGATAGTGATAAAATATAAATAGATCAATTCATGTTTGGTGGCTGAGACATATCTAAATCACTCCTCCATATCAGAATCGAAAGTGTTGTGTACCCCAGAAAAGCCATGTCCTTCAATCCTGATCCAATATTGTAGGATGGAAACCCCTTTGATTAGATAATCTTCATGAAGATGTGGCAGCCCCAATTGTGGGAATGGCTTTGTGATTAGATAATCTCTCTGAAGGTGTGGCATGGCCAATTGTGGGTGTGACCTTTTCATTAGATGGAGATGTGACTCTGCCCATTCAAGATTGGGCTTGATTAAATTATTGGAGTCAAACATTTTGAAGAAACTTTAGATGCAGAAGCTTGGAGAACAGTTGCTTCAGAGCTGACAGAGTCAATATGAGACCCAGATGTTTTGAGATAAAGGACCCAGCAGACATTGCCTTGTGTCTTCCCACGAAATGCTAAGCAAGCCAGAACCCAAAGTTGTGTCCTGGATGCCAAGTGAGGAACCCCCATACAAAACAGAGACTGAATGCAGCAGTCCAGGAGCAAGGGACCAGCAGATGCCAGCCACATGCCTCCTGAGCTGACAGAGGTGTTCTGAATGGCATCAGCCTTTCTTGAGTGAAGGTGCCCTCTTGTTGGTACCTGAGTTTGGACATTTTCTTGGCGCTAAGACTATAAACTTGTAACTTCTTAAATTCTCTTTTTAAAAAGCTATTCCATTTCTGGTGTACTGCATTCTGGCAGCTTAGCAAACTAATTACATCACCTGATTTGCCAATTCAGCTTATTGACTATATTTAAATTTGTTTTAATAACTTTCCTAGATGCCAACATCTAGGAAAATATTTTCAATTGAGAGAAAAACAGGGATGTAAAACTTCAGAAACATCAGTTCTAGCTCAATTATTGTGATTTGTTATTTTCATGATTAAATTTTCCTTAATTCTCTTGTTAAGCTTCCTTGTAATTAATTTTCACTGAACCCCAAGTGAGAACGTCTCTTCCTTAAGCCAAAAACTGACAAACAAATACATAAATATCAGTTCCCTTCAATTTTTAAATCAAAATGTCCAAACTTCTTATTATAGAATACATTATCTGTAACTCAATTTCCTGTCTAGCTTCAGCTCCCAACAGTTTTCCTCTTATACTTGATTATTTGGTAGAATTAAACCACATTGTCTTTAAAAATTCTTTGTCTCTTTGTCATTGCACATGTTGTTCCTGCTTCCTGGTATACCTTAATTCAATTTTCTGTCATGTCAAACATTATTTATTCTCTATAATCCAAATCATATGACACCTCTTCAAGAACTCCATTGCTCAACTTCCGTAGAAACACTGTTGTGGGTTGAATTGTGCCCCCAAAGAGATGTATTGAAATCCTAACCCCTGGTGCCTTTGTATTTGACCTTATTTGGAAATACAGTCTTTGCAGACGTAATTTAAGATGCGGTCATACTGAATTATGGTAGGTCCAAATCCAACATGACTGGTGTCTTTATAAGAAGATACGAAGAGACATAGGGGCACAAGCATAGGGAGAAGATGGCCATGGGAAGACAGAGACAGAGACTGGAGTTATGCCCCCACAAACCAAGGGATCTGCTACCAACACAAGTGAGGAAGAGGCAAAGAAGGTTATTCCCTAGACTCTTCAGAGAGGCTGATGACACCTTGATAGTCGATTGGTAGCTTCCAGAACTGTGGGGGAAAATTCTGATGTTTAAGCAACTTAGATAGTGGTACTTTGTTATGGCAGCCATAGAAAACTAAGATAGCCACTCCCCATTCTTTTACTGCTGTACTTTTTAATAAACTTCTAATTTAGGAATTGTCACCTACTAAACAGTGGGCTCATTGTAGTATGGACCATATTTTATTGATTTTTAACTTTTTAGGAACTAGTACAGTGTCCGATTCATCTTCTTCATTATAATAGCAAATAGTTCAAATGTAATAGCGCTCCCTACCGGCCAAGAAATATACTATGCTAGGTCTATATGATTGATTTTGTTTAAATAGCAGGGCTATGAAATGAGCATTATTATAACTCTCATTTTACTGATGAAAAAAAAAAATGAGCCAGAGAAATAGACTGATTTGCCCAAGGTCACATTCTAGTGAAAAGTAAAGTTGGGATGTGAACCCAGAACTTATGGCTTTTGAGTCTTTCTCTTTACCCATTATGTCATAAGATCTGCCAAGAAAGTTGCGGGACATTTTGTTATAAGCCAAACCACTAGAGATAAACCTAAGAGCTAATATATTAAAACTTAAGAAACTTATTTAACAGATACCAAGAATGAAGACTGTAAGATTAAGGCAGTGAAAAGGAAAACAATTTGATGCTTTGTTGTTTATTTATAAACCTCTTAGCATGGATAATTACTTGCCATTCTAAAAAATGTCTATGCTTTATGCGATATTGGATTTGGAGAAGAGATGATGTTGCGTTTTATTCTCAAGGTGTGGTAACAAAAGAAAGGCCTTTGGAATATGATAGATTTAATTTGCACTTAGTTCTATAACTTAAGACTTGTTTGATTTGGAATGGGCAGCAGTGACAATGCCTGTTTTAAATGCTGAAATATGTGCTTTTCACCAAGCGCCCAGAAGTTCAGCACCTGTTATGCTAAGTGCCTTTACAGGTGGTTTCACCCCTGAACATGCAATCAGAGAAATTATTCCTCTCCTCAGTCCAAGGAAATTTGAAGAACATGAATGTGTTACTATCTAAAATTCTTTGCTCTTTATCAATCTTAGTATCTTTAATTCCTTGCCTTTTTGTGATACATATGGAAATTGGAAATGACAGCACCCTATTCCCCCCATTTCCTATATCCTGAATTGTGGGTTCTACTGCCACTTTCTTTTCTTGATAGCAATAGAGGGAGCCTTATTTAAAATATTTGTACTGGCCAATGGAAAAGTGGCCAGAAGTCATTGAGCATAAGTACTATGAGATTCTGTTGTGGAGCAAGTTGCTATATGGTGTGTTATGGGTACATGTGCTCAGGCACAGCAAAGACATTTCAAATGACTGCTTTATTAGTTACACAACAAAAAAGGGTCTAAAAGAGCATGGCAAGCGATCCCATCATAGCTGGTCTCCCTGGTGAATGATAGTTAAGATTCGACATAAATTTCTACCCATTTTATCAAAACTTTTTTTGTTTGTTTTGCTTGTTTGTTTTTCGGGAGAGCGCATGGACAAGGAATTGAACCCAGGTCTCCTGCATGGCAGGCAAGAATTCTACCACTGAACTACCCTTGCATCCTCCTATAGCAGTTCTTTTTGTTTTTTTTTTTTGCATGGGCAGGCACCAGGAAATGAACCCGGGTCTCCAGCATGGCAGGTGAGAACTCTGCCAGCCGAGCCACCATGGCCTGCCCTATAGCAGTTCTTTTAATGCTGAAGTTTGGATGGGTGAGCCAGGAGGGCCTTGTATGGAGTAGGCACAGTGTCATTGTTAATTATGGCTACTTTATTTTCAAAGGAGTTTAAATGAAACTGTTATAATAGCATCATTTTTGGAACTCTTACCATTTACCACATATTATATTGTGTTTTCAGTTATGAAATTATTTAGTACTCTTGGTAGCCATTAGAGGTAGCTACAACCATTGTCTCCATTATGGATATGAAGAAACTAGATAGGGGAATTATGTGAATTTTCCATTGTTTCTTTAATAAGATACTGATGGGGCTTCTGTACCGAAGATATAATAACAAGAATCTAAGGGTGATGGTGTGGTGGTGTCCACAGTATGGTGGGTCCCCATGTCTGCTTTCTCTACACATCCATCCTGAACTATAAAATAGTAGCTTCAGCATCTACCACCATGTTCAAATTCTGTC
The DNA here is from genome assembly GCF_023851605.1 of Tamandua tetradactyla. NCBI lineage: Eukaryota > Metazoa > Chordata > Mammalia > Pilosa > Myrmecophagidae > Tamandua > Tamandua tetradactyla. The sequence goes on from NC_135332.1 coordinate 154,812,250, forward strand.
AGTGGGTAGAGGGGAGAAGGTAATGGCAATCGCTCTCCTTTCCTATTAATGGCCTACCAGGCCCTCCTATTAACTCATTCAGCATTGCCCAGAACTAAAACTATTGCCATGCTTAATTGCAAGGGAGACTAGAAACATACTTTTTACCTAGGTGGCTATGCTTTTGGCCAAAACTAGTTTGATGGTTAAGTTCATGTGTTCCTTTGGCTAGGTTATGGTGTCCACTTGTTTGGTCCAGCAAACACTGACCTGATTTTTACTATGAGGTTATTTTGTGCATGCAAAACATCATTAAGGACAGTGTGATGGTAGCTCAATGTCAGAATACTCACCTGCCATGCTGGAGACCTGGGTTCAATCCCTGGTGCTTACCCATGCAAAAAAAAAAAAGAAGAAATTACTAAAACATCATTAAGTTGATTGCATTTATGGCTGATTGCATTTATAATCAACGGGGTAGATTACCTTCAACAATGAGAGAAGTCTCATCCAATCAGTCAAAAGCTTTAAAAGGAGACATGATGATTTTAGCATTAAGAAGAGAAAATTTCCATCTCTACTTCAGCAAGCTAGCTTCTCCAGGGAGATTCACGGAAAACTTTCATCAAAATTCCTAGTGTGTGGCTGGACAATAGTGGCTCAGTGGCAGAGTGCTTGCCTGCCATGCCGGAGACCCGGTTAGATTCCTGGTGCCTGCCCATGTTAAAAAAAAAAAAAAAATTCCCAGCTTGTGGGCTGCCCTTCAGAATTTGAACTTGCCTATCCCCATAGTCACTTGAGACAATTCTTATAAAAATCTCAGAATATTTACATTATAATCCTGATGGCTCTATTTCCCTTAAGAACTCTAACTAATGCAACTATTTTTGAAGAAATGGATAATAGATCCATTTAAGGCTATCCGGTCATCTCTTCTAAAATGATTGAATGGCCAGCTGTATATGCACCTTTTTTTCCCCATACACAGAACCTACTCACCCATTCTCCAAGAGACAATCCCAAATACTGCCGTTATTGTACACAGTTTAAAGCCCAGGAATGAGATGCCGTTCTTTCCATTATGTCTGGACATAGACCCTCATAGGCTGATTCACTATGAAATAAGATGTGCATTATATGCTGATCCTGTTCCATAACCAGCACATAATCAGTTTATAATCCCAGAGGAAAGTCAGGACTGCTGCCATAAAACTTCCATTGAGAGGTGGAAAGAATGGAAAAGTGGCATTAATCACTAATTCATAGTAAAAAGTCCCAATGAACAGAGTTTATAAAAACTATGCCCTGTCTGCTCAGGAAGTGAAGTAATAGCCTCATTTGGCTATTCTAAAATTTGTATTCCAGGGGGTTGGGGTAAAACTCCCTCGTCTGTTGTCTCCCCAGGCCTTGTTTTGCACCCTGAAGGTTGTTGTTTATTCTTTGTACATGTCCATTGGGGAGAATTCACTTTCTGGAGATTGTAGAACCTTTAGTTTGCTTCCTGCTGATGTAGTTTTAGGACTTGGGGTTGTTTGGGAATAGTCACAGGCTTGTGGTTCCACTGACATTACAAAGACCTCCCAAGTTGGTAGGTTTCTCAGATGTACCTTTCTAGATAGTTCCATAAGTACAAAAGTGTTCTTACTCATGACATGTTCCTTTGAGGGCCTTCAAAATCTTCCTTCTCTTATGTAAAAACTGAGTGTGAGTACAGAAAAGCTGACATCACACTCTGGAAGGGTGTCATTCTTCCTTGAATGTGAAACTCCAATGACATTGTGATAGCATTAATTTCATCTATCTACTTATTTTCCCAGTTTACAGCTTCTCTTAACTTGTATCCTAACTACTCTGTGTGGTTGTCCTTAGGCATTTTCTTCGCTAGGTCATTGAGCATGTATCTGAGGTACCTACTGTGTGTCAGGCTCAAGGTTAATCACTGAAGATATAATGGTGAACAGATATGGAGTTTATTGTCTGGTGGGTGAGACAGGCAGTAAACAAAAGACTTCTGACTTTTCTTCAAATATTATTTTAATATAGGTTACACTTGAAAAGTGTGGTGAATACATACACTTACAGCTTTTAACATGGTTCCAGCTAAGTTTTATATAATCTTTAAACTATTAAAGAATCAACTCTCTACCTTTGATTCTTTCTAGACTCCCCTGATCTTGTATCTGGTCTTGTTCATAATGTGAAGATCTCTGTTAGTTTGGTGGGAGGTTAATCATTCTCAGTCACTTTCTCTAGTCTCTCATGCATACTGGATCATCTAGGAGAGAATCTGAGATCCCTTAAAGGTGGAGGTCCATAATTATTTGACAGACCCCATTTATTATAAATGCAATCAGCCATAAATGCAATCAACTTAATGATGTTTTAGTAATTTCTTCTTTTTCTTTGCATGTGTATATCTTACTGGATATTGGTAAGAATCTGGTTATAAAACTGAGGTGCTTTTAATCAGTATGAGTGTGAGTGCACTCACCTGTCTGCCCACACGCACACTTTAAGATTGGTTTTAGAGACCAAGAAAGTGAATTACAATAGATTTCACTGGGACCGCCATATAAGAAATAATACTGTTGATTGTTGATTAAAGAATGCAATATATCTTTAAAAGACATTTAACAAATTAAGTTCTTTATACCTTCCATTAAACTCCTACGAGCATACGCAAAGTCTACTATTTTCAGTAAAAAGACTTTTTTCCCCCTTTAATCTTTGGAGCTATTCACTAAAATTTATACTTTTAGCAGGTGTCTCCTTAAGAACTAGGATTACTGTCAAACACTATTGTGAACCACATTCGCACCTGTACTTCATTTTGACAATTACGAATGTTTTTGTTATGCACAATATATTCGCTTGGTGTTTTTACATCTTAAGTGCATTTTTCCCTTCACTGCCACATGCAGTTTCTATGGTTACAAGCTCATTCCGTTTCTATTTTTGCCTTTAAGAGGCCGTATTGCTCTACATGGAAACAAAAGCCAAGGAACAAGTAACTTAGCCCTAATGTTCCTTCTTTTGTTTTTAATCTAACCATCTCCAGCACACAATTAACTTCATGTTAATGGATCTGTAAATTATTATGAAATAAAATCCTTTCGACTGAAGGTATGGAGTATTTTCTTCCTGTTTTCTATTTCAGTCTGCCTTGAAAACTGCTTTCATGGTAGGGCCTATTTAGTCAATGACTAAGGTTCCAGTGTTTTGGATAACAAATTTCTAGATAAACCATCGTTCTGAAAGTCAAGTATGATTTCTAACAACATATCTTCTTTCTGCTGCGACTCTATTGCTCTGTACTTTGAGAGGAAAAATTAGCTTCTCTAAAGCCAATTTGCTCCATAATATTCTTTCTACCCCCATCCGCCCTATTCCCAAACAGTTTGAAGCTATTATCTGAGTGGCACAATTCTAGTTGTTGGGGATTAAAGCTAACGAATGTACTACAAATCCTGGTTTTGCAGGACCTTTAATTTGGATAAATAACAATTAAAGTGAGCCAACTCAGTAGCATAGCATCCCAACCAACAAGAATGACCAATTAGGTGGAGGTCATTTTGGAAAGCTTAACAGAGGCAGTGGGATGGAAACACCTTTCATAATTAAACAAAAGTTGTTGGTGACTAGATGTGGCAGCCTAATAATAGGTTGGATTTAATATTTAAAACTGCATCTGGTTCCACGAGGAATGAATGGCCACGGCAGGATAGATGCTGCCAATGGGCTATGAGTTTAAATGAAGGGAGAATTACTGGGATGTGGTTCTCCCAAACTAGTATTGCATTCTCTTCCATCTTTTTATTTATTTCTTGGTTTTAAAGACCTTAACATAGTTTTAGTATTGTAAATGTTTTTATTTATTCTGTGTTTGTTTTATACTGGATCATTGCTTATTGATTAAAAATTTTTCCTTAGGTACCTGTTTTGTCCTGGGCATTTTCTTAAGAGCCAGGGCTACAATAATTCAATTTCCAGTTACATATCTTTTGTCTCCCCTTATGTGCAAAACAGATACTATAACTCCTGCCTTTTCCTCCTTTTAAGGCTATTGTAACTCGCATGTGAGGGAGCTTTGTGTTTTCTAACTACCTTCATTTGCATCTTATCGTCATTCAAAGTATATTATTATTTATAAAAGTTTACTTTAAATCAATTTATTTCAGCAAGAACGTTATATCACTACTGTTATACTGCCTATATTGTATATCTAAATATTGATGCAAAATATATAACTCTTTAAAAGTTTTTCAAGTTTCTAGTTTTATGCTTTCTAAATTATCTTGAAGCTGTCTGGTGGAACACCCAACATACTTTAGGCAATGCTAAATTATAGCATATCCACAACATACATATAGGGATATGCCACATAGCACAAAGCTACTTATAGCTAGAGTATTTTCCCCTTTTTCCTTTGGTAATCCTTTCTGAACATAAATTAGTTTTGAAGTTGGGGGAAAATGTTTCATAATTTGCTTGCCAGAAATGAAGAAGTGTTAGGAAATGTAGCATATAATTAACTTTTAATGGATGGCAATGGAATTTTAGCTAAGGAGAATGCTATCAATATTTAGTAAACTTGGGTCAGGATAGATAAATAGCCTAAGAAATAAAGAAGATTTGGGGGAAGCAATTTAGAAGAATCATTAATACCAATGATTAATAATTTGCTTAGTAAACTAAAATTCTCTTAATCCTGAAACTCAAATTTTAAAGCTGAAAATGGCCTAGGAAAAACAGATGAGTTAAACATGGCACAATGCATCTTTTAGTTTATTGGTGCTGCTGGAAATGCAATATACCAAGAATGGGTTAGCTTTTATAAAGGGAATTTATTAAGTTTCAAGGTTACAGTTCTAAGGTCATAAAAATGTTCAAACTAGGGCATCGGATACCTTGACTCAAGATAGGGCCAATGATGTTCGGGGTTTCTGTTAGCTGTGAAGACACATACTGACATCTGCTAGCTTTCTCTCCCAGCATCTCATTTCAAAATGGCTTTACTGGGACATTTTCTTTCAGCATCTCCAAACGTCTCTGTATGTTTCAGCTCTGAGGCTTTTTCCTAAAAGGTTCCCTCTCAAAGGACCCTAGTAAGCGATCCACCTTGAATAGGGGAGACACATCTCCATGGAAACCACCTAATCAGAAGTCCTACCCACAACTGGATGGGTCATATCTCCATGGAAATAATGTAATAAAAAAGATCTCACTCAACGATATTGAATGAGCATTAAAGAATATATGACTTTTCTGGGATGTACAACAGTTTCAAACTGGCTCAATACCCCCCAATATTCTCACAAAATATTTAGAACAATATTAACTTCCTATTAATAAACAATGTTAACATAGTAACTTCCCATGCAATAATAAGGTTTCTTAGAAGAAGTGTCTCTTATTATATATAGCCGTAGTTTCTTATAAAAATAAACATGCAATTCAAATTCAGAAGAGAGGTTGTTTGATTTTTAATGTATAACAGCGTGTGCAAAAGTCCTGCAGTGGGAAAGAAGCTGGCACTTTTGAGGGGCTGAGAGGTGGCTAATGTACTTGGAGCACAGTGTATGAGTTAGAGAGTAGCACAAAATGAAGCTAGAAAGATAACAAGGTCAGATTTTTTTTAGCATCTAATAAATTATGGTAAAGAACTTGCATTTTATTCTATGTGCAATAGAAGTCATTGAAGGTTTTAGTCAGGGGAATGACATAACATAATTATGCTCTAATAATTTTTTAATAATGAATTTAAAAAGGCAAGATGTAAAATTTTTATTTAGTGTGCAAACTTAAATAAGTTAATGCATGCTAAGATTAAGCTTGCTCTTTCTTTTAAACTTTTCTATTATTCTGACAGATAAAAGAAGAATGGCAGGGAGAGGGTAAAGTATAGAGTTAGGAAGATATGCTAGAAGACTGTAGTAGAAACTAGAATAGGGATGCAGATAGCTTGGACTTGGGTGATTTTAGTGGTGCAAGTTGCAACTGAGTGACATTGCGCAAAGCCGGCAGGCTTCCTGGCAGTTTAATTGGGGGATTTGATGAAGAAAGTTTCTGACCTGAGCAACTATGTTGGTTGTTCAGAAATAGGAAAGAGTTTGGGAATAACAAAATATTTTAGTTAGTTCTATTTTAAATGCATTAGGGTTCTGGTTCCTTTGAAACATCCAGGTTGTAATGTCAAGAAGGCAGCTATGTCTACGGACTGGATACTTGAAGAGTGATCATACAAATATGGGATTCTTCAGAGTACATAGAATGGGCCTGGAGTCAAAGGAATGTGGAGTTACAATTCTAGGGGGGTAGACAAGTAGGTAAGCCATGAACAATACGTGTAAAAGTCTTCAAGTCTAAATAAATTGTGACTACATTTAGAAGATGCTGGGTGGGGGTGGGGTTATTGAATGATTTTTGTAGGAACTATCTTACAAAAGCAGTGACTAATGAATAATAATCACGGAATGCTGGAGATGTTGAAAAGGAAAACTGAAGTGAGGGATGTGATATATATAAAACAGTTTAGTCATTACCAAATTATTAGTGATTAAAAAGAAAGTACCTCCCATTATATGTAAGAGTAAAGTAAAATGCATGTGGCTGCTGAGAATGGCTATTGCTGCAAACTTTTGGGGAAGAAATTTACTAAAAATATGTGTAATATGTAAGCTGATTTTCTTTGTTTCTGAAACACTAATTCAGGGAAATTTTGTTAAGGAAGTAAAAAAGCTTCAAAGAAAAAAACCCCAAACACAGAAAAATTCTTATGCATAATTACTACAGTACTCTTTAAATAATTAAAACAGAAAAATTGGTTAAATAAATTCTGGTGTGCTCTCATAAAACAGTACTATAAAGCCATTAAAACAATGTTTATTCAGTTATTTAATGATGAGGAAAATGCCATAATTATATTGCTAAGTAAAAATGCAAATTATGTAATGCAATTTATAGTTAAAAAACGAACTATGTGAAATATGCACAGAAAATGATATTCATGATACTTTCTTCTTTTCCTTTTCTATGTTTTCCATTGTTGAATAGATGTTTGTGGGGAAGAAAGAAATTAGTGAAAATAAAAAGCAATTTTAGATGTTTAGGTCCACTGTACTAAAGGGATGAATCAGTGTGTTGATTGAAATGGAAATTAAAGAACAAGGCATAAGAATACTTATTAAATTCTAATATTCATTGAGTACTTACTTGGATATTTTGTTGAACACCTTAGATATATTATCCTATTTAATCCTCATAATAAGCTTAAAAAGTCAAGGCCAATATTATACCCATTTAACAGATAAGAGTGTGCCATTAACTTGCAATAGGTTTTTCTTTCCTTCTTTTTTTTTGTATGCTGTATGGCAGGGTCACATTTCATTATTTTTCCATGTGAGTATCCCATTATTGCAGCACCATTTGTTGAATTTTTGTTTGCTTGTTTGTTTGTTTTTGTTCTGCTTGTTTGGTTTTTGGGATGTGCATGGACTGGGAATTGAACCCAGGTCTCCTGTGTGGCTGGGAAGAATTCTACCACTAAACTACTCTTGTGCCCCCTACAGGTTTTTCCCTGTGAGCTGTTATACTACGATCCAGGCCAATGTCTGTCTAACTCAACCATTGTACAGTAATTCAGGATGCTCTGAATAGGATGGTTGAAGGCATTGGGGTAGATGAGATCAGTAGGAGAGATAAGAAGATCAAGAAGAAAATAATGTGGCAAGATCATAGTTGAGGCATGGAGGGAGAAGGACTTCATTATTAATACATACTTGCTTGGAACCTAAACCCATTGTTCCTCAGTGAAGGAGTTTTGCTTTGGTCAAACCATCTATTTAACTTCTCCTGACACTGTTCTTAGCACCAATACTGTTCCTTTTTCTCATGTCATTCTCTCTTTTTGATATGCCTCTTTACCCTGGGATTCCAGCTGAGTTTTAACACCCCTCCCATCCCTTGGCTTGAAGATTTCCCAGAAAATGTTAGTACATACTGCTCTTAATTTTGCTTAGTGTTCTTACAAGGCTGTGATGTGGAGTTATTAGTTAACGATAATTCTAGCTTAGATCTATGTAATTCTAACATTATTGAGGGGTTATCCTGGGGTTCAATCACTTCATGGAATGGAAAGAGAAAATTTGGTTGCATAAATAATTGAAACTCTTCTGCTCAAGGCCCTTGCTGTGAAGGATCTTGAGCAAAAAAGAAAAAAAAGTATATTCTTGTCATATACTCATTAGATGCTGAATTGAAAAGCAGAGATACTAATAATTAATAAAATGCACTGATTTCTAAATCTTTCAATAAATCTTGTTTTTTCCATGCTACATGAACTATTTTACCATTCTCTGTTTACATGCCATGTTGTTTTATGGCCTTTATTTTTCAGGTTAAACTTGTTTCTCATTTGGTTCCCTTAGGCATCTATATACCGAACAACAGAAGTTAAGGAATATTGTTCAAAAGGCACTGTTTTGTGATGTTCAAAGGGCCACCCCTCATCATTCACCAGCCAGCCATAACTTAAGACCAACTAGAATATCTATGTTGTTGATCAATAACGGAGACTCCCTTACCCAAGTTTCACTTGTGAGGTAGAATTAATTGTCACAGGTATGACTTATGTTATGTGAGACAGATGTGCCCATTTTATTAGCTGCTGAGTTGAAAACAAGAGACACCAATAATAAAGTGCATTGATTTCCAAATTTTTCAAATGCTAGTGAGCATGCCTCGAAACATTTCATTTCCAAACTTTCTTCTGCTGTTAATTAAGCTTGCATGAACAAAAAGAGGATTTGTAAATGTGATTGGGTAACAAAGTCTAGCTTCATCAGACATATATATGATTTTTATGGTTATAACTTGCTTGTTAGGGACATGATCTATTAAAACTTGAGATATACCATAGACAGCATTTAAAACATATACTATTTGTATGCATTTTTTCTATTTATTGTTTTGTCATAAAAACATTTCATACTTTAATTGCAAAAGATAAGTACTTTACATTTTTGCTTGTTTGATTTCATATATTGGTGTTACTCAATATATGAAATTATTTTACACTTTTATCTACTCATTTGGTGGGTTTCAGTAGCATGAATATGTCATTAAGTACTCCATAGGAGGTGAGTATGCCTGTTCTTACGTAATCTACTAGAAATAATGTAGAATGCCTGTACTTGACATAGGTAGAGTTATCAGGGGAGAAAGGGAAAGTGAGTTCAGACTTCTTAGGACAGTTCTTATAAAACTATGAATTATCTAAACATTCCTACTAAAGCTACTTTCAGGTCTAAAAAGAGAAAATAGTTTATTTTAGGAGACCAAGCTTAAAATCCCCTTGCTGCTGCTAACTTACCTCATGCAATTCACTTGATGACTGAAGTTTATGCTTCAGGCTCTTATTCTATGTCTTAGGGTCATGCTAGGAAAACAAAATACCCTGTTTGGGTCAAGGTCAGCACACCCAGGGAGCGTATGCCAGCAATCTCACCCACCCTATGGCCATGGAAGTCTTGACTGGTTGGCGATGGCATTCTTTCTCTCCAAAGCTACAAGTGTTGCCATCTTCCTCAGCTCAGCACTGCTGGCAGCTACATGTTAATCAGAGTTTTGTCACATATGCTGGCACCTGTTTGCTATCCTTGGAATACATTAACGAATGTCCTCCTGGGCTCCAAATTCTACAGTTCTGCTCAAAATCTAATATTAATAATAGTAAAATATTAGTTTTCCATTAAATTTATAATTCATTTTAACCATGCATCACATCTGCTTAATATTTGTACCTTCAGGCTTTTAACTGTGTATTATAATTATTAGATATTTGCACTAAGATTCTGGTAATCGGAACAAAACTTTTTAAGACCTGGAAGATATTTGTCACCATTTTGATGAAAGATCAGTTGAATTTTCATCTTGATTTTGAGATGCAATGTTACTTCCAATTCATTTACTGATTTCTAATTCACCATTATTCCTTTGGGAAATAAAGTTCATTAAAAAACAAATTTGTTTTATCTTTCACTTTTTGAAGTTTAGTGACCTGCATTTTTCTTAGTTTTTATTTGACCCCTTTTAAGCCCTTTCTTCATAGATGTACCCTTCAAAAGTTGCCTAAACTACCCTGAAAGTTATACTACTTTCCTTGGACCACTGTAACAAATTATCATGATACTGGTGGCTTTCAACATGCATTTGTTCTCTTACAATACAGGAGATGAGAAGTCCAAACTATGCTTCATGGGAAATCAAGGTGTCACATGGCCGTGCTCCTTGAGGAGGCTTTGGGAGACAATTCATTACTTTTTCTGGCTTTTACATCTGCATTTCTTGAATTCCTTTACTTGTGGCCCCTTCCTCCTTCTTTAAGACCTGCAGCACAAGCGTCTTCACATCTTTCAAATTGCGTTTTCTATTCCGTAGTGCTATTTCGCTCTGTTGCCCTCTTATTAGGAACTTGTGATTTTATTTAGGCCCAAATAGGTAATCCAGAATAATCTCAGCATCTCGAGATCCTTAAGTGAATTACATTTGTAAAATCTTTCACGTAAGCTAACATTTGCAGGCTCCAGGGATAGGTGAGGCAGGATAGAATAGGGCATCAAGGCAGTGGTTCCTGGTCTTCTATCCAGCTCTGAAAGAGTTAATGCACAGCTGCAAACTTCATGGAACAAAAATTTCCCCTAAAGCCCTGAAACTTCCCTCAAACCATAAAACTTGAAAATCATGGGCTCAAAGGAGACTCTTAGTCAATAATAGAAAGCATGGGGTCATAAAAATTGTGAAACATCTGCCCCCAAACAAACTTTTGAGTGCGTGGCGGAACTCCACAAGCACTGATAGCTATCCCCTTCTGAAACAAAGGAGACACCTGGTGTCCAAAGGCTGAGATGGAAAATTGCTGCTGCAAAACCTCCCTATACAACAAGCTAACCCTCCGCTTAGGGCGTGACTCTACCTGGAGCACGTGCATGTTAATTCTTTAATGTGTACTATTACTCACTCTCTAATAAACTTTGGTGTTTGTTCTCACTCTCTCTCATCCCTGATTCTTTCTGCGATGAAACGGAGAAACTGGGGTGACAACTTTGCTGACACTAGGGCTCTAGTTACATAAGGACCTGGATATCTTTGTCGGTTATTATTCAGTCTACCATGGTGCCTCAGGGAGACACAGTTTATCTTATTCAAAGTCAGGAAAACAACATTCAGCCAGATTCATGAACATGCTTAGGGTAACTGAAGTTCTGATGTCAGGAAATGTCATGGCTTCTCTAGCTACATATAAGAAAACTTCAATGTTACTATGGTTCCCATGTTAGTTTGAGGGTTTTCCTTTTATAGGATATGTTTTTATTGATTAAATCACACCTGCAAACTAAGACATAGTCAATTTACATTTAACACATATTATGATAAGTTTTCTTCATTCTTACTGTTAGGCCAGAGAGATAAAATTCAGTTATGAAAAATATGATGCAATTTTGTTTATTCCACAAATATTTATTGTATACTTTCTGTTGGCCAGACACTGTTCTTGGAAATGTTGCTATACAAATAAACAAAATAGCCAAACCCCCCTGCCCTAATTATGCCTGCATTCTAGTTGGAGGACCATTGTACCTCTGCAGAAATGATAGCTACTCTATAATTCTCTGTAGGTCCCAGGGATGCTATACATAGCAGGTGCTCAGTAAATGTTTACAAAGTGATCAAAATAAATGGTTTTGTGTTTATATTTCTTTTATAAAGTCTGAACACTATAGTAGCACTTCTTCACATATTGATTTTCAGCACAGATCTCTTAAAAAATCTATAAAGTCTCAAGGTGAGACAAAAGGTTTTCTATTGATCTCAAAAGTGTTAGAAATTCTATAGAAATCCATGCATAACTGAATGATATTTTCTTTATTGATCTATTGATAGAGCAAATAAGTGCATGTTCAAGAAATAAAACTAAGTCATAGAATTAGGAAATTAAATTAAAAAGCCTAATTAAATCAACTGAAAAGTTCTCCTAGTGCATTCCTGCCAAGACACAAAAGGCTGGGTCAAGCTTTAAAATTCCCGCTATTTGCAGATGTTGACATTATAGAAAAACAGCAGAATCATGCTCACATATTATGTTCTGGAGAATCATTAACTAACACTTCATTTAGTATCAACAAGGGCTTGCCCTGGATAGTACCTCCAATTTGTTTTTGGATTCTTTCCAGGACCCTATCAACTCTGGTTTAAAAATTCCTCAGAAATCTACTCCACCTGCTTCTAGTGGTTTTCTTGTCCATTAAAGACAGTCAATTGATCCCTTTACAGATGTTGACTGAAACCAGTTAGGATGTTAAGTCTCAAAGCAGTAACTTGCAAAGGTAATTCTTACTGGACATTTATGTGCTGGTCACCCCTACATATTTTACACATAGAATCCAACTTAGTTTTTACAGAATTTTCATGAGATAAGATGTCACTAGTCCTTTTTTTTAATAGATGAGGAAACTCATATTAAGAAAAACGTAATAACTTGCTCTGAGACTCCTCTGTTAGGTCTTCAAGGGCATATTGCAAAGGTGGCTCTTTCCATTGATGGCTCAACTTAGCTCCAACTTGCATTTGTGAACTTTTACACTTATTGTTTCTCCCTTCCAGTTTTTAATTGACTTAATGCAGATTGTTTTTTAGACCCTGAATATTATTAGGCAGGGATTACGTCTTCTGACTTCTCAACCACCAACTTTTTCTTGCCCAATCCTGTGCTGGCTTCTATTGGTTAGAAAGATTCAACTACTCCTCATGTCTGGTTATAAATAGATCTTCCTGATATCTGGGTCTTTGAAGTTGTCTTATAAAAATGAATTATCCAGTAAGAAGGATTAGGGTATAGTATTCCCTTCCCTTCCCTACTTTACCCTTCTTTTTCCTTTTCTGTCAGAGAGGAGGTAGATGAAAACTACCTCTATGTTATAATTGGATAATGTTTTCTAAGTGCAAGCTTGTTTCTCATAAACCTTACTTTAAAGAAGCTTACTAGCACAGTTCTTCATTAATACTATGATCATGGGGTTAAAGTAAAATTCAATTTAATTTAAAATATCTTTGTTAATTTAATATCAATTAATATACTACTAATGCTAAGCTTAAACAGGATCAAGGCCAGGATATCTTATTGATATTGTGAGATTTATTAACAACAAAGACAACACATGCTGGTCTACACCAAAGTTTGGTATAAAAAATTTCTGTATAACAATAGATTAAATATCTTGGTAAAACACTATGATGAATGATAAAGCTTGCCTCAATTTTAATAAGTTAATATTGAAATTCTTTAATTTCCATTTTCTGTAGCTTTATTATTTAAACATTAGCTTTTGTTATGCTCACATGAATTGAACTTTCTTGCAATAAGTGTCGAATTATTCAGTACAGTTTGGAACTATTATTGCATGAAAAACCACTACAATATTTGAGTTGTAAAGATACATTTTTTGAAATTTGTTTAAAGTGCCTAAATTTCCATATCCCTGGTTTATAATTAAGAACTATATGGTACAGAGAAAGAGTGAAAGAAATGTGCCAGCCAGCAGCCTCTTTCAGTGGCAGGAGGTGGGGTCTTATATATGCACCTCTAAAAGGGCACTCCTGGCTCAAGATCATATTCTCATATTTTGAGGATCAGAATATTCAGTCCAACAGAAAATTCTACTTGATGATATAAAATTATCATTTATTCATTCATTTATTTATTTATTTATTTATTTATTTATTTTTTGCCTTGGACCAGTAGAAATGGCTTGGGGATTCTTTATATCAGAGCAAAGGGATATGGTGGTCACAATGGATATCTGATGTGCCCTTCTTTATAACATACTCATATGGAAAAATAGCTATGCTATGCATATCTTGGTTACTCAGTCATCATCTTAGACCTAGTGAAATATTTTCCCATTTGAGTTTTTTACTAACTGTAGATATAGCTATTTTCTCTAATTATCTTCCTTTTATATCCTTCTGTTTCTCCAGTTTGCTCTCATATTGACAGGTTATGCAACCGATGTCCTGGATTATGCTGAATAAACTTAATTTTATTGGCTACTCCCTTTTAGCTTCTATGTAAAATGCTGTCTTACCCTCACACCAGTGAATCAGATCATTTCCCCTCATAGTCACTATTTGTCTTTTAGGTGGTATCTTGGGATTCACTTCACATCTAGTTGATTTGTGATTTAGGAGACCTCTGAATCCCACTCATAGGTTCATATTTAAGATTAGCTGGCTGAATTAATATTCTTAGTTTTTCTTTCAGTTATTCTACTTCCTAACCTTGTGCTCAAATTCTGGGATAAATTCAGAGCCTGAAACTACATTTCATTGTTACATTGAATGACAAGTTAGCATTTTGTGAAATAATAAATACAGCCATATGGGCATAAACATTAGTTCTTAATGGAGGGACAAAATTTGCCCACTGCCGCATGTCATCTAAAAGTCCTTCAAATTTGTTTGCTTTTCCACAATTAGAGGGAATTTCCCAGCCAAATTTCCTTGGTTTTGGCTGCAAATAGAGACAATATAAATGAACTGGGTAATATTCCTGCCTCTTGGCTTCTTGTTTTTGAAAAACTCAGAATCAGGTATGATGTCAGTGATATATTGTAGCTAGAAAGAGCACTCCCCACTGTCAGCTTCTTACCTTCTCCTTCCTTTAGAGACAATTTTTTTCTTTAATTTCAAGAGAAAAGATTATAATAGTTAGAAACATTTTTAAAATGTATCTACAAAAAGACACTTTAGCTTCATTGTTGAATGTTTTAGGTCCAATGTAGAATGTTACACCCAGAGAAAAATAGTTGTGGCATGGTTATCTTGGCGATTCTGTCATCATCTTAGACATAGTGATCTAATTATAGTCTCTTTAGAGAACTTTATTAAGTTTCTACAACTGAAAGTTCTCTTTATTTCTCATCTTTGGTAATATTTTTGAATTATATTTGGCAGTCACATTTCAGTAAACAGTCTTTAAGGTTCAGTTTTTCTGATATGATTTTCAGAAAGTTTACCTTAAAGGATTTTGAAACAATAAGCTAGATTTAGCTGCCACCTTCAATTATCATGTTTGTCTGGGTCACTTTGAATAGAAAGCATAATTCATGAGTGATGCAGGAGAGTTATGGTGGATATCTAATTTTGCTGGCAACAACTCCTTCTTTTAGTATTAGAGCCCCACTTTTCCTTTCTTGAAATGACCCTCCAGTATCATCAGTACCCATAGCTCTTGGTGTGGACATAGGACCCATGTCTTATAAATCAGAGTCCAAAGTGATTGATTTGGTACTAGATCCAATCTAGTCTTGTCATACCCAGCCTGGAGAATGTTGCTGTACTATTGGGAAAGCCATGCTCTCTTCATTCAGAATTGCATGCAGAAAAGATAAGTCTAGATTTTTTTCTTCCACGTAACAAGATATATTGTCTATTGCTGTGTAAAAATATTACTACAAACCTTGTGGCTTAAAAGAACAAACATTTAGTATCTCAAAGCTTCTATGGGTCAGAAATTTCGGCATGACTTAACTGTGCCCTCTGCTTCAGAGTCTCACAAGGCTGCAATGAAGCTGATGGCCAGAGCTGCAGTGTCATCTGAGGTTCAACTGTGAAAGGGTCCACTTTCAAAGTCAAAGGAATTCCAAACTGGCAGCATTCAGTTCTTAGTAGGATGCAAGATTGAGACCATCAACTTCCATTGGCTGAAGGCTGCTCTCAGTTTCTTGCTGAGTGACAACTCACAATATGTCAACTATCTTCAAATCCAGTAAGGGAGAGTCCCATAGCAAGACAAGTTAAAATCTTAAATAATATAATCATGGACCCATAATCACACATATCCCATCACTTTGGTTGAATTTTTTTGATTTCATCTTTCTGACTCCACTGCTAAAAACTCAAGGGAGGGTAATGGGAAATAAGGAATGGTAGGTGTGCCTGGTCAAGTTGGCAAGCCCAGTTCCTAGAGGTTCTTGAATGCCATGCTTAAGGGCATACATTCTTTAAGTGATGAGAAGCCATTTAAGTATTTCAAGTTGGAGAATGACTGTACTAAAGTGCTAAGGTGACAAAGATCTACCCATAGGATGTCCATAATCTAGCTGCCTAGAAAAGCTGTTAAATAACTATTCTACAGTGAAATAAATATCCCAAGTCCCTTCTACTTCCAGCCAGATTTCTTGACAAGCTCTCTGTTTTAGCTGTCTCCATTATGTCTCCCTCATCTTTCACCCTACTCCATGTGGGAATGCCATCACTCCACAAAATGGGATCCCTTTATGATCACTAATGCTGTCACTAAATTCATTGCAAATGTACACATATTAATCTACTAAATCTTAGCTGCATTCAAAAATGTTGACTAATCCCTCTGTTTGAAATTTTCTCTCACTTTTTTCTGTTGCCTCTTTGATCATTCCTTCTTTCTTTCCTTTTTGAGTCATCCTCTTTGACTTAGTCTCTAATTGTTAAAGTTACTGAAACCTTGGCCAAAGTCCCCTTACTTTTTTCTATTCTCCTTTCTTCCCAGGACATTGGACAGAATATATATATACTAAAGACTTTCAATATATTTCTCATGTTAATTCTTACTTCTGAGCCACAAACTCATTTATACAACAGTCCTCTTAATTATCTTCTTGGATGTCTCAAAGGAATTTCAAACTCAATTTCTCCAAAACCAAATTCATTACTGTTCTCTTCCAACCCAACCTCCCCTCTTTGCCTTTGTTACCTCAAATCACAGTTCAAAAGTCACTCCCTTAGTGTCATGGTTAGGGACAGGTGTCAACTTGGCCAAGTTGTGGTACCTGTTCATCTGATTGGGCAAGCGCTGGCCTGTCTGTTGCAATGAGGACATTTCATAGGAATAGGTCATGATCACGTCAGCTACATCCACAGCTGATTCCATTTGTAATCAGCCAAAGGGGAGTGTCTTTTGCAATCAGTGATGCTAAATGCAATCATGGGAAGCCTTTTAAGGAGGACTCAGAGGAGACAGGTTCCATTCCTGCTTTGGCTGGTGAGCCTCTCCTGTGGAGTTCATCCAGGCCATCCATTGGAGTCATCGGCTTCGCAGCTTGCCCTGTGGATTTTGGACTCTGCGTTCCTACGGTCACGTGAGACACTTTCATAAATTTTATATTTGCAAGTGTTCCCTGTTGATTCTGTTTCTCTAGAGAACCCTAACTAATACACTTAGGAAACTTCATATGGCATAGGACATGATATTTTTTGCTTCATTTTATGTCCAATGCTTGGCACAGTGTCTATACCATAACAAGGAATCAACACCTACTTGATTCGAATGAATCAAGCACACAATCTATGAATGGATGAGCACTCTATGGAAGCCCAAAAGAAGAGTCAATGGTTTCACCTAGAATGCTCAGTTTAATGTAAATGTTGATTCTTAAAGGATGAGCAAGATTTTGTCAAGGTATAAAGGTAGACAAAGGAGTCAACAAAATGGTGGAGGTACTCAATGTTTCAGGAAAAAGAATCAAGGACTGCCAAGCAAAAGTCATGGGGCATCATGGACTAGAAATTAGGAGGTAGGGTGGGGGAGCTGTAAGGGAGGGGATGGAAGATTGGAGAAAGAGTTGAAAAGGTAGGTTTTGACCAGGGTGTGAAGAGTCTGAACTTTATCCAATAGGTAATGAAGAAGTATTGAATGTTTCCAAGAGAAGCAAGGGGAATAATCTGTATTTAGCAAGAATATCATACTGGTTATTATGCAATTGATAGTTATCTCCAAATCCACTTTTTACACCCTGTTCTGGAATCCTGGCTCTTGGACTCTGAAAATCACATTTCTCTTTTGCCAGCTGGTTCTCTGTCAGATTCTGTCAAGAGGGAAATCTAGAGGGAAAATGGAAGGCTGGTAGAAGTGAAAAAGAGACTCTTCCTTTCAATTTGCTTCATTTATTTTTTCTGTCAGCATTCCACAGTTGCCATTTCAGTTTCTTGTGGCACTCCTGCAACCTGCCTCATCTGGCCCCCTAGAGGGACTAAAAGAGCCCGTGCAACTGGATCTCTCAGTTCCCAGCTTTGATGATAAGAACACTGTGTTAACCTTTGTAAAAGCCCTCTGTAATTAAGTTCCCTAGTACCCAGCAGAGGCAATAACACTATACTGTTAACTTTAATCTCTATCAGTTGAGCACACTTCTGACAAAGGTAGGATCAGTCAACCTGAACTGTAAACAGACTTTCAGGCCTCCATCAAAGGTGCCCTGACAAGATGTTTACTCCTATACATATTAGTTACATTTTATCTAACCCTGATAGGAAACTAGATTGTCCCCCTAAAACTTCTCATTACACCCTCTAACTTTTCTCATTCCCTGAAGAGTCCATAAATGTCATCTCCCTGATTTTCCATTGTTCCTACCCAATTGTTTTTGATCTAAATAATGCATATAAACCTGGTTCCTGCAGTCTTTTAGGGAGCAGATTTTAGACTATGAGGTTACCATCTCCGTTGGCTCTTAATTCACTTTCTGTTGCAATTGAATTGATGCCATGTTAATTCCACTGCACCAGCCAAGGCCCCCCAAAGACCCGCAAGGTACCCTTTAAGACCAGAAACATCCAGACTGCTCATTGTCCTCCAAGACCTGAGTCCTACATTTGTGGGGCCTTTCCTTTAACTTTCCCATTTTTGATCACCCCAGGCTCTTCCTTCTGTTTCCTTGGCCCTTGGGGCTACAGCAGCTTCTGCAATTATTCCTTTGGTTACTTCAAGTTCCCTTTTCCTTTTTTCAGTCCTTTAACAACAGTTTATTCAACACTCTCTTCAGTTTTCTCTACCGAAACATCTACTCTGTTTCTATTGTGCTGACTGGAACCTGACAGGCAGTAAGTACTTTGCTATGGATTAAAAAGATGGAGTGGGAAGAACTGGAGTTAGAGGACCAGCTAAAAGACTGTTGAGATATTTCAGGCAAGAGATGAAATAAGTCATTGCAATATGAATGATGATGAAAATGATAAAAATAATAAAAGTTAACACTTATGGAGTACTTGCAACAGTACCAGGCACTGCTCCAAGTCTATAAACCCTATATTACAGGTACTATGTGTATTTCCAACTTATAGATAAGGTAATTAAAGAGGCCCAAAAAGGTATTAGAGAACAGGCCCCAATGCATACAGCTACTAGTGGCGGAAACAGGATCTAAATCCTAGGTTTCTGGTTCCAAAGTCCTTCCTTCAAACAACTACAAAGGGCTTGAATTCTTTCTTGCATTACTTCTGAGAAGGAAGGAATAGTGTCTGATACTAACTCAGCTGTGGCAACCCAGGGCCTGGGCCCCCTCCTAAACAGCCTGCAACAAACCTGTTTTAGCCAAGGACAAAGGTCAAGAAAGTAAACAATCTCCCCAGAGGGTGAACAATATAAAACAATGCCTGGTTGTAAAACTGGCATTGATTATATCTCAGCCTTAAACACTAATCTTAGTAAAATGTCAGGTCTCAGGCCTCCTTTAATGATTATACTAGATGCCCAGTGTCCTCATACTATATGGAATGTAGTATGGAATGAGAACTGCGGCATTGTAGAAACTAATAACTGATTTAAGGAGATATTTTAAACAATCTATTCAAGACACAGTTCCTCAATATATAAAAGTGCATTCTGTACTTTCCTAAACTTTTAACTTAATACTAAACAGTGGAAACCCTGAGAAAAGATGGTCTTTTATGATATTTAAAAAAATACAAAGATGTTCTGATGTTCTGAGAAAATATTGGCAATATTTGAGCATTATTTGATCTTTATAACTTATTTTGTTCAGATTAGTATGAATTCTTGGGTTTGGTGGTTCAAATATATCTGAACATTTGCTGGCACATATTACTGCCCCATCCCTGGACTCTTATTCCTTGTGGGGTGCTAAACATCTGGAACGGCCATCACTGGAGAATCTCTCCTGTTTGAAAGTCACAATAAATCTATGTCTACTTCTGTGCCTGGTGTGTTTTTCAGCCTTGCAGTAGCCCCAACCTGTGCTCTGAATGAACTCAGTCTAGGCATGAATGTCAACAGAAAGGATCATGGAAAAAGAAGAATAAAAAGAAAAACAAAAAACAAAAGCTCAGAGACTGTTGGTTTTGGTAATTGGGTGGATACTGAGGCTATCAACTGAAATAGGAAACATAATTAATTCAGCTATGAATATTTTGAATTAAAGGTGCTTTGTAGGACATTTGAGGAGTTGTATCACCTGAAAGTTAGATTTGAATTTTAGTCCTTTAAAAAGGTTGATATTGGAGAGAAAAAAATATGATAAATAAAGCCAGCTCTGGAAAGAAGGCTGTGGCAGGAGAGTAAGCAGTTTTCAGTGTTAAATGCAAGTGTTTTGGATTCTTTTTCCTGCTCAAAGCTAGCAAACAAGTTTTCATAAGAAACATACTTTAAGCAGTGGAATAGAGACACTACAAGGAAATGTATGTGGCATGATACAGAAGAAAAGCCTGAAATTATTCAAGAACTTTTTTTTTTATTGAAGGAAACTCAAATGATAGGGGAGCAGGAGATAGAGAGAGTTTTAGAATAAAATGCTTTATTTCCTAAAGTTAAATACAGGAATCTGGTAGGTTGAGTATACTTTTCAGAAGGGTTTATCAGTAGAGACAGGAATGACATCAGCAAACTAATCCCTAGCCCAGCGGAACGAGTAACATTATTACCTGTTTTCATTTGATTAAAATATTTTACATTTGTTGAATGTGAATAATAATAAAAAAGACAAGGAAGTCATTGAAGGTGGAAAATTGAAAAGTTGAATATAGTTAATATTGGACTCACCAGAACTGCAGCGTTGTAGAAACTAATAACTGATTTAAGGAGATATTTTAAACAATCTATTCAAGACACAGTTCCTCAAAATATAAAAGTGCATTCTGTACTTTCCTAAACTTTTAACTTAATACTAAACAGTGGAAACCCTGAGAAAAGATGGTCTTTTATGATATTTAAAAAAATACAAAGATTTTCTGATGTTCTGAGAAAATATTGGTAATATTTGAGCATTATTTGATCTTTATAACTTATTTTGTTCAGATTAGTATGAATTCTTGATTTTGGTGGTTCAAATATATCTGAACATTTGCTTTTTGGGGGCAGTGCAAGAAGGAAAAAGCAGAGTAAAGGGGTGGAGACAGAAGCTTTGCTTCTTTATAGACATGCCAAGTAGTCTGCAAATGATTCATTTCCTGGCAAATCCTATATACAATTGTGGGGAAAATACCAATAGCCTCAAACCTGCAAGATATGGGAAGCTAGTCAAGAGAAAGCCAAGGGAGGCAGAGGCATTTGATGGATCTGAGAAAGGACAAGACATCCCCCAAATGCATGCCAAAAAGAATTCACTATAATCCTTAACAGGCCAATCTGAGATTAATTGCTCAGAAAGGGAGGCAACTCAGTGTGAGTGACCCATGCAGAGGGGAGTGGTATTTTACCACTGATGTTGTTTAGAATTGCCACTGCAGACTGATAATAAAAAGCAGACTGACTTTTAGTTGCTTATTTTATTATTTTTTAATTCTATAAAACAATGTGCCCCCCTTCTTGCAAATACCTTGGCAAACTGTTTCCACCGCTATCTGTATTCCTTTTAGGAGTTCAGGAAAACCAAATTCACCTTAAAAACAAATAAGAAAAGTATCAAGGTTAAATTCTATGCAACGTTATTATAACAGAAAGAGAATATAGGGCTGAAAAATATCCCTGTAGACACTGAAAGGATGCCAGAAACACTGATCAAAAATAAACTATACTACTTTTAGGGTGCATGGGTGGTTCAGTGGTAGAATGCTTGCCTTCTATGCAGGAGACCTGGATTCGATTCTGGGACCATGTACCCCTCCCCACCAATCTATCTATATAATATACTATTTTGAAATAAAATGAAAGGCATTAGCAATATTATTCATACATTGAGAACCAATAACCAACCCAGTAGCAATGAGGATTCCTGACACCCAGAATGTGGTATTGATCATCAATTCCTTTGAAAAGAAACCAGGGATTGTTGGAGACCAGCTGATGCCAGATCTGTGGCAAGCAATGAACAAGATGAGTCTTGGAACAAAGTTTCTTATTAATTTTTTAATGTGAATTAATTAAATGAATTTTCTGAGTTTCAAACTAAATGCCTGTTAAAATTAAAGTGAGCTATGAATATAGATGTTTTTAAAAACATATGAAAAATATTTTCATAGGTGCTGATTCTCTCAACCTTCTCATATTACTTGAAAATTGCTCTTTCCTCTTAGAATTAGAAGAGAACACAGCCAAAATGTAGCTTATATCCTTGTTAGAAGGCCCAAACAATACTCAGGATTCTCCCACTACAAGTGACAAAAGCCAGTCTGTATTGGCGTAGGCAAGTAAAGGAAATTACTTGGCTTATGTAACTGAAAAAAAAACAGAGTTAGGAAAGGTATGTCTGTAGCTAGGCCTCTCCCCAAATGCTTGGTGCCACCAATGTGAGTTATACTGAACAGGGTGAGGAGGAAAACAAGATTTATTTATGCCGGAGGGAGAACTGGGGAAATTTCCCAACTCTGCCTCCCCATAGTGATTTTTCAATTGGCTTTAAATATGTTAAAGACAATGAAAATCATCTTGGTTAACAGGTACAGGGATCTGGAGACTTTCATCAGTTCCTTATGGCAGTTATTTACTATTTCCTTTAGGGTTTACATCCCATGAAACCTGGGGCATGATGCCTCCAAGTCTGGGGTGAGAGATGAAAGCTTATATATATATTTGGGTGCAGACTTTACATTAATATATTGCTTCTCTGTAAGACTAAGAGCCCACATTCACAGCTTGCTTACATTTTTAAGATTACATTTAAAAGGTTACGGCAACATATCAATGAATATATTGAGGAGAAAACCCAACTGAAAACAATTAATGGAACTTATTAGTTCATTAGTTCATTTAGTTAAAAAAAAATCCATCAGTATGCAGGTTTCAGATACAGATTTACTGGGGCTCTCACTCCTTTTCTCTGTGATTCTCTTTTCTTTGAATACCCCCACTCCTGCTTCCCCCATATGTCAGCTTCATCCTGTTGGTGGCCAAATGCCTGCAGCAGATCCAAGCTTCATGACACACCAAAGCACCAAAGAGAAAGAGAGGACCTCTCTTCTCCCAAACTTCATCCTAATTCCTAGAATCTAATCTCATTGTTGCCCCAAGCTATAACATTTTATTAATCCTGAACTGGTCACTATGGACAAAAGTAAAGCTTTCTATTGATTAACTTAATTCTGGGTTAAATATCCATCTGTGAACCAATCATCGTGGCTTGCAGAGTATGAATAAGGACAGTGTAATAGGGCAATCTGGACTCATTCCTCAGTTTCACCCAAATGATATGGTTGTCACCCAATGGGGAATAGATAACATGGACACTAGGTAAGTATCCAACAATGTCCACATCTTGCTTCAAGTACACTTTACTCAGGTCATCAGAAATATATCACTTTTCTCTTATCTCTGCCTTTCTCTGTATCTGCTTCATTCTTGGTCAGAGTCTCCCCAAATGGTGGCAAGATGATCATCTTCTCCAGGCTTAAAGATATTCTACCAGCTTAAAAATCCCAGAGTAAGAATTCATTTTTCTTAATAATCCTAACAGACATCCAGGGTGGCTCTTCATTAAACCAACTTGGATGACATGTCCATACTCAAAACAGATTCTTCTGCTCAAAGTATGAATGCTTTTGATTAGTCATAGGCCACATGATATTCTCGGATGTAGGAGTTAAGGTCAACTCTGTTCAAACCACATAAACCTAGATTGGGATCCAGGTAGAGCCCCAAAGGAAAAGTAGGACATACATATTACAATAGGGAAATCAATTCTAGGTACAACAACATTAACCAGTGCCCAATATAGAAAGAAAAATTTCAGTCAAATATTTTATGTCAAAAAAATTCAAATAACATATGTGTTTTGACTGTCTTTATTAGTGTTTATTTATTGCTTGGAAAAAATTAAAGGCTGTTTACCAGTTGGATACAGCCAAATATTTAAGTTGAATGTCTATCTTTTATTTTCCTTTTTATTTTCATTGTATTAACACAGGGGATTACTTAAAACAACAATAACGTATTTAAAATCTTTTATTACTTAGAATGTGCTTGGAATATACTCTCAAATACTTTAAAATAATTCAAGGAATGTTCTTTGAGACGTACAGACCAAAGAATCAAAAGACAGTTAATTTCAGCTTTGGCCAAAACATTCTCTTGATGGCAGGAGCCATTGGTAATTTGAAAATGTGGCTCAAAAATTATTTCCAATTTGAATAAGTAGTCACAAACTTATGTAGCATTATATAACATTAATGACCACACCAGAAACAAGACTGGTCCACTAAGAAAAGCAAGGTAATTTCTGAGGGAAAAAAGCTATTTTTTAAAAAGTCTTCTTAATTCAAAATGTATTAATGTGATCAATCTTTCAAGGAGTTTAATGAGTAGACCTACTTAGTAGAAAAATCAACACATAAGTCAGTTTCCAGTTTAGCTTGGCAATTCACTTTTTTAAAAGCAGTTTTATTGAGATATATTCACATACCATACAATCCATCCAAAATGTACACTCAATGGTTTTTAGTATAATTAGAGTTGAGCATTCATCACTACAATTAATCTTAGAACATATTCATTACTCCAAAAAGAAAAACACTTAGCAGTCACCTCTCAATCCCTCTATCCTTCCCCATCCTATATAACCACTAATACAATTCTGTCTCTATAGATTCATTTATATTTACATTTTCCACAATACAATCATATGCTATGAGTATTTTTTGTCCAGTTTCTTTCATTTAGCATAATGTTTTTAAAAATTATTGTTTTTTTTTAATTAGAGAGGTTAGAGGTTTACATAAAAGCCATGTAAAAATACAACATTTCCATAACTCCCCTATTGTTGACACTTTGCATTCGTGTGGTACCTTTGCTATAAATGATGACAGAATATTAAAATATTACTAACTATAGTCCACAGTTTGCATTAGGTATATTTTTCTCATATATCACCCCATTATTAACAACCTTGTGATAGTGCCATACATTTGCTATAATTCATTAAATAACATTCCTATATTTGTACCATCAAACACAGTAATCGTCCACAGCATGATTCCCTGCGTTAACAGTCCCATGCTTGATCCTCTAACTCTCCTTCTAGTAACATACATGATCCCAAACTTCCCCCTTCACTACATTCATGTGCCTAATTCAGCACTGTTATCTACACTCACAATAATATACTACCATCACCACTGTGCTGGTTTGAAAGGATGCATGTCCCCTAGAAAAGCAATGCTTTAATCTAAATCCCATTTCATAAAGGCAGAATAATCTCCATTCAGTATTGTATGTTTGAAACTGTAATCAGATCATCTCCCTGGAGATGTGATTTAATCAAGAGTGGCTGTTAAACTAGATTAGGTGACAACATGTCTCTACCCATTCGGGTGGGTCTTGATAAGTTTCTGGAGTCCTATAAAAGAGGAAACATTTTGGAGAATGAAAGAGATTCAGAGGGAGCAGAGCAGAATGACATAGCCATGAGAAGCAGACTCCACCAGCCAGCGACCCTTGGAGATGAAGAAGGAAAATGTCTTTTGGGGAGCTTCATGAAACAGGAAGCCAGGAGAAACTTAGCAGAGGATGCTGTGTTTGCCATGTGCCCTGCCAGATGAGAGAGGAACTCTGACGGTGTTCACCATGTGCCTTTCCTGATGAGAGAGAAATTCTGACTGTGTTTGCCATGTGCCTTCTCACTTGAGAGAGAAACCCTGAACTTCATTGGCCTTCTTGAACCAAGGTATCTTTCCCTGGATGCCTTTGATTCGACATTTCTAGAGACTTGTAATTGGGACATTTTCTCAGCTTTAGAACTGTAAACTAGCAACCTCTTTAAAAGGCATTCCATTTCTGGTATATTGCATTCCGTCAGCTAGCAAACTAGAACAACCACTATCCATTTTTAAACATTTACAATCAATCTAATTAGAAATTCTGCACACACACACACACACACACACACGCAAAAGTATCTGCTCCTTATTCTCTACCCCCATTCCTTTTCCTGGCCACCTTCATTCTAGTTTCTAACTCTGTAAGTGTGCTTATTATAATGAATTCATATAAGTGAAATCATACAATATTTGCCCTTTTGTGTCTGGCTTATGTCACTCAACATAATGTCCTCAAGGTTCATCCATGTTACTGAATGCATCAGAATTTCATTTCTTCTTATGGCTGAATAATATTCCATCATATGTATATACTACAAATTGATTTTCCATTCATTGATTGATGAACTTTGATTTGCTTCCATCTTTTGGCAATTGTGAATAACACTGCTAAAAGCATCAGCGCGCAAATGTCTGTTCATGACCCTGCTTTCACTTCCAAGTATTTATTTATTCATGGGATTGCCAGATCATACGGCAATTCTATACTTATCTTCCTGAGGAACTGTCAAACTGTCTTCCACAGGGGCTGCAGCATTTTACATTCCCAGCAGCAATGAATGAGTTTTCCTATTTCTTCACATCCTCTTCAACACTTGTAGTTTTCGATTTTTTTAATAGTGGCCATTCCAGTAGGTTTGAAATGATATCTCACTGTGGTTTTGATTTGCATCTCCCTAAAAGCTAGTGATGTTAAACGTCTTTTCATGCACTTTTTGGCCATTTCTATTTCCTCTTTGGAAAAATGTCTATTCAAGTGTTTTGTCCATTTTTATTTTTTTACATGGGCAGACAGACACACTGGGAAATGAGCTCAGGTCTCCGGCATGGCAGGGGAGAACTCTGCCACTGAGTCACAATGGCCCACCCATTTTGTCCATTTTTAAATCAGGTTTATTATTTTTATTATCAACTTTTTATTACTGAGTTGTAGGATTTTTTTGGATATTCTGGATATTAAACCCTTACCAGATATATGGTTTGAAAATATTTTCTCCCATTGAGTAGGGCATTTTTACTTTCTTGAAAAAGTCCTTTGAGGCACAAAAGTTTTTAATTTTGAGGGGGGCCCATTTATCTATTTTTTTCTTTCATTGTTTGTGCTTTGGGTGTAAAGTCTAAGAAACCATTGCCTACCACAAGGTCTTGAAATTATTTCCTACATTTTCTTCTGGGAATCCTATGACCCTCATTCTTATATTTAGGTATTTCATCCATTTTGAGTTAATTTTTGTATAGGTATGAGATAGGGTCCTTTTTCATTCTTTTGCATATGGATATCCAGTTATACTAGCCCCATTTGTTGAAGAGACTATGTTAACCATTACAGTGGACCTAACAGCCTTACCAAAGAAAAATTGGCCATAGATGTGAGGGTTTATTTCTGAATTCTCAGTCTAATTCCATTAGTCAATACATCTGCCTCTTTGCAGTAGCACACTGCTTTGACCACTGTAGTTTCGTAATATACTTTAACTTCATCCTACTCTATAAAGATGTTTTCGGCTATTTGAGGTTCCTTACCCTTCCAAATAAATTTGAAAATCAGTTTATCCATTTCTGCAAAGTAGACTGTTGGAATTTTGATTGAGACTGCATTGACTCTGTAAATCAATTTGTGTAGAGGTGACATCATGTTATTTAGACTTTCAGTCCATGAACAAGCAATGTCCTTTCATTTATTTAGGGCCTCTTTTATTTCTTTTAGCACTTTTTTTTCTAGTTTTCTTTGTATCAGTCCTTTACATTCTTGTTTAAATTCTTTCCAGGACATTTGACTCTTTTAGTTGTTTTATAAATGGAATTTTTTCTTGATTTCCTCCTCAGATTGATTATTACTAGTTTATAGAAACAATCCTGATATTTACATGTTGTTGCATCCTGCCACTTTGCTGAACTTGTTTATTAGCTCTAGTATCTTTGTTTTAGATTTTTGGGGGGATTTTTGATATAATAGAACATCTCATCAGTAAATAGTGAAAGTTTTACTTCTACTTTTCCAATTTGGATAACTTTAATTTCTTTTTATTGCCTAATTGATCTGGTTAGAACTTCTAGCACACTGTTGAGTAACAGTGAATGTGAATATCCTTTTATTTTTCTAGATTTTAGGAGGAAAGTGTTCAGTCATTCACCATTGAGTACAATGTTGGCTGTTGCTTTTTCACATATGTCCTTTACTGTGTGGAGGATGATTCTTTCTATTCCTATCTTTTGAAATGCTTTTATCAAGGAGGGAGGCTGGATTTTGCCAATTGCCTTTTCTGTATCAGTTGAGATTATCTTGTGGTTTTATTCCCATGTTGTTTTGTTAATGTGGTCTATTAATTGATTTTCTTGATTTGAACCACCTTTGCATACCTGTGATAAAATACACTTAATTATGGTGTATAATTCTTTTAATATGCTGAAAGATGTGATTTGCAAGTATTTTGTTGAAGATTTTGGCATCTATATTCATAAGAGAAGTCAGTCTGCAATTTTCTTTTATTTTCTTATAGTACCTTTTACTGGCTTTGCTATTAAATTGATGTTGGCTTCATAAAATGTGTTAGGTATTTTTAATAAGGGTATGATTGTTAGAGTTTAACTGTGAAGCCATCTGTTCCTGGGCTTTTCTGTCAGGAGGCTTTTTGATGACTAATTCAATCTCATCACTTGTAATTGGTCTGTTGTGTTCTTCTATTTCTTCTAGGGTTGTTTTAGGTCATTCATGTGTTTTTAGGAATTTGTTCATTTCATCTAGGTTGTCTGATTTGTTGGCATATAGTTGTTCATAGAATACTCTGATTCTTTTATTTCCGTTGCATCAGTAGTAATATCACCATTCTTATTTCTAAGAATTTTATTTATTTGCACCTTCTTTTTTTTCTCTGTCTAGCTAAGGGTTTGTGAATTTTATTGATCTTCTTGAAGAACTTAATTTTGATTTTGTTAATTCTCCCTATTCTGTTGTGCTCCCCATTTTGCTAATCTCTGCTCTAATCTTGGTTATTTCTTTCCTCTGCTTGCTTCAGGATTTATTTGCTGTCCTTTTCCTTGTTCTTCCTGGTGCAGTTAGGTCTTTGATTTTAGCTGTTTCTTCTTTTTTAATGTATGCATTAGGGCTGTGAATTTCCCTCTCTGTACTGCCTTCACCACATCCAACAGTTTTGATATGTTTGCTCTCCTTTCATCCTTTTCAAAATATTTACTGATTTCTCTTGCAATTTCTTCTTTAAGCCACTGATTGTCTAAGAGAATATATTTGTGAATTTTCCACTTCTGCCTGTTTTTGATGTTCAACTTTCTTTCATTATGGTCACAGAAAGTCTTTGTGTAATTTCAAACTTTTAAAACTTATTGAGACTTATTTTGTGATCCAACATGTGGTCTATCCTGGAGAATGATCCCTGAGCCTTAAGAAGAACGCATATCCTGTTGTTTTAGGGTGCGATGCTCTATATATGTCTGTTAGGTCTTGTTCATTTATCATATAATTCAAGTTCTCTGTTTTCTTATTAATATTCTGTCTAGATATGCTATCTATCGATGAGAGTGGATCATTGAAGTCTTGAATTTCCCCTGTGTTTGCCTCATGTATTTTGGGGCACCCTGGTTAGGTGCATAAATATTTATGATTGTCATTTCTTCTTGGTGGATTTCTCCTTTTATTAATATCTAGAGTCCTACTTTGTCTCTTATAACAGTTTTACATTTAAAGTTCATTTTATCTGATCTACCACAACTCCTTTTTGGTTATTATTTGCATGGAATTTCTATTTTCCATCCCCTCACTTTCAAGCAATTTGTGTCCTTGGTTCTAAGGAGACTCACTTGTAAACACTATATAGACGGATAATACTCGGTCTTTTTTATTGTGGAATTTAATCCTTTTTTTTTTTTTTTTTTTTTAAAGGAAAGACAGAGAGAAGGAAGGAAGGATAGAAGGAAGGAAGGAAGGAAGACATCTTTAAACATTTTCTTGTTTTATTGTATTTTGTTTTTTTTTTGTTTTTGTTACATGGGCTGGGGCCGGGAATCGAACCGAGGTCCTCCGGCATAGCAGGCAAGCACTTTGCCCGCTGAGCCACCGCGGCCCGCCCCGGAATTTAATCCTTTGATATTCAATATTATTACTCTAAAGGCAGTACTTCAACCATTTCATCCTTTAGTTTTTGTGTCATATCTTTTTTTTGTTCCTCTTTTTACATTTTTAGTCACTCTTACTGATAATCTTCATTTATACCCTCTCCTACAAGCCTTTCTCTCTTGTCTTATCCTTTCAGCCTGAAGACTTGCCTTTAGTATTTCTTGAAGGTCAGGTCTCTTGTTAATTAACTCTATTTCTATTTATCTGTGAGTATTTTAAGTTCTCCCTCATTTTGAAAGGACAGTTTTGCCAGATAAAGAATTCTTGGCTGGCAGGTTTTCTCTTTCAGTACCTTAAATATATCATACTACTTTCCTTTTCACCTACATAGTTTCTGATGAGAAACTGGCATTTAATCTTACTGCAGTTCCTTTGTGTTTGATGAATTGCTTTTCTCTTGTTGCTTTCAAGATTTTCCCTTTATCTTTGTCATCTGCATTCTGATTAATATCTCAGAATAGGTGTATTAGGATTTATTCTGTTTGGAGTACATGGAGCTTCTTAGACATATACATTTATATCTTTCATAAGCATTTCTCAGCCATTATTTCCTCACATATTCTTTCTGTTCCCTTTCCTTTCTCTTTCTCCTTTTAGACTACCCATGTCATGTAGTTTTGCGTGCTCCATGCTGTAAATCATTTCCCTGAGATGCTGCTCATTTTGTCCATTGTTTTATCTTTCTGTTCTTCTGTCTGTAAGATTTTGATTATCCTATCTTCTGGTTCTCTGATTTTTTCTTCTGTCTGTTGAAATCTGCTGTTGTTTGCCTCTAGTGTATTTTTAATCTCTTCTGTTTTGTTCTTCATTCACATCAATTCTGTTATGATTCTTTTGATACTTTAAATTCTTCTTTATGCTCACCCATTGTATTCTTAATATCTTTTATCTCTAGCCATATTCTTCTTCATCTCCTTTAATTGATTGAGGAGATTTGTTTGAATATCTTTCATTAGCTGTTCCAAATTCTGTACTCCTCCAAAGTTTTAGTTTGTTCTCTTGACTGAAGCATATCTTCTTCTTTCTTGTTCTGGCTTGCAGTGTTTTGCTGATGTCTAGGCATCTGATTATCTTGATGAGTTTACTCTGAAGGTAAGTTTTTCTTTCTTACTTAGGGTTTTATTGTTGATTGGCTTTGTGTTAAGGCACTTTTTAGACACTTTGTTCAGTTTACAATGGGCTTTTAGAATTGCCTGTGTTTAACCAACCAGATTTTTTCTTTCAGCTCTTCTTCATCTGATTTCTGTCATGGGTATATAGTACAATTTGTAAGATTTCCTGTTTGTGCTACTGTTTCACTCCAGGAGAATGCTTCCTTTCCTCTCTTCCTTCTCTAGGAATTGTGATCTATTCCATTTGTGTTTTTCCTCTCCATATTTTCCACTCTCTCTTTTTTTTTTCTTCTTTCTATACCTGCTTCTGCTTGAAGGGAAATTCTGGGAGGAGGTTCATACTGAGAGGATTTTCCCAAGGGAGTGTTTCCTGTCCGAAGCAGGGTTAGGATTCATGAAGGGAGCACAGACCAGTTCCAAAGAGCCTTGTGGAGAGGGTGAGGAATGGCATCAAAAAGCCTTTGGAAGGCTTGCCAAACTTGTGTTTTCCTGCCCTGCTGATAGCCTCCTCCCCAAACCTTTCCCTGTGGCCACTGTGAGGTGTTGCATCTTTAAACCTCTAACACCTTTACCCTTTTGGGGGTTGTGTTGATACAGTGCCCATGGCAGTCCCTGTCTGGGGCAGGTTAAAACATCAGCTCCTATCTGATACCCAGTGATCTAAATTTGCTGAACAAAAGCCGTGATCAGTACTCAGCTGTGACCACAGTTCTTGGGACAGAGGGCTTTCAAATCCCTCTCCATTTGCAGCTGCCAGCCAGGAACTGGACTCAAAGTGGTTCACCTCATATGTAAGGATAGGTACTGGCAGCTGATGCAGAGTCAGTTATATTTCTTTACTGCTGTTTCTAAGTCTCTTTGTCTCTCTCTTTCCTGGATGCTATTCATTTCTCCCATGGCCTCCAGATCCCTAGAACCATTGTTTCAGATAGTTTCTGCTTCTCTGTTAGCTGTTTCTGTGGGAGTGAGTTCTGTAGCTCCCTATATTTTGCCTTTAAGGAGAAAATATTGTGACTGCAGAAAGGTGGCTTAGCTACATAAAGCCATCAACAACAAAATACCCCCTGCCAAATGCCAAGTTCCAACAGTCAAGTCCATCAGGCATGGAGTCAGATGACTTGGCTTAACCAACCTCTGAGCAGTCTTGGTTTTCTGTATGTGAAATCAGTAATTCACTTTTGATGACAGTACTACTAATATATAGACACAGGAACTATTAAAAAGGCTCAACCTAAGGACAGCATAGCTTTCCTCAAGTCAAATACAATAATTGTATTAATTGTGTATTTGTACATCATTTAAGTTTTCCATTTGTCTAATATTGATCTGATTAGATTATATCAGAGAGTCTATGTATAGAAAGATATTCATCCTAAAAGGATTGGATGCTTTAACGATGGCAGCTATGGTTCCTACTGACCTTGGTTTTACAGCACAACTAGGTTGAATTTAGGCATTAGCTCCTACATGGGAGTTAAGAGAACCATCTCTCCTAATGTAATGGTTTTCCAACCCCTTACCTCTTAGTTCGGGGGGGGGAGGGTACCATATAGATATATATAGAGAGAGCACAAAGTGATCATGTAACTACTTTTCCAAGAGGCCTCTGTCCTTTGCATTATTTTATCTGCCCTCTCCATAAGTGGCCTTGCAAAGGATGGAACTCTGCTTAATTCAAGGTGTAATGTAACCATATTTATTGCATGATTTTAAGAAGTCCTATTGAAAGGAATTAAATATATTTTCTGTTGTCAAGAACTTTTAATCCAACTCAGGAAAATACGTATATGTCTCTGTGTATGCATTTAATGTGCAGGTAAAGAACAGGTGCAATCAAATATAGGATGGGTTTTTTTTGTTATTTTTCATTATAATAATTATTATTTCATGCTAAGTTTTACATGTAAGAAAAAAATGAAAGCTATAGAAATTGCTAAAATAATATCCATAGCAGGTCATTGTGAGCACAATAGTACAAGGAGAAAATCGGAAAAGAAAAAGCCCTCATAAATTTACAAAAAGCACATATAGCTGACATTGTGAACACTGAAATAAGTTTCCACATTTGTAAAATCTGCTGTAGGTCATACACAATCAAACCTATTTACTAGGCAAGTAATTGGAAAAGAGAATTTCCAAAGAAATCATGGGATTTGAATGTTTTTGTGCGCTAAATTGAGAGGATTGGATCACTATATAGCAGGGTATTTTACAAATATGAATGCAACCAATTTGTATTTTTCTAAATATTCTAAGGGGTAGAAATAAAGGTTTAATAGAGTATTGCACTTTAGTCAATAATGTAATTCTTGAAAATGTACAGGTATTAGTGTTCCTCAGCAATTACGAATATTTCAGCAATAATATAAGAATTTTGCCTCTGGGTGGCTTTCAACAATGTTTCATGTGACATGATTGGCTATTGGCTTAGAAAGTAGACAAAAAAATCACAAGAACATTGTGAATATTTTTTAGCTCAGTTGGTTTTTGGGCTTTATTCTAAATGAAGCTGATTTCAAAGATCTTTGAGAAAGAAGGGGGAAAAAAAAAAAGCCCCACAAAGCCAGAGCCTGTGCAGTAAGGTTTAGCTGTAGTTAAGACTTCATACTGTATGCTCTGTTCTTTTTAGCTCTAATTCTTTGATTCTGCTGAGACAAGAAGAGAGGAGATTGAATTTTATGGGGTGGAAAAACTGCAATGATTTTTAAAAATTATTATTATTTTCTAGAAATTTTTTTCTTTTAACAAAGTCCTTATAAATTTCACTCTGTGGCAAGCAGCAATGTACCATTACAATATATCTGCTTTGCTCATTTCATGAATTCAAGGAATTGTATATGTTTAGTTTTTGGTATTACAACAGCATGTGGTTTGCCTTTGGTATAAATCTTTTGCATAGAGATTCCATTCTCACTTTAGCTCATAACCCCTAGGCCCTAGAAATGTCAGGTCAATTCTCCTTTAACCTCTTCCTCAAATTTATTTCTTTTAAACTTAATTTGAAGCACTCTTTATGCAACGTGGAAACAAGCTGGATATCCTTAAATGGAATGAAGTGACCCTAGAAAGAAGAAGAGGGTTTGGACCTTGGAGTTTCTAATTTTCCTCTTCAAGTGTGGCGTTGGGCAAATCTACAAGGAAAGGTTTTCTTGACAAAAGGAGATAAGAATAGGATACACTCACAGAGTTGAGAGAAATCAATAAGATATTGTAAATAAAGGAGTAGGCATCATAGTAATGGAGGCTAGCTGAGGCCCATCTACTCTTTATTTTCCTCTTATGATGTGTCATTTGGAGAAAAAAAATATTCATCTAGTCCAACTGCTTATTCAGAGAAACCCTGCAATGCCAGATGAATTTAGACAACCCAAATTATTTGAGCTGCCTTCAGTGCCTCCCAGAAGTCGATCCTCATCAAAAGATGATATTAGAATTGTGAGCAATGACTCTTCTCCCTTGTGAGTCTCATGATCTAGTTTCAAAAAGAATAAAAAACAAAACCCCACATTCTATCTTGAAAAACATTTCTTTA
This sequence comes from Tamandua tetradactyla, assembly GCF_023851605.1. Lineage (NCBI taxonomy): Eukaryota > Metazoa > Chordata > Mammalia > Pilosa > Myrmecophagidae > Tamandua > Tamandua tetradactyla. The sequence goes on from NC_135332.1 coordinate 154,847,078, forward strand.
GCTACCTCAGTCAAAAATAAACCCAGTGTCATAAGAACCAAGAGAGCTGAAGATAATATCATATTTCATGAAATGAAGTCATTTGTAGGAGTGATTTTTTTAAGCTCTAACAATAGTGAGTTTCTTTTTGTGTGGCCTCATGAATTTGCTAAAAACTTTGTGAAATGTCAAGACTTGATATTGCAGTTGAATGGGTTTTCAATTCAGCAAGCCCCAGATATATTGCACCTTGGTCTCTTCCATTTCTAAAGCATTTTTGTGGATAAATACACAAAAAGTGCAACTGAGATGCATAAAATAGTGAGAAGATTTTTAAAAAGCAGTTTTGAACATCATATGATAGTCAAGTCCCATACAACTAATTTTAACACATTTGCTAAAATCATGACATTTGGCAAGTTGTGTATATATTTATGTGGTATGACAAAAATAAACTAGATTTTGCCATTCTGGTTATTATTTAAGGCTGCCTCCCCCTGTGCTGATTTGAAAGAATGTATGTCCCCTAGAAAAGCCATGTGTTAATCTAAATCCCATTTCATAAAGGCAGAATAATCCCTATTCAACACTGTATGTTTGAAACTGTAATCAGATCATCTCCCTGGAGATGTGATTTAATCAACAGTGGTTGTTAAACTGGATTAGGTGATGACATGTCTTCACCCATTTGGGTGGGTCTTAATTAGTTTCTGAAGTCCTATAAAAGAGGAAACATTTTGGGGAGTGAGAGATTCAGAGAGAGCAGAGCAGAACAACATAGCCACCAGCCAGCCACTATTTGGAGATGAAGAAGGAAAATGCCTCTGGGGGAGCTTCATGAAACAGGAAGCCAAGAAAGAAAGCTAGCAGATGATGCCATGTTCGCCATGTGCCCTTCCAGATGAGAGAGGAACCTTAACTGTGTTCACCATGTGCCTTCTCATGAGAAAGAAACCCTGAACTTCATCGGCCTTCTTGAATCAAGGTATCTTTCCCTGGATGCCTTAGATTGGACATTTCTATAAACTCGTTGTAATTGGGACATTTTCTCAGCCTTAGAACTGTAAACGAGCAATTTATTAAGTTCCCCCTTTTAAAAGCCATTCCATTTCTGGTATATTGCATTCCGGTGGCTAGCAGACTAGAACACCCCCCAAATATTTTCACTTGATATTGTCCCTAAGGAGTTCATGATACATATAACTCCCTATCATCCAGGGGATTGTAATTGTAATTTAGGGCAGCAAAGCTGAAAAATATGTTGACAGACTTGAAATTTTGCCTTGACTGGGAAGGGTAGTTAAATTCCTACTTTAAATGTTTATGTTATGATTAATTTCGACAGATTTCTGATGAATCCTTTTTAGGTATCAAAATTGTGCGATTGTCTTCCTATTCAGACTCAAGAATTCAAAATGCCTAGATGATGTTACTCAGAAAAATCTGTACACACTTTCAGAAATAGGTCTCACCTGTAAAGTAAATGAAAACACAAAAAGCAGGAATCAAGAAGATAGTTCTTTTATTGGGGAGTGGGATTCACTTACAGAGCCTCCGGGACTACTGCTGCAGTCAGATATTTAGTTCAGTGGGAAGCAGGTGAAAATGAAATTATTAACTAGATAGGGAATCGAGTTGCCTGTATTCACACATAGGTAAAGAGCATAGTACTCATTTAATTTGAAAAGGAGAGACCTCATATAATTTGACTTTTTTCCTTCTATAACTGACTAATTTGTGTATGTTTCTACTCTGCTCCCTTCAATACATCTGCTGGAAAAACTTCAGACTATTTGACCTCTTAATTTTTATTCTATGATCTAGGATGCTGAGAGTGGAAAGAGATGGTAAGATTGCCTGATGATATATAGGTTTCCACTCTCCATTTCTGTTTCCATAGTGTGGTGTTAATAACTAGTAGCATTGATTAGGAGAACCATTCATCTTAACAGACACTTGTTTCCAGTAAGGCCATTTGTTGTAAGCCTTGGTATCAGCTGTGGGGTAGCTAGCTCTTCTTTCTTCCACAGGGGGAAACCTCCCTGTGTCCTTGGCATCTGAGAAACGTGGCTTCTACAAGGTTAGCACATGGTAACTCATGGCCTGGGTATTATATTAATTCCTTTGTCAGGATGGAGAACTCACAAATAATCAGTTATGAATTCTAAATAGAAGTCAATTAAGATAATTTTGGTTACTAAAAACGTAAAAGCAAAGTGGGAAAAATTCCACCTTAAAGCAGTGTAAGCAAAAAGTCCATAGGGAATTCAGGTTTTGAGCATGGTTTGCTAAGGGCTCTGACTTGATGCTTTTTTCTTTTTCCATTTTTTTTTCTGTCCCTTTCTATGTATTGGCTTCATCTGTTCACTTTCTCCATGACATCCAAATATAGTAGGCTGTTCCAGGCCTCACATCCATGCAACATACCATCAAAAAATATAAAGAACTGCTTTTATCCTGATTGTTGGACAGAAGTACTGGTATTTATTGTGATTGGATAAAGGGTTGTCAATTGACCATCCCTAAACAAATTATTGTAGCAAGAAAAATCAGACTAGCAAGGTTAGGCAGCTGGGATCCTTCTTGAAACTGGGAGTGGCTTTGGATCCACTTTAACCATAAAGCTATAATGCAATTGAGGAGGAATAGAATTACAATGTCCGCTACAACCTGACTTCTACTTTTCACAGTGCTTAAAAAACTTGAGCAAGTCTGAATGTTAGATAAAACACAAAGTTTCACTAGAATGGTGGTTATGTAAATAATAATGCCCATTGTGCACTATTTGCTCATTGGTTTGCAAAGGTCATCAGAAAGATCCACCAGCCTCCTTTACCTGCTTTACACAGTAAACTCATATTTTTGTATCATAGCGACTATTACTTTTTTGTGTGAGATTATATTGTCCCTCAAAATTCTAAGGATACTTTCTATAACAACTTTATCATAAACATTATAACATATGCAATAAATGTAATTAATAAATATCACTTTTCTGTGATTAGATAAAACATAAAATGACCTTCCATAGTTTATTTTCCTATTCAATATTCTACTAAATATTCTTATATTAATTGCTATATAGGGCTTACATTTATTTTCGAAATAAATACATGCTGAGTACCTGGCATTTGTCAGGCACTGTGTAAGGTGCCAAAAGTAGGAGATGAATATGACAACATTCTTAATCAACTGCTTCTCCGTAACCTGCCACCCCAGCAAGCTAGTTATGAAATTAAATACATAATTACTACACAGAATAATTGATGCTTGAATACAGGTATACCAAGGGTGTTACGGGACTTCAGTTGATTTAGAAAGTAAATTTGCCCAGGTTGCTAGGATTTGACTTGAATCTTAAAGGATGAATAGGGAGTTGTCAGATTAATGGAAGGTAAAAGAGAGTCACACAGAGGATATTGCTTATATCCAGGCTTAGAGATATGAAAGAACTCGGTGGGGGGTGTAGGAGAACTATATAATTTGTCATCCAAGCTGGAAAGCATTTGAGAGTTAAAAGGCAGCATTAGCAATTAAATTTACAATATTTTTAAGCATGTTTACTGATCCACAAATTGACTTTAATATATTAAGTATATATTGACTTAATATATGCAAAAATTCTATTTAACCTACTTCACAAGTAATTTTTTTAAAACAATGAGAAATAGATGTGTATATTAAAGAAATTTTTAAGATATTCTTTTTAATATTGATCATCTGAACACTAAATTCAGTGAAACAGAATAATTACTTTGGTTTCATATTTATATATCTTTGTGTATCTCCCTAGTATGTCACTGATTATTTTCAATAAGTTCCTATTTTAATTTTTTCATCAATTTGTCTGTATCCCTCATTGTATTTTATAGTTAATGCATGAAATTGTTAATGTCAATTGACTTTTCTCTGTAGGGCATAATATACAGTTAACATTTTAAAAATTAATATACAGTTAAATTCACTCTTTTTTGATGTACAGAGCTTAAATTTAAACATATATATAAATATATATATATATATATATATATATATAAAACCATCAATATGATAAGGGTACAGGTTAGTTTTATCATCCTCCTAAAATTCCTAAAATTCCCTGTGCTCCCTCCTTGGAATCATAGCCTCATTCCCTCCCAACATCTGGCAGCCATTGTTCTGATCTCTACAGTTATATAGAACTATAGTTTCGTATTTTTTTAAAAATTGTTCTTTCTAATTAAGGATGTTCTGAATTATAAGTTTTCATTATTAAATGTATAAATAGTTTACCAAATTTTTCGCTTTCTTTTCATTACTTCATTTTATTTTTCTGTGAAAAATATTTTAATATGTCTCTATTATTCTTTTAATGATTCTAGAAATTTGGATACTGTAAGAGTTGTAGGCTTTTGTAATGCCATTCCATTTTGGAGTAGAATATGAATATATCCAATAGAAGATAGGAATCCCAGCAAGAGGTTACTACAATTTGAAATGTCTCAAAGTACAATTAAAAATATCAAAATTAATACTGAATATTATTTGAACTCTGTCATTTAATTTTCTCAGTTTCTTCGTTGTTTTGGTAGGTGTAAATTTCAAAGTTTTCCTATTAACAAGAATTGCTTTGAATAATTGTTATTGGATAAAATCTTCAAAAGCTGACATTTTTAATACACCCTCTGATGAATATTGTCAATAAAGATTTTCAACCGATTTTGAACAAATTGAACCACAATTCACAGGACTGACATAAAAAATTTTAGTACCAATTTAGGTCAAGTAAACTGATTTTCATAATAGTTCAACAAAGGTGCAAACATTTCTAAAATCTTAATGATGCAAAGAGAGAAAGCACATATTAACATACTGATTTTTTTATTTTTTAAAAAAATCTTATTGGATTTTATGTTAGTTTTATCACTAACCTTTTGCAGTAATTTTACATGATTTATTTATTGAAAAAAATTTAAAGGGTAAAATTTGGCTTTTTTCCCCTTCTATTTCAATTGGTAGAATATATCAGCTTGTTTGAATACACTTATGAATTATGCACACTCCATAACCAGTTCCTAATACATTTACTCTATTGCTATCTATTGCAAAATATAAAATATTTCTAAAACTAGCATATACATATACTTGTGTTTTTACACATGCAATAATTGATTTAATCACCTTAGTAAGATTCTCAATAGGCTTTATTGAAGTATGGACTATTTAGACTACATTTTCAAAACAGTTTCATATACACCTAAGCTATAATTTTGCACACTAGCTAATGATTGGTGACCTGGCAGCTTCATGCAGTTCATTGATTAAGCCAAGTTACATTTGCTTGGAACAAAAACTGGCCTAATAGGAGCAGCATCCTTGAAAATGTTTTTACCACTCTCCTATATGGGAAGCACTTAACTGTTTTTAGACCCTCATGTCCTAGCATAATGAATCCTTCATCCTCAACATCTGCAATGTGTCTTCATGGAAGAGTAAAAAGGGAAAGTGTATATCCCCATTTTATCATCCTCAAACTTGGCTATGTGACTCCCTTTGACCAAATGAATGTGGGCATAATTGGACTATACCTGTTTTAAACCAAGACCTCAGAGTACCAGGTGCTTCCATTCGCCCTCTTGCATGCCTTGGCCCTCCATTAGAAGGTACCTAAGGGCATCAGGTGCTTCTATTTGCCCTCCTGCATGACTCTACCCTCCATCAGAAGGCAGCTGGTGGTTTTTAACCAAGAGAACTGTAGAAGTATGCTGAACACAATTAACTCTCCCTGGGCCCTGTAGCCAAGTTCGGTAGTCATCCTGCAATCTGAAGCAGAGCTGCCTAAACTGACCTACAGAACTCTGAGTAAGAAAAATAATTTATTTTGCAATTCTCAGATATTTTGGGATGCTTTGTTGCATAGTAAAAGTTGTTTAATGCAATCCACAACTCCTTCTCTAAAAATTTCTCCTACTCCCTTTACTTTATTACCAAACTTGTTCTCTCTCCTTACTGGGATTTTCTAATGCTCCTAGTTCATCCATATGTTAGGTCTCTCTTAACTACGCTCCCATTATTGCTTAAAAGCTCATTTTTTTTTTTTGAAATTTTGGACTCTTTCATTCCCATAAAACTGCAGTGAGAATTATAAATACTAACTTACAAAATATTTCCAGCTGAAACATGCTTTCTGCTAGGCTGACTTAGTATGCATCAACCAAAAGCCAAAAGAATGACAACAAAATGTATGCAAATAAGTAGAGATTCCAGGAGAAGGAGGTGATCATGCTGCTCAGCTTTTTTTAATCTGCTAAACTATCTCTGCAGATTTACTCTGTTTCTAAGGGTGTCAATTATCTAAATGGACTAGAGGAAAGAAGCCCTAATCTTAAACAGAAATAAAAGCCTTACATAAAATCTGTGAAAATAATGTGTGTGTGTGAGAAGGTGTTAATTTTCTTAAGTAAAGGGAAGAGAGATGCAATTTGGGTCTCCAAATATTTTAAGCAAAAACCTATAGATGAGAGATACAGTAGGTTTGTGTGATAGAAGTGGTAAGAACAAGGAGCAATGGCTGGAAATTTCTACTCTGATCTACAGAGATCTTGCTATAATTAGAAGTGGCTGAACCTGGTGTGTGCCACTTCAACATGCTTTTCAGCAGAGGATGCTTTTCAGAAATATGGTATGGGGAATTCATGTCCAGCATGAAAGCTAAGAACAGCCAGTTATTGTTCATACTCCGCTGATTCTCTGATGTACTCTGTACATATATACCATTTAATTGCCACGACATTCCTCCACCCTTCATCTTCAATCCCTTCCGTTAGCAAAACTCATTGCTGGGTTTGTGCTCAAGATACGGTTGCAGTGGTAAGCCAGAGATGTGGTTCCGGGCCTAAGGCAGCTTTCAGTAGCAGAGGGAAGAGTGGCAATAAAGTAACCAAGCAAGTTAATTCTGTATTATAATACTTGCAAAAATTAAAGTGGTTGAAGCTAGACAGAATAATTGAAGTAAATGTTACATAAATTAGTTGGGGAATATCTGTCTCTTCTTAAAGACAAACTGAGCCTCTGAGAGGCTAAGATTCCACAGTTATGTGTTGGAGTTGGAACAAACCTAAGTCTGTCTATTCTCAGTGTTTGCATCTCCATTGCGCTTCGATGAGTGGTTGGGCTAAATACTCAAGGAGGCCCCTTTGGACCCTAAGATGCTAGCATTCAGGTGGTGCAATCTGTTTTCGTGGATGTTAGTGACTCAATGGTAAAACTGCTTCCATAGCAACTTCTTAATTACTATTAGTATTGTTAGAAATATTTCCTGCTTAAAACTGATAGGAAATTATAATGAGAGATGGTAAGTTCTAAGCTATGTGGAATGGGTGAGTATTTTTTTTTTTTTTTTTTTTAAAGGAAAGACAGAGAGAAGGAAGGAAGGAAGGAAGAAAGGGAAACATTTTCTTGTTTTATTGTATTTTGTTTCTCCGTTTTTGTTACATGGGCTGGGGCCGGGAATCGAACCGAGGTCCTCCGGCATAGCAGGCAAGCACTTTGCCCGCTGAGCCACCGCGGCCCGCCCAGGGTGAGTATTTTTAAAGATACTGATCCATATTTTTTGCCACCTGTGATGCAGTAGATATGATTTCTCTCCACACTACTGAGAAGCTGCACAAAATTTTCTTTGTATGCAAAAGATTGTTGTTAAAGTTATTATCCAATGCACATGGATATGATCAAAGAGGAGCAGTTACTTGCTGCAAAATCATATAAAGTATAATTTCTACTGGAGAATAGCCCTATTTGCCATTCTGCAATCTTTGGCATGTTCCCCTAGATTGTTATTCTGGTAAAGAACTATTGCAAGATACCCAAAGGAGACAGCTATGCCTACTGTGCACATGCTCAGTTTGCACTCAAATGACCTGAGTTCAAGTTCCAACTGTGAGCCCCAGGTTCATTTTTATCTGTAAAATGGGTATAACATTGCTGAGCTTACAGGGATGAGTGTTGAGGACTGACAGGCTAATGCCTTGAAAGAGAGAAATATATCTTCTTAAGGCGCCAGTCATTAAGGAATAATGCCTTCTTTGCTCACTCAGTGTTCTAGAATCATTTCTTTAACAATTTCTGAATGTTGAATTTTTTCTATAAGCATAAATGTTTTAAAATTAAAGTATACCCTTTAAAATATACTGAAGTTTAAAGTAAAGTAAATTAAAATTTGTAACGTATATCCTTCATTCTCTACAGTAAAGCCATTTATGGCTAATGGAATTGTCCCTGTCATGTTTTTTTCCACAATTCTTTTCCCTTTGTCCCCCTGCTGATGTTCTGTGACCCATGCTCTTCCTGGGTAATAGCTTTGTCCCAGGGCTTAAACTACTCTTAGGGAGCCCTCTGTTTCTCTATCTGCATTTCCTTAAATGGGACCTTCCTCATTTATGGATTTCTGTGAGTCTCACTGTTACTAATTTGGCTCTGAATAGATTTGGGGGAGGCTGCAATTTTAAGAATGTTGACTCCCCTTTAATACATACTCTGGAAAAATGCTTACCTGTAAGCCAGGAGTGACATCTTTCTCCAGCAGTGTATGGATCTTCTGTGCTGCTTTAGATTTGGCTGTAAGTGAATAGCTTTCAGGTTGGTCACCAGCTGTGTAGCAGTCATTGACTTTAGGATACTCCTTGTGCTGTCACACTCTTGAAGGTTTCTCTAAGATACTACAGTCTGAGAATTATCATTTAACTGTATGTGCAGGCTATGAATCTGTTTTACAACCTTCAAAATTATCTTCATACAAATGTGATGTGCCATTATTATCATTGTAGGCTTTTCTGGTTTTACCCAATCTGGGATGGATTTTTTAATCAACAGGACAGGTGACTATTGGAAAGGCCCTTTGATATCAAGCTATAGGCCTAATCTTGCAATTACTAGTCTAGAAATAAGAATATTTTATTTTGCATTCAGATCGATTCCATAAAAACTTATTTAGCACCTATGTTCCAGATGCGGGGAGATAGTCATTAATAGTTAATGCTATTATCTCCTGTAACATACAAATACCTCTTCAGGCACTGGAAGTTGCTTATAAAGCTTTATAGCAGTGGTTCTCAAAGGGTGGCATCCCCATCAGTAATAACATCACCTGGGAACTTGTTGAAAATGCCCTACTGAATCACAAACTCTTCAGGTAGCTTCCAGCAATGTGTTTTAACAAGCTCTGCAGATGATTCTGATGACCATCAAAGTTTAAGACCCACTGATTTATAGTGTGCCTGTTATAGAGAAGTGGTGAGGAGGTTCAGGTGGGGATGGGAGGCAGGTGATATGATTTTGATAAAGGAAATAGATAATAAGAAAATAATACTCATTTCCACCAGTTGCAAAGATACTGAAAAATAACTTCAGGTGCCTCATTTCGTCCAGACATAGTTGGCTTAACAGTGAATACTGTTGACATTTGAGTCCCAATCTGTCCTTGCAAAATGTTGCTATGTCCAATGTATTGCAGAATCTTCAGTGCAATATGCATTTTAGCAGATGTTTTGATGTCATGCAGTCCTTTATCCTGCTGTAACTGGCATATCTTCCTTGTTGGCTTTTTTTCCCCTGAATTTCCTTTTGTTGGTAACTTATCTCACTGAAGGTGTCATCTGTGGTAATTCACGTATCACAGCTGTAAAAATATGGGAAGACATAACTGTCAAAGGAGAACTTTAACTTGGTTGATATAATTATTCTTTGTAGGTCTCTTGAAAGACATTCCGGTTTTCTTGTATATACATCTGTCTTTTGCCAATGATCTGCTCAGGGAGTAAAAGTCAGTGTAAGTTTTATTTCATTACCACTGATGGAAAACTTTGTGTAGAAGATTTCTTCATTGTAGTTGTCGAAGATCTTCATTATATTCCTCTTTTAATCAGGTCACGGGACTTGGATTTTCAGGATGAATTGTATAGGATTTCTCTTCTGAAGTTCTCTTTAACTTATATTAGTGGCCAACCCATTTAATTTGGCTTCATAATATAAAGAGAAAATAAATCAATGGTTTGTTTCATTTTTGCTTGTGTATCATCCAGCTCTCTCCTGAAGGCAAAGACCTGCAAGGTTGTTCATTCATTCATTCTTTAAAAACTAATTGTAGGATTTGTTATTATATTGTCATGTTTCTATTAAGTGAAAAACAAATTGTCATGTGTCTAAATAAATGAAAAAAAAATCATTCTTCATTAGTAAATGAATGCACCTTAGGGACCCTCAATAAATATTAATTAAAATTCATTTCATGTGGTTATGATTCACCTTGAATTACATGATCTGTGTCTAGACCGAATACATGGTTAGAAATAATGACAGGTGGAATTTCTTCATGAGGAGTGTAAAGTATATGTTTAGATATAGTAAAATATAAGGGCATTATAGAAGTGGTAGGAGCCAAAGGAAAACATCATGAATTTTCAAATCACAAACATGAATTTGGTTGAGACAACAAAAATTATAATGTTGCTCCAATTACTCAGAGGCCAATACAGAAAAATTGTAATTGAATTGAATATATTTTCTTCCTCCTTCTATTTTTTCCCTTCTTCTCCCTTCCCTCCACATTTATTAATTGCTAATACACATATATCAATGATGAAAATGAAGCATAGAACAAGTTCTTTGTGAAATTAGAATTTAAAATAAGCAAATCTCATTCTATTCGTACTGTCTTTGTACTCTTAGACAAGTTTCTTTACATCTAGAAGTTTAATTTTTGCTTTAAGTAAAAATTATGTGAAAGTTATTAATAAATATAGTGGTACATCTATTTATTCATCATTCAGTAATGTTTATAGATTGTCTAAGTTGCAGACACTCTCTTACATACATGAGTGGATGGCTTTGATCCCTAATATGTACAAGACACTTTGCTATAAACAAAGAAGAATATATATATGAAGGAGAGTATTATCTGACATTTAAGGTAATGAAATACTTTATACTTACTCATTTAAACCCACCACAATGCTGTGAAATAGTAACAATAATAAACCAATATTAAAGATCAGGAAACTGAGGCACAGAACTATTAAGTAACTTTACCTGGGCACCACAGCTCTGAGGTGGTAGAAATAGAATATAAACCCATGAAGTCTTGCTGTAGAATTTGAACTTTTAGATATTTTGCCAAACTGTCTAACTCTAGATAGATACGCAAGTGTATGTCTAAATCTCATATGCATACCTGTGTCACTTAGACATCCAAGGATGGTTTCAGGAGCTCCATATACAAAAAAATTAATAGTTCCAACTCAAGTATATTAGAGATGTATACAAAGTGCTCTGGGAATGCTTGAAAGGATGAGATCAACTGCTTAGGGAACTCAAAGTGTGGCAGAGGAATGAACATTTGAGATACGTTTGGAAAAACACATAAGGATTTACTAAGAAAAGAAAAAAGCAAAAGTATTCCGGGCACGTTATAACATGTGCAAAGGCACAAATCTTAAAGCTTAAGTGTGATAGGTGAAAAGACAGCACTTACTGGAGTGTGAGATTCAATTAGATGAAAGGAGGTAGAATATTGAGCAAGAGAGAGGTGTTACAAAATATCAGTGCCCAAGAAAGAAACTAATAGTAAGTCCAATTTACAGATGAGAAAATTGACATTGTGGACATTATTATTCGATTTCTTAGAGCTAATGAAAGTCAATGATGAAAACTTCTTCTAAATCTAAACAGTTTTCTACCACTCCATTATGGAATATTGAATTGATCAACACTCAAAGGCCATGACAGGTAACACTGAGAGAGCTAGGGAAGAAGTGATAATCAGCAAATATTGAAAACTCTTATTGCAGAGCAGGGTCATGTTGAAGGAATATACCCTTTGGATGATATAAACTGGAATGTTGACTTGGAGGCTTGAAGCAGTGAAGATTTCAGAATAGCTGCTATTGAATCAATTAGATTCTTGCAACACTGAAGATGATTGAGAGGAAGATGGCTAGCATACAATTTTAACAGAATAAAGGGGTAAATTATATATAGAAATAAGTGAATGGAGAATCTCAGGGTTCAGGTTGATCTGGGAGGCAAATGGAGTTAGGAAATCTATGAGTTACTATGCCCGACAATATTAGAGATATGATATATCTGCAATCTAGTAAGGCATTTGATGCCATTTCTCTTGTTTACTCTGCTCACAAAATGAAGAAACATGGGCTAGGTGATAGTGAATGTAAGTGAATATACAACTGCTTGCATGGTAATATTCAAGAAATGCTGAGTAATCGATTGATTCATCCTTTCTATCATTCTGATTCAGCCACATTCTCTTTCTTGCTGTTCTCCGAGCAGACCAAGTATACATTTTCCCCAGAGCCTTGCTGTCCATTCTTGCTGCCAGAGTTTTATGATTTCTTTCACTTCCTTTCAGTCTCTGCTAAATATTACCTTAGCAAAAGATTTTCCCTCACTACTTATTTAAAATCTCTTCATTCACAATTCATATTACTGTATTTTATTTTTCTGCACAGCACTTAACAGTGCCTAACACTATATTATATATTAATTTGTCTCCATATCAGAGGGTAAGAACATCTTTAAAAAATTAACCTTGGCTCTATAAAAGTACCAGGCACACAGTAATTTCTGATTAAACATTTATTTAATAAATGGATGCCTGAGACAATGATATGGATGGAATTTCTTGTGGAATTGTGCAGAACTCTCCTTTTAAAATCCATTCTATAAAGATATGGATGGAGACTCATCAAAAGCATGGGAGGGGACATGACTAGAAAGTAGATGGGTTAGAAACAATTCTATGTAAATTTTTAAATAGAATACCTGGAATGTAGATACTAAAAACTCTAGCATTTCCTTTAGCATGAAGTAATTTGAATCTAACAGTGGATAACAGGAAGCTGGAAAAAAACCCTAACATGATGCACCACAGCCTTAAAATTCAGAACAATTTTGACAAGATGGAATGATGGGCTGCATCAAAACAAAAAGGAATGTAACAGGAAGATTCTAAAAACTGTACTTGGATTTTAAAAATTGTATTAGTAGGCAATTAGGTAAATGGACAAGATCAGAATTAAAATAATTCATAAACAAATCCAGCCTAGCCAAAACCTGGAGAATTTAGTAAACAAACTCTGGAATAATTGTGTGGTAAGGCTATCATAAAATTAATTCGGAATTTGACTTAAATATAGCACATCTGTAATGTAAGCTTCCGTTCATTCATTCATTCACTCACTGAGCATCTATGACATTTCAAGGACTATTCTAAACACTGAAGAAATGACGATAAAAGCATCTCCATATCTCATTTCTGTTTATAATAGTCTGCATTTTTGCAGCATTGAAGACTAGTCCTCAGCAGCATGGGTAATGGAAGCACTGAAAAATTATCAGACATTAGAAAGAGTAAATGTGAAAGGGATGAAAAAGATGGAAAAAGCAAAGGCTTGCCTTAAATATTTGAAATGCATTTTTTTGAAAGGGAGCACAAATGCCTCTGTATTGCTTTGAAGTTGAGAACTAAGACCAAGAGATGAATTTACATGGGAAATATAAGTTAAGTTCCTACAAACCGAATTAACTACCTCATCATAATTCTTCACAAGTTATTATTCTTAGCATCCCTGAATGTGTTAAGTAGAGTCTAGAATGGTCAATTTTAAGAGTAGTTTAGAGACTTTTAATTAAAGGTTGGTTGAGGCATTTCCACTTCTGAGTTTTTGTGAAAATGAGTTAGAATCTCTACAACAGATTCTAGAAGAATGAGAAAAGTGTGGTAAGTGGGTGGCTGTCAGATTGTGTTTAGAAAGGGAAACTTATTTTGTGATCTTGGCATTGAAAATACTCTGAATGATTTGTGAAATCTGTGTTGAGACTGCACTTGTTGTTTTATAAAGACAAGGGAGGTGTGGCAGAGTCCTAAAATTGATCAGGCTCTGAAAAGAGAGTGGAGATGGAATAGTGTTTTAGTTTGTTAATGCTGTTGGAAATGCAATATGCCAGAAATAAGTTGGCTTTTATAAAGGGAATTTATTAAGTTATAAGTTTATAGTTCTAAGGCCATAAAAATATCCAAACTAAGTCATCCATAAAGAGACGTCTTGACTCAAAAGGCTGATGACATTTGGGGTTTTTCTTTCAGATGGGAAGGAACACGGTAAACACGGTAACAGTTGCTAGTTTTCTCTCCAGGCTCCTCATTTCAAATGACTTCCCCAGGGCGTTTTCTTTCTGCCACTTCAAAGGTCTCTGTCTGCAGGCTCTGAAGCTTTTTCCAAAATGGTTCCCTCTTAAAAGACTCTAGTAAGCTCACAACTTTGAATGGGTAAAGACACATCTCCATGGAAACCACCTAATCAAAACGTCCCACCAACAATTGGGTGGGTCACATCTCCATGGAAGCAACTTAATAGAAAAGATCCCACCCAGCAATATTGAATGAGGATAAAGTGCAGCTTTTCTGGGTTACACAACAGTTTTAAGTTAGCACAAATAGGAAAATTGTAACAGTTTCTGAAGCCATTAAACTTTTCCTGGTAAGTCAAGTCACTGGTTGTTGAAATGAGGATGTATAAAGAGTTGTTTCTATGACCGATGTGGAAATTTAAAAAGAAGGTGGCAGAATATCTGTCATCTTCATAATCCCACATTCTCTTTGAGAAATAGGAAAGCATACAGTTGCCACTGGAGATGATTTAAGGAAAGTGAAGTCATCAGAATGAACTGGGTTTCTTGGAAACAAGGAAGTAGGAGGAGTTCTTGTGACAAAGGTCAAGGAGACAAGATGATTTTATCAAAATTCAGTTAGAATATAAAACTAAGGATGGTAAGAAATTCTAGAATATTTTGAGTTGTATGAAAACCAAATTATAGAAAATGCCAGTGAGGAAGAAAATGCTAGTGTTAGAATTGTACCTCTTAAAGAGTAATGTGGCAATTGTTGAGCAGCCTGATTTTTTTAATTAAAATTATTTTGTGATTGTGCTGGTTTGAAAGGAAGCATGCCCCCTAAGAAAAGCCATGTTTTAATATAAATCCCATTTCATAAAGGTAGAATAATCTCTATTCAGTACTGTATGTTTGAAACTGTAATGAGATCATCTCCCTGGAGATGTGATTTAGTCAAGAATTGTTGTTAAACTGGATTAGGGGACAACATGTCTCCACCCACTTGGGTGGGTCTTGATTGGTTAGTTGGAGTCCTATAAAAGAGGAAATATTTTGGAGAATGGGAGATTCAGAGAGAGCAGAGAATGCTGCAGCACCATGAAGCAGAGAGTCCACCAGCCAGTGACCTCTGGAGATGAAGAGGGAAAACGCCTCCTGGGGAGCTTCATGAAACCAGAAGCCAAGAGAGAAAGCTAGTAAATGACGCTGTATTCGCCATGTGCCCTTCCAGCCGAGAGAGAAGCCCCAACGGTGTTCGCCATGTGTCTTCTCACTTGAGAAACCCTGAACTTCATCGGCCTTCTTGAACCAAGGTATCTCTACCTAGATGTCTTAGATTGGACATTTCTATAGACTTGTTTTACTTGGGACATTTTCTCAGCCTCAGAACTGTAAACTAGGAACTCATTAAATTCCCCCTTTTAAAAGCCATTCAGTTTCTGGTATATTGCATTCAGACAGCTAGCAAACTAGAACAGTGATGCTAATGTTTATTTGAATGACCTGAAGGGGTAACAAAAATATTATTTTGAGCAGGGAGAAGTAAAGATTAACTAGTTAGGCGAAGTGACACCTCAGACTTGAAAGACAGCTATAACTTGAAGACAGACTGAGGTTTAAGTGAAGAGACAAAAATCGTCTAATACAAAAATTGCATATTGAACACACAGTTTATTTCAAGAAACCTTTGCCATTTGTTAAAAATGTAGACAGTATAGTGTTTAAGTGCACGGACTATGGAGTCAGATCTCCTGGGTTTGAATCCATGCTCATTCACTCACTACCATTTAACCATGGGCAAGATAATTAAGTTTTATGTGATGCAGCTTCTTCATTTATAAAATGGATATAATAATTCCTCAGAAAGTTGTAAAGATTACAGTGAGTTGATATTTGCAAAATGTAAACAATAAAAAATTAGTTACCGGTACATATAAATGCTACATATGAGTAAGTTTTTACTATTCTGAACACATTACTCTCTGGACTTCAGGAAACACTATGGGGAAAGGTGTCAGAGCAGGCAGAAATGGAAAAGGTCTTCTTGAAAAACAGGCTATCTAGTGGTGGGACAGTAGGATTATCCATTGCTGTGGAATCTTATTGTAGATCTTGGCAGCATTCATGAAAAGCCAACCCAGAATCTCTTGCTTAAGGGTTTCCCTGAGGGCTTAATCATAGATATTTTCTTTAAAGGACAAAAAGCAGAGGATTTATCTTTTATTTACCTGCCCTAATAAGATTGGCAGAAAGAACGATGATTGCAAAAAGTGGTTTTATCTATTTTTCTTTTTGGAAAAGTCTATGTACTCTTATCAGAGATTTTAAATGCTAGAGTCTCTTGTTTTCTACATTATTAAAGTTCTCCATGGCATCTATAATACCCTTTTACTCTAATTTGATAATTTTTGGTATCAGACCCCAGTAACTAGGGAATCTGAATTTCCATAAATGCAATCAAATCATCTGCTCCTTCAGAATTCACTGATCCTGGAGTCTCACAATATAAAATCAAATTTATTTTTTAGTCACTCAATCTTGTTTAGCAAAACTTGATTAGCTTCTTTTACCCTACTCATTAAATATTCCATCTGCTTCAAACTTCCTTTCTTTTTTTTTTTTATAAGAATTTTCTTGCTCTTTTTCTTTTGCCTTGTTTTGGTTTGGTTTTTGGGCTACTCACTTTTCAAATTTTGTAGTAAAAAGAAATATTTGCAGCATGCTCTCTTTTCTTCCTTTCTTTATTATTTTCTTCCTGGAGTAAATGAATCATTTTCTAACTATAAATCAAGAATTCCAAACAGGCTGTCCCACCTGGCATGATACAAGACAGGGCTAAAGTGAAATTGAGGAGATGCAAAGCACTGTGAATAAATAGGTTCCATTAAAAATTCAGGAGGCAGAAAGATGGGACGATTGTGCGAACTGACACCAAAAAATTAGGGTAGATCACAAATACTGAAGTGGAACATATGTCTGGAGAGATTTAAGGGTAGGTTACTTAGGAGAAGGAAAATATTGTAGTCCTTGAAAAGAGCCATGATCAGGGACTGAGAAACATGACTGTGTTAATACAGTGGGATGTGTATGGGACCTGGAGTCCGAATCCCTTTTCAAATTCCAGCTCCACTATTGAGCTCTTTAGTCAAGTTCTGCAAAGTCTCTGAATGTCAATTTATGTATCTATGGACTAGGGAGAATAGTATCTAGCACTGAGGAATTCCTAATTCATTGGTATAAACTTCACACATGGTTTGAGGCCATTACATTCAGTTTTGAATGTGATCTGGAACTGCTCTTAGAGAATCAAACTTCTTGAAGACAAGTGAGCTTACTTTACTCGAATACTTTGTCACATGGCTGACTTTGTCAATCAATTTTGAGCTTACTGTCACCTCCTCAGATCCTTCTCTGCCCAGTCTATGGTGTCACAACCAGTTTCTCTTTTCCTATAGTATATACTCTTTTTTTTGCACATTTATGCATGTGTTTCTCTTACTGTTTCTCTCTCCCCCACCCCCAGAATGTACTTTACCTGAGAATCTAAGCTTTGTTAAGAATTCTTAAGGTCTAGATCTTTTTCATAAAGTAGGCAACCAATAATTTGTTGAATTAATGATTAACAATGAGTAATAAAGTATCCCTGTCTACAGTTTATAATATAGGAGAAAAAGTAAACAAACACAACTAATCTTAAATATATAGGTGTATAGAAACATGTTGAGTAATAAAACAAATCATAAACACTTTTCCTCGTTTTATTTTTTATAATGAGACAGTCTAATGGTTTAGCATATAATGTCACAGATTGACAGGTAGAGATTTGCAGAGGACTTATCGACTACTTTCCTAAGAGGAAAGTGGAAATTGAAAGAAATATATAGATTCTGGAAGTCAATCAAATAAATGGTATATGCTCTCTTGGGTTCAAATGGATTATAGTAGACCTCTCTTGTTCACTAAAATCTTTTGCTAAGTTGTAGAATTTTCTATAATTCATTACACTGATACCAAAATAACTTCCAGAGCATCTAATGCAGAATCACTTCTCAAATTTGAGTTAAATTAATTAATAAATAAAAACACAGAGACGACCAGATGCTTAGCTTCCCCTGATCATATTTTGGGATGTAGACCTCAAAATCAGAGTGGTAAGAGAAAAATTGGATAGCAACCCATACATAATCTATTCTAATTCTCTCATTTTATACTAAAGCTGAGATACAGGTTGGAAACCAACTTGTCCAAATTAGTTGCAGAGCTGGAAATGTAGATATTCTCTACTGCTATCTAATATAATTGTCATGGCATAATATTATCATAAAATTAAGCTTTTATTGAAGTAAGGACATATCATGAAAGCAGATCTTCCTAATATAGAAAGATTTCAGGTATTGGAAACAAAATGCTGTATGGACGTGATCTGTGTGTTCATGTGTTTTTTTTCTGGGGACTGAGAGCATAGCATTCATCAGATTCTTAATAGGGTTGATGTGCCTCAGGAACAATAACAAAGTTTTAAATTAAATGTTGAATTTAGAAGGTGGAGTTAGCATTCTTGTCAGGCAGGAATACTTATGGCTGGTTCTGGGAATATTGAGTTGATTCAATTCTGATGAGCATAGGATTCATTTCAGGGAGGAATTGGAGAGTGAAGAGAAGTTGGAAACAGACTGTATAAAATCTTGAATGCTGGGAGTTATTTACTGGACAATGTATCAATTAAAGGGTTTGAAACTTGCAGGGCATGAGAAAACATGGAAAATACTAATTATTCTAATTGTTTTAACAGAATATATTTGGGGGTCCTCATGATGTAGTGACCAGAGAAGTGCCTTCTGCTGTAAATAGAAGGATAGAAATAAGGCGTGCAATGTATCTAGTGAAATAATCTGTTTTTGATTGTGGAAAGCAAAGGAAATACATGATAGCTTATCTAAAATATCAAAATTCATCTAATTACAAAATTCCTTTAAAAATTTTACATGCTTTTCTTTTTAAAATTTATGCTGAATATAATCAAATATATAAATGTAAATTCTTATAGACTTAATAGCTTTCAACATTTAGGTTGAACGATGACTGTTAGATAAGACTATAAATTATGATTTGATAATCTTTTCATGGTGAAATCTAGATCTCCCCTTTTTTCTCCTTTTAAAATTTACTGTGTCTTGGAAATGGGAGTGCATGATATCAATAGTGTTCATTTGTTCTCAACATTATTTTTCTCTTTTAGAGAAGGACTCCAAGTATGAAAGTGTGATTATAAGGATTTCATACATTGGAGATGCATTGCAGAAGGGACAAAGGTAAAATAACTTCATAATTTTCATAGAACCAGCATTACTCTAATGTCCACTTAGCAAAACGATGGTTGTGCCTTTTCTAGAAATGGTGATCGATTTCTAACCCTCTTTTTTTTTTTTCACCTGGTTCCCTGGGCAGTGGTCGGACAGCTGGACAAAGTCTATGAAAGATCATAGACTTTCTATGAAAGTCTATGAAAGACTAGGCATTGCTGAATTTGTTGGCCTCCAAAGGAAGGAGAGATAAGATGATTACCAGAGTCTTACTGGAACTATGAAATCTTATAGAACATTAGGAATGGATAAATATATTCACATATAATCTCAAAGAAAGATCTCTTTTAGTTATTGTGCAAAGTTAATTTTAAAGAATCCTAATTTGGGGACCTAACACAAATAGAAGGAATACAAGTTTTCTTTTCTGAAATGCAGTAAATCAGAATATGAGGCAGGGAAAAGTGCTAATTACATTATGTGGAGGAGACCAGATGGAGATGAGACTTGGTGCTTGCTTTAGGATGAAGAAGGTTGTGAGGACAAACCCAGGAACAGATGAGGCAGATTTTATTCGGACAGAATATAATGCTGTAAGAGTACTATGGCAGGAAATGGGTGGTAAGTCTGGCAAGAATTTGGTATAAGAGAATTAAGCAATACCAGATGTAAATTCTTGATAGGGAGAACATACTAACAAAGAGATGAGATATTTATACTGTGCACTTGGCATTAGATTTAAACAACCCCGGGATTTACATGAAAAATTTTTCACTGGAGTTGGAATAGATATTATAGATGAAGATCTAAAGAAATGAATGTGCTGGGTTGGTTATTGACTTAGTATGAGGAAGGATGAAGTGACTCTACTAATAGACTGGGGACACTTAGAGCTTATTCTTAGGAATAGTACAGTTAGTTTCCCCACTAAAGGAACTTCAGATCAAGGTGAAAGGTGGACCAATTACAAAGTGAAAGAAAAAGGAATTCCCCTCAAGAATTAAATACTATGTGCCTCAAGGTAAGTATGTCCCTTTAGCTAGAAAAATTTCCATTATTTCTCTAAAACTCAGTTTTCTCACCTATAAGATAAGAACAATGAAAACAGCCTCAATGTTTGAATTAGGTGTGCTTGTCATATAGTGGACTTTCAGTCCTTTATCGGTGTTAAGGGAGTCTGTGTGAGTCAGATCATCTCAGTTGTGGGAAGAGGAGGCATAATTGGACACACTGAGGAAGGGTGTGGATATATTAGCCATCGCTCTCAGGTGAGAAAAACACGAAATTTTCTGTTTTTCTTACCTTTTAAGGGCTACATTTTGAATTTGTTTTAAAATGTACATGATAAATTGGTAGTACATGCACACAATTCA
Organism: Tamandua tetradactyla; assembly: GCF_023851605.1. Classification (NCBI taxonomy): domain Eukaryota; kingdom Metazoa; phylum Chordata; class Mammalia; order Pilosa; family Myrmecophagidae; genus Tamandua; species Tamandua tetradactyla. Next base: position 154,867,896 of record NC_135332.1, read on the forward strand.
CACATAACATTTATACAAACATTTTTGTGGTGTAGGTCCAAAAAATTTTCTTGCTGAAATAGGTGTAGGATCACAAAGTCTTGGATATGTGAGAGTAATGGGACAAGATTGAAGGTATCTAGGTCAGACAGCCCCTAATTTACATTCTAAGCCAGTCGTTGAGAACTTGGAAATTGCCATTATTTCTCTAAAACTTAGTTTCCTCACCTGTAAAATGGTGTTCTAGTTTGCAAACTGCCGGAATGCAATATACTAGAAACAGAATGGCTCTTAAAAGGGGAATTTAAGTTGCTAGTTTACAGTTTAAGACTGTGAAAATGTCCAAATTAAAGCAAGGATATTAAAATGTCCAATCTAAGACATCCATGGAAAGATGCCTTGGTTCAAGAAGGCTGATGACATTCAGGGTTTCTCTCTCAGCTGGAAAGGTACATGGTGAACATGGCAATGTCTACTAGCTTTCCCTCCAGGCTTCTTGATTCATGAAGCTCCCTGGGGGGTGTATACCTTCTTCATCTCCAAAGGGTCTGTAGCTGCATGGGCTCCCGTGGTTCTCGTGGCTCTCTTACTCTCTCCAAAATGCCTCCTCTTTTGAAGGATTCCAGTCAACTAATCCGGACCCATTTGGAATGGGTAGAGTTACATCTCCCTGTAATCAAAGCTAACACCCACAATTGGGCACATTACATCTCTGTGGAAATAACCTAATCAAGTTTCCAACCTATAGTATTGAATAGGGATTAAAATAAATGGTTGTTCCCACAAGACTGGAACAGGATTAAAACACATATTTTCTAGGGTGCATAATCCTTTCAAACCAGCATTACTTACAATATGAGTAATGAAAACAGTCTCAAAGTTTGAATTAGTTGTACTTGTCATATAGTCGACATTTAATTGATGATAATCACTAATATTTTAATACTAATAACAACTAAACCCTAGATTAAAAGCAGCAGTGGGAGAAAAATGATGACTAATATTGAGAAATTTTGTACTGTGAAGAATCAAATTAGTACCAAATAAACTTACTGCAGAATAGTTTGTTGCAAAGTTTCATAAATGATTTTATAAACAACTACCTATCACTATAAAATTTTCCTAAGCTTTAGCTATTAAGTCTGCTTTGGAGAATTTATTTTATACAACTAGTTACATGAGGGAGGAAAAATATATGCAACTGATGTTCACTGTTACATAAATTATTATAATTAAATGTGAAGTGCTTTAAAAATCTATCAAAAGACAGTTTAAGTAATTCTGAAGACCAAAACATGGAAGAAAGACTATAGTCTAAACATAAATGGAAAAAACAATCTATAGTTGTATGATGATTGCCCTAGTATAAAATTATGTATGTCTTTGGAAAGGGCATGAACAAAAATGGAAAGTTATATTTGGGTAGGAAACATAAGGGGAAATTTTATTTTTTCCAAATATTTTGCCATTTAATTATATTTTCTATAAGATATACTTTCGAAAGTAAGATATAGTAGTCATTTGCTACTGTTCTTTTCCTGCCCAATAGTTCTTTCTTTGAGAAATAGGTCTTATTCCATGTTGGCGATTCAGTCATATCCCCCACAAAAGGCATGTTCAGATCCCAAGTCCTAGTTCTGTAGGTATGAACCCATGTGTAAATAGGACCTTTGAAGGTGTTTATTAGTTAAGGTGTGCCCAGACTGAATGAGAGTGAGCCTTATTCTAATATGGCTGAAGTCCTTTTAAGCAAAGTAAACTTGGTACAGAAGAAGCATGGAGAGCAGCCAGGAGAGAAAGGAGAAAACACTGCCATATACATTGCCATGTGTCAGAAAAGCCAAGGAACCTTAAAGTTTGTTGGACAGTCAGAAGATACCCTAGGAGGAAGCAAGCCTTCTAGTTCAAAAACCACGTATGTGTATGACATTTTTTTGAGCAGCTGGGAAACCAATCATACCACTTCATATGATTCTGGTGGGTTTGTTAATCATCAGGTTTTCCTTATATGTTAGAGATGTGCAGTATCATCTCGGCCAGTCAAAATACTCCATCCCCCTGGAAACAATGAGTGATAACAGCAGCAATTAAAACATTGGTAATTGGGCCTATTTAGGAATTTTTATGTGTATAGAATTACAGATTAATCATTAAGAAAAAAATCAGAGACATGGAGAAGTAGTCTCTTTATTATAAAATTCAGGTCCTTGCAGCTGGGCATTTCTGAAGTTATTTAGGTTTGGATTTCTTCCTTGCCCAAGTCAAGGGATTTCTATTTGGTTGGTTTGTTTTTGGTTTCTCTCAATGAAATAAAATTTTGGGCAATACACGGGACAAAGATATCTACTGGCTAAAGACATTTAAACATTTGGAATTCCAGAGGCTGGGTTTCCATTACCTGCATTTTACCTAAATAATATGAATTACATATTAAGAAAATTAAGCCTAATATACTCTATCATGTACCATTAGAAAGTTACTATTTTTTGTCATTCTAAATTCCATTATTTGTGTTTATAGAGTATGTGGTATTTTGGAGCTATGCACCCCCAAAAACAAGTTGGTAAACTCAATCAATTCAATAGATTGAGTTCTTAAACTCAATGCATTGTAAGTAGGACCTTTTGATGAAATTATTCAGGCAAGATGTGGCTGACCCAATCAGGATGGGCATGGATCCTATTACTGGAGTCCTTAATAAGCAAAATGAAATTCAGACAGGGAAAGCCATGGGAGGCAAGAAGCTGAAGGTCAGTGGAAACTGGAAAAGAAGGGCCCAGGAGAGGGTGCCACATGCATTTCTATGTGAACCAAGGATCAAAGATCACTGGCAGGGAGCCCCAGAATGCCAACCTTTTAGAGAAAGCATCACCTTCATGATGCCTTGATTTGGAATTCTCTTAGACTCAAAACTATAAACCATGAAATATCCATTGTTTAAGCCAACCCATCACATGGTATTTGCTTTAGCAAGAAGAAAACTAAAACAGAGTTCAGAATACATTGGTTGCTGCAATCTCTCCTTAGTACAACCATTAATTTATGTTCATTTTCCAAGAATTACAGAATTCCCTGCTTTCTATTTAAACTTCTCTTGAGACAAAATACAAAGTGAGCTCCATAACCATTGAAGTCAACTTCTGTTAATCTATTTTAGGTGACAGATTCTGGGACATTATGACAAGTGCACATAGATGGTATCTTTAGATAATCCAGAAAGAACAAATTGCAGACCTATGAAATAGCTTTTTGAGCCAAGTCAAAAAAAAAAAAAAAAAAAAAAAAGGATCACAGAACAAGAACGTTTGCAAAAAGATGAACAAAAGAAAGGGATTTATGGAAGTCATTTTTAGAATGTTCCCTTATGGATCCTGACACAGCAAAAAAAAGGTGTTGGACTACATAACACTTTCTTTTCTCGTGCTTTATTGGCAGACACCTCTCACTTGGGAGAATTCTATTTTATTAAATGGCTATCAGAAAAGAAAAGGAGCTGCATTATCACATTTTTCAGGAAGGTTAATCTGGTGCAACAGCTGTTAGCTTTTGTATATTATTTGAATTCTGCCTCTTCCAAGGTATGTTATGAGGCTTAATTTTGATTTACAGGATTTTATTGCAAATGTAAAACATACTAGTGGCAGTGTGCACAAAGGAAGTCTGCTTTCAAACAGTAATCATTTTATTTGAGAGAATATATGGATCTCAAGATTGTCACTTTCTGTAGTACTTTAATAAACCCTTAAAAGAGTATATTTTTGAAAGTTATTTTTGTATATAAAGCTTATTTTAGTGGCCTTTCATAAATAGTGCCTGGCTTTGAATTATATATTTGTTCCCCAATATATCACATAGCATTGTAATTGTCTTTTTATATGTCTCTCCTCCCCACCCCTCACCAGCTCCAGCTAAACCCACTAGAATGGTAGATCCATAGGTGCAGCAATTATTAATTTTATTTATGTTTGCAATCCCACCACCTTATATAGCTTCTGACATGTGATGTTCAATAACTATTTTCTGATCCGCTGATGATAGAGAAACTTATTTTTCCAGTGGTAATCTCTTGCTACCAGTAATGTCTGCAGTTACAAATGGTTTTACTTTAAATCCAACAGCTACATCTTCAGGTAGAAGATACAAAAAACTAGACTGGTAGAGGATATCGAAAACTATAGCGGGCTTACACAAACCAAAACTTGACTATAATATCCAAATGCCTTATATTTTTGATGGTTTCTATAATTCAGCATTTCTTAAAGCATATTGCACATAAATCTAGACCAATGATGTGCTCTATGAAAAATGAACTCGATATTTAAGTAAATTTGTAAATAACACTGATTATGTCTATACTGTTTTCTAGTACATTCATGTAGTCAAAATGCAAAAAATTCTCGAGGCTTTTTGCCTGTTTTATGATAAATTATTTCACACTTAAATGCTACTGTTTACCGAACTTATTTGTGCATGGAATACTTTTTCCCTGTAACACTCAGTACCATCCCATACTAATTATGAATATAACACATTAGACTATGATGACTGGTAGTATGAAACTGTATATACCCCCCAAAAAACATGTTCTTACAGCTAATCCATTCTTGTGCATGTGAACCCCATGTAAGTAGGACTTACTGATGACACGTCTTCAGTTAAGGTGTGACCCACGCCATTCAGGATGGGACTTAATCCTATTACTGGAGTCCTTTACAGATGGAACCCAGAAGAGAAGGGGACCAGAAGATGTCACCGTGTGGCTGAGGAGCCAAGGATTGCCAGCAGTCAATTTTCAGGAAGAAATCATCACTTTGATGATGTCTTGAATTAGATATTTTATCAGCCTCAAACTGAAAGCTAATAAAATACCATTGTTTTCAGCCAACCCATTTCACGGTATCTGCCTTAATCAACCTAGGAAATGAAGACAATGACAAGTACGTTTTGGAGTTATACAAACACTTCGCACACTTGATTTTGGTCAGTGTTTTTGCTTGTGCCAATTGCTCCAAAAAACCTATTATTATATAGAAACCTAAGTCTTTTGTACAAACAAAAAATAAAGAACTCTCCTACATTCCAATCTTCTATTGTACATGGTCTAAGATTTCCATGTTGATATGACTTGTTTACTGTGACTATACAATCTCTTTTCTACTTCATCTCCAGAAGAAAAAAAGGTCTTTAAGCTAACAGTTTCCTTTTCCATGGAATTTGGCAAGTCTAAATAAAACTAAGACAAAAATTACAAGTTCTTTTTATTTTCATTTCACTCATCTGTCAGAATGAAGTTATTTGAAGAACAAATCAAGATTTCAATTACATAGTCACCTATGAGAACCATGCTTTTAGAAAATATATAATAGAGCTTTTTGTATTTATTATTTGGTATTACATCTATACTATGTCTATTTTTCCACCATTTCATGAGTTCTTTTGTATCTTCTGAATTTCTTTCTTGAATACAATGGCCCATGATTTTGTTAGTGCTGCAAGTGTGATTGCCATTTTTTGGGTAAACATTATGCCCCTTTCTCTTGATAGAGATGAGGAACAGAGAACCATTTAGAGTAGAGTGAAATGCTATAAGTGAGAAACTCATTGACACATGAAACATAAATTTTCTTTTGCTTTAAGTAGAGAGTAAACAATGAACTATTGAGATTACAAATTCTCTTAGACATGCAGAGCTGTATTTGAAAGTGTTGTGAGAGCATTGGCTTTCTAGCTGGGAAGTAGCACCACTTTTCTCTCCCCTGAAAACTTATACTCATAACTAGTATTATCTGTTCCATACATTCTCAAATGAGATTAGCACATTTTTATGGACAAAGCTCTGAACTATTTTCCAAGCCACCTAGAGAAATCTATTATTAATCTAGAAGCCATGACTTCCTGAATTAGAAAGAAGCAGGAGTGAACATATGTGCATTCATTCCTTCTAAACTTTGTACAGAATGCAAAATAAAGTGATTAATTTTCAACAGTGTTACCTTATGAGTTTAGCTCTTTAATTAATTTATTTTGTACCTATTTATTAAATTTGACATTCTCATTTTCATTAAATCAAATACAGAGTTTCCCTGAAATTGCATGCAATTGCAGTCATGTTTTATCTCAACCTGATGACTTGCTGATCTGCAACTGAATATTATTTGTAGTTAGCAACCAAGGCTATTATTGTCTCTAGTTCAGTTTTAACATTTGCTCAGCTGGAGAAATTGTTGGAAAAATATCATTATCTTCACTTTTTAAGTTGTATTTCATAGAATTTAACTAAGACTACAAAATGAAGTTTCGTGGTTGTTCTAGTTTGCTAGCTGCCGGAATGCAATGTGCCAGAAACAGAATGAGTTTTAAAAAAGGGAATTTAATACATTGCTAGTTTATAGTTTTAAGGCCAAGAAAATGTCCCACTTACAACAAGTCTATAGAAATGTCCAATCAAAGGCATCCAGGGAAAGATAACTTGGTTCAAGAAGGCCGATGAAGTTCAGGGTTTCTCTGTCAAGTGAGAAGGCACATGACGAACACAGTCACAGTTTCTCTCTCACCTGGAAAGGCACATGGTGAACATGGTCAGGGTTCCTCTCTCATCTGGAAGGGCACATGGCGGACATTGCATCATCTGCTAGCTTCTTCTCCTGGCTTCTGGTTTCATGAACTTCCTGGGAGGCATTTTCCTTCTTCATCTCCAAAGGTCGCTGGCTCACGGACTCTGTTTTACGGTGCTGCAGCATTCTCTGCTCTCTCCGAATCTCTTCCATCCTCCAAAATGTTTCCTCTTTTATAGAACTGCAGAAATTTATCGAGACTCACCCAAATGGGTGGAAACATGTCATCACTTAATCCAGCTTAACAACCACTCTTGATTAAATCACATCTCCAGAAAGATGATCTGATTACAGTTTCAAACATACAGTATTGAATAGGGATTATTCTGCCTTTATGAAATGGGATTTAGATTAAAACATGGCTTTTCTAGGGGACATACATTCTTTCAAACTAGCACAATGGTATTTTAGTAAATGTGCACTTTGCATTTATAATGAAATACAAGGAAAGTAAACTACCTAATTATTTGTATCAATTATCCATCCAATTCCCATTCCTCTTCCCTACTGAATTGTCTGAAGTGTTCCAGTCTCAAACAAGTAAATAAAATAGTATTAATCTGATGTCTTTGAAGATCTGCATAAACAAAAATTCTCCACGACATTTTCTTTTTTATTTTCTGGCCTTCTCAGTCTCATGACTGAAGAATATTTCCTCCTGTCCATAATTAAGAAAATAGGGATAATATATCTCATAATTATTCAGTAATTTATGTGTGTGTGTGTGTGTGTATATATATATATATACACTTCATTTTAGTTTTGATATTAAAATTAGACAATTCCATAAAATTTCAATCCTTTTTAGAATTTTGTCTTTTTTGGCCATGTAAATAATCCAAAGTGTTTATAAAGTTCAATTTATTAACTACACTGGTAAAATAAGGTATATATCCTTGGGTCTCCATTTGGATATATGTGACACTGCCTAATGATAGAGAGATAGTTGAGATCATGTCAATCCTCCAGAGGCCTTAATTAGGACAGTTTATAGGGGATATTGAAAGAGTATGCAGAGTGGGGTTGATGCTTGTGGACCAGGCACTGCATCTAGTCACATTGAGTGGTATGCACAGATTGCTTCAGTACTAAATGAACTGCATACATTTACTTTCCTAAGTCCTTTCCTCAAGAGGACGTTCAACATGTATTTTGAAAGAGTTAGCCAATGAAGAGTTTTCTGTCTGAGTGCTGAATATAAACTGCTTTCCAGAAATGGTGTTAAGGAAATAATCAAAAGCAGATCGCTTTGATAATGATTCAGAAGACCTTAGAATAGTTGGTAAACTGTCTACTTGATTGACTTCACATAAACCAATGAGAAATTGTGATGAGAAAATGTGTTGGAAGCAGTTATTGGAAGTCAACCATTCTGAAAAACAGAATATTATATTTATGTGAAGTAAGGAATTTGGCGTTCCTCAAAGAGAGGTCTGGACTTTGTTCTGGTTCCTGGGAAGTAACCTCTAGTCCCTTGGAATTTCCCTAGTGTTGAGAGTGTCATGATGTGTCCACATCTGAGGATTTATGATGAGATGACTCGTGTGGTCCCTCAGATCAAACCTGATAGTTTATACCAATCAGTGACTTAGGGCAGAGGCTGAGCACACCTGATAGCCTCAGGGTTGGGGAGCAAGAAAAAGACCAATAACATCATTTAGGGTGGAGGCTTTCAACCATGTGATAACAGCCCAAATTCTGGGGAGGTAGGATGCTAGAGAATGATTTCAACCACATGGGTGATTTATCAGTCAATTATGCCTTGAAATAAAGGCTTAAAATCTCTAGGCACCAAAGCTCAGGTGAGTTTTTCAGGTTTGCTGTACTCAATAGGTATTGCCACACATTGATTCTGGGAGAATAGCATATTGTGAGGACAAAAGGAGGCTTCATGTTTGGAACTCACCTAGTTCTTCCCTATACATCTTTTCCCCTGGCTGATTTTAATGTAGCTCTTCCTTGTAATAAATGTAACCATGAGTATAATAGATTTCAGGAGTTCCATGAGTCTTTCTTTTGAATTATTGAAACTGAGGTTGGTTTTTAGGAAATACAATAATTTGCAAGCTGGTGTCAGAAGAGAGTGTGGTCTTGTGTGGACCCTTCTCTCTGTTGCCAAGGTAGTTGGGCCCTAACTCCATACTACTGAGATAAGCATTGGGAAGACTTGGCAGTGTAGAGGACTGTACCCTTAACCTTGCACTTTGGCTTCCTTAGGTAGCTGGAGTATATTGTATTACCTGGGAGCATACAATTCACATAATATTGAACTTAACTGCTGAAAAGCTCTTCAATATCTATCAAAGCTTCTCAAATTCTATCAGAAATATTCCCTTCTAGAGGCTTCTATATTTTCCTTATGGCAGCATGGTCATATTGATTATCATACTATTTTGAAGGTTGTTATTTCTCTGTATTCCCATGTTTAGCAAACTGATGAATACTAAATGTTCAGTAGATTCTTTGCCCATAAGGAAGTGAATGAAGGCAAGCATGATTGAGTAAAATGGCTGAAGAGACATTGCAGTTTTCTCCATCAATTCTTTTGTAATTCAAAACCAGTGATTTTCAAATAGCCATACAATGAAGTTTTTGCTGTGCCCTAGTCCTGGGGATTCTGCTTCAATAATTCTGTGATTGACCCTAGAAAGTTTTATTTTAAAATATTCTCTAGGTTTGGAAATCATGCCTAAATCTCAAACAGTTTATAAGTCTCTGAAGGGTCTTACTGTCATAGCCAGTGGTGGTTTCTTGAAGTTAAAGGCCTTTTTGAGAGTTCATGTCTTAATTGGATCAGCAGATAGTAGGTGGGGTTGGGCCCTTGGATTCTGCAGGTTCATCTCCCTAGATGTTTCTTGCAGCCGTTCTTTTCTATATTCTTGGCCTCTAGTACCCCATCAGAGTCTCATTTTCCGAAATCTAAGAACTTCTTTTCCAACCTCAACTCTGACAGGGAAACTTCTTTTTAGTCCAGCAGAAACCACGTGCTTCATTTTCCCCAGTACTTTGCCTCTTTCTTCAAATATTCCTTCCTTAATAGACGGGTTTTTTTTTTGTAAACAGAAGCCAGGGATTTTTCCAGGTTGTTTGTCTTTACTTTGAGGTAATGAAACCAAATCCACTAGCTTCCTTAAAGTTTGTGTGTGTGTGTGTGTGTGTGTGTTGGTGGGGGGAGGGTGTGAGTAAGGAAGTATAGAAATATAAAAGCCAAAAACAACGTCTGAAAATGTTCCTCTACCACAAATAAACTTATTTCTATTTGGATAGCGTGAACAGTACATTTAAACTGGTATATCTGTTTCAAGTTGATTGCTAGATAGCTTAAAACTTGATTCACCTTTAAATAATATTGATAAATTAATTATTATCATAGCAATAATGATACTGGGTAAAACTTAGTAAGCTCTGATGTCACGCTACATTCAAAATGTTCTATGTATTATTTAATTTATCTTCACGACAACACCATGAGGTAGTAAATACCCTATTTTAAGGAGCTAGCACATGCAGAATTCAACCCATGTCAGTCAGCAGAACCCAGGCAGTCACCCACACATCAAACCTGACAACATATCCAGCTAGCTAGAAGAGAGACAATACAAATAAAGGATAAAAAAGGGGGAAATTACTAGGGATATGGAGACTAGACAATAATAAAATAATGTTATGAATAATCATACATATCTTCATTTGACAACAAAGATGATTAAATCTGGGAAATATATAAGTTGCTAATTTTTATAGAGACTGTAAATGTGGACTCAAAGTGTAAAAAACATAAATGTAAAAGATAATATATAATAAATAAAAAGGTGAATATTTTTGTCACTTTGAGGTGGGAAAGATTGCAAGTACATAATCCCTATGGGTCATACACTGGACTGCTACTCTATATCAAAAACTTTTTCTACAGTATAGATTAACTGAACAGGTGGGTGATAGGTTGGGAGAAGATTATTTGCAACATTTGAAATTGACAAAAGATTAGTTTCTAAATCATAAGATGTGAAACAATAGAAAATGGGGCAAAGGACATGAACAGAAAATTCACAGAGGGGGACATCTGAAGAATAGCTGGTATGTGAAGAATGCATCAACCCACTAGTAATAAACATAATGAATATTGTCTCTTTCACATTAGAAGGGCTATATCTAGTTATATAGGTTATTACTTTTGATGGTTAAGTGCAATGTACAAACTTGTCTGGGTTGATGATGTCCATTTTGTTTGGTCCAGCAAGCACTAGCCTCATTGTTACTGTGGAGATATTTTGTGGATTTAAGCCATCAGTCAGTTGACTGCATCTGTGGCTGATCACATTTATAATCAACAAAAGAAATTGCCTTCAGCAATGAAAGAAGCCGCATCCATTCAGTGAAGTCCTTAAAAGGAGAACTGATGATTTCAGCAATCAGAAGAATTTCTCTACGTCAGCCAAGCCAACTTCTCCTGGGAAATTCCTGGAAACCTTCATTGGAGTTTCCAGCTTCTGGCCTGCCCTACAGAATTCAGACTTGCTAAAATCCAGTCTGTTGAGCCAATTCCCATGATATATTTCATACTATTTATAACATATACACACATATATATTACTCACACACACACACATAAATTTACACATAATTCTTATTAGTTTTGTTTCCCTGGAGAACCTTGACTGATGTATTAACTAAGCTCACTGAAGCGTTGTTGAAACTGAGTTGAGCTGGAACTTTCATGGATGATTCAGGGAATATGCAAGTTCAAATGAATATACAAGATACAATTAATACACAAAATTGACAAAGTTATCAGTTTATTGATGGAGTACCATCAATAGATAGCCTTTCAGCTCTCATCCCCTTCAGGCCATACCAAAGCCTTAGCTGCAGAGTTACTAGCCCAAAACCTTTCCTGGACAAACCACATCCAGTGACTGGTTGATACAAATTGTGTAGAAGCTCTAGACATTTCTCTCTAATGTAGGGCAACTCTGAAGTACCAGTTTAGCTCCAGAGCCTCCCAAATTTTCTCAGGCCTGCATCACTGTTCCCTTCCATTTCCTTCCACTCATTCCTTAATAAGCCATCTGCATGTTAAACTCCATCTTAGAATATGCTTCCAAGGAAACCCAGCCTGCAATAGTTGGTGCCAGTTATTTGAGAAAGGAGGTGCTAAGATGAATTTAGAAACTAAATCACTTGCTACCCAGCTGACGATGAGGTATTCACTATAAGTGGAAGGGGAAACACAGACAACTTCCTGGCACAAAGTGGTGAATTGGGATGATGCACTAATGGACTGGGATGCATTAGCTGGTATGATGTATTAGACATTTGAGAAAGGTTGGAAAACTAGCAACTGTAAGGAAAGCACAAGAAAATGACTATTGCTAAGCACCATTGATGGTCTAGAAAAAAACTATAGCAAAAAAGCATTACTAGTAGGGGAATTTTTACTTAGGGTCCTCGCAACTCTGGGCTCTGCTAGTTTAGAAATCTACTCTCAAAGGTGGGGGGGGGGCAGGGAGCCTCCTTTCTGAGACAAAGTAAGGGCTCTTGAATTATAAACTGTTATTACTACCTAAGGACTTCAGATTCCTTGAACCAAGGGAGCAGAAAGTGAAGGGGAGTCACCATCCTGAATGGAGTAATTGACCTTGATTAGTTAGAAAGATTAGGGCTGCTGTTATATGAAAGGGAGAGGGATCTGCTCGCCAGCCAGATAATACAATCAAGTATATTAATGGTAGGTGGGCAAATTGATAAACCCTGACCTTGAAAAGGCCTGATTTCCAGGGGCTCAGAACCTTCCAAAATGAGTCTGGGTAATGCCACTTGGTAAGCCACTGAGATCCGATGAGGATGTGAATTGGGTGGTGGATAAGGGAGACCAGTATCTGAGACTATCTGAAACTGTGAGGTCACTAACTATTTCCATGATTCCCTTAGGAAGAGAGGTCCACCAAAATTCTGGAGGGGTGTTTCCAAAATACATATGAAGGGAATTCAAACAGCTAAAGTTATGAACCATAGTGGACACTAGTAAGCCACCCCATCTCTCTCAATGAAGGACTTTTTGATTCAGCTGCTGGGTGTGCTCTTTGCAGCAGTCCTAAACTGTTAGCCCCTTCAGGGATTGTCCAAAGTCACACCCCTTCCTGGGATGGTTCACGTTCACTGAATTACAGATATTAAATCATGAAAGCCTGGTTATCTTGGCCCAGAGGAAGATGTTTAAATGCAGATGAAATGAAGCCAGTTCATGGGGAGAATCTTCTTCAAAAAAGGCAACAGGGTAAGGGGAGGACTAGCATATTGGGATGATGATCATCTCTTATTAATGCTTTTTAAGAGGAAATCTCAAGCATAATATGTAGTTTAAAAATCATTGCCATTATATTCATTGAACCACTATCATCATAAACTTATGTATCGTAAAGATTAAATTGTAATTATTTAATGCCTGTTGGAATTTTCTGTACATCATAGCAATTTTATATTGTCAGAAAATTAACAATATGGTAGTATTAACCCCCAGTTAAGGTATTTATAAGCATGAATGGAACTATGCTGTATTTTTCTTTTAATATTTTTTTTTCCTATGAATTTCGACTGAATGAAGCCATGGCTGCTGGCAAAAGAAAACCTTGCCTTGACTCTGGGCTTCTTACCAAATACTGTGTTCTAGCAGAGAAATAAAGCAAAACTCCTTATATCTGGATCACTGGAGAATGGGGCCGATTTGGATATGTGGGAAATCTGAAATCCTGGCTCCTTGCTGCCATGTGGCTACTTATTCTCCTCCCTTCTGTTAGCCCCAACCTTGCTTTGGGAACTGGTCCCACTACTGTTTTATGCCAGTTCTTGCTTGGATCCATTTGGTCCTAACTCTGTTGCTGGCTCTAACTGTTCTATGTTTTCATGCCAGATTAAGTCTTCTGTTTCCAACACGGCTGGCCCCATCTTCATTCCTAGTTTCACGCCAGAATCCAATTCATCCAGAGAAAGTGGATATTTGGATGTGGATAAACAGGATGGGAGTGGATAAGTAGGGTTGTCTTGTAATCCATCAGATTTTGCAATGCCTTGATCTCAAGTGAGAGATATTCTACCTTCAAAGGTAAATTTCTTTCTGTCGTTCATTCTCTCTTCTCCATACTTCCATTTCTCACTGGCTGCAAAACGTGGGTGTGAGAGATCCTAGGCACACTTTTGAAATAGTATGATATGTATAACATCCCCATTGCTAGCACATTTTTTGTTGGAATCTAAATTTATCAAAAAGTGTCAGTCAGTAGCCACGTCCATAAACCAGCTACATTCCACCAAAGCTTGCCTAAAAATCTCAGACAGTCTCAAGCCAAGTAAGAATGTTGATAAGCAATGCAGAAGGAATCACTACCATCTGTACTTTGGGGAACTGAATCCCTAACATCCGACAGATAATTAAGCAACTTGTGTGCAATGAGAAGTAAAATAATAACTACAAAAACTTGCAAATGCCCCTCCTCTTATCCTGCCAGTTTGAAACTGTTTAATACAAATAAAGCAAGTTTGGAAATACATGGGGTAATATTTCAATAGAACATAATGAATGAATTAAAGAACCTAATGTAGGTTGTTATTTAATCTGTTTTTATACTTACAGATATAAATATATTCATTGGTATTATAAATCTAGTTTAGGAAACACGTGTGTGCAAATTAAATAAAATTAGCCTACTTAAAGATACTGTAATGATTTATAGAAACAGTTGTTTCAGAACCTATAGAGACTAAAATAGGTTAAATGCTATTGCATATACACATTTGTGAAGTAAGAGGCATTTTCCCCTTCCTTAAACCCAGGTTTTAAAAAAAAAAAAAAAGAAGCAGAATTTTCACCATCTGTTCCTAAACTGCACAGATGGTTGCAAATTTAAGGTGCTGTAAAAGTGTATTCCTTACTGTGCTGTCCACAGTGTTCTCTGAGAGATGTCAAATCAATTGAGAGTTTATGGTAGCAGTAACTTTGCCACCACCTTAGAAGTGGTATCAGAACCCATTACCTCAGTTTTTCTTCCTAAGCTAACTCTCTGATGATTCCTTCCCAGCTAACGTTTTTCTAGATTCAAAAGATTCTGCCAAATTTCCATGTGCCCCATCACTCAAATCAAATGTGTACAATATTAAAACAGTTGTGTAGCAGACACAATTGGTTTGGCATGAAATTTAAGTACATAAAAGTGCCTACAATCATTTATTATGAGAAGTGATATTTTTTCACTTAAAAAATGTGAATTGACCTATGCCAATTTGGTCATGCAGAGCTATTTTGGATTGTTTGTTGGTTTGGTTTGGTAATGATAATTAGAGGAGAGATTTAGCTACCCCTTAACTCGGTAGCAATGAAAAAAGCCACAGACAAATTTCTGCCACACTAATAGGTACCACACAAATATTACAAAGCAGAAAATAATGTCATAGAACTTCTTTAAGTTTGATGTGGTCTTAGCTCTGTGTCTCTCTTTCTCTTTTTAAGTCCTTGACACACATCTTATCTAAAAGTTTCACATGAAGAAGATGCAGCAACATTCCAGTTTTGAGAATTGAGCTGAATGGCCACCTGAGTCAGGAGACTAAGCATCTTCTAAAATTGGCAGGGAACATAGAACCATTTACAGTTTAAGTACAGAGTATCATCCCTAACTTTAAGAGACTATAAGGCTGTGTCATGGTCAGGTTCATGTGTCAACTTGACCAAGTTGTGGTACCTGTTTGTCTGGTTGGGCAAGTGCTTGCCTGTCTGTTGTAATGAGGACATTTCATAGAATTAGATCACTTCAGCTGTATCCACAGCTGATTCCATTTGTAATCAGCCAAAGGGGAGTGTCTTCTGCAATGAGTGATGCCTAATCTAATCACGGGAAGCCTTTTAAGGAGGATTCAGAAGAGACAGGCTCTTCCTGTTTTGCCTGGCGAACCTTTCCTGTGCAGTTCGCCCAGACCCTCCATCGGAATCATTGGCTGCACAGCCTGCCCTGCGGATTTTGGACTCTGTGTTCCTGCGGTCACGTGAGACACTTTTATAAATTTTATGTTTGCGAGTGTTAGCTGTTGATTCTGTTTCTCCAGAGAACCCTAACTAATACAGCTTGCTAGATTTTTGTATTCTACTTAAGTGAGTGTGAAGAGTGTCTTTCTGATATATATTTCCAGCCCATTTTCTTGAATATCTCTTATTGCTTATTTTACCAATGAGAACCCTTTTTAATAAACATTATCCTAATAAATAAGCCATTAACCTGTTCCATGAAAATCTGCTTTAGACATTCACTGTGCTGATAGCATAGCCTGTGATATTAATCTCCAGTTGGAGAGTTGCTTTCTTCTTTCTAAAGCTATTTCACTCCCTCTGGCCTCTAAATTTCTGATGAAAGCAACCTTCCACCAGGGATATAGCATAAAGCCTCTAATCATAATTTATGAACTGCTCTGGTGACCCCTGTTCACAACTAGATTAGGTTGCCTCTGACTGGGATTTAAGGTTGGGCATGTGCCTTCATTTACTCTCAATTAACCCTTTATCAATATCTTAGCTTTTCTGAAATTCTTTCTCCTTGCCTGTGAAAGATACTGAGAAGTAAAAAGTTACCACTGGTTCTAGCAAGGTCTTAGCCCCCATCCCAGTTTCTTAAACCTATTTTCTTAATCCTTATTCAAGCAATTCGTGGCTAAACTGCAACTCCAGTCTTGGGGTTCCACAAACTGTCCCACAATTAATATAATTATTATATTATAATAATTTTCCCTATGACTTCTGAGAGTTTGAACAGTTAGAAATTCTAGAAACAAAACTGAACTTTGATTGCTCTTCCTCAGTCTGCTTCACAGACTCTTTAGTCATCCTGCCTCTCTCTAGAATGTTATTAATAAATCCTTGAGCTAATGTTTTTTTGGTTGATTTTCCTCATTGCCCGAACTGGTGAACAGTTACAGAAATTTGGTGGTCACCTGCCAAATTTCTGCATTCATCACAGTGGGTATAAAGAAAGATATCTGCTGCCTTTGAATTCTTTATAATTTATCAATAAAACTTACACAGTGCTTATTGCATACCAAACCCTCTTCTGAGAGCCTTATAATTAACTAATATAATCCTTAACCATGATGCAAGATATTGATATCCATATTTTAAATACTAGGAAATTGGGGCATAGATAAACTAAGAATCTTGCTCAAGGTCACATACCTGGTAAGAGGCAAAGCTAGAATTCAGAGCCTAAATATCTGACTCCACAGTCCATGTTCTTCTCCAGGTAACCAGCTGGGCATAAATAGCAAGTCTGGACCACTGTTGGAAACAATTATTTTTTTAACAGCCACTCATTAAGTTGCAAGTTATTTTTTTTTTAAGGCTTTGCCTCATAGTAATGTAAAGCAGAATAAAAATGGACTTGGCAGTTAATCTAATCAAATCTTTTAACTTTGCAGAACTTAAAAATTTATTCTTTTTCAAATAGTCATAATTAACTTGTTTATCTGGTAGCTATTTTCAATTATTTTAACTATTTTTTGTGGATAATTATGCACATATATATGGTTTGGATCAATCAATAAAGCAGTAATTTCTTGGCTATTTGTCTTGTTTTCTTCTCCAAGTGATTACCTAAAAAGAACAGTATTTTTTGCCTTCATTCACCAAAAGAATTACCAAAGTTCTGAAGAACTAAAGTACTACCTCTAAAGATCTACTGAAATTTTGAGTTTTGCAGGCCTGAGTTCACTTGCCCTCAGTGATTATTAAAGGAATGTTACTGTCAGTCTAAAGGATGGGCTTCTAGTGATGGCAAAACTGCCTTACTTAGGAGTGAAGGGAAATCCAGAGTGTCGAGAGTAAAAGGAGTCACCTTAAGACCTTCCAGAAAGAATAGGAAAGTCCATGGAGTCTTGAGGCAAAGCTCTTGAAGAGCCAGTATGTTTTGTTGTTGAAACAGGAAGTTTGCAGACAAAAAGTTTGTCCTGAAGTGGTGGGAAAGCTAAGACATCCAAGGCCCGATTAGGCAAAACAGAGTCTTGGTGAAGGGTAGAGCTGTGGGCTTTAAATAACCCTAAAAGAGATACTTTCGAAATTGCCTGGATTGTGTGACTCAGGTCCAAGGAGGATATGCTAATAATGACTGATTTGGGGATATCTTCCAAATCAAGGCCAGTGGAGCCTTGGGATTTAAGACTGGGTTTGATTTGGTCTGATAAAATGTCTGTTTAAGTATATTTGTGTATATATATATATATATATGTGTGTGTTTGAAAATTCTAAAGCATAAAAGTGTAGACATATATAGGTAAAATGATATTTAACTTATCTTTCCTTGTCATTACTCTTCCTTGCCTGTTATTCTTCTAAAATACAATTTTGATGCCTCTGTGGCAGTACTTTGGAAGGATATGTCATTATTCAGCAAAACCCCTTGCTGTATATCAAATATTCTGTAAGTTTATGTCATTCATAATGTGGTAATGGATATTGTGTGGTAAAGTCTTTTTATTTCTAAGAATATTTTCTAAACTTTATTGTTTTTAGAAATTCAGTTGTTACATCAAGTCATGTATCATTTATCGTAATCTTTGATAGGAAAAGCTAATCTAGTCTTCAGAAACATACCAATTTTCTTACTGGCTGAATGTATGAATGTCCTCAAATACTTCACATGCTAGTAGTGCCAGAATAAACCTGGACATTGCTATTCTTTTTCAATCTTTGCTAATTTTACAGGGGAAAATATCTCATCAGTGATTTATTTATTTATTTTTTTGCATTTGTTTCATTACTAGTGAGATTTCAACATTTTATGTTTTTGAGCCAATTGGTTTCCTCTTTGGAAAATTCCCTACCTTGCATCCTTTCCCATTTTTAAAATTAGTGCATTAAACAATTTTTCAAATTTCAAAGAACTCATTTTATATTAGCATTAAATCTTGGTATTTTTTTTGCAAGTACTTTCCTAATTTCTTGAGTACCTGTCAGTACTCTGAAAATTCTGAAAATTCAGAATTTTCCAGATTTTAGAAGGTTAGTGTCATGCATCTATGATATATTTTACAGCCTACCAGTGAGGTCTGGGTCAGCATCCTATGATCTAACATATTGATATTTCTGAAGCAAAATAGATGAACATTCACAGTATACGAGAAAATAACCTCACATCATTTGAGGACAGTATTTTTTGTGATCATTTCATAGGACCCCATAATTTGCTGCCAGATGAGTTATAAAAGACTACAATTTTAGAGATTTTTGAGTCATGGAACTCTGACATTGGTGTTAAGTACATAATACCTTCACGATATTCATTGAATTGCTACTTACGTTTTACTTGTAGTATTTTATGATTTCATCCTATCCAGCTCTATTACTTGTTATGGCTTCAATTTGTACAATGGTTTATCACTTACAGTTTGTTTTTGTGTATGTTCTGAGACAACTCTGGTCTTGTTTTTCCCAACTTCCTTTATTTTTACATTTTTTCCAACTGATTTGAAATGATTCCTTTGTTATATATGATATTTACTATATATGGTTGTATGGTAATAACATAAATCATATGTAGTAGTATATGTTATAGTTTACATCATAATATATTAAAATTATAATATGTGTGATAATATAATATATAAATATGTCTTCCTTTGAGCTTTTGATTCTATTCCATTGATTTGTCAATCTGCTTCTGATACAGCAGCAAAATAGCCACAATTATTTTTTCTTTCTTTTTTCCCTTTTTTCTTCCTTATGGGGCACCATAGCACATGGTTGAGAGGGACCAGAGGAGGAGGAGCCTGAATCAAATCCCAGTGCTACCAATTGCTTTCTGGGTAACATCGAGGGGGCAAAAAATAAACCCTTAATTAAAAAAATATATATTAGTTTTATCCTTAATTTCCTCAACTATAAGGTGCCTACCTCACAGACTTAATCTTGAGGAAAAAATATTGATATATGATGCACATTTTGTCCAGAAAGTTCTCAGGATTCCAAAGAACTCCCATTAGCATTTATTCAAACAATGCAAAATAATTTAAGGGAAATTAGTATATTTTCAGTATTTTTCATCCAAAAATAAGTTGTCTCTATTTATTTGTTTCTTTTCATAGCCTAAAGAAAAGGTTGCCAGCTTTTATGTTGGTTTTGCATATTTCCAGTTCAACCAGTGCATAGTTCATGTTATTTATCTACTACCATGAAAAAAGAGTTAAATGCTTAGCTTTATGTTAAACTCTTAAACCAGGATGTAATATTATACATTTTAAATATTTTGAACAGTCAAAAACACTAGTTTAATATAGAGCTGCACTATTTTAGGAACATATTTTTAAATTGGGATGCACAGAGTTTCTTAGCACATGTTTTGTAGAGTCTCTAAAATATGATATTGGGGACCTCTCCAACAGCAGTTTTCTTTGACTCAGGAATTATCAAAAAGTTGTCTTAACTATTTCCTCAACTTTCATATTCTCTGGTAAGACCTAGTTTATTAATTAGTACTAAATTTCTCAAATTAAGTTAATTATTCTGGGCTGCCAGGGAACACTGTAGAAAGAAAAAAGACATCTCCTCTTGATACAATGACATGATCTTTTTTTATATAATGGTAAACATCGTATTCTGATAGATTTTGTGTTCAACATCTCCAAGTATAAAAAGTTTCCTGCTACTGATTGTCACACTGCAATATCAGAATATCGAATTTACTTTGAAGCTATTCTTTCACTTTATTTCTCTTTGTGCATGTGAATAAATTATAGGATAAACATACCTGAATATGAAATCAGTTAAAATAAATCAGAGGTAAACATTTCATACAAGAAGGTTGCCAAGAAGAGAAAGCAGTCTTGCTACCTGTAAAGATTTTACTATGAGCACTTGATAGATATGAGCCTGAATAAAATATTTTCCTCATAGGTGCCCTGAGATTGGTTAAATCATTATTACAAAGCTAGTTTGGTAGGCTTGCTGAAGTGTGTGCAGGGCTATATGTCATGAAGAATTTATATCTGGGTGTTAAAAGTGATTTGAGAATCCTATTAAAAGAAATAACCTTAATCATCCACAATAACATTGCATTAATTATTGATAAATCTAATCAGTAGTCTGAAATTGCTCACATCTAATATTAATCAGAAAGGCAGATGAAATCCTAGTATAGGGATATATTCTTTGTGCCTCTAGGTACCTTTATACTGTTATTATTTATGTGTTCCTCACTTGGAGAAAATTTATCAGAGCCATAGACAGAAAAACTAGATTCTTCAAAGGACCAGCTTTACTGGGGTTAGCTCTCAAAACTGGCACAGTCAACATTAAGGCTATGTGCATAAAGCACTGTAACTTCCGTGTTTTGTGTTTTAAATTGGTTCTCTTATAAAATCTGATTTTGAGTCCACTTCTAGACAAATCATCCTCTACAGTTGCACTCAGGGCCAGCCACGCATTCACAAATTTCTTCTTGATACATTTATACATTTTAGCTTTATCATGAAGTAATTTTAAAAAGCAAAAAAAAAAAAAGAAAATTATATATTGAATGACAATTTGCAAAATACCTACCATTCAGCTAAAGATATAAAATATTTCAATCTGAGAACCTTTCTATAATCCTCCTGGATCACGTTTTCCAACCCCTCCCCAACCCCCAGAGTTAATCATCATTCTGAATTTGATTAGTACTTGCAAATTTCACGCATTCCTTTATAATTTACTGTCTCTATACAAATTACATTTAATAATAGATACTATTGTTTTCTGTGTTTTAATATTTTTTTAATGTGTCACAACATCCACGTAGCTCATTTTCAGGGCTATAGGTTCTTTAGACTACGGGAGTAATGATTTCCTAATGTTGGTCATGACAGAACATTGTTTCTTTTTTTTTGGCATGAACAGGCTCCAAGAATCCAACTTGGGTCTCCAGCAAGGCAGGCAATGTTTCTTTTGACATTTTATTAATTTTGCTTTCTAGTCAAATACATAGACAATATTACTGCCTTTTCCACAAATACTTGAAAACTGCAGATTCTCTAATTGCTGACTGCAGGCTATATGTTTCCATCAAATAATTTGTAATCAGGTTTTCAAATTTTCTTTAGTCTTATAACTTTTTATCAACTCATCAGTTTTGAATGTTATTACACTATATTTTATTATGATTATGGATTTTCCCACTACTTATTTTTTAACAATTATGTCCATTTTTGCATTAGATATTTTTAGGCTATGATAGCCTCATTTTTACTTAAGTTTAGACTCAAACTTTCTATGGTCTTATGTCTTATATGTTGATTTTAAGTTGCAAATTTTGGGTTGTACTTTATCCAGTCAAATCATCCTTTATTTAACTGATAATTTTAATCAATTTATGTTCATATATTCAAGTGTGAATATAAAATGATATATTTATCTATTTAGAGAGATTAATCTGTTCACATCACCTTCTTCTATGCTTTTTAGATGTGACTTCTTATATGCTTCTTTTGTCCTTTCTTAATGTCTTTTAAAAATTAGTAGTTTCATTTGAATTTCTGCCTCTAACACCCCTGCCACTAAGTTGGAATTTATATATTCTGTATTTATTTTGTAGTTACTCTTAAAATGTTATCACATGTATTTGATTTAACAATGATTAATGCTAATTATGTCTTTTCCTTGCCTCATAATATTAAGTTCTGTGTAGAAATTTGAACCTGATCATTGTGTTTTTACTTACATCTGAAGTTGTTATAGGTCAAATCTGTTGGTTTTATATTTTTCCCTGTGAGAATTCTTCCTAAAATTGATTAATTCTACTAATTACCTGCAAATATTTTTTGTCATTTTTTTCTTAGTGCTTTACTTTCTCTTTTGAAGATATAATATTAACTTTTATAGAAGTAAGACATAGGAATGAACAATGCAATAAAATATACTTAGTTTAATACTAAGTATTTTTCTATAACTAGAACCAAATGATTAAATACTGTATATTTGATTCTTGTTTTAAATTGCTGTGAAATTAAGGCAGTGAACCTTGTACTTCAACATTCCTTAAGCATCCAGCTGTGTTATTATATTCATATTTTCCTAAATTTCTCTGTTTTTCTTATTTTTAATTCTAATATAGGAACATGGTTTTAATATTTTCACGTGGACAAAATGGAAAAGAGCTATTTTGTAAATTGATTATATTTTCATTACTATTTTTCTTTTGTGAATTGATGCCTTCAAAATTTTATTATTTGATTCCACTTTTGATGTTCCATATTAGATACAATATTAGATTAAAAAATTATAGACTAAAGATATAGACCAAAAATGCAGTTATAATTTCTCAGATTATTGGGCCACTTTTTCCTATTCTGATGCAATTTATGAAATGGGTACATGAATCTGTGAGGTTATTAGTAATATTATCAAAACATACAAAATGAGAACTACGAATTTGGGTCTCTGTCCCTTTGGGTCTCTGATCATCTGACCTCTGATGGAAATTCAAGAAAGAACAGCAAAGCTTTTTGAATATGAAAAACTCTGTATCACACCAAGGAATCTGTGTCAGCCTACAATTCTGCTACTAATGGCAAGAATAATGGAGAGACTCTCAAAGGATTGAGCAATGAATTTGAATACGTAAAAATTAATGTTATCATACAAACTCCTATTTAAAAATCTCATAGCCAAGTATCAAAAATGTGAGAGAACGAGCATGGGTGTATTTCTTAAGTTCTCTGATATAAAGATTAAACATAAAATCTAGTCTTTAATGTACATTAATTAGTCTTAAAACTATGCAACTCTAAGTTTTGAAATGATCCATTCTGATATTTGAACCAATTAATATTTGCAAATATTAATGTTTCTCAAATTCACAAATTTCAAATTATTAGCTTCTCAATGATAGTTCCTTATATAGCCACAATACAATTTTATCTCTCTTGACAGAATTGACAGTAATTCCATTGTATCATCTAATGCGACACAATTTATGTATTGTCTCAAAATGAGGATTCTATATTCACGCATAATTATTTGTAATTAATTGATAATCAATTATAGTTAGTATCATTTTTCTTTTAATCTGGAGTAGTTCATCTTCTCCCTTTATTTCCTTGCCCTGAATTTCTTATCCTTAAATATTTAAAAATCCATATTTCTCTAATACTGAGGCTTCCTTGTACTAGATCAGGCCCTGTATCAGAGTATTCTTGACCAAAGAGCAGAAGTGATTGTAACAAGAGGAGCTTTAATGAACAATTGTCCTTCTCCTTCATTTTGTAACTGATACAAACAAGGAACAGAACACATGGCTTTTGGGACTTGACCCACATTAAGATGCCTGCATGACTGAGAAGTAATCAGGAGGTTATTGGTAACATTCATCAGACAACAAGTGTAAAGTTTCTGGTTTAAGGTGTACTCAAAATAACACCCCTTTCCTGTTTGTCCTCTCTCCTCACACCCAAGGTTTTATGTCTGTAAGCAACAGCAGTAAGTCAAGACTAGATTTCAGGAGTGCTGCTCTAGTCCAGCTGTCTTTAAAAGATTGATAATGCATCAAAGAAATGGATTTTCTTTCTTCTTGTTCCTAATATATCTCTAGCTCCCAAAGAAGTCAGAGGTAATGTTAGAACTCATTAACATAGAACTTGCCCCAGATCCTGTTAGGCAATTAGAAAAATTGGAATTATAACCAATCACAAATTTTTGTTACCTACAAGTAGCTAAAAGTTAATATATATATGTAATTTTAATTTGGTTTAATCTTATATTTGACTCTTAGTGAACTTGCAGCAATAAGATTGTGTTGAAAAAACTAATATGATATTGCAGGTGTCTAAAAGTCATTCTACAGAGCACACACACATAGTTAACAAAAAGTGGTACAGAAAGAATTCTTTTTTCCTTAAGTCTCAGCTGTCTTAACAGAGCAAGCTGAAACTTTAAGATACAGTTGAATTGTTTTATTGGATTCTCTTTTTAATTGCTCTCTGACAGAATTCACAGAATCGTGTCAAATTTGGGAGGAAGAAATACAAAAGAGAGGTTCACCCTGTGTTGTACCTGTCACTGAGAACTGTTGAAACCCGGATAATGGGTGTATGCCCTGTGTTTCTTTGATTTAATTGCCTAAGGTCTCCTCTGTAGTAATATGTCTGGTTCAGGTTTTCAAAGAGTGAAAGTTGCTAGACTAGAGCTATTTAATAGAAACTTATGTGACTGTCTTTCAAGATAGTTGGCCTCCCCAAAGGCAGAGAAGCCTACTTTGAAAGAAAAAAAAAATAGGTTAATTGATCTTCATGTGAAACTTTCTGGATAACCAGAAAGATATTAACCTTTGTGAAAATTCAGAGCTAAATCCTCTCTGTTTGAAATATGCTGATTTTGTAAAGCTAAATTTCCTCTCTCTGAACTAAATACTGTGGAGTACAAACAGAGAGGTGGTTATTATATCATCAGCTTCAATAACAATTTATTATAGTCCCTGGGTGTGGCGCAGGGAGCACTGGGGGAGGTACTTCTGGGAATTATAAGGGAAAAAGCAGTTCTGCCCAAGTAAGTTTACAGTCTTAAGAAAGCCTTCTGGAAGGTCTGAGAACAGAGAGCTAACTTTACTGAGCCAAGGGACTATAAAAAGAAATAACTATCCCCTAGTCCCTGTAATTGGTCCCTTTGAGCCTAGCTCTGCCTGAAGCGGACATAATTTCAAAAGGAGGCAGTCAACCCAGCTGGGCTCTTTTTAAACAGATCTGAGGGGAAGTGTAGGGTAAAGACTGGGGGCATATTCCTTGGAGCTCTTTCTGTCATTGAGGCAGAATCTCTGTTTACCTCAAGGGATGCCTTGGACTCTTGAATCTTTTATTTTCATATTTTACCACTTTCCTGAGTTTGCCCAGAGTCTGTATAAATATCTGAATAGTAAATTTCAAGCCCCATGTTTCACTGCTAATGCTGTAATTCCCACTATACATAAAAATATAGTATAATTTCCTATGTAATCTTCAGTTTTGTATACAGAAAGAAGTCAGTAAAATTGTTGATTAGAACAATGCAACTATTTCTGGAATAAAACTTATTTTATGAAAATAAAGCAAATATTTATTAAACACCCACCTAATTGAGAGTAATGTGTTTAATATTAAGGAGAACACAGACACAAAGACACAGCCCAGGAATGTGATGACTTACAATCTAGTGACTGATGGGAAATAACTGGTCTTCAAGGCAGCCATTGAGGAGAAGCACACAGGAAGGAAGTAGAATATATATATATAATAATTTAGAACAGTGTTTGTCAAACTTGAGTGAATTTCACAATTTCTGGGAGTTTAATTATACAAATTCGCATTCTGCAACTTCTAGGATAGACCTAGAAATCTGTAGTCTTAATTCAAACTCCAAGTGACTGTAGCAGAGTGGTCTGACCACCACACTTCGAGAAAACTCTCAATAGGCAGAAATATTTCTAGCAAAGGATGACAATGAAAAATTCTGCATGAAGGACCTGAGATTTTTTTCTTGTTCTTGAAAATAGACATTTGACACTGTGGAGATAGGAAGGGAGGACTATCCATGTGGTGGAAACAATTTGAATGAATGCTTGGAGGAAATTCACCAAGAGTTTGCCTCATAAACACATAGCCACCGTCAGTAGAAATGGAGAAAAGCAGGGTTATATGCGTTTAGGGAGTCAACCAGTAATTAGGATCTAAGGTAGCCAGTGGAACATGGCTAACTGGATTTTTTTGTCAACTCAAATTTCCTTTTAGTAAAACAGAGGGTATTGGAAAAAGTTGTGGAAGGAGTGCATGGCAATTATGATTTAATAACAATATAGCTTGTTTGAGCCCTTTATTATCCAAGGAGGTAAGGAAATAGTTAACATCTCCCTGTCTTTCCTGCCTTGTTTGTTTAGTGAGCAGTGTGTTCTTCTACCTGAGGTGACCCACCTCCCCCTTTAGGAAGAATAGAATTTTCTTTGCCAGGCAACCAGTCAGCAACGAAAGCTCACTTGCCTGCCTTTTCTTCTAAGATCAGTAACTTTTCTTGCCATGAATTTGTTTCTTTCCTAAGAGGAATTTTAGTATCTACATAATAGGGTTAAATGGATTAAATATGTTAACACATACAAATCACTTGTGCATATTACATGGTAAGTGCTACCTAAATGTAAAAAAAAAAACCACACACACACACACAAAACAAGGAGACAGAGCAGAGCAAAAGGAAACTTCTTGTTTTCTGTCTATAAATTTTTAGAATTCTGTAAACTGCTGCCCAAACTGCTTGTCTATATTGAATTCTCAAGTATCATGCATTCCTTTCACTTCTAATTCAGTTTTGAACACTGTTCTGGTTTAACTATGTCTTCTTCTGAGTCTGATATTTTGGGGGTTTTCTTATGTCAGTATTTCTGAAACTTGGTCAAGTTTGCTCTCTTTATAAAGAGAGTTATAAAGAAGAGTTCTACTTTGGTTGTACACCTATATCCCTTCTTTGATTCAATTTCTTGGATCAGAGCTGAAGGTGTTATTTTTCCTGCTGTTTCAGATTTCTGGATTAATTACTGGTCCTTAGCATTCATGTTGGATATTTTCTATTTCCTTCGCGGGATTCTCCCTCATCTCTTCCAATATCTTCTTTGTGCTCTGGGTATGTGGGTGGGGTGGGCGGTGTCTCACCTTTATAGACTGTATTTACTTGGCACCCTCATCCTCTGGTTTGGACAATGGGAGTCCCTTGCAGGGGATCAGAGTGTGGGAAGAAAGTGTGAGGCTCCTTCCTAAAAGCATTGATGGATGAAGATGTGTTGAGTTTCTCTATCAAAACCCTAAGCCCCTCTTTGGAGATCCATCTACAGACCCAGCTCTTGTCTTCATCAGATTCTGATGACTCCTTCTTCCCCTTTCCTTCCTGTCCAATAGGAATAAAAATCACCTGCTGTTACTACACGCCAGATGCTTCATCATGCTAGTTTATTTTCCTTAGCCCTGTCCACCCCTTTGTTATATAGGTTCTTCATTAAATTCTGTACAGTTACCCTTTGTTTTGAGTGACGTGTTTCCTGCCAAGACCTTGACTGATGTAGAATCTTTAGCTTTAAATCCAAAAATGCTCCCTAACTTGCTTCTCTGTGTCCATAGTTTCTCCTTTCCAAACTAATCTGCATCTACTTCACAATTATTTTCTTGTACTAGTTTTTGCATTATGGCTAAAGTACACACTCATTTGACTGACCTTACTTAATTGTTTCGTGCAAGTAAACTCCACTATACAAAGGAAAATGCAAGGCTCCCTGAAACTCACTG
Source organism: Tamandua tetradactyla (assembly GCF_023851605.1). NCBI lineage: Eukaryota > Metazoa > Chordata > Mammalia > Pilosa > Myrmecophagidae > Tamandua > Tamandua tetradactyla. Next base: position 154,895,789 of record NC_135332.1, read on the forward strand.
AAAGGCCCCAGAAAAGGAGAGCTTATATGAAAGAAAAAACACTATATATTATATACCTAGAGGAGAAAAAGTATATATTGTTAAATGCTGCTTTTTACTGGGTGCCTCTCGAGAACTCTTTCCTCACACTTCCTTACAGCTCTCACATAGATTCAATTTTTCTGATATGATACAAGGAACCTGAAACTGCCCCAACTGAGCAGGCTCTCCAAACTTACGTGTAGCAGAATCTAAGGCAGTTCCTAAGGGAAGAGAAAGAGCATTGCGGGAGCACCTTGGGCCAACTTTCCTTTATTTTTATTAGATTCATCTTTTCATGCCTGAAGGGAAAGGTCAGTCTCTGAAGTTAGTTTACTACTAAGGAGAGAAAGTTTGTTACCCGCAGCTTCATTCCACACCATAATCCACACCATGTCAGATTTTGCTAATCACCATGGTCCTCTCTCACTAAAATATGTGCAGCATCAGAATCCTCCTCACTGTAGCACTCCCAGCAGCCACTCTTAATCCATGAGAACTGCTATTCAAGATGACCAAAAAGAAAAAAACTCCCATAGGTCATTCATGGTCTAGTTTAACACATTAGGGAGCAAAAGTGTATGTAGAGCCACCACTCTAAAAAATAAATCTTCCATTTTTATGATTTTGGGGGGATACTGGGTTACATTTTAGGGTTTTGTATGTGCATTGCTCATCTTCAAAAGATGAGAAGCATCTACAGCCTGTGTTAATCGGTTTATTTTGGCTGTATGTACAGCAACCTCAGTTGGAATGAATTTAGGAAAAAAGTCTGTTTATAGACCCCATTTTATGGGAATGCATGGCAGAAGTAAGCATTTGCACAAGGAAGAAAAAGGACTGGATTTCCTCCATATCATGTTTATGCTTCTCTCTCTTTATGAGCTGCATTCTTTAGTTTCATAGACTGGCTTTTACTGCATGACATAGAACTTTCCACTAACATTTACAAACTACTACTTTAGGGATTGGCTAAGCAGGGGAAATTAGTCCTCATCCCGTTTTTCCAATAAAAGAGAGAAAAAAAAACTAGGAAGTGCTCAAATGGACTTCTAGAGGACATGTCCTGGAGGTGGATGTTAATATTTGGTTGGCTTCCTCCATCTATATGGTTAAAGCCTTAGAACTAAAGTTTTCAAAAGCAAAAAGTGCCTCTTTCCTTAAAAAAAGGAGCGAACATGAGTGGGTAGATTAATATTAATAGATGGTCATTACAAAGCATTTCTTATATTTATTTGATCACTGAATCCCTTTTATTTTAGAAAGCATCTCAAGAGGTTACAAATTTGCTAAATACAGTTTAGAAAATAGTGCTTTATTTTAAAGTTAACTCTCAGGATATTGAGGTGATGGCATGTGACTTTGAGGGAAATCCAGTACTCGAATGCTGGCCATATTCTGTGTAACTACAATCAGCTAAGCAAAGAAGTACTTTCTCATACTTCCTTAAACAAAATTTCTACTCTAGTTATTTTTACTTCTCAATATTCTTTTCTGTTGGTCACTTTCTTTCCTTCCTATTCGTCTGTAGTTTACCTAACCTTTAAGCAATGCTGAAATTCCTCTAATTCTCACTGCATTCATTCACCCCTTTCCATTGTGATCTCGGATGTCTATAAGCTTTTGTATAAGTTTATTTTACATTAATTTGGCAGCAATTGCAAGATACTGTAAATTGCCATCTCTGTGTATATATGTGTGCATGGCTACATGGATGTTAGTGCATATGTGCATGTTGGTGTGGTATGTACATACACCTAGGGCATTAGTTATTTCTCCTTTTCTTTTCAGCGAATTTGGATATTGAGTCGCTAAATGGTGGGTGTCCTTAATTGTACACATCATTTTTCTTTGGTAGTTCCAAAATAAGAAACAAACCAATGTTATGCAACTGAATAACTCTTACTAGATACTTTGAGAATGTCTCAGTTACGATTAGGGATTTGCTGAATGTAGAAGAGCACCCAAAATATTGTTGACTCTAAAATTATAGAGCTTATTTCTCTGCCATTTGAATTAAACCCAGGGGCAGGCAGACCTGGACAGGTATAGGTGCTCCAAACTCACAAAAGGCCCCTTCATTTTTGTTCTTCCATTATGATTCTTTGACTGTGTAATATTTTTACAGTACAGATTGACTGAGGTAAAAATCAAGGTGGAGAAGGGACAAAGAATGTACATTTGTATCGTGGAGTGTTCTAGAGAGCTGTTACCCAACATGTTGGGAACTGCATTATACCCCCAACAAAAGGGGTTCAGATCCAATCCCTGGTCCTGTGGCTGCAAACATACTTGTAAATAGGAGCTTTGAAGATGTTATTATTTAAAATGTACCCAAACTGAATAAGGGTAGGTCTTCATCTAACATGTCAGAAGTCTTATAATCTAAGGAAACTGGGCATAGAAAAAGAAGCAATGGGAGAATCAAGAAGTTGGAAATCAACTGAAGCCAGAAGAGAATAATGGTATGTGCATTATCATGTGACAGAAAAAACAAGACCAAAGGATCCCTGGCAGTCAGCACTAAAATGCCACTGTCTTTAGAAGAAAGTATCACCTTGCTGAAGGCTCAGTCTTGGCCTTATCCCTGCCTCAAAACTGTGAGCAAATAAATTCTTGTTGTATAAGCCAACCCATTGTATGGTATTTGTTTTAACAACTAAGAAATTAAAACACAGACTTACACTTTCATGCCTCCAGTGAGAACTTAGACCCAGGGCTGCATGTGGTTCTCTGGAGAAGGGGGATTGTGAGAGCAGGTATTGGGGCAACAGACTCTTACTCTGAAAGGAAGGACTTGTAATTCACAAATTAGAATTCTTGTTAGAAAAATAGAATTAGTTATGAGAAACAGTGTCCAACTCAGTTAATAGTTATGAATCTTATCTGTTTCATGAGTTGGTATTGTAATGACAAACCTACTATAAGTGAAGAAGTAAAATATGTCAATATTCAGAATAATGTGGAGTTTTAAAAAATCTAAAAGCACATGACCTGGTTTTGAATTTGAGTGGAGAAAAAAATAAATAGAAGGAAGAAAACAAAACTCTTTCTGTATATTTAATTTCTCTCATTTGAACTTTTACACTTTATTTAGTTCTAGTACTCTCCTTCCATTCAGGCTTATTTTTAGTGATTAACAATTCATTTAGCATTTCTCTTCTAAAAATCTGTCAGTAATTACTGGTAGAGAGTGAAAAATCAGATGACTCTTAAGACTTAGAAATAAAATTTTTAATGGAGTTAAATGAGAAGAAACCATTATTTAACTGATACAATTAATATTAATAATTAAGTCATTGGCAAATAGGTAATCAATTTCCACATATGGTGTGACTGAGTTTAAGGAAAACCATGCTACTCAAGATAAGTTTTGATTGTATATACATTACTGGAATAAAAATTAAAAAACAAAAAATTATACAATACAAACAGTGATGTCTAATAAAAACCATGGACTGTAATTAATAGTAAATTTATAATCATAATCTTTCATCCATTGTAACTAATGTACCATATTAATGTAAGGTGTTAATAGTGGAGGAAAGTTATATGGGAACTTGATATGTTCTGTAAGATTTTTCTTTAAACCTACATCTTCTCTAAGACAAAATTAATAATAAAAGGATAAAGTGACTATAATCCCAGGAATGCATGATTGTAACTTAATAACAGTTATTTTTTCCAGATATCATGTAATATAATACATAAGCAGGGATGGCCACCTTCAGAAAAATAATGCAAACAATTAGAGGTTGCTAGAATTGTCCAGGGAAAAGAGATATTCAGTTTAATAGACATGAAAAGGCTTACTGAGAAGGTGATATTTCTTGTTTGGCTATAGATTAAACTGTCTATGAATTACTAATTTCTGTTTCCTTTAGACAAGAAGTCTAACTGCAGATTTGTAATTTTTTTTTTTTTTTTTAATTTTTGCTTCCCAGCTGCTAACATTAAGCTTAACCAACTGGAATTTATTGGCTCACGATTTTGAAGCAAGGAGAAATATTAAATTTAGTTGTCAGCAAGGTGATGCTTTCTCTCTGAAATCTCTGGTGTTCTGGGGTAGCTGCAGAAGCAATTCTTGGTTCTTGATTTTTCTGCTGTGTGGCATTCACATGGCAGTGTGTTGCAGGTGATCCTTTGTCCTTGGTGCTTCTATCATGTGGCAATACACATGGCAGTGTCTCCTTTCTTTCCCAGGTTTCGTTGACTTCCAGCTTCTGGCTCCTTCCTATGGCTTCTCTCTCTGTGAACTTCTCTATAAAGCCACCAGTAGTAGGCTTAAGAATCTTCCTGATTCATATGGGCCACATCTTAACTGAAGTAATCTCATCAAGAGGCTCTATTTACAATGGGTTCACATCTACAGGAATGGATAAAGAATAACATATTTTTTTCTGGGGTATAACACCAAGCCACCACAATCTCTAAATACCATAAGGTGACTTTCTTGATAAGAAATTGCTCCCTTGTAGAAATCATTTGTAAGATCAATTAACTATGATCTGATAATTTCTGGACAAAACACATTTCTGTTTCTTGAACTTCACATTTGCAGTTCATCCCAGATCACAGGGAATTTACTTAGGCAACGTTATACAATGACACTTCCCATCAGCTGGCCTTCTCCTGGCAACATCTCCATCTTTAAATCATCCTCTTCCAGCTCCAATATGTCATTATCCAGTTCCAAGTATGTTAATATCAACTTTATAACCAGATGCCTTTTTTTAATTATTTTTATTTTTTTTTAGCTTAGAAAATGGATTTTTTTATTCTCAAGATTTCACTGGGAGGTGAAATCTTTGAATTGAGTCATATGGTTTGAATTAGTTGATTCTGATTTATCTTATGATTCTTGGGACCATTTACAGAAAGAGAATAGAGGAACTGGGCAAAGACCCAACGGATTGGATTAATGTCAAGAATCCATTTGCAATACCCTTTTCTTCCCCTTCAGTAGCAGATTATTTTTATTTTTCTACAAATTTCTTTTTTTACTTCTTTTATTAATTAAAAAAATTAACAAAACATTTAGAAATCATTCCATTCTACATATATAATCAGTAATTCTTAATATCATCACATAGTTGCATATTCATCATTTCTTAGTACATTTGCATCGATTTAGAAAAAGAAATAAAAAGACAACAGAAAAAGAAATAAAATGATAATAGAGAAAAAAAAAAACTATACATACCATACCCCTTACCGCTCGCTTTCATTTACCACAATTTCAAACTGAATTTATTTTAACATTTGTTCCCCCTATTATTTATTTTTATTCCATATGTTCCACTCTTCTGTTAATATAGTAGCTAAAAGGAGCATCAGACATAAGGTTTTCACATTCACAGAGTCTCATTGTGAAAGCTATATCATTGTTCAATCATCATCAAGAAACATGGCTACTGGAACACAGCACTACATTTTCAGGCAATTCCCTCCAGCCTCTCCACTACATCTTGAACAACAAGGTGATATCTACTTAATGCGTAAGAATAACCTCCAGGATAACCTCTTGACTCTGTTTGTAATCTCTCAGCCACTGACACTTTGTCTCATTTTACTCTTCCCCCTTTTGGTCTAGAAGTTTCTCTCAATCCCTTGATGTTAATTCTCAGCTCATTCTAGGGTTTTTCTCAGTCCTTTGATGATGAGTCTCAGCTCATTCCAGGATCTTTGTCCCACGTTGCCAGGAAGGTCCACACCCCTGGGAGTCATGTCCCACGCAGAGAGGGGGAGGGTGGTGAGACTGCTCATCATATTGGCTGGAGAGAGAGGCCACATCTGAGCAACAAAAGAGGCTCTCTTAGGGGTGACTCTTAGGCCTAAATTTTAAGTAGACTTGACCTATCCTTTGTGGGGTTAAGTTTCATGTGAACAAACCCCAAGACTGGGGGCTCAGCCTATAGCATTGGTTGTCCACACTGCTTGTGAGAATATCAGGAATTCCACTTGGGGAAGTTGAATTTCTCCCCACTCTCACCATTCCCCGAAGGGGGCTTGCAAATACTTTTCCAGTCACTGATCAAATCATTCTGGGATTTATCGGGGGATCACTCTGGACAAACCAACAAAATCTCATGTGCTACCTGAGATTCCAAGTACTTATGACATTCAATCAAACTATCTACATGAGTTATATTAGGAAATGCTCTAGTCAAAATCTAAATTTTGTAACGAACATTTTTTGCTTTAGTCTCACACATACTGTGACATTTTAAAGTATTAGTTATCATCTATTTTCAGCACCCTGCAATAAAGACAATCCTTTGTTCTTCCTCGTGCCAAAACATTTTTAAAATTTGTACATTGTACATTTCACTATTATTTTACACTCTAGGCATTCCTAGATTATACCATCTTGATCTTTAACATCTATCTTTCTTTCTGATTTCATTTATGTCCCCATCCCTCCTCCCTCTATCATTCTCACATGCAGCTTCATTCAGTGTTTTAACATAATTACATTACAGCTAGATAGTATTGTGCTGTCCATTTCTGAGTTTTTGTATCCAGTCCTGTTGCACAGTTCGTATCCCTTTAGCTCCAATTACCCACTATCTTACCCTATTTCTATCTCCTGATGGTCTCTGTTACCAATGACATATTCCAAGTTTATTCACTAATGTCGGTTCATATCAACGAGACCATACAGTATTTGTCCTTTAGTTTTTGGCTAGTCTCACTCAGTATAATGATCTCTAGGTCCATTCATGCTGTTACATACTTCATAAGTTTATTCTGTCTTAGAGCTGTATAATATTCCATCGTATGTATATACCACAGTTTGTTTAGCCACTTGTCTGTTGATGGACATTTTGGCTGTTTCCATCTCTTTGCAATTGTAAATAATGCTGCTATAAACATTGGTGTGCAAATGTCCGTTTGTGTCTTTGCCCTTAAGTCCTCTGAGTAGATACCTAGCAATGGTATTTCTGGGTCATATGGCAATTCTATATTCAGCTTTTTGAGGAACCGCCAAACTGCCTTCCACAGAGTTGCACCATTTGACATTCCCACCAACAGTGGATAAGTGTACCTCTTTCTCCACATCCTCTCCAGCACTTGTCATTTTCTGTTTTGTTGATAATGGCCATTCTGGTGGGTGTGAGATGATATCTCATTGTGGTTTTGATTTGCATTTCTCTAGTGGCCAGGGACATTGAACATCTCTTCATGTGCCTTTTGGCCATTTGTATTTCCTCTTCTGAGAGGTGTCTGTTCAAGTCTTTTTCCCATTTTGTAATTGGGTTGGCTGTCTTTTTGTTGTTGAGTTGAACAATCTCTTTATAAATTCTGGATACTAGACCTTTATCTGATATGTCATTTCCAAATATTGTCTCCCATTGTGTAGGCTGTCTTTCTACTTTCTTGATGAAGTTCTTTGATGCACAAAAGTGTTTAATTTTTAGGAGCTCCCATTTATTTATTTCTTTCTTCAGTGCTCTTGCTTTAGGTGTAAGGTCCATAAAACCACCTCCAATTATAAGATTCATAAAATATCTCCCTACATTTTCCTCTAACTGTTTTCTGGTCTTAGACCTAATGTTTAGATCTTTGATCCATTTTGAGTTAACTTTTGTATAGGGTGTGAGACACGGGTCCACTTTCATTCTTCTGCATATGGATATCCAGTTCTCTAGACACCATTTATTGAAGAGACTGTTCTGTCCCAGGTGAGTTGGCTTGACTGCCTTATCAAAGATCAAATGTCCATATATGAGAGGGTCTGTATCTGAGCACTCTATTCGATTCCATTGGTCAATATATCTATCTTTATGCCAGTACCATGCTGTTTTGACCACTGTGGCTTCATAATATGCCTTAAAATCAGGCAGCGCGAGACCTCCAGCTTCGTTTTTTTTCCTCAAGATACTTTTAGCAATTCGGGGTACCCTGCCCTTCCAGATAAATTTGCTTATTGGTTTTTCTATTTCTGAAAAATAAGTTGTTGGGATTTTGATTGGTATTGTGTTGAATTTGTAAATCAATTTAGGTAGAATTGACATCTTAACTATATTTAGTCTTCCAATCCATGAACATGGTATGCCCTTCCATCTATTTAGGTCTTCTGTGATTTCTTTTAACAGTTTCTTGTAGTTTTCTTTGTATAGGTCTTTTGTCTCCTTAGTTAAATTTATTCCTAAGTATTTTATTCTTTTAGTTGCAATTGTAAATGGAATTCGTTTCTTAATTCCCCCTCAGCTTGTTTATTGCTAGTGTATAGAAACACTACAGATTTTTGAATGTTGATCTTGTAACCTGCCACTTTGCTGTACTCGTTTATCAGCCCTAGTAGTTTTGCTGTGGATTTTTCAGGGTTTTCGACATATAGTATCATATCATCTGCAAACAGTGATAGTTTTACTTCTTCCTTTCCAATTTTGATGCCTTATATTTCTTTTTCTTGTCTAATTGCTCTGGCTACAACTTCCAACACGATGTTGAATAATCGTGGTGATAGTGGACATCCTTGTCTTGTTCCTGATCTTAGGGGGAGAGTTTTCAATTTTTCCCCATTGAGGATGATATTAGCTGTGGGTTTTTCATATATTCCCTTTATCATTTTAAGGAAGTTCCCTTGTATTCCTATCCTTTGAAGTGTTTTCAACAGGAAAGGATGTTGAATCTTGTCAAATGCCTTCTCTGCATCAATTGAGATGATCATGTGATTTTTCTGCTTTGATTTGTTGATATGGTATATTACATTAATTGATTTTCTTATGTTGAACCATCCTTGCACACCTGGGATGAATCCTACTTGGTCATGATGTATAATTCTTTTAATGTGTTGCTGGATTCTATTTGCTAGAATTTTGTTGAGGATTTTTGCATCTATATTCATTAGAGAGATTGGTCTGTAGTTTTCTTTTTTTGTAATATCTTTGCCTGGTTTTGGTATGAGGGTGATGTTGGCTTCATAGAATGAATTAGGTAGCTTTCCCTCCACTTCAATTTTTTGGAAGAGTTTGAGCAGGATTGGTACTAATTCTTTCTGGAATGTTTGATAGAATTCTCATGTGAAGCCGTCTGGTCCTGGACTTTTCTTTTTGGGAAGCTTTTGAATGACTGATTCAATTTTGATTGGTTTGTTGAGATCAGCTATTTCTTCTTAAGTCAAAGTTGGTTGTTCATGCCTTTCTAGGAACTTGTCCATTTCATCTACATTGTTGTATTTATTAGCATAAAGTTGTTCATAGTATCCTGTTATTACCTCCTTTATTTCTGTGGGGTCAGTGGTTATGTCTCCTCTTCCATTTCTGATCTTATTTATTTCCATCCGCTCTCTTCCACTTTTTGTCAGTCTTGCTAAGGGCCCATCAATCTTATTGATTTTCTCATGGAACCAGCTTCTGGTCTTATTGATTTTCTCTATTGTTTTCATGTTCTCAATTTCATTTATTTCTGCTCTAATCTTTGTTATTTCTTTCCTTTTGCTTGCTTTGGGGTTAGTTTGCTGTTCTTTCTCCAGTTCTTCCAAGTGGACAGTTAATTCCTGAATTTTTGCCCTTTCTTCTTTTTTGATATAGGCATTTAGGGCAATAAATTTCCCTCTTAGCACAGCCTTTGCTGTGTCCCATAGGTTTTGATATGTTGTATTTTCATTTTCATTTGCTTTGAGATATTTACTAATTTCTCTTGTAATTTCTTCCTTGACCCACTGGTTGTTTAAGAGTGTGTTGTTGAGCCTCCACGTATTTGTGAATTTTCTGGCACTCTGCCTATTATTGATTTCCAACTTCATTCCTTTATGATCTGAGAAAGTGTTGTGTATGATTTCAATCTTTTTAAATTTGTTGAAACTTGCTTTGTGACCCAGCATATGGTCTATCTTTGAGAATGATCCATGAGCACTTGAGAAATGGGTGTATCCTGCTGTTGTGGGGTGTAATGTCCTATAAATGTCTGTTAAGTCTAGCTCATTTATTGTAATATTCAATTCTCTGTTTCTTTATTGATCCTCTGTCTAGATGTTCTGTCCATTGATGAGAGTGGGGAATTGAAGTCTCCAACTATTATGGTATATGTGTCTATTTCCCTTTTCAGTATTTGCAGTGTATGCCTCGTATTTTGGGGCTTTCTGGTTTGGTGCATAAATATTTATGATTGTTATGTCTTCTTGTTGAATTGTTCCTTTTATTAGTAGATAGTATCCTTCTTTGTCTCTTTTAACTGTTTTACATTTGAAGTCTAATTTGTTGGATATTAGTATAGCTACTTCTGCTCTTTTCTGGTTGTTATTTGCATCGAAATATCTTTTCCCAACCTTTCACTTTCAACCTATGTTTATCTTTGGGTCTAAGGTGTGTTTCCTGTAGACAGCATATAGAAGGATCCTGTTTTTTAATCCATTCTGCCAGTCTATGTCTTTTGATTGGGGAGTTCAGTCCATTAACATTTAGTGTTATTACTGTTTGGGTAGTACTTTCCTCTACCATTTTGCCTTTTGTAATTTATATATCATATCTAATTTTCCTTCTTTCTACACTCTTCTCCACACCTCTCTCTTCTGTCTTTTCCTATCTGTCTCTAGTGCTCCCTTTAGTATTTCTTGCAGAGCTGGTCTCTTGGTCACAAATTCTCTCAGTGACTTTTTGTCTGAAAATGTTTTAATTTCTCCCTCATTTTTGAAGGACAGTTTTGCTGGATATAGAAGTCTTGGTTGGCAGTTTTTCTCTTTTAGTGATTTAAATATATCATCCCACTGTCTTCTTGCCTCCATGGTTTCTGCTGAGAAATCTACACATAGTCTTATTGGGTTCCCCTTGTATGTGATGGATTGTTTTTCTCTTGCTGCTTTCAAGATGCTCTCTTTCTCTTTTACCTCTGACATTCTACCTAGTAAGTGTCTTGGAGAATGCCTATTTGGATCTATTCTCTTTGGGGTGCACTGCACTTCTTGGATCTGTAATTTTAGGTCTTTCATAAGAGTTGGGAAATTTTCAGTGATAATTTCTTCCATTAGTTTTTCTCCTCCTTTTCCCTTCTCTTCTCCTTCCGGGACACCCACAACATGTATATTTGTGTGCTTCATATTATCATTCAATTCCCTGAGCCCCTGCTCATATTTTTCCATTCTTTTCCCTATAGTTTCTGTTTCTTTTTGGATTTCAAATGTTCCATCCTCCAGTTCACTAATTCTAACCTCTGTCTCTTGAAATCTACCATTGTACGTTTCCATTGTTTTTTTCATCTCTTCTACTGTATCTTTCATTCCCATAAGTTCTTTGATTTGTTTTTTCAGACTTTCCATTTCTTCTTTTTGTTCATTCCTTGCCTTCTTTATGTCCTCCCTCAATTGATTGATTTGGTTTTTGAAGAGGTTTTCCATTTCTGTTCGTATATTCAAAATTAGTTGTCTCAGCTCCTGTATCTCATTTGAACTATTGGTTTGTTCCTTTGACTGGCCCATATCTTCAATTTTCCTGGTGTGATTTGTTATTTTTTGCTGGCATCTGGACATTTAATTACCTTAATTAATTAGTTTATTCTGGAGATTGCTTTCACTTATCTTACCTAGGGTTTTATTGCTAGATGAGTTTGTTTTCTATCTGTTCATTGACCTTCAGTTCAGCTTTTTCTGGCCCTCTAGCTTAAGTTTTGTTTAACAGAGGGTAATTTTTCAGTTCTTGTTTTCTTGTTTCTTGTCCTACTTGTAAGGTGCCTTTTCCCTCCCCCCCTTAGAAGGGTCTACATAGGTATTACAGACTCCAGCCAGGTTTTCCTGGACTAAGCTGGCCTCCTTTTTGGGGGAAGGAATCACCTGTGTCAGTTTTCCCTGAGTGTGAGACCTAGCAGGTTGAAAGACTTTCCTGTGAAGTCTCTGGGCTCTGTTTTTCTTATCCTGCCCAGTATGTGGCGCTTGTCTGTCTGCAGGTCCCACCAGCAAAAGATGCTGTCGCTCCTTTAACTTTGGAAGGCTTTCCCTGTTGGGGGCGTGGTGGAGACAGAGGAAAGGTTGTAGGCTGGTTTTAATGGCTTCAAATTGTGAAGCCCTGGGGTCTGAATTCCTTGAGAGAGGGATTCCACCTGACTTGCATTTCACCCCTCCCGTGGGGAAGGTTCAGGTGGGAGACAGCCCTTAAAGCAGCCTGTTTCTGTGTGTGTTTGGGGCAGTTGCAGCCTGTGTATTCCCGCCGCTGAATCCAGAGGCAGCCAAGCCTCCGTAGAAACAGCCCCAGAAGGCTCTGTTTCGTCCCCTTTCCTCTTTTTCGGTTAGCCCAATAGGCGACCTCTGCCTTGACCAGTTTCGCTTGAGCTGGGCGCCTATTTTTAGTAGTCAGAATTTGTTTATTAATGCCACTTTGGTGTTTGGTTGGACTCAGTCCGTGTTACTGTTAGAGACTCTTTTCTTTCCCTCTAGGAAGCCACCTGTGGGGGAGGGGCGCTGGGCGCCGGCCGCCGTGGCTTGGGGAACTGCGCGCGGCTTGGGGAACTCACTGTTCCGGAGACTTGCAGCCGGTCCAGCTGGTCCAGACTGGGGTACGCCGTGTGTCCGGTCACTGTCGTGGCTCTGGGAGCTGTTCTGTACTGTTTCTGGGTATTTAGTAGTTGCTCTGGAGGACGAACTAAAACGCGCGCACAGTACTAAGCCACCATCTTGGCCCCCTCTCCCAGATGCCTTTTATAAATCACACATTTGAGAACATAAAGGTACTTACAGAACAGCAAGAAATATATGGCATTGCTAAACTGATTAAACATAGCAAAAAGATCAATTTCTGACATAAGAAGCAATTCAAATCAGTGGATGATCTGTTTTTTTTCTTTTAAAATTTTTTCTTTTTATTTTGTTGCTGATTGATTGATTGACTGATTGAATGTGTAATATTTTCACAAGGTTCATAATTCTCAAAGTACCAAAGCTACAGAGTTTTTGTTTGGGTAATAGAACGTGTTTGGTAATGGACAGTGGTGATGGTATTACAGCATTGCAAATGAATTAATGTCACTGAATCGTGTACCTTAAATTTGCTAAAATGGGGAATGTTATGTTATATAAAGGTTATCACAATAAAAATTAGAAAAATGTACCAAAGCAAAAGTCCCCTCCACTTCCCTCTGTAGAATCAAACACTTTCATGTTTCTTCCATTTCCTACGAGAGCTAACATATGCACACACCAGCACATATTTAAATGTTACTAAATGTTAGTTCCTTCTAATCCTAGCTTGATAAAACAAGTAAAGATACAGACAGGAATTAAATAACACACAGCTTGATGTAACAGATACACTGGGAACTTTGCATCCTACAGGAATATACATTCTTTCCAAACATGCTTATAATATTTGTAAAAATTGGCCCAGTGTTATGCTATAAAGAAAATCTCATTTCAGATCTAAAGTGAAAATAGTACAGTCCATAGGTTGAAGGAGAAAACTATATTTCTTATAACCATTGGATATTTTTAAACCACTTAAAAAGAGTTAGCATCTATTCTTTGTCTATCTGTTTCTTTGGACTTCTCTGTTATTTTGTTTCAGGTTAGATTTTGGTAGAAGGCAAATGGGTGAATATGCGTTTAAACATAATTTGATTATCATGGGTTTTTTAAAAACTTTTTTATTGTATAATATAACATATAAACAAAGCTAAGAAAGAAAAAAGCAATAGTTTTCCAAGTACTCTTTAACAAGCAGTTACAGGACAGATCCCAGAGTTTGTCATGGGCTACCATATGGTCCTCTCAGATTTTTCCTTCTAGCTGCTCCAGAATATAGGAGGCTAGAAGGCATAAATATTTTTTTTTATCATCACAATTGACATTTTTTTCTTTTTTGTGAAAAATAACATATATACAAAAAAGCTATAATTTCAAAGCACAGCATTAGTTGTAGAACATAGTTCAAAGTTTGGCATGGGTTACAGTTCCACAACCTGAGTTCTTTATTTCCAGCTGCTCAAAGATAGAGACTAAAAGGGATTATCAATTTAATGATTCAGCAGTCATATTCATTTGTTAAATCCTACCTTCTCTGTATAATGCCACCACCTCCTTTGATCTTTCTATCTCTCTCTTTAGGGGCATTTGGGCCATGACCATTCTAAACTTTTCATGTTGGAAGGGGCTGTCAGTAATATGGAATAGAGAGATGGCACTATCTGGTGTTCTGGAGAGGCTGGGCCCTCTAGGTTTCAGGACTTATCTGGACTAGAACACATCTGGAGGTTGCAGATTTCTGGAAAGTTACTTTAGTGCCTGGAACTCTTGTGGAATCTTATATATTACCCTAGGTGTTCTTTAGGATTGGCTGGAATGGTCCTGGTTGGGGTTTAGCGGGTTATGATAGGTAGCAAGGTCTAACTGAAGCTTGTGTAAGAGCGAACTCCAGAGTAGCCTCCCGACTATTTGAATCTCTTTGCCACTGATACTTTCTGTGTTACACTCTTTTCCCCCTTTTGGTCAGGGTGGAACTATTGATCTCACAGTGCCAGGGATGATCTCATCCCTACCAGGGCTAAACTCATCCCAGTCATCCGGTTTTAAAGCAAGATTGTGATTTCTGAGACAGAATTCTATTATAGTCTTGATTTTGTGCATCTCAAAGTCAAGTAGTAATTGATTACTCCACATTCATACTAGAGTTTCAGTTGTCCAATATGTGGATTGTTAAGCAATCAGTGTATTCCAGTAATTGTGAGCATAATAGCAAAACTCCTCTATTCCCTTCCACATATATTCTGATCTGCTAAATTAAATTTAGGTCTCCTTTGCTTCCATGAAAAGGCTTCTCCAATTTTCAGGATATTGTGGATATAACCTTAAAATTATTTCTCTTACCATACCTCATATCAAATGACACTCAAGTCAAGACAGGCAAGCCCTCCCTTTCACAGGTAGATTTATTTATCTTGGACTTTTAGGGTAGATTAGTACTTATTTGTCTTTTTCAGATGTGTATTTTTTAAAAGGAACTTTCCCTTCCTCTTTTTAAAATAAACAACTGCATGTCATTTATCTTAGAAATTAGGTAAATTAAAATTAATTGAGTTGTGTGCATTAAGGGATTTAGAACATTGTTTGAATAACTAAAGAAATCTCAGGATAGTCATTTCTAACTTGAATTATAGTTGTGAGATTTAAAAAATGACAGTTAATGTAAACTCAGCAAGGAAGGAGCATAACAAATGCAAACTCAATTTCAGAAGTGAGAAACACATTGTGTATATGAAAGATGTTGATAAAACTTGTCTTAAATTGTAGAAATCCACAAACCATACATTAAGACAATGAAAAATTTTAAGCATTGCTGGATATAGCTTATATGTAACAATATAACTTACAACCTTATGTTTGTTAGCTCTGATTTTTTTTTTTTTATGCTGTATGGAGGGGGTCACATTTCATTCTTTTTCCTTGTGACTGTCCCACTAATGCAACATCATTTGTTGAATTTTCCTTTTTTTTGGGAGGAAGGGGCAATGCATGGGCCAGACTCAAACCTGAGTCTCCTATGTAGCCAGCAAGAATTCTACAACTGAAGTACTCTTGTACACCTTTGTTAGCTCTGATTTTAAAAAAATATTCTTTCATTTAAGGAAGGGGATAATACAAATAAATAAATGAACAAACAAATAAGGATGTATCCTCTATAGGTAGGCTCTATGGGTGTATGGAGGAAGGAAGAATATAACTGTGCAAAGATGGGACATCTTCTATGAAGCAGATTTGAAACTTTCCTTGAGAAAAATCCTATGATTTTCTAAAATTGAACACCACTGTCCATTTCCACTGTTGCAAATTGACCTAAGCTCTACTGCCCATTCAGCAAATGGCAGCATCATTTGATAAATATTTATAACTTCTGGAGTTTTAAAGGAAGTTGGGAAGTACACATTTTTTTCATATCTTGGGGATCAGGTGGAAGATATCAAAGAAAATACTGTATAAATTACAAATATTTATAGCAAGCATGTACAAAACAATATATGACCTGTTCAGTAGCTAGGACAAGTACCTCTGTCTGCCTTAGACTTTTTTTTACCTTTCACTTCACATGAAGCCTTGATTCCAAGGTGAGCACATGGATTCTTTAAGGACAGAATTGGCCAACATCATAGTGAGATAAAGTATAAAGTCCCCTGTGAATTTGGATTAGGAATATATCAGTTTGCCATTGGTAAGATCATGCTGCACAAAAGGCACAAAATCTCCATAGAATTACAAAAGAAAAAAGCAAAATTATAATATATATATATTTAGCTCATGTTTCTGCATGTTGCAGGTTAGGCTGAGTGATTTGGCCAGTCTCTGAAATCAGCAGGGTGACAGTGCTTCAAGCTATGGCTTATGTTTGGCTCTGATTCAGTTTGTGTTCCGGACTGACAGAGAAGCAGCTACCAGAGGAAAACTCATCTCCTAGGAACAGTGGAGGCAGGAGAGGGTCAGCCCAACTGCACAGGTGCCTTTCAGACCTTTGCTATTTCACTCTCCCCAATGGCCCATTAGTCAAAGCAAGTCACATGGCCAAATTAACAGTGAAGGCACATAGAGATATACTTGTCGGTTTTAGTCAGAGAAACAGGAAAATCAGATGATTGCAAAGGATATGGGCACAGGGAAAGGTAAACAACTGGGGCCTTTAATGCAGTCTATCAAAAGGATCCATAGTGCTTCAGACGTCAAACAGTACATATCCCACTTTTCAAATTCTTATCCAGAATTTTTCGAAAAATGAGATATATATAAAAATATTCCTAACCAGACACTTTCCTTAAATATCACTCTTTCAAAAATAGAATCATTGTCACTAACACCCTTTTGCCAATTAACAGACTGTGCTATAGATTTCTGAAATGATATGTTAAATGGTAAATAACAGTGTTTAAAGTATTGGCTTCTGATTAAGATACTTAAGTAATCCTAGTGAGGTAGACACGTGTATATAACGTGTATAAAACACTGTTTATATGAAATATTTTTAAGTAAGTTACAACAATGACAATGTAAGAACCATAAAACACGCACTGAAGCAATAACTACTGGCTCCATAGGGCAGTCTCACCTGTATTCTAGGTACTTGATCCCTCAGGTTTTATATTATATATGCTGGGTTTAAGTGGATTTCAGGTTTACAAAATAACTTGGATTTCAGCAGCATTTTAGGTCCCAGATCACTATTATTTGAAATTCCTCTCAATAGTTCACTTTCCTTTTCAGGGCGCTTGACCTTAGGGCAGCTTCCTATTAAATTAAATTGCCTTTTCTTAGTCATACCCAGAAGATTCCTGGGATCATCTATAGGTGAAGTGTGAAGACCCTAACCAATTATCACCTGACTAACAACTAGCTTGAAACTGTTAAAAAGTTTAAAACCCACTGGTAACTAGAGAGCTACAAAAAAATTTCTTATAATAAGGAATTTACCCTAGAGGGAAACAGAATTACCATCCCAGCTAGCTAGATTGAAAAGGTGAGGAGAGCAATCTCTCAGAAATGAATGGCAATTCTTGACTGCAATCTTCAGAAAGGAGAAAATCTCAGTAAGTTTAAAAAAATATTCACGAGAAAATTGCTCTCCTGATGTTTCCCAGTGCTGGTATGATAGACCAAGTAAGCGGTCACTCAAGGAAAGTTAATTGCCTATGAGGCTTACAACAAAAGAATAAACCAGAGGGAAATCATGGGATTGGAATTCAAATATAAATTTTCAGAAAGGAAATTTGTGGACTGCAATGTCAAACCCAGGAAAACAAAAGCTGTGTAACACTTCTAAAATGCTGGCAGACATTTGAAATGTTTGGAATGCAAAGAAGCCATTTCTTTAAGATATAAATGCATTTGTGTACTAATAAGCTTTCCAGCAGTTAAAATGAGGTTACTGTGACTTGAACAATAGAGATAATAGGCAAAGTGATGCCTGGAATCCATGCAGTGAAAGGAAGTATCACAAAACATCAGAATTTTGAAGAAAGGAGTCTGGCAATTATCATTTGAACTCTTAAAATAAAGCTATTTACAAAAATTATGCATAGCAATACAATATGTAGCTGAAGAAAAAGTGTGGTGGAATTTTTAATAGAAATTCCAAGAAGTTGTCCTTAAAGTTCATGGGTTTCTCTAAAATCCTTATAAATTACCATTAAAAATTTTTGTCCGTTTATTGCTATGTCTTATTTTTTCTTCGAAAGATTCTTAAAATTTTTTTTTGCCCTGGCCTGTGGTAGATTGAGTTATGTATTCAAGAAAAAAATATATATTCTTAATCTTAGTCACATTCCTGTGGGTGTGAGTCCATTAAAAGTAGGACCTTTTGACAAGGTTTTTTTTAGCTAAAATGTAGCCCAACTGAATGAAACTGGTCTTAACCTAGATTTGGATTACTGAAGTCCTTCTTAAGCAGAAGAAATTTTAGATATAATGAGGGAAAGTCACAGGGAGGAGCAGGAAGTTAGCAGAAGAGAAAAAAGGAAGAGGAGAAAAAAGGAAGAGAAGAAAAAGGAGAGGACACAGCTGCATGCATCCCCAGGTGATAGAAAAAGCCAAGGAAGCCAAGGATTCCTGGCTGCCAGCCCAAGAACACCGGTCTTTGTGGGAGAAATCATTATCTTGGTGATGCCTCAGTTTTAGCTTCTAGCCTCAAAACTGTAAGTCAGTAAGTTCCTGTTGTTTAAGCCAACCCATTGTACGGTATTTGTTTTGTCAACTGGGAAACTAGGACAGCTTTGCCTTTGAGAGATCATCTAAAAATGTGTGACATACTCTAATTAAAGAAGAGAGAAACTATTCTTTGTAAGTTAACAATTTTTCTACCTATAATAATTATTTAAAATGTTATTTTCCCACCATTTCAAAGGTCAAAATGTTTAATAGTACAAAGCATTGACATAATAGAATAGTTAAAAGACTTTTTCCAGTAGTTCAAGTAAGAGATGAAGGTGGTTTAGACCGACAAGGGGCCTACGTAGTGAGGAGTAATAGGACTTGATATGTATTTTGAAGAAACTGAAACGAACTGTGAATGATGGGTTGACTTGAAGGAGAAAAATAAAAAAAGGAACCAAGGATGACTTATTGCTATATAAAAGTATGTGGGGAGGTGAAGTGTGTTTCCATCTTGGATTGCAACTTGCTGAAATGGTAGAAAATAAGGGGAGGAACAGTTTTAGCATAAGAGATAATAGCAGTATTTAAAAATATTGTTTCAGTTGCCAGATACATACAAATGGAGTTATTAGGTGGATAGATGATTCTGGAAGGCAACACTAGAAATATACATTTCAGAGTGATAGGAATATAGGAAATCTATCAATGTAAATCATTATTCAGTAATATAAAATTAATTATATCTACAGTTCCAGGCAAAGGTATTTGATAATAGATAGCAAGAACAGAAATCAGTATTTCTCTAATCTCTCTTAGCATTTAGTATTATTTTACAAGTTCTACCTAATTCATTAAGACATTGACATGCTTTCATTCATCCAGCAATGTAATTCTGAGTTTAAAAAAGTTGTCTATCAGAATTATGGTCTATCACAATTATTCATAGAATTTAATAAGAATTTAGAGCAGTTTTGCATATGTGTGTGTGTTCTGTACTTTCTAAGATTATTTTAAGTACAGAATTATATAATCTGTGAACAAAGTTTCCTTTCCAATCTGGATGTCTTTAGTGCCATTTTGTTGTTATTTTCTCTAAATCCTATAAAATTTGAATGGATACTGCTAAATTCATCATTATCAATCCACATGTCACCATCCCATTTTTCAGGGTCCCACTCTTTTCCAATCAGTACCCTCACTTTAGCGGCAGACACCATGCGACATTGAGATTTCAGTTTATGTTGTAAAGTTGCTACTCTAACAATAAGATTCTGAGTCTGATTTTCAGAGATCTCAAGTCTATGGCTACAGGAAATAAGATTTTCCTTAAGGATACTCACAGAAACTTCTACGTCTTTCAGACGGCACTTGAGATTCTCGTTTGAAGCCTTAAACCCATCCCTTTCACCCCTTAATGTAGCCAGTGTATCTAACAACAACTAATCAACATCTCTATAACTCTTATTTCTACAAAACTCTGTAAAGGTGTCAAAAACATTATCCTCCAGAGCCTGGCTTCATACAAGTGAAACATTAGGAGAATCGAATGGTGATATTTTGACTATCTCTTTTGCCAACTTACTCCATGGATTGGGAGTGTCTTTCTGATTATGGGAATCAGAGTCCTTAGTGCCTTTGAGTCCATCAGAGTAGAAAACCATTTATAAAAACCCATTTTTAAGATTCTGTTTCTTAAGAACCACTCCTGGTGCCTAGATTTATTACTTAGGGTTCTCTAGAGAAACAGAATCAACACGGAACACTCGCAAATATAAAATTTATAAAAGTGTCTCATGTGACCGTGGACACATAGAGTCCAAAATCCACAGGGCAGGCTGTGAAGCTGACGATTCTGATGGAGGGTCTGGATGAACTCCACAGGAGAGGCTTGCCAGCCAAAGAAGGAAGAGAGCCTGTCTTTTCTGAATCCTCCTTAAAAGGCCCAGTGATTAGTTGAGTATCACTCATTGCAGAAGACACTCCCCTTGGCTGATTACAGATGGAATCAGCTGCGGATGCAGCTGACGTGATCATGATCTAATTCTATGAAGTGTCCTCATTGCAGCAGACAGGCCAGCACTTACCTAACCAGACAAACAGGTACCATCACTTGGCCAAGTTGACACATGAACCTGACCATGACGGGGAAAGAATTCAATCTTTCTCCACTGGGTTATATTGGTTTTACTTGGGTGCCCTACCTCAGTTTAGGAAGTTCATTTCTATTCCTATTTGTTGAGGTTTAAACTGTGAATGCATGCTGTATTTTGGCAAATGATTCTTCTTTTGACCTAGATGTTCTTTAAATCCTTTATTTTATTGGTATGGAATATCCCATTGAATTTCAGATGGTAAATGAGCTTTGCTTTCATGATATAAATTCCCTGGATCATGACATATAATCCTTTATATATGCTGAATTTTTGTTTGCTAATATTTTAAGGGCTTTGCCATGTATTTTCATGAGAGATATCGATCCTTGTTTTCTTGTGATGTCTTTTAGGTTGAAATCAGTGAATCAGTGGCTTCATAGAATTAGTTAAGTAGGGTTCCCTCTTCCTTGGTTTTCTGAAAGTGTTTTTGAAGTATTGGCATTACTTCTTGCTAAAATATGTAAGAAACTCCACCAATGAAGCTGTTTTGACTTGGGCTTTTGTTGTAGGAAAGATTTTTAATTCCTTATTGAATATATTTATTTGTTAGAGAATTTATTCAGATATTCTATTTCTTCCTAATTTATTTCTGGTAATTATGCCATTTTCTAATTGTCAGTGTCATCTAAGTTGTCTAATTTACTAACATATTTCTTCATAATATTCTCATTTTTTTTAACATCTGCAGTGTGAGTAGTAATGTCCTCTCTTTTATTGCCAAATTTGGCTTTTTGTCCTTCTCTTTTATTTCCTTGGTCAGTCTAGCTATGAGTTTGTTAATTCTGTCGATTTTTTTCCAAAGAAACAGCTTGTATTTTCATTGATTTTTTTTTTTTTTTAAAGGAAAGACAGAAGGAAGGAAGGATGGAAGGAAGGAAGGGAGGAAGAAAGGGAAACATCTTTAAACATTTTCTTGTTTTATTGTATTTTGTTTGTTTGTTACATGGGCTGGGGCCGGGAATCGAACCGAGGTCCTCCGGCATAGCAGGCAAGCACTTTGCCCGCTGAGCCACCGCGGCCCGCCAATCATTGATTTTTTTATATTGTTTTGTTTGCTATTAATCGATTATTCCTGTAGTCTTCATTATTTCTATTTTTTTGCTTTTTGTTTTTTGGATTTAGCTTGCTCTTTTCCTAGTTTCTTAAAGTGTAAGAATTTGAGACATTTTTCTTTCTTTTATTTGTTGTTCCTGATGTAGACATTTTAAACTAGAAATTTCCCCTACAGCACTTCTTAAGCTTTGTCCTATGTGGAATTTTCCATATTGATTTTTGTGTGACCCATACCTTATTTAGAATTATGTCATTTAGTTTCCAAATATTTGTAGTTTCCAGATTTCTTTCTGTGTAGAACACCAACTTATTTCCTTTGGAGTCAGAGAGCAGTCTTTGCTTTTCAAGATTTCAATCTTTTAAAATTTTTTGAATGCGCTTATTTTCTTAACAAGGTGTGTAACTGGTTGGATGTTTCATTTGTATCTGGAAATAATGCATATTCTTTAGTGTTTGGGTGGAGTGTTTTACAAATGTGGATTTGCTGAAGTGAGTTGATAATGTTATTTAGGGCATTTTTGCTGATAGTCTATCTAGTCATTTTACCAACTATTGATACATGAATTGATAGTGGACCATTGAAATACTCAACTCTTTTTTTTGCCTATTTCTCCTTTCAATTATCAGCTTTTGTTTCATGTAATTTGTACCTCTTCTTGGTTGAGTATACATTTATGATTGTTATGAATTCCTGACATATCCTTAATCATTATGAAGGGCCCATTTTATTTTTATTACTGCTTGTTATAACATCTATTTTGCCTGATTACTGCCTCTCCAGCTCTCTTATGAGTATTATTTGGATGGTATGTTTGATATAATAATTTTACTTTTAATCTATATTTTTAAATCAAATGTTTATCTGTTAAAGAGATCAACTATTTAGTTCTTTGTTATTTTATCAACTCTAATTCTCACCATGATTGATTTTCAATTATGATTTTTGCAGGTTTCTGAACTTGTCTGTATTCAGAAATGATTATATTGAGATTCTTTACATATAATGACCTAATAACTAATAACCTATATATAGAATCTACAAGAAATATCATTACATCTCTCTCTTTATATATATATAATAGCTAATGCATAGTGAATTTTTTTAAAAATTTTTTTATTAATCAATAAAAAGAAAAAAAATTAACACAACATTTAGAAATCATTCCATTCTACAAATGCACTCAGTAATTCTTAGTATCATCACATAGATGTATGATCATCATTTCTTAGTACATTTGCATCGATTTAGGAAAAGAACTAGCAAAACAGCAGAAAAAGATATAGAATGTCAATATAGAGAAGAGAATTAAAATAATAATACTAATAATATATATATATATATAGAAAGGAAAAAGAAAAAAACAAAAACAAAAGATACAAACATACAAACAAACAAACAAAAAAACATATTTCAGGTGCAGCTTCATTCAGTGTTCCAACCTAGTTACATTACACTTAGGTATTATTGTGCTGTCCATTTTTGAGTTTTTGTATCTAGTCCTGCTGCACAGTCTGTATCCCTTCAGCTCCAATTACCCATTATCTTACCCTGTTTCTAACTCCTGCTGGTCTCTGTTACCAATGATATATTCCAAGCTGATTCTCGAATGACGGTTTACATCAGTGGGACCTTACAGTATTTGTCCTTTAGTTTTGGGCTAGACTCACTCAGCATAATGTTCTCTAGGTCCATCCATGTTATTACATGCTTCATAAGTTTAGTCTGTCTTAAAGCTGCATAATATTCCATCGTAGGTATATGCCACAGTTTGTTTAGCCACTCGTCTGTTGATGAACATTTTGGCTGTTTCCATCTCTTTGCAATTGTAGATAATGCTGCTATAAACACTGGTGTGCAAATGTCCGTCTGTGTCTTTGCCCTTAAGTCCCTTGAGTAGATACCTAGCAGTGGTATTGCTGGGTCGTAATCCATTCTGCCATTCTATGTCTTTTGATTGGGAAATTCAGTCCATTAACTTTTAGTATTATTACTGTTTGGATAATATTTTCCTCTACCATTTTGGCTTTTGTATTATATATATCATATCTGATTTTCCTTCTTTCTACACTTTACTCCATACCTCTCTCTTCTGTCTTTTCGTATCTGACTCTAGTGCTCCCTTTAGTATTTCTTGCAGAGCTGGTCTCTTGGTCACAAATTCTCTCAGTGACTTTTTGTCTATAAATGTTTTAATTTCTCCTTCATTTTTGAAGGACAATTTTGCTGGATATAGGAGTCTTGGTTGGCAGTTTTTCTCTTTTAGTAATTTAAATATATCATCCCACTGTCTTCTAGCTTCCATGGTTTCTGCTGAGAAATCTACACATAGTCTTATTGGGTTTCCCTTGTATGTGACAGATTCTTTTTCTCTTGCTGCTTTCAAGATCCTCTCTTTCTCTTTGACCTCTGACATTCTAACTAGTAAGTGTCTTGGAGAACGCCTATTTGGGTCTATTCTCTTTGGGGTGCGCTGCACTTCTTGGATCTGCAAATTTAGGTCTTTCATAAGAGTTGGGAAATTTTCAGTGATAATTTCTTCCATTAGTTTTTCTCCTCCTTTTCCCTTCTCTTCTTCTGGGACACCCACAACACGTATATTTGTGCGCTTCATATTGTCATTCAGTTCCCTGATCCCCTGCTCAAGTTTTTCCATTCTTTTCCCTATAGTTTCTGTTTCTTTTTGGAATTCAGATGTTCCATCCTCCAGTTCACTAATTGTAGCTTCTGTCTCTTTAGATCTACCATTGTAGGTATCCATTGTTTTTTCCATTTTTTCTTCTTTGTCCTTTACTCCCATAAGTTCTGTGATTTGTTTTTTCAGATTTTCTATTTCTTCTTTTTGTTCAGCCCATGTCTTCTTCATGTCCTCCCTCAATTTATTGATTTGGTTTTTGAAGAGTTTTTCCATTTCTGTTCGTATATTCAGCATTAGTTGTCTCAGCTCCTGTATCTCATTTGAACTATTGGTTTGTTCCTTTGACTGGGCCATATCTTCAATTTTCCGAGCGTCATCCATTATTTTCTGCTGGTGTCTGGGCATTTGATCAGATTTCCCTGGGTGTGGGACCCAGCTGGTTGAAAGCTTTTTCTGTGAAATCTCTGGGCTCTGTTTTTCTTTTCCTGCCCAGTAGGTGGTGCTTGTGGCACTCGTCTGTCTCCACGGCAGTCGGCCCCGGAAACCGCGCGTGGAGGCGGGGGTCGCTGGCCGCTGCGGCTTGGGAGAGTGCCGGTCCTAATTGCCCAGCTGGCCCGAAACGCCAAGCTTGACGGGAGGGCCTCGCTATCCAATGTTCCCAGTCAGACCGGGGAGCCACGTGCGTGGAGGGGACCCCAGTCGCCAGCAGCCCCGGCCGGGAAAACGCGCGCCCCTCGGGTATCTCACCTCAGCAGATTCTCCCTGCCCGTTCAGCTGTTCCAGAATGGGGTACGCTGTCTTTTTGGTCTCTGTCGTGACTCCGGGAGCTGTTTCGTATTGTTTCTGTTTCTTTAGTTGCTTTTCTGGAGGAGGAACTAAGACCCGCGCATCTTACTAAGCCGCCATCTTCTCCGGAAGTCGCATAGTGAATTTTTATTATCATATCAGCTGTTTAGCACATTCATTCCTCTGAAGGTAAATTTACAAACCAAAATCAAATTGTAATCAAAAGATTGTTTGGCATGAGTATATAATAAGTCATTAGAACAGATAAAGCTAAGTAATTGATTAATGACTAATTTGATTAGGTTTTAAGAGCCTAATATTTCTGCTTGATTAGATACAAAATAATAAATCTAAATATCCAAGACTATCACTATTCACTGGAGAGGACTGAAGACGTATTGACAATTATTTCTCTTTGTATTTGTTCTAGATTCCCTACAGATTTTTTAATGTGGTTTATATACATGCAGGATTAGTTTTAGTTACCTGATTGGATTTGCATATTTATAAAGCCTTTTGTAAACACATATTTATACATCTCTTCTTCGTGTAGACTATTTTTCTATTATGAGAGGGTAACATTAACAAATGTTATCAAGACCAGAATAAGGAATATCTTCATTTATGTTTTGGTAGCGCTGTAGATAAAATTTAAGAGATAGACAGTACCATTCCTTTTCCAACGCTGTCTAGATAAAACTCATAATAATTTTGATATAATGCTTTTATATCTAACAGAAACTTTCAATAATGATAAACTCATAATTTTACCATTAAATTACTTAATACATGAGTAATTGTGTATTATTTAATTTTAGCTGATAATTTTTATTTAATACGTTAATTTTATTTAATTGAGCAAGGTTTATACATAAGAGTAAATAGATAATTAAGAAATTATTTTTTGTTCAGTTAGAAAAAATGTGTTAAATTCAAGAGATAAGTGGAAACTATAGCAAAAGGAAGAAGAAAATAATTTCTCTTTCATCTAAATATTTAAGTGATGTGTAAACAAAGGCAACCCAATTGAATACCCCTACTTCTGTTACCTGTTTTCATAGTTTCATGAATTGCAGGAATGTAAATATGCAGACTCCTGGCCTTTAGGATATTATTAATATTTGCATATTTAAAATTTTGATAATATAAAATAGAGGTTAGAAATTGGAGGTTAAGGGTAAAGTGGTAAAATAAATGCATTTTGTTAAGCCTTCATGACAATTATAAAATATATGTGTGTGCATATATGTACACAGAGAGAGAGACACAACATTTAAAATTTGAGAGATTACACATGTTTTGACTCTGAGTGCTACTCACAAATAGACATAATAGTCACAACCTAATGTCACATTTTGCTACTGACGAAGGTGAGAAGCTACAGGTTGAGCAGCTTAGTTTTCAGTAAAACAGAAGTCCGCGTCAGAAACAAATATCTTTACATTTTTACAAAAGTTTATTTTAGAACTCCAGAGGAAGATTTTTATGTGCCTGTGTCTCTGTATTAAGTGGAAACTTGAAGATTAACTGATAGGACTGTAATTTTCAGGGATGAAGGAAGGAGAGAGACAGAGATGAGAAGATGGAAGTTCATGTAACCTTAGCGACATTTGACTTGAGTTTGCCCTCAGATCAATTTTCCTCCATCCTTGAAGCTTCCAAAAGCAATTAGCAATTAGGTTGGTTAGATCTCAGTCATGAAATTAGTGCACACAGACATGGTTATAGGATCATCTGGACAATTTTAACAGAATAAAGAACCCCTTACTTTTGCCTTCATTTTGTGTGCTTTAGGAAACGAGATCTGAGTCTGAATGTTTTGGATCGCTGCCCCCTTTCCCCGTTTCTCTTTGCATATGTGCGCAGGAGTGCTCTTGTTGACCATATGGAATGCCCAGTGAGTTTCATCTGCTAGTTCGGCTGAAATTCAAGGAAAGCACAAAATCATTGCATTTGCATCAGATAGGGGTGATTTACACTGTTTTATTTTATTTTTTTTTTTTGCGCAATGACTTTTTAGAAGTAGTGGAACTCAATGTGTTCTTGAAAATAATTGATATGTTTATTGTAGTATAAAGTCTGTAAATGGGATTTCCCATTAGCAAGGCAAGTTTGCCTCCACTAAATTACACAGGACAATGCTTAAAAGTCTCCAGAGAGAAAAATCCCAACTCACTGTTTCCCCAGCAGCCCTCCCCATCGTGACCCATAGTCAGTACCTTGGCATTGTTTTACACAGCTTGATTGTTGCTAAGCAACAAATAGTGGATAGGGTTAAGCTTCTAGAATCATTTACACATAAATTATATAAGTAACATTACAATAATGCAAGTTTTAATAATGAAGGGTATTACATATATTGTCACAGTATGCCTTACCAATTGTTTTTCAACCTAAGAAGAGAAAGAACTTCTATGCTGCTTGTCATGGGAGAATGACATTTCATTAGCTTTCGGAAGTTTCAAGGGAATAGGTTTTAAGAGACATAATTAGGTATTTTATAGCAATCCTTCCTTTCTCAAAGGTTTTCTTTCCTAATTGCTATTGACTTTGCATTCTTTGAACTACTGAAGCTAACAATAGCGTAAGTAGGTGTTACGTTTCCTAGTTAGGAAGCTGCTGAAGGGTTTTGATGATTGCCAAAGACTTTTAAATGCAAGGGAATTAAAGAACATTAAATGCAAAAAATTAAAGACCATGTTTTTTTGTTCTTTGTACTTATAGATCTTTATCAAAATTTCTTTTTCTCTACCAAGAAAAGGCAATATTCTAAATTAAAATCATCATCATCCACATCTCTGAAAATGCTTACACTACTATTTATAATGACTCTCCTTTGTGAAACTAAGTTGTTAGATGATCTTTCTTTTTCCTAATGGGAAATCTGAGACATGTCAGCTTCAGCAGATCTTTTCTCTCTCTTGTGGTAGCATGCCAATCTTTGGCCAGTGAAAATGGACTCTGGCAAACCTGAAATGGCCTGAGCAGTGGATCACTGAAAACTTTTTTTGTTTTTTTAGACTAGAGAAGTTTATATTGATTGTACAGTGTGGCCCCATCAACCACCAAAAACATGGGTTTTAGTGTTTTAACTACACTATAGTTTGTTAACTAAAGTTATTTAAGAAATTTGCTGTATTACAAGTGCATTCAGACTTCACAACATATAAAAATTGTTTGGGGAACCACACAGTATGGTGGAAAGAATATGTGTTTTGGATTCAGATAGATATGAGTCTGATTCCTAGCTCTGGCACTTGATATCTTCATGGCCATGACTCAGTATTTCACTGTTTCTTAATCTCAGATTACTCACATTTAAAATGGAGTAGAGAGCAAGAGAAGGGATAGTAACCTAATCTTTCCTGAGAAGATACGCCCATCATTCTACATTTAACTCTATTTTTCCTCAGACCACTATAAATTGCCATCCGTCTGTCTGTCTATTCATCCATCCATCCATTCTACCTATTTATCTTTCTAGGGAAGAAAAGAGGTGTACTCCTCACTTTACGCAGAAGTATGGGACTGTAAAACTGATGGTGTAAATTGGAAACATGAGAAGTGATTTTAACCAGTAAGAGAAACTTATGATTTTTCCATGAACTTAAACATTTTTTGTCAAAACATTAAACAATCTCTTACTACTGGTTACAAACGTATGGAGAAACTTCTCAAATAAGAAAACTAATATTTGTTTAGTGCACTGTAATTTAAAATATTAAAAATATTGAATTAAAGTGTTTATTTCATTGTAAAAAGAAAAAAAAAACAAAAGTTTAAACAGTGCTTGCTTTCTTCTCTTCATCTTATAACAATAGGGAGCTGCTTTTTAACTTTTTTATTGGCATCTTCCAATGTTTCATCCTTTCTGCTTTCAAAGTCATGAAATATCTTCAAGAATTTCTTAAATGATGTTTTATTTTTGCCAGTGTCACTTCCTCCTTTTCATCAGAACCCTTTCCTCATTTTTGCCAATCAGTTTGCCTTCACTAAGTTCCTCAAGGTACAAATCTAGGGTCTCTAATGGTGGCAGTGTCAATACTCCCCCCAATCAGCTATTTCTTCTATAATTTTATTTATATTTTATTCAAATTTCCCTTCATTTTTCAGCCCCGTGCTTTCATCTTTGCCAAGTCCTTCACTAAATTGTCCATTTTGTAGTGTGTCACGTGGATTTAGCACTGGGAGATAAGGAGGTAATGACTTCCATATCAGATATCAAAGATGGTGATATATATATATGATGTATCCTGCAACCTTTTTATAATTGCTTGTTAGTTCGAGGGATTTTTTGTCAATTCTTGGGGATTTTCTGTACAATCAAGTTATCTGCTAACAAAATGTTTTATTTTTCCTTCCTAATCTGTATAGATTTTATTTCTTTTTCTTGTCTTACTACCTTAACTAGGACTTTGAATACTACATTTAATAGAAGTAGTGAGAGGGAACATTGCTGATTTGTTCCCCATGTCATGGGGAAAATATCTAGTTTTTCATTATGTTAGATGTAGCGTTTTTATAAATGTTCTTTATCAATTTGAGGGAGTTTCTTTCTATTTCTTGTTTGTTGAGGATTTTTATCATGAATGGATGTTGGATTTTGTCAAGTGCTTTTGGTGCATCTGTTGATTATGACAATAATCAGTTTTCCTTCAGCCTGCTCACCTGATAAATTTCTTGAATTGACTTTCAAATATTGAACCAGGCTTGTGTAACTAGAATAAATCCCACTTGGTTATGGGGTATAATTATATTTATATACTGTTATATTTGATTTGCTAAAATTTTGTTGAAGAAATTGTGAATATGTTTGTGAGGTATATTGGTCCATAATTTCCTTTCTTGCAATGTATTTATCTGGTTTTGGAATTAGGATAATGCTGGCCTCATATGAGTTAAGAATTATGTCCTCTTCCTCTGATATTTGGAAGAGATTGTAGAGAATTGATACCATTTCTGAATTAAATGTTTGGTCAAATTTACCAGTGAACATATCTGGACCTGCTGCTGTTTTGTTTTGTTTGAGAGCTATTATTAATTTTTCAGTTTCTTTAATAGATATAGACCTATTTAGAGGATCTATTTCTCCTTGTATGACTTTCAATAAATAGTGTCTTATGAAATTGGTCCATTTCTTTTAAGTCATCAAATTTGTATGCATAGTTGTTCATAATATTCCATTACATAGCCTTTTCAATGTCCATGGAGTCAATAGTGATTAGCTTTCTTTAATTTCTGATATTAGTGGTTTCTGCCTACTGTTTTTTTCTTGTTTAGTGTGAATGGAGGTTTATCAATTTCATTGACCAATTTTTGGTTTTGTGGAATTTTTCCATTGATTTCTTATTTCAATTTTATTTATTAATATTTTAATTTTTATTACAAATTCTTTTCTCTTCATTTCAGGTTTATATTATTATTTCTCTATTTTCCTAATATGAAAGCTTAGGTTGTTGATGTTAGATCTTTCTTCTTTTCTAATATTTATATTCCATGCTATAAATTTCCCTCTAAGCACTACTTTCACCGCATCCTACAAACGTGGATAGTGTATACTTTCATTTTCATTTAATTCAAAATATTGTTCAACTCTATTTGAGAGTTCTTCATTTATCCATATGTTATACAGAAATGTGTTGTTTAATCTCCAAATATTTTGGGATTTTCCAGGTATCTTTCTATTATTGGTTTCTGGCTTAATTCTATTGTGCTTTGAGAGCATATTTTGATTTCTATGTTTTAAAATGTATTAAATTGTGTTGTATTCCCTCTGAATATATTCTGTCTTGATGAGTATTCCATAAGAGCTGGAAAAGAATGTGTGTTGGAAAAAGTGTTCTTTAAGTGTCGATTAGATTCAGTTGATTGACAGTGCTGTTTAGTTTTATTCTATTCTTACTGATGTTTTGCCTACTGGATCTGTCAATTATTATAGCAATGTGTTGAAGTATCCACATATAAATGTGAATTTTCCTATTTCTTTTTGCTGTTTACCTCATGTGTATTGATGCTTGCTTGTAAGAACATCCCCATTAAGTATTGTTAATTCTTTTTGATGCATTGCCCATTTTATTCTCATTGTATTACCCTATTTACATCTTTATATCTGATAAATGAAATAGGGACAGAAAAGGCTTTACCTGAAAAAAAGAGATGAAGGAATAATGTAAGGTTCAGGAATAGAGGCGAAGGAAGAATATAAAGTGGTAAGAGGAATTTTAGTCTGGAGAGATTATAAAGGAAGTTAATAATATTACAAAATAATCTCAGACAAGAAAAATGAACTATCAATTATCACTTCCATATTTTTATTTGTCTAATTATCTCATATTCAGTCATTCATTCATTCAGTGAACAGGAAAACAAATAAAAAGCAGACACTCAAACACTAGTTTAAATA
Organism: Tamandua tetradactyla; assembly: GCF_023851605.1. Classification (NCBI taxonomy): domain Eukaryota; kingdom Metazoa; phylum Chordata; class Mammalia; order Pilosa; family Myrmecophagidae; genus Tamandua; species Tamandua tetradactyla. The sequence goes on from NC_135332.1 coordinate 154,927,397, forward strand.
GTAATGAATCTGCAATCAGATCTGTGTTTTTATCCTTTATTTTCTTTATTTGAAGAAATAAATATTTGAACTTGAAAAAAGCTGATTAAGTATATTTGAAGAACTGAAAATACAAATGTGAAGTCATTGACAAAAGCAAAATCTCACTACTTTTTCCTCCTGCCTTATAATTTCCTTGTAAATTAAAAACCACAATTTAAAATAATGCTATAAAAAGTTCATTGCAGAAAATACCGCATATACAAATAACAGTAAACACACTTATGGGCAGGCTGTGGTGGCTCAGAGTTCTCATCGGCCATGCTGGAGACCCAGGTTCTATGTCCCGTGCCTGCCCATGTGAAAAAAAAAAAAAAGAGCAATAAACACATTTATACTTTGTTTCTTATTTTCTGGTATTTAGTCTTCCAAACTTTTCATTTTGTGTGTGTATTAACATTTACTTACAGAAATGAGATCATTGCTTTTAAGCTTTTTATCAGCATAATAATATAATATGAATATTTCCAAATATGACACGAAGTTATTTAAATGGTGGCATGATATTCCATTAATTAATGAATCATTCCTCTTGGATATTTAGGTTGTTTCCAAATTTTATCCTTATGAACTACATTGCAACAAACAAATTTGATGCCTAATGTTACATTCCTTGGGTATAATCATTTTTAAGGGTTTTGATGTATATATATATATATCACCATATATATGCAAATTGATGCAACTTTTAATGCATTAAAAGTTGCAGCAATTTGCATTTTCAACCGCAGTGTATATATGTCTGCATGTTTTACAAAAATTGTGTATTAACACGGAAAAATGTGTCAATTAAAATAGATTAAACACCATTTTACTTTGTTCACTGTATTTGAACCCCCTTAAAAGTAAAAAAATAGAAAAATAGACATAAAACTCGATGCTGATTGGAATAAGGAGACAATTACAACCCCAATCAATAAACTATAAACCACATATCCAAAATCCTGTGAAAATGGGACTAAAATAAGAAAGGAAGTAGAAAACTATCATATTAATCTTTAGACTTAGAATACAAAAAGATTTACTTAAAAGCATCCCAGTACTACAAGTTGTCTACAGTGACCCTTGGTTCAAAAACAAATTTTGTTGTGTTTGGGCTGAACACACTGCAAAGGAGAATGACCTGTCAAGAAAGGCATGAGTGCTGGAAGATGGCGGCTTAGTAAGACACGCGGATCTTAGTTTCTTCTCCAGGACACCTACTAGGGGAGTAGAAACGATACAGAAAGCGCCCAAAGCCACAACAGAGATAAAAAAGACAGCGTACCCCATCCTGGAACGGCTGGCTGGCTGAGAGAAGCAGCTCGGGTGAGATCGCCGAGGCGCGCGGGCCTTACCGGGCGGGGTGGCAAGCGGCCGGAGTTACTCCCTTCCCCCTTCCCGGGCCGGCTGGGAGAATTGGAGAGGTGGTCCCCTGAAACAAAGACGGCTGGCGCCCACACCACGCGCAGCCCCCGGACCAACTGAGAGAATTGGATCGGAAACCCCCAGGCCGCGGAGAACGGTGACGGGTGGGGGAGGCCCCTTCCAAACCCGTGACTCCCGGGGACCGTGCACTCTCTCGGGCGGGCCGCTGCCGCTGGCGCCCTCCCGCCACGCTTGTTGCCCAGGGCCGACTAGGAAATTCGGACGGGCTCTTTCCCTGGCTGCGGCGACCAGCAACCCTCCCTGCGTTCGGACCCCGGGCCGGCTCAAGCCGTTTCGGCTAGCGAACCCCCAGGACGGCGAGAGTTTTCCAAAGTTTAAGGTCCCACAGCACCTTTTACTGGTGGGACCCGCAGACAAACGTGTGCCACGAGCGCCACCTACTGGGCAGGATAAGAAAAACAGAACCCAGAGATTTCACAGAAAAATATTACAACCTTGCTGGGTCCAACACCAAGAAAAATCTGAATAAATGCCCAGACGCCAGCAGCAGAAGATAACTGTCCACGCTCAAAAGATTGAGAATATGGCTCAGTCAAAGGAACAAACCAATAGCTCAAATGAGACACAAGAGCTGAGACAACTAATCCTGAATATACGAACAGAAATGGAAAACCTCTTCAAAAATGAAATTGATAAATTGAGGGAGGACATGAAGAGGACATGGGCTGAACATAAAGAAGAAATAGAAAAACTGAAAAAACAAAACGCAGAACTTATGGAAGTGAAGGATAAAGTAGCAAACATAGAAAAAATAATGGATAGTTACAATGATAGATTTAAAGAGACAGAAGATAGAATTAGTGATTTGGAGGATGGAACATCTGAATTCCAAAAAGAAACAGAAACTATAGGGAAAAGAATGGAGAAATTTGAACAGGGTATCAGTGAACTCAAGGACAATATGAACCGCACAAATATACGTGTTGTGGGTGTCCCAGAAGGAGAACAGAAGGGAAAAGGAGGAGAAAAACTAATGGAAGAAATTTTCACTGAAAATTTCCCAACTCTTATGAAAGACCTAAAATTACAGATCCAAGAAGTGCAGCGCACCCCAAAGAGATTAGACCCAAATAGGCATTCTCCAAGACACTTACTAGTTAGAATGTCAGAGGTCAAAGAGAAAGAGAAGATCTTGAAAGCAGCAAGAGAAAAACAATCCATTACATACAAGGGAAACCCAATAAGACTTTGTGTAGATTTCTCAGCAGAAACCATGGAAGCTAGAAGACAGTGGGATGATATATTTAAAATACTAAAAGAGAAAAACTGCCAACCAAGACTCCTATATCCAGCAAAATTATCCTTCAAAAATGAGGGAGAAATTAAAACATTCTCAGACAAAAAGTCACTGAAAGAATTTGTGACCAAGAGACCAGCTCTGCAAGAAATACTAAAGGGAGCACTAGAGTCAGATACAAAAAGACAGAAGAGAGAGATATGGAAAAGAGTGTAGAAAGAAGGAAAATCAGATATGATATATATAATACAAAAGGCAAAATGGTAGAGGAAAATATTATCCAAACAGTAATAACACTAAATGTCAATGGACTGAATTCCCCAATCAAAAGACATAGATTGGCAGAATGGATTAAAAAACAGGATCCTTCGATATGCTGTCTACAGGAAACACATCTTAGACCCAAAGATAAATATAGGTTGAAAGTGAAAGGTTGGGAAAAGATATTTCATGCAAATAACAACCAGAAAAGAGCAGGAGTGGCTATACTAATATCCAACAAATTAGACTTCAAATGTAAAACAGTTAAAAGAGACAAAGAAGGACACTATATACTAATAAAAGGAACAATTAAACAAGAAGACATAACAATCATAAATATTTACGCACCGAATCAGAATGCCCCAAAATACGTGAGGAATATACTGCAAACACTGAAAAGGGAAATAGACTCATATACCATAATAGTTGGAGACTTCAACTCACCACTCTCATCAAGGGACAGAACATCTAGACAGAGGATCAACAAAGAAATAGAGAATCTGAATATTACTATAAATGAACTAGACTTAATAGACATTTATAGGATATTACATCCCACAACAGCAGGATACACCTTTTTCTCAAGTGCTCATGGATCATTCTCAAAGATAGACCATATGCTGGGTCACAAAGCAAGTCTCAACAAATTTAAAAAGATTGAAATCTTACACAACACTTTCTCGGACCATAAAGGAATGATGTTGGAAATCAATAATAGGCAGAGTGCCAGAAAATTCACAAATACGTGGAGGCTCAACAACACACTCCTAAACAACGACTGGGTCAAAGAAGAAATTGCAAGAGAAATGAGCAAATACCTCGAGGCGAATGAAAATGAAAACACAACATATCAAAACTTATGGGACGCAGCAAAGGCAGTGCTAAGAGGGAAATTTATTGCTCTAAATGCCTATATCAGAAAAGAAGAAAAGGCAAAAATTCAGGAATTAACTATCCATTTGGAAGAACTGGAGAAAGAACAGCAAGCTAACCCCAAAGCAAGCAAAAGGAAAGAAATAACAAAGATTAGAGCACAAATAAATGAAATTGAAAACATGAAAACAATAGAGAAAATCAATAAGGCCAGAAGTTGGTTCTATGAGAAAATCAATAAGATTGATGGGCCCTTAGCAAGATTGACAAAAAGAAGAAGAGAGAGGATGCAAATAAATAAGATCAGAAATGGAAGAGGAGACATAACTACTGACCTCACAGAAATAAAGGAGGTAATAACAGGATACTATGAACAACTTTACGCTAATAAATACAACAATTTAGAGGAAATGGACAGGTTCCTGGAAAGACATGAACAACCAACTTTGACTCAAGAAGACATAGATGACCTCAACAAACCAATCACAAGTAAAGAAATTGAATTAGTCATTCAAAAGCTTCCTAAAAAGAAAAGTCCAGGACCAGATGGCTTCACATGTGAATTCTACCAAACGTTCCAGAAAGAATTAGTACCAATTCTCTTCAAACTCTTCAAAAAAATCGAAGTGGAGGGAAAACTACCTAATTCATTCTATGAAGCCAACATCACCCTCATACCAAAACCAGGCAAAGATATTACAAAAAAAGAAAACTACAGACCAATCTCTCTAATGAATACAGATGCAAAAATCCTCAATAAAATTCTAGCAAATCGTATCCAACAACACATTAAAAGAATTATACATCATGACCAAGTAGGATTCATCCCAGGTATGCAAGGATGGTTCAACATAAGAAAATCAATTAATGTAATACACCATATCAACAAATCAAAGCAGAAAAATCACATGATCATCTCAATTGATGCAGAGAAGGCATTCGACAAGATTCAACATCCTTTCCTGTTGAAAACACTTCAAAAGATAGGAATACAAGGGAACTTCCTTAAAATGATAGAGGGAATATATGAAAAACCCACAGCTAATATCATCCTCAATGGGGAAAAATTGAAAACTTTCCCCCTAAGATCAGGAACAAGACAAGGATGTCCACTATCACCACTATTATTCAACATTGTGTTGGAGGTTCTAGCCAGAGCAATTAGACAAGAAAAAGAAATACAAGGCATCAAAATTGGAAAGGAAGAAGTAAAACTATCACTGTTTGCAGACGATATGATAGTATACGTTGAAAACCCGGAAAAATCCACAACAAAACTACTAGAGCTAATAAATGAGTACAGCAAAGTAGCAGGTTACAAGATCAACATTCAAAAATCAGTAGCATTTCTATACACTAGTAATGAACAAGCTGAGGGGGAAATCAAGAAACGAATCCCATTTACAATTGCAACTAAAAGAATAAAATACCTAGGAATAAATTTAACTAAAGAGACAAAAAACCTATATAAAGAAAACTACAAAAACTGCTAAAAGAAATCACAGAAGACCTAAATAGATGGAAGGGCATACCGTGTTCATGGATTGGAAGACTAAATATAGTTAAGATGTCAATCCTACCTAAATTGATTTACAGATTCAATGCAATACCAATCAAAATCCCAACAACTTATTTTTCAGAAATAGAAAAACCAATAAGCAAATTTATCTGGAAGGGCAGGGTGCCCCGAATTGCTAAAAACATCTTGAGGAAAAAAAACGAAGCTGGAGGTCTCGCGCTGCCTGACTTTAAGGCATATTATGAAGCCACAGTGGTCAAAACAGCATGGTATTGGCATAAAGATAGATATATCGACCAATGGAATCGAATAGAGTGCTCAGATATAGACCCTCTCATCTATGGACATTTGATCTTTGATAAGGCAGTCAAGCCAACTCACCTGGGACAGAGCAGTCTCTTCAATAAATGGTGCCTAGAGAACTGGATATCCATATGCAAAAGAATGAAAGAAGACCCATCTCTCACACCCTATACAAAAGTTAACTCAAAATGGATCAAAGATCTAAACATTAGGTCTAAGACCATAAAACAGTTAGAGGAAAATGTTGGGAGATATCTTATGGATCTTACAACTGGAGGTGGTTTTATGGACCTTAAACCTAAAGCAAGAACACTGAAGAAGGAAATAAATAAATGGGAACTCCTCAAAATTAAACACTTTTGTGCATCAAAGAACTTCATCAAGAAAGTAGAAAGACAGCCTTCACAATGGGAGACAATATTTGGAAATGATATATCAGATAAAGGTCTAGTATCCAGAATTTATAAAGAGATTGTTCATCTCAACAACAAAAAGACAGCCAACCCAATTACAAAATGGGAAAAAGACTTGAACAGACACCTCTCAGAAGAGGAAATACGGATGGCCAAGAGGCACATGAAGAGATGCTCAATGTCCCTGGCCATTAGAGAAATGCAAATCAAAACCACAATGAGATATCATCTCACACCCACCAGAATGGCCATTATCAACAAAACAGAAAATGACAAGTGCTGGAGAGGATGCGGAGAAAGAGGCACACTTATCCACTGTTGGTGGGAATGTCAAAGGGTGCAACCACTGTGGAAGGCAGTTTGGCGGTTCCTCAAAAAGCTGAATATAGAATTGCCATACGACCCAGCAATACCATTGCTAGGTATCTACTCAAAGGACTGAAGGGCAAAGACACAAACGGACATTTGCACACCAATGTTTATAGCAGCGTTATTTACAATTGCAAAGAGATGGAAACAGCCAAAATCTCCATCAACAGAAGAGTGGCTAAACAAACTGTGGTATATACATACGATGGAATATTATGCAGCTTTAAGACAAGATAAACTTATGAACCATGTAATAACATGGATGGACCTAGAGAATATTATGCTGAGTGAATCCAGCCAAAAACTAAAGGACAAATACTGTATGGTCCCACTGATGTGAACGGACATTCGAGAATAAACTTGAAATATGTCATTGGTAACAGAGTTCAGCAGGAGTTAGAAACAGGGTAAGACAATGGGTAATTGAAGCTGAAGGGATACAGACTGTGCAACAGGACTAGATACAAAAACTCAAAAATGGACAGCACAATAATACCTAATTGTAAAGTAATCATGTTAAAACACTGAATGAAGCTGCATCTGAGCTATAGGTTTTTGTTTTGTTTTGTGTTGTTTTGTTTTGATTTTACTATTATTACTTTTATTTTTTTCTCTATATTAACATTCTATATCTTTTTCGGTTATGTTGCTAGTTCTTCTAAACCAATGCAAATGTACTAAGAAATGATGATCATGCATCTATGTGATGATGTTAAGAATTAATGATTGCATGTGTAGAATGGTATGATCTCTAAATGTTGGGTTAATTTCTTTTTTTCCGTTAATTAAAAAAAAAAAAAAAAAGAGAAGGGATAATTGGAGATGAAGGGATACAGACTGTACAACGGGACTGGATATAAAAACTCAGAAATGGACAGCACAATACTACCCAATTGTAATGCAATTATGTTAAAACACTGAATGAAGCTGCATGTGAGGTATAGGTTTTTTGTTTTTGTTTTTTTTTGTTTTTTTTCTTTCTATTATCGTTTTAATTCTTATTCTGTTGTCTTTTTATTTCTTTTTCTAAATCGATGCAAATGTACTAAGAAATGATGAATATGCAACTATGTGATGTTATTAAGAATTACTGATTGTACATGTAGATTGGAATGATTTCTAATTGTTTTGTTAATTCTTTTTTTAATTAATAAAAAAAAAAATAAAAAAAAAAAAAAAAAAAAAAAAGAAAGGCATGAGTGAAACTCAAAGGAGGATGAGTTGGTTGAAATCAAAGGGAAAATCCGATGAAACCACATTTCGAGCTCAGAAGGTGAAGCACAACGACAAAGAAGTGACATTTTTCCTGGAGTGGATCTGGGAGGGTGGTGATGTTCAGGTCTTCCCCAGGGATTTCTGACCCATTCGACGCACAGAAAACTTGGTCAGAGGATGGGTTTGTGGGGTGAGGACCTACTACTCCAACTCCTACAATATTTTTTCATAAAGTGTTTGCTGCATTTGAAGATAATTGATAATTAGAAGGGAAGTGCCACAAAACCTATACATAGATGCTATGAAAGAAACAAATATGCAAAACCACTGAGAAATGAAAATACCAAAAAACACCTTCAGCATTGGAATCATTTGTCATCTTCTTTCTTCATATATGCAGATAAATTTATATTTAAGAAATTATCCTTATGAATATACAGTGGTTTAAAATATAAACCACTCTGCTGCAGCTGCTTTTTTTTTTTTTTTGGTATGCTGTGTGGCAGGGTCGCATTTCATTATTTTTCCATGTGAGTATCCTGTTATTGCAGCACCATTTGTTGAATTTTTGTTTGTTTGTTTTGCTTGTTTGTTTTTTGGGGAAGTGCATGGACCAGAAATCAAACCTAGGTCTGCTGCATAGGAGGCAACCACTCTGCTTCTTTAAAAACTATTTCACTTTTGGACAAAAGAAAATATTTCTTTATAATGGAACCAATAATTTAACTGGACCCTAAATATGATGTCTGGAAAACAGATATTAAATGCAAATCAAATTCCTAATTTCATAGAACTGTGTCATGAATTTCTATGGCACAAAATGATATTTTCTTTACAGCCTATTGTTTGCTGTTGTTTTTATTTAACTGTGCCTTAGAGTCAGGTAATTTGAATTCTAGTTCTGCCTCTTTTAGGCCTTGATCGGGTAAATCAATATAGTGCCTCAGTTTTCTCGACAATGATACAGATTGCAAAGTACACATAACAGGAAAATTGGGAGAAATATCCTGTACAGAGCTTACAATGTTTCAATAAGCACTTTCTCTTACCCCTGAAAAGGTCTTCTGTTAAAATTATAGATAACAAGATTAGGAGGCTCTCAGATATATTCAAATTTTAATTTGATTGATTTAGGAAAAATTAGGTTATAGATATAGGGCAAAAAATAATTTGATTGATTTAGGAAAAGTTAGGTTATAGATATAGAGCAAAAAACATTGAAAAACATCACATTATATCTGAACTGCCTTGGAAAACATTTGAAAAATGCAAAAATATTTGCAATAATGCCTGATATCTCTCTGATTTTATAGTTTCGAATTCATTCTGCAGAGGTAGCCATGCAGAGTCGTGTGTCTCTGTCTATCCACTTCTAGCATTTTCTACACAAATAAGACCATGCAATGAATAAGGTTCTAATATTTTTTCATATTGACACATAGATTCATTTCATTATTCTTAACTGCTGCATATTACACTTCTGTACCATAATTTAATTCACCATCTACTTTACAGAAGAATGTTTAGATTCTTTCTAGTCATTTTCCATTTCACATGACTTTGTTTAATAAATACCAAGCTGTGTGTCTTTGCTTTCATTTGCTTTGCTTATATATCTAGAAGATTATATGTGTATTATAAATTACTAGAAGTACAATTACTGAGCAAAGGGGTGTGCATTTTAAGCATTGATAGATTTTGCTGAATTGCTCTCCATTACCTTGCATCACTTTATCTTTCTACTAATGTGAATAAGATTGCCTGATTTTTCCCTTCCTTTGCCCAAACTTAATAAAATATTTGTTATGTTTTAAATCTGGTAGATGAAAATTACTTCCTCCTGGTAGTTTTGACTTACATTTCTTTCAGAGATTAAGCATCTTTTCATCTTTTCAAATGTACATGAGCTACTTTTCATTTATTTCATTTTTATTTTTATTTTCTGGAATACCTAATCATGTCCTTTGCCTACTTCTTCTATTGTGGATTTTTAAGCAATTGTTTTAAAAAACCTCTATGTACAGTCATAAGGATTATCATTTATCTATTATGCATGGTACAAATATCTTTCACACTCAGATTGTATGTTTTGACTGGTGTGGCGATTTTTTCTCTTTAGAACTCCTTCTTGTTTCTGAGTAATTTGTGGCATGAAACAGTGATTTGCTATAAAGATAGAGAAACCTCAGGTGTCTCATAAGTCAGGTAGGAGGAGGTAAAGAGGAGATTTTAGAAATCTTACCTTCTCTTGGAAATTTTTGCCTGATACAACTTAGATTTAGGGAAATCAAAGACAACAATTTATTCTTCTTCCTTATTTATCCAGAATTTTAATTGTTCCCTAAATTGAATTTTGCCATATTTAGTGACATAGGCCAACCATAGAATATCTTATAAATAGGAGTTGTGGGAGCTTAAATACTCATTCACCGATTATGATTTCCTTACTACCAGAAAATCTCTTGAGTTTGAAACAACAAGTTTTCTAATAATATTTTAGATGAGAGAAAATAGGAAGTCTGCCAGTAATTAAAATAGTCTAAATATATGGGATTGAATAAATACAGCTATGTATGTGCCCTTTGCTCATTTTACACAAAAGCAGCAGAAGGACTAATTTGCAGATTCCTATTTCCCTGGAAGGGATGAGTTGTAAGTTCAAAGTTTTTCTAATGCAGGGTTGAAAACAATGGTTTAGTCTGTACAGAAATTTGGCTCAATTAGTAATGATTTGACTGAACAAAAAAGCAACTCAGTTTTATTTCTCATTTCACCAGGTAAACTGTCATTGTTTCAGAAATATTTTTAGCAACTATCCATGCACATACTGCTGACATTGTTCCTGTGGTGAGAGATGTAGATTGTGAATGAATTTGTGGGAAAATCTTAGGGCCACTTCTCTTATCTTTAACAATAATCTGAGAGAATTCTGAATAGAAATCTAATTGGCTGGTGCAGATTTTCTGAGCAGTGTTCGTTGGTCCTAGTTTGGTCCTAGTTTCTTCTACTAGCGAATAGCAATGCTTTTGTTATTTAAGGTGTCATATTTTAACTGGTTATAAAAAATGCTCAGCAACTTGTTTGCTTGTTTGAAACCTGATGTGGCCTGGCATGACAAGAATAGCCCTGTTTTACTTGCTATAGTTAATGAAAGTTTGTGTCTCCTGAATGGGGCAGCGATTTCTAGGTAAATAGCTACTCTGATGTCTCATCATCAGTTCACATCCTAATGACGCAGAAACATTTTTGGTGACATTTAATTTTCAATGCCATGGGCTTTCTTTATAAAACCTTTTGAAAAATAGTAGAAAGTCTTACTTTAAAAATCAGAAATGTCATCACTGCCTGGTAAAATAAGGGAAAAATCACTGAACGGAGGAGAAAAATAATGGTTGTTGTCAACATTTGACAATATATTTTAAGTCCTATTTTGTGCAATAAGAATTGTTTATAAACTCAGAAGGGAAATAACATGGTGGGATGAAAATAATTAGGCCAAATTATGCTTAGGATTTCAGCTCTTTTAGAGGCTTATCTGCATGTTTATTACTGAATGTGAAACATTCTTTACCAAGCCATACTCCCATGATACTGTTGAATTAGCAAGAGTGAATATTTTAATCATTCTCTAAAGAATAGTTTACACATTGCTTTCAAACTGTTATGGTGAAAATAATAAAGGAAAAAGACCCACCCAGTAAATTTAAAAATGCTTTGAAAATATTATTAACCCCAAGTCATGCTAATGTAAATCAGTGGTGGCTGGATTTCAACTATTTTATGCCCCAGGCAGAGGTTTTACTCACTTACCTTGGCTTTTGTCCACTTTATTTCTATCATGAAATTAATAGGCTAAAGAAAAATATCATCACCACCCCAAACAAAATATATCATTTTAGCAATGAGCTAAGTTTAGCCTTATGATAAACGTTTCATTAAATGTACTCTGCGGTTTCATCAAAAATGTATATTTGGAAAAGTATACAAGTTACTCTCCTAGCACTACCTGATACGGAAATCAACACCTATTCTTTCTCTCTTTTCATAGCAAAGCTTTCTTTCAAGAGTTATTCTGTGCTCTCTAAGCTTCAAATCCATTTGCGCTATCATTTTTCAGTCTAACATCTGTTCCTCTACCTACTTGCATTGCTCTCATTTAGGTCGCCAATAGCCTCCAGATAGCTCGATTCAAAGGACAATTTTATGTCCTTATATTATTTGACTCTCTGCTGGTTTGGACAATATTGTCAATTTGCCACTGCTTTTGATTATTTTCTCTGTTCGCTAACATGACAAGATGGCTTCTCATTATGAAAGTCTGTGTTTTAATGTTATCTCAGAGCCTTTCTCTGCTCATCATATTTAAAATAGTGTCCTTTCTAGGCTGGTTACCTGTTTTATTTCTTTCACATTATTTATCACTAACCAAAATTATATAACATGTTCATTTGTTCTCTTCATTATTGTTTCTTTCTATACTAGATTATAAGGTTTCTGAGGGCAAAGGCTTGTCTTGTTCACTGTATCCTCAGCACTTGTCACAGTGCTTGGCATTAAAAAAAAAAAAAGGTGCTCAATAAATAACTAACTGAATGTCCAGACCATTAAAGTTAGCCAGATATTTTTACTTGAATTTCTCATCAGTATCTCACCTTTAAGTTTAAAAACTTAATTCATTTATTTTCTTCCCTAACATGATTTTTGAATGCTTCCTGTAAATCTATTTTCCTTCATCCCCATCTCATTCTTTCAATTTAAAAAGTAGCGAAGACCTTTAGATGGTGATGACTGAAATTCTCTTGAATAGATAGTGTTTTTTAATTTCCACTTCTTCCATCATATCATAGTTCAGGTGCTACTACCTACTGCAATAAGCATATAATTGGTTTACTGTCCCCAAGTCTTGACCCAGTTCAACCTATCTTCTCCATTTCAATGCAAATGAACTTTTCCAAATGCATTCATACTCATTTTCTTATGCTTTTATTATAAAGTGGCATTCTTTTTCTTAGCCCTATGAATGTCTTCATGACCTCCATTGTTAACCCTTATTATTCATCTCCATGTTTTCTTTATTTTATAGAGGTACTTGCAGTGACCTAATTGCAGTATACTCTTTTTTTTACCTCTCGGCCTTTTTATAGGCTTTCTGTTACGTCTACAAATACCCTTCTCATTCCTTTCAGCTCTTCTAGCTATTAATCACTCCTCCATTAATAACTAATACTTATTAAGTATGTGCTATGTGCTAGATGCTGTGATAGCTGCAGGAAGTATGACAACTGTAAAAAGGCTATGGGCCTTCCCGTATTGAAACTTACAGTAGGGTCGAGGAGAGCATATGCTGAGATTGGGTCTTGAGGAAGACAGAGGCTTGCATAGGGTTGGTACTGAAATTTTCAACTCAAGAAAATTTCTGTGTTACACTAAAAAAAAGTTTGGCCATGTTCTTGGTCTTGGTCCGCATTCCGATGGGTGTGGACCCGTTGTAAACAAGTTGTTTTCAAGATATTTCTTGAATATAGTGAAGGTGTGGCCCAATGAATCAGGTTGGGTTTTACTCTGTATTAACTGAATACTTTTGTAAACAGAGTAAAAGGCAGAGAGAGAAAGAAGTCATGAGGAACAGCAGAAATTGGAAGGTAACAGAATCCAGAAGAGAAAGGGGAAGATGTCTCCATGTGCATTGTCATGTGAAAGAAAAACCAAGGACCAAGGATTACCAGTGTTCCAATTCAGCTCTTGAAGAGCTTGGGTCAGTGCAGGCCCAAGACCAAAGAGCATGCTAGGCACAGAGTCAGACATGAGTTTTATTAGGACTTACAAACAGGAGAGGGTCTCCAGTAGTGGCTGTCTGGAAAAAGTGGAAATAGTAACCCACAAAGGTGGGAGAGAGGTGCAAAAGGCAGCTCATAAGGATTTAGAACATACACATATAGGGTATGAGAACAGAGTTTCAGCAGGGTCTTATGACACAGGGGTTTGGAGATTTGTTATCAACATATCAAAGGAGAGAAGTTTTAATGCTTTATGAGATAAGTGGCTTAACGATACCAACTGTACATTCTTTCCTCCTTGAGGTGGTCTGTTGTCCTTTAATTCTCTCCTGGCCGTGTAGGCAGCTACTTACTCTCAGTATGGAGGGGGCACCCAGGACTGGATGTCCACAACCAGTAGCCAGCCCCAGGATACCAAAGTCCTCTGAGGGAAAACATCATCTTGCTGATGTCTCAATGTGGATACTAGCCCCAAATCATGAATATATTCCCCATTGTGTAAGTGAAATTATTATTATATATGGTATCTGGTTTTAGCACCTGGGAAAATAAAACACAACTCAAATGAACCAAGGGTAGGACACTAATTTATATTTCTATATGTTACGAAGGCAAAAACTATGAATATTGCTTTATTTTAATTGAACCTCTATTTGTAACTTTTAATTGCTTGGTGGAATATCACATTTTAATGAATCAAGGATTATTATCCATAGAATGATAATAGTCTGGTTCAGATTAAAAATCAACATTGTTGTTATCATGCAACATGTAAATGTAATTGTTAAAACAAAGATAACGTGTTTTAATTTAAAAAGTGTGCTTCATGCTCTTAGGTAGATGAAAGAGAAGACTATATAATCCATACTATGAATTTTTAAATGTTTCTCTCTTTAGCTATGAAAGGCAAATTGTTTGCCACAAAATAACATATTGAAAACAATTTTAGTAATTTTACTGAAACCATAGAATTTCCTAATCTCCCCCACCCCTAAAGTTTACCATGTGAGCTAATTATATATTTTTAGAAAATTCTTCATTTTGTAGAAATTATAATAATGTATCCTTGGTCTAATCAAATCCATACCAAGTTATATATTCTTGTTTTGAAACTTCTAAATGTAATATATTTTTACTCTTGTCAATATACCCTTCCTTCCAAATATTGCTTAAGGAATGAATATATCATAGACATTTTAGAATCAGCAAAGAAATTATATATATATATATATAGATACACACACACACACACCTTGAAGGAATGGTACAGATCTGTGTTTTTCTTTTCATTTCTTTGTGTGTGTGTGTGTGTGTGTGTGTGTGTGTGTGCTTGTGCAGTGAACAATCTATTCTTTCCCACAGATTTGTGAATCCCACCTTTATCTTATGCTAAAATGTTTCTGATTCTTTAGTCTGTTTCTCGGCTTCATAAGCCATGCAATTGTACTCTATTAATTTTGGCAAAAATAAGCCTATCTTAACATAATATTGTCTATTGCATGAGAGCTTCTTTAGGAAAATTTTATCAAGATAGAAGAAAAATTCGTTATAAATTTGAATGAAATAAGGGGAAATCTATAATTCAATTTGGTGAAAAATAATTCTTCCTCAAATTGGATCTTTCCTTCAAGATATGTTATATAGCCCTTTTATTGAAAGTGTTTGGGCTAAGTCTTCCTCAGGAAGTTATCATGCAATTCCCATCAAGGTTTAAATATTTTGCAAATTTTTTTGCTACTTGTTCTAGTTTCCTAGCTTCTGGGTTGTGATACACCAGAAACAGAATGGCTTTTAAAGGGGGAAATATATTTTTTCCTTACTGTTAACAGTTCTAAGTCCATGAAAATGTCCCAATTAAAGCAGATCTATAAAAATGTCCAAATTAAAGGTAGGCTATAAAAATGCCCAATCTAAGGCATCTAGGTAAAGATACCTTGGTTCAAGAAGGCCATTCAGCAATACTGAATCGGGGTTAAAGAACGTTGCTTTTCTGGTGTACACGACAGTTTCAAACCAGCACAGCCGGTTACAGATTTATCATTTTGATTTTGGTGATGCTTTTGTGGATGTATAATGTGCAAAAACTTATTTATACTGTTTAAATATGTGCAGTTTATTGTGTATCAATTGTACCTCAGTAAAGATGTTAAAATATTTTGAATATCTAAAGCAATACTTGACCGTCATAACTTATTGATACCATTTTATGAAAAAGGTTTAAGAATGTTAATTTACACATGAATTTATTATCTCAGAATCTGAGAAACCACAATTAAACAAAATAAGATTATTTTTTCTGCTAAGACATCCTTAAAAGAAGAGAATTTATAATATAATGTATCAAAAGGTACAATCAATTTCATCAGAAATTTAATCCTTTGAATGAGTATATATCTTTAAAAAATATCATCTAATTCAATTTGTCTATGTGTGACTTAGGGGATTTGGTACGTTGATCTTATTTTTTAAATCTAAAGAAAACTGTAAATGGGATAATGTAATTATTAATTATTTATTAATATTATAGATATAATGTGTCAGGCTGTATCCTAATACAGAAACATTGCTCCTCTTTCAGAAGCTCATGATAAAGCCTACCTAAAAACACTTTATTTATTGGTAAAAAGTTATAAACAAAATTAAATATTAGGGGGTACAAGGGGAGTTCAGTTGTAGAATTCTTGCCTGCCATGCACCAGACCTGAGTCCAATTCCCGGCCCATGTACTTCCCCCCAAAACAAACAAAAATTCAACAAATGGTGCTGCAGTAAGGGATGCCCACATGGATAAAGAATGAAATGTGACCCCCACCATACAGCATACAAAAAAAATTAAATATTAGGAGAGATTAATTTTTGAAGGGGTTAACACAGATGATTGAATTGATCTGTTACACAAGTCATTATATCTGTTTTGGCACCTATTATAAAACCAGAAATCTATTATTGTAATACATATGATCACTGTCACCATAGATGAAATGATAAAACTAAGCAATTTAATGATAACTTAAATTTGTTCCAGATTCTCCCCTTGACTAAATCACTGTCTGGAAAGTAAGTGAAGCATTTCTTGATGTTTTTAAAGACTCACCCTGCTGTGTTGAAAATTGGATTAAGTATTGGACTTGCAATTTGTTAGAAGACACTCAGTTAATATAGCTCAGTATCCAGATGAGGTTGTGACTTGGAATAGGGTAGCAGTAAAGATTAAGTAATAAAGGCAAGTATAGAACTTATTATAGATTGAGTGCTACAACTTGCTGATGAACTAGATGAAAAGAGAAGGGAAAGCAAGAAATCAAGAGTGATTCTTTAATTTTGAGGTTTGAGCAACATTTAGTTTATGGTTCTACAAATACAGAAAACCAAGCATCTTAAATTTCATTGCCTGTCTCTTATCTACTATGCCAGTCACTTTAGTGGCATTACTGATTAATATTCACCTAACCCAGGATTAGAAACCCTAGTGGTAAAAGCCAACTGCTTTGTGAGAAAACCTATTCCTAATTTCAAACACTCTTTTTAGTCTTCTCTGAGATATTCTGTAATGCCCATCCATGAGCCTTAAATTTGTTCTTTAACAGTGACTTCAGAGAGATTTATCTTAATTTGTTTGAATCCTAAATAGTTATTTGTAGATTTAGTAAATTTCTTGAACTCTGTGGACATTAGCCTGCTTTTACCTAAGTGTAACTTAGATAATACTAACATAGACAATAATATTTTATAATTATTCATTTTTATCTTAATGACTAAAATGAAAGCAATATCACAATAGTTCATGAAGCATTTGTCCTATCTACACTGAGAAAATTTTATCTCAGCTGTGAACTGAATTTATTTTACCAGTAGATGCCAGTCTCAGTTCACAAAACAGAAGTTCAAGTAATTACGTCTTGGTAAATTCCATTAGAGGTTTTTCTATTTTTTTCTTTATTATTATTATTATTTTTTAATATGGAGTAGCAGAGATTTGGTGTCAAGAAAAAAGAAAATTAATGAACTTTGAAGGCACAACACAATGCATGTGCCTAAACAAGCGTGTGGCCATAACAAGTGGAAATAAGATTATTTCTTCCAGGCTTTTCAGATTTATATAAGAAGGAAAAGAAAAATAAAGAGAAAAAAAAATTTAGGGTTTAAGGGGCACTTATTTAGGTGGCTTCTCTGTTCACCTTATCTTCACTTATTTTTTTGAGGTATGTGGAATAAGAATATGTAGTACCTCACAGCCAAGGGGAATTTGTTTTTATGTATTAAATTATAATAGCCCCGATTTCTTGAGCTAGATGATGAGAGGCCCATTTGAGCACTGTCACATCTGTCTGCAGTGACTTCTCTTTCATTAAGGCTAAGTGTGTCCTTGCACTATATCAAGATTTAAGAGACGCCTTAGATCATCTCTCTGAACAGCTCAGATATCCCTAGTTCAGCACTGAATCAGCTGCTGTTCTTGATGGACGAGGACGAAATTTCACTGGTAGTAGATTGAGTCACAGGTGTGATTTAAAAATTATATATAGTTTTCAGTGAATTATTCTAAGAAATGTTTGTAATGTCTGGACTCTAATGCTTTCAGCTGGCTCTCTCCTTTGGGAGCATTTGAAGGTCTGTGTAGCATTGGTTATCAAAGATCCATGCTCATCAATTATTCTTTGTTAGCACATTGATAATCTAATAAGGCAAATTCAGAGGCATTTGAGAAGGCATGTTTTTTCCTTACTGTTTGGACTTGGCTCCTAATAGTATTAAGATTTCTACTTAAAACAATGACAATTGAAATGAAATCTCTCCTGATTCTAGAGAAATCTCAAAAAATAAAAGCCTTTAATACTTGAGGCCAAGTGTAACCCTCATGATTTGGGCATGAAGTGGCACAACCTCCTACTTCATGATATTTAATTGAATCGTCACAGCCCTGTACAAAAAAAAAAGATACTCATATTCTGTTCAAATTTTAAACAGGAAGGCAGTCATCCACCTAAAATATGATTGGAATCTTTCTATGTTGAAGCTAGTAAGAATGCAGTTCATGGAATTTAGGGCTCCTGCTCCTCCAAGTAGAATGCAGGT
Organism: Tamandua tetradactyla; assembly: GCF_023851605.1. Classification (NCBI taxonomy): domain Eukaryota; kingdom Metazoa; phylum Chordata; class Mammalia; order Pilosa; family Myrmecophagidae; genus Tamandua; species Tamandua tetradactyla. The sequence continues at coordinate 154,945,907 of NC_135332.1, forward strand.
CCAGAGCCGACAATCCCAGAGGCACAAGAGAAGCCTCAAAATGGAATGACTGAGAGTAGGTACGCAAGCAAATGACTAGGAATTATAAAGGTCTTGAGGAAAGAATTGAAAGTCCTACTGTGTGTACAGCTCACTAGGGGGTGGGAGTGGGGGGGGAGTGAAGAGAGGATTCCAACAGTACCCACCTAGAGAACATTTCCCCAGCCACCTTGATTGAGTGTTATATCTGTGCCTTAGTGAGAAAGAACTTGAGAATGATATTGGATATTGTCCATAGTTTATCCGATTAGTTCCTCACCATGGAGAAGTTTTTAATCATGTTCAACAGACTCGATTTTCATTTCATGTAAAGCTTATAAATAAAAATAAACAAGAATCAAGTATCATTTTATGTAGATAACTTGACAGGTAATCTCTACCCGTATATTCACATCATAATTTTGATGCTTTGATTGGGTAAAATCAATTTCAGTTCCAGCTGTCCTTATAGATCTTTGAGGATCTATAAGCAGGAATGTCACAGAACTAAGTGCTTAACAATTGTTTCTAAAGTAGTTAGGATGTGGTAAAATGAGAAAGAACAAGCTACCCATAATGACCCAAAACATTTATTTGTGGCAAACTATAATTCACTATGTAGTGTCCATTTTCTACCACTTCTTTTAGCAACAGATATTCCATTTTCATTTAGGTAGCAATGGAACAGATGAAAAAGAGCACATTTCCAACTAAAGATGAAATGTACTCAAGATCTAGCCAGGAAGATACAGGTAGAAGTGGGACATTTAGATGAAGGCTGCTCGATGCATGGGAGCTGATTTTAGGAGATGGGCAATTCTGTCTTCTTTCTCTTCTCATTCCTGCTACCTGGAATATATGTATGATGTGACAACAAGTGCCTTGAATTATAAGGTATCCTTGGGAAATGAACTCTTGCAGTGCAGGTGGTAGAGTAGAAAGATTAAAAAAGCCTTTGTTTTATGGGAGAGTAAATTAAATGTCTAGTATATTCTAGCCACTATTTTGACTTTTTTGCTACATGCAGTTGAACCTAATCCTAACTGACACGTTGTTATGTTGTATCATTAGCTGTGTCATTATGTAATTGATGGAATTCACTCAGAAATTTATTCTTTAGCAAAACATCAGCATGTAGAGGGCTGCTAAAAGTTAGGAGGCTGGTAACTATTATGAGGTTCTCAAGAAAAAATATAATTTAACTTTAGAGAAATATTTACCTTAAAATTAGTTAAATTATTTTATTTCTTGAGAAGAAAACTGTAAATTTTGAAATCCCCTTCCACTCTACTGCAGACCTAACACAGGAATGATATTATAGCATTTGTATTTCACATTTTTCCTTGACCATTTTATCCTTTCCAATTTTGAATGGGACCTTTATCGTTAAGTCACCAGTCAGCAGTTTATCTCATGTTTTGATGTCATGTTTCCTGGCTAAATGTTATAATGTAGAAGGAACTCCAGAAAATGTGGAAGGACGTGGAAGTAGTGGTTAAATAGTTTGATTACATATATAAGGTGCAAGTTACAGCTGCTTTGGTTGAAGGACAGTTTGTCCAAATGAATATAAAGATACTTGTATCTGTCATGCAAATTCCACTTTTATGATAATCTTCATAAATTATTCATTATTTAATTTTCTGTCAATCTTTTGTTGTTTAAGTATACAAGTACGCATAAATATGCTACTTAATCTAGTTAATATATATCTCTGTTCTAAACATACACATATCACATATATATGATAATTTTTTTTCTACATCTCCATGAATGAATTATTTGATATCAAAAGTAAAGCTCTGTTCTCACCTGCCATGCCGGAGACCCGGGTTCGATTCCTGGTGCCTGCCCATGCAAAAAAAAAAAAAAAAAGTAAAGCTCTGAGTCATATTTAATTTATACCTAAGGGAATTTTTGAAAAAGGGTATTTCAAGCTCAGTTGGGCTAATATCCTTATCCTTATCATGGGTCAGATTCATCAGATTTCTATTAAATCTAGACTAGTTGCAGTGGGCACAGGGTGAGGAAAAGGTGTAGTTTTATTTAGACTTGAGGTTAATACAGTTAATTTGATGGTTAATTTTGGTTATTCTCCATGGTTTCATTAATGGGAGTTTATGTACTCACGTTAATTTGGTCTGAAGGGCCAGATTGAATATATCTCAGTCCTGTCTTCAAAAGTATATAGTATGCTAAATGAATAAGAAACAACATTGATTTAAAAATAGCACAAGTACTGTTTGTGGTGATCAATCATGTTATGTAATGTAACTTTGCAATTCAGATGAACTAAATAGCCAATGTATTAAGGTTGTATTACGTAAATAGGTCACATAGTAGGTGATTTTTTTCACTGACACTTGTGCATCCAGGTTCTGATATTCCTATTAGACTCTTTTTTAAATGTTGTTTAAACACTTTTAATGTAGGGATATCTTAAAAATATGTTGTGTTCTATAAATTTATTTGGAAGATAATTATTAGGCATATTAACAACACTTTCGCATAGACTCAGTATTTTAAAAAATACGTTGAATGCTATATCCTACAATAAAATATTTTACCTATATGGTAGTTAAAATCTAGGATATTAAAAATTATAATAGAAAATTAATATATGAAAAATTAAATAAGATTTTAATATGTTGCAGCTAAAATATTTTAACATGTACAGGCATTTTGATACCTTGGGTAATATAACATCTTCAAATATACACATAACGTATTCAGATAATTCCCACCAAGGAGATATATGCATTGCAACATAGCGTAAATCTCATGTGAGATGATAAATTTGAAGTATTATTGTGATAAGCATTAACAATATATTAAATTATTCTGGGATATTATGACAATACAATATGAGTTTAAATGCAGAAAAATTAAAAGGTGTATAGTTTTGAGGCTTCTTTAAGAAATAGCATAAAGAGAATATTTAAGGATTGTGTAAAATAATTCATATGAAACATTTAGCAACCTCTTTAGTCACAGCAAGTGACACATTCAGAAGCACCCACTTACAGTAATAAAAATCACATTTGTTGTCATGTCACAAATAAATTTACATAAGGACTTTGAAATGTCTTTTCTTCAATGGATTTTTTTTTAGCATTTATTATGCAGTCACCTTGAGTATTTTAAAAAGGACAGCCCCCTTCCCACAGAAAAGTTTTTATGTATTTAATTGTAAATGACGCTTCTGCAATTATGACATTCAACATTTCCAGTGAAAAGAACTTTAATGTCTCTTTAAAAAATCTAACCAGCTCAGGTTCCTATAAACTAGGTACTGTAATAGGATATATGAGGAATGGAATGATCCAACTTAACAATTTACCCTTTTTTGGAAGTATGAAAAAAATTTCATCAATAAACCATATTTGATTATTAGCTAGAAACCATTCTGTTTTAAACAGGTCATCTATAAACACAAAATTGTGGATAGAAATGTATATTGTCCTATTGGCTAACATATATGTAATTGTTAGGTCAAACTAATTGCACTCTAAATAAGAAGACTTGCATTGCCTTACTTTTGGAAAAATGAAAAAGAGTGTTTTATCTCTTGCTTCTTGCCCATGCTTTTGTTACTATGGGTACAAATACAGACATTTTTAATGTACACTTAGTTTGACTTCTCTGCCATAATAAAATAGTGTATGGGATATAATAATAATAATAATTACCAAGCAAAATTATGCAATTTTGAAGTTTGCATAATTCCTTTTTTTTTTTTTTAAGTTTCTATTATCCTTCGTGAAGGAGCCACCTGCTTTTTCTTCATTTTGGAAGCATTCAGAAATGCTAGTTTTAATAAGACAGCTCCAGTTTTAATTTATCTGAAATGTGTCCCCAAAAGTTTGGAGCTGAAGATACCCAGCATAATGCAGCTGTTGACAAATTACAAAATGCTCTCTATAACCATCTTTTGAATATAAAGTTGATTGATTATCTTCCCTTCACAAGTCATTTGCAGTTCTTAAAAATGTTTTACCAAAAATACTTTGGGTTCAAGAATATCTGTTCAGTCCGCATGGGCTGCTTCCTGCACCTATCCTCACAAAGAAAAGTGGGCGTGGCAAATTATTCTGTAAAAAGTATAAATGTTCTCTCCTGAATAAACTTGTCCTTTAATGCTATAGAAATTTTCCTTCCATTTTTAGTATTATCTACTGTCATGTATCCATTTGTATACTGGGTAAATATCCTTTATTCCAATATCACAACCTCTCAGAGTTTTATTTATTTATTTGTTTGTTTATATTTCACCTAAAAATATGAATCATGCAAAGTAGAAATATTTTGTTTACCTGGTGTTTTTTATTTCCCTCTCAATTGCCTCCTACCTCTTATTTCTCTCTATTTCATGACTTTCTACTTGGCTTTTCTTGAATTGTTGTTTTATGTTGTTATGTGATTCTTTTGTATACTTTTAAAAGATACAGATATTTATGTAATATATCCTTTAAAGGAAGGCACCAAATCTTACACTTACACTTTTATTTGCTCTAGTGTCTATTCCAGTTTAGGACATGAAGTAGATTCTGGATAAATGCTTAATGATTGATTACTGTGCATTTTTCCTTTAAGAGTATGCATCTCAGTAGACACCACATTCTCAAGCAATATGCAAAGTAGCAAAATCCCACTAGTTTAGTTTTGGAAAGTGTCCTGGCAATTTACTTTGCTACTCTTCCAATTTAGTAATTTAATTCCTAATTAAATTAAAGAAACTAGGGCATAGGAAAGATGAGTTCCTTGGTATTGGAGAAAGCGGGAGGATGTCTAAAATTTACTTCTGGGCTTTTTGCTTTTTCAAATCTTTACATTGCTTTTTCATGTTGAGAAGGGGTGTCAACACTAAAATATAAGAGGATGTAATTAGCTAATAATCTTGGAGAGGCTCGTGCTTCTGGGTTTCAGGATATATCTGGCCTAGGAACCCTTCAGAAATTATAGGTTCCAGGCAAGCAAACTTAGTGCCTGAAAATTTGTAGAGTTTCAATGCAAATCCTAGTTGCTCTTAACAATTGACTAGAGTGACATCACAATGGGCACTGCCTAAAGATCCCTATAGGTTGGGCAAAGAATCAAAGAAGAAGAAGGAGTTCTAAGAGGAAAAAAATAGGATTTAATACATGAGTATGACTGCTGAATCATTATATTGATTTTTTTTTTTTTTTTTTTTTTTTACCCCCAGTGTCTTGGAGCAGCTAGGAGAAAAAATCTGAAATAGTAGAATGGCAACCTATAACAAACTCTGAAATCTGCTCTGTAACTATTTGTTGAGGTGCACTTTGAAAATTATTGTTTTTTCTTTTTTTCTTTGTATGTATATTTCACAATTGAAAAAATACTTTAAAAATTCTGCATTGTGTTCTTTGAGACAGAGGGAATTAGCTAATAGGAATAATTTCCAAACAGCATAGCTATATTGGTTAGTTCATATTGTTGAAGTTCATTACAATTTGTGAAAACTAACAAAAACCAAAAGTGTATTCAACTAATCTGAATTGATTAGGAGGGAGTTTGCTGCAATCCTCTCAAAATTACTTCAGTTAAGTTTGAGACTCTGGTGTTCTAGCCTGGATTTACACATTTATGGCTTTACACTTCCAATCTTTTAATCAAATAGACAATGAAAAGTACTGAATAGAAGAAGTATTTTTAAAGCCTGGGGCTGACAATAAAAGTACACTTTGTTTATATGTGAGTTAGGAAAAGATGTGCATTTTTCAAATCAGGAATAATTTTAAGTTAATTTACCAGTTTAGAAATAGTGTTATATCCAAGATACAGCAATAAATGGGTTTTGTGGCTGAAAATTGTAGGTACCCTAGAAAAAATATGACCTTAGATATAGTCCATTCCTGTGGGTATGGACCCTCTAAAGTAGGACTTTTGTTGAGGCTACTTCATTTAAGGTATGACCCATCTCATTCAGGATGGGAATTAATTCTATAACTGGAGTCTTTGTAAGAGAATGAAATTCAGACAGAGAGAAAGAAGCTCAAATCAATCAAACCTGAAACCCAGAAGAAAGGGGAGACCAGTAAACACTGCCATATGTCTTGAGAGCCAAGGGTTGAGGGCAACTGGTCTTCAGGAAGAAAGTGTTGCCTTGATGATGCCTTGATTTGGACATTTTTCTAGCCTCAAAATCATGAGCTAAATTCCCATTTTTAAACTTGACACATGGGATTTGCTTTGGGAAGACTAGGAAATTAAAACAGATTTTGGTACGAGGAAAGTAGGATGCTGTATTGGAAATATCAAAATGTACAAATGGCATCAGGAATGAATAATGGATAGAAGCTGGAAGAATTGAGGCATGCTTGATAGAAAAGGCCTAGATTCCTTTGAAGAGGCTGTTGGTAGAAATATGGATGCTAAAGGTATTTCTGACAAGGCCTTAGAGGAATGTTTTATTGGAAACCAAGAAAAGGTGATCCTTTTTTTTGAGGGGCTTGAGTTGGTGAAATTGAGTTCTAATATTTTTTGGAAGGTAAACCTAGAAAGTGATCAACTTGGGTATTTAGCTGAGGGTGATTTCCAAGCTAAATGTGGAAAGTTTGGCTTGGTTTCTTCTTGCAACTTATAGTGTAATGAGAGAGGAAAAGAATACCCTGGAAACTGAACTCCTCATCATAAATAAACCAGAAATTGATGATTTGGAAAATTCTGAACTCCCGGAAGTGAAGAAGCCCTAGAGAATAGAACTCCATATGAGGGTTTAACTGAACTTGGAACCAGATAACAATTTCTGTGGAAATTAGATTGGAAAGGCAGTTATCCAGAAAGGATTTGTGGAAAGTTCTAAAGTTCTTCTGTATGATAATTGGACTCTTGTATACTACATGTAAAACTGGCAAATTTTCTGGGATTGCTACATGAATGAAACCACTGCCAGCCTGGACTGAAAGGCACAAAAAAGGGACAGATTGAAGAAAAATTACTTCAAGGGCAGAACCATGGAAGCTGAGGTTTGGACCAAAGATATTTTCTCCACCAAGAGAGTGGGCCCATCCATGTGTGTGGAAAATGTGAGTCTGTCCCAATACTTGGAGAAGGTGAGCCACCTGCCCCATAGGCCATTGAGCATATGTCATGGGGATTACGGAAAGCCTGGTTGTTATCCCAAAGCTTGAAGAGGGTGGAACCTGCACCCCAGTGTCCCGGGAGAGCACAGCTACTGAGTAAGCACTTGGAAGGGGCGGGGCTGCTACTTCATCAGGCCCAGGGTACAAAACTTTGTTCCATAGATGGCTTCCAGATCTTGAAATCAAATCTTGTACACTACATCCTGAAAATCAGCAAACAGTAATAACCAATACTTATTGGTTGCCTACTTTGTGCCAGATACTATTGTAAGGGCTTTTTCATTCTTAATTCTCATGATAAATCCATTAGGTGAGGCTATTGGTTTTTTTTTTTTTTTTTTTTTTTTGCATACCAGGAAACTGATATTAAGGCCAATTAGCAAATAAGTGGTAGAATTAAGTAGAACTAGTGTTATTTACGATTTAAATATTTGTAAGTTGTATCTGTATATTGAGCTCAATTTTTTTTTTCTGGTACAATGCTTTTGAATACTGTGTCACTTTGACAATATTTAAAAATCAGCATTTCTATGAGAAAAATTGAAATTTTCTTATAAACTCAAAAAGGCATAATAATAACTCTTTATAAGATTTTCTGTTCATATTAGAAATATATACTGTTATTGTATTTGAATGTGTGTAATCCCTATTTATATTGTCTTAGGGAGAAAAAGTGAGGAGGGTTGCAAATAAATTTTCTCTTGGATTTTAATAGCAAGATTTTTAGATATATGGAGTTGGCTTACATGCCTTCTTTCCACTTAAGCAATTCTTGCCCCTTTCCTCCCTCCACCATAACACTGGGGTGAGGTGACATTGGCTTTTTTTATTGGTACATTGTTATTTGTCCAGTTATCCGCACCTCTATGTATAATACCCAGTAGTGGGAAAATGCAATCATGTGTGGGGCTCAGTTAGATGTCTCTAATACAACTCATTAGTTTTCTCAGAACATACATAGCACAGAGAGCACCTCAGGTAGATATTTTTAAAACTATGCGTCTGATTAGCATCCAACTACCTATAGTTAGCAAAAATGTGCCCTTCCAATGATTTATGGTAATTAACATAATCCAAGATTCTTTCTAATCTTTAAAATATGCCTTATCAGCTAGCATAAGGAAAGAGCATGCATATGCGTAGACACACACACACACACTTCTGACGTTCCTTGAGATAAACTGAAAAAAGTAAAATACTTAATATACATGAAAAAGTGATTTTCTGTAAGTAGGGTATATTTGTTGAAATATTTTATTGTAAAGAAGGACATAGTAAAAATGTATTGTGTCAGACATGCTGGCAATCAGGAACCTGCATACATAGGGTTACCTACTGATAGGGGTCCATGTGATGTTAGGAAGCTCTGAATGGATAACGGGTCTGAAAATTGGGCCTTAAGTTGAGGTTTCAGTAGTTCTCGCATTTGTTCATTCCACAAATATTTGCTGAGTATATACCATATGACCTTAATCTTTGCAATTCCTGGTGCTATGACAGTGGACAATGTTGGTGGGAATAGGCAGGTATAAAAGCAAGTGATGATGTTTGGTAAATGCCAAAAGGAAAGATGCAATCGCAGGAGGAAGCAATTTAGTTAGGCAGCCAAGGAACTTTTATTAGAGAAAGTGAATTTTAACCCAAGACTTAAAGGATGAAAGGAAGGTAATCAGTGAAGTAGTTGTGTGTGTGTGTATGTGTGTGTGTGTGTGTGTGTGTGTGTGTGTGTGTGTGTGTGTGTAGGAGGCAAGTGTGATTGCCTCGTGTTCAACTGCCCATTTTATAAATTTGGTTTCTTATTTGTAATTTGAGACAATTTTCTTACACAAATTCCAAGACTTTTTCTTGCTTAGGAAAATGCTTACTTTGTATGAAGTCATAAAAGCAGCATTATACTGAGACTAAATGAGTCGAGCTCTCCTTGTATTTTAAGTGATATAGTCCCTGATAAAAAAAAAAATTACATCTCTTTGAAGTTACAACTGTTTTGGACCAATAAGGCAATAGATTCATTTCTAGCATTATTAGAAATCTTGGATTATATTAAATGCTTCCTTAACATTTAGGAAATTACTGTTATGGTGAGCTAAATGATATTCTGAGGCTTGAAATAGTCATTGCAGTCTCTAATTTTCTTCCAGGGGATAGTGTACAAGGTTAGCAATGCTGGCTGTTTTAAATCTGAAAATCACCCATTGCTCTAAATCAAATCACATCACAGGCAGAAAATTAATTTCATATGATCTAACCTGTAAAATGATCTAATTTCCTCTTGAAGAAATAATGTAAGAGATTTAGACCACCAGAATGAGGACTTATGTAACTTTAAATCCTAAAATTTTTCCTTCCTTCAACCCTGACAACCCCTAACCTCTGGGAACATGGAAACAAGGGACAGGATTTAGTGGTAATGGCAAGATATGGAATTTGCTAGTTGGATCTTGTGGGAGATGGATCTGAGATTACAGCTGTTAGACTAAACTCAGTATCAAAACTACCGAGATAAAAGGTCATTGACTCATAGTCAGCAGGTGGACTATGTGGAAATCATTTCCTGGAACACTGGAAAGGTTTAGGCTCCCTTATTGTTCATTACACATGTGGGCACTAAATCGACTTTCTCCCTCTAGATGAGGGTGTGGCCTTTTGGATCTGGGAATGGTTCAAGGAACAAAGGAGCTTCTCTTGGTTCATTTTTTTGTGGATGGATTTGAAAAATTTGTCTTTTCTAAGACACTACAGACCTATATTCAGTTTACTATGATATGAGTTGAAAAGTATTACTATTTTTAAACAATGCTTAATTAAAAATAAATTCTTTTTAATGGCAAAAGTTCAAGAATTAATGTCAATTTTGTGGTAAAAAAAATCACTACTGTTACTCTGCAATTGATCTCCTACTCTGCATTAGAAAGACAGTATGGTGGTGAAAAATGCCTAATATTTATGCCATACTATACACATCACTGTTCAGCTTTATTCCCAGTGTTTCTTCCTTAAACATCTTAGAAAAGAAAATAAAGTCCCTATTACAAATAGACTCTATTGGAGCTTAACAATATCTCTTCCACAAATATAAGTGTTTCTCAACTGTGGAACATAACAGAAAACCTCACTGTGAAAATATGCATTAGTTGATGTTCAACAAGATCAGTCAGAGAGTGAAATGGTTTTGGTCCTGCACCAGTCAGCAGGGGAAGCTGCAATAAAATGATTCAATGCACACAATCCAGGACTCATAACACATAGTCAAAGAATGCTGCAGTCAAAACATAAATAATGAGCAGAGAAAGAGAATTGCATATCATTAATCTTATAATGAAAATTATAAAAAAGAAAATTAAACAAATTAAATATATACAGGAGAAAATTAAGTATGTACAACATTTTATGAAGTAAAGACAGCAAATATACCAATAAAGTACCACATCCTTAATGATCATTAATTGGATACTAACTCCAATTTTTAAACTCCTAAAATGCTGTTTTTAATAGTTTCATAGTTTCTGTGTACTCTATTCATCTCACACTTTTCAGTTAAATCTATAGTTCATAAACCTCTTGTATAATATAGAGGGATGATATGAACTTAAGATGCAAAATAGCAAAGCTTTTAAAATATTTTAAAAATTAAGTTTCAATCTTAGGCATTTATAATCTTTACATTATGTCTATTATGTTCTATGCAATGTATTTACATGCCCTGTAACTTCATTTTGGCATCAACCAGCCAAGTAGAAACTACTGTACTGATTTTACAAATGAAGGTACTTAGATCCAAAGAGTTTGAGAATTTGCCTAAGGTTTGATAGCTAAATACAGGAGAATGTGGATTCACATTTCTGCTAACTTCCTTATAACTTGCATGCCTTTTGATAAAAATAAAAATTTAAGAAATTATACATATATATATTAAAGATTCAAATATCCCTTCAAGCTGTATAATATAAAAACACAGCATCTTCCCAATTTCCCACTCCTGAATAGACTATTATTTTTGAATGTTCTAGCTAATTATAATGGTATTTTCTTCTATATACCTAAAAATGGGCATTCTACGTCTTAGTTTTTCAATATTAGGCTTTATCTACTGACAAACCACCATTGAACTTGAGGTTTTAGCTTTCTTTAAACATACAGCACCAAATATGGAACATACTGCCTGTGTCCCCCACCTACCTCATTCATCAGAGTTCTAATTTTGGTTAAATAGAAAGAATTTACATGTGCGATAATAAACATGTATTATTAATATGACTTTTCTTCAATGTTTTTTTCATTAAGGATGATAATATTCTTCTTCCATTTGCTTAGTTTATTTGTACTTATCACTAATTCAACTCTCTAGATCTTCCTGATTGTAAAAAATCTATCCTCCATAATTCACCATATTCTGTATTCTATCAGTTTTCTCTTCTGACTTGTTCCAATCGGGAATGGTTGTTCTCTTGCACTGTGGGAATCCCATTTGCCTCCATCTTTGGTTGGGTCATTTCCTATCTTAATCCCATATCTTCTTTAAGGATTTAGTCCCTTTAATTTAAGTAACACATACATAAATGTCATTCTGAGAAAAAAAAGTATTTATTTTTTACTCTCTGGAATCTCAAATGATCATCTTTGTTCTTGCTAGCCTCAGATTTTACATTTGTCTTGGTAGGTTTATTTTCATCCATGCACTGGCCCCATGTTGAGTTATTTCAATATGGAAACATCCACTTTAGGAATTTAAAATCATTTTTTCTTTTATAGCCTCCCCTCTGTTTCCTCTATTCCCTTTTGAAAATCTTTAATGTTTGTGTGGATGTCCTATGCTGTTGCTCTGATTTCTTTTCTTTGCTAGTATTTATTCCCTTGATTTTAAATTTTTTCTCTGAGGCTTCCGAATTTCAGTCTTTCATTTTTTTCAATTATTTTTTCATTCCTTAATTGTTCTTTTAATTTCTAAAGGGTCTTCCTTTTTCTGTGAATAGGTATTTTTCTAACCTTGTTATTTCACTGACACAATACTTTTATTTCTCCAATTCTTTGAGGATTATAGATGGCGTATACTTTTATTTATATATTGGTAAATTCTAATTACTAATATATTTTTAAAATTGTACATCTATGTTTTTCAGGGATGTTGATTTGCAGTTTTGTTTGTTTTCCTTTTGTACTCCCATTGGTTTGGTAACTGAGTAAAAATAGCCTCAAAATTATTTGGGAAGTGTGATCACTGCCTGTATTTTCTGGAAAATATTTTGTAAAATTGATGGTAAATCTTATTTTAAAATTTGGTAGAATAGTCCAGTGAAACTTTTTTGACCTGGATATTTGCTTCTTGGGAAGTTTTTAATTGTAAAATCCATTTTCTTAATAGTTATGCAATGATTCAAATGATCTATTTTATATTGTGTGAATTGTGGTGGTTTATGCTTTTTGAGGAATTGGTTTGGCATCTCAGTAGTCAAATTTACGGGTATAGAGCTTTTATAGTGTGCACCTATAATTTTGATGACAGCAGGGTGTATAGTGATACCACTTAGTTCACTCCTGATATTGGTAAATTGTCTCCCTCTTTTCTCTGTTGTTTTTATTGCAAGAAGTTTGTTCATTTTATTGACGTTTTCAAAGACCTGGCTTTTGTTACACTGATTTTTAAATTTTTTTTTCCTGTTTTCAATTTTATTGATTTCTGCTCTTTATTATTTCCTTCCCTCTATAAGCTTTGGTTGCATTGTGTGCCTATTTTCCTAGATTTTTGAAGTGGAAGCCTAGGCAATCGATTTGAGACTTTTCCTCTTTTCTGAAATATGCATTTAGTACCATAAAATTCCCTTTCAGCTTGGCTTTATCTGTGTACCACAAATATTGATGTCTTTTATTTCCATTTTCATTCAGTTGAATAGTTATTTAGATTCTTCTTGAGATTTCCTCCTTGACCCATGAATTATTTACTAGTGCTCTTTTTTAGTTTCTAAATTTTTGGATATGTTCTTGTTATCCTTCTGTTATTGATATTTAGTTTGATTCCATTGTTATCTGAGACACACTCTATATGAAGTGAATTTTTAAAAATTTACTGAGGTATGATTTATGGTCCAAGAGATGGTCAGTCTTGTGATATGCTCCCTCAATAACTGAAAGGAATATTATTCTGTTGGTGTTGACTGTTGAATGCTTCTGTGTCCTTGATATATTTTTTTGTCTAGTTGTTTTTTTTATCAATTACTGAAAGGGTAGTATTGAATACTCTAAATAAAGTTGTGATTTTTCTTTTCCTCTTTAGAATTCTATGAATTAGTTTTTGCTTCATATATTTCTACAGTTCTGTCCTTTGGTGCACATATATTAGGCTTACTATGTCTTATTATCATTTTTATAGTTATGTAATGTTCCCTCTGAGCCTGATGATTTTCTTGGCTCAGAAGTTTACTTTATCTCATGTTAAGATAACCACTCCTCCTTTTCATTGGCATTTGTATCTTTTTTATCCTTTTAGTCATCGTGATTTTTGATTTGCATTTCCCTAATGGTTAATGATGTTGGACATCTTTTCATGTGCTTTTTTGGCCTTTGTGCATCTTCTTTAGAGAACTGACTATTTGACTCCTTTGCCCATTTTTTATGCAGGTTATTTGTCTTTTGATGTTGAACTATGGTAGTTTTTATTTATTCTGCACTTAAATCCTTATCAGATATATATTTTGCAATTGTTTTCTCCTGTTGTTTAGGTTGTCTTTCCACTTTCTTGATAGTGAACTTTGTATTAAAGTTTTTAATGTTGATGAGGCCCATTTTTTCTATTTTTGCTTTTTATTCTCTTGCTTTGGATGTCATATCTAAGAAATCACCACCAAATCTAAGGTTACATAGGTTTCCCCTATGTTTTCTTCTTGGAATTTTATGATTTTAGTTTCTATGTCTCGGTGTTTGGTCCATTTAGAATTAATTTTTGGGTATGATGTGTCATGGGTCCAACTTCATTCAGTTGCAAGTGGATATCCGGTTCTTCCAGCAACATTTACTGAAAAGACTTCTTTCCCCAATTAATGTACTTTGCATACTTGTCAAACAGATATTTGTTTATCAATATTTATAGCAGCATCATTCGCAATAGTCAACAGGTGGGCACAATACTGTTCAACAACAGATAAATGGATAAACAAAGGATTGTATGTACACTGAAGGGAATATTATTCAGATGTCAAAATGAAGGTCTGATGCATGCTGTAATATGGATGAACCTTGAAGATATTATGTTGAGTGAGATATGCCAGTCACAAAAAGACAAACATTGTGTGATCCTTCTTGTTTTAAAGTCCTAGAAGAAGAGAACTTCTTAGACAGAGATGTAGGTTACCAGAGGAAAGGGGGCAGGAAGAGAGTTATAGCTTAGTGGGTAAAGAGTTTCTGTTTGAGGAGATGGAAAAATGCATAGTTGATATCAGTGATAGCATAATTTTATGAATGTACTTAATACTACTGAATTGTACATTTGAATGTAGTTAAATTGGTGAATTTAGAGCTGTGTATTTGTTACTACAATAAAATTTTTAATTAAAAAATGATAAGAATAAGTATCACAGAGATAATACTCTCTGATAATAAAACTAAATTAGAAATAAAAAATAAAATAGGGGATTAAAAACATTGTCCCCATAATTGAATCAGATTTTCTTTTATTGCTTTACATTTTCGAAGCATCATTTAGATGCATATAATGTTATGATAATTTTATCTGCTTGGGAGTTATTCTACTCCCTTCCATTAAGTATTTTAGTGGAGATCTTGGTTATTGTTTAAAAAGAAAGAAAATAAAGTCATAAGAACTATAAAGAATGCCACGGCTCTCCTTAGATATGGAGAAATTGGAGGTCTACAAAGCTTTGTAGAAAATTCAGGATAGTTTAGAGTTGAGACTATTAATTTGTTCAAATATGTGGATACAATAAAAATATTCAAAATTGTTATTTTTTTATACCAACAGTACACAATGAAAGCGAAAACAAAAATAGCCCATTGAAAATCACATCAAAAGCTATAAAGTATATGAAGAAATATTCAGAATATATTAAGGTGTTTACTTAAAAATCATAAAGTACTGTAGAAGAATAGAAAATAACAAAATAGTGCACATGTTTAATCATGGAAAGATACCATATAATTTTCTGTGGTGAGAACCTTTTGAGAACAATTTATCTTCAGAGTAATGATTTTCACACCCTTGGAGAATATAAAATTACATGTGCTATTATGTGCACTGTTTAATGCTGATTGAAAATATTAAATTTCCATGCATATGAATAAGAGCAAGCTTACTGAGGCAATATATAGAAGGATGCAGAACTTTGACTAAGAGGAAGGAGGAAAAGGCAAAAAAGAAAAAGACAGGAAAAGCAAACTATGGCTAAGAGGAGCAACTTGTGAGAAGAGGCATGTTTAGGGAACTTTTTTTTTCTTTTCTTAAAAAATATTTGTATTGAAATAAACAATATACAAACACAAAAAATTTTATCATACAAACCTTCCATACATGGTGTACAATCAGTGGCTCATGATATTATCATATAGTTCTGTATTCATCACCATGATCATTTTTTAGAACATCAGCATCACTCCAGAAAAAGAAAGAAAAAGAAAAAGAAAAAGGAAAAACTCTTATATGCCATACTCCTTACCTCTCCCTCTCATTGACCACTAGTATTTCCACCTACCCAATATATTTTAATCTTTGTTCCCTCTATTATTTGTTTATTTTTTATCCATATTTTTTACTCATTTGTCCATACCCTAGATAAAGGGAACATCAGACACAAGGTTTTCACAGTTACACAGTCACAATGTAAACATTTTATCTTCATACAATCATTTTTAAGAAAGGGGGCTACTGGAGCACAGCTCTAAGTTTCTTACTTCCCTTTAGCCACTCAAATACACTATAAACTGAAAAGAGATATCTATATAATGTATAAGAATAACCTCCAGGATAACCTCTCTACTTCGTTTGAAAACTCTCAGTCACTGACACTTTATTTTTTCTCATTTCTCTCTTCCCCTTTTTGGTCAAGGTTTGCTCAATCCCTTGATGGTAAGTCCCAGATCATTCTAGGATTTCTGTCCCACATTGCTAGGGAGATTCACATCCCTGGGAGTCATGCCCCAGGAGGGGAGGGCAATGAGTTCATTTGCCGGGTCGGCTTAGAGAGACCACATCTGAGCAACAAATGAGGTTCTCTGGGGGTGACTCTTAGGCCTAATTTTAAGAAGGCTTAGCCTATCACTTGCAGAAATAAGTTTCATAGGGATGAACCCCAAGATCAGGGGCTCAGCCTATTGATTTGTTTGTCCCCACTGCTCGTGAGAGTATCAGAAATTCTCCACATGGGAAAACTGAATGTATCCCCCTTTCTCCCCATTCCCCTAAGGGGATCGTGCAAATACTTCTTTATTCACTGTCCAGATGACTCTGAGATTTATTGGGGCATCACACTAATCTGGACAAACCAAAAAATCTCATGCCCTATTCAAGATTCCCTGTACTTTTGTTGTTCAACTAAACTCACCACACAAATTAAATTAGGAAATGTACTACCCAAAATATAAATTTTGTACCACATAAACATCCCTCCCTTTAGTCTTACACAGAAGTTGAAGTTTCAAGATATGGACAATATGATCCTTTACCCAGCCTTCTGATATACCTTAGTCCTATCCAGACCAACTTCATTTATATTTCTATTGATGTCTGATAACGTTTTTCAGTTTTTTTAAACAGTTCATTAATGGAGTACTGCTGAATTTCATAGTTTCATACTCTGACTCTGAATCTCAGGTGTCACATAAATACCTGAAGTATCTGGAAAAGACCAGGTTATATACAAACAGCTCAGTATCTCAGACTTTAGAATTTACAATGACACCTCCTGAATATATGTGACTGCTGTAAGAACTTACAATTTAAGGACTCTTCATAATAATCACCCAACTGATAACTCATGCTCTTGACTTTAGTTCACCGAGTTTTTGTATTATAGTAAGTCCATATAATTGAGGTATGATAATATTTGTCTTTTGTCCCTGGCATTTCATTCAACATACAGTTCTGAAGTTTCATTCAGCTAGTTGCATGCTTCGCAACTTTATTCCCTCTTGTGGAGGCTCAGTCCGTTGTATGTATACATCATCATCCCCCCTTCCATTCCTCAGTTGTTGTACCCTTAGGCCACCTCCATGCATTGTGGATCATGATCACTGCCACCAGAACACAGTATGCAAATGTACATTCCTGTCCCAAACTTATTTCTTCCAGAAATATACTGAGCAACGGGTTTCAGGATCATACGGCAAACCCACCCCTCGTCTCCTGTGGAATCACCACACTGCTCTTCAAGGGGCTGCACTCTTGTTTCCCTACCGACAGTGAATAGGTGCAACTCTTTGTACACATTTTCTCTAGTACTTGTTTCCCTCTAACCATTTTTAAATAGTTTTATTCACACATAATACAATCCAGCCTAAGTGTATAATTTATTCACAGACACATACTCTATCTGAAGACATTTCCTTTTCTTCCACAAAGCATCCATACACCTTTTCCACAGCTCTTGCCTGGTGACTTTTAGTTTTGGCATAATGCCTTTGTTACAATTCAGTGGAAGGATATTACAATGTTACTGTTGATATAGACCGTAGCTTACATTGATTGTACTTTTTCCCATATGCCATCTGTTTTCAATACCCTGCAATACTGACATTCCTTTGTTCTTCCTACTGCAAAAATATTTTTAATTTGCATATTTAATTGCTATCATTGTACACTCTAGGCAGTTCTAAATTATATCACCTCAGTCTTTATCCTCTATTCTACCTTCTGATTTCATACGTGCCCCCAGCCTTCTCTCTCAACCATACTCACGTTCAGCTTCATTCAGTGTACCTACATTTTTATGCTACAATCAAGTAGTATTGTGCTATCCATATTAGAATTTTTACAATCCTATCTTGTTGTACAGTCTGTATTCCTTCAGCACCAACTGCCCAATCTCTACCCTATTTCTATTACCTGATAACCTGTGTTCTTAACTTCAATTCTCCAAGTTCACTCATTAATGTCAGCTCATAACAGTGAGACCATACAGTGTTTGTCCTTTTGTTTCTGGCTAACTTCACTCAGCATGGTGTCCTCAAGGTCCTTCCATTTGTCACATGCTTCATGACTTTATTTTGTCTTACAGCTGTGGAATATTCCATCATATATATATACCACATTTATATATACCATGTTTAGCCATTCATCTGTCGATGGACATTTGGGCTGTTTCCATCTCTTGACAGTTGTAAATAATGCTGTTATAAATATTGGTGTGCAAATGTCCATTTGGGTCCTTGCTTTCATGTCCTCTGAATAGATACCTAGTAATGGGATTACTGGATCATATGGCAATTCTGTGCTTAACTTCCTGAGGAACCCCCAAACTGCCTTCCACAGCAGTTGTACCATTTTACATTACCACCAACAGTGGATAAGTGTGCCTCTTACTCCACATCCTCTCTAGCATTTGTCATTTTTTTTTTATTAATGGCCAGTCTAATGGCCATTTTTTAATTGAGTTGTTTGTCTTTTGCACATTTTTAAATTTGGTTCTTTGTCTTTTTGTTGTTAAGTTGAAGAATCTCTATATATTTTGGATACTAAGCCCTTATCTGATAGGTGGCTTCCAAATATTGTCTCCCATTGCATAGGCTGCCTTTTTACTTCCTTGAAAAAGTTCTTTGATGCACAAAAGTGTTTAATTTTGAGGAGTTCCCATTTATGTATTTCTTTCATCAAGCTTGTGCCTTGGGTGTAAGATCTAAGAAACTGCTCCTATTACAAGTTTTATAAGATACTTCCCTACATTTTCTTCTAAAATTTCTGTGGTCCTAGCTCTAATGTCCAGGTCTTTGATCCATTTTGAGTTAATTTTTGTATAGGATGTGAAATATGGATCCTCTTTCATTCTTTTGCATATGGATATCAGGTTCTCCAAGCACCATTTACTAAAGAGGCTGCTGTGTCCCAGGTGAATTGTCTCAACTGCCTTATCAAAGATTGATTGTTCATAGATGAGAGTGTCTATATCTAAAGACTATTTGAGTCCATTGGTCAGTATATCTATCTTTATGCTAGTATTATGCTGTTTTGACCACTGTAGCTTCATAATATGCTTTTAAGTCAGGTAGTGGGAGACCTCCTACTTCATTTTTCTTTCTCAAAATATTTTTAGCTATTCAGGCCACCCTGCCCTTCCAAATAAATTTGGTTACTGGATTTTCTGTTTCTGCAAAGTAAGTTGTTGGGATTTCAGTTGGTATCGCATTGAATATATGTATCAATCCAATTTAGGTGGAATTGACATATTCACTATATTTAGCCTTCCAATCCGTGAACACAGTAGCTCTTCCATTTACTTAGATCTTCCATGATTTCTTTTAGCAATTTCTTGTAGTTTTCTGTGTAAAGGTCTTTTGTAACCTTGTTTAAATTTATTCCTAAGTACTTTATTCTTTTGGTTGCTAATGTAAATGGAATTTTTCCTTGATTCCCTCCTCAGATTGCTCATTGCTAGTGTGTAGAAACTCTGCTGATTTTGGGATGTTTCTCCTGTACTGTGCCACTTTGCTGTACTCATTTATTAGCTCTAGTAGCTTTGCTGTAGATTTTTTGGAATTTTCGACATATATTATCATATCATCTGCCAACAGTGAAAATTTTACATCTTCCTTTCCAATTTGGATGCCTTTTATTTCTTTTTTCTTGTTTTAATTGCTCTGGCTAGCACTTCCTGCACTAATGTTGAATAACAAGTGTGACAGTGGACATCCTTGTCTTGTTCCTGATCTTAGGAGAAAAGTTTCAGTCTTTCCCCATTGAGGATGATGTTTGCTGAGAGTTTTTCATGTATTTCCTTTATTATGTTGAGGAAGTTCCCTTGTATTCCGATCCTGTGAAGTATTTTCATCAAGAAAGGATGTTGAATTTTGTCAAATGCCTTTTCTGCATCAGTCTAGGTGATCATGTGTTTCTGCTTTGATTTGTTGATATGGTATATTACACTAATTGATTCTTCTGTTAAACCATCCTTGCATACCTGAAATAAATCCCACCTGATCACTGTGTATAATTCTTTTAATGTGCTGCTGGATTTGGCTTGTAAGTATTTTGTTGAGGGTTTTTGCATCTATATTCATTAGAGAGATTGGTCTGTAATTTTTTTTTTTTTCACATAGTATCTTTGGCTTTGGTATGAGGATAATGTTAGCTTCATAGAATGAGTTAGGTAGTCTTCCCTCCTCTTCAGTTTTTTTGAAGAGTTTGATCAGGATTGGTACTGATTCTTTCTTGAATGCTTGGTATAATTCACATGTGAAGTCATCTGGTCCTGGACTTTTCTTTTCAGGAAGCTTCCTGATGACTGATTCAATCTCTTTACTTGTGATTGGTTTATTGAGGTCATCTGTTTCTTTCAAGTCAATGTTGATTGTTCATGCCTTTCTAGAAAGTTGTCCATTTCATCTACATTGTCTTGTTTATTAGCATATAGTTACTTATAGTATCTTCTCATTACCTTCTTTATTTCTGCAGGTTCAGTGGTTATGTCTCCTCTTCCATTTCTGATTTTATTTATTTGCATCCTCTCTTTTTCTTTCTGTCAACCTAGCTAGGGGTCCATCAATTTTATTGATTTTCTCAAAGAATCAACTTCTGCTTTTGCTGATTTTCTCAGTTAATCTTAGTTATTTCTTTCCTTTTTTTGCTTTGGGGTTAGTTTGCTGTTTTTTCTCTAGTTCTTCCAAAAAACAGTTAATTCCTTGATTTTTGCTCCTTCATTTTTGATCTATGCATTTAAAGCAACACATTTCCTTCTTAGCATTGCCTTTGCTGCATGCCATAAATTTTGTTATGTTGTGTTTTTGTCTTCATTTGCCTCAAGATATTTATTGATTTCTCTTGTAATTTCTTCCTTGACCCACTGTTGTTTAAGAGTGTGTTGTTTAGCCTACATATATTTGTGAATTTTCTGGCCCTCTGCCAGTTATTGATTTCCAACTTCATTTTTTTATGATCTGAGAAAGTGTTTTCTATGATTTCAATTTTTGAAAATTTATTGAGACTTGCTTTGTGACCCAGCATATGTTCTATCTTTGAGAATGATCCATGAGCATTTGAGGAAAAGATGTATCCTGCTTTTGTGAGGTGTAGTGTTCTATAAATATCTGTTAAGTCTAGTTCATTTATTGTATTGTTCAAATTCTCTGTTTCTTTATTGATCCTCTGTCTAGATGTTGTGTCCATTGATAAGAATGAGGAATTAAAGTCTCCAGCTACTATGGTAGAGGTGTCTATTTTTCCCTTCGGTGTGTTCAGTGTTTACCTCATGTATTTTGAAGCATTCTGGCTCAGTGCATAAATATTTATGATTGTTATGTCTTCTTGTTTAATTTTTCCTTTTATTAATGCATGGTATCCTTCTTTGTCTCTTTTAATTGTTTTACATTTGAAGTTTATCTTTTGGATATTAGTATAGCTACTCCTGCACTTTTCTGATTGTTGTGTGCATGAAATTTTTTCCCAGCCTTTCACTTTCAGCCTTTTTTGGTCCTTGGGTCTAAAATGAGTCTACTGTAGACAGCATATGGATGGGTATTGTTTTTTAATCCATTCTGCTAGTCTATGTTTTTTGATTGGAGAGTTTAATCCATTAATATTTAGTGTTATTACTGTAAAGGCAGTACTTCTACCATTTTGCCTTTTGAATTTTATGTCATATCTAGTTTTATTTTCTTTCTATTTTTGCCTTTACTGATAGTCTTCATTTCTACACTCTTCTCCACACCTCTCTCTCTTGCCTTTTCCTATCTGCCTGTAGTGCTCCCTTTAGTATTTCTTGCAGAGCCAATCTCTTGGTCTCAAATTCTCTATGATTGTTTGCCTGAAAATGTTTTAATCTCCTCATTTGTGAAGGAGAATTTTGCTGGAAATAGAACTCTTGGTTGGCAGTTTTTCTCCTTTTGAATCTTAAATATATCATAGTACTGCCTTTTTTCTTCCATGGTTTCTGCTGAGAAATCCACACACAGTCTTATTGGGCTTCGCTTGTATGTGATGGATTGCTTTTCTCTTGCTGCTTTCAAAATTCTTTGTCTTTGACAACTGACAGTCTGATTACTACATGTCTTAGACTAGATCTATTTAGATCTATTCTGTTTGTGGTATGCTGCACTTCTTGGATCTGCAATTTTATGTCTTTCATAAGAGATGGGAAATTTTCAGTGATTATTTCCTCCATTACTCTTTCTCCTCCTTTTCCTTTAGGGAACTTTTACCATTGAAGGGCTGTGGTTCCTCTGCAGTACATTCTGTCTTCTTTCCTGTCACAGCTTCTCATTTCTACTTGACTCATTGATACTGTTGCATATATGGAATTTTGTTTAGGCAAAAGTTTGAAACTGAAGATAAGTTAGCTGATCATCAATTACAAATATAAAAATAAAGAATGATATAACTTGTTATTAGAACCTCAATATTTTTCTTCCTCTCCTAAATAATAGTGAATGCAAAGATAAAAATAATAGGTAATGATTATAGACCAAGTTAAATATTCTAGGCCTGCACATATGCATTCACACACACACATATTTTAGACAGAAGAGACCACTGGAATCTTGGTCAATCAGTATTTTCTTTTACCAATAGTCTTTTGTCAACCTGAGTCTAGTCATTTTAGGACATTTGTTGCATAAAACAATGCCTGGCAAACAGTAAGTGCTCAATGTAAATTTATGAAATGAATGCTTGCATGCATAAATGAGTGATTGAATGAATGAATGACTTGCTAATGAGTGGTGGTATTTCTCAGCAAGAGACTTGCACTTTTTTTAGCTGACATTAATCCGTTTTAATAATGAAGGGAAATATTTTGCAGTGATGGGGCAAAATGGAATAAAACAATTTGTTATGCAACAGTGTGGACATGTTAAAATGGTAAAACTTAAGGAAATTGTATTAAACTTCTGTACTGGCATTTTGTTATAGCAGAATACATGATTTCATTGTGCACTAGAAGACCTCCACAAAATAACCTCATTTTACCTTAAATTACTTTATAAGGAAAAACATATTTCGTTTCACCATTTGAGATCAAAGTATTAAAATGTATATGCATGTGTGAGGAATGTGCAAAAATGTCCTTGATAAATGAGAATGCTGTATATATAGGTTTCTTGTTTTGTGGGAAAGAGGCTGCTTTTGAAGTTAGGAAGATACAGCACTGAATGGTGATAAAGAGAAATGGGAATGCATTGTAGATTAACACAACTATTATGCTAGGAATAAGAAAGACAGCACTTCAGTTCTGTGTGGCTCTGGGTTTTATAGGGACATGGGCAGCTCTAAAGTATGTGCACCTTGAGCTGTCAAGCCCAAATAAGAATAGTGCATATTAAGAGAGTACCAAGTTCCCTAAGTGACACTTCTTTTTCTTTTTTTCCCAGCAAATATGGAGTACACTTTTCTCCACAATAGCTTCTTTACTTTGGTTTTCAGTTTTAAAACAAAGGTCCTCTGTTTGACTTTTGGCTCATGGTTTTAGCCTCTATTTGGGATGGCTGGGAGGCTTGACTCCTTTCAAGTTGCATCCTTAAGTTTAAAATAGATTTTAAAGCCAGATGAAGCCAATAGCAGCTTCTCAATTTTGACGACATACGATGTTGGCAATCTCACACACAAACACACACACAGACACATACATTCCCTCTCTCTCCTCCCTTCCTCCCTGCCTCTCCCTCTCCTTCTCATTCCCTTACTATAAATCTATAGAATTCACATGAAATTTCA
The DNA here is from genome assembly GCF_023851605.1 of Tamandua tetradactyla. NCBI lineage: Eukaryota > Metazoa > Chordata > Mammalia > Pilosa > Myrmecophagidae > Tamandua > Tamandua tetradactyla. The sequence continues at coordinate 154,969,889 of NC_135332.1, forward strand.
CTGAAGAAAGCCTACAGATCAAGACAGGCGTATAGTTCTAATTTTCCCTTTTTCTTTCCAAATATCCTTAAGCTACCTGTCTTTTGACTCTTAAGAAGAGAAATTCAGATGCATATATGCCATCACATAGGAAGATGGAGCTTCTGAGAGGTAGGTTTCCCATACGCATGGGGTAGCTAAAGAGATTGATTCCCAGCCCGGGGCCCTTGCATGAGGGCTGCATGGTACAATTATTTCTTTTAATAGTCCCTGCAGCTGTTGCTTCTAGGGAACTATACGTTACTGATTTTTAAATAGTATAATTGTTTCTTTAAAAAAGATGTTTCCTTAAAAAGAATGTCTGGCTGATTTGCCAAAGCTCTGATAGAAAATTTCCAAATTTCCATATCTGGACACAAAATTCTAGGGTAAGTTGTAGAAGTTCACTGTGTGCAGGATCATGATCCGGTTTTTCCATGTGCTTCACACACTACCGCTGTGATTTTTGTTGCATTTATTTTCATAGCCTAAATGTGATTAGTCAGGTAAATGCACCGAGTTTGTAACTTTCTGAATATTTAAGTTTTATGTGTAATGGGGCCCTAATGCGGACAGCATCATTAGAAGAGAAAATGATCCACAAATGTTTTATTGAATTAAAAGAAGTACTCAGTTTTAGAATTTCTTCCAGATTCAAGCACTTTCAGGGCATTGCCTAATCCCAGGGTTTTTTTGTTTTATTTTATCTTGTCTTATTTTCAGAAATAAATAGTCCAAGGGAATAAGTTTTTTAGTGCTTCTGCTTAGCCACTGTTTAAAAATAGTTGATGACAAAAAGAAATATGTTTCACAATCGATGTGATTCGGCCCCTACCTTCTATTTCACCTGACGAAAAGTAGAAAGCCAGGTTGGTTCTCCTCCTCACAGTCAAATGAGAATTGCTGAGCCCACGATCAGAAACATCTGAGGTCTTTTCCAGGCCATGGGCAGCCTGGCCGTACACCAGCTGTTTAATTAGAAAGAACCAGCTCTGATGACTGAAGGGCTACATGGAGAAAGAATACGGTAACTTTTTGCTTCTGATAAAGAAGACAAAATCTAATCAGTGCCCTCATTTCAGCCACACCTAAAAATGGTGAAGCTGTTTGTGAAGGTTTCTTCCCAAGGACACAGGGGATGATAATAATCACAGTGGGTTTGCTTTTCCTCTTAGTAACATTTGAAGGGAAAAGGTTTTCTTTACCCCTCATTTTCCTTGTTTGGATTCTCACAAAAAACACCATGAGGACCCTTAGTGAAATTGAGAATTGACTCATTAAAGCTATAGGACTTGGATACCTAACTGACAGAGCAACTTTCATGCCTGACTTTGAGTGACTGTGGGATAAAACTTAAAATAGCGATATTTTTCACCTGAAAGAATACCAGACTCCTATAAGAAAACTGAGGCATGGAGTTTGGTATGCACCTGAGGTTGGGTAGATAATTTTTATCAGTGCTGGATAATTTTCTGAATCTGTTGCCAGAATGATATTTGGAAGATATAAAACATACTGTTATTCCACTACTTAAAAAAAATCACATGGGTGTCCATTGAAGTTAGAGTAAAATCCATACTCCTTACCCGGCTTGACTACACTTTTTACCTTGCTCATTTCTCTTCACTGTTAGTGAAGACACAATGGTGTCTTTGCTGCTGCAGTGAACTTGAATCATGTATTACCTCTTCTGGGAACATGGTTCCCGGATTCTTCATTCGTGGCTGGATCCTTGACACCCTCTGGGCCTCAGCATGTATTTTACTTTTCTTCAGAGGACCTCCCAGCTAGATCTCCTATCCTCTCTTTCTCTCTTACAGCATCCTTACTTTCCTTTCACAGCTCTAATTACACATTGTATTTATTCATTCTACTAATTTTTGGTCTTCCTGTATAGCCCGTCATTTTCATGAGGGCAGGAAATAGGACCAACAGGTTAACTGCTCTATACCCAATAATTAGCATGGAAGCTAATAAGTATTTATCAGCTAAATGAACATTTTAATAGTCTTCCCCAAGGGTGTTACAAACACGCATCCACACACATACAAAACAAACAAACAACAAGGCGAGGACTTAATTCTCATTAGCTTGTTGCTTATTCCTCTTGGGACTTCATGCCTAATTATATTGGTTCATCGCTAATAGCACAGCTATCATAAAGAATCAAAATTTTCCTTGTAGCAGTGAGAATATGTCTCTAATCTTTTATAACAGTATAACAGTCGACCTTGGAGGTTTTTTCATATTAGTGTTTTAAGTTTTAAATAAAAATGTTCTCATTATATCATCTGAACCACTAGTACAGTTAGTATGACTTTTGCATTGCTGCCAGGGAAGAAAAAATTCATAATAATGTCCAGGAAATTCTACCAGAGCAATAAAGAGGGCTTCATGTAGAAGGAAATATTTGAAGCAGGACTTAAAATATGAAAATAAATTGGATTATTGAAAATGGGTTTTAGCGAGTCACAGAAATCGTTCATCTTTCTTAATAAATCAAACTGAGACCACTCAGGATGGAAAATGGGAAAAACTCCATTTGGACAAAGCAATAACTAGACAATAAAGTGCTGGCTTGAGTTAAGTTTCATTTTCCTTTTGGGAATAATTCACATGTTAGACCTCATTGTCTCTTTACTAACTTCTAGAGGACAAATCTCAACCCTCATGGAGCTTAATTTCTAGTGGAGGAAAAGGTATAAACAAATTATCTAGAATATAAAGTAGGTATAGGATTAAAAGAGCTATGGGAAAAGTAGGAAAGAGTAGGAAAGAGAGAGAGGAATTATATTTTGTGGGGTGACATTTCAATTAGGGTGGTCAGAGGAAGCCTAGATGAAAAGGTGAAATTTGAATAAAACTTGGAGAAGGTGTTACTTCTCCACATATTCTCAAATGTTAATTATTTTCTGTTGGGCTTACTACTGTAACTTCAGGAGCTAGAACAATTTCTAGCACATGATTGGCACTCAATAATATTTTTTGAATGTACATGGGGATAGTATAATTTGAATTTGTAGAGTACTGAGTACAGTATAACAAAATCAAAAGAAAAAGAGACTGGAAAATTGCTTGGGTGGAGGTTGTGAATGGATTTATATTTTCTGTAAAGAAAGAAGGAAAAATTAATCCTGGAGGCAATAAGAAATCAGTGAATACTTTCAGTACTGTATTTTCTGACTTATGGATGGATGTCATCAAATCTTATTTTTTGGAGAGGAAATAACAAAAGTGGTGAAGTGAAGTGAGATATTTTCATATAGCCCAATTAGAAAGGAAACTGACAGCAAATCCACAGATATAGGAGATTGGTGGCAGAATTGATAGAGAAATTATGAGGTTTTGAATATGCTTTTTGTGAGGTACTGATAAGATTTTCTCACAAATACAATGGATGCAAAGAATAGAGAGAAGATACTAATTTTCTAAGTTTCTATGGAAATTTCAATCACTTACACAATGGATTAAAGAGTATGAGCAATTTGACTTGGGAAGAGAAAAATGTTGAGTTTAATTTTATACATACTGAGTATGATGTGCTTTGATTTACAAGCTATTTGGCTTATAATACGTATATTAAATAAAATACTATAATCACAAATGGAGCAGCAATTATCATATATTTGGGAGTGAAAGTAACACTTGAGTAAATCATGAGAGTTGAGGTGGCTTTGTCTGGTGATAAGACTAAAGGAAAGTTTATTCTAGGCAGGGAGAAAAATCATAAATCCATAAGACACTGAAAATATATGGAATGGGTATAATTATATCCCTAGCATCTATACTTATGTGGGGAATTAAAACAACAAAACAAACAAGCTTCCATTGTAGGTAGAGGTGGGGAAGAGGGATTATTTATACTGACATCCTTCCAGGTAGTTTACAGACTATATTCAAAATGCTTCAGGGAAGATTTGTCCTTATAAAACATCAGCGCTTTTCGGAAAGCTGTGTAAGACTTTGCTGGGTTTTACTATTATGAAAACAGGTCATCACTATGGTCGCTTAAGTGTGTGAACAGTATGTTGTTTATGAAGGAATGTATGTGATATTGCCTGTCACTTCTCATTACCTTTTGATCAACGCGATAATAGGAATGGCACTGCCAGAAGCAATTGACTTTGACATTGTGCATGCATTTAACGGAGTTCAGTTATGGCTATGAGTTTTGTATGATAGCCACTTGACTTTTACTATAATCAATTACTCTAACTTTTGGAAACAGTTAAATTGAGTGACCTCTAGGACTACATGCTTGAAATAACATTTTAATAAATCTATATAATATTTAGGCCCACTGGTAAATCCCAACTTCAGCTCAGGGAAATAGCACTTAAACGAACTTGGCAAATAGCCCACCTGAGACAATGACCAATGTCTTTACAAAAGATGATATATGCTTATGCTCCAGTGGGTCAGGCAGTTCTCAAGAAATCTAAAAATATCTAAAAGCATGTTTTATTCTTCTATTGCTTTTGTTAGATATTTATTTATCACTGTTGATTCTAGCTCAAACTCTGTGCATACATGTATAAGTATGTATTACTGTATTAAATTTAGGAAGTAAAATTTTGGTTATTGCTATAGTTTCTTTGAAAGGTTCAAATTTGGGTTAGGTACTATATATAAAAGCTGATTTTGTGTTAACAGAACAATTGATCAAGTATTCAAATAATGTACACTGCAGTCTTCCTTAGTTTTATATGTATGTGTAGAACTGAAGAACTGAAACATTTATTTGGAAGTTATATTTTTCAAGCTATAAAAATACCTTTAGGGTGCATGAGTAGTTCAGTGATAGAATGCTCGCCTTTGTGACCTGGGTTTGATTCCCAGACCATGTACCTAAAAAAAAAAAAAAAAGAACTTTAATATAGGAGACCATATGAAAAATTACAATTTATATCGAAGAACAGAAAGGCTTTATGACATGGAAAGAAAGAAGTTGGAATGAAGTTACATGGATATACACACACAAATTTGGAGCAAATTGATCAACTATTTTCTCTATTTAAAGTGACTGTCTTAACAAGCCTATGACACCGGTTTTAAGTGCCAACTTTTAATTACCAGTAATTGATTTGTTAAGCACAGAGTTCTAGCTTTGGGCACATGCTACATATTTTTCACAATATGAGTTTCCTGCCTCCATTGTGCAATGTGTTTTTCTTCCCAAATATTGAGCTCCAAATATTAATATTCAACATAATCTATAATAACGTTTCTCCACAAGAAGTCTTATTAGTGGAAAGCCATAGGTAAACTTTCTCTATAATGCCCTCACTTTTCAAATATGTTAATGTACTCAAACCCCAATAACTAGATCTACAAAAAGTTTTCCTGTTAAAGAGTTATAAGCTTAAAACAATGTTAACTCATTCTTGCACAGCTTAGATGAGTTTAGTGCATACAGAGTGTTCAGCACAGGGGCAGCCGAGCACATTGGAAGATATCACTAAGTGTTATTTAATAACAGTCCTAGTACCATCAAGCCACCAGCACCACCACCAGGACCATCACTGCATTATTGTTACTTGATTTGGTGTCCCAGAGAACAGAGATCTTAATTCTCAAATTGGGGTGAATATAGAGTTTAATCTGAGAGTACTATAAGAAGAGACAAAAGTCTTTACTACTGTTTCAAAGTTCATCACTTGCTGTACTTTTATAGTATTTCCTCCCTTAGTTCTGTTTCCTTTTACTAGTGACTACTCATCTTATCTAAATATTCATTTATTCATCCCTGCCATCTACCATTCTAATTATATTAATCTACTTTAAAATGTCATTAGACACATGTTGAAACTTCTGTATATAACTGAGTATTCATTTTTGGCATATTCATTCCCAGTAAATCTAGTTTCTATTTGCCCAATGAAGCCTTTTAATCCTGAGTAACCAAAAGCAGAAGTACAAATATTTATTAGTTTTTATTGTATTTATTAGTATTTATTTTATTTTATTTCCCAGCTGAAGTATTAATTGGAGAGAGGGAGGATTGTCTCTGGAAGCAGCCAAATTCATTACACCAGTACTGAGAGGAATTCAACTGAAGTAAACCATTATCTTTATTTTCACTTGGCCACTGCAGATGTGTGTGACCTCAAATATTGGTATCACATTAAGGTAAATAATACGACAGGAGAAAATGCCAAGCTGAAGTCAAGCTATGTTTTACATTTTCTATTAGTAGAGATTTTTAAAATTCCATTTAATGGAGAGACTTTTAGCATTACAGTTCTGGCCACAGTGTAGGATAAAAATAGTCACTGTTTCTTAACTGTGTCAGCTCAGCAAAAGTATGATGACATGAAGACATACTGTTGTAAGAGACTGCATTTCTGAAATAGAGGTCTATTTGGAATATTAACTTATTTTCATTGACTTTCATAGGTGGTTCTTAGGAAACTAGTCACATTCTCATTTATAATGACAAATGATGAGCTGATTAAAAATTTGGAAGCCTGAACAACAATTTTCTTCTCATCCCACAGACAGAATTTTCTTCCCCAAGAAAGGCAAGATAAAATGGGGAGAAAGAGATTGTCTCATCATCGAAAAAAAGAAATAGGAAGTTGTACAAAATAGGGCAGAAAACATTATTTAGATCCATATCTAGACCCTTAACACATTTTCTAAGCCATCCAATTTGGACTAGGCATAAAATATACAAGGAATCATCTGTTATTCTTCTTCTAGAAATATTAAATACAGGAGATATTGTCAATTAAAAATTTTAACGTGAATTTTCTTGACCTTATATATTAATGTCAAAATGAAAATACTTAAGAGGGTTATGCCCAGGCTTTGCATTCAAGCTTCTCTGTAACTCAAGCAGTTTTAAATCTTACATAATCAACTTCAAGATCATTTTTAGAGTAATGTGCTATTATGGAAACAATGAAAGAAAAGTAGTGTCAAATTTTGTCCTTTTGTTTCTCCTTTATAACACAACTAAAAGTTGGTCAAGTTTCTCTTTTCTGGTAACTATCACCTGAATATTTTAAAGTTTGTAATTATAGGATCAAAACAAACTAGCTAATGTAATTTGTTTTTCTCTATTTCAACCAAAATGTTTTCTCAGTAATAAAATATTTCTTCTTATAACACTCATTGTAGTATTTATAAATGAGGCTACCTTGAATTAAAGTAATTCATTACTACATTATCCATATATTGAAATACCTCAAATTCTGACCAGCTGGGATAAAACCTAAGTAGCTTCTGGGTTGTGTAAAATCATGCATGAAGACCAATGCAACTATAAGATATTAACTCATTAAAATGCTCAAATTACTCACCCCAGGTGGTTTAATAATAAAAAAATGGGTCATTTTTTAACTTTCAGCCTTCAATGTGTGTAATAAATATTGAGTAGAAACATAAAAATTTTTATTATTTTAATCTTCCAAATTTAATCAGGCACAGAAAAGATACTTAGTAACCGTGATGATGTGCATAATTAGTTGACCATTGTGATCTTTAAGACAATCAAAAACCATTCAAATCAATTAACTCGGGAATTTAGAGAAAAAATAGCAGACTTTGATTTGGACATCTCTGTGATCAAACCAGTTAAGATTACAGAATCAGACCAGAAGTATTCATTAATTATTATTTTTCTGTGTGAAATATCTGCATGGAGATCAAGTGATCAATATCCTTTTTGCACTATGGGCTTTTATAAATGACTCAAAACACCTAGCCAAGTTAATCAAAACAATAAAAGTTTAGTCATTTAAGTGATTGGTCTGTATGATGTGCTAAATTAATTTAGAGAGCTTAATGGAGAGTGTTGTTAGGCTGACTACATGAATAGTAAAATTTGCTTTTCTATTCCCATAATTAAATCAATTTGGTTTTAACATCAACCATATGGTTTGTATCAGAAAACATGGTGCTCCATTGTTATCCACATGTTTCTGTATGGAATGGTATAACGGAAGAAATGTGCCTATCTTCAAAATGCTTTAAAGTGATTTACTTGAGATTTAAGATGGGGGTGAAATTGACTCCGTGAGAAAATTGACTTGGGGGATACATAATACATAATTTTCTATTTAATGTTTGGTTGTTGTTTTTGTTGTTCATTTAATTTAAAGACTACAGGAAATGTGTGGGAAGCCATATATTTCAGACGTCTCCGGAACTGCTTTGCAAGTCTAACCTCGGTGCTTGAATGACGACTTTGCATGCTGTGAAATTGTTCAGGAAAAGAAAAATACACAACCTCAACACTGTGACAGGCAATCATCAAGAGAGCAATCCTTGCTAAATGAGTCTTGTACAAACTGTCAGCATATTTCTAAGCAAAAAACTTCATTTCTGAAACTGTTTCAAATTACTTACACTGGGGATTTTAAATTTGGGTCCTCGTTGAGGGCAGGCATGATACAGTGGGTAATTGAGCCCGCAATGGATGAGAAAAAAATAGCTTGTTACTCACAGGTTGCAGAGAGAAAGGAGTCAAGGGGAAGTGTGATGTGTTCGGTTGGTTCCACCAGCAGGTGGAGAGCACACAAGCAGGGTGAGAAGGACCCATGCGTAGAGACTTTATTGTGTTCTGGGGTTGGAGGTTAGAGTTCCCTCGGGGGTTAAAGATTGGTTAGTTTAAAGCAAATGCATGGCAAAAGGGAAAGAGATTGGGTGTTCAAGAGCAGTGGCGGGGTGGACTTATCTCTGGGAGGCTGTTGTGGGTTCTGGTTGAGGCATGTGGGTGGTGGCCTCACATGTGGGTCTGAACTCTGAGGAGTTTAGGCCCCAGGGATGGAAAACTGTCCATTAACTAAGCCAAAACAGCGTTGAGGCAAGTGGATTAGCTGAGGCAACACACACAGAAAAGTTTTGATATCTTTAATAATAGCGCAGGTTGAGTTTAAATATTTTACCCTTTATGGGTCTTATTCTCATGTGCTTTTGCAAACAGTTTGCATGTACCTCATAACAAAATTAATAGGCTGTGACTGATCAAGAAACGAAATCTATAATCAGTTCAAGGTGAATTCAGAAGTACATATATCCCACAACGTGCATTCTCTTTCTTTGCGTTCAGCCAAAAAAATAATTAAAATAAGTTACTAAAAGATAAAAGTTTTGCAGTTTCATGAATTGAATTTGTGACCAAATAATTTTGCTAGTGTTATACCACAGTGGTTCTTGACATGTTGTGAGTTACCAAACTGTATTAAATGTTACTTTGTTTTCAAGTGACAGCACCTAAATCAGATTCAGTGAAACAAAAATTAAATTTCTTGCCTCATATAATTGGAAATTAGGTGATGAAACAATTCTCAGGTACAACTGGGTCCAGAGACTTGGATCACTCTCCTTTTTCTGCCTTGTGGGGCCAAACCTCACTCCCTCCTCTGAAGACTGGGCTGTCTTCACATGCAGGGGAGTTGGACACCAACAGCTGCTGCTTCTCAACCATTCACTTCCATAGCTTTGTCAAGATTGAAGGAAGTTGGGATTTAAAACAATCATTTTTGATGTGCAGTAAAACATAATTGGTATCTCTTTCTGTGTGAGTGGACCTTTAAGTTTTTCTGGGAAGAGTTTCTATGATTTTCATATTTTCAAAGTGTTGCATGGTTTATCCTTATAAAAAACTCTTCCAACCTTCATTGGGTGACTGTCCTACTCTAATCATATGATTTTGATCAAACTTCCCATTGGACTACTGTCAATTCCTGACCAAAGCTCCATACAATCTTAGTACCCAATTTTCTGGACACAGTGATTGGTTCAGGATAAGGCAAATAATCCAAAAAAATTACAGGACTTTGGGTGTTTTATTTGCAGATAAAAGAGCTGGTGGTAAAAGGGCAAGGAGTCTTAAACCTGAGTACTCGGTTTGTGCTAATACTGTGCTATGTTGATTCTGTCTGCAAACAGCTGCCTAACATTGATTTGCATAATGTCTTCATTTGCTTGGCTACATCAGCAGTCACAAGGTAATTAATTCAATTACTCCAAACGAACAAATACATAGTGAGGCTCTAGTGTGTGAGGATCCAGTGTGTTCTGAATGCTACAGACATAAAAATGAGTAAGATATAGTCACTTTCTTTGGAGGCACACACATTTTTACTTGGTGTACATGATATTTATCACTGTAAGGGCCTTGAATAATGCAGTGTTCATCAACCCTAGCGAGCTCAAAGTACCCCCTTGTATAAAACAGACATTTCATAATACCCTCTTTAACTTCGTGCATTGAAATCTAGGTATAATATCACCTCTAACACATACAATTTCAAAAATTTAGTATATATGGTGCCTTAATTCTAAATAAGTAAAACATAAAAAAATGAAATAAATGCTACTAGATAACCATCATAGATTCAGAAAATTCCTTTTATAGGCGATGCTGCCTCCCAGGTTTTAGATTCCAAAAGACTGAGAAGGTTTAATTGTGAGTAAAATTTTGTTTGTTTTGTTTTAGTTTTCTATGCACTTTGGCCAAAGACTTAACGTATTTCGCCAAACATCCAGTTCAAGTATATAAGAGAACAGACCTGACATGAAAAGTGCTTCTCCAAACTTTCTCAGTACTTCAATTTTTTTTTTTTTACGTTTCTGTACATGAAGCTTTTAACTTAACCACTTTTACTATACATTTTTTTTCCTAGTGGAGAAAAGAATGTTATCAATATAATACAGTTGTTCTAGGTGCCTCCTTTGACAGCTGTAATGGGCCACTTTATGGGGCCCCTTTCAATCTTACATTGATTCTTGCATTTACTCTACAGGTACTTATTTGATAACATTTAATTTTAAAGTACCCACTTTGGTAGAATTTTATTTGGGCTTGTTCTTTAAAATGTAAGCAGTGCTATAAAGTAGGGAGTTAATAATTCTGCCTCCTATGTTCTCTAATCCAAAAATTATGGGGAACTTGGAACTTGATTTATAACAACCATCAGAAAATCAAACATGACTGAAAATATTACAAAGCAGAGAATAAATAGCAGTATTGACCACTGCATTGAAATTCGCAGCATGATGAAATTTCATTGCCATGTGTAAATAAGCCCAGACCCTTCTTCAAGTTAAAGCATTAGCAAACAGTTGGCAATGAACATGAGTACTCACTATAAATAATTACAGCACCCTAAAGAACATGCTGTGTAAGCAAGAAGATTTGGCCATGGCAATTTGGTGCTCAAGTAAAAAACAATGATTCTGCTGCCTTATATTCCTGAACCACTTTAAAACCTTCCGTGATGTTACAACAATGCTGTTCAGAGAATGATGGTTATTTGCCTAGAACACTATTTTCTATCCAGGTAAGGCATTATTTTTGATGATGTAAATAATAATGCAGTGGGTTGCCATGAGTGACACTCAAGGCAATTTTTTTTTCTAGATCAAGGATGTATAGACATTAACTAGTTGAAACTAGTGTGAAATACTTTTGTTTTAAGAACCACAACCGAGGTTTTAATATCTGAAAAGCTTGAGATTTGGATTCCCATCTGGATAAAGTTTATTTTGGAGAAATGCTTTGAGAAGCTAGCTACATAAATGTAAGGAAGTAGCCTACCCATTATTCTGGAGAATATTGAAGTAATCCAGAAGCAAATATTTTATGCTGAGATGCTAATTGTTTTGTTAGGCAAGGTGAATTAGTTTATTTGAATCTTGTTGACCCCTTAGTACTTTATATATCTGTTTATCTATCATCTGTCTATATACAGCTATCTACCTATCATCTAAATATATATAATTTTGATGGTAATGTGGATGGTGGGGGAAGGAGAGGGAAATTTCCTCTGAAAGACAAGAGGACAAGGTCACTTTACGATGTTGAAGGCCTAGAATTTTCCCAGCAGGAAGGATATTTCACACTGGTAAGTGTTTCTGAGAAGGGCATGGTTCAAAGGCAACAAATGAGAACAAATTATTTGGATTAAATTGTAGAGGAAGAGAATTTGTCTTTCTTTCTCATGGTATTTGCCACTATCAAATAGCACTCCTGTCAGTGGGGGTTCTCTGTGGGAGGACATTACCTCCTAGCGGGCATTTGGAAATCAATGGAGGGTAACTTCTCAGTTGCTATTCAATATAACTAGCACAGGAATGAGAAGAAAGGACCAGGGATACCGGCCTTTCTGTGATGAATACAGTACTAAACAGATGGTCACTGAAGTAAAAACACTGCTAAAAGTATCTGAGTTTGGAAGCTAACTCCATTTTACATATAAACCAGAGTGTTTTATGATAACAGTTTACTATTACACTTGTTTTCCTGGAGCGTCGCTATTGTGAAGATTGACAGATAATTGGACTTTTATTTGTACGTTGGTTGTTCATCGATGGCCACACTGCTATGGCGTGCTACTTGAGATGCCAGCTGTGTGTGCATTTGTAGCTTCTTACTGCATTCATTGTGTTTCCACTGATGGGCATCTGACTTTCTCATTAAACTTATAGTGTAGTTAAACTTGAGTGTTGACATACTGAAATTCATGCGGCTTTAATTGATTTCTCTTTATTTTTTCCTTTATCTATGACTTTTGAAAAGGATTTTACCTATGTTATATTATGGATGGGTTTCAATTCAGTATGCTAAATATAAGTTATAAAATAGTTGCCATAAAATAAAGCATGTGTTCTAATAGGGTTGAGAATTATTGACAAAGGTAGCACACGAGCCAGTCAAGGAGCAGCTTTGTAAACTAACATTATGTTAAAACAGATTTGTATTATGCTGAACCTCCTCTAAAGTTTTCCAAAAGTCTCAGCTGGATCTTAGCAGTAATTAGGAACATTGTGGAAAGCAGTTGGTATGTGCTTGCAATTAGAAAACGGGTATTAAAGTTTCTTATTTGTGAAATGTGCATTGGTTAGAATATTTCAGAGATGTGCTATATCCTAGTGTGAATAGGCTATAAGAATCTAGTGAACCCTGTAACCTCTAACCTCAGAATTAGTGCTTAAGGTTCATTTGTGAATTGGTTTGGAAGGTAATTAAATCCTGTCTCTAGAATCTGAAATATTGTCACATCTGTCTTGATGAGGCTTTAGCAAAAATGTATTCAAAGCATCTATGATGCAGATAGCTTGGACTTCATTGGACTATAGAAAAAGTTGGATTAGCTGTTTTTTACTTGCTGGCTCGTAAGTGTTTTCCTAAGGAATGGTGTATGCATGGTGGAATTTAGTCAGAAACATGCCTTCAGTGCATAACTTTGATTAGAAAGAAATGAGAATAGAAAACACTAGTAAAATGAGGACAAAAGGGAAGGAAAAGGAAAAAAGATTCATTCTAGGTTAAAGTCAAATTGTATTTTTTTTAAAAGGTAGTCAGTTTACTTATATTCATTTCTTTTTTTTCAGCTTTTTTATTGTATAATACAACATATACACAAAGTAGAGAAAAAAAATGCAATAGGTTTCAAAGTACTCTTCAACAAGGAGTTACAGGACAGATCCCAGCATTTGCCATGGGCTCCCATACTGTCATCTCAGATTTTTTCCTTCTAGCTGTTCCAGAACATTAGAAACTAGAAGGAATAAATATTTTTTTATCCTCACAATTGACTTTTTTTCTTTTTTTGTGAAAAATAACATATATACAAAAAAGCAAAGTACAGTGCAGCAATTAGTTGAACAGATTTCAGAGTTTGGCATGGGTTACAATTCCACAATTTTAGGTTTTTACATCTAGCTGCTCTAAGATAGACACCAAATGAAATATCAGTATAATGCCTCAACAATCATATTCGTTTGTTCAACCTGACCTTCTGTGTATAACTCCACTATCACCTTTGATCTTTCTATCCTACTCTTTGAAGGTATTTGCCCATTCTAACTTTTTCATGTTGGAAGGGACTGTCGATAATATGGGGTAGGGAGACGGAACTAGCTGATGTTCTTGAGATACTGGCCCCTCTAGGTTTCAGGACTTATCTGGTCCTGGGACCCATTTGGAGGTTGTAGGTTTCTGGAAAGTTACCCTAGTGTATGGAACATTTGTAAAATTTCATATATTGCCGTAAGTGTTCTTTAGGATTGGCTGGAATGGTTTTGGTTAGGGTTTGCAAGTTATGATAGGCAGCAATGTCTAATTGAAGCATGCGTAAGAGTGGCCTCCAGAGTAGCCTCTTGACTCTATTCAAACTGTCTCAGCCGTTGATACCTTATTTGTTACACTTCTTTTCCCCTCTTTTGTCAGGATGGCATTGTTGATCCCACAGTGCCAGAGTTGGACTCATCCTTGGGAGTCACTTCTCATGCTTCCAGGGAGAATTTCACCCTTGGATGTTGTATTAGTTAGAGTTCTCTAGAGAAACAGAATCAACAGGGAGCATTCGCAAATATAAAATTTATAAAGTGTCTCATGTGACTGCGGGAAGGCAGAGTCCAAAATCTGCAGGGCAGTCTGTAAAGCTGACAATTCCAGTGGAGGGTCTGGACGAACTCCACAGGAGAGTCTCACCAGCTGAAGCAGGAAGAGCCTATCTCTTCTGAATCCTCCTTAAAAGGCTTCCAGTGATCAGATTAAGCATTACTCATTGCAGAAGGCATTCCACTTTGGCTGATCACAAACGGAATCAGCTGTGGATGCATCTTACGTGATCATGATTTAATTCTGTGAAATGTCCTCATCACAACAGACAGGGCAGCACTTGCCCAACCAGACAAACAGGTACCACCACTTGGCCAAGTTGACACATGAACCTGACCATGACAGATGTCATGCCCTATGTAAGGGAGAGGGCCATGATTTCACTTGTAGAGTTGGGCTAAGAGAGAGTGAGGCCAACTTATATCCATTTCTATTTTCACATATGAAGATTTGCCATGAATTGATACTGTTATCCTATTTGTCTTTTTGATGGAGTTGGCAATTTTTGAAACACTGATTTTTACAATTTCCTGTTTTCCTCAGAAAAAATTAAACAGAGGCATAATTAGCACTACATTTCTCCATAGCTAATCAAACTTTTTCCTTTTCCTTCCCACATTTAACTTACTAGATCTAAATTTATTCAACTTTTTTTCACAGGGAGAATTAGGGACATAATACAAAAATATTCCTCCTCAAACAACGGGTATCACTTGATGAGAAGTTCATCATTTCCTTTAGACTGCATAAAAATATAAATGGGGAGTTAGGGTGAGATAAATGTGAGATCAATGTCAAAACTGACTTCTTTCAGTATCCCTGATAATATCCAATAAAATAATCACTTGTAAAAATAATAGCTAACATTTCATTGAATATTCACTCTTTACCAGTCTTTGACTTACCATTTATATTACCCCATTTACCCCTCACAAAGCTCTGTGACACAAAAACTATTATTATCACTATTTTACAGATGAGGATATTGAGAGTTTTGCTTGGTTTGCCCAAAGTCAAAGCAAATAAATGATGGAAATGGGCTATGAAATATCAGATTCTAGAGACTATGTTTTTAAACATTTTTGTAGTTAGCCTCCGTATCATGGCATAATAATGAGAAGTTCAAAATTTCATAGAATTATGCTTTTATTAAGAAAATTATTCATGTAAAGCTCAAAGAAGTTCATGATTTTCCAAATATTCTACAGGATGAAATGAGAGAGGCTCAGATAGAACCCAAGCTTGAATATAACACTGGTTGTCAAATTTCAGGTTGATTTGAAGTATCAATTAAGTAGATAACAAAGTGCTGTTTATTGAGAAAATTTGAATGGAAATTAATGTAATACATTAAAGTTCACATTGGTTAGAAAGCTAATAATTGACTCTTAGAACTTCTCTTTTTATTATTCACATAATATCTGTATCTACTTGGCCATGATGTAAACTATATTTCCTACTATGCATGAAAAAAAAAGTTTCACAAAGTTTGGATAACAAACATTTTGCTCCAAGTGATGAACAGGAACAAGCAGTTCAGTTAATCATTTACAAGGCAAAGAACAGGATTTGGAGGATCTGTTCTGGCTTTAATATTGGTGAACAAGGTAGGGCTTCCAGAAGTTCTAGCTGTCATGTGAAGAAGAGTGGATCTTTGCATTAAACCATTTTCTAAAAAACCAGGGGTGGCGAAATTTCTTAAATTTTGCTCTTTTCTAGAAATATAGGGTTTGGGTAAAGTTAAACATGGTGAATAAGTCTGTAGTAATATTTCTGAGAGTGTGCTCTCCTGACTGATTCAGAATCACCTGATATTTGTTAAAATGAAGGTCCCTGAGCCCCATCCATGACCTAGTGAATCAAAATTTCCATAACAGCCTTTTTTTTTTCTTACTTCTTGTATGGCTTAAAATAACCATATACCTTTGTTACTGGGCATACAAGCATAAAGATGTGATTTGTGACAAGAACAACATAAAAAATGGGGATGGAGTGATATAGAAACAGTGTATGTGTAGGATTTTGCAGTTGAGTTGGAATCAACAAAAACTAAATTGTAAGAGATTTAGGATGTTAAATGTAAAAAGAATGATTTTAAATTTGCACAGATCTTAGTTATGACTGTATAAACTCATTATTTAAATAATTACAAAGCAGCAAACTAGGAACAGGAGGGCTTGCTTAGCCTTATAAAGAACATCCATGGAAAACCTACAGAAAACCACATAATTATCGATAAAGGATGAAATACTTTCCACTTAACATATGGAACAAAAACAGAGATGTCTGGTCTCACCATTTTTATTTGCTATTGTACTGGAGGTTCTAGTTACTATAGTCAGGAAAGAAAAAAGAAATAAGAGCATCCAAATTGAAAAGGAAGAAATAAGATGAACTTATCCTCAGGCAAATGATTACTTACATTGAAAATCCAATGGAACCTACAAAACAGTTACTGGAGATAATATATGAGTTTTGAAAAGTTGCACGATTACTTACATGAGGAGTTCATCCTTTCCTTTGTATTGTAATTTATACAAAATCAATACAAAACATGTATCTATATGCTAGCAACCAAGAATCAGAAATTGCAATTATAAAAACAATACCATTTACAATAGCATCAAAAATATGAAATAGAGAAAAATCTGACAAAAATTATGAGAGACATACATTGAAATGCTGAAAGAGAATGAAAAAATAAATAAATATCCTTGTTCTTGCACTGGAAGACAATATTGTTCAGATGATAATTCTCCACAAATTTATCTATAGATACATAAAAATCTTAAGTCCGAAAAAGAATAGAGTTGGAGGGTTAACACTGTCTGATTTCAATAATTGGTATAAGAGTGTAATAATCATCTTTCAAAAAGAGAGAGCCACCTCTTTGTACTGTTCCCAAGTGATAGCATCAGTACTGAAACAAATCTGGGCTCCTGCAGCAGGAGGGGAGAGTTCAGAGCCCCTGTAAAAGTCAATGACAATGACCCAGTACACAGAAGGCGGCAGCCAGGTCAATTAAATGAATCATCTTCCCTGTTAATGTTATGGGGGTCCACCTGTGGTTCACCCTATATAAAATAATAGTTGTGAGGGAATAGGCTTTCAGTGAGGAATCAAACTGTATGTAATTGGTTGGAAATTCCAAGAAGCAGGTGGTTATGCTTCTGAGACAACTACCAATTGTTTTCCTTTAGAAAAATGAATTCTACAATAGATCTAATACTGCTCTTATGGGTCATTTGCTCCAGCAAGAACTGTGCTTCACAAAACTTCAAGAAATACAGCACATGACAAGAGCCTTTACACAATTGATGCTTTGTTTCTCTATGCATTTATTTATTTTTAAAATTTTATTTCAGGGTTAGACAAAGAAGCCATAAGATGATGTAAAAATTGTTCAAGCAGATGTAAAAACAGTTCTCAATGTGTGCTACTAGTGTGGGTAAAATATGATCAAACAGCATCAGAGAAATCTTTCATGAAAGAAATAGTCAACTGATGGAGTAAACTTCATTGTCTTATTTTAAGAAATTGCCACAGCTACCCCAACTTCAGCAACCAGTACCCTGATTAGTCAGCAGCCATCCACATAGAGGCAAAACCCTCAGAGATACTGTGGATCTAGTTCCAGATCACCACAATAAAGCTAATATCACAATACAGCAATATTGTGAGGCACGCCTTGTCTTTTTTTTTTTTTTTCTTAGCATTTTATTCCCATTCCCTGCCTGGTATCTTGCACATAGAAATGCTCAATAAATATATGCTGATTGATGGCATCATTTTCCTTTGCTTCAGTTCAGTTTCCTCTCATGTGAAAAGGGGGATATTCAAGGAATATTTAAGTCCTTACCTGCTGGGCGTGAATCATGTTCACCTTGAACGGAACAGGCAGGAGCCCCTGTTCTCACGGACCTGCTGTTGTAGAGGTAGGAAGTGAGCTGTAAACAACATTCATAAATAGTGCATGGTTTGTGCCTTAGTTTGCCACATAACAGGTTTACTTAAATAAAAGAATTTATTGGCCCATGGTTTTAGAAGTCCGAAGTCCCAAATCAAGGTGTTGGCAAGGTCATGTATTCTCTTGCCTTCTGTAGAGGTCTGGTGATGGCTTGCTGCGATCCTTGAGATTCCTTGGATTGCGTATCTGTCTCTGTCACATGGTGATGTTCTTAACCTCCTCCTGTGGCTTTCTCTGACTTCTGGCTTCTACTTGTTCTGGTTCCTAAATCCAACTCTCTTCCCTTGATATGGCCTCCAGTGATATGCATTAAAGTCACCTGATTAAATGTGGCCGCACCTAATAGGATCATTAAAGATCCTATTCACAAATGATCTGCATTCTGACTAACCTTAACGTATCTAAAATTCTATTTCAAAATGGGTCAAGGGGGTGCAAGGGTAGTTCAGTGGTAGAATTCTTGCCTGCCACACGGGAGACCCGGGTTTGATTCCCAGCCCATGCACTTCCCAAACAAGCAAAGTAACCAACAAAAACAAACAAACAGACAAGAAAATTTAAGAAATGGTGCTGTGAGGATGGGATATTCACATGAAATAAGAATGAAATGTGACCCCACCATACAGCATACAAAAAACAAAAAAACAAAAGAATAAAAATGGGTTAAATCTCAAAGGATTGAGTTAGAATTTAGAACTTGTCTTTTGTTGGGGTGTGTAATTTAGCCTGTCACAGTTTGATAGGAAGTAATAAATAATATTGATATAAATATAGAAGGGAGGATAGGGACTGTTGAAATTCACAATTTAAATAGGGTGGTTAGGGAAGAGCTTAGTGACAAAATGACATTTGAAAAATATAGATCATGTTACAAATTTGAATATGATAATAATATCATGAAAGGATAATAATAGTAGCCAGTTCAATAGAATTAATGCTTGGTAAAAAATCTGAGAAGAGTATTAGGTATTACTAGAAATATGCGTATTATTTAATTTTAATTGGGGATGTTATTTTTATCATATATGGAAGAGATGCAAGAACATACATCTGGGAAATAAAAGCCTTACTTAATAATTAGGCAATCTTGGGAAAATTATTGCAAATAGAAAATTGAGATTTCTTTGGAATCAATATTTTAAAAAAACCAAGCAGCAAAGATGTTTTTTTTTTTCAAGAGGATATCAAATTGTTTACTGATCACACATGATAATGGAAGATACAAAAGTTTCATTTCTCAACTATAATTTTAATCTGGTGCCATTATTCAATTTAGATATATTGCATAGGATGTATCAACAATTGTTTTTATAACCAAATGAAATTCTGTAAGTTTTAGTGACCTTTTTTACTAATGAACTCCAGGTCACAACACAGTAACTGTCAGTTCAACTACACCCAGTTTTCTGAAGACCAAAAAGCTTCTCTGCCCACAGTCTTCGATAATTTTAAATGAATTTTGAATGGACTCGGGCATCACCCTGAAGGAAATCTCACTTCACACTATTGGGGAAGTTTATTGAGATGGCTTCAGTGTAGATTAACTTTACACAGCACATTTAAAAAAGGCACATTCATTCAACATCATGATCAGACCATTACATTTAACAAATCAACAGCATGAGTGCAAAAAATAATCTACATTAAAACCCTTTGTTGTAATGTTTTACATTTTCTATAGAACAGAAACTAAAATAACCTGTTATGCAATTAGTCACAAATATAGTCCTCATGTGTTTTTTTCTCTTACACATGAGTATTGCCCTGCCATCACTGTGCTTAGCTGAGTTGACTAATCTACTGTGACCTGTAGTCCCTGTCACTTCTCTGGCTCTCCTCTCCTGCTAAGCTTTGTTTCCTGGAAGTAATTAAAATCTTATGCCACTGCCATAGCTGCTGGAACCACCATAGCCACCTTGATTTTGTGGTTTGGCAAAGTACTGGCCTCTATCACCTTAAGGGCCAGAACTTCTGCCTCCAAAGTTTCTTCCTTTCATGGGTCCAGAATTTGAAGACTGATGGTTGCAATTGCCAAAGTCATTGTAGCTTCTGACACCTCCAAAATTGCTTTCATCATTAACAAATCCATTATAGCCATCCCCACTGCTACCATAGCCACCACCACCTCAGCTGCCATCAAAGCCACGATGACCACTGAAGTTTCCTCCACAACCACAGTTGTCATTCCAACCAAAACCATCTCCACGACCACCACCGAAGTTTCCAGAACCACTTCAATCTCCTTGGCTGGATGAAGCACTGGCCATCTCTTACTTAGACAGGGCTTTCCTTACTTCATAGTTGTTGGCCTTCACAGTATGGTATTTCTGAATGACAATCTTATCCACAGAGTCTTGGCTGTCAAAGTTTACAACCATAAAGCCTCTCTTTTTGCCACTGCTTTGGTAAATCATGATTTCAATCACTTCAATTTTCCCATACTGCTCGAAGTAATCTCTAGGGATGCTCTTCGGTGCCTTCTTTAATGCCACCACCAAAGATCTTTTTCACAGTTAAGTGGGCACCTGGTCTTTGAGAGTCTTCTCTTGAGACAGCCCACTTTGGGTCCACAATCGTTCTACCCACTTTCATCATGGCTGCATCCACCTCTTCCATGGTGGCGTAGGTGACAAGTCCAAAGCCTCTGGATCATTTGGTGTTTGGATCTCTCATTACCACACAGTCCATGAGGGTTCCCCATTGCTCAAAATGGCTCCTCAGACTCTGATCGGTTGTTTCAAAACTTAACCCTCGAATGCAGAACTTCTGCAGCTATTCAGGCTCCTTAGGAGATTCGGACTTGGACTTGACAGCAGTGGGAAGAAAGACTTGAACCATGTGTCCTCAGCAGCATCCACGAGCAGAAAGGAGTAAGCTAACAAAACTACCTAGCAGAGGCATTTTTTTTTCTCCAGCATTTGTAGCTTTCTGTTTATTTTAAGAAGTTTTATTCATGCATCATACAATCCATCCTAAGTTTGCAATCAATGGCTCCTCATATAAACACATAATTATGCATTCACCCAACAGTAAGCATGAGAATATTTACATTTCCTCCCAGAAGAAAGAAGAAATGAAAAAAGATATCCAACACCCCTCCCTTATTACCCACTCTTAATGACATTTAGCTTTGGTATATTGCATTTGTTACAATTAATGAAATAATATTACAATGCTATTGTGAACTTTAGACCCTAATTTGCATTCATTTTACTTTTCTTTACACCATCTCGTTTTTTCTCATTCTTTTATTTATATATTTACTTTTGTTTGTACCATATTATATTCCCATAAGTAATGTATGAGCGTTGCAGTTGCTGCACATTCTTTTTTAAAAAAACTTTTTTTTATTGTATAGTATATGATATATACAAAGCAAACATATAAAAAAGCAATAGTTTTCAAAGCACTCTTCAAAAAGTGGTTTCAGGAGAGATCCCAGAGTTTTTCATGGGCTACTATATGATCCTCTCATATTTTCCCTTCTAGCTGCTCCAGAATATAGGAGACTAGAGGACTTACATACTTTTGTTATCATCACAATCAACTATTTTTTTCCTTTTATTGTGTGTGAATAATAACATATATACAAAAGAGCTATAAATTTCCAAGCACAGCACCACTATTAGTTGTAGAACATATTTCAGCCATGTGCATTCATCAGGCATCATGTAGAGGGCCCAAAGTCCACAGTCAGCAGCAGTCTCAATTTTAGATAATTCTGTTGTTCCCAAGAGACAGAAAACCAATAGATACACCCTCATCAAACAGTAGATCTAAACCTCCTTTTAACTCTTGTCCCTTACCCCATTATTTACATCTGTTGTTGCTGTGTGATAGTACTGATGGTTTCCTTTTGAACATAGCTCATAGCATGCAATAGCAGTTTTCCTCCTGTAGCCTGGATTTAAACACTCTTTATACAAGAATCACATCTTTGAAATAATTCCTACAAGAACTCATTAATATTTCTAGTGTGAGTCAGTGGGACACATAGGTCTTTTCAATCTTGTTCATCTTCAATATGGTAATATTACTTCTAGACCCACTAGAGAATCACCTTTGCTCCTATCTATTCCCTTACATTGGTGTTCAACCTCATTAGCTAACGGTTCACCCATCTCTAGCTTCTATGTATCTCTAAGTCCCCTGTATTCTGTATTATAAGTCTCAGATTATACCTTTATGCTGGTCATAAAAGTGGAATCATACAGTAACTGTCCTTTCATGTCTTGCTAATTTCACTCAGCATTATGTCCTCAAGGCTCATCCATCTTGTCATGTGGTTCAGGAAATCATTTTCTCTTACTGCTGCATAATATTCCATCATATGTATATACCACATTTTGTTGATCCACTCATCTTTTGGTAATTGTGAATAATGCTGCTATGAACATTGGTGTGCAAATGTCTGCTTGTGTCATTGCTTTCATCTCTTCTGGGTATATACCAAGTAGTGCTATTGCTGGGTCATAGGGCAGCTCAATATTTAGTTTTCTAAGGAAGCACTGAACAGTCTTCCATAGTGGCTGTATCATGTACATTCCCACCAGCAGTGCATAAATGTCCCAGTTTCTCCACATCCTGTCTAACATTTGTAGTTTCCTGTTTGTTTAATAGCAGCCATTCTTATAGGTATGAGGTGGTATCTCATTGTAGTCTTGATCTGCATTTCCCTTATAGCCAGTGAAAATGAGCATTTCTTCATGTGCTTTTGGGCCATCTTATTTGCTCTTCAGAAAAATGTCTATTTATATCTTTAGCCCATTTTATAATTAGATTATTTGTTCTTTTGTTGTTGAGTTGTATGATTTCTTTGTATATACAGGAAATCAAACCTGTGTCCAATATGTGATTTCCAAATATTTTCTCCCATTGAGTTGGCTACCTCTTCAACTTTTTGACAAAGTCTTTTGAGGTATAGAAGCATTTGATTTTAAGGAGTTCCCATTTATCTGTTTTTTATTTTGTTGCTTGTGTTTTGGGTATAAAGTTTAGGAAGGTACCTCTTATTACTAAGTCGTGAAGAAATTTTCCTACATTTTCTTCTAGAAGATTTATGGTGATAGTTCTCTAGGTATGTGGTCCACTTTGAGTTAATTTTTGTGTAGGGTGTAAGATAGGGGTTGTCTTTCATTCTCTTGGCTATTGATATCCAGTTCTTCCATGCCCAATTATTGAAAAGACTATTTTGTCCCAGTTCAGAGGATTTGGGGGCCTTGTCAAAAATCAGTTGACCATAGATTTGGTGGTCTACTTCTTAACTCTCAGTTCAATTCCATTGGTCAATGCTTCTGTCTTTGTGCAAGTACCATGGTGTTTTGACCACGATGGCTTTATAATAGGTTTTAAAGTCAGGGAGTGTTAATCCTTCCACTTCTTTCTTATTTTTTAGGGTGCTTTTTAAGTATTTGGGGTCTCTTTCCGTTCAGATGAATTTGGTAGTTAGGTTTCCTAAATCTCCAAAGTAGGTTGATGAATTTTTATTGGTACTGTGTTGAATCTGTAGATCAATTTGAGGAGAATTGACATCTTAATATATTTAGGTTTCCTATCCATGAGCTGGGAATGTCCTTCCACCTATTTAGATCTCCTTTGATTTCTTTTAGCAATGTTTTGTTTTCTGTGTGCAAGTCCTTTACATCCCTAGTTAAGTTCATTACTAAGTATTTGATTCTTTTAGTTGCTATTTTGAATGGAATGTTTTCCTTAACAGACTCCTCAGCTAACTCATTGCTTGTGCATAGAAATGTTACTGATTTTTGCACATTAATTTTATATCCTGCCACCTGGCTGAATTTGTTTATTAGCTCAAGTAACTTTGCTGTAGATTTCTCAGGATTTTCCAAGTTGCAGTTATCATATCAACTGCAAATAATGAGAGTTTTACTTCTTCCTTTCCAATTTGGATGCCTTTTATTTCTTTGTCCTGCCTGATGGCTCTAGAATTTCTAGAACTTCTAGCACAATGTTGAATAATAGTGGTGACAGTGGGCATCCTTGTCTTGTAACCTGATTTTAGGGGGAAGGCTTACAGTCTCTCTCCATTGAGTATGATGTTGGCTATCAATTTTTCATATATTGCCTTTATCATATTGAGGTCGTTACCTTTGATTCCTATCTTTTTGGAGTGTTTTTTGTCAGAAAAGGATGCTGAATTTTGTCAAATGCTTTTTTTATCATTAATCAAGATGATCATGTGATTTTTCCCTTTTGGTTTGTTAATGTGCTATATTACATTAATTGATTTTCTTCTGTTGAACCATCCTTGCATTCCTGGTATAAGCCCCAATTGCTAATGGTATATAATTCTTTTAATGTGTTGTTGGATTCAATTTTGCTAACATTTTATTGAGAATTTTTGCATCTATGTTCATTAGGGAGATTGGCCTGTAGTTTTCCTTTCCTATAGCATCTTTATCTGGTTTTGGCACTAAAATGATATTAGTTACATAAAATGAGTTAGATAGAGTTCCTTTCCCTCAATTTTTTGGAAAAGTTTGAGCAGGATTGGTGTTAGTCCTTTCTGGAATGTTTGATAAAATTCCC
Organism: Tamandua tetradactyla; assembly: GCF_023851605.1. Classification (NCBI taxonomy): domain Eukaryota; kingdom Metazoa; phylum Chordata; class Mammalia; order Pilosa; family Myrmecophagidae; genus Tamandua; species Tamandua tetradactyla. The sequence continues at coordinate 154,994,779 of NC_135332.1, forward strand.
CTATGAAGCCATCTGGTCCTGAGCTTTTCTTTGCAGGAAGATTTTTAATCACTGATTGAATCTCTTTACTTGTGACTGGTTTGTTAAGATCTTCTATTTCTTCCTCAGTCAGTATAACTTGTTTGTGTGTCTCCATGAATTTGTCCATTTCACCTAAGTTGTCTAATTTGTTGGTGTATAATTGTTCATAGTATCCACTTATGATTTATTTTATTTCTTCAGGGTCTGTGGTAACGTACCCCTTCTCATTTCTCATTTTGTTTGTTTGCATCCGCTCTCTTTTTTGTCAGTCTTGGTAGTGGCCCATCAATTTTATTGATTTTCTCGAAGAACCAACTTTTGATTTTATTAATTCTTTCTTTTGTTCTTTTGTTCTTCCATTCATTTATCTCTGCTTTAATCTTGTTTATTTCTCTTCTCCTATTTGCTTTGGGGTTAGCTTCCCGTTCTTTCACAAGTTTCTCCAGGTGTGCTGTTAAGTCCTTGATTTTTGCTCTTCCTTTTTGTTTTTTTTTTTTAATTTATTTATTTTTACATGGGCAGGCAATGGGAATCAAACCCGGGTCCTCCGGCATGGCAGTCAAGCATTCTTGCCTGCTGAGCCACTGTGGCCTGCCCTTTTTCTTTTTTTTTTTTTTCCTTGTTTTTTAATATTATAAGCATTTAAGGCAATAAATTTCCCTTTCAGCACAGCCTTTGCCACATCCCATAAGTTCTGATAAATTGTATTCTCATTTTTCATTCATCTCCAGATAGCTGCTGATTTCTCTAGCAGTTTCTTCTTTGACCCACTCTTGTTTAAGAGTGTGTTATTTAATCTCCAAATATTGGTGACTGTTCTCATTCTCTGGTGGTTATTGATATCCAATTTCAACCTATTGTGATCAGAGAAAGTGCTCTGAATAATTTCAGTATTTTTAAATTCATAAAGACCTGTTTTGTGCCCCGGCATGTGATCTATCCGGGGCACTAGAGAAGAATGTATAACCTTGTGCTTTGGGGTCCAATGACCTATATGTCTGTTAGGTCTAATTCATTTATCAGGTTGTTTAACTTCTCTATTTCCTTGTTGATCTTCTGTCTGGTTGTTCTATCTATAGACGAGAGTGGTGTATTGAAGTCTCCTATTATTGTTGAACATCTGTCACTACCTTCACTTTTGCCAAAGTCTGTCTCATGTACTTTGGAGTTCCTTGATTGGGAGCATAAACATTTATGGTTGTTATATCTTCTTGGTGAATTGCTCCTTTAATTAGTATATAGTGTCCTTCTTTGTCTCTTATGATGTCTTTGCATTTAAGGTCTATTTTGTCTGATATTAGTATAGCTACCCCTGCTTTCTTTTGGTTACAACTTTGCATGGAAGATCTTTTTCCATCCTTTCACTTTAAATCTATTTGTATCCTTATGTCTAAAATGAGTCTCTTGTAAGCAGCATATGGCTGGATTATGTTTCTTAATCCATTCTGCCAGCCTGTATCTTTTAATTGGTAAATTTAGTCTGTTAACATTCAGAGTTATTACTGAAAAGACATTTCTTGATTGCACCATCTTATCTTTTTAATTTTATTTGTCAAATCTATATATTCTTTCCCTCTTTATCTTTGTATTCTTTAAATTACTCTTAGTGGTACTCTTCAGTTCTGTACCCTCCTCCAGAACTCCCTCTCTTGTCTTTTTTTTTTTTTTTTTCAGCCAGCAGAACTCCTTTTAGTATTTCTTGTAGGGCCAGTCTCTTTTTCACAAATTCTTTCAGGACTTCATTTTCTGTGAAAGCTTTAATCTCCCCCTCAATTTTAGAGGACAATTTGACTGGGTACAGAATTCTTGGCTGGAAGTCTTTCTATTTCAGCATCTTGAATATATCATACCACTACCTTCTCACCTCCAGAGTGGTAGCTGAGTAGTCTAAACTCAGTCTTATTTGATTTCCCTTGTATGTAATTGTTTTTCTCTTGCCACTTTCAGGATTTTCTGCTACTCTTCAACATTTGACAGACTGATTTGTATGTGCCTTGGAGAAGGCCTGTTTGGATTTAATCTGTTTGGAGTTCTTTGGGTTTCTTTGACTTGTGTATTTATGACTTTTATGGTTGGGATGTTTTCCCCCATTATATCCTCAACTATTCTTCCTACCTGTTTACTCCTCTCTTCTCCTTCTGGGACACCAGTGATTCTTATATTTGTGCACTTTGTTTTGTCTGTCATTTCCCTGAGTTCTTATTTAATTTTTTACATCTTTTTTTTTTTGCCATTTGCTGTTTTGAGTTTTTGAAGTCAATTATCCTGCCCTGTATATTACTTATTCTTTCTTTTGTCTCTTCAAAGCATGTGTTGTGTGCCTCTAATGTGTTTTTTTTTGTCAACAGAGTCTTTAACCTCTGTGATTTCTGCTGTTTTTCTATTTATTCTTTCAAATTCCTGTTTATGCTCTTCTGTCTTTTTGATCTCCTTTATGTCATTTGCTATCCTGCTTATTTTATTAAGTAGAGTTGTATGGACATCTCTGATTTGTTCCAACATCTGTGTCTCCTCAGGTGTTTTAATTTGGTCATTAGACAAGGCTATATCTGTCTGCATTGTGATGTGCTTGTGATCTGATGTCTTTATCACATGTAGATATCTTGATTGACTTATTTTGGGAGTTGATTTCCTTCAGTAGTCTAAGGCCTTGTGTTTGTGGAATGGTTGTACAGCAGGGAGCAGGGCAGGGGGTGGAACACTCAGTATAGTGATTTGTTTTAGGGCAGGTTGGGATGTTAGGCTGGCACTTGTGAACATGGGCGCCCAGTGGCCAGGGAGGATGTAGCTGTGCAGGTGCACCAGTCTGGGGGACATAACCCTGGTGTGTGCTGGTCTAAGGCACTGGGTCCTTCGTGCACATGCCTAAAGCTGTGGCAGCAGGCTGGTGATACACCTTTGTGGACTGGAGGCAGATGTGATCCAGCTGTGTAGGTCGGCACGCTCTCAGAGCTGGGAAGTGAGGCTGAGGGCTGTGCACATGTGCAGTTCTAGGACTGCTGTAAAGTGCAATTCACAGACCTGAATGCCGTGATTGGGGGCCTATGTGCATATGTGGGCCTGAAAGTGCCATAAACAGGTGCACTGAGCTCAGGGAGGGCCAGGTGAGTCTGTGTGTAGTGGGGGGGGGCGGGGACAGCCTAGGTATGGAGGTTAGTGCCCACATAACAACCTGCAGGGAAGGGTCGGGGAGGTAGTGCTTGGGAGGGGTATAGGAGAGGTGGATTGTTCTGCACTTGGGGTGGGGTATGGGACAGGTATTGCACTGGGGGCTGGTGGCATGGGGACACCTGGAGTGCAGGGAATGGGAGCAGGTGAGGGGGTTCAGGTGCGTGGGGTGTGGGGTGAGTCATCCATCACAGGGCTGTGCCAATGAGGATAGCACACCCTAGGAATGTGGCCTGGTTTACTTCCTAGTCCCGTGTTCCCATCCATGCACTCCCATAGGCTCTGCCACTCTGCGCCTTTGTGCCAGGCTCCAACTTTCTGCCTCTCAGTTCCTCAGCCTCTGAAACCAGGGCTATGTCATGTGGTGTAGAAGGCCTAGCAAAGACATTTTAATGAGGATATATCAAGCTCTTATCTGACCAGGATGAATTGAATACTATTGATAAAGTATACCTATGTTTCTGTTTTTGTCAAATCTAAAAGCAAACATCTTTGAAGTTTCTATTCTCTGGGATGAATCCAAGTGGCAGTTAAGAATCATTGCTGCAGTTCATTTAGAAACAGAGGGAACCATAAACTAACACAATAACAAATGAGGACTGTACTTATGAAAGATGGGTTAGAAAATATATTCCAATATGCTAGTGGAAATTATTTTGACCTTCAAGAGCTTGAGTATCACACTTGTATCATTAAAGTTTGTACCATGTGAAAAGCAAGATGTAAGGAATAGATTTCGTAGCAATTTTGAGTTAATCAAATATTTTAGATGATATGAAAAACAAACATTTTATAAAGCATTTGCCATTAGATATTAAGTTGCATATTCAATGAGAAATGCCTTTAATTTCTGATATAAATCCAAAGAGTAATCAAATATGCAAATGTATAGCTCAGATTTTTTTGTTGTTGTTATTAACCCATCAATTTTGATTTGGGCAAACAAGCCTACCAAGTAAGAGTGTAATAAATAACAATGAAATAGAATTGATTCAAAAATGTGTATGGAATACAAATAAGCTGTCTCCAAGTCATCACCATAAAGTGTTCTGATTCTTTTAACGTAAATACAACTTGCAATCACAAAGCATTAACTTTGGTAGGAAACTTAGATACACATTACTCAGATTCCTTACTTAGTGTATGAATCCTCAACAAAATGGTAATCAGGTCTGTCACTGATCACCTAAAGTAGGACGAAATTTAATTTCCTTGCAAGGTCCATACTGGCAATCTCAGATGGCTGTCATTATTAGAAAGGTCCTCCTGATAGAATACTATAAATGAATTCCTGGTTGGCAGTTGAGGGTTAAGAGTGTAGCATCTGGAGAAGATCTTGGATAAATTCTTATCAGCAATATGACCCTAGACAAGTGGCTTGAGCTCTGACATTTCAGATGCTTCAGCTGTAAGAGAGCAACAATGACAACCTTTCAGGTTATTGTAAGGTCTAAGTTAGATAAAGGAGATGAATGCATGCATGTTCTAGGTCAATAAAAACTTTATATACTTAGAGAAACTACTAACATTTTTCTTACTTTCTGGGGCCACATAGAAAAAGTCTAATTATAATTTGGGCTACATAAGTGAAACGTGGAAAAAAAAGGTTGAAAAATATGTCTCAAGTATAATTTTCCAATTTAAAATACCATGCTTCTTTAATATGGCAAAACATCAAATATCTGATAGCTATCCTCTCTCTGCCCACCTTCTCTCCCTTAGAAGACATTTAATCTGCACACCCAACAGACTATTTCTTCCAAGGTCCTTTGTATGATATGTGTGTAAGTTCCCTCACCATATTGATTTCTTTCTTCTGGGTCAGACTCCTAGTTATTGGCAGCCTTTCTAAAACAAAATGCCCAGAATTGATGCAATGCTCAAATGAAAAATAGGCAGTAATGACCAGCATATGGCTCTCACCTCCCATTCTTCTTTTTTTCTTGATATAAATTTTCTATTCAGGCAAACTCCATAGTGAATAAAGTATTTTCTTTGAAGGAATGTACATGCATTCTCCTTAATTTATTATTGTATTAATTGTATATGACAACTTAAATAACATTTCAGAAGTGGAAATTTCAGCTTTCTGTGGGGAAAAAAATTAGAAAACATGTGTCACGGACACAGGCTTCCATACTCTTCCTGGAACACAGATGTGCTTCTGCCTCAGAATCTGTACACTTGCTGACTGCTCCCACTGAAATTCTCTCCCCCAGCTATCTACTTGTTGTTGTCCCCCAGATATTTACTCAGATGTTACCCTCTCAGCAATTCCTTCTCTGACCATTTAAATCTGCACCCGATCTCTCCACCCTGCCTTGGGATTCTCTGTTTCCTTCTCAGGCCCTTATCAGCATGTGGCCTCCTATCTATTCAATATGTACATTGACTTCTTCAGTCCATGAGACTGTTAGCCTCAAAGAGGGTGGAAATACTTTTTTTTGTCTGTTTTGGTTCCTGTTATTTCCTGATAACATAAAGGTACCAGGAATAAAATAGGCATCCAGTGAAACACTCAGTAATTTGAGATATTTTTCCCTATTGAGTAGGAACTCAATATATGATAATTTGCAAAAGTCAATGAGAGGCAAATACAGTAAAGAAAATATTGACCACAGTAATTAAAAAATGGTTTTTGTAAATATATGTATATATATTAAAATTATTTAGCTTTTCTTTAACTTCATCTTCAAATATATGATCTAAAAACACTGATGAGAACATCATTGAAATAAATGTCTTCATTGAGAGTACTCAGATGCAATGCTATTTTAAAATATACCAAACATTCCCATGAAAAATTAAACTCACTGCCTGTTTGTTTGAATGAAAAAATATAATATCCTATTGTAAATCTCTCTTGGTGAAAATTAGTTTTTAACCAAGGTCATGAAGAGCAGTTAGTAAAATGGCTCATGAAATCATCAGTACTTTATTTACAGATGCTGTTTCTTTTCATTGAAATGCCATCAATAACTTGCCATATTTCAAAGTGAAATGAGAGAAGATGCAGTTTCAAGTAATTATTAATCTGCCTTGTATCCTGTCACTAAAGGCTTAAAAATACTTCTTTATTTCTCTTCTTTCTATTAGGGATGATTGATTTTAATGTAAAAAATGCCACCTAATTCCAATTCAAAATTTAACAAGGGAAGTAAAATACCAAAATACATTGATCTTTTCAAATAGTTACCAATTCTTTCTTGTTGGTTGCTTCTGTGTTTAAGCAGAAAGAAAGAAATGTCAAGACAAATGGACTGTGAAAGCAAAAATGACAAATTCTTTTGCTATCTAAATCATGAAATAGCACCAGATGATGGCATCCCTTCTTTCCTCAGCCCAGCCATCAATATGCCAACCTTAAAGGTCTAATCTGTGTGTTATAGTTCAGATCCATTTACACAAGATCAACTCGGGCTTCTTCAAGTTTTACCACTTTAAAATTGATGTATCACTGAGCCTCTTCTAATCAAATAATAAAGAGATACTCTTGTGGTAAAATGGCCACACTATGAATAACTGCAAAGTTAGTTAGGTACACTGAGAGCCTTTCAAAAACAACCAAAATTTGTTCATCGAGCTTCAAGCAAATGATACAATCAAATTTAGAAAAGGACAATAAATGGTCCATAATTTCTTATAAGAAGACTTTATTTACAGATGCGTCCTGAAATTAAGGCTTCTTTGGGTTTTAGAAACTTATTATGATGGAACTGCCATACATTAGAGATCTTGGCAGCCCACTGAAAGAGAACAATGCAATATTTATAGTAATATTTATCAGACTATGGATATTCACCTACATGAGATGATTAAAGACCATTGACACATCCTTATCAACAGTTAAGAACTGAATTATTCTTATGGGCTGAATGTGCATGTGTATGTATGCTCATTTGCGCTTGACAAGTATAAGGATAGAAAGGAACAGTGGTAAAGTAGAGTGCTACTGACACATGTAACCCACTCATTCCAATGATGTGACAGACCTAGTGTGGCCTCATGTTTTTCCACTCAAAAAAGCAAAGTAATGGGCAAGAATGTGGCTAACACAGCCAAATCCTGGAAAGAAATTACTGGAAAGAAAAATGGTCAAACTATGAAAGTGCCATAAATTTTAATGAAAGGTGAGGAATTCAGATATTAGTCACACTTCTATCTCTTCTATTTTGTTGAAAATATTCACAAAATGAGATATTGGGTTATGTGTAATATAGAGTGCCTAAGTTAGTGAAAAATGTATATTATGATTAAGAAATTAAAATGTCACCTACAAATTTCCCTAATCATTCAGAATACCCTACTGCAATTCAAACAACAATGGAATTACATATATTTGTCTCCTTTTATCCTGCAAACATTTTAGAAGTAGTGCCAGAGTTTTGTTTACTTCTAGCTAATAAAACAGTAAAATAAAAAATTTGATTTTATTGAAAAACTACTGTGTGTTAGATGCTATGCTAAGAAGTTTATATGGGTTCTTCCATTTTATCTTTATGAAGTTGTTTATAAATTTGAGTACAGCACGTTTAGTTGCTAAAACAAAAATCAAAACTCATAGTGGCTCAGAAAAGAGAATTGAGATTTCTTCTACTAAGTTTGATAGAGTCTAGTCATTCCAGGGGTATTGACAACTCGAGGATGTCAGGGACACAGACTCCTTCTATCTTAGTGCATTGCCATCCTCAATTTGGGCTATTAAACTGTGAATACTCTAGCATCTCACCATTCATCTATACAGCAGGAAAGGAAGAGGGAAAGTAAAGACATCATATAATAATTGTCCTCACTATGAGTTTGCTTGTTGTAATTATTTCAAATCTGTGAGATCATAGAATATTTGCTCTTTTGTGTTTGGTATATTTCATTCAACATGTCTTCAAGGTTTACCCACAATGTCACATTTATCAAGACTTCATTCCTTTTTGTGGCTGAATAATATTCCATTATGTATATAAACCACTCTTTCCCTTTCTACCTCTGTTACTGCTTTCTAGCTTCATTTGATTATGATTGGAGAATATGCAGTGTATGATTTCAATATTTTTGAATTGATTGAGACTTGTTTTGTAACCCCACCTCTGGTCTATCCTGGAGAATGATTCATGTGCACTTGAGAAGAATGTGTATTCTGTTTCCATTGTGTGTAATTTTCTATAAATGTCTGTTAGGTCTAGTTGGTTTAGTGTATCATTTAAGTTCTATACTTTGTTTTTTTTTCCACCAAGTTCTATACTTTCTTAACGATCTTCTGACTATTCACCAATATTGAGAGTGATGTGTTAGTCTTTTACTATTAATGCAGAACTGTTAATTCCTCCTTTCAAATCTGTCAGCACTTGCTTCATGTATTTGGGACTTTGCTGTTAGGTGCATATATGTTTATAAAGGTTACATCTTCCTTTTGAATTGTCCCATTTATCAATATATGATGACCCTCTTTACCCTTCATAACTATTTTTAACTTGTTTGTTTTATCTGATATTAGACTAGCCACCCCAGCTCTCTTTTAGTTACTACTTGCATTGTATATATTTTTTCCATCCTTTCACTTTCAACCTGCTTGTATATTTGACTTAAAGGGGAGTCTTTTGCAGGCAATATATATATTTGAATCATGCTTTTAAATACATTCTGCTGCTACTCTCTGTCTTTTGACTGGAGAGTTTAATCCACTTGCATTCAAAGTCATTACTACTAATAAAGGACTTTCTTCTGCCATTTTACTCTTTACATTTTTGTAAGTCTCACATCTTTTTTGTCTCTCACTTCCTTTAAAGCCGATTTTTTTTTTGTATGCTGTATGGTGGGGTCACATTTCATTATTTTCCATGTGAGTATCCCATTATTGCAGCACCATTTGTTTAATTTTTGTTTTGTTTATTTGTTTTGCTTGTTTGGTTGTTTGGGAAGTGTATGGACTGGGGTTTGAACCCAGGTCTCCCACAGGTGAGAATTCTAGCACTGAACTACCCTTGTACCCCCTAAAGCCTATTTTTTATATTCTCTTTTTTGTATTCTACCATTTTGAGTGCCTTCCTAATTCTCTCTGGATATTTTCAACTATTTTCCTTGTGGTTACCATGGGATTAAAATCTTACATCCTAAATATATAATGATCATATTTAGTTTGATACCAAATTAACTTCAACAGCATGCACATATATTTTTCCTATACCTTTCTGTCCCTCCACCATTTTTTTTACTTGTTACTACTTATATCTTTGTACGCTGAATATTCAGAAACCTAGATTTATCATTACTTTTCCTGCATTTGCGCAACTGTAGGAAGTAAGAAGTAGAGTTATATGCCAAACAAAACAATACAATGATGCTGACATTTATAATTACCCAAATGTTTACTTTACTGCAGGGATTTCCTTTTTTCTGCTGCTTTGAAACCCTGCCTAGTGTCTTTTCCTTTCTGCCTGAAGAACTCCCTTTAGCATTGCTTGTAGGCCCAGCCTAGTGATGATAAATGCCCTTAGCTTTTGTTTATCTGAAAATGTCTTAATCGCTTCCTCATTTTTGAAAGGAGTCTCACTGGATATATAATTTTTAGCTGGCAATTATTTGCCTTCAGCACTTTAAATATTTCAACCCATTGCCTTCTTGCCTCCATGGTTTGTGATGATACATCAGCACTCAATCTAATAGGGACTCCCTTATGTAACACATTGCTTTTCTCTTGCAGCTTCCATAAGTCTCTCTTTGTCCTTAGCATTTGATAGTGTAATCAGTACATGATGGGGTATATTTTTGTTCACATTTATCTTATTTTATGTTTTCTGAAATTCTTGAATGTGCACATTCATATCTTGTGCTAAATTTGGGAACTTCTCAGTCATTACTTCTTTGTCTATTCCTTCTACCCCTTTCTTTCTTTCCTTTCCTGCTGGGAGTCCATAGTGCTTATATTGGTATCATTTGATGGGATCCCAGAGGTGCCTAGGCTATTTTCACTTTCAGTAGTTCTTATTCCTTTCTGTTCCTTGGCCTGCCTTATTTTAAGTGTCTTGTCATCAAGTTTACTTATTTTTCCTTCTGTCAGCCCCATTTTGCTCTTGAAATCCTCTTGAGCATTTTTCATTTTAGTTATTGTGGTCTTCAACTTCAATTGTTCTTATTGGTTCCTTTTTAAAATTTTTCTCTACTTAGATTCTCATATTGTTCATTTGTTGTTTTCCTGAATAACCTGTAGTTTCCTTTTATTTTACTGCATCTCCTTGTGCAATTTTAACAGGGTTTTTTTAAAGGTGTTGTTCAGTGCGTAGATGTTGTTGTCTTCTTCATCAGTGTTTTCTGTGTTTTTGTCCTCTTCTATGGATGGGCATCATTCCCTATTTTTTGTTTTATTTTGTTTATCTTGTACTCTTTTGCACACTGTGCATTTTAATATGTCAAAATGTTAACTTGAATTTATTCCCTTGGATGTCTGTTTCTTGGTGTTATAACCAGCTAATGGCAACACAGAGGTTTTAGTGAGCTTCAGCCTTTCTATCAGGAAGGTATACCCAGGGTGAATGCAGTTTGTGGGGCCTTTTCTTTTTGGGCCTCTGTCTTGTCCTGGGTTTTTATTTATTAGTTGTTTAGGATTTCCCCTGTTTACAGGAGTTTGATTTGTGCCCTCTGTTTCACAGGAGACAGACATACCTCTCCTGGGTATTTGCTACCAGCAGGCCTTTGTCCCAGACTGTCCATCTCTCTAGATTTTTATACTCCTTTCATTGTCCCACACTTTCTTTGCCTGGAGGGGAAATTCTGGGAGGAGGCTTACTCTGGAAAGAGTAAGTCAGTCTTTTCCAACCAAAACAGAGCCAAGAATCTATGAAGAATCATCAGCTCCAAAGTACCCTGGAGAGGGGATCTGAAGGGCTCTAAAAGTTTCTCTGACAGCTCCCCAAGATGAGCTTTCCTGGTCTATCCAGCAAATGCAGCCCTTCAGCTAACTGTGCCCAGCAGCCCTGATGTAGCCCTGCATCCTTAAATCTCCACTGCCTCTGCCTCTGTCCAAGGAAGGTTGAAACAATGACTAATGCCGCCTTTGTCTGGTGTGTTGAAACACTAGCTGCCCTCAGAGCCTGGAAGTAGCAATCTGAATTTGCTAGTCAAAAGCCATGATCATGATCGACCCTGACCACCCCAGTTCTTTGGGAAGAGGACTTCTTTGTATCTTTCTGTCACCAGCAGCTAGCCAGGAACTGAACCCTGCAGAAGCCTGCTGCAAGAGTGGGGGATGAGTGCTGGTGGCCACCACATGGAGAGAACAGTTTCCAGTTCTCTACCCTAATTTATCTGTCTCTTCTTCCCACACTTCTCTGGAAGCTGTCCAGTGTTCTTCTGGCCTCTGAAGTTTCAGAATTGTTGCTCTAGACAGTTTCTGTCTGTTTAGTAGTTGTTTTCATGGGAGGCCTGAATCTGGAGCTTCCTACTCTGCCATCTTTCCTGAGAGTCCAACCAGCATAAATTTTTATCTGGGTTATTGCTACAGTTTCTTAACTGTTCTCTTTTTTTGCATTCTTGCTCTCCCTAAAGTTTATTTTCAATATAGTTGCCAAAAAGATATTTTCTAAAATTCAAATGTTAATCCAATCAAAACCCTACCGTATTTACCCTTTTCAACCATCATAATAGCCAAAGTCTTTATAGTTGTCTAGAAGTTCCCGTATGATCTTTCCTATACTCCACCCCTGTTGCCCTTTTGAACTCATTTCCTAGTTTTTTTTTCCCCCACTGTATCTTTAACACCTAGAACAGTGTCTACCCTGATGTTAGTTCAATCAGTGGATCTCATGAGCATAGATGTTGCATCTTTCATTGTGCCCTTTTGGACAATATTCCACCATTCTTGCTACATCCTACTTCATGCCACTTTTTCCTGCAGATTATCTATATCTTATTTCCATCCATTGATTAAACTAAAAATAGTCTTTTGGAATTCTATCTCTGTTTTCATCCCCAAGCAAATTCAGATAGACAAACTCTATAAACCCATGTAGCTTTCACACTATTACCTGGATTTCAAAGTTTCAGGTAACAGGTCATTTAAAGCCTAAAATGAAAACTGATCCCTTCCATGATGATCTATCATAGGGCTGGGCATAATTTCAGCATATCAGGGTATAGTTTTCTGTTCACATTATATTCATATTTTCCTTTTACAATAGTCTATAGACAATAATGAAATTACCAGGAAAGCTTGAAAAATAAAATGAAACCAAGTATTATTTTCCAAAAAGAAAAATTTAGTAGAAAACTGAAAATTACATAATGACAATCCTTTATCATTATTATAAAAGTATTGTTGTATAGATTTAAACCTGCATAGTATTATCATGAATTAAGCATTCTGTGACTGGGCCTTTAAATTTGTAATAATTACCAACAGTACATACAATATTAAAATAATATTTGTGATCTCCAATGAAGTTTTCTCTGCCTAAATTTTAATCGCTAATTGATAAGTCCTTAATCTGATGAGTGTATCTCCTCTGAATTAAGTTATATAGGGTAATTTATACTTTTCCACTGTTAATGCCTCATTTCCATCAGTATTTTTCTTTTAATGAACAAGTAATATAAAAAAGAAAAATGTCATTCAATAAGTACATAATAATTAGTTCTAAATATTAACATTTTAGGACTAGACTCAGCTAATTAAAGTTTCTATCAGATCTATGCATCTTAGCTATATGTAGCCTTTAGCAGTTTATTAAATATATATGGAGAAAAAAAGTTTGATAGTGCTTCCTCTAAGTATAGTATTAGGGACACCTAGGGTGCTTTCAGAAGTACAGATTAGCAGGCTGAACTTTAGATATTTAGGATTCAATAGATTTCTTGTGGAACCTGGAATCAGAATTTTGAGAAGCACCCCAAAGAGGCAGATAAACTCCCAATTACACATGAAGAAATCTTTCCTATGCTGAAGGCTCTCTAATGGGCAGATACCCAGGAAAGCACAATTTATGCTTTCACTTTACCCAGAGGCCAAAGAAAAAAATTCTTTGATATAAACAACTAAGCCTATTGTTTGTTGATGACTGTGACTAGAGATCCGTGACTCTAGACAAAGCACATGGTAGACACTTTTCGTTTTCCTCAACTTATTTGTACTACATAAGTTTAGCTGTATTCTTTTTAGGTTTCATGTGGAACCATATTCCATTAAGACATTCTAAATGAAAGAAGTTAATTCAATTTCCAAGAGAAGCTTATTACTTAGGCACAGCTTAACAAACAGAAAGTTAGTGGGAATTTCCCAGGTTTTACAAAGAATAGGAAATGAAGCAGAAAAAGTGGGAAAATACCATTATATAATTGTATTGAAAAATTATTTGCATAATTACAAAAGAAGAAACATAATCCATATTACAGGGGCCATGTACTTTTTAAAAATCTGCTGTGCTGTTATTGTAAAAAATGTATAACTTCAAAAGAAACAGACTTAAACAAAAAAGTTGAATTATAAATAAAATATATTCTGAAATATATTTTAACTCCTGTATTATATTGCTTTCAAGAAGTTTGGTAGAGAAGAGAAAGAATTAAAAATGTGGCTTGAGGGAAGAATTAGGAGAGGAAGGAGTTTTGATAAAATGATAAAATTTTACATTAACAATACATGCACACTGCACATAATTTAATTCTTTTATCATTCAGATAATCTTCTGGATCTTTACTTTTTAATTTGTATCATGGTTATGAATTTTTATTACATTTCTCCTATACTCTACAAGTGTGGATACTGCTAAGCATTTCTCTTTCATGAAGAAAGTATATTTTTCATTGTGTAGCTTCAAATAATTTATAAAAGTTAATCTATCTTTGCATAATGATTTGTAATCATCCTGTACTGTTATCACTCCTCTCATTTATGTGATGGATAGAGAGAAGTTTACCTGTACTCTTAGGTTTCAAATGGAGTCATTCCATTAAGATATTCTAAATGAAAGAAGTTAATTCAGTTTCCAAAGATAGCCTTATTACTCAATTTCAGTGCTTTTTCACATCACAAAGTGAATTATTTCAATCATTTTATATATCATTGATTACAATTTACTTAAATATATATATAGATACATAAATATATATGTATCAAAAGAATCTTTCATATAATTTTTGCAGTCCTGTCTCATATTTTTAATATTTTCTAAGGCATGAATGACATTCATTAATTTGTGGACAGTTTCCCTAATGTTAAAATATTTCTGTTATTTATACAGTGATACCTAAAAGATGTTTCAGTATTCATCTTCAAGAATGAAAGCAATAATGGATCTTTTTTTCTCACAAAAATTTGAACAGAAATAAGAGACAGAAAGATACTTTTCTTGACTGTGCATGATTTTACTTATGTGTTCTCCTTTACTGAGTCATAAGAGAATTCTCAGAGGTTAGGAGAGGAGCTTTCTGACTCTGGAGAATGTAAGGAAACACAGAAGATATTAATAGACATACATTAACATAAGTATCAATGTCAAAGAAAAAGAACCCTAAAGTTATTCTTCTAATTCTCATTTTATAGGTTTGGGATCATTTCAAAGCTATATATTGCAGAAGTAACCACTTACAACTGGCATCTGATAATAGGGTAAAAAGTGTCTTTCTTTTAACTATGATGCCGTAAATATCAACAAAAGCTGGGTTACAAAACATGGAAGAATTAATTTTAAAGTAAATATTAAGTAACTACATTGTTACTGGACAAAGGCAGCAGATTATTTTGCTTGATGTGCTCAAATGATCAATTCCTGAGACACTGGGGTTTCAAAGAGAGAAAAAGTTTATTACCGGACATATAGCAGAAGAGCAGGTAGCCTAAAATCTGTCTCTCCAAACCACAGTGATTCTGATAGTTTTATTAGAAAAAAAGATGGGCAGAGTTTAGGATAATGAGTACAGTGGACCCAGATGATGTGATTAGAGGTGATCTGGTTATTGAGCATGCACAGATTGATTACATGCTTAGTCACAGAACATATGTGAGAAAATGGTGGCCTAAATATGATTGATGATGGGCATGATTTTTAGTATCAGTGAGGTTTAGGTGACTTGTAGGTTTAAGTCTAAGCTACTGCACCTGTCAGGCAGGCCCTGAGTGGTTGGATTCAGTTTCAGTTATCAAGATGATTTTGGACTTGGGAAGGGTTAGTTCTGGACTGACCCAAGAGTCTTCATTAACAAACATTAGGGGCTGTCTTTAGTGATGACAAGACTCTAAAGTTAAAAAACTGGATAAATGGTTACAAATGCAAGTTTGTCATAAGCTTTTTACAATCGCAGTGGCAGAAGATAAAGGCTATACAATCATTATCAGAGATCAAGGCAGCTGGATTACAATTTAGAGATTTCCAGTATATCCCTCTGTCTAAACCAATATACCAGAAATCAAAAAAGTATATATATAAATAAAATCAAAGTCATCCCTTAAATCCTAATTTCTCGGTTACAACATTTTATGTTGGATATGAAAATAAGTAGGAAATTGTGCTGGTTTGAAAGGATGCATGTCCCCTAGAAAAACCATGTTTTAATCTAAATCCCATTTCATAAAGGCAGAATAATCCCTATTTAATACTGTATGTTTGAAACTGTAATCAGATCATCTCCCTGCAGATGTGATTTAATCATGAGTGGTTGTTAAACTGGATTAGGTGACGACATGTCTTCACCCATTTGGGTGGGTCTTGCTAAGTTTCTGGAGTCCTATAAAAGAGGAAACTTTTGGAGAATGAAGGAAATTCAGAGAGAGCAGAGCAGAATGACATAGCCATGAGAAGCAGAGTCCACCAGCCAGCGACCTTTGAATATGAAGAAGGAAAATGCCTCCCGGCAAACTTCATGAAACAGGAAGCCAGGAGAAGAAGCTAGCAGATGACACCATGTTCGCCATGTGCCCTTCCAGCCAAGAGAGAAACCCTGAACTTCATCAGCTTTCTTGAACCAAGGTATCTTTCCCTGGTTGCCTTTGATTGGACATTTCTATAGACTTGTTTTAATTGGGACATTTTCTCGGCCTTAGAACTATAAGCTAGCAACTTATTAAATTCCCCCTTTTAAAAACCATTCCATTTCTGGTATATTGCATCCCGGCAGCTAGCAAACTAGAACAGAAATCAACAAGAAAACATCTATTACAAGTGTTTTAGATAAAGCTTGTATTATTGTAACCTACATATTATCTCAAGCCAAATTAATTTCCAAAGATAATAAAATCCTGCTTTGGTAATTTTCTAAATAACTCAGGTGGGCCATGGGGTAGAGGAGATAATTTTTTTTTATTAGAGAACATTCAGGTTTATAGAAAAATTGTGTGTAAAATACAGGATTCCCATGTATCACTCTATTATTTATACATTGCATTGATGTGGCATATTTTTCACAATTGAGGAGAGCACATTTTTATAAATTGTACTATTAATTATGGTCCATGGTGGCTTAACTTAGTGTTCACTGTGTTGTACAGTTCCATGGATTTTTTTTATGATAGAATTTAATGCTCATTTTATCTCACTTTATAAATTTTCACAGAACTCAAATATTATGGATATGTTATGCAAATGCAAGTACTATATAATAAATTACTAAGTTATATCTTCTGCTTCCTTTGTCATTTTTCTCAATTATCTTTTTGTCTGACATATTTTTAAAAATTTTATGAGCATAACTATGTAAAACATGTTGGCTATATTACTGAATCATAGGCATACTTTACACAATGTCCATCTGTGAACATGTGCTTTTGCGAGTCTACTGAAAATTATATCACTTTTTTCATGCTATATTTAGTATACTTTTCATTCTTGTATTGCCCAATTTTGTTTAATACTGCTATTTTTCTTGGTGATTGCATATTTTTAGAATAATATCATATTCTGAGATGTTACCTCTAATTTTCTCTGCTGGACTTATCTCTTTCATATCTTTTTATCTTCTTTCTCTTATGGGAGAGTCAAAACATATGGAAGTCTGTGACTTACACAAAGAAAATAAAGCTACTTTTTCAAGGTCCCACATCTGTACAACACAAACTCATTAAAAAAAGGGGATAAATGATTAAATCATTGGTTATTTTGGTTATGCTGGTTCTCATTCTCAACAGAATTTTGAAATAACATGGAATCAGTAGTTCTCATTTCCAGTAGGGTATAGAAATGGAAAAGAGTCACTGGTTGTTAGCAGTCTCAAAATCCAACAGGTCTGGGTGCACAGGTAGTGTAGAATGCCCGCCTTTCATACAGGAGACCTGGGTTCGATTCCTGGACCATGCACAACCACCCCCCCCCAAAAAAACCCTACAGGTCAAATTCCGTTAGATTTCCAGAAGTTTTGGGAAAAATATTCTGTGGCTCAAGGCTTTGCCTTCTACACCCACAGATCCGGCCTCTACATCTTCCAATTCAGCTTCTTTACCCAAACATCTAGTTTTTACATCCATGTATTTACCCACTTGACCTAAATCTCTAACTTCGGAGTCATTTCTTTCTTTTACTAGAAGAGTAGCATGTATTGCTAGCTGAGTAGCTTTTTCAACCTAGGTTGTGTAGTAACTAATCAGTTGGTCTTTGCCCCCAATTCTTGGGAGATATCCTCTAAATCTTTGGAATTTCTCCTGATATAATTATCTTTTGTTATTTCTGGTGAGTCATGGGCCACAACAAGGTGGGGACATTCATAAAGGTAATCATAGGGTAGGGACTTGCCATACCAGAAAGACCAATCTTGTGATTAGAGGGTTGGGGCTTTTGAGCCATTTTATATCAGTCTAACCTTCCAGGAAGAGGAGGGGGAGCCTGCGGGTTGAGTTCAACCATGTGGGCTTGATTCCATCAGTCATATCCAGGCAACTAAACCATAATAAAAACTCTGGTACTGAAGCCCCAGGGAGATTCCATGATTGATAACACCCATCAATATGATGGGAGGGTGACATGTTCTGACTCCACATGGAGAAGACATGGAAACTTTGCATTTGAGACATCACCCTACGTGTCTATGCTTTTGGATTTTTCTGATTTCTGTCCTTCTTTTTTTTTTTTTTGCTATAATGAAAATATAATTGTACACACAGGACTTTCATGAGTTCTATGAGTTGATCTAGTTAATTTTTAGACCTGATGGGAATTGTGGGACCTCAAGAATCTGTAGCCAGATGGTCAAAAATGATGGTGGTCTGGATCCCAGAACTTATGACTGGTATCAGAGGGCACTCTTATAGAGGTTACCCTGTAAAACCTGGCCTAGAATTATATTATATTTTAGAATTGTACTGTAGATGGTGTCTTAGTTTCTCACTAAAACAAATATGATACAGTGGGTTGACTTATAGAATGTGAATTTACTGGGTTATAGTTTTGAGGCTAGGAAAGGTCCAAAATCAAGGCATTAGAAAGGTGATGTTTTCGTCCCAAAGTGTGTATCATTCTGGTGCTGGCTGCCAGTGATCCTTGGGCCCTAGGATTTTCTGTCATATGGCATTACATATGGTGATATTGTCTATTCCTTTTCAGTTTCCCTTGACTTCTCGCTTCTGGCTTGTCTTAGCTTTCTCTCGTGAAACCTCCAGTAATTGAATTAAAGCTCAATCTAATTTATTTGGGCCATACTTTAACTAAAAATAAATCTTCAAAAGTTCCTATTTGCAGTGGGTTCACACACTCTTTTGTGTGTGTATGTGGGGGGAGGGTAGAAAGTAATTTCTACTATTAAGCCATTGTAACTTTCTCCATTACTCTTTTTTTTTCCCCCCTACCTTTGTGCACATCCAGCATTGTAAAAGATCAGGCCTCCTTATCTCATGGGATGACCCAGCCCTCCAGTTATTAGAGTTTTGAGCCTTTGCTGGATCATTTAGATTAGCTCTCTGGACAAATCCATTGCTTACCACTGAACATCATGGTATTAAAACATAGTTTAGAGGATTCCCTCAGACCCCAGACATGCTCTCACTGTGTAGCTAAAGCCTATTCTACATAATCATGTGCCCCAGGCTGCACAGCAGTCCTGTGTTTGCTTGTTTGCCTTATGGGATGAGAAGTCCAACAAGGTCAATTACCAGTTGGAACCATTATCATGTTTCCCAGTGGAGGCTTTCTTCTTTTGGGTACTAATAGTTCCAAACCAGAAAAACTCAGCCTCGCAATCATAGAAACAACAAAAAAACAAAATGTGATTAAAAATTCTGAGTCATTATGTATAATTGGATGATGTTTACACCAAATTCTATTTTTTTATTTTCCAGATCTTTGTATCTGGATGTGGGTAAATAAAGCAAAACAAAATCTACCCGGTTCATTCTTGATGGTACAGAAAATGATATTTTTTTTGGGAAAAATACACCAAAAAAAAAAAAAAAACTGTAAAAAGTGATTCAGAAAAGGATTCTGAATGTAACAAACTTCAATGAAAAATTATTGGCCGTAGATTTATTGGTGACATTTTAAATTTCTTTTAGTGTCACATAAAATGATGATGCAATTATAATCATTGGTTAGATTCTACAAATTTGATAAAAAGAAAATTTAACTTTGCCTGTGGCTGCCATCGATGTATGCAGCTCACATATCCCTTCAAGAGAGGACCTACTGCTAGGAGCATTGGTGGCTGATAACCTCTAGCTGCTGCAATTGTGGGACCCACGTCAGTATTCCTGCGGAGGCCGAAGACCGCCAAGCTGCTGTCAGCAAGGCCACAGCATGGCAGATTTTCTGGGGATAAGCAATTCCTGCCCAATGGGGGATTCCTCTAATGCGACATCTTCACTCTAGAGCCCCATCAACCAGGACAAGGTTTGCTCAGATTAGTTCTGTGTCTCTCATTCAGCACAATAAAAGCTATCCTGAGGCTAATAAAGCTAATGTGGAAAATCCACATCTTTAACCTGATCTTTGCTGAAAGTTTGGGACTTATATGGACCTTTGCTACTAAAAGACTTTCTTATTTTTCTTACTGTTGATGTCTGGAAGCAATCAACTCCTCTAGCCCTTTGAGGTGCTATACTTCTGAAGTCCATTGATTTCCTTTCGTTCTAGTTGAAAACCATTAAATTTTACAAGAAAAATATATTTTTCTTGTGATATATTTTTAAATTCACCAACACTTGCCAAAACTGCCCTTTGATTCTTTCCAAGCATTACGGTTAGAGCTTTTGGGCCAGTAGGCTCAGGATAAGCCTTCCAAGTTATCACAATCAACAGTTGTACTAAATATTTTGCCACTAAACAAAACATATTGTTCTGTCTTCATTCTCTGATATGTGTTTCTTTAATCCCATTGCATAAGTAAGAAACCAATACTACTTAAAAGTATCATTATTTTTTATTAGTTTGAGTAGGATAAATGCAGAAATAAACATCCCAAGATCTCAGTGACTTAAGATAAAAATTTATTCCTTGCTAATATCACAGTCCAAGATGGCTAGAGAAAAGTTTTCTGCTTCCTGTTTATCCTAAACCCTGGTCACTTCTTTCCTATTTTGCTACTATCTTCAGCATACTGCCTCTAAGTTCACTGTAAGTGTGAAAATGAGGGCTGAGGAGGCACAATCTCTCTTAACTCCACAGGTAATGTTTCACCTAACCTTTGCTGAAAATTACTTATGTGGCTACAGTAAAATGAAAGGCGGCTGAGAGTAATGTTTGATTATTTGTTCAGGAAAAGGTAACAGATTTGTTGTACCTCTACACAGTCACCATTCCAGAAGGAAAGTCCGTATTGTTGAGCCCAGGCAAAATCTCAGTTCTTTCCTTTTTCTTCACTTTGATCTGGAGTCTAATAGGCAAGCATTGGGGTGGCTGAGGATAGAAGTTGAGAATGAATAGTACATTTTGATGCCCTTATTAATGAGAGCAGTTTCTGGAGAGAGGACCTTTGTGTGAACCTTTTAGCCTCATTGCAAGATGTCCAACTACATAGCTATCAGTAAGCATTCTTATCACTGGTTCTAACTTCTTCCCACATCTCTCATAATCCAGATAGACCATTCCCACTTTTGATGAATTAATGTAAGTATATACCTCCGTCATCCCTCTTTCCATGAAAATTGGTCATTCAAAGGGATAACTTGAGGTTCTGCCACTGTGACGATTTCCCTTTCCTACTACCCTTCAAAGCCAACCTTTAATGGGACTCGAAAGCTGCCACAGTTTACTTCTTGCTGATATTGTATCCTGTAGAGAATTTTGTAAACAAGGCTTAATTATTTTTTCTTGCTCAGCCATTAATTATAGGAACTCACAAGAGGCCATAGCTATGTGTTGTATCAGAAGTAGGTGCAGTGGGAGTGTGAGCTAAATACTCATGATGGAGAATTGTTGGTGATGTCTGAATGTACAGCTCAATAGATCAGATATCATTCACTATATGAAGGCAAGAGCAGGCTATCTGGTCATGTAGCTTCACATAAGAAAACATTCAGCTTCTATCAGGGTCTGATAGCAAGTGATACCTATTTTTTTTTTCTTGGAAGCAGAATAGTTATTTGTTAAGAAAACCTAGCTTTGCTGTAAAATTTGAGGATTATCTGCTGTTATTCTCCAGTCAAGTGTTGTCATGGGCACCAACCAGCATTATAATCTACCACAAATACTTGAAACATCATTAGACCCTCTGGGCAATACATGTATTCTAGCCTGTATCAGATGATGAACTTTCTCTTTTTCTGAAACACATTTAAAGCTGGCAGCCTCATATATTATTTAAATGGTAAGCTTTTAATAAGAGTGTGCTTACTCTTTCATAGTACTAAGAACACGTTGTAGCAATTTGGTTTTACTTGGAAGGGGATGCCCTAATCTGATGACTCTTCAGTCATCAGACCTCTGAAGTGGAAGGCCACTGAATTTCCATGGAATTCACTTTCCGTTCTCTGGAAGGCGTAGGTCTTTCTATGGCATTAGGCTACGTTCTCCCTCCTGCTCATCAGGCCTTCTCAGCCTGATGTTATCTATCTAGTGGTCAGAGTGGTATCTCATCAAATGGTGATATGATCAATGTCACCCAAGACTAAATTATCTATCAGATTAGGGAGTAGACATTGCTCTGAAACAGTATGGTAAAGGACTATTGTTGGCCATGACAGATGAAAGCTTCCAACTTTGTGTTTTCCTCTTTGGGGAAAAAGGCTTTGCCAGATCAATAGCTACATACCAGATACCAGGACTGTGTTGTTTTACTCAAGTAAAGAAACCATATATGAAATGACACCTGCAATTTGTTTCACTACCTCATTAAATGTAATAACTCCAGATCCACCTATTATGTCAATAGGCTAACTAGGCAATTTAGTGTAAATGTAACTCTCTTTTTCAATAACTCTCAATTCTAATTTTGAGGGTCCCTTATTTCTCAAAAGCTTCCTGGCGATGCTACAAATTCATTTTATATTATATTTGAGTAACCCACAGGATCAGAATCTACATCTGATTTTTGGCTGTCTAATTTCTGTGACTAGGAAATAAATGAATTGTTTAAAATAGACAAATATGTCTGTGTTCTATTACTAACAGCTTGTAAGAGGTTTTAAAACTTTGAGTTTGCCACTTTCTTTCTATTAGATTTTCAGTACAATTAGACACACTCAATTGGCCCCAAGAGTTTATATTACTTTAGATCATTCATATTGGTCTATGACAGTAACTACATTTATTTATTAAACCCTGTTTTTAATAAAAACCTCATTTCAGTTAATAATTTGTTTTTCCATAGTATGTTATCAGGGTATCATCATCAAAAGCTAAACTGATCTTCAAGTAAGATAATTCTTAAGTGCATAGTAACCTGATATTTCTTCTGGTAATAATTATTCTATCAGTCAAGTATTTGGTTTTTAATTCTGCAGTACCCTTCATCCCACCCAACCCAGGTCATTTAAGTAGTAAGGAGGTTACTATAAAGCTATTTGTTAACTAATAAAATCTCTGGGAAGGTCAGAGAATGAGGCTTGGGTATTGAACAGAAAAAAGTAGATCAGCAAGTGTAAATATGCTGCTATACTGCAATAGCTTGAGGTTATACACCATTGTTATAGTTTACTACCATTCAATCATATGGTACCTATAATAGTTTCCCTAGAACAAATTCCCTATCATGCATGACAGAATACCCAATAAGTTTACATGTGACCATTGCCTTATTTTGTTTACTTCTGTTTCCATATCTTATTCGGATGTTTCTGATTAGCGGGCCCAGGTCATCTGCAGAACCTTACCTGTAAGTGCATTTGGGGAAGACAGTTTTTAGCTTTATGCCTCTGTATTACAGGAAGGTGAATTCAAAGGGGTCAAAATAACTTGTGAGCCAACTTTTAAGATTTGATGGGGAGGCAGGAAAGGCGTTTCAAGCAGGTTTGATGTGTGCAAAGGCTTGGAAATGAAAGAGAGTAAAGGCTATCTAAAAGTTACATGGCTTCAACAGCACTACGCAAGATGCTCCCTTAAAGGAATGTTTGCGTGTGAAGATTCATCAATAAAAATATTAAATCAGGGTGGTGCAGCGGTGGGTCAGCTGCAGAATTCTCATGTGCTGTGCTGGAGACTGGGGTTCAATTCCCAGAGCTAGCCCATACATTAAAAAAATAATAATAAAATAAATCAAAACAAAACAATACTATAGTTGAATGGCTGGAGAAATGCTTTATATTATTCTTGGAGATTGATAGTGCACAGTAATTACTCTGGGAAGATCTTCAGTTAAAAAATGAAAAAAAAAATATCTTCGACAATACCTTAGCCAAGGATTTAACAAATTTAATTATCATGACAACACTTGCATTGACTTTTCACAGAATAGCATTCTGAAAGAACACAGAACAGCACTCTGTGAAATATGAAACTGCAAAGTAGATTGAAGGTTTCAGAAGAATAGTGGTGGACAAAGATGACTCTGGTCATGCCTGTTTTCTTGTGTGTCTTGCTAATGGATTTGGATTGCTATACCAATGAAGGGGATATCATTAGAGAGTTGTAAGCAAGCTCTAAGGTGAAATAAGTAGGCTGTACAAATTAAAAGTTGTTGCATTTATCTGGATGGGAAAGATGGCATTGAAATATTATGTTTTAATGTCTTGGAAAGTCCTGCAAATGCATTATGGAAATAAAATTTAAAGTACCCATTTGAAGTTCCTATGAGGGGCGAGTGTAGTTTGCATTCCATTCTCCCACTTGTCTTCACCATTTCCTGCCTATCTGTTGAGAAAGCTCCAATTGAGTCCTTGACAGCATCGGAAACCAAGGCAAAAATGAAAATTTCCCTGAATGTTAAGAAGTAGCAAAAACCAAAGAATAAGCATGTGCCAAAGACTTAGGCTCCAGGGGCCAAAATCAAAGAAGTAAAGTCAGAAGCAGTTCTGGAACAGAAGAGCTCAAATGATCAGGTTACAAATGGTGTTGCCATAAAGCATGATTATAAAAGTAAAGTGTCCCTAAATGAAGTGATAATGTTGATATAAATTGAAATGTATCTTGCATATATTTGAAAATTGGCGCCTTAGTGATTGGATGCACTGGGCTGAGTAAAGTTACAGAATTTATGCATATACCATATAATGAGAGGGACAGGAGAGACAGAGACCAAAGTGGAATTAATGTTAGAAATAATTAACAAGCAGGTGTTCATTGGGAGAGGACAAATAAGGCAGAGAACATATAATAGTATCTGATCATCTATTATCTATTATGATAAAACACCTTTAAATATTTACAGTCTGTCCACATCTTCTTGCTACCAAATAATTACTTGATCATAGGTTACTGAAATTTGTTTTGGTGTCAGAAATTTTATTTTAAAAATGATCTAATTGTCTGCAGGATTAGTGCCAGTGGTACAAAAGTTTAACATATATTATTAAAGTAATACAAATAAGAAGCTTATATATTTTAATACTAGTTTAGTAGTGCTTTTCTAAGACTTAGCTCCCAGCAGGGAAAACATTTTATTCAGGCAAGAAAAAGTGTTATTGAACATCCTGCTCAGAGTTGGATATTTTCCTCCTTGAAAGTTGATGGCTTTGATGTTAACTGATAAAATATGAAACTTCCAGTAATGTTTAATGTACAACTTGGGTAAAAATGTGTTGAATTGTACTAAATAATTGATGGAAATTAAACATCTATTTTATATAATATTATGTATGTATAATATTTCTGATCATACTGATAAACTACCATATCTTGGTGCTTCCATTTTTAATAAAATCTTTTGGAATCGATCCTAGAATGAACTATTTAGTTAAATAATTCTCTACTAAACTTCTGGTCTTAACAAGGTCTCACATTATATGTTTATATATATGTTATATATTTGACATTTTAAATGTAAAATTATTTCAAAGTGTCTTGGTGGGTAAGGAAGACTCAATCATAAATGAAAATATCCTTGCAATTTCTATAGGAAATAAATGAGCACATTTTTGTTCTTAGAGACACTAGCTAAGAAATAATACACATCTCTGTTTAAATATATATATATATATATTTAAAAATAATCCTTTTGTCAAATAATATATGTAAAGTATGCACAAGGACTTTTAAAAAAAAGAGACCTAAGTTTATCTGAAACACTAATAAAATTATTTTAGTGATATTATGTGAAGTTCACTGCATACACTTTGTGTGTGTGTGTGTGTGCTATATGGTGGGGGGGGTCACATTTCATTCTTTTTCCACGTGAGTATCCTGTTATTACAGCCCCATATGCTGAATATTTGTTTGTTTCTTTTCTTTCTTTCTTTGCTTGTTTGTTTGTTGGGAAGTGCATGGGCTGGGACTCGAACCCGCATGGCAGGCAAGAATTCTACCACTGAACTACCCTTGCACCTCCAAAGACAGTATAACTTTTTTATGAGTGACAGCTTGTCCACCAATGACCAGAATCAGAATCTCCTCACGTGTGTTTTGAACTTTTCCTCTAGTGCAGTGAGGAAATATCCTTTAGGAACAGAGTAAAAATTATCATCCAACTTTAGGAATTATCAACATACCTTTGAATAATAGGCCTGGAAATCTCTCTTAGTTTCAAATGGTTTCTGGACCATGGCCTGTCCCCTGACTCCCAGGGCTTTCAAATAACTGTCTTTACACTTCTTCTGAACTTAATTTTCCTATCGGGAGTTTGTTCTGATACAAGCTATGCTGTCACAGCCTGAGGGAAATTTCTAGCTATTCTGTTGATAATAGACCAAAGGGCAGAGGACAGAGTCAGGAGTAAAGTTAATTAAATTTAGATTTCATTTAATTTTAGAAGTACATTAAGGAGATACAGATTAAAGGTAGAAAAAGTGGGAGGATTTTAGATAGTTTTGAAAGTATATCTGACAGAATTTGCCGACGCGTCAGATGTGGGTTATGAGAGGAAGAGAAGAGATAATGACTCCAAAATTTTTGGTCTGGGCAGCATGAAATATTGGGGGGTGGGGGGGTTACACTGAACAAAACTTCCCTTAGTGATGCAGGCCTGGGGAGTGGGACTGTGAAAACAAAGAAAACTTCACCTGGATCTTCATTTACTCTCTTCCCTGTGAAAGAAAATCTTTAGTTGCTAGGAGACGGGCAATAACTGCCACCTTCAGGACACAGGTGAAGACACAAAGTATCCAGGGAGAGGAAACTATCACAACTATAAAAACCCCTCTAGGTGCTGAGGAACCTGACTCTAACCATGATCTTCTGTATGCTCTCTCAGGCTCCACCCCTGGGAATTAAAGGGCTCTGCCAGGTAGTCTCATGGGGAAAGCTGTACTCCTGCCCCAGACTTTGTGCACAGCTAGTGCAATACAGTTTCCTGTAGGCAGTTGCAGTGAAGGGCTCAGTCTCCACCCCCTACCCCTACAGTTCCTTCCTGCTGTCCTCAGCCCAGTCAAACTCCTGCATATATTTGTATTCCTAGCCCAGGGCCCTCCATTTAGAGGTCAACTGATGGTAGAGATGAGGCATTTCCCAGGCACTGCTGCTAAGATGTCCTCATTGGGAAACTTTGGCTGAGCTACTTTTGTCCCCTCTGACTAAACACCTTCCCACTCTTAGCCCTTTCCCTCTCCCTCCTCCTGGACACATAAAAAGTCAGAAGACTTTTGTTCAGTCAGGGTTCTTTGGCAGCAATATAGTTCTCCCCACCTTAAGTGCATGTCATCTGACCTTTATCCAGGGCCATTCTATGGGGTGAAAATGGAATACTAGAGAGCCAGCACCTATTTTTGCTCTTGCTGACAGTAAACAGTAAGTGAATTAAAGGCTTGATTATTTTGGTTTGGCTTACTGTCTTAACTGACCATCTCCACACCTGCAAACCAGACAGGGAGAACCAGAAAAATGCCTTGGGCACAACACCTTAGGGATTCCTACCATTGCAAGATGGGTAGGATAAGTGGGAAGAATTCAGTGCCTGTTTAAAATTGAGGTTAAAACAGAACAGAGAATGCCCACTCCTGTACTGTACTATGTCTAGAAAGCGCCATATATCAAATAACAGGAGTCTGTTGCTAGAGGAAAGGAAAGGTTAAGGAGTAAAAAATGTCTGAAGCAGAAGCACAAAGGGAAATTTTTTTTAAGTGGGACAAAAACATTAAGAAAAATTCTCCAGTAAACATGTCCACATACCAAACAAAAACTAGTACCAGAAGAATTAGAACACTTTGGTGCTTTGAGAGTAATCATAAAAAAAAAAAAAAAAAAAAACACAAAACAGTTCAGTTCTTGCTAGACTGACTCTACCTCACCCCGTCCCAATTCACACATACTGAAGGCCTAGCAAAAGTTGAGGCATGCCCATTTCCAGGCATAAATATGAAATACCTCAGTTCCTGATTTTGTGTGGTCTTTTTGGTAAATCAACTTGATTTGGTATATCAACTTGAGTTGGTTGTAGTCCTCAGTTATTCAATCAATCCTTAATAGAGGTGTTATTGGGAGGACATTTTATAGATGTCATTAAAATACATAATCAGTTGGCTTCAAATAAGGGAGATTATCCTGGATAATCTGGGTGGCCTTGATTCAATCAGTTAAAAGTCTCTAAAAGCAGGGTTGAGGTTTCCTTGAGAGATGAAATGTGGCCTGTGGATAGCAAATTCAGCCAATGCTTAAGAGTTCCAATCTTCCCTTACTAATGGCCTGTCCTATGGATTTTGGAATTGGCTAGCCAGCTCCCACCATTGTGTAAGATGTTTCCTTGCAATAGATTTCTTTATACATCCCTTACTGTTTCTGCTTCTCTGGTCAACTGACATTGATACCACTGTCAAATGCAAGATAGCTGATATCTGACTTCCATCTGAAAGTTAGGGGAATCACAAAAAAATCAAGGCAGACCAGCACCCTGTCGAGAGAGAAAGCAATCAACAGAACCAGGCTCAGATATAAACCAGATTTGGAATTTACAGGCAGGGAAATTAAAATAATTATGATTAATATTTTAATGACTCTAGTGTGAAAGGTGGGCAGCTTGCATGAACAGATGAGGAATTTTGGCAGAGATGAAATCTATAAGGAAGATTATGAGGGAAATATTAAAAGTGAAAAACCTGATAATGGAAATGAAGTATGCCTTTGAGAATTTTCTCAGTAGACTTAATGGTGTTGAAAGAAGACTCAGCAAATTTGAATATAAGTTAATGGAGATTACTCAGGATGAAACACAAAAAGAAAAAAAAAGTAAATGAGAAATAGGATCAATTATCCAGGAGTTATGGTACAATATAAATAAACATTGTAAATGTGTAATTGGAATCCAAAAGGGCATAAGAGTGAAAGAAATATTTGAAGCAATAACGGACAATTTTTTTCCCAAAATTCTATCAGGCACCAAATCACAGATCCAAAAGTCTTAATGCACAAAAAGCAGGATAAGTAACATGCATATTCACATACCATTTTAAACTGCTGAAAACCAATGATTAAAAAGAATATCTTGAAGGTAGCAAGGGAAGAAACATACAGAGAAAAAAGTAAATAATTACAGCAGATTCTTTCTAGAAACTAAGCAGGAAGACAATGGGGTGATATTTTTATTGTACTAAAAGGAAAAAAATGTTAAACCATAATCTTATACATAGCAAAATAACATTAAAGGATAAAGAATTAAAGGCTTTATTCCAGATAAACCAGAAAATTCATTACCAGCAGAACTTAATAATTGTTAAATAAAGCTATATGATGTATAAAACTGTTAGCCAATTTATTATATATAACCAATTATCACAACCAGGAATTTGACTTCCCATTTTATATTTTACAGGCAAATCTGTAAATGGGATGCCAAGTTGTAATTAGAAGACTAAACGGTGATAATGGTGATTATGGCATAAAAACAGGAGGAATTAAGATTGTGATTAATGCCAGCAGTATAAGACAATTTGCTACAGCCAACAGCTAAAAAATTGTGGTTGCCAAATGGAGAGAAAAATCATTCATTTATTTTCCCAAGATACTTTCACTCACTTATGGTTTACAATGCATGCATTTCAATAGCTAATGATTCAAGTCCTCTACTTTAGGTGGAACGGATTTTTTTTTCCTATACTTCTCATTACTTTTTATGATTCCTGAGCTGATTCATAATCCTTTTGATTCAGGAATTTCTCTTTTGATATATTATTAGCAGATGCAGTAATTTTGCTACAAAGTCTTGCTGACTAAAGATCCCTTTCATTTCTTTCTGTAACTTTGATTTTCTCTTCTCTAATCCATATTTTGATTTTATAACTTTGCTCTCAGAGAGAGATTGAATTTCCATTAATTATAAAGATCATATTGTATGAATTATTTCTCACAACTTTGTTTTCCTCTCTCCCACCTGAATAATATCATGTACCATTTTCTTTAAGCTTAATTGAGTAAAACCCAATGTTCTTAATAGATTATTTGAGGTTCTGTAATAATATATGATCTAGTTCCTCATCATTTCTCTGATATCATTTCCAGTCACTTTTTCTTTAGTATATTCTGCTCTACCCAAGCTACCTTCCTCACCATTCTTTAAACAGATCAAATATTTTTCAATTTTTCTTCATTATAGGCTTACATTTGTTTTTTCTTCTCCTTGCAGAGCAATTCTCTTTAATTGTACAGTTTGTTCCTTCCTTTTGATCTCTAAACAAATGTCATCTTATCAGTAGAGACGTTCTCTGTTTACCTTCCATCACTCCAAATTCCCCTTATTGTGCTGATTTCTTGGCTTATAAATATTATTAACTGACAAATCGTTATATTTTATATAAGCTTCATGAAAAGAGAGACTTTGTTTTACAGTTGTATTCCTAGCAGGTAGAAAAATTTGGCATAAAGTTGGTGCTCAATAAATGTTTGTGAAGTGAGGGTATGAATGTGTACCACACACCATATTAAATCCTTTCCCATTATATTAATTTCACGAAGTTCTTATACCAACTTATTTTGTTGGATGAGAATGTAGAATCTCACAAAGGTTAGAATAATTTTCCTGAGATTCCCCATTTTTAAAAATTAAATTCTACTAATTTGCCAGGGATAATCAGCCATGGCATTCAAAGACTGTCTTCCTTTAAATATGTCATAGTTGGTAAGCTGTGAAGAAATAAGGAAATGAAGTAAATAACAAGGGGAACTCTGGAGCAAAATACGTAATTTGAAAAAGACTGACCAAGATGAAACTCCAAGGGTTAAGAAATGGGGATTCTAGACTGAAAGTATTTAGGCAAGTGTTATTGAATGGTGATAGCAGAGAAGAGTGAGAAGAACATGAAGATAAAAAAAGAAGAGAATCTATTTAATGTGTAAGAATAACCTCCAGGATAACCTCTCGACTCTGGTATCTCTCAGCCATTGACACTTTTATTTTGTCTCATTTTGCTCTTCCCCCTTTTGGTTGAGAAGGTTTTCTCAATCCCGTGATGCTGAGTTTTTCAGCTCATTCTAGGATTTCTGTTCCATGTTGCCGGGAAGGTCCACACCCCTGGGAGTCATATCCCACGTAGACAGGGGGAGGGCAGTGAGTTTGCTTGTTCTGTTGGCTGGAGAGAGAGGCCGCATCTGAGCAACAAAAGAGGTTCTTTTGGGGGTGACTCTTAGGCCTAATTTTAAGTAGGCTTGACCTATCCTTTGTGGGGTTAAGTTTCATATGAACAAACCCCAAGATTGGGGGCTCAGCCTATTGTTTTGGTTGTCCCACTGCTTGTGAGAATATCAAGAATTCAACTTGAGGAAGTTGAATTTTCCCCTTTTCCCACCATTTCCCAAAGGGGACTTCGCAAATGCTTTTTTATTCACTGTTCAAATCACTCTGAGATTTATCAGCACATCACCCTGGACAAACCAGCAAAATCTCATGCCCTACTCAAGGTTCCATGTACTTATGGTGTGCAGTTAAGCTGTCTACATAAGTTATATTAGGAACTGTACTAGTCAAAATACAAATTTTGTCCCAAATGAACATTTTTTGCTTTAGTCTCACACATAAGTTAAAATTTTAAACTATTAATTACCATCTATTTTCAACACCCTGCAGTAATGACATTCCTTTGCTCTTCCTCACGCAAAAACATTTTTAAAATTTGTACATTTAGTCACTATCATTGTACCGTCTATCTTTCTTTTTTATTTCAAGATGTAGTGGAGAGGCTGGAGGGACCTGCTTGAAAATGTAGAGCTGTGTTCCAGTAGCCATGTTTCTTGAAGATGATTGTGCAATGATATAAGTTTCACAATGTGACTGTGAAAACCTTGTGTCTGATGTTCCTGTTATCTAACTTATCAACAGACGAGTAAAACATATGGAATAAGAATAAATAATAGGGGGAACAAATGTTAAAATAAATTTAGATTGAAATGCTAGTGATCAATGAAAGGGAAGGGTAAGGGGTATGGTATGTGTTTTTTTAATTGTCTTATTATTTCTTTTTCTGAATTAATGCAAATGTTCTAAGAAATGATCATGATGATGAATATGTAACTATGTGATGATATTGTGAATTACTGATTACCTATGTAGAATGGAGTGAGCATAAGTTAAGAATGTTTGCATTTGTTGTTATATTTTTTGAAAATTAAAAAATTTAAAAAAATAGAAGAGAAGAAAAAGAGACCATGCTTTCTTATTAACTAGAATTTTCCTTACATAGGACAACTGTCTTGTGAACTACCTGTCCCTAGAAATATTTTAGAAAAAGAATGGCTGACTCTGGCAAGAATCTTCTAAAGGCCTTTCCTACATTGATTTGGTGACTGGCTTTATTAGTTAATATAAAGACTATCTTGTAAGATTTATAAGTTTATTGGTTAAAATTTCTAGTATGCAGAAGGAATAGTGTTAACACAATCTTTTTCTTTTAATCTATATCTAGTAACTTAAAGTACAGTAGGTATTATAGTTTCCCAGCTTTAAAATAAATACCAAACAATGGGAATGTTTTGACTCAAGGCTTTGAGGCTAGTAGAGACCCAAAATTGAGGTAATAGCATTTTGATACTTTCCCCCTAAAGATTATAGAATTCTGGGGCTGACTGTTGGGGATCCTTGGTCCTTGGCTTTTTTGTCACAGGGCAGTGCACATTGCACTTTCTTCTCCTTTCTCATCTAGGTCCTGTTGGCTTTCAGCTTTTGGCTACCCCTGTGGCTTCTCCTTTTGTGCCCAATTTTCTTTGCTCATAAGGACTTCAGCCATATTGGATTAAGGTCCATGTTCATTCAGTTGGGGCACACCTTGACTACTAAGATTTTCAAAGGTCCTATTTACAAATGCATTTACACCCACAGGAACCAAGGTTGGGACCTGAATGCATCTTTTGGGTGATGTGATACGATCCTGAACAGTAGTTCTTTAAAACATGTCAATATACCATGCCATGATTCAGTAGAGACCCAGCCATTCCTCTTGAGTCAGAGCACTCATTCTATTCAGTTTCATCTATAGGGGAAAAAAAGCAAGTTTTATGGAAAAAGCAATGGCAGATGAATCAGAAGAACTGAGACTCAGTTTATTTCTGTTTAATTCTGCCACTCAGTAGCTAGTGAAACACTTGAGCCTACGATAGGAATGATATTTACTGTTCTGTTCATCTTAGAGCCTTCATGAAAATGAATGTGAAAGTGCTTTGAAATCCTTAAATCTGTACAGTTTTAAGGAAATGAATTCAGCATATGTCAATTATATTTCACTCAGAGTAGATGCTTCAATTTCTGGAATTCCTTATTATTGTTATTATGTTTGTTTTTTTATCTTTGTTTCCACAACCTTGTCTTCTGCATTAAAAAGAATCTCAAATGTGTGGTATGGGTCCCATATGGCCTTTCTCAGAATATTAAAATTGTTTATCTTCACAGTCCAGTCAACAAATCAGATCTTCATGTGGAAATGCCAGGGATTTAAAAGTGGAAAAAGAATATATTTTTTAAAAAAATGATCATGATGATGAATATGTGATGATATTGTAATTCACAATATTGTATTGTGAATTACTGATTATATATGTAGAATGGAATGATCATAAGTTAAGAATATTTGTGTTTGTTATATTTAAAAAAGCTTAAAAATTAATAAAAAAGAAGGGGATATTAAAACATTTTCAGACAAAAAAAGAATATGTCATATTATTGTAGTTTATTTTCTGATTTTCAAGGAATTGGAAGCAAATGTACTTCTTCAACTACCATGCCAATCTAATAAGAGAGATTTCTGAGTAATAAAACAAAAATAACTGCATCTAGAACTTGGCAATTTCTCTAAATTGAAGTCATGGCTACTCATACAGCCTTTGTAGAGGGATTATGGGTAAGTGTTGGAGAAAAAGAGCTTTTTAAAAAACATTTATTTATTTTTAGTTTAGAACTTTGCAATTTTAAGGAAATCTTCAAGTTTATTATCCCAAGGGAAAACTTTTGGGATTAATGAAAAACCTTATCAGACCTATTCTACCAAGTATGTATACATTTGAATGCAAGTTTTTCTTTTAAATATAACAAGATCACAAATGGATTAACCAAAAATATTTTAGTACTTTTAATGCATGGTAGTTATAATTTTGCATATCCAAAGCATGGTATAAGATACTGTCAACACACACAAACACATTTAAGTACACATATATACAACTTAAATAGATATATACTAATAATTATATATATATGTGCAGATATGAGTACTTGGAATATGTATATTTATTTTCCCAAATCATACATATAAATCCCGAACTGAGTTTGAGACATTTTAGGTGATTTGACATAAAGGGTATAAAATCTTTCTAATGTGGAATCGGATATTGCTGCTGCTTATTAACACCTGCAGTTTAGCAGTTGTCAAAGGCTAAATTATGATATGATAGCAGATGTCCAAGCTGGAGATAGTTAATCAAAAACTGTGCCTAAGGAATCTGAGAAATTTTGTTGTAACACAGCCCCAACAAACTACAGAATCTTTTGGTTTATGATCTAAGAAGGTTGTACAGTGGCAAATACTCCTGTAACCTTCTGGCTTTATATCTTAATTTGACTTTATACCCAATTATGAGTTAATCGCCAATTATATCTGTACTAAATTGAAACTGTTTTTTTTTTTTTTCTGCCCTAAACTAACAGTAAAGGGGCTTGAGTAGAACTCCATCCTAAGGAAATGGGTTGGAAAATGAAATTGAGAAAAATGGCAGAAAGAAATAAGGTAAGGAGAAAGGGAATCAAAACCAAGGTAAAAAGTGTTAAAAAGCAAAAGGAAGAAAAACAAAGAATTGGAACCATCTCACAAAGATGTCATCCTTTCAAAAGAGGTTAAACTCATGTATTCTGAAAGATAAGAAGATTCCATATTTGAATCTGTGCAATAAAGTAGACTTCATTTAATAAATCTTATTACATGTTTAGTGATGTTTGAGCTCTTCCTTGGAAAGATACAGAGACTGTTCAAGTTAGATTTGACAAAGTGAATTCAGTAGCATGGTGAATTTCAGGAACATGTATCCAAAATATAATAAAGATGCTACTCCTATTCATACTGACTGATTTTAACTAATTCTGCAGAGTTAAATGAGAAAGAAAGCTTCTTGAATTCAAACTTTTGTAGAAAACCAGAAGTAGTTTCCACATTGTAAATTTGAAATCCTTAAGTTTGGCAGAATAATGAGGGAAATGGAAATAATTTGGTAGCTCTTCCAGTTGATAGATCTGCTTTCTGGTACATGATTCACTTTCACAAAATAATGGGCTCCAAGCTAGGGACATAGGACTTCATAATATTTATTGAATGCGTTCTAGATGTTTTGTGAAAGCCCTGCTGAACTTTTAAAGAGACTTTTACATTGCAATTTAAGGCATAAACAACAATGGCCAACATAGTAGTATGAACCTCAGTAACAATGGACCAAGAGAAGTATAATTAAGTGCACGGGTAATGCTGCAAATGGGTGAAGTACAAAATAGCAGATGGAGGCATGAATCCAGGATCTTTACGTGACTAAGGTACTGGGCAGTAGAGGCTGCACTCATCACATGGCCTCCCTCAAATTCTTCTCACACCTGCTTTATATCTGTATTCATTTTTGCCTCCATATTTCAAATCTCAGCGACGTATCTGTTCCTTTTCCTCACCATAAGAAAATGCCCAGACACTGTCTGCCAGCTTAAACAAATTTAAAAAAAGAAACAATCAAACTGAGCATCTTTCTAACTAGTATTTCATTTCTCTACTTCCCTTTACAGCCAAGATTCTTTAGACATATTCCTTCATTCATTATTTCCCAAAAAATTACTCTCCAATTCATTTGTAACAATCTTTAAAATTTAGCTTCTTTCCCTACCCTCCCCCAAAATGCTGTGGCTAGCTATGCTGTATAAATTATGTAATACTTGGTTAAAATGAAGAATCATTTTTAACCCTTGTTTTATTTGAACTCTCTGCAGGGTTTGTTGAGTAATAGCACACTTGCGAGAGCCTTTCCATGGGACACAATGATACTCAGTTTCTTCGAGTCATCAGGTTGCTTTTTCTCAGTCTTCACTTTCCCTGAAAATTCTTTAAAGTTTGATGTTCCCTGGGGTTCTCTTTGAAATCTTCTCAATTTTCACATTCTCCTTTTAGAATAAATCATGAATAAATCAGCAAATTTAGTAAATAAGGTGATTTTATGCTTTAATTTTTTTTTTGGGGGGGGGCATGGTCTTGGGGCTTGACATATAATCATGAGACATTTAAAGGCATCATGTCACATATGGAATTGATATGCTATTGCTAAACACATTTTTCATCACCAGCTCTCTCCTTTTATATACAGACAGGAACCACAATGTTCATTCCTTCCTCAATGCATGGGCAAGCCAGAATGACATGCTCTTCTATGTTGTTATTTTAAGTAAATCCAAGGGTTTCAATTCTGAAATTGCTGACCTTTCTTCAAATCTGATTGTATTTGAGGATTTGAGAAGAGTAACTTCTTTCTTTTTCAAAGGGCACATTATATAGACTCAGTTACAGGATTGATATGGTGTTCAAAGCTACAGGAAATTGAAACTTGTCAACAGTTAAATTTAGACTATAGCGTAGGTTAGTTATCTAACTTTAACATTGAATTAGAGTATAATTTCACATTTTACTTTTTCTTTCTCTCCCTCTTCCTCCTTTCCCCTCTTCCCCTTCCCCTCCCTTCCCCTCCCTTCCCCTCTCCCACTTCCCCTCCCACTCCAACCACCCCTCCTCCTCATTCCCCTCTATTTTAGAAGGAAACTTGTATGATCTTCTTCTGGTCTGTTCTTTTTTCCAGCTGTCTTTGTTGAAAGATACCATACTGAAAAACATAAATGATGCATGGGAGCTGAGCCCTTCTCTCAACATTACTGCTTTCTCGTGATTCTTAGGCAGAGGGAAGGTTGAAATTTTGGAACTTAGGTTCGGTTTAGCTTTCCATAACAATAAAATGTGCTTTTTTTGTTCTCTCATCTAATATATTCTGGAGAAATTTGACTTTCCAAAGAGACTCTCAAGTAAAGTTATTTGAGAGCATGAGATATAAATGTTAAATTATAAAATTCAAAGGGCTTTGGAATTAGGTTTTAGAGCTAAGACTAAAAGAGTGAGCCTGGAAAATATGGTACTGCTGTCGTGATTCAATTCTACCAGCCCAGTATGCACAATAAATAGTTAAGTTAAGGGTTCCAGCTTTGCCATTTATATACATGTTGACAGCTTGTGCTTATCAAACTCTAAAGGTTCAAGAAAAGTGGCTAGGGAATCACTGGTTCAGCCATGGCTGACTTCAGCATTACAGTTGTTTTTACAGAAATGCAAATTGACATCAAGCTTGCTTTGAACTTGTGTTTTGAAGTATGGCATGGGTATACCAAGAGACCACTAACCTAAACCAGACAAATTGTGAGGATTTGTTGCACAGTAATGCTGTTTAAAAATGTATCCTTTTATTAATTAGATAGCTGGAATAGGTTTATGTACTGGACCACTTCACCATTTAAAATGCTTTACCTAGAAAGTGATTGCAAATACTAAACAAGGATAAAGAAATTTTTAGTATGTGAGGCTAAGATGATGTGATTTCTTAGAACATAACTCAACTTGAAAATCACTGTTAGTATAAAGCTATTTATTTAAGGTGGATGAAAGAAAAAAAAGACTCTTCATTTTAAAATACTTGCTTCAGCAGATTGTATTTTCAATTTATCTGAAATGACTGTACATTTTGCTGAGCTAACATGGTAACAAAGAAAATCCTTAATGCTGAAATGTATTGTCAGTGTTTCCATGGAGACCAAAGAAACTATAACCCTCAAGTTCAAACAATTTGAGAAAGCCTAAATACCACACCACATTTAAGGTGAGAAGCGGAGTACAAAACTGAATAAGTTATGGGAATACATTTTTACATATGCCATGCTTAATATGCATAAAATTGATTTCTGTTATTCTCTATAACGTCCCCAGAATAACTAAAGGTGTGGAGTATGTGGTACAGTGAGCAGTGAGCAACTTAACCAAGTGGTCAAAACCTGTGAGTTTTAAGACTGATTCTCATTGAACAGATACTTGATTTAGGGCAAGTAGCATAATTCATTTATAAATTCCATTCAGGAGTCTTAAAAGACGGATAATCCATCAGAATTGATGTGAGCATCTGGGGGCAAAGGTTTAAATTCAGATATTTCAAATGCGGATTGCCTACATTCTTTTCTGCCTTCTGGATGGTGCTTTTTCTACTTGCTAATAGTCTGCATTTCCTTCATGTCATTCTATTGTTGGAATTCCATACTTTTCCACTTGTTTAGTTGGCAAGCTTTATGTATATATATATAATATAAATTATATATAATATTAATTATATATATTTATATATATACTATTAATTATATATGTATTTATATATAAATTTATATATATATATATATATATATATATATATATATATATAATGGAGTTTAAAAAGAAAATTACCTTAACAGCTAATACCAGAATTCTCTCCTGAGAATTTATCATTGTGTGGAAAAATTCTAACATAAGTTTCTTAAGTGAAAATTTAGGCCAGAGAGCATGATCTGAAGGGACAAAGTGACAAAAAAAAAATGGAGCTATATGAGTAAGGGAAAGTGTCTTCCAGTTGAAATGGAGAAAGCACTTATAATTAAGAGGAGAAAAACAAAACCAGGGAGGCAGTAAGATGGCAAAAGGAAGTTCCTAAGAGTTGAGAAGCCAAAACATTTAAAAAGAGTAATGCCTCTTGTTCAATTTGAAGTTGTCTGCATTTCTGTATTTAAGTTCCTTTCTGAACCATCCCTTCTCAAACTTCAGCAAAATATACTATACTCTGTTATAGACACAAATTCTGTGTGGGAGAGGGTTGGGGTGTGTTTAAATGTAGAGAGTGATTGAGTTGAGATGATCTGGAATAGAAATACCAAACCTTTATTGAATAGGTAAATATTACTAATATTAGAGACTGGCAGGAATCTGCAGAAATTTAGGGAAGAATATGGATTGTCAGAGGAGTAGAACTGGGCTTAAGCCAATTTTACATGGATTTCATGGGGTCAGGAGAGCTCACTCACTATGTAATTTGTATATGAAATGTTAGATCAATAGTATACCTGGAAAGGACATGATTAAATCCAAGTGTTTATTTGGCCCAAGTTGAAAGGGGAATCAAGAACCTATCGGTATTATTTTGTTAAGCTGCCAGAATGCAATATGCCAGAAATGGAACTGTTTTTAAAAAAGGAAATTTATTGAGCTGCAAATTTACAGTTCCAAGGCCATGAAACTGTCCAAATTAAGGCACTAACAAGAGGTTACCTTTACTCAAGAAAGGCTGATGCAGTCTGGAACACCTCGGCAGCTGGCAAGGCATGTCACTGGCATCTGCTGGTCCTTTTTCCTGATTCCACTGCTTCTAGCTTCTCATGCCAGTGGTTTCCTCTCTAAGCATATTGGGGCTTTCACTTAAGCTGCTCTAGGACATAACTCTGGGTGTCATTTCTGAGTTTAGAATCTGCCAGTGCCAGAGTTTTCTTTTCTTCAGATTCTTGCTATTTCTGATTCCTTGCTTAGAACCAGGCCATTTCTGCCTCCATCTCCAAACATCTGCATCAGCTTAACTCTGCTCTGCTCTGAAGTTTCTGTTGGTTCTGCTCTCCAACATGTTTCTTCTTTTGAAGGACTCCAGTAAACTAACCAAGAGCTACCTTGAATGGGTGGAGTCACATCTCCATCTAATCAAAAGATCACACCCATAATTGGGTGTGTCACATCTCCGTGGAGATGATCTAATCAAAAGTTTCTGACCTACAATGTTGAATCAGCTTTAAAGAAATGGTTGCCACACAAGATTGAATCAGAATTAAAACATGGCTTTTCTGGGGTACATAGTACTTTCAAACCAGCACACTATCTAAGAACTTTTAAAACTATGGATGAGACAATGCAGTATCCATCAACAACACAATATAAACATAGCATCATAGGATAGACATCCTTAAACACAAATTATTCTAAATCATCAATAAAGTCATCACTTGCACATTCGTTTCTCTCATCTCTCCTTCTAAGAGGGCTTCAGCGTTTGAGGTATGGACTTTGTAATGTTCTGAAGAGCTTAAACTGAGGGGGGGTTGCAAAAATATTGGGGGGAGGGGTGTAAAATCTTTGTCACAGTTTATTCCCTGATGTGGTATTCGAATAATTCAGTCTGCTGCTCTGTTTCCAGGGTGTATGTGTGTGTGTGCATATGTGTAGGTAAGGTTGTATCATCACTTGTAAACAACCTGGTCATTTGCAAAAATGTATTGAGTCTATTGTATGAGTATTGTACTGGGTGCTAGAGACTGAGAGCTATTTAAGGTGCCTACAATAAGTTCTGTAGTTGGAGTGTGCACTGGTATTATGGAAACATGCTAGAGGAGCATCCACATGACACACCTGAGTTAAAGAAAGATGTCTCAGAAGAAATGATGCTAGAAACTTGTTGTTAAAGTATACTTTTTTCACTTCTTCACCTGTAAAATGGGGACACAAATTCTGTTCTAATTGCCTCACTTGATTGTTCTATGGGTCAAATGTGATATTTAATAAAGCAATATATATATGTATATATGCAGTGTTATAATTATCTAGATATTAAAACAGCCATTAAGATTAAAGCTGGAAACAGAGCAAATCAGAAAAAATGCATGAGAGTTAAGCAATGTTTTATAATAATTTGTTTCTCTTTTAATGAGATTATTTAATATTTATTCTGCATTTATTTAATGGGAAAAAGCTTTTTTTTTAAATGACATGCACTTTTTAATGTATTAAGTAGCAGTTATAAAATTAGGTTGAACCATATGAAATTGTGATTTTTTGTGGATTAAAACAATTGAATATTGACCTTTTTACATGTTTCAATTTAATACATGCCTTGGACATGCTATTTTAACTATTCTGAAATTAACTGTCATGTTACATTTAATCCATTACTCGTTACTGCATGGCACTAATCACTCATACTAATTATGTAGAGAAACAGTTAATAAGGGTTTTGTTACAAAATTGGGTTCGAAAAAAATCTTATGCAAATTGGCAAAATCTTTTGCACTCTTCTTTTCTTGACTGTTCTATTTAATTTTGCAAGTATATGAACCAGATAATCTTTTGAAGGCATATTAAAAAGATATTAAATTTGAATACTAAAACAAATCACTTGTTCCCTATTAACATAAATTATTTGCTTTTTGAATTTTAGTTGATTGCCAGAGGTGACTTGCCTGCTGGCTGGTCTTTTTATTTGGAGGTAAGGCTTGTAGCCTGCATTAAGTAACTTTTACTCAGACTGCAAAAGTTCTCAATAGAGAATGGCACTGCTAGAGAGGACAGTTTCTAACTTCCATTCAAGGGATGCCATCTCCTTTCATTAAAGTGAGAATAATTTATATTTCTCAGTCTCTACAGATACAATGATGGAGGCCTCTGCTAATTCTCATCTTATTTTTCACCCTAAGATGTTTTAGTGTTATTCACAGATGAATGAGACATAACTACATAGGAGGCTATAATGGGGAATGTGAGCTTGCCAACAAAATCCATTCTTCCTTGTTTCATTGTCCTGTAATTGTAGGCAGAAATATGGCTATCCTGCATTTCCCCAATTCTCTGGCTGCTAAGTGTGGATATATGACTATGCTTTCTCAAATGAATTAAGAATGGAGGTGATTAGTGACTGCTCTTTAAGTGAACAGAAATATTCATTTTCTGGGCTTATTCCACTTCCTTCCCTCAAATCTGAAAACAGCAACATCTGTACCCTTGTTTTTACAGTGCACATGAGGATAATGTCCTTGCTGATGGTAGGGGAGTAGATGGAAAGACATGGGCCCTTGATAGAGCTTTAATATTTGAGAAAGAAATAAATTTATATTGTGTTAAAAAGCTCCATTGTGCAAGGTCTCTGTTACAATAGCAAGTGTTACTCTAAGTAATATACTGACTAGCTTCTTAGTTTGGCCCTGGTGGAATCTTTCCCCTCAGACAACACGTGATGTGCTATAAGATATCTTGTTTCCAGCACCAATTCTGTAAGAATGTGAAATGTACATCTCAAGAAGTTAAACTATAAATTGCTAGCTTCGTTAGAGATTCTGTTGGTGTTCTGGCCAGATTAGCTTTACAGGGCTTGTAAATCCAAGCTCCAGTTGCTGCAAGAAGCTTTGTCCTCCTTACTTGGACAAGTCTGGATTATACCTTGTCCCAGACACCACTAACACCCAACGAATACTAGATTTCTTAATTCAAAATCTAATAATTATGCCGTGGCCTGTGGCATAATTTTATTCTTGGCCTGGTGGCTTAGTCTCTTTCTCTCCCTCCCTCGCCATTTTGGCACGTCCTGTTCTTCTAAGCCTCTGAATTCTGTTATGCTCAGCCTTCTCGCCCGGACTGTTCTATGGAGGAACGCAGACAAGCCCAGGTTTGACTCGCAGGCCTAGCCTCGCCTGAGGACTGATCACCCTCGAGCTGGGGACAGATGAGGACCGGTCTCTCCTGCTTCCCCTAGGCTATAACAGTCATCGCCTGCCCACATTCCTCACACTCCCCCACGGGGGCTGCATGTTGCCAGAGTACGTGCATCTGGGTCCACCAGATGGGCACCGCTGGGTGCGACACAAGGATCGCAGAAGAGGGTCACTCTTACAGACCTCCTCTGGCTCTTCTGGGGCACATGAGATTTGCATAAGGGTCGGCTCAGCACATACCCTTCCCCTGAAACCCTGAGCCTTGCACACAAGGGGAATCTTATCACTGCCCCTCCCAGCAAAGGTTCATGCCTGCCACTTGTCACACAAGTGTGTTCTTTAAAAAAGAAAAAGAGAGGAATTGTGGCATAATTTTATTCTTGGCCTGGTGGCTTAGTCTCTTTCTCTCCCTCCCTCGCCATTTTGGCACGTCCGGTTCTTCTAAGCCTCTGAATTACAAGCCTCACCAGCGACTAGTGA
Source organism: Tamandua tetradactyla (assembly GCF_023851605.1). NCBI lineage: Eukaryota > Metazoa > Chordata > Mammalia > Pilosa > Myrmecophagidae > Tamandua > Tamandua tetradactyla. The sequence continues at coordinate 155,037,892 of NC_135332.1, forward strand.
TGATGCAGCCTTGTCTCTCTAACCCTATTGGCCTTCTCCTTAGTCCTCCACCTACCCAACATCCTCTGCTACGGGTACACTCAGGAACAGCATCTCTATGGTCACAGTCACTCATCCGTCCTCCCTGTGTGATTGGCTACCCTCCCCTGGAGGCGACGCCCTAACTCCGCCTCTCCTCAAACTGTATATAATCCAGGGCTCGTCAAGCCTCGTGGTCTTTAGCTACTGGCAGCCCTGGCATAAGCGTCTACCAACAATAAAGCTACCTCGCTTCGTGCCTTAATTGACTCGGCCTCCAGTCCTTTAGACCCACAGCGAGGTCTCCTGCGCGCGCCCCTTGGACCCAGACCCCTGGCTCGAGCCCCTTTTCTGCGTGCGGCAGTGTCGTCTAGCAAGCAGTGAGAAGCTGAGGAGTCGAGGGTCCCCGATAGCTTAGCGGTTGGGCCAAACCGCAGTGGCCATTCATTTTCTTCATTTGGTTTCGGTATCTGGTCAATGCTAGGTAATGTTCTAGGTGAAACTAAGCTAAATACAGACTTCAGCTATTTCCACACCTGTCTTTAGCATCCCTCCTTGTCCTGTCCTTTCTGTCTCATTCCTTTAAACTTTTGCCTGAGAGCACTTTCTCATTAAATCATTTGCGCAAGAACCTCCATCTTGGCTCTGCTTTTACATAACTTGATTTAATATATAAAGTTCATATTAAATGATCTCTGAGGATTTTTTTAAAAATCCCTTTAAAGTAGAAATAATCATAGAAATGTGGACCTGTAAGTGGCTATTGGTCTCATTTTATATGTTTAGGACTTGCAATCTTTGTCTTCTAGTGCATTTTCCCTTGAACTTATTAGAAGATTTAGACACCATTTAAATTATTCTCTAGTTTATTAACAAAACATACATGATTGTGCTAGAAATTGTTATTGTTAACATTAGGTCATATTTTAGAATCTTTATTTTAGCACTTGCTTCCAAGACAATGCTGTTACTTGCCAAGTGCAATTTTTTATTTTTGCTTTTGCTTTTCATTTTTCCTCTTATTTCCTGTGCTAAAACTAAAAAACGGCTGATCTCATTGGCTTGAATATAACTTTTTCTCTACCTTAATATGGATAATAACTTAATGTAAGAGACTCCTGAAAACTTCTGAAATCTAATTTATGATTCAGAAGTATTTTGGAAGGACACTCAGCCATGTTAATGATCTTTTATGGACTAGTATTTGAATCTTTCAGCTCCATTTTTAAAATATGAATGGCTGAAAATGGGGATTCAAAAAGTTAAGTCTTGAATTTCCTGGGAGTTTTTAAATGTGGGATTTTAAGATATCAATATATAGGGAATTTAAATAAAAACATTTATGTTAATAATAAGATATATTCAGATATGTCATCAATTAAAATAATTTTCAATGATTTGCTTAAATAATGATAAACCCATGATTCATCATGTTCAACATGTTGAGTTCACATTGGAAAGATATTAATTTCAGCTGTATTTTTTTTATTTTAATGGCCAAATGCTTCAATCTCAAATTCTAATATGAATAAATCGTTTGTGATTTTCATGTTTATCTAGCTGATTAAAATTTATTCTTATTCCTCAATAAAGAAAATAAAGCAGTAAAGCATAGGTATTATCTTGGAATCTATTTCCAGTCACAAAAATAAGCCATGTTGAACAAACTAAACCTTTTTTTAAGGACAAAGAGCTGACTAATGTAAGCCTACATCCATGAGTGGTATCCTTCAATCATTAGACATTGTTATATTAGGCTCTATAGTAACTTGCATTTTGAAAACTTGGTAAACTTAAGGATTTTTGAAGGAAACTTATAACACAAAAAATGGATTATGATAAATTTCCCACATTATTTTTCAGGGAATTTTTAGAATTTAGGTTGTGTCAAAAAAGAAAAGGTAGACATATTAAATCATCAGCATGGCAACATAAGAAATCCCCTGGAAAAGTGTCCCCTTAGAATAAAATAATACAATGACCAATCTCACTTGCTTGGAAGTCTGGAGTACAGTAAGACATTCATTCACGCTGAATGAAAGAAAGAGAAGCAACCAAAATCTGGTAGGAGATTTATGTCTCAGACCCCCCAGGCTGAACCCCTTTTCCGCAATAGGTCCTGTGTTTGAGGAGAAGAGATCTGGCTTGGTGCGTCACAGCCAGTCCCTCCTGCCACAGGTGCAGACTCTAGAGCCACTCACAGCAGCAAGTTAGAACCTGATGTATATCCAGACACAAGCATCCAAGTTCACAGAGACACAGGTTGGAACCCAAATGGTTGAGAAGTGCCACATACAAAAGTGACCTCAAGGAAAAAAGTGACTTCAGCAGAACCATTGGCAAGAAGTGGACACACTCAATCCAGTCTCTGTTTTCTGGACTACCTAAATGCAAAGTGGATCTTCTGGAATGATCCCATCTGGCTCCTTGAGGTAGGATATCTTAACAGGGCAGAAACTGGAAGCAGAAAGCTTCATGAAAAAAATAATGGGGTGGGGGCAACTGAGCTGCTATAAGACAGGATGGGTCCCCTAACTGGAGTCACTATGAAAAGGGGACACTGAATGCAGGAGAGAATATAAAAAAGGAAAACTGCTGGGGAGAAAATTCCATACAAAAGCAAACCAAATACATCAAGATTCCTGGAGAAGGAACAAAGGAAATGATGCTTTCTCCTGGAGGTGAAACAATTGCCCAAAGAAAGCTCAATATTAAAATTGTACTATATATGCAGGGTGAGGATCAGGTACAGAATTGCTGAGAAAACCTGAACAGTTCAAGACTGCTACTCTAAAATTTCAGAATAAGTTGGGTCAAGCATCAAAAAAAGAGATTTAACATTAAGCGAAACAAAAGTAAAGTCCTAGAGAAGAGGGAAAGCTGATTAGCATTAACACATCAAAATAATCAGGTGCCAGACATCAACAAAAAATTACAAGCCATACTAATAAGAAGGAAGATATGGTTCAGTCAGGGGAACAAATTAAAACTTTGGAAGGGAAATGGAGTTTGGAACAGCTAATCAAATATGTTTAAATGAATCTCCTAAGTCAATTCAAGGAGATGAAAGAAAACATGGATAGAAATAACTATTGATGGATATAGAGCTAAAAATATTAAGACAATGTGTGAGCATAAAAATAATTAGGAAATTTTAAAAAGAACATAAATTATGGTGATAAAAGGCACAATAACGCAGATCAAAAATACTCTAGAGGCATACAACAGCAGATTTGAAAAGACAGAAAATGCAGCTGTGTCTCAGGAACTGGAGTGACAGCATGAAGTGTAAAATCATATGTACCATGGATGTCCCAGAAGGAGAAGAGAAGGGAAAAGAGGCAGAAAGAATATTTGAGGAAAAATGGACAAAATTTTCCAACTCTTAAGAAAGACATAAATATACATATCCAAGAAGCATGGCATACTTCATACAGTATAAACCCAATAGACCTGCTCTGTGTACATACTATCAGAATGTCAAATGCTAAAGATAAAGAGATAATTCTGAAAAAAAAAACAAGGGAAAAGTGATTCATCATATACAAGGATCTTCAACAAGATTAAGTATCAATTTCTCATCAAAAACGACATAGGTGAGGGTGGGCACTGGTGGTTCAGTGGCAGAATTCTCGCCTGCCATGCCTGAGACCCAGGTTTGATTCCCGGAGCTCCAAAAAAACAAAACTCCACTATGGAGTTAGAGGGCAGTTTAATATTTTTAAAGTACTAAAAGAGAAAAACTGCCAGTCCAAAATCCTTTATCTGGCAAAATGGTCCTTCAAAAATGAGGGAAAGTTTAAAATATTCATAGACAAATTGAGAGAGATCATCAACCAAAGTGCTGCCCTACAAGAAGTGCTAAAGGGAGTTCTTCAAGTTGGAACAAAAAGACAGGAGAGAGAGGCTTAAAGAAGTGATGATTTTCAGTGAATTTAAAAAGGGGTAAACGCAAACCCAATAATACTGTATCATCAATATATAACTCAACTCTTTAATGCTTCTGAGTCAGAATACAATTGACTAAGAAAAAGTCTTAATCACTGATAATGGATATTCAAAATCTAAAGAGGTAACATGGAACAAAACATAAAGACAGAAAACAGGGCTATGAGAGCAGAGAACATGTAAGCTACTAAAGCTAAGTTAGTATCTTTTCAAATTAGTAGGTTATAGACATAGATTGTGCGATACAAACCTGAGGCTAAGCACAAAGAAAATGTATTTTTTTTAAATACATAGCAACAGCACTAAGAAGTGTAAGTCAGATATAACACAAAAGATCAACTATACAGAAAAGAAAATTGCGATCAAGGAAAAAGGGACATATAAAAACAAATGAACAAGGGTGTAAGGGTGGTTCAGTGGTTAGAATGCCTGCCCTCCATGCCGGAGACCTGGGTTCAATTCCTGGACCAGGCACCCCACCCCAATGAAAAAGAACAAATGGCTGAAGTACTGACTTCATGGTAATGATACTGAATGTTAATGGATTAAACTCTACAATCAAAAGGCACAGGCTAGCAGAATGCTTTTACAAGCATGATCCAATTGTATGTTCTTTACAAGAGTCTTACCTTAGACACAAAGAGATAAAGGGAAAATATGGAAAAATATAATTCATGCAAATCATGACAAAAAAGATCTTGGGCATCTATATTAATGCAGCACAAAATAGACTTTACATCAAAAGGTGGTAGATGAGACAAAAAAGGCACTGCATGATATTAAAAGGACCAATTTACCAAGAAGAAATAACAATAATAAATATTTATGGACCTAACCACATTGCTACAAGATACACGAGGCAAACACTGGCAAAGCTGAATGGATAAAGAAGCACTTCTGCAGTAATTGTTAGTGGCTTCATTACACCACTCTCATCAACAGCTAGAACATCTACATAAAAGACCAATAAGGAAACAGAGAACTTGAATAATATGATAAATGAACTAGAACTAACAGACATGTACAAAATATTGCAGCCCCAAACTGCATGATACACATTCTTCCCAGGTACACATAAATCATTTTCAAGGCTAGACCACATGTTGGGTCATAAAACAAGTCTCAAAAAAAAAAAAAAGATGAAATTATACAAGCATCTTCTTTGACACCAATGAAATGAAGCTGGAAATCATGAACAGGCAGAAAACTGGAAAATCCTCAAATATATGGAAGTTAAATAATAATCCTTAAGCATTCAATGGGTCAAAGAAGAGAGAGATCTTTAAATATCTTGAGATGAAAGAAAACAAGAACACAACGTATCAAAAATAATGGCATGCAGCAATGGCAATGCTGAGAGGAAAATATATAGCCCTAAATGATTAGGTTAGAAAAGAAGCAAAAGCGAAAGTCAAGGCCTAACTGCACAACTATAGGAACTAGAAAAAAATGCAGCAATAAACCCAAAGCAAGCAGAAGAAAAGAAATAGGAAATATTAATGCAGAAATAAATAGAGGAAAAAAAATAGAATTTTAAAAACCAAAGTTGATTTTTTTGAAAAGATCAACAAAATTGACAAACCTTTACCTAGACTGATTAAAAAAAAGAAGATGCAAATAAATGAACTAAAAAATGGGAGGGGGGGGGCCATTACTACTGATCCCACAGAAGCAAAAAGGATAATACACTATGAACAAGTGTATGCCAATAGATTAGTCAATATAGATGAACTGGACGAATTCCTAGAAACACACAAACAGCTTAAACTGACTCTAGGAGAAATAGAAGGTCTTATTAGATCAATTACTAGAGATTGAATTAGTCATCAAAAACCCCTCAGCAAAGAAAAGGCTTGTGCCAGCTTGCTTCACAGGGGAATTCTCCCAAACATTCCAAGAACAGCTATCCTGTTCAAACTCTTCCAAAAAACTGAAGAGGAGGCAACACTCCCTAACTCATTTTATAAGGTCAACATCACTATAATACCAGAACTAGCTAAAGATAACTAAAAGAAAAGAAAACTGCAGACCAATTTCTCATTAGTATAGGTGCAATATTCCTCAATAAAATCTTAGCAAATCAAATCAAACAGCACATTAAAATAATTATATGCCAGATCAAATGGGATATTTCCCAGCTATGCAAGCATGGTTCAAGATAAGAAAATCAAATAGTGTAATACACCACATTAACAAAATGGAGGGAAAACATACCATCATTGCTATTGATGCAGAAAATAATTTGACAAACCCTGCCATCCTTTCTTGATAAAAACACTTTGGAAAAATAGGAATATAAGGAAACTTCCTCAACATGATAAAGGGCATATAAGAAAAACCTACAGCTAACATATTTCATGGTAAGAATGAAAGCTTTCCCTGTAAGATCTGGGATGAGACAAGGATGCCCATTAACAACACTGTTATTCAACATTGTGCTGGAAGTTCTAGCCAGACCAAGTAGTCAAGGAAAATAAATAAAAGACACCCATATTGGAAAGAAGGAAGTAAAACATTCCCTATTTTCAGGTGACATAGTCCTATAAATGGAAAGTCCCTGAAAATCTACAACAGAGCTACTAGAGCTAATAAATGAATTCAGCAAGGTGGCAGGGTACAGTATCAACACACAAAATCAGTAGTGTTTCTATACACCAGTAATGAACAATCTGAGGAGGAAATCAAGAAAACACATTTACAATCGCAACTAAAAGAATAAAATATCTAGGATTAAATTTAACCAAGATATAAAGGACTTATTCATGGAAAACTACAAAACATTGCTAAAAGAAATCAAAGAAGACCTGAAGAAATGGAAGGGCATACCGTGTTCACGGATTGGAAGACTAAATATTGATAAGATGCCAATGCTACCCAGAATGATTTACCGATTCAATGCAATCCCAAACAAAATTCCAATGGTCTTCTTTCCAGAGGTGGAAAAGCCAATCATCAAACTTATTTGGAAACCTAAGGGCCCCAAATAGCCAAAAGTATCCTGAAAAGAAGAATTAAGATTGAAGATTCACATTTCCTTACTTTAAAACTTACTACAATGCTGCAATGCACAGAACAATATCTTCCTGGCACAAGGATAGATACATAGACAAATGGGATCTAATTCAGAGTTTAGAAATAGACCCTCATATCTACGACTACTTGATTTTTGACAAGTCTACAAAGTTCACTCAACTGGAAAAGAATAACAAATGGTGCTGGGAGGGCTAGATATACAGATGCAAAAGAATGAAGGAGGACCCCTATATCACATCATATTCAGAAATCAATTCAAAATGGATCAAAGACCTAAATATAAGAACCAGGACTATAAAACTCCTAGAAGAAAATGTAGGGAGATGTTTTCAGGATTTTGTGTTAGGCAGTGGTTTCATAGGCTTTACACCCAAACGCAAAGCAGCAAATGAAAAAATAGTTAAATAGCATTTCATAAAAATTAAAAACTTCTGTGCATTAAAGGACTTTATAACAAAAATGAAAAGACAACCTACTCAATGGAAACCACATATCCAATAAGGGTTTAATATCTGGAATGTATAAAGAAATCCTACAACTCAATAATAAAAGATAATCAACGCAGTTTAAGAAAAAGGCAAAAGACTTGTGTAGACATTCTCCAAAGAAGATATACAAATGGCTAAAAAGCATTTGAAAAGATGCTCAACATCATTAGCTAGTAGGAAAATGCAACTCAAGGCCAAAATGAAATAGTGTTTCACACCCAGTTGAATGGCTACGATTAAGAAAACAGAAAATTAGAAGTATTGGAGAGGATATGGAGAAATAGAAACATTCACTCATTGCTGGTGGGTATGTAAAATGGTATTACCACTCTAAAAGACAGTTTGGCAGTTCCTCAGAAAGCTAAGTACAGAATTACAAAATGACTTGTTCATCCTTTTACTAGATAAAACCAAAAAGAATTGAAAGCACGAACTCAGATATTTGCACACTGATGCTCATAGCAGCATTATTCACAAATTCTAAAAGATGGCAGCAATTCAAGTGTCCATCAACTGATGAAAGAATAAACTAAATGTGGCATATATACACACAATGGAATATTATTCAGCATTAAAAAAGAATGAAGTTTTGATTCATGTGACAGCATGGACGAACTTTGCAGACATCATGTGGAGGGAAATATGCCAGACACAAAAGGACAAGAATTGTATGATTTCACGTCTAGGAAATAATTAGAATAAGCAAAGTTATACAATCAGAATGTAGAATATAATTTTTCAGGGCTGGGTTGAGGATAAGGGAAGTAAATAAATGCTTCATTGCATGTAACTTCTATTTGGGTTGATTGTAAAGTTTTGGAAATGGACAGTGGTGATGGTAGCACAACAGTATCAATGTAATTAACAGTACTGAATTATATCTGTGAATGTGGTTAAAAGAGGAAATTTTAGGTGGTATATATGTTAATAGAATAAAATTAAAAGAAAAAACATTGGGTTCACTATTTTGTAGAGTTCTAGTATAAAAGGTGGACTAAAATTATTAGTACCAAATTTTTAATGTTCTTTCATGAATTATAAATGTACCACATTAATGCAAGTTATCAAAAGTAGGGTTGTATATGGGAAAAAATAATACACCCTAGTGTAAACTATGGCCTATAGGTATCAGTATAATTATGATATAGTTTCATAAACTGTAGCAAAGATACCACAAAATCAAAGTGTCAGTGGGGGAGGTATATGGAAACTCTGTATCTTGTGCATTATTTTTCTGTAAACCTATAACTTCACTAATAAAAAATATTTTTTAAAAATTGAGCATAATGCTCTAACTTGGATCTCACTATTAGAAGCTATAAAGGAAGAGCCACTACTTGATTTTTATATATCATAATTCACTTTGCCACATCTCAAAATTATGCTGGCTTTTCACAGCAGCACTCCTATGTAGTATGTATTTTTCATTTACATGACAATATGCCTCATCTCAAAAGAAAGTGAACTAAAAATTATGACTGATACAACAAAAAATTTAACACTAATTGCTTATATTTTTCCATGTGTCTTCCAGACTTTCTTCACCTTCACATGTAAACGTTGTAAAGTTTTATCTTTACTGTTTTTCTTTTGCCTCTGCTAACATTTTTTATTCAAAGAATAAAATAGACCAATGAGACGGTATCTCAGAATTAGCTCTCCTCTTTTCAAAATTCAAATTTTTCTTTATTATGCCTATAGAGATACTCATAAGAATTTTGAGGATTATTTTTAGTTGGTTTCATTTTTGTTTTGCAAAATTGAAAACATGATGTTTCATTTCTCCAAGTTCACCAATAAAGATAATATAGCCCAGAAAATAAATTATATAAAAAGGTTCAGGTTGGAGCAAATGGGGCTTTGCTTAACTATAGAATGAATTTACAGATGGAAAAAATGTGTAACAGTGCATTTGTTAAAGCACATGTGTTTGTGCACATATGAGAGTGTGGGTGTGTGTCTACTAGGCAGGAAATTAAACTAACATTACTAAAGATACTATTGGAGGAGCTAATAAGTTGAGATTTTTTCAGATTTCCCCAAATGGGCTCAGATTAGAACTTGGGTCTAGGTTTTCATTTTCCTTGTAACAATTAAAAATAGATGGTAGGAAAACTTGCCTTAAACTTCAGTGAAGGATCTTATTTTAGTCCCCCAATTTAGCAGTGATTAGAAGCATTAAAAACTTGCCCAATTGTTCTCTACAGAGAATCTTGAAATTTAAATGGTGATGTAGTTTGATGTGCTGACAATGTTTAAGGCTGGACTCAAACATCTCAAAAATTTTTAAAATGTGGCCCCAAACTTGACCCTGTCCAATTACTTTTCTACATGGAAGTATTGCAATTATGAATTCCACAATATGGGGAAGATTTAAAAGGCATATTCTGAAAGAAAAAAAAGTTTGCCTTACCAAGATACATAACACGTGTGACCATTTCTTTCCAATTGATTTGCTGACAGTTTTTTTTAATTAGTATGAAATAGTAGTAATGGCATAGTCTGTGTTTTCTCTTTCTTTTGGACAAAAAAATGAACGTGGATCCCATTATAGTTGGAGGAGAAACTATTTTACTGTGAATCTCTGATATGTATGCTCAGATATTTGTTATATCAGACATGGTCTCAGGTGTGGATGTTTTCGAAGCTCTTAAGGGGTGTTGGATAAAGAATCAGTTTAAAATGCCTGGATCACTACTTCAATCCATAGCTAAAAGAAACAAAAGCACCAGCAGGGCAGCCAGACTAAATGAAAGTATGATGTGATAGGTAAACACTTCAGAACAAAGCAAACTAAATCATAACCAGAATTTCTATATAGATTTCAAATTGTGTTTGAAATTATATTGTGTTTGAATCATTATACACCATGACTGTCATGGTAGCATTTGCTAAGGGACTCTGAGGACTCTTCTGAAAGTTGTATTCATCAAATGTCATAATGTAATTTTGATTAGGAAACAGAATTGTAGTTTTCCATATTCCTTAAACTTCAATAATTGTCACACTAAATGCATAATTTTAAAAGCAAAATCAGATTAATTGCTATCACTGAAAGCTTTTCTCACAAGCCAAAATCACTGTCCTCTTTATTTCTGCTTAAAATTAGGATTGCATAATTATTGCGAGGTGGTAACTGCAACAAATCTTATGATTTACAGCTCTAACAAATACAATATCTTTGTTCATGTTATATCGGCTTAAAATGATCTCAGCATTAAAACATAAGAGATACTATATATATAATTATATATATACATAATGCATAATACAAGTTTTTTGTGTATATGTAATATGTGTACATATTTATAGATACATATTTATATAAATTGTATTATAGACAGGGTGAGACCTGAGGCCTGCTTGAGAATAGCATAGCTGAAAAAACTAAATTGAGATACCAACCTAATCTTTTTCTTGGAGGGGAGGGAATCATTCTCTCCTTATGCTGCAAGTCATCCATATTGAAGCCCATTGTATTCTCACAGTTGACAGGTTAGCGCACAAGTAGATTATGGAAAATTGAATGTACCATTCTTAACATACCAGTTTTGTTACTGTGAAACATATTCTCAGAGTTCAGTCACAAGCCTGCCTTCTTCATTTCTTCCGTGGATGCTAGTGAAAAATGCAAATTCCTAGTACCTACACCAGAAAAAGACTTTCCTTGAGACAAAGACAAGGCTCTACATTTTAAACCATTTATATACACAACATTTGAAATCCAACTTAAGTTTGCAAATGTCTTTGTGGTTTAAAGAGAAAATAGTTATGGGCAATGGCTATATGGCAGATCTCATAACCCCTTCAGAACTCGTAGAGAGTGTAATTTTGATACATGAATGAAAACATGTCATATGTTCAACCTAAGGAGAATTAGGTTTTGGACTTCTTTCACGGGGACGTCTTCAATGAGTCCCTCTGGACATTAGCATTTTTTTAAACAGGAAAGGACTGGGGAAGACTTTGGAAAGGACAGCTAAGGTATATGGGAAAGGGAAATAAAGTTATAGCTTTTTAAAATTAAAACACATTTTTTCATTCACTAGCATGTATTTATCCCTTCCACACTGTGATTTTCTATGTATCATGGATCAGTATAAGAAATCAGAATTTTTTGGAATTTTGTGGAAACTGCAGATGACATGTGAGGGCCAACAGATGACACACAAAGGCTGTAAAGGTAGAGATACAGTTAAAGTTTAGTAGTTCACAAATGATTAAATGTGTGTACTGCTATGTATAGTATTACCTTTACAGTATGTATTTCACTGTTTAATAAATGAACAGCAATACAATATTTTCTCTTAAAATTAAATTTTAATAAAAGGACTGGGTCTACACACTGGTTTAGGGATGTCAAGTATGTTTATAGCACTCTCGAACATAATACCTCATGGCGATCTTGCAGTGATTTTATGTCTTGATTTCTTGTATCTTGTGTCATTTCAACACCATAAACTCTATTAAAGTCATGAGTCCCAAGTGTATTGTTCCTAGTGGTTTGAGAACTGCTCCCAAGAAACAGAAGATTGAAGGAAAAAGCTGAATTGTTAGATACACTCTCTATTAGACAAAACAGTGCTGTGGTAGGCTGCCATTAGGGTGTTATGAATTGATCATAAGGCCTATCAAGGAAAAAGAAAAGAAAATCCTCAAAATTGTTCATGCATCTGTACCAACAACCCAGAGCATTTTCGTAAACCACAAGATCTACATCTCTCACACGTACAAAGTGCAACACTCTTGTGGTTGCAAAATTTTTATTAAAAAGGCATTCCGGAGGACTCTTGTATCATGTGAGAAAAGGTTACTTACTTGATTTCTTAAAGGAAAATGAAGGTGAAGGGTCTACCACTATGGATTTGCAGGCCAGCAAAGGCTGGTTTGAAAATTAAAAAACAAAGGTTCAGCTTACATGATATAAAAGTAATGGGAGAAGCAGCATCTGTAAATCAAAAGGCAGCTAGGAAGTTTCCTGAAACCCTGAAAAAATAAATTTTATGTGAATTTTTTAGATCATGGGGGAACTGTACCACTAACCCTGGCAATTTGAAAGGGAAAACTGTTTAGTTTCATTTCATGCATACTAAAGCATGTATGCAAATTACTATCTTTATGGAATAAATACTGTGAATTTACCACCCGACTAAAGACATTGAATGTTATCGGTGGTGTTCAACTTCCATCACTTCTCCCACCCTTCTCAATGAAGTTAAGACACTATCTTAGGTGGGCCGCGGTGGCTCAGCGGGCAAAGTGCTTGCCTGCTATGCCGGAGGACCTCGGTTCGATTCCCGGCCCCAGCCCATGTAACAAAAAATGGAAAAACAAAATACAATAAAACAAGAAAATGTTTAAAGATGTTTCCCTTCCTTCCTTCCTTCTCTCTGTCTTTCCTTTAAAAAAAAAAAAAAAAAAAAAAAAAAAAAAGACACTATCTTAGAGTTTTTACCATTTCCTTGTTTTCTTCATGATTGTGTGTATAAACACGTACATCTGTTATCATCTATCTGCTATCTTTTTCTCTCTTTAGATCTATCTAATCTAACCTGTATATCTGCTTCAAGTGTTAGGGGGTACATGGGTGGCCAAGTAAATATGGGTCCCAAAGAAATATTTTGTTTAATTTTGCTTACTTTTGAGCTTTAAAAAAGGGGTATTACAAATTAATATTCTAGTAAATGTCTCCTGCTGTGCACTCACAAAATATTTTTGAAGGTATATACATACAAATGAAAATTATGGGTCACAAGGTATTCATGTATAATAGAGAATGCTAATTTTTTTAAAATACTTGTTTCATTTTATATCCCACCAGCAGGGTATACATTCCCATTTTTCCACATATACAGCAATATTTGGAACAGTCAAACATTTAAAAATTTGTAAATTCATTTGTTATAAAATAGTTATTCATAGAGATAATTTTCTTTCCCAGATTACAAAAGAGGATGGGTATAGTTCATTTGTTTCTTGAACTTCTGGGGAAGATTCTTCCAAATCTTTGGGGGGAATTTTTATATTATATTGAGTTATTGACTGTGTATACTTCTTAAATTTGGGGAGTGCTCAATATTGTATAAATATTCATTCTTTGTTGCAGATGTTTTTCCCAGGTTGTGACTTGTCTTTTGACATTCTTTAATAAGTAGAAATTTTCTATTTAATAGTCAGATTTCCCTGTTTCTTTATGGTCAGGTCTTTTTGCATCTTCTTGGGTAAACATTCCATAGTGTAAGAATCAGCTATATTTTCTTATGACTGTTTTAAAGTTTTGCCTTTCATGTTTAGTTTTGGAAAACATTTGAAGTTGATTTTTGAGTTTGGTGTGATTTAATTATTCAATTCGTTTTAACCATATGGGTAAGCAATTTTCCCAGCCCCATTTATTGGGCTCATCACTTCCTTACTGCTGTAAAACTTCAGGTATATCATAGATACTAGGGCTCTGTATGACTAATTCTGATTTTTCTATTCTGTTTCTTTGGTCGTTTTGTCTATTCTAATGTTAACAGTTTATTCTCCAATTATTAGGACTTAAAATAAGCATTTATGTCCCAGCATTTGTCACACTTTATACAAATTGTCTTGCCCATTTTTAGAAATCTATTCTGCCTTAAAATTTTTATAATATTTTTTGAAAAATCTTGTGCTTATTTTTATGATTGTTCAATTATATCTATAGGTTATCTTGGGAAGTTTTCCTGTGCAGTGACATGCATGTCTCTATTCATTCAGGTTTTCTTTAATATATTCCATTTTACAATTATCTTGAAAAAGATCTCACATATATTGTGTTAGATCATTCCTGATTAACTTATTTATTATTGTAATTTACATTTTTAATTTAAAACATGTGAATAACCTCTGAGAATAATAAATGTGCTGTCTTTTGCTTTCTATCCTTCTGGTAATACCTTGAATATAGTGATGACTAGAAATATCAATATTGACTGCATTGTCTTGTTCTCAATTTTTAAGGGAGAGAGAATACTTATAATATTTCTCCATGAGTAATTATAGAGATTATACATATTTTAAATATATATGTACATACTGCATCTTCCTATCTATATCAAACATACTATAGGTTTGTTTTTTTAATAAAAATATTTGTTGAATTTATCAAATGTTCTTTTTGCTTTCACTGATATGATTATATGGTTGAAGGATTTTAATCAGTAACTGTCATGAATTAATTAATTGAATAAGGTAAAGTCAAAGATGTACTTCTGTTATAAAGCAAACTTGGTCACTATATTTAATTATTTATTTATTCATGAATGATTGAGAACTTTATGACATCAATTCCTAATTAGACAAATCTTATCCCTTCCTGAAAACAATGCAAGAGCCTTAAAACAGATGAGCTCTTATCAGTTGCCTCCCAACTAACTTGCTATTGTTCTCTAGTAATTTAGTTCTGTCATGTTTCATTTTTTAACCTCACATTAGATTTTATATTATTTTATTCATACAAATTTTGGTTGGATTCAACTGCTTTTTCTCTTTTTTAGTTTTGATTCACAATCCCTTTTTTTCATCTCAGACTTTCATTCTGAGGTCATTTTCTTTCCTCCAGACATGAATTTATTAGAATCTCCTTTACTGATGCATGTGGTTATAAATTCTTTTAGCTGTACTTGTAAATGTATTTATTTCACTTTTATCACTGAAAAGTAATTTTTCTATTTTCAAAATCCTAGGTTGATAGTTATGGTCTTTCAGTACTGTAAAGACACAAATCTACTTTGTATGTGTGTGTCCCTGTGTTGGCATTTTGGTACCAAGGCAATGCCAATTCTGATACCTACTGCAGGTATTTATTAAAATACCTTTTAAATGCCAGCTGATCTAGCCTTCACTCTCTGCCTGTTTTAATGTAGGATTCTTTTTTGTTTTTCCATGATCTAGCTATTCCTCAAACTTTAACATGATCTTAGCAGTGCTGTAAAGTACTAGTTGTATTCTATTAAAATGTGTTTGTATGAGTCCAGTATGTGAGTCCACACTGATAAAGGTAGAAGTCCTATTAATTTAAATTTGATAATATCACAAACATAATGTTATAATCACCAAATACACCATTTAAAAGCAAAACAAAATTAACTACTGACAGTGACAACTTGACCAAGACTTGGAATAATTATATCAGCACGTTTCATTGGGACACAAACTCCATTCAGACAATGGCATCTGT
The DNA here is from genome assembly GCF_023851605.1 of Tamandua tetradactyla. Classification (NCBI taxonomy): domain Eukaryota; kingdom Metazoa; phylum Chordata; class Mammalia; order Pilosa; family Myrmecophagidae; genus Tamandua; species Tamandua tetradactyla. The sequence continues at coordinate 155,053,582 of NC_135332.1, forward strand.
AGGAAATCCTAAAATAATCCATTCATACCCAACATTTACAAACTTCATTGACAAGTTCAAGCAATATAATGAGATGGTATGTCTGGATAACTCAATATAAAATATAGAATTGGAAACTGAAGATATCTACCAGCAGCTAATTAGTAGTATCTTGCCTGAATTTTCTGAGAAGGTATTTTCTCCTCTGATCAAATCAATCTCAAAATCAAGACACAGGAAACTAACAGAGAATGACAAAGTTGAGTATGAAATAAATCCCCAAATGATTTATTTTTCTCTTATTTAGCACAAAATTGTTTAGCACTTAGTATTAAAAACAAAACAGCATTACGTTCTGAAGTATTGAGGTTTGCATTTGTGTGGGTGTGTGGGGGTGGGTGTAGAGAAGTGTAAGCAGCACAGATAGTTTTGAAAAGACACTCCTGTTTTTGGCGAGAACCATAAACCACTGAGGAAAAATTACATTTACAAAAAAACGTCAGGGAGTCAGGATGAGTGAGGAAGTGAAGGTGGACTTTCTTAATAATGTGAACCAAATATGACTGGTATGAGCATTTCATTTCCAATGAGTCACCAAATGTATAGTGGGGCTGGTACATGTGCATCTAGATTTCTGGTGCATCTCAGAATAATCCTGAACGTGAGGGCTTTCCAGAGCAAGGAAAACGTCAAATGCAAGAAGAAAATCTGGATAAGGAAAGCCTTTTATATTTGTAGGCAGCACCATATTTCAAGCCTTGTGTTTTATTTTTGAAGTTTCTGAAGGTATGCACTATGGTGTTTCAGCCTGGGGTTTGCCTGAGTGTTGTTTATTTCTGTTGTTTTTGTTTGGGGTGTTGTATTAGCTAGGGTTCTCTAGAGAAACAGTATCAGCAGGAGATATCTGTAAATATAAAATTTATAAAAGTGTTTCCATGTAACTGTGGGGATGTTGAGTCCAAGATCTGTAGGGCAGGCCACAAGGTGGCAGCTCCAATGAAGGTCCTCAATGAACTCTTAGGAGAGGCTGGCTGGCTGAAGCAGGAAGAATGATTGTCTCTTTTGAATCCTTGTTAAAGCCTGATTAGATTAAGCATCACTCATTGCAGAGGACACTCTCCTTAGCTGATGCAATTAGCTGTGGCTGCTGCCAACATGGTCAGGATTTAATTCCATGAAATGTCCTCATAGCAACAGACAGGCTAGCGCTTACCCAACCAGACAACTGGGTACCACCACCTGGCCAAGTTGACACATGAACCTGACCCTGAAAGGTGTTCTATTTAAAGACTTTGTTGGAGTCCCACTTCCCTCCTGCCTGTTTGCTACTCTGTTGTTCCAATATAACCTTAGCCAGGAGACGATGCCGGGCTCCTGTTGGCTCATGAAATTTTTACAGACACTGTGAGCTAAAGTAGGGGCAACTAGAAGTTTATAGGTCTTTTGATAGAAACATCTATTTCAGTAACTCGTATGACATTTTGCATGCCAACACTTCAAAATACCAAATACTTTTCAGTAATGTAGCCCATGCAATATTCAGACCTTTTGTTTTTAAAATCAGGTAGAGTGAGCTATAATTCACATATAGTGAAATTCATCCCCAATTCAATGAGTTTTTACAAATACGTATAAATAAAATATAATACAAACATGTGCAGTCATACAACCACTGCCACTATCAAGATAAAGAACAGTTACACCTCTGCAAGAAATTCCTTCCTGGCTCTTTGTTGTCAGCCCATGTCCTCAACCATAGTCTGCTCTGTTTTTTATTCCTATAATTTTGATTTCTAAAGCATGTACTAACCTTTTAAACATCATTCATTTATTTAAAATGTTTATTGAGCACCTTCCACAAAATATACATCAAAGTTCATTAATAAGTCAACAATCATTTCTAGTTGGATTTGAATGTTGTTTAGGACAAAAATAAGTATCAATTTACAAAATAGCCAAATGTATTATGCAAATTTCTGCCAAAAGCAATTGCACTTTTTTAACTTTATGAATCTAAAAATGGAGACAGTGATTGGTGGGAGGTGAGGCTGAGTTTGGTCCAAATTAAGACTTCTTAATCAGTGAGCGATGATAATCAGTTTCTGGAATTCACAGTGGCTTTCAAAAAAGACAATGAATTAAAGCTGTTTAAGCCATAGCTTTCAAGCACAGTCTCTGTATTGGAAGAACTAAAGATACCAACAGCAAATCCGTGCTGATTATGACACATGTATCTAGACCTTGGCTGACTGATTTAGGTGAAATTGGCAGGAATGGTTTTGTTCCTTTCATAGAGGAAATAAAAAATCACAAAACAAAACTTCTAGAGGGTTTATGTACATGATATTTCAAGTTATATCTTTTCAAAATCAGAAGTGAAAAATAAACCCAAATGTTGTGTTTCTCTTTAGCTTTCATTTAGAAAGTTCTAGTCTTGCAAAATGGCAGTTTATTTTTTGACCGTCTCTCATACAAATTTGATGAGCCTTTTGTTTAATCAACAAATTACTCAAAATAAGATGGGAGTAGTCTTTTCCTTGTACTTAAGCATGAATTTAGCAATCCTTTCAGTTTTCCCCTTGGATAACAGTTCTTTTTATTTTAAACTAAGATTACTGTTCAGCGCAAATCAAATCAGAAGAGTTGAAATATTATGAAATTATCCTTATAGTCAAGGAAGTACTCAGATTATTCAAATTCCTGGTATGTCTTTTCATTACCCTATATATTTTCTCACCCATATGAATTAAATATCAAGTGACTTTTTATATGAAATACTTCAAGGGATCCCAAACAAACAAACAAAAAACAAAAAAAAATTTCAAAGCTCTTTAATTTGGTATCTCCATTCTCCTATCAAGTGTCTATTGTGAAATAGCAACCAGTGCATTTAAGTCACTCTAAAGCTTTAAAATGAGATTCACGCATAGTTTTCTTCCCCCAAACCAATAAAATCATGATTTCCTGGAAGGAAAAGATAAAGTTTACTTTTATCTGTGGCTGTTCTCAAAACTGTTTCAAACATGTTAGTGCCTATTATTAGGCAATTGATATTTAATTTAATTTTTTTACAGACACTAGCAAAAATCAGACATTTTAGTTATAAACCTTGAAAAAACTGGCTGGGTCTGTGGGAATAATCAAATCACTGACCATCATATTTTTACATCTCAAGAGAGTCCCTCTTCCAGGAAACCATTTCCACCCCACCCCACCCCCCCGGGAAGCCTTTTATTACTTCTAGTCTAGGTGAGTCTTTTACACAATATGATGTAGTAGTGTACTAATTTTTCTGTTCCAATAACCTAAAAATTCCTTAAATGTATAAATGTGAGACATACTCATTTTTGATACCCTACGTATACAAAGTGTCTACCTCATCAATGTTTGTTAAACAAGTCAATAAATGTTGAAAATATTTCTTCATTCTGGGATATTGTAGTAGTTAGTTTCAGGTGTCAACTTGCCCAGGTAATGGTGCCCAGTTCTGTTACTGTGGACTTAAATCATCAGCATGTGAAATTCATGTATGGCTGTTTACATCTGGGGTTAAGGGAAATGCCTTCCACAAAGAATGACATTTAATTTAATTAGTTGGAGTCTTGGAAGCAGATCTCAGCAGCCCAGCACAGTGCTCAGGCAGCTCAGATGCAGATGTTTGTAGATGCAGAGAATTCACACCCGAGGGAAAGCCATTTGGACTTAGTGACTGAGAGTGAGGTCCAGCAGGTGTCACAGTGTCCTTCCCAAATTAGTAAATTTGTAACCAAATAAATTCCATTTATAAAAGTCATTCCATTTCTGGTGTATTGCATTCTGGCAGCATTAGCAAATTAAAACAGGTATGCAATAAGGAGAGAAGCTACTTGTATTTGTATGGTAAATAAAAAATATATTAGGCCTGGTGTACAGTTTAGTAAAGCTGACTTCAACTGGCTTCTCACTGCCCCAGGAAGTTATGAAGTCCTTAGTGCATCAAAATCATAGTGTCTTGGTGTGTTTATGGAGGCTGGACCCTGGACTTTGGGCCACCAAAGGACATCGCCCCCCAAAATCTCACTGGGCCACTGTCGTGCACTCAGGTGGTGGCAATGGGAGCTTGTTCCAATAATACCTAGAATAAATTGTAACTGCGATAGTGAGAAGAAAGATTTATGGTGTGATATAGCATGATTTTAAAAGCTAACTTGATCGTTTTTTGGTTACTGAAGTTTATGAAGTAAATATCATATGGTTTTTCAGAGCAAAAGGTCCTCTTTCTCTATCTCCCATCAGTGCATCCTATTAAAATGTATACATTCTCACAACTCTATCCACATTAACTCTGATTAGGAGAGCTGAATCATGCATGTTTTACTACTAAAATGCCTGGTTACTTAGCTCTCTTCACAAAAATCTAAATTTTCTTTCCCGTGAACTGAAGGGTTTGAACCTGATTAACTCTGTGGTTCTTTCCTCCCGCATCATTCTAGGATTCTCTGCTGCTCTGAATGTCATTTATCATGTTTTACTGGGGCCCCAGAGTAAAACACTTCCTTGAATGAAAACACAATATGGATTATAAACTGCAACCAATTTTTGTCACAAAAAGGGTGATCTAAGTTACAGTAAGGAACCAGAGAGATTAATGATATATTTAACTAATGTTTCCTCCTCCATTTTTTTATTTTGACACATTTCAGAGCCACAAAAGTTTGAAAAAAAAGTTAGAATAAACATTTCCATATTCTTCACCAAAACTATACAAGGGTTACTATTCTATAGCATTTGTTTTTTTTTTTCCCTTTGTCTTCTATATTCTTTTCTGAATCATTTAAAAATAAGGTGCAGGCATTATCATACTTTCTCTAAATGCATACAAAACTGTCTTCTCAGAAAAGAATATTCTCGTATATAATCACAATGCCCTTAGTATGCTCAAGAAATTTAACATTGATATCATGATATTATCTAGAAATACTTTGGCATGAATTATACATAGTCAGTATTCCATATTCCACATTGCATTTTATCAGGTTCATATCATGCCAGTTTCTTTCGTTATTGGTGGTGCTAAAATAAAATATTTGGCTAAGGTGGTTCCTATATATCTTTGCATTGTACAGGTATATTTCACTTTTGTGATTCATAAGTAATTTTTAAGATGATACTTTTAGACTATGATCCTATCCTCAGTAAAATTTCATTCAATGATTTTCACATCAATTATTACCTGCAATAGTTGTTTTATTGGTGGTTGCAACTAACAATATTTAATTTCTGTGTTTATAGAATGAAAGACTAAGTGGATAAGTTAACTCTACATTATCTATTCATCTTATGACACTAAAATAAATGACTTGTTGGAATTTGGGATATTTGAAAGAAAATCAAAAGAAATGCTTATCACATTATTTAATTTAATTTGTATGGTCAGTTTATTTGAACACCATAATTACATGGAATCTTGAACAGGGAATGAGATTCTGTTCATTTGTACAGGTTAGTGTGGTGCCCTGATATATCCCAAAGTAATTTAGGAAGAAAATAACAAAGTATTTGCGAAGTCTTCTTGGAGGACTGCGGAGAAAGGAGGAAATATTAAATTTCCCCATCTGGGGAATTCCAGATATTCATGCAAGCAGTGGGGACAACCAATTTAATGGGCTGAGCACTCAACCTTGGAATTTTAACCTGTGAAACTTATTCCTTCAAAGGAGAACCTCAGCTTACTGATAATTATGCCTAAGAGTCACCCCCAGAGAACCTCTTTTGTTGCTCAGATGTGAACTTTCTCACTAAGCCAACTTGGCAGATGAACTCACTGCCCTCCCCACTATGTAGGACTTGACTCCCAGGGGTGTAAATCTCCTTGGCAACATGGGACAGAACTCCCAGGATGGGCTGGGACCCGGCATCATGGGTTTGAGGAAGGCTTCTTGACGAAAAGGGGAGATGAGAGAAATGAGAGAAAATAAAATGTCAGTGGCTAAGAGATTTCAAACAGGGTCAAGAGATTATTTTTATGCATTATATAGACATCCCCTTTTAGTTTATAGTATATTTGAGTAGCCAGAGAGAAGTATTTGAAACTGTTGAAATGTGTTCTAGTAGCGTTGATTATTGAAGCTAACTGTATAACTATATAGCTTTTACAATGTAAGCATGTGATTGAAAACCTTGTGCCTGATGCTCCTTTTATCCAGGGTATAGACAAGTGAGAAAAAAAGTAAGGATAAATAAATAAATAAATAGATAAATAAATGAATAACAGGGGGATGGGGGTAAAATAATTTCAGTAGATTGAAATACTGTGGATCAATGAGAAGGAGAGGTAAGGGGCCTGGGATGTATGAGTTTTTTTCTTTTTCTGGAGTGATGCAAATATTGTACATATGATCATGGTGATGAAACCACAACTATGTCATGATATTGTGAACCATTGATTGTATACCTTGAGTGGACTGCTTGGGTGTGAAGATTTCTCAATAAAAGTATTTTTAATAAAGAAATGCTTATAACTAAGAAATTACTTGAGCAAACTTTGAAAAATGCTGTTGAATGCATTTGTGTAACATTCTGTGTCTCTGGTATAATTTTTTAGAAAAATTGTAATTATTTTTCATATATTGGTATAAAGGAGCATATCAAGATATTTCCACTTTAATGCTTTTCCATGTTATGAAATGTCACTCTAGATGTGTTTATTAAAAATCATCATTTGTTCAGTCATTAATCTAAGAAAATAATATTTTGTGGTTATTTATGTTTCTGGGATGAGGCAAAGTGTTGGTGGGAGAGAGATGAAAGATGCTTTGCTTGCTTTCAGGATGATTAAAATTTGAGGTGAAACAGATGATACAATGAGGGGAATGCTAGTCAGGAATCAATAGGTGCTTAGAGAAGTGATTCACTGAGCATGGGTTTCTGTACTTTCTCCTTCTGATGTAATCATTTTCAGGCAACACACAGGATTTAATAAACTTCATAGAATAAACTTGCTAAGAAAAGCTAAGCAGTAAGCAGATTGTTATGCTAAATATATTTCTTTTTATTCATTTATTTAATAGAGTGAAATTCTATTTGGTCTTTACCTATTATTATTAGTTCCATGTTTTGCATTTATATAAACATTCTTTTAGCATTTAAATATAAAATTGCTTTTTCTCATTATTTTAAAGGGATATTAATGTGAACGTAACTATTAATCAAGCACTTTGTTCTCCTCAGGGTATAATAATTGTGGTTTTTACTTGTAAAAGGTTCCCATCAATTTCCATATAATTATATTGGACCCAGGTTTTAATACCTATATATTTTCAAAAATGCTCATTGATCTAAATCACCTTTTTAAAGGTAGAATGGAGACAAGTAGTTTCTCAGCAAATTAGATGCAAAGACAGAATTATAACCTCCATGCTCTAAAGTTTTAGTATGTTCTTTGCCATCTACTCTGCAGGCTCTCATTTCTGGTTGTGGAAGGAATTGATGTCCTTATTGTTCATAGAAACTGAAGCTATTTTATGGAGTAGCAAATTAAGGTGCAATTAAATTATCAAAATACTTAATATGAATTGAAGACTGTAACTTTCCAACTTCTCATATTCCTCTATAGCACTTCTGAATGAGAATGATGCTGCAGCCACAGACTTGATCAGGAAAGTAGAAAAGCAGCCTTTACAATGGGAGACAATATTTGGAAACACATATCAAATAAGGGTTTAGTATCCAGAATATATAAAGATATTCTTCAGCTCAACAAACAAAAGACAAACAACCCAATTAAAAAATAGACAAAAGACATGAATAGACACTTCTCAGAAGAGGAAATACAAATGGCTAAAAGGCACATATAAAGATGCTCAACTTCACAGGCTATTAGGGAAATGCAAATCAAAACCACAATGAGATATCATCTGACACCAACAGGACTGGCTATTATCAAAAAAATAGAAAGTGACAAGTGCTAGAGAGAGTGTGGAAAAAGAGGTACACTCATTCACTGTTGGTGGGAATGTAAAATGGTACATCTGCTCTGGAAGGCTGTTTGGCAGTTCTTCACGAAGTGAAGTATAGAATTGCCATATGATCCAGCAATACCGTTGCTAGGTGTATATTCAGAGGAACTGAAGACACGGACACAAACGCACATTTGTACACTGATGTTTACAGCAGCATTATTTACGACTGCCAAGAGAGGGAAACAGCCCAAATGTCCAATGGACGAGTGGCCAAATAAGCAGTGATATATATATATTCAATGGAATATTATGTAGCTGTAACATAGGATGAAGTCATGAAGCATGTAACAACGTGGATGAACATTGAGGACATTATGCTGAGTGAAACTAGCCAGAAACAAAAGAACAAATATCATATGGTCTCACTAAAATTAACTAACATTAATGTGTGAACTTTGAAAATTGAAGTTAAGAACACAGATTATCAGGAGATAGAAATAGGGGAAGGATTGGGCATTTGGTGCTGAAGAAATACAGATTGTGCAACAAGACCAATGGTAAAAAGTCAGAAATGGGTAGCCCAGTACTACCTGATGGTAGCACAATAATATGAGTACACTGGATGCAGCTAAATGTGAGTATGGTTGAAGGAGAAGGGCTGGGGTCATTTATGAAACCAGAAAGATAAGAGGATAAAGGCTGACACAGCATAACTTAGGAATGCCTAAAGTGAACAATGATGGTGATTAAATGTAAAAATATGAAAAAAAATTTGCATGAGGGAGAACAAATGAATGTCAACACTGAAAGGTGTTGAAAATGGATGGTATACAGGAAAAAGTACAATCAATGAAAGCTAGGGTCTACAGTCAAATATTGCAGTAAGCTTCCACTGAATGTAAGAAAGGCATTATGCTGAAACCAGATGTCAACAGGCAGGGGACATGGGAGGGGTATGGATTCTTTGTGGAAGAAAAGGAAATGTTTTCATATAGATTATGGTGGTGAAGCCATGTCTACTTAGACTAATGTGCGAATAAAACTTTAAAAATTAACAGAGTGAAAAAAAGTGCTAGAGAAAATGTGGAGAAAGAGATTTACCTATTCACTGTTGGTAGGGAAACAGGTGTAGGCCCTCGGAGGACTCCTCAGGAGGCTAGGGGTGGGGCTGCCATATGATCCTATAACCCTGTTGATCAGCATATACCTGGAGGAACTGAGTGTGGGGACAGGAATGGACATTTGCACACTGGTGTATGGTAGCAGTGTTCACAATTCACAATGGATGGAGGTAGCCTAAAGGTTCAATGACTGAGTGAAAGAGGGGGTCTGTGGTGTATACATACCAGGGACAACTGAGCAGCGCAAGAAAGAATGAAGTTGGGAGGCATGCAACTAGGTGAATGAGCCTTAAGGACTGTTCAATGACATGTCAGAAACGAAAAGACAAATATCATCATGTCTCCCTCATATGGACTAAGTATAAAAACTTGGTGAATTGAAGTTGAGAGCATGGGTTATTAGGTTGGAGCCAATTGTAATGGGTTCTAGATTATAAGCTCTTACAGCAGTCATATATATCTAGAAGTTATAACTGTTATTTCTAAATTCTGAGATACTGAGCTGTTTGTATATAACCTGTACTTTCCCAGAAAATTCAGGCATTTATGGGACATCTGAGACTCAGAGTTGGAGCTCTGAAGCTGTGAAAGTCAGCAGTACCCCAGTCAGGAGCTGTTTAAAAGTTGAAAAAGGGATCAGACTTCAACTAGACATTTGAACAAAGCTGATCTAGGTAGGACTAAGTAGATGAGAATACAGGGTAAAGGATAATATGGTGCATATTTTAAAAGTTCAATTTCTGTGTGAGACCAAAGGGAGAGATGTTTATTTGGTATAAAATTTATATTTGGGTAGCACATTACCTAATTTAACTTGTATGGTCAGTTTAGGTGAACACCATAAGTATGTGGAATCTTGAATAGGGCGTGAGATCCTGTTGGTTTGTACAAGTTAGTGTGATGCCCCAATATATTCCAGAGTAATTTAGGCAGTGAATAAAGAAGTATTTGGAAATTCCCCTTGGGGGACTGGGAAAAAACGAGGAAATGTTCAACTTCCCCATTTAGAGAATTCCTGATATTCTCACAAGCAGTGGGGACAACCAAATTAATAGGCTGAGCCTTTAACCTTGGAGTTCACCCCTATGAAACTTATTCCTGCAAATGATAGGCTAAGCCTTCTTATAATTATGCCTGAGTCACCCTCAGAGAACCACTTTTGTTGCTTAGATGTGGCCTCTCTCTAAGCCAACTCGGCAGGTGAACTCACTGCCCTCCCCTCTATGTGAGACATGGTTCTAAGGGGTATAAATCTCCCTGGCAACATGGGACAAAAATCCTGGGATGAGCTTGGACCCAGCATCATGGGGTTGAGATAGACTTCTTGACCACAAGGGGGACAAGAGAAATGAAACAAAGTTTCAGTGGCTGAGAAATTTCAAACAGAGTCTAGAGGTTATCTTGGAGGTTATTCTTATACAGATATCCCTTTTTAGTTTATGGTATATTGGAGTGACTGGAGGGAAGTACCTGAAACTGTTGAGCTGTGTTGTAGTAGCCTTAATTCTTGATGATGATTGTGTAACAATATAACTTTTCAATGTGACTGTGTGATTGTGAAAACCTTATGTCTGATGTTCCTTTTCTCCCTGGTATGGACAGATGAGTAAAAAAATATGGATTAAAAATAAATATATAATAGGAGAAATAAGAGATAAAATAAATTGGGTAGATTGAAATACAAGTGGTCAATGAGGGGGAGGGTTAAGGAGTATGGGATGTATGAATTTTTTTCTTTTTCTATTTATTTATTTTTCTGGAGTGATGCAAATGTTCTAAAATGATCATGATGATGAATACACAAGTATGTGATGATATCGTGAGACGTGTGTACACCATGTTTGAACTGTATGTGTGTGAAGATTTGTCAATAAAAATATTTTAAAAAAATGAGGCTATGGTTAGCAAAAGTATGTGACCATAAACATGTGTTTCCCAAGGGTCACTAACACCATACATTTATCTCTATCCCTTAGTTTCTCCTCATTTCACTACTTTTACACTGGAAGTCTTTGTTAAACTACACATATAAGTATTTATATGTATGTATATATGTGTGCATGTATTTATACACACGCATTTATATGTATATATACATTTTTTCTTTTTCTGGAGACGACAGAGCAAGCCATTGTCATCCACTGGTCCCATGGCAAAATTAATTGATTGTGTGTTGCCAATTAGAGCGCATGGTAAGCCAGGTTTTGACTGGCTGAGGCTCCAAAGTCCTTCAGTCTTCCCCAAGCCTCTACATTATCAGGGCAGTAACTTAGAGCTGTGGGACTGCTTAAGGCCTGACTCAGCTATTGATCTTCGGAAAAGACCCTTAACATCCTAGGTCTTAGCTTTTGTGAAGTGGTGACAATTAGATGAGCTAATGCATGTCCAATTATTAGCTATGTTCTTGTCATATATCAAATCATCAATAAATTCCACTGATCATTATAAAACCCCAAATTCCTTAGTTCAGTATTCTAATTCTCAGTAACTAGACTCTGCCTATTCCTCTCACCTTCTCTATGTGTCTCCCTGCTCTCTCAATACTTAGGGCTTCAGCCATTATGAAATTCTTGCACATAAAGATGCTTACTAATTCAGAGCCTTGGAGTTTTATACATGCTAATCTTTCTTCTCAATCACCTGCAAAATCCCTATTTTCCTTCCAAGATTTAAATCCAGCATTATTCCCTTGAGAAGCATTCCCAGACTAGGCAGAGTTTACTATTCCCATCTGTGGGTCTCCCAAATCTGCTATGTCCTCTCATAACAGCACCTAAGTCACTGACCAGACTTTTGTGAGTCTGATTCTCAAGGGGTGAGCTTGTTGAGAGTAGTGGAATCATATCTATATAGCTTCATATCTATGCATGCAGCATAGGATAAGTGGCTGCTGGAGAGCTGGTATTGAAAGGATGTTTGACTGAATTATTTATAAAACAAGATATTAGATAATGCACAGAGATGGTAGGCTGAAAAAAAGTGATATGAGAGACCGGGGTTGCAAGGACTCAGGCAGTTCAGAGGAAGCCCAAGGAGTATTGATGCAAGAATGTTATGCACAGGAATGTGGATCCTATTTAAACATTGCCTGTTTGAGTAAAAAGAATTTGGACTTGCCTTGTTCCTGTTCAGGTAAATTTAGGGCAAGGTTATTGATCATTTTAGATTCAGTAGAATCGAGTTCAGTGTAGCTTTCTGGTCTCCTAAGAGAAAATGTTGAAGCAAGTGTGTCTCTAGTTACCTAACTCCTGTCAGATATGAAGGGTTTGTAGGGATTTGCAGTCTTTTATTTTTTTAAAATTTTGTTTAGAAATTTATTAGACATAACTAACCTGTAATACAATAGGAAATCCAGACAAGGTAAAAAATAGGTATTTAAAATTTTCATTTTCCCTGATCTAGCATCTTTCATTTCTCTTAGAAGTCCCAAAAAGTTCTTTCACAAATAAATCCCATGTCATAATGGAAAGCTTTAAAAACAGAGAAACAAGGACCCGAGTCTAGCTTTTAAGCATCTCAATCACATTTATGGGAAATTTAATTTATATAGTGCACATTTCTTTTCTCACTTCCATTCAGGTAAGTGAAAAAGCATTACTGGAGGACTGACGTCAGCCTCCTACATGAAGGCATCCTATGTCCACGGATCACAAGTAAGAACCTGGAGGACTGACGTCAGCCTCCTACATGAAGGCATCCTATGTCAACGGATCACAAGTAAGAACCTGGAGGACTGACGTCCGCTTCCTACATGAAGGCATCCTATGTCCACGGATCACAAGTAAGAACCTGGAGGACTGACGTCAGCCTCTACATGAAGGCATCCTATGTCCACGGATCACAAGTAAGAACCTGGAGGACTGACGTCCGCTTCCTACATGAAGGCATCCTATGTCCACGGATCACAAGTAAGAACCTGGAGGACTGACGTCAGCCTCCTACATGAAGGCATCCTATGTCAACAGATCACAAGTAAGAACCTGGAGGACTGACGTCCGCTTCCTACATGAAGGCATCCTATGTCAATGGATCACAAGTAAGAACCTAACACCAAGTCAGGAAATAGCAACACGAGTAGACGGCATTTACTCATCATTCTGGTGTCCTCTCCACTGGCCCCGTACTACTCTTCTCTACCTCCCCCAACCACCCTATAAATATGAAAATCTGATTTATCATAGAAAACTGTGACTCTCCCATACTCATATTCATGAACTTTTGTAACTGCGTAAATTTTGATGCAAATTAACACAGCATTTCCTAAACTATTTTACCATTTTAAATAAAACAATCTAGTTGGTAAGTCTAGATGTGTTTTTTTGTTTTGTTTTGTTTTGTTTTGTTTGCACGGGCAGGCACCAGGAATCGAACCCAGGGCTCCGGCATGGCAGGTGAGAACTCTGCCTGCTAAGCCACCATGGCCCACCCTAGATATGTTTTTTTTTTTTTCTCCCCTAGATATGGTTTTAATTTTCATAAAACAAAACGCAAATTACTGACCAATGGAGGATAAAAGGTGAAAAGCACAGGATTCTGGAGTCTCACACTTCCACTCAAACACGAGGGCAGTGAGATATCATGGAAGGAACACTGGATTGAGAGTTAGAAGATGGAGGTTCAGGCCTTGAATATAAATCACTTCAACTTCTTTAGCCTTTGCTTATGATTTGGCATAGTCACTGTACTTCTTCACAACCTCTTCCTATAGACAGACTTTAAATCATGATGCTGCCGGGTGCTTTTATGATTCTGCTTCTGGACAGTGAAGACGGGAGTGCAAGTTAAGAGGCTGCGAGCCCAGCGCCCCTCCATCCTGCCACTGACATCTGTGGAGGGAGAATAACTGATCAGAGACAAATGGGACTCCATACTAGATTGAGAGTGCTGTGTATTAGACTTATTGTGGTCAGGTGAAACCGCACAACCCCAAGGTGACTGTATATTAGTGTTTAGTTATTAGTCTGATTGGGTCTCTTTCAATTTTTATTTATTCAACAAATACTAAGCTTCTACTGTGTGCATAAGAGATACTCAATAAATGTTAAATGAAGGGGAAATACTCAAAAATCCAGAAATCCCTCCAGTTCTCAAAAAAATATACATTAATCTTCATGCTCCCTTTCTGTCCCCACTTGAGCTCATGTCACAGGTCACTAAATGCTAATGTGAACAAGTCTTTAAGCACTGTGTGACATTACTCTATGAGTAATGCAAATATCCATTTCACTAAGAGGTAACCTTTTACAGCAGGTGTTAGTCGTCAGACTAGAAATACCTTAGTGGGTCCTTAGCCTCATCTGAGGCTATGTCACAGTGATGATGCCTGCTATAGAGGACATAAGACCTCCAAGTCCAATGATGTGGAATTGGACTTATAGATCTCCAGCCAAAGGGTTGAGGTTATCAGAGAGATTCTTCACTGTGTCCCAGGAGCAAGGGTGGGTGCTTCCTCAGGGACCGGAATAAGAGAAGGAGAAAGAACTGAAGCCATTCTGTACCCTCATCGACCACATTGTACCCATGAGGATTCTGGGATGGTGATTTCTCCCTCTTTGCCCAGTCATGTGCAACTTTTTCCACTTGCAGGGAGATTTCATACAGATCCCTGACCAGGTTCAGTAGGAGGGTATAGTAGTGGTGTCAGGCAGCCCACATTTGCCATTTCACTTTGTTGATGCCAGAGGCAAGCCCTATATCCTTCTCCCAGAGGATGAGGCCACCCCAGATGAAATAAATCACACGGTTCAGGTTGGCTAAGGTTAGGCACAGCAGGGTACCAGGTCAGTGGTCTGAAATGCTCTGCTGAGTTGCCTGTACAGCATGGCCCACTTTGCCTAGTTGGAACCATTTACCGCCAGTGTTCACACTGGACTCCAGTTTCTTGAGCTTTATTACCACTTTCTCTTTGCCAGTGTTAGGTTCTAACAAATAACTAAACAACAGGCATGTGTAGTGAGTGGCTCTGAAGAGTAGGTCCCGGCCATGGGTCTGGTTGGTGAAGTGATGAAGGGGTCCATGGCTCCCGGGCCACGTCCACGAGCCACAACTAGCTAGGCCGTGAGCCCACAGCCCAGGTTGTCGTCCACGGTTGCTGGGGAAGAGGAAGGGCCCACTGTGCATGAGTGGTGAGGAGCGACTCACCGCCCATAAGAGGTGGGCACTTATATTCATTTGTATTTGGAAAAAAAACTCAGATTTTTGTACGCCAAGAGTTTATTGTATCAAAAATGCACAAGATTTTTGAATGGTTGGAAGCAAATCAAAAGGATACTGCCTTACAGTTAGTGAAAATTATATAAAATTCAAATTTTATGATTTATAAAGTTTCACTCAAACCCAGTCATACTAAAAAAAAAAAAATTTACAAGTGCACATTTTGGCCTCCTTTATAAACTATAATGAAATAGTGACATCTTATCTGTAGGTCCTAGCTGTAAAATGAGTGATTTTGATAACTTAGAGAGAGTGCAAATCATCAAAAAACAATCCATTGTTTGAATATTCTGGGTTATTTAATGGCATGGAAAACAGCTCTTTAGATTCTCAGATGTGTGATTATAATGCTGTCTGAGTCCCAAATCTGCTTTCACCCCATGATGCCTTCCTGCTGAGTGAGCTGTTTGATCACCTCCTTGAAGGCATTTTATGGTTGATCACAATTTAAGACACTGTATTATTAGTCTCATTGGTAACTTGATTTCGGTATGCCTCTGTGTCATTCCATTTAAAATTCTCCGTCACATTTATATGAAGTGAGCTAAATGCAGTTGACAAATACATCTTGAGCATTAACTCCATAGGTGGTCTGCTTGAATGACTTTCTTCAGTATTCTCGGAGGAATTATGTCATTTTCAGTGATTGAAAATTATTTTTTAAAACTGAGTTATTTTCACCAGCTGTAACTGTTATCTCCCACACATGAGGCCAAATCTGTAAGAGATCTAATTCGGTTTTCTATTCAAGTAATGTCAAACAATACTGATTTTCAGTGTCTGCTTGGAAACCACCTAAAAAGCACATATTATTTTAATGTGGTAAGAATATTAAATACTCCTTATTCCTACTCATGTCAGGAATTTTTCTGATATTTGGAAGTCAAGAGTAATTTCCAAGTTTAATTTAATAACCAGTAAGAACCGTTAACATAATATCTGTAGCATATTTCATCTTTCATGTAATCCAATACTAAAAATTCAATTCTAATGTTATTACATTTTTCAAGATTAATTTTAAAAGTAACTACTTTAAAGTGGTAAGAAATATTAACAGGCAGGTTGAGGTTATAATCAAAGTCTTGGTCTATTTGTTATTTCCTATTTTATGGTTATTCTCCTCACATAGGGACAATTAAAATAACTTCTCATTAAATGCATCTGGTTTTACTTGCATAATTTTTAAAATTGAGGAATTATGACATATAGTCGTATTTCTTGCCAATAAGTGAAGTATAAACACATTTGAAAAGTTGAGGTTTATAAAGACATTTACAAGCAAGCAATATAAAAAGTAAAAAAAAAGTACTTTTCTAAAGGTCTCAAGAGCAGGCTAAAGAGCAACAGATTCAAGGATAAAACCGAGATCCATAATTAATGATTCCATGACCTTGGAAAAATTACTTGAAATTTCTGAGTCACAGTTTTCTCATCTGTAAAGTGTGAATTATAGTGTCAATTTCACAGAGGAGATGTGAAGTTTGAGATGCCCTGAAAGTGACTCCTATGATAAAATCACGATGTAAAAAATAAAAGTCACATTATTTTTTATATCTGCCACTGGCCTTTTCCCACAAATCTCTTTTCTGAAAGACAGTAGTAAACCAGAAATTATGCAGTGACTTCCCTTTTGTGTAGAGCACATAATCACAGACAGCTGAATTACATTATCAGTACTAGACACAGCACCAGTATGTAAGGTAATTTTCACATGCTCTGGAACCAGGCAAAGTGAGTCCACAGCCATGGGTGTTTGAGTAACAAGAATAATGAAAGAATGAGGTATCTTATTTCAAGAGTTTTACTTAAATGAGTTGGAAAGAGGAGAAAGAAATGTTGCTTTCCACGATGGCTGGAAAAAATTTTTCTAACATTCCTAATTTTCGTGGTTATTTAAAACCCATTGAGTCTAACCAAATATTTCTTTGGTGAATAAGGATCATTATGTAGCTTATATTTATAAAGATGAACATTTAATTCTCATTGTAATTGACTTATGATCAAGTGTAGGTGATAAATTATTGATGACATTAGGATCTAACCTAGAATTTATTTTTTTAATGAAAACATATTAACTATTTATTTATTTATTCAGGTAAATAATATGTATTGAGCACCACATAGTCACAACCATTTATACTTTTGCTTTGGTTATTGGTGGGATTGTTTTCCCAGTTAGTGTTTTCTAGGAAATACTCCTCTTCCTTGAACAAAGTTCCCATATTTTTATTACAGTGTGATACTCAATCCTGTCTTCAGTTGACTGGTCCAGAAGAGCCTAACTAAACTAAATGTCTTGCTGTTCTAGGATTATCAGCCTTGACCTATGAGTAAATGGTAAATCTCTTTTTCAGTGACTGAGGTTATGAAATGTAAAATTCATTTACCCTCAGAGGTTACATTTTTCATTATGAGGAGAACATCTGACAGAGTGAAAAGAATCAAGTGAATTTAAAGAGAAAAGCAGAGATGAGAGATATAAAGTCTTGTCCTTGTTCAAGTTTCTCATTTCAGTTGTCCCTGAGGCTTAGTTTCATCCCTAAAAGGTAAACTACAGCATTGTTCCCCACTTTTTATTTCATAAAACATCCCTCAGTGGATTGAAGGATACATTGGATTTCTGTCCAGTGCAACTATGAACTTCAATTAACATGTGTCCTTAGATGTAATTTCTTTTGTGTTTATACAAACTCTAATTTTGAATAGCGATAATGAATTATTTTTTATTTAAGCTCAAATGAGCAGGCCATGGTGGCTCAGCAGATAGAGTTCTTGCCTGCCATGCTGGAGACACAGATTTGATTCCTGGTGACTACCCATGGGGAAAAAAAAAATCAAATGATTCTAAGTTATTTGATGGACCCATAATTGACATTTGAAATCTCATTGTGATGATTTATATAGAATTGCCTTGCAATTAAGAAAATATCAGTTATTATTTACATACTTGGAAAGAAGTCACAGAAGTCCTTTTGGGAAAAGCATATGCAAAACAAAAGAAGTGAAATCAACCAATGTGGTAGGCAGAATAAAGGCTCCCAAACATGCCCATGCGGAACTTGTGAACATGTTAGGTTACAATGGCAAAAGGGGAAAAGGGGTAGAGTTGCAGATGGAGATAAGACTGCTGATCATCTGACTTTAAGTTATGGAAATGACTCTGGGTTTCTTGGGTGGTCCCAGTATAATCACAAGGATCTTTAAAAGTGGAGGAGGGAAGCAGGAAGGAGAGACAGAGATGTGTTGAAAAAGAAAGCCACAGAGAGATGCAAGCTTCGGCTTTGAAGATAGAATAAGGTAGCCTCTGGCAAAGGAAAGGAAACAGATTCTCCCATGTGCTCCATAAAGAAATGCAGCTCTGGCAACACTTTGATTTTAGCCCAGTGAAACCTGTGTTGGATTTCTGACCTATACGACTTTAAGATAACAAATATGTGTTGTTTTAAGCACTAAATTTGTGATAATAATGGCAACTATAAGAAAACTAACCAGATTGTTCAGAATTATGAGGAGAGAACATTCAGTAGTAAAGCTTGTTGGAAGTCTTTGTTTCTTAATACTCAATGATAAAAATCATTTCCTGAAACTTTTTTAAATAATTAAAGGAATAAATATTTTATACAGTTGGGTAGGAATACAGTGATAATGGTGATAATTTTAAACACTGACCTCACAGAGGTAGGCACCTAAATTAAATAGACTGTGATATGTCAGGAAAATAAATGGCATTGTGGCATCCAAAGGAAGGGCACTTAAATCAGATGCTGAGAAAAGATTTCTAGAGTTAGTAGTAATAATAGCTAAGTCGGGTCCCAAAGGATGATTAAAATCTTAATCTGTTACATGGGTTGGGTTGGGTCGTTGGAAGACAAAGCTATATATGCAAAGACTGAGAGTGTAAAGAATGCACAGGAATCAAGAAAATAAAAGAAGTTCAAAACAACTGGATGTAAAATGACAAGATGGGGAGTTGAGGTATTAACTGCATATGAGCAACTCACTCTAACTCCTACTGTATTCCAAAACAAGAACATGCTACAGTCCTGCGACATTTTATCTATATTAAGAAACTGATGCTACCAAGTTCATTCTTTATAAACAAAATCAAAGCACATAATTATAATTTCAGAAATTTCCATCACATTAGCTATTCTGAACACTTACACCATCATTCTGGAAATGCAAGTTGCAACGGAAAAATAGCAACTCATTAAATGTAAAAGTCCCAAAATACCTGAAGCATCTGCCTTTTAAGAAGATGAAGTTGGAGAAGAAATTGCACAGAAGATAGATTTGAATGATAATCCATCATCAAGAGTAACCCAAACACATTAAGTGCTTTTATATATGTGTTTTAGGTGTCAAGTAAAGATGACACATCCCTGGGCCTATAGAAGTTGCCACCAATATACTCCTTGCATTATCATCTTCTCTGTCTTTCATGGTTCAGTTTTCACTGATTAGAGGTTATTGCAGCAGTGGATATTATAAGAAACTACTTAGAAAATGTCCTTAAAGACTTTATAAACTTTGTGCAGAGAATTCTTTTCAATTTTGTTTGTCCTTTGCCCTTTTTTAAAAAATCTCATCCATATATCCACCTATAACAGTCATCTGCTAGTCAAAATTGAGTTAGTATTAAATAAATATTGCAAAAGGAAGCTAAAAGGAAAGAACAGGGTCAGTTTACTTTTAGAAATCATGGATCTTGCTTTTCAGACAAATGCAAGTTTGGGGCAGACACACCACTCTATCAGTAGTAAGAAATTTGAAATAACTCAATGTGGCAAAAACCAGCAGAAGTAAGTAAACAATCTGAAATCTTGGCATCGATTTTGCTCTTTAAAAAGTCAGTTCTAGCTACAATAATCGTGTCCTCTATCTTTTTTCTAGGGTCCTTTAAATAGAAAATTGTGAAAAAGATAAGTTTTCTGGGTCCCTAATCTTGCTGGTACTTTTGTCCTCCCTTTCTTTCCAAAACTCCTTTTCTTTGTCACTAGAGGAAGGAAGCTGTGCATACTATTTCTTCTTCTTATTATTTTGCTATAGAAGAACAAAAAAGAGGAACAATTTGTTTCACTTACACATTTCTTCTTTAATTCCAGCATTCTTGCTCAGGAAAATCCAAGTTTGGCTTTCTACTGAACAAGTTACTTCTGGTAAACAGCTATGGGAGTTTGACAAACTCATCTGATTTACAATGGCTGGAATTTTATTTTTTTACTAAAAGCAGGGTTGTGTTTGTTCATACCAATGTCCAAAGGAACTTAAAGCTCTTTCTACCCTTTCATGCCTCCCTTCTCACTGACAGCTTTTGAACTTAGACTTGCCTCCGATTGCAGAATGGCTGCCATAGTGTCAGGTATTATGCCATCACAAAATAGCAAACGAACAGGAAATAAGTAAAGGGAGAAAAGAGCCTCTATTTTATCGTAAAGGAAAATGTTTTCAATACCGCCTCCTCCCATTTCCTACCAGATTTTTCATACATCTCATTTAGCAAGAACTGCCATGCACTAAACTTCAAGTGAGCTCTGGCTAAGGAGAAATAATTGCTGTTATCAGAAGTTAATAATCATGGTCCATCCTCAGTGGGTGGGTAAGTGGCCTACCCATAAAATTGGTACAATATTGGAAGATTATCGGTATTACAAAAATCTGTATATTAATGTAAAATGTTTCAACAGAGACAATAATGTGTATGCATGTTTATATGTATGCATGTGCATGAGAAAAAAGAGAGAGTACAGGTAATCAAAATACTCAAATTGGAAATACCATTCAGGAACGTTTAGGCTAGCACTTAGAAGCTTCTAATCAGAAAGGCTGGTTAAATTCTTAAAAATTTATTTATTTCTGATAGCAGCATAGTTAGACATTTAGCACAATGTTAGGTATACTTGCACATTTGTAGAATGAGATCCATTCAAGGCACATAAATTGGATGAAAATATTCTAAACATGGTTTCACCCTTGAATATGGTATATGAATCTAGGAAAATTAATAGCCTGATCCTTTGAAATAGCACCTAGGGCTGAGACTATCAATAGTTTCAGTGTCCATTCCTAAAAGAGGATTTCACCCTTTTCTAAAAAGATTTGATGGACCCACTGCAAGACTATCACCCTACCACTCTTCAATAAACCTTCCATGCAAACTGCTTATGGAATACCTGAATGGTAGGAGAACTGGGATACCATTGAATTTGCAGAGCAGGTGGCATGAAATATGAATTGTTGTATGTGTGTTAAAATTTGCCTGAGACTTGCTTTTCTTATAGGCACTTGGTAGTGAGGTTGTTGGGGAACGACATCTATTGCCGTCCATGTTCAACCACTGAAACTACCAGTAATTACCAAATAGAACCTATTAACCGTGGATGACCAAATGGACTTCTTTCAAATTGGGAATTTTAGGTCAATTCACAAATAAGTTGATATTTTGTAGGTCAGGTCAAAACAACTTGGCTAGGCCAGTTGCAACTTTTTTCCTTCTATTTTTTGCAAAAAAAGGCAGGGAAATAGCTTTGGGGTAGGCAGCAGTTATTGTCAGATATCCTACCTCTTTTCCACAAACAGAGCAAACCTGGAGATACTTGGAATAAACTTGGAATGTTTATGCTTCACATCCTTCCTTATTGGACCTTTTCCTAACAGCTGTGCGATGTGTTGCCTAGTCAATCATATGGCAGAACAGTGGGGTGGGATGATGAAGTTCAAACTATCAAATGAAACACAAGATGCAAGATTAGTATCTTAGGCTGTTTGAACAACTGGAAACCATGCTTACAGCAGAGCAAGGTTAGATCTGGATGAATGTTCTGAGCCAAGGAAGTATCGGCACAGTCTTTCAAATTATAATTCCTGTAACTGCAGGAAAAGTTGTTCAGAAAATTTAAGATTGCAATTTTTTGAAGTAAATGGCAGAGGATTTCCCAGATTAATATTTTCTAATATCCCACATTGCCTAAGAAATGAGAATAAACTACTATGATTGAAGTACACTTTAAATATGTGTCATTTTCACAATGGCTTCTGTGAGCTTTGAAGGAGAGTATGGCAAGGGAAAAGAACATATCATGTAAGACATGTTTATTGAGACTGTACCCAGCGTATGTTTTGCATGTGGATTGATCACCACTTTTAATCTCTTAGTTCTCTAATTCTCCCTTGCTTGCTGTATCCCCTTAGCAAGTAGAAGTATGCACATGCTAAGCCTCTTCTAGGGACCAGGGATTCAGAGATAAACAAATAATATTCCTTATCTCTGTGTTTAAGTCTTAGGAAGGTGGAAATATGGTGTTCTCTTGAATGATTCAATTGAGAGAACGTGAATCGTTAACCTGACAACACTACAGAATATAAACTATCTGTTGAATGCCTTTCATAATTAACAATGCATTTATCCTTTGATTCAGCAATTCCACTTTTAAGAATTTATCATATTAATACATTAGCACATTTATAAAAAGAATTTTGTATAAAGAATTTTAAAAGAATTGGAAACAACCAAAATATTAATTTAAAAGAATTGTAAACAATCTAATATCAATTCATAGCAGGTAGTCCAGGGCAAACATTACTATTCCAATAAGCAAACTGAAGTGCAGGGAGTAATGTAGGTAATTGGTAATGCAGATTGTGCCGTGGTCTCCTAGTCTTCTTAATCCAGTGAACCAGGTTGTAGTCTCTAAAATTTAGTGTTCATTTTACTCTGCCTGTTACTTCAGAATTTATGCAAGATGATATTCTTTTCCCTTTATTTAAACTCCGAAGCCCTTCATTGTTCTTTCTCCTTCAGCTCCTACGTTATAGTTAGTGTTTATAGGAGTAATGCATATGGTTCTTAATCTACTTCAGACATTCTTTGAACAAATCTAATATTCCAGAAACATGATACTTTCTGATTAATGGTATTAAGTTTGTTTCTCTAAGATAATTTGCGCTTCTAATGTTTAGATTAACATTGACTTCTGGAAAAGTAACACTTTATCTGACATTTTTAAAGAATAGTTGTTCTTTTATCTACAAACCTTTTAAAAAGGCAAAGTAGAGGCTTGATGATGTCATTTTGACAAGTGTAATCATTTCAGCCATGATCCTTTCCAGTTTAATATACTCTTACCTTCAATTTGAACAAAATTGACGTCTTTGTATTTTTCTAATATAATATTTTCATCTGCACATATCTTTTTTTCTTCACCTATAGCTATCTATAACAGTTTTAAAGGAGAAACAATTTCTGCCAAAGCACATACTGTGTTGACTATGTTAGAATAATATTATATGGCATAGAATGTTTACTAATGGCATGGCTTTATTTACATGGTATGAAATCAACATGTGGTTTAAGGTAAATTATCATAAAATAAAGTAAAATTAGATATTTCTCCTTATGGTGAGCTGGGGATAGTGGAGAGAGTCTGCGAGTTTTTAAATGTCCTAAACAGGTTGGGGCAGATTATAAATTCATTCTAAAAACCACTTGATAAAGTACTACTTACTTCTGATGAGCATTTAGGGCTCAAATATTCTGAATCAAAAAGTTTAATATAATTCCTTTCACTAGCCTTTTGCTGGGTAAGTCATAGACACTCTTCGCAGTCATCTCCCAGCCCTCACGTACCCCCGACAATTCCCTGTCTTGCCTGTTTGTGTGCAGGTGCGTGATACCTTCTTATTTTGCAAGAGGTCACAGACAGCCTGGGGGGAGGGGGGGGTGAAATCTTAATCAGCCCCAGCTGCTTACAGGTATTAAAGGATTTCCTGATGAATTATTTTGCTTGTGTTGGGGAAGGGAGAGGGCACTGTGCCTAGGATATATAAAAAATCCAATCACTTGGGCAGCACAGGTGTCCTTCATCTCTGATGGAAAGAGAGTGTGCAAGAGCTACCAACCCATAGCCAAGCACTGGGCCTTGCAGGGGGACCTGTCACAATGGGATCTCTTTCCCTCTTCATTTAGAAACTTTGTGCAGCATAAGCAATAAACTGGTCATTTTTGTCGTACATGAGCCTGTGTTCCCATGCACACATTACTGGTGTAGCATCTCTTTCTACAACTGTTTGCAATATCAACTTTTGAATAGTACTCAAATTATTAGCATTTACATCAAAGAATAAATGAACAGATGATGGATTTAACGTTCACTAGCCAGTAACAGAAATAATAGTAAGAAGGAAGCCCTAAAAAGACACAGAGAAATTTAATATGAAATATTTAAAAAAGTACATAACTTGTAGGAATAATATATTCAAGATTTGTTTATTAAAATAGAAGTTGAAACAACAACAGAGCAGAGTGTATTTCCACAAACCAACCAAAGCAATTATTTCAGATCCCATGAGTTATTTTAAAACTTTGCCTCTCCTTAACATGAAGAGGAGTTTGTTTCCCCTACTCCTGATTCTGGGTGGATCATTGCGACTTTTTTGATAAATAGAAGCTGCTATATATGTGACTTTGAAGGCTAGGTCAAAATAGACTACATAGACTACCTGACTTTTTACTTCCGACTGCTCAGTATGTTGTGAGGAAGTCCAGGCAGGCCACATCAAAAGATTGCGTGTAGTTATTCCAGCCCACAGTCTGAAAAGTTTCAGTTGACAGTCTGCTTCACGCATGAGACATGTTAATGAGGAAGCCTTCAGAGGATTTTAGCACTAAACCTTTGTGCCACTTCAGCCCTGTCCAATTGGCAGATTCATGCACAAAACACAGTTTGCTATTCTTTAAAGCCATTTGGTTTTGTAGTAATCGGTTATAAAGTTACAGAAACTAGAACATGGAACAATAGATTATTTTCTTTTGTCTGTCTTCTCCTTTGGAATATAAATAAACTCCATATAGGCAAAATATTTTAGTCCTTATTAGCAGCTGCTTCCCTAATTCCTACCACCTGACACATGGTAGAAATAAATTAAAATCAGTTGAGTGAATGAATGGTTCCATACTGAAACTTGCAAAAATGTTATGATGTCTCTCAGTGTCTCTCCTACCTCAACCTGCCTAAAATATTTATGCTAGAAAGTTTCTGCTTACTGTTATATATTAGTTTTTTTCTTAGAATCCAGGCAATTTAAGAATCATAGATTAATGATTGCTATAATAGGCTCATAATTAAACTTCACTCATGACCTCCCCAGCTTAGAACACTTTGTTCTTGCTCTGGAAATAACATCCTCTCAGCCATTTACTTTTTTCAAACCCTCCCAAGGCTTTTTTGTTTCTCTCGAAAGCTGACACTGCTTAATCCTTTTCACTTTTCCACTTTTTCATAGTTATTGGCTTTGTAAGTGTATTCATATTTCTTTTGTGGTTTACTTTAGGGTTGATTAAGTTTGACTTTTCCAGTATTTTTCAAGTTTAGAAGACATTAGGGTTATACAAAAGGTATGTAGGTAAGAATGGATTGGGGTTCCAATAGCCTATCAGACTCTTTCCTCAGTGAGGCTAATTGACCAACATTAATCTTTTTTCAGATTTTGTACTGTATCCCAATATCTGTCCTCCACTCCAAAGACGAACTTCTATTGTACACAGGAAAAATGGCTTCTGTTATATTTATTGTTGAGTCAACCTGGACAGCCTCTTGCTTCCCTGCTTCTACCTATTCATATAGTGTTTCCTTTGCTGGATTTCACTATTCTTCCATTTCCCCAAGTCTCCCTAATACCAAATTTTGCATATGTGTGGAAGAATTTTCCAGTGGTTTCTAAAGACTAGGGAGTAGCTGAACATAAATATTGCGTTTGTAATATTGTAAATAGGGATTGTAAATCCAATTTCGGATATCATCCTTTCTAGAAATGTATCACACATTTCTCAAGGAATGTAACTTCTACTGCCAATTCATTCTCTTCAGGCTCTAGTCCTTTGTCATGTTGCTGGGGCCTCCCCTTTCCTTCTTCTAAGCCCCTCGCACTTTACTTGCCTTGCTAAGCAGAATATTTCAATTTTCCTTCCCCCAACCATATGTCTAAATTCTGTATCCACATCTAAAAGTTATTATTATGGTTTTCCACTTTGAAAATAAGAATGACATGCAAAAAGAAAAAAAACGAAAAGGGCAGGCCATGGTGGGTCAGCAGGCAGAGTTTTCGCCTGCCATGCTGGAGACCTGGGTTCAATTCCTGGTGCTTGTCCATGCAAGGAAAAAAAATAAATAAATAAATTCTTAGCAGCTTATTATTTGAGGGTATTTTAGACTTGCTAACTGACTTGCTCATGTTCATGTTCAATCTTCAATTCAGAGTACTCTTAGTTTACTCCCTCCTGAGTCTATTAAACCTACCTTCACCAAGGTCATCATTCATGTATATTATCTAATCTTAGTATGAGTGATTTAGCTTTTGTCCTAAAAGATATTCACAGAATTTGACACTCTGGATCTTCATTAGCAAAGCTCTCATCTTACTCACCTCCCAAGACATTGCACTCTTCCATTTCCATTTCCACTTAGAATATTCCTTGATTGGTGTTCTAACTATTCTCTCTCTCTCTCTCTCTCTCTCTCTCTCTCTCTCTCTCTGGATAACTGTGCCCTTCCACAATTTCGGCAAATACTTATATGGTCATGACCCACCAATTTTTTCCTTTAACTTGACAGAGTTTGAGATAAGTATGTCAGCTGCTTTATGAACCTCTGCACCTGGAAATCCCTCACCTGGCAACTGGCATAAACTGGTTGTGAAGCATACGGAAAAAATAAAGCTACCAAAATTTTAAAGGGATCATTGTAAATTGGGAAAAAGACATTCAGAAATGGCCATTCTAACAAAAGGAGAGTAATGTACATCTTTTTTTTCACAGCAATTTGTTGTGGATAAAAGCAGTGAAATATTTTCATGTGTCTACTGTTATTGACATCCTCAACGAGACTTTCCACAAAAAATTCTATCTCATGACAAAAGTACTGCACACTATAGAATATCTTCATCAAGGAGTTTTTATAAGCAAAATGAACCAACAGTGTGCAAAGCAATTGGCTGTTCTCTAATGGGATTCTTTATTACCTTAAGTTTGTCTTTCCAAACATGGCCTGTTTTTGATAAGCTTATAAACAGGTATATATATGCAGCAATCCAAACGAACTGTGGTCAATTAAAAAATAACAAAAATTTTCCTAGATGTCTAGCTGTTTATTTGATAAAATGCTATGTTGCATCTATATATGAATAAAATGAAAGAGCAAGCTAAAAAACAAATTCTGAAACACAGAACCAAAATCGTATTGCAGTGATTTATAGAACGTTAATGTTGGAAAGAGTCTTGAGAGAATCTAAGCCTCCTATTTTACAAAGAATAAATTTGGGCACTGAGAACTTACAAGGGGCACAATAACACTAAAAAACACTGGAATATTTATTCTCTGGATCCCAGATCAATTTGAATTTCATTGGTCAAAGTTATTGAATAAGATTAAGCTACTCTGTTTTACTTTTCCAAGGTAAAAATAATCTCACAGGATTATTTTTCAAATTACTGAAAATTACAATTACCAAATTTTATCTTACATACAGGGACTATATTGATCAATTAAGAGATTTTAAACTTTTTCATAATTATTAAAATAATGAAAAGTACTTGATCTGGGGCCTTTGCATCTTTGACAATTTACATATTTTTACTGTATGAGCTAGAATAAATATTTGTTCTATTTAGCATTCTTCTTCAAATTAGGTATTGGTGCACTAAAATATATTAAGCTAATATGTAAAAATAATTTTTTATGATCTGCACATTAACAGAAGATATATGTAGACTATTTTGACACTGAAATACAATAACACAAAATAGGAACCATAGGGTTTTTTGAACACCTAAATTCTAAAAGCTTATACATATTTTCAGTTGCAATTTGAACTGAATCACAATATACTGACATAAATATAATCAAATATGAACTCTCTCTTTTCATAAATGTCAGTTCTGTCTTGGAGCCTTTAACTTATTACTAATCAGAATGAAGATGTGCCCTAGGATATAAGAAACAAGCATTTCTGATACCCCTAAAAACATTTCACCATTAGGTATTAATGCTACTTAACATTTGACAAAATTCCACTTTATTTCACCAAAGATGGTTCTAAGTAATTTATATCTAACTACATCTCATTTTTTTCCTCCCAATTTTACAACAGCATATAAGCTTTCTTGTAAAGTTGGGAAAAACAAAGCAAAATTGTCTGTAATAATCCAAAATGCAGTAAGTTTGCAACTTGTTATATATAATATGCCTACCTAGTTAGGGCTCAGTCAATTCCCAGGAAGTGGGGGAAAAAAAAGAAAGCGCATGCCAAGTCTGTAGGTAATAAAGTATGTCTGGAAATAGGAAAATAAATCACTGCAGGAAGATGAATTGTTGAATGAAAGGTGAGAGAACTATTCCTTGTACAACAATCAGGAATTCACTGAACAAAACAAATTATCCTCTGTCAGCCATTTGAATAGTGGCCTCAGAGGAATGAAAAGGCTTTAAATATAAAAGACACTTGTAAAATGTGTATAGACAACTGCTATACACATGATGGCATGATAATAAATTGGATATTTCCTAAGCTTGGCCCAAATAACATTTCAATGCTTTACCAATTTTATATAACTAAACGACATTAAAGCTTTTTTCATATGAGAACACTTCCTTAAATTTTATTTATTTTTGAGTAAATCAACATGGATTTAGAAAAACGAACCCATTATGTTGTACAAGTAATTGGAGGATGAGCTGATAGTTCCAGCTAACAAAAAGAAGCATAACTTTTACCTATTTATCTTTCCCATAGTTAAAATAAAATCAGTTGAATCATCAAATGTGGATTTCTTAAAAGATGTTCTGTAAATTCACTGACGGGCTAAATTTATCATCATTATAGTGAGGTTAGAGTTCCATAAAGAATAAAGCATAAGGTTTATAATTTTATTGTAGTAATATATTGTATACCTGTTTTCATTAATGAATAGTTATTGTCAAATAACTTCATTTCGCTTCTCAATTTAACCATATTTGTCACTCTTGGGTTGGGCATGCTAAAAATACTTTTTGCTACATAAAAGGCAGCTATAAGTCTCAATGACATTAACTAAACTAACTGATCTCACAGATTCTCCCATAGGCATGTGGAGATACCTGGGCTGTGGCGGACATTCATTCCCTGCAAAATTGATCTGGGTTTTATGCCTCAGACTCAGACTGACCTTGAATTCAGTAGAACTCCCAAATTGACGAATCAATTATAGTGCTCCAAAATCACCTTGACTCCCTCCCACACTGTCCTCCTTTTTTCCTTGTTTATGCCCAGATATACACAGGCAGCCAGACAGCATATCTTGAGAAGCCAGACAGGATGTCAGCCAGCCATGGCTCTTCCAAGCTAAGCATTCTAAAAGTGATGGAGAGCTGATATAGCTTATGAATAAAGTAAGGAGACTGCCAAGCACCTCCCCTATTTACCTTCTTTCCTGAAATCCATAGTGATATTTCCTTTTTTAGATTTTCTATAAAATTTGTTGCCCAGATCAGTCCTTCTCAGTATCTGTAATGCTGTGAAGCATACAATGTTTTTTATAGATATGGCACAATGGGATAACAGAGGGCCCCTGGCTTCCCTGAGGGCTGAGGGATAAGTATCTTAAACTGTTTGAAAAGCTCTGATTAAGGAAAATGAACAATATCTTGCAAACATTTTAATTGTTTCAAATATCTTAATCTTGCCTTCCAAATATATATATACTTTTAAAACATCTTCCATATTTTTGTGGTTTTTCCCATATTCACCAACGTGGTATGGATTCTGCAGTTTAAAAGGGGGGTGGGTGATCAAACTCCTTAAGTAACTGGTTTTGCTTGATGAGTGAATTATGAACGTTTTTTGCTTCTATAGTCAGCACCTGACTTGGAACTTTAAGACACATAATTTTATGTTAATTTTATTACAACCTGAAAATGTAAGTATAAGCAGCTTCGTTTTTGCCTTTCCTTGTTTAAATCAATGATCATCACACTCTAAAATAGAGGACCGAGTGCATAGTCTATATCCAAAAGTCTGCAAAGTCACTATTATAGTTGACTGGAATGATTTCACCATGAATTTTTATGCTCTCCCACCTCTCTCCTTCTCTGAAATCAAGCACCAGTAATGCTTCTGATAAGTGTCTTTACTTGGTCATGAAATTTATGCCTTTGACCCTTCTATCCAAACTGATTATATAGTATGTAGTACTCAGAAAAATTTTCCTCCAATTATTACAATGACATTTACCAGAATAATGTGCCTTGACACTTGTCACAGATTGTACTATTTGGATCCCTGGATTGTTTTATTTTTTTTTTTAAATTTGCTATCATAGTAAGTTGTATACACTGTACATGTATCATGTACTTTGATTTGTTTTGCATTTTTTTTTTTTTTTTTTTTTAGTTTGACAACTTTTTCCAGGAAGTTCCGGCATAAGATTAGGTGGAATTGTTTTTGAAACTGGCGTTTCTCTGATAACCTTCTCAATTGCAAAGAACGTGCTCATTTTTCTTATATACTTTAATTGTAAGGTGTCTATGAACTTATTCTTCCATTGTAACACACAGATGACATGAAACATTATAATTTTCCCTTAAAGGCTACCAAGGAGAAAGAACAAGAACCATTCCATTAGTCTGTACACTTTGACATGATTTTAGAGTTTGTTGTGTTTTGGTTCTGCTGCTTTTTAAAACTGGCAATAAAGCTTTCCTTCCTCTTTTTTATTATAACAGCAGACACAATATGGTGAAATTTTGAACACTTTATAAACAGATTTTTGACAACAGAGTTTCTCAAAGAGTCTCTTCAACATTAAAAGTTTTGTAGCTAATTTACAACTGCATAAACAAGTGAAAGACAATAGGATACAGGAGAAAATTTTCTGAGTTCAGGGATTGCTTAACCAAACTATAGTAATTTCATCTGAAAAATGAGGTTTGGTCAGATCGTCTCTACATTCCTTAAAACTGTTAATCTAATGGTCCCATCTCTCCATTTTGATTACAAAAATGTGATCAAGTAAATCAAAATTAATTGTGTTCATTTACTTGCTTTTTAAGAAGAAATGAACAAGTTGCTATGACAGGATGAATAAACATTTCGTTCCATGGGTCTAGGAAGATAATTCAATTATGCAAATGCTTATTTATAGTCTCCTATGTGCCTAGTGCATTTAAGGCATGATACTGATCTGAGCTGCTATTCCAGGGTTCTGAGAAAATTCATGGTTCTATTGTAGATCCTTTGGATGACTTTAAATGAAAGGCAATTTAGTTTTTCACTGATTTTACCCCTGAAGGATAATGTAAACAATACCAGCTTCTAATTGTTCCAGAGAAATAGTGAGAAGAGTCAATAAAATGATTTTGGAAATAAAATCTGAAATGCATACTGAAGCAATTTGAAATATGCTATGGAAAAGAAAACTAAAAACAAAAGTAATATTGCTACCCATAAAAATTAAAAACTCTCATTGTTATTTTTCCCTAGCATAATAGAAATATCAAAGGATTTGGATTTTGAGGAAGACAAATCAAATTCAAGCTCACCACTTATCAGCAGGGTAGCTTTTAGTAACCTTTTTAATTTATCTGAGTCTTATTTTCTTTGTGAGAAGAAATAATAAAACTGTACTTAACACATGGGCAGACATAAAAATCAGGTATCAATAAAGCTCTTCGTATTTAGAAAATAGCTAGTAGAAGTTTTATCACCTTCTCTCTGGATTTAAGAATTATATGGAGGTGGGGAATATTGGCTTAATCTATCTCTATTTCAAAGCAATACTGGATAGGATATCCAATATCCATTATAATTTTAAAGACTTCTAGGCCAAGTTCACACTAACTTAGTTACTTGTTCTAGTTTATTAAACCATATGAGAAAGCAGGGCCTATACTGAACATACTATAAATAGAACATATATTTTGCCCTGTGTTGCCCCTAGTTTTCAGATCCCAGCTATAGTGACCAGTGTTTATTTTCCTAAGGATGCATTCATATGCACAATCTTTGTTTTAATATATAGTTAGTTCTTGAGGTGATAGAAAAAGCAGTAATGAGATAATCCAAACATCATTTTTATATGATTTTGAATTTCATTCATTTTGCTTTTCTTCAGATTTATATTCTTAATTATGCTTTGCTTAGGCTAATATTCAAATTAGGTTGCATTCTCTGAATATAATTATCGGGGGTGGAGAAAAACGGCTTAAAAGAGTGCTGGCTGAGAGTAAAATTGCCCCTATCTGCTTTAATAATGCCAACATGGAGTAAAATGTAATCACACATAATCCATAGACTAGATCATGCACATGTAATGAGATAAGGTGAATAAGTCATCTTTCGAGAGCTCAACCAAATATACATTTCAGTATTTAATTATGGCTCAGAACTCAGAACTAATCTCGTGATGCCGTAATCATTCCACTGTAATAAAAATCCCATCCCCAGAGAAAAATCAGTGATCTGTGCCAATGGAAAGTGGTATTAGCATAGATGTATGTGTTTTTCTTGTTGTGGTTGTTTCATGCGGGTAATCCTATCATACCTGCAGCAGAACCAGGAAAAAAACTGTGTTTAGGAACAGTATTGTTTGTTAGGAAACAACCTGTACTTACGGAAAATCTGTATTTCGGAAGCTTGCAAGAAAAGGACTAAAGAAAGAAGATGTGATGAAAAAAAAGAAGAGAGTAAATGGTTTAACTATTTGAATGCTTTTCAGCATGGATACTTTTTAAAATAGCTAAGGTTCACTTTGCTGTGTTTTAGCACATACTCTGCTAAATTTGTGATCTGGCCAACAGGGGCAATGTGGTATGGAAAAAAGCATTTTTAACTCTTGGATTCTGAGAGTCAGAATCACACTTGGCTGAAATTCCTCTGACCAGAGGACAAAAATCATTGTTCAGTTCCCTTGTCAGTTTTCATTTTTTCTCACTGAGTTGGTCTGCTTTTATTTCAGTGCCCTTGAAGCTTATTCTTTGGCTTTTTCTCTTATCTTAATTGCTCTCAATTATTTATTGCAATAAATAATCACATTGAGATAGAAGTAGAAAAGTTAAAAGTGATTTCACAATGAAAAGTTAAATTTGGTGAACATCCATGAGGCTACTTTCACTCTCTGGAAAGAGAGGCTTCAGGTCTTGTTCTCTGTCTACCTTAGGCTAGAGTTGGAGTTTTGTCCCACTTTTGACCACCTTCATTGACTGAATCACTAATAGTTAGGCAAGAGCACAGTTGGTGTTTCACAGTAAGTGAAGCTCAAAAAATGCGAATGGATAAAGATATAATTTTATTTTCCCATAAAGTGGACTTAACTAGCTTTCAAACTTACATTCTGCCCATTAGTACTTGATCTAGTCACTTATGGATAAAAAAAATCCATAAGTGACTAGATCAAGTACTGAGTGTCCTAGGCTTCAGGTATACCAAGATATTGACTCCTTCAAGCCCAGAGGCCCCTGCATAGGGTCTGAGGAAGTAGAGTTCTTGAAATACTTTTAGCTACAAGAAGCCTTCTCCATTTATATCAATGTACTGTACAAGTATTATCACTTTCAATGTGTACTTGGATATAAAAATATTTTGGAAAGCACAGGAGTAATGATTATCCTTGGTCTCTGTTGTAAATCATATGACCATATAGGTGTGTGTTTATTTCTGGACTCCATTCTCTTAAAGTCCTCATCTTACTACCTTATGCCACTATCACACTGTCTTGATTACAAAAGCTTCACAGTAAGTTTTGAAATCAGTAATGTCAGTACTCTGATTTTGCTCTTTTTCAATATTGTTCTGTATACTCCAGGTCCTTTGCCTGCCAAATAAAGTTTAGAATTAACAGATCAATTTCTTCAAAAAAATGGTCTGCTGAGGTTTTGAACTCTAGATAAATTTAGGGATAACTGGCAATGTACTTTTGAATTTTTTCTAAGCCATGAACATAGTGTATCTGTCAAAATCAGTTAGGTCTTTAATTTCCTTCATCACTGTTTTGTTTTCAGTGTACAGGTCTTGAACATTTCCCCATAAATATGAGTCTATAATTAGTTTAGATTTTAGCCCAGAATATAATGCAGGGATGAAACTAGGGAAGTAACATCTCCATAATATTCAGCCAGGGGCTGAGAAGAAGAGAAAAAATGATGGGGACATTCTCTTTTGCAAGACACTGGAAAGGACAGAATTGTGAAGATGCCTCTGCTGTTGGTGAGTAGAGACGTTCTTGCAGGAAGAATTGGGTTGGAGACTGGCTGAGGGACTTAGAAAGGAAACATAGCAACTTCTTTTCTTTCCTGTACTTTATTTCCCTTCTGGAATCCATAGATCTATTCAATCTGTTATTTAAAAATAACGTGAACCTCAAAGCAATCAGATTTTTGAGATCTGGGGAGAATGACTAGTTGGAGAAAGAAAGTAGTGGGACATTATTCACCGTAAGCATCTTAGAGAGACAAAGGTGTGGGTGATAAGCACAAGGCCCAATGTGATTCCCAGGTAGAATCACAGCCAGTACTTGCCAGTGGATGCTACACAACAAAGCACCAACTTGTCCTGGTGTAAGAAGAAATGAAAAGCCAGAAAGGTGATGATACTGAAATTCCTGTGGTTTAGTAAGAAATATCCTTTTAAAACAGAAAACAGACTCTTCCTTATTCTTGTTCCTCTTATATCTATGTCCTTTAATTGTCAGAATAAATATGTCAATTATAAAATAAACCTGAGACTTGGGAAGGTTAAGCACATTAAGTTCATTAATGTTACATAGTGACATTAAAATACTGTATTCTTTACTTAAGGACTATCAGATCCACAGTTCTCCTCCTTTCTACTATATTGCACTGCATGCCAAAAAAATGAATAAAGTATGCACTTTAATTAGTAAGTGTATCAGTGTACTGATTGTCCATTTCTCTATACCTAAAATTATTCTAAAGAAGTTTATTTAAAGACAGAAAAAGAGAGTGTGTGCTGCTTTGAAACTGTTTCATACCCCCAAAATGCCATGTATTTTTAATCTACTCCTGTGGGTGCAGATCTGTTGTGGGTGGGACATTTTGATTAGCTTGTTTCCATGGAGATGTGACCCACCCAATTCAAGATGGGTCTTACTCCTTTATAGGAGTCTTTTGTGAGAGAATAAAAACAGTAAAGTCTGGAGAGCTCAGACACACTAGAAAGAGAGAGAAAGAAAATGCTCCAGGAGAAGACAGAAGGACCCACAGGAGCTGAGTGAGCCATTTTGAAACCAGAATCCAGGAAAGAAGGCACAATGATCACCACGTGCCTCCTCATGTGACAGAGGAACCCCAGATGCCAGCAGCCTTTCCATGAAGAAGGTATCTCCCTCTTGATGCCTTAATTCAGACACTTTCTTAGCCTTAGACCTATAAATTTATAACCTAATAAATCTCTTTTATAAAGGATAATCCATTTCTGAAATATTGCATTCTGGCAGCTTTAGCAAACTGAAACAGGGAGAGGAAAGGAGGGAAGCAGGGAGGGAGGAAGGTTGGAAGCAAGGAAGGTCAGTCTGTCCAAGAATGGTTAGTTGATCCAAGGTCAGTCTATTGGTCCAGGAAGGAAGAGAGGATCCAAACAGAACTCTGGATTTTCTCCTGGCAAATATCTGCTCCTACCCTAGTGTTTCTCAATGTAATAAATGATGCCATAATCAACCCAATTCTCAGGCCTAAGTCAAGCATCATCCTTAATTTATTGGTTGTCTTCAGACCCCACATCCAATTCATTAATAAGTCCTATAAATTCTAATCTAAAAAAGTCCATAATCTAATTCTGCTCATCTCTATTAATATGATCTTAGTTCAGTAGTCATACCTGGACTATCCACACTCCCTTCTTCTTAGGGCAACAAATGTAATCATTAATAAGCCATTTCAATTCCTATTTCTCCCCTGCTTCAAAAACTTCCAGTGGCTTTCCATCACTTTAGCACAGTCTGCAAGGCCAAGTAGAATCTGATTCTTGCTAAATTTCTAACTTATCTTGTACCACCTTTCATTTGCTCAAGCTTTTCCAGTACAGTAGACTTCTGTTGCTGCTTGAATATATCAAGATCTGTGAAACTTGGGGTTTTGCTTTCATAGTTGCTTCTTTTGAAATGTTTTGACTCCATATCTTTATATTTTTGGCTTCTTTACGGTTTTGGTTTCAGTTAAATGCCACTCTTCACAGAAGCTTTCCCTGGCCACCCAAACTGAATACTTCTTCTCATTTTCTAAATAATCATTCTATTTCTATTTTATTTTTTCCCACAGCATTTAACCTTTTCATTTGTTTTTTCTTTTGCTGGTGTAAGGGCTGTCTCCCTCTTTCTTGACCCCTCTACTTCCTGCCCCAATGAACAGAAGTGCCATAATTGCTACAACTTAGGCTGTCTCCTTAAAAAATGAATCTTTAAGGTGAGCACAATGCCAGGAACACAGTGGGTACCCAAGAAACTGAAATCAAGTTTCAGTGTTAATTCAGTCCTCTTTTGTTTTGTTAATTAATTATTTATTATCTATGGAGATAAGAAAATACAGTGCTTGAGACAAATTCACCTATCATGTTCAAATTTTCCAGAGTTGATAGCTTTTCCAATTAATACAAGAATATATTTCACTATTTCATAACTCTTAGTATAAGAAATACTTTCCATTGACTGAACCACATCCTTCTGGTGGCAACTGATTGCTGACTATTCTCAGTAGGAATGGAGAAGTGTTTACTAAAATGAATATAAGAAAAAAATCATCTTAGGTGTCAGACAGACCTAAGTTTATTTTCAGCTTAGTAAGTAGATTTAGTAGTCTTTTGCCTTATAAGCTTACCCTAGGTTCTCTGTGCATTAACTCGTTTCATTTGTAATACGTATATACATATAATTAACATGTAGGTCTATAAGTGCTCTAATAAATTATTCTTATGATTCTGTAGGAATGCAGCAGTGAGTGAACCACTATGACCTGAAGGAATTAGGGAGGCTTCATTGAAAAGGTTACTTTTTAGCAAGGTCTTGAACATGAGTAGGAATGTAGGAGAAGTTTGAGGAAAACATGGGGATGCAGGCAAATAATTTCCCATATGCAAAGTTAAAAGTGGCACACACAAAAAAGGCCTGGTCCAGACACACAGATTTATTCCCAGTAGGTGGAACACAGATTTAAATACTTGGAGACTTGAGTGACATGATTTGTTATTCCAAGAGTTTAGATTTATTAGCTCAATAAGGGTGTTTTGGTTTGCTAAAGCTGTTGAATACAATAAAACAGAAATGGATTGACTTGTATTTAGGTAATTTTTCAAGTTACAAGTTACAATTCTAAGGCCATGAAAATGTCCAAATTAAGGTACCAACAAGAAGATGCCTTCTCTCAAGAAAGGCTGATTGGGTTGGGGGTTTCTCTGTCACATGGGAAGTCACGTAGCAATGTCTGCTGTCCTTCTCTCACAGCTTCTTGGTTCCAAGGGCTCTCTCAGTTACTTCTGCATAGCTAGATGTCTGTGTCTCGGTTTCATCTCTTTGCCCTCTGTGTCTACTCTGGCTGTCTCTAAGTCTTCTGCCTTTTATTCTTTTCATACAGGGCTCCAGTAAAAGGATTAAAACCCACCTTAAATGGGTGGGATCATGTCTCCATCTAATCAAAAGGCCCCATCTACATTTGGGTGGGTCATATCTCCATAAAAACAACCTAATCAAAAGATCCCATCCAAACAATAGGTCTGGCCCCAAAGATTGGATTAGGATTAAGATAACATGGCTTTTCAGGGGTACATAGGAGTTTCATACCAGCACAAAGGGATAGGACTGATGTGCTCAGATGTGCAGAATAGTTCTATAAGTTTACATTTATAGGTCAGATATCCAACATGG
The DNA here is from genome assembly GCF_023851605.1 of Tamandua tetradactyla. Lineage (NCBI taxonomy): Eukaryota > Metazoa > Chordata > Mammalia > Pilosa > Myrmecophagidae > Tamandua > Tamandua tetradactyla. The sequence goes on from NC_135332.1 coordinate 155,091,732, forward strand.
GTCTTACCAGGCTAAAATCAGTGTCGACAGGTCTGTGTTTCTTTTTGGAGGCTCTAGGAGAAAGCCATTTCCTTGGATTTTCTGACTTCCAGAGGCCACCTGCATTCTTCCCGAATTTCAAAAACAGCAAAATTGCATCAGCCTGACCCTTTTTCCATTGTGACATCTCTCTATAAGCTCAGCCTGAAAATGTTCTTCACTTTTAAGTGATTAAATGGGACCCACCAGATGATCCAAGATTATCTCCCCATCTCTAGTCTATAAAGGCTATTTCTATATTAAAGTCCATACATACTATAAAAGGTAGGGGAAACCAGTGAAGCAATCAGTTCCATGCTGCATATGCTCCAATAACTTTAATGACAGTGCAAAGAAATTGATACCTTTTTTCTCTCTCCTATCATTGCATTTCACATAGGTGAATGTTGGTGACAGAAATTGATTGACTGTGATGGTAAAGACTCATAAACAACACTTAAGTGGGAAATAATTCCTACATCATTAGAGCCCTTAACATTAAGTGTCTGGAATTCTCTCTTAGTCATCACAACGTGCTCCTCATGGTTGGATTCAGGACCATTATTTAGGTGTTTTCAGCTTTTGAATGGAGTGACAGAGACAACTGGTTGCCCAGCAATATCCATTAATTTATTATTTATTTAATAATACATGCCCAAATTTTAGCTGACCACATTAGTACCTAGCTAATATACTACATTTCTCCAAACTTCCTGAAAATAACATGTGACCATATGTCTCAGTTTGGCCAATATAAGTTTGTCAGAGCAATAAAATATGCTCCTCTGGGCATGTTCTTGAATTGAATGGAAATATCCTTTTGTCCTGTTTCTACTTATTCAGGGTTTCAGTGCACACATGAGGGTTGGAGGTGAACTAAGAATCTTACAATTCAAGATGGAATCCCCATGCTTTCAGATGGTAGAGTAACAAGTTAGAACTAGCCTGGATTTCTGAACTACTTATGGAACAGAACTTCCCTGCCTGCCATGAACCAAATACCTGAAATAGTGACATGATAGAGAAATCAACATCTCTCTTATTTAAACCATTTGTTAAAGCAGCTCAGTCTGTATCATAACTCATACAGAGCCTAAAGAACATAACAAAGAAACATACTGTTAAATTGGGCATTCTGTGTTGCCCCAAAATTAATAACCAAGGCACAAATGTGTGAATGAGAAGAAAATAAATACCTTCATATTTTGAAGAAAGCTACAAACAATTGTGACTAGGGTTTTCCTCTAGACCTTATCAAAAGGTAGTTAAACTGGCTAATAATACTATGTACCACTGCTCCTACAAATATTCTCAGGTTGTAAACAAAACTGAAGAATAGAGAGGTGGTCAAACTTAGCCAGCATCATTTGTATTACATCTTTTCCCACCCTATTTTGGTTTCCTAGGCTGCATAAAGGGAATAGCATGAACTAGTTCAGCTTGAACAATGGAAATTTATTACCTCATAGTTTTGAGGCTGAGAAAATGTCCAAATCAAGGCATCATTAAGGCAATGCTTTCCTCCCAAAGACCGGCTGTCAGTGATCTTTGGTTGCTCTGTCACGTGGCAAGGCACAAGGCAGCATCTCCTGATCTCTCCCTTTTCTTCTGGGTTTCCTTGCTTTTGGCTTCTTGCTTCCATGGTACTTCCTCTATTCTACCCCTTCCATCCTCCCCTCCCTTCCACCTTCCTTCTCTATCAGCCCCTCCCCCCCATCCCATATATAAAGGACTCCAGTAATAGGATTAAGTCCAAATCCTGAATGATGTAGGTCACGACTTAACTGAAGTAGCCTCATCAAAAGATCCTACTTATACTGGGTTTACACCCACAGTAAAAGTTTAGATTTAAGAGCATGCTTTTGTGGGGTACATTCAGCTTCAAACCACCACACACTCTTTCCTATAGATTATCCTCTTCTCCAAGAGAAGATAGAAGTTTCAATAAAATATCCTCCAGAGTTCAGGTGAATCTACAAAGAAAATAAAACTCTTATTATGTTTTTATCTGAGTCTAAATAAGCAGTAGATGTACTCTTCTGCCTTTGATCTGAGACAGGGAAGAGAGGACAAGGCAAATAAATGGAGACAGGATAGAAGCAGTCTATACTTTCATTATTTTGTTTGGCAAGTCTGAATGTGTTTGTTGTGGGCTAAGAGAACACCATAGAGGTAGAAATTAAGCTGAATTTGTAATTCAAATTTGAAATTGGGGCTAGCTTATTAATCAAAAGTAACTAACTGGTGATAGAAACTGCCCAAGATGTCATAAAGAATCAGAAATGTATATTCAATGAAATATGCAGAAGGCAATATTTTGTAGGTATAAACATATGATATGTCAATAAACTAATTATTCACAGATCTTATTCACATAAAATGATATTTTACCATAAAAACATGTCTCTGATTCATTGTAGATAAACTACTTATTCTTATACCTATCCAAATGATAAAGCCATGAAGTAAATGCAATTCTTGCATTTTTAAAATTGCTCGTTAAGAAAATATGATGTCATTTTGATCTTGTCAATTTTCTACATTTTGAAATTAAACCACAATTAAAATAATAAATGAGTCAACATTATATAGATGATATCCAAAGCTATATGCAATCTTTTGTTTGGTACCTTATATAGGAATGGAGACTCATTTATGTTAAGAAGCATAGTTAGAAAGGCCATTTTGTTTTATTAAAATAAGACTAATCTCAAAAAAAATAATATTAGTCTCATTGCAATTTTGGAATAAATTGGCAAGTAATATTTGTTTTCTGGGCAATTTGAATTCTCTTCATGGCAAGGTCATTTCAAGTTAAGAGATAGAAAAGGTGCTAAAAATTGTGCCCCATCAAATAATTAGCCTTGATTAATTTATTTGGTAATTTATTGGTTATGTTGTATTTATAACCATACCTTATTATTTTTTTCAAACATCAAACATTTCCTATGATTATTAAATTGGTTTTGTAAGATGTAAGCATATGCAATGAAGAGAAAATTTACTATTATTTGGCTTATAGCTAAATACTCATTTTAAAATGTTCCAAGACTGATAAATTTGAAAAATTGAAAGGTGCATGTTAAATTTATTTACTCATTTTTGTAATACACATAGCTATAGTTCAATTTGTAGTATATTACTTCATATATTGCATTTAGAATATATTTGGAGGGTCACTTTGAGCAAAGAGAAAAAGCTAGATTTTTTGCCCTCAAACAATTTAATTGGATATGTGAGCATTTCCTGAAGCAACAAAAATATAATTTATACCTAATGGTTGGCATAAATTGCTACATCTTCAAAGCTGCCTCATTCCAGGATGATAATATTCAGGAGATGATATGGAAAAGAAAGTGGGAAGCTGTTGAAAACAACTAGAATAATAACCTCTTCCAACCTGATCTGATGTATTCTCAGATGCATACACTGAAAACCCCCAATGATTTAGAAGAAGAGATAAAAAGTCATATTTTCATTTTCTCATAAGGTCATCTAAGCCTTTTGTAATCAAAGTGTTAGTAATAATATGCAATAATGAAAACAGTGTTGGTATTTGAAGAATGGCATTAGAATTTTTCAGAGAACAGACTTGCAAGTAAAGATGCAAATTAGGATACTGAAGATGTTAAGCTTTAGTCTTAGCAAAATGCCTAACATATCCTTGGCTCTTAGTAACTGCTAGTCATAATAATAAAGAATTTAAAAATAATGATCATGTGCATATATACAACTGCACTGCTCCAAAGAGATTTAAGTTCTATCTAGAGCAAAACCATAATACCAGTAGGAGCTATCAAAGAAACTGCTGTTTAATTTGAAAATATTTATAGATATTTCCTTTCTTTATAATTACATGCTTTAAGAACAGTCTTTAGAAGATTCTCCCAGAGTAATCCTTGACTAGAACCTAAAGAAAGAGTGAGAAGCTTTTTGTTTTTTTATTCTTACTAAGAAATGCACTTATTTTCTAAGTCTCAAAAGAGGAGAAATAAAATACACTAAACCACACCACTCTCACTTTGATACCTTAGTATTAGTTCCCATTGTATGATCTGTAACTTGGATTCCAGTTTTAGAATAAACCCTGAAAATTAGTTAATAATAATTACCTGCAATCTTCAGAAGTTAAAATAGGACGTTGGATGATGGAAACAATGTAAATGATGAATATTTAATCAATTACTCTAGTCATCTACTACAATATGAATACTAATTAGTTGGAAATTACTACTGTATTCGTTTATCTTTTTACTCTTTTACCACAGGCATAAGGTTGCTGTTCCACAACTTGAAGAATTTATTTGCTTTGGTTCTATATTGATGACTGTGACTAGTTTCCATTCCTCAATTCCCATTTTTGTTATGTTTGAATTCCAAATAAATTTGCTTCAAGATCACTAGCCTATGGCAATTTCACTGAGATGAAGGAAGATGAAAACAGAAAGATGAAAAAATCGAGCTGATAATGTACTGTGGAAAGTTTGTGATGTACAGTCATTAAATCCTCTCTCCACAGAAGTGGTATAAAAAGCAGATGAACAACATGATTTATTGGATAATTATTTAACATGCACTTTATACTGCAATGTTTAAATGGCTGTATTAAGTGACTTTAATTCAGAGTATTTTAATATATGTTAGGTAAATTGGTACTGAAAAGGACATTCAATACTAATGAACACCATTTCCAAACTATTATTGCGTATCATAATTATCATTCTTAGGGATAAATGCAAAGTTGCATATAGAAAGAATAATATGTAGAATTCATAGACTATCAGGACCAGGATAGCATATATTTAGTTAGGAAAGTATGTGTATGTACATATTGTGTAATAATTTCATGAAGTTTTAATTAAAAATAGCACTGTATCAACAACTCAGGAAACTTAAATGCATGTAATTTAATCATTGGTATATTCATGCACAGAATGGATATCTAAGGAGGGCCTTAGGGGTGACAATATTAGCAAATGCTTGGATTCAGTTGTGAGTAATACTACCCTTTCCATACTGAGCTTGTGATTCAGTGAGGGCTACAGAAAATGAACTGGCAATAACAGCCAAGTAAGATAAATGGTAAAGAGATTAAAGAGCACTTGATAAGCATAACTGAGCTAGCTAAACCTAATTTGAGGGTAGATGGGAGAAGATCAGGGACACTCCTTGAAGGAAGTGATTTCTGAATTCAGACTTGGATAGCAGTAAACTTTTAGTAGACAAACTGAGAAGATCAAGTTTTCCAGGCAGTGGGAAGAAATTTATAGAACCGAAGGCTACAGTGAGAGAAAGTTTAGGAGAGTGAGAAAATACGTTAAACTCTCTCCTTCTTTAGATGCTGGAGGGAGACAATGGCGACAAAACTGGAGAATAAGAATAAGTCAGATAAGAAGGACTTTATAAATTACATTAATAAATGTTTTTACTTTGACTCAAGGACACATCCGTTGAAGTGTTTAAAGCTAACGAGACAAATGAGAATATTTTATTGAAATTATTTTGGCTGCAAGTGGTCTAATCTGATGGCAGGGAGATCTGTTGGAAGCTGTGGTAAGTGTTTAAAGATGGTCATCTGACCTTGGAAAGATCAAGGGATGTGGAGAAAAGTGGAACAAAATTAAATCTAAACAGCCATTAGAATACCAGATATGTGTGTGATTGGGATGTTATAAAGGGTGGTAAGAGAAAATGACCCATGTTTCCTGACAAAAGCTATTATAGAGATAGTTATACTGATTTAATAAATGCTGGGAAAAATGTAAATCGGGAAGGAGGGATGAAATTGTTTCTTTTTTTTTCTTTCACTTTTGCATTTGCTAATGTGAACTGCAGGTGTGCTGCTTGACCTGTCTGTTCCTCACTTTTTGTCACATATGGATGTAGAAAGTAACAACATACTGGAGTTTCTGTGATGGTTAAAGAAGATAATCCAGTAAAGCATTTACATTACTGTCAGGTACATATTAAGCACTCAATGAATGTTAGATATTGTGTCATTGTTAGTTTTCTATGGAATGTGCGAGAAGACATTCCCTGAAGGAGAGTGGGTGCAGGGGTCTGAAGTGGACACTGTTTTGGCCTGCAGATTAAACTTTAGAGATCATCAAAACATAACTGTCACTTGATGTCATGGATGAGCAGAAGAATATATAAAACCACAATAAAAGAGTGCCTAGAACAGACCTTTGAAATGATTGAAATTTTGAAGCTGCATAAGAGGAATGAAAATCTGGAGAATTTAAAATAAGCATTGGAGATTGAGGGAAAAAAGAAGATAAGGCATATGAAGATCTAATGAAGAAATATGTCAAGAATTTTCTATAATTACCATAAATATGTATCTTTTTTTGTTTTTTTTTATTAATTAAAAAAATTAACAAAACATTTAGAAATCATTCCATTCTATATGTACAATCAGTAATTCTTAATATCATCATATAGTTGCATATTCATCATTTCTTAGTACATTTGCATCGATTTAGAAAAAGAAATAAAAAGACAACAGAATAAGAATTAAAACGATAATAGAGAGAAAAAAAACCTATACCTCACATGCAGCTTCATTCAATGTTTTAACATAATTGCATTACAATTAGGTAGTATTGTGCTGTCCATATCTGAGTTTTTATATCCAGTCCTGTTGCACAGTCTGTATCCCTTCAGCTCCAATTACCCCTTCTCTCTCTCTTTTTTTTTTTTTAATTAACGGAAAAAATGAAATTAACCCAACATTTAGAAATCATACCATTCTACATATGCAATCAGTAATTCTTAACATCATCACATAGATGCATGATCATCGTTTCTTAGTACATTTGCATCGGTTTAGAAGAACTAGCAACACAACCGAAAAAGATAGAGAATGTTAATATAGAGAAAAAAACAAAAGTAATAATAGTAAAAACAAAACAAAAATCTATAGCTCAGCTGCAGCTTCATTCAGTGTTTTAACATGATTACTTTACAATTAGGTATTATTGTGCTGTTCATTTTTGAGTTTTTGTATCTAGCCTTGTTGCACAGTCTGTATCCCTTCAGCTCCAATTGCCCATCATCTTACCCTGTTTCTACCTCCTGCTGGACTCTGTTACCAATGACAAATTCCAAATTTATTCTCGAATGTCTGTTCACATCAGTGGGACCTTACAGTATTTGTCCTTTAGTTTTTGGCTAGACTCACTCAGCATAATGTTTTCTAGGTCCATCCATGTTATTACATGCTTCATAAGTTTATCCTGTCTTAAAGCTGCATAATATTCCATCGTATGTATATACCACAGTTTGTTTAGCCACTCTTCTGTTGATGGACATTTTGGCTGTTTCCATCTCTTTGCAATTGTAAATAATGCTGCCATAAACATTGGTATGCAAATGTCCATTTGTGTCTTTGCCCTTAAGTCCTTTGAGTAGATTCCCAGCAATGGTATTGCTGGGTCGTATGGCAATTCTATATTCAATTTTTTGAGGAACCGCCAAACTGCCTTCCACAGTGGTTGCACCATTTGACATTCCCACCAACAGTGGATAAGTGTGCCTCTTTCTCCGCATCCTCTCCAGCACTTGTCATTTTCTGTTTCATTGATAATGGCCATTCTGGTGGGTGTGAGATGATATCTCATTGTGGTTTTGATTTGCATTTCTCTAATGGCCAGGGACATTGAGCATCTCTTCATGTGCCTTTTGGCCATTTGTATTTCCTCTTCTGAGAGGTGTCTATTCAAGTCTTTTTCCCATTTTGTAATTGGGTTGGCTGTCTTTTCGTTGTTGAGTTGAACAATCTCTTTATAAATTCTGGATACTAGACCTTTATCTGATATGTCATTTCCAAATATTGTCTCCCATTGTGTAGGCTGTCTTTCTACTTTCTTGATGAAGTTCTTTGATGCACAAAAGTGTTTAATTTTGAGGAGCTCCCATTTATTTGTTTCCGTCTTCAGTGTTCTTGCTTTAGGTTTAAGGTCCATAAAACTGCCTCTGGTTGTAAGATTCATAAGATATCTCCCAACATTTTCCTCTAACTGTTTTATGGTCTTAGACCTAATGTTTACATCTTTGATCCATTTTGAGTTAACTTTTGTGTAGGGTGTGAGACATGGGTCTTCTTTCATTCTTTTGCATATGGATATCCAGTTCTCTAGGCACCATTTGTTGAAGAGACTGTTCTGTCCCAGGTGAGTTGGCTTGACTGCCTTATCAAAGATCAAATGTCCATAGATGAGAGGGTCTATATCTGAGCACTCTATTCGATTCCATTGGTCGATATATCTATCTTTATGCCAACACCATGCTGTTTTGACCACTGTGGCTTCATAATATGCCTTAAAGTCAGGCAGTGCGAGACCTCCAGCTTCGTTTTTTTTCCTCAAGATGTTTTTAGCAATTCGGGGCACCCTGCCCTTCCAGATAAATTTGCTTATTGGTTTTTCTATTTCTGAAAAATAATTTGTTGGGATTTTGATTGGTATTGCATTGAATCTGTAAATCAATTTAGGTAGGATTGACATCTTAACTATATTTAGTCTTCCAATCCATGAACACGGTATGCCCTTCCATCTATTTAGGTCTTCTGTGATTTCTTTTAACAGTTTTTTGTAGTTTTCTTTATATAGGTTTTTTGTCTCTTTAGTTAAATTTATTCCTAGGTATTTTATTCTTTTAGTTGCAATTGTAAATGGGATTCGTTTCTTGATTTCCCCCTCAGCTTGTTCATTACTAGTGTATAGAAATGCTACAGATTTTTGAATGTTGATCTTGTAACCTGCTACTTTGCTGTACTCATTTATTAGCTCTAGTAGTTTTGTTGTGGATTTTTCCGGGTTTTTGACGTATAGTATCATATCATCTGCAAACAGTGATAGTTTTGATGCCTTGTATTTCTTTTTCTTGTCTAATTGCTCTGGCTAGAACCTCCAACACAATGTTGAATAATAGTGGTGATAGTGCACATCCTTGTCTTGTTCCTGATCTTAGGGGGAAAGTTTTCAATTTTTCCCCATTGAGGATGATATTAGCTGTGGGTTTTTCATATATTCCCTCTATCATTTTAAGGAAGTTCCCTTGTATTCCTATCTTTTGAAGTGTTTTCAACAGGAAAGGATGTTGAATCTTGTCAAATGCCTTCTCTGCATCAATTGAGATGATCATGTGATTTTTCGGCTTTGATTTGTTGATATGGTGTATTACATTAATTGATTTTCTTATGTTGAACCATCCTTGCATACCTGGGATGAATCCTACTTGGTCATGATGTATAATTCTTTTAATGTGTTGTTGGATACGATTTGCTAGAATTTTATTGAGGATTTTTGCATCTATGTTCATTAGAGAGATTTGTCTGCAGTTTTCTTTTTTTTGTAATATCTTTGCCTGGTTTTGGTATGAGGGTGATGTTGGCTTCATAGAATGAATTAGGTAGTTTTCCCTCCACTTCGATTTTTTTGAAGAGTTTGAGGAGAATTGGTACTAATTCTTTCTGGAATGTTTGGTAGAATTCACATGTGAAGCCATCTGGTCCTGGACTTTTCTTTTTAGGAAGCTTTTGAATGACTAATTCAATTTCTTTACTTGTGATTGGTTTGTTGAGGTCATCTATGTCTTCTTGAGTCAAAGTTGGTTGTTCATGTCTTTCCAGGAACCCGTCCATTTCATCTAAATTGTTGTATTTATTGGCGTAAATTTGTTCATAGTATCCTTTATTTCTGTGAGGTCAGTAGTTATGTCTCCTCTTCCATTTCTGATCTTATTTATTTGCATCCTCTCTCTTCTTCTTTTTGTCAATCTTGCTAAGGGCCCATCAATCTTATTGATTTTCTCATAGAACCAACTTCTGGTCTTATTGATTTTCTCTATTGTTTTCATGTTTTCAATTTCGTTTATTTCTGCTCTGATCTTTATTATTTCTTTCCTTTTGCTTGCTTTGGGATTAGTTTGCTGTTCTTTCTCCAGTTCTTCCAAGTGAACAGTTAATTCCTGCATTTTTGCTTTTTCTTCTTTTCTGATATAGGCATTTAGAGCAATAAATTTCCCTCTTAGCACTGCCTTTGCTGCATCCCGTAAGTTTTGATATGTTGTGTTTTCATTTTCATTCGCCTCGAGGTATTTACTAGTTTCTCTTGCAATTTCTTCTTCGACCCACTCGTTGTTTAAGAGTGTGTTATTGAGCCTCCACGTATTTGTGAATTTTCTGGCACTCTGCCTATTATGATTTCCAACTTCATTCCTTTATGATCCGAGAAATTGTTGTGTATTATTTCAATCTTTTTAAATTTGTTAAGACTTGCTTTGTGACCCAGCATATGGTCTATCTTTGAGAATGATCCATGAGCACTTGAGAAAAAGGTGTATCCTGCTGTTGTGGGATGTAATGTCCTATAAATGTCTGTTAAGTCTAGTTCCTTTATAGTAATATTCAGATTCTCTATTTCTTTATTGATCCTCTGTCTAGATGTTCTGTCCATTGATGAGAGTGGGGAATTGAAGTCTCCAACTATTATGGTATTTGTGTCTATTTCCCTTTTCAGTGTTTGCAGTGTATTCCTCACGTATTTGGGGGCATTCTGGTTCGGTGCGTAAATATTTATGATTGTTATGTCTTCTTGTTTAATTGTTCCTTTTATTAGTATATAGTGTCCTTCTTTGTCTCTTTTAACTGTTTTACATTTGAAGTCTAACTTGTTGGATATTAGTATAGCCACTCCTGCTATTTTCTGGTTGTTATTTGCATGAAATATCTTTTCCCAACCTTTCACTTTCAACCTATGTTTATCTTTGGGTCTAAGATGTGTTTCCTGTAGACAGCATATAGAAGGATCCTGTTTTTTAATCCATTCTGCCAGTCTATGTCTTTTGATTGGGGAATTCAGTCCATTAACATTTAGTGTTATTACTGTTTGGATAATGTTTTCCTCTACCATTTTGCCTTTTGTATTATATATATCATATCTGACTTTCCTTCTTTCTACACTCTTCTCCATACCTCTCTCTTCTGTCTTTTCATTTCTGACTCTAGTGCTCCCTTTAGTATTTCTTGCAGAGCTGGTCTCTTGGTCACAAATTCTCTCAGTGACTTTTTGTCTGAGAATGTTTTAATTTCTCCCTCATTTTTGAAGGACAATTTTGCTGGGTATAGGAGTCTTGGTTGGCAGTTTTTCTCTTTTAGTAATTTAAATATATCATCCCATTGTCTTCTAGCCTCCATGGTTTCTGCTGAGAAATCTACACATAGTCTTATTGGGTTTCCGTTGTATGTGATGGATTGTTTTTCTCTTGCTGTTTTCAAGATCCTCTCTTTCTCTTTGACCTCTGACATTCTAACTAGTAAGTGTCTTGGAGAACGCCTATTTGGGTCTAATCTCTTTGGGGTGTGCTGTACTTCTTGGATCTGTAATTTCAGGTCTTTCATAAGAGTTGGGAAATTTTCAGTGATAATTTCTTCCATTAGTTTTTCTCCTCCTTTTCCCTTCTCTTCTCCTTCTGGGACACCCACAACACGTATATTTGTGCGCTTCATATTGTCCTTGAGTTCCCTGATACCCTGTTCAAATTTTTCCATTCTTTTCCCGATAGTTTCTGTTTGTTTTTGGAATTCAGATGTTCCATCCTCCAAATCACTAATTCTATCTTCTGTCTCTTTGAATCTATCATTGTAGGTATCCATTGTTTTTCCATCTTTTCTACTTTGTCCTTCACTTCCATAAGTTCCGTGATTTTTTTTTCAGTTTTTCTATTTCTTCTTTTTTTTCAGCCCATGTCTTCTTCATGTCCTCCCTCAATTTATCGATTTCGTTTTTGAAGAGGTTTTCCATTTCTGTTCGTATATTCAGCATTAGTTGTCTCAGCTCCTGTATCTCATTTGAACTATTGGTTTGTTCCTTTGACTGGGCCATATTTTCAATTTTTTGAGCATGATCCATTATCTTCTGCTGGCATCTGCGCATTTGGACAGATTTCCCTGGGTGTTGGATCCAAAAGTTTGGAAGATTTTTCTCTGATATCTCTGGGTTCTGTTTTTTTTTTTTTTTATCCTGCCCAGTAGATGGCGCTCGTGGCACACGTTTGTCTGCGGGTCCCACCAGTAAAAAGTGCTGTGGGTCCTTTAACTTTAGAAAACTCTCGCCGTCCGGGAGGTTCGCTAGCCGAAGCGGCTTGGAAGAGTGCCAGCCGGCCCGGGGTCCGAATGCGGGGAGGGTCGCTGGCCGCCGCAGCCCGGGAAAGTGCCCCTCCGAATTTCCTAGTTGGCCCGGGGTGCCAAGCGTGGCGGGAGGGCGCCAGCTGCAGCGGCCCGCCCGGGAGTGTGCACCATTCCTGGGGAGTCACGGGTTTGGAAGGGGCCCCCGCCCGTCACCGTTCTCCGCGGCCTGTGGATATCCGATCCAATTCTCTCAGTTGGTCTGGGGGGCCGTGCGTGGTGTGGGCGCCAGCCGCCGCGGTTTGAGGGGACCGCCTGTCCAATTCTTCCAGCTGGCCCGGGAAGGGGGAAGGGAGTGACTCCGGCCGCTTGCCGCCCCACCCGGTGAAGCCCGTGCCCCTCGGCGATCTCACCAGAGCGGGTTCTCTCAGCCAGCCAGCCATTCCAGGATGGGGTACGCTGTCTTTTTTATCTCTGTCGTGGCTTTGGGAGCTGTTCTGTATTGTTTCTACTCCTCTAGTAGCTGTTTTGGAGGAGAAACTAAGATCCGCGCGTCTTACTAAGCCGCCATCTTCTCCGGAAGTCTATATGTATCTTGATAGATGACATAAAGGTGATAGAATTTAAGAATTTTAAGTTGAAAAACTCATTAGAAAAATAGAGAAATTATACTTTTATAAATTAATGTTCTTTAGATGGCAAGTAATAAAAAATAAATCTGCCTAAAGTAATGGGATAAAGTATATATATCAGAATAAACCTTAGACGCATTAAAGAATCCAGTGTGAATTAGACCTCGTGCAGAAGATGAAGTGGGATGGTTTTGAGGTCCTCCCCTGGAATAATTCATTGCTCTCTAAGTAGACCTTTGCCGTTAAATAAACCTTAAAAACCTCACGTTTAAGACGCCAGAATATCTGTCTTTCTCAGGTTTAAATTTCTAATTCTAGGAAATAAATGACTTTCTGAAATGTGGTTATGCGGAGGGACACACACAGCATAGTTGTTACCACTTTCCATCAGGTCAGGTTGTAAATATGAGAGATTTTTGTCAAGTGGAAACACAACTTAAGATTTTCCGATTAAGGAATTCACCACGGAGGTAAAGAAAATGAAAATAAAAATGTATCTCAGACCAAAAATCAGCACCATGCTTTGTAGAGGAACAATTAAAAAAAAATCACCTGCCACCAAAGCTAGATAAAGGTACTATGTAAAAGAAAATTACAAACCAATTTCTCTTATTAATATAGATGCAAAAATCCTCACCAAAATACTTGCAATTGAATCCAACATCACATTAAAAGAATTATACACCATGATCAAGTTGGACTTATCCCTAGTATTCAAGGGTGTAGTTCAATACAAGAAAAACAAGTAATATACCATGTTAACAATTCAAGGGGTAAGAAAAAAAACACATGATCATTTCAATAGAAGTAGAAAAGATATTGGACAAAATCCAACTCTCTTCTTAATAAAAACACTTCAAAAATAGGAATATTAGGGAACTTCCTCAATATGATAAGGGACATATATTGAAAAAAACACAGCTAACATCTTACTCAATAGTGAAACACTGGAAGCCTTCCCTCTAAGATCTGTTATGAGACAAGGATGCCCACTGTCACCACTGTTATTCAACATTATGCTGGAAGTTTTAGCCAGAGCAAATAGATAAGGAAAATAAATAAAAGGCATCCAAATTGGAAGAAAGAAGTAGAACTATTTGCAGATCATGTGATCCTTTATGTAGAAAGTCTCGAAAGACCTACAACCAAGCTACTAGAACTAATAAATGTGTTCAACAAAGTGGCAGGATATGAGATCAAAATGCAAAAATAAGTAGGGTTTCTATATACTAGTAATGATTGATTTGAGGAGAATATTTTTAAAAATACCTTTTGCCATAGCAAGGAAAATAATCAAATACCTAGGAATAAATTTAACCAAAGATATAAAGGACTTGTACACAAAAAATTATGAAACGTTGCTAAAAAGAAATCAAAGAGACTTAAATAAATGGAAGGGTATTCCATGTTCATGAATTGGGAAAATAAGTATCATTAGGATGTCAATCTACCCAAATTGATTTACAGATTCAATGTAATTCCAATGAAAATTCCAACAGCCTACTTACAGCCTACTTTGTAGAAATGGAAAAGCCAATTATCAAATTAATTTGGAAAGGTAAAAGGCCCCAAATATCCAAAACATCTTGAAAAAGAAGAATGGAGTTGGAGGACTCACACTTCCTGACTTTAAAACATATTGCAAAGTTATAGTAATGAAAACAGCATGGCACTGGCATAAGGATAGATATATTGAACAAGGGAATCAAACTGAGATTTCAGATATAGACTCTCACATCTATGGCCAGTTGAAATTAGATGATGCTGCCAAATCTATCAACTGGAATAGTCTCTTCAACAAATGGTGCTGGGAGATCTGGGTATCCCTATGCAAAAAGGTGAGAAAGGACCCCTCTCTCACGCCTTATGCAAAAGTTAACTCAAAATGGATCAAAGACCTAAATTTAAGAATCAGGTCTATAAACACCTAGAAGAAAATATAGGAAAGTATTTTAATTTTTTTCTGATAGGCAATGGTTTCCTAAACTTTATATCCAAAGCACAAGCAAATAAAGATAAAATAGATAAATGTGACGTCCTCAAAATTAAAAACTTTTGAACATCACAGGACTTTGTTAAGAAAGTAAAAAGAGAAAATGTTTGGAAACCACATATCTAGTAAGGGTTAATATCCAAAATATATGAAGAAAACCTGCAATGCAGGAATAAAAAGAATAAACAATTTTAAAATAGGCAAAAGACTTGATAGACATTTCTACAAAGAGGAAATACAAATGACTAGAAATCACATGAAAATATGTTTGACATCACTAGTTATTAGGGAAATGCAAATCAAAACCACAATGAGATATCATTTCACACCTACTATAATGGTCACTATTAAAAAAAAGAGAGAAATATACAAGTATTTGAGAGGATGTGTAGAAATAGATGCACTGATTCATTGCTGGTGGAAAATAAAATGGTGGAGCCACTATGGAAGACAGTTCCTTAGGCAGCTAAGTATAGAATTAACATATGATTCAGCAATTCCACAACTAGGTATATGCCCAGAAAACTGAAAGCAGGGATACAAATAGTCATTTGCACATCAATGTCCATAGCAGCATTATTCACAATTGCCAAAAGATGGAAGCAGCTCAAGTGTCCATCAATAATGAATAGATAAATATAATGCAATAAATCCATACAATGAAATAATATTCAGCCACGAAAAGGAAGAAGTCCTGGTGCATGTGATACCATGGATAAACCTTGAGGACAGTACATTCAGTGACATAAGCCAGATACAAAAGGAAACATATTATTATTTCACTGTTGTGAACTAATTGCTATCAAATTCAGAGTTAGAATCTAGAGTACAGGTTACTAGAAAATAGATTGGGATTAGAGAATGGGGAGTTGATACTTAATTTGTAAAGATTTTTTATTTCGGCTCATGGTAAAGGTTTAGAAATAGATGGTTGTAATAGTAGCACCTTATTGTGAGTTTAGTCAAGCACTGAACTGTACAGGTGAATATGGTTAAAAGAGGAAACTTGAGCATATATGTATTACTAGAATAAATATTATAGAGAAAATGTAGGACTTGACAAGGCAGTGAATCCTACTGTAGATGATGAGCTATAGCTAATAGTACAAATATAAGAATGTTCTGTCATGGATTATGACAAATGGTGTGATAATAATACAAGATGGTAATGATAAGGTGGTATTTGGAGAAAAAATACACCTAATGTAAATAATGTTCAGTAGAGCTATTATAATAACCTTTCATCATTTGTAACAATGGTAATTACTACGAATAAAACAACACAATTATTTTTAAAGTGCTACCTGATTGGTTTCTTGATCAAGAGGGAGAAGAAGGGCCCACAACTTGATTAAAGGAGCTTATTGTGAGGCAATGAGCAGGCAGGCGAAGCTTGAGATGGCAACAGCTCTAAGCAAAGGAAGGGGTACAGCTTATACAGGATGGCTGATAGGGGTAGGGAAAGGGAGGTGATGGATTTTCATTGTCTATCCTGGGAGTGAGAAATTGGCAGGCTAAGCAGGGAGTTATCACAGGCTTGTAGCTGCTAGGGCTATAACTGCCTGAGGGCAGAGGTTGGATAAGGTGATCTATTGCAAGATTGTAGCTGCTGGGGCTGTAACTGCCAGAGGGTGGATGCAAGGAAAATCATGAAACTGCAGGGTGAGCAGGGGCAGGGTTTGCTTGCTTGTTTGTTTGTTTGTTTTTTATGCTGAATGGCGGGGGTCACATTTTTATTGTTTTTCCATGTGAGTATCCTGTTATTGCAGCACGATTTGTTGAATTTTCATTTGTTTTGGTTACTTGTTTGTATTTTGGGAAATGCATGGGTCAGGAATTGAACTTGGGTCTCCCATATGGCAGGCAAGAATTCTACCACTGAACTACCCTTGCACCCCCAGGGACATGGTTTTTGTTTGTTTGTTTGTTTAGTGAAGTTAAGTAGCTTTTTGTTGCTTCCTATTGAAATGGAACTCCAAGGATATTAAGGAATGACGAGAGAGAAAGAAAGAGACAGATGGGTTCAGGGGGTCTGAAGCTTAACTTTAACAAACAACAGACAACTTTATTCTTATCCAGATCCTGCTTATATACTTCAGGGTGACAAAAGGCATGCATGGGTTTCTTGAGGGAACAGAGAGCTTATCTTTCAGTGCTCTCTTCCTTCATACTTAACATAACCATTTGGGGTAAACATTCTCTTCCTCCCAGGCTGCTCTACATAACAATCTCCACAGTTTACTGCTGCCACCCTGAGACCAGCTGCTTCCAACAAAATCTGCAGATCTTGTTTTAACCCTGGGCTCCTATAGCTTTTAATAATGAAAATGAAGTTTTTGTTTGTTTGGTGAAGTTAAGTAGCTTTTAATAATGAAAACCAAGTTTTTGTTTATTGACATAAAAACTTAAAATTAGAGCAAATATAGTTGTAAAACACAGCTTTACAATAACCTTTTAATCTGAGTCACATTTTTCACTAAGAAAACATAGGAAACTTCAAAGAATGATCTCTTGTGAGGATTGGACACTTTAAATTCTCATTTTATCATAAGCACATATTAAAAAACTTTTATCATAAGTACATTATTTTCCTCAAGGAAAATACTCAAAAAGCCTTTATGAAGAAGTTGTCTAAATGATTCTGCATGAGTATTTACCATCGATGTCTCTTTTTTATATAAATGCTTAATATTATAAATTATAATGAGATTCAAAACAAGTCCTCTGCTTTGCTGATGTGGCATTACCTTGGGCTGCTGGTGCTTGGTGGATACATGTACATCATAGACATAAAAAGAATGTACACCCAATAAAGGTCTGAGTGAGCATGGGCTGGGTCTTTAGATTGGCAAGATGGTACCATAGCATTATATAATGGTACCATAGCTTCGTTATAGATGACAGCACCAGATTCATCTTGAGAAGTATCAAAATATTGCTTTTGAGCAAAGGAAAAGTTTCCAGTTAATGCATTACAACTTAAATAATTTGATGGTGCTTCATTCCACTGGCAACTAAAGTCCAGATGTTCACAGGATATCAAGAATCACAGAAGAGCGTGGGGACTTCCAATTTCTAGTATTTTCTTTCAAAACACCTTGTATCCCTGGACTTTTATAAGCAGAGAGATGAAAGGGAAAACATCTGAAGGACATGTTGAAGGGTCCATGGTGCCATCATGGTGGGTGGGACTTTCATTCTGGAACTCTTGGGGCACCCTGTGCTGAGCTGATGAGGTGGTCTAGAGAGTCAATTAACCAGTGCCTGCTGTTTGGATGGCAGCTTCTTTTTTTTGCAAGGGGCTTCCTGGAAGCTACTGGGGGGGGGGGGGGCGGTGTTCTTGGAATGTTTACTAAGAGTCAGTATTTCATGTGTGGGAGGTTAGCTTAACATTCCAGCCTTTTCCTTTTAATTTTCTTGGGATGCTGTGGGCAAAGTTCTGTTTTCCTTATCTGCTTCTGGTTGGTGTATGCGTGGGGAGTGTAGCGCTCTTACATGGCAGTGGCTGGTACTGGTTTATTTGCTAAAGGTGTAGCATGTCGCTGACAGCCTGATTTGTCATTGCTTTGACAGTTCTGTGAATAAATCTGTTTAAGAGTTTTAAGAGACAGGTCCCCAAAATGAGGAGGGATATGTGGGCAATGACTTTCTCACAACTTCAAAGCTGAAAAAGAGCATTGTTATTAAGGGTCAAAAGGATGATAAGATGAAACTGGTTGTCGTTCTTAGAAAGTTTGTTATCTCTGGGTTTCAGAGCTTCTTTGGCATTGGAACAACTTGGAGGTTTCAAGTTTCTGAAAACAAACCTAATAAGTAAAATTTAAAGAGCACAGGATAGAGCCTGCCCATGCAAAAAAAAAAAGCCATTGAAACACTATTTGTTTTCCCCACTTTGGTCAGTTCTCTATGATACTGGGGCCAGGCTCATCCTTGGAACTTATGTTTCATGATGCCAGGCCCAGTTACATCCTGCGATGCCAGGGCCAGGAACTATCCCTGGAAATCATGTCCCACCATGTGGGGGATTTCAGAGTTTGGCTTAGAGATCATATTTGAGCAACAGTAGAGATTTTCTGGAGATGGCTCTTAGGGAGTAATCATAAGTATGTTCAATTTGCAATTACAGAAACAAATTTTATAAAAGCAAGCCTCAAAATCAAGTTGTTGGTTTATTAAATGCAGAGCTCCTCTTGCTTAGGAAAATGTCAGGAATTTCCCAGGTGGGGAAGTTTAATAGTTTTATTTTTCCCAGTCTCTCAAGTGACTTTACAAACATTTTTTAAAAATTTTTCTGCCCAAAATGTTCTGAAATGCATCATTGCATAACATTAATTTGTATAGAATATTAAGATTTTATTACTTATTCCAGGTTCTATATTAAATGAAGCTGAATTATGTTGTTTAACTGATTAGACAGATTAAATTAGATAGTGTGTAGAGAACTTAAATTTTGGACAAAATAAAAAATTTGTTTTTATTAATTTGCTATTACCATTTGGAGGTATAAGAATATACCTTGAACAGGCAGACAGACACAAATAGGAAGTTAGTCACACAAGAAGCAGAAACACAAAAATAATTTTGACAGGGACAAATAAAGCATTGAATATATTATCTCATCCCATTTCTACAGTTTTACAGAACAATTTTAGTTGTGATATCTTTAATTTTAACTGGAATGGTAGTCTTTTCATTTTAAATCATTTTGAAGCCAGATTATGTTGCAGAAACAAACCTTTACTTAAAAACTCACAACTAAAATCTTTCTAATTTTTAATACAGCCTATAGATTCCCTTTTTAAAGAATTTTCACAGTCAGTAACCAGTTAGGAATATTTGACCTAGGAATATTTGACCAATACAGATGCAGGAACATACCAGCTAATAAATTCAAACACTTATATTTAAGTAACCCACCAGGTAATAACTAGACCGAACACACCAACCAACAAACAGGTATTAAATACTTAGATTTTGCCAGAAGAGGTTATAAGGCACAGTCAGGTATTGGAATTCTTTAATAAATTGGGTGAGATCAGCAGTGTTTGAACCTAGATGCTGTTCAACTTGAGAAAGGTGAGAAAGGGAAAAGGGAACATGGACACAGATAGCTTCCTCTGTCCCGGACACCTCTTGCAAGGGGGTGAGAGTTTGTGGCCAGGTGGACTGAGTTTGTTGCAAGGAGGTCAAGGGGAGGTAAGAGTCTGAGGTGGTGCTTAAAGATGAGGGAGGTTTTTTTTTTTTTTTTACTGCCACAGTTCAGCAACAGCTTCTGCTTAGCCTGGAGGGGCTGCCTAGGGAAGAGGAAAAGAAGGAGGAGAGTTGGAGAGTTGAAATTCTGCGGTTGAATCTGGAGATGGGGAGAGAGGAGTACCTGGGGCTGTGTTATCTTCTGTCTGTGTCTTAGCAGAAGCTGTGACTCTGCTAGGAGGGGCTGCATGGGGCGGGGGGGAGTTAAGGAGAAGGGTTTTGTTGGCATCGAAGGAAGGGTTGGGAGGGAGAGGAGAAGGAATGCTGGGTTTGGAACGAGGTTGTTTTGGAAGAGGGGAATGGAGAAGGATTGGATAAGTAGGACCTGTGTAAGGCAAAGAAGGAATATATGGGAATCCATTTCACTTGTCGAGACACTGGCAATAATTATCAAGGTTTAGAAGAATTTGTGGTCAAGGGTTTTGTTTCCTGGCTAAACTGACTTGTCTAATTTATTTGTTGCCAGGCAGTATTGCAATATAAAATTAATCTTAGGTTTTAAATCAGCAGCAAGGCCAAGGACTGTTTATTTCCCATGATAGTGGATAGGAAACCATCAAGAAGGCACCTCCTTTGAGAGTTTTAAGTCTCAGTGAGTGCGTAGAGGAATGCAAGTAGTCAACCCACCATCTCACTCACTCCTAGAGTCCAGGACCTGGCAGAAAGCTTTCCCCTAGTGCTAGGATTTCAGATATGTTGTCCAGGACCACAGAAAAAGAGAGTGCCAGACAGAAAAAAGGAGAGGGTTTTTCCTCACCCTGAAATAATTTGTCGGTGTTGATGCTGAAGTGGATTTCAACTTTCCTATGGAGGTTTCATTTCCATTCCTGGTCCTGGGTTTCAGCACCCAAATGATAGGTTTCTCGACCAGGAGGGAGGAGAAGGGACCAAAACTCGATTAAAGGAGTTTTATTGTGAGGCTATGCACAGGAAGGCTGAAGCTTAAGATGGTAACGGTTCTAAGCAGGGGATGGGGTACAGATTATATAGGATAGTTGATAGGGGTAGGGAAAGGGAGGTGGTGGATTTTCATTGTCTAGCTTGGGAGTTAGAAATTGGCAGGTTAAGTGGGGAGTTGTTGCAAACTTGTAGTTGCCAGGGCTATAACTGCTGAAGGGTAGATACAAATACAGTCTTGAAATGGGCATGTGAGTGGGGGCAGGGTTGGTTTTGCAAGGGTCTTCCTAGAAGTTATGGGTGGGAGGGAGTTTCTTGGAACGTTTGATAAGGATTGGTTACTTCATGGGTGGAGGGGGTGTTAGCCTAACACTACCGTCAATATGAACAAATGTTCACCCCAATGCAAGCTGGTGGCAATAGGTTGATGCACAGGAATCCTGCATTTTATGCATGGTTATTTTATAAACTCACAACTTCTCTAATAAAAAAAAGTCATTTTGTGAAAGTACAAAAGAAGACAAATTTATTCACTATTTCTATATTAATCATTTTGTTATAGAAGTAATCATACAAGCGACCAAAACAAAATGAAACACACACTCCAAAGTAACATGAGAGAAGTAGAAACTTCACTACTTGCCGAGGAAAAATATATGATTGTGTACATAGAAAGTTCAAGCAAAAAAACTAAATAAGTATAAATGCTAATAAAGAATTTCAGTTAAATTGGAGGCGCTAAATTAAAATGTTTAAATTTTACAGCTTGGTTCTATGCACAATATTAGAAGAACTAATTGAAGAAAACATCCCATTCACTAATAAATTTTTAAAATAACAAAAAATAAAAATATATTGGGAAAAAGTAAACAAAATGTACATTATATGAAGAAAAGTATCATCTTTTGAGCATCATATATAAAAATTTGACTGAATATAAAACAATTCCTGATTTAGGAGAAACACATTTAATATTTTAAGCTATATGTATATTTTTCTAAATGTATATCTAAGTTAAATTTCATTGTAGTCAGATTCTCCAGTGGATATCCTTGGAACTTCATATTATAATTTTAAATCTAGTTTTCAGTGATAGAATAAGCATAAGAGAATATCCAGAGAGTTCTGAAAAAAAAATAGCAAGTCTCATTCTAACAAAGATTAAAGTATTACTATCACAATATTACTACTGGATGTAAACTACTGCATGCACATGTGTGTATGGGTGTGTGTATGAACCTAAAAGACAAAATTCCATAGGCTCAAAATCAAAACCAAAACAAATAAAAACCAAAAACACCTGAAAACCAATAGAATATTTTCTGTAGCATTCATATTAGTTCTCATTATTTCTTAACTAAAAGCATCGTAACATAGCATAAGTGGGGACAGACTATTTGGGTAATGTGTACTTCTTGTTAGTAATTTAATCTTATCAAATCTCAGTTTCCTGTCATTATTTGGTATTGTGTAACAAAGTAACACTGGTTGCAAACTATGAAATATACCAGGTGTCCGTCCTGATTACTCTTGATTTATTAGTCTTTGACAGCATATGCGCTGATTTATCTACTCATTATCTTTAAAAATATCTACTTTTAAATGTACCTAGAACTTAAACAACAGTTATAAAACAGGTTTTCAGTTAGTGTGTGCTGCTTTTGAAAATCATCTTCATTTTGTTTTTATACTATTCAACACTTAGATTCTTATTTACCTTTCTTTGACTAACTAAAGATAAGCTAAGGGTCATAACCTAACCTGGTAAAGTCATGAAAAAGTGCCCCACCCAGACCTATAAACATTTAGTTTTTTTCATGTGACATTTCTCCCTTGTCTAGAAAAATTGATAAAATCATTTCCATGCTTTATTTTTCATCTTAGGTCTATTGCTTCTGTATCCATCATTTTTAACTTCTCAGAAGTGATAAAATGATCATTCTATTATTCTGAGAAACATTGTTGACTAAGATATTAGCCTGATGATATCTTTCCTTTTGAGTAGTCAGTCCTAAGCCAATTTTCTGCTAAATTAATTTCAGACTATCTCTTGGCATAACATACTATTGCTGATCATGCAGGTTTCCAATTAGACATGCTGTCTCTCTGTCCCACTGTTTTTCACCTCACTTGTACACACTTAAGATTTTAGAGATAATTATTAATCAAAGCACCGTTCTTTTGTATTCTGTAGCCAGCAAGAAATGAGCCTAGGTGGCAGTGACTTCTCTCCAGTTAGAGCATGAGAAAATGGACAGTCTGTACTCTACTAATTCCACTGTATGTACGATAAGTGCAACATATTCTATACATTTTGACTACAGCTGTTTCCCTTGAGAAATATAAGCTGTTACTTGCTCAGATAACTTTGTTAAGTGTTTCCTATATTTGTGTATTTATGATTGAAAGTCCTGGACTTGGGCAGAGGTCAGAGACAAGAAACAGACATGCCACGGGAAGTGAGGGAAGGAAGGTTTATTAGCTGAGAAGCAGCAGGGAGAGTTGACTCAAGAATTCAACTCCTGCCTGCCTGGATTTAAATAGAAGTTTTAAAGAGAGTTGGGGGTAGAGTTAGGCAGGTTTCTTGCAGGTGGGTCCTTGGGAGTTTGGCGGCTTTCCTTTGGTAAAAACACTGCTTTAGTTCTTCAAGGCTGTAACTACAGGAGGGGGAACCTTTGGGCAAGGGAGTTTTATCAAAAGAATGCAGCAAGGTTGTATCTGCCAGAGGGTGGGTGTTTGTGCACAAGGGTCTACCACAAGGTGGGGGCCAGAGAGCCTCAAGATATTGTTTCTCTGCAGTGGTACCTTTGTCCTTGCTTGTTTCTCAGTTCCACTCTCGCAATGATAAAGGGCACTTATGGTGTAGGAGAATAAATACATGAAGATAAAGAATATTTTATTGTAAATGCTAAGTTATAGTATGTTTCTCTTCTATAAATAGAACCTAAGAGACTCAGGATGTTAAAGTCAAGATGATTATTTATGTTTAATTTTTCTTTCAACCAAAAACTAAATTATTATTCTTGCATATTTTGAAAAAATCTATTATATTTTCCTATCATCAACTCATTGTTATTGATATACTAATTATGCTAAAAAAGGTTAGTCCGATACAAAATTTCCAAAAACATAGTCTTCCCTCTTCCAATCTATTAGACTCAAACTTAGTTTTAGTAAATAGGAGCCACATCTACCCTGCAACATAAGCAAGCATTTCTCTGGTTCCTAGCCCTCTAGTCAAATCCAAACCCAAATTTATTTTACTTTACCTCATGAATATTTCTGAGTCTTCATTCTTCTCCAGTTTACCTCATGAATATTTCTGTGTCTTTGTTCTTCTCCTGCTGTACAACCAACTCCAAGCTTCTGTCTGTTGCTACCTGATACATACAACCATCTCTTCACGTACCTGTTCCTGCCCCTTTCTAAGCTGTTTGTTACACTGCAGTCAACATTGCAAATGCAAGTTTTTTGAAATTTAAATCTAGTCTTATCATTTGCAGGACTTGATGTGTAAAGATCCATCTCTCCACTTGCTTACAGTAACTTGCATGATGGTGCCCTTTCTTGTCTGGGTCCTAATGAAACTAACCCACTTTCATTTCCTTCACGTTGCCACGTTCTGCCTGCCATAATACCTTTGCTCTCTGCCTGGACTACACTTTACCTTTTCTCACTCTTCCTCTACCTTTCCAAACTCGCTTCTCCTTTGCAACTTGTTACATTGTTGCTTCCCAAGAAAGCCAGATATGGATGTCCTGAGTTAGTTACCTGGTAATTACATGTGGTAATCTATATGAATCCTTGGTTAACGAGTCCTGCCTTATCCTCCCTCCCAACTAAATTTGAAGCTACACCTGGACATAGACTAGCTCACATAGATTGTCCACCACTGTATTCCTAATACATAGTTTTAACCAACCACTAAAAAGTTTTGTGATATCTTAATAAAATGTTAAAACCCTGGTCGTAAGGAAATGGAATCTAAACAGTAACAAAAAATAGAATTCATAAAATTTGTTTTTGTTCAATTTGGAAAGATCAGATTATTGTATGATTTTGAATACATCTGACTATACTATTTCTAACACTATTTCCTTGAAGGAAAAACTTCCCCTACGTTGCTTGATTCAAAGTCCAAAAGAAAATGTCTTTTCCCTCGAAGTCTGAAACCTTTTTAATTTGATCACTTAGAATTATTTTTTACATGGTTATTCATCCATACATTTAAAAAGCAACATTCTTTTCATTATAAAACGAATATCCTCTTTTTTATTACTTCAAAACCATTGTTTTAAAAATGAAACCATTTACCGAAATTTCCATTGAAATTTGCCATATTATCTCTATTGTGTTGAGAGATAATATTCAAGCAAAATCCGTATAGCTACTTGGATTTGAACATAGTTTTCTGTGTTCCTCTTAATATCAATGTTAAATCACATGTGAGATTATTAGCTTAGATTTTACTTATGAACATGCTGATAGCCGGTATTTCAAAAACAAACCTTTACTATAAAGTAATTTTTATGGTCAAAGAAGCAATTTAAGACAACACAAATGTTAAAAGAAGAAAAACTACACAAATCTTCCACTAGGCCATAAATAGAAATAATGACTACTAAAAATCTGGCCAATTTCTTCTACAATTTTGTTTTGTTTTTCTGTATCTGTATTATTTTATTACATAATAATAACAATGCATATTTAGGAGAATTTTAGTGCTAAGAATTATAAAATGAGTTATAAGGTACATATTATCTCATTTTATTTTTATATGATTGAATTCTATGTACCCTAATATTGCATAGAGGTTGAATATAATATTTAAGAACAGATGCTATAAATATACTAAACTTTTATATACTTCATCTAAATATGGTTATTCAAGATATCTAAAATTGTATAATTTTGGTAGTGATGTGATGAATATATCTGTCTCTACATTGTGACCAAGTATCTAATTGTTTTTATATATGTTTCAAAGTTTATTCATTCTGCTTGTAATGATTAATTTAATGAATGGTTTGGTTCTTACTGTAAAATAATCTGACTTTACAATAATCATAATCTGACCATACTATTATTGAGGCAAGTTTTCAAAGTGCAGAAGACTGGCTGAATAAAAGCTATATTTAAATTTAGCCTATTTGTCAACCATTTTTAAAATCCAATTTAAAAAATTAGAGCCAGAAAATATTTTCCGTATAATATCTTATTTATGGATGACTGGCTATGAATGATGCAAACAGAAACATTCTGGAAAAGAAAGTAAGTTTTTGTAATGCCAAGGAGACATCATTGTATCACTTTTGCTAATACATGGTTTTAGGAAAATGAATCATTAGCTATAAGGTAAAAACTAACTCAAGCGAATTTTATCTAGTAAATTCTAAATTCTAGTTCTTCTTACCTGGAATTTAACCACATCCTGTGATCTGGGTACTTACACAAGTATGATTTTTCTTGTGATAAAACTCTTAAAATGTAATATATTCCTAAAGTGTACTGTAAGAATGGTTTCAGGACAATTTTTCTTAGAATTACATTTTTACAAATTTATCCATAGTTTTGGAAAGAGTGAAAATTGGTTTCCATCTTACAGTCTTGTTTTACTTCATCATTTTTTTCAGTAATAATGCTTTTTTAAAAACTTAATTGAATTGTAAACCAGCTAATAAGAAATCACTTGAAGCTAGAGCTCGGTTGTATATGTTTGTTACTCAATAACTTAAATAGTGTTTTATATGTTTTGATACATTGTAGAGTTTATCTGGAATTGTAACAATAATAATATTCAAATATTACTATTTGAATGTTTTATCTATAAGGACGTTTACAAACAAGTGATGAGATAATTGGTCTTTACATTTCCTTTGTTCTACTTGGATGGGTTTCACTTTTGAAATGTTGAGATTTTATAAACCTGCCCAAAGCTGTGCTGTATCAAAGTCTCATATATGCCAAAAGTTATCTTACATGAAACAATATATTTTGAATTTCCTGAAATACAGAGTTCTGTATTAGCATCATCTAAATATCTACTAATGATAATACTTTTGTCCAAGGTATAACTATTTCTCTCCCGCATTATATCATCAACCTCCTAACTGATCTCTCCACTTCTCCTCCATGTCCGCTGGTTGTTTATATATTTAATTCTGAGTAAATATATCAGAATTTCTGCAGTTCGGAGCCAGATGTCTGAGAGAGTCTAACTTAGAATTGGATGCAAAAATCGATGAAATTTTGGGCTGTCTTCCTTTGGAAATGCAATGAGTATGTTTTTAGCTAAACAAGGAATAGTTGTATTGCCATATGGAAATATTTATTTTCCAAAGTAGAACAGAAGAATGAGCATAGATGTCGTGAAACAAAAGATCATTGGCTGCAGTAGATATTTGCCACTTGTTGACTACCCATCATTTTATAAATACTTCAATTTTGAAGGAATCCCAAGTGATTGTGCTTCTCAACAAAGGCAAGGTTCCCATCCTATACTCACACTCTACCAGGTTATGGACAACAGACCCACAGCTGGTCAATCCGCTTTTTGTTCCTCAGACTTTATCTTCAGGTAGCACCTCAAGTATTCAAAAAAGTTAGTGATCACTCAAGTTGATTGAGTGATTGCATCCACTGGTGGCATTTATGAGTAGTGGCAGGGTTGAGTTTTCAATGCTAGAGTTGCCCAGAGTGACATGGATCTGATTGTTTCAGTAGCCTGTTGTCTGTTGGCCATAACCTTGTTTTTGCTCATTTTTTCCCCAGCTTGGTTATGCAAGTTTATTCTAAAAGCAATATTCTATCATCCCGATAAAAAATTTTCATACTTATGCTGCATTTCTGTCTTTGCAACCAAGTACAAGAAAGTTGAAAAATGTTATCCAAATATAAATAACAAGAATTCACTTGTGCCAGCTGGGTCTCCTGAATATAAACAACAAAAATCAATACATCTATTGAAGGCAAAGAGGCAGTTGAAAGGCCCAGTTTATTTTGAACCTTTTATCAAGTAAACATGGGTTGGAAACCTGTATGACAAATTCATTGCAAGATATAATACAGGAAGATATTATTATTGTGGATTTCTTTTTGAGTCTATACTTAAATGCCAGTACTTTATAGAATAGTTGGCAGAAGTAGGAACAAAGTATTAAACATTGCTTTAATATTTCAGATATATAAGACCAGAGATTATAAAAATTCAAAAAGACTTACTAAAGGTCTTTATTAGATCATAGCATAGCCAACTTTTAAGACTCACAGCAGCTCAGAAAATTTTATTTATCTTACTAATATGACAGATAAATAGAACACAGTAAGCCAAAAAAAATCAAACCCTAAAAAAATTATTTTGTAAACTGTGTTTAAGGAAGCCCCATAATTTGGTTTATTTTGGCTGCTCTTTCTGAGGTTCCTTGCTGGATTTCCCATCTGTATTAGTTAGGGTTCTCTAGAGAAACAGAATCAACAGGGAAAACTTGCAAATATAAAATTTATAAAAGTGTCTCACGTGACCACAGGAACGCAGAGTCCAAAATCCACAGGGCAGGCTGCCAAGCCGATGACACCAATGGATGGCCTAGATGAACTCCACAGGAAAGGCTCACCAGCCAAAGCAGGAATGGGGACTGTCTCCTCTGAGTCCTCCTTAAAAGGCTTCAGGTGATTAGATTTAGCATCACTAATTGCAGAAGACACGCCCCTTTGGCTGATTACAAATGGAATCAGCTGTAGATGCAGCTGACTTGATCATGACCTAATCCTATGAAATGTCCTCATTGCAACAGACAGGCCAGCGCTTGCCCAATCAGATAAGCAGGTACCACAACTTGGCCAAGTTGTCACATGTCCCTAACCATGACAGTCCACCCCTATGTAAACTTGGCACCTATATATATGTATATATCACCTTAAACCATACTTAATTTCCAAATTAAAACAAATAAGCACACATTTTTTTTCTTTTACTTGACAATACTCAACTGTCCTGCATGTAACTGGAAACACATTAAATCTCTCCAGAATAGGGTACAAATCCTTGGGCAACATTCATTCTTAAATTTGATATCTTACAACTTAAATAGTATAACATGAACAAAACAGCATTACAGTCCTCATTTCTGTAACTGATCACGTGGTCGAAGTTCATATTTATCACTACCTTCTTCCACTACCCATTCCATGTTCCCTTTCCCCTCAGCAAGCACTTCAGCTGGCCGTGGTTCTTTGCCTATTGGGGTGACGCAAACCTTCATTCCTGAAGTTTCAGAGCCATTAGTAGTCCTGCCTGGATTGTGTTGTTGCAGTTTTCCATTGATTTTAATCACAGGGCATGGTAGTACTAATAGACGCCCTAGGGGGTCTCCTATATTCCAAGAAAACTCTTCTTTACCTCCATTATGTAGTTGCAGTCCTACTTCCTTCTGATAGTCAGGGTCAATTACCCCAGACAATAATGTAATCTCCTTCTTGGCTTGTTGATCCAGAGGCACAAGTAGCCCAAAGTGACCAGGTGGCAATCTTAACTTCCAGTTCAGTGGTATTATTGTTGTTTCTCCTGGAGGAAGCACACCCTGTTTTGGAACTAAAACCTGTAGACCAGCAGAACTCAGGGTATCAGGGATAGGAAGCAAAAATTTTCCTAGTGGATCACTAGGGGTAATAGTGAGTGGTACCACACCCATTTCCACCCCTTGGTTCCTGGACCCATGGATCCTGGCTATGGGAGAAACAGCAGCATACAGCAGACGCTGATTCAGAGCATACACAGCTTCCTGGAGAACAGTACCCCAGCCTTTCAAGTTTTTGCCACCTAGTTGGCACCGTAATTGAGTTTTCAAAAGGCCATTCCACCGTTCTATCAATCCAGCTGCTTCTGGATGATGGGGAACATGGTAAGACCAGAGAATTCCATGAGCATGTGCCCATTCCCACATTTCATTTGCTGTGAAGTGTGTTCCTTGATCCGAAGCAATGCTATGTGGAATACCATGACGATGGATAAGGCATTCTGTAAGCCCACGGATAGTAGTTTTGGCAGAAGCATTGTGTGCAGGGAAAGCAAACCCATATCCAGAGTATGTGTCTATTCCAGTTAGAACAAATCGCTGCCCCTTCCATGAAGGAAGTGGTCCAATGTAATCAACCTGCCACCATGTAGCTGGCTGGTCACCTCAGGGAATGGTGCCATATCGGGGGCTGAGTGTAGGTCTCTGCTGCTGGCAGATTGGGCACTCAGCAGTGGCTGTAGCCAGGTCAGCCTTGGTGAGTGGAAGTCCATGTTGCTGAGCCCATGCATAACCTCCACCCCTACCACCATGACCACTTTGTTCATGAGCCCACTGGGCAATGACAGGAGCTGCTGGGGAAAGAGGCTGACTGGTATCCACAGAACGGGTCATCTTATCCACTTGATTATTAAAATCTTCCTCTGCTGAAGTCACCCTTTGGTGTGCATTCACATGGGACACAAATATGCTCATGTTTTTAGCCCACTCAGAAAGGTCTATCCACATACTTCTTCCCCAGACCTCTTTGTCACCAATTTTCCAATTATGGTCTTTCCACGTCCCTGACCATCCAGCCAAACCATTAGCAACAGCCCATGAGTCAGTATACAAATGCACCTCTGGCCAGTTTTTCTTCCAAGCAAAATGAACAACCAGGTGCACTGCTCGAAGTTCTGCCCACTGGGAGGATTTCCCCTCACCACTGTCCTTCAAGGACACCCCAGAAAGGGGTTGTAATGCTGCAGCTGTCCACTTTCGGGTGGTACCTGCATATCGTGCTGAACCATCTGTAAACCAGGCCCGAGTTTTCTCTTCCTCAGTCAATTCATTGTAAGGAACTCCCCAAGAGGCCATAGCTCTGGTCTGGGAAAGAGAAGGTAATGTGGCAGGAGTGGAAACCATGGGCATTTGTGCCACTTCTTCATGTAACTTACTTGTGCCTTCAGGACCTGCCCTGGCTCTATCTCGTATATACCATTTCCATTTTACAATAGAGTGCTGCTGTGCACACCTAACTTTATGGCTTGGTGGCTCAGACAACACCCAACTCATGATAGGCAACTCAGGTCTCATGGTAACTTGGTGGCCCATGGTTTAGCGTTCAGTCTCTACTAAGGCCCAGTAGCAGGCCAAAAGCTGTTTCTCAAAAGGAGAGTAGTTATCTGCAGCAGATGGTAAGGCTTTGCTCCAAAATCCTAAGGGTCTGCGTTGTGATTCTCCTATAGGGGCCTGCCAAAGGCTCCAGACAGCATCTCTATTTGCCACTGACACTTCCAGCACCATTGGATCTGCTGGATCATACGGCCCAAGTGGCAGAGCAGCTTGCACAGCAGCCTGGACCTGTCGCAGAGCCTCCTCTTGTTCAGGTCCCCACTCAAAATTAGCACTTTTCTGGTCACTCGATAAATGGGAGTAGCACACCCAAATGAGGAATATGTTGTCGCCAAAATCCAAAAAGACCAACTAGGCATTGCGCCTCTTTTTTGGTTGTGGGAGGGGCCAGATGCAGCAATTTATCCTTCACCTTAGAAGGGATATCTCAACATGCCCCACACCACTGGACACCTAGAAATTTTACTGAGGTGGAAAGGCCCCTGTATTTTTGTTGGATTTATCTCCCATCCTCTGACACGCAAATGCCTTACCAGTAAATCTAGAGTAGTTGCTACTTCTTGCTCACTAGGTCCAATCAACATGATATCATCAATATAATGGACCAGTGTGATGTCTTGTGGGAGGCAGAAATGATCAAGGTCTCTGCGAACAAGATTATGACATAGGGCTGGAGAGTTGATATACCCCTGAGGTAGGACAGTGGAAGTATATTGCTGACCTTGCCAGCTGAAAGCAAACTGTTTCTGGTTGTCCTTACTAATAACTATTGAGAAAAAAAAGCATTTGCCAGATCAATAGCTGCATACCAGGTACCAGGGGATATATTGATTTGATCAAGCAATGATACTACATCCGGAACAGCAGCTGCAATTGGAGTTACCACCTGGTTGAGCTTACAATAATTAACTGTCATTCTCCAAGACACATCTGTTTTCTGCACAGGCCAAATAGGAGAGTTGAACAGGGATGTGGTACGAATCACCACCCCTGCATATTTCAAGTCCTTAAGAGTGGCAGTAATCTCTGCAGTCCCTCCAGGAATATGGTATTGCTTCTGATTTACTATTTTGCTTGGTAAGGGCAGTTCTAGTGGCTTCCACTTGGCCTTTCCCACCATAATAGCCCTCACTGCATGAGTTAGAAAGCCAACATGGGGATTCTGCCAGTTGCTCAGTATGTCTATGCCAATTATACATTCTGGAACTGGGGAAATAACTACAGGATGGGTCTGGGGGCCCACTGGACCCACTGTGAGATGGACCTGAGCTAAAACTCCATTGATCACCTGGCCTCCATAAGCCCCCACTCTGACTTGTGGTCCAGAGTGATGTTTTGGGTCCCCTGGAATTAATGTCATTTCTGAACCAGTGTCTAATAATCCCTGAAATATCTGATCATTCCCTTTTCCCCAATGCACAGTTACCCTGGTAAAAGGCCATCAGTCTCCTTGGGGAAGACTTAGAGGAAGATTAATAGTATAAATTTGTGGCAGTGTAACAGGTTTCTCCCCCAAAGGGACCTGGCCTCCCCTTCATTCAAGGGGCTCAGGGTCTGTAAACTGTTTCAAGTCTGGAAATTGATTAAGGGGCCGTGACTCTGTGTTTTTGTAATTCAGGTTAGACTTCTGTTCCCTTGACCTAGAACTCTTTTGTTTATACAGTTCCAACAAGAATTTAGTAGACTGCCCTTCTATTGTATTTCTAGGTACCCCGTGATTTACTAGCCAATGCCACAAATCTCTGCATGTCATATAATTTTGATGCCTCCTTTGAGTTTGCTGTCTATTATAATAGACATGTTTACCCTGTCTTTGGTGATTAAGTGCTGCCACCTGGCTTCTGCCAACTTGGGATCCTGTCATCCCAATTGTGTTTAAGGATTCCAGCTCAGTGACAGCAGTTCCTACAGTAATATCTGACCTACAGAGAAGTGCAACCACAGAGCTCTTTAGGGATGATGGTGCTAGTCTCACAAATTTATTTCTCACTGTTCTGGTAAAAGGTGTATCCTCTGGACATTCCTGGGGTGTAAGAGCAGGCTTTGCATGATAAATCCACTCTAACATTCCAATCTCTCTAAGCCTCTGGATCCCCTCATCTGCATTATACCAGGGCAGTTCTGGCATTTCAACCACAGGTAATGTTGGCCACTTTTTGATCCATGTTTCAACCAACCACCCAAACAAGCTGTTAACACCTTTTCTAACCACTCGAGCTATAACATTGAATGCAGAATCTCTACTTAGTGGGCCCATATCAATAAATTCAGCCTGATCCAGCCTTATATTCCTCCCACCATTATCTCACACTCTTAAAATTCATTGCCACACATATTCCCCTGATTTCTGTCTATATAAATTGGAAAACTCACACAGTTCTTTTGGAGTATAACGTACCTCCTCATCTGTGATACTTTGTACCTCACCTTTAGGGGCCTGTTGGGACTTTAGTCTAGTTATAGGTCTAGAAGAAATGAGGGGTGGTGGGGGTGGGTCATGAAAAGAATTAGAAATATCTTCCAAGCCATTTGCTTCAGGGCTTTCATTTGCAGTTTCATCTGGTGAAACAGGATTAATCACTCTAGGGCTTATCCCTTCAGGAGGAGGTTGAGTGGCCAATTCTTCAAGGCAGGCTGGAGGTGGGGTGGCTATGTCCTCAGGGCAGACTATTACAGGGTTATCTAGAGAAGACTCAGCATGGTCTAGGGTTTCAACCTCGCCCCCAACATCATTATCAATCCATGTCACCATCCCATTTTTCAGGATCTCACTCCTTTCCAATCAATGCCCTTACTTTAATGGCAGACACCATGCAAGATTGAGATTTCAGTTTATGTTGTAAAGTTGCTACTCTTACAATAAGATTCTGAGTCTGATTTTCAGAGATTTCATGTCTACGGCTACAGGAAATAAGATTCTCCTTCAGTATACTCATAGAAATGTCTACATCTTTCAGATGGTGCTTAAGCTTCTCATTTGCAGCCTTAAGCCCATCCCTTTCACCCCTTAACATAGCCAGTGTATCTAACAACAACCAACCAACATCTCTATAACTCTTAATTCTACAAAACTCTGTAAAGGTGTCAAAAACATTATCCCCCAGAGTCTGGCTTCATATAAGCGAAGCATTAGTAGAATTGAATGATGATATTTTGACTATCTCCTTTGCCAACTCACTCCATGGATTGGGCGTGTCATTCTGATTATGGGAATCAGAGTCCTTAGTGTCTCTGAGTCCAGTCAGAGTAGAAAACCATTCACAAAAACCCATTTTTAAGATTCTGTTTCTTAAGAACCTCTCCTGGTACCAATATGTATTAGTTAGGGTTCTCTAGAGAAACAGAATCAACAGGGAACACTTGCAAATATAAAATTTATAAAAGTGTCTCACATGACCACAGGAGCGCAGAGTCCAAAATCCACAGGGCAGGCTGCCAAGCCGATGACTCCAATGGATGGCCTAGATGAACTCCACAGGAGAGGCTCACCAGCCAAAGCAGGAATGGGGACTGTCTCCTCTGAGTCTTCCTTAAAAGGCTTCCAGTGATTAGATTTAGCATTACTAATTGCAGAAGACACGCCCCTTTGGCTGATTACAAGTGGAATCAGCTGTGGATGCAGCTGACTTGATCATGACCTAATCCTATGAAACGTCCTCATTGCAACAGACAGGCCAGCGCTTGCCCAATCAGATAAGCAGGTACCACAACTTGGCCAAGTTGACACATGTCCTTCACCATGACACCATCTATCCTTGATCTGTAAATATTATGCCCTAGCTCAGCTATGGGCTCATTTTTTTCTTTACACTTTTCTCCTGTTTGCATCCAGCTACATGGCTTTAAATATCAATATTATGCCAGTGACACTCAAATATCTCTAACAGAGAACCCTTTTTTGAACTCCAGATTAGTATACACATATGCAATTTTAGGTGGTGCAATCATGAAATTAGTATTTTGCTGTTTTTAGTTTACCACAAATGTCAATTTCATATTGTTTAAACTATCTGCTCTTGGATGTTACACAGCAATCTTCAATTTAATAGCTCCAAACCAGAACTCAAATGATCCCCCACACCTTTAACACCTTGTCAAACCACTCCTAATCCAGGCTTTTCATTTTAGTAAATGGCAAAACATTTCACACAATCAAAACCAGGGAGAGAATTTTGATTTCTTTTTATATCACATCCTTCTAAATTCAATACAGCAGCAAATTCTGCTTTTTCTATTTCCAAAACATATCCTAAAATCATTTCTTTCGTTCTATCTGGATGAATAAAATCCATTTAAAGCTTCTTGCCATGACTGCTAAGTTAGTCTTTTGACAAGTCTCCCTGCCTTCAATTCACCAAAGAGAGGTTATTTTTAATGTAAATTCCATCATGCCAGTTCTGTGCTGATTTAGTTTGCTACCTGCCAGAATGCAACAGACCAAATGGATTGGCTTTTAACAAAAGGGGATTTATTTCATGAGTTCTTCAGAGGAAAGGCAGCTAACTTTCATCTGAGGTTCTTTCTTACGTGTGAAGGCACAGGATGATCTCTGCTAGCCTTCTCTCCAAGCCTCTGAGTTCCAACAACTTTCCTGGGGGTGATTTCTTTCTGCATCTTCAAAGGTCTGGGTTAAGCTGTGAGTGCTGAGATAAGGTATGCTGAGCTGCTTGGGCTGTGCTACGTTGTGCTCTCTCATTTAAGCACCAGTCAATTAAGTTAAAGCTCATTCATTGCAGCAGGCACACCTCCTAGCCAACTGCAGATGTAATCAGCAACAGATGAGGTTCACGTACCATTGGCTCATGTTCACAGCAACAGAACTAGGCGCCTTCACCTGGCCAAGTTGACAACTGAATCTAACTACCATACATACTTAGAACAATTAATTCATCTCTCTTAGATTTAGATGGAAATTTTCAAATTATTTATCATGGCCTATAAATCCCTACATATTCTGGGTCCCACTTACTTTCCCCATGGTTCTGTGAATGTGAACTTATTTGGAAATAAGGTCTTTGAAGTTGTGATTACAGTGAGGCCAAACTATTAGGTATGACCCTAATCCATTGAGTAGTAACCTTATAAGAAGAGGAAGTTTGGATGTGGATACAGACAGGTCCCAGGGAGAGGGCCATGTGAAGATGGAGGAGTCAGAGATTGGGGTGATATAACTTCAAGTCAAGGAAAGCCAGGGATTGCTGGTGAATCCCAAAAGCTGAAAGAGGTGTAGAAGGATTTTCTCCTACAGGTTTTACACGAAATATGTCCCACTGATAGCTTGATTTCAGACTTCTTACCTCCAGAATTGTGAGACAATAGATTGCTGTTGTTTTAAGCCATCCTATTTGTAGTACTTTGTTATGGGAGCACTAAGAACCTAATATAGTGCCCAAAGGATCATCTAGGTTCCATGCATAGTCTCCCATCTATTATGTAGTACTTTATCAAAGGAGAAATCAATCATTTCAGTCAACACAAATATACCTTTTTGCCTTTTGACCCATGTGAGAAGCTTTGTTGGCCAAAAGACCACTTCAGCTTCTAAATCAATGTAACTATTACAGTGTTCAATTTTTAGAAGCATTTTGGAGCCAAATTTCCAAATCAGTAGAGCCCAAAATTATGGAGGTAAGATAATTTTTAAATTTCAAATTGATATTTAGGTAAATTCTACTTCTACCTTTTGGTATTTTACTGTGTTGTACTTATATGAGGAAATTTTTCATATATTGTTTACAAGTTTAAAGCAAATGTTCTAGCCTAAAGGTCAGCCCCAAATCTTTGTAAGGGACTCTCATGTGCTGCATTACTGAGTCTTCAAAAGGGCATTCTTGTCTATAAAAATAATTCACTTTTCTGTATAATGGAATAATTAATAAAAGTGAATTTCACAGATTCCAGGTGACACTTATTTTGCTCTAAAGGTAATTACCTGGTTAAATATATGTTTGAGGTAACATGAAAAAAAACATTAATGCACCTTAAGAATGCAATTAGTGGTGCAGATGAAAGATGATTAGCACAAGAACAAATACAACTTTCAATATTCAAAGCCTGAAACAGAAACACCTGATAGATTAAAAAAAGAATAATCTGTGCTCTGAGTCTACTGGCAGTGGAATGAGGTCTATTTTTTTTCATTCCTCCCACTATGACCCAGAAAATGCTATTTAATTCAAAAGAAGGAAGAGTATATAGACTGGACAAAAAGAACAAAATTCTACTTTTCTTCAGACATGGAAATAAGTCCTACTATTCAGATGTGTACTAAATATATTTTTAAAATTTTACAAAATTACAAATTGGCTGAATGGTCACAACCTAGAGTTGAGGTGGGGTGGGCACTGGGGACTGGCTTGGAAAAGCAATTTTTTTTAAAGCTAAAACATTTTGAAAGCTTAAAAAAAAAGGAATTTTTTTGTAACCTAAAGTGCTATGGCTATCTCAGAAAGGTAAGAGACAGGAAAAGGGGCAGAAGGAATAATGGAAGAAATAATTACTTAAAATGTCCCAGATCTTATGAATGACATAATATTGCAAGTCTAAGAAATGCAACATACCTCACGCAGAATACATCTGAATAGACCTACTCCAAGACATTAATCAGATTGTCAATTGTCAAAGAAAAAGAGAGAATTCGGACAGCAGCAAGAGAAAGTGATCCATCACATGCAAGGGAGACTCAATAAGACTGGTGTACAGATTTCTCAATAGAAACCATGGAGGCAAGAAGGCAGTGGGATATACTTAAGATACTGAAAGGGATAAACTGCCAACCAAGAATTCTTTAACTGAATTCATTTCCTTCAAAAATGTAGGAGAGTTTAAACCATTCACAGATAAGCAGACACTGAGAGGGTGTGTGAATGAGAAACCTTGTCTATAAGAAATATTGAAGAGAGCACTATAGGTAGATAGGAGAAGATAGGATGGAGAGGTTTGGAGAAGTGTGCAGAAATGCAGACTATCAGTAAGGATAAAAAGAGAGAAAATATAAGAAAGTATATAAAAAATTCAAAAGACAAAAGAAAGTACTGCCTTTACAGTAATAACATTAAATGTTAATGGATTAAACTCCACAATCAAAAGGCATAGACTGGCAAAATGCATTAAAAAAAACAGGACCATCTATATGCTGTCTACAGGAGGCTCACTTTAGACCTAAGGACAAAAATGGGTTGAAAATGAAAGGTTGGAAAAAGATACTTCATGTTATCAACAACCAGAAAAGAGCAGAGATAGCTATCTGATATGAGACAAATTAAACTTACAATGTAAAATGATTAAAAGAAACAAAGAAGGACACCATGCATTAATAAAAGGGACAATTCATCAAGAAGACATAACACTTATAAATATTGATGCACTGAGCCAGAGTGCACCAAAATACATGAGGCAAATACTGACAATATCGAAGGGAGAAGTAGACAAATCTACAATAGTAGTTGGAGACTTCAATACACTGCTCCCATCAATAGTCAGACCATCTAGACAGGGGATCAACATAAACGTATGCTAAATAGTACAATAAATGAACTAGACTTGACAGACATGTATAGGACATTACACCCCACAACAGCAGGGTACACATTTTTTCTCAAGTGCTCATGGATTGTTCTCCAGGATATCTTGACCATATGCTGTATCACAAAGAAATAAATTTTAAAAGATTGAAATTATACAAAACACTTTCTCATATCATAATGGATTGAAGTTGGAAACCAATAACAGGCTGGTATATATAATGAACAGCTATAAGACAGAATAAAGTCATGATATATGCAAAAACACATATGAGCCTTGAGGGCATTATGTTAAGCAAAATTAGCCAGAAACAAAAGGGCAAATCATATATAGTCTCACTAATATGAACTACAATAATGAGCAAACTCTGAAAATTAAAGTTGTGAACACAGGCTATCAGGAGTTAGAAAGAGTGTGGAGATTGGGCATTTGATGCTGAGAGAGTATAGAATGTCCCACAGGAGTGATTGTTAAGACCCAGAAATGGATAACACACACTATCTGATGGTAGAATAAATTATAAATATAATAAACAAAGGTGAGTGTGAGTATCATTGAAATAAGAAGGCTAGGGGCTTGTATGACACCAGAAGGAAAGAAGGAGGATAAAAACTGGGTCTTATAACTTAGCCTACAGTGAACAATGATAGTGATTAAATGTACAAATATAAAAAGTTTTTACATGAAAGAGAATAAATAAATGTCAACATTGCAAGGTGTTGAAAATGGGATGGAATATTAAAAAAAATACAATCAATACAAACTAGGGTCTACAGTTAACACTAACATTATAATATGCTTCTATTAAATGTAACAAAGGCATTATACCAAAGTTAAATGCAATAAGAGGGGCATTAAGACAGAGGGATGGGATTTTTGTTGCTGTTGTTGTTTCTCCTTTTTTTTTTCTCAGTCTTCATTTTTTCCCTATTCTCTCTGCAGAAGAAATGGAAATGTTCTTATATAGATTGTGGTGGCATGCATAACTATGGGATTATATCAGGAACCACTGATTGTTTACTTAGGATGGATTTTATGGTGTGTGTGGTAGTTAGGTTCATGGGTCAACTTGGCCAAGTGAAGAAGACACCTAGTTCTATTGCTGTGGATATGAGCCAATGGCATGTGAACCTCATCTGTTGTTAATTACATCTGCAGTCAGCTAGGAGGCATGCCTGCTGCAATGAATGATGTTTGCTTTAATTGGCTGGTGCTTAAATGAGAGAGCTCAATGTAGCACAGCCCAAGCAGCTTGGCATACCTCATCTCAGCATTTGCAGCTCAGCCAAGGCCTTTGGAGATGCAGAAAATAATCATCCTGGGGAAAGTTGTTGGAACCCAGAGGCCTGGAAAGAAGGCCAGCAGAGATCACCCATGTAAGAAAGAACCTCAGATGAAAGTTAGCTGCCTTTCCTCTGAAGAACTACACATTTTTAATGAAATAAATCCCCTTTTATTAAAGCCAATCCATCTCTGGTGTGTTAGCAAACTGGAACAGTGTGTGAATAAAATTGTTGAAAGAAGTAGAAAGATATAAGTGCTGGAGAAAATGTGGGTAGAGAGATGTACGTATTCACTGTTGGTAGGGAAATGGAAGGGTGCAGCCTCTCTAGAGAGCAATGTGGTGATTTCATAGGAGTCTAAGTATAGGGTTGCCATATGATCCTGCAATCCTCTTATTCGGTATATACTTTGAAGAACTGAAAGCAGGGACATAAATGGACATTTGCACACTCATGTTTATGGTGGCAGCATTCACAGTTTGCAATGGATGGAGGTGGCTTAAGTGTACATCAACTGATGAACCAAAAGGTGAACTGTGGTGTATGCATACAATGGAATATTGAGCAGCTGTGGGAAGGAATGAATTTGTGCGACATGCAACCAGGTGAATGAAACTTGAGGATACTATGTTAAGTGAAATAAGCCAGAAATGAAAAGACAAATATTGGAAGATCTCACTAATATGAACTCACTATAATTTGTAAACTTTGAGAATAGAATTTGGGAGCATAGGTTATTAGGCAATAGATTGTGGAAAGAGATTGGGCAATCAATGATTAAGGAGTACAGAATGTTCAATAAGGCTTATTGTAAGGTTTCTAGACTGTAAGCTCTTATAGCAGTCACATCTATTCCTGAGTTTTAAATGTTATTTCTAAATTCTGAGATGCTGAGCTTTTTGTGTATAACTGGGTCATCCCTTGGAATTTTGGGTGTCTGAGATCAAGAGTTACAGTTCTGCACTCTGAAAGTCAACATTACCTGATACAGCAAATTTTAAAGAAGGTGAAAAAGAGATCATACTTCAGTTAGAGGTAAATGAAGCTGCCTTGGTTAGGACTAAGGTAAATCAGAAAACAGAATAGAAGATGATATTGACTATATTTCAAAACTTCAATTTTTGTGTGAGACCAAAGGAAGAGATGTTTATTTGGTATTTTATATTTTCTGCAGCACACTAGCTTAACCTGCGCAGTTAGTGTATTCAAACAATATAATTACATGGAACCTTGAATAGGGAGTAAGATCTTGTTATTTTGTACAAGGTTAATGTAAACCCTGATAGATCCCAGAGTAATCTGGGAAGAAAATAAAAAAAGTGTTTGCAAAGTCCCTCTGAAGGACTATGAATAGATGTGGAAATTTTGAATTTCCCCACCTGGGGAATTCCTGATATTCTTGCAAACTTTGGGGACTATTATTTTAATAAGTCAAGTCCTTAATCTTAGGGCTTGCCCTTATGAAACTTATTCCTGCAAAGGAGAAGCTAAGCCCACTTATAATTATGTCTAAGAGTCACCCTCAGAGAACCTCTTTTTGTTGCTCAGATGTGGACTCTCTTTCTAAGCCAATTCTTCAAATAAACTCACTACCCTATTCCCTACATTGGGCATGACTACCAGGATGTAAATCTTCCTGGCAATGTGGGACATGGCTCCCAGGGATATACCTGGACCTAGTATTGTGGGATTGAGAAAGCCTTCTTGACCAAAATGGGGTAAAGAAATGAAACAAAAGAGAGTTTCAGTGGCTATAAGATTTCAAATAGACTTGAGAGGTCATATTGGAGATTATTCTTATGCATTACATAGATATTCCTTTTTAGTTTTCTAGTGTATGAGACTAGTTAGAAGGAAATACCTAAAACTGTTGAACTGTGATCCGGTGGCCTAGATTCTTGATGATGATTGTATAACTATATAGCTTTTATGATGTGACTGTGATCGTGAAAGCCTTGTGTCTGACATTCCCTTTAACAATTCTGTAGGTAAATAAAGTAAGATAATAACGGCAAAAACTAAATAATTGGAGGGGATAAGGGGTATGGGATGTTTTGGGTATTCTTTTTAATTTTTATTTTTTTGAGTAATGAAAACATTTTAAAAATTGCATTGATGAATCCACAACTATTTGATGATACTGAGACCGCTAGTTTTATACATTGGATGATTATATGGTATGTGAATATATCTCAATAAAATCATGTTAAAAAACTGTGAGGCAATAAATGGTCATTGTTTTAAGCTGCCTAATTTGGAGGCAATTATATGTAGTAATAGAAAATTAATTATATCTGTCTGATAGGTTGTTTTGAATATTTACTAGAGCTATATCTAACCATTACTAGGGACACATACTCCTGCTATTTTTTTGACATTGCCTTAGAGTCACTGAAATGTCAGGCTTAGCATAAAGACATCTTTACAATATCACTTACTGAAGATAACTATCTTCATTATACTATCACTTACTGAAGGTAAGTATTTGATTAGGGCACTAACCAGAGGAAGTGGGATAAATCTTTCGACAGAAGTTTCAGTATATCACAGCAAGAAAAACATAATTAATTTCTGTTAGATGTAAATAGAGATTTTAGAAAACACACAGTGAAATTAATTGTTTGAAATAGAGATAATTGATTAAAATTTGAGCTTTAAGTAAGCTGGTTCTCCGCATGATCAGCTTAGGTATTAACTAAGTCCTCCATGCCTCTACCTAAACAATGAATTATACTCAAGATGATGGTTTAACCCATGGATTACTTAATTTGCCTGTGA
The DNA here is from genome assembly GCF_023851605.1 of Tamandua tetradactyla. Taxonomy (NCBI): domain Eukaryota; kingdom Metazoa; phylum Chordata; class Mammalia; order Pilosa; family Myrmecophagidae; genus Tamandua; species Tamandua tetradactyla. Next base: position 155,134,364 of record NC_135332.1, read on the forward strand.
TTTGCATATTCTTTCAAAGTGAACTTTAACATTTGCTAGCATTACTTTCTATGATTTATTTTTGCCTTTCCATAATGAGCAGACAAATGATTACCTTTTTGATACACAAGCTTCTTCAAAATAGGTGTTTTAGTTAGCTAAAGCTGTCTGAATGCAATACCAGAGATGGATTGGCTTTTAATAAAGGGATTTATTTAGTTACAAATGTATAGTTCTTCAGAGGAAAAGGCAGCTGGCCTTTTCAAGTTTTCTCTGTCACATGGGAAACCATAGGTGGATATCTACTGGGCTTCCCTCCTATCTTCTGGGTTCAAATGTCTCTCCTCATGGTGATTCCTTTCTGCATCTCCAAACGTCTGGGTCTGAGTTCCAAGTGCTGAGATAGGTATGCTGAGCTACTAAGTCTCTTCTGTCATCTTTCTTTTAAGCCTCCAGCTAATTAAATTAAACATTACTCAGTGTGAAGGCAAACCCCTTAGCCAGCTGCAGATATAAAATATTAGCCATAGATGAATTTCACACACTGATGATTTAAGCCCATAGCAACCGAACAACAGGGCATCATCACCTGGCTAAGTTGACACCTGAACCTAACTATGACAATGTAATATTTATCTGTGGGATTTATCATCTGATGAAGTTTCACAAATCACACCAATTTAGCTTGGTGTTTTACTCTAATTAGGCCCACTGTAAATACTTTTTAAATGAAATTTAATTGTTTTGCTAACCTCAGTTGACATGGGATTACTATTATTTAAATAATAATATGTTTTCCAAAGATTGTGTGAAAAGGAAATCACCTGAAAGGTAGAATGAATCTTACAATGCCAACTCCCACAGTTTTTATTTAAATGATTCTTAATAGTTACAAGGAACCACACAGGAAAGATATAAATACACCTCTTTATTCCCTGAGGTCTACTAGGCAAATTAACTCTAAAAACACCTGAAGACCCCTTCAGTTGAATTATGACAGGTTGCTAGACCATTTACAGATATGTATGTGTGTGTATTATGGTTTATATTAATGAACAATGAAAAATTCCTTGGGGGGAGTTTTTTCTTGCGCATTTTAGTATGTGTTTTTTAAAATCAAGCAATAAAATTGAAAAAGTATCTGTAAGCAGAGGAGAGCCTGAGAATCCTTGACAACTTGAAAATAAGCAATGAGAAAAGAGTATCAAGGGCATAGGTATCATGTCATTGACAGAGCACAGCATAAATGGTTTAGACACTTGGATATAATGGAGGCGAATATAATGCCCTGGATAATTTATATTTAAAAAAATAACAAACAAAAGAAGAAAGCATGCTGGAATCCAGGTGTTTCTTTTGCAATATAGCCTTTGGCTAGATTCAGAGATTTGACTGTGGTTGGATGATTAGGCTAGGATAATGCCTTGAAATGCAAGTAATGCTGATAAAACAGGTACATATTGTACTGTTATGATTCAATTTTCTATGAAGGATAATATAGGGAAGAGTTACAGACAAAATGGTTATGAAAACAATATAACAGCAGTGACTTCCACCCCGTATTCAGAAGTAACAGCTTCATGTGCCTACTCATTTACAAAGCCAATTTTGTGTTGTCATTAATGGAAATCTATAGCTGGAGAGAAAATGCTAGACATTGTAACTAGTATTATTTTATAATCCAAGTGCACAAGATCATTTCAGTTTCTATTTACTCATCTGTCAAGGTTTTACAGGTACCTTTTCTTTAAACTGTAAAACCTGCATCTGGAATCTTACATTATGCTTGTTAAGCCAAATATGCTTAAGCTTTTCAGATTTCTGTACATACCAAGATATGTGTTGTATGTTAAATAGCAGCAGAGACAGGTGTCTTATATTAGTCTATGTTTGTCTAGCTTTAAACAAAATACTGACATGTATCCTTTACATTGTAAGAGATGTAACAAATAGTATGCTTCAGGACAATTAAATCTGGGTGTCTATTTTTAAGTGTTTCTCTTCTCTTCTGCTCACTGTTGGAAAACCTACTGGCTTCCATTTTCATCTGCAATGCTTACTGAAGGTCCATAAATGAGAATATTTTCTCTCTAAAAAGACTTCTTTTTAAAACCTTAGGTGATTTTGACTTGAGTTTGTATGATCCCTGTTTGAATGACTGATGGCTAAAATACTGAGGTTATGTTTAGAAATTTAATGTTGTAGCAACTCATTTAGATTTCTTCTTGTCTTTTTTATTTATGTGGCCATTTAAATGTCTGTTCTTTCAACTGAGGAATCTGCCAACAGCTAAACAAGAACACTATTCACCTAGACTCTTTGTGTGCAAATCTGAATTATGTGCCATTGGGGCAAGAATTGAATCTAATTTTATGTACTTCCCTATTCCAGTCCCATGTCAATGTGGAGGTGGAGGCACATAGTCTCTCTATCAATCTATCTATTTAGTGTATTGGGCTTAAAAATACTGCATGTATCTTTTGCATTAAAATTCTAGAAAACTATTTCAAGACAATTAAATATGGAGTCATTTTTTTTTTTTCACCTAGTGGGAGGGTCGCCTTTCCAGAGGTGGAAACAGGGAGGGTGAGGCTTTGTTAAGCCTCATCTTTTACACCTGTAAGCTTCTCTTCCTGTAGGATAGCTCCCTGCTCTTCCCAATCCCTCCCACCCCCATCTGTCTTCCCCTCCCCCACACCAGCATCTTCAGCCATTAAGGATGACCAGCTACCTAGAAGTTTCTCACCAACGTCTGGCCTCTGCCATCCCTCCCTTCTTCTTTCATTGCTACATTTATCCTCTACTTTTCCACCTTCTTGTTTCTTGATCTCTCCCTCTCACCCCATTTGGTCCTTATCTCCTTTCCCTCCCTTTTTGTCTTTCACTGCTTGCATCTCTGGACCTTCTCATCTTCTTCTTCTTCCTCTACCTCCTTCCCCTCTCCCCTCCCCTTTTCTCCCCCTCTCCCTTTTCTTTCTCCCCTCCCCCTCTTCCTCTTCCCTCTTCACTATTTCTTCCTTTTTTCATTTTCCTCCTGGTTATCTGGTCTGTTCCTTCACCTCCTTCAATTTCTTCTCTCTCTCTGCCTCATTCAGGGGAACAGTGGTGGCACCATCTAAAGGAAGTGTGTGTGTGTGTGTGTGTGTGTAAAAGAGAGACAGAGAGAAACAGAGAGAGGAGCTGAGACACATACAGAGAGGCTGGGGACTGGTGGGGAACACACTCTAGCCTGTGGTATTGGCAGATCTCCAACCAGGCTGAGAAGGATCAGGAATTCAACTTCAGCTCAGATGATGGTGAAAGTGATCCAGTGGGGTGAGGTGAAGGTGCTGGGAAGGGAGCCTTCTTTAAATGAAAGTATAACGAGCATGGCAGATGAAATAGTGGGACTGTTTAATAATAAAACCCACCTGAGTCACCGCTTCCATGTGATTCAATCCTCTTGCCCATCTCCCTACAACGTACCTCATCACATTGGTTTTCTTGATCCTTTGAGTAAGCCAGAAAGAAGGGGGACCACCCTCCCAACTGTCCTGACTCTGTATTCCCAGCCCCCCTCATCTTCACTGGAGGGTAGCTAAGATTGGCCCCAGGTAACCTGCTCCCAGGGTTGTGTCTGACTAGATTAGTGCCCAAAGCTGTCAGATCTTTTAGTATGTCTTTGGGGGAAGGGATGAGGTAAGGAGGATTGCAGAAGGGAGCAAGGAAGAAGAGGGGTTTCCATTCTCTGAGCCAAGTGGATCAATACAGCCAAGGACTCAGGGAAGAATTCACTGCTTAAACTGCCTCTTCAAGGCTCAACTTCTACCTAGCACTCACCCACTCACATTCTTGGCAGAGATCTTAGCAAGATGCCTTGCCTTGCCTGCTTTTACAATTTATTTATCTAATTTTTATTTTATCTAGGGGGTAACTCAGTTCAGTGTTATAGAGCTAACATCTTAAAACCCACTTTTATTCCTTATTCACTAATCTTTTTCCCCATTTTTAACATTTTACTTATAACCATTACTTACAAACACACAATAAATTTAACACTTAACTTCAGCTTTTATGGCCACTGTGCCAATTCTTACTGCCTTTTGTTATTTTTAAATTTTTATTTAATTTTATTTAAAAAATTTTCAAAATTTATCAAGCACCAACATCCCTCCCATCCTCCTCCTTCCCCTAATCCACCTAATCTATCTCTAATCTGTCTCTATAATACTGCCGTATCTGAATATTTCAAATAAGTGAAGCCATACAATATTTATCCTGTATGCCTTGCTTATTTCACCTCAGCATAATGTTTTAAAGGGTTGTTCATGTTGCAGTATGTCTCATGCTGACAGAATAATATTCCATTGTGTGTATGTCCTTTTATTTATCCATTCTTTTGTTGATGGATACTTGAGTTGTTTCCACCTTTTAACTATTGTGAATAAAGCTGCTATGAACATTGGTATGTAAGGTTATGTTTGAATCTCTGTTTATAATTTCTTTGTCTCTATACCTAGGAGTGGAATTGCCAAGTCATATGATAATTCTATATTTAACATTTTGAAGACCCATCATATGCTTTACACAGTGATTGCACCAGTTTTCCCTTCTACCAATATGAAACAGTGGGATTGTGCAACAGTACACAAGTGTTCTCATTACATAACAATACACAAGAGCTTCAGTTTCTCAACCTCCCCTCCAACACTTATTTTCTGTTTTGTAATGCATAGCCATCCTACTGGATATGAAGTGATATCTCATTGTGGTATCGTTTTACAGTTCCCCAATGTCTAATGATGTTGAGCATCACTTCATATGCTTATTGACCATTTGTATATCCTCTTTGGATAAATGTCTTCCCTACTTTTTAATTCTATTGTTAGTCTTGCTATTATTGAGCTGTTAAAATTCTATATATATTCTGGATATATTATCAGATATGTGATTTGCAACTATCTTCTCCAGATATGTAGGTTGTCTTTTCACTTTGTTCATCATGTCCTTTTTAATTTTTTTTAATTTTGATGAAGTCAAATTTATTTCTTTTGGAGCTCATGATTTTGGGTGTCATGTCTGTGAAGCCATTGCTGAATACAAAGTCATGAAGATTTGTCCCTCCGTTATATTCTAAGAGATTTATGGTTTTACCTCTTTTATTTAGGTCCTTGATTTATTTTTGAGGTAGTTTTTTGTATTTGGCAGGAGGTTGGGGTCCAACTTCATTCTTTTCAATGTGGATATCATGTTTCCCGAACACAATTTGCCCAATAGGCTATTCTCTTTTGTATTTGTCAGGGTTCTCTATGGAAACAGAACTAACAGGAGATATCTGTAAATATGAGATTTTTATACAAGAGTCTCATGTGGCTATGGAGATGCATGAGTCCAAATTCTGTAGGACAGGTGAAGCTGGCAACAACAATGAAGCTGTTCTAATGAATTCCCAGTAGAGGCTAGCTGGCGGAAGTAAAGATGAAAGTTCTCTCTTCTGACTGCTAAAGTTGTCACCTCCCCCACAAAAATCTTCAACTGAGTGGATTAAATTCAGCTTATTGGATTCTCTCATTGTGGAAGACATTCCCCTTAGTTGATTGCAGATGTAATCAGCCACAGATGCAGTCAACTGATTGATGATTTATGTCTATGAAATGTCCTCACTGTAATGGTTAGGCCAGTGCTTGCTTGGCCAGACAATAGGTACCATCACCTGGCTTAGTTGATACATGAACCTAACCATCAAATCTTCCCATTGAATGTTCTTGGCACCCTTACCTAAAATCAGTTAGCCATAGATGTGAGGGTCTAGTTCTTGGCTTTCAATTCTACTCCATTGATCACTATGTCCATCCTTATGCCAATATAATATTCTTTTAATTACTGTAGATTTGTAGTAAGTTTTGAAATAAGAGCATATGAGTCCTCCAAATTTGTTCTTCTTTATCAAGACTGTTTTGGCTTTTCAAGGCCTGTTGAATTCCATATGAATTAGGGCTCAGTTTTTACATTTCTGCAAAATGCCTGCTGGAATTTTGATAGAATTGCTTTGAATCTGTGTATTACTTTGGGGAATATTACCGTCTTAACTGTATTGTATTCCAATCCGTGAACATAGGATATCTTGCCATTTATTTAAGTCTTTAATCTCTTTCAGCTGCATTTTGAAGTTTTCAGTGTAGAATTTAATCCTATGTTAAACTTATTCCTATTATTTTATTCTTTAAGATGCTAATGTAAATGAAATAGTTTTCTTAATTTCTTCTTCAAATTGCTCATTGCTGGTATATAGAAACAGAATTTATTTTTTGTGTTGACCTTATACCCTACATCATTGCTGAATTTGTTTATTAGCTCTATTAGCTTTCTGGTAGATTCCTTTGCATTTTCTATATATAGGATCATGCAGATCAAATGGAGATAGTTTTAGTTTTCTTTCCAATTTGGATACCTTTTATATATTTTTCATATTCAATTGCTCTGGCTAGAACTTCTTGTAGAATATGGATTAGTAGTGGACATATTTGCCTTGTTCTTGATCTTAGGGGGAAAGTTTTCAGTATTTCATCTTTGCATCTTATTTCCAAGTTTTTCACTTTTTTTCCCTTTCTTTTATGCTGTTGTAGCTTTCTCTATGCTGTTGGAGCCCAATCTCCTTACTTTTATAGACATAGACATATGCAAATACATATGCATACACACATGCAGGGGGGGGGGATTAAAAAACATCTTGCCACTTTTCCATCACTTGTTTTCACATCATCATTTTTGAAGGTTTACCATGCTTCATTTTTCAGTTATCATTATATTTTCATATTTAGGCTGAAAATTTCTGAAACCAATGATAGATTTGGCTGTATTTAATAAATCTCATAGTTTCTATGAGAACCACAAATAATATTTTTAAATTATCAAATAAATTGAAAAGAATGAAAAACTGTTTTAACCAGAATTTGGTTGTTTCTTCTTAATTGTCTTCTCCCTTTCCTCTCCTACAAATGATATGAGAAGACTCACCTTAGTTCTATTCTTAGTTAATAGCTTAATTCCCAATCTATTAAGTCTGCAGAAGTCGCTTCCCCAGTGGAATGACAGGAGAGAGAATAAGAAGAGAAAAGAGAAGGCAGAAAAGTTTGAAGGGCAAAATTCTGTGTATCTTTTTCTTTTAGTAGCTGTAACTCTGCAGTATAGTTAGCCAGTTGTTTCTAAGGCTAATTCAGTTATGTTTGTGTAGAGCTAAGACAAAATCTTTTTAAAAAAAATTTATGCACTAGTAGAATTGCATACAAGGAAACCAAAGGATATGTAAGTGTAAAATTAAGAGGGAACAAATTTGAAAGTTGAGAAAAATAAGGACAAAGATCTCTAAGGATAAGAATAGAAGAGGGTCTTTGTGTTTTACTTTTCACACTCTGGACATATGAAAAGGAAAGCATTAAGAAAGCAGGTATCATATTAGACAAGAAAGTGAGGGAAAAATGCATCTGGAAGCATGAGAATTTCACAATTTCAGCCATATATATATATAGGAATGGATAAATTGAGATTCCAGTTGAATGGAATAGAACAAGTCAACAGAATGGAACCGTGCTGTGCTTCAGTGAGGGTGCTAACAGCGTGATCATTGTGCCTGAAACGTTTTCCTTTGTTTCCTTCTAATTGCCATTAAATTCATTTCACACAAAAGTCAACACTCAAACTCAAGAAATATTTTGAATCATGTCCAGTTCATGTTAGACTGATTTGTTCTGCTTAAAATCCAGCCAGTTTTTCTGAGTTTACAAGTCGTCCATCTAAAGGAAATAATTATGAATGACATGAGAAGGTACAGGTGTAGGTGCTAGGAAAACAGTACTGTCTCCTATTTTTCCATTACTTTCATTTCCTGTTTTGAGTTTTGACAAATATTTTTTCCCATTTCAAAGATGGGACAATGGGGGGAGATTAGTGCTATTTTTAAGGTGTTAAGTAAAATTAAATGGCTGCCTTCATCTGGCATTGCTGGTAGGGACCTGTTTCTAAGAAAAAAAAATTCCAGAAGAAAAATGCCAGTTAAGAGCTTTCTAAGAAAATGAACAATGAAATGCACCTTAAAGAACTTCACATAAACAACACTTCCTAATAAACCAGTTTCAGTTTCAATCCAATAGAAATAATTTATCAGAATGGCCAAGCATGCCATATTGAGAAATTTCTTAATGCTCCCTACTTGGTAAGATCCCTCTATGTTGTAGTTTGCTAGCTGCCGGAATGCAGTATGCGACAAACAGAATGGCTTTTCAAAGGTGGAATTTAATAAGCTGCTAGTTTACGGTTTTAAGGCCGAGAAAATGTCCCAATTAAAACAAGTCTATAGAAATGTCTAATTTAAGGCATCCAGGAAAAGATATCTCAGTACAAGAAGGCTGATAAAGTTCAGAGTTTCTCTCTCAAGTGGAAGGGCACATGGGGAACACAGGCAGAGTTTCTCTCTCATCTGAAAAGGCACATGGTGAATACGGCATCATCTGCTAGCTGCTTCTCCTAGCTTCCTGTTTCATGAAGCTTGCCCAGAGGCGTTTTCCTTCTTCATCTCCAAAGCACTGGCTGACAGACTCTCTGCTTTGTGGTGCTGCAGCATTCTCTGCTCTCTCTGGATCTCCTTCATTCCTGAAAATGTTTCCTCTTTTATAGGACTCCAGAAACTTATCAAGACCTACCCAAATGGGTGGAGACATGTCACCTAATCCAGTTTAACAACCACTCTTGATTAAATCACATCTCCAGGGAGATGATCTGATTACAGTTTCAAACATACAGTATTGGATAGGGATTATTCTACCTTTATGAAATGGGATTTAGATTAAAACATGGCTTTTCTAGGGGACATACATCCTTTCAAACCAATACACTCTATGTAAAAGAGACACTTAAATCAAATGATCAGAACATTTTCTTTCTTTCTTCTATGAGGGGTGATCCTTTTCATGTGCAGTTTAGATGCTGCCTGATTCATGAATCCTTAGCTGTTCAAATAACTCCCAGAATTAATATCTATATTTTAACAAAGTTTATAACCAGAAAATAGCCATTTGAGCCCAAAATTTCTGATTCTAAATAATGTGGTCTTTCTACCTCCAAAGATGTGGAATAAATACATTGCCCATGCAAAAAAGTTTTTTAAAATTGCGAGTTGAGTGAGGACTCCAGAAATGTATCTCCTAGGCTTGGAGAAGAAAGACTATGACCTCCAGTCAGTGGCATTGGTACCAGACAGTGGAAATTTCCATACTCACTGTGTGCACCATTATATTACCCCAGGATAAAAACAAAACAAAACAAAAACAGCACAAAAAAAGCAAAACAGGTAATACAAGAAGCAAAGCCTGAAATTTTCAGCCCGAAGTTCTCCTCATGTTTCCCCCTAATCAATAGTAGGAAATGTAGTTTTAGCTTTATTAAAAGACTTCAGTTTTTGGTAGTTGCTTCTCCATAGTATCAAGGTGGGATGATGTAGCATAACATGTTTGTTTCTTTGCTAAGCAACAGGGTAGCCAAGTAAGGCTCTACTTTCCTCTCATTATCCAGACTTTTCTCTGACAACACTGGCATCTGGCACAAAGTATAAAACTATCCATTCTTACAGTGGAAATTGGAGTCTCATATGTTTTACAAATTAGCCTAAGTATTTAAGAATTATTATTCACCAAAAGGGAAAATACTTTATGTAACTGGTTCATTACATTAACTCTGTTAGCATACTGCTAGTTAAGGACAGGCTGTCAGGTTTTGAGAGAGATTTCTTTATTTTAATACAAATCAATCATTTGCTAGTCTACCTTTGCATTTTACTTAAGCTGTGATATTCCTCCCAATATCTTGATCTGGTTTGGAACTAAAATTCATGAAAATTGAAGAGTTTATTACCTAACCTACCTATAAAAAATGAATCAATATTTTTACAGCTTCAAAACTTCTTTGGAATTCATTGCCCTATTTTGACATTTTGTATACCTAAAATTATTTGAAAGTAATGATAGTTATAAGGGCATGATTGACTCAAGTTGGGTCCTCTTTTACATACAACACTGTATCATGAAGAGGAATATCTGAAAATGCCTGTAGGCATACTCTATTATTGAGTGAGTACATTCTTATTTAGAAATAGTAATAAATACTGCGCTCTGCAAAACCATTCTCACATAATCCCATTTCATTCTATATAAAAGCCTCAGAAAGGGGAAACAAAGGTCATTTAGTCCTTGCCCTGCCTGCTGTCCTCCTTTTTTTTACTTCTCCTCCTTTCACTGTTCCTTCTTTTCTTCTCCATTATCTCCTTTCTTTGCCCTTCCCCCTTTATACTGGGGTTGAAGTTCATCTTTTCACTGTCCCATTTGGTTGAGGCTAGTGGGAACCAAATACTAGTCTGACCAGAATGTGGAAGAAAGGATGCTGATATGTTTGATTAGTGCATCTACAAACAAATCTCCTGTTAGCAAAACTTGATTTCAGTATTGAGTGAGTGACCCATCCTTCCAGGATAAGGTGGGAAGGAACAAAGGGGATAAAGGAAATAAAAAGATCCTGACCTTTATAAGTCATAACCCTCTAAGTTTATAGTCCACAACTTCTACCTACTCTATAGGATAATGAGTTATTATTATTAATGGGATCATTTGTATATTTTTCAAATGGTTGACAGATTAAACAATTAAGATGTACTACTACTTAAAAATGCCCTTTCCTACTTGGTCAATTAGAAACAAATATTCTTGTCTGTCTACCTTTCAATTTATCCCTATGACAATGGAAATATGCATCCTATCACTGTCCCTCATTTGTATATTGGCTGCAGGTAACTTGTTCTGATTTTAACAGATAAAGAGCCAGAGGAGAATATTTGCCTTAGGATAAACCACACCTGTAGTTGACTTCAATAAGATTTTGTACTGTTTCTGACTTTGTGTTGTTATTGAAATGGTTTAAGGCTCTGTGATATTGTGATGGAATGTCTGCATTTTGTATATGGAAAGGACATGATTTTGGGGGTGAGAGGGTGAAATGTGCTGGTTTGAAAGTGTTGTGTACTCCAGTAAAGCCATGTCCTTTAATCCTGATTCAATATTGTAGGGAAGAAACCTTTTTAATTAGATTATCTCCACAGAGTTGTGGCATTCCCATTGTGTTTGTGACCCACTGAGATTATCTCCTAAAAGAAGTGGCACACCCAATTGTGGATGTGGCCTTTTGGTTAGATGGAGATGTGACATGCCAATTCAGGGTTGTCTTTATTAGTTTACTGGAGACTTTTGAAAGAGGAAACATTTTGGAGAAAGCTCATAGCCACACAGCCAGAGACCTTTGGAGATGCAAAAGGAAGACATCCTGGGGAAGCCTTTTGAAATAAGAAGCCAGGTGGGAAAGCTAGTAGACATTGCCATGTGCCTTTCCAGCTGACAGAAGTGTCCGGAAGCCAAAGACCCCAGTAGATGACAACCACATGCCTTCTCAGCTAGAAAGTGTTCCAGGTGGCATCAGCCTTTTTGAGTGAAGGTCACCTCTTATTAGTGCCTTAATTTGGATATTTTCACAACCTTAAAACTGTAAACTTGCAATTACTAGATTCCATTTTAAAGCCTTTCCGTTTCTGGTATATTACATTCTGGCAGCTTTAACAAACTAATACACCGCCGAATCAAATTAACCAACAAAATCCCCAATAGGAGCTGCCAACATTTTTCCTCTAGGAAGAGTAATCCCAACATTATAAAAAGTGAATTTGTACCTTGACCCTTCCTACTATTACGGAATTGGGAAGGGTATGCCCATTGACAGGCTGGACAAAAACAATGAATTCAGTAGAAGAAAAAGATCCTTTGTCTTGTGTTTAGGAGGTAGGGTTTCATCAATGTTGAATTGATTATTTGTTTGAGACACTGAAAATCTTCCTTTGAAAGTTGACCTATAATTTCTATTTAATGTAGTCTTTCTCTATCTTATCATATGGTACTTAGGAAAAGAATTGTTGTATATAAGTTTGTCATTTTTGGCAAGGTACAAATCCCAACCAGAAAGATTAAGTCTACCCCATATTTTTAATAATAAAAAATATAATTTCTAAAAACATCAGTAGCAACTTTACCAGCTATGATATTTCATGGTTTATAAAATACCTTCATGTTAGTTTATCTTATAATCAAAAGGAAATCTGTGTTTAAATAATGATGACCCTATTTAGACTGGATTCATATTTGGCATTTTAAATGAATCAGTTTTTAATATTATATTAGTACATTACTTATTTGATTTTGAGTACACATTGTCTTCATTCCATCTTTCATATATTAAATAGCTGGGTAGGAGCTAAGTATGAAAACAAGGAAATTGGGGTTTATCAGGATAATAAGCATAAACTCTCTTTTTCTTTTGAGTTCAAAACCAACAGAAAGTTTGTTCTAGTTTGCTAGCTGCCAGAATGCGATATAGCAGAAATGGAATGGCTTTTTAAAAAGTCAATTTATTAAGTTGCTAGTTTATAGTTCTAAGGCCATGAAAATGTCCCCATTAAAGCAAGTCTATATAAATGTCCAAATTAAGGCACCAAGAAGAGGCTACCTTCACTCGAGAAAGGCCGATGAAGTTCAGTGTTTCTCTCTCAACTAGAAAGGCATATGGTGAGCATGGCAATGTCTGCTAGCTTTCTCTCCAGGCTTCTTGTTTCATGAGGCTTCCCTGGGGGCATTTTCCCTCATCTCCAAAGGCCTCTGGCTGTACAGGCTCTCTCATGGCTCAAAAAAGGGACTCTCTCCAAAATGTTTCCTATTTTAAAGGATTCCAGTAAACTAATCAAGACCCTCCTGGAATGGGGGGAGTCATAACTCCATGGAAGCCATCTAATAAAAAATTACCACCCATAATTGGAGGGTCACGGCTCCATGGAAACAAACAAAAAACTCCTGGCATTCAATACTGATGGAGGATAAAAGAACATGGCTTTTCTGGGGTCCACCGTAAATTTAAACCAGCACAGTGATAGATGCAAATGTCAGACAAATAGAGATCAAATGCTCAATGTTTTTGGAGTAAAGCTGACCATGGAAACTATTTCTTAAGACTGTGGCTTACTTATCTTTTATTTTTCATTTAATTTTTAATGGAACATATGTAACAAAGTTTTCCATTTTTATCATTTTTAAGTGTACAATTCTATGACGTTAATCACAATTAAAATATTGTGCTACCATCACCATCATCCATTACAAAGGCTTTTCATGACCCCAAACAGAAACTCTGTACCTATAGACAATAATTCCCCATTTTTCCTCTCTCTAGCCCCTTTAATCTCTAATTTACTATCTGTCTTTGTGAATTTGCCTATTCCAGATATTTCATATGAGTGGAATCACACAATATTTGCCCTTTTGTGCTGGTTTTGTTTTAAAGGTTCATTTATGTTATAGAATCTTACCAATCAATTCATGAGTTACATCTATAAATAATGTTACTAATAAAGAATATAACCAATATGGACAATTTCTAATAGGAATTACAGTGATCCAGAATATTTATAAGAGTAGACAATTAAAATACATTGCATAATGACTAAGCACAGGTTAGCCAAGTTTCATTAGGAACATAGATATTGCCAGCTGTTTCTCTACCTGTTTTGCATCTCATTGAACATATTGGGCATTTGATGACTTATGCTATGTTCACAGTCATATTCAAGTATTCAGAAAGGTGAGAACTTAGTATAGATTCATTAGTAACATCTGGGACTCACTGGGTACCAAGAAAGCACATTAATAAAAAAAACTGTCTGGAATTAGAGTGGTCATTAAGAAATAAAGTGGCTTCTTATCACCCTGTAATATATCAGCTATTACAAAGTGCTCTGTCAAGTGATAGCTCTCTTGCCAGATGGAGGTTCTAGAAGTAGAGTCTCACATAGTGGAAGGTCAAGGGTAAGTTTGTTATAATAATGTAGTTGACTATGCATAGAGTATTGTATTTAAATTGCAAGAACAGCAACAAAACACAAAAACCCTGATTTTAACTTTTTTCTTTTCCTTCCTTCCTTCCTTCCTGCCTTCCTTCCTTCCTTCCTTCCTTCCATCTTTCTTTCTTCTCTCATTTTTTTAATTAAAAAAATCTGGGATGCTGAGATGTGACAGTTAATGTAATTTCAATTTTGGGTTAAAAGTATGCAGAAAATTTTATAATAATGGTGCTTGACTTATACTGATGCAGAAATTATCTTAAGATTCTCAACTAAGGAAGAGAAGATATGGATTCAAAATTAATGTGTTACTTTAGATAAATTGATCAAAAGACAGAGTTTTGTTAAAATTGACAAAAGTTATTTTAGTATGGAGAGTGACAGCACAACTGTATGCAAACACCTAGAGATTGAAGCCAATACAATATTTTACATTTCAAGAGCCATTTTTGTTTTCTACCAATCCACCTACATTTACTAATCAATAGTTAATATATTTTCCCAATTTAATTAAACATGGACAATCCTTCATCCCTGAGCTCTAGCAGAAACCTATGAGAGTCATCCCTAATTCTTTCTCTCTTTCAGACTATTAAACCATTATCACATGCCAATGCTTTGACTAAAATGTCTCTCAAATTATTTGCTTTTTTTTCTTTCATCACTATGAATTCCATAATCCAAATCACCTTTATGCCTTTATTGAAAATCTGATTCTCTATTCCACCCTTCATGCGTTCTCTATCACTTCTTCAACCAGTGAACTTGAAACATAAAGCATAAACTACATAATTTCCATCACTTCTATGATAAATATTCCAGTAATTTTCCACTATACATAAAATAGTACCTTTACTACTTGCTATCTCACCTGTGAGCCTCTCTTGGCCCTGACCTCATTTCAAGTTATTGTGCCCAAGTCACTTGATCAACCCATGCTAGTTGCCTCCTATTTTCTCCGACATGTCGCACTCTCCTAAATGGCCTTTGTTATAAGCAGTTTTCCTGCTGTAATACTCTTAGCTTCTACCCTCCCTTATCATTTTCGATGTGAGCTGCTTCCCATCTTCCAGATCTCAACTTAATTATCACATCCTCAAAGATGTTTTTCAGAAGAATGTAATCCAAGTCAGAACCAATTTAGCACACCGTATATGTCCTTTTTGGCAGTTACTGAATTTTTATTATTTTAGGCATCTTTTTCTAGGCTTAATTTTTGTCTGACTCTCCCAGTGGATTGCATGTTCCATGAGAGCAGTGACTGTGTCATTTTTAATTTACTGCTTTAGTCTTTGGGGTGGTGACATGATAGATGCTCAACAAGTATTTAAAAGAAATAATTAAGACTCTACTTAGAAAATGTTTAGAATTAGGAGGAATGTAGACAAGGGTCCCTGGGTAAGATATGAATATACCTTCACACAGATGCACATGCACATAATACCCCAAAAAATCAACATAAAACATTCTAGTGAGGACATGACTCATATTTTTGCATCTAACCATATCCATTTATATTGAGTTATTCCTTTACTATTTCTGGACGCCTATGAGTCTCTGTTTTGCATCCTAGTTGTATCTTGAAACAAAAAGCTGTATAAATTGACAGTTTTGGCTATCTTTTCTAAGCATAGCTATCTCTGACAATGCTTTTCTCTCACTGCTTAAAGATGGAAAAATTTTTAAAGATCCATTAGCAAATTGTCTTTCAAATGCCTTTCTAACTCACACTCCTAAGTCAATTGATTTCTATTGGTACCTTATAAAAGTGAAGGTGATAGAAATTTGAAAAAAAATCTGTGCATACATATCCATCTCCTATGACAAATACAGATGATGTATTTTAAGAATATATTGTAAATAATATACCCTTTCCCATTCACCTGTTAAGGTTTCACCTTCCTTCAAAAACAAGCTCATATACTAATCCCTTGGGAAACCATTTTTCCTGTCCTTCATGCCACAGATTTAATCCATATCTTTTCTGTGCTATTTTGTCTGGTTTAGTTATTTTTAGTAAATTTGAAAACATGTTAAACAATTTATGGACATATTCTGACATATTATGGACATATTTTTGTCTGTATTTGTCATAGGAGATGGATATGTATGCACAGATTTTTTTTCAAATTTCTATCACCTTCACTTTTATAAGGTACCAATAGAAATCAATTGACTTAGGAGTGTGAGTTAGAAAGGCATTTGAAAGACAATTTGCTAATGGATCTTTAAAAATTTTTCCATCTTTAAGCAGTGAGAGAAAAGCATTGTCAGAGATAGCTATGCTTAGAAAAGATAGCCAAAACTGTCAATTTATACAGCTTTTTGTTTCAAGATACAACTAGGATGCAAAACAGAGACTCATAGGCGTCCAGAAATAGTAAAGGAATAACTCAATATAAATGGATATGGTTAGATGCAAAAATATGAGTCATGTCCTCACTAGAATGTTTTATGTTGATTTTTTGGGGTATTATGTACATGTGCATCTGTGTGAAGGTATATTCATATTTTGCTTTGTCAAAAATAACCCAGAATTTAGAGCCTTGAAAAAATAAGAAACATGTTATATCTCAGAGTTTTTCTGAGTCAGGAATTTTGGAATGGCTTAGCTGGGGGTTTCTATCTCAGATTCTCTCATAGCTTGCAGTCAAGATGTCAATCAGGGTCACAGTCACTTGAAGGCTCGACTGGGACTACAGAATTTGCCTCTAAGATGGTTCACTCACTTGGCCATTGGCAAGAGGCCTTAGCTCCTCTCCATGTAGGCCTTCCCATAGGAATGCTTCAGTGTCCTCACAAAATGGGAGCTAGTATCCCCCAGAGTGGGAATATAAGACAGAGGGCAAGGCGGAAGCTATGAAATCTTTTATGACCCAGTCTCAGAAGTGAGATGCCATTACTTCTACCATATTTATTTGTTAGATGTGATCAATAAATCTAGTGCACACTCAAGGGAAAGGGATACATTACATACAAGAACCCAAATTTGAAAACATGTTAAACAATTTATGGACATATTCTGAAAGCAGAACATTGCCTTTTCCGTGCTTCTACTATAATTCTCATTTTGTAAATATACAGTTAATCTTTCTTATTAAAAATGAGTTCACCTTAAGAAGTATCTTATTTAGCTCCCTTTCCTAAGTCATTTCTCAGTGTTGATACAGAGTAATATCACAATAAATGTTCATTTAATTTACTTGAAAATTTGTATTAATATTTTTTTGCTATAAACAGTAAAATGTTTCGTCTCCTAGCTGGTCACCTATCTGTTAAATTAGTTTATTATGTACTTTGTTAAACAGGAAAAAAAAATACCTGCAATGAAATCCACTAGTTTTTCTTTTTATGGCTATATGCTTTTGGGGTCCAGTTTTAGAATGTTTATTTTTATTGCCTATTCATTATTAAAATCCTCTTGGGTTAAAAGGGGATCTAAGAAGGAGCATGTGAGTTTGGTTAAACAAAGTTTGCAAAAATATTTTGCCCGTAGGAATACTGCAGTGTTATGCAGAATTACAAATAGGGCTATAAGAAAACCCAACAAACATAAAATAGTCAAATTTCTTCATACCATTCATCGATTGTTTATGAGAAGGAAGAAGTTTGCTACAATCTGAATTTTATTGTGAGTTTTATAGGAAACTCACACCATGCTATATAGACAAAAGATTCAATGTAGTTATGAAGGCAGAAGAAATGTTTTGTGGGTCTTAGCAAAAATAACCAAACAGTATTTTACTGCAATAAGATTCTTGTTTTCCATGCAATGATGTTGTGAATTTCTGCTCTATTCAACTACTATTTTTCCATCACCACATTTTCTTCTGGAAATATTTCAGAATAAAATAGCAAGCTCTGCAATTTTGTATTTTAACCATAAACCTCCTAAGGAAAGTTTACAAGATTATCTAAGTACAGCTCTTACGAATTTATGCAGACGCATTTCTATTCAATATGGCTTCAACAGATAGTTTATTTTTATAGTGTTTTTGTGGAAACAAGGGGAGAAAGTATTTTTGCATTTAAAACTGGAATTGAAAAATACCAGTAATTGCTAACTTTTAAAACAATTAGATTTGGAATTTTGCTTCTATCCCAAAATACTCACAGACATGAACCAAGAATGTAGGAATGGTCTAGGAAGAGAAAAATGGGCTTTAAGAATTAGATATTATATTCATCATTTCTTAGAACATTTGCATCAATTTAGAAAAAGAAATAAAAAGACAACAGAAAAAGAAATAAGATGATAACAGAGAAAAAAACAATTGTACATACCATATGCAACTATGTGATGATATTAAGAATTACTGATTATATATGTAGAATAGAAAAAAAAGAATTAGATATTATAACTTAGGACAGAGTATTGGAATGTAGGTATTGGGTGGATTGAGATTGGGGAGGAGGTTACTGTATGCATATATTATTATGGATCATATATGACAGTGTAAGATTTGCAATAGATCTTTAATAGTTTTTTTTCATTTTACATGTTTATATTATATATGCATCTGTATAAGCATGCACAATTATGCAATAACACTAGATATTTTTAATACATTGAAGTTGTCTTCTGAGGTTATCTGAATAGCCAGAGTCTCCTAAAATAAAATCACTAGTTTGTATAGGTCCTGGGGTATAGGATCAAATATATTGGGCCCTTCAACGAGCAGGTATGCTAAGGCAAATATAAACAAACAACAGTTTAATTTACATTACTCAAAGAGGGGCTTTCTGAAATTAACCTCTTCGAAGAGAAATAAATAGACAGGTAGAACCAAAAGTCTCCTATAGCCAAAGTCATAGCACATTTTGGTGAATTTCTTATCTAGAGCACATACACGTATCCATGTGATGTGATCACTTAGCTTCCATGAGGAAATGAGCACTTGCAGGTAAATGGAAAGAATTCCACTTATGATTTTAGCAGATGCCTAATTAAGTGAAACAACAAAATCAGAAAATCAGTGGGCACACTCTTTGTTATTAGACATTAATTCATATTCTGTCTCAACAAACTGCTGTTCAAATGATGTCAAAGAGTTTAGTAAACCTTTCTTCCCCTTGATTTATTCACAAGTAAGATGGTATAAGAGGATTGTTGAAAAAATTGAAGTGATATTTGTAAAGCCTTAAGTATTGTATATATAATATATAAACATAAAAATGATACTGATGTGAGTGATAATAACATCACTAATAGCCACATTAGTAACACTAATTAAAACTAGGACTAAAAACGAAATATTCAGCAATATTGTCTCTCTGTCGAACGGTAGTACAACACAGTGGTCCATGGAGCACAGATGCTTGATCCGTACTGTTTCACTCTGCAACTGTCTGTGACAGAACGTCCCCGAGCCTCGGTGTGGCACTTCTAAAAGGAGAAAATATACTTCATTTGACTGTAGTGAGGAAAATACATATAAATATACCTGAGGTACTTGGGGCAGTTCCTCACCCATAGGCAAGTGCTATATTATTTTTCTCAACTCCTTTACCTGATTATTTTCTAGAGCCGTAGTAAAGATTAAATGTTAGCACAAGAAATAACAAAATGCACAACCAAACAAATGTTATCAATTTTCCCTGAAATGTTATGGGTGGGGTCAAGATCTAACTGAGGAAAATTTGAGATGTTGCATTGAAAGCTAAGGCTTAATGAATGAATCTCTTTTATATGTGCAATTTTATTGAGAGCAGTTTAATTCCACAAATATTTACAGTGTCATACATTTGAAGTGCATGAAATGAGTTCAAGCTGATTTTAAAATTGTGTTTATGTACAATGGTTTTTAAATTCTTTATTTTTTAATATAATATCTATTTTATTTAAATGTCTTTAAAATTCACTTTTACCTTATATTTTAGACTTGAATATACACAAAATAGCAATCTATCATCAGGAAGTTGATAAATTCTTTTCTTTTGTTTGAACTATCTGAAGAATTGAATATATACTTTATCAGAATAACTCCAAAGACATTTCTATTTGTTTGCTAAAAGGAACAAAACTCCAAAATCAGAAAATTTCAACTTGATGACTTTCCTTTTTTCAATTAGAGAAATTATGGGTGACAGAACAACTATACATAAAATACAGGATTCCCATATCTACTTGATTATTAAAATTGATTTCTATAGAATATTTGCTATAATTGATAAAAGCACATTTTTATGATTGTACTAACCTCGATGGTTTAACTTAGGGTTCACAGTTTTGTTCAGTTCCATGAAGTTTTACTTTTTAATTTTTATTCAAGTATCATAAATGCAGCCTAAAATTTTCCCCTTTAAACACACTCAAATATAAAATTCAGTGCTGTTAAATGCATTCACAATATTGTGCCACCATCATCATAATCCACTACCCAAACATTTCCATCATCACAAGTAGGAATTAGATAGTTTAAGCCTTAATTCACTATTCCCTACCCCTACCTTGTCCCCTGGTAACCTGCATTCTAGATTCCTACTCTATGAGTTTGCTTATTCTAATTATTTCATATCAGTTAGAATATTCAATATTAGTCCTTTAAATCTGACTTATTTTACTCCATATGATGCCTTAAATGTTTATCCGTGTTGTTTCATAAATCAGAACTTCATTCCTTTTTATTGCTGAATAATAGTTGTGTATATATGCCACATTTTGTTTATCCATTTATCAGTTGATGGAAACTTGCGTTGCTTCCATCTTTTTGAGAACAGTGAATAATCCTGCTAGGAACATCAGTGTGCAAATAACTTGTCTGTATCCATGTTTCCAATTTTTATAGGTATTACCTAGAGGCATGATTGCTGGGTCATATGGTAACTATGCTTAACTTTCTGAGGAACCAGCAAACTATGCTTCGCAGTGGCTGCATTATTTTATGTTCCTATCAGCAATGAATATATATTCCTATTTCTCCATATCCTTTCCAATTCTTCCAATTTACTGACTTCTTTTAATAGTAACCATTGTAGTGGGTATTAAATGGTATCTCATTGTGGTTATTCACATTTCCCTAATTTCTAGTGATGTAGAACATTTTTTACATACTGTTTTGTCCACTTATAGATCATTTGGAGATTGTATCTAGAAAAATCTTCTGCCAATTTTTAATTGGGCTGTTTGTCCTTTGATTGTTGAATTGTATGATTTCTTTATAGATTCTGGACATTAATTCCTTTTAGGATATATGGTTTCCAAATATTTTATCCCATTGTATAGGTTTTCATTTTACTTTCATGATAAAATCCTTTGCTGCAAAAAAGTTTACTTTTATTAGGTAACATTAATCTATTTTTTCTTTTGTTGCTTGTGGTTTGGGTGTAAAGTTTAAGAAACTTGCCTAATCCAAGGTCCTGAAGATACTTCCTAACATTTTGTTTAGGAGTTTGATAGTTCTGACTCTTAATATTTAAGTCTTTGAGTTGATGTTTCTATGTGTAGTAAGGTATGGGTTTACCTTCATTCTTTTACTAATGGAAATCCAGTTTCTCAATATCAAATGTTGAAGACACTCTTCTTTCTTAAGAGTGGTCTTTCCCCCTTTGAGAAAAATCACTTGGGAGGCTGTTGACCAGTAGCTGAAGATTAGTTGGTGGGTCTTCCTGGTGCCGAGGAGGCGGTGACCTTGCAACCAGCTGGGTGACTGAAAAGGAAGAAAGTCTTTTTTGTACAATCCACTGTGACTGTTAATGCAGCTCACTATGCCTGAGAGTGCTTGAGAAACTTGGTGCCTGACTGTCTAGTTGGCCCTACCTTCTTAGGAACCACCCCTTTTCTAAAGAGGAGCTCAAAGGAGGACTGAATATCCCTTGAAGATCTCAAAATGGCTCAGGGATCAGTGTTATTCCAAGATGTAACTGCGGACTTCACCCAGGAGGAGTGGCAGCATCTGAATCCTGCTCAGAAGACTGTATACATGGATGAGATGTTGGAAAAGTATTGCCACTTTATCAGAATTTTATAGTTCTGACTCTTACATTTAGGTCTTTGATCCATTTTGAGTCTAGCTATAGGGTGTCACATGACTAAATCTGATGTGATCCTCAAGTTGGAATGAGGTGAAGAGCCATGGACATTATTTGCAGGTCATGGCTATTTAGAAGAAAACTGGAAAGCTGAAGACTTCTTAGTGAAATTCAAGGACCACCAAGATAAGTATTCTAGATCAGTTGTATTCCTCAACCACAAAAATCTGATTAAGGATAAAAGGTAATTATACAAAAAGACATTTACTATAGGCAAAACCCTGTTAATTCAAAAAATGTACCTTCTGAATATCATACTCATGGACTGCTTTGAAAAATGTTTCAGAATTAATCATCCATAATCTAAGCCTTACAAGAAAGAAGCTTGTTGAGCCTAACAGATATGGGAAATCACTTCTCAATACTAAACAAGAAACAGCTTCATCCTGGAGTCAAACCCCATAATCATAATGTGAGGGCTCTCACTCATAATGAAGTGCTTATTCAATACAGAAGATGGATACTGCAGCAAAGTCCTTTGGATATAATAACTGTGAGGCATCCTTCCTTAAAAAGGAAGGTTTAATTATACATAATAGAACTTACAGAGGGGAAAACCCATCTGAATATAATAAAAGGAGAAGAGCAACCAATATTGAAAGAAAACATACACGCACTGAATGTGGGAAATCTTTCTGCAGAAAGTCAATGTTGATTCTCTATCAGGAAATTCACACAGAGGAAAAACCTTATCAGTGTCATCAGTGTGGAAATGCTTTTAGAAGGAAGTCATATCTCATTAATCATCAGGGAACCCATTACAGGAGTGAAGCCCTTTGACTGTAATGAATGTGGTAAGTCCTTCCGCCTAAAGACAGCTCTCATTGATCATCAGAGAACACATACAGGTGAGAAATCTTATGAATGTCTACAATGTAGGAATGCCTTCAGATCTAAATCATACCTCCTTTGTCATCAGAGAACTCACACAGGAGAGAAACCGTATAAATGTAATGAATGTGGGAAGTCCTTTCACCAAAAGACAGCCCTCGGTCTACACCAGAGGGTTCATACAGGGGAGAACCCCCATATTTGTAAAGAATGTAGGAAATCCTTCCACCAGAAGGCAAACTTTACTGCAGATCAGAGAACTCATGCGGGGGAGAAGCCCTATATTTGTAATGAATGTGGGAAGTCCTTTTGCCAGAAAGCAACTCTCACTGTACATAAAAAAATACATACAGGGCAGAAATTCTATGAATGCCCTCAGTTGTAGTGAAGCCTTTAGCAGGAAGTCATAGCCTATTCATCATCAAAGAACTCATAAAGGGGAGAAACCCTGTATTTGTAATGAATGTGGTAAATCCTTCAGTTATAAGAGAAACCTCATAGTCAATCAGAGGATTCACAAGGGAGAAAACATGGAAATTAAATGATCTGGTTTCTTTGTGAAGCCTTTCCAAGTCATTGTAAACCTTTGCTTTAAAAGAAAACATGCTTACACATGTTAATGTAATTTTGAATCACAAATGTTGTCATAGTCATCAATTTAAAGAACCATACCGTGTAATTATTTATGTACAGTTTACTAACATATAAAATGGGTAAGACCATCATTACTGAACTCTTACTAGCAATGAAGCTATTTTTTAAGTTTTCAACTATTTCTGATGAATTAGATAGTTCATAAAAATAGTTTATATAATAATACATGTAGAAGCAAGATACAAAATGGTTATAAGCTTTTGTTTTAGGTATACCTGAGAGAAAGAAAATATCTCTAAACTATATTTCTCATTGCATTCTGCAGAATAAAAACTAGTTAATTGTTACTTCCCCGAAGATAACCATGTCCCTGCCTTATAATATTATAGAACAGGTTTTGCATGTTTTAAACTATGTGTATTTCAAAATACATCATTATTTCTTTTATTTTTTGCTTATTTCACTCAACATTATTTTTGATTCATGAATTATTGCTTTTGACAATAGTGTCCATCTTCATTCCATATACTACTCCATTTTAAGAATATATCACTATTCTGTTGGCAGGCATTTATATTTCTTACATTTTTGTTTATAATTAAAATACTACTATAAAAAATCACTTGGCCATAAATGTAAGGGTTGATTTCTGAGCTCTCAATTTGTTTCCATTAGTCTATATAGTTGTACTTGTGAATAATTGGCTTTCCTATTTCTGCGTGGAAGATTATTGGAATTTTGATAATGATTGCATTAAATCTGTAATGCATTTTGGGTAGAACTGACATCTTAACCATGCTTAGTCTTCCAATCCATGAATATGGAACTGTCTTCCATTATTCAAGTCTTCTTTTATTTCTTTTAACAATGTTTTACGATTTTCTAAGTCTTTACAATCATGGTTAGATTTATTCCTAGATACTTAATTCTTCTAGTTGCAATTGTTAGTGGACGTTTTCTTGATTTCTTCTTATTTTTTATTGCCAGTGTACAGATACACTACTGATTTTTTGGGTGTTGACTTCGTACCCAAGAAGTTTGCTGAATTCATGTATTGGCTCTAGGAACTTTGTTATAAATTTTTCAGGATTTTCTGTATGTAGGATCATGTCATCTGCAAATTAGGAAAGCTTCCATTTTTCTTGTCCAACTTGCCTACATTTTAATTATTTTTCTTGCATAATTACTCTGGTTAGAACTTTCAAAAATGTCAAATTACAATGGTGACATTGTGTTCTTGTATTGTTCCTGATCTTAGGGGGTAAGAGTTCATTCATTCACCATTAAGTTTGATGTTGGCTGTGAGTTTTTCATATATACCCTTAATCATGTCCTTCTATTCCTAGTTTTCTAAGTGTTTTTATCAAGAAGGAGTGTTGGATGTCAAAAACCTTTTTTTGTAACAATTGAGATGATCATGTGACTTTCTTTTGTCCCTTGATTCTGTTAATGTTGTATCTTTAATTTTCTCATGTTGACCCCTTCTTGCACATCGGGGATAAATCTCACTTGGTCATAGTGCTGTTGGACTTGGTTTGCTAGTATTTTGTTGAGGTTTTCACAACTATAGGCATAAGAGATATTGGTCTGTAATTTTTTTTATGTGGTATCTTTTTATGGCTTTGGTATGAAGATAATTTTGGCCTCATAGAGTGTATATGGAGATTTCCCACCTTTTCAATTTTCAGAAGACTTTGAGTAGGATTAGAGTAAATCTCAGAATGTTTGGTAAAACTCTTCTGTGAAACTATTTGCTCCTATATTTTTCTTTTTGGGAAGGTTTTTCATTACTGATTCAATTTCTTTAATTTTGAGATCTTCTATTTCTTCTTAATTCAATGTAGGTAGTTTATGTGTTTTAGAAATTGTTCATTTCATCTAGGATATCTAATTATTGATATGCAGTTGTTCATAGTATCCCCTTATAGTCCTTTTATTTCATTGGGATAGGTAGTAATGACCCCCTTTCATTTCTGATTTAGTTATTTGTTTACTCTCTATTTTTTAATTCATTATTCTAGCTAAAAGTTTGTCAATTTTAATGATAATTTAAAATAACCAACTTTTGGTTTTATTGATTCTTGCTATTATGTTCTCATTCTCTAATTCATGTATCTCTGCTCTAATATATATATATATATATATATTTTAAATTTGCTTCCTTCTTTGCCTTAGGATTAGTTTGCCTTTCTTTTTTCTAGTTCTTTCAGTTTTGAGGTTAGGTCTTTTACTCCTCAGCCTGACATTTCAATTTTCTTGTCTATGAGTTAGTCGATTCTTTCTTCTGCCAATTGCAGTCTGCTGTTGAAATCCTCCTGGGAATTTTTCATTTCAGTTATCGTGGTCTTCCATTTGGTTCCTTTAAAAATATCTATGCTTTTATTAAGATTATCTTATTATTCACGTTATTTTCTTGTTATCCTTTAGTTCTTTCTCTCTATTTTCCTTTATCTCCTTCAGTATATTAAGGTCTTTTTAAAAATGATGCCCATTATGTCCAGTGTCTGCTCTTCTTTGGGATTTTATGGATTTTTATCCTATTTTTGGATGGCCATAATTTCCTGTTTCTTTGTCTTGTTAATCTTTTTTTTTTGCACATTTTAATAGTTTAAAATGGGATTTATTCCCTGAAATACCTATTTCTTGAGTTTTTGATGAGCTTGTGAGATGACAGAATTTTTCTTGAATGTCAGCACTCCTGTCAGGAAGGCAAATGCAAAGGACAGAGTCCTCCATATCACTTCTGGACCTCTGTCTTAGTCTGGGCTTGAGCTTGCTAATGGCTTGGGAGGTCCCCTGATTGCAGGACTTGAAGCCACCTCTACTTCCCAGGCAACAGAACTTCTCCTTCTCCTAGGTGTTCCACTGGAATTTTTAAAGTAGGTAAGCCTTTGCCCTAGGCTACCTGCCTCGGTTGTTTCTTACACTGCATTTGATGTCTGAAGCTGTTTTTGCCTGGAGTGGGGGTGTAAATCTTGGGAGGGGCACACTGGAGAGGAATTTTCCAAGTTAATCTTTCTCAGGCTGTGGACCCACAAAAGGAGCAGTGTTGGTTGGCTCCACACTGCCCTGAAAAGGGATGAGGGAAGGGCATGGAGGGTGCCACAAGTGTCTTCCATTACAACCCAAAGCTGCACTCTCTTGGCCTTCCCAGGAAATGCTGCCCTTCAAGTGTCCTCCACAGCTCTGAGGAAGTATACCATCTTTAAATCTCCTCTGCTGCCCTTGTCTAGGTTGGGATGGAATAATGGCTGCCCTCAGAGCTGTGCTGCCAGTGATATGAAGTCACTAATAAAAGCCATGACCAGCAATTGGTCCTGTCCACCCTAGATCTTGGGGAAGTAGATTTTGATGTTCCATTCTGGCACTATCAAGTTATGCCATGGGCTAGACCCCACTGCAGCCTGCCATGTGGGTGGGGATAGGGTGAAGGTAACTGCTGCGTGGAGACAATGATTTACTGGTCTTTACCGGTAAATTTACCAGCCTCTTCTTGCTCTTCCCTGGATGTTGTACAGTGTTCTATTGACTCTATAATTTTGAAATTGTTAATTCAGACAGTTCCTGTCCATTTATTATTTGTTCTTGTGGATGAACTGATTCTAGTAGGGAGATTCCTATCCCTCCATCTTCCCACAATCCTCCTCAAACCTGATACGTTTTTATCTAACACAACTTTAATCATTAAATAAAAGAAAGCACAATGAGGAAAACTGACATTTTAATGGCAATGTAATGGCAATTATGGCAATGTAGAAAACAACCCACTAATGGCAACAATTTGCAATCAAATTTAAGCCTGCCTTAAATGAAGGTGTCCACAGAATATAAATGTGCCATTTGTTCTTAGAAAGACTTCCAGAACAATGGCTATTGCAAATCAAGGTATTTCAGGTGCTTAATTCAGAATAAAAAATAGGAATAAAGCTATGGACAGAAAAGAGAATCAGAAGAATATAATATATAGTTATATGTTAATATTATAATTCTGATTTCTTTCTGTAATTAAACTTTATAAAACAATTCATTTTTCAGTCATTCAGCAAATATTTTATGAGTGTACCATATTTGTACTCTTCTTTGTATTTCTTCTTGGCTTTTTTAATATAGCAGTGAATAAAACAAAGTCACTGCCTCAGAGAGTTTATTTTCTAGGTAATATAAATAAGAATATGAATATAATGTATGTTATATACATATTATTCAGGTAATTTAACTAAAAGATTGATGGTATAAATTTGAATATGACTATATTAGTATGAATTAAGCATATTTATGTTTTTTCTTCATTCTGTGGTAGCCTAGTATATATAAACGGAAACATATACATTCAATAGCTAATAGCAATAGTAAGAAATGTAGAGTTTAATTCACAATATGAAACTATTTTTAAAAGTTGTAATATTCTCATGAGTTTCACTAATATTCATCTAATTATGATGCTTTTCTAGCAATAATTATCCCCTTAAAGTTAATAATTAATTGTAGCCCTGAATATTTGCCTTTAACGTTTTCTTATTTATGACATAATATCTTCATGCTTCCAGTCTTTCAAATCATTTAGTATAAAAATTAGATGCATTGTGTTCCAAGCAAATTTCAATGTGCCCTGTTAAAGGAGAGATGGTATCAATCTTTCTTTTTAATTGTCAGACATTTACTATGAGTTCCAACTTTCAAATGAACTGATATGGCAAAGACTTCTAGACACTCTCTCTCCCTGCTCCAATAATTTCTAATTTGACTTCCCAGATGTCTCAATTTTGCTAGGCTGCTGTCACAAATACCATAAACTGGTTTTGGCTCAAACAAGAAGAATTTACTGGCTAACAGTTTTAGGGGCTAGGAAACGTGTTTATTCCTAGGGTCGGTAGCATTCTGGCTGGTGGAAGTCCTTGAGTTTGTGGCTTTCCTATTACATGGTGATGTCCTCACCTTTTTTTTTTCTGGATTCTGTCAACTTCCTGCTCCTCTCCCTGGCTTTCTCTCTGCTTGTCTGAATTTCTTCTATTTATAAGGACTACAGTTAATCCAATTAAGTTCAGTTGGACCACATATTAACTAAAGTAACATCTTCAAGAGATCCTCTGTACAATGGGCTCACCCCCATAGGAAGGTGTATCAATACCAAGAATGTGTCTCAGTTAGGGTACATGATATTTTAAATTCCCTTGTAGCTAGATGTGGCTATGTAAATTACTACTGGGCAATGGGATACATGTGAAATTGTCAGTATGGGGAAATCTATCTTGGTAGATAGCTGTCATGTACCTTTTCATCCAGTTCATTATTTCCTTTTTCCTCAGAGCAGATAATAGTTATGAAGACCAGATCCTGAGTCTTGGACCATAAGATAAGAACTGCAAGTTAAGAATGACAGAGAGACAAAATGCATGGTTCTGTAAAAAGCTTAAAGACCCCAGAGTTTCAATAGGCTAGACTGAGGTACCTGAAAACTTATTTCATGTGTGAGGAATAGACCTCTATTTTGTCAAGCCACCATTTTATTTTTTCTATCACTTCTGCTGTAGTTTTTTGTATCTTAAACATTTTTTTCCAAAATTTCAGAAGTATTCTGATCTTCTGAGACATTAAGTGAATTATTTGATGAGAGAAATTTATGTAAAGACTTGCTAGAATAGATTATCCATCAGGTAGTTAAAACACTCTACTTAGGAAATATATTTTAAAATTCCAAAATTGATGCCCTAAATAGTGCAACCACATTGTAAGGTAAATAGTCATTTGTAGTTCATCTGGAAAACCTAAATATAATTTTAAAAATTATTATCTTAGAAAAAACATTTTATGGTGAAGTCTTAGGAATATATAACCCTGTTGTAATATATTCCTTTTCCTCTACATTCTACCCCCCACCCCCCACCCCAATCATTTATCCTCCACTTGGGTGCTGAGTGGCAAAGTTACTGACATAAATTCAGGAAACTAAAGAAGCATATTAATGAAGGAAAGTTAGGGTTGAAGTGTTTTCTAGTTTGCTAGCTGTTGGAATGCAATATAACAGAAATGGAATGGCTTTTAAAGGGGGGGATTTAATAAATTGCAAATTAATAGTTTTTCAGCCATGGAAATGTCCCAATTAAAGAAGTCTATAGAAATGCCCAATCTAAGGCATCCATGGGAAGACATCTTGATTCAAGAAGGCTGATGAAGTTCAGGGTTTCTCTCTCAAATGGAAAGGCACATGGCAAGCATGGTGTCATCTGTAGCTTCCTCTCCATCTCCCCTGGAGGCATTTTACTACTTTATCTCCAAAAGTCACTGGCTGATGGACTCCCTGCTTCATGATTCTTCGATGCCCTCTCTTGTGGCTTTCTCATGGCTCTGTCGTTCTCTGCTCTCTGAGAATCTCCCCCTTTTTCCAAAATGTTTCTTCTCTTATAGGATTCCAGTAAACTAATCAAGACCCACCTACAATGGGTGGAGACATGTCTCCACTCTACTTAATCCAGTTCAATAACCACTCTTGATTGAGTCACATCTCCAGGGAGATAATCTAATTAAAGTTTCCAATATACAGTACAGAATAGGGATCAGAAGAAATGACTGCCTTTACAAAATGGGATTAGGATTAAAACATGGCTTTTCTAGGGTACATACATCATTTCAAATCAGCACATTGAGGGGAACCGAGGTTAAGATTCAGACACACATGGGAACTGGAGGATAAGGAACAGATAAACTTTATATTTCAAAATACCATTAAAATCAATTAAGTCCAGTGTTGTATAATATGATGGTATATATAATTTTCCCCTACCATACTGGCATTTTTATAAAACAGGGAAGGCAGAGTAAATAAAACAAGTATTTTGAATGTAAATAATGAGAAAACATAGGGTTATATAAGAGAATATATCAAGTAAGAGAAGCAAAACCTGCCATTCCTGGGATGGGAAGGTGATGTTTAAGGTGCAGTATTAAAATGTGTATGTTACTTGAGTGAAAAGGAGATTGAGGACTGTTTTGGGAAAATTAAATAAATTGAAGCCTAAGCAAAGTCTATTTTCAAAACGAAGTAGTAGGTTTAAAGATAGGTAAACTTCTAATGGTGGTGGGCCTGGTAAATTCTACTGTGTTAAAGAACAATGAAGTCACTAAAGTTGTTTAAGCAAAATGTTATAGACAGATCTCTAGAATCTGAAATCTCAAAGAACTGAGAACTGTGTCATCTAAATTTCATCCAAGGTCACATTTTTGGGTCATGTAGAATGTGGTTCTGATGCCTTTTCTAGTAGAAGGTCCATTCAGAAGCTTCTTCTAACTCTTTAGGTTATGTAGCAGTATGAAAGCCATCTCCTTTTCCTTGCTATAGTTAAAGTCACTTTGTATATGACAGCTAGAAAAGACAACAGGATGGGAGCATTGCTTTTTCTAATACTAGGGCAAATCTACTTTCATTACTGTGACCCACAAAAGTCTTTGGGGACAAAGTAAATTGTAGATTGGGTTGGCTCTACCTTTAACTTCACTGTAATAGTTTCATTTTTAATTTAAGCCTTCTACACAATGTGATGAATGCATTTAAGCTGGAGCAAAATTGCATGTTAAAATCCTTTATTAGGTGCCATTATGTAGACAGTTGTAGGTTCTATAACATTTTGTCAACACAAGAGCAGGTCTTTTCATTTTGCATCAAAAGTGAATGTCAATTGCTTTTAGCAGTAACCATTCTATGGTTTCTATGCATTAGTGGTACGTCATTACAAATAACTGATCTGGGGACCAAGGATTTTTTAATAGAAGATGAAATTGATATCAGCTGCTGCTTTTTTAAATATATATTTTCTTCTTTGTTCAGGCTTTTATTTTATTTCCTTTCTTCCCTCACCCCCACCAAAAGAAATAAATGTTTTCACATGAGAAGGACTGAAGCCCTTGATTTTATTAATGCAAACGAGGATTCCTATAAGACTAGAACATTGCAGTTTGCAATTTTACATTGTTATACTCTATTAAATGTTGATAGCCATTTCCCTGTAGTACCTTGTTTCCTAAATTGTCTCTTAGTGAGATTTTGAGTAGCAGTAAGCTATGCCATTAACCCTAATTATGAAAATATGTCTACTGCATGAAAAGATAAATGCCTTATTTTTTATGAGATATATGTATCATCAATTTGGCGAGTGATTTCTCTTGAACTCAGTGCTTTATATGGTCTGGGAGTGCTAAAATGGAAATTTCTATTATTTGAATAAGAATTCTTTTGGTAGTAAGAATTAAAATGTAATCTATGCTTGGTTTATGCTGATGATTCATAATACCTGCAAAACTGAATTTGTGGAAAAGAGTGTGACAGAATTCTTGGCCTTTATATAGAACATGTCTTCTTGCAAAATGAGAAATTGTTGCTATATTTAAAGGTTAAACAGACCTGTATCTAGACACAATAATTTAATTTCAAGTTTCTCATAAGAGGCTAGGCATACCAAAGGATAAAATGGAACATCCCTAGTACATTAATATTTGTGTCTAAGTGACCATTACTATAACTTCAGTGTAAATACCAACAGAGAAATGAATGATTGAGTAGGAAAAACATCCAATTTACTGCATGTACCAACTTCACAATATGTTTCATAGTAATCAGATGATCCATATTAAATACTCGACACATTATATAGAGAGATATATAAAATCTGTCATTGTGATTCATTCTAACAGCTGTGTATGTCATTAAAATTCTGAGTTTTCTAAATGTATACACCATCTATTTTTCCTAAATCCAACATGATGTACACTACATAGAAATATTGATTAATTTTATTTGATTGACATTTAGATTAATGAAGGAAATTTTTTGTTTCTACAGAATTATTCTAATGAGTAGATTTTAGTCATTAATAACTTTACAGTTTAATAGCTAATTAAAAAAATATTTCCATTCATTTAGTAAATTCTTAGATCTATGGGGACTTTCTGTTGTATTTAATTACAGTGGATTTGAGCACAGAAATTTCTAAATAAGTAATTTCCAGAATCAATATATGTAGGGGAAATTGAAGAGACATGTATAACCTGCAAATTATTTTCCAAGATTATGTATATATAATTAAACAATTTCAGGGCTATATCCTCTCTGCCTACATTGGTCATTTATTGAGCATGATCATACATACCTTGGCACCCCCTTCTAGAGATCAGGACATTTTTTTTAGCACCACTGAGATATATTTCCTTCTTAAACATAAAGTAGAAAGATATGGCCAATTAATCAAAGCCATGATAGTTCATTGTGGAATTAGGCCTTGAATAAATCTTAAATAAATAAGCCAATTTATAAATGGTCAACTTGAAAAAAAAGATACTCTCATCAGTGGCTTAGCCTTAGATATTAGAAGAGCTGAGTCCTTCAGAAAATTTGGAAATGGACATGAGAAAATGGAACAAAACAGAAGATGACTAAACAGAGCAGACAAGTCATTTGAAAGAAATGAAAATTGTCCTTGCAATATGCGTATTTCAATTGATATCTGTGACCGACAGGAGAATCTGTGCAACTTTGGCATGCTAATTTTAGATCACTTAACCATTTAGCTCCTCCCCCATTAGTACAAACTAAACTAGGAAGGTTCATTAGAGACCACCTTCCTCCCTTATTTTTAGGCATTTCTGGTATTTCACATTCAGTTGTGTATGCAACCATCTAATTATGCTACAGCCCTTTAAACTCAATTTCAGCCAAACGTTATTTTCTTTGCTCCTCTGTATTCACTGGCTATGTGAATTCACCAAGGAGCCATGAAATAATTGCTAGGATGCTCGTCAGCCTTGATTCACTGCATATGTATCCAGCCCAGAGTACTTGACCTTCTAAAAAATACTGATTAAATCCTGAGTAAAAGTCTGGCAGATGGAAGGAGAATGGACGAACAGAGACAACAGTGCAATCAAAGTACAGAGGCATAAAGGAGCATAATTGTTTGTTTCAGAGTGAATGGACCCATCTGCAATTATATAAGAGTATAGAGGACTCCATCATATTCAATTTTTCTTTGTCTCTATGTATGATTGTTTCACACAGAATTAAAATGTGCATAATCTCTATAATTCCTTTTATAACTACATATTACAATGAATATGGCAGATCCACAAAATGGTTATTTTATTTAAAATATGTATTTTATGATTTTTTTTGAAAATTATATCTAAGTAAATATTATTTCATATTACATGTTTAATATTAAATATTATAAACTGATCCTTAATTCTAAGCTACAACTCTAAAACTCTAGCATTCAATTTGACAAAAAATACTTCTTTGCAAGTATGCTTATAGGTAAAATGGGAGGTTACATAATATTTGAGGTCATTTTATATTAATGCATATATGGGAGAGAGATTCTAAGGCCATTTTAAGCTGTGCAATTTTATTTTATTCTGTATTTTACTACAGTGCTTGCTTTTTTTTCCAGAAAAATGTTAATAGCTGAAAATTAGTTATAAGAAATAATTTTTATTATATTCATTCTATTTTCTGCTATATAAAAGCTATGTCTTTGAGCAAGTCATTTAACAGTTAAGGTTTGCATATCTTTGTCATAAAAATGTTCCTTGTATGTTGATAAGAAATTGATTACTTATCAAGATGAACAAATCATTAATTCGGGCCTTTATGAACCACTTAAAGAATCTAAAATATATATTAACATAAAAGAATGCTAATAACTTCAAATAATTCCTGTTCCTCTCAAGGGTATTTTTTTCTTTCTTTTTCTAAGTTATAATATCTTGTTTAGTACTTTTTCCTCAAGTTATATAATATGAAGGAAAAAAGTAGTATATTCAGAGAGAATTACAAAAAGCAATTGTTGCTACAATTGTTTTCTTGTTGTGTTTCCTAGTGATGAAGGCATTATAACAGAACAGGGTGGGTTTATTCATACACACATGCATACATGCAAATATGTATTTAAGCTTTATTGATGTATATATAATGTATATATCCTAAAATTCACTCTTTTAAAGTATGTAATTTAATGGTGTTTAGTATATTCAGAGTTGTACAATCACTTCACGTTCAAGTTTTGAACATTTTCATCAGTCCATAAAGAAATCCTGTAGGCATTAGTTTTTCCTTTTGACTGAGATATATTTGGAGTTAATTTCTCAACACACATAGTTTTCCTTTCTGATATTCTTTGCTTTATTTCTCTGTAGATGAAATTCGGTAGATGATGACAGTGATTAGCAGCATTTTTAGTTCTCTATTCTTTGGCATATCTTCTAAAGAAGTGCCTGATAACCACATTTGCTTTAAGAGTATTCATCAAAAACAGAAATTTACCTATTATCCGAAAAGTACAATTTCCCTTGTCTATTAGGTCAAGGACAAAATATTGAGGAGCAACTGCTCCCCAACCAAAATTGACATATTCTTTTGTGATCTATCCGTATCTCCCAAGTCAAAATATTTCTTTATAACGATGAAATAAAGTCACTTCCAGGCCAGTTGACACTGCGATTCTTGGATATCCTGTCTTTCCAATAACATTTTCTGCACTGGGGAGGCTTAATTCTTTCTCTCATTAAATCCCCGAGATAGCCATCTCCAGGGTAGAATTCCTAACTTCACATTAAATAGCTCTGCCTCTGTAAAAGAGAGAAGCTTCTAGCAGTATCTTTATTATTGCTGGTTTCCAGAGGAGAATCGATCTATTTTATAAAAATAGATACTAAGTACTAGAAAATAGACTAAAATGCCTGGGGAGAGGAGGGTCCGTACTTGAGATCACAATGATGCTGCACAGTTCTGTTTGCAGGGCAGGATTCCCAGCCCTACAATTAGAGTTCTGCAAAGCACAGATGCAGTGTGGATGACTGATTGCCCTTCTTTTTAAAGGTCTGGTTCAATTATTACCTGGGTTATTTGGGAGACTAACTCACTAATTTAAAATGTGTCTGGGACTGCAAATCACAGCTTAAGGAGACAAACACCTATACAATTGTTGCTGCAATACGGATTGTTTCCCAGACATTTACCCACAAGACTTTAAGACAAGATTATAAATGTTAAGTGTGCACATCAATGATGTTTCTCAATAGTAGGGGTCTCAGAATTAATTTAATTTAATATTTTATCTAGGAATAAACTTGATGCTCTGCATCAAGAATTGAGGGAAGAGTTGGAGAGAATACATAACTGTATTTTATTTCTGTGTTTCATAAATGTCATATACACAATTTATATACTCTTGAATATATTAATTATTCCTAGACATATGCGAAGTTATATAACAATGCTATTTAAAATAGGAAAAAATGTGTTCTCTAGAAAATACTTCTATGAATAATTATAATTCCATTGACTCAATCTTCTGTTCTCTAAAACAGAAGCTGACTCCAGGGCACAATTATTTTCAAGGCAGGGCAAATAACACCAAATACTCATGGTGATTCTGCTATCATCTAGATTATAGACAGCCCATAGTGCAAGAGCTGACTTAGAAATGAAATTTATAGGTTTTCCCTAATTGTGATCCTTCAGCTGGTAATATGACAGTCTGACATTCTACTATGAAGGCACACTTGTTCACAGGCAGTAGTCCATGTGCTCAATTTTCAACAGTAAATTAGCAATAAAAATTCATATTTACCATAACTTTAATGTTTTCAAGCCGTTTCTATTTGCTGCTTGTTTTGGTTGCACAATATTGAAAACATCCTTATTCACAAAGATATAAGTGGTAAATGCTATTTATTGAAAGTTTGCCTTGCAGTACCAATACATTATCCTAATAAACTAAATCTTAAGTTTGAAATAACATAATTAAAAAAAAACACATTATTTTCAAAGCTATAGCATTTCTCAATTTGAGAGAATTCTGTTTCAAAGGAGGATCAGATTGTTTTCTGAGTCAGTGGATATCTTAGGTTTTTGATGAAGAATATTTTATTTCAAAATTGTTTTAAAATCAATAAGGAAAACGTAAACTAAAATAAAAGAGCAAGGAATAAAATTTACAAAGAGAAGATATGCAAATGGAAAATAAATCAATGAAAATATACAATATTTTATTAATAATTGGGAAAAAAGGAAAATAAGACCAGAATGAGATGGCATTTTGCAACCACTAGTTAGTCCAAAACCAAAGTATAGGCAAAGAAGTGTAACAACAGAAACTGTTGAAATACAGGATTGGAAGTGTAATTGGTACATCCACCTTGGGAAATAATTTGAAGTTGCCTTGTAAAGTTGAACATGTGTATAACCTATGACCAAGCAACTTCAATCTTAGTCACGTAATCTAGAATAATATTATATGTATATCCTGTAGCAGAGAGAAGGCTGTTCACAAGCAGCATTGTTTGTAATACAAAAAAAAAAAGATAGCAAAAAACAGAAAACATCCCAAGCATACATTAACAGGGAAATTGTAAATTTATGGTATGTGCATATAATAAAATATAATAAAAATGAATGCAACAAAAATAATCTCATCAATACAATGAGTCTTATAGATGTGGTGTTGAAGGAAAAAAGATCACAATGTCAAATTATTTTTATAAGGCTCAAAATCAAGCAAATATAAATGATAGTTTTCACTAATGTATACATATATGACACATCTCTAATGAAGAGCAATGAAAGGATAAATATTAAATTGAAAAGAGTAGTTACTTCCAGGGAGAAGTGAGGGGAGAGTTGGAGAAAATACATAACTGTGTATTTTATTTCTGTGTTTCATGAATGTCATATACTACAATTTATATACTCTTGAATATATTAATTATTCCTAGACATATGCAAAGTTATATAACAATGCTATTTAAAATAGGAAAAATGTGTTCTCTAGAAAATATTTCTATGAATAATTATAATTCCATTAACTCAATCTTTTGAGTTCTAATTTTATTTTTGATATATTAAAGTAAAAACCTTATCAATATATTTATCGCTGATATCAAAATTTTCATGTTAAGTTTATTGATTTTATTCATGAAAAACTTGACTGGCAGTATGGTGTTCTCATGTATTATTTGACAAAGATTTGACTAACTAGATTCTGAAATCATTACAACAAGGCAATATCTTACATCACTTATATTGTTCATACCACATGCCTTGAGATATTCAAATAATTTTAGTATAAAATTAAATTCTGTAGATCACATGTCCATTTTAAAAATTGTATACTAAATAACTTCATGAAGATATTTTGTATAATATTAATAACCACTGTTTAGAAAGATGTGTGTACTTTCCTACTACCAAGCACATTTCCAGGAAGCACACAACGATGGCAATTTGCATTTTGGAACTAATCCTGCTTTTTAATTTTGCTTTTGGACTGTCAGTACAGATGTCACTATGTATTTTTGCCAGTTTATTTAATGATGTATTAAAAATGAATCTAAACCCTTCAATAGTCCCTTTTCTGTTATCTATTTGTCAAGGTTACAAAGTAATAAATTTTCCTTTATTTAAGTACATAAAATGTTTTATAAAGTAACCATAATAGCAATTCACAACATCCATACTTCATTAGTTGATTTGCAAAATTTCACAATAATCTCAGCAATTACTAAACTGTCAATACATTCAATGAAAATGCTACTTTATTTTCTTAGCAATTTGTCACTGTATCTGAGTGTTCTTTTCTCTCACACGTTATTCAGTAATCTAAAATGTCTAATGTGTAACATTTTACATAGGAACAGAGCAGCTAGCATTTTCTAAATACCTGAAGAACATGAGAAGTTGGTAATGC
This sequence comes from Tamandua tetradactyla, assembly GCF_023851605.1. Lineage (NCBI taxonomy): Eukaryota > Metazoa > Chordata > Mammalia > Pilosa > Myrmecophagidae > Tamandua > Tamandua tetradactyla. The sequence continues at coordinate 155,172,488 of NC_135332.1, forward strand.
CTATCTAAAATGTTAAGTCATGGAAAATGCTCATATTTTGCTAGGAAATAGAGGAAACTTGTAAAGTTCACTTACTTGTAAAGTATACTTAACAATGTCTTTTGCAGTGTAATTACTGACCAGGTAATAATTAAAATGAAATAAACAGAAAATGTAATGTTAGAAATGATTCTTCCAAAAGGCATTTCATTTTCAATTCTTGCCTACTAAATGAGCAAGAAAAAGCCCAGAATTGTGAGCAAGATCCAGAACCGCTTTTTCCATTATAGTATATTGAGAGAGAGAAGGGAAGTGCCTTCGTTATCTAGTTCTGTGTAACAAATTACTCCAAAATTTAGTGGCTTAAGAGAATAGCATTTAATATGCTGTAGTTTCTGTAGGTCAGGAATCCAGGTGTGGCTTAGCTGGGGACACTGTTTTACAGTATGCAATTAAGGTGTTGCCTAGACTGCAGTCATATGAAGTCTCAACTGAGGAAGAATCATTTCTCCCTCACTCTTGTTGGTTGGATTCCAGTGAAACTAAGGACCTCAATCCCTTGCTGGCTGTTGGCTGCAGGTAGCCCTGAGGTTCTAGCTATGAGGGCATCTCCATAGGGAAGTTCATAACAGGGGACCTTATATCATCTGATGTGCCAAGCAAGAAGACAAGAGAGAGTGTGAATAAGATAGATGCCACCATCTTTTATATCTTAGTGACTGACATCCATTACTTTTACCATATTCTATTTGTAGGAAGTAAGACTGTAGTTCTAGCCCACACATAAGGGGAGGGATTTCATCATGAATACCAGGAATTGCGAATCATTCAAAGCTAGAGAAAATAAAGGAAAGTAACCACCTATATACCCAATTTTCTTGTCTGTTTATTGGTTGGTTACTGTTTTTAGAGCTCAGGTAGACAGACTTAAATTTAAAATGAACATTAGTTTTTGGCAAAATATTACCAATAATGAGTGCATGTCCATTCTTTTATATTTTATTTTATATTATATTATTTTTAAATTTATCTTGTTTTCTTCTTTGTTAAACTTCTCTATTCTATCCCCCAGGAGCACTCATTATTTAATAAACAACCTTCCAGTCCACCCTCCAGAATTTATGTATGTTACCAACTATAATAATGTTTACTATAGTTTGTTTTTATATGCTGGTCTTTATATCTACTCTATTTCTTACTTTTTCAACTCAACGTACAAACTTGAGGGTTCATTTTCACTGTATATTATGCTAAAATTTGCATACGTGGCATTTTATTCATTTTACTTTTATGAGCAGCTTGGTTCCCTCCATCTCCTTGGCACCATCCATAAAACTTTCATAAGCTATTTTCTATTTCTCCATATCCAGTCAAATACCTCAGTTATTTTAGAGTGAGTATATCCACAAGAGTGGAATTATTGTGCAGAAACTACTAACAGCTTTATTTGCAAAATTGTTTTAGCAGTTTGTACATTCATAGACATATTTGATATTGCCCAAATTCCTAATTTTTTTCCAGTAAGTTAATGGCAGAAACAATTCACTGTCCATCAATGTTAATTCTTCTTCTTCTACTGTAGTGTCATTGCTGGTAAATTATTTCCTGGAATGAGATTGTATTTGTGCCCCACCTCTCCACCCACACTCAACAAAATAGTTGGGACACTTGACTAACTCATGCCAATGGAATGTGAGCAGATGTCATATATGCAAAGCCAAGCCAAGATCTTTCTTTCTTTTTTTTTGGCATGGGTAGGTTCTGGGAAAAGCCAAGATCTTTAGAAAGCTGCTTTCCTTCCACTATTTCCCTTTTCCCAATATGTTTCAAATAAGCGTGGTGGCCCTGGAAGGCATGTTTTGAAGTTGGCTTAGAGACAGTTTGAAGAAACTTGGGTCTATGAATTACAACTTGGAGGAAAGCCCACACCTTCCAATGTAGATTTTAGAACTCTTTGGACTTTATGTGATTGAGAAATATATTTTATTGCCACTGTTACACATTCTGGGTTTAGATTATTATAGCAGCTAGCTCCACTTGGCTAATTTCACTCAACATAATGCCTTCAAGTTTCATCCATGTTATCGCATGTATCAGGACTTCATTCCCTTTGGAATACTGAATGATATTCCATTTTACTATATACTGCATTTTTATATAACATTTTTAATTATGTATCTCTCTTCATTTATTCAATGTATCTTTCATGGTACTGATTATAATTTAAAGTTTATTTTTATACACTTTTTACATTCTCTGTTGTATTCATTTAGAGACATTGTAGCATAATTTATACACTTTTGATTTTTAATGGGCCCTATATGAGTTAAATATGAAGCACTTAGAAAATGATTGGCATATAACAAATGAAAAATAACTTTATTTCTATCATTACTGTTTGTGCTGGTTTGAATCTGTTGTATACCCCAGAAAAACCATGTTCTTTAATGATCTTTCAATATTTCTGGGTGGGATCTTTTTATTGTATTCAATTGTTGTTGGTACCTTTGCTAAGCTGTTTTCCGTGGAGATGTGTCTCCACTCATTCAGGGTGGGGTTACTCAGTGGAGCCCTTTCAGAGGAAACCATTTTGCAAAAGTTTTAGAGCCAACAAAGCCCACACAGCCAAAGACATTTGGAGATGAAGAAAGAAAATGCTAAGGGAAGATGTTTGAATGAGAAGCCAGAGACCCCAGCAGATGACAGCCACGTGTCCTCCCAGATAACAGAGGTGTCCTGACCCATCTGTGTTTTTTGAACTAAAGTATCTTTGTTTCTGGATGCCTTAGTTTGGACATTTTTATAGGCTTAGAACTATAAACTTACAACTTAGTACATTTCCTTTTTTAAAAGCCATTCCAGTTCTGGTATATTGCATTCTGGCAGCTCACAAACTAAAACACTGTTGTTGCTAGTGTAAAAGGTATTAAATTTTCAAATATGTTTTCTAATTGTTGATAGCAATGTGAAGCAAACTATTGTTTTATGATATGTTGATCTTATATAAAACAACTTACTAACTCTGATATTAGTTTCACTGTTTTTTTTTTCCTATCTTAAGTGTTTTGTCAATTCTCTCTCAGTCTTCATATTTTGTATTTATGGTTTTCAGTTTCTTATTTTATTACACTGGCCAGGATATTCAGATCTATATTGATAAGTAACTCTATCATGACGTATTGCTATTTATTTGGAGAAATTTCTTATGCAGTCTGTGCAACTGTATCATTTGTTAAATGTAGAATATCCTGACTAACTGAGGCTTCGTATGCTTCCTGAAAAGATTCTTTCTGAATATTTGAGGAACAGAGTTATGATTGTTGCTCTCTCTTCCAATTGATATCTTTAATTTTTGATGCTCTTTCTCTTTAAAAAAAAATCTGTAAAATGGTGCCTTAGAATTGTGGTAAAAGTGTATTTTAATGGACCTTCAATATAACAAATTTGCTTTTGAATTCTACATATGCATCTCAGGTTTCAATACATGGAATAGATTGATAGGTAAATCTTTACAAGAATTTGAGGAAGCCATAATGATTTGAAATATGCACGTGGTTTATTGGTTTTCAAATGCTAAAGTCAAAATCGAATTAATGGGAGATCTTGTCCAAATATTGAGGCTGAAACTAATACATGTCTGATTGATTCTTTTGTTACTGTTATTATATTATAATAATTAAAAGCAGGTATCCATGTCTTATTACTAATCTTAACTGAAATAATTCCAATGGTTTGCTACTAAATATGTTATTTGATGTACCTTTCTGGCAATTAGTCTTCACATAATTAAGGAAATTCCATTCTGCTTTTATATTTTTCCAAATTTTTAAAAATTACATATGTGTTTTGAACTCTATCAAATATACCTAAGGACGATAGGCTGGTTTTTCTGTAGTTCATAAATGTGGAAAATTATATCAGTGAGTATTTTTTATGTTGCATTATCTTGAATTTCTGAGATACACATGCACAAATACACACATTCACGCAACACAGACACATATGCACACCTACACATATATGAAATATTTTAGGTAGATAACTAAAATACTTGTTAACATCTTGATATGTCATTTTGCTAAAGCAAGTATGATGCAATGGGATGGCTTAAATATAGGAATTTGCAGGCTTACACTTTTGAAGCTAGGAGAAATCCAAAATCACGGTGTCATTAAGGTGATGCTTTCTCCTAGAAAACTGTGGCATTTTGGGGTTGGCTCTATATTGATAAGTAACTTGGTCCTTGGTCCTTGGCTTTTCTGTCACATAGCAATGCCCATGGCAGCCTCTTCTGATTTCTCTGTTCTATTGACTTCAAGCTTATGAATGCTCCAAGTGGCTTTCTCTGTCTCTGTGACCTTCCATATGAAACCTTCAATAATATGATTAAGACGTATCCTGATTAAGATGGGCCACAACTTAACTGAAGTAACCTTATCAGAAGGTCCATTTGCCAGGATTTATGCAAAGAAATAGATAAAGTTTAAGAACATGTTATTCTAGGTTATATACCTCCAAGCTACCACACCAGAAAAATAATTTTTCTTAATCTTAATTGCTACTGGATATACACCCATTATAAATATGACCTCTTGAAGATGTTGTTTTTAGTTAAGATGTGGCCCAAATAAATAAGGGTAAGTTTTAATCCAGGTTACTTGAGGCCATTTAAGAGGTTCTAGAAGTCACAGAAGCCAGAAAAAAGAGGATATCAACATGTGATGGGAAGCAGAATTACAAGTCAATGAATCCCAAGAATTGTTGGCAGGCAGCATCAGAATATTACAGATATTTGGGAGTAAACAGGCCTTGCTGATACCTTGATTTTGGACTTCTTCAAGCCTTCCTGATATATACTGTGAGCCAATATATTTCCAATGTTTAATCCAACTCATTTTGTGATATTTGTCATAGAAGACTGGCAAACTGAGACACAGGGGAACAGTATCTTTAAAGTGCTGAAATAAAAAAATGTCGATCCGTTATTCTATGTCCAGAAAAATAAACACATTCTCAGCTGAGGGAAAATTAAAAGTATTTGTCACCACCAAACCTGCATTAGAACACATATCTTTAGTATGAGGGAAAATGACACCAGAGAGAAACTTGTAAGGAAGGAAGAATGAAAGGAAGAAAGGGAAGGAGGAACGGGAATAGAAATGTAAACATTTGAAGTGGGAACATATTGACTTTAAGTAGAGTAGACCCAATTATATGCTGTCTTTAAGAAAGCTTTCACATGTAAAGACATAGATAGGTTAAAAGTAAAGCATGGGGTGGGTCATGGTGGCTCACTGGCAGGGTTCTCGCCTGGCATGCTGGAGACCTGGGTTCAATTTCCGGTGCCTGCCCATATTAAAAAAAAAACAAAAAACAAAAAACAAATAAAAGATGGAAAAATGAGTACCATGGAACCCTAATCAAATAAATGTGGGAAGATTCATCCTCCTGACAAAGAAGGAGTAACTAGTTTGGATTTAACTTTCTTCCTGTAAAGGAAAGCAAAAACAAAAAACTGAGAAGAAATGATAGGAAACAATGGTTTTCAAGGCACTGGATATCAGGCAATGAAAGCCAGTGTTTCCCAAGAGAAGGGAAACATGATCTGAGCTCTATGATTATCCCCACTTATTGCCCTAGGGATTTCCAGGCCACAGTACATGAAGGAGGAACCTCAGTGAAGTTTCCCACTGGTTGAGGAGATAGAGCTGAGAGTCTGGAAAAATCAGTGTGAATAGAATTTGACAGATTGCTAATCCATGCATATATGAGAGGAGGTTACCTGAGAGTGGAGACAGATGACTTGAAAGTAGAGGGATGAATACTGACACATGCACAAGGCTAGAATTAGTGCCAGTTCCCACCAGCAAGACTGAAAAATCTCATAATTTAAGGGGCATTAACTGGAACATTCCAGAAGAATCTTTGTAGTGAGGAATAAGTAAAACAAATGCTGCTTTAATCTAGCCTAACATAACTTAAAAGCAAGACCCAAAAGAATCATACTGTTTCAAGTACTGTGAAAACCGGTGGGCTAAGTAAGTCCTCAAATCTTGTTGATGAGGCACCAATATTTTATGTAGACCTCAGCCTCTAAGTAATGTACTTTTCATAATATACTTCTGAAACCACAAAATGTAAGTTAGAAAGCTCTCTTTCAATAATAACAACAAAAGTGAGTTTTTACTTCTACAGAACTTTTAAAATTTTAATTCATCATAAAATAGCATTAATGACCCCTCTTATTATTTAATGCCCATAGATGACTTAAACATTGGGCTCTTAACTTCTCTTTCTGATTCTTAATGGAGGGGAAAAGATTTTAGAATATGGTATTATTTCTGATCAATTGCATTTAAAATTATTGTGCTCAATTTTCTTTTCAAAAAGGAGCTTTGCTAAGGTGATTTAGTGTGCTGAGAAATTAAGCCATTCTACGTAACTTAATAGTTTAATCCAGAATTCTAAAGGTGGAACCAAGTGGAGTAATCTCTCATTCATAATTCAGAAAACATTAACTAGATATTTCCAGAAATAAAATGATGAAATTTCAAAATGTGACTAATTACTTTTATTTTTCTTGATGAGCTGAACCAATTTCAAAATATATTACCCCAAATTTGACATTTTTCTCAAAATAAATTAGATAATGGCAACTGTTAAAGGCTCACAGTAATGATTTATTTTTGCATCTAGGTATAAAAATTAAAAAAAGAAACCAATGATTCTTGTGCAATGCATATATATACTTCAAATGGTGTAGCCATATGAAGAATATATTACCAAATATAACTATAGTGCACAGAATGCTAAAATCACTGTATAAATACAGAGGCTAAAATGTCTAAAAATGGACACATTTTGCACATTATCAATGTTTAAGAGGAAAGTTCCATTTATAAGAAACCATTTTTATTAATACTTATATTAAGTTCAATTACAGAGTTAAGTTAGATCGTTACTATTTACCTTACAAAGGAGATGTATTCCCTATTTAATACAAGGTATTCCCTCAGCCTGTTAGAAATCATGAAATTGATATACCATGAAACATTTAATATAATCTATCCTGATTATCACTTATATAGTTGATTTTTTCCCCATGGTTTTAAGAAATGAATTTCTTTCAGCTTTGCTTTACTTGTGTTGCAAGTAGTACTTATAGAAGCTGTTTTGCCGTCTGGAGAGCTATATGGTCATTTCAGAAAAAATAAAGAATTCCTGGTAACCAAGACTCTGTGTTATTCCTAGATGTATTAGAGAAGAACTTTAAATCAATTCACAGAAACTGGACAAAATCAACATAATAAAGAGGAATTAAGAAACTCAAAGTAATCCAAAACTAATGCAGGTCCCAGAATTACCCACATTGAGCAACTTGAATAGAATAAAAATTTTATTTCTCTCAATCTCTATCACCTATCTCTCTGTGAATTTCCTCAAGGTCTTTTATATGAAATATAGTCAGCCTTTTGGACTCATTCATAACTCTCAATCCAAGGGAAAAGTGTGAGTATGATCTTAAATTTTGGAAATTCCAGTAGAAATCTCTGATTTATTTGTTTTGTTGGATCATGGCAAATCCCTACACATTTACAGTGATTAATCTAGAGGGATATAGCTCAGCAATTGACTTATTTATCATCATGTGATCACTTTGGGTCAAGGGAGAGCAGTTTCGATATGAGATGTTTTTAATTACTTGAGAGTTGCGTGAAGGTACAGAGGAAACAATTTGATACTATGTTATAAAATAAATGTTTAATTCATTACAACAATGATTTTTAAAAAGACAACATGTATTTTCTTTAAACTTTTATATTTGAGATTCAAATAATTAAAAATTCAGTTAATTCTAATAATCATTCTTATAGATGCTCTTATAACATATTTAAGTGAATTCCTTTAATTATTTAAACTAATATTTTGTATTAACATATTTGGAGTATCTCTTTAAGTATATGATGTGAAAGCAACCTTAGAAAATAGTAAAACTAATCAAGAGCTTTCATAAATACATTTGTGAGTGTTGTGACAAATTACCACAAATTTGGTGGCTTAAAAGTAAGAGGGGAATCAGTTCCCTGCCTTTTTCAACTTTTAATGGCTGTAGGCATTCCTTGGCTCGTGGCCACAATACTTCAACCTGTGCCTCCATTTTCACATTGCCTTCTCTTCTCTGTGGGTCTAATCTTCTTATGTGTGTTTGTCCGTCTCAAAACTCCATTCTTTATCTGTTGATTTAGAGATACGATGAACTTAAAGGGGCTGGTTGGCAGTCCTAACTTCTAGTTCGACGAAATCATCGTTGTTTCTCTTGGCAGAAGCAATCCCCATGTTGGAACTAAGACCTCTAGACAAGCAAAGCATAAAGGCATGGGGGCTAGAAGTAAAACATTTGCTAGTGGGTCCCCGGAGTTATACTGAGCAATGCCGCTTGCATTTCCACTCTTTGATTCCTGGCCCTGTACTAAGAGAAAAATAGTGCATAAATTTGACACTGATTTAAGCATATTATAGTTCATGGAGAGCAATGCCCCTGCTCTGCAAGATACTTCCAACTAGCTGGCACTGTAAATAAATTTTCACAAAGCCATTCCACTTTTTTATCAATCCAGCTCCTTTACTATAATGGAGAATATAAGACCAATGAATTCCATGAGCATGAACTGGTTACTGCAATTCATTTGTTGTGAAGTAAGTTCCTTGATCGGATGCGATGCTATATGGAATATGTTGATGGTGAATGAGGAATATGCAAGTCCATGGATGTTATTTTTGGTAAGACCCTATGTTCAGTGAAGGCAAATCCATACCCAGGCTATTCCAGTTTCTGTTCTAGTATGAACAAAGCACTGTCCCTTCCATGAGAGAAGGGTCAATATAATCAACAAGCCACCATCTTGCTGGCTATTCATGTCAGGGAATGATGTTGTGTCAGGAACCAAGTGCTGGTCTATGCTGATGGAAAATTGGGTACTCAGCAGTAGCTATAGTCAGGTCAGACTTGGTGGCAGTCCATGTTGCTGAGCCCGTGCATAACCTCCATCTCTGCCACCATAGCTTTGTTTATGAGGACATTTGGAAATGACGCAAGTGGCTGGAAAATATGCTGGCTGGAATCTAGAGAATGCTCATCCTACTTACTTGATAGTTAATTTCCTCCTCTGCTGGTGTCACCATTTGGTGTGCATTTACATGGGACATAAATATCTTTATGTTTTGGAGGCATTCAGAGTGGTCTACCTACATACTTCTTCCTCAGATCTCTTTATCACCAATTTTGCATTTATGTTTAGAGGAAGTGATAGACTTTAACTTACTTTACCCTACTCTTAGTAGTGTGGAAGCAATGAAGTTACTCCTTTGTGATTTCTTACCATGGGGAGTATAATTGTCTGGTATCACCACATGCTGCAATCTGAAAGATCACCATGTTTATGTTGAGGACATCTTTTCCATGGGCTGCTCCTATCTAATGACTGACCATGACAAACATACAAATGCAGACTTGCTTCTGCAAGATGTTCCTTCTAGGACAAGGAAACTTTATCTTGAGGACTCCTGTTGACTTTGCTGAAAATTTCATAGAACTGCACTCCAGTCTAAGTTGTCCCTACATGGCTTCCTCCCTGCCTTCCTGATTTCTTTCACAAGAGACCTGCATTACTATCTGACAGTTCTCTCAGCAGCGTCTGACTCCCTCCCCATTTTCCATTAGAAGCATTTCCACCATTAAATTTCATTTGAGATTAGTCTTGTCTTTGTTTCTGTTTCATGGTGGACATAGGCTATCATTAAATGGTATTAAGAAAAGTCTGAGAAAACAGATGCTCTGGTGGGCATCTTAGATTGGCTCATTCAACACCCAGCAGACAGAGAGGATGCCATCTTTATTGGCAGGAAAGCATGGACAGTTCATAGCACAAGGTGGAAGCTTAATTGCTAAATGTTTTACTGATGCTGACCTAAGAAACTGTTCCAATGGAATGAAGCACAGTTGCAGATATCATAATTTAGGCACTTGTATAATATAAAGGAAACAGTGCCTACAAAGACAGCAGATGTGCCTGGTTACTGCTAAGTTATATTGAAACCATGGCAAATGATAATGACAAATGCTATTTTTTTTAAAAAGCAGTTTTCCTGAGCTATATTTACACACCATAAAACCCAGTATATTCACAGAGTTGTGTATTCATCACCACAATCAACTTAGAATATTTTCATTACTCCAAAAAGAAAAACACCATACCATTTATATCTCTTATTTTTGATACTCAGCATTGGTGTGGTACCTTTGTTGTAACAGATGAAAGAATTACTATTATCTATAGTCAACAGTTTGCATTAGGTATATTTCCCACATACCTCCCTATTGTTAAACTTTGTAATAGTGATACCATTTTTTTCTAGTTCATAAAGTAGCATTCTTATATCTGCTCTATTAACCACAGTCGTGGTCCACCACAAGGTTCATTGTGCTTTACAGTCCCATGTTTTATCCTTTCGCTTTCCTTCTAGTGACATACATGACCCTAAACTGTCATGTATATCATTAGAAGGAAATCTTTTTCTAAAAGAAATTCAGAACAGTTAATTACATGAACAGTAATGTGCTACCATCACCTCTACCCATATTCAAACATTTACAATAAACCTAACACAAATTTTGCACAAATTGAAGTATCAGCTTCCTATTCTCTGCCCTTTTTCTAGCTCCTGGTATCCTACATTCTAGATTTCAACTCTACAAAAGTTTGCTTATTATACTTAATTCATATTAGTAAGATCATACAACATTTGTCCTTTTGTGTCTAGCTTATTTCACTCAACATAATGGCCTCACATTTCATCCATGTTGCCACATGCATCGACTTCCTTCCATATATACAGCTAAATAGTATTCTGTGATATGTATATACCACATTTTGTTTATCTAATAATGGATTGATGGACATTTGACTGCTTTCATCTTTTGGCAATTGTGAATAATGTGAATATGGTAATCAGTATGTGAATGTCTGTTCACATATCTGCTACGATGGTTAGGTTTATGTGTCAACTTAACCAGGTAATGGTGCCCAGTTTTCTGATCAAGTAAGCTGGCCTACCCATTGCTGCAAGGACATTTCATGGACTTAAATCATCAGTAAGTTGATTGCATCTAATTGATTACATCTACAATTAACTAAGTAGACTGTCTTCAGCAACGAGAAAATTTAATCCAATCAGTTGAAGGCTTTAAAAGAGGTGATGACTTTAACCATCAGAAGAGAGAATTTTCATCTCAATTTCAGCCAGCCAGCCTCTCCTGGGGAATGCATTAAAATGCATGACACAATTAATGTGTGTTGTTTTAAAGCTATTATAGGTGTGGTTATTTGTATGACTGCTATAGAAACTTTGCAATTACTTCTTGCCCTTTTAAAATTTATCACATGAATGAAGATATACCTCCAGAATGTTGCTTTGTCTATCTGTTGTTTGAATTCACTTCTGCTACTTTTCTCCAAAATCTTTTGGCTACCTATTCTAATTTGGACTGGTTCCTTCATATTTTAAACATGACTTTTCTTGAATGACTTTATTCTTTTTCCTCATAGAGTTGCTAACTTTATTTAATAATTTTTTTCATTTTGTAACATTATTATATTCTTTAATTTTTTCAAGTACTCAACTGTACGTGTTTCTGTGAAGAGCCAGATTGCATAAGTTAAATCCTTGCTCTAACACTTGGTAAGTAGGTGATACTGGGTCAGTTATTAAAGGTCTATATTTCTTAGTCTCCTCATCCAGGTAAAGGATATTCATTTTACCCTCTTCATACAGTTATTTATGCTTAAATGAGTTAATTAAATCAGTTAATTAATGTAAATAGTGTAGACTAGTATCTGACACATAGGAGGCCTGAGCTGTTAGTTTTTGAATGTCGACTATCCATTTAAACTGATCTAGGGTATACCATAATAAAGTTAATTTTTTCTCTGATAATTTATGTTTTTATTTTAAAGCCTTATACCACCCCTTAAATACTCTTAGAAATTACTAAATAATTACTAAAATTATTAGAATTACTGACATTTATATTCAAGGGTATGGTACCAGAATAGACAGAGATAAGTGACTCATCTTGCCTGGGCATAAACAACACAAGAGAAAAAATGGTTTATGTCAAATAGAGTATAATACTAGATATATAGTAGATATTAATGCAAAGAAAATATTTCAAGAATAATTAAGTTAAAGTGTTCTCAATTAACTACTAACTCTAGGCCTAGATACAAATCTAAACTTACATTTTTATATTGAGATAATATTCTAAGTAGTAGGAGATAAATAGAAATAGAAAGAGAAATGGAAGCATATTATAGATTTATTGTGGTAGACAGAATAATGGTGCCTCAAAGATGTCCATGTTCTAATTCCTGGAACCTATGAATTCATTACCTTACATGACAAAGATTTTCAGGTGTGCTTAAGGAATTTGAGCTAGATGATGTGGTAGTTAGATTCAGTTGTCAACTTGGCCAGGTGAACATACCTAGTTCTGTTGCTGCGGACATGAGCCAACGGTACATGAACCTCATCTGTTGCTCATTTACATCTGCAGTAGGCTAGGAGGGTGCCTGCTGCAGTGAATGATGTTTGACTTAATTGGCTGGTGCTTAAATGAGAGACCGCAACATAGCATAGCCCAAAGAGCTCAGCATTCCTCATCTCAGCACTCGCAGCTCAACCCAGGCCTTGGAGATGCAGAAAGAAGTCACCCCAGGGAAAGTTTTTGGAACCCAGGGTTCCTGGAGAGAAGGCCAGCAGAGATCTCCCTGTGCCTTCCCACATAAGAAAGAACCTCAGTGGAAGGTTAGCTGCCTTTCCTCTGAAGAACCAACAAAATAATTCCCCTTTTATTAAAAGCCAATCCATCTCTGATGTGTTGCATTCCGGCAGCTAGCAAACTAGAACAGATGATTACCTTGGATTACCCAGGTGGGTACTTACTCTGTTTCTGGGTGTAGCCTGGGCCAGTCACTTTTAGGGTTGCCTCTTTATACCTGCTGTGTGGTTTGTCTTTTTGTAATATAATCGCAAGGATCCTTATAAGAGGAAGGCTAGAATATGAGCAGACATAAAGGAGAGATGGCAACAAATACAGAGGTAGGAGAAAGGGACCATGAGGAAAGTAATACAGCAGCCTATAGAACCTGTAAAAAGCAAGGAAACATGATTTTTTTCCCATTGGAAACTTCAGAAGAAACACAACCCTGCTGAAAACTGAATTGAGAGCCTTGCAAATCATTTTGGGCTTCTGACCCTCAGAACTGAAAGGTAGTAAGTTCTTCTATTCAGCAGCAAAAAGAAACATGTGGTGTGTGTGTGTGTGAGAGAGAGAGAGAGAGAGAGAGAGAGAAACAGAGAGAAACAGAGAGAAACCACTCGTCAGGAAGTATATAGAGAGCTAGTAGGCATGTCTTCATTTCCTGAGTTTGTAGCTACTTCTGCTATGTAGCTACTTTGAACATATGTATGTATGTTCAAAGGAGTTTCGAAACAAATAGCATTTTTAGGAATTCTGACCTTTATTGGTTATACTAACACATGGATTTCATAATGTTTTGTCTGGGCCTCCACTTCATAGTGGCCTCATTAGCCCTTATTTTCCCTTAATTTTCAGAATAAATCAATTCAACCAATGCAGCAATCCCCTTTTTGGGCTGCTTGACTAGTTACATGAGCTGTCTAAAATGGTCTCATGGCAACAGATACTTTATCCCCTCCTGGAAATGAAAGATAGAGCAATTACTTTTCATCCCCTAGTGCAAATTTCTCATTTGGAGACTAGGAAATACCAGAATTGATGGGTTCACAGCACAATATTTGAGACAAAAATCAGTAAATATAACTGTAAAATGCATCACCTCCACTTCCTTTCTTGTTCTCATAGCCTGTAATATTTTACCTAGGGGAGAATGGGTGCCATATTTGGTTTCTATTTCACAATAAGTACCATATCCTGCAAAAAGTCTCTTTGCTATCACACGGTATTATCTCTAGCAATTCCTGGAGAAGAATCTTTATTAAGTTATTCAAATGCTCTTTAAATGCAGTTTTCCTGTATAATGAGTTTTGTGGAAAGGCCTGTAAATTATCACAGGAATTTTCCCATGTGTTTGTTTTGTTTTGTTTTTCTGAAATGAATTCCTTGGCTAGAGGCAAAGTTTGACAGTAGCCTACGGTGGAATATATATAAAGGATTAATAAATCCATTGATGAGAGTTCTGGAAGAGGCAGGGTGAGATGAGAAATTGAATTAATACTCATAATAGCTATCTTTTTTGCTGGAGACCAAACACTGAGAATATTCTGACATTTTGAAATCCCTTAAACCAGGCTATTGTCTGTCCAATTGTCAAAGGCTCAATTGATTGCTACTGCTACTGATGGTTTCCACTGAGCAAGGACAGTAGGTGTCCAGGTCAGTCTTAGTAGGAAGTTCATGCTAACTGACCCTTCCATGATGTCAGTCCTTGTCACCATTCTTTTAAATTTATTTTTTAAGCTCATTAAGAAAGTACTAGTCTGACTGAAGAAAAAGAAGAATCTCTACAAAACACATAACCCTAAACAATTAATATAGCTAATATTTATACAACAATAAATCTGTACAAGTATTCTTCTAAACATGATATACATTAACTCTCTTAATTGTCAAAACACAATTTGATAGCTACTACTATTATCACTTTATACATGTAGAAACTAAAGCCGATAAAATGAAAATAATTTGTCTGATTAGTGAAGATGATGTAGGCTTGGCTCTAATTTTTTTTAACTACTATCTATACTGCCTCTTTAGCATTGAAAACCTCCTGAATATTCACAGAGAACATTAATATTTTATGAAATTGGCATTTTCTGAGTAGTTGAGCCACATATTCTTCTCACCGATCTCATGCCTTCCTCTTTCCAAATCCTTGTTTGAGACAAGTATGCTAGATAGTTAACTATTAGTCAGAAATCCGAGCAGACATTAAATTCAGTGCATCTCTTCTTTTAGTCTAATTGCTTAATGAGATATCTACAAGTGCTAACCTCTAATAATATTTCTTTGCGCAAGTATTTTCTAAGGCCATCCCGAGGGAAGTAGAATGTTACAATAGTCTACCTATCAACCAAATTCTGAAATCAGGAACTTTTTGTTAGTATTTTATTTTGTTTTATTTCATTTTCCTTTACCAACCAAATCAAACCCTGTTCTGCTCCTCCTCAATGTTGTTCCTGGCCAAATCACTGATTAACCTTAGTCACGTGTTTCTG
Organism: Tamandua tetradactyla; assembly: GCF_023851605.1. NCBI lineage: Eukaryota > Metazoa > Chordata > Mammalia > Pilosa > Myrmecophagidae > Tamandua > Tamandua tetradactyla. Next base: position 155,187,785 of record NC_135332.1, read on the forward strand.
CTCGTCAGAGCGTTTCCTGGAGCTCTGACTGTCCTGTTCCTGATTACAATGAGCAAGATTTTTGTTTCTGATTGTTGACTATCTCTACTTAGATTCACCTCACACAAACTTCTCCTATTCCATTTCTTTTATCCCAATCCTAAAATTGATTAAAAATTAAATTTAAATAAATACAACAATGGAATAACCAACCTGGGCATCCAGGAACTAAGGAAAACTTGGGATCCTCTTTCAAGGATACTGTCATGAATAGAGCAGCTCTAACCATCTTTAGACTTATTATTTCTGAAATCATGTTTCACATTCCTGGGAGAGAGAATTGTTTGTCCTTACTTGGAGTCAGATTTCTATATAGTCAATTAGCCAGGGAAGAGGGGCAGAATATTTACCTTGCCACTGAAGTCACAATCTTAGGTGCTGAAATCAGTCAAGTTTCTTCTGCAATAAAGCTGCATATAGCCAACCACACTTAAACCCATGGCTTACACTAACCAATGTTGATTTTTCTTATTCTCTACTCAGTAGGTGGGCTGAGATTGGTTCCCAGGCTGTGGATCTAATAGTGTTCTGGTCTACATAATCTATTCTGGGACTAGCAGCTACTCATACTATGCTCTTTTCATGGAGATAGCAGACGTACAAAAAGAGGCCAAGCCAAATCACCAGAGCACATCTAAAGACCTATTTTTATTACATTGGCTAGCATTTTACTGGCTAAACCAAGCCATTGGTCAAGCCCAATGTGAATGGAGCAAGGAAGTATACTCTGTGTACTCTAGTTAGAGACTAGCCAATGCCAAATTCAAAGAGCCTTGTTAAATAATTCTATAAGAGTGAGGGAGTAAAGAAGATTAACCACAATTAGCATTATGTCTAGAAGCAAGGAAGCAGATCATTACTGTAAGTGTCTACTGCACTAAAATGCCTCAAAGGTAGATGATAGAATTAGAGCAATTCCTGCCCATGAAACCACTCTGAAACTCTAAAGCATCATTCAAATGTAACATTATGTAAATTTTTAAATTAAAATGGAACAAATGAACAAATGGGGAAAAAAGCATTAATTATTACCTCTACCCATGCATTTTCATTTAAATGCAGGTCTTTAGAAGTAAAAATACTCTTGCAAAAAAATATCTTGCAAGAAAGCCCAATAGATTATTCCCAAATTGCCAAGTCCAACTCCATTAAATTGCAATAAAATGAGATGGAAATTTGTCAGTGTGATAGGTTGAGGTGTCAGCTTGGCCAGGTGAAGATTCCTAGTTCTGTTGCTGTGGACATGAGCCAATGGTACATGAACCTCATCTGTTGCTCATTACATCTGCAATTGGCTAGGAGGCATGCCTGCTGCAGTGAATGATGTATGATTAATTGGCTGGTGCTTAAATGAGAGAGCTCAAAGTAGCACAGCCCAAGCAGCTCGGTATACCTCATCTCAGCACTCGCAGCTCAGCCCAGGCCTTTGGAGATGCAGAAAGAAGTCACCCCGGGGAAAGTTGTTGGAACCCAGGGGCCTGAAGACAAGGCCAGCAGAGACCATCCTGTGCCTCCCCGCATAAGAAAGAACTTCAGTTGAAAGTTAGCTGCCTTTCCTCTGAAGAATTAATGAAATAAATTCCCTTTCATTAAAAGCCAATCTGTCCCTGGCGTGTTGCATTCCAACAGCTAGCAAACTAGAACAGTTACCTGGCTTACTTAATTATATTGATGACATTAACTTACATTAATTACCTACTTTATAAAACTGCACTCACTACTATGAAAATAAAAATGTGGCACATTCTAGTTTAAAAGATAGCGACAAATTACAGTACATAAAAAAAATCCTTAAAGAGAAAGCCCAAGGCTATATTGGCATCCAGAAAATGAAGTAGAGATTTGAGGTAACTATTTAGATTAATAAAATGAAAAATAATATTAAACTTAAAAAATCCTGGATAGTTGACGTTAAGCCTAAAAGTTCAAAACAGTTGTTTGAATTATTTCACCAATTCCTAAATAAATTTATGACAAAGATTGTGACTTAGAAAGAAAAAGTATTGAATTTATAATTCATAATTTGTGGTGCCATAAACTAATATTAAACATTTTTTTCTACTTTACTTTCACACTTTGTTTCTATTGATTTTAGAATACTTTCTCAGACAAAAGCTCCGTAATTTTAACTGATTGTGAATCAAATCTTTTCCACTTAGAATCCCCATATTTGAAAGTGGAACCAACAACAGCAGGAAAGTGGAACCTGCCAAATTAGAATGTGACTAGTGTTTCAAGTGAAACACAGTGACATCTGTTGGAACTGCAAAAGCTACTTTAAATTTATGTATATATATTTTTTCAAATAGCTACTAAGTATTAGAATACAAATATTTTCATGTATCAACTAGTTAGAGCTAGTAAAGTGTTTCTTCTGCTTTCCTTTCCCCTCCCCTCTCCCCCTTCCCTGCTTCTTCTTCATTTAGTGTTGCTATGAAAACATAACTTAGATTCCAAGGGCATGCTGAACCAAGAACATTCTGGGAACATCTGAGCTATCTACCTGTTGTAGAACACCTTGCGGAAACAGAATGGGCTCCCACTCAATATTTGGTTCCAGAAATGAACTGTTTAGGTTTTTCAAACGCCAATAGAGTATGAAAAGATTTATTACTCAAAGATTTATTTATTTGGGGAGAGCAAAATGGCTTCCTGGCAGGTAAAAAATGGCTTGAAAAAGCAAGGAAAGGAATCTGGCTTGGAGTTTTTGTGGTAGCTTGGTGGTACATCCAGGTGAAGGTTCTTTACATAGTTTGAATTTTCTGCACTTGCTGAAGGAGGGACTATCCAGACTTTCTTATTGGCTTTGCCAGAGGGAAAAGGGAGAGGTAAGGCTTAAAACTTGTCAACTTTAAGTCAGACTTTATTACATTACCTAAATTCGTTTCGTATTTTAATAAGTGATTACCCTAGGACTTAATCCCAACATAAAATGAGTTATGTGTTTATGTCATGCATACCATTTATATGATTCTTTGCTTTGGCATTCAGTGTTAATTTATTGTGTCTACCATAAGTCAGGCATCAAGATACAGGATGGGGATAATCCAGTTATGACCTCAGGAACTTTATAACTAAATGAGAAGTTTCACAAATGTAGACTAAAATGAGTTAAAAACTGTGATAAACATTGTTAAGGTTGCAATGAGAATGCTATGAGGTCTTTTAAGGTCTCTGAAAAAAGTAATGCTGGGACTGAGACCCAAAGGAGAAGTAGCTGATCCCATCATGTGAGGGAAATTGTTCTAGGCAGTCTGGATCTGAAAGATAGAGGATAGAGTTTGAAACTCAAGCTCAATGTGTTTTAGAAACTGAAGTTTGGTGTGATTGGAGATTAGTGATCAAATGTTGGAATTGCATGCTGTGGAGTTGGAGAGGTTGGTAAGAAGTTTGAAAAGTACAGTCAATGCCACTGACTGTTTTTTAAACAGGGAGCAGTGTGATGTATTTTTAAAAGCCCAGATATGGCTATAGAAATCTCAGGTTGGCATTAATGAAAAAAGAAAATGTTATTGAAGGAAGAAGATATCTGGAGAATGCAGAAGAAAGTTGATTATACCATAATGTGTTCCAAAATGAAGTATCAACAAAAGTGATGACATTTTTAAAGACTAGTCATTTATTTCCCTACTCATATCCACTTAATGAATGTTTAGAAAAGATGTGGATAGATTGGTAAGGGAGAAGGGGATGATTATTTCACCAAACAGATGAACTGATTTAACATTGTATATCAGCGGCCAAGAGTGTCTTGTATGTTCTTTTCTCTCTAACTAGTGAGGGAGATCTTGAGTGCAAAAATCTTTATAGATATTATACTTTGTCTTAGCCCCCAATATTTAAAGATCGATGTTCATGATTAAAAAGAACTATTAAAATGAAAGAGATTACTCTGACTTTGGAGTATTATATAATCAGAAAATATTATTATAGTAAATATAAACACCTTCATAAAATTAAGATAAATATTGCTTTATGAACTTTAAAATGTTTTTTTTTTTTTGACTTGGGGGATAGTAAGAGAAAAGACAATGCAATTAAATCATACCTAGACAATTTTAATATGAATCTGATATCATGGTGCAAAGCGATAATGTGGTGAAAGGCATGCTTCATTATAAAATATTGGCGATCTTTCATTTAAACATTAAATGGCGTACATAAATTCATAAAAGTCCCAAATTTTAAAAATAGAATCATATAAACTCCATTTAGATCAGAGAGCATGGATAATTTACATGCTTAGTTTTTCCAAGTAAAGGAACAGATTCTGAACATGTTTGGAGCATTTCTATCTCATCATTTTGTTGCAGAGAGGTTATATACATTCATTTGTTAGGCTCAAATGTTTAATGGTTTGATGATATCCGTTATACATTTTCCATAATATACATGAATTTTGCTTACATTAAAAGGAATATGTTTATTTCATGCTCTTTGTGTTCAAAAAGTGGAAAAGAATTGAGGAAAAATATTTAGTATGTGCCATTACATTTCATTTGAAATACTGATTTACATTTTTAAAGAATCATTTGCATGTATCTTTTTTATCTTTATAAAAATATAAGAAATCTTGAAGTATAAATATCTGTCATCTTTCACTGAAAGACATTAAGACCTGAGCCCTCAAAGCAAATTTTTAAGAGAGATTCCCAATCCCAGACTTATTTTACTAGATTTTTATCATACCAGTTGATGTGATAGGTAAAATAGCTCTTTTACATTACAGGTTTCCTTATATCACAGGCCTAGCCATTGTTTTTTTCAGAATTATCTCATTAAATATAGATTTACAAATTCCCAGATCCAATAACCAAGTATATAAAGAAAGTAAAAAATAATGAAACAGAATTTAAAGGTATAATGATGGTGAAAATGTTTTGGAAAGTTTGGCAAGCATAAGAATAAGTGGTAATAGACTTAGCAGACCCAGAAAATGCCAATTCCTAAAATGAATATAGGAAGATGAAAAATAACCTGATCTCTAAAGCATAATCCTCAAAAGACTGAGCAGATGGTATTACCAGGGATGTGAGAATGATGCTAAATAAGAATTGGTAAACACCTTTTTGAGAAGCAATTTGATCCCTAAATGATTCTCTTTCAAACCCATTCACTGGTTGATTGCTTTCCTCCCACCTTATCATAAAGCTGGAGGTTTACTCTTTTGAGAGAGAAAAACAGACAGGCTACACATTGGCAGAGTTGAGAACATAAGTAAAGTACATAAAATAGGGAAATTAAATGAGTATAGGAATACTGTATGCTGAATCCTGAGAGTAGCTAGCCTCCCTCCATACATTTCCCAGAATCCTGGAAGCTTGTCTTTACCAGCCAATGAGCATATTGAAAAAATTTTCTCTAAGAAATATGGATAGATCACAAAAAAAGAGTAAAAAATTATTGACCGGGGATTTTGCATAAAATGGTTCAGCTCAAGCATCCTCAGTGATCCCCAAATTCAACATTGACCACCAACTAATCCAGTGTCTTAGATACGGTTTCTTGGAAAGGCTGTGATGGGGAGTTGTATAACTTAACATTACTGGGTGAAGGTATGCCCCTTGGTAGAAGCACATGGTAAGAAAACGAAGAAGACAAAATTGGACAGAAGTAGAGGCTGATCTGTCATGTGAATTTGGTGCCTCAGCCAAATCCATAGGAACTTTGGAGCTGGAATGGCCTTTCAGAATTGTCTCCAACACAGGCATGGCCACCATGCCTTTTTATCCCTACAAGTCAGTGAGTACTTTTACTGAGGATGACTAGTTTCCAAATGGTTACGAATTGTTAGTGTTCAGATTCTTCAAGATGTTATGACAGCTAATTGAATGCATTGTATTAAAGGGAGAATGTGGCAAATGTACCCTGATGGAGAAACTTTTTTTTATTACCTCTGTGGAGTGAATACTGCTTTTGAAGTAGTTGGAATACTATGATACCAGAGATATCAGAATGACTACATCATGACCAAGTTTAATGCTGTTAACACTGATGATGATAGATGTGATGAGAGAGGCAGTACAGAATCTGTAATCTTGAACATTTTGGTTGTAGAAGTCAATAAAATATTCAGAGGCAATTAATTTACCTGCTGACTTAGTTGCCATGCGTAGGACTGAATAATGGGAAAGAGATCAATACCATATAGAAAGAAGATGGTACAGTGGAGAAATGAAAAGATGGTGAGTGGGAAACAAGGTATAATTTCCTTAATTTCTCCTAAGCTAGAAAATTCTATTCTAGAGGACTAATAAACACCCAATATTTTTTTCTCTCTGTTCAGGAGTGTACTACTTGATTTGTAAATATTAAATTAGTCCATACATATATAAATATTAATACATAGAATTAGGTATGAGTTTCAGTTTATTAGTTTCCTAAAGTAACCAGGTATTTAGATAATATTTAGTAAATAACATTTCCCTTCCTTGATTGTCTTGGGTGCTTGATCTTATATTGAATTACTTTAAAAAGGTTAATTTGGACATTCAAAAGTTCTGCATTAGTGTAGTTAAAATATGAGATATCAGAGGCCACAGATTTTCTGACTCGGGTTTCAAGTAGGATTTTAAATGCAAATGACAGATCTGAATTCAAGGCAATGGTAGAATCTTAATGCTGACAGGAAGGATGTCCAATGAACTGAGCACTAGGCAATATGAAAGTGAGGGGTCTCATGTCCTAAACTTATTCCACAATATTTTACCTTCTTCACTCAAATTTCTAATGTGTTAACATAAGCACAATTATTTGAAAAGTCATAGTGTTAGATATAATTCCGGTCCTTAAAAAAACGCGCATTTTAAAACATAAGGAGCATTACTGTTTCTTGTCTTTTTTTACAGGTCTAAAAGAATGGTCTATATTAGCTCATAGTTTGTGTCCTAAAATAATACTAATGATTAATTTCCAAACTGAATTGCTTTAATTACCCTTCTGAGTTAGGTAAACTGTGTTTTCGTCCCAGTTCTGAGTTTTCTCTTTTGACTTCTGAGAGATACATGAAAAGGTTTATAGTTAGTTACAAGGGGCTTCCTTTACTCCTGGGAGAAGAGTGGACATGTTAGATAAACAAAATAATTTATGCATCTTTGTCATTCCGTATTTTGATGTTTTAAAATAAAATATCAAATTTCTATGTTTTGAACATATTTTTCCCATTAACTGTGTATTTTAGATCAATAATATCATTACATAAATTATTTTCTAGGCTTTTAGTGTCAGGATAATTTTTCTGAGACAAATGCTGATAGCCTGATGATAATAGGGACAAATAAAAGGTTTTAGATATGGTGATTGTCAAAAAAACTTACACTATAAAGTTATAATATTTCAATAAACTCGATATGAAAATGGAATGTAGAGTGGAAAGCAAATAATGTTTGCAGAACACACTTAAAAATGCTAACAACATAAAGAAAATATAAATTAGTAAAATATCCAACCAATATAAAAATATTCCTTTTATAATATTTTAGAAAATTTTGTCCAACTGTCTAACCATTCAATAGGCAATTAGAATTTTGAACTTCAAATTTCTTTAGGGTAAATAAGAGAGACTGGTATATAAAATGGGAATAATACATAGAGAATTGAGATTTCCTTAAACTAAAATAGAGGAAGTATAAGCATAAATATTTATAAATGCACTGTTTATATTTTATTTAGAAGAGTTCTTTACTTTCTTTTTTTTTAATTTTAAAACCATCTACAATCAAAAAGTTGATTTTAGAAATGTCTTTCAGGTGCAATGAGTAAGTGCTCATTATTCTTGAAAAAAATGCCTTGTTATGTACAGCGTTCATTCATTAGAATTTGAATCTGAGTTTCCAGATTACACATTTTAAGTTCACAGAGTTATTTTCTTAGGTGAAAATCTCATTACTATCCTAGAACACAAGAATTATTAGTTTAAAAATAAAGGTGAATCATTTTTGTTTAAAAATCAGTTTGAATGTTCTGATAAAATTGCTTCATCTCTGCAGTTCACATCTGTCAAAAATTGTAGGTTCTCTGGAAGAGAAAACTGGCATATATGAAGACAATTTTTGTATAAAAACATTCAATTGCATTCCTCTCACTTTGGTTAATCATATCACAATTTGACATTTAAAATACTATAATGCTGACATGCTAGCAATATTTAGGCACAGATATAAATTGAACTACATATATATTAAGAAATATGATATTCTGCATAAAACTTTGAAATACACATATTTTATTCTTGATGATTGTATTAGGAAAGAGTCAGTTAATGTTATATACTCAGTTTAAAAATAGTAATATTCTGTCAAAAATTTGTTTTTTTTTGATATGAGGGATTTGGATATTTTAAAAAATCCGTATAGAAGATGTAGCAGGGTAGAATATTAAGAACTGCATTTCAACCATGAATTTCAAACCTTTTAATAAAATCATATAGTACATTGTAAACCCATTACCATGTTTTTTATATAGAAAATGTAAAGTTCTGAAAAACAAAGGAAAATACAATAAATGGTGTTTAGATAATGGATGTGTTTTTAAAGAAAGGGAAGCACATTTGCTCCCATCAATATCATGTGTTGAAACTGAAACAATTTTGCCATAACATCCAATCTGAATATGTTTGGAAGACACATTTGTTTATTACTGCATGATAGGCAGAGGCACCTTGTAATATTTGTAGCGAAGGGGCAGAATATGAAATGATGTGTGTCTGCACCTCAGGGTTTCAGATTTCACATCAGGCACTATTTACACCTAAAGACTTGGAAAGCTGCCTGTAGGTTCTCATGGCTAACACTCAGTGCCCTCAGACTCTGAGGTGGTGACTGCTCTTAACCCAAAATACAAGTTCCCTCTTAGTCTCTCACAAGAGTGCAGGGGTCACACTGCATACAAGAGAATGACTTTATGGTTTAAGTTTCATGTTATGATATTGAGTCATAGTTGATGAGGAAGAATCTTTTCCAAGGGCTGGGTAGGATAGTGCTACTTATATGGCTTCAGAAAATCCCTGTGAGATTTGTCCCTATCAAGATTCAAGTCTCTGAAAAGCAAGCCAATTGCTTTTCTGAAATCCCAACATAGTGTGTTATCTGGTGTTGTTAGGGAGAAACACTGCCTGAATTTTTTTTTTTTTTTGGTGATGGAGAAAGAACAGCAAAGCAAGAGGAGATAAACACAGTGAGTAATACTGCAACCATATTCCTAATTATTTCCCTGTCAAGCAAACAATAGCTGGTAAGGCCAAGGCCAAGGCTATATAGACAGATTTAGCAAGTAAAGAAAGAGCAATCCATGTTTTAGACTCAAACAGTGATATGTAGCTATGTAAGATTCAAACACACACAGATAGTGAAAGGAGGAAGAGTAGTCAGGAGAATGCTTGCTGAAGACCTTGTCCCACATACCAAAAAGGGCAAAACCAATATAAAAGGGGCTAGAAGACTATGCAGTACCAGCTGTGGGACACCTGTTTCTGTGTGACCAGCTTTAGAATGAAGCCAAGTGCTTTTATAGACTGAGATATACCCAGATGGACACAAGGCAGAAAGTCCTGTTCATCATCAGGAGCAGAGAGGTTAAAGGAAACCATCTTATGACAGCCTCCCAGGGTAGTGAAGAGCGGGAGATGGCTTCCTAGCACCTTCTCAGCCTGCCAACCCTTAGTGTTTGAGGAGGCTTACAAGGCATTCCACCAAAGTTCAGATTAGCTATGGTGCCAGTTTTTGCCTGTGTGGTCTATGTGATCATATCCAAGATTACAAGGGTGCCATGATGAAAATTTACCCTTATAATACCAACAAGGTAAAAATTTTCAATTGCATACTTAGTTTCTAGTGCACAATTTTCCATTTTGTGACGTTTTATTGCCTCATCACAATCCAACACACATACAAATACAGATACACAATCATACACATATACACAGACACAGTAGGGCAAAAAAATTAAAATCGGTGGAAAAATGCTTATTGAACTTGCCATGTGTGCCAATTTAAAGCTATTATGTACCCCCAGAAAAGCCATGCCCTTTAATCTTCATTCGATATTGCTGCATGGGATCTTTTTTATTGTTTCCATGGAGATGTAACCCCCCCCTCCATTTGTGGGTGGTAACTTTTGATTCGATGGTTTCCTGGGAGATATGTCTTCAGCCATTCAAAGTGGGGTTGCTTACTGGACCCCTTTAAGATGGAACCATTTTGGAAAAAGCTCTGGACCTAAAAGAGCCCCCAAAGCCAGAGACCTGGAGATACATAAAGCAAACACCCCCAGGGAAGCCTGGAGAGAAAGGTAGCAGATGTCACCATGTGCCTTTCCAACTGACAGAGGGGTTCTGGACACATCAGCCTTTCTTGAATCAAGATATTTTCCCCTAGATGCCTTAATTTGGACATTTTCATGGCCTCAGAATTGTAAACTGGCAACTTAATAAATACTCCTTTTTAAAAGCCATCGCATCTCTGGTACATTGCATTCCAGCAGCTTACAATCTAAAACATCATGTTACCGGTAACAATTTTTCCCATGTGGATTGATATATTAGAACATCAAGTTTATGAATGTAGGCAGCTGCAATTATATTAACACAAAGCAATCTTATTTCCAAATCTCACTGTAATAATTTCCCATCTTATGCAACACCATTACAAACAATGGTCACAATTTTTCTCCTCCCTCTATCCATTCCCACTACAAAGGGACTGTTCCTTCTTCAGCCCTTTAAACAGGATTAGTCTTGTGATTCGCTTTCACTAGTAGAACATGCCAGAAGAAGTGAGGTGCTAGTTCTGAGTGAAGGTGTCAAAAGGCCTTGCATGTTTTTCCCTCTCTTCCTTAAAGCCCTAATATCATCATGTGAATGAGCCAGACTAGCCTATATTATGATGAAAGGCATGTGGCCAAAATGCCATTGTCACCACAGATATTTGTATGGCCCCCGAACAGACAACCTGCGGAAGCAGTATGGCCTCGTTGGCTGGCATGTGACCACAGTTACATGAATGAAGCCAACTGAGATCAGAACTGCCCAGCTGAGCTTAGCCCCAAATTCTGAGCTAGTTGAGGTAATTGTTTTAGGCAGGTAAATTTTGCGGTGCTTTCTCATGTGGCAAAAATGGACTGATATACACTCATATTCACCCGAATAGTAGGAAGGCTATTACAAGGGATTCCTTGGAGTACCAAGAAGGAGTGAATGTTTGTACCTAATTATCTGAGAGCTTTTCCAACTTTTCATGTTCTGTGTATGCTCACTAAAGGACAGTTTGTGATTTCTAAAATTCAACTGAAAAAAAAAAACCTTAACATTTTATTATTTGTTAAAAATTAGATCTTTAGTAGCTTCAGTTTTATATATATATATATATATATTTTTTTTTTACATGGGCAAGCACCGGGAATCGAACCTGGGTCGTCTGGCATGGCAGGCGGGCATTCCTGCCTGCTGAACCACCGTGGCCCACTTTCAGTTTAATATTTTAATTGCATGAATGATAATTCAGTCCTGCAAGAAGGGTGCAAAGAAACACAAGTATACTGGTAATTTTAAAGGCTTATACAGTGAACTTGACTAATTTTAATGGTGTTAAGCATTTCAAATTGTGATTTAAATGACAAATGATTTTTAAAAATCTACTCATTACTTTTTTATTGTATAATGAAAGTCAGTGACCTGCAAGAAGGAATTTAATGAATTGAGGCATGGATTTATGGGTGATGGTATAATCAATTTTAAATTTACTCCTCATTTTAATAATCGGATTATATTGGATTTTGAATGAGAATGCTTTGCTGCATTTTGAATTTGATTATCTAATATTACAGATACAATATTAAGTAAAACATGTATACTTTTTTCAGGTATTTAATGAAAACATTTTTGACATTTAATTACGTTTAAATTTATTCATTTTATGCGATTAAGAACAATATTAGAATCTTTGGAGAAACAGCACTTTCCCTTTCAACATATGAAACTCATGGAGCCTACGAAAGTCCTACATTTGAATATTAAAAACCTACAATCTCTTTTGTACCACACTTGATGTATATCTATAATATGAAGGTAAAATACGAAGTGACTGAATCATTAGTATTTCTGATTTAGTAGGTAACATTTAATTGTGTAAGATTAAGAACTACTTTTCAAATCTGTCCCTTCCTCCTTTTCACCTGTCTGTTGTCAGAGTTGTTTCCACTCCCCTCTAATGTCTCCCACCTTCAGATAAGGCAGAAAATATATCTGCTCAGTTTGTTTCTCTCCATATTGTTTGAAGTTTTAAAGGAGAATTTTCAGGATATGTATTTTAACTCAGTGTGGCTTAGAGAGAATTATGTTGGAAGCTTTAGCACAATTTTCCAAAACTTCTGGTTCTTTCACTGGGAACAATTTTTTTTTTTTTTTACATCAGTGGCATAGGACAAGTTCTTTTCATTGTAATTGTTTCCTGGTAACTTTTTTTTTTTTCGGAGGGTGTGGATATCTTTTTTTAGGGGCTTTCATCAAGTTTTTTTTTTTTTTTTTTTTAACAAATAAGATATTCAAAACATTTAAACATAGAAAATTTGGTTACTGTTTAAGATTTCATTGATAATTACTCAGTGTGCTATTCGCTAGTCATAAGGAAGAGAATATGACATTTTTTTGTAATTTATTGTGATTTATTAATTCTTATACTAAATAGAAGCATAGTCTAGGCTTTTAGTTTTCTGGAATTCAAGATAAAAAAGGTTATAATTGATTGTTTTTGGTATACATTTGTTCTGTGTTAAGACCATTGACTCAATTATTATTGCAAAATTTACCCTTTACTATGGTTAGCTATCTTTTTTGTGTGTGTGTGCGTTCAGGCACTAGGAATCCAGTCCAGGTCTTCAGCATGGCAGGTGAGAACTCTGCCTGCTGAGCCACCATAGCCTGCCTTGTGGTTTGCTTTTTATTATCTGCATTTTCCATGACTGTAAAACTTATGGAGAAATAGTGTTTATCTTATTTTAAAGTTACTGAGCACTATGCATAGGGGGAATTTTGTTGAGAAAAATTTGCCATCAGCCCCAAATATATTGATAACAAAAGTTCTCTACTAACTGAAGGGATAATAAAATGATTTCTTCTTTCTAGGTAAAAAATAAATATTAATAGCAAAATATGGTCACTGAAAACGAACACCCCACATTTTTGTCTTATATCCAGTGCTCGTTCTCACTGGAGAAATTAATTCATCAGGCAAGGCAAACGGAGCTGGATCTTTAATTCTTCAGAAACTGGATTAATTTTTAGTACTTTTTCTTTTTCCAGAAGTCTTAAATTTAATGCCCTGAACTCTTATTAATTAGCAAATACATTGCTAATTAGGTATGTTTGAATTATTATTTCAGAATAGAATTGCTTTCTTCCAGGGTGTATTGTAACTTAGTAAGAAAATTGTTTCATTGAAGGCTTCATTATGAATGAAATAATTTTAAACTATAAAACTTGATGTATCACAGAACTTTCAAGACCTCTGAAAGGTCTGTTTTTACTCTATATTCAGGCTAGCAAGTTTTCCTAAAAGCACTTTCATGACTGCTGACAAAAGACATAAGAGCCCTGGGTCAAAGACAAAGGACTTTATTATTCATATCCTAGCAAGTATCGTGAGCTTCATGTTTCTGTTGCCTTCTCTTGCCCTTCCTGTCCTTTGGGGGTGACAAAGAAATGCCTGGGTAGATGTTGTATACACAATGGATTTGCATCACAGCTAAGAAAGCCTGAGCTTAAGGAAGTCTGGTATACAATGCAGTGCAAGCAAAATGTCTCAGAGAGAGGCATTATTTTTATTATACTGAAGAGTAAAAAATCTGCCTTCCGCTTAGTAAAGAGACAGTATCTCTGTCTCACAAAGCTATTCACTATAATAATAAACCTATTTGAAAAGATAGTATAGAGCAAAAACTGTTAGTGCTTCTCCTGGTAAAACTTGCAGAAACATGAGAAACCAATGGAAAATTGTTTCCCAACAAAACTATGCTATCTAAGCAGAAAAAGTGATAGGTCAATATTGCTGATACATGCAAGTGATATTTAAATTATTGTATAAATATGAAAAATGCATATTAATAATTGAGATTAAGTAGCCGGAAATTTAATTGACTTTATTTGAGCCTAGATGTGTATAATTTATTGACATGCTCCCAATGTAACAGTTAGTAGATTATATAATTTTTATTTAGTATTTATAGTTTTGACCTGAGTTACTTCCAGAGGACTTAGCCCTCTAGCTTTAATTGGTCTTAGATTTTACTTCACATGGAAGTTAAAAATTTAGGGACTGGCTCAGTTAAAGGAATGCTAGTAGATAACACAAGGTTCCTAGTTCAAGATAAAGGGCAGTTTATTGCAGCAATAATGGTGAACAGTGTCAATATTTTTGAGTCAATTCTGCAAGGCCCAGTCACTACTGGGTAACTTGAAGAGACAAATGACAGTTGCATACATAATATGTTACACCATGAGAGGAAGCCTGAGCTTAGGGGATCCAAATCTTTTATAATGGTCTGTAAAGATGTCCATACTTTGCTGCAGAGGGATATACTATCATTTCCAACGCTATCTACCATACAACACTCTTGAAAAGCATCCAGAACAGAGGATCTCACTCTTAAGTCATGCAGAAGTATGAAAGGCGCATGGAGAATTGCCTCACAACAATAATTGTGCTGTGTATAATGAAAAAGCAGAAGAATCTAAATATTAAGGATCCTTGGCATTATCAGGGAGAATTTCCTATAGCAGAAACAATCATCTCGCAGAAATCGGTATGTAAAATGACTTGGAAGAGAGAAAGCTTTTATCACTGTACAAGAGGACAGAAATGCTGGTGAATGCTTTGAAGAGTCTTGTTTTTTGTTTTTTTTTAACATTTTTAATTGGATAATATAACATATATACAAAGCAAAAAGAGAAAAACAATATTTTTCAAAGCGCACTTTGACAAGTAGTTACAGAACAGATCCCAGAGTTGCCATGAGCTACCATTCTGTCATCTCATATTTTTCCTTCTAGCTGCTCCAAAACACTGGAGGCTAGAAGGAATATTAACATAGTGATTCAGTAGCCATACTCATTTGTTAAATCCCATTTTCTCTATTTTATCTCCCCCTTTTCCTTTAATCCATCTCCCATTCTATAGGGATCTTTGGGGAATGCCTGTTCTGACTTTTTCATGTTGAGAAGGGGTGTCCACACTAAAGGATGGGGGATGTAATTCATTGATAATTTTGGAGAGGCTGATCCTTCTGGGTTTCAGGGTTTTTTCTTTTTTTGTTTTCCTTAGAATTCAGAAGTTTTAGAGGGATGTCTCCTTCAAACCTGCTGTCTCATGTTTATGAAACAAGAATTTTATTCACCTACTACAGGTCAGTAACTTAATAGAGAATGACAATCATTTTTCTGGACAGAAGAATCTGACCTATCTTCCTTTCCATTCCCCCTGAATTTTATAATTAGGTGGAGACATGGAATAAAATCTGAGTTTTAGTGAGGCTTTTAGCCCTGAACCATAATATGAAAATCTAATATTCCTATGATCTCATATCACTAAAGTTTTTAAGGAGGAGAGGCAGAATGCTACCTGAATATTAGAATTAATACATTACTTGCTATTAAAAAGGAACTTATCAAGTAAAAGCATAGTCTTCAAATTAATTATGTGAAACCCTAATGATAGAATATATCTGAAACTAGGAGATATGTAAGTTGTGTAAATAATCTCTTTCCCGTAAATATTCTCTGTTACCTAAATCACAAAGCCCTCTATAAAGGACTGGGAGTATCATTTGCCAGTAGAGATTTAGCTTTCTATGCCTAGGAATGACCACTCAATCCTGCTTGTGAGAAATAGTCTTTAATCTCTTTATTAGGCCTCTTAGGGACATAGTCCTTCAATGTCATCTATAGTCCCTCTTCCTTATCTTCTTTTAGGACAGATGCGATACAATTTCAGCTCTTTTTCTTGTGAGCCTTGCTGTTTCATTACAGTTTTCAGTAGCTGTTATTCTCACATGTTCTTTTTGACTTTTGTATGCTAAACATATCATCTATTACATATGGTAACCCAACTTCCCCAGAATTGAAAAGAAATGCATCACCTTGTTGTTTCTTTCACTCAGTCTCAATTTTAATCAAACTACCATGCCGAGAATAGCTCAGTAGATAATGTTATTTCTTTCTGTAATGCACCATTCCAGTCCTTTCAATTTGTTCTTCCTATCACTTAATGAAATGGAAATAAGTTAATTATTTGACTAATTAATGTTTAATGCAGTTGAACACTGTGAGATAAGTGGCTGTACTTATTTTGTTTTTCAAATAATCCAAACGATTTATGCACAAACAGTAAAAAAAGATGTGATTCTGAGTGGATGAATGTCTTTTTGATGCTCTCCCTAAAATCCTCCATTATTGGTTTACTCCTTGAATATTTCCTCAAGGACTCCACAGATGTGCAAGATATTCGTATCTGAGCTATTACATCCTTTACTGGCCCTTCTCACTACAATCCCTCAGTCTCCCTTGGTGTTCAAAAGTAATTTTTGTTGCTACTCAGATGTTCCTAGAACTGGCCTAGAAGACAAACTTCCAAGATCTTCTTTAAGCCTGCTTTATTATGCCATCTTTTTATATCCTCTCTTTTCTTCTCTATACCTAAGGCAGATTTGGCAAAATAACCCACCTTTAGGTTTTTCCAGGGCCAAAGAGAAGGCACTCTTGTAATCAACTTTAGCCTGATGTCAACATATCACTTTCATAGAACTCAACTATTTTAGTTGAAGACCTTCCAAAGTGGTGAATATGAATAAATATGCTTTATGATAGCAAGAGCATTCACTTATTTTCTTTACTATTTTTTTAATTCTGATCACTTTTTTGAAGTATAATTTAAACAGTATAAAACAAGGAACACTAATGTAGTGAAGTTTAGTAGAAAGAGACAAGGGTGAAAACTCAACACAGTTTTTCCTTGTATTCTTTTATTTTTGTAATTAATTACCTCCTCCTTTCGTCTTATTGCTTGTTTTTTTTTTATTGGTTTGTTTGAATGTATTATGCAAGCATGCAAGTATGTATCTATCTATGTATGTGTTACATATATATGTAAAGCTGAAGGAAAATTTGTCATGCTTAGACTTCATTCTTTGATGCTCACAATTCTGTCAAGTTCTTCTGTAGGGCTTAGCATACCCAGATATACTTTCTTTCATTACCCTAACACATTTTCACTTTCAAAGTAAAAGTTTAATTAAATATGTGTGCTATAGAGATACACTCAGAGAAGTGTGCACAAATAAAAGGCATACACAGTTGGAAGAATTTCCAAAATGTGAATGCACTTGTGTAACCAGCTTCTACATGAAAGTTAGAACTACCAGAATTAACTTCATTTAATCAGAATTTTTCATTTTAAAAATGAAAACATTCATGTATTGAAAACCAGCCTGGTAGAGATCCTTTACAACTTTGGAAATGAAAGGCCTTTACAACTATGTCTCAAAATCCAGAAATTGTGAAAAATTGGATAACTTTTACTATATAAATATCAAGCATAAATGTACATGGCTAAAATATGACATAATCAAAGTCAAATAAAAATTGGGAAGATATTTATAGCTCACACCACAGGTTAAAACTAATTGTCTAAGATTTAAAGACATCCATTAAGTAACATGTAAAAGATCAATAAGCAACAACAACAACAAAAAACAATGGATAAAAGAAATCAGTAGATAATTCATAAAATAAAATATAAATAAGCCTTGAGAATAAGAAGATAAGAGAAATGAAAATTAAGATGACACTAAACCACAAACCTCATCATACTTTGGATGTAAATTCAAAATTTGGTCACATAATCTGCTGCCAAATCTGTAGAAAAAAACATCTATGTTCTGATTTTGAGTGGCAGCAGAGATTGGTACAACCTCTATTAAAGGTGATATGATTATACACAAACACAAACACACACACATGCATAATTTGACCATGATAGTCTATAATTCCACTTCTAGAAACTATCATTTTGATGTACTTATGCAAGTATAAAATGACATAAAGCATCATTTATTGCAAAAATTTGCAGTACCTAAAGGTAGGAGACAAACTAATGTCTATTAAACAAGGGTATTTGCTTTGTACAGAATAAGAAATTCTGTCAAGATATAAAAGAAAGTATCTGGTTAATGAGACATTATCCATGGCTGGAAGGGACTTGGTGTGAAGGCAGTAGAATTGAATACTGTAATAACTTTCATTTTTCACTTTTTATTAAAATATAATATACATGCAGAAAAATAACATCATAAATGAAATTCTTTATTTTTTTTCAAAAACCGAACCCATTTATCAACACTCAGAAAAATATGTAGAAAATTACCATCACCTCAGAAATACCCCTTGTGCCTCCCTGTTAGTCAGGAATCTCACCCAAATTTTACCACCTATTTGATTTGTGACAGCACAATTAAAATCCACCATTAAAAAAATACACCAAGCTATGCATATTCAGAAATATGTGGTATAATGGAATATATAGTATCCCCCTCAAAAATATGATCAAGTACTGACCCGCATCTCATAAATGGGATCCTATTTTTTTTGGCAGAATCTTTGAATATGTTATTAGTAAAGATGAGGGCAAACTGGTTTAAGGTGGGCCCTGATCCAACATGGCTGCTGTCCTTGTAAGAAGAGGAAAGAAAGAGAAGATAGCCATGTGATCAGAGACTGAGAAGTGTTGTCTCAAGTCTAAGTATACCGTGCATTGCCAGAACCCTACAGACTTCACAGGAAGTCTGGCCCTGTTAGTGCCTGCACTTGACTTCTGGCCCCTAGAACTTTTGAGACAACACATTTCTACTGTTTTAAACCACTGTCTGTGGAACTTTATTACTCAGCCCTAACCATCTAGGACATATGATATATATGTAATTTTTGTGTGTGGCTTCTCTCATCTTATGATTTCAAAAAGTTCTACTTACCCCTGGACTTCAGGTTTCAGAAGTTATAGAAAAATGGCTTTGTTTTTAAAAAAAAAGTCCCTATAATTTGTCTTCTTGCTATGCTATCACAGCCTTCCTAGAGATTCAATGTTAATTCTCTTTGAATAGATCATTACAGATATGGTTCCCAATTCATACCCCTGCTAATATTTTATCTAGTGGGTGGTGGTGATATAAACTAAATACAGATTATTTTGATAGGTGAGTTTATGCACATGCAAATAATGCATTTAGTGCTGAACATATTCTTATATTCTTTTTCTTGAAGATTTCCCCTAAATGTTTATAAGTTTTCATTAGGTTATGTGGATTACTTTCTTCCTGTGTTTGATTTTTCATTTTATAAGTGGCTGTGACACATTATATACATGGTTGATTATTCAAGCAGAGACATCAGCCTATAAAATACCATGAACACGCAGTTTCAGTAAATGTCTTCTTTATTGCTTTTCTAAACCAGATGATAACCTCCAAAGCATCTAAATCTCTTCTCTTAAACCTTCCCCTGGAATCTGGACTTCTCAGATTTGATTGCTGGACAATATATGGTTAGCTGTCATATCTCAGTTTTACGCTGACTTTCAAGTTGTTTGCTGTGGAAACTTTTTAATATAAAAAGGAATTAAACAGGTCTATTTCTTGAAATTGCACTGGATTTACATAATGTGAAATTGTCAGATGATTGCTGTGCCATAAATTTTAATTCATCCATATTAGCTAAAAAATGTTAATAATAAATTGACCTCAAGTTTATAAAAAATTTGCTAGTACATTATGGATTTATGACTGTTTTCACTGGATGCATAGAGTGAAATTTAAATCTTTGTTTTATTTATTCAGTAGTCTATTTGTGTTTGAGAGCTTCATGTTAGGAAAAAAGTTAAAGATTCATAATTACTAAGTTCCAAAAGAATAGAATATCGGTAGGATTTTACCTTATATAAAAAATAAGCAAATGTACAATTATTTAAAACATGTTTTATTGCATTTTAACATAACAATTTTATTTATTTTTGTTACTGTTTGTCTGGGTCACTGCCAGTCTGCTTCTTATTCCTTTTTAATGATGACCACATATATATCACATCAAAACCAGTAACTGCAAATAATTCGAAGGTTTATCACTCTCTCAGACATAAGCAAAGCCTGGCAGTACCTAGGTGAAAGTCCCCCTGAATAGAGAAGACTCTGTTCTCCTGGAGGAGTAGGGGGCGGGGGAGGGGTGAAGGGAAGGACCAGAGAGAGAAAGAGAGAAGAAAGACTAGGAGACTGGTGACTGGTAACTCTGGGATTCAGGGCTTACCTGGCCTAGGAACCATCTGGAGTTTATAGGTTCCTAAAAATAAATTTAGTGAGTGAAACTTCTACAGAGTCTCAAATAGAGCCATGAGTATTCTTTAGGGTTTACAGGAATACTGTTGGTTGGGGCTTGGCATATCATGGCAATTAGCAATATCTAGCTGAAGCTTGCATAAGAGTAACCTCCAGAATAGCCTCTTGACTCTCTTTGAAATCTCTTAGCCACTGATACCTTATTTTATTACACGTCTTTTCCCTCCTTTTTGGTCAGGTAGGCATTTTCAACCCCACGGTGCCAGGGCCAGAATCATCCCTGGGAGTCATGTCCCATGTTGCCAGGGAGACTAACACCCCTGGATGTCATGTTCCATGTAGGGGAGAGAGTAATGATTTTACTTTCAGAGTTGGGCTCAGAGAGAGAAAGGCCATATCTGAGCAACAAAAGAGGTCCTCTGGAAGTTACGCTTAGGCTTTATTATAGGCAGGCTTAGATTCTCCATTGAAGATAGACATTTCATAAGAGCAGGTCTCAAGGTTAAGGGCTTGGCATTTTAACCTCAGAGTCAGTCCCTAATGCTTGAGACAGTATCAGGGGTTTCCCAGGAGGGAAAGTCTAATAGTTCCATATTTTTTCTCCAGTGTCTCAAGGGACTTTGCCAATACTTTTTAATTATCTGCCCAACATACTCTGGAATATATCTGGGTATTGTATTAAACTATACAGAATTGCAAGACCTCATTCTCAGCTAGGCTCCATGTGTCTAAGTCATTTAACTGAACTGGCCAGAGGTTTAGTTAGAGTTTGTGTTACAGAAAATGTAGGTTTTGGCCAAAATAAACCTCTCTTCCTTTGGTCTCATATGTAGGTAAAGTTCTAAAATATAGACAGTGTCATCCTTTACCCTGGATTCCGGTTCACCTTAAGTCAGCCAGCACTGCCTTGTTCTTATCTTTGAAGCCCATTCTCTTTTTCAGGTTCTTTAACAGTTGCTTTATGAAGCAATGCTGACTTCCAGAGCTGCACAACTCCAGCTCTGAGTCTCAGGTGTCACACAGGCCCCCAAATTCCAAGGAAACACCAGGCGATGCACATGTAGCACAGCATCCTAGAATTTAGAAATAACACTTAAAAATCAGGAATAAATGTGACTACTTTAAGAACTTAAAATCTAGGCCCCAATTTTCTTATAAGTATTTTCTAAAAGAGACCATATGATATGTGTCCTTTTGTTTCGAGCTTACTTCATTCAACATACATCCTCAGTTGCTCACCTTGTTACATGCCTCACAACTTTATTCCTTTCTGTAGCTGCACAATATTCTGTCATATGTATCTACCATAACTGGACGTCTGCTTCGCATTCAATCCACCTTGCAGCCATCTCCATCCACTGGTATCATAAACAATATCACCATAAACATCAGTGTGCAAATGTCTATTTGAGACCTTGTTTTCAGTTCTCTCAAGTATAGTCCCAGTAATGGGAATGCCTAATCAAATGGTGATCCTGTATTTGGAGAGGGCCAGTGAATTTTGTGGGAATGGTGGTTTGCTGAAATCCTATGTCGGCTCTGAAGTCAAGGATATCATTATTTCCAAAAAAGGGTTGCTCCTTATCTAGTCTCTTGAAGAGTTAGTTTTCACATGTGCAAAATAGTCATAATGGAAATAAATACATTCTGTTTTTGAAATACAAACTACTTACTGTATATGAAGGAATCAAATACTCTTATGCACATCACACCCTTGGGATTGATTTTTAGCTTATCATGGCAATAATAATAAGTATAATGATATGCTTACTTAAAAAAAACTGTATACTATTTAAATTTGTTCTTCTACTGTTTAATTTAAAATGTACATGCATTATTTTAAGGGCTACTTCACTTTTGCCTAGTTTTGTAACACAATTCAGAATTCTATGATAGGGAGAAAAAGATGAACAGCTAACAAACTTTGTTGAATATTTGGGAGAGCTTTTATATAAATGCACAAATTATTTGTTATTTTACAGCATACAGCATCTTCAGTATGTCTAAATCCTCATTTGGGTAAAGGCAGTACTTCCTTGAGCAATTTTGTCCCTTGGTTTTTCATGCTATCTATATATATGTATGTATTTTTTTTTTGGCCTCTTTTCCTTTATTGCAGCTTCCTTTTAGTTGAACTTTTGTGATCTGACTAATCCCCTTCCCATTTCTGTGAATTATATAATGTATTCTCTGTGGTTTTCCTGGAGTTTGTGTTATACAACCTACATTGATAAGCTACTAACTTGAAAAATACCAACCTAGATTCAATAGCATGCAGTCTCTGCTCCCATACCCCTCTCTTTCCTGTCTATGTTATACCTCACATTACCTCTTTATATTTTGCATGTATGTTATCAAGAAATATAACTCTTTCTTGGTCAATTATGTTCTGACTCTTATAGCAATCAAAGAATAGAGTTGTACATTGAAAATATAGCACGATTAGGTTTTGCATTTACTCTTGTAGCTACCTTTACTGAAGACCTTCCCCTCTTCACACTACCTCAAGCCTCTCTCTCCCGTCCTTTTCCTTTCAACATCAAGGACTCCCTTTAATATTTCTTTAGAAAGGCTTTGTTTTTTTTTCTTTTAATGAAATCTATCAGTCTCTGTTTATCTATGAATGTTTTAAACTCTCATTTTTGAAGACAGTTTTGCAGGGTAAAGATTTTTGACTGACAGTTCTTCTCTTTCAGTCACTGCCGTCTCATTTCCAATGTTTCTGTTGACAAGTCAGCATTTAATCTTATTGAGGATCAATTGTATGTGAGAAATTGCTTTTCTCTCACTGCTTTCAGAATTATTTCTTTATATTTGGCATTTGACATTCTGATTGGTGTGTGTTTCTGAGTAAGTATGATAGGGATTCTATTTGGAGTACATTGCACTTCTTGGACACATATATTTATGTCTTTCATGAGAGTTAGGAAGTTTTTGGCCATTAATGCCTCAAATATTTTTTCTGCCCCTTTTCCCTTCTCTTCTCCTTCTGGGACACCCATGATGCTTATGTTCATACACTCCATGCTGTCACTCAAGTCCCTGAGACACTGCTCAATTTGTCATATTCTTTTCTCTATCTGCTCTTCTGCCTGTATGATTTCTACTGTTCTGTCTTCTAGCTTATTGATTCTTTCTTCTGCTTGTCTAAATCAACTGGTGTATGCCTCTAGTGAATTTTTAATCTCCGTTTATGTGCTTTTCCTCCTCATAATTTCTGTTATGTTGCTTTTTAAAGTTTAGAATTGTGTACATTCGCACATTGTCTTCTTAATATCCTTTAGCTTTATAACCATATTTATTTCATTTCTATCAATATTTTCCTTCATCTCCTTGAATTAATTTAGGAGATTTATTTTAACTTCTTTGATAGTTGTTCAAAATTCTGTGTCTCATCTGAAGTTTTAATTTTTCCCCTTGACTGAGCCATGTCTTCCTATTTCTTAATATGCCTTATCATTTTTTTTTTAATGGTGTCTGGGCATCTGATTACATTGCTGTGTTAATTCTGTAGGTTAATGATTCTCCTCTTGTATAGGGTTTTATTGTTAATTAGCTTTGTGTTAAGGCTCTTCTTTGATACATGGTTCAATTTATTCTGGCTGTTTAGAGTTGCCAGAATTTAAACAGTTAAACACTGTTTAACTGTTCAGTTTTCTCAGCTCTTCTGCATGAAATTTTTGCCCTGGATATGCAGTAGATTTTTAAGAGTTCCCTTTTTGTATGCAATTGTTTCAGCTCCAGAAGAAAGCTTCCTTTCCTCTGTTCCTTCTCTTGGAATCTTGATTTGTTTTGCAAATTTTTTTCCCTCAGCTTCTATGATTTGTTTAATTTCTCCTCCTCAGTATCTCCTTTTCATTACATTTTTCCGTTCTTGGATCTGTCCTGTCTTACAGCAGTTCAGTTTAGTCCTGCCTCCATGTTTTTTCATGAGAGTTTTTTGCCCCCAGTTTCTTCCCTTGTAGTGTATCCTGCCCTGAGAACCAGATAGAGTCAATCGATAAAGGTCCCTATTGCGTTTAGGTGGTCCAACAAACAGAGACTAGGTTAAGTCTGCACACTTCTTGACATCTGTTCTGCTGAGGCCCTTTTTTCTCTGGGCACACTTGTGTAGCAGTACTCCTCAACTACCTGTGCTCCCTCTGGGTCTCTCGGGACTGGGGATCCTATGGCTGGGTATGTGTGGGCTTCCAACTTGCTGCTGTGAGTGACTCTGTGGTGTATCCAAGGCAGGAGGGACCTGGGCCATGCCACATCTGTGTGTTTCCCAAGGTGCTTGGGAAAGAGAGAGGGATAAGGGTCAAGACTGGTGGGTGTGAGGCATAAATCGCCTACCTGATTTTGGTGCATGTGTTGCTTTTACTTATTCTTCAAATCAGCTTTTGTGGAATCTTTCTCCAGTCTCTATTGTACTCCAGAGAGCCAAGCAAATAGGAATTGTTCTTGTATTAGCTGATTAAGAGGAGAGACCTTTCCAGGGGGATGTCTTACATTGCCATGTTGATGACATGACCGACACTTAACTTTAGATATCACTCTTCTTGTTTCCAAGGATATCAATAAATAGATAACTTCCGTCTGATTGTACATGCTTTTTATCAGTCTGGCATATTTACTCTGCATGATAATTTCAAAGATCTAAATATAAAATGACCCCTTATCTCAATCTGTGTTTTAAAAAGATTTTGATTGTAAACTGCCGTATGATAACCTACCTAACAGCTGTTCTCCATATTAATCACTTTGAAAACAAGTTCCAGTATTGAAAAGCATAGAGAAGGATATACATTTTTACAGGATATGAGGGAGTGAAATAAAGAAGACTAAATGTGCTCATTTTTTATGTGGAGTCTGTTTGCATTGCTTGGATTTTCTTATTAAAGTAAGGAAAATAAATTTAAGCTAACCTATGAAATAGGTAAAAGACAAATCAAGTAGGTTAAAAGATAGGTAGACTGGTGTGAACCCTAATATTATGAAGTAGTGATGTTTGATCACTCCTATTGAAAAATGAAATTATGTGGGAAATAAAAAATCTTGTTTCTGGTATTCACAATTATTTAGGATGAAAAATCTCAGGAGAAAGATTATGAAAGTAAGTTGATCATAATTGCTAACATTTTTCAAACAGTGGCCATGTGCCGGGCATTGCTTGCTGTATTAAAAGTGATTAATTCCTTACTAATTGCAATCATTGTACTGGGTAGGTATCTTTATGGCCCCCATTTTTACGACGAGGAAAATGAGGCACAGAAACACTGATCAACTTTTTCAGATTCAATAACTTACTCGGCAATAGGGCTAGGATTTGAAACCAGGTATTCTTTGTCCAGATTCTTCACAGCTACATTATACTTGCTTTCAGAGCACACACTCTAGTACTGATGGACATAATGGCTGACAACAGTAAAGTTCTTATAAGAAAATAAAAACAACAGCAAACAAAATAAGGCTATAAAACGTCAAATATGGCATGCATATTTTTTAAAAAAGAAGAGATATTGGGTGATATTTTAAACAATGTCCAGTGTTCAATAAGTAATTTTTTGATGGTGAGAATAAAAGCTTCCTTACTCGAATACTTGTTACAAAAACAATTTTTAAAATAGCTATATAAATTAAACGACAATAGTTTCTATTTATCAAGTGCTCACTTTGTACATAGCACTACACTAATAATTTGAAATGTATTAGCTCATTTAATATTCACAGCCATCCTGAGATGGCACCATTGATGTGCTGATTTAAAATATATTGCAGAATGCATCAAAATACAAGTATTACAGATTTGTAATAAACGATCTCTTACTATTGCCACAGCATGTACAAATGTGCATGTTTCAAAACACATATTTGTGCACATCTTATCTCTACCACTAACTTGTAAGTCCCTTGAAAGTAGGATTGGGTTTGTAGAATGAGTCTTCTTCCACAATCCTAGTGTATTATAAGTACTAAACACAGTTTATTTTTAGAGGAACAGTATTCCAGATCCTTTCATTGGAGGATATGAAGGAAGACACCTTCTCTCATACCATATCCTTGCATTAATTTCCTGTGTATCTGTGCACACAGACATGCACGCCAGCATGCACCTGTGTGAAATTTCTTTTGCTCTTATTTTTATGAATTGTGCATCAAAATAAATTATTTCCCTATTTAAATCTTCATTGACACCCCATGACATTCATTATAAATTACCTTCTTTATGATCAGGCCCATACTCACTGTTTTGTCACAGTACCCCAGAGCTTCTGGAGTACAAAAAACTGTCTATTGTTAAAAATGCAATGGTTCCATAGCACTTAGACAATTATTGATCGAGAGGTTTCCTCAGAACCTGAGACAAGTTCTAAGTGCAGATATTTTATTTGGGAGCTGAAACCAGGAAGCACAGTTACGGCAACAGAAAAATAAGACAAAAGATGGCAACCAATAAAATGTGTGTTATCAAGCAAGTAAACACTATGGACAGCTGAAGCTTAACCCTACATGGGGAAGTATAAGGGAGCTGGGGTATTTATATATAACACTCCTGTCATCTCCAGGGCTTATTAATTCCCTGGACTTCTGGTGAATTGATAAATTATCAGTGGCCAGAGAAAGGCCTTTGCAAAGAGATACAGATATTGGCATCACGGTGGTAAAATCTGAGTGGCTCTAGATAAAGGATTGAAAGTGTCTATTTTCATGTTATTATTTTATGCTGTATAGTAATTTATTTATTTGCATTTGTGTCCACCCACTAGATTAGAACTCCTTGAAGATGAAATTAAAAAAAAAAAAAACAACTTTACCTCTACATCCACTGTGTTCTAATTTGTGCCAAATTCAAGAACTGCCTGATGAATTAACTTACAAATACTGAGCAGAAAGCAGCATACTTACATGGCCCCTCATTTTTACTTTTTTTCCTAGCATTTTAGACACATCAGCTAAAACATTTTTCTCATGATAAGCATATAAAATAAGAGCTGTAAAAGAAGACGCATTTAATTTTAGCTTCTCTTTTAAATTAGGGATGGGGAAGAGATTTATGGTAAATTTGCAGATCTAATCTTGACTTGTGCTAAAACTATGGATTATGTTCTCCATTTTCAGTGCTATACCAGAGAGACAGTGAGTCATCAGGCAGAGACTGAACTGTCTGGTTGCAAGTTCAATAGACATTGTAGTTCAATTACTTAAACTGATAGTGACCACTGTGTGCTTTTAGTGGCAGAAAATCACTAACTGAGAAGAAATCTATGACCCAGGAGAAATTTCACTGAAGATATAATTTATGAATAAGTATAACTTCAGGTAGGATGGAAGTAGTCTAACAAAGGAAGGGAGCTTATAAAAAATAAATTATGCTAGTTTCTCCTTTAAAAATAGATGTTTAACTTTTTGACAACTTCTAAGCATTCAGATTCAGATGCATTTTGAACACTGTAAAACACAAAATGTAGTCTTTCATATATTACTTCTGCTTTATGAATACAATGGTTATGAAGAATAAAATAGCTAGCTGTAGAAACAGTAAATTACTTGGAGAGTTTTGTTATGGAGTATATCACAAGAAGAAACAACATACTTTCTTTTCCAGTCTCTTCTGAAATCAATTTTATTCCTCTCACTTTCTTTGATAAGCATGAAAATTCTGTGAGATTCCATTATAAAAACATATGAGGGAAGTAGGAAGAAGCATGCATTAAACAGCTTTTAGCTAAAGAAAATTATAATCTTATTGAAACATTCAGCAACTATGTTGAATACAGAATACAGAACTATGGAATTCTGTATTCTGGCCACATGAATAAATTGAATTACCAAATACAGGCAAGCCAATGGCAAGCATCTGGGAAACTTAAGAATTTATTCAGATCTGAAAAGATCTTTTAAAAAGAAGAAGAAAGGAGTATCCTAAACTAGTTTATTTCAACTGAATACATAAATCAGTTTATTTCACATCCAGCTATATTTTAATTTGATTTGGTCATTTATTTTTTTTGGAGAGATTAAAAAATCAAATAAAAATTTTCATAGTTCCAGCATCTCCTCCTTTTGAGATTAAAATCAGCATTGATTTCAGGTTTTCACTAGCAAAAGTAGTATGCAGCTATATGAACTTTGCATTAACTCACAAAATTCCCAAATTTGCATATGACCCGCTAAGAGACAGAATTTTACTTTACATTTTGGCAGTTTGAGAGCTAATAATATCACTCTACCCTTCTATCACATTTGTAAACCAAAAAATGGAGTCAGATAGGGAAAGATTGACTTGCATTCTCTACTATTGATAAAAACTGGACTGAAGGATATGCCTTAGGTATGCTGTCTCTTCAACTTGTGAAAACCACAACCCTGAATTGGACAGATTTTCCTACTCAGTCCCTTTTACAATTGTTTAACTACCATGGGCCTTCAAAATGTTAAGTCTCCTTACATGGAGGAGTTGAGAATAATTATGTCTTGTGTCCAGACTGGCTCCAAAGAGCCCAAGATGGCTAAATTTAATGCAGTTATTCTCTGTCAACTTCAATGATCAAGACTCGAAAGAAAGAAGCAATAGATGACTTTTCATCAAAATTTAAAACTAATATGCATGAAAGAACATAAGCAATAAAGTAAAAAGACAATGTACAGAATGGGAGAAATAGTTGTGAATTGACTTCCAGCAAGATGGCAGAGTAGGGGATGCTGAGTTCACCCCAGTTCCATACAACAATGAGAGATCTGATAGAAAAATGACTAGGACAGTGGTTCCAGTGTGCGAGTGATTATAGAGGTTCTTCTATCCTACATAGGGAGACCCTCTGAGAAAAACCAGAGAAATTGGGGCAGAGAGAAGGGAGTGAATGTGCATGGTCACAACTTTGCCTACCCCTGCAGCTGGTTTGGGAAGATTTTCTCTTTGGCTCCATAGCTCGGAGTTCCCATGGCTACATTGAAACATGTATTATTCCTGTGCACAGACTCCACTTAGTGAAGGTATGGTACCTACACCCTGCCCTCATGACACGCTGCTGTGGGCACCTGTTTTTTTAGCAAAGACTGTGAGTCCTTCCCCACAAATGAGGGGGAGGTTTACAAAGTGGTTCTGGTCTGACATCCAACCAGCAAAAGAGACTTGTGTGGGTCCTGATACTACATACTTTCTCCCATGGAGACCCAGAGACCACAGGTATGTGCAGGCGGAGAGGTGAGGCTGAGGAAGCTGGCTGAGCTGAGTGCTGTGACTAATCACTAGACACTGCACCTGCAGTGGACAACAGGTGTGCCTACAGGAATGAGAAGAATCAAGAGCGCTGTTTGCTGGAGAGAAGTGTTCAGTGCAGTCTGACAAATATCCTATTTGTCTGACTCTCAAATAAAGCCCTAAGTAGAATTGCACTCCTCCCCTTGAGATTAGGGACTTGGTTCCAAGGGGCAGGACTGACAAACCAAATCCAAAAGGGATCTTCAAAGCTAATACAACTAGATTCAAATGAGGGAAGGAAATAAATCTACAAAATCACCTTATTAAAACATTGAAATTCCCCACCTAAAGCAGACGATCATAAACCGTGTGCTGATCCAGATAGATTTGTCTCAGCTAAATGGCCAAATTAAATTAGCCAAGGGGACACAGAATTTGGAACAACTAATTAAGGTTGTTCACAGTGACATAAATGATATCAGGAAGAAACTGGAGGAGCATAAAGAAGAATTTGAAATAATAAATAGAAAAATAGCATATCACAGAGATGAAAGATACTGTAGACCAAATTAAAACATAACAGTAGTCGTAACAGAGGCAGAAGAAAGAATATACAAATCAGAAGAGAGAACAATTGAACTTGAATGCTCAAAAGAATAAATGGAAAGAAAAATGGGAAAAATGAAACTTGAGCTCAGAGAAATGACAGACATCATGAAACATGCAAATACAAGAATTTTTGATGTCCCAGAAGGGGAAGAGAAGAGTAAAGAGATAGGAAGACAAGTTGAAGATATAATGTGGAGAAACTTCCTAACACTTATAAAAGACATAAACATCCAAACCAAACAAATCCAACGAATCTTAAGTAGAAAGAATCCAAATAGGCTTGCTCCAAGACATATACTTGTCAGAATGTCAAATCTTGAAGATAAACAAAAAGTTATGAAAGCAGCAAGAGAAAAGAGATTTATTACATACAAGGGAAACCATGTAAGATTGAGCTCAGACTATTCAACAGGTACCATGGAGGTGAGAAGGCAGTGGTTTAAGATTTTGAATGAGATAATTTTCCAGCCAAGAATTCTTTATCTTGCTAAATTGTCCTGCAAATTGAGGGAGAGATTAAAATCTTCACAGATAAACAGTGGCTGTGAGAAATTGCCAACAGGAGACTTGGCCTACAAGAAATATTAAAGGCAGCTCTGGCATGGAAAAAAGAAAGGAATTCTGGAGGAGGGTATTGAAATGAAGAGTGTTACCAAGGGTAACTTAAAGGATAAAAAGTGAGAAAGGGCAAAGAATATATAGATTTGACAAATAAAATCTATAGGTAGCTAAAGTAATATTAGAAAATATAGATACCTGAACTCAAAAACTTGAAAATGTTTAGTAACGTAGGCCATTACTATAACAAAATTGATATTTGTAATAACTTCCTACTTGATATTTTGAGAACGTATACAATTTTGATAGCTAATTAAATGGTATTTAAGATTGTGTTTAATATTTAAAATTTAAGAAACTCCGATATCTGTATTTATAGATTTTTCATTATTTCATGTCATTTTAAATTTGTTTATAAAATATTTTATATAAACACAGGCTTTACAGTGATTATTTAGATATTTTATTTAAATATGCCTATATATAAGCTAAGATATACATTTAGGTCATTAAGATTTTCATATGTTAAATGTAAAAACATTTGTATCTTTATATTTTCGTGAAATCAAAAACTTGAAAATGCTCAGTAACGGAGGTCATTACTATAGTAATGTTGATATTTGCAATACATTTCTACTTGATATTTTGAGAATATTCACAGTTTTGACAGCTAATCAAATGGTATTTAAGTCAGTGTTTAACATTTAGAATCTAAGAAACTCTGATATCTGTATTTGGTAGATTTTTTCCCTGCTTGCCTTAATTTTAAATTGGTTTATTAAAATTAATATACAAACACAGGCTTTACAATGATTATTTGGATATTTTATTTAAATATACTTATGGATAAGCTAACTAAAATGTCCATTTTCAGTGGTTATAAGTGTATTGCTTTCTTAAATAAAAATATTTAAATAAAATAATAAAAATTGTAGATTTACAGAAAAAATCACACATAAATACAGAGTCCATTTCCCACCCAATTATCACCACCTTGCATTAGTGAGGTACCTTTGTTACAATTGATAAAAGAACATTTCAATAATATACTATCACAATGATAGCCCATGTTTTAAATCAGTGTTCATTGTGTTATACAGTGGTATGTTTTTTTTCAATTTATATTCTAGTGACATATATAGAACTTAACATTTCCCTTTTAACCATGTTCAAATATGTAATTCAGTATTGATAATTATGTTCACAATGTTGTGTTACCATCGCCACCATCTATTACCAAAATATTTCCATCAAGCTAAGTAGAAACTGTACAATTTAAACATTAATTCACCATTTTCTTTACCCATCCTGGCCCCTGGTATATTACATTCTAGTTTCTGTCTCTATGAGTTTGCTTATTCTTTTTATTTCATATCAGTGAGATCATACAGTATTTGTCATTTTTTTGTCTGGCTTATTTTACTCAGCATAATATCTTTAAGGTCCATTCATTATGACACATATATTAGAACTTCATTCCTTTTTACAAACCACATTGTTTTGTTTATTCATTTCTTGATGGGCACTTTCACTTTGGTTGCTTCTCTATTTTGGTAATTGTGAATTATGCCACTATGAACATTGATGTGCAAATATCTGTTTGAGTCCTGGTTTTGATTCTGCAAAAAAAAAAAAAGTAGTTGCAAATCATATATTGATAAGCACTTACTATCCAGAATATATAAAGAACTCCTCTAATTCAACAATCAAAAGATAAACAACCCAATTTAAAAAGGGGAAAGAATGTGAATAAGCAATTTTCTAAAGAAGATATACAAATGGTTAATAAGCAAATGAAAAGATGCTCAACATAACTAGCCACTAGGGAAATGCAAATCAAAACCACAAGATATTACTTCACCCATACAAGGATGGTTATTATTTTTAAAAATGGAAAAGAACCTGTTGGTGAGTTTGTGGAAAAAATGGAACTCTACTGCACTATTGGTGGGAATTTAAAATGATGTTGCCACTATAGAAAGTGATATGGTGGTTCCTCAAAAAGTTAAATTTAGAAATATCATATGACCTGGCAACTCCATTTCTAAATATATATCCACAGCAAGTGGAAATCAGGTCCCAAACAGATACTTATACATCAGTGTTTATAGCAGTTTTATTCACAATATCAAAAAGGTAGAAACAACCCAATAATTCATCAACAAATAAGTGAATGAAGACAATAAGGTACATACACACTGTGATGATTAGGTTCTGGGGTCAACCAGGCCGGGTGGTGATGTCCAGTTGTCTGGTCAGGTGAACACTGGCCTGACTTTTGCTGCAAGGATTTTGTGTGGCTAGTTGATAAACCAGACGCTGGTTTATAAAATCATTAATCAGTTGATTGCAGCTGTGGCTGACTCCATCTGTGATCAACTAAGGGCATCATCTTCTTTGAACAAGATAATCCAATCAGTTGAAGACTTTTGAGGAAGAAAAGAGACTTTCACTGCTTCTTCAGTCAGCGAGCCTTTCCTGTGAAGTCATTGTGACCTTTCATCAGAACTGCCAGCTTCACAACCTGCCCTATGGATTTTGGACTCTTCCATTCCCATGGTTATGTGAGACACCATTGTGATTCTCATATTTACAGTTATCTTCTGTTGGTTCTGTTCTTTAGAAAACCCTGACTAATTCACACACAAAGGACTATTATTTAGACATATGAAAGTACGAAATTCTGAGACATGCTGCAACATGGAAGAAATGTGAACACAATACGCTCAGTGAAATAAACAAGACACACAAGGGCAAGTATAGTACAATGTCATTTATAAGTGAGGTCTAGAGATAGCAAATATGCAGAAAGAAAGTAGATTTGAGGTTACCAGGAAAAAGAGGAAAGGAGGTGTGCTGGTTTGAAATGATGTATGCCCCCTAGAAAAGCCACATTTTAATCAAAATCCCATTTCATAAAAGCAGAATAATCTCTATTCAATACTGTATGAACCAGATCATCTCCCTGGAGATGTGATTAGATCAGGAGTGGTTGTTAAACTGAATTAGGTGATGACATGTTTCTACCCATTCGGGTAGGTCTTGATAAGTTTCTGGAGTCCTACAAAAGAGGAAACATTTTGGAGAATGAAGATTATTCAGAGAGCAGAGAATGCTGCAGTACCACGAAGCAGAGAGTCCGTGAGCCAGCAACCTTTGGAGATGAAGAAGGAAAACGCCTCCCAGGGAGCTTCATGAAACCAGAAACCAGGAGAGAAAGCTAGCAGATGACACCATGTCTGCCATGTGCACTTCTAGCTGAGAGGGAAGTTCTGACTGTGTTGGCCATGTGCCTTCTCACTTGACAGAGAAACCCTGAACTTTATCGAACTTCTTGAACCAAGGTATCTTTCCCTGGATGCCTTAGATTGGACATTTCTATAGATTTGTTTTAACTGGAACATTTTCTTAGCCTTAGAACTATAAACTAGCAACTTATTAAATTCCCCTTTTTAAGAGACATTCTGTTTCTGGTATATTGCATTCTGGAAGCTAGCAAACTAGAACAGGAGGTGCTGTCATTGGTCCAAGAATATAATATAATGCAGAGTACATGCTGGTCTAAAGCCTATAAATCACTCTTGGTCAAAACAATTCTAACTCACACTTCTTCCAAGATGAAGTCATCCATGTCCAGTTATTCGATTCATTCCTTCCCAATGCCTTGATCAATGAAATACAAAGAGCCTCCTCATGCCTATAACCTAGCTGTGACATAACCAGAAACATTGACATACCAGGAATGAGCATCATCGATACTTGTGGTATACCAGTCGTCATCATCATCATCATCATCATCATCATCATCATCATCACCTCTAACATATAGCTATGAGTTAGATTCAGTTCAAAATGCTTCTCCAGTAGATTTCACCTGTCCCTGTCCTGTGGTTTGTATCTTATCTGAGACTACTATTTAAGGTTTAGTTCTGTGACAGGACATTGCCCTGCCTAATTGTCTGAGTCCTTAGCGCTTTCTTTACTCTTGATTCCTTTATTATAAAATACGAGAGGTAGGATCATTTTCCACTATTTTCAAGCCATGTGACTGTATTGCCCATTATCATGACTTAATATATATTTATCACCAGGCACTATACCTGGCTCTGATTAGTCCAATATAACTATAGCAACAAAGACCCTACTTTGCAAATTTTTGCCTTTTAAAGAGATTACATGTGATTGTGAAATTTGCTAAGGCAAAAAGTATTCTTTGGACACCAAACTTTAGTTTTCTCATCTACTTTTTAAAGATTAAGTTTTTTTTAGGTGTCCATAGATTATTTTCTTTCCTCAATGCCCTCTTAGGTCATGATAGAATTATAAACACAAACCAAAACCCAGCATACCTTTTATATATCTGGAACTCTAAAAATATGAATTCCCTATTAGGAAACCCTAAGATAACAATAGATCTAATGCCCAAAAGAGCTCCTAAATTATGATACCTCAATCATGAAGCCTGCAGTCTGTCCTAATAACCTCTGTCATTTCAGTGTCTAACTGTTTCACTACCATTTGATTCATGAATAAACATTAATTTTGCATTTATTTTATGTGTTCCTACATATTTCACTGACAAGATGTTTTAAAAAGTATGTAGTCAAATTATCCTTAAATTAACCTTATCTCGTTCAGTTGCTTCATTTTTAAGCATGACAAATAGTTGTTCATCCTCATTTTGTTCCTTTGAATCATATACTTTCACATTTATCTTTAGTAATTCCTTTGGTAACAAGTATGCATAATTTACTTCTCAAGTCATTTCCAAAATGTTAAAAAGTTTTTGAATTTTCCTTCCTTTGTTTTAAAACATCTTAATTAATTCTCTCTAAGCATACATACATATGTATAAATATTTTTACTATACGCATTCCCTATATATGTATGTATATGATATATATACTCTATATGTTTGTATTTAAACTTTATATGTAACTATATATAATGCAATATAAATATATACATAAACTGCCTTTATTCATATATAACTTTTTATACAAAAATAGGTATATAAATTTTCCCCTTTTTGTCAATATTGTCTTCTTAAA
This sequence comes from Tamandua tetradactyla, assembly GCF_023851605.1. Lineage (NCBI taxonomy): Eukaryota > Metazoa > Chordata > Mammalia > Pilosa > Myrmecophagidae > Tamandua > Tamandua tetradactyla. The sequence goes on from NC_135332.1 coordinate 155,223,590, forward strand.
ACCATTGGGAAGATACAATGAATATATCTATTATATTAGCTATGATTTCTCTATCATCATACATTTTAACTATAAATTCATAGTGTACTAATCATTGGATGACTTTACCAGGCTTAATTAGCAATATAAAATTTAATACCTACAGTTCCCTGATGGTTTCATATTTTTTTCTGTTTCCGGCTTTTGCAGTTTTCCTTCTTCTCCCTGGAATGTCTTTCCAGTCACCCTCCCTTGATTATTGATGATCTCATATGCCTTCACTTTAAGACTAAGCTTAACCTGTTCTCATCTGGAAAGACTTCAATGACAAACAACCCCTGAACTCCTTACCTACCCACCTCCAAATACAATCTGAGCCAGAATTATATCCCTTCTTTGTATTTCAACAAAAACTATACAACCAGAGCATTTAACACAATTCACAAACTTTGTTTGTTTGCTCTTCCTCCAATAATCTTCAAATTCCTTGAAAGCAATGAGTATATAATTTTTTTTTGATTTTACACATAGTAGAAATCCATTATTATATGTTTAATGCCTTAAAAAATGAATGACTAGGTGTTATCAGTCCCTAAAACATTCTAAGTTACTTTCCCCCATGGTAAATTGTCATTTTACTGGTAACAGTTACATTCCAAAGACAGTTCAAAGAATCTGCCCTGATTTTTAAAAAATTTCTATGAAATTAAATTTTCTATTATTTAAGTCATCTTTAGCTCCATTGACTACAAAAATATCGGTCCAACATTATCTATACTTAATGCTATTCCTTGTTGGGGGTCCCACATGGATGGCAATGTGTTATGTACGATGCCCTTTTATAGATTCATTGTAAATCTGATCATCTGCTAAATAATGAGAAATAGGTTTCTTATTGGCCTCTAGTGTTGTACAGAGCATTTAATGCCTGAAATTACATAGAGGAGATAGGGCACCCTTTAAAGTAATTGTGTGCTATCTGCTTTATGGAAAGAGAATACAATTAGGAATTCAGGGTCAAAGGACTATTTGTTCTATCCAATATAAAAATCCATACTACTAGAAATATTCATTTTAACAGTTTCACAACCTATTTTTTAATTTTTAATCTGTAAAATGAGTGTTGTAATAGATTATTTCTTAGTATTTTTCCAGGTGTAAACTTTATTATCTAAATGAAAAAACTCCTTTCCAACTGAAACCTATCTATTCAAACCAGGACAATTGATTCTTATTTGTATCTTACTATGCATAAGGACATTGGTTATATTCCATAGTAAAGAAAAATATATAATTAGCAGTTTTCACCCTCAATTTCCTTATTGTCTATTGCAAAGATGAGGTTTTTAAAATATATTTGCTTATTGTCTATTGCAAAGATGAGTTAACTATATATGTAGTTAGTTAGCACTTGATGTAATTAACAAGCAGTTACCACACATTAATAAAAGTAGGACTAATCTTCCATTTCATCTATCCCCAACTATGTTTTTCATTTTAATCTTTTATGGCTATTTCAGATTTTATCTCTGGCAATATAAACTTTTGCAGTCAGGACAGAGGCATTGATATTCATTGATATTCTATTTGCTTCCCTACAATTCTCAGTATCCTTGAAACTAGTTGGGAACATGTATTAGTTCTGGCCAATGCAATATAAGCAGAAGTGTCATGGAACATGGCTGAACTGAAGCATTGCAGATCCCATGCAAACTTCTCCAGGCTCTCTCTTCACCTGTTACAGCAGCCTAGAAGACTACAAGGTAATATTAACCAATATAGCTTGGTTCCCTGAGTGACTCTGTGGAGCAGAGCTATCAGCAGACCTGTACATGATGTGCAGCATCAACAAATAACTCTTTGTCAAATTTGTCTTTTTCTATTTTTTTCTTTAGTTGTATATTCTATGGTGCAGCCCTTGAAATTCTAAATCTGTGGTATGTTCTTTATACTCAGAGTGTCTTGCTTCTTCTCTTTTTAATAATATTTATCTCTGGAAGTGCTTGATTTTAATTTGTAGAAATCCTCCAGTCCGATGTTGAGAAAGCCCTCATCCAAAGATGCTGTGCTTCTGCTTCTTTGAAACTTAGTTATTGCCACCATTCTTGGACCATTTCAGCCTGACCCAGGAGTCTTTGCCCAAATGAAAAATTCTTAGATTTGGCTTGTTTCTGTTCCAAGCTTAAGGATCCTTGCAACTGTCCCCAGGACCACCCTGTGTCTTTTAATGCCTGTGCTCTGCTTCAGTTCCCTAACTGTCTTATTCGTTATTACTCCCTGTCTGTACTCTTGACCCTCTGCCTTTAAAGGCTGGGCTCGGGGATTTATGCTCTGGGTCCTTGATACTGAAGCACTATTTCCTGACTACCCCGGTATCTCTTTACCAGCTCTTTTCTGAGCTCTCATTTTGTTCCTCTTTCATCATTTGTGCACTTGTTTTATGAGAGGGTTCCTTGGAGATATGCCCCACCTATTTTTAAACAGGAAATGCATCAAATAATTTCTAAATTTAGAATCTAGTTTTTGTAAAATGAGAGGGTCTCCTAAAACCTGGCCACTCAAGAGACTTTCCATCTCTAGTATTTTTAAAGTCCTTAATACCTAAGCAGTGTGATTTCAAAATAGCAATGTCAGCTTTTTCTTCTTAATGATTTCTGAGTCTATCTTTCCCAAGCTTTCAAACTTTCTGAATTCTTATATTTTAACTCAGTTGCTGGTGAACAAGATGTAGTTGTGTTTTTTAAAAATAATCTTTTTTCAGCCACTCGTAGATTTTTATTGTTGTTGCTATAGCTGCTGTCATTGTAAAAATATTACTTCCAAAGGATACTTAATTTGAATTATTTTCCACTTGTGCCTCCAATGTGTTAAATCTAGCTTAAACTTCTGTGCTCTGCAATTCTTCCTGAAATACATCATTTCAGGATGGGGAGGTGGGAGATGAGTGGGAAAGAGTGGATTCCTTCCATTTGTAGACAAATGCTAGGCTAGAACCAGAAGGTTGTCAGACTTCAACTGTGATCTTATTGTTAAGGGCTTAGACTGGCTTGACCTGGTCAGTCTTTGCCTTCATAGCTGTGTGACCGTGGGTACAATCCATGACCACTCTATCTCTCATTTAGAAAATATGGGTGTGAAGAGTCCTTAGGGTATTATTGTGGGAACTAAACAAGTTCATATCATCAAATAATGTAGAAGAGTCTTGCATATAAGAAGTGCCATGTAAGTATTAGACTTCAATCCTTGTGAATGCCCATCGGGGAATACTTAGTGTTACTGTTTAAAAATCCCTTTCCTCCCATGAAGATCCTTGTTCACTAGGCAGTTTTACCCAAGTCTCCTCACCTTTGCATTCCAGGATATTCCGTCTAGGCACTAAGGTTCACTATTCTTTTTGCCAGGCCAATTAGGAAGGTTCTGAGAGTAGCCTTCCAATGATTCTTCTGAGATCAAAACCCATTGACTCCAACTTAACCATTTTAACAGGGCAGATTCCTAGTGAATGTTCATCTCAACAGGGCCCACTGATACATGAGAAATGTTACAATGTGGACATGTTCCAATGGTCAAGTATCCGTGGTGCTGAAGGTATACCATTAGTCGGAACACTAAACTGTGGACAAAGGTGGAGGGTCAAACCATTCTGTTTTCAGAGGTAAATCAAAATATGCCAGAATTTCCATATAAAGCATCTCAATTCTGCTAAAATAGTTGGCTGGTTACTCTGTTGAGACTGGAGAAGATGGAGTATTTATAATTATTGACTACCTGTGTGATTAGAAAGTTACACAATAACCCATTTAAAATGTCTAATGTTGAGTTTAGGAGAATTAGCAGTAAACATTGAAATTTCATTTATTGGATGTATTAAATGAACCTCACTAAATTAAACAGTACTGTTAATTTGATATTAGAGACTTGAAGCAGATTTAGAAATTTTTACTGATTCTTCATATATTCAATTTTTAGTGATTCTTTCCTCTAGATAATGTTACTAAAGTTATATCATAAGGACATTTCTCTTCATTTTGGTTAAGTATTCAGTTATTGTAACCTTATGCAATGAAATATTCATCAACAAAAAAATGGCTGTTTATGTGCCAGTTCTAATAAAATATATGTGCATCTTCTCCACTCCTCTTCCAACACAAATTCTCCTACACACATAATTTCACAATTGCAGACCCAATGACAATCTATATTTCCTTTCATATAAATATGTTACTAATATGCATAGGCAGTTCTCCAATCTTCAGAACTATATAAATTATGCAAAAAATAGAACAAAAACTATGTATTTGAACATTATTCACCATCATTTATGTGCATTTTAACTTTATTAATCTTGTTTTTAAAAAACTTTCATTTTATTCTAAAGAAGTAACACAATATTCATTAATTGATAAACTTAAGCTACTTTATATCATAGAATTCTATAAAAAAATGAAAAAGAAAGAAAAAACCGAGAGAGATAGGGACCTGAGGTGTAAAGTTGATAAGGAGCATGCACCACAAGACATCGCAATTACTGCCAGAATTGTGATTCACTTCCATGTTACCCTGACAACCTCTGGATAATTTTTGCAGTACCACACCCTCTACTGAAGTGTCTTAAAAACATCCAATGTCTTTACATACCAGGATAAATGACAAAATCTTTTACTTTATATTGGATTACTAGTGTTATGAAGATACAGCCTGATTTCAACTTCTCTTTCACAACAGAGGGTAAATACATTTTCAATGTAGCTAACAAAAGCATTATTTAAAAAAGTCACAGCCACATTCTGTATGAAAAGCTATTAAATAGCTGTGCCCTGGCTTTGCCATCATCATCAGATACCATTTACTGAGCACCCACTGGCACTGTACTAGACAACAAAAGGAACATTTTAAATGTCTCTTAAGCTTCAGTTAATCTGCACAGATTTATTCCAAAGACATCTATACTAAAACCTCTTTGCAAAATGTAATTTACCATTTCTCAGTGCTTATTACAGCTAGAAACAAGAAATTTCATATATATTTTCGAATCAGCTGCTTCAAAAACATCTAAGAAAACTAGAAACATAAATGCATTTCATAGCAACCTCTGCATACTTAGAACATTTTCTAAATGAATTTGGCAGCACAAACTAATAGCCGAGAAAGACTGTTTCGAAAGAAGATCTTAATGGAGAAAAAAAATAATGGTTTCAAATATTTATATTCCTTGGTGATTCCATAGAGCCCTTTATGGTTTTTATTTCTACATTGAATATAGCAACATCATCAAACTACAAAGATATATTTGTTTTAGTAAATTAAGAATTACTTATTACTAGCTTTCTAAAAATGCCTGAGAATGTGAAACTCAGATAAGTGGATTCACAAGTCATTCCCAATTTTTTTTAATCAGCTGCTTAATTTTTATGACTTTTAATATATCCACTTTTTTCCACAAAGTAAGCTAATAATAGATGTGAGAAAATTCACTATTTTAAAGATGCCACATTGCCATCACTTCAAAAGAATAATCTATCTGGCTGAATATATGGCGTTTTACCCACTCGGCAAATTAAAATCATGTTATATCCAACTATCTTCTATGATTCTGACTTAACTCGAGACCAGTCAGCATGGTTCAGAGTTTTACTCTGCCATGTAAGCTTATTGGTAAAGGTATAGAGGAATAATCAATCTGGCTGAATATTTAGAGAATTGGTTGTCACCCCTAAGCATATTAAAATAGGAATAAAATAAATACCTTAAATTATGTTGAGGTAGGCATTTCTACAAGTCTCCAACATCTGTCCTATTCTGTTTCTAGGAACAGAGGAGAATTGTAATTCCTAATCCTCTTGAAGTTAGTCTTATTGTTTGACTTTCACTGGGTAATGATATATTGTCAGAAGAAATTATGCTACATCGTAAATCAAAGGTGGAGAGATTTTGGTGATATATAAGTAAGATCTCTAACCCACTGATTTATTTGAAGGAGATCCTCTGGGTGAGGCTGACTTAATCAAGTGAGCCCTTTAGAAGAAAGTCTAGAGGTCAGAAATGGAAAAAGTCAAAGGATGATTCTCATGCTGATCTTGAAGAAGTAACCTGCTTTGTTGTGAGAGGCCCATGTGGCAATGGGGGATCTCCTGTTGCTGAGAAAGTCCCCTCTAAGAGCCAGGAAGAGTGAAGGGACATTAGTAGTAGAGTCACAGAAATTGAATTCTGCCAATAACTACCTAAACTTAGAAGAGAACCTTGAGCTCCAGAAAGGAATGTAGCCTGGCTGTTAATGTAAGTGCAGCCTTGTGAAACCCTGGGAAGAAAATTCAGATAAGCAATGCCTGGACTTCTAAGCTATGAGCTAATAAATGTGCTGTTTTAAGCCACTAAATTTGGGTTATTTGTTACACAGAAATATAAAAAGAATACAGTTTCCTAACAGGTCTTGTGAATCTCTAAAATTGCAAGTCTCCCAACATTTTATACTCCTTGACTCTAATTTACTTTTCATCCTAAGACTCTAACCAATTAGCATATTTATATTTCATTATTTATTTTGTGTAGGTTTTGTTTATTGATGCACTCCCAGCGCTTACAGTCTCATCTGGTCTATAGTGCTTGCTCAAAGAGTTTCATGGCATAAACAACTCCTATATCTGCTGTAGCACTGCACTAAATTTCCTGTACATTAGAAAATGCCGATATCTATACTGCCTTTTCTATAGTTACATCTTGCCATGCAGAGCAGGTCAGAAAAAAAATCATCACTTTCCTTTTGAATAGATTATATGTGTGAATATTTCCCTTCCTACATAGTACAAACTTAGAGATGGGGGTAATAAAATTTATTTTCTTTACACTGCCAGATAAACTAATACTTCATAAGTGGTGCTAAATAAATATGTGTTTTGTCATTTAATTTAGTTCTTGCACCTGGAATATACATGAGAATGACGATTAAAGTGAGAAAATAGAAATTTCAACTATCTTTAAATATTCTCAGTTAACTATAAGCATCACTTTTAATTAGTTAAGTGGATAATTGCTTTATGTGAATATATTTTTTCTATGAAAATTGTATTAGATAAAAATTTTGCAAAGCCTTTCAAAATGTTTCTTAAAAACCTAGTATCTGAGATAATCTTTGCATTTATTGTTGATATTTGGAGAGTGCTGACATCAATAGGGGTTCTTTGGGACAAGAATTGCTGGCAAGTACCAAGAAAAGTATAGTCAAGCAAAATTGTTTGGGGCAGATAACACCAAACATTCTAGCAGAATTCTGTCTTTGTGATTGTGATGGGGTTGCAGGATTGGGGGTGGGAACAAGGAGGCTGTCTTGTGCATTTAGGATGTCCAGCAGTATCTGTGGCCTCTACCCGTTAGATGTGAGGAGTGCCCCCACATTCCCCTCCAGTTATAACAGCTCTTTCAGTGTCCTAGCTGCTAAATGAATACTATATAATGGGTTGGTTTAACAATGTGAATTTATTGGTTCACGGTACCAGAGGCCAGGAAGCTTGCTTCCTCCCTAGTTTGGTATCTCCTGGCTGTTTGCCAATCTTTGGGTTCCTCGGCTTTTTTGTCACATGTGTAAGTACATGGTAGCATCTTTTCTTTTCTCTTCTGGTTTCGGTGACTCTCAGCTTCTGGCTCCTCCTAGGGACTTTCCCTTTCTTTGTCTGAATTTCATTCGGTTTATAAAGGACTCTGGTAATCTGGATTAAAGCCCAACCTGATTCAGTCGGATTGCACTTTAATTTAAGTAATATCTTGAAGAGATCCTATTTAAAATGGGTCCATACCCACCAAAATGAACACCCAAACCACAAACATGTCCAAGCTGGGTTACACAATCCAATCCACCACAAGAAGTAACAGTGTCTTCTGATATTGACAAATATTCCTTGGGTGGGAGGCAAAATTGCTCCCTCTTCTTCCTCATTGCAAACTACTGGTGGGAAAGGTTAAGAAAGATACTAAAGCACTAGGTCAATGAATCAAAATTCGTAAAATTTGAAACATATGATTAGCAAGCAGAAAATACCAAATGTAATATATTTTATTCTAAATATTTTTTTATTTTTATTTCTATGCACTTTTACACACTATAGGGATTGTTGGTGGACAAGAACTCAAGATTTGGGCTTACTTCCAGAGAGTGACACAAGCACAGATTTGTCCTCAATGAAGCATGAGTTGCAGACAAAAGTGGGAAAATGAAAATTACACCTGTCCTTAACTACTCATAGAGAGTTCACTCTAAATATCGCTTCTAAATTTTAACCTGGGAAAGATGATCCTATTCATAGGGATGGATATGAGTCACTGAAGAGTAAGAAGAACAGCAAATAAAACTCAAACCATCCGCACCCTACCCTCAGAGCTTATCTCTGAAGGGATGGAAAAACTTGATCCAGACACAGTAGGCAGGAATTTAATAATAAATGATGTTCTATAAGTGGGAAAAGAGAAGCTAGAGATAGTATAGCAAAGATGAAAGACGAGTAAAAAATAATAATATGACATGAAATAAATTTAAGTAAAAGAAAGAAAGATTCAGGAAGAAAACATATCCAAAGAAATAGAAAAAAAGTTCCTATAACAAAAGCTTCAAACTTTTTCTGTAAACCTACAAGTTCTCTAATAATAAAAAATCACACATACAGAAAAAAATACTCAGGATGATTCATAGGAAATACTGAGATAAAGTTTTTATGTCTAATAGCAGTTGGTAAATTTATTCTGTAAAAGGATAGATAGTAAATATTTTAGGATTTGCATGCTATGTAGTCTCTGCCATAACTATTCTGCTATTGTAGTGCAAAACCAGCCAGAGACAAAATGTGAATGAATAAATGTGACTCTGTTCCAATAAAATTACTGAAATTTGAATTCCATATTATTTTCGAGTGTCACAAAACATTATTTTCCTCCAACCATTTAAAAATATAAAAACAGCAAAGGTTAACTGACCTTTGATCTATTATATTTGGGCACTTAACTACAAATACTGACTAAATGTTAACTATTAAAGGGTAGAATATGGGCCTGGAGTTCTGGCTTCGCCATTTACTAGCTGTGTGCTTCTGGGCAGGTTAGTTAGCCTTCCCAGGCCTCTAGTGCTTTATCGAAATGATTATAGTTCATAATTCCTGGAGTTGTGATTAGTAAATGAAATATTATTATGAGGGTTCCTAACACATGCAGTGTCAGGCAAGTGTAAGGGCTCATTACATATTAATTTTTACATTATTACAAGGTATCATGCTTGGTATGGCAGAGATTCAATAGATGAATAAAGCCAGTTCCTCAACCTTTAAGAAACTCACGTTAACCAACAAACCCCCGCCCTACCACCAAAAATATAAATAAATAAAAGCTTCACACTTCAATAATATGTAGCCGATATGAAATCCCTGGTGAGAACAAAGATATATCACAATGGGTATAAAGTGAGAGATTACCAAAAAGATGTATAATTGAATATTCATCTTCCTAGTAAATATGTGTCCCAAAGAGATATTCTTCTTTCCCAAAGAAGGTGGCCACTGTGTCTTGTTCAGAAATTTTTTACTCAGAATACAAAAGCCCATATCCATATAGAAGAAGCCCAAAGTTTTCACTGATAGTGCTTTCTCTATTTTCAACATTTTCCAAGTGCCTTGTCATCCTTGTCTGCAACGTTGTGACTATTTTTCTTGGGTCTGTATCTGAGAAGGTGATTCCTTTTCCTATTGCTTGAGACATATTCCCTATTGCTTGACTTATCTTTATAAGTTCTTTATAAATTACCTAATTCTGGATAATTTCTATCTCAAGGATTTAGACAAGGATTGAGATCCCAAGCCATGGATGAGTACTGCCCCCATTTACCAGTTCTATTTCTCTGCCACAGTCTCTCTTCTCTTTCACTCCCTAATGACTTTAGAGGTAGGTGTTCTCAGTTTCTGAAATGGCTAACTTCTCCTTTCCTTTACCTCTACATAGTCAGTCTGGCTTGGCTAGAATTGATGGCACTTGTTTCCCATTTATTTTCTGCTGTAGACTGTAGTTTATTTCTCAGAGTTAGCTTACTTGCCCTGCTCCATTGGTTTTCCACCTTAGTATCCTGATAAATGCTTGGACCTGACAGAGTATAAACTGGGTACTATATTATCCAATTCCTTGGCATAAATTGTTCTCCATTTTGCAGTTTTTGGCACTTTACTATAGCCGAGTTATTATTCTGTTATATGTTTCCCCACGATTCCTGTAAATTGAGCTAAGATTAATTACATACTGAGTAAGGCTCTTTAATAGTTCACCTTCTTTGTACACTGCAGAGCAGAAATGGATGTTATCTTCGGTTCTTTCATGTGTAAAAGAAATAAGGTTAAGAGCCGGTGGCAAAATTCCTATTTGAAGAATGGCAACTGCTGAGTCCACTGTTTTATTTGCTCAGGGAACGTGTCCCCCATCATGTTTAGTGCTCTGATTATGAGCCGTTTTGCCTTTCTCAATTTCTACACTCCAGCTTGTTGAAATACTTCCTACAGCAGACTCTCAAACTCTCCCTCCTGATATAAGGGAACTAGAAGGCCATACATAGGGCACTGGCACGAATTATTTTGTTTTTATACCACTTTCCCCAAGCCAAACCCTGAGATCCCGGGTACGATGAGCTTTCACATGAGAGCATGGATCAATCATGACCCACTCTGGCTTTCAGGTTCCCAGGGCAGGAATTCTCTACTCAGAATTTCCAGTGGTTTGCTTTCCAGATAAGCTACCTGGAGTAAGTCAAGGTAGACAGTCATATGTATGTAGAGGGCACAAATCTTACATGGACCTGATTCTTCTGCCAATTTGAAAAACAAAGTAAAAGAACACACTAAAGTGACTTTTCTCTAATAAAGGATATCTACAAAAATGCATAACAAACACAGTTCATAGTATTAGTTAAAATCAACAATACTTTTTAAATCAAGAACACTAAAATCAACAGCTCTACTCAGTGTCATCATACTGGAGTTCCTAGTCAGTGCAGTGAAAGGCTATAAGGACACCTGTTGTAAAATCTATTTATTGCCATATGCTCTAAGGATGCAATGCTACCAAAATTATTACCAGAGAAATAAGCTAATGGCTATTCCACGATACAGATTCTTAAGTCAACGTCTCCAAGAAATCATATTTAGATTGGTGATGATGGAAATTTGTATGTACAGGTGGTGTTCAACTTTCTTTCTGAAGCCTAGTAAAGACCAATTACGTTACCTGAAACTCTAGCACCTTGGCCTAATATGGAAAAAATAAAAGAAAATGGCTTTAGAAATCAATTGAGATTATAGGGACAATTTTCTACTACACCATGAGAACCAACTGCTATTTTTATGAAGTTTACTTACAGAAACAAGATGTCACAGATGCAGTCTGATTTCCATAATGATGAAACCATGTAATGATGATTGTATTCATTTCCTAGGAGCGCTAAAACAAAGTGCTGTAAATGGGGTGGCTTTAAGCATCAGAAATGTATTCTCTCACACTTCTGGAGGCTAGAAATAGGAAATCAAAATGTTGCAAGTATCATGATCTTTCTGAAGTCTCTGGGAGAGAATACTTATTTGCCTCTTCTTAGCATCTTGGTGGTTGCCAGCAATGCCTGGCATTCCCTGGCTTGTAGCTGCATCACTCCAGTCTCTGCTTCCATGGTCACATTGCCTTTTCGCACGTTATCTCTGTTTCTCTGTCTTCTGATGGCCCTCTTTTAAGTGTATTAGCAGTTGGATTCAGTGCCCACCTGATCTAGTTTGATTTGACCCTAACTTGATTAATCTGCAAAGGCCCTATTTTCAAACAAGATCACATTCTCAGGTACTGACAGCTAGAAATTCAGCTTATCTTTTTGGGAGATGCAAATGCATCAACAAGAATGACCAATATGTGGATATTAACAATCAGTTCAGAGACTGGAAAGAGAAGATAGGGAGGTCTGGCATGGAGCTAAAATACAAAGAAATATAAGGAAAAGAAATGACAAATCTTATTAAATATTGAAATCTACATCCCTCAGATTTGATTCATCTGAAAGCAATAAAAAAAATCACTAAAGATGAATGGCCTATGTAAGAGAGAAAAAGTCTTTCCTGTCTCATGGATAGCTGAGGACTAAGTTGTCCATGAATAATGTAATGGTTTCACACTCATCAGCGACACTAAATCTTTTAGGCGAGGGATTCTTTGTCATGCTCAGCTTTGGCTTCTTCCACAGGTGCAGTATGATGGCACATACTATAACCATAGTGATCGTATTCCAGTCAGTCAAACTGAGGAAGGAATAAATGTCATACATCCTCTCTGTAACTTTATATCCCAGAAGTCAAACTTGACACTTTCCTGAATACCACATTGGCCAGACCTTATTTTCATGGAGCAAGTTAGCTGAAAGTTACACAGGCAACTGTGATTTCTATTGTTGTGACACTACAATTATCTATTTTTGTCACAGAATGAGACAAATAAAACTGTCATATGCAGATATAATTGTCCTCATAAAAAAATCTAAAAGATCCTACAGATTATTAGCACTGACAAGAGTATTGAATATAAAATCATCATGTAAGAATTGATCATGTGTTACTGTATCATTAACATGAATAGATATTAGAGTATTGTATTTTTTAAAAGATGATGGCATATTGCTTCATAGCTATGATACCCTTAGTTGTAATTCTACCTCATTACCTTATACAACAGAAGAAGTAAAAATGAAAACAATGTCTACCAAACTATGATACAATGCTTAATTCTAAGTTGATAATTATTAATTTATATTTAATGAAAGAGCTCTTTTGAACAATTTAGACATGGATTTTTTGCATATATCTTGCTGCTATTTTCCCATGTTCTTTTGTACACACAGGAAGTTTTGTTTTAACTTTTAAAGGGAATGCAATAATTAAAAAACATTTTAAGCTGTACCAAACTCAATGTTTGTTACAACAATGCATGTTGCTGGAATGAAAGGATAAGGGTATAAGCAACAGGTTTTCACATTTTCAGGCAATGCCAAATGTCAGAAATACCTGCTAACCTACATTGATTTTTAAGATGCCATTGATTATAGTATACATTCTGATTTCAGGCATGTTGAAATATAACAAAGTGCTCATTAAATCACTAAAATATGTAATTACAACATGAAAGAACAATAAGGTATCCAGTGATAAGTTTAACCAAAATGGATAAAACCTTTACAGAGAACACTCAAAGAGGTTGACAGATATACATCATAAACGTGGCAACTATAAAAAGATTAATCTATTGTTTGATGGAATGTAATTGAAACTATTAGCAGATTTTTGCTTGTGAAATTTTAGAATGTGAATCTAAAAAGCATATGGGAACCAATAGTTAAAGAGCATATGTCTTGAAGTTGTAGAAGTAAAGGGCAAGGAAGAGAAAGAAGGGGAAGGAAGGAAAGGAAGAAAGAAAAAGAGGAAAGAGAAAAGGAGCAGGAAGCACATCACCAGACATAAAAACTTACTGAGTTGTATTTAATTAAAATCCATGTTTGTGGTACCAGAATGAACAAAGAAATGAGTGAAACACTATAATGAGGCTAGAAATAAGACATAAGTGAAAATATAAATAACTGTGAAGAATGATCTATTTAAAAATGGAAATAGGACTATTGGCTAGAAAAATGTAAAATGACAAAATTAGATTCCCACCTTTTACTTTACATACAAACACAAACTTTAATTGAGCAAAAAAAATAAATCTGGAAAGTCTGTATTACTTTAAATATCCATTTTTACTACATTAAAATTAAAATATGTGCTAGGCAAAATGAAGATATAAGGCAAGGTAAAATATATCAATAAAAGCATAGACTAATAAAAAAAAATTCTTCCAAATCAATAAGACAGAAAAGAAAAACAACCCAGTAGAAATAGGCAAAGAGTATGGATAGGAAATTCACAGATGAATAAATGAAATGGCCTAACTAACTTGCAAAATGATACATATGCTTGTAATAAAAAAAGTAAATTAAAACAATAATATGATATACATTACATTCATTTAAAGAAATAAACTTAAAAACCTGAATTTTTTCTGTATCTTTTCTATTACCATAAATTAAAAAAATAAAAGTAGGATCTGAAACAAACATGGCACAATGTTATCAGCTATTTAATTTTGATGATGGGAATATGTATAACTTTTTATTTTCTCTGTACATTTACGTTTGAAGTGTTTGATGATTTAAAAATATGTGGAAGACCCCCTGAATCAGTCTTGGTCTTTCTAAAATGATAAAGTCCTAAAGGACATGCTAAAATAATTTTATTCTTTGCATTATTCAGAAGTACTTATTCCTCAAGTTCATATCTCAAAACTACTAGTTCTTTAACAATCAGTGGAAGCCTTCTGAACTTGGGTTTTTGTGTGGTGATCCATCATAGGCTTCTTTACAGAGTGTAATAGTCCCAGTGAGTATGTATTTTGACAGATTAATCCCATATTCCTCATCCCTTTGCTGGAAAATTTTATAAAATCTGAATGTAATGTTTTAATCAGCAGTCATTGATATTCCTATGCTTGCTTAAGTCCTTGATCATGGTCAGTGTTTTCTTCCTTGATCACTCCTGAAAAGCTTAGCCGTCTTTCAATTTGATCTCATTATCTACCCTGAATTCAGAACTCCATTTGTGGGGTGATTAAAAAGGTCCTTCTTGGTTTGGTGCCCTTCCTTCAAGTGTATGGGATTGTTGAAGTTATTCTATGAAATATTTCAGACATTTCAAACGCCAGTGAATCATGATAAATCAATTTGGACATCTCATATATATAAGGCTTACTGCAATGACATGCAATCTCCTGTTAGAAGGTCAGGGATTTTTAACTGTTCTTCTCCCACCATGGCTGGATGTATATATATATATATATATATATATATATATATATATATATATATATCCATAGTATTTAAAGAGTTTTTAACACATGGTAAGCACTTGAAATAATCTGTTGAATGAAATAATTATTTTGGAGGTAGGTCTTCAGTGTACAACCCCAGAAGAGAAAGGGAGTGTCTACTTATGCCTGTTTTTGGTTTCCATTCTTTAATTTTCTATAGGATTACTTCTATTATATTTACCTAACTAGGGGAGGTATTCTTCCCTCCTACCCTGCCCCCCGGCTGGATAGAGAATTGTCTTAGGATGACTTGGAGGGTCTATATTTAGGCAGAACAGAGGTTGGCAAAATTGCTTTTAAATTCCAAGTTACCAGAGACCCAGTTAAACTGAAAACTTTTTGTAAATGGCTGTAAGTTTTCCAGTGCCTGAAATTCTCTTTTGTACAATTATGCTTTATTCCACAGTTTTTTCCTAGCTCATTGACTTTGCTGGATTGAACTAATTTATTCATCTGTCATCTGTTAAGACTTTATCTGTTTGTCTCAATATTAACAATAACCTTGACATTATAACCCAGATGTGATAATTTTGAAAAGGAAAATATACAACTGGATGTTGACATGTTCAGTGGACTTGTAGGGGACTTCAGTTATTTTTAACAGCCCAGCAGTATCTCCCTTTTTCCCATTGGGGAACTATCTTTTCTGCTCACTTGTGGCCCAACTGAAATTATTAACTGCATGGCTAAGGGCACTTCTACTCTGAAGTTCTGGAACTAAGGACAGGTATGTGTGACCTTGAAGAGGGCAATTAGAATTTCTCTGGAATATTTATGTCTTCTTAGACTGACACACTGACAGAAGCCAGGAAGAGCCCAGCCGGTTGGTAGGCAGCGTATTGCCGACATGAGATTCTCTGTGCGAGGTTCTGATTGAAATCCTTCTTGTGGCTCTCTCTTCTTCCTGTCTTTTTCAGAGCCTGGCTTATATTTTTCTTGTTTTGCAGGTTTCCCAGTGCGGTAGATGGAAGTATACCTGAATTCAGCTAGGCCCATGCCATTGACTCATCTTGGCCACAAAATGTACAACTTTGGTCTGGGCCATAGGAATTGCTATGACTAAATGAGTGACATTTTGATCCTTCATCTTAAGAGGTCTCCCATGATTCTACTTGGCCATTTGACACCTCTGTCATCATTAAGAGAACATGCTTGTGACAACCTGGTGCTTCCAAAAGGAGGATCAGATGGAGCAGATCCCTACTTCCGAGATCAGTCATTGGAAAGATAATCTGCAGACAAGAATCAATGATTGTTGTAAACCTCAGATTTGGGAGGGATTTATTACATGGAAATATTTCACTGATTTACCAGTTACCTTCACATAAATTGCTTTTTATTCCATCAAAATAGTCAGGGTTCATTTCAGTCTTTGCTACCCATACAATAGTAATGCAGATACTGATGAAAGCATAATGCTGTATTCCATCCTAGTAAGATCTAAGTGTTGCTGGAAAATTCTGAGCAGTATTAAAATGTCCTGTATTCCAGAGGAGGCTAACTTTCATTCTAAGAGAATTTCACTATCCCCTGAAAATCTTATTCTTGGTTCTTGAACTGTCAATATTTTCAGTAAATACTCCTTGAGTTTTCCCTGTTACTTGCCTCAATAATAATTTCTCTTACCCTGAACATTTTGATAATTTTTCCCGAGTTCTTTTCTGATCCATAGTCTCCAAAGGATAGCCGTAATTTTAGATGTCAATACAATAGCATTAAAACTGATGACTACAAATACAAACTGTTGTGACTAAAAAACCCAATCCTTTTTTATCAAAATCTACAATCACAAAATACATGATACATAAACAATTGCAGTTATTTGATGGGACTGAATTTCACCAGTGTCAGCATTCAGGGAATCTCCAAGCTCTGGTGAAACTATGTGACTGTTCATAGTTATCTAGAGCTATACACTGCTCACGATTGTCTAGAACTCTACTGAGAATGTACAATCTTCAAGTCAGGATGTGACTATATATGGAGATCTGAAATATTCACAGCCAGATATTTACCCACCCTCCATATTTTCTTTAGCATAGTTTGCCCTATTAAGATGACCTTTACTCCAAGAGTAAACAAGCTCTTAAAATGCAGTTAGACTTCAGTAACCTTTGCCCCGAAAATGACAAGAGGGGATGAAGGAGGTTCTTAGTAATTATATGTAGGATTGTCAGAATCCCCAAACTAGGGCATTTTACTATTAAAGAGAAAGAGATGCCCCTAGCATATTTGTCAACTTATTTAAACCTGGTAAGGGAATGTTGTCAAAGAGAACAACTGAATTAAAAGCTATGGTGAATACCAGTAGCTTGGCAATAGGAACATGAGTGGCCTTTAGAAGCTGGAAAAGGCAGAGAAGCACATTTTCTCTTCGGACTTCCAGAAAGGAGAGCAGCCCTGCTGACATCTAGTGAGACCTGTGCTGGACTTCTGATTTACAGAACTACAAGACAATAGTTTTGGTGTTTTAAACCACTAAGTGTGTGGTAGTTTGTTACTGCAGCATTAGAAAACTAATATAACTACCATATACAATAGGAAATTCATCTATTTCATCATCTACGAAGCGATTCTAAAATACAGAATGAAATGACAATTTTTCCCATCTTAGTGAATGGCACTATCATCTCCCTGATGTCCAAGTCAGAAAGGTGGTTTTAAATTTCTCCTTCTTCTTTATTGCCCCTTGCATTCAAATATTCAGGGCTTGTAATGGTCTACATGCTTTGTGTGCATGTGTGTGTTTACATATATTCAAAGCTCTGCTACATTGTTCCTTTCCAATTGCCTCTCCCACAGTAGGGAGAAGTTTTGTCTCCTTTTACGTTTTGACTGAATTTGTAGCTTTCTTAATCTTTCAAACAGGTAGGTGTGTGTGTGTGTTGGCTAGAGCTCCTTGTTGTTCTCAAGGGGTAATGTATGATCTAAAAGGACCTAGTTCACACTTGTCAGTGTGAAGCTTTCCTTTCAGTTTTTTTAAAGGTAGAGAACTGAAGAGGAATAAGTGAATCGATAAATTAATGAATCAGTAGATGACCTACTACTAGTAATCATCTTTTGGAATTTTGAGGGAGGTATTTGAGAAAAATATTTAATTGGCTTTTCTTTCTCATGTCCCTCTAACACTGGTGTGGTATATACTTAATTTACACCTAGAGACTCAGCTGTGACCTCTATATTAGAATCATTTCTGATGCTTATTCAGTATGAATCAAGGTAGTCATTTTTCTAAAACATACCAAGGTACTATTTTCTTTCTCCTATTCACCCTTATAACATAGAAATCCATTTCTCAGGGTGATCATGAAGCTGCATCCTTGGTATTTTCTTCATGGCTTTGCTGTATTTGCTTGTCACACTTAGAGATCAGTCACTCTCCCACCAATTACCCATTTGTGTTTTAGACCCCATTTGGATTATGGACAAGGATATATATCTACGGCCTGCCTTTTTTCTTTTGGATTGATGAAGCAACAACTCTTTTTTTTTTAGTACAGTCTTGATTATCAGGTCACACAGTTCCTTTCCAATTTTAGGTAACCAGTAAGTACTTGACTCTTCTCTGCCTACAAGTCAGGACCCAGCTTTCCTTGAACTTACAGACGGACCCACACAAAGAATGTTTTTTCTAATAAAGAATATTTACCTTTAATTCCAGATACAGATTTTTTTCTCTTGAAGTCTATATATATTCAAGATTAAAAGAAAAATAAGAGATTAGGTCTTCTTTTGTTTTAAATTTCCAGAATCTTTCTACAAGGTAATTAGTACTTATACAAAAGCTTCAGGGAGTTACTGTTGTGAATATTGCTGACAGAGTAAATTCTATATCATCTTAATTGGAATAAGAACTAATTATCAGTACTTTGCCTCACAGTTACGTAGATTTTTTTAAATATAAGGATAACAGTGTTATGAGTTATTTTTATGACTAATTTTCTCAGTGTTTCATTATAACTGCTGGGAAAATATAAAAAGGAGTGTCTCAGAAAATAAAGTATACCTAATATAAGTTGTTCACATCCTGAATGATTTGCATTTGAACCAACACGAGCAATATCATTCTGGCTGAACTATTTCAAAAAAAAATTCCTTTATTATGAATACAGAAAACTTTTTAGGTTATGAAGGTCCAGGCTACTGTTCTTAGAAATGGACAATTTCTAAACTAAAGAACAATTAAACAATGAACCTGTAATCAAATCCTAGGTATCTTTTATATATATATAACATACATATATATATATATATATATATATATTTATATATGTAAATTTTCCAGTCACTTAATCTAAAAGATAGTTGTTAAGCTTCTACACATTTGTAGGTTCTATGGAAGAACAAAAGATGATCTAGCAACTTTCTTTTTCTTTTAGAAATTTACAGTTGGTAAGTGAGATAAGCCACGTATAAGAACAAATATTGGCAAACTCTAATCACAAACTTAACACATATCAAATCTTCAAAGTACAAATATTCACAAATGCAAAATTCAAATATAATCTAAACTTGAAAGGGGCAATATGTGGTGATTTACTGATCTCCATTTATCAGTAGAAAAACGTAAAATGATGAAAGTTGGATAGTTAGGGATCTATAAAGTTTGAAAAAGGGAAAGATAATTGTTCTTTGCACATGAGACATGTTATTGTTGATGTAGAATTTTTACTGAGCTTTGAAGAATAGACAACATTTAGACTTTTCAAGGAGGGATGTGAATAAAGAAGAAATGTACAGAAAATAATGAGCTTTTCTATTTTGGTAAGAACTTGAAAGAATGATAGTTAAGAGTTGATAGGTGCATTGGAGTTATATTAAGGAGGATCTTGTATATCTGATTTTATTTAGAAGAATAAATGATATGTTAGAAAGTTCTGAGCCAAAACAGGTCAGACACATAACTTTAACAAGCTAATCAAGCAAGAATATCCAAAATGAACTAGGAGAGGGGAGGGACTGAAATTCAAGAGTAACAAATTTGGAAACTATTTCTATTGTTGAAGAAATTAGGTACTAATACTAGACATAATCAAGAAGAGACAATGGGGAAGAGAACTAGTAAAACTGAGAGGATATTTGACACTGCTCACATTTTGTAAAGTAGGAATAGATAGTAGTAATTAAAAGTAAATCCAAACTTTCTATATTGGATAACTTGAAAGAGAAATGCAAGGTCAAAGTTGGAGAATAACATGATAAACTTCGATTTGTAGGATATTCATTATTTGATGAAATTCCATAGCTGTGAGTTTTCATTTCTATTGAAGATTTGGAAATGCATTGATGAATTTGAGGGTTGGTTGAAGCTTAAAGGTGGCATTAAGTGGTTGTTCATAATGAATAGATTGGCAAAAAAGATACCTCAAAAGAGAAAGAATGTTCAGGAATACCCATAGTAAGAGAGGCTGGACAGATGATAAATATGAACTGCAGTTAAATACAGAGAAGTAGAGACAAGAAGGAAGAATCTTGAAAGAATATTTACCATGATAACATTGTAAGAGGAAAGATGACATTAATTTTATGAAATGCTCAGAATTGCATAGCTTGTGGAGGCTAAAGTTTGAGACCAAGAAATTATAGTTAAATGAAAAACTAATGATTACTTTTGAGAAAACAGCTGTGCAATTATATCAATTGATCTATATTTGAGTATATATATAGCATAGATGAATATTTTATTGATAAAAATGATGATTAAATATTTAACATTTTATTCCATATACAAAAAGAGCTCCTTTAAGCACTTTCTGCTCTACCAACTTATTATATGAAGGTTTCTTTTCCTTCGTAAAACCTGCTCTCTGATGTCCATGACATATTGATGCTTCTCAATTTTCCTTTCATCTACAACTACTTGCAAAAATTCAGTTGCTTGCTCACAAAATTGAATACACCACTAAATCTTGTTATAAACTAACTTGTAATTTATTAAACATTATGTAAACAGGTAAAATGAGAATGTAAAAGGGAAGGTGTTCTCTCAAAGCCATAGTGAACACTAAGAAAAAAACAATAGAATTGAGTCACTATGAAATTGCTCAATGCCTTGCTAAGACAAGTGTAAAGTGAATAGGTAAAATTCAGCAGTTATATTGCTTCACAAGCAGCTTTATGTTCTTTTCCCTCAAAACAAAAACAAAAACAAGTGGAAATCCTAAAGTTGCACTAGACTTCTGGCTAATATAAGGGTGAGGATGTAAACAGTAATCATCGGACACATAAAATGTTTGATAAATGCATATATATTTATACATGTAGGTTAAATACTATGTTTAAAGTAAAAATACATTGTACTTTTAACTTTTTTATGTTTTACAATTCTGTGCCATGACTCTTTTTGAGAGGCTGTCGCTGGATGTGCAAGTGTTTTGTTTAAATTCCAGAACACCACATATCATGGAATAATTCGTAAGTTTTGTTAGAAATAAAAGGAAAATTTACAAGACCAATTTCAGCAAGATAGAGATATATATATAGTTTTTTGTTTGTTTGTTTCTTGCATGGGCAGGCACCGGGAATCAAACCCAGGTCTCCAGCATGGCAAGTGAGAACTCTGCCTGCTGAGCCACCATGGCCCACCTGAGATGTATATAGTTTCGTAGTTTCCCATTCATTCTCAGGAGATGCATTACAGGGCCAGGGTGTTTGCTGCATATGGAATGACTTTCTGAGGGTAGGATCCCGCCCCCATAGTAGGTGATACTTCTTTTATAGAATGTAAGAGAGAAATGTTTCCATTTGGGGGATAAACAGATTTTTATTTTTCTCCAATAAGTGTCATCTGTTTACTGAAATGTCTGAGGAAGCAGCTCCCCTTATGCTTGGAAAACTTGTGGACTGTAGGGAACTGTAGTATCATTATAAGTTTCTAAGAAAGTTGAAATAGGGTACTAACCCTCCAGCTAGGAGAAAGGGAGGAATTTTCACAAAATCAGTCGGCCGCTAGGCCAGGCAACTAAAGATCAGATGAGGCTCATTTTCAGTCTTGAAAATTAAAATTTCTTGGACCTGACATTATCAGATAAGATATTGTCTATCCTAATGCATTGATTTACACATATATCTGGTTTTTTTAAATCATGTTTTCAGAAAGCTTCCACTCCTTATCATTTACAATTTTTTTGACTGAAAGTATTATTTATTAAAACAGGCCTGTATTATTGGGTGAAAGTATGGATAATATACAGCCAACCACTTCACATTGTGTGATTGTGTTTCAAGCTGTTTTTAAAATGATTCTTGATAAGATCTGATACTCTTCTCCATCGGTTTGCCCTAAATATGTTCATTTTATCACTTTATTTAACCAATCTAGTGGAACTTACATGGAGCATGCCATACATATCTTAAAAGTGAATAACCTTATTACCCACTTCCTGCCCTTTAAGCAAGAGACTCATGTATTGGAACATGCTTATAATTTTCACTATTGTTGAATGGGCTAAGTATAATCAAACAAATTAATTATCTAAATATATTTTTGTGGTATTATAATGGGCAACTGGATATTTATATGATGGGTCAACTAAAAAAGTATTTTTTGTTTAAATCATATTAATTCCTTTAATGGATAAACTGCATCATCAAAGTTGAAAATACCTGTGCTACATTATTTAACAGCCTCACTTATATATTCTCAACCCAAATCAAAGAGCTCAATAAATCCATCATTCCCAACTTCTTATTTCTTATGGACATTGTGAGCAAAATTACAAAATGTACAAAATATACAAAGCTACATTAACAAATTTGTGGTCCCTAGGGTATTCAAGAGATAAATTAGATTTCAAGACAAATTAGAAGAGGAATATTGTTTCAAGCTAAGAGCTGATAAGTACTACTGATTGCAGTGAAGATAAAGTCATCCTTTGTGGAGCGCAAATATTAAGTCTTTTTAAATTACCTTAACAGTACAGAATGTACACTGTCAATATAGTCCTGAAAATGTATTCTGACTGTACCTTGGGTATCTCAGCAGATGAAACTTATTTGTCCCTCATTATTATTGGGTAATTTGTCATTTGGATGTGGGTCAACACATATCACAAATATTACTTGCTATAAAATATCATGGCATGGTAAGCAAAACTCCACTAGCATCCTGCGTATCGTTCCCACCAGCCAGAACTCCTGATCTTCTTCTTCATCTCAGTGTCTCCTTCACTTCTCAATGTATTTTCTCTGTCGGTATTGCTATAAGAAACTAAAGAAGTGATCTCTAACTAGTCAAGTATCTATGACTCTTCAAACCTTTTAGAGTATTTGCAAGCTTCTTGGTGAAAAAAAGTAATTATGCAAATGCTGTACTTTCCTTATATCCTGAGGGAATGGAGAGAGTGCATGTTGACTAAAACAAAGTAGCAGAAAATAAAAAGTCTTCAGAAAATAGAAAATATTCTGGTGTACCTGTTTCATCTCTAAATGCTAAATTCTGTCACTCTTCACCTGGAGGTCTTTAGTTTGTCTCTTGCCAAATATTTAAATAATCCAGATTAGGTTATTTGTATTTTACTGAATTTTGTAAATAATGTGGGTGTGTACATATCTGAAACTTGTAATGTATGATTCTCTTAAATGTCTGATATATTATATATGCTTATCTTGATAGCCATTTATATACAAGATCTGAATACCAAGTGTATTAGTTTGAAAGCTGGTGGAATGCGATATACCAGAAATGTAACAGCTTTTAAAAAGGGGACTTTATTAATTTGCAAGTTTACAGTTCTAAGGCTGTGAAAATTTCCAAATTAAGGCATCCAGGGAAAGATACCTTTGGTCAAGAAGGCTGATGATATTTGGGATTTCTCTCTCAACTGGAAAGGCACGTGGCAACATCTACTAGCTTCTCTCCTGGCTTCTTTAGTGGCTTTCCCAGGGCTCTGTCAGTTCTGTTGGCTCTGTTGGTCATGGTGGCTCTGAAGCTTTATCCAAAATAATTCCCTCTTAAAGGGCTCCAGTAACCAACTCTACTTTGAATGGTTGGAGATGCATCTCCTTGGAAGTCCTCTAATCAAAAGTTACCCCCACAATTGGGTGGGTCTTATCTCCATGGAAACAATCAGAATGGTCCCACCCAGCAATATTGAATGAGAATTAAAGGACCCAGCTTTTCCGGTTTGTTTCAAACCGGCACATCAGGTGATTTTTTACTTTATGAAAAAAGCCATATTCTAGAAACACAGAATCTGCCATCAATACAATTTATGAAGATCAAAAGGTTTTTCCCAAGCTTTTTAATCCATGTGAAAGTGCACTCATCGTAGATTGTAAAATATATATAATTTGACACAGCAGTTTCAGTCACAGAAATATGTGCCATAGAAAGGAATGTATATAGTTTTACTGACATATACAAGAGTGTTTTGTAGAATGACATTTAAGATGAAATCTGTGAATACCTTCATGCATTACAAAAAAAAGTAAATAACAAAGGAAAGGGGGACAAATGAATTCCATTAATAGAGGAATGTTTGAGTAAGTTAGGATGCATTTGAATCCTGAGATATTATCAAACCATCCAAATGAAGTAATTCGAATTAACCCAGTTAGTGAGCATGGGGGTCTACAAGCTATAGTGAATGAGAAGAAAGAAGATAAAAAAAAAAAAAAAAGAAGAGTGATGGTAAAAACATTTCTACTTATTTAAGAAGTTACACACTTCCATGTGTGTTGTAGGATTATACTGGCACAGAGAAAAATATGGAGGCATACACACAGGATTGTAAATTCGCGGGTTATTTTGAGAGTGGGCAAACTCAGAGTGAGAGAAAAGGGAACACATAAGCCAAAAGAGAAAGAGAAAAAAATAACAAAGAGGACCACATTGTAAACAAATTCAAACAACAAAACCAACTCCTGGTTTCTCAGAATAGCAGTGACCTACATAATTAAGGCCATAGAGGCAACAGCTAAAAGAAGGAAGAGAAATACAATTGGTGTTTTAAGCTCCAAAGATGGAAATTTAAAGGCTCCATTCAGTTCCTTCTCCATTACTAAGGAAGAGGAGTAGCTGATCTGCTTGGCCAGGTTTCTGGATTTTCTAAGTGCCAATGCTAACCAAGAACTGCATTCACCAAGCCTGATTAAAAAATTCAGCACTTGGGATATGGTCCCTTTAGACTTCCCTCTTCCACATGGCAAGAGAGACAAGGGGCAGGGCTGTTCCCTGGAGGGCAGAGTTCCTGTTTGCTCAATCCGCTGTCCTCCCTCTCACTGAAAATGACTCTATTAATGTTATTAATGTTTGCTAATATGTTTTAGGCCATTTAATTCTTTAAAAATCCTTACCAAGAAAGTGTTATTAGTGTCCTCATTTTTACATATGGAGATGGGCTTAGAATTATTAAATCATTTGTTCACGATTTATGTGTTTTGTAAATAGTAGGGCATAATTCAAACAAAACAGAGGGAACTGCCTTCTCTTCTTTTTCCTTGGCACTCTCAATTGTGCTTTGGATTGTCTTTTTCTCAGGCTGATGTCAAGATTTGGGACTGGGGGACAATAGGCCAAGTGGTACTTTCAGCTTGCATGGGCTTGGACATCCTTAAACTACCGGCAATGTAATGGGTTTTCTGCCCAATCCACCTGGGAAATGAATTCTGTATGGGGGGCTGAGGCTGAGACTTCAGCTGAAATTTGAATTTCACATTTTGTTTTTCTCAGCTGTATTCCCAACTAAGAACTTCACACAGAATGGTAACATTCAGGGCATTATTTGAGTATTTTAGTGTCTTCTGGACAAAATAATCTTACTATAACCCATTTAAGCAGTTCTTTTTAAAAACTGAGATGAAATGCACATTGCATAAGATTAACCATCTTAAAGTGAACATTCCATGGTATTTAGTACATTCTCAATGTTGTGCAACCAACATTTTCATCACCCCAGAAGGAAACCCATAGTCTCTGCTGTTACCCCCTCATTGCCCTCCTATACCCCAGCATGTGACCCACACTTGTGTTTAATCGTTATCCCACTGAATTTTAAAAATTAGTGAAGATAACTAAGATTTTAGGCCTGCTTATCTAAACATTGGATAGGATACTCATGTCACAATGTAACATAATTCCACAAATGGAATAATGAACATTAAGGAGCCTGGCACAACACCTGGCTATGGTAGACTCCATGTAAATATATTGTTTTCCCCTCATGTCCCTTCACAGATATTATAATATATAATACATACATAATATTATGTATTGTATAGAATTATGTTGCTTTGTCACTCTTTTGCTAGGAACTATGCAGTGCTTATAACAAAGGAGTTCAAATTGTATGCATAATATATAATTTATGCTTCAAATCTCTTTTGAGGGTAAAGACAAGGGAGGACAAAAAGGAGTAAGAATGGGAACACAGTATGGGGTGGAAAAATGAGATTCTATTTGTTTTTACTAACCTGGAAAGTTCAGAGCCACAGAGTGAGTGAGTACGCAGAGCAAAAGGCAGTCCAGAAACCTCATTTCACTGACTTTCAGCTCAACCCCCTTTCCATTTGGCTGCACTGCTCTAAATGAACTCCCAGACAAAGTATCTCTGAAGTAGGAAAGAATGCTAAGGAGGGTGATTCGTGGCGATTGAAATTTCCTAAAGGACAGTCTCTCAGTCATTAGAAAGTCACTTTCTAAAGTCAGTACTGCACAATAGGAATTTAGGGCTCTCCACTTACTTGTAAAGGAAAGCCAGAGAAGCAGAATGAGTTGAAAAGTGCTGGGAAGTTTGAATGCCTTGTGAATCTGAGGCGATGAAAACCAGCGTTGTGAGGAAGCGAAATGGTTGTAAGGGTGCCAAGGAAGAAAATGATACTGAAGTGGAGACTATCAAAATGAAGCATAGAGCCAACTGAAACCCAGTGAGAAATATATGTTTGTGTGTGTGCGCACATGTGTGCAATCTTAGTCATAAGAGAAAGCATTATCTTTATCCCCTCACTGAGAGAACAAACTTGAAAAATGATACTTCTATCTTCACTCACTGTTTCCTTTGTTCTTTGACTTGCACAGTTTTAGCTACTAGATAAATGCCTATTAATAAGAATAAAATAAAACACAGGGAAATCCTATTTGAAGTGAATTATATATTCTGTTGAAAAGCCAAGAATAAACCAAAACTGTAAACCAAATTATGAATACAAATGTATTTTAAAAACTACTATAATAATGATATTTCAATAATAAAGATTAATTAATGCACATTGTCTTAACTGCCTTGAATCCTTTTGGTTACAACAAGGTGATATGAAAAGATACATTTTAAAAAATGTTATTCTGCTACTTTTCTTTATGAGGTAGGGTGTGCCTGTTTGAAAGAATGTATGTCCCCTAGAAAAGCCATGTTTTAATCTAAATCTCATTTCACAAAGTATTCAATACTGTATGTTTGAAACTGTAATCAGATTATCTCCCTGGAGATGTGATTTCATCAAGAGTGTTTGATAAACTGGATTAGGTGATAGCATGTCTCCACCCATTTGGGTGTTTCTCAATAAGTTTCTGAAGTCCTATAAAAAAGGAAACATTTTGGAGAATGAAGGAGATTCAGAGAGAGCAGAGAAGAATAACATAGCCACGAGAAGCATGGAGTCCACAAGCCAGCGACCTTTGGAAATGAAGAAGAAAAATGCCTCCTGGGAGCTTCATGAAACAGGAAGCCAAGAGACAAAGCTAACAGATGACTCCGTGCTCGCTATGTGACCTTCCAGCTGAGAGAGAAACCGTGACTCTGTTCACCATGTGCTTTCTTGGATGAGAGAGAGACCCTGAACTTCATTGGCCTTCTTGAACCAAAGTATCTTTTTTCTGGATACCTTTGATTGGACATTTCTATAGACTTGCTTTAATTGGGACTTTATCTCAGCCTTTAAACTATAAACTAGCAACTTATTAAATTCCCCTTTTTAAAGCCCATTCCGTTTCTGGTATATTACATTCCAGCAGCTAGCGAACTAGAACATAAGGTATTCTCAGTACCACATAAAATGTCATTTTTACTATAAATAATGATTTTTGCTGTATAAATAGTAAAGCATTGTGTCAATAAAAGGCAGTATACATTTGCCTATAAAGTAGTTAGTTTTGCTATTGAAATCAAAATTGTTCAGGAATGTATATTAAACTAACTTTTTCATTCCTTAATTTTTATTTAGGAAATATTTTTTGATATCAGCTTTCCTTTGAAAGCCTTTTCATACTGCTGAGGTACCTAATTCCTATTTATCCATCAAGTGTTTCTCTTCACAACTGTGGTTTGAAAGTGAAATTCATTGTTAGGCTTGAGGTGATACTTATTGACAGAAGTCACACTAATTTGGGTTTTGCAGTATAGCAGCCTTCTGTCTAGCCTAAACAATTGTACCAGATCACAAACGGCATTCCTTCCACCCATCCCTTGAATTCTATGCGGGATCTATGGGTGGGAGGCAATTCTTTAATCTATTGATTCTAGACTTTGAGAAGGAACTAAAAGGACAAAATTGTGTTAGAGCCTAGAGCATTTTGCAGTGCTTTACACTCAGTTATTACAATTAGATTTTGTCTGTTTATGAACTGTGGCTATATAATTATTTATTACTATTCAATGTCTCTGTTTTAGTTTACAAATGCAGCTGGAATGCAATATACCAAAAATGGACTGGCTTTTGTAAAGGGGATTTATTTAGCTACAAATTTTACAATTCTTTGAAGGAAAGGCAGCTGGCTTTCTCTGTCAGTGGGAAGGCACACAGTGATATCTGCTGGTTTCTCTTCTCTCCTGGCTTTGGGGTTCAAATGGCTTTCTCTGGGGCAAATCCTTTCTACATCTCCAAGTGTCTGTGTCTGAGCTGGCTCTGAGCTCTGAGCTGAGTTTTGCTGTGTTTCGCTGTGCTGTGCTGTGCTGAACTGTACTGAGCTGCTGCTCTCTCTTCTGATTCTTCGTTTTAAGCCTCCTGTTAATCAAATAAAAACAGCCCTCATTGTGGAAGGCACTCTACTTATCAATTCAGGAGGAACATTAATCATATTTAAATCAGGACAGTATCCAGAGAATCTGATCTCTTCCCTTTTGACTGTAAGATATGTGATTCTGTATGAACTAAACAGTTAAGTCTTTAAGGAATATGAAGGAATATTTTTTCTCTATTCCCTCTAACTACAAGTCTGTACATATGTAGTTAAAATATATGAAATGAAAATAATAAAAGTACAAGAAAAAAAAAAAAAACGGGGGAGGAAATCACTGGCTATGCAGTACCTCCAAGGGAAATTTCTTAAACAATAGGGGGTGGGACTGAAGAAGTCATCGTTGTGAGAGAATACAACAGTGACAAATTAGAAATATTTTCACATTAAAGCTTCTGATTAGAATCTAACCTAGTTTTTCAGTACTCATACTCAACACATTTAAACATCTTTAGTTTTATATTATTTCAAGCCAAGAGCGTTTATTCAGTTTTATCAAGAGGAACTGAAAAAAAAATCCTCAATAATCTATCCTTTTAAAAGTAATGCCCTTAATTCATATTTATTATAGAAATGAATTGCCTGAAAGGTTTATTTAGAGAGACATAAGGATTATCTTCAAATTTAAACGACTTTCTTCCTTTATACAACCCTTTCTCCTAAGAGTAAAATGTGTGCACTAAATTTTAATAAGAGGAAAAAAGGACTTCCATTATTTGTAGCCTATTTGAGTCTGAATCAAAGTTTAGACTTTGCAACATTTTTTAGTACTCCCTTCTTAAACTTTTGATGTGGTGCTGGTTGTTGCTGTTTTATCTGATAGCAATCTATACTTATCTAAATTCAGAAAGAAATTGCAAACCACAATAAAATACTAGCAACCCAATCAACCAGCTAAACAACAAAAAGCATCTCTGCTTTCCTCTTTCTGAAATACATCACGCAAAAGAAAATTTTTCTCTGGGGTTTATATATGTGAATCATGCTAATAGTTCTTGGCATGAATTCTTTTGATTTTTGTAAAGGCGATGTGACATGGTCATTGAGATCAGAGATCATCTACAAAACAGAAATCATAACATCGCTCAACTCATAGGATTATGGGGAGGGCTGAATACGATAATAATCAACAAAAAGATCTTAAAACAGGTCTAGCATATACTAAGTGTACAACTGCTGTTGATATTAAAATCATCATCATTGTCATCATTAAATTGATCCAGTCAAAGCTTTGCAAACATTCAAATGTGTCCTTATCACCTGAGGATCTTGTTAAAAGGTCACATTTTGATTCAGGATGTTTTTGGTGGGACCTAAAAGTCTGTATTTCTAAAAAGATCTGGGTGATGAGGACCCATCACTATATTAAAGCCTTCAGCTATATTATCCAGTCAGTAAGGCAGGAACACCTTTAAATGTGAGTGCTGTTTCTCCATAGTATGTTCCATCACCTTGTCACCTCCCATATATTGAAATCTTTTGCTTGCTTTTACCTTTTCCCATTCAGTCATTTCAAGATAATCTTGTTCCCAACCAATCAAGTTCTTCTACTTCCACATTACAGATTATCAAATAGTCTGAGAAAGTAGTAACTCATATTAGTTTGCTGAACTGAGGATATGAATTCAATTTGGTATGTTCACAGAATTATAAAATGTTTAAAATGACAACTCTGAGAAGATATTTTTTAAAGGACTATGAGAAATCTAAATCCCTTAAAATTATAAACAGCAAGGTGTAGCATTGTGTCTTATTTTTGTTGATATTTCTGATCGCATGTTTTTTTAGGGAGGGAGGATTGGGAAGCCATTCATTTTATCAACACGTGCTTCTGATATTTATGGTATTGAAACGTAAGTTTTCCTGAGAGAAACGAATAGCAATCCTCTCATTTTGTTCGATCAAACCATTCCCCTGAGTTACAAAGTTGCAAAGTAAGAGAATATTTGATGTTAGGTATAAAAAATATAATCAGGAAATAGGGAAACAGATTATGAAATATGTATGAAGAATGAAGAGACCTACATGAAGTTAACTGCTGCTTTGCTTTGCTAGGAAAGGTTCAACCAAATCCTTCAGAAATAAATTTATATAGATCTCATGACGAAAGTTTGGATGTAGCTTTATCCTCAGTATAATATTTGTATATTTTGGCAAGAAGGGAAATGTAGGTTTTTTCTGGCTTTGCATAAAATATCATGAAGACCCAAGGCCACTTAGTATAAACTGCTTGAGATAGCCCAGTAACCCAAGAAAATCACAAAGATATCTTAAATTATCTTGATAATTGGCTCAATTTAGCATTTTTTTAAAAAAATCAGTGTTGTACATGTTGAAATGGGATTTATTCAAACCATTATGTTTTCTTAGTTCATTTTTAAATTTCATAAATGATAATAAAATAAATGAATATCCAGCTTTCTGGGATTGTTGATTAGAGCCATTTTTAGAGGGGTAAAAGTGGGCTTATCATTTAGTTTCATGTTATGTAGGCTATGGTAGTTATTTTTTTAATGCTAAATCATCTTTCTGTAACTACTAAAAGAGAATCTTGAAGCCATTGGGAAAATTCTCTAAGTCTTTGTTAGGTGATCCTGTAAACAACACAAAGACAGGTAGCATTATATAAGTTAAAAACTGGAAAATATTTTTTAAAATGGTTCTAGTCTTCACTGAGGAAGTTAAAAAAGAGAACTCAGTAACAGATCAGTGACATCTGGATGGAAAAAATGCTATTTTGTATACATTAAAGCAACATTTGACTCAATAGGAAATTAATGAACTCAAAAAAATGGCAACAGTTAGGATTCAGTTGGGTATCACAAATATTAATAGTATATATACTACCTTAGATGTGATAAACAGTGATAGGTTTTTGAAGACCACCAATGGAGAATATAGGTAGCATTAAAAATGTAAATATTTAATCTCAATCTACTTTATATATCCAGTTACTCTTTAATATTGTCCTTGATTCTGTCATAGTAAACTCTATGTTGATGAACTTATGTTGTAGAAATAAAAGCACCTGTATATCAGAATATGTTTGCTGTAGGTCCATCAATGGAGGGATATTTAAATAAATGGTAGGTTAAAATAGACCATGAAAATGAGTGTGATTGATGTTATATATTTATCTAGAGAGATGAGCACATATATTGTGGGAAAAAATGTATGTTAACATATGTAGTGTGGAAAAATAGCAACTAACAACAACGAAACAGCTATATAATAAGTATATGCATTTCTATTTACATTTAGGAGTGGAAGAAACAACTTTCTTAAAGTGTTGTCATCAAGATGGCAACATAAGATATCCCTAAGAATATTTCCTCATAGTGACAGATAAATAAATGGGCAGATTCAATTTACTTGGAACTCTGGAGGATGATAGGTACTGGAGAAGGATTCCTCAAATGCTGAGTTAAAATAAAACCTCCACAAAAACACACATAAGAGATAGGTCACTGGTGTGGACCCTCTCCCACACTTGGTCGCAGGCAGTTTAAGAAAACCATGGTGGTAACACTCCAGCCTCAACATGTCCTACCACAGTTGCTGACCACAGGGCCACCCCCTACAGTGACTTAGAGTAACTGAACCTTCAGGCATGGAAACTCAAGCCCACAAGATCTCAAGGTGGGGACTTTGTAGTCAGTGTGCTAGAGCATACAAAGCAGTCCCCTGAAAAGCAGAATGATCCATAGCAGAACTTATTGAAATCTTTGCACATTCCCAACCTGGTCTCTAATTGCTAGGGAACCTAATGAAAATCTTGGGTATCCTTGAACACTGATCCCATCTGGTTCACGGGTCCAGAGACAGAAAAGTCACACAATAAAGGGAAACTGAACAAATAAAAGTAAGACAACCCAAGGATGAAAGCTGGAGTGAAAAGGCCGTCCAGAACATGAGAAGCTGAATAAAACATAGTTGCTGGGGAGAAAAATTTATATGAAAACAAATAGAACAAAAATAAATAAATAAGAAGAAAAGAAAACGGAGGATAGTAAAGAACTCACAGAGAAGAGATATAGGACAGGAAATCCACTCCTGATGGAAAACAGTTGCATATAATAGTGTGCTATTTAACAGTTGTTGTACATGCACAGGGCAAGGAGCCATTGCTGAAAGATCTGAGAAAATCCAAAATACTGAACACTGCATTCTCTAAAGGTTCAGTATAAATTGGACCAAACACTGAAGCAGAGCCTGAACACATAGACAATCTATACTAAAACCCTAGGCAAAAGGGAGAAATTAATTTCCAGAGTTAGCACATCAAAACAATCAATTGCCCAGATAGCAACAAAAAAGCCACAAAACATACAAAGAAACATGAAGAGATGGTTCTGTCAAGGGAACAAGTTAAGCCTTCAAAGGAAACACAAAGGGAGAATAACTAATAAAAGTTCAATCAAGTCTCTTAAATAAATTCAAGGTGCTAAAGGAAAATATAGATAGAAATGAACCAAATTTGGATATAGAACTAAAGGATCTAAGGAAGATGATGCATGAAAAAAAATATATCAGAAAGTTTAAAAAGGAACATAACAACTTATGATGAAAACAAAATGATGGTGATTAAAAATACAGCTAAATGATCCCACTCTGTCAGAGCCTGCTTCTCTGGGCCTCTGGGTGTACCTGACACATACAGGGCCAGGGGTGACCTAAAAGGCACATCCTGAAGATGCTACCACAGGTGGAGGATCTATGGAAACCAAAGCCGAATGTTTGAATAAAGTGCAGACAATTTCTATCAGTAACAGGCGGAAGGTCACAAGCTATACAGGAACCTGAAGAACTTCCTTAGTGCAGCAGAAGTGATGCATGAAAGTTCAAAGAGTGTGTCAGAAACCCTGCAGGAGATCTACAGCAGTGAATGGGGTTGTCATGAGGAGTTGAAGGCCATTACAGGGAATAATGTTTCTCTTTGGAAAGACTATGAGGAGAAATTGGCTAACACACTGTAAGAACCAAGGAACACTATGTAGCCCAGTTTAATGGGATTAAGGAGAGCATCACTAAGTGGGATCAGAGACTTATTGCCTAAGACAGTGGCCAACACAACCTGGAGGTGGTACAGAATGCCAAGAAGAAATATGAATCCAAGACTGCCAAGGCAGAGGAAGAGTTCAACAAAGCCCAGATCATGTTTGAAGATATGAACCAAGAGCTGATGAAGGAGCTGCCTAAATCTTTACAACAGTTATATTGGCTGTTATGTGACCATTTTCTAAAATGATTTCCCACTTGAGTATTTTTTCTGTAAGGAGATGAGCAAGCTGAAACACAATCTCTATGAAGTGATGAGTAAACTGGAGAAGCAACATTCCAGCCAAGTCTTTGTGGTGAAGGGATGATCAAGCATCAGCAGATGTTCTTCCCCAGTTCAAACATCTGCAGTCTCCAACCTTCTCATCTCACCTACCAGTCCCTCTGCACGCTCACTGAAGAGTGATAGGGAATCCATCTCAGGAATTGAAGAAGAGTTGTCATCTGATCCAACTCAGTGAGAAGACAACTCTGAGGTCAAAGGAGAGTCCTTAAAAGAGGAAGAAATAGAGGGGCAAGAGGCCAAAGCAAGCTCCTCTGAGGAAGAAGAGCATCTGCTAGTCCGCAATGACCCAACTCAAACCCAGCCCTCTCCCACTCTTGAGGATGATGAGTCCCAGGAGAGTTTTTCCTTGTTTCCCAGCTCTATCACAAGGGTGAACCATAATCCCTTCAAAACAGCCTTCATTTTCTCTCCCAGAGATAGCCCTCTGAACCTGTACCTCAAGTGAAAGATCTGAACAACCAAAGAAGAGAGCCTCTATCCCAAGGACTACAATGGCCCCTAATAGGATTCCTCCACCCCAGAACCACTCCCATCCAAATGCCCTCTTAGGGAACATATGCTCCAGACCTATGGCCTCTGATGGATGTTTACCCACAATCCCCAGGGCCTTCTGAGGGGCTGAACCTTCCAGTCCTAGAGCCTCCTTAGAGGCATCTCCTGATACAAATCAGGGAAGCCAGTAAGAACTACTGATTCCAAAGGAAAGGAAAGCATCCCTCATGAGAACCCATAAAAACTTTGTGCTTCCTCTACCTTGATGATCTCTTAGGTTTTGTTTGCTTTTTTTTTTGGAACCTTATGAAGCAGGGAAGATGGAAGACAAGGAAGAGAAGAGAACAATGAACTTATCTCAACTGATTCATCCGAGATAATAAAATCCAAGCCTTCAACATTGTTATGTACTCACTCTCAATTGATATGAGACAGTGAGGACTCTAACAGTACAAGACATAAAACACCCTTTGACTTGATTCTAGTATGAAGCAGCTATGGCTGATTGAATGGACAATAAACGGGTAAATTCTGAATTTTGAGCCAGTGAAATATAGTTGCTTCTCAATTTTCCACACCGAAAAGAATAACTCAGTGATATGGAGAATACAAATTTAATTTAAATTGAATGTTTTAACATATTATAGGATTTTAGTAGGGAGACATCAATAAATAGAGTTTCTGTTTGGTTCTGGTGAATATTAAAAATTCTTAGAATAATCTGATTGAAGGTAACATTATAAAGGCTAAACTGCCATCTAAATATTTTGAGGAAAAATCTAGTAACACTGCCCTCCCTGAGACAAAGTTATAGGATACAATGTGCTTTCCCATATACTCAAAACTATTTTATACAATTTCAGTGAGTCTACAAATGCTGTGAAACTTTTTGTTTGTTTGTTTATTTAACTTTCTAAGTAAATAGGCTCTGATAGGCGCTAGAGATACAAAAACGAGCATGGCACAACCCTTGCCATTAAGGTAATACTTAATACACAGTATTAAGATGGATACTTATAAACATGTCAAAAATTAAAATGTAATGAGTGTGAAAAAACTGTAATAGAACAGTGCATGATTTATGCAAAAAATGCAAACATTTCAGTTTGACGTTGAAGGATGAGCAGGAGATTTTCATCCGGGAATGAGGTAAAAGAAATGTCCCGCAGATGAAATGCATGTGAAAAAAACATGGCTAAATTAGATAGGATAGTATTTCAGGAAACAATTAATAGTTGGATTAGACCACCAAAGACTGAGGTATATGGGCATGTGAGAAAGTAAATGATCATGGAGAGCTTTGCATACCATCTTAAGGCACCAGCATACTTTGTCTTACAAGCTATGGAGATGTAACTCTCAGCCTCCATTAGAAATATAGAGGCTGGATTAGTAAAGAAAGGAAGCAGAAAGAGCAGTGAACAGTAGTCAGGTTTTAAGTAAGGCAAGTACAGTGGCTATGGAGAGGAAAGCTAGGAGAACTATTTGGAATAGATGTTTATTACAGGCTTTCAGGAGTTACTACCATAATCATTAGCTTATTTAGGGAAATGAATTCCTAGAATAATTTTTTCCCAAAATGAAAATGAAAGCACTTGTTTATAAATATAGGTAAACATAGTTCCTTTATTTGGGTCAACAAAGAACAATTTAGTTTATCAAAGACCAGTTCCTACCTGTTCATTCTACATTCCTGTGCCATTTGGTAAAGTGAATGATTCAGGAATGGACTCCATCCATTCCTTTGTGTTCGTTGGCAGAATGAGTAAAGAGATCATACCAAGGCTGTGCTGAGAAAGGCCAAACCCCATCTGGAACTCTAGTATCCACAAAGGCAGGTTTTCTGCAAACAGAAATAGTTATTTTATGGAGCAATATTCTATCTACAATAAGCTTGGATTGAGAAAATAATATAAAATGGAGTACTATATCTCTCTTTGTAGCTAGAAAACAGGACAATTGCTGACAAAGGTAATATCCATTATCATCTGAAATAAAACTTTTAAAATCTAGGTTTGATACATACATTATTTTCCTTTGGCACCAAAAGAACTTACATAATGAGATCAAATTAATCCTGAATATCTCACCAAGTTATTATAGCATTTAAAAATGTGGAAGTCAATTTTAAAAATATGATTCTGGATATTTACAACTCTATTCCTCCTTCAGCAGATAGTTTATTATGTACTTGTATTCTAAATGACACCATTTTAGCTGCTGAAACAGAGGTGCAAACAAAACTGACCAAAACTGGAGATATGGTGGGTTTTTTTTTCACAGAGAAGCAGAAAAATATACAGTTAAAAATATAACATGTCTGATGGCTATGAAGCAAACTAAAATGGGAAAGAAGGATAAGATGTGATGGAGTGGGGACTTATATTGTAAAAAAGTGGACATGGAAGGCTTTTCTGAGAAAGTGGCATTTGAGTACAAGCCTAACAGAGGTAAGGAAGTGAGCCATGCTGATTTACTTTATAACTGAGATATTCTGACAAACTGAGGATAGACAGGGAGCAAAAATTGGAGCAGCGTGGCTGGTTGGAAGGACGTAACCATTATACAGATGAGAAACAATGTGTATGGTACTCTGTTAGGAACAGGGGAGATGGGAAAAAGAACGTAATACTTTGGATATGCTTTCAAGGTAGAGATGATGGGATTTGCTGAAAGCTGTACGTGGTATGTCAAAAAGAAAGAAAAGGGCAATGGTAACTCCAAGACTCTTGGCATGAGAACGTAGAATAATTTGTTTTATAATTATTTACAAGAAAATAAGTATTATGACTCTCTTACATGATTTAATAAATAGCTATTTATTCAATATGTTCTGTTTTGGATCCAAAGGATAGCTAGAAAAATTAAGGGCATGGATAAAATAGTATATTTAATATTTTATATTGATTTCATTGGGTAACATAAAATATGGAATTATTTGGCTCTCCCCTTCCCTAATTGTCCTATTAAAGTCCCAAAGGATACATTCATGATCTTGAAATTGAAGCATGGCTTGTATGCGATTGGGTATGGTCAATGATCCATGGTGGGGATTGGTTAATTTTACACAACTTGTCTAGGTTATGTTGTTCGGTTGTTTTGGTCAAACACTGGCCTAGATATTTCTTTCCAAGTATTTTTTTTATGGGATTAACATATGCAGTCAGTAGTTTTTAAAGTGCAGGAAGCTACTCTTGATAATGTGGGTAGACCTCATCAAATCAGTTGGCGGCCTGAAAGCAATGAACCAGGGGACAAGGGGAAAATTTATTGCCTCAAGACTGTACCACCTTCTTCTCTTCAACCGCCCAGCATGCTGGCTTCTCTTAAAAAATTTGGACTGAAGATTTCAGCCTCTCTTTATAGGAATTTCACTGCCCTATGGATTTTGGCCTGCCATAGTGTAATTCAGATTTGACAGCACCCCCACAATTACTTGCATCAATTCTTTAAAATGAAATCTAATTGTATTAGGGTTCTCTCCTTTCCTCCCTTATAGCTGCTTATCCCATACATCCATGCAATTCATTCTACATCTGTGTGATTAAAAACATACTTTCAAAGCTTCCAAAACATGTTTTTTTTTCCTTGTAAGTTCATTAAATACGAAATTTAAAACTATCAGTCAGAAAGAGGGAAGCACCTAAAAAGATACCAACTGTTCCAATACAGGTGCCAGGGTTACAAGCAGGACAATGGTCTATTCACACAGAGGCGTTAACTTCTCTAGTGCGCATCAATTCCTCAGAGCTAGAGATCCCAACCTAGGGCGATGCAGGGAGATGTTCTACACAGAGCACCCCTGTTTGGTGTGTGTGTGCAATAGTAGAGGAACCTCACTCTCTCCTGGCAAGTGTGTGAACCAGATGCTATGAAACATGCTTACCTTGATCATACTGTGTCCAGTGAATATTCACGTAATGCTCGGGACAATAGGGGAAAGCGTCCACTGGCTATCCACTAGGAGAAATGATATAAACGTAATTATTGATTTGCTTTATCCCCCAGTGCATACACAGTGGTTTAGAATAATAACGCATACATTATAAATAACAATATGAATAGTGAAAGCAGTTTACATTTTTAAGTTATTTTTGTCTTTAAGGTTATATCCCATTATAGTTGCAGAATGACTGAATCTTAAATTTACTTGAAATAATGCTTCCCTGTGTGATCATTTCACGGTTCAAAAGGTAGTTCTATTTATTTTATTTCATTTTTTAATTTTAGAGATTCACATACATTTTTAAATTGTTCTAAATTAAAATCTTCCAACAAGGCATATTCAAAGAAGCCTGGCCAGCTGAAGAGCTTTTCATTATTTGGATGTTCTACACTTTGATAAAGCTCCAAATTTTTGCTTTTCAAGTTGTTCAAGTAACTTGAATCAACACCTATTAAATTCAGAATATGAGTAGT
The DNA here is from genome assembly GCF_023851605.1 of Tamandua tetradactyla. Lineage (NCBI taxonomy): Eukaryota > Metazoa > Chordata > Mammalia > Pilosa > Myrmecophagidae > Tamandua > Tamandua tetradactyla. The sequence continues at coordinate 155,262,727 of NC_135332.1, forward strand.
TTTTTTTTTTTTCTCCCACTCATAGATTAGCAGGCTTTCTTCCACTGATCTGTTATCTTATTCAAAAATACTGAACAAAAACACTCCTGACTTGTGTTTTTAACTAGAATATGGACCACTGGTAATTTTATTTTTTTATCCTACTAAATCATATTAGCCTTTTCTCAACTGTTGCAGAAGTGTACCCCTTTTCACAGTTAATAAAACCTACCTGTTTTAGGTATAAGTAAACCTTAGTCTATTCATCTTGATTTTTTCTTGTGTATATATTCTTTATCCATTTCCTGTTTTGTGTTTAAATTAATTGATACGGTGCAAAAAATGCTATTCATTTCATTTATATATTTGAAAAATTATTATACCACTAAAAAATTCTAAAATAAATTGCTCAATTGAAATCAAGAAATTGCTTCCTTTTTATATATGCATTATTATTCTACTAGTTATCAGATAATTATGTGACGACATACACATTTTGTGTCTTGCTTTCCCACTTTGGCCATGACTCATTCACAAATAACTTGTCTTCCTCAGGATTTAATAATACTCTTTCAACATTGTACAGAACTGTATTAATCAGACGGCAAGTCCTAGTGCAGATTTTATTGTAAGCCAAGTTTTTTTTTTCCTTACAAATATTTTTCATTATGAATTATAACAGCTAAATATAAAGATTATTTATTTTAAGCCTTTTCAAAGTAAAACAAATATATGGAAAATAAACACATTGTAGGTTTATAGTGTGGTTAATTACTACAAAGTGAGTATACCCAAGTAAACACCATCCAGATAATAAAAAGTTACATCCTTATGTCCATCCCATTTTCTCCTTAAAGTTCACCTCATATTCAACACTATATATTAGGGTTGCCTGTTTTTTTTAACCTTTTGTAAATAAAATTATACAAATGAATTCCCTTTATGGCTTTTACTGTTCAAAATTATGTTTGTGAGTCTTCTGTTTGTTTGGCTACTCTATAGTTTGTTGATTTTTAACTGCAAAGCAGTATTCCATAATCTATGAGTTGCTTTATCTATTTTGCTCTTTATGGTCAGTCATTCCCAGTTAATTTAAGTTCTTTGTTAGTTAGATTTTTGTTTTAAAGTATTTTTCTCACTTTGTATTGCTTTCTTTTTTACTTTCTTGTTGGTGATGCTGTCTTTTGTGAAAAATATTGCAATTTAATATAGTACACTTACTCCTTTTTAAAATGTTTTTGTGTGTATCTTCTTTAAAGCACGTTTGTGTGTGTACTATTTATGATATTTCTTGCTTTATCATTTTCAGGAAACTTTATTACTTTACTTTTCTTATTTTTTGTCTACTATCCATCTGGAATTGAACATTTTCAGCATGGTATGACATAGTAGTCAAGTTCCACATTTTTCCTTATCAATATTGAATTTACCTAGCACCATTTAATAAAAATACTGTTCATTCATCATTGGTCATCTTTGAAAAAATCAAATCTCTACTCTCTCTATTCTTTTCCATCGTTCTCTTTGCCTGTTCTTTTGCCAATGCCACACTATTTTAATCACTGTGGATATATGTTCAGTTTTAATATCCGATATAGAATGTTTTCACCCTGCTTGTTGAGAGCTAGGATAATTTAATTTTACTTCTCTTTGGTGATTCAGAAACACTATTAATCCAGGTTCATTTTATTTGAATCCAGGAAGGATGATGTTCTAAAAACAGACTGGTGTATTTCATAAGTGGAAGTAGTGATACTGGTTGGTGAGGTATTGTAATTATTTAAGTTAACAATGATAGGTCACATCACTGCTACTACTGTGCCCCAAGTCATCACTGCACACTTAGAGCTGACAGGGTTTTACTGAGATTGAGCATAGCATGGAGAGAACAGAGGATTCCTAGAGCTTGAGCTAAGCAACCAAGCAAATTTGGGCAGTCAGGGCAAAGAAAGTACAGTGCAGTGGGAGATGGACATCAGGAGCTCAGTTTTAATCATGTGAAGTTTGAGGATTACATGAGACTTCCAATTGGAAATGTTGAATGGGCAGTTGGATATAGCAGTCTTACTTCTGGAAAATTACATAGACTAGCGATTTAAATTTTAGTTATACCCATATAACTTGATGTGCTTACCAAGGGAGTGAGGTCGATGGAAAACAGAGAAAAGATTCAAGGAATGAGCCCTGAGCATTCCAATATTAAGGAGAATGAGGAAATGAGGAAGAATATAGAAAAGAAGCTATAAAAGGAACAGTCAGTGAAATCAGTGGAAAACTAAGTCACTGGTGTCTTGAAGAGAAAGTTAAGTATTTCTAGGAGGAATTGCTGAGTTGTCTCAAATGCTATTAACAGGTCCAGGAAAAACAAAACAAAAATCTGAAAATTAATCATTAGCTAATGAATGTGGAGGCAACAGGGGACTTAGATAAGAAGAGTCCTGATGGGGAGTTGGGGGAGAAAACCTGAGTGAGTTCACTGGACTCCAGAGAATGGGAGGAGGAAAGAATTGGGGACACGAATCTAAGCAACTGTTTATTCATTTTTAATTCTTATTTTTATTTTTGTTTAGGAGCATGGTCTGGGAATCAAACCCAGGTATTCCATATGGAGGGTAAGCATTCTACCACTGAACCATCCATACACCCTAAATAACTGTGGGTTGTTTTTTTTTTTGAGTGTTTTGTCTTCTCTTTCTTTGTGTGCCTGCCTCCTATGCAGTGCCGGTAGGACAATGCAGTATCTTTTTAAGCTCCACCTCTGCTCTTTTTATAAATGCAAACAATGATAAATTAAACTTTATTAAAAAAAACAAAAACAAAGACTAGATGACCCCGAGGATAATTTAATCTTACAGTAAGTGATTTTTCTTTATGTCTTGTCTTCAGTTTAAAAATGTATCATTGGAGAATAGCTTGAAAGGTCAAAATTTACATATAGCGTGACTCCCAGGTGATGCAGATTGAAAAGGTTTTAAACCATTCACTATGAATGTATCTAAGAATTTCTGGAAAATGACCAAGATATGGCATTAAAATCTGATATACTGTTATCACTAAAGTCCAATTCAATAGTTAGTGTCTTACGTCTCAGAAAAAGTTGTAAGTCAATAGGCAGTAAAGCAAAATATGCTGTCATGCCTTGATATAAACATTTTATGTGCTTTAGTATGACAGTGATTCATATAATAAATAGTTTTATTTTTTATTTTATTATTTTGTATATATGATAATTAATGGTGTTAAAACCTTGCAGTTAGGGATTTTGACAAGGAAGCAATACGTTTATATGTGCCTTATAAAATACGGAGTTGTTACATATATAATTTGTACTCTTATGGTTGGGTTTTCAACTCATTGAAATCATTTAATCATCTGTGCCAACAGAAAATTAACAGTGAAAATGGATGCTTGGTTATATTTTAGAATTTAAAGTTTACAAAATATCATTTTATTTCAACTTATATAGTACTCCTGAAAATTATAATGAATTGCTCTAATTAAAAACAAAATGTTTGAAGCAAGAAAATATAATGAGAAAATGCTGCTTTACTGGTTATATATGGGAAAGTATCTATATATTTTTTTTAATTTATATTTAGGCAATATGTTTTAGAACCTTTCAAACCTGATTAGACCTGCTTTCACCTAACTCACATCCCACTGTAACATCCCTACTTTTCCTTACCTCCACCATAGAAATTGAACTTTTGCTGGTTTTTTACTATGACATCATTTTCTAGGCACCACCTAGATACTAATTTGGAAATATCTGACAATCATCAGAGTGAAAATACACTAGAATCGATGGAGCTTTCCTTTTAGCCTACAGATTCTAGGGGGTCTGTCACACTCCTTTCAATAATACAGAACATTAGAAGTAAATGTCATTGAAATTTAGAATTTCTGTCATATTTCCATAGCCCAAACACTTCAGTTCCTTGTTTTAATTTCCTAGGGAGTCTAAATTTTTATTCACCACTCTATTCCTAGTGTCTAAAAGACCCTGGTAGAGGAATCAATAAACAACAATCAAATGAATGAAGAATATTGAACCCAAAATTCAAACATCTTGACAACAGCAGGGACATATCTATCATTTAAATGGCAAAGTCGCCATGTGAAATTTCCCAGGTAGGAATGTGATCATGAGCTAGGACATAATGAACAACAGTAAGGCATGTGGGAAAGCATGTCTACTTCATTTATATTGACCATTCTGAAATTCTGAAAACAGTAGCAAGCAAGAAATTTCCCAAGATGTTTCTAGATACACTTAATGCTCAGTTCTTCCTTAACTATTAAGACATGTTTGTTCAGGTTCCAAAATTAAAATGCTCACTGCTTTCAACAGCTACTTCCTCATGAGATTTTCAAGAACTCCCTTCTTTGTCCACTTATTTTGAATATTCTCTCACTTCCATTAATAACAGCAACTATTTATAAAGCATTTCCTTCACTTAACTACCTCTCTCACCCACATCTGCCTGTGGAAAAAATGGGCAGAACTTCTGAATTATAACAAATTTCATAAGGAACATTAGAGAAAGTTTTCCCATGAAGTTTTCTTACTGATACATGACTAGGATGATAATTTCCTATGTGGTATGGAAAATCGTTTTTCTACTCATTATTATGGTACAGTAGTCTCATTTTGTGGTGCTATAGGTGAATTGCTTTTCAGGAGCATTATGATTTGAGTATGAAAAGGCTATATGACAATGATATGTTTTAGTTCCATATTTTCTTATTCTAGTCATTGCTTCCTTCATGCATATGAATAGCACATATGCATATGAATTGAAGGCTCTCATGCATGTTATAATCCTTGAATTAATGCCTAATAGTTGCTGAAGTTTTATGGTTTTGTTAAGGGCACAGAGGCAGAGCAATTTTTATGACAATGAATTGCTTATAACTCTGGTAAATCGATGAATTGTCATTTCCATATTTGTCAACTCTATTTCCACCAGTTAGAATAATTCCCAGAAGGTTGAAACTAACAACAATTTCATCTCAATGGAGACAAGAATATTACAAAGAGCTTTCTCTTGTTTGCAGGCAAAATAAAATATTTTTACTTATTTATTGAACCATCACTAATATTTTAGATATGAATAATCTTACTGGAGTAAATTAAGTATCTAAAATCTCTGGGTCTCTCTCTCCCTCTTTATTCTTTTCAATTTTTTACATAAAAAGGAAAATAGAATTTTTGAAACAGAAACTTCAGCTAGGAGTTATTAAATTAACATATAGAGACTGATCTGCAAATGGCTTTCTAATTAAGGAAGATGTTTAATAAAGAATTATTGGAGTAATTTACTATGATGATATACTTTTAAGCCATATTAAGTAAACTTTGAATGCACCCTACAGATTTCCAACATTTTAGCATCTCTATCCTGAAGCCATTCAAACACATGCAATGTAGCTAGTCTTGGATTGAATACCTATGGTTAAGAAATGTACTCAGGGGCCAGACTGTAGCAGAAAGAAATTGGAGAGAATATTTAGAACAAAGGAAGGAAACATCTGGATGTAGAAAATTTTGTTTTTATTAGTATTACTATTGTGCTTATCATTCCAATTCTCATTTTAATGATAAAGCCATTATTGAATTGCCAATTCATCATTTTATTGACACGCAAACGACAGAGCTGTTTTCTTTTCTCCTTTCAAAAACAGTTAAAAATATTTTCAGCTAGTGTTTTATAAATTGGCTTTTTTTCAATAATCTCCCAACTATTAATAAATTTTCCTAAGAAAAGATATTTAGGTAATTACAGAATATCCTTTTTCTATGAATTTAAGAAATGAACGTATCTTAATACTTGAAGAAGTCTTGATACTGGATATTTTTAAAAAGGTGTTTTGTTCTTTGACTCAGCTTTCAAATATGGTTTAAAAATAACATTTTACTGAAATGTTAATTATTTCAATATTTGAGAAAAAATGTTTCAAAATTTTATTCTAATAACGAGATTGAATTGTACCTAGCACAAACAAAATGAACCAAATAATGTTTTTCATTTTAATACCTTGTAAACTTTGAAAACTTAGAGAGAAGAAAATGTAGGTGTGTAGTGTGTAATTGGACAATTGAGTAGGTTTGTGATATCAGTCAGAGAACCTGAGGGATTAATTCTTCAGCTAATATAATAAGCAATTTAGAAGAAAAAATAATGTCAACTTTTGTCCTGGCTAACAGGAGCTGGACTGTGTAGTTGAGAAAAGCAGATGTGGGTCCGATTGCTATGGTTAAGTGATTTTATGTTTCATTTTGTTTGTATTTAACTAGTTTGCTATTGGAATGAAAATGAAAAATAAACCAAAATCTGCACCAAAAAAACTCTTATGTTATATAAATTTGGTTTCCTCAAATCACTTCTAAGTTGTTAATGCAATTTTTCTCAAATCCTACCTTTTGTTTCTGTGCTCCTTCTCACTTTGCCTTCTCTCGATACTCAAATACACCATAGAAATGGTAATAAAATACATGTTTCATGTTTGCAGAGCCATTCTTTTTTTTTTTTTTTTTTTTTTTTTTTTTTTAAAAAGAAGTGTAAATATATCTTCTTTTTTTTTTTTTTTAAAGGAAAGACAGAGAGAAGGAAGGAAGGAAGGAAGAAAGGGAAACATCTTCTTGTTTTATTGTATTTTGTTTTTCCGTTTTTTGTTACATGGGCTGGGGCCGGGAATCGAACCGAGGTCCTCCGGCATAGCAGGCAAGCACTTTGCCCGCTGAGCCACCGCGGCCCGCCTCCATTCTTTATTTTAACTTAATTTTAAATGTTTTGAATATATATGTTCAAGTGGGAAAGTGAAATAATATATTAGAGGAGAACATTTGAAGCATACACTTAGGATCAACACTGGCAGTCTTTAGAGTTCTCTATGGAGTGCTATACACCTACCAAAGTGTGCATTCCAGTTCTGCTATTGAAGAGCTGTGTATCCTTAAACTCTTTGTGTTTCAGTTTCCATATCTGTGAGAAGGAGGATAATGATGCTTTCTCACGGTATTATTTTCTGTGCAATTTTCTGCAAAGAATCTAATAATGAAGTAGATACAAGCAGTAGACCATACAAATTTAGTGAATTGTCAGGAAATAACCACAATTTAGCTACAAGTTCTTGGATAAAACTTAATGTTTATTTAAATTTGGATTTCATAATGGTCATATAAACAAAAGCAAGATGGAAAGTATGCCCTTTTCAAATGTCAATGCAAAATGAAAAAATCTAATGTCCTTAAAAGATAGATTTGAACAATTGCATTTATAATATGATATCTAAGCTTTTAATTTGTGTCAGTGAAATTCAATGTTATTTTATGTGTTTGAATTCATGCTAAAGATCTTTCAATTGTCCAATTATACACTACAAACATACATTTTCTACTCTCTAGGTTTTCAAAATGTACAAGATTTTATTGAAAGGGTCTTTACCGTGTAAGGATTTTAGTAGTATGATAATAACTAGAAAAAAAAGAAAGCACATATGCAAAGATGAAAAGAAAAAGAGGCAAAACTAGAGTCAAAATCACAACATACACCTCAAAAGCACCATAATGCATCATCTGATTCATCAAGGATAATTTTAATATTTTGCACTTGATGTCTTGTTATAATCACTTGACAGGGAGAATCCTAAATTTATTACATTTGTGAAATGTGAACGCTTGCTCTATTACACTGATATATGGTAGGAAAGTCCTAGAGAGAATTTTCAAAACTGGGTAGGTACCATTGTTATTTTTATTTGTGAAAAATTGCAATGAGCTAGGAAGAGTTAGATGAAATAATAAACCCAGAGATAATAATAAAAAGTAGCTCAGAAATTGATTTCTTTTTTAAAGAGGCTAAACAGTGTTGGGGATGTATAATTAAAAACAAAATATTCTCCCAACCCAGAAAACTTAACACAAGGGTAGACAAGAAAGAAAAACACATTTATTATATAAAATTATTATAATTAAACACATTATTAATATTAAGAATGTGGTACCTCATAAGCAAAATAAGTAACCCTCAAAAAGAGGATTTTTTATGTGGCTAAATGGAAACAATCCATTACAGACACATTCTCAGAATATTCCCTGGGGTAGGTTTAAAATTTGGATTCAGGAGCACTCTGGAATTTATGCTAATCTGTTCCAAGGATGCTGGAAGCTAGGGGCAATATCTTCCCTGATAGCATTTCAAAAACACAAAGAGAATTTACAGTAACAGGTTTTCTAAAGTAAATACCAAGAGATCAGAGGGAAGAGAAAGTCTCTTACCTAATGATTAATTCCCTTTTATAGGTTTAAACTGGTTTTAGCTCTTATAACACTTAAAAACTGCCAAGGTGCATCACAGATTGTTAAAAAGAAATGAAGTTTGTGAATTCTTTTTCACTTTCTACTGACAATCTTTTCACTTCCCACATAGTCTAGCAACCAGGTCTTTCAATTCCATCTCCTCCACTCTAGAAGAATGGAGGGCTTCTTGGGTGGGTTTCCCCTCCAGCCACTGTTTCTCCAGGTGGTAGGCTGAGGGCATGGGTGGCTCTCATTACTTGTTGCCAATCAAATGTGTAAAACTGCAGGCAGAGAGCTCAGTTCTCACTGATGTCTAGTAAAACATGGAAGTTCTCTCCTGTTAGGAAGATGCTAGATCATACAGCATTTACAATTTTAAGTACAGTAAATATTTATTTCCCTTTCTCACAGGAATCACATGAAATAGAGTTTTTCACTATTCCTGTGTGTATAGGGAAAACCTGCACCACTATTAAAAACAGACTATGTTTGTGAATGTTCATATAAGAAGGAAGTGTGATGCCAGTTTTCTAGATTTTTCGCAATTCTTATCTTACCAATAGCAACTTGTAAAGTGAAAAGAATCTCTTCTAAACTACCAAAAATCTAAAACATTAGCAAACTGCCCCCTCACCCCACAAAAAACAAAAGCCAAAACCATTAAACTCCTCAGGCAACCATGGCTGGAAGTTTGGGAAAACAGCATTTTCTTTCTCTTCTTTTTTGTGGAAAACAACAACATTACTGTCATATTAAAAGGTGACCAAAGATTTTGCTGCTAAACATCTCAGTGAAAGTATGCAACCTAGAAGTTAGAATTCATGGGATGATTATGATTACCGAATCATCATTTAGATATTCCTGCCCTACTTTCTGGTATGTTACAATAGATGAGGGAAATACCTGCAATCTCTGAACTGTACTCCGGCTGCCGTAATCTCTGATAATGACTGTGTAGTCTTTATCTCCTGCCCTTGTGATTGTAAAAACCTTGTGAATGACCCTCACTGGTATCCCTTTTAACCTGTTTTTCAACTTCAGAGTCTTATGATCACTAAGACAGCCGCTAATGTTTATTAATGAAGGGCGTTGAGTCAGCCCAGAGCTAACCCACCCCATTCCAAAGCCATTGTGATAAAGGAAGCTGAATCTAACCAAAATGGGCCTGCCTGATGTGTGCAGTAGCTTAAACTTTAATCTATAAGTGACCTATACCTCATTATAATACTAAAAATCATGCCTGTCTTCATACTAAGGCCATCATTTTCTTACCCACATCCTTTGACGAAGCATGTAATTAATCTGCACATGCTCAACAATTAGATCACCTCTGAATACATCATCTGGAAACAATGTGTGCTTTATCTTAATACCTGCCCATCTAATGATGCTATAAAACTATTGGAATTACTGTAGTTCAGGAAGACAGATTTTTAAGCCAAGAGGCCCTCTGACCTTGTTTCCTGCTTAGCAATAAACTGTCTTTTGAAAACCTGGTGCCTTAGGAAGTGGTCATTTTGAACATGTTGGACAGAGAACTCCCCCACTTCTGATCGATATCAAGTATGCATAAAGGCATTGATACAATATTATGTATTTTTTTTGGATGTTTTTGATGTTTGTATTATTTTTGAGGATTTCACATTTATAACTTCTTGTGATTTCTTTTCATGTCCCAGTTACCATTCACTGTTATACTTGATTTTGTACTTATAACTTGACATTCTTTTTCTGAAAGTTCTCTCCCTTCTAAACTTTATAAGCTTTAGATTCTACAAAGTCAGAACCTACCCATGTTTGAGGGATGGAAAATTTCCCCTAAAAGCAACCATGATTGTAGTTACAGTTGTTTCCTCTTCCCTGTGCACGTGGTAATGCACTAGTCAATGGTTTTGGGGAAATGGACACAGGGGTGAAGGGGTGGGAAGAAATTGCTTAAGAGGAAGATAAGATGAAGTTGGAATACAATACCCCAAGGTACTTGACTGACCAGTCTGTCTTTCAGAGTCAACAAGTGCTGGTGTAAAAGCTAACATGCAGTTAATAAATCCCTTGGTGTGTGTGTGTGTGTGTGTGTGAGTGTGTGTGTGTGTGTATGTATGTATGTGTGTGAGAGCCTGTGTGCATAATTTCTCATTTAAATTTCAACTGGAAATGCAAAGAACATACATAAATTGCCTGAAAATCTTGTAGATATTTGGCCATGAGTGCTTTGCTCTGGCATTTGATTTTACTTTTTCAACCTTTAGCATTTAGTAAACATTTGGCAAACAAATGGAAACGTAGCAGTTTCTTTATAATCCATAGCTCTTAAAATGTTTCCATTCTATACAGTTATCAGTTTGGAAAAAAAAAAAACAAGGAGTCAGTCAAAAAGAAGGCATAGAAAGAAATGAACTGCTTGTTTACATGATATGATACACGGCAGTAAATTAATGAGATACATTTGAATGTTAATATTTAAAAAAAAATTGTTGGCATATGGCTAAAGAAGTACTTAATTTTTTTTTTTCAACCAAACATGCACTACTAAAATACTAGAGGCAAAATGAAATACCAGAAGCAAAAACAAAGGGACTTCTGGGTGTCAAGGAAAAGCAAGTTGAATAGCAAACCATAGTTTTGTTTTTGATAACTTGACTTCTCTGTGTCCTTATTCACTCTATTTTGTTGGAATGAAACTGTGATATTTCAGTGGGCTGCCCCTATTGTGTGATGCATTGCAACTGGTATCATATTATCAATTCAGAAAAAAGTAAAACAAAAGACCTCCAGGTATTGACTTTCCTACCTGCTTCCAAAGAAAACAAGGAGAGCAAGTATAACTGATCCCCACCCACTCACATTACATGTCAAAGAAAACCAACTCAAATTATATAGCAAACATTATGTCTCTGTAAGCCTGGTTTCTCTCTATGTTTGACACTGAAATTATAAAGTATCTTCAGAAATGGGTTATTGGTGAATGTATCTTTTTAAAAGGATATTTGTGCTGATGATTTTTAAGTGTGTATTTGTGTATGTTTCTAAGTGTCTTTGTGGGTATGTTTGCATTATTACGAATGTGCTACAGTTGAAACAAGCACAGTATATGATGATACATTTTCATATACAAGACTTAATCAATGAATTATTATTTATTAGAAATCCAGTTGAATTTTAAAGTATTTATCTTGGAATTGCTAGGAACAGATCATGGTTTAAGCCCAAAATTTGAGCCCAAGTTTCCTCCCACAAATATTTTCATAAATTTCCTATGGTCCAGACTAATATATGTTCTCTGGCTGTTCTCACCAACACTTAATCCTCTATCTCATTATCTCCATGTTGCCAGGATGGCTGCGTTCACAGATATCCCTGTGTTCAGTGGAGACAAGCACAATTATTCTCTTCTTTCCTTTGAGAAGATTCTGCCCTCTTTTATATTATTTTTCCCTGCAACTCTAAAATAGAAATAGGCATGTCCAATGTCCCTGGTTATTGTGAGAATAAGACTTATGCCTGATATCTAGAAGGAACTCAATTAAGGGTGGCTTTAAAGATATGGCTAATGATAATCACCAAGGCTAATACTTATTTTGATTCTAAGATTTATCTTCTTTGTTTTGACTCTGTCCATTCATTCAAATATTTTGATTAAGGTTTTGCTATTCCTAAACCTGATGTCTGCTAACAAGTTCTGAAATTTTTAGTTGACTGAAAATATACTATATCCAGTATTGGGCACGGATAAGTGGATCCCAAGGTATGTTATTCATAATCTTTAAAAGTAAATCCATATTAGCGAATGTATTTTAAATATGATACATATATTTTCAAGCTGACTTCATGCAAATTTGAGACATCCTTATACTAAAATTTATTCATTATTTATTTGAAATTCAAATGTGATAGGGCATCCTGTATTTTATCTGACAACCTTAATTATGGGATCAGTTTTACATACTGAATTATAAATTAATTTTTCCCTCTGTATTGCTTTTTTAAAACTACATTTATTTTTATTAAAAAATACTCAAGAAATGAAAATGATTGCATAGCAACAATATGAACTGCATTAAATCTACCAACCGCATTTCAAAAATCTATTTGTGTCTAGTTTTCATACATTATGAGTAATGTAAAATGTGAATATATTTTGGGAACAGGAGGATGTACTATAATTAGTTCCTTGTGTGTTTCTTCTTTTTTTAAAAAAATATTCTTATTGAGGAATCTTCACACACATGCAGTGTCTGAATAGTATACAATCAGTGCCTCACAATATCATCACATAGTTGTGTATTCATCACCATGATCATTTTTAGAACATTTGCATCACTCCAAAAAAAGAAATAAAAAGAAAACAGAAAAAACTCATATATACCATACCCCATACTCCTCCCTCTCATTGACCACTAGTATTTTAATCTACCCATTTTTTTTTTACCCCTTATTACCCCCTATTATTTATTTATTATTTATCCTTACATTTTTACTCATCTATCCATACTCAGGATAAAACGAGCATCATAAGCAAGGTTTTCACAGTCACACAGCCACATTGTAAAAACTACATAGTTATACAGTAGTCTTCAAAAATTAAGGCTACCGGAACACATTTCAATAGTTTCAGGTATTTTCTTCTAGCTACTCCAATACACCATAAAATAAAAAGGGATATCTAAACAATGCATAAAAATAATCTCCAGGATAACCTCTTGACTCTGTTTGAAATCTCTTAGCCACTGAAATTTTATTTTGTGTCATTTCTCTCTTCCCCCTTACAGTCAAAGAGTCTTTCTCAATCCCACGATGCCTAGTCCCAGCTCATTCCAGGAGTCCTGTCCCATGTTGCCAGGGAGATTTACACCCCTGGGAGTCATGTCCCAAATGGGGATGAGGGCAGTAAGTTTACCTGCTAAATTGGCTTAGAGAGAGAGGCCACATCTGAGCAACAAAAGAGGGTCTCTGGGGGTGACTCTTAGGCATAATGATAAGAAGGCTTAGCTTCTCCTTTGCAGGAATAAGTTTCATAGGGGCAAACCCCAAGATCAAGGGCTCAGCCTATGAAATTATTTGTCCCTACTGCTTGTGAAATATCAGGAGTTTCTCAGATGAGGAAGTAGAATATTTCATTTCTCCCCACTCCACCAAGGGGACTTTGCAATTATTTTTTTATTCTCTGCCCAAATTACTTTGGGATATATCTGGGCATCAAGTAATCTGTACAAAAAAGTAATCTGTACAATAATCTGTAAAAAAGATCTCATGCCATATTCAAGTTTCCATGTAATAATGGTATTCAAATAAAATAACCATACAAGTTAAATTAGGTAATGTACTAGCCAAAATATAAATTTCGCACCAACTAAACAGCTCTCCCTTTGGTCTCATAGTGAAGTTGAAGTTTTAAAATATGGACCTTATAATACTTTACCTTGTATTTTGATTTACCTAAGTCCTTCATTCATTTCTCTAGTCAAAGTCTGATCACTTTTCAACTTTTTAAACAGTTTTTGTATGAAGTTATGCTGACTTTCATAGCTTCAGTGCTCTAATTCTGAGTCTCAAGTGTCACATAAATGCCCAAAGTTTCAGGGAACAACATTATACACAAGTAACTCAGTATCTCAGAATTTATGAGTAATAGTTGTAGCTCCTGAATATATGTGACTGCTATAAGAGTTTACAATCCAGTACTCTTTACAATAGGCCCCAACCTAATAACCCATGCTCTTGACTTTAATTCTCCAAGTTTGTATATTATAGTTAGTCCATATGAGTGAGGCATTTGTCTATTTGTTTCTGACATTTCATTCAACATACAGTCCTTAAGGTTTATTCACCTAGTCACATGCCTCACAACTTCATTCCTTCTTACTGCCACTCAGTAGTCCATTGCATATATATATCATAGTTCCCTCTTACATTCCTCAGTCATTTTACCCTTAGACAACTATATTCACTGTGAATCATGAGCACTGCCACCATAAGCACCAGGGTGCAAAATGTCCATTCATGTCCCCGCTATTAGTTCCTCCTGTTGCAAGCCTAACAACAGAGTTGCAGGACCATATGGCAACCCCACCCCTAGCCTCCTGTGGAAACACCACACTGCCCTCCAAGGGGCTGCACCTCTCAGTTTCCTTACCGACAATGAATAGGTACATGTCTTTCTCTGCATTTTCTCAAGCACTTATTTCTCTCTGTTCATTTTTAAACAATTTTATTCACACATCATACAATCCAACCTAAGTAAACAGTTATGACTTCACCACAATAATCTATTTGAAAACATTTCCTTTTCTTCTGCAAATAACTCATACCCCTCCCCCCATATGCACTGCTTGATGATGTTTAGGTTTGGCATAATGCCTTTGTTACATTCAGTGGAAGCATTTTACCATGTTACTGTTGATTATAGACCCTAGCTTGCATTGTATTTTTTCCTATATACCATCCCATTTCAACACTTGCAGTGTTGACATTTGTGCCGTTTGAAACTGTTATATACCCCGAAAAGCCATGTTCTTTAAACCTCATTCAATATTGATGGGTGGAATCTTAATTGTTTCCATGGAGATGTGACCCACCCAATTGTGGATTGTACCTTTTGATTAGGTGGTTTGATTAGGTTTCCATGGAGATGTGTCTCTACCCATTAAAGATGGGTTTGCTTATTGGAGCCCTTTAAGAGGGAACCAATTTGGAAAAGCATCAGTGCTTATAGAGCCCACACAGCCAGAGACCACTGGAGACACAGAAGGGAAATGCCCCTGTGGAACCTTTATGAAATGAGGAGAGAAAGCTAGTGGATGTCGCCATGTGCCTTCCCAGCTGAAAGAGATATCCAGAAGCCAAAGACTCCAGAAGCTACCAACCATGTACCTTCCCAGCAGGCAGAGGTGTTCCAGAATGATGAGCCTTTCTTGAGTAAAGGTAACTTCTTGCTGGTACCTGAAATTTGTCATTTCCATGGCCTTAGAACTGTAAATGTGTAAGTTATTAAATTCCCTTTTTAAGAGCCATTCCATTTCTGGTATATTGCTTTCTTGCAGATTAACAAACCAATACAATAATCATATGTTCTCCCACATACAAAAATGTTTTTATATTTGTACATTTAATCACCATCATTGTCTATTCTAGGCATTCCATGTTATAACATCTCAGGCTTTATCCTCTATCTTTCCTTCTGGTGGCATACATGTCCCCAGCCCTTCTCCCTCAACCATACTCACATTCAGCTTCATTCAGTGTACTTAACATTATTGTACTACCATCACATAGCACTGTGCTATCCATTTCGTTATTTGTACAATCAGTCCTGTTGCACACTCTTTATTTCTTCAGCACGAAATGCCCAATCTCTATGCTCTTTCTAATCTCCTGATAACCTGTATTCTTAACTTTAACTCTCAGAGTTCACTCATTAATGTTAGTTCATATTAGTGAGACAATGCAGTATTTATCCTTTAGTTCACATTAGTGAAACTATATTGGATTTGTCCTTTTGTTTCTGGCTAATTTCTCTCAGCATAATATTCTCGAGGTTCATCCATGTTGTTACATGCTTCATGACTTTATTTTGTCTTACAGCTGGGTAATATTCTATCATATGTTGTTTCTCAACTTATCTGTTGATGGATATTTGAGCTATTCCATCTCTTGGCAGTTATGAATAATACTGCCATAAATGTCAGTATATAAAAATCTGTTTGTGTCCTTGCCTTCAGTTCCTCTGAATGGGATTGCTGGATCCTATGGTGATTCTATACTTCGCTTCCTGAGAAACTGCCAAACTTCCTTCCCGAACAGTTGTATCATTTTACATTCTCACCAACAGTGGACAAGTGTGCCTTTCCCCACATCTTCTCTGGCCCAAAGGGTATGAGATGATATCTCACTGTGATTTTAAGTTATATTTCCCTGATAGTCAATGAAGTTGAGCAGATTTTCATGCGCATTTTAGCCATTTGCATTTTCTCTTCTGAAAAGCATCTGTTCATGAGTTTTGCCCATTTTAAAATTAAGTTGTCTACTTGTAGTTGAGTTGTAGAATCTCTTTATATATTCTGGATATTAAACCCTTAACATATCTGTAGTTTCCAAATATTGCCTCCCATTTCAAAGGTTGCCTTTTTACTTTCCTGACAAAGTTTTTTGATGCACAAAAGTGTTAAATTTGAAGGAGATAATATTTACGTATTTTTTTCATTGCTCATGCTTTCGGTGTAGGGTCTAGGAAATCACCTCCTATCACAAGATTTATAAGACATTTTCCTACATTTTCTCCTAAATGTTTTATGAAAGTAACTAATGTATAAGTCTTTTACCCATTTTGAGTTATTTTTTGTATGGGATGTGAGATATGGATCCCTTTTTTTTTTATTAATTAAAAAAAATTAACAAAACATTCAGAAATCATTCCATTCAACATGTACAATCAGTAATTCTTAATATCATCACATAGTTGCATATTCATAGTTTCTTAGTACATTTGCATCGATTTAGAAAAAGAAATAAAAAGACAACAGAATAAGAATTAAAACGATAATAGAAAGAAAAAAAAACCTATACCTCACATGCAGCTTCATTCAATGTTTTAACATAATTGCATTACAATTAGGTAGTATTGTGCTGTCCATTTCTGAGTTTTTATATCCAGTCCTGTTGCACAGTCTGTATCCCTTCAGCTCCAATTACCCCTTCTCTCTTTTTTTTTTTAACGGAAAAAAAGAAATTAACCCAACATTTAGAAATCATACCATTCTACATATGCAATCAGTAATTCTGAACATCATCACATAGATGCATGATCATCGCTTCTTAGTACATTTGCATCGGTTTAGGAGAACTAGCAACACAACCGAAAAAGATATAGAATGTTAATATAGAGAAAAAAATAAAAGTAATAATAGTAAAAACAAAACAAAACAAAACAAAAAGCTATAGCTCAGATGCAGTTTCATTCAGTGTTTTAACATGATTACTTTACAATTAGGTATTATTGTGCTGTCCATTTTTGAGTTTTTGTATCTAGTCCTGTTGCACAGTCTGTATCCCTTCAGCTCCAATTGCCCATTATCTTACCCTGTTTCTAACTCCTGCTGGACGCTGTTACCAATGACATATTCCAAATTTCTTCTCGAATGTCCGTTCACATCAGTGGGACCATACAGTATTTGTCCTTTAGTTTTTGGCTAGACTCACTCAGCATAATGTTCTCTAGGACCATCCATGTTATTACATGCTTCATAAGTTTATCCTGTCTTAAAGCTGCATAATATTCCATCGTATGTATATACCACAGTTTGTTTAGCCACTCGTCTGTTGATGGAGATTTTGGCTGTTTCCATCTCTTTGCAATTGTAAATAACGCTGCTATAAACATTGGTGTGCAAATGTCCGTTTGTGTCTTTGCCCTTAAGTCCTTTGAGTAGATTCCCAGCAATGGTATTGCTGGGTCGTATGGCAATTCTATATTCAGCTTTTTGAGGAACTGCCAAACTGCCTTCCACAGTGGTTGCACCATTTGACATTCCCACCAACAGTGGATAAGTGTGCCTCTTTCTCCGTATCCTCTCCAGCACTTGTCATTTTCTGTTTTGTTGATAATGGCCATTCTGGGTGGGTGTGAGATGATATCTCATTGTGGTTTTGATTTGCATTTCTCTAATGGCCAGGGACATTGAGCATCTCTTCATGTGCCTTTTGGCCATTTGTATTTCCTCTTCTGATAGGTGTCTGTTCAAGTCTTTTTCCCATTTTGTAATTGGGTTGGCTGTCTTTTTGTTGTTGAGTTGAACAATCTCTTTATAAATTCTGGATACTAGACCTTTATCTGATATGTCATTTCCAAATATTGTCTCCCATTGTATAGGCTGTCTTTCTACTTTCTTGATGAAGTTCTTTGATGCACAAAAGTGTTTAATTTTGAGGAGCTCCCATTTATTTATTTCCTTCTTCAGTGTTCTTGCTTTAGGTTTAAGGTCCATAAAACCACCTCCAGTTGTAAGATTCATAAGATATCTCCCAATATTTTCCTCTAACTGTTTTATGGTCTTAGACCTAATGTTTACATCTTTGATCCATTTTGAGTTAACTTTTGTATAGGGTGTGAGACATGGGTCTTCTTTCATTCTTTTGCATATGGATATCCAGTTCTCTAGGCACCATTTATTGAAGAGACTGTTCTGTCCCAGGTCAATTGGCTTGACTGCCTTATCAAAGATCAAATGTCCATAGATGAGAGGGTCTATATCTGAGCACTCTATTCGATTCCATTTGTCGATATATCGATCTTTATGCCAATAACATGCTGTTTTGATCACTGTGGCTTCATAATATGCCTTAAAGTCAGGCAGCGTGAGACCTCCAGCTTTGTTTTTTTTCCTCAAGATGTTTTTAGCAATTCGGGGCACCCTGCTCTTCCAGATAAATTTGATTATTGGTTTTTCTATTTCTGAAAAATAAGTTGTTGGGATTTTGATTGGTATTGCATTGAATCTGTAAATCAATTTAGGTAGGATTGATATCTTAACTATATTTAGTCTTCCAATCCATGAACACGGTATGCCCTTCCATCTATTTAGGTCTTCTGTGATTTCTTTTAACAGTTTTTTGTAGTTTTCTTTATATAGGTTTTATGTCTCTTTAGTTAAATTTATTCCTAGGTATTTTATTCTTTTAGTTACAATTGTAAATGGGATTCATTATTTCCCCCTCAGCTTGTTCATTACTAGTGTATAGAAATGCTACAGATTTTTGAATGTTGATCTTGTAACCTGCTACTTTGCTGTACTCATTTATTAGCTCTAGTAGTTTTGTTCTGGATTTTTCCGGGTTTTCGACGTATAGTATCATATCATCTGCAAACAGTGATAGTTTTACTTCTTCCTTTCCAATTTTGATACCTTGTATTTCTTTTTCTTGTCTAATTGCTCTGGCTAGAACCTCCAATACAATGTTGAATAATAGTGGTGATAGTGGACATCCTTGTCTTGTTCCTGATCTTAGGGGGAAAGTTTTCAATTTTTCCCCATTGAGGATGATATTAGCTGTGGGCTTTTCATATATTCCCTCTATCATTTTAAGGAAGTTCCCTTGTATTCCTATCTTTTGAAGTGTTTTCAACAGGAAAGGATGTTGAATCTTGTCAAATACCTTCTCTGCATCAATTGAGATGTCATGTGATTTTTATGCTTTGATTTGTTGATATGGTGTATTACATTAATTGATTTTCTTATGTTGAACCATCCTTGCATACCTGGGATGAATCCTATTTAGTCATGATGTATAATTCTTTTAATGTGTTGTTGGATACGATTTGCTAGAATTTTATTGAGGATTTTTGCATCTATGTTCATTAGAGAGATTGGTCTGTAGTTTTCTTTTTTTGTAATATCTTTGCCTGGTTTTGGTATGAGGGTGATGTTGGCTTCATAGAATGAATTAGGTAGTTTTCCCTCCACTTCGATTTTTTTGAAGAGTTTGAGGAGAGTTGGTACTAATTCTTTCTGGAATGTTTGGTAGAATTCACATGTGAAGCCATCTGGTCCTGGACTTTTCTTTTTAGGAAGCTTTTGAATGACTGATTCAATTTCTTTACTTGTGATTGGTTTGTTGAGGTCATCTATGTCTTCTTGAGTCAAAGTTGGTTGTTCATGTCTTTCCAGGAACCCGTCCATTTCATCTAAATTGTTGTATTTATTAGCGTAAAGTTGTTCATAGTATCCTGTTATTACCTCCTTTATTTCTGTGAGGTCAGTAGTTATGTCTCCTCTTCCATTTCTGATCTTATTTATTTGCATCCTCTCTCTTCTTTTTTTTGTCAATCTTGCTAAGGGCCCATCAATCTTATTGATTTTCTCATAGAACCAACTTCTGGTCTTATTGATTTTCTCTATTGTTTTCATGTTTTCAATTTCATTTATTTCTGCTCTGATCTTTGTTATTTCTTTCCTTTTGCTTGCTTTGGGATTAGTTTGCTGTTCTTTCTCCAGTTCTTCCAAGTGGACAGTTAATTCCTGCATTTTTGCCTTTTCTTCTTTTCTGATATAGGCATTTAGAGCAATAAATTTCCCTCTTAGCACTGCCTTTGGTGCATCCCGTAAGTTTTGATATGTTGTGTTTTCGTTTTCATTCGCCTCGAGGTATTTACTAATTTCTCTTGCAATTTCTTCTTTGACCCACTCGTTGTTTAAGAGTGTGTTGTTGAGCCTCCACGTATTTGTGAATTTTCTGGCACTCTGCCTATTATTGATTTCCAACTTCATTCCTTTATGATCCGAGAAAGTGTTGTGTATGATTTCAATCTTTTTGAATTTGTTAAGACTTGCTTTGTGACCCAGCATATGGTCTATCTTTGAGAATGATCCATGAGCACTTGAGAAAAAGGTGTATCCTGCTGTTGTGGGATGTAATGTCCTATAAATGTCTGTTAAGTCTAGCTCACTTATAGTAATATTCAGATTCTCTATTTCTTTATTGATCCTCTGTCTAGATGTTCTGTCCATTGATGAGAGTGATGAATTGAAGTCTCCAACTATTATGGAATATGAATCTGTTTCCCTTTTCAGTGTTTGCAGTGTATTCCTCATGTATTTTGGGGCATTCTGGTTCGGTGCATAAATATTTATGATTGTTATGTCTTCTTGTCTAATTGTTCCTTTTATTAGTATATAGTGTCCTTCTTCGTCTCTTTTAACTGTTTTCCATTTGAAGTCTAATTTGTTGGATATTAGTATAGCCACTCCTGCTCTTTTCTGGTTGTTATTTGCATGAAATATCTTTTCCCAACCTTTCACTTTCAACCTATGTTTATCTTTGGGTCTAAGATGTGTTTCCTGTAGACAGCATATAGAAGGATCCTGTTTTTTAATCCATTCTGCCAATCTATGTCTTTTGATTGGGGAATTCAGTCCATTGACATTTAGTGTTATTACTGTTTGGATAATATTTTCCTCTAACATTTTCCCTTTTGTATTATATATATCATATCTGATTTTCCTTCTTTCTACATTCTTCTCCATACCTCTCTCTTCTGTCTTTTTGTATCTGACTCTAGTGCTCCCTTTAGTATCTCTTGTAGAGCTGGTCTCTTGGTCACAAATTCTCTCAGTGACTTTTTGTCTGAGAATGTTTTAATTTCTCCCTCATTTTTGAAGGATAATTTTGCTGGATATGGGAGTCTTGGTTGGCAGTTTTTCTCTTTTAGTAATTTAAATGTATCATCCCACTGTCTTCTAGCTTCCATGGTTTCTGCTGAGAAATCTACACATAGTCTTACTGGGTTTCCCTTGTATGTGATGGATTGTTTTTCTCTTGCTGCTTTCAAGATCCTCTCTTTCTCTTTGACCTCTGACATTCTAACTAGTAAGTGTCTTGGAGAATGCCTATTTGGGTCTATTCTCTTTGGGGTGCACTGCACTTCTTGGATCTGTTATTTTAGGTCTTTCATAAGAGTTGGGAAATTTTCAGTGATAATTTCTTCCATTAGTTTTTCTCCTCCTTTTCCCTGCTCTTCTCTTTCTGGGACACCCACAACACGTATATTTGTGCACTTCATATTGTCCTTGAGTTCCCTGATACCGTGTTCAAATTTTTCCATTCTTTTCCCGATAGTTTCTGTTTGTTTTTGGAATTCAGATGTTCCATCCTCCAAATCACTAATTCTATCTTCTGTCTCTTTAAATCTATCATTGTAGGTATCCATTATTTTTTCCATCTTTGCTACTTTATCCTTCACTTCCATAAGTTCTGTGATTTGTTTTTTCAATTTTTCTATTTCTTCTTTATGTTCAGCCCATGTCCTCTTCATGTCCTCCCTCAATTTATCGATTTCATTTTTGAAGAGGTTTTCCATTTCTGTTCGTATATTCAGCATTAGTTGTCTCAGCTCTTGTATCTCATTTGAGCTATTGGTTTGTTCCTTTGACTGGGCCATATTCTCAATCTTTTGAGTGTGGACAGTTATCTTCTGCTGCTGGCGTCTGGGCGTTTATTCAGATTTCTCTGGGTGTCGGACCCAGCAAGGTTGTAAGATTTTTCTGTGAAATCTCTGGGATCTGTTTTTCTTATCTTGCCCAGTAGCTGGCGCACGTGGCACACGTTTGTCTCAAGTATTTGGAATGGGTCCCCCCGGTCACCGATCTCTGCGGCCTGGGAATTTCCGATCCAATTCTCTCCATTGGTTCAGGGGCCGCGCGTGGTGGGGGCGTCAGCTGCCGTGGCTTGAAGGGACCCTGTGGCTGGTCGCGGGCCTCAGCGGGCCTGGGGAATTCCCCACTGGACCAGGAAGCCTCCTGCGGGGGGGGCCCACTGCGGGTTGGATAGCCCTCTGATCCGAGACTCGAAGCCGCCTGCAAAAGAGGGGCGCCGGCCGCCTCGACTTGGGAAACTTGCCTCTCTGAGACTCTCAGCCGGCCCGGGAAGGAGGGAGGGTGTGGCTCCGACCACCGCAGCTGCCGCTGCTCGGGAAATCGCGCGCCACTCGGGGGTCTCACCGCAGCCGAGTCTCGCAGTCAGACTAGCCAGTCCAGACTTTGGATAGCCCGCTGATCCGAGACTCGTAGCCGCGGACTTGAAGCCGAGACTCAAAGCCACCCACAAAAGAGGGGCGCCGGCCGCCTCGACTTGGGAAACTTGCCTCTCCTCTCCGAGACTCTCAGCTGGCCCAGAAAGGAGGGAGGGAGTGGCTCCGACTGCCGCAGCTGCCGCTGCTCGGGAAATCGCGCACCGCTCGGGGGTCTCACCGCAGCCAAGTCTTGCAGTCAGACTAGCCAGTCCAGACTTTGGATATCCCTCTGATCCGAGACTCATAGCCGCAGACTCGAAGCCGAGACTCGAAGCCGCCTGCAAAAGAGGGGCGCCGGCTGCCTCGGCTTGGGAAACTTGCCTCTCTGAGACTCTCAGCCGGCCCGGGAAGGAGGGAGGGAGTAGCTCCGACTGCCGCAGCTCCCACTGCTCGGGAAATCATGCGCCGCTCGGGGATCTCAGCGCAGCCGAGTCTCGCAGTCAGACTAGCCAGTCCAGACTGGGTTACGCTGTGTGTCCATTCCCTGCTGTAGCCCTGGGAGCTGTTCTGCACTGTTTCTGTTCACCTATTAGTTGATTTGGAGTCGGAGGAACTAAGACGCATGTACCTTACTAAGCCGCCATCTTGGATCTCTCAACCTATTTTTGTCCTTGGGTCTCAAGTGAGTCTTCTGTAGATAGCATATAGTTGGGTCTGGTTTTTAAATCCACTCTGCTAGTCCATGTCTTTTGATTGAGGAGTTTAATCCATTAGCATCTACTGTTATTACTGTAAAGGCAGTACTTTCTTCTACCATTTTTTCTTTTGGATTTTATCATCATATCTCTTTTTTCACAGTTTATCTTTACTGATAGTCTTCATTTCTATACTCTTCTCTAGACCTCTCTCTCCTGTCTTTTCCTATCTGCCTATAGTGCTCCTTTTGGTATTTCCTGTAGAGCCAGTGTCTTAGTCACAAATGATCTCAGTGACTGCTTCTTTGAAAATATTTTAACCACTCCCTTGTTTTTGAAGTACAGTTTTTCTGTTTATAGAATTCTTGATTGGAATTTTTTCTCTTTTAGAATCTTCAATATATCATCCTACTGCCTTCTTGCCTCCATGTTTCTGCTTAGAAATCCCAAACATAGTCTTACCAAGCTTCCCTTGTATGTGATGGATTGCTTTTCTCTTGCTGCTTTCAAAATTCTCTCTTTGGGGCAGTGCACTGGTGGTTCAGTGGCAGAATTCTTGCCTGCTGTGCCAGAGACCTGGGTTTGAGTCCCAGAGCCTGCCTATTTAAAAAAAAAATAAGAAAAAGAAAAAGAAAAAAATATATATGTATAAGAAAAAAAATTCTCTCTTTGTCTTTGACATGTGACAATCTGATTAGTAAGTGTCTTGGAGAAGGTCTATTTGAATCTATTCTATTTGTGATATGCTGCACTTCTTGGATCTGTAATTTCATGCCTTTCATAATAGATGGGAAATTTTCTGTGATTATTTCCTCCATCGGTCTTTCTGCTTCTTTTCCATGCTCTATTTCTGGGGCACTGATAACACATTTATTCATGCTCTTCATGTTATTCAATTCCATGAGACTCTGCTCATAATTTTCCTTTCTTTTCCCTATCTGTTCTTTTGTGTGTAGGATTTTAGATGTCCTATCTTCTAGTTCACTAATCTTTTCTTCTGCCTCTTCAAATCTATTGCTGTAAGCCTCCATTGTTTATTTTTTTCATATCTTATATTATGACTTTCATTTCCATAAACTCTGCAATTTGTTTTTTTAAACTTTCAAATTCTTCTTTATGTTCCCCCAGTAACTTCTATAAAACCTCCCTCAACTCATTGATTTGATTTTTGATGAGATTTTGCGTGTCTGTTAGAACATCCTGAATTAGTTGCTTCAACTCCTGAATCTCATTTGAAATGTTTATTTGTTCCTTTGGGCCATATCTTCAGTTTTCCTAGTATGACTTGGGTTTTTGTTGTTGGAGTCTAGGCATTTGATTTCCTTAATTAGTTTATTCTGGTGGTGGTTCTCACTCTTTTAACTAGGGTTTTCTTGATTTGATGGCTTTTTTCTCTATCTGTTCTTCTGCATTCAGTTTAATTTATTCTAGACCTCTTGCATTCTTTTTAACTGATGAGAATTTTTCAATTTTTTTTCTGTGTCTTACCCTACCTATATGGAAACTTTGTTTTTGAGGAGGGACTCCTCTAATATTGATGCTCCCAGTTAAATTTTCCCAGACCAGACAGGTCCTGGTCTCAGGGGACACACATAGCCAGTATCAAGTTTCTTTGAGGGTGAGACTTAGCAGGTTGTCAAATTTTCCTATGAAGTCTCCAGACTCTGTGTTTTTCCTATTTTGCCCAGCATGTGGCACTTGTCTGCCCACAGCTTCCCACCACTATAAAGTGATGCAGTGCCTTTAATTTCAATAGCTTCTTCCTACCAGGGGTGTGTTTAGATTGAGGCTAAGGTAGTAGGTGGGCTTTGGGCTTTGCTTCAGTTTTCCAGCCCGCCCCTCTCCCCCTGCCCTGAATCCCGTGAATGAGGGCCTCCACTTGAACTGGGCCCCACCACCCTTTTCTTGGGGAAAATACACCATTTAGGGAATTGTCCTCATCCACCTATTTATTTCATCTCTTAGACATGCATTAATTCTTCCCTTGTCTTGTGCAGTGCTAGAGCAGAGAGTGCTTACAATTCTTTCTAATGAGCTGTTAAGAAGTTAGAGAAAAAAGTATTTTCAGAGCCTAACCTCTGCTCTCCAGGTTTGCCAATCAAGAGCTGTGTTGGTGCATGGCTCTATTTGTCCCCAGGCCCTATGTGTCCCCCTTTTCTTGGGATCCAGCCCTTTTCCAGTGCTTTGTACTGTCTAACTCATAAACCCTTTTCTTTTTTTCTTTTTTTTTTCTGTCATCCCAGACCTCTCTCTGCCAGAGTAAAAAATCCTGGTTCCTTTATTTTCATTCCAGGCTTTCCTATGCTTGGGTTCTGTTTTCAGTAGTCAGAATTTGTTAATAAATTCTGCAATTGAAGCTTGGTTGAGCTACCTCCTTGCCACTGTTCTGTTTCCTTTCTCCTCTTGGAATAAGCCTGCCCTGCCCATGGGAGAGGGGCACTGACCTCCATGGCTTGGGAGGCTTACAGATTTTTGAGGGATCTCAGCCATTCCACCCATTCCAGGCTGGTATGTGATGGGTGTCTGGTCACTGATGTCCCCCCACCAGTTGTTTTGTACACTTCCAGGCTATTTACTAGCTTCTCTGGAGGATGAACTAAATTCCACACCTCGCTATGCCACCATCTTGCCCCACCTCTTTCCCCTTTGTGTGTTTCTAAGTCCTAGTCTATTATAAATGTTTCATTTATCATTTTCCTTGCTATTTTCATTATTTATATGGTTGTACAAGAAAATAGACTTTGAACATGTGACAATTCTGTTCAAATAATATACAATTGTTGAACATTAGATATTATACAAAGAGATAGATATGATTTTGCACTGATCTTTTACATTTTGATAATCTCTTTAGGGAATATTTCTAGAAGTTGAATTACTGAATCAATAGCTATGAATGTTCTCTATTTCTTGTCATGTATTTCCAATATGCTTTTTTAAATGATTGTAGATTACGCACTTTTTATTAGTGCATGCAAATTCATAATGTGTTTACCCCATGCTTTCCTAAGGGAAAAGCTATATCTATATATCTTCCTATATCTTCATCATAAAACAATCCCTCTTCATGTTTGCCTCACTTTTCTTTCTCACCTAGCTTGATACAGTGCTCCATGATTAATCATTACTCATACATGAGTTTTGGAGTTGAAAGCTCACCCTTTTGCATTTCCAAACCCAAGCTAAAATGCTCACTCCTTAACGTCTCAATATACAGCAAAGAATATACAGGGAAACAAGATAATCACTGCTAAACCTCCCAGAGGAAGCAGCCACATGTTTGGCTTTGTGGGAATTTAGAGCAGAGTGTGTTGGTCATAGGGACTATATAATCTGTTTGGAATTCCACTTAATAAAAGCTGAAGGCAGGAAATTTCTCCCAAATATGTCCTTAAAATCAGTCCTAGTTTCCTAGCTATTAAAACAATTATGATACCATGAGTTGGCTCAAACAATATGAATTTATTGGCTCATGATTTTGAGATTAGGAGAAACTGAAGCTTCAGCAAGGTTTTGCTTTCTTCCTGATGACTGTGGCATTCTTGGATGGCTACCAGAGATGCTTGGTCCTTGGATTTTCTGTCATATGGCAATACACATGGTGGCCTCTCCTGGCTTCTCTCTCTCTCTGATGTTCACTCTGCTTATTATAAAGGACTCCAGTAATCCAGATTAAAATAAAATCTGATCCAGTGGGCCACACTAACTGGAGTAACATCTTTAATATATCTTGTTTACAATGGGCCTATACCCACCAAGACTGAGAACATGTCTAAACTGGGTACACAATTCAATCCACCACAGAGACTTAATAGTTCTAAGAAATGAGATTCTGATTTCTCTCATACTCATCTAATAAATGCATTTAACAAATATTTGTAATCTATGATTTTACTAATATAAGTAAGTGCCTAGTTTTATATAATGCCTTGTTTCAAAAAGAGTACATAATTAAAAATATAAACTATGAGGAATTGGTTTTTGACCTATAGAATGCATGTATATATCTTTTAGCACCTCACAGACAATAGCCTGTGAAACCATAAACTATGTAAGGCTCGAAGGAAAGTTATATGCTGTTTTATTCAAACCTCAAAACAATCAGAAAATGTGAGAAAAAATGAAATTGTTTTCTTGAATTGCTTGATGTTTTCTTTGTTTTTTTTTTACAACTAATCATTTAAACAATTTTAGAAAGCAAATGTGTTTCTTTGGTCACAGTTTGTATGTATCTGATAGAAATATCTCCCCAAATAGTGATTTTTTTCTGTCTGTAATTCCTAATGTTTGAGAGACGCAAAAATAATTCAAAACAATTGGAACACTTGCTAGTAATCTGCAATCTGCAAAATATTCAACAAAGAACCTGAGCAAACAGTTATAAACACTTCTTTCACCTCAGGAGACAAATTACCAGCTACTTACAACAAGCATTGTCTATTTTCTGCCTGTTCTCCGAGGAAAGTGAGAATGTTTGCTTTATTTTCTTCTGTAAAGTGCTTTGTGTCCATTAAACTAATTTTGTATAGAGAGTTGTTTAAAATTCAATTTGGACATTTACTAATGATTAATTTCCTTTGGAGGAAAATGTTGGATGCCATTTCTGGAAACATAACTGTATATCAGTCACTTATAGAGAATACATTTTCTTTCATTTTAATAAAATAATGAGGCATTGTCTTGAAATGTATGCATGTTTGTGTACCGTGAATTTTGATGAATAAATGAAAGATAATAACTTACAAACATTGCTCAAAGAATAAAATACCTCCAGTGCCTTTTTTTGACTATGTAGGGATGGTTTATTTCCTCCAGAGACCACTCCACAACAAGTAAACAGCACAAAAGAAAACAACAACCATATCCTGAGTGATTATGAACAGTTATATTAGAATTATTCAACATATTAGTACCAAGTCCAAAGTCTTATCAGAGTTGCCTTGACCCTTCATGATCACCACCTAACTCATATCTTGTACACAAGTGAGTTGTTCCAGTCATATAGACAAAATACGATTTCCAACCCCAGCTGTTCTCTCTCTGACTTCCAGACATTTGCCTATTTCAATTCAAGTATCTTTTTGAGAAAGCGGGGACATTGTAGCACATGTTCCTAAATGTAACACCCTCATCTCCCTGAGTAAGCTTTACTCCTTGAGGTACTACTGTTCCTTTTACTGTGATTATCTATCAGAATGCTTGGACTGCACCAAATGTTCAATAAACACTTTTGGAATAAGTGAAAGTAGGAATGATCTGCATTTTAATGATCATCCCTTGGAACCAAATTTCTCTAAATATTTTATACTCTCATGTATATTAGTAGGGAATATAAGAAAATTAGTTCTTTGATCAAAACAATACTCCAAACTATGCTAAATCTTGATTCAGAGATTTTCAGAGCCTTCAATATGTTAATATACAATTTAAATCTTAGAGAATCTCAAAAACTTTGTATCTTAAAGACCATGAATGCTTTCCCATAGCATACTAATGGAATCAATAGGACATTCTTGGGAAATGCCCACCTGAAATAATGCAAAACTCTCGACAGATGACTTTATGGAATGACAGAGATAGACTGTCCAGGACAAACCAATAATACTCTTCTGACTTTGTGCATCAGGCTTCACATTCCATGCCATGCCCTTGCCCATTCCAGTAAGGGAAAAAAGGAGAGTTAGGAGGTTATGCAGTGACGGGAAGATAGCGTGACCCTCAAGTCAGCGTGCCTAGATCTGAAAGGTGGCTTTACCAATTATCTTGTAATCTTGAGCATGCTACTTAATATCAGTGTACCTCAGTTTCATCATCTGCTAAATAAGGCCAAGAATAGTTCATAATTTATAGGTTTACTAAGATTAGATAATTTCTATAAAGTATGTGAGACAATTTTATTAAATATTTAAAAATATTTATAATTCCTACTATCCCTATTCATATTAATATCATGTATGTCTGAAAGGAGACCATGTTGTTAATGGATTAAAAGGCTAAAGTAAAAAGTGTACTAACTGCAAACAGAAAAAAATGGTAGAACTACAAAATGCTCATAGTTAAATATGCAGTGATCTAAGAAAAATAAACAAAATTAAGGTGTCAACTAGTACTGTCCTACATTAACTTGAAAAGTTAGAGCCTTTAGATAATTCTGGGTCAATAAAATTACTCATAAATTTTAAAGTTTTTTATAAACTAAAAATAAAATACAATGAAGATGTCTCATTTGTCTGTTTTTTTTCTCATGCTTTTGATGTTGTCTAAAAAGCCATTACTGACACAGTTTCCTAAAGATGCTTCTTTACATTTTCTTCGAAGAGGTTTATGCAAGGTTCTTTGTATTTAGCTCTTAAAAATTACTTACTAGAATAGAAGACAGTTAAGTCTTTCAGTTAAAAACATTGAAAAATTGCAGAGCAGGCAGAATTTTATATACATAATTTTTAATATACAAACCACAGAAAGTCTTAAAAATTCAAATCATAAATGATAAGGACCTAATATTAAGAATTTCCAGACAAAAACCTAATGAAATAAATACAAAAGAAAAAAAATCAGATGCTAGGAAACAGTTTTGCTATGGCCTTTACAACTCTAAGGGGGAGATTATTTTGTGCATATTATTATATTTCTGAATTTAAGTAGCAAAATTCTCTTGAGGTGTTCTTAAGACATTTCTAGAAAAGACCACTTCCTGTGTCTTTTTGTGGGAAAAATATATAGTGGAAAATACATTCAAGTAAATTAAAAGATGATGATTTTTTAAAAAATTTTTTTATTAATTAACGGAAAAAAAGAAATTAACCCAACATTTAGAAATCATACCATTCTACATATGCATTCAGTAATTCTTAACATCATCACATAGATGCATGATCATTGTTTCTTAGTACATTTGCATTGGTTTAGAAGAACTAGCAACACAACAGAAAAAGATATAGAATGTTAATATAGAGAAAAAAAAGTAATAATAATAGTAAAAAAAACAAAAAAAACAAAACAAAAACCTATAGCTCAGATGCAGCTTCATTCAGTGTTTTAACATGATTACTTTACAATTAGGTATTATTGTGCTGTCCATTTTTGAGTTTTTGTATCTAGTCCTGTTGCACAGTCTGTATCCCTTCAGCTCCAATTACCCATTATCTTACCCTGTCTCTAACTCCTGCTGCACTCTGTTACCAATGACATATTCCAAGTTTATTCTCGAATGTTGGTTCACATCAGTGGGACCATACAGTATTTGTCTTTTAGTTTTTGGCTAGACTCACTCAGCATAATGTTCTCTAGGACCATCCATGTTATTACATGCTTCATAAGTTTATCCTGTCTTAAAGCTGCATAATATTCCATCGTATGTATATACCACAGTTTGTTTAGCCACTCGTCTGTTGATGGACATTTTGGCTGTTTCCATCTCTTTGCAATTGTAAATAATGCTGCCATAAACATTGGTGTGCAAATGTCCGTTTGTGTCTTTGCCCTTAAGTCCTTTGAGTAGATTCCCAGCAATGGTATTGCTGGGTCGTATGGCAATTCTATATTCAGCTTTTTGAGGAACCGCCAAACTGCCTTCCACAGTGGTTGCACCATTTGACATTCCCACCAACAGTGGATGTGTGCCTCTTTCTCCGTATCCTCTCCAGCACTTGTCATTTTCTGTTTTGTTGATAATGGCCATTCTGGTGGGTGTGAGATGATATCTCATTGTGGTTTTGATTTGCATTTCTCTAATGGCCAGGGACATTGAGCATCTCTTCATGTGCCTTTTGGCCATTTGTATTTCCTCTTCTGATAGGTGTCTGTTCAAGTCTTTTTCCCATTTTGTAATTGGGTTGGCTGTCTTTTTGTTGTTGAGTTGAACAATCTCTTTATAAATTCTGGATACTAGACCTTTATCTGATATGTCATTTCCAAATATTGTCTCCCATTGTATAGGCTGTCTTTCTACTTTCTTGATGAAGTTCTTTGATGCACAAAAGTGTTTAATTTTGAGGAGCTCCCATTTATTTATTTCCTTCTTCAGTGCTCTTGCTTTAGGTTTAATCCATAAAACTGCCTCCATTTGTAAGATTCATAAGATATCTCCCAACATTTTCCTCTAACTGTTTTATGGTCTTAGACCTAATGTTTACATCTTTGATCCATTTTGAGTTAACTTTTGTATAGGGTGTGAGACATGGGTCTTCTTTCATTCTTTTGCATATGGATATCCAGTTCTCTAGGCACCATTTATTGAAGAGACTCTTCTGTCCCAGGTGAGTTGGCTTGACTGCCTTATCAAAGATCAAATGTCCATAGATGAGAGGGTCTATATCTGAGCACTTTATTCGATTCCATTGGTCGATATATCTATCTTTATGCCAATACCATGCTGTTTTGACCACTGTGGCTTCATAATATGCCTTAAAGTCAGGCAGCGTGAGACCTCCAGCTTTGTTTTTTTTCCTCAAGATGTTTTTAGCAATTTGGGGCACCCTGCCCTTCCAGATAAATTTGCTTATTGGTTTTTCTATTTCTCAAAATAAGTTGTTAGGATTTTGATTAGTATTGCATTGAATCTGTAAATCAATTTAGGTAGGATTGACATCTTAACTATATTTAGTCTTCCAATCCATGAACACGGTATGCCCTTCCATCTATTTAGGTCTTCTGTGATTTCTTTTAACAGTTTTTTGTAGTTTTCTTTATATAGGTTTTATGTCTCTTTAGTTAAATTTATTCCTAGGTATTTTATTCTTTTAGTTACAATTGTAAATGGGATTCATTTCTTGATTTCCCCCTCCGCTTGTTCATTGCTAGTGTATAGAAATGCTACAGATTTTTGAATGTTGATCTTGTAACCTGCTACTTTGCTGTACTCATTTATTAACTCTACTAGTTTTGTTGTGGATTTTTCCGGGTTTTTGACATATAGTATCATATCGTCTGCAAACAGTGATAGTTTTACTTCTTCCTTTCCAATTTTGATGCCTTGTATTTCTTTTTCTTGTCTAATTGCTCTGGCTAGAACCTCCAATACAATGTTGAATAATAGTGGTGATAGTGGACATCCTTGTCTTGTTCCTGATCTTAGGGGGAAGTTTTCAATTTTTCCCCATTGAGGATGATATTAGCTGTGGGTTTTTCATATATTCCCTCTATCATTTTAAGGAAGTTCCCTTGTATTCCTATCTTTTGAAGTGTTTTCAACAGGAAAGGGTGTTGAATCTTGTCAAATGCCTTCTCTGCATCAATTGAGATGTCATGTGATTTTTATGCTTTGATTTGTTGATATGATGTATTACATTAATTGATTTTCTTATGTTGAACCATCCTTGCACACCTGGGATGAATCCTACTTAGTCATGATGTATAATTCTTTTAATGTGTTGTTGGATACGATTTGCTAGAATTTTATTGAGGATTTTTGCATCTATGTTCATTAGAGAGATTGGTCTGTAGTTTTCTTTTTTTGTAATATCTTTGCCTGGTTTTGGTATGAGGGTGATGTTGGCTTCATAGAATGAATTAGGTAGTTTTCCCTCCACTTCGATTTTTTTGAAGAGTTTGAGGAGAGTTGGTACTAATTCTTTCTGGAATGTTTGGTAGAATTCACATGTGAAGCCATCTGGTCCTGGACTTTTCTTTTTAGGAAGCTTTTGAATGACTGATTCAATTTCTTTACTTGTGATTGGTTTGTTGAGGTCATCTATGTCTTCTTGAGTCAAAGTTGGTTGTTCATGTCTTTCCAGGAACCCGTCCATTTCATCTAAATTGTTGTATTTATTAGCGTAAAGTTGTTCATAGTATCCTGTTATTACCTCCTTTATTTCTGTGAGGTCAGTAGTTATGTCTCCTCTTCCATTTCTGATCTTATTTATTTGCATCCTCTCTCTTCTTTTTTTTGTCAATCTTGCTAAGGGCCCATCAATCTTATTGATTTTCTCATAGAACCAACTTCTGGTCTTATTGATTTTCTCTATTGTTTTCATGTTTTCAATTTCATTTATTTCTGCTCTGATCTTTGTTATTTCTTTCCTTTTGCTTGCTTTGGGATTAGTTTGCTGTTCTTTCTCCAGTTCTTCCAAGTGGACAGTTAATTCCTGCATTTTTGCCTTTTCTTCTTTTCTGATATAGGCATTTAGAGCAATAAATTTCCCTCTTAGCACTGCCTTTGGTGCATCCCGTAAGTTTTGATATGTTGTGTTTTCGTTTTCATTCGCCTCGAGGTATTTACTAATTTCTCTTGCAATTTCTTCTTTGACCCACTCGTTGTTTAAGAGTGTGTTGTTGAGCCTCCACGTATTTGTGAATTTTCTGGCGCTCCACCTATTATTGACTTCCAACTTCATTCCTTTATGATCCGAGAAAGTGTTGTGTATGATTTCAATCTTTTTGAATTTGTTAAGACTTGCTTTGTGACCCAGCATATGGTCTATCTTTGAGAATGATCCATGAGCACTTGAGAAAAAGGTGTATCCTGCTGTTGTGGGATGTAATGTCCTATAAATGTCTGTTAAGTCTAGCTCATTTATAGTAATATTCAGATTCTCTATTTCTTTATTGATCCTCTGTCTAGATGTTCTGTCCATTGATGAGAGTGATGAATTGAAGTCTCCAACTATTATGGAATATGAATCTATTTCCCTTTTCAGTGTTTGCAGTGTATTCCTCATGTATTTTGGGGCATTCTGGTTTGGTGCATAAATATTTATGATTGTTATGTCTTCTTGTCTAATTGTTCCTTTTATTAGTATATAGTGTCCTTCTTCGTCTCTTTTAACTGTTTTCCATTTGAAGTCTAATTTGTTGGATATTAGTATAGCCACTCCTGCTCTTTTCTGGTTGTTATTTGCATGAAATATCTTTTCCCAATCTTTCACTTTCAACCTGTGTTTATCTTTGGGTCTAAGAGGTGAAAGATGATGATTTTAAAAGCAAGTAAAGAAGAGGAAAAAAAGAAGAAATTCCTTTACCAAATAAGAACTGCAGTTGCTAAATCATCACTTCCCTCTCGCAGAGTCAAATGGTCCTGAAAACTGGTCAGGTTCTGCCAAAAGCCGTCACCTGTTTCTGTGGCTGATCTGATGTGCTTCTTTCTGTTGGCTTCTTTTCCTTCTCTGTTTTACTATCCTTATCTCTCCCTCTTATTCCCTGGAATATGCTTCTTAATAAAGTACTTACACATTACTTTCTGCTTTCTAAATAATTTTATCTATTCCACAATAAGTAAAGCCAAATTTAATAAGAAAAATGTAAAGGAACATAGTTATGTCAGGAGATTAACAAATTAATATTAGCAAAATAGTTATATACTAAAAAATACATTAGTGGATTTGAAGATGAATTAGTATAAATCACCCAGGATAGGGGAGATGAAGATAAAGAAGTAAAGATATAAAAAATTAGTTGATAGAAGATGGAAGTACTTCCAAATACATGTAATAGAAGTTTGAGAAGAGAACAGAAGGCATTTTAAAACAAAATTATAATTTTCTAGATATGAAGAATGATTTTAAGTCCTCAGAATTATGAAACACATTATTCCACACCAGAATATATTAAAATAAATGCATATCTAATATACACTGTAGTGAATCTAGCAGACACCAGGTGATTCTCAGAGGAAAGTTTGTAGCTTTAAATAAGCAAAAGTTAAGAAAAAAGGAACATGGATATTCAATTCATGAAGTTAGAATAAAAACTGTAAACCTAAAGAATGTGAAAATAAAAAAATAAAGATTAAGCATTAAATTTAACAAAATACAAATAAAACAAAACCTAAATACAAAAGAATGATTAGGAAAGCAAAAAATAATTGTCCATTTAAAAATCATTAAAGTTCAACTCCTAATATCAGTTTAAAAAAAGAAACAAATAGTATTAGAAAAATAGAAAAGTGTATAAAATTTAGATCAGAAAACAATGAGGAAATATTGTAGATAACTTGACATCGATATATTTATAAAAATGAGTGAAACAGACAATTGTTTTGAAAAATATAATGAATCAGAGGGATTTAAAAAGAAATAGAAAACTAATTCAGCCTATGATTATTGAAGAAGTTGACTTGTCAAAAAAAAAAAAAAAAAAGACTCATTTATCCTGCCCTCCATGATACTGCCCTTGTCATTTTCCAGATAAGTTTTACTAAACCAAGTCAAAACAAACAATCCCTGTCTCATACCTATTATTTCAGTCTACCAAACTCTTTTATAAAGCTATTACATTCAATACATAGTGTAGATACATGTTTTCATGTTTCTGATATAAATATAAAAGTTTCAAATAGACACCACCTTCAAAGTTAAGTATAAGGCCCTGTTGCGGAATTTTTGAAGATGCTGTTAGAAACCTTCTGAATGTTTCCTCTCGCCCTTCTGTACCAGAGAGAGAGAGAGAGACAGATAAAAAGGGAGAAAGAGAGAGAACACTGTTATGAGGTGTCTTAGTCTTGGCAATAGGAGCCTCCTGAAAAGAAAAAAAAACACAAATCAACCCAAGAAAGGTCAGACACTAATGGATCTCGAGGAGCTGAAAAAGAAGTAAGCGCTGGCTGTAATTCACAAACATGCACCCTGGTTAATTATAGGGATACAAGGGTGAGAAATGGCTGAGTATGGGGAGAGAGAGACCATAGATCAAATGACAATATGAGTCAAGTAAAAACCTTTAAGATCTCCTTAAAGCGTCTCAATTTTCTGGCTACAACGTTTGTGAGATCAAAACCTGGGAACAGATGTTTTGGATACATACTAAGTAGCATCGTCTCATTGTGAATATGTGCATTTTGAAGCTAAAGACTTTCATGTTGGAAGAGAATTTGAATTTTGTTGTTGAATATGCTTATATTGTAAAAGAATGTGCTGCTTGATAGTTACGGACATTTCCTGATGCTGCTGAATGCTGCTATCTGGAGCATATAGATTTCCTTTTTATATTGTCAAAATAGCCACATTGGTGACATGATTAAGAACTCCAAAAACTGGCAAAGTTATAAAAACAGTGACTAAACTGTTTATACCAGAAGTGATCAATCTTTATATGATAGTTTAGTTTATAGTATAAATTCATTACTTTTGCTTGTGTTTGGTTTTTCCTTCTGAATAACACTATAAAAAACTTGACAGCATTTTTTGCATCACCTTTGCTTTAAAGAATAATTATTTCCAAAAGCAATCTAATTATTTGAGCTTGATGACTTAAATTTTGTATAAACATTTTACAAAATAGGAATTATAATTATACTAGTATCTATGGAACTTTAATTTTATCAGAAGTAAAAATAATTTATCAGAATTTAGCACATAATTTATTAGAAGCAAAATAATTTCCTTAATTATGATCAGGCTAAACACACATTCAACTCCATAAATGGCATGCTAGTTTACTGACAAGCAGCATTGCTTGTTCTAGAGACCAATGAGAATTGAACACAAGAGGCAGTTCTAAAGGAAGAAAAAGACCACTTAGCTAAACCTCTATTAACACTTAACATAGCAAATACCCAGTGAGTCCTGACAGTAATTAGTTCATTTTCACTGGTGGGAACTGCTACCCTGAATATAACTTTATTCCAGGTGAGCTTTTCAAATCTGAATTAGCTTTTGTCTGTTCTAAATTCCAACATGTCTCTTGCCAATTGTGTTTCTTCCACTACTCTATATTCAATCATTCTCTTTAAATTATAATTAAAGATCCGAGAAAGATCCCCTTTAAGATCTGTGAATAAAGTATAGTACTTTTGATGCGAGTGTCCAGTTAGATAATAAATAGTGCAATACAATGGCACAATAACACTGAATGAATACACTTAGATACAGCAAACTGACCCAGTCTGTCCTTAATGTCATCTTGGGCAAAAATCCTAAACACTTTAAGACTTTGTTGTTCTAATCTATAAATGAATCTAGGCAATTAGCAGAGCTATTCGTATAGTGTTGGCCATCATGATTATTACAAAAAGAAATGGATAATACATGTATCAAAAATAATAAGTTTGGTTCTTATTTATTATTTATCTACTTACACATCCTTAGGTATTTATTTCAATCTTACTTCAGGTACATATTGCCTTATCTGAAAAACGCTTATAGCTTATTATATTTTAGAATCCAGGATTCCAGGTCAAGTGACAACCCAGCAGGAACTGGAGTACTTTCCACAGTCAATCACATTGATATTTCTGCACTGAGTCATATGGACAGCAAATTGTGATGTTTTAGTTCAGTTCAAAAAAAGAGTTTGCTGCAAAGTTAAAAGAAAAGAATGTTAGTGCTTTATTGATTTCAGAATTATGGATAACTAGGGTAATTATATGATTTAATATCAAACTCAAACATTTTTGAGAGTAAAGATGTGCACTTTTGATAATTATGCCAGAATCACAATTGATAACCAAACTGTCCTAAACAAGCAGGGGTGGATGGTTATGATCAAAGATGGAAATCTCTATTGACAAAACACTGGTCTTGGCATTTTGGAAGTAATAGTGAATTATATTTATTTAAGGATATACTTACTTTCTTATCTATTTATTTATTTCTTTATTTCACAGCCTGTGGCAAGATGATACCCTTTTTCAAAAATTGGAGTCCAAAGGCCAATTTGACTTTAGATTCATTGCTTTGCAAATTAGGGCTTGGATAACATTGTCAAATTACCATGACTGTGCATTGGTAGCCTCCTCCATGGAATACATATTAAAATACCACTAGATTCTGGGATTGTTTTCAAGATCAAAGGAATAACACATATAAAACTTACTGAATTACCCCCCAATAAAAGTACTCTTGAAAATAGGGAGTATTAATAGTAATAGCATCCTATTTTTCTACATTCTATGGCAACTTAAATTACAATATAATTTAAAGTGCAGGTATATGCAAAAAACTATAATGGGTCTTTCATGGTTTTTCTGTGATTGTACTTCTTCTTTTTCCTTCAGGCACATGGTGAATTTTCACCTTAGTTCAAAGTTTTACTTATCTTGGTAAATTGTATGTGGTCATTTGATGTTTTGGCCAATGGCAGATAAACAAAAGTGTCCCATGACATTTCTAAAGCCAAAGGTTTTCACTGACAGAATCTGGTTTTCCAACTTTCTATTTTTCTGTCATGGGTGATTATAATCCAGATGCTAGAGTTTCTGTCAGACTGAATCCTACGATAGAACATAGAAAGAATAACAAGCAGAATTTGTCCTTTGAAGTCAGTAAGATTTTGAGATCATTTGCCTTTGGAGAGAAAATATCCTAGCCTGGTGTGGCGGTTAGATTCAGTTGCAAACTTGGCCAGGTGAAGGCACCTAGTTCTGTTGCTGTGGACATGAGCCAATGGTAGGTGAACCTCATCTGTTGCAGATTTACATCTGCAGTTGGCTAGGAGGCGTGCCTGCTGTAATGAAGGACGTTTGACTTAATTGGCTGATGCTTAAATGAAAGACCACAACATAGCACAGCCTAAGCAGCTCTGTATTCCTCATCTCAGCTGGCAGCTCAGCTCAGGCCTTTGGAGATGCAGAAAGAAGTCACCCCGGGGGGAAGTTGTTGGAACCCAGGGGCCTGGAGAGAAGGCCAGCAGAGACCATCCTGTGCCTTCCCACGTAAGAAAGAACCGCAGTGGAAAGTTAGCTGCCTTTTCTCTGAAGAACTGACAAAATAAATCCCCATTTATTAAAAGCCAATTCGTTCCTGGTGTGTTGCATTCTGGCAGCTAGCAAACTAGAACACCTGGCATGACTGATAGTGTGTGTATGTATAAAATCAATGGTTCTCAAGTTTTAGTGTTCCTAGGATCCCTTGGAATTCCTTAGTTTAATAACATAGCCACTGCCAGATTTACTAGGATTCAGTAGGTCTTAAATGGGACCTTTAACTATAAATTCTAAAAGCGTTTTGATGTTAGTGATCCACAGACAAAATATTTTGAAAAGACATATAATTGATATCCCTCTGTCTATATAAATTAATTTGATATATTTCATGTTACTTGGATAAATATAGGATGCTATAGGCAGAGGCATGTCTTTAATAAAGGCACTGCAGTAAAATATTCAAGGTGTATTTCTGGAAAGACAATATCTCAACTTGATTGAAGCTCAGGTTTGCGTTGTTTGTTCTGCAAAGGTAGATTAGGAACAGACTGCGGGATTCATAAAGTGCCTAACTGTATATGCCAACCTTAATTCAGAAAACATTCATGCTATTTTAATTCTAAGGAGACTATAGTGGTGATTCATTGCCTTAAGACTGTAAGGAGAGTTCTTAATCAAGCTACTAGTGTCCACCACATATATGCTCCCCATTGAAATTGTGGGCAACTTTTCACATTAGAAGTAAGCCTGACAAGCTAATCGTGAAACATGTTTCTAAACATATAACTGAGTTACTAGATTTAAAATGGTCTTTTCCCATTATATGTAAAACTGACTGCCTTTTTGTAGACTGAATGATTTTGTAAACTTTAAGGACTGAGAGTATAATAGAGTTGAAGAGAGGAGAAAGAAAATGAGAATGGTGTGCAAGAAGCAGAGAAAATACTGCATCCCATTTCCTGAGTATGGACTATTGGCTGGCAGAATTTTAATTATAGACTCTTCAATACTCACAATGTTCGAGGTAAAATAGTATCCAATTCAGAGACAAATTTGTTAATGTTTAGAAATTAAATGCCTGTTCTCAGATCACTAAGCAGGGATTTAAATTCATGTCTCAGTTGCATCTTGACTTATGTTCTGTGTAAGGTTCAGATAAAGGTGGAATAGGAGACAGAACAAGGTAGAGAGGAAGGAAGGAAGGAATGAAGGAAAGAAGAAGAAAAAATGGAGATAAATGATTTTAAACCTAGGATTGATTAGGGAAAAGGGAAGGGAAGGTTATAGCATTTATCCTTAACAAGGGCAGCCAAAGCAAAGCCTCTTTTCTTCTAACTTGAGCCATCACTTTTAAAAACAGCATATAAAGGATACTACAAAAGAGCATAACTTCTAGTTTTTCTAGTAATATATTCTAATCAAGGGAACTAATCAATCACAACTCTGAATTACTTCAGTTCCAAATCAACTTTGGATCCCATTGACTAAAGACCATTCTCTTTCTTAGAGATTTCTATTCTTTAATTGGTGCTACCAAATTTTCATGTTTTATGTTTCTCCCAGATACCTAATTGTTTTTCCATTTCAAGCTCACCCAATTTGTCTTACATGACCCATATGACTCACTGCAGATGTGAGAATATAATGTTCAATTGATTGTTAGATTCAATTATGTAAATGTTGAATAAAAATATTTTCATAGGAGTATTTTAAAGTCATTTCACATCAATTAATTTTTGGCCTTTTAGGAATCCCTTTTAAAATAGCTCAATTCTGTGGGGATATTACAATATTTTAAAATATCAGATCATTGATTAATATCATTTTAGTAGAGGTTAAAATTTCCATTTTTATGCTCTGGGATACAAAAACTTGCAATGCCAATCTATCAAAAAAGGCTTGCCAGGGGCAAGGAATTTATTTTTTTTTCAATCCCCATGCTGTGATTTTTTTTTTTTAACCTGGCCTCATTGTCTCTTTGCCCTTTAAATTTTATATCTCAAAATTGCTTTGAGCCAAAGCTTTAACAACTGCACACAAGTCTTCCGCAGCCCAGGAATGGTATATCCAGTGTATAGGTAGGGTATTGAAAAAGCTGCCGTAGAAGATAGGCTTTGTAGGGTTCCTTTTCAGTACGATTGGTCTAACTTGCTGCCTGGAACTGATTCTGTCCCGAGGTGTGTGTGGAGGTATGCTGGAACACAGGCTTACATTTGCATTGAGTATCACTAAAATCACATAATTGGCACTGAGCAGACTAGGAAGAAAGTAAGGGAAGTTGGCAACATCTTGTGAGTCTGCATTTGATTTCCACTGGACGTACTACTCCCATTCTCCATTTTCTGCCCCTTTCGTATCTGAATGTTATTAATTCAGAAGCAATAAAGGGAGGAGAAATACAGCAAACCTATATATTCTATTTGTAGATAACTATTATTTAGGAATAACACTTTTCCATATATTATCTCATTACTCAAACTTGTAAAATGGGCCTAGAAGTATGGATGCGAATTCTGATGGAACATTCAGGCTCTTGAAAATTTAGGTAATATTTACTGAATTACTTCAATTAAGACCTTTTAAAAGAAAAGAAGTTGCATTTAATCCTCACTCCAGGATGGATTAGATGAATCTGGATAAATCATTTGATATTTAGGTTCATTGGCTTAGTATTAGTTGCAAAAATGCAAAGCATTTGATTCTTCTGTGAAACTATTTGGGTGAAAGGTTTTAATTCACAGAAGAGAGTTGTTATAGCTATTACCATCTTCTCTATACTTTTAGCTATTTTGAATTTAAAGAAAAGCAATTCCATAAAACATGGACAATTAATTACATAAAATGCTACTCTCTCGCTCATGAAATTTAACTAATACATGAAAAATAAAAATGAAATGTTCAAGAACAAAGGAAAGGGGGAGGAGTGAGAGGAGACAAAAGATGTCAATACCCTGTGGATAAGTGGTAATGGCTCAGTCAGGATAAAAATGTGAAACCTCAGTGTCTACAGAAGGCAAGATCAAGGAGGCTGATTCCTTCTGTAGAATTCTAGAAAGGCTCAGCAATGAGTG
Organism: Tamandua tetradactyla; assembly: GCF_023851605.1. Classification (NCBI taxonomy): domain Eukaryota; kingdom Metazoa; phylum Chordata; class Mammalia; order Pilosa; family Myrmecophagidae; genus Tamandua; species Tamandua tetradactyla. The sequence goes on from NC_135332.1 coordinate 155,304,851, forward strand.
ACACTAAGAACATTGAAAGATAGAGCTAAGTGATGGCTAGAAAAGAGATCATTGAATGATCATCTGTGAAAGCAGCAGCCAAAAGCTAATTCCCCACCTCTCTGCTTCAGATTCATTGACCTATCCCTTCTGTACCTTCCATTCCAAATCAGAAGGCCAGAAAATTATTCCTTAACAATAATTGATCAAAATAAATTTAGAATTCATGGAAATCAAGGACAAATATAGACATGTTAATATAAAATTCTTCATGTTAATTGGTGAGTATCTTCAGGCTAATTCCTTCCACTGGCTCCTAGAACTTTAAAGCCAGGCTTACTGTCACAGGCAGGAAAATTAGGAGATTCTTTTTTTCATGAAGAAACCAATTGGTAAAAGAGGAAAAAACCAAAACCACAAACCTTCAAAGGAATATTTAATATTATGGGAAATTCAAAGGGAAGTAGGTTGGCAAACTTTTAATGTAAAAGCCAGGATAGTAAATATTTTAGACTTTGCAGCCAAGAGATAAAATTGAAGCTATTATATACTTATATGAAAAGAGAGAAAAAATGCCCACAAAGTTTTCAGAGATGAAATTCAAATCATATTAAGAATAATTAGGGAAAATTTTAATACAGGTCTACTGATGGAAAGAATGGAATTAATTAGGCAGAAAGAAACACCGCACTTAATTAGTGTTCAATGTCTGTGTTCCTTATCATGAAAATCAATTGAAATGTTCATTTGTTAATCCTAATATGTAATGAGATTTTGTATATCTCATTTTGGAAAATGTTACTTTACACAGATAGGCACTGCCAAATAACATAATCTGCCAGCATATGATTTTTTAAAACTTTTATTTTAAATAAACATAGATTCACTAGCAGTTGCAAAAATAGTATAGAGCTCCTTTGTTCCTATCATCCAATTTCCTTCAATAGAAACACCTCAAATAAATATAGTACAATATCAAAACCAGGAAATTGACATTGATTTAATGAATAGACATTCATATTTCTCCAGTTTTACACTCCACTCACTCATTGTATGTGTGTGTGTGTGTGTGTGTGTGTGTGCAGTTCTATGCATTTTAATTATGTATACAGACGCCAGTAGCCACCATGAAATTCAAGATAGAGAACTGTCCCATCACCTTAAAATCACATTCATTTCCCTTCACCTTCCCCTGGCTCCCAACTCCTGATAATTTCTAATCTGCCTTCCATCTCTAAAATTGTGTCATTTCAAGAATGTTTTATAAAATGGAATCATATAGTATATAATATTATAACATTGGCCTTTTCACTCAGAATAATCCCCTTGAGATCCATTAAAGTCATCAAGTATATGGGGGTGCGTTCTTTTATATTGTTGAGTAGTAGTAAAGTTTGTTTAACCACTTACCATTGAAACAATCTGGGTTGTGTCCAGTGTTTGCTGATTATAGATGGTGCTGCTATGAACATCGGTATACATATCTTTGTGTGTACAGAAGTGTGGTGCTGTAGAAAAGAATGTTTTGTTTTTGTTTTTGTTCACTAGGGCTTTCTGAACAAATTTTAGTGGGGTCAGGGTCAAAGGAAAAGACTTAGCAGTTATTAAAGAGATAAGAGATTTAACTCTCCAGAGGTATGTGTTTACATTTCAGAAAAAGATGGAACTAGAGCCTTAGATACATTCCAAGGTTGTAAACTCTGAGACTCTTATCTTTACACTGGAAACCTTTACAAAAAAGGAAAAGGACCCAGGGTTCTTGTGCTTCAGATCCCAAGGAGAATTTGTTTTGATTAAAGAACAAAAGTTTCTTTCCTTGTCTCGGTAGAGCAGAGGTGATAATGACCCCTTTACTAAATTCTTGGATTCATATTTCCTCATTTCCTAACCAGAGTACAGGCATCTGCAGGCTGACATCTCTCTTGCTCTCTTTGCCTCCCTTCAGAAGGCAGAAGAACTGAGAAAAGGGGAACCAAGGTGGTTATTGCTGTAAGTTGTAATCAGTATGTTCTCACACTAGAATATTGGTGTCTACATTCAGTATCATACAAATTAATCTAAATATTAAAACATTGATATTCCAGTTCTCTGGTATAAATGCCCAGGAGTATGATTGTTGACTTGTATTCTTAGTATGTGTTTTTCTTTTTAAGAAACTGCCAACTATTTTCCTGTGTGGATGTATCATTTTACTGTTCTATCAGCAATGTATAAGAGACTCAGTTTTTCTGCATGCTCACTAACATTTGGTACTGTGACATTTTTGTCTTTAAAGCTGATCTGTTCTAATAAGTATACGGTGATATCTCATTGTAGTTTGAATTTGCGTTTCCCTGATGGTTAATGATGTTGAATGCCTTTTCTTGTGTTTGTTTTCTGTATGTTCTGTTTGGTGAAATGTCTATTCATGCCTTTACCCAGATTCTAATTGTATTGTTTTTTTTTACGTTGAGATTTGAGAGTGATTAACTCTAGATTCAAGTATTTGTGATTTGCAAATATTTTCTCTCTGTGTGCCACTTGTCTTTTGGTGCTCTTAGAGTTCTCCTTGGTGCAAAAATTTCATGAAATCCAATATAGCAATTTTTTATTTTATATATTGTGCTTTTGGTGTCATGTCTGAGAAATTTTCACTGACCTAAAAAGTTTCTCCTTTCTTTTATAGTATTTTGCTTTTGCTTTGCATTTAAATCTCTGATCTATTTTGAGTTATTTTTTGTGTATTGTGTGAGGTTTAGATTGAGGTTCCTTTTTTTTCTTTTTTTGCCACAGATTTCCAATTGCTACTGTATCATTACTTGAATATAATTCCTCCATCTTGCAACTTTGTCAAAGTTAGTTTATTCTATATGTGTGGGTCTATTTTTCAGTTCTCTGTTCTGTTCCATTGATCTACATGATTATCTCTATGTAAGTCTAACTCTGCCTTGATCACTTTAGCTATATAGCAAGTCTCAAATTGAGGTCAGTGATTTTTCCAATCTTATTCTTTCAAACTTGTTTAGCTCTTCTTGTTCTCTGCCTTAGAAGTTCTCTGCCATAAACAATTTAGAAAAATCTTGTGTTTTGCTACAAAAATACTTTCTTGGACTTTTTATAAGAATGGAAGTAAACTGCTTTTACTAGAGTCCTTTATGAGAGGATAAAGGAAAAAGAGAAAAGGCCAGGAGAACGTAGAGAAAACCAAGCAGAGCTTTGCATGGAAAGCCATTCAATTTATTGAATAAGGCCCATGAGATTAACTAGGATGATTTCCCATATTAAAGTCAACTAGTTATAAACTTCATTCATACCTTCACAGTATCTTCACAGCCACACTTACCTTAGTGTTTTATTGAGTAACTAAGGACTGTACTATCGCCAAGTTTACACATAAAACTGACCATCACAAGCAACTTTAAAAAGCAAGTTGCAAGTCTCCCCCTTCTAGAAAAAGTCCCCTTATTAAGAAGAAACTTCTGGAAGTGGAATAAAAATTAAGGAGGATATGGACAACGGGGTCAATTTAAATCAAGTTAATGATGAAGATTGGACTGAGAAGTAGAGTTGGAAAATCTCATAGAATAGTTGCTTATAAAATATTTTTGAACTATTCAAAAATAGGAAAAGATAGAGGTTGTATATTTAGCAAAGATATTTGAACCTCACTTCCTTCTAAATGCTCAGGAAAGCTAATTTCACATTTAAATGAAGAAATTGAAAAATATCAATGTCAAAGTCCTTACCACACTATTTTAAGAAAAAAAAGAGAATAAGGAGTATAATAATAACATTATAGACAATGAAAACTGCAAGAAAGACATAACTAGTAAATCTAGGGTTTCAAATTGACCTAAAACACATAAGAAAATTGCACAAAGTAATGAATAATATAAATCAGAATTAGAAAAACTCAGAAATTTAGAAAAAATTGGAAGACATAAAATAGTAAAATCAATCTAGAACTTAAGGCTAAATTAAAAGACACAGAAGAAAGGGGGTAAATTAAAGAAAAAAAAAGCCTTAAGACTTGGCGGGAGAAACTCACAGATTATAAGAAGGTTAGAGGTACAATGGTGGCTTAGTGGCAAAATTCTCATCTGCCATGCCGAAGCCCTGGGCTCAACTCTAGGAGCCTGCCCATGCCAAAAAAAAAAGGTTAGAAAATGTGTCAAAAATTAGAAAGTGGACAAGACTAGTCTATAGCTTCTTGTTTGATTAGGTATGCTTGGAAGCATACTTGGCCAATAAAACAACAGAGAAAAACCAGTGTAGCAGCAGTTAGTTAAGGAAAAGAGGAGACTCTGTTCAGGATAGAGGCATGTGGAGGGTTTCTGGGGTGGCTATAAAGTTGTAACTTTGATATAGACTGTTGTTAGTTTGTTTTAAAATATTTTTCTTGGATATACAGTTTTTTTGAATGGTTTCCTGGATCTGTAACTTTTTTTTAATAGTACAAAAGTAAAAAACAAAAAACAAAAAATATGCACATGAATTAATTTGAAAAAAAACTAAATGAAAAAATAACAATGCAAAAATAAATTCATGAAAAGGTTTATTTGCTATGAAATTTGTAAATTTAGATGAATTCAAATATACAAAAATGAATGCACATCCCATTTCCTAAGCATTTATTAATTGTTACCACTCTTCTTATTATCTATACAACTGGAAAAAAATGCATATATTTGAATGTGTTAAAAAATAATTTAAAAAGAGACAATTGATTACTAATTTATGTCCTTTGCACATTATATCTCTTTAAAGGAAGTTAATCCCTTGGGTAAAATATTGCCTGTGCCGGTCTGAATCTGTGGTGGACCCCAGAAAAGCCATGCCCTTTAATCCTCATTTAATATTTCTGGGTGGGAGCATTTTGATTGTTTCCATGAAGATGTGACCCCCCCCAATTGTGGGTGGTAACTTTCGATGATGTGGTTTCCATGGAGGTGTGTCTCCACCCACTGAAGGTGGACTTGTTTACTGGAATCTTTTAAAAGAGGAAACATTTTGGAAAGAGTCCCTTTTTGGTAGAGCCATGAGAAAGCCAGCAAATGCAGCCATGCTTGCCATGTGCCCTTTTAGCTGAGAGAGAAACATTGAACATCATCGGCCTTCTTGGACCAAGGTATCTTTCCCTGGATGCCTTAGATAGGACATTTCTATAGACTTGTTTTAATTGGGACATTTTCTCAGCCTTAGGACTGTAAACTAGCAACTTATTCCCCTTTCTAAAAGTCATTCTGTTTTTGGTATCTTGCATTCTGGCAGCTAGCAAACTAAAATATTGCACCAATATGAAATAATCAAATTACCTTTAATATATTCATCATGAAGTGAACAATATTGCTGAATTTTCTAAGCAATTTAAGTAGCTTGTTAATTTATTATATTTATTATAATCAACACTTTTTTTTTTTTTTTTACCAAAACACATTGTACCTTTTTCTGTTATGGTAAAAAAAAAATTGAATATAATGAAACTGTTGATGAATCTGTGTCAAGTTGTGAATAGCCGTCATTTTTCTGGTCTATGAAACAGTGATGATTACATAAAGTTTCCAGCTGTAAAGGTCTAATCTCCTCTGGACTTTAAAAGCCAATAAAATATTCTTTATGCATTTTTACTCTCTTCATTATTTTCCTTTTCCATGTCTTGTTCTCAGGTTGTCAGCTGCCAATTCTTCATATTTTCATTGAAAAGTCTTCTTGCAGTCTACTCGACTTCTAATTTTCATTTACTTAGCCTGCTGTGCTTGCTGTGCTTGGGAAGTAAGAGTGAATTGGGTTTGAATGAGGGCTGAGAAGTTATAAGGTCAAGTACAAATAATAAATCATTGTCTAAAGAGTCAGCACTTATGAATCTAGTTGTACTTCCTCCCCTTCTCCAAATTGTTTGCCTCTCTCAATCCTTGATACGCTTCACCTGTTATTGCTGCATAACTTCTCCCTTTAATGTTCTTTTTCATGCACTTAAAAAAATGATTATTTTCATGCCCAGATTATCTTTTAATATAAGCTTACTGTTTTCTTTAGTTTGTAATTGCATTGTTAGAAAATAACCGACATTAATAATTCATGAAAATGGCTGAAAAATAATTGGATTCCACTTCTCATGTGTTAAAAATATTAAGTGAAAAAAATTCAATTCAGCCTGATATAAAACTCTTTGATGTTTACCAATCGTTTCTAAGCATCCTGCAGTGCACAATAATTTGAATATTGGCCACTCACCGTGTTAATGTCTGTTCCAGTAATGTTCACTTTAATTATAATCATCCTAGACAAGATGATTCTTAGACAAGACCTAATCACTATTGCCAAGAGTTTAAGAAGGGGTGAAAACAAACAAACAAACAAACAAACAAAAAACTAAACTAGTTTCCGTTTTGAGTCAGAGTGGCAAAGCATACTTATTTTACTTTATTTTTTAAAGAACTTCTGAAAATCTCTTTGTATTAGAGATTTTTTTTTTTTTTTTAAATCTGTGCCTCGGTGAAAGGTCCAGTCAGTTGGAATCTAGCTTTATATTTAGAGGAAGCATCATTTTAAATTTGAAAAAGGTTAGGCACTTTGTAGGGATAGTGGTTTCTGGAAAGAAAGAACACTAGGATGTTAGACAATGACAAATATTTTCAAATATTATTTTCAATATTGGGTAAATGGAAGAGAATAACTGAGAAACCAGTTGGTGGAAGGAGAGGGAAGAAGGAGGGTGCTATACATTATAGTAAAACTTCTGAAAACTATGCTGAAGTATTTGGATTTTATTAGGTGGACATTTTAATGGGTTAATTGCTTAATTTTATGCTTAAGCAGGATAAACAAGGTGACAACTTGGGATCAGGAGGAAGAGCTTGAAGGTGAGGTGTCAAGTTAGGAGCTTGTGATTATCTGTGAAATTTAAGTACAAAGCCCATTTATAGGATTGTGGAATGATTCCATCTGATAACATTTTAACATAGCATTTATAGAGTGGTTCACAAGCCAGTTAAACATTGACACTTCAATTGAGAGTATGTCTGATAACATAGCAGGTGTATAATTATAGTTAATTTTTCAATGGTGCTTAATATTTGAAAGGCACTCTCCCAATGGTTCTAACAAATACATTATCTCATTTAAACATTCCAGCGGCTCTACAAGAATATGCCCTTAGAAATGAGAAAAGAGGGGGCCAGAGATTTTAGTTAATTAATGCAAATTCAGATCCAGAATTCAAACTCAAGATTTCAAAGCCTGTGCCTTTAACCAATGACTCACGTATAAAGAATGGAATCAAACTGAAATTTCCAGACAGCTAGTATTCTATGTGGATATCCTAATTCTTTCAAAGATAAGGAATCTATATAATTAATTATATAAAAGAGGAGCCAATTCTCATTTAATTGGTAGCTAATTACCAATTAAAATTACTGTTATAATTACCATTAAAATGGACAAGAAAATATTTAAGGATATTCCCTTAGCATAATACAGGTGCTAGAACTTGAGCCAGATGCCAGAGAACATTTATTTATCAATTACTATTGGAAAGAGGCTAGAAAACCTATTTTTTTAGCGACTATTTAATACATAGCTATAATTTTATATGTATACTATTGTTATTCCTCTTTTAGAGAGGAAGAAACTAAAGGTCAGGAAGTTTAACTTCCTAGAGCTAAGTGGCACTACTTATAAACATTAACTCTGAATCAGAATCATTCCTTGAAACTGGAGTTCAATTTAGTCAATGCTACTCTGAATGTTTTAAGAAGATGCATTAGGAAGAGAGGTCTTAGAAAACCCATGACATTAAAACAATTTTCATGGTAATAAAATATGAATAGCTATAGCCATATTACAGAAATATGTTAATGTTGTTTCTTTACTTCGGTTTGAATTTTTAAATGTAGATGAGTAAAAATGACTTCCTTTCCAGAAACTTTGCCAAAGAATGTAAGTTTGGGAGACAGATAAAAATTCCTTCATTATTTCTATCTTTCCAGATAAAAGATGCTAAGGATCTGGACTAGGAGGCCGAGGTACAGATAAATAGCAAGGGGGAAACACATAAACATATTTTCCTGTTCAGAGGAAGAATGAAAAGATATGTGCATCTTATTATTAGGCATATACAGGTGTGGTCAGAAAAAGGATCATCCTTTTATGAAAGAAAGCCCTTTGAATTAATTCAGAGAAACAGAGATCAGTCAGATTTATAGAACCTTGTGAGTAATACTTGCAATTTTAGAATTTGATATCTAAACTCCCCAAGAATTTGATATCTGACTCCCTAAGTGTAGTGATTATAGGTAATTGATGGGGCCTGGATCCATCTGGAAAGCTTTCAGGTCAAAAAAAAACAAATACGTTTAAGGGAAAGATTGGGAAAAAAAAATGTGAAGGAATAATTGACATATTAAATTTCTGTGTAAAACAGAAAGAGGTGGGATGAAGGTTACTACTGGAATGGTTGACTTTGGAAAGGAAATGGAGCCCTTCTCTACTTTAGAGAAAGAAAAAAGTAAAAAAAAAAAAAGAAAAATGGATGTATTTTTAAGAAAGAGAATAAAGAATTTGAGAAACTAGGAGTGCCCTTTTTGCATATTTGCAACATTCAAAGAATAAGTGTAATTCGCCTCAAGGACTCAGGCAAATCATTAAAGGGGAATTATTAAGAAGTATAATGTCAGTAATTCAGTTTTTTTTTAAATTCATAAAAAGATATATATTTCATTGGAACTTTAATTAATTATAAAGATGATCACAGTCAATTAGGATACCATTGGTGATGCAGGACCCTGTGTTAGCCTCTTAACAGAGACATAATTTTTGCTGTGTAATTAAGAGGAGAGGAACAGCAGCTGTGTGGTTTGTCTAACAAATGCAAAACTGAAATGTTGGCCATAGAGGATATGAATTTTCATGCCAAAACATTCATTGATTGAATAAAATGTGTGATTTTAATCTGGATGCTTCACCTCTACAGTATTCCATGTGGTTATTGGCTACTGAAATAATATGAGAAGGAGGAAGAGAAACAGATGAAGAGAAACACAGAGAAAGATAGAGTGATAGAGATAGAGAGGGAGAGAAAGAAGAGAGGGAAGGATAATCTAAGGCTGTTGGAGGCACTTGAAGAGATTCCTTATCCCTCATTCAGTACTATCATTGTAGGGAAGGATTAAATACTAATGCATAAGGTTGATCATGATGGAGATGGAGAACAGGAAATTGAGGAGACATAAGAAAAAATGAGAAGGAAAATAATAGTTTAAGTGCTTAATAAACAGAGAAGTTTTGCAAAATCTCAAGAACTATGTTTCTATTCAAGAAATAAACCTTAAACATTCATCAAAATCGTGAAATTCTAAATGCAAAAAAAGTGACTGTGTCTTAAGCTTGATAAGTTATTCTTAACAATTGTGTAGAACTCACAATTTCATGTTGCTTAAATTTTTATTTTATGTGTAAAGTACAAAATTATACATCTAAGAGTCCATAGTGAGAGTCACCTTTTTTATCATCGTAGTATATAAAATGCATTGCAATTGTTTCCCCATTATAAACTTTTCTAGTCTCACCTTCCTTCTCTGCTTATAAAGTGTAAAATTGGATTCCCTAATTTTAAAAATAAATTTTATTGACCTTATATAGTGAATATTAATCACTTGTGTGCAGTTTTTGGCATCCAAAGTTTAAGCTCCAGTGAAGTGACTTACACTGTCATGGCGTTATTAATTAGTCCATTCACTCACTCATTATTCATCACGGCCCAAAGCAATTTTAATCCTCAACTGCTCTCCCATAGCTGAATAGTTTGGTTAATTGGGGCATGAACTAAACTCCTTAAAGTGGTTTACATTTGTTACTGAAATAGGACAGAACTTTAACACATTTCTTCCCCAAATACTCTCAAACCAAAGAACAAGACTACATCTGTCCTGATTTACCCCTTTACTCTAGTTCTCTCAGCATGATTAAAACTTTGTTTTAAAGTTAGAATGGATACCCTTTTCATTTGAGCATGTCCTTTTGAGTAGTTTTTCCATTTATCAAACGAAAAGGGTAGAATGGATGATGTTTAGGGTGATTTGCTTCTCGAATCGTAGATTACTTTGATTCCATCAATCCCAATGTATCTACTTATTATTTGATCCTAAAAAATAACCAACCTCTGGGCAAGAAAAAGGAAGAGAAAGCAACTTTAAGCATCATTGGTGAAACCTTCAAGCTTTCGGTTCAATTAGCAAAAAAATAAATTTATTAAAAAACACTAAAGTTATCATATTTATGTTTCAGCTTCCTTAAGCTACCCATGAGAGAGATGTTACTAAATAGTCAAACATTCAAAAAGCGTTTAAGAAGGAAAAAAAAAGAAAAGGTAAAAACTAAAAAGAACCCAAGGCATCTACCATACAGCAGTTATGAATATCATGCATTGATTTTATCTATTGAATAGACTATTATTGTTCTATAGAAAGACATGATGGAATTTGCAACTGGACCTTAATGGATGAGAGAATTTAATAAATTAAATACTGGATACTCTGGTTCTTGTCTCCATCTAAGAATTGAGAAAATAAAAAGCTTTTAAAGTGGATTTTCGAAGTTAGATGTCACATACTTCTATAGGTTAAAAAGAATATATTTTGCTGCGAGAGATCATAATTATAGCTTTCCTGTGTCCAAGAACTGATTTTTTTTATATCCATGATCTAGAACTTTTTAGCAACAATAACATAAAAACATTATGGAAGAACAACAAGATCATGGAGTCCAACAATATATTAATTAAAAATATCACTGTCATTAGATCTTGTTTCATAGGGTCATTCATTTTCCCAATTCCAGTCTTTTACTGACAAAGAACCATTAACATACATAATATATGAAGAGGAAAGGAAAGAACATTATGACAAGAAATGGGCTCCTCAATTTCTTCGTTGCACATTTGGCTTGAATCATTCCTTCCCATTTTCTTTCCTTAAGTTCTTAGTATATTTTTACAAATAACTTATGAGATTTGATTAATAACCTAGGCTTCACCCATAATATTATTATTTGGTTTCTTCTCCATATCCAGCATCAAAAGACCCTAGATAAATACTAACAAACTATTGAATTTGTATATAATCTAGGATAGTGATTTCTAACTTTGGCTGTATCTTATAATTACCTAAAAAGAATGAAGGGGTAAAAATGATTGTAGGTATCCAAACCAGACTAACTAAATCAGGAGCTACAGGAAGTGGTAGGAGTGGAGTATTCTTATAGAGTCTGGCTTCAGAAACACAAAGCTAGGATAAACGGAGAAAGCCTTCTGATGTAGTTTAGGTTATTTCACCAGTCTTTTGCTTTTACTTTTTTTTTTAGTTGACTGAAGAGTTTACTGAGAAAAATTCTGGTTACATTTCTGTTTTGAAGGAATGTATAGATTAGTGGATTCTTAGGGATTTCGGCAGTATAACAAAAACTCAAATATCTTGTTTTTAAGTCTTCTCCACAGTGAATTGCATAGATTTGTTAAGGAAGAAAACATTTTAAATCTCATTAAAATCCTTAAAGATTGTGTAATTTTACTTTCTCTAACTTCTCTTTTTTTTAAAAAAATATTTTTATTGACAAATATTCATACACATACAGTCCACACATGGTGTACAATCAATGGCTCACAATATCATCACATAGTTGTGTATTCATCACCATTTTTAGAACATTTGCATTACTCTAGAAAAAAAGAAAAAAAACTGAAAAACTCATACATCCAATACCCCTACTCCTCCTTCTCATTGACCACTAACATGTCAATATACTCTATTTATTTTACTCCATACACCCTATTTATTTATTTATTTATTATCCTTTTTGGTTTTTTATTTCATTTATTTTATTTTTTATTTATTTATTTTAGCATGGGCAGGTACTGGGAGTTGAACCCGACATGGCAGGCAAGAGCTCTGTAAACTATGCCACCATTGGCTGCCCTGTCTTTTTTGTTTTTGTGCTCATCTGTCTATACCCTGGATGAAAGGAGCATCAGACATAAGGTTTTCACAATCACCAGTAACACTTTAAAAGTTATATCATTATACAATTGCCAAGAATCAAGGCTACTGGAAAACAGCTCAACAGTTTTAGGTACTTTCCTCTAGTCACTCTAATACACCATAAATTAAAAAGGGATATCTATACAATGCACAAGAATATCCTCCAGGATAACCTCTTGACTCTGAAATCTCTCAGCCACTGAAAATTTATTTTGTCTCGTTTCTCTCTTGCCCCTTTTGGTCAAGAAGGCTTTCTCAATCCCATGATGCTGGGTCATGACAAATGCCAGGAGTTCTGTCCCATGCTGCCAGAGAGATTTACATCCCTGGGTGTCATGTCCCATGTAGTGGGGAGGACAGTGAATTCACCTGCCCAGTTGGCTTAGAGAGAGGGGCCATATCTGAGAAACAAAAGAGGTTCTCCAGGGGTGATTCATAGGCATAATTATAAGTAGGCCTAGCCTCTCTTTTGCAGGAATAAGCTTTATAGGGGTGAACCCAAAAATCGAGGGCTCAACCATTTAATTGGCTGCCCCCAGTGCTGTGAGACTATTAGAAATTCTCCAAATGGGGAAGTTTAATATTTATGCATTTCTCCCAAGTTCCCCAAGGGAACTTTGCAAATACTTTTTAGTGTCTGCCCAAATTACTCTGGAATATATCGGAGGCATCACAATGAACTATATAAACTAACAAGATCTCACGCCATATTCAAGATTCCATGTAATTATGGTATACAAATAACCTGACTGTACAAGTTAAATTAGGTAATACACTACCCAAAATATATATTTTGCACTCACTAAACATCTCTCCCTTTAATGTCACACAGATGTTGAAGTTTTAAAATACAGACAATATCATCCTTTGCCCTGTATTTTATTCTACTGTAGTCCTATCTAGATCAGCTTCATTCATATCTCTAGTTGAAGTCTGATCACTTTTTCAACTTTAAACAGTTCCTCTATGGGGTACTGCTGACTTTCATAGTTTCAGAGGTCTAATTCTGAGTCTCAGGTGTCACATAAATACCCAAAGTTTCAGGGAAAGACCAGGTTATATACAAACAGCTCAGTATCTCAGAATTTCGAAATAACAGTTACAACTCCTGAATATATGTGACTGCTATAAGAGCTCACAATCTAGGACCCTTTACAATAGGCCCTGACCTGATAATCCATGCTCTCGACTCCAGTTCATTGAATTTTTATATTATAATTAGTCCATACGAATGAGGCATGATAATATATGTATTTTTGTTTCTGACATGTCATTCAGTTCACCAGTCTTTGTTAAAATAGTCAAAGAGTTGCAGTTGGATAGGCTGACTGCCTTAATCCTGGAGCTGCCATGATTCAAGACTTAAAATGATTATATTTCCTGAATTCTAATGCAAGGTAATGTTTGTAATTTATTATTGAAGTGTGTTTGGACAAATTGTTATTTTCTGATTGGTGAACTGGGGATATGTTGGACAAAAGGATAAACTCAGAAGAAAATTATCTTATAAAATGTGATATTTTGATGAGTTGCTTCATTAAACCCCATTATCTTGGTCTCTGTAGTCTAATTATCTTGGCTTTTCTCTTTTACAATTTTAGTAAAATTGAAATCAAAGATAAATCCTATTCTTAAAAAAAGTAATGAGCTAGTTAATATAGAAATTTTAAATACAATAGATAGATAATATCCTTGGAATTTTAAAAAAAAGCATTCCTGACTTCTGAAAACTGATCTGCTAATAATATCTAGTCCCTGATGCTATTACAAACTGAAATGACACAGCTAAGTTATATTGTTCTCCAGATGAAGATAAACAATTTCAGAGCATTCACTTTAGACAAGAGAACTGCGCAACCCACAAAATACCAAACATCTCCCTCTTTCACTAAATAAGTAACTACTGTTTCTTTATCAATAACACTCTTTCCTTGTTCTAACATGCCCTCCCAATACATAAGAATTATTGACTACTCAATGATAGAATTTTCATCACTTTCTAACAACACCCAATCTAGAGTGAAACCCGGCATCCTTAGACTCTCCTGAAAATTACCCAACCAAAATCCCAAATCCTTAATAGTTTCTTTCTAATACTATCTTTTTTCTGTTTTTTCTTTTTGTGATACTATCTTGCTTAGATGCTCCTTGGTTCCCCATGGTGTGGGTTGCCAAATTTAATGAATAATAAACTTACCATGTTTAACACAGACCTACTGTTATTGGTCTTTGACTGAAGGCCTTTGGCAAATTTTACCATGTGTGGAAGGCTGATTGTCCACCAGGTAGCATCAACTTCAAATTCACTTTTAATCTTGCACACTCAGAAATTACAAAGTTGCTCACTGGAACAAATATACCTTTCATCGGGAACTTCACAACAGCTGATGCTAGGATGAGAAATAGTTCTGCCCACAGCACCTGAAACAGGTACTGCAGCAAGCTGTTTTTGTTGTTTGCTTTGTTTTCAGCAAGCTACATGAGAAAACAGATTACCAAATTTCATACAGACATGCACATACACACACATATGGGGATATTAAATCCTTTGCTTGAAAGAGAACAGTCACTCTTATCCTGAGCCTCATTTTTCTTTGGTAAATTCTTTCTTTAGGTAGTTAATACATTAAATCAGGCTAATTCAAATATCACTGTCTTGGGGCTATCCTATTTCCTTTAGAGGATTTGCTTGTATCTTCTGAGGTTCGTTGTGTATGGATTTATAGATTAAATCTCAGAGGGGACATTATTTCTTTGAAGGCACCTGATTTTTGCCACCTCCTCCTTTTACTTCCTAGAGTTTGAAAGGATTTTATGCATGTAACAATAGAGAGTAGCTTAAGTCTTCGATGTTCTTTTATTACCTTAAAATTTCATTATATATACATATATATACACACACGCACACACACACACACACACACACACACATATATATAATTTTCCTCCTCCGTTGTCTGTGTCTCAAATATGTCAAACTCTAAGGTACATAGTTGGTTCTTTGCAATCTTTCAATCAAGATATCCATTGTTAAAAGTACACATCAAAAATGTGATATGTTTTTTATTTCACTTTCTATAAATGCAACCCCAAGGTGCAATCTTTTTCCAACTTTGTGATCCTTTTCCTTTTTATGTTCATTCAAATAATCCCTCATACAGCATGAATCATATGAATGTTAAATTGTTGTTGCTGTCTCTGTGAATGCTGACAAATCTTGGTTATCACATGTAGCATGTTTATTTCAAATAACCATAGCTATTTTATTACAACTTCTCCATACTGACTGCTTCCTAAAATAAAACTTTCCTTGAGTATAAAAATAACTACTTTCCTTAACTTCTCAGAGGAGGTCTAAAGTAAGCTTTGTGTGAATGGAGCATTTTAATGTACTAAAATCATTACTACAATTAAGAAAATCAATATTAGGTTTAATTTCCCTAGTGTCTTTTAGCCATAACCATCATGAGTGTGAGCTCTGTTTAGCTGCCTTTCTCTTTGTTCTCAACCTCTACACTGTTATCAGAACAGTGTCTCTCTCTCCTTTATAATCTTTGTTCACCTTTGCCCCAGGCTACCCAAACTCCTGAAGTACTTTTTTTTCTTGTGTAGAGAAGTTGTGAGTTTGCAAAACAATCATGCATAAGATGCAGGATTACAATACACCAACCCCCCACCAACAGGACACACTGGTATAGAACATTCATTACTGTTAATTATAGCACTTTTTAATATTATATTTTAACAGTAATAACACTTGGTGAAAGATTATTAAAATTATTATTATTAAAATAGATAGTTCTGTCTGTCATCCATCATTTGCATTTAGTGTTTTTCCGCTAATTATCACCCTATATACAATTGTACATTTTTACAATTCATGAAAAAGACTAAATACTTGTACTATAAACTATAGTTATTAACTGTAGTCTATCATCTATAATACAGTTGTAATCTTATGATTTATCTTTTAATTTTTATTCCAGTAATATATATATCTTAAAATTCCTTTTATACAGTTCGGTGCTGTGGATTATACTCACAATAAGATTCTACCATCACCACCATCTATTTCCAAACTTTCACCGTTATTGTAAAAAGAAAATCTGAACAAGTTATGTACAGTTATTAACTCCTCAATCCCTAATTTCAATCTAGCTCTTTGCCTATATTATAGATTCTAACACAATGAGTTTGCTTAATGCAATTAATTCCTAATATTGAAAATCATATAATATTTGTCCTTTCGTGCCTGGCTTATTTCACTCAACATAATGGGCTCAAGGTTCATCCATGTTGCGTGCATCAGGGCTTCATTCCTTTTTACCACTGAATTATATTCCCTTAAATGTATATACCACATTTTGTTTCTTCATTCCCCAATTGATGGAATCTTTTGGTAATTGTGAATAATGCCACTATCAATATCAGAGTGCAAATATCTGTTCCAATTCCTGCTTTCAGTTCTTCTGGGTCTATCTCAATTAACAGATTACTACTGGGTCATCCATAATTCTATACTTAGCTTCTTGCAGAATTGCCAAACTGTCTTCCACAGCAGCTGTACCATTTTATGTTCCCACCAGCAATGAATGAGTCTTTCTATTTGTCCACATCTGCTTCAATAATACAGTTTTCTACTTTTTTAATAGTAGCCATTATAGTGGTTGTGAAATAACATTTCATTGTTCTTTTGATTTGCATTACCCTAGTGCTGTTGAGCATCTTTCCATGTGCCTTTTAGTCATTTATATTTTCTCTTTGGAGAAATGTCTATTCAGGTATTTTGACCATTTAAAAAATCAGGTTGTCTTTTATTATTGAGTTGTAGGATTTCTTTACATATTTTGACATTAAGTCTTTGTTGGATATGTGGATTCCAAATATTATCTCCTAGTAAGTAGGTTGTCTTTTAATTATTTTGGCAAAGTCCTTTGATGCATACAAGTTTTTAATTTTTAAGAGGTCCTATTTATCTACATTTTCTTTCATTGCTTGTGCTTTGAGTATCAAGTCTAAGAAACCATTACTTATTACAAGGTCTTGAAGATGCTTCCCTACATTTAATTCTAGGAGTTTTATGGTCCTGGTTCTTGGGATTTGTTCTTTGATCTATATTGAGTTAATCTTTTTTTTTTTTTAGTTAATTTTTTAATGTGATGTAAGATAGGGGTCCTCTTTCATTCTTTTGCCTATGGATATCCAATTCTCACAGCATCATTTTTTGAAGAAACTCTTCTATCCAAGTTGAGTGGATTTGGCAGCTGTGACAAAACTCAATTGACCATAAATGTGAGTCTTTTTTTGAACTCTCAATTCAATACCATTGTTCAAAATGTCTAACCTTGTGCCAGTGTGATACTATTTTGACCACTGTAGCTTTCTAATATGCTTTAAAGTCAAGAACTGTGAGGCCTCAAATTTTGTTCTTCTTTTACAAGGGGTCCTTACCCTTCTAAATAAATTTGATAATTGGCTTTTCCATTCCTGCAAATGTTTGGAATTTTTATTGAGATTGCAATGAATTTATAAATAAATTAGGGTAGAATTGAACATCTATATGATATTTAGTCTTCCAGTCTATGAACGTGGAATGACCTTCCATTTATTTGGACCATGTCGATTTCTTTTAGCAGTGTTTTGAGCTTTCTGGGTATAAGTCCTGTATAACCTTGGTGAAATTTATTCCAAAATATTTGATTCTTTTAGTTGCTATTATAAATGGATTTTTAAATTGATTTTTCTCCTTAGATTGCTAATTACTAATGTGTAGATATCCTATTGATTTTTCAGTGTTTGTCTTGTATCCTGCCATTTTGATGACCTCACTTATTAGCTGTAGTAGCTTTGTTGTAGGTTTTTTTGGGGTCTTTATGCAGGATCATGTCATATGCAGAGTGAAAATTTTACTTCTTCTTTTCCAATTTTCAGGCCTTTTATTTATTTTTCTTGACCAGCTGCTCTAGCTACAACTTTCAGTATAATGTTGAATAACAGTAATGAAAGTGCAACTTTTTCTTGATCTTAGAGGGAAAGCTTTTAATCTTTTACCATTAAGTATGATGTTGGCCTTGGGTTTTTTATGTAAGCTCTTTATCATTTTGAGGAAGTTTCCTCCTATTCCTATTTTGAAGGGTTTTTATAAAGAAAGAATACTGCAATTTTGTCAAATGATTTTTCTGGGTCAATCAAGATGATCATAATTTCCCCCTTCCTATTGCTAATATAGGGTATTACATTAATTGATTTTCTTGTGTTGAATCATCCTTGCATACTTGGAATAAAACCCACCTGACATAGTGTATAATTCTTTTAATGTGCTGTTGGATTCAGTGCAAACATTTTGTGGAGGATTTTTGTTACTATATTCATAAGAGAAATTGATCTATACTTTTCTTTTCTTGTACAATCTTTATCTGGCTTTGGTGTTAGGTTGCTGTTGGCCTCATAGACTGAGTTAGGTAGTGTTCTCTACTGTTCAGTGTTTCGGAAGCGTTGGAGCCAGGTTGGAATAATTGGTAGAATTTGCCTGTGAAGCCATCTGTTCCTGGCCTTTTCCTTTTTGGGAGGATTTTGGTAACTGATTCAATCTGTTTAATTGTAATTGGTCTATTGAGATCTGCTATTTCTTCTAAAGTCAGTGTAGATTGTTTGTATGCCTAGGAATTTGTCCGTTTCGTTTAAGTTGTCTACTTTGTTGACGTATAGTTGTTAATAGTATTCTATTGTGATTTTTACTTTTGTCTCTTCAGTAATAATGTCCTCTCTCATTTCTGATTTTATTTACGTACATCTGCATTGTTTTTTTTTTTTTTTAACTGGTCAGTGTAGCTAATGGCTTGCCAACTTTACTGATCTTTTCAAAGAACTAACTTTTGGTTTTGTTAATTCTCTCTACTGTTTTACTTAAAATTTAAGTTATATCTGCTCTAATATTTATCTCTTTCCTTCTCCTTGCTTTGGGATTCTTTTGCTGTCCTATTTCTAGTTCTAGTTTCTTGTCATGGCTTTGAATTTAGCTCTTTCTTCTTTTTAAATATAGGCATTTAGGACCATAAATTTCCCTCTGAGCACTGCTTTCAGAAGTTTTCATATGTTGTGTACTCCTTTTCATGTATCTTGAGGTATTTACTGATTTCTCTTCAATTTCTACCTTAACCCACTGATTGAGTGTTCTGTTTAGCTTGTGTATATCTGTGAATTTTCCAGTACTCTGCTGCTTATAGATTTATAGCTTCATTCCATTGTGATCAGAGAAAGTGCTTTGTAAAATTTTAATCTCTTAAACTTTGTTTAGTCTTGTTTTTTTTGACGTAACATGGCTTTCCTGGATAATGATCTATACACACTTGAGGAGAATACATATTAGGTTGTTTGGGGGTGGAATGCTCCTTATATGTCTGTTAGTTCTAGTTGATTTATCACATTATTCAACTTTTCTGGTTCACTGTTGATCCTCTTTCTAGATTTTCTATCTATTGATGAGAGTGGTGTATTGAAGATTTGACCTATTATTGTAGAGATGTTTATTTATCACTTCAATTTTGGCAATGTTTGCCTCATGTTTTTTGGAATAACTTGGTTATGTGCATAGATATTTATGATTGTTACTTCTTCTTGGTGGATTGCCCCTTTTATTAATATATAGTGTCCTTCTTTGTCTCTCATGACAGTTTTACATTTAAAGTCTATTTTTTCCGAAATTAGTATAGACATAGTAACTCTTTTTTTTTGTTGTTGTTACTATTTGCCTGGAATATCTTTTCCCAACACTTAACTTTCAACCTGTTTGTGTCCTTGAGTGTAAGGTGAATCTCTTGTAGACAGCATATAGATGAATCAGGTTTTGTTTCCAATCTGCAAAACTGTGACTTTTGATTGGGGATTTTAATCCATTAACATTCAAAATTATTACTGTAAAGGCATTACTTTTACCATTCTATCCTTTAGTTTTTATGTCATACCTTATTTTTGTCTTTTTTTTTTTTTACCTTTAGAGATGATACCCTCACTGATAATCCTTTCTGTACTCTTATCCAGGTGTATCACTCATCTCTTTTCCTTTCAGCCTGCAGAACTTCCTTTAGTAGTTCTTGCGGGGCAGGTCTCTTCACAAATTCTCGCAGTTTCTGTTTGTGGATATTTTAAACTCTCCCTGATTTTTTTTTTCTCCTGCATTTTTGAAGGACAGAGTTGCCGGATAAGTAATTTTGGGCTCACATGTTTTCTCTTTCAGTACCTTAAATATATTTTACCACTGCCTTCTTGCCTCCATGATTAGACAATTTCCCACTCTCTGGATGAGAGAAATAAAAGACAGTATTGTAAAGAGAGAAATATATAAAGGGACACAAAAGATTAACTGAAACCTCAGATGGATTAGGTGAGTCCATGTTTACTTCCTCCCTGAGGTATAACAATATTCTTTCCCTTGAGCTCTTGGCCAAAGCTCAATATCTTAACGATAATCTAAAAGCAACATTTTTCACCTCAGTTTGATGTAGATATCTGTCATTTTCAACCAGATATCGTAAATATAAAATGGAGTCTTAATGTTTTAATATTTTGAATTAATATTCAGGTGGCTATCATGGTCTTAGAATTAAATATATTATTACATAAAATATCTATTAAAAATTCCTTAAGGAGCCAACGCTTTACTTAGAAAATAAAGACAACCATTAATGTTAATGCTAATTTAAAGAGAAAACTTATGCAGTTTAATGACATTCAAAATCTCTATATAAACATTTTGGTATAGAAAATAAAATAAAACAATGATTAGTATGGGATGGGATAGCAGTGACATTTAAGGAATAAAAAATATATAGTAACATCATAGAACAAAAATGTGCATAAGATATTTCCCATATCTGTCCATTTGATTCTACATTAAACCCTGAGAGGTATTCTTTTTATCATTTCATGAATAAAAAGCTAATTGATGAACCCAACAGTGCAAAATGATCATGAGGCAAATATTGGCTTCTATGTCAAATGAATTGTATTTAGATTATTGATATGTCATAATCGTAAATTTAAGAGAATGGTGAATCTCAATGGGCTATAGAGGAATACAAGACCATAATAAATAGGGAAAGCACCTAATAGAATGCCAACATAATAATTTTTATTATTATAATCTGTATGTGTCCACTGTATATACAGAATGTATAACTAAGTGCTTTACATTAATTTTCTCATTTAATCCTGAATGCAACCTTCTTATTATACCTATTTTATAGATGAAGAAACAAATATTTATAAATAATAAGTATTTAACCAAACATCTACTATAGAATGATGGATCTGAAATTTAATCCACATTTCTGAGCACTTTCAGGAAAGTGAAATGAAAGTCATTCTTGATACATACCATGCTTTCTTACCACCTCTGCAATCATTCTACCAATAAGTTCTTTCTATATTCAGATTATTCTGAAATCTTCCCATTATGGGTCAAACACTGATATTAGTACTGGTATTCAGAGCAGTAAACAAGAAAAGCAAGGCTTTTATCCACATGGAACCGATATTTTATTCAGAGGAAACAGGTAATGAAGAAGAAACTAGAAAATAAATAAAACAGTTGTGTATTGTCATTAAAGTTGTAAGAAAAAAGCAAGATGGGTTGTAGTAAAGAGACAGGAAAGTGATGGGAAGATTTCAGAATAATCTGAATATAGAAAGAACTTATTGGTAGAATGATTGCAGAGGTGGTAAGAAAGCATGGCATGCATCAAGAATGACTTTCATTTGTATTGTGCAATTAGATGGATGATGGTACCATTTATAATATGGAAAATTCTAGAAGGTGGACTAGTAGCCAAGGGAGTGGCATGTGAAGAGTTTTGGAGGTGTTAGGCTTTAGATTACACATCCAAGGGGAGAGGTCATATAAGCAGTTGGAAATATAAAGTTGGGTATCAAATGAATGGTCCATTCTTGAGATATCATTTTGGGAGTTATGAACATAAGATGGTATTTAAAACTGTGGGGACTTAATGAGGTCATCCTAGAAGACACTTTTGATAAAGAAGAGATGGAACCATATGACTGAACCATGGGCATTTAAACATTTAGAAATTCAGCAGTGAATGCAAAAGCAAAGAATAGATATATTTTCTTTGAGTATTTTTCTAACTACATCACTATATGCTTTTAAATTTCTTCTTTTGTAATCTAATGTCATAATATCCTTTCCAGAGTATGTCCTTAAAGATGGGGGGAGAAGGAGAGTGCTTGATTGAGGATTTTTTAAGTACATAATAGAGCCCTGATTCCCAATCACTCAAAGATGGATTAGAACTTACTGGAAAATTTAAAATTGAGGATAGGAAAAAAAGATACAGAATGGAAGAACTTGCAAATAAATTCTAAATTTTCACTTCTTTGGAAAATATAATATCTAAGACTAAGTTTTATTGAGATGTAGAATATTGAGATGTAGAACCTAGAACAGGGTCTAGACATATATTTAGAGATTTTCTAGTTCCTCTCAACTTATCTGTACTTATTATTCAGAAATCAATATAATGACATTGTTTTTGTTTGCTTTGATCCATTCATTATCTGGGAACAATTGCTCAGTAGGTAGAGATTTTCAGACTAGGAAAAAGAAAAAAAAAAAAAAAACACCTGATGCACTCTATGTTGTTCATAGGGGACAAAATTTATACTTAACTTCACAATAGACTGAAACTGAAAGGATGAAATATATATATGAGCAACCATAGAGTAGCTATTCTATTATCAGATAACATAGGCTTTGAACAAAAAAGATCATTAAAGAAAATGAGGGATACTTTATATATTAAACATATATAAATATATATGCATCCAATAACAGAACACCAAAATATATCAAGCAATGACTGACAGAAATGAAAGGAGAAATAGAAATTTCAACAATAATAGCTGAGGACTTAAATATCTCACTCTCAATAATGAATAGAAACAGTAGAAAGAAGATCAACAAAGAAAAGACTTGAATAATATTATAAATAAACTAGACCTAATATACCTATAGAACACTCCATCCACAATGACAGAATATTAATTCTTCACAAGTACATATTATAGACTTTCCAGGATACACCACATACTAGGGTATTAAAAAACTCAGTGCATTTAAAATGATAGAAATAAAACATAGTATGTTCTCTGGCCATGATAGGAAGAAATCAGAAATAAATAATAGAGGAAAATTTGGGAAAATCACGAATACTTGGAATGTAAGCAAAA
Source organism: Tamandua tetradactyla (assembly GCF_023851605.1). Taxonomy (NCBI): domain Eukaryota; kingdom Metazoa; phylum Chordata; class Mammalia; order Pilosa; family Myrmecophagidae; genus Tamandua; species Tamandua tetradactyla. The sequence goes on from NC_135332.1 coordinate 155,328,085, forward strand.
CACTCCTCAATAATCAATGGATCAAAGAAGAAATCAAATGTGAAATCAGAAAATACTTTGAGATGAAAGAAAACCAAAGCATCACATATCAAACTTACAGAATGAAGCTAAAGCAACACTCAGAGGGAAATTTATAGCAGAACTTGCATACATTAAAAAAGAATAAATATCTCAAAGCAATAACCGAATGGTATATCTTAAAACCCTGGGAAAAAGAGAAAACTAACCCTGGAACAAGTAGAAGGAAGGAAATAATAAACATTATATCAGAAACTAATGATTCAATGAAATAGACAACTGAAAAACCAAAGGAGATCAATACAAAAACTGGTTCTTTGAAAAGATCAGCAAAGCTGACAAAGCATTTTTCTTAAATGGCTTTAAAAAAAAAAAAAAGAGATAATTTCCAATATCAAATGTCTTGATTTTTAACTCTTAGTTTGTAGCTGATGCTCAACAAATGTAACAAAATTTATGAATAGGTCAAATTTATAGAAATGAGGATTCAGCTTCATTATTTTGCGTGTAAACATCTACTTTTCCCAGAACCATTTGTGAGACTATTCTTTACCCATATGTTTATGGAAGTTTTACCTCAATATTTCTTTTAAAAAGTGGGATGTAAAGGGGCAGATCAAATTTCCATAATTTAGCATCATTAAGTCTTACAAAAATACTTCAGATTCTAAAACAGTTCCATGAATCAGAATAAAATAAGACTATGTTAATATATACTTTTGTTCAAACGTGTTTAATTTCATTAAAAGCATTTTTGAGGCAGTTAGTTTATCTCTACAAAAATACTTGCAGAAAACAAAATAAAACAGCTTTAAATATATACTGGACTTATATCAACTTTATCTGCATTTATCAGAATTTATCTTATAAATCCCATCTTGAACTAAATTACTTCTATAGGAAAAATTTACTGATCATAGGATGGACTAATAAGTACAGTGATGGTCAATCTCTGGATTTATAATTCATTTATAATGAATCTTAAGCATAAACCTTAAGTAATCTTCACTATCTGTACATTGATGGCCTTCAATGACAGTTTATTTTTTTGTATGCTCTCTGGCAGGGTCACATTTCATTATTTTTATTTTTCCATGTGAGTATCCCACTATTGCAGCACCATTTGTTGAATTTTTTGTTTGTTCGTTCATTTGTTTTTGTTTATTTGTTTTGCTTGCTTGTTTACTTTTTGGGAAGTGCATGGACCAGGAATCGAACCCAGTCTCCTGCATGGCAGGTGAAAATCCTACCAGTGACCTATCCTTACATACCCTTGATATAGTTTTATTTTGATACAAGATTTTCCTCATTTATTTTTATCACATCAATGTGCCCCAGTATGGATTATTAAAGCACATTTTCTTTATTACCTGAATAAAACACAAAAGAATACTGTGATTTGGGGGTTGCAAGGGTAGTTCAATGGTAGAATTCTCACCCAGCATGCAGGAGAGCTGGGTTTGATTCCCAGCCCCTACACTTCCCAAACAAAGAAACTATCAAAAACAAACAAAAAATTCAACAAACGGTGCTGCAATAACAGGATACTCAAATTGAAAAAGAATGAAATTTGACCCTGCCGTACAGCAATTAAAAAGAATACTTTGAGTGTCTAATTTTGCATGGTGATTTTCTTTCTAATGTAAAACTTTCAAAGTGTTCACAAATGGTGACTTCCATTAGTTGAGAGATACTTTTTTTAGTCCCTGTACATATTCTATAATAATCATTATTTTACAATAACTAAATATCTCAGGTAAATATGCTAATATTTTCTTATTCTTTTGAAAATAACATAATGGCTAAAATGTTCTTTTAATTTACTTTTTCCTGTTGGGTAAAGATTCACTTAACATCAATTGAAGAAACTAGTGATAAGCATGAGCATTTAGACCCCAGATGAGTAATCATTTGTCTATTGGTCAATGCGCTTTATAATGCATCCTTAGTTTATTTTTAAAGAAGACACATCATGTATACAACAACAAAAAAATCAAAGTCCTTTTTGGTCTTCAAGGATCACCAATTTAATTTGAAAAATTACTTTGTAGTAGCTTTTTAACTAACATAAATACCCTTTTAATGCTGAATTGCTCAGGCACAGTGGCAAGAATAAAAAGTCTGTTCAAGTAAATTAAGCAAAAACTCAATCTACTCAATGCATTAAACTGAAATACAATTTAAAATGCAGTTCCTTGATTTAATATTTTCTTAATAAAAATTAAAAAGTTGTTTTTCCAAAACAAAAAAACAAAGTCTTTTAAAATTCTTTACATGACCATTTCAACACTGAAAAGAAATGCATATATATAATAGACTCTTTTATAGAAGTTGGTAAGATAGTAAGGGATTTAGCAGCCCTTTTAATTATACCTATGCTCACTTTGTATGAAAATCATTAATCCTCACCTGAATGACAGAATTAAAAAGAATAGAAGTGTTTCTGGGAATTACTTGGTAACTATAAAAATGTTTTGATATATTTGGGGTGGGGACATATAATTTCTGATACTTAATACTACTTTGGAACAAGCAATTCTTGTTAATGTTTAATCCTATCCTGGATCAACATAGATAGTAACACTCTATTCCAAGTTCGAATTTTTTCCTAGAAAAAGTGATGTTGTGATGATCCAGAATTGAGAATTTACAAAGAGTAAACAGCCAAAAGAAGTTCCTCTAAGTGCAAGTCTATCCAATTGAATAAAAGATTGACATTACTCACATAACAGAAATAAAAAGAAAAAGAAAAACTACATGTCAGAAATATATCAATCCATAAATTCAGGCCATACAACAGTAAGCTGAAAATGTGTTCTGTTATTCAATCCAAAATGTCATGATATTTTCAAATTATAGAAAGTGATCTTTGACAGGAGATATGTGACGAATAGTGACAAGACAAGCACACATTACTGGTCACGTAGCCTCTCCAAGCTCCTGCTACCTTTCCCTGGATACTGCTTGCCCCTGCTGTGCTGCCTCTGACTTTTGGTCAGCAGATTCAATAGCTTAATACAAGTCAAGTAACCTTTTATCTCTCAAAATGCCTTTATCATACCCTTCAGATTTTTTCCCAGATGTTTTGACTTAACGTTGGAAAAGTAGAATGATTTCTAACCAGTTTTTTTCAAAAGCTGTTTATTATTCAAGACAATTCAGTGCCACTATTTGAGGTATTTGGTGAAAACGACAAGGATATACAGCCATTATCTAAATAAGATTTTCTAAACACCTTTGCAGTTTTAGTTATTGAAATTCAAGTGGAGACAACATTCAAAATGATTTGAATTTTAAGTCAGTATATAGACAATTTTTCCAACATTTATTTTATTCATTGACTCTCTTCTATGTGCCAGACATTGTGATGACCATAAATGATACAAAGATAAACAGTTCATTTGGCAAATGCAATAATATAGCGATTCCATAATAAGATGAGAGCAAAGAAGATACGTATGCAAACATGAGGGATGAGGTTAGCAACTATTTCTCAAGGTGTTTATGATCAGTCTTAAAATGTTACTATGATTGAGGTAGAAAAGGAGTTGATGCTCTGAGACAGAGTTGTCAAAATGCTCAGATTTATCGTGTTCAGAATTATAAACAGTTGAGAGTGCATAATACAATTATTGTGAAAATTGCATATTTGTTAAGAAAAGGGGGCTATATCTTAAAGGCAATAGAGAGGCGTAAAACATTATCATAAAGGATAGGAAGGCAGATTTGTATTTTACGTAGAACCTTCTGGCCACTTAATGGGAAAGCTATATGAATGTAATATGGCTATGAAATTGGAAATAAAAAGCTTTAAGAGTAGTTTTTAATGTTGACAAAAGAATCTTAAGCAACAACAATGTGTAAAGGGTGAATTGGTGATGAAGGATCCAATCCATTTAGTCAGTAAAAATACTCCAGAAAGATCCAAGAAAATTAGCCTATCATCTGTACCTCAACATTAATGACTCAATTTTACTAAAATTATTTTTAGGGTATAATTTTTTACGTACTGCTTTTTTTAAGCCAAATGTGTGAGCTTCTTGAACTTTACACCTAAACCACAAGCTATGACAGAAAAATTAGATCAATGGGAACTCCTCAGAATCAAAACCTTCCGTGCCTCAAAGGAGTTTGTCAATAAAGTGAAGAGGCAGCCAATTCAATTGGAGAAATTATTTGGTAACCATATATTAGATAAGGGTTTGATAGTCTCTATATAAAGAAATTATACAACGTATCAGCAAAAAAATAAAAAAAAACAATTATAAAATGGGCAAAAGATATGAATAGTCATTTTTTTCTGGAAAGCATATACCAATGGCTAAAAGAGTACATGAAGAGCTTCTCATCTTCATTAGCTATGAGGAAATGCAAATCAAAGCCTCAGTGAGATATCATCTCATACTATAAGAATGACTGCTATTAAACAAACAGGAAAGCACAAATGTTGGACAGGATGTGGAAAAATTGCAACACTTATTCCCTACTGGTGGGAATGTATAATTGTACAGACACTGTGGAAGACTGTTTGGAGGTTCCTTAGAAAATGAAATATTGAGTTGCCCTATGACCAGGCAATACCAGCACTCGGTGTACACACAGAAGACCTGAAAACCGTGACACCATCAGACATCTGTATACCAATTGTGTTAGTTAAGTTAGATTCAGTTGTCAACTTGGCCAGGTGAGCATACCTAGTTTTGTTGCTGCGGACATAAGCCAATGGTATGTGAACCTCATCTGTTGCTAATTACATCTGCAGTCAGCTAGGAGGCATGTCTGCTGTAATGAGTGATGTTTGACTTAATTGACTGGTGCTTAAATGAGAGAACGCAATGTAGCACAGCCTAAGCAGCTTGGCATTCCTCATCTCAGCACTTGCAGCTCAGCCCAGGCCTTTGGAGATGCAGAAAGAAGTTACCCCGGGGAAAGTTGTTGGAACCCAGGGGACTGGAGAGAAGACCAGCAGAGACCATCCTGTGCCTTCCATGTAAGAAAGAACCTCAGTGGAAAGTTAGCTGCCTTTCCTCTGAAGAATTAACAAAATAAATCTCCTTTTATTAAAAGCCAATCCATCTCTGGTGTATTGCATTCTGGCAGCTAGCAAACTAGAACACCAATGTTCTTAGTGGCACTATTCATAGCTGTCAAAAGATGGAAACAATTCAAGTGACCATCACCTGACAGATGGATAAGAAAATGTAGTATATACACACAGTGGAATATTATGCAGCAGTAAGATGAAATGAGGTCCTGAAGTATATGACAACATGGATGAACCTAGAGGACATAATGCTGAGTGAATTAAGGTGGACATTAAAGGATGAATAGAAATATGATTTCACTATTATGATTCTGGTAAGGAGAGCAAACTCCAAATCATATGGCCCAGGGAGAAAATCTGTGCTCATGTATAGCAATGAACTAGATGTTGCATCTCTGTAGCTAGAGTATGCAATTGACTTCACAGGTACATCTTCCATATTTTTAACATTTTTAACATTGACCATTCGTAATACAGAGTCTATAAAAGAGAAAAAAAATAATGTGCTCATGTTGGTTTCTAAGTTTTGACAAATACAAATGTAAGATGATAATGTTGGCGGAGCGGTTGTTGGCAAATGTGTGCCATAATGTCTTTCTTAAAAAAAGTACGGAAAGTGTGGGGTTATGGCAGCGAAAACAATGGCAAATCATAAAGACCAAAACTATGTTTTGCGAAGTGTCAAGATGATGAAGATTCTTGAGGACTATATGACAATAGAGTAAGAAAATTACAATCAGCCCAGAAATAATTAGCACCCCCAAAACTAATGAATAGATTGTGGTCATGAAATATTTCCCACTTATAAGAAAGAATGAATGATTATTGGAAGAGGAAGTAGTACATTTTCTTATTCTTCCTGCTAACTACAACCAAAAATACTGACGAAGGAAAAAAGCATGTACAGTAGAAACCTCGGTAGTCAAGGAACAATATGGCCATGAATTCTATGGGTTTTCTTTTTGCCTTATATATCCCAAACTTGAAGCTAAAGAATTCAGCAATGTGGATGCACAAATGGGTATAGGCAAAGCAAACCCCAACAAAAATCTCTCTTTGGCCAAAGGACCAAAAAGTGGCAGTTAAGCGAGACAGAATGCTTTTCGACTATGATAGTTTTACTCCAGCCAGACAACAGAGTAAAATGTTGCGCCCCTACCGTGCTCATGCCAGCAAGGCCAGGGGGTCAATGTCATACTGTCAGGCTGTACTGGAGAAGTCCTAGTACATCTCCCAGGATTGGGACAGGCAAGGCCACGAGGGGAAGTAAGGCTTTTATCCCCACTGTTTGCCAACAGTTCTGCTCCACAGCAAAGTTAGTAGAAACACATAGAGGGGTTAGACGTTCCTTCTCACCCAGCAGTTATGAGGTACTGCTCTCTACTTTACACCTTTCAGAGAGCAGAAAATCAATTTGATTGACAGCATAATTCTCATCAGAAATCATCGACAAATGAAGGCAGTAGCACAATAACTTCCATGTGCTGCAAGAAAATAACTGTAAACCCAGTATCCCATGCCCACGAAAATATTCTTCAATAATGAAGGGGAGATCAAGACATTCCCAGATGAAGAAAAAATAATGGTATGGTTGTTAGCAGATCCACCCTAAAAGAATGGCTAAAGAAAGTTCTCTACTCAGAAAAGAAACAATAAAGGAAAGAAGCCTGGAGTATCAGGAAGGAACAAAGAACATGGTAAGCAAAATTATGGATAAATGTTAGGCTTTCTATTTCATTTTGAGTTTTCCAAATTATGTTTGATATTCACAGCAAAAAAGTTAATAATGTTCTGATGTGATTCTAAATGTATGATCATAAAATATTTAGACAATTATAATCAAAAGAGTAGAGAGACATTCAGGGGCATACAATTTGTTTATGTCACTTGAACTGATAAAATGACATCACCAGTTGACTGTGATGTTATGTATTTATAATTTTATACCTAGAGGCAATCACTAAAAAGTTACAAAAGGAGATACACTCAAAGCATTTAGATAAATGAAAATAAACTTTAAAATTGTTCAAATAATCCACAAGAAAGCTGGAAAAAGATATCAGATAAAAAAGGAGAACAAATGAAAAACAAAAATGAAAAAAAAAGTGGCACAACTAAACCTCAATATATCAATATTTGCATCAAATATAAATAATCTTAACACACATTAAAAGACAGAGAATAGTGGATAAGACTTTTAAAAACACATGACGCAACTATCTATAAGAAACTCAATCCATATAAACAGTAGAGGTCAGGTGAACAAAAAGGATTGAAAAGATATAGCATATAAATATTAATCAAAGGAAAGCAGAATTTGTTTTATTAATACCATAGATAAAAAGTGAAACAGTTTTGAAAATTTGAATTTAGACCCTAGTGTTTGTGCATATGACAATTTTAAATATAAAAAAATAATCAAATGTATGACTCTTCTGTAAAGCCAATCAGAATTCAATTTCTGAATAAAAACACAATGTGTCCTAATATATCAGCATAGCATCCTAGTATATCAGCAGATATCAGATGACAAAGGAATATCTGCCTTGATAAATATTTTGTATCAAGGAAATTAAATCAGTATAATAGCATTTTCCCATTTTACAAATTTCTCCTAGTGTGGAAACAAATATATCAATTTCAATTGCTTTGCCTTTACCTTAGAATCTCTGGCAACAGGAAGCCATTTTCCTACAACAAACTAGACAAACCAGTAATCTTTCTTTTTAATTTTTCTCTGCTGTGTTAGAAGTCCATAAATAAATACGATATTTCTTGAGGCAGATAAGTTCTGTGTTGATATATATAACCAAGGACAAAAACACACCACATATTTTGAAAGAAAATGAGCTGCTTCCATACATTAGGAATTGATTCAATATTTTCTTAAGTCATTTTGTAAACATTCTTTTGTGGAAGACAATAATAAAAAGAGTTTCATCTGTTTTACTGTTGGAATATCTTTGTGTCACTACAGATTCCACTCACTTAAAACTGCTGGGCTGCTAAAGATTTTTCAAAACAGCAGAATTAATCTTGATGACTGGTATTAAGAAGGGAAGAGTGAATTTTTATTTTTGTAATTGCTGAGTTCATACTTATTCCTTTACTAAGAGCAAATGTTTTGTGGCTCTAAATTTTAATGAATAAGATTGTGTAAACAAGGTTAAGTAGCTGTCCCTAATGCATAGTTTGTCTAAAAAATTAAATAAAATGTACTAACACTTTTTGGAGGGTAGTCTCATTAGTTGAGAATACCACAAAACTTATTCTAGTGCCTAATAAAATTCAATCTTGCTAACAATTTTTTTTTTTTTTTCACCATTTTTTTTTATTAATTAAAAAAAGAATTAACAAAACAATTAGAAATCATTCCAATCTACATGTACAATCAGTAATTCTTAATAACATCACATAGTTGCATATTCATCATTTCTTAGTACATTTGCATCAATTTAGAAAAAGAAATAAAAAGACAACAGAATAAGAATTAAAACAATAATAGAAAAAGAAAAAAAAACAAAAAAAACAAAAACAAAAAACCTATACCTCACATGCAGCTTCATTCAGTGTTTTAACATAATTGCATTACAATTGGGTAGTATTGTGCTGTCCATTTCTGAGTTTTTATATCCAGTCCCGTTGTACAGTCTGTATCCCTTCAGCTCCAGTTATCCCTTCTCTTTTTTTTTTTTTTTTTTAATTAACGGAAAAAAAGAAATTAACCCAACATTTAGAGATCATACCATTCTACACATGCAATCATTAATTCTTAACATCATCACATAGATGCATGATCATCATTTCTTAGTACATTTGCATTGGTTTAGAAGAACTAGCAACATAACCGAAAAAGATATAGAATGTTAATATAGAGAAAAAAATAAAAGTAATAATAGTAAAATCAAAACAAAACAAGACAAAACAAAACAAAAACCTATAGCTCAGATGCAGCTTCATTCAGTGTTTTAACATGATTACTTTACAATTAGGTATTATTGTGCTGTCCATTTTTGAATTTTTGTATCTAGTCCTGTTGCACAGTCTGTATCCCTTCAGCTTCAATTACCCATTGTCTTACCCTGTTTCTAACTCCTGCTGAACTCTGTTACCAATGACATATTTCAAGTTTATTCTCGAATGTCCGTTCACATCAGTGGGACCATACAGTATTTGTCCTTTAGTTTTTGGCTGGATTCACTCAGCATAATATTCTCTAGGTCCATCCATGTTATTACATGGTTCATAAGTTTATCTTGTCTTAAAGCTGCATAATATTCCATCGTATGTATATACCACAGTTTGTTTAGCCACTCTTCTGTTGATGGAGATTTTGGCTGTTTCCATCAATCTTGCTAACAATTTAATATTTATCTTAAGAAAGTATTTAATGTCTGCTACTTATGCCCTATTATAGCTAGTTCCTAATTAAGGCTATTGTTCTAATTGACTCTAATTCATTAAGAGATTTTTAACCTTTCTGTTTGCTTGATTTTTGTAAGTAATAACTTATGATGAAAACTATAAATTGACTTTTCTTTTGAAGCTGAGTGAAAAAGTATAAATTGAAAATGAGTAGATTAAATATTAACTAAAATAAAATCAATATTAATGAAAATCTAAGTCTTGGATTAATCATAAATAATACAATTTTCATCATTTTATTTTTTCTTATATTGTGTAGTTTTTATTATTTATAGATCATAACTATATTTCTGAATCTTTATAGAGAAAAAAGCAGAAATAGTAATTGGTTACAAATATTAAGTTATAGTATAAGGAAAACCATTTCTTTAAACTAAATAAAGTGTTTTAGATTACTTATTATGAATATCCTATTTCCTAACCTATGCAATAAGAAAACAAAGGAATAATTAAATATGTGCACTATATGCATATTGTCATTAATTTACCCTTTGTCCAGACTTAATTTTTTGTGAAAGTGATTAGTTTCATCATTAGGTTGTGAGTCTTGCATAAATGATGTGCAAGCAGAAACTACTTCACTTTTCAAAATTCGGTTTCTTATACTGGATTAATCTCACACAGATAGTAAATACCAGAGCTAGGATTTGAATTCAGTCTTAGAACTCATGTCTCCTTAAATACTCCTTAAAATGTGTTGACCTCATTTCCTTCTAATGCTAGGAGGATTTCTAATGGAAAATCTTCCCTTCTTGCATTTCATTAGAAGGAAGGGCAGTAATGAATCAGAAGATAAAGACTATCCTCTATTTTAGCAGCTGATTTTATCACTTGGCACACATAGTATTTGGTATGTCAGATATGCTTAAAATCCATGTAACAGCCTTCAAGTCTCAATATGATGTCACTCACCTCTAAATTACCGTCCGGGAAAACTAAGGTGCCTCTGAGACACTTTCATGCAGTCTGAAAACCCTAAACTATTTTCATAATTATATTAATTATATTAACATATTTGCCTTTAATGTGATGGCATTATTCTGACAGTTAATGGAATATACACTTATCTTGTGTTTTCTGTTATTTTCTGTGGTAATAGTTTTGAGGTATAAATATGTACAATGTTTGATATTAATCCAGGTTACTATGCTCTTACCAGCAATTTTCAGTTAGACGTGTCATAATCTTACTTATCCAAGTAAGTAAGATTTTATCCAAGATATAAACTGGATAATCTTTTATCCAAGATATAAACTGTTTGAAATTGAGTTTTCTTTGAACCTATAAGGAAACACCACAAAAAGTAAATACCTTTGGTGTCTTAACACATTGTTTTAAAATACATGTGTTTTGGAAATGTTTAGATTTCAAAGGTTTATTTATGATTACTATTTATAGGTGAATTGCTGACTTTACAAAAGGAGATTACCAGACTCAGTTTCTCAATAACAGATATACTTTCTATATTCAAAGACCCTCAAAATGTGTTGACCTCAGAGAGTTCCCTAATGCAGGGAAGAAGTTATCTCCCGTAAAGAAACTGAACAAAATTATGAATAGGAAACAATAATATTGCAATATTATGATATTGTAAAATTATCTTTCCTTTGACTTTTTTTTTTTTTTTTTTTTTTTTTTTTTTTAAAGGAAAGACAGAGAGAAGGAAGGAAGGATAGAAGGAAGGAAGGAAGGAAGAAAGGGAAACATTTTTAAACATTTTCTTGTTTTATTGTATTCTGTTTCTCCGTTTTTGTTACATGGGCTGGGGCCGGGAATCGAACCGAGGTCCTCCGGCATAGCAGGCAAGCACTTTGCCCACTGAGCCACCGCGGCCCGCCCTCCTTTGACTTTTGAGATGTTAATAATTTAGCTTAATTTGTCTTATAAAATGACTGTTATTGTATAATATGGTGATGCCAGTTAAGTTGTGGCATTATTTTGAGACCAGTCTTTCAGAGTTTAAAGAAAAAAAGGCTAAAATATTTTAAATTTAGATGAAGCTCTATATTATGGATTTTCACAATAGAATTGAAAAGCCACTTGAGCATCTCACCACATAAATTATCATATTGCATCTCTTGGAGATGTGCACTAAATAAAAGAGAGACTAGTAAACCATATGTAGTTAACATTGCTAAAGGTCTGTTGAATGAAAAGGCAGTAAAGGAAATCACAGCACTGCCAATTTTGATTGCTATAGTAACTTTGTCAAACTGAAGACGTCTGTAATAATACAGACAGTGACAGCACCTCATTTAAAGAGTTGTACTTTGTGCTGGAGGCAAAAAGCAATAGGGGTAAATGCTCTCATCTCAGCTCATATCAAGGCAGTGGAATCAAATTGTACTAGCTTTCATTGTATCATCCCCACCACATACTCCTAGAAAAAATAAAGCAAAGCATGGCAATTTCACATAAGACTGTTGTTGAGGAGGCAGAAAGCTCATTAATTCTATTCAGTTTAAGTTCTTTTCCTTTTAAATATTTTGTGTAAGAAATGGAAAGTACATAATAAGACCTTCTGCTACACATAAGATGATTGAGGAAAAGAGCTTATGCTATTGTTCAAGTTGCAAGCTAAATTAGATGATCATTCATGAAACATCATTTTCACTTGAAGGAACAACTGTCACACAACTATAGTTACTTTTATCTATGTAGCTAGTGAACTAATTTCTTCAAAGTGAAAGAAGTAAGCCTGTCAATTCAAAGAGGTACTTGGTAAAAAGCTACTGCAATTTATAATATTTGAAATTTCACACACAAAGAATAATTTGAGAAAGCCCATTTCACTGGGTTAGCCACTCACAGAAGACTATTCTAATGAGATAGGTGGTGTTAATAATTAAGAATGTGATATTTGGATAATGCAAGAAATATGTCAACACTTGAAAAATCTGCCTAACTCTATGAACCAGTATTTTCCAAATGACTCATGCATGATGACAGAAAGTGATGCCTGGATACAGGATCTATTTAAAATAATAAAGAGATAATTTTTTTTCAGTGACAAAATATGAAATGGTCGTTAATATGATTTCAGAGACCACATTGCAACTACCCTTTAAGTAACAACTACTAGTCATGTTTTGGTATAAATAAAAAAAAGAATATGCACAATAAACTGGCAAGGCTATGGAAATGCCATTTTCTTTTGCAACTATACCTTTGTTGAGGTCAAAATTTCTTAACACATTTTTATCTATTTCACAACAGATTACAAGCAAAAGAAATGGAATCCAGCTGTCTTCTATTAAAGGAGGCATTAAAGGAAGTTACAAAACTGTAAAACCAATGCCAGTTTTGTCCCTAAATTTCATTTTGTTTGGAAAATACATTTATTTTTATTTGAAGTTTTTTAATGCTAACAAAAATTGCTTTGTTAGGTTGTAATATGTCTATGACTATATTTTAAAAATTTCTTGCTTTTAATTGCTTATAACCCACACAATCTGAAGCTCCTTGGGTTTTTCAATAAATTTAAAGGATGTAAAGGTGTCCCTAGGCCCCAGATTTCAAGAACCATTGCTTTAAACAAATGGGGAGTTTCCTATAAAAAAATAAAAGCAATGAGAGTGGTATGACAACTGATTTATAAAGGCTCCTTGGGTTTTTCAATAAATTTAAAGGATGTAAAGGTGTCCCTAGGCCCCAGATTTCAAGAACCATTGCTTTAAACAAATGGGGAGTTTCCTATAAAAAAATAAAAGCAATGAGAGTGGTATGACAACTGATTTATAAAGAATGATTTTAATACACAATTAAACATTCTAGACTTTGAGTCTTATTTTTCTATATATTGAATATAATTCCCATTGTTTTCTATTTTTAATTCATTCCACCAAGAGTACAAAATAGATTAAAGTACAGTACAGAATAGATCAAACATAGATTTTCTTTATAGTAGGGGTGGTTATTTTCCACAAATATGTACCATTTAGCAACTAACTACACATAAGCGCAAGGTACCTCAGACTAAATTTGAGTACAATATATTTTGTCTTACAGTCAAAATGAAAAGCAAATTCAGGAAAAACGTGATTTCTTCTAGCCAAAATAAGCAAGAATCTTGCTAACCTCTAGCAACCAAAATATGGACAAGATATATTAAACAGTCATTTTGCAGGATACTGTATATAGGCAATGAAGATACAAACCAAATGAAGTGAGTCCTATACTTGCCTCAGCTTACTGAGTTGACAGGCTTCCAGGTTGCTGTACGGCAGCTCCGCAGACTTTCTGAGTTGAAGTGTGTGGAAACCAAAGTGTTTCAAGTTTGCTGAAGAGAGTGCCAGGGAGAAGACAGTGACACAGACAGAGAACTCTAGAGGTCTGCAAAGGGTCTCAGAATATATAGATGAGTTTTGATCATATGCGTGTGAGTAAACTATCCAAGACTAGAGAAGGAACCCCTGAAAAATCATGGAGGTTTGAGAACATGGAGTTCAAACAGGGTCAAAATTGTACCTCTTCCAAATCACATGATTGTGAGGAATAATTAGCTGTAAACTTATCACTGCTTCAGACCTGCCTAAATAATCTTAGAAACAATACCAAAAAGTATCCAGTTGTTACGAAGTAACTTAAAAACAATCCATAACAAAGTATGAGAATATTTATAGTAAAGCAAAAGTCTCCATTACCCAGGCAGGAAAAATCCACAATGTCCAGACGCCAGTAAAAATTTACAAGTTGTGCAGAGGAGAGAAATTGAACCCATAATGAGGAGATAAACCAGTAGTCAAAAACAATCCAGAAACTGAACAGATATTAGAACTAACAGAGGAGGATATTAAATCAGCTATTATCACCGTATTCTGTGCTCAAAAAGTTCACTAGAGGAATGGAAGATATTAAAAAGGACCAAATTAAAAATATAGACATAACAAATACATTAAGATGAAAAAATATATGATAGCTTGAATTTATGGCTTAATAGTCTGTGATGGCTTGAGACTGCATGTATGCCAAAAAATATGTTGTTAAAACTAATCCATTCCTATGGGTGTTGACCTATTATAAGTAGGTGAGCAAGATCTTAAGTTGAGACATAGCCCATGACATTCAGGATGGGTCTTAAACCTCATACTGCAGTCCTTTATAAGAGGAGAAAAGGCAGACAGAAGACATACAAAAAAGCCCCAGAGAAGCTGACAGAGGGCTCAGAGAGGACACAAAGAAAACAGAGAAAAACCACACAAACAGCAAGGAAACCACTGATGCCAGAAGCTGGAAGAAATGAAACCTGGGAGAGAAAAGAGAGAACAGCAGACATTGTCTTGTGCCTGGCCATGTGAGAGAGGAGCTGGCAGTCACCAGTTTTGGGGGAGAAACATTGATACCTTGATTTGGACATTTTCATGGCCTCAGAACTGTAAACCTGAAAGTTAATAAATCCCCTTTGTAAAAGCCAACCCATTTCTGATATATTGCATTCCATCAGCTTTAACAAACTAAAACATAGACCTTGCAGGGAAAAAAAGAGTGAACTTAAAAACATAGCACATAAACAAATCCAAAATGAAATACAGAGAGAACATAGGATTTAAAAGGATGAGTAGAGCAACCCTAAGCTTTGAGGGAAATTTCAAAGATAGGGGAAACAGAAATGAATAGTTGAAGAAATAATGGCCAAATATTTTCCAAATCTAATGAAAATCACTAACTTGCAGATCTTAGAATTTTAATGAAACCCAAATACAAGAAACATGAACAGAATTATACAAAAACACATGTTAACCAAATTACTCACAACCAGTGATAAAAGAAAAGGGATCTTTAAGAAGGAACAAATATAAGGATGAGAGAATATTTCTAGTCAGAAACTATGCTAGTAAAAATAAAATAGAACAACATAATTCTAACTCTGAGGGAAAGACCTGTCAAATTTTACATTTGTAACTAATTAAAATAACTTTAAAATGAAGGCAAAACAAAGACTTTTCCAGACACACAAAAACTGTAGAGCAATTCTGCACTTCCATAAACATTAGAGAAGTACTTCAAGTAGAAGGAAAAATGATAATAGGTAGAAATATGAATCTGCACGAATGGAATGCTAACAAGGGTAAATGCCTGATATTTTTCTTTTAAAGAATCTTAAAGTGATTGTTAAAATAATAGCAATTTCAGGTAGGTTTCATAATATGCAAAATAAAATATGTGATGACAATAGTATGATGATTGGCAAGGGAGAAATGGAGGTATACCCTTAAAAGTTCTTATACTTTATGTATAGTGGAATATCATCATTTGAAAGCAGAATGTGCTATGTTAAAAATGCAAGAAGAGTAATCCTTAGGAGCTCTGAAGGGAGCCTCAGAAGGGCTGCCAGCAATTCCGAGATGTTAAAACTTTCTGATGGTAACCCCATAAACGCCAGCTGCACCCCGCCTGACTACATTCTCTCCTGCCTCCCCGCCTGGGTTCACGTGCCCACCTCCTCCATTAGACTGAGTGATTTCCTTTTATTTTTGTTTCTGCATCTGTGGCAGAGAAAATGCCAACCCATTTCTTTTTCCTCCTACGTTTAAACTACATTTCTCGATAATCAGGCAGTCCAACATGACTGAGCTTAGAATAATGGATTCTGGATAGAAGTGATAGAGAGCCCCTAAAACCTTCTATATGATCTCCCACACTCTTCTTCTGTTATCTGCTGGCCAGCAGATTAATTATATTCTCTTTCTCCTTCCATTTCATGCCCCATGTCAACTTGAAGACAGAATTTTCCTTTTTTATCATTTTAGAGCATAGTCCTGTGCAGTTCTTTTGCAGTCAGTTGGGGCCCAAGGCTTTTTCTATTGGCACCTTCTAGGGTCCATAAGTCTCCTGCTAGATATTTTTATTGTAATTTTTTTTTTAATTAATCCAAAATCAGGGAGAAAGGCTGGCGTGAAGAAAGGGAACAAACAAAAAATATTAAATAATAAGGCAGACTTAAATTCAACCATATCAATATTCACTTTAAATATTTATGATCTAAATCACGTGTTTTCAATCACAAAACCATTGCCCTTAAGGGTGCAAAAATTGGTTCTTGTGGGGGAGAAAAAATTTTTTTTAGGTAAAATAACTCAACCACATACAGTACTTACGCAGGATATTTGTAGTACTGAAATTTCTGTCAAGAAATGAGTAGGAAAAAATATTTTAAAAGGTTCCATGGAAAGGTGGTAATATAAATAATAATAATAATGGTAATGTTTGAGGAGCATTGATCTAAATGTTTCAGTTAAAAGATAGTAGTTGTCAGTTAGCATATAAAAGCAAGACCCAAATTTATGCTGTCTAGCAAGGGGGGGGGGGGAAGTAGCTGTATGGGGTATCATGGGACCACAGGCTTAGGCACAACCAAAACTTTCAGAAAATGACCTCTTACTTTCACAGCAGAAAGGGTTCAAAAGAGCAAGAGAAAAGATCAGCATGGCTGTCCCCAGGAGAGGCCAGATGTAAGGCCCGTGTCCTGAATGGCAGCTTCACAGGCCTTACTTTGCGGCAGTGATGAGAGAAGCTGCACTGTGGAGAGACCATCCCACGGGGAGGGGGCCTACCCCTGTGAGTTCCTGCCCTGATAAGTCCTAGAAGTGCTTGTTCCGGGCTTCAAGCAGTCAAGAAATATGAGCAAGGCTTTTCTTTAGACCTAGCATCTCTTCAGGCTGTGGAATGGAAACAGATTGAAACATCTGCACACAATAGAAAGGAGGGAGTTGGGAGTGAAGGCTGGGAGTGAGCTGCTATTCCTGCCCATGACTTTCCCAGCAAAAACCTGCTATAAATACTCTTTTTATTTCTTTTTCTGAATTGATACAAATGTTCAAAGAAATTATCATAATGATGAATATGCAACTATGTGAAGATATTATGAATTACTGATTATATATGTAGAACGGAATGATCGCAATTAAAAAAATAAAAAATAAAAAAAATAATAAAAAGATACAGAAAAAATATACCATGAAAACACATACCCCCCCACCCTGGCCAATAAAATGCTAAAGTAGTTATGTTCCCAAAGTAGATTTCAGAAGACTGTTAACAGGGATAAAGAGGGGTATTATATAATGTTTAATGTATCAATACTCCAAAAAGACCGTACTAGCCTTCAGTATTTGATAGTATAAAGAAGCAGAGTATTAATATGCACACACACGATATGAATTTGACTATGAATGTGATCTTATTGACATTTATAGGATATTTTAACCGACAGCAGTAAAACATTTTTTTTAAAGTACGCATGGAAAAGACTATTATGATGGTCAATAAAACAAATGTTAACAGATTTAAAAGACTCTATTAATAGAAAGGTTATTGGTACAAAATAGGCACTCAATTAATAGTTTTTCATTAAGTGATTGTATTACCATTACCTGCACATGCTTAGCTACTTTTATTTCTCAGACTAAAACATTGAGGAATTAAAAATAACTGGCAGCTTTAATGTATGTTAGCCTTTTAATGTAGCTAGAGGCAAATACAGGTATATTAGGCTTTTGTGGTAGCCGGGAACTTTTTTGGTAACCTGTAACTTTTATAACTTACTTTAATGCTGAATGCTATGTTTTAAGACTGTCATCTTTTCAGAGGGAACTTTATTTTTGCCAAATTTAAACTAACCTATCCTCTTTCTAGCAAATTGCTTTAATTTCATGATACTACTAATCACCATTATTTTTGTTCTGTTTTT
The DNA here is from genome assembly GCF_023851605.1 of Tamandua tetradactyla. Classification (NCBI taxonomy): domain Eukaryota; kingdom Metazoa; phylum Chordata; class Mammalia; order Pilosa; family Myrmecophagidae; genus Tamandua; species Tamandua tetradactyla. The sequence goes on from NC_135332.1 coordinate 155,346,261, forward strand.
TTGTTTGTCTCTTTGTTGACTCGCAGCTCCAACCAATATCATCATTACCAGGAGAGCAGGGAACTTTCCCATCTTGGTCATTATGGTGTCCCTACCACCTAGAAAGTAGGAAAATACTTGAGGGGAAAAAAATATCATCAAGAGGCAAAAATAATTTCTTTGGGGATAATGTTATGCAGCGAATACTAACAGTATTTTCCTTATGATGTCAATTTTAAATGAAAACTACCACCACAGAGTTTTTTTTAAATTTCTTATAGTAATTTGAAAATAATCCATTATAAAATAATTCTCCCAATTTTATCACTGCAAATGAAATTCCTTGAACAGAGATAATTGCAACAGCATAACCACCACAACAAAATCAAATTACCAAAATTTACCTTTCTAAAGTGGGAGTGCTAAAGAATGATGTGGTCATTTAAATTAGTTTTTGTAAAATAATAAAATGTTTGCCTTGTAGTGAACTCCATTAGAGAGTCATTTCTCAGGTCCCTGGGCCTCAGGGCACACCTCAGTGTGAGATACAGGCATCACTTCAACATTCCCCTACAACCTACATTTTGGTGGTAGGTCATATAAGGGATGTACCCCAGGTCCGGGTTAAGAAACCCTAGAAACCAAATGGCTGCTTGATGCTGTTTAATGAAATTCTTGATACCAAATTATTTTCCTATGCTTTTTTTCTCTCTGCTAAAATTTTAATATTTTTCTGGAAAATTGAAAGTTCTGACTACTCAAAATTTCCCTACCTCTAAGTGCCTTATTTACATATTTCTCTATAGCTATATCTAAGAGGTTCTGAAAAAGTGACCACAAGACAGAGCAGGTAGTTTCTTAAGGACTACTCAAAAGAGGCCATGACTTCTCTCTTGAAGCCAACTTGGCAGGTGAACTCACTGCCCTCCCCACTACGTGAGACATGACTCCCAGAGATGAGTCTGACATCGTGGGAATGAGAATGCCTTCTTGACCAAAACAGGGAAGAGAGAAATGAGCAAAATAAAATTTCAGTGGCTGAGAGATTTCAAATAGAGTCGAGAAGTTGTTCTGAAGATTATATTTATGCATTGTATAGATACCCCTTTTAAGTTTTTAGCGTATTAGAATAGTTAGAAGGAAATACATGAAACTGTTGAACTATATTTCAATAGCCTTGATTCTTGAAGATGATTGTATAACTATATAGCTTTTACAATGTGACTGGGTGATTGTGAAAATTTTATGGCTGCCACTAACTTTACCCAGTGTATGGCCAGATGAGTAAAAGAATAAGGACAAAAAAATAAATAAATAATGGGGGGGATAAGGGGTATAGGATGCTTTGGTTGTTCTTTTTTCAGTTTTATTGTTATTCTTTTTATTTTTTTTTTTGGCATGGGCAGGCACCAGGAATCAAACCTGGGTCTCCAGCATGGCAGGCGAGAATTCTGCCACTGAGCCACAGTCACACTGCCCTTTATTTTTATTCTTATATGCATTTTTTTCAGATAATAAAAATTTTCAAAAATTGATTGTGCTGGGCAATGCGATGGTAGCTCAGCAGCAGAGTTCTCGCCTGCCATGCCAGAGACCTGGGTTCCATTCCTGGAGCCTGCTCATGCCAAAAAAGAGAAAAAAAATGATTGTGGTGATGAATGCACAACTATATGATGGTATTGTTGAGCCACTGATTGTACACTTTGGATGATTATATGGTATGTGAATATATCTCAACAAAACTGCATTAAAAGAAAAAAAATAAGGGCACTATCAAACCAAAGTAAATTAGACATTCTTCCAGTACGATCATTCCATGTTTCCCAATCAAGTACCAGGAAAATACTCTTGTGGATGAACTCTGCTTTATTATCAATACCTCTGTAGTAAACTTTGAATCAGGGACTAATTTTAAAATTTCTAATGCCAAATAAAGCTGGTTTATCTCAGTGTTTTTTTTGTTTTCTCCTCAGAGGGTGATGTCAAATAATTCAAGTGAATCAGTGTATCTCAATAAATCATCCAACATATATATATATATTTTTTTAATTTTTTTTTAAAAATACCAAGAAACACCGAACGCAAACATTTTTAACTTTTGATCATCCACCAACATAGATTTTTTAATGTCTGTTTCTATTTTCTGAAAAATCTCTAAAAAATAGCCCTAGACTATTTTATATGGTATGGATGATTACCTAGTAAGTGAAATGCATTGCCTGATTGAAGGAGCTTCTATTGTGATTGTGACTAAAGTGTGCCAGCAGTGGTTGCTTTTGTGACACCATTTATTCTATAAGGCTGTGTTTCTCAATCTTGAGTTTTTTTGCGGAGACTTACTTTCCCTGGACTTTGCTTATTCTGCAGTTTGAAAAACATTAGAGTAACATTTAATAGCCAGTGTACGCAATACTAAGATGCTAGCAAAAATACCTGCATGGGCCTGATGGGAAGATTCATACACATCATTTTAAATATCTTCCAGATGACTCAAGAGTATATTTATTCAATTGTGGTTTAGTAGGAGCAATAATAGGAATTACATTTAAGGCCCTTTAATTCCATATCTCTTTGGATGTATTCTCTCATAATCAGTAAAAAAAAAAAAGGCTATTGGTTGATGTTGTATTGGGATTTTTCTGATTTGACTTGGAAATCCTGGAGAAAATCTTTCTGATAACTTTTTCAGACTCATTAGTGAAATGTAATATCTAAGGTGCATTCATTTTTCAATATTTTAGCAACAGACATATCTGAATAATTTTGAAAAATAGAGAAGTATGAATTAACTTTATACTGATGCCAAAGTTCCATTGTTGGAAGTAATTAAATAGCAATAACAGTTGTCATGTGACAAAAAAAGTTGGTCGGTTCCAGTTTTTGAGCTTTCTTAGAACTTTCCATTTATCTGAGCAAATCATTTATTAACAAGAGCTAAAGAAGCCATGGATATGATATGAAGTGGCTAAATGTAATGATACTTGTTGGGAGAATTGTGGTTAAATCACAAAAGGGACGACTGACAGCTTTTCAATGTAGGGTGGCTTTTACACTCCAATCTAAATAACAAGGCATGACCTTTCCAACTAAAAGACTTTATATATTTGCATATAAATCTGGAGAAAAGAGAAAATAACATTACATGCGTCACTTGCCTGTTACCCTCTCTTCACCCTTCTATGCTCCACTCATACATTTGGCAGTTGGTATCTGGGACCCTGAAGTTTATTTTCTTAATTCCCTTGCTGACTACTAGTCAGGCTCTGAATATGAAGGTGTCTGTGGGCAATGTGAAGTTATATATTGAAGGAAGCTGGGAGCTCTCTGTGTGTAATTGGCTTCTGTCAGCACCGGATTAATATCAGAAGCAAGCATCACTGAGGCTCTGGCTGGGCCCAAGTATCACCACTCTTCAGTTCTTGTTGGTCCCCCCACCTCCACTGATTTCTTTCCTGCCTTTATGATTTTGCCTTTTATTTTTTCAGAATGTTGTAAAATGGAGACATATGGCATGATGCCTTTTTGGTCTGGCATCTTTCACTTACCATAATGCATTTAAGAGTCACCTGTTCCTTTTCATTATCAAGTTCTAACCCATTGTAAAGATGTACAACAATTTGTTTATTCACTCACAAGTTTATTCACTCAACAGCCACCAGCAGGGCATTTGGGTAGTTTCCAGTTTTCAAGAATTAAGAAGAAAACCATTATAAACATTCACATACGTATTTTTGTGAAAACATGTGTTTTCATTTTCTTGGAGTAAATATCTAGGAGAGGCCTGCCAAGGCAATGTGATATGTGTATGTTTAACTTTTTGAAAACACATTCAAACTGATTTCCATAGTTGCTGTTCCGTTTTGCATTCCCACCAGCAACGTATGAGGATCCCAGTTGTTCCTCATTTTTGCAAGAACATCATCTACTTTTTAAAGTCTTAAGCATTAAAATGTTTTGCAGTACTTAATAGCCATTTGAAAAAATAATCCAAATAAAAGAATAGCTATATTTATGTATTTTCAACAATTGCAATTACTCTTGGGATGTGCGCATTCGTTGGACACTGCACAGCTTCTCAAACTTTGGAATCATTAGATGCTTCCACCCTCATTTCCTGTTTCACATGTAGATTCAGGCTCTACTCAGGGTTACACACAACTATGATTTAGTATTATTTACATTGTATTCCTCAGGAGTTTTGTTCCCTTTGATATACCCTTTACAATGCCTGAGGTTGGGTATCTGTAGTTTGTTATTTATCAACAGAGGTGGCTTCTGCCTCTGCTTTCAGTGAGGAAATAACCTGTGTTCCATATTCTATTAGAGTATGGTCTATTCTAAATCCACTGACAACAAATAAAATGGATTACTTGGTGAGGTTGAGAATGCAGAAATTCTTAGTTGATAAAAACATGAAGGCTTTAGCAGATTTTTGTTATAACCAACAAAAACAGCAACCTCCTTACGTGATTAAGGAGCTGTCTAATATTACATGATTAAGGAGCTATCTAATATTTCGAGCTCAACATTAGGAAATTATACAAATAATTTAAATTCTATTGTTTTTATTTTCAAAATGCAAAATCACCCAGGAAAGTTTATTTTGAACATATTAAAGTCTTGAATATATTAACATTTATTCTAAGATAAGTATTAGCTGTTCAGGTAATTTATTTTTCATGAACATATTGTGCTATTCTCAAGGTACTGACTTGCTCAATACAATTTGAAAACTGTTTAAGTTTATAGCCAGGTACAATAAAATTGTATTGACTAAAATTAGGAATTAAAATGAGAGCCCATAAAAATTATGGCTCTGAAGTATTTCAGATCTTTTGTACTTTCATCCTTGAAAAGTTATATATTAGTCCTTATAGTCTGTTTGTCAACTTTCTTCATAGAGTCATCATGCAATTAAATAGATACTGTATTAAAATGTTTAGTAGACTGTCTTGTACATGGAAGCCGTATAGTAATTGCATCTGTATCCTACTAAAACATTTCAAAAGTCTTTCATTATCTAAAAGGCAAATTCCAAATATTTTTGGAAATAATTTGTTGTTTTTTTTTCAAGATCTGACATCAATTAATGTTTTCAAATTTCATTCCCTTTACTATCTTCCTGCACATGCACACCAAACTAAATTATGCCTGTTCGCTGTGTATTCATTATGTCTTTCTAAATTCCTGCAATTGACATGCTCCTGAATCTTTGCAAATTCAAAACTAAAAGTCCTAGGTTAAATGGCATTTTCTACAAAAAGTGAGTAATTATATCATTTCTTCATATAGAATCCCTCTCTCTCTCTCTCCCATTAAGGCATTATGTTGGTGTCTTTAGTATTATATTTTGTGCTTTGAAGTATACATATATATATATTTATTTTAGGATATGCCTGTGATTTCTGTCATATATTTATTTCCTAATATAGGCCATAAACTGTTTGCTTGAATAGATTAATCGACTGACACATACAATTGGATTAATCAATTGGCATACATAAGCTATAAACTAAGGAGTTGACCAACCATATATGAATGTTCATCACCAATTTATTCATACACAATGTGGAAGATAACTTAAAGGACTTCTAGATCATACTGGCACAATCTGGCAATATGTGGATCACTCTCTCCCAACTTTCCATTAAAATATCAACTAAAAAGAACAGACACATATATCATATAAAATTTAAAAGTTTGTCAAATGGTTGATATTTTCTGGGAGGAATTGCTACAAAGTAAAGGGCAAAGCTAATGGATTAGGAAGTAATTGGAGCCTGAACAGTGCATTTCATTCTGAAGGAGAGGGAGCCAAGGATGTGGAAAGGAAGCGGGAGGGTGATCTCCTCAGTCACACTGAAAGCCTGTGTAATAGCTTCTCCTGATGGCCACAATGCCAGGTAGTCACATCATCTTCAAGTGAAATTTTTCTGTGACAGCTATGGCATGTTCCTATCATGTACTTCCCACACACAATCCTCCAAATGTAAGGTGTCTCTTTCCACATCTGTTCTGATGACGAGATCTGACATTGCACTGTAACTGGTAGTGTGAGGGGAAAGATCACAGCTCATGGAATTCTGGTATATGAAATCGGCAATACTTTGGGGAAAATGTAGTTGATGGTACCCATAAAGTATACGTGTGTGTGTGCATCTGTGTGTGCGTGTGCACCTGTGTATGTGCATGTAACATCTTGATTAGCAGTAAGGCTGACCTCTTATCATATTTGTATTGGGACAGGTTTCATGAGACAGGGTCACAGACTGGGGTTCCTATTTGACTAACTTATTTGTGTTGGTTTGAAATGATGTATGTACCCCAGAAAAGCCATGTTTTAATCCTAATCCCATTTTGTAAAGGCAGCCGTTTCTTCTAATAACTATTCAGTATCATATGTTTGAAACTGTAATTAGATCATCTCCCTGGAGATGTGATTTAATCTAAGAGTGGCTGTTAAGGTGGATTAGGTAGAGGCATGCCTCCACCCATTTGGGTGGGTCTTGATTAGTTTCTGAAGTCTTATAAAAGAGGAAACATTTTGGAGAATGAAGGAATTTCAGAGAGAGCAGAGCAGAATGACATAGCCACGAGAAGCAGAGTCCACCAGTCAGCAACCTTTGGAGATGAAGGAGGAAAATGCGTCCCAGGGAGCTTCATGAAACAGGAAGCCAGGAGAAGAAGCTAGCAGATGATGCTGTGTTCGCCATGTGCCCTTCCAGATGAGAGAAAAGCCCTGACCGTGTTCACCATGTGCCTTTCCAGATGAGAGAGAAACTCTGACTGTGTTTGCCATGTGCCTTTCACTTGAGAGAGAAACCCTGAACTTCATCGGCCTTCTTGAACCAAGGTATTTTTCCTTGGGTGCCTTTGATTGGATGTTTCTATAGACTTGTTTTAATTGGCACATTTTCTCAATCTTAGAACTGTAAATTAGCAACTTATTAAATTCCCCTTTTTAAAAGCCTTTCCGTTTCTGGTATATTGCATTCTAGCAGCTAACAAACTAGAACATTATTGAAGAGGAGTTCTCAGTAGACAGGAAATGAGGTATATAGGACAAAGGAGAAGGTTAAGCAAGGATCTGAATTTATCTTCAGCCTGGTCCCAAAGAGAGCACTAGAGCTCTAATTTTACCACAGGATTGGTCCTTGTTGAGACAAGTCTACTGTCTCTAGCCAGTCGCTATTGTCTGCTCTTCATGATTGAGGAAAGAGCGACTTTTGACAAGGAAGCTCCCTCCTGATGTTGGCCTTGAGGAGCCAACATTATATTTAGAGTAGCTGTGGGATGGATATCCTGAGCTGGTAGAAGGGAATAGACAACTAATTGGCCTTTTGATCTTCTGAATTCATTTCAGAGTTGATTGTTGGCATTTTTATTGCAAATGCAATGTACATACAAACTTAATTTGGGTGGTATAGGCATATTTAGGTTAGATAATTATATTGTGCATGTACATTGCATTTGTTAAGTGTTTTTCCAATAAAATTTCTGAAAAATTCCTCATACATATCTTGGACATCTTTTATTAGTATTTTTCAACTTAGTACTTTATCGATATCACAGGAATGGACAATTGAAGGGACTCTCCAGACTCCATAGATCTTGAGATTGTGAGGCTTTCATATAGATGAAGGGTATGGTACAGCAGGAGAAAGTATAGACAAACACTGAAGTTCAAAGAGATCTCCAGGCACAGCTTATCAGGATCTTTTCTCAATCATACAGATGTATTTCACTTCCAGATTATGACTCACAAGATGAATATTGCTTTTAGAGCTTGGACAAAGATTTCCCAGCAGGGCCATTTATGTGTCCTTGGTCATGTAGCCATGTGAGACTACAAAACCACTTACAACATATGTTTGTTATCAATCTACATGTCTTTAAACAATGTAAAAAATCTGGGAAGTTCCAAACTTCAAACAGCACATTATAAGTAACTAGCCAGGGCGGCCATGGTGGCTCAGCAGGCAGAGTTCTTGCCTGCGACGCCAGTTTCCCAGTGCCTGCCCATGTAAATAAATAAATAAATAAATAAATAAATAACTAGCCAGTCCATTTCAGGCTTAATTTGTCCAAGAGTCAGTATTACCTCTGGACATTGTGCAAAATAAGATAATAGCTGTTCTGGTTCTTCTATAAGTTATATGTATCCTAAGAGTCCACTGTCCTGATACTTAGTAAATTCTTTTGTATTATAAGTCATTCATTATTATTCTGTGTTCTATATCTTTTGCACCATTTATAGTATAGAAAAAGCCTAAAAGGATCAATACCAAAATACTATTTATATGATCCAATGATATACATAGGTGTGGTTGTAACGAAATATTAAAATTTACTAAATATTCCAGCACCACCTTTTCATTATCACATACAAGATTGGCAATTATTCTACCTCCCTGTACTCCAAAATGTAACAATTAATTGATTATTACTGGAATCTTGTTACTTTGGCCAAGCAACTTCCATCAGAAAAATACCTTGTGGAGTCGTTAATTCAGTTTCTCAATATATTTGATCTTTTATATCCGTATTATAGAAATTTTTGTTAAAATCAATCAAATTCATCTTGCCAATTGCACAAGTACTATACCAGATAGATACATTTGAGTTAAGGATCATTACAAATTAAGTCAATGGAAATTATAATAGTCTTTTTCTCAGCCTTCTCAATAAAATCAGTCCTACACTTTAAAACAAGTGTTGCTATAGATTGATATACATATCAAAAGACATGTCTCAGTTTATTCTGAATAAAATCTCTTGTAGTATAGCCATATGCCCTAGGGTTAGCTTTCTATTGCTGCCATAAAAAGTTACCACAAAGCAACTTAAGACAAGATGAAATATTATCTTAATTTCCTGTAGATCAGAGTCTGATACAAATTACCGGGCTAAAATAAAGGTGTTTGGAGGGTTGTGTTCCTTTCTGAAAGTTCTAGGTTAGGATCTAATTCCTTGTTCATTGGGGTTGTTGGCAGAATTTAGTTCCTTATAGTTGTATAACTGAGATCCCTGTTTCCTTGTTGTCAGTCATTTGGCAACATTCCTACTTATAAAGGCCACCCACATTTCCTGGTTCCTTCTACCATCTTCAAAATCACTAATCACAGATTGTGTCCCTCTCATTCTCTGGATTTCTCCTTCTTTAATCTCTCAGATCCAGACATCGTTCTCCATTTTTAAGATCTCATTCGATTAGATTGGCCCCACCTGTCTAAACCATGATAATCTCATCACCTCAAGGCTGGTGCCATTAATCAATCACGTCTGCAATGTCTCCTTTGCCATAAGGGAAAATATTCACCAGTTCTGGAGATGGAGGGATCAGCTTTCTTTCAAACTATAAAAGATTCTACAGATATGTATTCTCAATGGATCTTATTTTTAATAAATTTTCATTGGCCCTCTGCTGGTGAAATTCTAGTCAAATTTAAGAGTCCTAATTCCTAGTAATGATACTATTAGGTACATTTGTTTTTTTGTTTATTTATAGGACTTTGGCAGTCAGAGTGTACCTGTACAAAATTCATTATATATTCAAGAATTCGCTCAAACTGTGGGATCATAAGCTTCCCAGAAAGTTATTTCTTATAGGTCCCCTGCCCAGATACAAGGCCATTGTCCTTGAGATACCTCTACTTACATCTGAGGAAGATGTTTACTGACCCTCTTGAGTCAACATACATGCACTTCCTAATCTATATTCCTTAGTGTGACCTGTTAAGTTTGTTTCTTATCTCTAAACTTGCATTATATGTCCAAGATTCTTCATTCTCTTTTCCTTCCTCCTAAAATAACATCCCTTCTAAGGAGCGAACAGAGATTGTCTTAGTTTCATAGGGCTGTAATTAAAAGTACCAGAGTTGGGTGGCTTAAAACAACAGAGATTTATCTTGTCACAGACCTGGAAGTTAGAAGTCTGAAATGGAGGTATTGGCAGGGCCATGCTTCCTTCAAAGTCCACACAGAATAACTTGTTTCATGCCTCTTTAGTTTCGGTTGGTGATTATGCCAGAAATCTATGGTGTTCTCTGCCTTAGTTGTCACATGTTGTCACAAATTCTCCTGTTTGTTTATATGTCCATGTTCAGATATCCTCTTCACCCTACTCAGATCAACTTCATTTGAGTTTGCTTAATTCTATCTGTAATTACCCTATTTGAAAATAATGTCACATTCTGAGTTTTTGAGTACTAGGACACATCTTTTTGGCATATACACTTCATTCCATATCATAGGCTAGTAAGTTGGTCACTATGGCTTTCCTCGTTAGAGGCAAATTCAACTTGTCATTTGACTCCCAAACCTCTGCTAATTTTACTTATAATTATTTTAGAGTATTTTGGCCAATGTTTTTTTTATCTACCAAGTATGTTGTTGAACAAAGCCTTTTGTGTGCACTGAAGAGGCAAAAGCCCCACATGATACTTTCAGAAAGGGTTTTTGTGGTAAATAGCTGAGAAATGAAAGCAATCTTTTGGTCTCTCTTCCTATGAGTTATCAAGGTAGTATTAGATTTTCATTTTTACTTATTAATTTTCTGGCTTACTTGCCATCAGCAATGAATTCCTCTCTTTCCATTTGTCACTAATATTCATTCAGACCCTCCACCCCAGAGTAAGATTGTCATGTTCAACTGAAGAACTGGCCCATATTCCTGAGAGCAGCATAAGTATGCCTAATGTTCCCTCTTGATCTATTCCAAGGCTTAAGGAGTAGGTTGGATAAATGTGAACTTATGGTTCTGTCATCCACTTAATGTGGTAGAGGCAGGCATTTCAAATCTCATTTTATACAGGTCAGAAAAAGAGCAACCTATCCCACAATTCTCTTAGGAATTCAGACAGTGATATCTAGAGCTATTGTATTTGTGTCATGGTAGTAATTGGTCTTTTCTTAGTAACAAATAAATTCAGTCCAAGCCCAGGCACTATAAGATCAGGCAGAGAAAAATAAAATAAAATTAGATGTAGAGAAGATGTGTATGTAAGTCCCTGTATCACACCCCCACACCCACTTTCATATTTTATACCCCAAATAATATGATTCATATGATGGTTATCCTCTACCAAGATATAAATTAAGTTTTGCCACAGACTCACTCAAATATGCAGGGCAAAGCATCCCTTTAGCTTCTTGTCACCTTCTCCCCCCAATTTAGTAAGCAGGTGTCTCAATTGCCCATTCCAATATTTGATCAGTGCACTATTTTGTGGTAGCAAAGTATATAAATCCATTGTATATGATGACTCTTCACCCATTGTTGCACTGCACCTGCAATATAATGAGATCTTTGCTCATACAATATGGAAATAGGGCATCTAAATGGAAATAATGTTTTATGCTCTAGACCTCTATTTGTGCAAAAGGCATTTGCTTCAGTTACTGGAAATACAAATCAAAATCGAGAATGAGTGTCCCAGTCATGATCTACCAGTAAATGCATGGAAACAGGAGTAAAAGGCCAATGTAATCCATCTGTCAATTATGGGCAGGTCCAGATCATCCTGGAAGACAGCCCATGGATGCTTTTATTCTCTGATCTTCCTGCTGACAAGAGGAACAATTTTAGTCACATGTCAAGCTTCTGAGGGAGATAATTAGATGCATGTTTGTTTGTTTGTTTCCTGCTCATTGTTGCATTGCTTGAATGCCTCCATGGCTGCTCATTCTATGTACCCAAGAGACCACTTCCAAAAAGCAAATGAGACAATCTGCTTTACTCAAATCCAGTCAAATCCAGTCTCCTTCAGAATTTGGCAAGAGTTTCTTTGGATGCGCATCTGCAAATCTCATTCTTATTTTCTTCCTCTAACTTCAGTATGTTTTCCAAAACATAATGCACAATAAACTAGGTCTCCTTTCCTCTTCTAGTTATCCAAGATCCATTTTCCAGTCAAAAGAGCAGGTCATTTGTTTACTATCCAAAAATCTGTAAAAAAAAGCCAACTATATCATTATTGTTTTTATCAAGTTTCTGTGATGCCAAGAAGAGCACCTCTTAAGTATTCCCATTGAGCATATTTATCATCTCCCACTTATGTAAGAGTGAAATTATTCAGTCACAGTTTTGCTGTTTTTAGACTGCATGCTGGCCTTCCCCACCTTGAGCTACTCTAATACTCATTTTAGCCTTCTCCAATAATCAGTTGTTGGAAGGAGCTCATTAAATCATGGGATTTAATGTAGGACATAATGGAATGGCAGCTTCCTGTTCATGCATACAATAAGAAGCTCTGGTCATCCCCACACAATTTTCATATAATGAGGAAACTTTTCTGAGCATTTTATTCTCTGGTGGAATGATGATCTGACATAACTAGGATATGGTTATTTCCTTCTAAACAAAAGTAATTTCAGCTAAGGCTCAGTAACAGGCTAACAACTGTCTTTCAAACTCTGTCTAAAACTCTCAACATTTTTTTTTTCAGTGTTATACTATAAGACTGATAAATTAATCTGCCAGCCTCTGGGAGTTCTAACAAGATGAACCAGCATCTGCAATACAGTCTTGGCGAATTCAGTCTTATCTTTATCTTCAAATTGAAATATTAACATTATATCATAAAATAGTATATGAATCCTCTTCAACTGAATGAAACCTAAGTGTGTTCTTACAGTTATGGGAGTAAATTGTAGAATTTAAATATCCTTGTGGAAACACAGTAAATGTATATTGGAGTCCATCCCACATGAATGCAAATTGGCATTGGTGTTCTTCCAAAATAGAAATGAAAAGAAAGCATTAGCAAAAGCAATCACAGTACATCAATCTCCCTTAGCTTGTAGCGCAACTTAAATTGTTAATACCATGTTGGGCATAGTAGATGCTTTGGGGGGCGGGGTACGATTTTATTATGATTCCTATAACCTACAGCCTTTCTCCAGGATCTGTCAGTTTTTTATGGAACAAGGAATTTGCTTGTATTAATGCACATCTATTTTACACTTTCTTAGTCAATTCCAGAATTCCTTGGTGCCCCATCAGTTTTCTTGTATAGCTTTAAATTAACCACTTGAGTTACCCTAGGTAATTCTATTATCCATCTTGCCAAATTAAATCAGAGCTAAGAGCAGATGAGCATACCGTTCCATTCCTTGATGGTTAGATTAAGGGAAGATATCACATCCATTCCCTCATATTTTGATAAGGGCTAGGCAACAACTATAACTCTGACTGAATACTCCCATGATTGGGGAGTCTCTGGGTTCTTTTTTCCTATGACTTGTGTTATCTTTTAGTGATTATTATTGGAAAGGGACCATATTCCAATGAAAACAAGTATGTGCCGATTCCTTTCTGATTTTATGTGCCTCCCATTTATAAACATCACACGTATCCTGGAGGCCACAGCAGCCTTGAATTTTTTTCTCTTTTTTTGTTTTTCAGTTTCATGAAAACAAACAAATGTAGCCAGTGATCTGTGTTGTTGTTTGACTTTCATTACATTTGGTTTTCTTTGTGATCCACTCATCTATTATCCCTGTCCTCAGTTCTATCAACCCCAAGTCTTATCACTCGCCTTTTTTCCTCATCAATGGTGAGACTGTTACCTCACTGTAGGGATGGCCAGAAAGCCAATTCTGGCCACAATTGTTTCTCACCTCCACACTGTCCTCATCTTCTTTCTCCACAACAGAGTTCTCAGCATTATTTAAATTACCCATAGGGATCGGCTTAAAAGTCTTTCCAACTCTGCTAACTGCATTTCTTTCACAAGTTGGATAATTAACAAGACTCCACAAAGAATATGCACTTGTGGCTTTAATCAAAGAATCTCGCACAGGATCCTTATAGTTTTGTTGCTCTTCTTTTATTAAAAAAATCTATTTCTATCAGTAAGTTCCTATTATTTTGGAGTAAAAGTGAGCTATGTATATTGATCTTGTATCCAGCATCCTAGTTGAAATCTTATTGATCCAAATAATTTCTCTGATGATTTTCTGGAATTTTCTACATGGATAATCATATGGAAATAAAGGTAAAGTTTTCTTTTCTTTTTTAAACTTTGTATCTCACTTTGTCTTGCCATATTGCCTAAGAACCCCATTACAGTACTGAAAATTATTTCAACAAACATAGTTTTCTTGTTTCTGATTTTAAATGAGTTTAGTAATTTTGTACTAGTAAGTAGGTCATAAGGTTTGGTTGATTAACTTCTTTCTGTTCCTGTAGACTTCATAGGAAATTCCTTTTTTTTTTTTTTGATACCTGATATGCTGTGTTTCTATTTTCCATTTCTAATTATAAATAGAGATAAAAATGTATTAGATGACTTTGTCATGCAATGGGCTTGAATGACCAGAACATATCTTTTTTTCTATGGCTAGAATTTGTGGACAGTCACCTCAGTAGGCAGACTACAGAAGCTTATGAATAATGCATTGATCCCCTACATGTTTGTTATGAAACCTCTTACTTTAAATTGTATGCTTTTATCTATTTAATATAGAAAATTAATTTGTTCAAAAACTTGTTCTATACCAAGTCAAAAAATAAGCTGCTGAACAATATATAGATTATATACTCTAACACAAATATACAAACTTGTATGGACCTATAAAATCAATTAAAAAGTTGAGAGGATTATACGCAAGTTTATTAACCTTTGTTGACTCTGTGTAATTGGAATGGGGTGTGAAATACAGAAAAGGAAAGAAAAAATGTGTTCTTATTTAAATATCATCCTATTAATTTTACTTGTTCCCAAAGCATGTGTCGCATATATACTTTTATACTAAAATAGTTTAAAAAAGAAAAAATAAGAAAATGATGAAGGTGATAACCCTTACTGTTTAAACCTGAACACATTATAGATTTTAGACCTAGAATGCAGTAGAAATCTCTCTATAAATATTTTTCTCAAAAACATAAAATAAAATTACAATGGAAGACTCTTTCCTTTTATAGTAAATGGAAAACCATAGAGAATAGATTAAGGTTCTAATCTCAGCCCTGCTTTTTCCCAACTAGGTGAACCTGAATAACTTACTTAAGCCACTGAATCTTCCTTTTATTTATAAAATATAAATAGTATTTATATGCTGCAAGGATGAAAGAGAAAACGCATGCAAAGTGTTCAAGAGCTTTTCACTCAGTAATGTTAGCCACTACTACAAAATATATAATAAATCCCTCTGGGAAGGGGTAAACTTTTAAATAGTTTACCAGTGAGTTCAGCTAAAAGTAGCTATTCCTTACTTAGTGCATGGATGAAGGAGCAATGAAGTAGGAAGAAAAGAAGAAAAATAAAAATTTCTGTCATCACCTAATATACATCATATTCTTTTCCATGTGATTTTGCAAATATTACTCTCTCAACTTAATAAAAATCAGGAAATCAATACATATTTAGAGCTAAGATAATACTATATTTCCTAAATTATCTTGCACTAATATGTACACTAACAGGTTAATTCCTCTATATTGCACTTTCTATAATCATAATAATACATAAAATAACATTTTAAAATATCAGCAGGTTAATCTGGGTCTCAAAACCAAGGTTCCTTGATCATAAACTAATGTACTCTGTAATCTTGGTCAATTTATTTCCCACCCCAAACCACTACCTCTCTCCTAATTTCATTATGCCCTTTCCCCCCTCAAAAAAAAATCAGTTTATCATTTTAGAGGTTAAGAGAACTATGAATGCTTAACTTCTATCAAGAGAGATATTAAGAATCAAATCTAAAGAAAGAAAGGAAGTAAACTTTAACAATAGAATCAGAGCAAATGTGTAAATGTACAGCCTTTGGTAGTGTTGTACAAACATTGAAGGAAAAGACCTAAACTCAACATTAATTTGATCCAGTGAGCTCAGAGGAATGTATTAGGTAGAAATAAAAATTATCTGGGTAGCCAACAGAAATGAGCCAAAAAAAAAAAGAGGATTTATTTAGCGTCTATCATGCCTCATGAATTTACTCAAGGGCTGCTAAAATATAGGTAAATGAAACTGGCACAAATGCTTCCTTCATGTTTACAAAACAGTGCTTGAACAGAGAGAATTCTTGGGGACCATTTTGGGTTTGGTCTACGCTGGGTCACTTACTGGCTGTGTGATCATGGACATATTAACATACTGTGATTTGGTTTCCTCATTGTAGTAGGCAGATAGTTGTTTCTGAGTATATGTCCATGTCCTAATACCTGGATCCTGAGAATACTACCTTTTTTGGACAGAGGATCTTTGCAGATGTAATCCAAGTTAAGGATTTTGAGATGAACAGATTATCCTGGTGGGCCCTAAATGCCATCAAAACAGTCTTTGTTAAGAGTGAGGCAAAGGGAGAAAACACCTCTAGGAGAGGAGGGGTGTATGAGGCAGAAATTGGAGTAGTATGGTTATTATCTAAGCAGCTACCAGAAGCTGGAAGAGACAAAGAATAGAGTCTCTCCTAGAGTTTCTTGAGGGAGCAAGAAATTCACCTGGATTTCAGTTCAATGAAACTGATTTTGAACTTTGGACCTTCAGAACTGTGAGAGAATACACTTCTCTTGTTTTAAGCCACCAAATTGTGGTAACTTGTTATAGCAGCCATAGGAAACGAATGTACTCAGCTGTAAAATTATAATAAACATTATTACGAAATCATTTAAAAATTGTATAATAAAATATAAATATTATAATTATGTTCTATTAGTTATAATTTAATGTATGATAAAATATAATTAATAGCATAGTTTTAAACATGAAAGCACTTGACATGTTAAATCCTTGGCACATACTAAGCACAATAACTGTTAAAGTCTCAAGGGTGATACGACAAAGACAAACATCACTGTGCTATTACACAACGTAAAGGAAAGCAGGTGTTGCTAAAGAAATAGATAGGAGTACTCCAACCTGACTCACAGGAGACAAGAGAGATAGAGCAAATCTTTTTCCCAGATTACTTACATATTTTGTATAAATTGACATTTCTGCTTAGCAATAAAAATTTGCTTTAATTGTAATATCTTCTCAGGTACCCTGGACAATTTTAAATGATCATTGCAATCCAACTGCATTCGATGTATGCAATCTTGGCATATATGGAGACATTACTCTTTTCATTTTTCAAATTCTGAGGTATTTTCTTTTTTTAAACTTTTTTATTGTATCGTATAACATATCTGAGGTATTTTCAATACCTATAAATATGCAATAACATTTCATCTTTATTTTATAGATGTTAAAATAAAATTTCACATCTTAGAATTTTAACATATCTAAAGCTTTTCTTTTGATAATTTTTCATCCAAGCCCTAATTCTGAAAATATCCAGATCCATACCACAGCAGTCAAGGATCATCATTATCTGAATACTTCTTTGACTTCTACCACTTCTAATCCTTGCTTATTTTCTGGTCTAGCAACAATGGTTACAATGGTCTTACTAAGTTTTTGGTTGTTTGTGCTTTGTTTTTTATCACACCAGATATACTCTCTCCTTACAGCTTTGCACTGGCTGTTCCATCCGCCGGGAGTGCTTTTCCACAAATGTAAGCTAAGCTCAATTCATACTTCATTCAAGTCCTGCTTAAATAGTACCTCCTCAAACAGACTATCGTATTCCTTATATATTCTTGGTTGATTTTCCATCCATTTGATTACTTTATCATATTTTATTTTGTGATTCCTTTGGTAATATCCCTTAACATAGCAAGTCTCTTTTCATTGAGTATAGCATCTTAATCTCTATCCCTTTACATTGTGTTACTTTTTCTTTGGACATTTGGCACATACTGATAATATACTAAATGTTTTTGGCCTCCGTTATTTTTCTGTTGCTGTTTCTTAGACCTACCACTGTGAATTTTGCTCATATCTGTTAACAATGCCTGGAACTATAAACTCCATTTTTTCTTATTTTATTGTTTTTTTATTTAAATATATATATAAATTAAATATAAATATATACACACACATACTGCTGTGTGCAAATGCCTAGAATTATCAAATCAATAAATAATTGTAAAATTATGGGATCAGATCTCAGTTCTGATATATATATACTATGCATTGTTCCTTGGAATATTTACTTATTCTCTACGTTTCATTTTACTCTTCTGTAAGAAGTGGAAATAATGCCTCCAACCCATGCACGTTTTTGTGATAATTAAACAATGTAATGAATGTGAAGATTGTAAGTGAAGAGTGGGTATACAAAACACTTGTTTTTTTCACTAGCTAAATACTGAGGGAATAAAAAAAGTCTGTAGCACTCTCATGAAGGTAACTGGTTTTGTAACCAATATTGGCAAAGCCAGTATAATTTTAATTTCCAATCTGATAAGTTATTTTTAAGATATCTGAAAAAAGAAAGGGAAATACTTGTGTCTTTTTTTTTTTTGCATGCGCAGGCACCGGGAATCGAACCCTGGTGTCTGGTATGGCAGGCGAGAACTCTGCCACTAAGCCACCACCAAAGTGCCTACCTGGGGTTTTGATGAGCAGGAAATAGAGAATTTGATGATGTTTGTGCAGAGTTATCGTCTTTAAACCAAAGTAATATGTAGGGTGAAAAATGTGAACATATGAAATAACCTGGTTGCACTCTATTTCAAATATCAGATTAAAGAAAATTAGTAGACAGGCCTAAAACAAATTTCATTTATTGACAATATGCTTATTTATTATAAAGAACATCCTACATGCATTTATTTATCAATATCCACTAGATATAGTACCCTAAGGGTTCCTTCTATTGTCTGCCTACTAGAGTCTGATATACTTTGACACTTCTTTGTCATTCCACTCACTCCTTTAGGATCCATTCTCATTTCTTCAACTTAGAGTGTCAATTTATATGACTACTAATCTAGGAAAAGTGTATGGGCAGGATGGAAAATGACTCCTGTGGCCACCCAAAAGTAATAGGTTGGACTCCTACTCCAAATTTAGCTCAGATATCAAGATTGATGATGATAATGCACACAAAGAGAGTTTGAAAAGATTTAATACCTTCATAATGAGGTGTCTAGAGAGTAGAGCACACCTCCAAGGTGGAGATCTAAAAATGAGAGAGTAAAGGAAGGAGACTGGTAAGTTTATATAATGATTTGGAGGTGGGGCCAGATTGAGTATTCCCCTCCATAGCCAGGGGCTCATACAGTTTTAATTTCCTGCTGGTGTCAAAGTGGGGAACACCCAGGCTTTCTTATCATCTTGACCAGATGTGGGGCAGAAGTGAAAGAAGGAGAGGGGAGGCTTAAAATCCGTTAGTAGCCATCCATCGATAAATGGAGTCAGATGCCTTTTCTTACAATGAGAAAAGAAAGGGCCTAGAAAGTCTATCAGAATCACAGTTCCCATAAGTATCTTAGCATTCTACCATTATTTCACTTTTTTCAGTCATTATTTCAGTTTTTCAGGGATGTGGAAAATTTCAAATTCTGTACATTTTACCACAGTCAGAAAAGCAAAGATTACCTGGTTGAGCAAACATGCTGTAGTCTTGGCAATGAAAGTGGATTATCCTTGGATTTTTCAGAAGAGAAGATAAAGTTTACAGTAGCTAACTGAGACTGAGAATTTTACCCAGTGGAAATTCTTCCATTGAAAGATAAGTTATCAGTAGTCTAAAATATTTGTGTCATGGACCGCTGAAGTCATACTTAATGCAAAGTTTTCTTGGGTCTTAAATGTGATAGAATAGAATACCAGAAAGCAGGGTAATGCATCTAAATATAAAGAAGCCAATTCTTTTATGGAATTTCCAAAGTGAATTTTGCTTTATTATATTAAATTTTAAATAATTGACACACTGAGAAATGGGTGCCATAGAGTTCATAAGAAGATCCCTTATTTTTTAATCAGCTGCTAAAATTTAATAGCTAAATGGCTGCAAATGGTAAAAAGAAAAAGAATACAGGAATGCACTCAATCATATTCCAAATATAATGAACTATATGGAAAACCTATGAAAAGATAATGTTTTAATAAAGCATTTTAATTCCTACCTTAAGGCAAAGGAAACGAACCATGTCTAGAATCAATTTTAAATATTGGATTCAAATCTAATGTGCAATATATAGATTCAGGACACCATGAAATGGGAGGAAAATGTACATGTATGCGTACATTTTTGGATTTATTTTCTTGTGACAGTTTTTATTATTACCATATCTTCAAAACAGACTGAGAGCAAAATATTTGCAACAGCGATGTACCCACTGAAATTTCTGACAAAGCTTATTTAAAAAACTTTTAAAAGTGGCCTAAGATATAATTTTTGTAGTTTTGATGTTTTAATATAAATTTCCAATAAGTCTATTATAAAAGATAAATAATACAAATAGACATAAAATAAAATATTTAAGTACCTCACTCACCTCTCTTCCACTCTCACTCACCAGTACAAGACCCAGAGAAAGCACATGATATGAGGAGTTGTCTTAGCTTTTATACCTTCCTAAATAGGTGCTTTAAAAACTATAAGTCATTTCCATTCTGCTTTGCAGCTGTAGTTCATATGACAATTTATTGCAGAGTTATTAACACTGAAAAATCCAGATGGACTACATATATTCTGTTAAAAGGGTTTGCTTAGAAAATAAAGCACTACATGGGTCCTCAGAAAAATTTAATTTATGTTTATATTTTCTTGTAAGAGTTTTATACTTTTACTTTTATGAACAATTTTGAGTTTTTATATGTACATAATGTAAGGTAGATATCCAACATCATTCTTTGCCCTTGGATAGCCAGTTTTCTTAGCACTATTTGTTAAAAAGCTATTCCTTCTTCTATTTTATGTCTTGGGATCATTTTGAAAATCAAGTAACTCTACTCTCAAATCTGTATTCTTTCTTTCTCCCTCTCCCTCCTGCTCTTCCTCTCCTTTCCCCCATGTGTCTCTATCTTTGTCTCTCTTTCTTTCTCCCCCTCCCTCTCTCCCTCCCTCACTGTCTCTTAAATGACAGTAAAACACCACATGCTTCTGATAGTTTTGTAGTAAAATTTTAAAATGGGAGGTGTGACTCCTTCGACTTTGTTATTTTTCAAGATTGTTTGGCTATCCTGGAATCCTTGTATTTCCATATGAGTTAAGGATCACCTCATTTTCTGCAAAATAAATAGATAGAACTTTGGTTGACATTGTGTTAAATATAATCAATTTGGTGAATAATATTAACAATATTAATTCCTCCAATCCATGGATACAAGATGTTTGTCCATTTATTTAGGTCTTTAATTTCCTTCAGCAGTGTTTTATAATTTTCAGAGTTACTAGTCTTACAGTTCTTTTGGTAAATTTATTCTTAAATACCTCATTCCTTTTTGATGTTACTCTAGATGGAATTCATTTCTTAATTTCATTTTCTGATTGTTCAGTGCTAATATCAAGTAACTATTTGATTTTTGTATATTCATCTCATACCCTGCAAACTTGTTGAATTTGTGTATTAGTCCAAGTAGGAATTTTGTTGTTGTTTTTGTGAGGTAGACAGTATTTACTATACATAAATCCATGTCCTCTGCAAATAAAAATAGCTTCATTTCTTCCTTATAGTGTGGATTCCTTTTTCTGCCAATGTAGATTCCACTTTCTTCCCTAATTATCCTTTTGCCCTGCTTGTACAATATTGATTAGATTTAGTCTTTGTCTCAAAGGAAAAGCATTTGGTCCTTCCCCATTAAATATTATGTTATTTATGGTTTGTTTTTTTTTTTTTTTGAGATGCCCTTTATGAGATTGAGGAACTTCCTATCTATTAATGGTTTGTTGAGGGTTACTCTTATGAAAGGGTATTGCATTTGTTATGGTGTTTTCCATTAATTGTATTTTAGATGTTAATTCAATGTTGCATTAGCCAAGCAGCATAAATCCCACTTGGGCATGTCGCATAATTCCATTTACATGTTGGTGAATTCATTTTGCTATTATTTTGTTGAGGATTTTTTAATCTATTTTCATGTGGGATATTATTTTGTAGGTTTTCTTTTTTTCTTGTCTGGTTTTGGTGTCAGGGTAATCATGCCCTTATACAATGAGTTGGAAAATGTCACTTCTAATGTTCTAGGAAAGATTTGTTTAAATTCTTTAAATATTTGGTAGATTGCATGTGAGAAGGAATCTAAGATAGGGATTTTAGTTGAAGAAAGATTTATTTCACATTGATATTTCAAACTATTTGTTACAGGTCTGTTCAGACTTTCTATTTCTTCTTGAATTGGTTTAAGTAGTCTAACTTTCTAGCAGTTTATCTATATCATCTATCTAGGTTACCTAATTCATTGTCATAAGAGATTTATAAAATTCTCCTGTAGTCAGTTTTTTTTCCCTGTAAAATCAGTAATGTTGTCTCCTTTTCTGTGTATGGGCCATTGTAAAGTTATTTGTTTCTCCTGGGTAATTCTTTTCCCCATTCCCAACACTGGTCAGGCTGAATTCTGCTTTTCTAGGCTTGTGGCTAAAACTTCAAGACCCTGTTTCATCTTCCTATTTTTATACCGATAGGCTTAATTTCATTTTCCACTTCTACAAATCATGAGGGCCTGTTTTTGAAACTCTTGTCAGCATTAGACCTTAGATTCCAACCTTGATAAACTAATTTGTGGTTGTTAACCTTTGCCATCACGGTATTAATATTGCCTTATTGTTCTGGCTTTCATTTCTAATTTCTAATATTTGGGGGATTTCCTTCTCTAAATCTTGGTTACATTGTGGATTATGTCATCTTTATTCTGCATTCAAAAATCTTCCATAAAATCTCAATTTTGGCATTTTCTGCCATAACTTAACTAACCTAATTGACCATTCAAAGAAAAATATCAGGCCTGTGTAATTGGGGTGGGAGTGAAGCTGGCAGAATTCTAATTCTATGAGTGTGACAGAAGAATTTCATGGCTTTAGGAACATTCATTTTCTTCATCATTCTACAATAAATTATATTCCTTCTCCAACACACATGCCCTAACTCCTTTTATATGCTCCTGCATCATCTAGTAATTTCCTTAATATTTTTATTGACATATTTGTTAGACATCCATGTTAGATTGCAAATTAAATGAGTAGTTTCAATATTTGTCTTGTTCACCAATGTATCCAGAGTCTAGTACATACAGCAGCATATAGGGTGTACTCAATAAATTGAAAGACATATTTAACAGCTCATTTGTAGGCCTGAATTCAATTTCAGCAAATATATAGTAGTATACTGGATTCAAGAAAAATGAGAATTATGCTAAAGCTTCTAAGTACTGAACCAAGAGCTTTGGCCAGTTTGTCAAAATCAGTTTTTAGTAAACTGTCATTGACAACCTTTAATTCTTGAGTAAACTGCAATTAATGAGAGTATTAGTTAGGGTTGTCTAGAGAAACAGAATCAAGAGGGAACACTCGCAAATATAAAATTTATAAAAGTGTTTCATGTGACCGCAGAAACATAGAGTCCAAAATCTGCAGGGCAGGCTGTGAAGCCAATGATTCTGATGGTGGGTCTTGATGAACTCCACAGGAAAGGCTCACCAGCTGAAGCAGGAAGAGAGCCTGTCTCTTCTGATTCCTCCTTAAAAGACTTCCAGTGATTAGATTAAGTATCACTCATTGCAGAAGACACCACCCTTGGCTGATTACATATGGAATCAGCTGTGGATGCAGCTGATGTGATCATGATTTAATTCTATGAAATGTCCTCATTGCAGCAGACAGGCCAGCACTTGCCCAACCAGACAAACAGGTACCACCACTAGGCCAAGTTGGTACATGAAGCTGACCATAACAATGAGTTACCTGTATTTGACGAGATTTAGCTGTTTTAAAGGCTAAGATACTGCCACATAAGCCTGATGATAGGTGGCCCTTATGGAGTCTATGTAACTAGGAAGACATATAAGTAGAAAAGTCTTCTGATCTGTTGATTGCTCTCAGCTGGGGGTGTCTGTACTGAATCAACTTCATTTCTGTGGCCATGAGCTCCTAATGTGGAGTGATTCAGACATTCAGAATACTCGTTTCTGAGCCACAAGATCTCCACTGTGTTAGTGTAATACACGTTGTACTGTTTATCCAGTGTCCTTTCTCAAAGCTACATACCCATGGTATTGATGAAAGCCAATTTGCCTGCGCAGTTTCATTTTCAAAGATGGGTCAAGGCCACCCTTGCTGGTTGAGAGCAGTGTTGCATAAATAGTTTGCATGTATGAATGAATAAATAAAGCATAGAAAAATATGGCTGAAGTTACAAAAAATGAGCAATTTCAACAATTATTACAAATAGAAAACTACCAAGGTAATTCATAGCAATGTGTATAAAGCATTTATTTGATCTGTGGTATACTATTTTGATTTAAATACAAAATATTGCAATCTATTGCTTTTTATTGATTGGCACCCTTCTCTGCATCAAAGTTTGCACTGAAAATTTTTAAGACAGATTACCTCAATTAATGTTCATAAAATATCTGACATATAGTTATTGCTATTCTTATTTTAAAGTAGGAAAAAAAAGAAAGATGGCTGAGCATATCTAGTAACTTGCCTGTGTGGTTTGAAACTATTATGTACCCCAGAAAAGCCATGTCCTTTAATCTTCATCCCATATTACTAGATGGGATCTTTTTGATTGTTTCCATGGAGATATCATCCACCCAACTGTGGGTGGTAACTTTTGGTTATACGGTTTCCATGGAGCTTTGTCTCTGCCAATTCAAGGTGGGGTTGATTACTGGAGTCATTCAAAAGAGAACCATTTTGGGAAAAACTGCAGAACCAGCGTAACTGACACAACCCACATAGCCAGAGACCTTTGGAGATGGAGAGGAAAATGCCCCCAGGGAAGCTGTTGACGAGGCCTGGAGAAAAAGTTAGCAGATGTCACTGCCATATGCCTTTCCAGCTGACAGAAACTCCGAATATCATCAGCTTTCACTAGCCAAGGTATATTTTCCTGGATACCTTAATTTGGACATTTTCACAGACTTGGAACTATAAGTTTGCAACTTAATAAATTCTTTTTTTTTAAGAAACCAATTCTGTTACTTGTATATCACATTCTGGCAGCTTTTACAAACTAAAACACTGCCCAAAGTAAAAATAGATTGAAAATAAAATAACTAAAATCAAATTGAAGTCCAATATAACTGTGGACATTGGGTCCTATAATCATTCTATAATATAATAATGTATTATCCAGCCCACATGTCAGTTTTATAAAAATGTATTTGGTTGTAAAATTCTATTTTTAAGTAGATCCACACATGGATCTCAGCTCATAATTCTATTGCAAATGTGTCAAAGCTTATTGTGGGTTGCATGGTTTCCTTAAAATGTATTCTCATACGATTTAATGAAGTATAACTTCCACAAAGATTCATTAAAAGCAGTTAAGCTATTTCATGCAATGTAATTTGGATTAGAATACAAAGTGGATTTCTTTAAATGGTTTAACTATAAAACACCCATGTGCACATTTCCACATGCAATTTATTAAAATAATTTTAGTGTGATATAAACATAAACAGTATAATGAGATTCCTAAGAAAATTTTAATCATCCTTCAAGAATAATTTTTTACTCTCTTCTTGTTTAAACATTTTTAGGGATAACCAAATGCTGAATGAGTCTGGGAAAATGTTATTCTATATCAATGCTACTTTTAATACAAAATTCTGCCTGTGTTTCTGCTTGTTGAAAATGGTCAACAATCTTTGCTAGACCATATAAGTCTTTCATTAAAAAAATAGATATACTATAGTGTTAAGGAAAAATAAAAGCACTTATTGATTTAAATTCATTTAGACCAAATAAGGACTTAAAGCCACTTATAAACATGCACTTAATTTAGCAAAATTAAGCAAGATAAATATAAAATAGATGGAGTTAAAATAAAATAATGGTAGAGAATGAAGTAGAGCATGCATGGAAACCTATAACAAAACAAGAATTTTAATGAAATATGGGTACTCATTTCATTAAATTAAATGAAAGTTAACATGTGTCCAGTACCTATTTGGTGATAGATGATTTTCTTTATACTAGTTAATTAAATCCTCAAAGTAATAGCCATTTTTTTTTCCATTTTATAGTTGAAACAGCAGAAAAAATTAAGTTCATGGCTTGAAAAAGTCCCCAGATAGTCTGGCTCTGTACCCAGGGCTCCTAACCACTCAGGATGCCTTTCTCCTGCATAGCTGCTCCCATCTCTGAACAAGGAAAGTGTGTCCCATGAACTCTACTCAGTCCATCAATAAGATAAAAGTCACCAGTTTCTGGCAGTATTCTTTTATTAATATAAACATATTTGTGTTCTGTTAACCTGTTAGAAGCATAAGTGGAGCTTAGCAGATGTCTTTAAAATTAATAAAAAATTTGTTAGGTAGTTTCCAAGAGGCTCTGTACTCCACACTCAGCAGTTCCTCAAGCAGTGCCCCTTCTTCAAAATGAAATCTCCAAACAGTTCATCTGTCAGGATAATTGAGGGCACAATTTCTAATAAATGCCAACAATTACAGATAGGCCATGAACTTCTGGACAGGTTAAACAAGAAGAACTGATCAACAGAAATTGCAAAAATGACAAAGTACTAGAAATACAGTGCTGTGAGAGCCTTTTAAAAGGTTTTAGAAAAGCAAAATAATATGGAATCACAGTAATTAAAATTTGTATCTTTAACTTTACTTCACATATAAAGTCAGTATTAACACATTGCTTTGAAAATTGTTTTTTCAAAATGGTAAAGTATAGTGAAATACTGTATAATGAATGAGTTTTCTGACATTATATTGGATTAGTGAAAAACGCAACTGTTATTTTTCCTACACTCAGTTACTGTCATTGGTTTGCAAGTATTAATCAGAAAACTGAAGCATTAGAAATAATTTATATGCTGTAATATTAATATTGTTCATGGATAGTCTATGATACAGTTACTGCTATAGAAAATAATATATATAAGAAACCAGAATTTAATAGCTGTTTCAAACCAATGAAAACTATCCATAAATTGAAAATAATTTTATACTAAGATCCCCTTTCCACTTCTGTTTGCAGTATATTAAATTGTTAGCAAATAAATCCTTACCCGTGCTTTGGTGCTGTTGGTTTAAATTTCTTGCAATCCTAGGAATGCAGATTTGCATTCTTGAAACTCAAAGCAACAGCAAGATTTTTCTTCCTTATATAAGATAACACTTTTCCTCAACGTAAACTGGGTTCAGTTAATAAATCTTTGACCATTTGAATCAAATGGAAATTTAATTGCAACTGGATATTGCAGAATTCCCAGCTGAGATTTATGCCTCTCTACTCTACTTAGTAATGACTTTGCTTAATTCATATTAATTTACTGACTGTAACAAAAGATGATAGCTGCAATAATTGAAATATTGCTTTGCCATTAACAATTGGTTATACAGTTGGCACATAGAGGTTTTATTATTTTTCTAAGCATTTCATAAGCACATCATTCTTGTAAGCTAATAACATGAAACCTCAGGAACAGAACAAAACTACGTGTCAATTATGTAGGCTACTTTTCTTATTAATCAAAATTACAGTAACATATTAAAATAATGTGTTATGAAAGTTCTAAGTCACAATCACAAATATTGCACATTTTAAGTATATTGCCTTGTGGTAATTCTGTTTCCATCAAATCTAAAAATTTATTAGTTAGCCATTTTAACCAACTACATACTTTTTCCTAGCCATACAAAAGTGAGTGAGAAAAATCTCATAAGTTAAGAAAAAATGACATTCTTTGATGCAGTTCAACTAAGAGGCAAAAATATCACATCCAGATCTCAGGATTCAAATCAGACAGATGAGAACTGGGAGGAGTAGGGAAGAGCAGTGAGCTGTTTTTGTGCCATCTGAAGGAAACATGCACTGGATCAAAAATGGCATGTTACTTCGAAATAAATAATGAAAATAAAAAGTAGCAAGGAAAGAGCAATATAGAGTTCACTGTAAAAGATCAATCATCTCAATTTTCAGGCAAATATACGTTTGAGGCAGACATAACAGCATACCACTGACAAGAAATTTAAAATCCCCGAGGGGGCAATAATCAGAAAGCAGTAAGGAATATCTCTCAAATATCCAGCACGGATTTTTTCTTTAACAACTTCAGATCTAGTTCAAATAAGTCTTATCTTATCATGTTTCCTTAGTTGCCTTTTACATATCCAATGACTGTCAAAATTGTGAGCAAAATATGCTCTCTCATAAATAAGTTTGGCTCTTCCATCATTGATTTTTTTTTTTTGGTAAACTGTATGGCGGGGTCACATTTCATTATTTTTCCATGTGACTGTCCCATTATTGCAGCACCATTTGTTGAATTTTTGTTTGTTTTGCTTGTTTGTTTGTTTTTTGAGAAATGCATGGAGTGTAATCAAACCTGGGTCTCCTGCATGGCAGGCAAGAATTCTACCACTGAAGTACCCTTGCACCCCCCATCATTGGATTTTGCTTCCCTACTTTATAGCATGTCCTACTTCTGGGCCTGGTGCTTTCTGTCCTGCCACCATGTACCCACCATCCGCCAGGACTGAATTGGAAAACTAACACCTTCTTACCAATCAACTTTACATTTTATCAGTCAATCAAATCAATTCATTCACTCAGAAAATATTTGTTGATTATTTTTACATGCTAGGTATTTAAACAGAGCCACCAGGAATATAAAACTGAATCAAAACATGCATCCAAATTTTAAGGGGGACACAATTGAAGAACCTACATGCATTTTCCAAATTTGTAAATGTAAAATTTAATAATGTGCTTGCAAACATCAAAGCCAGTCTTGACCTGAAGTTCCCACGATGCCTACAGGCCAGTTGACAACTGGCAATACCTCCGAGTTTAGGACTAGCTGTCTCAGAAGAAAGGGCTGAGGTAAAGAGTAAAGCAGAACATCACAGGTTTTGTTCTGATCCTTATGTTTTCTATCGGTATCATTGAATTGAACTCCCATGCTTTTTTCCCAGTACTCGTTATCACTATTTTTCCCTTTGAGTTGTCTGTACTGAATTTTTGTGCAACAGATTTATAAAACTTGAGAATATATTCATAAACAAAATATCAACTTAAAAGTATAGATCTCTGTGTGAACAGTTTTCTTTTGCCTACATGGTTTTTTCTTTATAAAGCATTTCACACCAGGGTTCATGCATAAGAATGTTCATAACTCATTGTTTGTAACAGCTTCAATCAGAAAAAAAATCATGTACATCAAGAGTAAAATTGAAGAATAAATACCTATATATTCTTATAATGAAATATCATACAAGAGTGAAAACTAAAGAATTATAGCTATCCAAACAATAGGGATGGGTCTTTGAAGTATATTATCAGGTAAAAGAGACAATACCCAAAATACCACATGGAATAAGGTCAGTTTAAAATAGACAAACTCAACCATATTATTTATGGATGCATATAACTATTAATAACAAATCATATGTCTAATAATCACAAGATCTAGCAGAGCAGTTACCTCCAGGAATGGAAATGTCAATTAAATCATAATTTTTATAAATATAAAGAATATTGATCTGTTTTAAAATCTATGATTGAACAAATATTAAAATTCTTAGTGTTAGAAACACTCTTCTTTGATTTCACTGTGGCTTATTGACAACTCCAAATAATGTAGTTTCTCCTGTTTCTGGACTATGTATGTATATACTCAAACTTCAAGAAACATTTCTTTTGTCAATATTTTTTCTGTCTCTTAAGAAATAGAAAATTTGCAAATGGGAGTCCCAGGTTGTTTGGTATAGCACCAAAACATTAACAGGTGCTGCCACCATGATCTAGAAATTTAAAAGGACATAATTTCCTCACAAATGTAGCCATATAAATACATCGTGCAAGAATGAAAGGCAAATTTAGCAGTTAATGTTGCAAGTTTTCCTTTGAGAACTTCACTCCCTATTCCTATTTGATTTCCATCAAATGTTGCCCCACTGGATGCTAAGTCGTTTATAATTCTGGAATGGTGAGAATAGATCAGTCTAGCTGTGTTGAGGTGCTGGAAGGTTATATCTGCATAAAGCTAGTTGGAGTGAATCCAATACAATGGGTAAAATGTTGACCAAAAAATAATATGGATTAGGGACACAAAAAGAAACCATTAGTTGTAAAATTGTTCGCACTTACTTCAAGATAGTAGATAGCATGCATAACTAGCCTCATGCAGATATAGCCTTCCAGCACCTCAACACAGTTAGACTGTAATCTCTGTGCCCTGGTGACTTGTCCCTGAAGCACGATCCTCCCTGAATATTCTTAACTGAAATTTTCTCAGGAGATGAAAATATTCTATATTTAAATTGTGTCGGTGATTACATATTTGTATACATTTGTCGAAAAACATTAACTATATGCAAAATTTGTGAAGGTTTTATATGTAAATTATACCTGAATGCATTTCATTTTAAACAAATTATTTTTTTATGTTACATCACTTAATTTAAATGTGAATATATAAATTCTGTGTTTCAGCAATCCAAAATGGTTTGGCGATTTTAACACAGCTAAGAAAATCAAAATGTAATCAAAATCTGCACCTGTGAGTAATTTCAGTGGTAGGCCCTGAATGCATACCCCATTGTTATATTTGAAAAATATCATGTGGGTTTAATTTATTCAACTAATTACAGTATAAGGAATTATGTCCAATATTCAGAGAAGATAATCTTAAATTTTCTCATCTTAAAATCTATTACCATCATAGCAGATGCCAGACAGCAAATGCTTTTTCTATGGTTCTGTTTTGGAGATGATGAGTTGTCAATTCAACTAATCTGGAACTGTCAACTATTAGGGAAACTATGGCCAGTGTCTCACTTGTCTCTCTCAGAAAAAAGTATTTGCAAACCTATACTTTAAAAACAAAGTTTAAAAATGAAAAAAAAAATAACTGGGCATATGTGTGTTCATAAATATAAACACTATGCAGCATATGCCAGTGCATGATTTTAGACAATGAAATAAACTTATACATTATTTGAAGACATTGGGCTAGCTGAAAGGGAAAAGTAAGTGAAATCTTAGAATTCATGAGGCTTCCATATGGAAAAGGGTGGGTAGAAGGTCACAAAGTCGAAGTCAAAACCAGCATCAGAAAAATAAGAATGGAGAGATAATAGCGAGTATCTAAGAATATGCCACTTGTAATTTGATTTCCTGGGAATGCACAAGCTAATTCTTATGTCAAAAATTATCATGCTCAATCTCCCCCAAATGTACATAATTTCATCAAGTTGTTGTTTATATTAGCTAATAATCTAACACCCTAGGAGATAAAAGACTTTAGTGTATTCATCAGACTTCTTAGGGTTAAGAAGTTAGAAATATTCTTTGATTAATCTATTTTGTGAAGAAAAGCATTTTTATTTGAAAGATCATCATCCCTTAAATTGTATATCTTCCATCTGCTCTGCATTGAACAATAATTTTAATGTTACATATTCCAAAGGCATACTAGATTTTGAAGAAATGCAAACAATTTTCAGGAAGGTTAGTCACTACAATAAATGGTAACTGTCTCAATATCATCAGTTACAGCTACTCACTGGAGGCTTTGATATATATATAAGACAAGGGGCAGTGTAGAGATTCTTGCTACATTTATCCACCATTAAAGAAGTTATACTTGAATTAAAGTGTATGAAAGTCACATTGTTATAGGAACAATCTAGCATTGATTCTACTTTATTCAAATGTAAATACTTAAAAATTGTTGATATTTCTCTACTACAACCACTTCTGTTACTATTACTACTATTAGAAAAGCTTTTAGTCAATGCTCGTGAGAAGTACAGCAGGGAGCGGGGATGTTAGGTGGGTAGACCCTGGAGGCCTTCGGTTTCTGAGGATGTGGATTAATGCATTTTTTAAATATTTCTCTCCCACATCAAAATGAAAAAAGCACACAGGCTTGCATGATAGACATGAAAATGAATATCAGTTGTAGTTCTTATTAACGTGTGTGATGATTTTTTTTTGCATTTGAACCAGTTATTCAGCCCTTCTTAACTTCACTTTCCTCATCTGTAATTACTGTAAATTGCTCCCATAACATAAATGTGAGGATCAGAAGATATCAGTGTGCACCGAATCAGCAGAGCTTAAAAACAAAGCAACAAAACCATAGCTATCTATCGATCCTTCTAAATTTGTCTGTCTATCTATCTATCTAACTATTTTTTTATATATATCTCTATCTAGAGAAACTGAATGCTGTCCAAAAATCAAAGAATCGGTGTTGACAGTGCTGGGAAATCAGGATTCTTTTGAAAACCTTCCTAGATAATTCTATTGTGCAGAGAGGGTAAAGGACAAGTATACATGTTCCTTAGTAGCATGATTACATGGGATCAAATATTAAAAATTCAAGGGGATAATCTGATATTATTTGTGAAAACCATTCGCTGAGAGCTGCCAATAATCTTAAGTCTTGGTCTTTTACTCATTAGGCAACAATTATTTATAATTAGCATACTGAATATTAGTATGCAATTGCTTTCACTGAAATGCTTTTACAAGGTTCTGGATTGGTTCATAACCCTTGAATTTCACCAAATTTAAAGCTTTTGCTCAGCAAATATTTTCCGCTGGACCATTTAACATAGACATATAACTGTATCTGTCAGAATAGGTATTGCTTTTCTTTCCTTCTCTCTTCTCATTTTGTTCCATGAACAGACATTAAAATGTTATAAAAACATGATAATTTTGTTGAAAAATGTCCAAGTGATATGAAAATATGTTTAAATTGACCTTTTGATTAACCACTTTAATAAATCTAGTAAATTTAATAACCTAACTTGTTTGAAAAAATTCAGCTCCATGTAGCTCCTCTAGTTAGTGAATTCAGCTGAACTCAGAATAATGACTTAAATATTCTATTCGCATGGAGTCATCAATAATATCAAATGAAATCTGAATTAACTTTATTGCATATTTCAGCATACAACTAATCTTCCATTTTTGACACTTTTAATTTAACCTCTTTGCTCATTCCCTATTAAATAATTAGCAATCATATTTCACTGTTTAAATCATTGCATACTCATTTCTAAACCTGTAAAGCGGAGGCCACACAGAGAGTCACCTAGAGAAGCAGTCGTGGGCCTTTGCTTGTAGGAAGATCAGATGCACAAGATCCAAAGTCTTGAAAGTTTAATGTATTTAAAATACAATGTGGCAATTAAAATAATTATAAAGTAATGGGGAAATTCTTTGTTTATATTGCTTTTAGAAATAAAAGTATATTAATTTCAACTTCTCCATTCAGAATTTTGAACCCAAGGAAACCAAAAAGATAATATTAGGACACCTGCATATTCTGCGACAGATATTATGGTCAATTAACAATTTTAATTTAAATGTGAATATTGGGTAATGTAGTAAATGTTTTCTTTATTATCTGTATATGCTGTTGTGTATATGAATCATTTATGTATATGTGCTTAAAGATACTTATATATGCACATAATTTATAATGCTCATTGGAGGTTGCGTAATATATTTTGTAGCTAGATTGCAGTGGTTTTTATTACTTCATAAATGTAGTACTTATTACTGTGGCAGAAATTTACTCTATAGAGGCATATCTGAAAACATAATGGGAGCAAATATAAATATTAAATCATTTGCTTTAACACCAGTTTTCATGAAACAATCTAAAGTAAGATTAATCTCTGCTAATAATGTACTCTAATATTAATAACAAATATTATCAAAAACTATGAAAAACATATTAAGCAGCCACAGTGATTGGAGAAGAATATCACATTTCTGTGAATATGATTACAATTCAAATGCTGGCATTTCACTGACCACAGACAAATGCAAATATTAATTACATTTCTAGAAGACAGATTAAATATTCTGTAAAAATTAGTAGTAGCTCTAATTGTCTTTGATTCTAGAAATTATTGAGCTGTTTTCATGAAGTTCTACTGAATTTTCAAGAAATAATGTCACTGAGTTTAGATTACCTACAACTTTTTCCTTGAATGCTGTTCTACTTTGCTAGCTGCCAGAATGCAACACACCAGAGACAGATTGGCTTTCAATAAAAGGGGATTTGTTTAGTTAACATATAGTTCTTCAGAGGAAAGGCGGCTAACTTTCAACCGAGGTTCTTTCTTATGTGGGAAAGCACAGGGTGATTTCTGCTAGACTTCTCTCCAGGCCTCTTGGTTCCAACAACTTTCCCCCAGGTGTTCCCTTTCTGAATCTTCAAAGGCCTGAGCTGAGCTGCAAGTGCTGAGATGAGGTATGCTGAGCTGCCTGGCTGTGCTACATCGAACTCTCTCATTTAAGCACCAGCCAATTAAATCAAACATCATTCATTGCATCAGGCATGCCTCCTAGCCAACTGCGGATGTAATCAGCAACAGATGAGGTTCACACACCGTTGGATCATGTCCACAGCAATAGAACTAGGCATCTTCACCTAGTCAAGTTGACACCTGAACCTAACTACCATGTCCACTTGACAACTTGCAAAGTTAACAACTACACGCATCACCTTAAACAATATTAAAGTGCAAAAAAATTCTCTTCTGGCTGTCTGTGGACCTATGAATTTCAAAACAAGTTATCTGGTGCCAATATACAAAGGAGGGACAGTCACAGGGTCCATAGGGAGAAATTGGGAGGAAAACCTACAGGGCAAACACTATTGGATTTCAAAGTCTGAAAGTCATTTATCCTTCAGCTTTAGAAAGTGGCTGTCCCACTCTTTCCAAGGCCCTATGCCGTGGTCCACCTCTTTCCAAATCATCCTCAGGGGGCATTGAGACCACCTTTTCCTTGGCTTCACCCTCTCCAGGCATCCGGGCACACCTGGGCTCTCTGCCATTTCTGGGGCACATGCTCAACCCCTCCATGTGGTGGCAGCCAGGGTCTCTCCTGCCCCCAAGGAGTGTGTTGTACCTTTTCCAATACCTGAGGTGGCACAACTCTTCCACTGCAATGAGGTGGGAGACTCATCCTCTGCCTTCAGGGCAAACTCACCCTCTCCATGTATCTGGGTGGGTCCATTCTCCTGGACAAGGTTTCCTGGCTTCAGACCTCAGCTTCCATGGTTCTCATTCTGCAAACTCCAATTTGTCCCTTTTGCGTCTCCCTTTGCCCAGACTGGCAGTGGTTCTGTTTATACCAACAGTCTCTTCAAGCACTCCAGGACTTCTCCATCATTCTCTTCTCAGTTCGTTCAAAATCTTCCCCTTATCCATCCAAAAAAACATTCCAACATATCTGGTATTTGCAAACCATAGCAGCACCCCACTTCTCCAGTACCAAATCTGTTCGAGTTTGCTAGCTGCCGGAATGCAACACAGCAGAGACAGATTGGCTTTCAATAAAAGGGGATTTATTTAATTAACGTATAGTTCTTCAGAGGAAAGGCAGCTAACATTCAACTGAGGTTCTTTCTTACGTGGTAAGGCATAGGATGATCTCTACTGGCCTTCTCTCCAGGCCTCTTGGTTCCAACAACTTTCCCCACCGTGATTCCTTTCTGCATCTCCAAAGGCCTGAGCTGAGCTGTGAGTACTGAGATGTGGTATGCTGAGCTGCTTGGCTGTGCTACATTGAGCTCTCTCATTTAAGCACCAGCCAATTAAATCAAGCATCATCATTCATTGCAGCAGACACGCCTCCTAGCTGACTGCAGATGTAATCAGCAACAGATGAGGTTCACACACCATTGGCTCATGTCCACAGAAATAGAACCAGGCACCTTCACCTAGCCAAATTGACGTCTGAACCTAACTACCACAAATGCAAAAGTTCATCTTGTCACACATGCATTACCTTTAAAATAATCAATTTTAATGTTTGACTCCTTTCAGCAACAAACTCTACTTTTATCTCACAGTGTCAGATAGGACATTTAATCTATTCTATGACAGAAATTTGAGGTCAACAAATGAATTATAACACATTTTTTAAAATTATAATTTGAAATAGTATAAGAGAATTTCATTTGTATGTTTTAGAGGTGGCAATAATTTTTTTAGACCCCTGCCTGAATAGACTGTCAGGGAAAATGTAAGGTTTTTTTTTTAAAAGTAAGCAAGAATCCTTTAGGAGAAGTTTGCCACATTTCGAGTTTATAACATTTGTCATTTTAAAAGACCCCTTCCACAAAATTTTGGGAAAATGAAAAACAAAGAAAAATTCAGCACAATAAATATTTTTCATGCATCCAGAATCTTCCCTTTATCCATTTAAAAAGCCGTTCCAATGAGTTTTTGATATTTGCAAACTGCAGCAGCAACACCCCACTCCCGGTACCAAAATCTGTTCTGGTTTACTAGCTGCCAGAATGCCATATACCAGAAATGGGATGGCTTTTAAAAGGGTAATTCAATAAATTGCTAGTTTACAGTTCTAAGGCCAAGAAAATGTACCAATTAAAACAAGTCTATAGAAATGTCCAATCAAAGGCATCCAGGGAAAGATACCTTGGTTCAAGAAGGCTGATGAAGTTCATGGTTTCTCCCTCAAGTGGAAGGGCGCATGGTAAATACAGTCAGAGTTTCTCTCCCATCTGGAAAGGCATATGGTGAACACGGTCAGGGTTCCTTTCTCACCTGGAGGGGCACATGGTGAACATAGCATCATCTGCTAGCTTTCTCTCCTGGCTTCCTGTTTCATGAAGTTCCTCGGGAGGTGTCTTCCTTCTTCATCTCCAAAGGTTGCTGGCTCGTGGACTCTGCTTTGTGGTACTGCTCTTTCTGAATCTCCCATTCTCAAAAATGTTTCCTCTTTTATAGGACTCCAATAAACCAATCAAGACCCACCCAAATGGGTGGAGACATGTCGTCACCTAATCCAGCTTAACAACCACTCTTGACTAAATCACATCATCCAGGGATATGATCTGATTACAGTTTCAAACATACAGTATTGAATAAGGTTTATTCTACCTTTTTGAAATGGGATTTTGATTAAAACATGGCTTTTCTAGGGGGCATACTTCCTTTAAAACCAGCACAAATACCATGAGAAATTTTGTTTTACTATAGCAGTGCAAATTTGAATTGAAACTTCTTCAGTTTGGGATTAAAGATTAAAGGTTTTTCTGAATTGCTTTAGTCCTCAATAACTAGTTGAGCATCACATCAGTGTGCTATTGCCAGAAATCCTATTCTTGCTTTTAGCACATTATGTGCCCTTGTTACTGTCAATAGAAACATGGAAGGCTGTTGGAATTCTGTTGGTGTTTTCTATTTTAATTACATGTCTTTACCTATAGCTGTCTCTATCATCTATCTATCTATCTATCTATCTATCTATCTATCTATGTAATCTACCTACATACCCATCTATCATCTATTTTTTAATTAAATTATAAATCCCTGAAAACTTTTGAGGGATAGATATTTGTTCTCTTCACTGTACATTTTCTGGCCACATCCATCTTCCCAAGCTTTATTTATTTTATTATCTATTTAAAAAGCTTGGAGAAATTATCTCATATCCAGGCAGTACCCAGTTCCAACATATTATCTGTTTTGTCAGATCATAATTTTCCTTAATGGCTGATTTTAAGATGCATCTCTGTTTCAGGATTATTAAAATGCTTAGAAGTGTCTGTCTTAATTTCGTGAAAATGTAGGGATGTGCAGTTGCTTTTCTGAATTAATGTGAGTGTCGTGAGATGGTACAATTAGGAAGGAGGGTAGAGGAGCAAATTTCCTCTTTTGGGTGGGGAATATATAGTTCTAGGAAAAATATGAAAGTTGGTATAAATTATAGTATTTTACTTTCATGCTGCACCTAAATTTCTGAGAATGCCTTGAGATTTTATAATCTGAAAAGATTCCAGAAAATTAAACTCTGAGGTCCAAATTTATTCATTTTTTCACATTCAGAAACTCTGATATCAAAGAGAATTAATGATCTTCTTAAAGTCATATAACTATTACTGTTTCAAAACTGTAATTATTACTTAGACTACTAGCTCAAGGATTCTTCCCCATAAAATTGGGTAATATATACAACCAATTTCAGTGTATACTAAAGAGCTTTGCTAATTGTGTTTAGCATCTATGAAATGCTATACAACTAGAAAAGCATAAATTAATTGTGTCTGTGTCCCATAGTATCTACTGATGAAATAAATATTATCTGAAGTGATGCTTATCCCCACCACTTAGAAATTTACCTTGCATGCTTATTTCTATGATTGTCAAAGGAATACCTGATCATTTTTAAAAATAAGTAACAGTTTGAGTAAACAGAGATCAATAAAAATAGATTTTTTGTCATTATAATGATTTTTGGCAGGTATGTGATGTGTTGATATCACCGCACATACAGTTTGGATTTAAGCATTTCATATATTATTATGCTATAGACCTTTATTATGTGGTTAAATATTTCCCCAAAATTTGCTTTAATGGGTAGATAAGGTGTTTATATCTTAGTGATTCATTTAATTAAATTGAACCACTCTCCTGGTTTTGAATATTCAGTTCTTTCCATTATTTAACACGTTTGGTTATTAATCTTTAAATACCACATCACCAAGACTTTTTTGCCTATAATTTGGGTTATGTTCCTCATCCACAGATGGAGATGAACACATGCAAAACTAGAGGTTGACGACATGAATAATGCTATCAGTGACGGGTTCAGTATTTTCAGCTCCTTTTGTAATTCAATTTGGTGACTGGTTATTTAAAAGTTTTCATAGTGTAGCCATAAAACGATTTTGATAGTACATTTTCTGGTTATGTTTTGGTGCTTTTACAACCA
The DNA here is from genome assembly GCF_023851605.1 of Tamandua tetradactyla. Classification (NCBI taxonomy): domain Eukaryota; kingdom Metazoa; phylum Chordata; class Mammalia; order Pilosa; family Myrmecophagidae; genus Tamandua; species Tamandua tetradactyla. The sequence continues at coordinate 155,384,976 of NC_135332.1, forward strand.
AGAATCTAATTTTGCTTAAGAATGTCATAGATGAGGCAGTAAAATTATTAATTATATTTGAAATCAATCCTGGAATACATGTATTTTTAAATATTACGTGAAAATTGAGAAGCCAGCATAAAACACTTGTGATGAAGTATAGTAGCTGTCTCAGGGAAAAGCACTTGTGTGACTATTTGATTTGCAATGTGAACTAGCTAATAATTTTGATGAACACAATTTTTTAAAGAATGATCAACAGACAAACCATGATTACTCAGAAGTGAATATTTGGCAGCTTTTTTTTTTTCAAATAAACAAAAGTTGTCTCATTAAAGAAACAAAATCAATATTTCACGTGCAAATTAGAATTTTGGAAAATTTCTATCCACCATTGTTAGTTTCCTCCTAAACACAAACATTTTTTTGATGAGATCGGTTGGAATGTTAATGGATGCGATTATTAAAATTGTATAACACAATGTTTCATGATTTGAAAGAGCTGCACAACTCAGTGAAATAATATTTTCTAAATGACCAGTGCAGGATGTTAAGAGTGTGCATGGGGTAAAATACTGCAAATCAGACTCATTGATTTTAATATAACAGACTTAAAAATCAATTCTATTTTGGAAAATAGAATTATTTTTCATAAAATATGGTATTTATGCTTATACGTTAAGTTTGTAGTTATTTTAGATGAGTTAATAAATATTTTCGAAATTCTCATTACAAATTTGTAATACAATAAATATTGATAGAAGTAATCTATATTAGACAATTTTTGAGCCCTTTAAGAATGTTTAAAAGATTAAAGACTGCCTGACACCAAAAGTTTGAGAATAGCTATACTGAAATATTCTTTCTATTATTGTTTTGAACAGTATTATTTATTATATCAATTAAGAAGAAGAAAAACAAAAGATTTTACTTTCATTTATTCCTTCTCTTGCATTCTTCCTTTCTTTATGTAGATACGTTCCTATTCTGTATCTTTTTTCTTCCCTCTGAAGAAAATATTTTTCTTTTAACTTATCTTGCCCTGCAGTTCTACTAGTGGCAAACTTCTTCAGTTTTTGTTTGTTTGAGAAAGTCTTTATTTTTCCTTCACTGTTAACTGGTAATATCACTAGATACAGAATTGTAAATAGATGTTATTTTTTTCCTTTTAAGAGTTTAAATACATTATTCTATTCTCTTATTGCCTATGAGTTTTCTGATAAGAAGTCAAATGTAATTCTTATCCTTTTTCCTTTGTAGGTAGGGTGCTTTATTCCTCTTCTTTCAAGTTTTTCTCTTTGTCTTTGGTTTTATGTATTTTGTATATGATATGCTCAGGTGCAGACTTTTTGTTATTATATTGGTTGGTGTTTCCTGAGATTTCTGGATCTGTGGTTTGATGTTTATCATTAATTTTGTAAAATTCTTAGCCCTTCCTTATAACTTTAAATATTTCTTCAGCTCTGCTATCTCTGGTACTTCGTTATGTATACATTATACCTTTGATAATTGTTCACAGTTCATGGATATTCTGTTCCTTTTTTAAATTTATTTATTTATTCTTCTGTCACTTTGCTTTCCAGTTTAGGAGGCTTCCATCAGTTTATCTTCAAGCTCACTGATTCCCTCACAATGGAGAATCTCTTGCCACAGTCTGACAATATAGATAAATTGAAAAAAAAAGGGAGAAATATTTGAGAGAGGTTATTCTAATATTAAAAATAGGACTGCAGTTTTTTTCTTGGGGTAAAGCATGTGCGTGATGTTTATGATATATTTATGTTTGTGTGGTAGAAGATACTTCTATGAGTTCTGAAATAAAAGGTGTTTTCATTTATAAAAGCTGCTAGAATGCAATATACCTGAAATAGAATGGCTTTTCAAAAGGGGAATTAATTAAGTTTCAAGTTTATAATTCTACAGCCATGAAAATATCCAAATTAAGATGATTTTATAAAAATGTCTAAAGTAAGGTATCCAGTAAAAGATACCTTGGTTCCCAAAGGCTGATGACATTTGGGGATTCTCTCTCAGCTGGGAAGGCACATGGTGATATCTGCTAGCTTTTTCTCTAGGCATCTTTAAAGACTTCCATGGGGGTGTTTTTTATGCATCTCCAAATGTCTCTGGCTCTGTGGGCTCTCCTGGCTCTGAAACATTTCCCAAAATGGTTCCCTCTTAAAGAACTCCAGTAACCCCACCTTGAAAGGGTGGAGACATATCTCCATGGAAATCATCTAATCAAATGTTACCACACAAAATTGGGTGGGTTATATCTCCTTGGAAACAATAAAAAAGATCTCACCCAGCAATATTGGATGAGGATTTAAAAACTTGGCTTTTCTGGGGTACGTAACAGATTCAAACTGATACATTCCACCCTTTGGATCCCAAAAAGACATATTCTTTCCAAATACAAAATGTGTTCACTCCATCATAATATCAGAAAGCCTTAAACCATTTCAGTAGCAATACAAATACAATACAAAGTCAGAAACAGTGCAAAATCTCAACAAAGTCAGCTACAGATTCGGTTTGTCCTAATGCAAAATTCTCCTCTGGCTCTGGACCCATAAAATTCAAAAGTTATCTGCTGCCAATATACAAAGGGACAGTCATAGGAGACATATTCTCATTTCCATAGGGAGAAAGTGGAAGGAACTTAGAAGTCACCAGACACAAAAAATTATGGAAATCTGCAGGGCAAACTCCATTAGATTTCAAAGTCTGAGAGTCATTTTTCTTTGGGGGCTTTAGAAAGCAATAGTCCCACCTTTCCAAGGGCCTTTGCAGCAGTGGCTTGACTCCCTCCAAATACAGCCTTGGGGGACATCGGAGAAAACACCTTTATTTTGACTCTACCCTCTCCAAACACTGGGGCAGCACCTGCACTCTACCATTTCCAGGGCACATGCTCAACCCCTCCAGAACAATGGGGTGTCAGCCAGGCTCTCTCCAATCCCTAAGGAATGTTTTCCCCCCTCTCCAAGACCTGAGGCATCACAAATCTTCCTGAGCAATGAGGTGGAAAGCCCACCCTCTGCCTTCTGGGCAAACTCACCCTTTCCAAGTGTTTGGGCAAGCCTGCTCTTCTGGCTTGAGGTTTTTTGACTTCAGACCTCAGTTTCCATGGTTCTGCCTTTGAAGTTATTTTTCCTCCAAGTTGTCCCTTTTCTGTCTCTTTTAGCCCAGACTGGCAGTGGTTCCATCTATATAGATTACCACAACACTTGTATTGGTCTTCTATGCAGTATGCTGGGATCATAGCGATCCAACGATGGGACTTTCCACAACTCCTTCCTGGATAACTCCATCTCCAATCCTAGCTTTTTCTAAAATGCCTGACTGATTCAATGTTTGGTTCAATCCTCATGTGGGGCACTATTCTCTGGGGTCTCCCTTTCTAGAAGCCCAGAATTTTCCAGACCATCAATTTCTGGTTTCTTTTACCCAAGAGTTCAGTTTTCAGCATATCTCTCTCCTATTGCATTTTACTATAAGCCTCAAGGAGAAACAAGGCTGCCTTTTCCACATTTAGTTTGAAACTTTCCTCAGCTAAATATCCTGGGTCACCACATGTTTAATTCTAACTTCCATCCAATAGCAGTATGCAATTTTTCAAGATTCTGTGCCACTTTAAAACAAGGGTCACCTTCCTTCAAGTTTGAATTGACACCTTCCTCATTTTTGTCTAAAGATGCAAGAGGTACTTTTAGAGTCCACCTTTCTACCAAAAATCTCTTCAAAGCATTCTAGGCCTTCTCTGTCAATATCCTTGCAACTCTTCCAGAATCTTCCCCTTACCCATTTAAAAAGCTGCTTGGTATTTACAAACCACAGTACTCTACTGTTGGTACCATATCTGTTTTACCTGTAAAAGTTGCCAGAATGCAATATACCAGAACAGAGTGGCTTTGCAAAAGGGTAATTTATTAAGTTGCAAGTTTACAGTTTTATAGCCTTGAAAATGTCCAAATTAAGGCAAGGCTATACAAATATCCAAGCTAAGGCATCCAGGGAAAGATACTTTGGTTCCAGAATGCCTATGATGTTTGGGGTTTCTCTTTCATCTGGAAAGGCACATGTTGACATCTGTTAGTTGTTTTCCAGTCATCTTCAAAAGCTTCCCCAGGGGAATTTCTTTATGCATCTTGGAAAGTCTCTGGCTGTGTGGGTTCTCTTGGCTCGAAGCTTCTTCCAAAATGGTTTCCTCTTTAAGGGCTCCAGTAAGCAACCTCAACTTGAATGGGTGGAGACACATCTCCATGGAAACCATCTAATCAAAATTGATCACTTGTAATTTAGTGTCTCACATTTCCATGGAAATGTGAATATTATTATGAGGAATATTGAAGCAAAGGTATGTAAGCTAATTTTGAAGACTGTAAGAGGTGACTATTGCATGAAGAGGCAGTTCTCTGATAATCAACCTCTTTTTTTTTTTGTATGCTGAATGGCAGGGATCATATATATATATTTTTTTCCATGTGAGTATCCCATTATTGCAGCAGCACCATTTGTTGAACTTATCTTTGTTTGGCTTTTCATTTGTTTGTTTGCTTGCTTGTTTACAAAGGAAATGGGCTGGGGATGGAACTCAGGTCTCCCTCATGGCAGGTGAGACTTCTACCTTTGATCTACCCTTGCACCCCATGGCAATCCACATCTTTTGTAATTTCAAGTCATTGTTTGTTTTCACTGTAAAAACATTAAAAACTCAGGTCTTGGCCTTAGAACTTTTTTCCCCCACAAAAAGCTTTATTGTTTTTACTTGGTTTATGACTTTTTGGAGGGCTACCAGGTGGCTGGTAAAAAGATGCCTCCTGGTTGGAGGGAGGGGCTCAGGCAGAAGCCTGGATGCCAGGGGAATGCAAAAGGACCCACCAAAGGCTTCTGGGTTCTGGAGGTACCTAATCGTGCTTGAGAGTGAACCTTTGGAGGAGATAGTTACTCAGCCTGGTTTGTAAACCTGCCAGCTTGTAGAGGTTAGTCAAATAGTCACTCATCTACTTGATGGGTTTCACCTTCTTGGTAGCAAGTGGCTCTCTGGAAAGTCACAGAGATGTGGGTCTGTGTTGGCAGAACCCAGGGCATGCAGGTCCAAAAGCCTCTGGTTCAGGCTTTTCTCCAGGACCATGACTGCTTCCATGGTGGTTTGAGATTTACCCCACTCATCTTTGGATGGCTTCTGCAAGTCCAGAAGTGGGCGTGAATGTAGCGCTAGTTTTGCATCTTCACCAGGCTCTTGGAGCCTTTGTGTTTCTTCTCCACCAATTGGGGAATCAATGGCTCATACTCTTCAGGAAAAAATGTCACAGTGGACCTTAAAAATGTCCCTGGATCCAGGGAAAAATAACTTCGCTTAAGAAAGGCTGAATGGCGTCTGGGATTTCTCTGTCAGCTGGGTGGGCAAGTGGCTGGTGTCTGAGGTACTTATTCCCAGTTCATTGCTTTGAGCTTCTGATTCCAGTGGCATCCTCTCTGAACATCTATGGACCCTTACTTAGTTCCTCTGGGGCAAAACTCTGGATTCTGGCTTGTTTAGCATCTCATGGGAAGGCACATGTCAAAGTCTGCTGGGATCCTCTCCTTGGTTTTATTTCAAATGCTCTTGCAGATCCTGGCATTTTTCTCTGCATCTCTTAATGTCTGTGTCTGTGTTGGCTGTTTTAAGTACTCCAGTAAACTAAGTAAGGCCCACCTTGAATGGATGGGGTCACATCTCCATCAAATCAAAGGTCGTACCCACAATTGGATGCGTCACGTCGCCAAAGAAACAACCTAATCAAGAGGTCATACCCTACGATATTGGATCAGGATTAAAAGAACATGGCTGCCCCTAAAAGATTGGATTTAGAATTTTAAGAATGTCACTTTTCTGAGGTATATAACAGTTTTGAACCAGCACAGGAGTAAACATCTTTTGAAAGATCTTCTGAAAAATTAAATCTGAATTGTAATATTTATTTGTTTCTATTTCACCATTAAATACTTTCTGCATAATATTCAATTTAATATTTGGAATTGATATTTAAACATGTGGAAGTGTGAAAGCAAATCTAATTGTTCAGAGAGGAAACATCTAAATTTAGTTATTGCAATATAAAAGAAAATTTTAATTGTTTACCTTCATGCTTATTAAATGATATAAGACTAAGGAATTACTAAGAAATATAAACTGGAGAAATAAAATATAAGTAGTGTAAGTAATTGGAAAAGGAAATATTATGCCATGTTGCTCATTGTTAAAATGTTACTAAATCTCTCCTGGGGACTTCTTAGTTTGGATTACTTGCAAGTCTGTCACTTATAAAGGATTGAAAAAGCTCCAGAGAGACCACATTGCAGTCATCTTCAAACGACTTCTAGAAATGAAGCACATAAAGAGACATCTCCATGTCCTAAAAAATATATCTCTCCTCTGATTAGGAAGAACAAATAAAATGCATTTGGCTCAATTTCAACTGTCTGTTTAGTATTTTACTTTTAAAAAACTTCAGGAAAGAGAGAAAATGTGTAGAAGAAATTGAAGAATTTTTATATTACCTCAGCTCAAAAAAATCGTATAATTCTTTAAATGATTTTTTTGTTGACATGCCTAACTGATTATACCTCATACTTTCTCTTGGTGAGGGAGTTAAAACCCACAAAGATGAAAATTATTCATTGCCCAATTTGGGCCCCAAGAAATCAGAATCCTTTTATGGATTTATTTGCTTTTATACTGAAGGCAAACACACGCACACACACACACACACACACACACACACACACACACACACACACAGAAGAAATATGAGTAACGTACAGTTCAGTCTTTTATTACAAAATCTCCATATTGAGCTAGATGAGACCTTATGATTGAGCCCATCACTGAAACGAATTCACCTAATGGTTCATTACAAATTTTAGTTTTCTAAATCAGCATATTTTGAAAAGTGAAAATAGGTTATGATGAATAATAGTGTCTTTCCATATATATGGGGAGTCTGTTTGATCATCAAAAGTAAAGTATTGTTTGAGATGAGGAATTTCTTTATAGGCATTATCACCAGCTAAAAACGAATATGGCAAGATTTAGGATGTCAACCTTTCAAATAAGTGCAGTATATTTTTGAGATGTGATATACTTTGAAAAATTATTTTCATTGGCTCTGTTTTACTTGAGAATTAGCAATTCATTCAATGAATAAATATTGAGCACCTATTTTACTAAAGGAATAGCTCTCCCAAGCAAGCCAGACAAAAATCCCTGCTTGTATTCAAGTGGGTTGGGCAGTAACTGAACAATATTGATAATTAAATTCTATGGCGTGTTAGAAGACAATAAATGTTAAGTGAATAATAAAGGGAAAGGAATAGAGAATGTGGAGGTAGAATTGTGATTTTAAATATCATGGTCAGCAAAGGATGCACTGAGCAAGGACTGAAAATATCTGGGATAAATGTGTTAGGCACAGAGGAAACAAGTCAGAAGACCCTGAGTTAAGGCAAGCCAATGTAATGGCATTTGTGTGAGTGAAGAAGGAATTGCAATTTCCATTCAGAGATATAAACAGAAAGTGGAGAAGGGATGTAGAATCTCTATAAACTAATACACCAGGGCAGGGCTTTGACTTTTACTCCAGAAGAAATAGGAAATCATTGCCACAAGTTAAGGAAGGTGACATGAACTACCTCTTTTTAGTTTACTTTTATTTTTTAACAGGATGACTCTGACTATTCAGAACAGCCTTGGAGGAGCAAGAACCCCTGTGATGGTAAAAAAAAGTGGGCAGATTCAGGATAAATTTGGAGGATACGAACAGAAAACAGGATTTTCCAAAGGAAATATGAATATAGAGTATTGGAAAAATTTGTGGGAAAAGATAACTCCAAGCTTAGGGGACTGAGCAAATAGAAGGGTTAAGTTGATAAGTTCAATAAACTGAGAAATGCATATGTTTGGTGGGGGTGGGGAGTTAAAAGTTCCATTTTCAACACATCAAGTTTGAATAATTTGTTAGACTTAAAAGTGGAGATGTAAGTAATCAGCATATAGAAGATTTAATGTAGGAAATATATTTAAGAATGGACTAAGGATTTATTTTAAGGAGTTCTTGGTTTATAGGTCATATTTAAAGCCAAGATTACAGGTAAATAAACTCATGAGAATAGCTGTAAACAGAGACAAGATGCAGACCTAGGGCTTCTGAAGCACAGCGTATCTGCCCCCAGCTATTGGCACATTTTTAAGTGCTGAGCTCAAACCCTCATTCTAGAGAAGACAAGGTGAGGTAAGGATAAGGGAATCAGAGCAGGGAATCAACTCTTTTGGTCAAAGTAACCAGTTAGGAGTGTGCATAGGATCCATTCAGAACCAAATAAATGCAGTGGTACTTTTGTGGGACTTTCTGGGGAAGATAGTCTTTTTTTTTTTTCTATCTGGGCTTAAATGTGAAAGGATTTAGGAACGGCGATAACAAATGTAGTCGTGGTACACTAAGAGAAGAACCTACCTGAAAATGAAAACATCCAGGAGACAAAACCAAGGAATGGAAAAAGACAAACTTGGTCTTTGTGATATCAATTGAGAAATTTGATCAAACTCTTTTCAAGTTAGTACTGTCCCTTAACTCTTAACTGCATGCAACAATAAATCCCTTTTAAACAGTCAATTCAATATACTTGTTTTAAGTTAACTGGGTTAAGCCTGATGATCTGTCACTCCTAACATTAGTAGTCATACTTCCTGGTTTTGTGGGTGACTATTTTAACTATTCTATATTCATTTCCCTGCAATAATTGACAGTTTATATGTGCAACTAAGGTTCTTGATACCTAAATTTTATTTGGAAAGATAACATTATATATGTAAGTAAATGTAAGGAAATTGAAAAAGGGGACTTTTAAAAGTATTTCCTTACATTGAGTGATTTGGAGAAAAATTATATATCAAGTATATTTCAACAGCCCTGCATTTTTAGTTTCAAGTTAGTGTCTTATAAAATAACATAAAGTATTTTTCTTGTGCTTATAAATGAGTCATCTTACACCTTTATGCAATGAAGAAGTTGAATGATCTGTTATAATACAAAATATATTTTATGGTCTTTACATAACCTAATATCTACAGCAATTTTCCTTTTATATTTTAAATTTCAGATTACTTTTTCCACTCAGTTACTGAATAGTTAAAAGGAAAGTTGTGCTGTTTATTTAACATTGATCTGAAGGTTATAGGAACTGCTTAAACGAAAGTGGTAACTTAAGTATTTCATTAGTTTTCAGAGGCTAAGGATTACAGATTTTGAATTGTATATATCCCTTAGAGTTCATCTGTGCTAATCTCTTCATTTTTGTTTACTAGAATATTAGGTTGAAGATGTTACATGGCTTGACCAAAGCCACAGAACTAAAAATCTATGATAAATATAAGAAACCATTCACATATCCTGTCTATTCTGCTCTGACTTTCTTTCTTTATACCTTTCCGTTGCTTTAAATCAAAGAAACCTTGTTGATCTTAATGCAGTTGGTAGTCATATGCTCAGTCTGGCCTGTGACCCAGTGCATGTAAAATAGGAGTATTAAGGCTTTGTTTAAAAATGCTTTCAAGAGTGGAAAATAATGAAAAGTAAAGCAATACTTAAATGCTACAAAAATATAAAATATCAAAGAAGCATAAACAATTAAGATCCTATTTATATGCATGTGCTTAGGTACAGATTCATTTAAAAAGGAAAGAACATACAGCAGTTTAAAAAAAAAGAATTAAAAGGAAAGAACATAAAATAAGAGTGGTGACTTTCCCAAACAGTGTTGCAAAACACATATATCTAATCTTTGAGAGCATTGTAGTTCATCAGCACAGATATTTTTCTCCCTATGTATAAAATTTTATTTTTTAAATTACTCGTAATACAAAGACAAATTCTTATTTGTTTTGTGGAGCTATGCCTCACTCATCTTTGCCATCCCACCAAGAAAAGAATCTCCATGTTCTTGGTATGGAAATAGTCAAATTAATGAGCAGGTCAATATCTTACATTGGCAATATTCTTTTATAATATTTAGGATTTTTCCTCCTAGGCTGTATTCCCTGAAGTGGAAGTGTGAATATTTTCAAACTCAAAGCTTAGAATATGAGATTTATTTTCAGAGGGATTAGAACATTTTCTTCTTCCACACTATTATGTTTATTTAATGAATCTACTATTTTGTGTCCATATTACAGAGGTTTACTTTTTACATCTTATGATATACTTCAAATTTTGGTATAACCATTCATTCATTTTATCAGTATATTGTTCAGCTGTCCTTTTGATGATTAACTGTTCAATAATCCTGTATGATTAATTTTATTCAATTAAAACTATTTTAATAATGTTACACATTTTTTATCAATCCCAAAATAGTATTTTAATAAAATATAATATATTTGCAGTGTCTTCTTCACCTCAAGGAAAAATGTGATATAGCATTAGATTTATGTATGTCAGTAAAGTTTTATAGCTTTCCTCAAGTACCTCACATCAATTTTTTTCATATTATCTCCAGATATATAGATGCAGCTAATAAAATTATTTTTTTACATTGTATCAGTCTGCTGATGCTTGGAGCTTTTTATTGGGCAATCACCTTATTGAACATATGTTATTTATAATAGCTTTCTATATTATTTTATTTGCTTTCAGTTCATAGGCTCACGTTATTTTTCAATTGCAAGAAACAGAGAATGGCTGAGGCATTCCTCACAAGAGTTTGAGTCTCAATAAGCAAGATTAGGAATGTTTTCAGGAAAGCATGATCTGTCGTATTTCTCTCAATTTCCTCAACAGCAAAAATTTGTTGTTTATTGGAGAGCTGATGAATAGATTAACATAGGTAACATATGCAATGTTTGCATATTGCTTGACAAAAGAAATTCATTGTATTTTATGTTAGTTCATTCCCTCTAGATACGTATCCTAAAGATAACTATGATGCTGCTATGACATGAGTAAATTTATTTTTCTATAGAAAATTCAGTCAATACTGTGGAGAGTTATAGGAGACAGATGTCGGGAAGACAACTTAGGAGGCTGTTAGTAATATTGTCAAAATAGCTACAATTGACTGAATGCCAAGTTATGTCACAGATCCACTTACTAATATGACATAAGCCTCTTCAAACATCCATTCAGAAAAGGTATTATTAATTACTGATTGAATTATGACAAGCCAAAGCACAGAGAGGCTAGCTGTCAGGCTCAAGATCACAGAAATTTAACGAAAATGTCATGGATTACGACATCGATCTAATTTTACGGTGCTGTTTAATATTTGACAAAGATAAAGATGAATAAGCTAAAGATGATGATACTGATGACAACAGTGACCGTGGAAGGGATTGTTCCTTTTGTTGAATATTTGATATGTGTTGTAAGCTTTTCATACATATCTTTTAAAACTAGCAAAAATTCTTTATAGAATATAGAAAGCACGAATTTTATTGCTGTTCTTAGGTAGAGAACCAGAAATAGAGAAATTAAGTGACATGCTTAGATTACTCGATAGCAAGGAATTCAAACCCAGGTAGTTTAATGTGAGAACCCAGATATCAAGGGTTTTTAAAACAATATGCTTGGTCATGCACTCTCCTTGAATAGATTTCCCTAAAAATAATTGCCTTTCTATAGATAGTTATAGACATACATATCAAATAGATAGAGACATCTACTTAATTCTCTCAATTTTTTAAATTCTTGAAACCGTTCTCCAAGCTATGTGCTATTATTTCCTTCATTTCCTCCTCTTTTTCCCCACTTACTGCCCCAATAACCCTCTTACATCATTTTTATGAATAACAACAAATCTCTCATGGGTGTGATTCATTCAGTCATTTCTTAAAGAATGTTTTTTGAACATGCTTATTATGTATTACTAATCAAACTAGTCAATAACAAACTCATTAGCAACATTAGGAAATAAAATCATTTAAAATAACATTCAGGGTGGGCCACAGTGGCTCAGCAGGCAGAGTTGTTGCCTGCCATGCCGGAGACCCGGTTTGATTCCCGGTGCCTGCCCATGCAAAAATAAATAAATAACATTCAAACTTTTTCAGATATGAAACTTGTCTCAATATAGACACATCCATTGAGTTCTAAAATGTCATACGTAACAACAAAATTGGATTTTTTTCTTTCTTTACTTCCACCTACAACAAAAATCGGACTTTAACATCTTAGGTTATTTTAGAAAAATATTTGCTCACCTCATAAAGCTTATATCAACCACTAGATTATGTTTTTAAAACATTCTTTTTATTATTTTATTCTTAGTTTACAAAGCAAGATTTTTAAGCCTTTTCATAAATAGTTTAAAAAATAGATTTTATAATGAACTATTCTTAAAGAGTTATGGAGTTAGGTAAAAATTAAGAAATTTGTTTTTAATTGTATGATTCCATCTTTGTGAAATGTCCAGAATAGGTTCAATCCACGGAAACTGAAAGCAGATTAATGGTTGCCAGGAGCTGGTGGGAGGGGGAATGGGAAATAACTGCAATAATGGATACAACTTTTATTTTGGGGTGATGGAAATGTTTTTGTTTTTGTTTTTTGATTTTTAACTTTTTTATTGTATAGTATAACATATATACAAAGCCAAGAAATAAAAAAGCAATAGTTTCAAAGCACTCTTCAACAAGTAGTTCCAGGACAGAGTAAGAAATTAAAGAAAAAATCTAAATGTAGCTTTTAAGAATATTGTATATTGGTTTAAATACAATTAAATTCTGTACCTTAGCTGGATATAAGATTGACATTAAATTATGTACTTCTTGTAGATAGTGATTTGATAACTAGAATTTGCCAACGTTACAGTAATGAGCTTTAGTGAATCATATATATTATATATATATCCATTATCTCTCTCTCTGTATATATATTATCCATATATATAATATATAACATAATTATTAAATTCTTGAGTGAGTGCTATTTCTTGAAATTTTGCCAGAAGAAAATAACTAAAAATATTTGGTAAACACGAAAGAAAAAGAAGTTTGGGGAAAAAGTCAAATTATTTTAAATTAAAAAAGGCTAAAATGCTGAAAGCTATAAATCTACTTTCAAATGAGGGTAGAGTTGACGACATTAATCACAAACATCCTGGTTTTTAATATAAAATATTGTTAGTGAGTCAATTTTGCAAGAGGAAGAGCCAATGTTTTCCTAAAACTGAAAGGTATTTAGAACTTAAATTCCAAACAGGGTTTCACTGGAAGGTAGTGGAAAGAATTGTTCACCATTCATGGAGCAAAATCAAGCAGAGCTGGACAAGAAGCCGCAGGGGGCATGCCCATGTATTCATAATGGGAAATCAATAGATTTAGGAGACCATGAGAATGTAAGTCCTTGGACAACTCCCAAATTCTAGAGAGTATGATGGATTTCACATCCCTGATGGTGGGGACTTGTACGATTTTAATTGTGTTTAAACAAAATCTTCATATAATTCTTGTAAAAGTATACCCTATTTGGCATTTTAGGTATTATGATTTGTCATTTGTATATAATTGATTAAGATGGCCTTGACCAGATTGTTATAGCTGAAACATTTAATGGGGGTTGAAATATGGGAAGTCATATTTGGAAAGGGATCAGGGCCAGATTGTAGTGACCTTTATGTTACATAAAAGAAAGTGTTTTTCTAGGAGCCAGTGATATGCATCACTGAAGACAATTATTGGAGAATCCTTTCCAAATTAAGTTTGAAAAATATAACTAACAGCAGAGTTGAGGATAGGATTAGAAGGTATTTGAAATTCAAAACAAGAATAAAATCTGACAGATTCCTTTGGTGGAGGAATTTGAAGCTAGCAGCAAGAAAGAAAGCAGAAAACTGTTTTCAAATATTTTTAAATTAAAATATTGGCCAAGTTGATATTATCACCTGCTTACAAATGTCCATAGGACTCTATGAATAATGATATAATTCTATTTTTTTTTTTTTTGCATGGGCAGGCACCGGGAACCAAACCTGGGTCTCTGGCATGGCAGGCGAAAACTCTGCCTGCTGAGCCACCATGGCCTGCCCATGATGTAATTCTTAATAGAATATAATTAGAACATTTGTAATTGAAAATCCTAGAAAGAGGACACAATTTCCATTTCTTAGATAAAATACATAAATTAATATTTGCAATGTCTTGTGTAGTTAACCATATGTTTCGGTGTAATGTGTCATCTAAAGATATTCTCTGGTAGGTATGTGAATTCTGTATCTACAGTAAGTAGTATGATTAAAACCATTACAATTTTTAAAACTCTGAAATGTATGAATATTACCTTCCTTTCTTTACAGGAAATATGTTTTCATTTAAACAAAGGAAAACAAAACACAAAACTGGTAAAAATGCTGAACTAGTTGATGGCCTTTGTCTTATAGCTTCAAGACTTCCTAACATGTTGGGAATACATTATGGATTTTCTAAATCCTTTTGTTAGATTATGTAGCTATGATTGATGGGCAGAAAAAAAGGTCAAGATAGATCTTACAGTTTGTTAAAAAATAAGAGAGGAAGTTAGAGAAAAAAAAAGAAAGAAATGCAGCTGACATTCTGAACAGGCTTCAATGACATGTCAAAATATTTGTGCCTGACAATCTAGGACCAGACACATAGTTTCTTTATAGTGATAACATTGCTACAACAATATCTGAAAATTTCAAAAACCTATTTCAGTTCAAGAAATGGTTGAACAGACCATGTTTTCTCAGGCTTCATTTATTAAATTCACATTTTTAAACAAAAATTTGCAGAAAAGAAAATTTGACCACCTATGTAGACAAATATATATCTATTTACATATATGCAAATATATGCCTATATATACATTGTATACATATATAAGCCTAAAAAGCTTCAAAAATGTATTTTTAGGTACATTTTAGGGTCTGTGAAATGACCATGAAAAAACAATTAAAAGTAATTCATGTATAAGGCAGAGCAAATTATATTTGATGGGTGTGAAGGAAATGCAATTAGAGTGGTGGAAAATGAAGTTGGAAAATGCCTATATATGATGATGAAGTATTCTGATGCCCCACCAATAAACGTAATGTTTAATTTTTTAATGCAATTGTTTTGTTCCTCCTCCTCTTGATGTGTTCTCCACAGGAAAGTAAATTATTTGGGGATCTATTATGGCTCCCTAGGTATAAAATAAAGAAAAAAATATTATTAATATAATAAAAGTATAGTACATGTATCAATATATATTTTACACATTAAATGCAAATGCTAAGTACTTATATCAGCTATACAGATTTTCTTTTTAATTTAATAAATTATATCTATTAAAATTAACTATTATGCTTACCACCCAAAACTAAGCAAAACAAAACAAAAGGATGATTTTTAAAATTAGAAAAGTATAATACTATCCACTGATTTTTCTGAACTCTTCCACCAATGGGAAGATAATAATCCTGATAACTTATATAACTACTCTATTACCTATATATTGAAATGCTCCCATTTAAAAGCAGCTACTCCAACTGAGTAAGGAGCTAATATATGTAAATTTTCAGATGTAGAAATTTTCATAGTTTGTTCAGAAAAGAGAAGAAACTTTCTTAAGGAATTAAAATATGGTTGGTAAATAGTGAGACAGGACTTTGACTAGGTAGATATTACTATATTTTGGAGGGTCTATTATTAATCAGAATAATTTGAGACAGATGTTGTAGGCAAGGGATAAATTCCATTATGACAATGCATCAGAAATATTAACTTGGCAGTCCAAAATAATAACGTTGAAAAAGATGCAGTCCTCTAGAATATCAGTTTGAAATTTGAAACAGAAACCACATTTAAGGTAAAGGACGATATAATTTGGCATCAGTGGTAGGATGGTTTGGTTCATGTGTCAAATTGGCCAAGTGATGGTGCCCAGTTGTCAGTCAAGAAAGCACTGGCCTGTCTTTTTATGGACTTAAATCATCAGCATGTTGATTGCATCTATGGCTGATTTTCTGCAATGAATGACATTTAATCTAATCAATTGAAGGCTTTAAAGGAAAAGTCAAGAGAGAGAGTCTCTTCCACTTCAGCCAGCCAGCTCCTCCTGGGGAATTCACTGAAGATCTTCATTGGAGCTGCTTGCTCATGGCCCTATGGAATTTGAACTTGTGTATCCCCACAGTTGCATAGATATATAAAATATAAAATCTCATAATTATAGATATCTCCTGTTGGTTCTGTTTCCCTAGAAAACCCTGACTACTACAAGGGGAAATAAATTACAGGGGCAAATATAGTGATAATTTAAAGTAAAATTAAGCCCACAGTGTTAGTAGTATATAGAACAACAACAATGAAGATAGACTATTATCAAATATGTCATTATGATCAGTATAACAAATACTTGGTGAACATTTAATGTTTATCACATTCATAATTGCTACAACCTCCAGTGGAGATGGTACTATGATTTTATATTTCAGTTTCAATTGCCAATTCATTTCTCTGTAAACAACTGGACAGCTTCTGTATCATTGACTATTGAGGAATTTCACTATATATAAGAAATACAAGGAAGGTAGAGAAATTGGAACGTCTATGTTCTAAATATCTCCTATGTGCCAGACAGTTGGCCAAGTGGTTCAAATGCATCTAGTAAGTGTAATAATCTATTTCATGTAACTGGGAAGAGGAAGACTGAGCTTAGTACAGGGTGTTAAAAAGTATTTCCTCACTTCAACTCTATTTTTTTTTTTGTTTTTGCTTTCTGGGTTTTATTGTTTTCATTTTTTTATTTTGGTTCACACTGCCTCATACACATAAAAATAAAAGTTTATGTATAACCTAGCGAATTATTTTATTCATATAAATATAATAAGCTGAAAATGATAATTTTGCCCACAGTTATGTCATGTGCAAAAAAATTTAAAAGAATTCTGTAATATATGCTCTACCCTTAAGGAGATTACAATTTTTTTGAGTACTTAAAATACAGTTTTTACATGATTTTTAGATGAGGAAATACACTAAGGTTTGTAATTAAAATTGTGAATGTTAGGTTCTAATTGTAAAGAGAGTATCCATTGCAAAAAATTTTCTGATTTGGATTAAAAACTACTATAGCATGTGTTTTATTAGATTATATTACTCGATTTTGATTATTTTCCTTAATTTGACTCTCCTTACCAAATGTACATCATGCACATGCACAATACACATACATATGCACATATACATAAATATCTGAATCTACTGCTCTATTTTAGTCATCAATAATTCACGCAAGCGGAAAAGTTATGGTGCTATCAGCAGCAAATATGACTCAGAAAGAAAGAAAAGAGAGGACAAATATGAAAGTTATTGTGAGAAAAATGGTGACCTCCCCAGGAGTTCAGTGAATGTGTGTCCCTGTATATAGTGGAGAAAGACCCACAGTCCTCTATTACAGAGAATCTACAAGGTATTTGCAGTTACACAGTGAAAACACTGAATTTGCAACTTGATTTTTGTGCTGGACAGCTGTGAAAATCTGCTAGGGTGAAAATCTTACCTTTGCCATACAAAGACACCTATGATAATGACCATTAACAGAATCCTTCCAAAATCACAAAGAACAACATTTATATAAGTTGAAATTACAGCAAAGTAGTATAATGTACAGACTGAAAAGGAAACAATTTCAGCCTCCCTTCTTCCAATGCAGATTACCTGGGTCTTTTTTTAAAATAAACAATTGGTGAGAAAGGGGGAAAATTCAACTTCCTCAAGTGGAGAATTCTTGATATTCTCACAAGCAGTGTGGACAACCAAAGCAATAGGGTGGGCCCCCAATCTTGAGGTTTGTTCATATGAAACTTAACCCCACACAGGATAGGTCAAGCCTCCTTAAAATTAGGCCTAAGAGTCATCCCCAAGAGAAACTCTTTTGAAGCTCAGATGTGGCCTCTCTCTCCAGCCAACATAACAAGCAAACTTACTGCCCTCCCCCGTCTATGTGGGACATGATTCCCAGGGGTGTTGACCTTCCTGGCAACATGGGACAGAAATCCTAGAATGAGTTGAGACTCAGCATCAAGGGATTGAGAAAACCTTCTCAACCAAAAGGGGGAAGAGCAAAATGAGACAAAATAAAGTGTCAATGGCTAAGAGATTCCAAACAGAGTCGAGAGGTTATCCTGGAGGTTATTCTTACGCATTAAACAGATATCATCTTGTTAGTCAACATGTAATGGAAAGGCTGGAGGGAACTGCCTAAAAATGTAGAGCTGTGTTCCAGTAAGCATGTTTCTTAAAGATGATTGTATAATGATATAGCTTTCACAATGTGACTGTGTGATTGTGAAAACCTTGTGTCTGATGCTCCTTTTATCTACCTTAACAGATGAGTAAAACATGCGGAATAAAAATAAATAATAAGGGGAACAAGGGTTAAAATAAATTTAGTAGATTGAAATGCTAGTGGTCAATGAAAGGGAGGGGTAAGGGGTATGGTATATATGAATTTTTTTTTCTGTTGTCTTTTTTATTTCTTTTTCTAAATTGATGCAAATGTTCTAAGAAATGATCATGATGATGAATATACAACTATGTGATGATATTGTGAATTACTGATTATATATGTCGAACGGAAGGATCATATGTTAAGAATGAAAAAAAGTTGGTATAGTTATTCATCACTGTGTGAATTTGGTCATGGCAATTATGATGCCTGTGCTTGTCAAAGCCTCAGGATACAAGATCCCTTGATGTTTCAGTTTCTGGTAAATGGTTTAATCTTGCATTGCAATTTAAGAGATTATGCATATGTTTTCCAAAAAAAAAAAAAATTTTTTTTTGAGCATTGAAGAAGCCAGATACACATACCCCAAATGAGAAATCTGAATTGAATTTCACTTGTCTTGCTTACTGTAGAAAGTCTCCGATTATCTTATTCTGGAAAAAGAGTGTCCTGGGAACTTGTCTTTGGATGGACTTCTCTGAATCTTTTCCTCCTAAAACAGAGTAGTATTACTTTACAGATTTCTGAAAAAAAAATTTAACGGAGGAACCCTGAGGAATCATGAAGGTAATGTCTAACTTTTTTTTTAAATCATTCTCTAGAATTTGAAATAGAAATTGATTAAAAATTATATTTGATGTCTTTCCCTTGGAATTCTGAACCTTTCACACATTGCCTTATAAAATAATATTTTAATCTAGGGCATAGGAAACAGAAAGGCACTCCACTGGTGACAGGGCAGGTGTTTTCAAAAGGTAGATAAATAATCAAAAGTGCTGACTCATCTGCAAATAATGGAGAAGTTTATTTATCAAGCATTTTTTTTTGACTGTGACAAGATCATTTTCTAGGAACTGAATAGGCAACTAATACCGCATAAAAACTTTATTAACTTATAATATGGTTTGAGGTGAATCAACAATTTAAATGTGAAAATTGATTAATGAACAAAAGTAAGTTTTAGATGATAACCAGGTTTATTGAAGGCTGGATTTTCTAAGTTTAAGAAAAAAATAATACCAATAGATGAAAAGATTATATTTGAAAAGAAAATATTTTAAAATTACAATAGTATATGCATAAAAACAATTAAAGTCATTGTTAAAATTCATGTATGTCTAAAGGACTTTTCAAATTCATTAATTTAAAAAAATCTAAGTAAAAAATTAAAAAGATTGTAGCAAGTAATTTTCAAAAATAGAAGTAAAATGGTAATAAGCATCCATTCATCTCTCAGTTCAGCTGTCAATCTATCTTTCTAGCATATCTAGCGTATATTTACTCCAGAATGTCCCAGGCAATAAACACGAAAACACATTTATCCTCATTTGGAATGAATGAGATTAAAAATTTTAAATGAGATAATGTAGCATATCGTAATGTTTCTGTAATGAAATAAAATTACAATGAAAACTATATAGACTGAAATATCAAATTTTAAAATATCTGTTTTCAAATTATAGCCTGTTTTCATAAACTGGGGGTGAGAGCACATGGGTATTTTCATGAAATGTTGATGGAAACATTAACTGGCCCAAGTTTCTTTAGAAAAAAATCATCAAATTTTAAGTTACTGATGGAAGCAGGTGTTCATTTTATAAAGTGTACAATATGTTTCCATAGCCCAACTTTAAAACCTCTCTGTATTATGACTCTATGTGTTTCTTCTTGATTTTGTTAGAACACATTGGATAATAAGTTTGGGCAAGAAACAATTAGGTGACTGAAACCATTCTAAACCATTCTTTGACTAGCCATCATAAAAGTATATCAGGTCAGTTTGGAAATGTTTCTTCCTGGAAGCATCACTTGCGGGCATGTACCTCAGCAATTTGGAGATAATTCTAGGTGAGTCAAATATCTTCCTCTTGATAGATTATCATCTTGACTAATAGGAAAATTTTTCCTTTGATAATGCCATGAGAACCCCCTTAAAACAAACCCATAAATTAACCTATATTATGAGTAAATAGGCTAAAATATTATCCTTTTGTTCAACTTAGGCAAGATCTGAACACATTTACATCTAAATAAATCTATAAGCAAAAATTCTAATAAACTCAATAGTTATGTTTCTGATAATACTTCTATTTCTGGGACAAATTGTTGTGTTTTGTGTGAGAGCTCATCTTTAATTAATGCTCATTTTCTTAATTATGTATATTAGCATAAGTGTATTTGCTGAGAAATATTTTTGCTATGAAATATATTGTTTTCGATGTTTTTTAAAGATAAATGTATTTTTATCCATTCACTAAAGTAATGTTTCCATTAAAGGATAGTAATGTTTATTTTGCTACACAATATTTATATTTTAAAGCTAAGTGATAAAATTATTTATGAAATCGAGTGTCTCATCTTTTACTTGTTTGTTCCACATATTGAAACAAATTTAAGATACTTTATACAAGAAAATTAAATTCATTAGAAATAGTTTACAAATCTAAATATAGAAACATTCTAACCTTTGAAAGGATGGAAACGAGGAACAGAACACGAGTCTTAAACCTCAGGAGGTCACTGGTTCAGGCTGTTTTCTCCTGAAGGCTGATGTTTGAGTTTTACTCCCCATTCTGATGTACTCATCTTTCTCAGAACTCTGAACTTTTTGGTTTCCATGAGCATATTTGCACATTGGCAAAGCCCATTTAAATATCCACAGTTTTTAAATGTCCGGAAGAAACTAGCATCCCTCACATCCAATTTCAAATGCTTAGGACACAAATCACTAGCTAGATTTTCAGCAGGTGCCCAGTTCTGTCATCCTAAATCATGCCCAGGGAGTGTGGCAGAACCAAGCAGTACAAATATGTTCACATCCACCCACACCTGCAAGAGGATATTCAGAGCAAAATGATTATTTAGGAGGATCATCTACTACAATCTTTTATTCAGCATAGAGCATACAAGCACAATCAGAAAACAAATGGAAATAGGTTTAACAAAAGTGAGCATGGTTTTATGGAGGATTTATTTTCTCTTGTTGACTTCCAATTTCTTTTTATACTGACTTGAAATTGCTAATAATGAGAAGATGGATGCAAAAGATTTATAATTTTTTGAATGCAAGTTCTTTTAGTTAAATTTTGTTTTTACTTTCATTATGTTGTAGGTGTTATCAAAAGTAGTGTTAATTCTCAAATGAACCTAAGTGGGGCTGGAGGAAAATGGGAAGAGGATGCATATTACGTGAGATAAGCCTCTTTGACAGTGCCAGTGGAAGGGCTTAAACTGGGGAGATACACATGCTCTAGGTTATTAATTTTAATCCTGGTTTCAGTATAAATAGTTTTTATTTAAAATTCCCAGGGATTGTCTATCCTCTTCAAAGCATGGGCCCCCAAATTACAAGGAAGATAGGCAGCCAACTCAATTATTAAGTACGCTTTGAGGGATTTTCTGTTCCTTACATTTACATTGGCGCATAGCAAAATTAGCGGAGAGAAGAAGAAAGCCAGTTTTTACCTTACAGTTTTTATGTTCTCATTTTTCTCCCTCACACATGCATTCTCATCATGTTGTTCTCTTCTCTTCAAACTTTCCAGGACAATAAACAGCACAAAACAAACCTTGAAAAAAAAAAAGACATCTGAATGTTTGTTTTTAAAAGACAAGCAAGCTTTTTAGTTACTTTTGAATAAATCCCATATTAATCCAGTAGAACGATTTACAGTAAGAACCAGATTGTTTGGGGCCAATGTTTACTCATTTGTAAACATAACTGCCTAAGTTAGGAAGATAATAGAAATTTGAAAAAAATCTCCAAATTAGCGGTTTATTTCATACTTCTGGTTTGAATTAAAAGTTAACGACTAATCACGGAGATAAATGTACTCATAGTTTCTGGAGACAGAACCCATATGTTGCCAAAATAATTTTCATTCTGTCCACTATAAATATCACATACTGAATTACGTGAAGGAAGAGTTTCTTCATTAATTTCAAGGTTTGTGCAAGAGATGAAATTGCACACTTTTACTTTAAATAAGTTTTGCAAGTCAGCTTCTCAGGAAAATCGTCTTTGCTTCAGAGATCTGCATGCACAAAGTTTATTGCTTTTAGGAATAACATCTTGGGAAGAGATGTCCACAGAACAGGACTGTGCAGAGAAAGAATTAGAACTGCATTCAGTTGCGACAAAGGCTTAAGCTGATTCTATTAGAATTACGATGGCCCTTAAAAGGTGTCCTGAATGGAGGGAAAGTCTGCCTTGTAGCAGCTCCCACCATACCCACCTTTCAGCCTCCATGTTGTCACATCACTGGTTTGGCCAGCGTTCCCAGAAGGAGACATAACCACAAGCCAGGTAGTTCTCTAAAGCCGAGAGTGATTTCTGAAGATGGGGCCGGACTGAGGGCCTAACTCCCAGCACTGAGGGAATGGCTGCTTCAGTTCTGAAGGCAGTTGAGGATTTTTGAATCACTTGAGCTTTTTATGATACATTACATTTGATAGTTGGCACTAGTGATATTTGGACTCATTTAAGTTCTGTATAAAAGCACTCGAAGCTTTATCGAGCTTGTAATACTATCTGGACCTCAGCTAATCCTTATTAGGGGAGAGAAGAGGCAATAACACAATTTACAGCTGTGCAGGCTTTGAAAAGCCTTAAAAATGATAACAATGTTCAAAGTTCCCCACAATAAAGCCTTTTGCCAGTTGAGTTCATATCTTGAGATTGCTGTGAAAGGATGTCTGACAGCGAATGGTAATGTTTCTTTACGACAAGGATATATCACAAGCAATGCATTCATTGTATTTGCATTAGTGGCAGATCTACAGCCCAAACCTGAAAACCGAAAATATTTTATTTTCAAGGGAGGGAAGAGTAAGGGAGTGAAATCTGTCAGTGGAACAGAGAAGAGAAATGAACTCTTCCTACATTTCCCACAAAGAATATTGGTCCCATATTTCTCTTTTGCATTCACAAACATATTTAACTTGTGTTTTATTTCAATGCCAGGTGCAAATCAAGAATGAATAGAATGATCATTTTACTTCTACAGGAATGTTTACACAGCAAATACTTTTGCAGACAAGGACATTCTTTTGCTTTTTCTTCTTTTTAAATACAGCATACAATCAATAGAGACTCTTCGCTCAGGGTAACGTTGACACATGTCCATTCAATGAAACTAATGATTTCATTTCTGCTGCAACCTTCAACAAGAACATTTTGACGCGTTAATATGTGGGGTGATTTAATGACCCTTCATTAAAAAATATAGTGTATTATCTTTATTTCAATACCCAGTATTGAAAAACTAGAAGCTTTCATTTTTATTACCTTGTACACAGAAATATCCAGAGACCTCTGCTTGGCAGTTTGTTTAGAATGCAAGTATCAGATACTGGAACATGAAAAAGGTCATGTAACATCAGCCTATCTTAGTCATCCTTATGTGCAGCAAAGCAAATTGCATCTTGTCACAGCTGCCAAATATTTTGGTAGAGACGGGATCATCGAGTTAAGCCAATGTGTTTTGTGTCTGTACAAAACAACTTAGGGAGGTGAAAAAATTGTCATGAAATGCTTATATAAAATGAGTTTGAATGTGTTTGATAAAATGGTACAAATCTAGTTTGTTCTGAATTCAACAGCACTTTAAAAATGAACTAAAATTAAGAATTAATTTCACTTCCCACATATAAGAGAAAGAAAAGAGGGGGTGCAAGAATAGTTTAGTGGTAGAATTCTTGCCTGCCATGTGGGAGACCCAGGTTCAATTCCCAGTTTATGTACTTACCCAAAAATCAAACACGCAAAACAAACAAACAAAAACTGGACAAACAACAAAAATTCAATAAGTGGTGCTGCAATAATGAAAAAATAATGAAATGTGACCTTGCCATACAGCATAAACGAAAAAGAAAGAAAGAAAATTGAAGATCATTAAAGCATACATGATACATTTATGTTTTAAAATTTTGCTTTTGATCTCTATTAACAATTTAAAAATTAAATTATTTTTCACTGAAATTCCAAATTTAAAAATGAATGAAGAAAAAAGATAAAGAGTTAGACAAATGTAAAAATGCATCAGCTTTTGGGACTTAGCTTCCTATTTTAAGGAAAGGAACTTCTTATTGCATATAAGTTACTTAATACATTTGAAATGCTCTTTCTTGTTCATGTTCATATGTAAACTATTTTTTAATTTATTGATTAAATTACTGTTTCAACCATGCATAACACAGTATTCTTCTATGTGCCAGGGACTGTGCTTCATGCTACAGATAAAAAAAAGAAAGCCACAATCTCTACCAACATGTGTATGCATGTATGCATGCCCACTTTGATAAGTTTTAGTGTGTGTATACATAAACAAATACATACATGCATACATACATACATACTCACATAGCCACTGATATTTTTTTAACTTACCTAGACCAGGGTAAGCTTCCTGCATGAAAGGAACAGCAGAAACAGAGTAAATTAGGCTTTGATAGATTTAATACGCTATTCCAACCATATACAAGTTTGTTTTGACTAACTTAAAATATTAAATATTATCTTCTGCATTCCTGAATTCCCATTAATCCCACGTGCCCTTGAAACACATGAATGCTTTGCATTTTAGACTAGGGTACAGTTTTTGTCTGCTCATAAAACTCTCCCATATGCTTTCTTGATATCACTGTTCTAATCTTACTTGCGTAACTGATTCTTCACTCCCTGACACAGTTGTGTGCCCTTCTCAGGACAGAGGACTAAACTATGTGACCCAGACCTATGACTTTCAGTCACAGTGAACTATCTCACATGGACTACAGGGATAAGTCCTTATCAGTAAGATAGGTGGTTTATCCTCTTAACCACAGTATTGAATTTAGGATTAGTCATGCTAACTAAAGAAAACCTTCCAATGCATTTCACATATACTCTCTGAGAAAGATGGTGGCATCATAAAGCTATTAGCATGTGTTTGAAGGTTGCAAACAGTTGTAATTTTTCCCTGGTATTGAAAGCATCTTTGAGAAAATAGTCAACAAACCGAGATAAGGGAAGCTGAGAAAGAGATAAAATACTAACTCCTTTGAACCCCTGAATCTAAGCCTGAAGGTAACAATGTTCATATGAACCAATAAATCCTCATTCCCATTTGTTAGTAAGATAGTTTGAGTTGATCTTCAGTTAATTACAATGATAAAAATTCATTTTTAAAGCATACACTCTTCACATAAGCAAACCATTGAAGGAATAGGAAACAGGATGAGATTTTTCATCAGTTGCCAAAGATAAAGCAGGTGGTGATAATTCACAGAAAACCATGATTAAGGTGTTCATATATGATCAAGTATCCCATAAGCTGATAAATTATGTACAAGAGATCATGAGTTTGAACAGAGAGATCTCTTCAGTCTATAATGCAGACCATTTGTGAATCTTGTAAAATGCAAATCAGATTATGGCATTTCTTTGCTCAAAACCCTCTATTATAGAGTTAAAAACTAAAAACTTTCTAGAATTTCATGAATTCTCCTTATCTCTTTTAAAAGTTTTCTCTCTGCCTTTGTAATCTATTATTCTCCCACTTTCTTACTCTGCTTCAGCCACATATTGACTTCCTTCCTATTACTGTAATACATCAGGCAAACTCCAGCATTGGGGTCTTTGCGTGCTCTTCTTGCTTCCCATTTCAGAATGCTCTTCCTTTGGATATCTACATGACTGTCTGTGTCATTTCATTTGAGAATTTTTTCCTTTTGTCAAGTTTTTGTAAGACTTTTATTAACCTTTGAAATTAAATTTCATATATTTATATTCTAAATTCTCTGCTTTATTTCTCTCCTCTTAGCACTTTTGTCTTAAACCATAGGTGTATGCACAATGCCTAGATCAGTAGTTTGGCACAATTTGTGTCCAATAAACCCTTCTTGAAAAAATAAATAAGAATGAATGAACTAAGACTTTCAGTTGAGTAAGTTGGCAATGTAAGATACTCTAGGATGCCATTCACCTACAGAATCTTTGACTAGCTAGTACAAACTGGCAAAGTCATCTTCCTTAAAACTCTAGAAAATAGTTAAAGGGTTGCAGTAACTAGGAAAAAGCCAAATCAAGAAAACATAGCTTTCAAAATGGTAGGAAAAGCTTGTGGTGCCCTTTCTGGTCCCTCACCTAATACCTCCCCAGCACAATGTAGAGCCATCCTGCACCATCATTTTGGGTCCATGTTCTGGAAGGAACAGAGCAACTCTTCTGCACATACCTGAGTGCCAGTATGTTCGGGTCAATCTCTTAGATGGCAATCTCAAAGGCAGAGTTAGGGCATTTGTCACAGAGTCCTCTCTGAGAAGCTACCCTGCAGTCAGAAGCATAATGTAGGCTGCTAAAGCAGTGTAAGAAACAATTAAATCAAAGTGGCATTGGTTAAGGTTTATTGGCTTTTAGATACAGCAGAGCTCCTTAGAGGTGTTGAAAGTTTGTTTTATAGGTAATAGAAGGGATATTAGGATTTCTTTAAATGGGAAACTCATAAGGTACAAGCCCAGGACAGGACAAAGGCTCGAAAAGACAGGGAAGACCCTATATTTCACTTTAACCAGGGCTGAATTTCTTAATAGGAAGGCTAAACTCTGAAGGAGAGCACCAGCCAAAGTAGGGCCAATTTGCAAGACTGTTAAGACATTTTTTTTTTTCGCATTGCTTTATTTGTTTTTGTTTGTCAATGCTGCCCGAATGAAATATACCAGAAATGGATTTGCTTTTATAAAGGTGGCTTATTAAATTACAAGTTACTGTTTTAAGGCCATGAAAATTTCAAACTTAAGGCAACAACAAAAGGATAACTTCTTGGAGGAGAAGCAGCTGGCATCCAGGTTCCTCTGTCACATGGGAAGGCATGACAACATCTTCGGCCCTTCTCACATGGTTTCTGGTTTCAAATGACTCTCTCAGCTTCTGTCATCTTCTGGGGTGTTTTCCTTCTGCATCTCTAAACATATGTGTGTGAGCTGTCTCCAAAATGTTTCCTTCTTAAAGGACACCAGTAGATGATTAGATCTACCTCAAATGGGCAGGGTCACATCTCCATGACACAGCCTAATCAAAAGGTCCTATCCAATAATAGTTCTGCTCCCACAAGATTGGATTAGAAGAACATAGTTTTCTGGGGTACATAACAGTTTCAAACTAGCCCAACTTTGCTAGTTTCTGGCACTCAAGAAAACTTATATCATTTTACAACCTGGATGCAAACAAGGAATAGCCAGTTCAAAGACTAACTCTCAGAGTTAAGTGTACAGTGTGCAAAAAAAGATTGCAAGACAACCAAAGTACTAGGCATGATGGCTCAAATAGAAACCATCAGTGAAGAAGACTAGGCTTTGGATATACTGGACAAAGACTTAAAAATGATGAACTTTGATAAGCTCAAGGGAATAAAGGAAAACATGAAAAAGAACTAAAGGATATGAGACAAATGATGCATAAGAGTGTGATGGTTACATTCTGGTGTCAACTTGGCCAAGTGATGATGCTCAGTCATCTGGCTAAGCAACCATTGGCCTGACCATTGCTGCAAGGATATTTGGTGGCTGGTTGATAAACCAGAAGGATAGTTTTTTAAATTAAGAGTCAGTTGAATGCATGTCTCGCATCAATGAAATAATTCAATCAGTTGAAAACTATTAAGGAAGGTGAGAGACTTTTTCACTACTTCTTCACCCAACAAGCCTCTCCTGTGGCGTTCATCCAAATCCTTCATTGGAGCTGCCAGCTTCATAGTCTGCCCTTTGGATTTTGGATTTTTCCATTCCCAATGTTGTGTGAGACCCCTTTATAAATCTCATTTCCATAGATATCTCCTGTGGGTTTTGTTTTTGTAGAGAACCTTGACTAATACAAACAGTATGAGAATCTCAATAAATAGACAGGAATTTTAACAAAGAACCAACAGAACTACTGGAGTTGAAGACCACAATAACTGAAATGAAAATTTCCTAGAGAGTTTCAACAGCAAATTGGAGCTTGCAGAAGAATCAGTAAACACAGAGATAAGACAGTTTAAATGATTCATGCTGAAATGCAGAATGAAAAACATGAACAGATCCTAATAAACTTGTGGGACACAATCAAGAACACCAATAGAATCATTATAGGATTATCAAAAGGACAAGAAAGAGAAAGGGGCATAAGAAATATTCATAGAAATAATGGCAGAAAATGTCCCACATTTAACAAAAAACTTGAATATAAATTTTCAAGAAGCCTAACAAAGTCCAAATAGGATAAACTTGAAGAGAACCACACACAGACACATATTTGTCAAATTGTTAAATGCCAACAACAAGGAGAGAGTTCTGAAAGCTGTGAAAAGCAGCATGTTCTATAGAAGGAAACCCCAATGAGATTCGGTGCCAATTTCTTAGGAGAAACGGTGAAGTCAAGAAGGCAGAAATAAAAAGAACTGTAGGTCCTCAAATTAGATAACATAGATGAAATGGACAAATTCCTATAAAAAACCCCACATCCACACCAATAACTACCTACACTGACACAATAGCACAGACCAATAACAAGTAAAGAAATTAAAACAGTAATAAAAAATATCCCAACAAAGTAAATCCCAGGACCAGATGGCTTCACTGGTAAGTTTAACTAAACATTCATAGACTAATTATTACCAATGCTGTTCAAGCATAAAAAATTGGAGAGGAGGGAATCCTTCCTAACTCATTCTAAGAGGCCAGCATCACCCTAACCCTAGCCAGATAAAGTTATCACAAGAAAAAAATAATCACAGGCAAATATCCCTTATGAATTTAGATGCTAAAATCTTCAAAAAATAATAGAAAACCAAATTAAATAGCACACTAAAAGAATTATACTACATGATCAAGTAGGCTTTATCAAAGGTAGGCAAAGGTGGTTCAACATAAGAAAATCAATTAATATAATACATTACATTACATTTCAACCTCTGAATCTCAGAGGTTGCTTCCCTAGGAATTGAGAACCAAGAGAAGCCAAGATTTTCATTATACTACACTGTATATTTGTAATAATTAGGCGGTGTTACTATTCAAATACTGTTCTTCTTTTAAACATTGTTTGATTATTCTAGACTTAGAATTGTTAAATGCATTTTGAAATTAGCTTGTGAATTTCTACAAAAAGCATACTTTTTTATAGCTTTTAGTGGATCTCATATAATCTATAGAACAATTTGGGTATAATTGACACACCAACAATATTAAGAATTTAGATCAATAAGCAAGGTATATATCTCTCTTTATTTGGTCATCCTTTAATTTTTCTTAATAATTTTCAGTGTCTAGAACTTGCAAATATTTTGGCATATTTAGCCCTGTGTTTCATGTATTCTTATGTTCTTGTATGTCATGATTTTTGTAAATAGCATTATTATAAATTGAATTTTAAAATTTCAACTTCTATATTTTATTGATAATATATAGTTGCATAATTTATTTTTAATTTTGACTTAGTGTCCTGAATTTTTGCTAACATAATTTTCATTCTGGTAACTTTTTGCAAATTTTATAATATTTTATACATAAAAAATTATATCCTCTACAAATATTGACAGTTTTACTTCTTCCTTTCCTATTTAGATAATTTTACTTGTATGTATTGCCTTATTGACTGGTTTAAACCTCCAGTACAATGTTGGAAAACTGGAAAGAAAAGATATCCTTTTCTTTTCTTGATTTCAAGGGGAAACCATTCTATCATCATTTAGTGTAAAATTAGCTGTAGATTTCATTTTCTCTAAATATTTTCTCTATCTTCCTATCTATTACCTATTTTCCATTTGATCATGATGTATTATGTTTTTAAAATATGTAAATAGTTCATTAAAATGTAACTACAGGACAGGCCATCGTGGCTCAGCAGGCAGAGTTCTCACCTGCCATGCCAAGACCCAGGTTTGATTCCTGGTGCTTGCCCTTGCAAAAAAAAAAAAAAAAAAGAAAGGTAGATCTATCTATCTCTCTATCTATGTATCTATCTATCTATCTATCTATGTATCTATGTATCTATCTATCATCTATCTATCTATCTATCTATCTATCTATCTATCTATCTATCTATCTATCTATCTATATCTACTTATCCACCCATCCATTGATCCATCCATCCATCCATCCATCCATCCATCAATCCATCCATCTGTGCTGGTTTGAAGCTCTTATGTACCCCCAGGAAAGGCCTGTTCTTTTTACCCATTCCTTTGTGTGCAGATCTATTGTGGATGGACCTTTAGGTTAACTTATTTCAATTGAGATGTGTCCACCCCATTCAAGGTGGGTCTTAATCCTCTTATTGGAATCCCTTATGAGAGAATAATGGGACGAAAAAGCAGAGAGACTATAGAGAGGGCCTACAGAAGCTCAGAGAGGAGGCCACTGGAATCAGGAACTGAAAGCAACGAAACCTGTGAGTGAAGGACTAGCAGACACCAACCATGTGCCTTTCTGTCTGGAAGAGGACCCCAAGATTCCAGCAGCATTTCTTCACAAAAGGTGCCTTCCTCTTAGTGCCTCACTTGGGACATTTTCATGACCCTGGAACTGTAAATTTGTAAATTTTATTGTGAACCAAGAAATCTCCATTGTAAAAGCCAACTCATTTCTGATATATTGTATTCCAGCAGCTTTAACAAGCCAAAACACCATTCTCCCAAGCAATTGCTTAGATCAAGTGTGAAGATTAAATAAAGTATCCAACAGCTTAGTTTGTGCTATTTACTCATTCATTCACTCATTCTACACTTTTTAATAGCTACTACTATGTTATCAGGCACTATATTATCTTAGAGTGTTTGTCATCAACACTCTCAGAGTGTTTGTCATGAACGCAATTTCTACCTACATTCTAATTAGGATATTGTGCTGATTTCAAACTGTTACATACCCCTTGTGTTAGTTAGATTCAGTTGTCAACTTGGCCAGGTGAGCATACCTAGTCTTCTTGCTGCGGACATAAGCCAATGGTACGTGAACCTCATCTGTTGCTAATTACATCTGCAGTCAGCTAGGAGGTGTGTCTGCTGCAATGAGTGATATTTGACTTAATTGGCTGGTGCTTAAATGAGAGAGTGCAGTGTAGCACAGCTAAGCAGCTTGGCATTCCTCATCTCAGCACCTGCAGCTCAGCCCAGGCCTTTGGAGATGCAGAAAGAAGTCACCCTGGGGAAAGTTGTTGGAACCCAGGGGCCTGGAGAGAAGACCAGCAGAGACCATCCTGTGCCTTCCACGTAAGAAAGAGCCTCAGTGGAAAGCTAGCTGCCTTTCCTCTGAAGAACTAACAAAATAAATCCCATTTTATTAAAAGCCAATCCGTCTCTGGTGTGTTGCATTCCGGCAGCTAGCAAACTAGAACACCCCTGAAAAGCATGTTCTTCTAATCCAATCATTTGGGGCAGACTCATTGTACATGGGACTCCTTGATTAGATTGCCATAGATAGATGACCCACACAATTGTGGGTAGAAACTTTTGATTAAGTTGGAGATGTGACCCATCCAATTCAAGCTGGGTCTTAATCTACTTATTGTAGTTCTCTATGAAGAGAATAAAAGACAGAAAACATAGAGCTCAGAGAGCAGAGAAATGAAAATAAGTGAAGGATGCTTAGAAAGAGAGAATGGCCCAATAGAAGCCAGAAAGACCCACAGGGGCTGACAGAGCTGTTGTGAAACTTACCCACAAGAAAAGGTCAGCATACATTGCCATGTGCCTTCCCATGTGACAGAGAAACCATAGTTATGATCAGCTTTTCTTGAGTGAAGGTATCGCCTTGCTGATTTGGACATTTTCATGGCCTTCGAATTGTACATTTGGAGCCTAATATACCCCATTAGTAAAAGCCAATCATTTTCTGGCATATGATATTCCAGCAGCATTAGCAAAAAACAAACAAACAAACAAACAAAAAACGATTTTGGTGCCAGCGAAGTAGGTGCTGTTGAGTTTGCAAATACCAAACACGCTGGAACAGCTTGTTAAATGGATAAGGGGAAGGTTATGGAAGAATTATGATATGCTTGAACAGAAAAGGCCTAAATTGCTTTGAACAGACTATTAATAGAAATGTGGACTCTAAAGATACTTCTGATGAGGCCTCAGACAGAAATGATGAATGTGTCATTACCAACTGGAAAAAAGGCAGTTTTAAAGTCTTGATATTGGACAAAAGGTAGATTTTGAAAGTGATGAGCTGGGATACTTAGCTTAAGAGATGTCCGAACTAAACAAGGAAAATGCAGCTTCTCCTTACAGCTTATAGCAAAATGCAACAGGAAAGGGATAAGCTGAGAACTGAACTCTTGGATGAAAAGAAACCAGAAATTGTTGGTCAGTAAAATTCTGGGCTTCCAGAAAATGTGACCCCAGAGGATAATGACCCATGTGAGGATTAACCAAATGTGGAACCAGTCAGCCATGCTGGGACAAACCACGATTGGAGAAGGAGTTATTTAGAAAGGATTTATGGAAGGTCCTATTGCCTGATGATTTTGACTCCTCTATACTGCATGCCAAGCTAACAAAAATTTTGTGAGGTCTGTACAAATGGAAGCACTGTCGGTCTGGGCTTAAGTCACAGAAAAGGCAAAGATTGATTTTCAGATACTTCAAGTCTGGGCCACAGGAAATAAGATTTTCTTTCAGAGTACACATAGAAACTTTTGTATCTTTCATATGACATATGAGTTGCAATATTGAAGCCTTCAGCTCATCCCTTTCTTATAATTGTATCCAGCGTATCTAAGAACA
This sequence comes from Tamandua tetradactyla, assembly GCF_023851605.1. Taxonomy (NCBI): domain Eukaryota; kingdom Metazoa; phylum Chordata; class Mammalia; order Pilosa; family Myrmecophagidae; genus Tamandua; species Tamandua tetradactyla. The sequence goes on from NC_135332.1 coordinate 155,418,187, forward strand.
ACCAGCCAACACCATTATACCTCTTAACTCCACAAAACTCTCTTAAGATGTCAAAAACACTGTCACCCAGAGCCTTGCTTCACATAAGAGTATGAGTAGGAGAATAAAATGGTGATATTTTATTTATCTGTATTGCCAACTCATGCCATGGACTATCAGTGCCATCTTGAAAGTTATTAGTACCTTTGAATCTAATCAAACAAAATTAATTGCAAAAGCCCATTTTTAAATTTTGTTCTTCAGAACTAGTTCCAGGAATAATCTGTATTAGTTGGAGTTTTCTAGGGAAACAGAGCCAACAGGAGCTATCTATAAATATGAAATTTTATAAAAGTGTCTCATGCCACTGTGGAGATGCATGAGTCCAAATTCATTAGGGCAGGCCACAGGCTGGCAACTCCAATGGTCTTTAATGAATTCCCCAGGAGAAGCTGGCTGGCTGAAGTAGAGATGAACGTTCTCTCTGCTGCATGTGCTGATGTCATCACCTCTCCCTTAAAAGGCTTTAACTGATTGGATCATATCCAACAGACTAGATTACTCATTGTAGAAGACACTACCCTTAGTTGATCATAGATGCAATCAACTGACTCATGATTTAATAAACCAGCCTTCTTGTTTATTAACCAAGCATGAAATGTCCTTACATTAATGGTTAGGTTAATTCTTGCTTGACCAGACAACTAGGCACCATCATCTGGCCAAGCTGACACATGAACCTAACCATTACAGGTATAAATAAAATTAAAACACGCAAACAAACATGTTTCTAGGAAGTATACATGAGAAAAAGAGGACCTCTAACATTGTAAGAAACATTGTAAGTGAGGAGGTAGGGATATATCTTTTATAGGTTGTGTACTCATGAAAGGCCTTTTAGAACTATTATCCCTTTAGGCTCCAAGGAAGAAATGGCTTCTGGCTGTATCTACTCCCCTGACTTGTCCAGTATCCATCATTTGTTCCCTTAACCCTTCCCATGATTCCATAAATAATGTCTTCATTAAATCCAAGTTGAATTTGTCTTTATCTTTCTGGAACCCTAACTAATATAACATACTTGAAAGAAATTTTAAAAACATTGCATATAATAAAACTGAGAAAATCAAAATTAAATGACGTCTTTAGATTTCCATAATGTTTTAAATGTGAGAACCAGTTTTATTTATTCTACAAATCTATAAGGAATGCCTATGATTTGCCAGTCTCTGAAAATATCAAGATGACTGAAACATGATTTATGCACTCAGAGGGGAAAATGTTGTTGAGAAAATGGCTTGTCCTCAGATTCTTATATACTTGACATAAGCAAATTCAGTAAGAGCAATATTTTTATGTCATCACTGCAATATGGGGATGGGACCTATTAAGCATGATTGTAAGTAAAACTAAATTTATTAGAGGAACTGAGAGAATACTTGTACCATATTCTGAGGGCATTCCTGGATTTGAGTCATGTGTCTGAACTCCTAAAGTAGGCTTCTAATTTTAATCTCAGTCTGTCTAGGCAAGATGCATCATCAAAAGGGATATTTAGATTTAAATAATGAGAGACTCACAGTGATGGTAATTTTGCAAAGTTGTTCACTTCATTTCTATTTACATAGATCTTGAAAAGATGGATAAGATCAACCCACATGAACATGGTTGAGATATTCAAGGAATATTTACTGATTACAAATAATCATGGCATAAAATTAATTTAAAACTGTTGAAAAGAGTTTATGTAGTATATATTGTATACATAAAAAAAAAATGAATCAATAAGAGATTGAAAAACTAGCAATGAGGGGGCTGACTCCCTCCCTTATCCTAGGCCAACCACTCAGGTGCAACAGAAGAGACAGTATACAGACCTGTCAAATCAAATCAAAACTGCATAAATAAATCTATGGAAAATGAAAGGATGGTTGTCTGATGAGGATAACATTCCAGTCCAGGAAGAAATTCCAGTCCAGAGCAGGGGCATGGCGAGGAGAGTTTATCCCTCCTTACCAACAATGTAACAAGACAACAACAGTACCAGAGCAGAAGCATAAGATTTGCCAGGGTTTTGAAATAGCAATGCTAGAATGGGATGGAAAGCACATGAAACATGGACAGCCAGTCACCTACCAATGAGTGTTCTTTGTTTCATCCTCTAAACACCACACACTGAGGGACTGGTAATTACAATTTCAGGAGAGTGGCAGTGCCCACAGAAGAAGCGTACAAAACTCAGGTGCATTTGGATAGATAATATCAAATACAGGTGGGGTGGAGGAGGCTGGCTATTGCTATGCCAAGTCCCCATTCTTTTCCACCTTAAACTTTCCCTCTCATCCTACCTTCTTCAACAACAACAAAACCACCACGCAAAACCACAAGGAGTGGCAAAATCTGAGCTTGACTTTTACCCTTTCACTTATACACATTTCCAACTGAAAACCAAAGCTTGCAGGCAAAATGAGTTTATGAACAAAAATAAGCCGGGATTGCTCAACAACAAAAGATCTATAAATGTAAATCCTCCAAGACCTTATAAAATAACCTCTATTTTCCTTCTGCCCTTAAAAAATGAGTGAGATGAAAGCTTATCTCTTTAATTAAAAAAAAATCCTAAATTTGAGTCCACTTTAGAATTTTAAAGGTTCGTAGATTAACATTCTTTGTCTTCATATTTATTAATGATTTAAGATTTAACATTTAAAAACAGTTAATCATGCTATTTATATGTCCAATAAGACTTAACAGTGCTGAAAATTATATGCATTCTATGGGTCTAAATAATTTTTATACTATTAAGGACAAATAAGAGTATTTTTATTAGCTAAACTAAACTCAAAATACTGCTCCAAAATGTCTCAGACTGTGTCAACATGATTACTTTTAATCCTGTATTTTTGAGTGGTAAACAAACTTTAGGGACCCAAAGCATTATTTTTATATCAGTTTCATCCTGCGCTAATAGGCTTTGTAGCTCCTGTACCCTGGGAAGTGCTTGCTTTGCATTCTTTTTTGCCTGAGAGTCTCCTTCTCAGCAGTGCTTCAGAACTGACAGTTTTGCCTGTGATGATAAGAGCTTGAGGCCTCAGTAACATGCTGAGTACTCTAGGGTTTCAAAAAAAACAAAAAACAAACCAATGCCCTACAACTATAAAATCACAGGAACAGCAAGACCCTGACAAAAAATAAGTACTGCAGTGATTTAGAAAGCATAAAGCAGGTAAATTAATCTAACCTATTCTTATATTTGTAATAGATTTAGGTTCAGCTATTTTGTATTACATTTGGCCTCACCATTAATTTCTGGTTTTGCCAGTAAATTTTGTGTGACAAACTGTAAAGGGAAATGCTGTTTATTAATGAGGTCTAAATATGTGTAAACCCTTTCTGAAATTGCTTCTAAAGCAGGTTTCTAAGTGCCCTAAAATATGCCTTAAAAATATGTTTACAAATAAAAATTAGGACAGTGAGAACTAGTGGATTAAATGGGCCAGCCATTATTGGCCACAGGAGCTTGAAAATATAAGTAATCAAAATTAACTTTTTTGAAAGCTAAACAGGGCTTTTTAATCTGAGACTTTTGTAAAACCAAGAGAGGAACAAAATTTTTTTTTTTCAAAATTCAGGTGTCTTAGGCCTCCTTCCTTGTGTTTGGGCAGGATGTCACTGCGTCTTTTCTATAACCTCATTTATCAGAATTCCAGCCTCTCAAAATTATTCTCCTAAATGTTTCTGGAGTATTTTACATGTGTTCCTAAGATGGCTTCTCCTGCCAGTCACTGCTGCTCCAAATGCATGAGTTAAGGACAACTGTAGGAGTTAAGTTCAGGTGTCAACTTGGTCAGGTGATGGTGCCCAGTCATTCTGTTGCTGTGGATTTAAATCATCAGCATGTGAAATCCTTCTATGACTGATTACATCAGTGGTTGGCTAACGGGAGGGCCTTCTTCAATGAGTGAGGTTTAATTTAATTAGCTGGAGGCTTAAAAGAGAGATGTGAGAAGAGAGCGCAACAGCTCAGACCTAGAGGGAGATGCAGAAAGGAATCACTCTGGGGAGAGCCATTTGAACACAGAAGCCAGTAGGGAAGGCCAGCAGACATTGCCGTGTGCCTTCCCATGTGACAGAGAAAGCCAGAGGAAAGCAAGCTACCTTTCCTCTGAAGAACTGTAAAGTTGCAAGTAAGTAAATATCCTTTAAAAAGTCAGTCCATTTCTGATGTAATGCATTTTAGCAGCCTTAACAAACTAGATCAACAAACTCATACAAGTGCCTCGTCTGCTGAGCACTAGCTTTAGACTCTCCAAGATACAAAAACTCTTTTCTTTTCCTCTCTTTCCTTCCCTTCCTTCTTTCTCTATCTCTTTCTCTCTTTCTCTTTCTTTATTTCTTTCTTCCTTACTCTCTTTCACCTTCCCAACCTCCATCCTTGCCTCCCTCCCTTCCTTCTTTCACAATTTTGCAAACTGGAAGCACTGTTCTTTTCCATTTGTCTATTAAAATATAGTGGTATGTGCCTCCACACGTTACAAACTGTTTGCACAATAACTATTCATACTTTATCTTCTTTTTTCTTGTTTTTCCTCTATACCCACAGGTACTGAAATATCTACACCAAAAGAAATAATAAAAGGAATAATTTAATTTAAACTTAAGGAACACCAGCAGCAAATGTTTATGCTATAATTAAGAACTATACTCAAAAAGGTTTAAGCAGTTGTAAAAATGATAGAAATACTATATGCATACATTCTGTTTTGAAACATTTTGTTCCCCTGGTGATTCCAAAGTTAATGATTATGTATCTAGCCATAGATCAAACTCAGAATTTTGCTTTCCATCAGAATTTCTTCACTATTGACCTTCTTATTGACAATTCTTTCCACAAATATATATCACAGGGGTCTCAAAGGAAGCATGAGTCCAGTAGAAGTGGAACAAGCCTGAATGACAAACACCAAGCTGATCTCAGCATCTTCTCTTCCATTCTGACAGACTAGGCTTTTTCACCCAGACATAGAGTATCTGAATCTCAGGAAACATCTTAGCATTGAGATAAAGCAGATCTGATGACCTGCCCCTTCAGTTTGAAAGGCATATCCAAACCTGTCTGATTGTTTGCTTACAGGCAAACTGTAAATCTGTTATGTCAAACTTAACCTACCTTCTATTTCACAAATTTTCCAACTCAAATATCAGGCAGTCTCACAAAATAGTCTCTAGAAAGGAATGCAACCTGGCCAACAGCTTGTCATCCTTGTAAGATCCTTAGCAGAAAAGGCAGAAGGCTGTGCTTGGACTTTTGACCTATAGAAACGTGAGCTAATAAATGGGTATTGTTTAAAACCACCTAAGTTTGAGACTATTTATTATGCAACAACAGCATAGAAGCATACAAGCAGTGATGAAAATACACTAAATTCTTCATGTTTGTTATTGTTTAATGCTGACCACAATATTATGAGAAAAGCAAAGAAGAATGAACACTCATCCTTCTCAATGCTTCCAGAATATTGTTGAAGGAGCACTTCCTAAATCATTCTTTTAGGCCAGCATTGCTTTCTCACCAAAGTCAGAAAAAGACAGTACAAGAAAAATCAATTACAGACTAATATCTCCTACAAATATAGATATGTATTTTCTGGGGTTAAAGTTAAAAATTTTCCTCCTAAATTCAAGAACAAGAAAAGCATGTCTGTTTTCACGCTTGTGTCCAATATAATACAGAAGTCCTAAACAGGAGTGTGCTGGTTTGAAATGATGTATGTCCCCTAGAAAAGGCATGTTTTAATCAAAATCCCATTTCATAAAGACAAAATAGTCCCTATTAAATACTGTATGTTTGAAACTGTAATCAGATCATCTCCCTAAGAGATGTGATTTAATCAAGAATGGTTGTTAAGCTGGATTAGGTCTCCACCCATTTGGGTGGTTTTGATAAGTTTCTGGAGTCCTTTAAAAGAGGAAACATTTTGGAGAATGAAGGAGAGTCAGAGAGAACAGACAATGCTGCAGCACCATGAAGCAGAGAGTCCATGTGCCAGCAACCTTTGGAAATGAAGAAGGAAAACGCCTCCCTGCAAGCTTCATGAAACCAGAAGCCAGGAGAGGAAACTAGCAGATGATGCCATGTTCGCCATGTTCACTTCCAGCTGAGAGAGAAGCCCTGACTGTGTTTGCCATGTGCCTTCTCACTTGAGAGAGAAACCCGAACTTCATCAGCCTTCTTGAACCAAGGTATCGTTCCCTGGATGAATACCTTTGATTGAACATTTCTATAGACTTGTTTTAATTGGGACATTTTCTTGGCCTTAGAACTGTAAACTAGCAACTTATTAAATTCCCCTTTTTAGAAGCCATTCTGTTTCTGGTATATTGCATTCTGGCAGCTAGCAAACTAGAACACAGGAGTGATCAAGAAAAGTAATAAAAGGCATGCAAATTGGAAAAGAAGAAGTAAAACTAATGTAATTTGCAGACGGCATGGCCTTACATGTACAAAATGCTAATGAATCCACAAAAATCCTTTTTAGCAGTAATAAAGCAAAAAAGTTGTATCATACAAATCAACATGCAACTATAAATTGAACGTATATTCACTAATGATGAACACATGCAAAGGAAATTAAAAAGTAATTCCACTTACAACATCATCAAAAGGATAAAATACATAGGAATAAAAATTACCGAGGGGATGCAAGACTTATACACTGAAAAATAAATACAAAACACTCCTGGAAGAAATTTAAAATGACCTAAATAATTTCAAAAGACATCCCATGTCCATAGAATGAATGATAATATTTTCAGGATGACAGTTCTAACCATATAATATATTGATTCTTTTATGGTCTTTTCTCCACTTTAATTCTCTCAGCCCTTTGTACAAAAAGTTATTATTATAATAAGTTAATGGTTTTTAATGTGCTATGTGTAGGAACCATAATTTTCTCTAAAAAAGAAAGAGGAACAAGGAAATATTTTTTTCAAAAATTGTTCCATATTATCCTAAAATTAGTGTTTTTATCATAACCAGATGACATTTAGAAAATGTGTAATATATATTCCCTAATTAATTGGTGGCAATATGCCATATTTCTTCATAAGTGGAATAAAATTGTATGCAAAAGCAACAAAATAAGAGCTCACATTGGCAAATTATAGTACAGCTATGATATACAATTGTTGTTATTATTTTGTTTTGTTTTCTCTAACTCTCATTCTACCTCGACTCGTCACAATGAGGTTTAGGTGTCAATCCCCTCTTGACCTCAGTTGGGCACTGATTATCTTAAAACAATTAGATTAATCACATTTCCATTGTTCATTACTTGATACTTACAACCCAGGTCTAAGCTAATAATCAAATACCACTTTTCTGAATACAGTGATGGACAGAGAGTGTGTGTGTGTCGGGGGCTATCAATGTAAAGCTCAGAACTTTTGCTTGTGGGTCCAGGACACATATGGTGTCTCTTCCCCTGGATCGTGTGGTATATAAATAGGTAGAAAGATAGAACTGATTGCTATATGAAGAACCAAGAATTAGAGTTCTGAACAAACAATCTCTAATCCTACTTTACCTCTCACCTTTTTAGTTAGTACGTATTCTTTGTTATATATGCCAGTTTGAGTAGGATTTCTGCTTCTACTGTACTTAAAACCAAAACTTCCTCATACAGTAAGAGAATGCATCCCTATTCTCCAGATTTGGAGGCCTTTGGTGTACATGGCATGCCATTCTCTGTCACATAATTTTATATGCTTAATATTTTCATACTCTTCCTTTCTACCATGTCACCCTTAAATGAAGCTTATTCACTGGGAAGAATCTAATATTGATTTTACACTTTACTTATTAAAAAATTGAGTCACTGAATCACATACTCTAGAATTGTTAACTCTAATTGTGGAATAAATGAATTAGAGGATTAACAAATATGTAAAGAATTTCTCTTTTGAGCTAGGCAGTATTTGTAAAAACTTTTAAGCAGCTGCTATTTTTTCACCTTTGAATCCTCACAGTCCAGTCTGTCCTTGACATTTGTGGGGTCTGAACTATGAGAATAAACGGAGGCTTGGATGCCATATATCTAAAGTTTTAAAGAATTGTAAATGAAAATAACAAATTTTAAAATAAATGTGATTTATGTTTCAGTTTTGAAAAACACACCCTTATAAGGACCTTGAAGGTCAAATTCAAATATAGAATTCTCTTTGGATTTCTAAACAGACATATGGTGGTGGGGAGAGCTGATTCAGACCTACTATTAGCCCCTTTCTTCTTTCTGTATTTGAGTAGATCCTTTACCCAAAAGGTTAAAGCACATATGTGTGGACACTCCTGCCCATAATTCTAAGTTATGTCCACCTCCAATAAAAAAATTACCCTCGCCCATCCCTCAGGTCTCTGGGTCTGTGCTCTGGTGGCGTTGTCTTCTCTTGAGAGGATGGTCCTATGGCAGAAGTTACCAAGGCCCTCATTGACTCAAGGCTATTTGGGCAATGGATCCCAGGATCTGCAAAATTGGATCATGGTAGTTGCTGGCTCCAATCAGGTATGTCCTCTTAGGCTCTTTGTCTTTTGGTAAGCAGATGGTCACAAGAGCCAGCATGAGGTCTATAAAGTGGCCTGTGTCAGACTCTTCTCTTGGCAGGCTCTAGGGCACATTTCTGCCCACTATCTAAGACAATGCCTGTACTAGAATATAGATTAAACATTATTAAATGCCTTAATAAATGGTTAATGAGTATTCTGAAATGCCATGTCTTTCAGAAGAAATAGGAATAATTGATGTGAACATGGACTAAAGGCTAGTATGCGTATGCAAGAAAGTTTGCCAAGGAAGTGGTTTTCAAAGTGTGTTTCAAACTATTTTTGCTTAAAACTATCTGAGAAAACAGAAACAAGAGTCAAACAGGCATGAGTGTTTTAGAATGGAACTTTTTCTGTACATTACTGAGAAAATGGTTATTAATTCCACATAACCAACTTGTAAGATATGTTGTAAGAGTCATACAATTTTTTTTTACCCTGGGTCTCATTTATAAGTTCGATTTCTTTTAGGTAAATTAATCTCTGCTGTTACCAAAACCTTTCTCTTAGAGAACTATTATTCTAGAACAATTAAAGAAGGTATGACCTGATGAGATGATAAACACAATTTTTGCCTAAAGCCAGCATAGATAATTTAAGTGAAAAAGATCATATTCTCTCAGTTGCTAAATCTTTTCTTGCAATAAAATTCAAAAAGACACCTAGTAGATACAATCTAAATTAAATATATGTGTAGCTGTATTTGTTGCAGACTCCTAAACATTAAGCATACACTTACTTTGATTCCTAAGGATTATGATGATTATCATGCATTTGACAACATCTTTCTTTGTCTTGGATGTTATTTTTCAGTCCTTAAATGGAACATTGGTTATTTCATTAAAGTTTATTTTTGACCATATTAAATGTTAAATAAATGCTGTACATTTCCACACATTTGTCTCTTAATTAATCTCACTCAATTTTCAGGGGGTAAAAAGCTACATTAAATTTCTGATAAATTCATTTCTTATAAAAACAGTGTGGTATACAAATAAGGACCAAGATGTTTGCAAACAGTATGTCTTTTTGCCTTTTTCTGGAATTTTACTTTATGTGAGTTTGCTTTATCTCATTTCTGTTACTCTGATGTTTACTTAGAACAATATATATTTTTTCAGACATGGAAGCAATCATAGAAAACTAACTAGATGCAGAATTCTGTATCAAATTATATCACTTTACTTTTCTAAGCTTTGATTTATTCATCTGTTACATGGCCATACTAGTTACATAAAAATCTTTTGATGAGTAAAGGAAAGAATGTCCGTAAGTACTTAGCCTTATGCCGAGACACAATACTCAGTACAGGCTTTTTGTTTGTTTGTTTTGCATGGGCAGGCACCTGGGTCTCTGGTATGTGAGCCACCGTGGCCCACCCTTAATACTTTATGTTTTTAATTTGTTTCATTTTAGAGTTTATCAAAATAAATTAGTGCTTTTACTAGTATTTAATATTCATTAAATATTCATTATATATTCATATAATATTCATTAAATATTCATTAAATACTGTTCAGAAAGCATATTAATTGCCAATGCCAAAAAATTAAAGATGGAACTAATACAGCCCTTTTGTCCTCAAGGAAATTTCAGTTTTGTATAGGAGGGCATATTCTGTGCATTGATGAATGTGAATAAAACAAATTCTGGATAATTTTCAATATGTTTCAAAACAATAAGGCCTGTCAATAGGTGTATGGCATTAACTATCTTATTAACTTGGAGAGATTTGCATAATCATATTTTATACTGGATCATAGCTGAAAGGCCAAGAAGTGATAAGGTTCATATTTTAAACATAATTATTTTTACAATTTAGAAGTATGTAAATTAAATACTTGGATGTAGAAATTAAATTTTGCTGATCAATAAATATTTTTTTTTCGAAATTATTACTTTCAAAATAAAGCTTTGATGATGGTGGAAAATAAAATTGTGCTTGTTTAAATTAGAAAGTTTGAATTGCACAATAAGCACTATGAACACTGTTTGCTTTCAGGAAATGGAGAGAACTATTAAGGTCATTGTGTATGAGTTGCTGTGGGTTCAAACAGCAGTTATCATGGTAGAGCTTTGGTTTAAACTGCTATTTACACAGCAAACAATACGTTCTCACTATGGTCATAAAATGTTGGCTAACAGAATCTACATCATCAGAACAATTATTAGGAAGGTAATTTCTTAGGCCACATCCAAGACTTGCTAAATTAAAACTCTGGAGTTGGGGTCAAGCACCCAATTATGTGTGTGCCCTTTTGATTAGATGGAAATGTGGCTCTACCCATTCAATGTGGGTCTTGATTAGTTAACTGGAGTCGTAAAAAATCTGACACCGAGCTCAGACACGCACATTTGTAGACATTTGCAGACATTTGGAGATGCAGAGTAAAACAGCACAAGAACTCACAGGATCTGCAAGAGTCATTTGAAACCAGAACCTGGGAGGAGAGCCACGCAGATATTGCCATGGGCTTCCCCATGAGATGCTAAGTAAGCCAGAACCCAAAGTTTTGCCCCAGAGAAGCTAAGTGAGGGGCCACAGATACTTAAAGAGGAAGCCCCTGGAATCAGAAGCCCAAAGCAATGAACCAGAAGCATGGACCTCAGGCATCACCCACACACCTTCCCAGCTGACAGAGGAATCCAGGACATCATTTGCCCTTTCTTTGGAGTCAAGATATCTTTCTCTGGATGCCTTAGTTTGGACATTTTTAGGGCCTTAAAACTGTAAACTTATAACTTAATAAATCCCCATTATAAGAGCCATTCCATTTCTGGTATATTACATTCCAACAGCAAGAGCAAACTAAAACAGTCAATAATTTCCACCAAACCAGGGCCAGGGCCTCACACAGGAAATGCGACCCTTCTTAAAAGTCCATTAGTGTCTAGGCCCAGAAGCATTTTGACAGAGTGTTCCTTCCCAGTCTTCCCAGTAGATGGTGCTCTTGGGCCTCTTCTTCCACACAACCCTGCTTCTCCCTGACTGTAGCAGTCTGCTGGGCTGGGACCCAATGAGGCAAAAATTCAATCAAGGCTAGAGTTCTCCTCGTTCACTGGAAGCCACCAAATCTGGGGTATAGGCGGTGGGCACTGAGCCCCTTGGCTGATATACCCTCTGTGGGCACTATGCCTCTGGTGATTCCTAGGCTACTTCGTGGAAGGGCTTCAGGCTGTGGGGCTGAGAGATTCAATTTCTGCAGTCCATGGCCCACCCAGAAGTGTTTTGCATTTCACTGGCCTGCAAGACCTGGGTTTATTTTAGGGCACTACTTTGACAGTTGGGCCCTCCATATTTTTCAGCCAAAATAGGATCAGGTTCCCATGAAGGGGAGGTAAACCAACTCTGATTGGCTTGGAATAGGGTCTGGAGAGGCTCTGAAATGCCCTGCAATTCCCCTGTACTTTCCTGTCTGTCCAGCAGATGGCTCTGTTTGGTGATTTAATCGTCCTCAGAAGCTGTTTACCAGCTGGAGCCCTGGTAGCATCTGACTGGGCAGGACTGAAACTGTAGGGTTCCTGTGTCCTCACTTGACCAGCCAAAATCTGACTCAGTGTGGGGTACTTGCAGCAGAGCATTCTCCCAACTGCCCCAGCCTGAAGTTATCCCCCAGGCAAGGATAGGGCCAGCCACTGCTGTTTCCCTTCTTGAGAGAGGGATGGGCACCATGGCTGGAAATACAGTTTCTGTCCACATTTTCTCAGACTCTTCACCCCTCACTGACATGGGCCTTGAAGTGTCCTCCCCTGTCCTCGGGTCCCCAGTTGATTTTGAGTTGTCTCTGCCTGGCTGCTTGCAGCCTTTAAGGAACATTTTGTGGTCCCCTTCTCAGTCATCATTTTGGAAAATCTTCTTTACTGCCCTTTTGTATTCCAGCACCCCAGCGGCTAGGTCCTACCTCAGTCTCTGTGCACTGGGTGTTTGTGTCTGGATAGATGGGGATTGAAAGATTGTGAAGTCTGAGTCACTGGTGGGAGGTGAAGGGGTCCTGGTTGCTGCTGCTGGGATTAAGCTGCTTGGGGCTGAGTGAGGGGCAGGGGAGGGAACTGGCTGATCTGGGACAGAAGTTTCCTAACTGATATTTTTCTCCTCCTTTGATTCAGTATTTGTGGGTTCTTTCTCCAGTCACTACTTTCCTCTAGAGTGCTGAGTGAATGAGAATTATCCTGTTTTTCACTGAAACTGTGGAGAGAGATTTTCAGTAGCTGCTTATTTTGCCATTTGATGATATCACCCCTCCTTTCACTTTTAACCTATTTATGTCTTTAGGACTGAGTCTCTTATAAATAACATGTATTTGGATGATGCTTCTTCATCTATTTTACCAATCTGAATCTTTTCTGGGGAGAAATTAATACATTTAAATTCAGTGTAATTGATGAGGCAGGATTTACTTCAGCCATTTTGTCCTTTGTTTCTTATACTTCATATCTATTTTTGTCCCTCTTTCCCTTTATTGCAGCCTCCTTTTGTGTATAGCTGATCTTTTGTGATTAAATGATTGGTCTCTTCTCATTTCTGTTTCAGCATACATTTTAAGTACTTTCTTAGTGGCTAACCTGGGATTTTAATTAAACAATATTAGTCTAAAACCACCTAGTTTGAAAAGATACCAACCTACCTTTGGTAGCACTCTGTTGTTACGACCCTTTGTTTCCTCTCTTTATGTTATTTTTGTTGCACATTACCTCTTTATATTTTATGCATCCATAACATGGAGATGTGATTATTCATTATTCCATCACACTATAAATCTAGTATGAAATAAAAAGTAGAGTTACATACTGAGGATACCATATTATTGTTTTTGCATTCACCTATGTAATTACATTTACTAGACATATCCACTACTTCATGCTACTCCAAGCTACTGTCTCCTCTCCTTTCTTTTCCACCTGAAGAACCCCCCTTAGCATTCCTTATAGAACAAGTCTCTTGGTGACAGACTTTCTCAGTCTCTGTTTATCCATGAACATCTTAAACTCTCCCTCATTTTTCAATGACTGTTTTGCCAGAAAAAGAATTTGGGGCTGACAGCTTTTCTTTTTCAATATCTTAAATATGTCATATCACCACATTCTTGCCTCTATGGTTTCTGATGAGAAAGTGGTACATGGTCTTATTGAAGATTACTTGTATATGATAAATCAATTTTCTCTTACTGCTTTCAGAATTCTCTCTTGATCATTGGTATTTGACATTTTGGTTAGTATGTATCTTGGAGTAGATCCATGAGAGTTTATCCTTTCGAGATTTTTTTCACCTCTTAGACATATATATGTGTATGTCTTTCATAAGATTTTGAAAATTTGGGGCCATTGTTGTCTCCTTAAATATTCATTTTGCCCCATTTTCCTTCTCCTTTCCTTCTGGGACTCACATAATGTGTATACTTTTATGTCTCATGTTATCCCACAGTTTCCTTAGACTCTGCTCATTTTTTCCCATTCTTTTCTTTATCTCCTCTTCCAACTGTATGATTTTGATACATAGTTTATTTTATATTATTTTTTTAAGATAAAATTTGTGATTTAACGTTATTATGGGTTATGACAGATTATCATGATTTGTTCATGCAATACATTAATTATTTACATTGTTTTAGGGGATAATTTACTTGTAACAAGTAATTAATGCTTTTACACACATACATTGACACACACATATCATGCACACAGAGTAGGAAAGGAAATGCAGGGATTATTCCAGAAATGATGACTAATAAGGTCTAGGACTTCAGCAACCTCCTTACTGAATTTGTCCGATGGAGCAACTAGATCTCCTCACAAACCCCTGCACTCCATATTTTATGAGCCTCCTGCCTTATGAGGATTGTGGGACATGATAGAAACCTTATGACATGTGTACTCCTGTTAGTTTCTTATTCGGGAGATTTTGAGGTCTTGATTTGGAGGATGTACATCATTGATTCCATTGAATGAATTTAGTCCTTGATGTGATTAACCAAGTCATAAAATAATTTTGATGTTGTATGACTAATGTCCAAATGCATTTTGGAAAGATCTAAAATTTAGGGTTGAATGAGTTGAGGCAGTTTTCTTAAAAACTCCAAGGAGTTAAACAAAGATTATGTAAGGCAATTGCATGCAGAGGGGAAGATGCAGGGTCATGTATGAGGGGAGTGAGGAACTAAAGGCCTGGGGTAAATTTTAGAGAAACAACGCTGGAGCATAAACCAAGAATATTTAAATTAGAATTTCCAGGATATTTAGCTACAGGTAGGGATTGAAATCCACATGTGGTATAAGTTAGGGATCCCTGTTTTAGAATCATGAAGGGGATTGAGAAACCTTGAGTATCATGGGTAATTAACACATGGTAGTCCATAATTTTCATTTTCTCATCTGTAAGATATCTTTTGACACATTTTCATTATCAGCAACAATATCCATATCATTCAATTATTTGAATTTAGGAGATGAGACTCTTCCTCTGCTTCTCTTAGAGCATACTACATTTTTCTGTTGGTTAGACTGGTGAGGTTACTTGTATAGATACATAGTTTATTGATTCCTTCTTCTATTTATTCTGTTGAACAGCTCTAGAATATTTTTAATCCCCATTCACTTGTTTTCTATGCCCTATAAGTTTTTTATGTTCCTTTTAAACTTTCTGATGATTCTTTTTATCACGCATCATTTTCCTTTCATCCTTTAGTTCTTTATCCAAATTTTGTTTGTTTCTACCCAGATTTTCCTCTAGGTCCTTGCATTCATTTAGATTTTGCTGAATGTACTGAACATATTTTCCCTTGACTGAGCCATCTCTTCCTGTTTCATTGTATGGTTTATGACCTTTTGTTGATGACTGGGCATTTGACTGTTTTGATGTGGTAATTTTGGAAGTCAGTTTCTCCTTCTAGCTTAGGCTTTAGTATATATTGGCTTTATGTTAAAGTTCTTCTTCAATGCTTGGTCCATTTTATACTGAACATTTAGAGTAGCCCGTGTTTAACTGTTCATAGTTTCTCAGGACTTTCTGTCCCTGCCTCTTGTCCTGGACATACACAATAACCAATAGGGTTACCCTATCTTATTATGTGTAGGTATTTCCCCTCCAGAAGAAGATTTCCTTTCCTTTGGTTCTCCTCTGGAAGTCCTGAGGTTCTCCCCAGTGGCTATGATTTACTCACTCCTCTCCTATCTGGGATACCATCTCACTCCGGCTTTTAGCCCCCAGTCACTCCTGGCTTACACCAGTTCATTTTACTCTTTGCATGTGACTTTTCTGTCCAGTATTTTCCACATTATGGAATTTGACAGGAATTTAGATGGGGCCAGTGTTCAGCATCATTCAATATTTTTTTAGATGCACTGACAAGGAGGGACCAGATGATTGGGAATGTGCATAGCCTTCCAGTAGTTCTGCCACTGGCCGCTATGATTTCCAAGGGAATGCTCATATGTTTGCACATGCTGCCCACTAGGGTCTCACCTTGGGACTCAGTGCCTGAATGTGTGTGTGTGTGTGATTCTAAGTTGCTGTGGGGTTAGCTCCGTGGTCAGGGAGCATGGCAGGAGCCCTGCCAATACACTACATGTCTCTTAAGCCAGACTGACTGGTCCATGACTATCTGCTATCTTTGTTTGTTGTTGCCTGCTTTTGGTGTTTTGGTTTTCTTCTTCAGTTCATTATTTTTGGAGTCTTACCCAAATTCCTATTGTCCTTTCAAGTCCCAAACATGTTGCATTTGTGCTTTTATTTAGCATTCTCTAAGGGAAACACTTCTGAGGATGTCTTAAGCAACCAACCTGATAATACAACTTGGCTAACAATTAAATTTAATTGAAACATTATTTCCAAGTAGGAATTGGAGAAAATTTCATCTTAAATAAAAGGAAAATATGAGTATCTCAGGTAGATTTTTAAGAACTTAGATTTCATACAAGCAAGCAGAAAGAGTACTAAGATTTAATGAACTGCCTGCTCAATCACTGGAGCAAAAATATGAGGGTATATCCATTATCAAAGTCAATTGTATTTTTTTATTTTTCACAAGAGATATGTAAAAACTGGTAATGTGATTTAAATACTGAAATGCAGAAATAATTCAAAAGGGTTGAAGAATTATCAGATTTTTCTATAAGTTTGTATAAAATCTAAAATCTCGATAGTTAAGCCCTACATAGCAAGCACTCACTAATGTTGTACTTCTGTATTTCTCAAACATGTGTAATGAATGGAACTCTTTTAAAGAAAAATAAAGTATTGATGGCTCTCAAGGCTGACTAAAATTTTACTGGAATGTGTACAAAAACATAAAAATATATGTGCATATAATTATATATTTATTTCTATATCATGTTTATTTTATATATGTTTAAATATATAAATATAAATAATTGTTGCATATATCCTTTTGTTTGCCAGATACATGCAGCTATGAAATCAAAATGTAATGTATAATTATCAGAGATACTCATTGTGAGTTAAAAGCTATACCTGATAGATTACAACAGAAATAAACACATCCTTAATAATTCCATGAAATTTCCAAGAAAATAACTTATTTTCTAAAATGTCACTGACATATATAAAGTATATATGTTAAATATAAAATGATAAAATTAAGTATAAATACTCTTTGAGCAAGGCATTTATGCAGCTATAAATAATATAAACTTAAATAACACTGGGCAATAGCTATTTAGAAATATGTGCATGAAACTGTGCCAAGATTTTTGCTTGAATTAGCTCATTCATTATTCAAAACTAACCCCATGAAGTAAAATTTTATTATACTGATTTTACAGTTGGGAAACTAACACAGAAGTAAATTACAGCTTAAATGTTACACTGTTATTAAGTGGTATTGTCTCTTCAGAAGTCTAAATTTCAAGCCTGCGCTCTTAACGACTATACATGTAATCTGAACTATAAAACCAATGAAATTTAAATTTAATATTAATTTTTCATGATAGGTAACATTTTGCTGAAATTTAATTGCTTTTTATAAAAGAATGAGATCCTGACTGATAAGGAATAGGTCTTGTAGGATTTGCAATCTATACCCTAGAATGTATTGTGTGTGGACTAAATTTTTTCATGATTATTTTCATTTTTAAATGAAGCAAATTTTTATTTCCAGATGTCAAAGTAATGTCCTCACATTGTGAAAATCCATATTTATAAGTTATCACTGTAGTAAAACAGTTGCAACTATAGGCTCAAGTTGGCTAGACTCAAAGAACATAAAATAAGCTTTAATCTAATATACAAGTTGTTTAGAGTTTACTTAGACTTATAGAGTCACAAAATGCAGGGGTACTGCAGATACATCATATTCATCTCATCTCAAGGCTCATAGGCAACCCAAGTATGTATTTCTTTTCTCCACTCCCACATGTAGAACACTTAAAGGCTGCCACAAATGAAAGCGCTGGTATACTGTACGCTTCTTTTTATATAGAAGCCTCTGGCTCATTTTTCAAAAAATCCTTCCTAAGTCATTTAAGCCCAATGCTCAACTGACAACCCACATCATCCCAAACCAAATTCTGTACAGCAAACAAGGCAGATACAACTTTCCACAGTTATTCTGACACTATAGTTTCCAAGGAAATAGGATGATTAAAAGATTAAAACTTAGTTATTCCTGAAGAGGTCTGTTTTAACCCAGATCTGATAAAAAGAAACCTTGATAAAATTATGTACAGAAAGACCTGGGAATTCTACCAGGCCAAAAAATATATATATATTATATATATTTATTTATATAATATATACACTGCCCTACTTCTTTGAACTCCCTTTTGGGTTTTCTTTTGAAATGATTTGAAATTTGAAATCCCACCTAGGTTTCTGACAAGAAAGCCAATAAAGACCCTTAGTCACTACATTTTATTCCACAAAATAAAGCTCAACTGCCCTAAACCCACCCCTATAAATGGAAAAATTCCTGTCCAATCAATAGGATTCATGTCAAATTCTATTTTCTGACATAAAAATCACTTGCATCCCTAGAAGATCTAAGGTACTTCCATTTTTATATGTGACCAGGGTTTCTTGCTGCAGAAAACTTTTGATTTCCCAAATATAATGCTATAATTTGCGAACTTGCCCCTGATTAGCCTTCTGATACCTTTTAGTCACAATTCTACTGCCATGAATTAAGGTCCATTCTTTCACGTTACATATTCCTCAGATGGATTATAATATTGTCTTTTATAAACATATATGCAACATTTTATACATGCTAAAAAATAAGTTAGTGTATCTACAAACACTAGGGTTTGTATTCTTTAATACAATATTTGTATTGCCTCCTGAGACATGTTAAGTTTAATCAAATTCCTTCACAAATGTGTTGATGCTTTCTAACTTGTTAGACTACTCTTGTTCCTTTTTGTTAGTGATCACTTACACCTTCCTAGGAGTATTGCTAGAGGTATTTAGATATGTGTTCAATTTTTCAGGTCAAATTTATCCTTTCTTTAGGCCAATCAATTTCCATGGGCTGATGCCAATTGGGGTTTTTAAATCAATATCTCAAAATATTGCTACATCCTGGAGGTTATGATAGGTGTATGTTTCATAAAATTTTCTTGAACAAGACTTCACCTTCTTTGTTGCAACAAATAGCAATAAAATAATTATTAAACAATTGTTTACTGTATCCAATTTTAAAAACAGTGTTAATTTTCCATATTTTATCATCTCTATGTCCACTCCCTTAAGTTTATCTGGGAGACATTACCACTTGCTGTAATAGGGTTCTACCCACATTCACCTCTCACATCATCACCAGAAGAAAGTAGGCTCTGACATGCAAGGCAGGCAGCAATAATTTGCTTTCCATCATACCCAAGCTATTGTTTTAGCAAAGTGTCACCTTGATTCATGGCCATACAGTGCACAAATCATTGATAGTTTAGAATTCTCCACAGTATGTTTTTAAAGGTAGTATCATTTGTGACAGGACAAAGCAGGAAATACAGCTCACAAATCACGGCCCAAATCGTACCTCCAGGCAGCTACTAGCTAGTAGAGTCATTAGAAGACATGGCATCACTCTTTTTTCCATGCTATCTAGGTGAAGTCTTTAGGAAAACCCATAAATAAGCTTTTGTCCCATACTCCTTGAGGAAGAACAACTCCAGTGACTTCTTCCTACATTGGGCATACTTTGTGTCAACTTTTGAAGGAAATACCTAAGTATTATTCTTTTCTTTTACGAAACTTTCTAGAGAAAAGAGTGATATGTTTTTTCTCTGCCTTTATCATCTTTTGTTTGCTCTTTTCATTTCAGCCATGATTTCCCCGAATTTCATTTATTGCATATCCTAACCTGTATTCTGCCTCCCTAAGCAGAGAGGCCTTTGATGCATGCATATTGTCATCATCCTCTCTGGCCTCTCTAGGACCTCCCTTATCTCAACCACTCCCAAAAAATTGTTTTTACTCTAATGGCAATTCCTGAAGACCAAACACTACAGTAAATTTGGATTGATATTCATGCAAAATATTCCTTTGTGTTCTGCAACGTCCAGAAATAAATATATAGTTCCTCGGTCAATTAATCTGAGGATTTAGGAAAGCAGGAAATCCTAAGGTATCTGTTGATATTTCTCGGCCAAGTGACCCAACATTTTTTAGACTATAGCCCCTGTCTTCCAGATTTATACACCTGCCACATCTATCCCTGAGTGGCTCATTTAAGGACCAGCACTCATAGCTGTTGGCATCAGGATGAAATGCAATGTTCTCCTAAATCTCCAACATAGGTCTCTTTTTATCATCTCAAACACTAGAAAAGAACAGATTGCTTAATTGCCCTGTTTCACATCTTTCTCCTCCACATGGTTTCAGTTTCACAAAGGCAATTCAAGTAGTAATCAAGGAATTTTATCATCTTTTTGACTCCCTTGTTTGCGTCTTATTGACTTTCCATGTCATCAGTTACTTAGTGGATAAGTCCATGGCAATCATTGGTAAAATAAATTCTGGTTATTTGTCAAAGAGCTTTTGGTCAATAAGACCATGGGTAGGAAAGTAGCCACTGAGGCATCACATCAGAATCTTCCAGCTTGTCATCTCTCCTTATTTGCTTCAACCCTAACCTCCCTACAATAACACTGCTGTGGTTACAGGGAGAACGTTAAAGCATTTACTTTCCAGAGGGATCTTTTGTAAGGATAGTTGTATTTAAGCATTTGTATTAATATGTTCAAATATTTGATTTGTCATTAATTAATAAAAGCTATTAAAAATGATCACTTTTGACATACAAAAATGAAAATTAAAAGTCCCTGTTAAAAGTAGTCAGAAATGGTTGACATTCAGAGCCCACTTTTGCACAATTATATGTGTTCATTATCCCAGAGTGTTAAAGGTGTTAAAATGAAAATATTCTATTTCAGCCAATTTTCTATTTCTTCCTAGACAAAATAATATTAGAGGTACAATTAATTAAAATATTACTCCCTCCCTCCCCCCCCAAAATAAACAACCTTATGATTTACCGAGTGTTCTAGTTTGCTAGCTGCTGGAATGCAATATACCAGAAACAAAATGACTTTCTACAAAGGAGAATTTAATAAGTTGGCAGTTTACAGTTCTAAGGCCGAGAAAGTCTCACTTAAAGCAAGTTTATAAAAAATGTCCAAATAAAGGCACCAACAAGAGGTTACCTTCACTCAAGAAAGGCTGATGAAGTTCAGGGTTTTTTTTTCTCAACTGGGAAAGCACATGATGAACCCAGTGATGTCTGTCAGCTTTCTCTCCAGGCTTCTTGTTTTATGAAGCTCCCCTGGGGATGTATTCCTTTTTCACCTCCAAAGGTCTCTGGTGGCATGGGCTCTTTGCTTCATGGATCTCTCATCTCGTGGCTCTGTTGTCATTCTCCTCCGTTGCTCTAGTCATTCTCAAGCTTTCTCGGAAAGAATTTAAAGGATTCCAATCAAGTAATCATGATCTACCTGGAATGGGTGGAGTCAATCTCCCTCTTTTCAAAAGTTAATCCTCACAATTGGGTGAGTCACATCTCTGTGGGGATAATCTAATCAAGTGTCCAACCTACAGTACTGAACAGGAAGTAGAAGCCACGGTTGCTCCCACAAGATTGATTAGGATTAAAACATGGCTTTTCTAGGGTACATAAATCCTTTCAAACAAGCACATTGTATTATCAGAAAAAAATTTTAAGTCACAACTTTCTATAACATATAATCATTCCAATGAAGATCAGCTAATTGAATTCAGTGACTTTTCTAAAGAAAAAGTCCAGGTAATATACCCATAAGGGGTAAGCATACATACACACAAACACCGCACATGTACTCACAAATGAATTAAATAGATCAATTTATCATTTTCCTCTTCTGATATATAACCTAGATACTTATCATGTGTGTTTATAGGGGAACAATATGAAATCATCTATTTGAGACATGATCACTAGATTATTTCTGATCCAGGCTCACTCTAAGCAAAACACTTTTTTTGGGGGGGGGGCTATTTCTGTGCAAGTTTTTTCATTGGCTTCAAGCTGTTTTTTCTTGCATTCTCTCATGTTATCTTATAATGCCACACAAAGTGAGAGAAATTGATTTACTAAATTAATCTTGAAGAAATTGAGTCACATAGAGATTAAGAAACTCAATAGTTACAATAATGTAAAATGATTTTCAGTCAAGAGATCTGACTTTAGATCTATCTCTATCGATTATTATTATTATAGTTGTTGTCATTGTATCTAATTATTTTGAAAGTGGCAACAGTAGCTAGCCTAAGGTATTTTGAGAGACTAAAGGTCACAATTATGTCATTATTTATTTATTAAGCCTAAAAAATGGGACTATGTAATGATATAATGTATAATCACTGATTATTAAAATCATGTTTATAACTTCGCTTGGGATTCTTTTATTTGGCACCCCACTCACCTGACCTCCCACTCACAAACACACATGTCAAACTCTTGGAGTAATCCTCTTCATCTCTCAAATGTCATCTTTTTGCGTGTGGAAATGTCGCTGACCCCTCCTGACAAATATATGGTGTAAAAAATTATTTACTGTATATTATGGTATTCTGCTATTTATTACAATATCTTCTTATCATAATTCAATTTAAATTTAATAAATCATGACTTCTACTACTAGTCTGTGAATTAGTTTTATTCAAATTTGTAAAATCACTACCTATCTCCATATATCTAAAAAGCATGCATTTTTTAGTATATTATTAAGTACATTAGATAAAAGTTGTAACAGTTATTTTGAAAGGTTCATATGTATTTGTACATTTATGGCATATGCTCAACCAATAGAATTTTTTATGGATTTTTCCCTGCCCATATCAATTATTTTATTATGGAATATGTTATTTGATTATTATGTTATAATATCAAATATTTTGTGGTGTTGGAATACTCCCTTGGAAAGGAAAAACAATGCAGGTACAAGAAATTGTCAGCATCAGGAAATAATAGATTTAATAGATCTCAAAGTGACCAAACTGAAGTTGTATTAGAAAAGGTAGAAGAGTAAATAGATAATTATATTGTAATGATTTAATTTATAAAGTTCCAAATATAAAATATAATTAGTTTCTTCCCTCATCCCCAATATTGTAATGTATTTGAAGCTACCCTTATGTCTGAATCAGTGTATATTTTATGAAAATTGGTATGCTTATGCTGGGAGATTCTTTAACAATTGCACTTAGTACTGTTTAAGGAAAAAAAAAAAACACCATTCCTTTTATCTGTAAAAATTCCTTGTAGCAATTTTTCTTTTATTTAAAACATGCATTTAGATTGTTCAACAAAATTTCTGATCAAAGCGATAGCCAGAGTTTTTAAATTTTCAAATAAAAGACTTCTGGACTTATGGGTAAGAGGAAAAACAATGAAGGGAAGTGTAAACATAGACATTTGTAAGCAGTTTTTCAGAAATGTGAGTTTTCAAAAATGTACATTTATTATAAAACATTCTTAGTGAAGCGTGGCCCTAGTAGCAAAATTTGACCTCATTTTCAGATTAATATCTGTATTTTTGTTTTTCTATTCCCAGGATGATTTTTTTTTTTTCAGAGTTTGGGTATACTGCAACTCTTCCTTATCACTCTTCCTTATCATCAGTTTTATCATTCCCTTTCCTTAGCTTTTTTTTTTTTTTTTTTTTTTTACATTATATCATAGAACTTTGTATCACAAAATATACTGTTGTTTCAGGAGTTAAAATATTTTAGGGTATTGTGGTTTGACATAACTAGAACAACAAGAAAAAAACAACAGAAACAATAACAAAATTCTAGTGGCACAATTATTTTAAGTTTTAAATAACTATAATGCATTTTGCCTGGAGTTACATTTAAATTTTGTAATTAATTATTTCTCCTTCTAACAATATCTCATTTCATTTTTAGGGCTAACATATAAAAACTCCAGAAGATTGTTTTCAATTCCATCTCTTCTAAGCATTGTTGCTCCTCTACCCCTGCATACGTTTTATGATTGAAAAGTAGAAGGAATGTTTTGAAAACATAGAGGTGCCACGGAGTTTTGGAGAAAGAAAATGCCATGACATATGGCATACATTTATGATGGTTCTGAAGAATAGTGAGAAGAATGGAAAATGTGCTCTTTACTTTCCATAGGGCACCTCATTTTGTCCTCCAGAGCCTATTTAATTTTATCCTATATACCAACTCTTACCATATCAAGTATCTAGGTTTTTCCAACAAAATCAGGAGAATGTTTAGTTTGAAAGCAGTAAAAATGTGACAACTCAATTTAACAGTATGGGAATAGAAGGACAATGATCTCTGGTAAAAAGAAAAACAAAATTAAAAGGAATAAATAACAACAACAACAACAAAAACAAAATAGTCATTTGCTTTAATGTAGGGATAAAAAATTCAACATAGCACAAAAGTTTGCTTTACCAATTATGTTGGAGGAAATGGCATGACTTAGTTTTCACAAAGATGAGACCAATTGTTTATGACATACTTCAGTTGCAGTCACCATACTCACTTAGAAATTAAAGATAAAATTCTAATATTTGCTAATTTTTTTAATTTAAAACCCTTATATTCTAAATACAATTAGATAAATATTTTGGCATTAATTTGGTGGTATTAGGCTTTTGTTCATCACTAAGTCAGAGCTAAGTATCTGAAACATGGCCCTTTGTGAGATGCTTTTGGGAATTCAGTATTTTTCAGGCTTAAAAAATAAACTTAAAACAACCTAAGCATCTACCTCTGGGAACTACAGAAAGAAGAACCTGTTTAAACCCAAAGCAAGCATGAGAAAGGAAAATAAAAATTTGAGCAGAAATCAAAGAAATATTAAAAAGAAAAAGAAACGGAGAAAATCAATGATATCATAAGCTGGTTCTAAGAAAAGATCAATAAAGTTGATAAAACTCCAGCCAGGAAAAGAAAAAGACACAAATTACCAATACTAGAATTAAAAGAGAGCTATCAGTACTCAGTTCATTGACATTAAAAGGATATTAAAGGAATACTTTGATCAACTCTGTGCCCACAAATTTAATCTTAGATAAAATAGAGTGATTCCTAGAATGACAAGAACTACAAAATTCACACAAATACATAGATGACCTGAATAGACCAATATCCACTATAGACATTGCCCAATAATTAATAACTTTCCTAAAGGAAACCACTAGGCCCAGATGGTTTCACTCTACTAAATATTTAAGGATAGATATCAATTCTCCACCAACTTTTCCAGAATATACGAGCAGAGGCAATATTTCCAAACTCATTTTATGAGGCTAGAATAACCCTAATAAAATTAGATGAGGAGAAGTTTACCAGGAAGTAAAATTACAGAACAATACCTTATCAAAACTCCTTATCAAAATATTAGAAAACCAAATTAAAAAATGCTTAAAAGGAATTATAAAGCATGCTGAAGTGGAATTTATCTAAGGTATGTAAAGTTGCTTCATTATTCAAAAATCAACCAGTGAACTCTACCATAACAACTCGATAAAAAAGAAAAAACATATGCTTACATGATTTGAAACAGAAAATGCATTTTGACAAAATTTAAAACAAATTAATTATAAAAAATATCATCAAACTACAGAGAGAAAAACTTCCTCCACTCAGTAAAGATATCTACAAGAAAAAATCTACAAATACCATGACATTTAATGTTGAGGAAAAGGACAATTTCTGCCTAAGATCAGCAACAATACATGGTTGTCTTCTCTCGCTACTTATATTTGCCATTGTACTGGAAGTCACAACTAGTGAAATGAAACAAGGAAAAATATTTTAAAAATACATATTTTAAGGGAGGAAAGAAAACTGCTTATTTGTGTATATGATTGTCTATATAGAAAATCTGAAAGAATTAACCAAAAGACCTTCTTGAATTATAAATGAGAAGAGCAAAATTACAAGAGACATACCATTATATACAAAATCATTTGCTTTCATATATACCAGAAGGATAGTAGTTTTTGCAGATATTTGGTGGAAAGACAGTCTAGAAAGATATTGCCTAGATTGCAGGTTGTGGTGATATGATGAGATGATTGAGTGGGTGGAAACTGATGTTGATGGACAATAAAACATAGCTTTAAAATCAATAAATCCTGGCCTAGACGTGTATTCTTATGGAATAATATTTTTTTAAGGTCTACATTCAAGACTCTTTATTCAAATAGTGCTTATCCTCCTAAAATTGTAAAACAAAATCTAGATAGCATAATTTTAAAATAAATCAGTTTAATATTCAGTTTCATATCATTGCAATTAATAAAATAGATACTGAGATATTATTCAATCATATTGGAAAATTTTTATTATAATTATTCCATCAAAGTAATGATAATTATGTTGACAATATAAATAAAAATATTCAAATTCAATACATTTTCCCTATGGGTTTTAGAATGTTTTGGAAGTTCTATTTTTCTGTTTACTCCCTTATAGTTTGCACAGTGAAGCCATATTATTTTATTACTTTCTATTTGGATAAATATGCTACTAGGAAAAATAGCAAAAAACTGATTACATAAAAATAAACTCATGGTAATTTTTTAAGTCATTGAATCTGTTTTCATTACATAGACATTGTTTCTTAGTTGAATGGACAGTTTAGAAACTTTCATAAAATACTTAAATTTATGAACCATGAATTGTATAATGCCATATGATTTCATGATAACTAGATTTCATTCATAATCTAATGATTATGTAATATATAAATCAGGTCAAAGTCAGCACTCACAAAGGACATGGCTATTGAATTTCTGTGATTTGAAAGGAAACAAAAAAAGGCTACCAGAATAGTATATTCTCATGTCACCCCATGCATTTCTTCTACTGCTTTGATTTACACGGATATAAGCACATGTCCACAGAAAATAAGGAATAGTGCATTTTTAAACT
Source organism: Tamandua tetradactyla (assembly GCF_023851605.1). Taxonomy (NCBI): domain Eukaryota; kingdom Metazoa; phylum Chordata; class Mammalia; order Pilosa; family Myrmecophagidae; genus Tamandua; species Tamandua tetradactyla. Next base: position 155,445,171 of record NC_135332.1, read on the forward strand.
CAGAAGAGATCAAATGAATTATTTGTAACCTCTGAAAATAGAAAACTGGTTCCCAAAAGAAGGGATCACATGACAGATTTAGAAGAAAGATGAAAAAAAGAAAAGCAGATGTGGGAGAGGAGTTATACCTACTTGAATACATTTTCTTTAGTCAAAGTATTTAGTTAGTCATTCCACAGTCACCAAATACAAGAAAACTCAATATTCCAGTGCCAGGGAAGACTCAATACTGAACTCATTGCCGTGATTCCAACACTGCCTTGTCTGTCAAGTTCTGGATCTTCCCAGTTTCTGACTTTGTAAAGTTTCTTTCATTATATTTACTTACCCTTAAAATGTGGACAGGCAGAACCACTGTTAACTGTCTAGCGATAATGTTGATTCACCGCTTGACCCTTATATGCTTTCTCCATCCAGCTCTCTAGCTCGTCTTACTGTAGGAAATCTGATAAATGATGACTTGCTTCAAGTGCAGTGTTCTCTCTACCTCCGCGTACCCATTATAGCGGAGACATCAAAAGACATCACAAAAACCTGGGAGCCCACAGAGAGTGATGAATACTATAATAGGGCAGGTCCAGTGACTGGATGCTATAACAATTTAAGCTTAATGTAAGCAGTTAACAAAGTCTTTATTTCTGAGGTCTGAACAATTACTAGCGCTGGACAATACAGAAACAAATGCATGGGTGGTAGAAGTTATAGAGGACCATCCCTTCCCAGCTTCCCAATCATCAATGTCTTCATAGCTCAAAATTGAATATGTTGGTAGTATCCCAACTGGACATTCCTTGGCTTTCTTGCACATCAGTGTTTCCAGGAACATTTTCAGGTTTATATTTACTAAGAACAAAATAAAAAAAATCTTAGAACCTTGATATCTTATTATGAATAAAATGAAATTTATGACACAATCTCTTGTCACTATATGCTCATCATTTCCTTTGGCTTATAATTAAAACTATAAAACGTATTTGTGGAAAGCAAATGTCAGAAACCAGTTACCCTGAAGTTGAGATCATATAAAACAGATTTTCCCTCCCTCTTTTTTTCTATATACATCAGGCTAGATGTTTCGCCTATGAAAATAATGTAAATTTCCTCTTGCAGGACAAGACTTGCATCTTCTCTGCTCTATATTGGTCCAAATAAATTTTCTAAAAGCAGTGTTTGAATTTTTTTCATGGTAAGTATTGCATTAATATACCGTGGTAAAATTATGCTAAAATTTAGAATGAGTGTTTTTTGAAATATATACTTTAGCTATCATTTGCATATTCACATTTTAATGGAACCATTTCCTTATATTAAATAGGTATATTACCTGTTACCAAATTGGAATCAAGTTTCCATTCACAGCATTTTATTCAGGATGCCAAAATTGCTGCAATCTAGTCATTCATAAGCACAAAAGCCACTTTAACACTGGGGTTGACGAATAGGGGGAGGTTTGCAAGCAGTTTTTATAAAAAGAAAGACGGAAGTTGGCTGGGTTCTGCTGAACCCTTGGCTGTATAGGGGTCGGTTAAGTGTAAGCAGGGATTTCCTTTTAACTGGGCCAAATGTGCTTAACTAGAGACTTGATTGGCCTTTTGAATTGAACATCTTGGGGGGGACTTTCTAAAGAGGACGTTAATCACATAATTATATGATAGCTTGGAGAATTTAACTTCCATGTTGGTTCTGAGAAAATGCAAGAATTATGTTTTATTATCTTTATCATTTGCTTCATCCCATGAAATTGTTATATGTTAGTTAATTTTCATTTAAAATGTCTGCTTTTCTAAAATAAAATTTATTTTCACTTTGAGGAAAAGGCATAAACTTGTGGACTTAGAGGCAGACTTCTTGAGTTTATAAGCCACTCCATCATAATTATGTGGTCCTTGGCCAAATTACCCAAATTGCCAAACCTCAGGTTCTTAATTGTATAATAGGACTATTAATAGACTCTAGTCCAACTCCTACTAGAGGTACTGTGAGGTTTAAAGTTGGCAGTACGTAAAAAGCTCTCATCAAAATATCTTGCATATTGCTACTATTAAAGTTAATATTATTACTGATATTTCAAATTAAGATGACATTTACACAAATTGCTTTTCAGGCATTTCTTTCCGACTTTGGGGAATAAATGTATTAAATAGATATGTTGAAAACTACAAGCAAAAGAACAAAACAAAATGTACAGAAGATATTTTTATATTCATTTCCATTATATGAGTTATTCTTTAAACATTTTTAAAATATTACTATTGTGTCTGTAACTTCTTCAAGGTCACATTTTTCTCTTTAATTTAGATAGCAATGGGTTTGAGCAACTTCCCCACTTGAATTTCAGTAATCTCCTTGGTTTACTTTATGAAGCATTTCTCAGTATCCAGGAATATTTAACGATTACTCAAATCAATCCTGGCCTTCGTTTCAGCAGACCATGTGGGACAGACTTAGACCAAATACTGCATCTCACCCTACACTCTCCACTAGGCTATATAACAGATATTTTACCTTTAACTTTCACAGCACAAAAGTTGATGAATACATTTAACAGGCTCCACAGGGAATTCCGTATTTATAGAAGGGAGGTGAAATATGGAAAAAATGAGAAACGTTGAATCTAGACACTAGAATGACATGACACAGAGATGGAATCTAGTTTATAGAGATCTAGCCAGCTGCAAATTTCGTGGCCAGCTTAGCACTAGCATCTCTTTGTTCAGATGTTAGTACTCACCATCTCTGAGCATTCCAAGAAAGTTTCAAAAACCGAAGTTTGCCTAAAGAATATTTTGATTTTAAGCAGTGAACAAGTTTCTACATTTCTAAGCAATGTACTGCATTTGCATTTGCCTTGACATCGCTTTTCCAAACCAGGGTCTTTGCTTACATTTTTCTTTTATTGATAATTTAGAGCCATTCTTGGAAATTTTCAGTCTGCATAGGCAATGTAAATACTGACAGAAAATCTATATGAGGATGGGCTTATAGTTAGAAATTCTCAGGAGACATTTTTCCCTTCCTTTCAAGATACGTTTTTTTCCCATACTTACCCTCTATTTGAAGAAGGGTTTATAGAGCCCAATAACTCAAGGGACTTCTTAAAGACATTGTGACTCTATGTGGTTGCCTTTAACTAGCCTTCCATTTCACATGAACCCTAGGCTTTGTAGTTTATCTTCCACTTGAGTCCCACTAACAATTATGCTCTCTGAGATGAGGGATCAACAGATATACAAGTACGCACTGGAAACACAATATTTTTTTATTACCAATGTACCTTGGTAGATGCATCCTGTCGTTGTTTTGTCCTCTTAAGGATACAGATGTAGCTTATTATCCTGCTGGTTCAGTTAAAGCCTATATATAAAGACAAATATGTACATACATATTTAACATAATAAATGCATATTTAATACGGATTTAAATAAAATAAAATATGTAATATATTCACAAATCACTATATAATATAATGCATCTACAATATATAGAGAAATACTGTAGTAGATATATAGAAAGTCCTAAATACATATTATACACACATATATATAAAATCTAAAAATGTCTGAGAAAGTGTTAAATACATAAACAATTGTATTGAACATTTTTAGATGTCTCATACCAGAAGAGCTTTTCCAAACACCTGATCTATTTTATCACCAGAATGGAAGTGACACTTTATTTTAAAAGCAAATATATTTGATTCTATAAAGTGTCTTTCTGAAATGATTAGGATCAATTTATTCTATCTTATTCACAAAGGAAATAGCATAGCTAACTTTGAAGCTATTGGTATCACCTCATGTTATTTAACAAGTCAAGTTCTAGTTTTTCCATCATATATTGTGGCTTTGTGTTTTTTTGACAGTTTATTTTCATAAATTTATATTTTTCTAGCTCCTCTTTTTTATTATCTGTAGGCTATTTGAGCATATATCTTAGTTTTCTTTCTTGTCATTATAATAAAGGTGGTATAATCACATGATTCTATCATATGTAAATATTCAAATAGTTTTAGACAGAATCAAAATTGAAAAATTAATATTCCTACAATGTTTCTGATTGTTTCTATCCTTCTGAGCAGGAGAGAATAAAGCTGATGCCATCTTGAATCTATCTGAAGCTAAATCTGAAGGAAGGTGAGTCCAAATAATGGAAAGGAAATCACCATTCAGGAGACTGAGCTCTGCCTGTAATATTCATTTTATATTTAAGCCAGTTGCAATTGCATTATTATCTATCACCTACACATGAAAGCATTCTAACCAATATGATGCATGTTTAATCCAAATAACTAAGCAAAATTTCCAGAATATTTATTGGATATTCTTGTCTTTATCCTTTGATCTTGAAACATAGACCATTTTGGATATATCTGGGATTCCTATTGCGTCAATTGATTTGTCTTTTTATTACTGTTCCAGAATCTCTTGTCTAATGCTTCTAATTTTATAATTGTTTTAATGTGTTATTTTAAATCATGACTTTTTAATTTAAAAGCAAACTTGTAAATAACTTACAGGTAAAAAAAAATTGGAAAAAATAAAGCTAAAACAAACAGAAAATACATTATTACATATTAAAAGGATGTGGAATGCACCTAAAATGATGAGATTGAAATTTATAGACATTGTGCTTGTATTCTAAAAACAAAACAAAATGAATGAGTTCTCTACTTTAATAAAATAAAAAATACACTCAAACATTTAATAAGTAAGACTAAATCTAGAAAGATAAGAGCAGAATTAAAAAAATACATAGATACAATAGAGATGATCAGTAGTGCTTAGAATAAGTTATTTTTAAAGACTCTTAAAGTAAATAAATTTCTGGTAAGATTTATCAATAATAAGAGAGAATATAACAATCAGTATTAGAATTGAAAGAGGATGTATGTTACAATATAGAGTATAAGGATAATGATAGACTATAAATTTCAAGAAAATATAATTTAACTGATTAAAAAGAGAAGTAGTATAGTGGAATTATCTTATAACCATTAAAGAACATGAATCAATGATGACATAGATCCCCACACAGGTTTGTTTACAAACTTTCATGGGAGAATTTATTTTTCCTTACACAAACCCATCCAAAGAATTGAAAATGTGAAAACCCTTCCCCAGCTCACTTTCGAAGCTGCAATTGATTGACTCTATGACCCAACAAGGAAAATACAAGAAAGCAAAATTAATAGCCTATCTAATCCTGAAAATATTTTGTAAAGAATTTACAAAACTTCAGCAAACTGAACCCAGCAATTATTTAAAAACATATTAGAGTTAATTGTCTACATCTAAAGTTATTGTAACACTGGAAAACCTGTAATTGACTACATTAACATATTAAAATAGAAAACATCTGAATAGTTGCACAGATGGCATTCAATAATATTCATTGTTAATCTATGATGTTCTGTCACAAAAAGAGTGAATATAAAGGAATGTCTTTAACAAGTTAAAATGTTTATACAAACCCTATAACAAATATCTTATCAAAGAAATATTGATTCTAAAAAGAGGGATCAAGTGACTACCTCTAATAATTTTATTCAGTACTATAGGAGAAACCCTAGATGTTACTATGACAAAAATATATAAAATACATTAGGTTATGAGAGGAGAGAGCATAATGATTAAGATCCATAGAAAACAAAATTGTGGACATAGAAAGCACTAGAGAATCTACTGAGAAATGTTTTAGTTTCATTAAGAGTGTTTAGGAAGGTGACTATATATAAGAGCAATATAAAAAATAAACTGCATTTCAATAAACCCAAAACAAATTCTTCAAGAATGTATTTCTTTACAACAGTTTAGCATTAGTAAAAGTACTAATAAATAGCAGGGATCTAAGAATAATCAAGTGTAGAAATCTTTATAATTTAGGAGACATAGTTGGATGGCATTATTAAAGAACTAAATAAACATTTCCTTTTCAGAGCTTGAAGGATATAGGATTTAGAATTCTAATTCTTACCAAAATGATTTGAGGATTTTGACAAGCCAATTTCTATAATTGATATGGAAAAACAGCAGATCAGGTTGAGCCAAGGCAATGCTGAAAAATTTTACCTTGGGAGGATTTGCTTAATTTCAGATTAAGAGTTATTTTGAAGTTTTAGAAATTAAGACTCAGTAATAAGGGCAAGAAGTGATAAATTGACCAACTAAACATTATGGAGAGTCCAGAAAGTGACCCTCTCATGAGTGGGTGCTTGGTTTATTACAAACATGGCTCTGAAGAACTCTGGGGAAAACTGGGTGATAATAGAGCATTGCAAAGATACTGAACAGTAGGAGTAGTCATACCCCGCCAATGGGAGAGCAGGGTCAATAAGGCAACTATGGTGGGAAAGGACTGGAAGTTTTGAAATATTGTTGTAGATGCATCTACCCTGAAATCCAGTATCTCAGTCCTACTTCCATACCACAGTGAAGCTCTTGCACAGAGACATATGCAACAGATTTGGACACAGAGCCATGGATCAAAAAAATACGTACAAACTATTAATAGTTGCATTGCTCATAATAGCAAAGAAATGGAAACAAGCCACATGGAATTGGAAGTAAAAGAGATTGACACATTGTATATTTATATGAAACAAAATTGACATAAAGGGGTGGCCCAACAGAGAATAAGAGATTAGAGAGGACCCAGGATAGTTTACTGCACTTTTGGTCATATTCTATTTTTTTTATTTATGTCGTTGAAATAAGATAGATCATTTTATCATTTATTTAAATGTACATAGTCCTTATGTGTACTCTAAATAATTTAACATATGCATGGAATAACTTAATACTCCAAAAATATAGAAAATGTATGAAGAAAGAAATTATATTCATCTAAAATCTCACAAACCTGAACTTTTGGGGGAACATCCTTGATGTCTTTTCTTGTTTAAATCACAGTATAAATGATATGTGTTCTTTCTTCCAAGATGTAAAGAAGCATTCCATGACAGGGAGTTTATTTTTATTGTGATATCATTATTTCAAAGCTTTTCTTTCTTAATTCTTGTATATGTCTCCAGTCTTGAAGACTGTTAAACATCCTCCAATAAGAAAATAATTCTCTACCATGTTTTCTTCTTTCTTTCTTTAAAAGTGGGCATATTATATTATATTTAATTACAGATTAGAGAAGGAAGCAGAGACTGACTTTCACAAAGTTAATAAGCTGAGTGAAAACTAACGGAGTTCAATATTATTGTAAACTGATTCAAGTTGACATGGAATTTTTTAGAAAACCAAAAACTTTTTTTTTTATTCAACATCTAACCTCAAGCATTTCTTGACAGAAGATATCTACAGAAATATTGTATAAAATATGAGGAACCTAATTTTTTCCCATTTTGCCTACATATTATTTTATATTCTCAATGTATCCTATTAATTTAATGTTGTTCCTTTTCATGCTTAAACATAAAATGTTCAAAGAGGAAATTCATGTACCTTAAAATAAAAATGTTTATTTCAATATTTGTAGGAATTGGTGTCTTGTATGTTGTTTATTCCAGAGTCTTTAATCTATTAAGTGATTGGTTCTTTATATGTTCAAAACAAAACACAATTCATTAAATGAAGACCAAAGCATACAAATTAAACTTTTACAGTTGCTCTTGAAAAAACCAAATTCACAGAACCACTGTGGTTCTGTGCAATAAATTACTCACTGCAATAAATCATCAACTACATATTTATATAATGACTTCTTCTTTATAATCTTAGCTAAAAATGCAAAGACTTCATTTTTCTTATTTGTGAAATGAAGTGGGTAGAAAAGATGACTTCTAAGGCCCTTTCTTACTCACAAATTATATAATTTTATGAATCTGAGACATCTAAGTGTTGAGGAAAGAATGCTTAAGATACTTTAACAGGAAACAGAAAGACTAAAGCAACATAAAAATATGTTTGGTGATTTTATAGGTAATGGAGATATTTCTGATACCATCTGTTATTAAAATCAAGGGTCTAATTTATTTCATTTTGTCCACGTTATCTCAGGATTATGCAAAGCAATACTTAAAAAGAATCCTTGTTGAGAAATCCAGATACATATTAATGGATTTTTTGTTTGCTTTTTATTTGTTTTCTCTATGGTTTTTAAAGTCTCTGCTTTATTCTTTTTGTCCTTTGAGAAATGAACCTACTTTTTTTGCTTTGCTTTGGGGGTTTTGGACAACTGTCCTTCTTATACATAAATACTTGATTGGAACAAGGAATTAATATACACAATTGGGCATGTGTAAGAGATGTGCCTTCCTAGAAAGAAATATATATACATATATATTTAAGACAACTAAATATCAGGGTATTGCATATATGTTTTAGTTGAGCGCACTATTACATAATAGTCAATTTTTGCATCTCAATATAAAAGATTTGTCAGTTTTCTTTTGAACAATCTGAATGATGCAATAATATGTTGAGACTCACTGAGTATTCAATTTTAAACGTTTATGTGCATTTCACTCTAATTGAAATTCAGGAAAATCAGAACTTAAATGAATATGTTCATTTGCCAGAGCACCAATTACAAATTGCATAAACTGGTTTTGATTTAACAAAGGAAATGTTTTGCCTCACAGTTTTGAGGCTAGAAGGAGTCCAAAATCAAGATTCAGGCAAGGCTTGCTTTCTCCCAGTCATAGCCTTCTGGTGCTGGCTACTGGCAATCCCTGGGGTTTCTTGCCTTGGATCAGGGCCTCCCATAACATGGCAATACAGCCTCTGTACTCTCCTTTCACCTGCCTTTCCAGGGTTCCTCTAACTGCCAGCATTTGGCTCCCTCATGCTTCTCTGACTTCTGGTGTCCAGGTTCTTCTTTTTATGAGCCTCCAGCATCAATGAATGGCATCCGTCCTACCTAATTCATTCGGCCACCTCCTAACTAAAACTAACATCTTCTAAGGGTCATGTTTACAAATGAATTCATGCCCTCAAGAACACAGATAAAGATTAAGGACGTGCCTTTGCTATGGTATGTAATTCACTCTCCATAATGATACACAGTGGTAGCTCTTGGAAAAAAAAAAAAAAAAAAGAAGAACTCGCCCATTTCTCTCATCAAGGAATTGGGGGGACATTTCAGCCTATGTGACCAGACATCCAGACGTATGGTCTCAATTCTTCTCTAATTTATATAGTACTTCTCCAAATTTCAACTTTTCCTTTTCTATTTGTCTCAGGTCATCCTTCCATACCATCTCAGTGTGAAGCACTAACTTTCTTTTTTCCTCATGAGAAAGGCCCAGGACAAGGCTAATTCAACTAAAACACCATCAAGCAACTGCAGATCAAGGGGAAATTTATGGGGTTCTACTAACAGGTACAACTGTGTTTTCTTCTTCTCACCACTCTAGGTGCTGCTGTTTGAAATGCATCTGGGTAGAAGAAGCATCCATTGCAAATTCTTAAGCATGTAATATACTGCCACATTTCTGATCCCATTAATATGTCTTTTGCTTTTGGCCAAAATGTCTTCCATCATTATTATCACCTTCCTAAACCCCATCCTCTCTTAAAATGCGACTAAGGCATCTCTTCTCTCTCCTTGAATACTTTGCTGATATAGTATTGATATGGACCCATATAAAGTGTTCCCTAAAATCTTGGACCTATCTCTATCAGTCCCATGTTCTTGGAATCATTGATTTAACTCTCTTTTCCACTTCGCTATATTTTCTTTAGGGTCCAAAACTGATTGTCCCCAAAGTTTCATATCAGGCGTTTTTGACTCATAAAACATTCTCTATAAACCAAAGCATTTTTAAGCAACTGTTCTTTATTTTTAAAATAAAGAACTCACGTTTTCACTTTAAAACCTTTTTGTATTTTCAACTAGGATCATATTTTGTAATAAAATTTTTCATAAAAGCAAAGGGTTGAAGGATGCATAATGCATCTAAGTGATGATATTGGAAAGTCAGCTGACAGCATGTGTATGTTCTACTGGTAAGAGAGTTTGGAAAACTTTCAGTCCATTTCCGGCCTTTCAGTGCCTCTGTGAGAAACGACGAATAACTTCAGTTCCTAGCAAACACCTACAAGTCTCCTTTTTGGACCCTACCAACTTCACCAAAGTGTTCCTTTCTGGCCTCAGACTTCAAAGCCACTTGATTCCATCCATTGCTCTGATTTTCGTTTCTGTGATCACCAAACGAAATGCATACCAGGCTTCTTACACTATCCATATATTGGACACTGTCTGCTATATTTAGAAGTCCCTGCACTCAATGACTCCCTTGGATTCTAATTATTACTCTGCTGTAGAGAGGGAGTGTTGTCGGGGATGTGTACAGGTTTTGGTTTCAGACTGATCGGTGTTTGAACCTCAACATTGCCACTTTATAACTGTATTAGCCTGGAAAGCGAATAACCTTTCCTGGGTGACACTCCTCATTTGTAAAACTGGGATCAATTTCCTTCCCTTTGTTTTTTTCCTGACTAATGTTACCATTGCTGGCCTCCCTTTTAATTTTCAATTGAAGCCATTTTATTCTTGCTTTTGTTTTGTTGTTTAATAAATTCCACATCATAGTTTGATTCTACAGAAGCAGACTCTGTGGCAAGGGTTTGTTAAAAGACTGATAAAAGACTCCTAAAGAGCTGCCAGGAGAGACTTCCAAAGTTGTGGGAGAAGCAAGACAGGAAGGGAGAATCCCTTTTCAAGCTAAGAGCTGGCCTCACCTGACCCAGAGTTGCTCTAGAACCTAAGTTATACCAATGAGTTTGCCCCCGATAAGGTTGCCAGATAAAATAAAGGCCATGAATTTCGGATAAGCAATTATCTTTTTGGTAGAAGTGTGTTTTAAATATTGGGAAATCTTATACTGAAAACAAAAGTGTTTATGTGAAATTCGAATTTAACCGGGTGGCCCACATTTTTATTTGTAAATCTGAAAACCCTAACAAGGCAAGGACTCCTGCACCTAAGGGCAGTGGGCGTGTGGATGGTGATGCAGGCAGTGGGGCTTTGAGAAATGGTCAAAAGATTCTATGGGAACTGAGAGGAACCAATAGTGGCTGCTACCATCCTCTATATTTTTATTTTCCTTACAGAAACTCCATCTACCTCCTTTCTGCTATGGAAATAGTGCATGCATATGTTGTAAATTAATGAAATATAACAAAACTAAATTTTTTATGCAGGAACACTGAAGCACCTAACATTATGTAAGTTCATATTCAGCTACTTGAATATACTTGGGACTTTTGACTTAAAGGAGTAAGATATGAACAAAATGCTCTTAACACCTTCCCATCATAAAGAGAGAAGCAAGTCTCAATTTACATATTTGAGAACACTTCTGTCTTTTTTAACAGATTGACTTGCACCAACAAAGTACCAACCTGAAGATCCATAAGTAACAGCCTTTTCTGAACATGTGGGATATGAGGAATCAAATATGATGCAAGACAGCATGAGTCATGCATTTAATGATAAAGAATATTTCTGAGTAATTTCTTCAGCAAGTTCCAGGATTGATAGAGTATAATAATAGTATAGTATTTCTTCATCTCTTATTCTACAAAGTTTTGCTGTCATTTTTTGTTCAAAGTACTGTACTATGCCACAGCCCTAGAAAACAATATATTTATATAATAAAACATCCTAACCAAAAAGAATAATTTTCTGGAAAGAATCTCCATAATCTGAAAAGTCTGCATTAGGAAAAAGTCTGGTTCTACAAAAAATACAATAAAATGGATGATCATCTAATAAAATTGGCAAAGACAAAAAGAAAGAAAGTACAAATCACCAAAACAGGTATCAAATAGGGTAATTGCTACAGACTCGGCAGTTATTAAACAATAATAAGGCAATACTATAAAGTAATTTATGCTCATAAGTTTTAAAATTTAGAAGAAGCAGACCAATTCCTCAAAAATGATAAACTACCAAAACCCAGTCAAAAATGAAATAGATAACCTTATTAATGCTACAACTAATAAAGAAATTGAATTTGTAATTTAAAATCTCCTCAAAAGGAAATCTCCAGGCACTATGGTTTCACTGGAGAATTCTACCAAACATATAACAAAGAATAGACAACAAATTTTCACAATATCCTCCAGAAAATCAAAAAACAGGGAACACACCTCATTGAGTCTAGTATTACCTGTCAACAAAACCAGATAAAAAGAAGTACAAAATAATAAAACTATTGACCAATGTCTCTCATGAACTTTGATAGAAGATTTCTTTAGAAAGTGTTAGGAAAGCAATCCCAGTAATACCTAAAAGGAATAATGCACAACAAACAAATGAGATTTTTCCCAGATGTAAAAACTGGCTGAGTATGTAAATGGCAATCAGTGTGATCCAACATATCAAAAAGCTAAATGATAAAAATTGTAGGAGCATATCAATGGAGACAAAGAAAACATTTGATAAAATTCATTATAAGCACTTTCAGTGCATTGAGAATAAAGGGGAACTTTCTCAACCTCATACACAAAACCTAGCATGTACACAAAACCTACAGCTAACATCATACAGTAATCAAGGCAGTGTGTTACTGGTGAAAGGAAAGATATACCTTTCAGTGGAACAGAATAGAGAATCCAAAAATAGATGTAGCCAACTATGCACAATTGAATTCTGACAAAGAAGTTTAAGATATTAATTGGAGTTTGGATAACTTTTTCAATAAATGGTGTTGGAGCAATTGTATATTCACAAGAAAAAAAGGGAAGAAAGTGGACCTAATATTAACATATGTGGCTCATCTACTGAAATGTAGAATATCAAAGTATGAAACTTTTTAAACAAATCATAGAAGAACTCTTTGGAAATTGGGAACACACATGTCATTCCCAGACTTGACACAAAAACCATGATCCATAAAAAGAAAACTTGCCAACTTGAATTTATCAATATTTGTATATTAAGGTTCATATGTGAACTTGGTCAGGTGGTGGTACCCATTCATCTGGTTGGGCAAATGCTGGCCTGTCTGTTGCTATGAGGACATTTCATAGAATTAAAGCATGAGCACGCTGGCTGCATCCACAGCTGATTCCACTTGTAATCAGCCTACGGGTGTGTCTTCTGCAATGTGTGGTACTTAATCTAATCACTGGAAGGCTTTTAAGGAGGATTCAGAAGCAATAGGCTCTCGTCCTGCTTCAACTGGTGAGCCTCTCCTGTGGAGTTTGTCCAGACCCTTCATCGGAATCATTGGCTTCACAGTCTGCCCTACAGATTTTAGACAATATGTTCCCATGGTTATGTGAGAAATTTTTATAAATTTTATATTTACAGATATTTCCTATTGATTCTGTTTCCCTAGAGAACCCATAGAATATTAAAAACTTTTTATTTGCCAAATACCTTGATAAGAGGGTTAAAAGATAAATTACAGACTGTGAAAAAGATTTGGCACACCACATAACTGACAAAGAACTTTTCTTTAGAATATACAAAGGACATTTTAAACTCATTATTAAATGAATGAACAATCCAAATATCGAATGGGCAAAGGACTTGGGATATTTCCCCAAAGAGGATATAGAGATGACAAATAAGAACATGAGAAGTTTAGCAGTATTAACTGTGTGCTGGTTTGAAATGATGTATGTACCCTAGAAAAGCCATGTTTTAACCCTAATCCCATTTTTAAAGGCAGCCATTTCTTCTAATCCTTATTCAGCATTGTACATTTGAAACTGTAATTAGATCATCTCCCTGGAGATGTGATGTAATCGAGAGTGGTTGTTAAACTGGATTAGATGACGACATGTCTCCACGCATTTGGGTGGATCTTGATAAGTTTCCGGAGCCCTATAAAAGAGGAAACATTTTGGAGAATGAAGGAGATTTGGAGAGAGCAGAGAATGCTGCAGCACCATGAAGCAGAGAGTCCATCAGCCAGTGACCTTTGGAAATGAAGAAGGAAAATGCCTTCCGGGGAACTTCATGAAACAAGAAGCCAGGAGAGAAAGCTAGCAGATGATGCCACGTTTACCATGTGCCCTTCTGTCTGAGAGAGAAACTGTGACTGTGTTCGCCATGTGCCTTCTCACTTGAGAGAGAAACCCTAAACTTCATCAGTTTTCTTGAACTAAGGTACCTTTCCCTGGATGCCTTTGATTGGACATTTCTATAGACTTGTTTTAACTGGGACATTTTCTCGGCCTTAGGACTATAAACTAGCTACTTATTAAATTCCCCTTTTTAGAAGCCATTCTGTTTCTGGTGGATTACATTCTGGCAGCTAGCAAACTAGAACATTAACCATTTAACAAATGCAAATTAAAAACACACCGATATGTAAGTGTGCACTTAGAATGATAATATTAAAAAATGTATATTGACAATACCATGTGTTTGTTGAAGTTTCAGAGAAACTGGATCACTCATACACTGCTTGTGAGAATAAAAATAGGACCCACATTTTGGAAAATAATTTGAAATTTCATTTTCCAATTAAGAATGTACTTCACATATGGGTCAGCAGTTGCACTCCTGGGCATTATCTCATATAATTGAGAACTTATTTCCATGCAAACATGTATATACTTATACATGTATAGTCATAGCAGCTTTAATAATAAAAGCTTCAAACTGGAAATTCAAATGCACCTAAATTTCCTTTAATGGGTAAGTAAACTGATACATGCACACCATGGAATATCCTTTAGCTGTATAAAAGAATGAATCAATGATAAACCCAACAACTTGGTTGAACCTCAAGGAAATTTCTCTGAATGAAAACAAGACAATTTCAAAAGGTTCCATAATGCATGATTTAATTTTTAAAACATCCATGATGGGCAGTGTGATGGGGGTTCAGTGGCAGAATTTTCACCTGTCATGTCAGAGATTCAGTTCAATTCCCAGTGCCTGCCCATGCAAAAAAAAAAAGAAAGAAAGAAAATTCATGAGATATCTTAACTATAGAGATGGAGAATAAATTAGTGATCACCAAGGACAAAGGATGAGGGTGGGTGAGGCAAGTATGACTATGGATTCACACTAAGGTTGCAGGAGACTTGTTATAATGGTATCATTCAATATTGTAATTGTAGTAGTGCTTAAACAAAGCTGTATATGTGATAAAACTGGATACATCTATTCATACAAACAAACATGCATAAAAGTGCAAGCATAAGAGGCGGGGCAAAGATGGCGGCTTAGTAAGATACGCCCGTCTTAGTTCCTCCTCCAGAGCAACTACTAGGTGAACAGAAACAGTGCAGAACAGCTCCCGGGGCCACGGCAGGGAATGGACACACAGCGTACCCCAGTCTGCATTGGCTAGACTGACTGCGAGACTCTGCTGCGGTGAGATCCCCGAGCGGCGCAATATTCCCCGAGCCGTGGCAGCTGGTGGAAGGAGCACCTCCCTCCCTCCTTCCCGGGCTGGCTGAGAGTCTCGGAGAGGCAAGTTTCCCAAGCCGCGGCGGCCAGCACCCCTCTTTTGAGGGAGGCTCCCTGGACCGGCTACGAGTCTCGGATCAGAGGGCTACCCAAGCCGCGGTGGCTGGCAACCAGCGTCCCTCCCCCGCGGGCAGCTTCCTGGTCCGGTGGCGAGTTCCCCAGGCCGCGGGGGCCGGTGACCGGCACCCCTCCAGGGAGAGGAGGGAATTTCCGACAGTGACAGGGACTGGGTCCAACCAAACACCAATGGGGAATTAATAATAGGAGCTACAGGGTCCCTACAAACCACGGTGGCTGATGACCCACCACGCGCGGCCCCTCAGACCAACTGAGAGAATTGAATTGGAAATCCCCAGGCCGCGGAGAATGGTGACCAGGAGGATCCTTTCCAAACACGTGAGACAAACGTGTGCCATGAGCGCCACCTACTGGGCAGGATAAGAAAAACAGAACAAAGAGATTTCACAGAAAAATCTTACAACCCGTTGGGTCAGACACCCAGGGAAATCTGACTAAATGCCCAGATGCCAGCAGAAGATAATGGTCCATGCTCAGAAGATTGAGGATATGGCCCAGTCAAAGGAACAAACCAATAGTTCAAATGAGATATAAGAGCTGAGACAACTAATGCTGAATATACAAACAGAAATGGAAAACTTCTTCAAAAACGAAATCGATAAATTGAGGGAGGACATGAAGAAGACATGGGCTGAACAAAAAGAAGAAATAGAAAAACTGGAAAAACGAATCACAGAACTTATGGAAGTGAAGAATAAAGTAGAAAAGATGGAAAAAACAATGGATACCTACAATGATAGATTTAAAGAGACAGAAGATAGAATTAGTGATTTGGAGGATTGAACATCTGAATTCCAAAAACAAACAGAAACTATCGGGAAAAGAATGGAAAAATTTGAACAGGGTATCAGGGAACTCAAGGACAATATGAACCACCAAATATACATGTTGTGGGTGTCCCAGAAGGAGAAGAGAAGGGAAAAGGAGGAGAAAAACTAATGGAAGAAATTATCACTGAAAATTTCCCAACTCTTATGAAAGACCTAAAATTACAGATCCAAGAAGTGCAGCGCACCCCAAAGAGATTAGACCCAAATAGGCGTTCTCCAAGACACTTACTAGTTAGAATGTCAGAGGTCAAAGAGAAAGAGAGGATCTTGAAAGCAGCAAGAGAAAAACAATCCATCACATACAAGGGAAACCCAATAAGACTATGTGTAGATTTCTCAGCAGAAACCATGGAAGCTAGAAGACAGTGGGATGATATATTTAAAATACTAAAAGAGAAAAACTGCCAACCAAGACTCCTATATCCAGCAAAAATATCCTTCAAAAATGAGGGAGAAATTAAAACATTCTCAGACAAAAAGTCACTGAGAGAATTTGTGACCAAGAGACCAGCTCTGCAAGAAATACTAAAGGGAGCACTAGAGTCAGAACCAAAAAGACAGAAGAGAGAGGTATGGAGAAGAGTGTAGAAAGAAGGAAAATCAGATATGATACATATAATACAAAAGGCAAAATGTTAGAGGAAAATAATATCCAAACAGTAATAACACTAAATGTTAATGGACTGAATTCCCCAATCAAAAGACATAGATTGGCAGAATGGATTAAAAAACAGGATGCTTCTATATGCTGTCTATAGGAAACACATCTTAGACCCAAAGATAAACATAGGTTGAAAGTGAAAGGTTGGGAAAAGATATTTCATGCAAATAACAACCAGAAAAGAGCAGGAGTGGCTATACTAATATCCAACAAATTAGACTTCAAATGTAAAAGAGTTAAAAGAGACAAAGAAGGACACTATATACTAATAAAAGGAACAATTCAACAAGAAGATATAACAATCATAAATATTTACGCACCAAACCAGAATGCCCCTAAATACGTGAGGAATACACTGCAAACACTGAAAAGGGAAATAGACTCATATACCATAATAGTTGGAGACTTCGATTCCCCACTCTCATCAATGGACAGAACATCTAGACAGAGGATCAATAAAGAAATACAGAATCTGAATATTACTATAAATGAGCTAGACTTAACAGACATTTATAGGACATTACATCCCACAACAGCAGGATACACCTTTTTCTCAAGTGCTCATGGATCATTCTCAAAGATAGACCATATGCTGGGTCACAAAGCAAGTCTTAACAAATTTAAAAAGATTGAAATCATACACAACACTTTCTCAGATCATAAAAGAATGAAGTTCGAAATCAATAATGGGCGGAGTGCCAGAAAATTCACAAATACGTGGAGGCTCAACAACACACTCTTAAACAACGAGTGGGTCAAAGAAGAAATTGCAAGAGAAATTAGCAAATACCTCGAGGCGAATGAAAATGAAAACACAACATATCAAAACATATGGGACGCAGCAAAGGCAGTGTTAAGAGGGAAATTTATTGCCCTAAATGCCTATATCAAAAAAGAAGAAAAGGCAAAAATTCAGGAATTAACTGCCCACTTGGAAGAACTGGAGAAAGAACAGCAAGCTAATCCCAAAGCAAGCAAAAGGAAAGAAATAACAAAGATCAGAGCAGAAATAAATGAAATTGAAAACAATAGAGAAAATCAATAAGACCAGAAGTTGGTTCTATGAGAAAATCAATAAGATTGATGGGCCCTTAGCAAGATTGACAAAAAGAAGAAGAGAGAGGATGCAAATAAATAAGATCAGAAATGGAAGAGGAGACATAACTACTGACCTCACAGAGATAAAGGAGGTAATAACAGGATACTATGAACAACTTTACGCTAATAAATACAACAATTTAGATGAAATGGACGGGTTCCTGGAAAGACATGAACAACCAACTTTGACTCAAGAAGACATAGATGACCTCAACAAACCAATCACAAGTAAAGAAATTGAATTAGTCATTCAAAATCTTCCTAAAAAGAAAAGTCCAGGACCAGATGGCTTCACATGTGAATTCTACCAAACGTTCCAGAAAGAATTAGTACCAATTCTCCTCAAACTCTTCAAAAAAATCGAATTGGAGGGAAAACTACCTAATTCATTCTATGAAGCCAACATCACCCTCATACCAAAACCAGGCAAAGATATTACAAAAAAAGAAAACTACAGACCAATCTCTCTAATGAATATAGATGCAAAATTCCTCAATAAAATTCTAGCAAATCGTATCCAACAACACATTAAAAGAATTATACATCATGACCAAGTAGGATTCATCCCAGGTATGCAAGGATGGTTCAACATAAGAAAATCAATTAATGTAATACACCATATCAACAAATCAAAGCAGAAAAATCACATGATCATCTCAATTGATGCAGAGAAGGCATTTGACAAGATTCAACATCCTTTCCTGTTGAAAACACTTCAAAAGATAGGAATACAAGGGAACTTCCTTAAAATGATAGAGGGAATATATGAAAAACCCACAGCTAATATCATCCTCAATGGGGAAAAATTGAAAACTTTCCCCCTAAGATCAGGAACAAGACAAGGATGTCCACTATCACCACTATTATTCAACATTGTGTTGGAGGTTCTAGCCAGAGCAATTAGACAAGAAAAAGAAATACAAGGCATCAAAATTGGAAAGGAAGAAGTAAAACTATCACTGTTTGCAGACGATATGATACTATATGTCAAAACCCCGGAAAAATCCACAACAAAGCTACTAGAGCTAATAAATGAGTACAGCAAAGTAGCAGGTTACAAGATCAACATTAAAAAATCTGTAGCATTTCTATACACTAGTAATGAAAAAGCTGAGGGGGAAATCAAGAAACGAATCCGTTTACAATTGCAACTAAAAGAATGAAATACCTAGGAATAAATTTAACTAAAGAGACGAAAAACCTATATAAAGAAAACTACAAAACACTGTTAAAAGAAATCACAGAAGACCTAAATAGATGGAAGGGCATACCGTGTTCATGGATTGGAAGACTAAATATAGTTAAGATGTCAATCCTACCTAAATTGATTTACAGATTCAATGCAATACCAATCAAAATCCCAACAACCTATTTTTCAGAAATAGAAAAACCAATAAGCAAATTTATCTGGAAGGGCAGAGTGCCCCGAATTGCTAAAAACATCTTGAGGAAAAAAAACGAAGCTGGAGGTCTCACGCTGCCTGACTTTAAGGCATATTATGAAGCCACGGTGGTCAAAACAGCATAGTATTGGCATAAAGATAGATATATCGACCAATGGAATTGAATAGAGTGCTCAGATATAGACCCTCTCATCTATGGACATTTGATCTTTGATAAGGCAGTCAAGCCAACTCACCTGGGACAGAACAGTCTCTTCAACAAATGTTGCCTAGAGAACTGGATATCCATATGCAAAAGAATGAAAGAAGACCCATCTCTCACACCCTATACAAAAGTTAACTCAAAATGGATCAAAGATCTAAACATTAGGTCTAAGACCATAAAACAGTTAGAGAAAAATGTTGGGAGATATCTTATGGATCTTACAACTGGAGGTGGTTTTATGGACCTTAAACCTAAAGCAAGAGCACTGAAGAAGGAAATAAATAAATGGGAACTCCTCAAAATTAAACACTTTTGTGCATCAAAGAACTTCATCAAGAAAGTAGAAAGACAGCCTACAAAATGGGAGACAATATTTGGAAATGACATATCAGATAAAGGTCTAGTATCCAGAATTTATAAAGAGATTGTTCATCTCAACAACAAAAAGACAGTCAACCCAATTACAAAATGGGAAAAAGACTTGAACAGACACCTATCAGAAGAGGAAATACAAATGGCCAAAAGGCACATGAAGAGATGCTCAATGTCCCTGGCCATTAGAGAAATGCAAATCAAAACCACAATGAGATATCATCTCACACCCACCAGAATGGCCATTATCAACAAAACAGAAAATGACAAGTGCTGGAGAGGATGCAGAGAAAGAGGCACACTTATCCACTGTTGGTGGGACTGTCAAATGGTGCAACCACTGTGGAAGGCAGTTTGGCGGTTCCTCAAAAAGCTGAATATAGAATTGCCATACGACCCAGCAATACCATTGCTGGGTATCTACTCATAGGACTTAAGGGCAAAAACTCAAACGGACACTTGCACACCAATGTTTATAGCAGCGTTATTTACAATTGCAAAGCGATAGAAACAGCCAAAATGTCCATCAACAGACGAGTGGCTAAACAAACTGTGGTATATACATACGATGGAATATTATGCAGCTTTAAGACAGGATAAACTTATGAAGCATGTAATAACATGGATGGACCTAGAGAACATTATGCTGAGTGAGTCTAGCCAAAAACTAAAGGACAAATACCGTATGGTCCCAATGATGTGAATCGACATTCGAGAATAAACTTGGAATATGTCATTGGTAACAGAGTCCAGCAGGAGTTAGAAACAGGGGAAGATAATGGGCAATTGAAGCTGAAGAGATACAGATGGTGCAACAGGACTAGATACAAAAACTCAAAAATGGACACAATAATACCTAATTGTAAAATAATCATGTTAAAACACTGAATGAAGCTGCATCTAAGTTCTGGTTTTTGTTTTGTTTTGTTTTGTTTTGTTTTTGTTTTTTTTACTATTATTACTTTTATTTTTTCTCTATATTAACATTCTATATCTTTTTCAGTTGTGTTACTAGTTCTTCTAAACCGATGCAAATGTACTAAGAAACGATGATCATGCATCTATGTGATGATGTTAAAAATTACTGATTGCATATGTAGAATGGTATGATTTCTAGATGTTGGGTTAATTTCTTTTTTTCCGTTAATTAATAAAAAAAAGCAAAAAAAAAGTGCAAGCATAACTGGTAAAGTTTGAGTAAACTCTATGGATTGGTCCAATGTAAATTTCCTGGCTTTGATATTGTACTATTTAGGTTTGAAAGGTGTTAACATTCTGGGTCGCTGGATAAATGGGCATTCTTTGTACCTTCCTGAAAAGTTTTTATAAGTTCATGAAAATAGTGATTTTTTTTAGGCATTATGTAGTTTTAGCCTTTGTTTCTATCCTCAATGAAACCCCAAATGAGTGTTTCCCAGGTAAATAAACCAACTTTCTATTTTTATGTGAAATAATGCACTCTCATTGCACATTGGACATTTACTGTATATTCATTGTACAGTTTTCAGCATAATTCATGCAATACACAAATAGTTTTATAGTATATATTTCCTACAATACATAACCTTAAATGGTGTAAATATAATATAGTCTATTGGCTAGAACTCATTTTATATGGAATTCCTAGTTTGATGCATCATTAAACTAAATGACTAAATGATTTAGAGGCCCCACCAAATAAAACTACTTTAAAGACAAATCAATTTACTTTTATAAGTAAAATAGATATTATGATAAGATAATTATATACTAATTTCCCAGAATCATTGATATCCCTGACAGATTTATTTTATTTAGTATTTGTGCTGGTTTGAATCTGTGGTGGACCCCAGAAAAGCCATGTCCTTTAATCTTCATTCAATATTGCCGGCTGGGAGGTTTTGTTTGTTCCCATGTAGATGTGACTCACCCAATTGTGGATATTAACTTTTGATTAGAGGGAGACATGACTCTATCCATTCAAGGTGGGTTTTGATTAGTTTGCTGGAATCCTTTAAAAGAGGAAACATTTTGGAGAGAGTCCCTTTATGAGAGCCACAGATGAAGAGAAGGAGCCCACACAGCCAGATACTTTTGGAGATGAAGAAGACAAATGCCCCTGGGGGAGCTTCAGGAAACAAGAAGCCAGGAGAGAACGCTAACAGATGCTGCCATGTTCAACATGTGCCTTTCCAGTTGAGAGAGAAACCCTGAATATCACTGGCCTTCTTGAACCAAGGTATCTTTCAGTGGATGCCTTAGATTGGACATTTCTATAGCCTATTCTTTAGTTGGGACATTTTCACGGCCTTAGAACTGTAAATTTGCAACTTATTGAATCCCCCCTCCCTTTTTTTAAATTTCTGCTTTTAAAAGCTGTTCTGTTTCTGGTATGTTACATTCTGGCAGCTTGCAAACCATAACAGTGTTCAGGGAGGATGACTAAACATAGCTAAAAACAAGAATTACTGACTACCATTGACATGGGGGTATAAATAGAGTTTAAGAAACTTTGAATTTACTCTAACTTAAGTAATATTATAAGGATCAGGATCCCTTTATGACACTTTGATGACAGATGGTTTGCTGCTGTTGTTAAATGTAAGAGTCTGTATCAAACAATAAAACCATTAGACAAATAGCAACCATATCCATAGATAGAGGTTCATAGAATTATTTTGATTCTCAGTTCCCTAACTTTTTTCTTTTTTATCATTTATTTTTATTTTTTTAAATTTATTTATTTGTTAATTAAAAAAATTTAACAACCAACAAACAAAAACGTTAACATATGATCATTCTATTCTACATATATAATCAGTAATTCACAGTATCATCACGTAGTTGCATATTCATCATTTCTTAGAACATTTGCATCAGTTCAGAAAAAGAAATAAAATGAAAACAGAAAAAAAAAGATTATACATACCATACCCCTTACCCCTCCCTTTCATTGGTCACTACCATTTCAAACTACTAAGTTTATTTTAACATTTGTTCCCCCTATTATTTATTTTTATTCCATGTGTTCTACTCACCTGTTGACAAGGAAGATAAAAGGAGCATCAGACACAAGGTTTTCACAACCACACAGTCACATTGTGAAAGCTCTATCATTATTCAATCATCATTAAGAAACATGGCTACTGGAACACAGCTCTACATTTTCAGGCAGTTCCCTCCAGCCTCTCCTTTACATCTTGAATAACAAGGTGATATCTACTTAATGTGTAAGAATAACCTCCAGGATAACCTCTTGACTCTGTTTGGAATCTCTCAGCCATTAACACTTTGTCTCATTTCATTCTTTCCCCTTTTTGGTCGAGAAGGTTTTCTCAATCCCTTGATACTGAGTCTCAGCTCATTCTAGGATTTCTGTCCCACGTTGCCAGGAAGGTCCACACCCCTGGGAGTCATGTCCCACGTAGACAGGAGGAGGGTGGTGAGTTTGCTTGTTGTGTTGGCTGGAGAGAGAGGCCACATCTGAGCAATAAAAGAGGCTCTCCTGGGGATGACTCTTAGGCCTAAATTTGAAGTAGACTTGACCTATCCTTTGTGGGGTTAAGTTTCCATTTTTGAGTTTTTGTATCTAGTCCTGTTACACCATCTGTATCCCTTCAACTCCAATTGCCCATTATCTTGCCCTGTTTCTACCTCCTGCTGGACTCTGTTACCAATGACATATTCCAAATTTATTCTTGAATGTCTGTTCATATCAGTGGGACCATACAGTATTTGCCCTTTAGTTTTTGGCTAGACTCACTCAGCATAATGTTCTCTAGGTCCATCCATGTTATTACATGCTTCATAAGTTTATCCTGTCTTAAAGCTGCATAGTATTCCATCGTATGTATATACCACAGTTTGTTTAGCCACTCTTCTGTTGATGGAGATTTCGGCTGTTTCCATCTCTTTGCAATTGTAAATAACACTGCTATAAACATTGGTGTGCAAATGTCCGTTTGTGTCTTTGCCCTTAAGTCCTATGAGTAGATACCCAGCAATGGTATTGCTGGGTCGTATGGCAATTCTATATTCAGCTTTTTGAGGAACCGCCAAACTGCCTTCCACAGTGGTTGCACCATTTGACAGTCCCACCAACAGTGGATAAGTGTGCCTCTTTCTCCGCATCCTCTCCAGCACTTGTCATTTTCTGTTTTGTTGATAATGGCCATTCTGGTGGGTGTGAGATGATATCTCATTGTGGTTTTGATTTGCATTTCTCTAATGGCCAGGGACATTGAGCATCTCTTCATGTGCCTTTTGGCCATTTGTATTTCCTCTTCTGATAGGTGTCTGTTCAAGTCTTTTTCCCATTTTGTAATTGGGTTGACTGTCTTTTTGTTGTTGAGATGAACAATCTCTTTATAAATTCTGGATACTAGACCTTTATCTGATATGTCATTTCCAAATATTGTCTCCCATTTTGTAGGCTGTCTTTCTACTTTCTTGATGAAGTTCTTTGATGCACAAAAGTGTTTAATTTTGAGGAGTTCCCATTTATTTATTTCCTTCTTCAGTGCTCTTGCTTTAGGTTTAAGGTCCATAAAACCACCTCCAGTTGTAAGATCCATAAGATATCTCCCAACATTTTTCTCTAACTGTTTTATGGTCTTAGACCTAATGTTTAGATCTTTGATCCATTTTGAGTTAACTTTTGTATAGGGTGTGAGAGATGGGTCTTCTTTCATTCTTTTGCATATGGATATCCAGTTCTCTAGGCAACATTTGTTGAAGAGACTGTTCTGTCCCAGGTGAGTTGGCTTGACTGCCTTATCAAAGATCAAATGTCCATAGATGAGAGGGTCTATATCTGAGCACTCTATTCAATTCCATTGGTCGATATATCTATCTTTATGCCAATACTATGCTGTTTTGACCACCGTGGCTTCATAATATGCCTTAAAGTCAGGCAGCGCGAGACCTCCAGCTTCGTTTTTTTTCCTCAAGATGTTTTTAGCAATTCGGGGCACTCTGCCCTTCCAGATAAATTTGCTTATTGGTTTTTCTATTTCTGAAAAATAGGTTGTTGGGATTTTGATTGGTATTGCATTGAATCTGTAAATCAATTTAGGTAGGATTGACATCTTAACTATATTTAGTCTTCCAATCCATGAACACGGTATGCCCTTCCATCTATTTAGGTCTTCTGTGATTTCTTTTAACAGTGTTTTGTAGTTTTCTTTATATAGGTTTTTCGTCTCTTTAGTTAAATTTATTCCTAGGTATTTCATTCTTTTAGTTGCAATTGTAAACGGATTCGTTTCTTGATTTCCCCCTCAGCTTTTTCATTACTAGTGTATAGAAATGCTACAGATTTTTTAATGTTGATCTTGTAACCTGCTACTTTGCTGTACTCATTTATTAGCTCTAGTAGCTTTGTTGTGGATTTTTCCGGGGTTTTGACATATAGTATCATATCGTCTGCAAACAGTGATAGTTTTACTTCTTCCTTTCCAATTTTGATGCCTTGTATTTCTTTTTCTTGTCTAATTGCTCTGGCTAGAACCTCCAACACAATGTTGAATAATAGTGGTGATAGTGGACATCCTTGTCTTGTTCCTGATCTTAGGGGGAAAGTTTTCAATTTTTCCCCATTGAGGATGATATTAGCTGTGGGTTTTTCATATATTCCCTCTATCATTTTAAGGAAGTTCCCTTGTATTCCTATCTTTTGAAGTGTTTTCAACAGGAAAGGATGTTGAATCTTGTCAAATGCCTTCTCTGCATCAATTGAGATGATCATGTGATTTTTCTGCTTTGATTTGTTGATATGGTGTATTACATTAATTGATTTTCTTATGTTGAACCATCCTTGCATACCTGGGATGAATCCTACTTGGTCATGATGTATAATTCTTTTAATGTGTTGTTGGATACGATTTGCTAGAATTTTATTGAGGAATTTTGCATCTATATTCATTAGAGAGATTGGTCTGTAGTTTTCTTTTTTTGTAATATCTTTGCCTGGTTTTGGTATGAGGGTGATGTTGGCTTCATAGAATGAATTAGGTAGTTTTCCCTCCAATTCGATTTTTTTGAAGAGTTTGAGGAGAATTGGTACTAATTCTTTCTGGAACGTTTGGTAGAATTCACATGTGAAGCCATCTGGTCCTGGACTTTTCTTTTTAGGAAGATTTTGAATGACTAATTCAATTTCTTTACTTGTGATTGGTTTGTTGAGGTCATCTATGTCTTCTTGAGTCAAAGTTGGTTGTTCATGTCTTTCCAGGAACCCGTCCATTTCATCTAAATTGTTGTATTTATTAGCGTAAAGTTGTTCATAGTATCCTGTTATTACCTCCTTTATCTCTGTGAGGTCAGTAGTTATGTCTCCTCTTCCATTTCTGATCTTATTTATTTGCATCCTCTCTCTTCTTTTTGTCAATCTTGCTAAGGGCCCATCAATCTTATTGATTTTCTCATAGAACCAACTTCTGGTCTTATTGATTTTCTCTATTGTTTTCAATTTCATTTATTTCTGCTCTAATCTTTGTTATTTCTTTCCTTTTGCTTGCTTTGGGATTAGTTTGCTGTTCTTTCTCCAGTTCTTCCAAGTGAACAGTTAATTCCTGCATTTTTGCCTTTTCTTCTTTTCTGATATAGGAATTTACGGCAATAAATTTCCCTCTTAGCACTGCCTTTGCTGCATCCCATATGTTTTGATATGTTGTGTTTTCATTTTCATTTGCCTCGAGGTATTTACTAATTTCTCTTGCAATTTCTTCTTTGACCCACTCGTTGTTTAAGAGTGTGTTGTTGAGCCTCCACGTATTTGTGAATTTTCTGGCATTCCACCTATTATTGATTTCGAACTTCATTCCTTTATGATCCGAGAAAGTGTTGTGTATGATTTCAATCTTTTTAAATTTGTTAAGACTTGCTTTGTGACCCAGCATATGGTCTATCTTTGAGAATGATCCATGAGCACTTGAGAAAAAGGTGTATCCTGCTGTTGTGGGATTTAATGTCTTATAAATGTCTGTTAAGTCTGGCTCCTTTATAGTAATATTCAGATTCTGTATTTCTTTATTGATCCTCTGTCTAAATCTTCTGTCCATTGATGAGAGTGGGGAATTGAGGTCTCTAACTATTATGGTATTTGTGTCTATTTCCCTTTTCAGTGTTTGCAGTGTATTTCTCATGTATTTTGGGGCATTCTGGTTCGGTGCATAAATATTTATGATTGTTATGTCTTCTTGTTTAATTGTTCCTTTTATTAGTATATAGTGTCCTTCTTTGTCTCTTTTAATTGTTTTACATTTGAAGTCTAACTTCTTGGATATTAGTATAGCCACTCTTGCTATTTTCTGGTTTTTATTTGCATGAAATATCTTTTCCCACCCTTTCACTTTCAACCTATGTTTATCTTTGGGTCTAAGATGTGTTTCCTGTAGACAGCATATAGAAGGATCCTGTTTTTTAATCCATTCTGCCAATCTATGTCTTTTGATTGGGGAATTCAGTCCATTAACATTTAGTGTTATTACTGTTTGGATAATATTTTCCTCTACCATTTTGCCTTTTGTATTATATATATCATATCTGACTTTCCTTCTTTCTACACTCTTCTCCATACCTCTCTCTTCTGTCTTTTTGGTTCTGACTCTAGTGCTCCCTTTAGTATTTCTTGCAGAGCTGGTCTCTTGGTCACAAATTCTCTCAGTGACTTTTTGTCTGAGAATGTTTTAATTTCTCCCTCATTTTTGAAGGATATTTTTGCTGGATATAGGAGTCTTGGTTGGCAGTTTTTCTCTTTTAGTATTTTAAATATATCATCCCACTGTCTTCTAGCTTCCATGGTTTCTGCTGAGAAATCTACACATAGTCTTATTGGGTTTCCCTTGTATGTGATGGATTGTTTTTCTCTTGCTGCTTTCAAGATCCTCTCTTTCTCTTTGACCTCTGACATTCTAACTAGTAAGTGTCTTGGAGAACGCCTATTTGGGTCTAATCTCTTTGGGGTGCGCTGCACTTCTTGGATCTGTAATTTTAGGTCTTTCATAAGAGTTGGGAAATTTTCAGTGAAAATTTCTTCCATTAGTTTTTCTCCTCCTTTTCCCTTCTCTTCTCCTTCTGGGACACCCACAACATGTATATTTGTGCACTTCATGTTGTCCTTGAGTTCCCTGATACCCTGTTCAAATTTTTCCATTCTTTTCCCGATAGTTTCTGTTTGTTTTTGGAATTCAAATGTTCCATCCTCCAAATCACTAATTCTATCTTCTGTCTCTTTGAATCTATCATTGTAGGTATCCATTGTTTTTTCCATCTTTTTGACTTTATTCTTCACGTCCATAAATTCTGTGATTTGTTTTTTCAGTTTTTCTATTTCTTCTTTATGTTCAGCCCATGTCTTCTTCATGTCCTCCCTCAATTTATCGATTTTGTTTTTGAAGAGGTTTTCCATTTCTGTTCGTATATTCCGCATTAGTTGTCTCAGCTCCTGTATCTCATTTGAACTATTGGTTTGTTCCTTTGACTGGGCCATGTTTTCAATTATTTGAGCATGATCCATTATCTTCTCTTGGCATCTGCGCATTTAGACAGATTTCCCTTGGTATTGGATCCAAAAGTTTGGAAGATTTTTCTGTGAAATCTCTGGGTTCTGTTTTTCTTATCCTGCCCAGTAGGTGGCGCTCGTGATACACGTTTATCTGCAGGTCCCACCAGTAAAAGGTGCTGTGGGACCTTTAACTTTGGAAAACTCTCACCGTCCGGGAGGTTCGCTAGCCGAAGCGGCTTGGAAGAGTGTGAGCCTGCCCGGGGTCTGAACGCGGGGAGGGTTGCTGGCCACCGCAGCCCGGGAAAGCGCCTGTCCGAATTTCCTAGTCGGCCCGGGGCGACAAGCGTGGCGGGAGGGCGCCAGCGGCAGCGGCCCACCCGGGAGAGTGCACATTCCTGGGGAGTCACGGGTTTGGAAGTGGCCTCCCCCACCCGTCACCATTCTCCGCGGCCTGGGGATTTCTGATCCAATTCTCTCAGTTGGTCCGGGGGGCCGTGCGTGGTGTGGGCGCCAGCCACCGTGGTTTCAGGGGACTGCCTCTCCAATTCTTCCAGCCGGCCCGGGAAGGGGGAAGGGAGTGACTCCGGCCGCTTGCCGCCCCGCCCTGTGAAGCCCACATGCCTCGGTGATCTCACCCGAGCAGCTTCTCTCAGCCAGCCAGCCATTCCAGGATGGGGTACGCTGTCTTTTTTTTCTCTGTTGTGGCTTTGGTAGCTGTTCTGTATTGTTTCTACTCCCCTAGTAGCTGTCCTGGAGAAGAAACTAAGATCCGCGCATCTTACTAAGCCACCATCTTCTTCCCTAACTTTTTTTAATATGAGACAATTTCACTGGAATTTTAGTCTAGTGTATGTGTAAATTGATTTTTGGTTTCAAAAAATATGTATAATCATTGACAGTTTGATATAATATTTTGAAGTTATTCTGGATACTTTAATTAAAATTTATGTATCTGAAATTCAATCAGCTCTTTGCATGCAGTGCTACCAAAATCTGTGATGAGGAGAAACTTCAAAGAGAAAAAGGAGCTACCCTTTTAAAGTCATTTGCTATGGATTAACCCCCCTCCTTATGTTATGATATTATTTAATACTTACACCAAACTTTTGAAAACTTATTATTATTAACACTTTAGAGAAGAAAAAATTATATAAAGAAGGTTGACTTGTCCAATTTTGCATTACTTGTCAATGGAAAAATTTAGGACAGAATCCAGACTTGTTTACTCTAAAGATCCCAGAAGGCACTCCCAGTATCACTGACAGGTGAAAATAAAAATTAAAAACAACAAAACTTTATGGACTCCCATCTCCCACCCACAAAAATCTAAGACGCTACTTCATCACATTCCCAAACCCATCATATTTTTTGAGGATTTTTACAATTTCAAAGCTTGTTTCATAAAAATACCCACCTTAAAATATCAGTGTTGTTAACTCCTATGAAGAACAATCATGATAAAGAACTTTATAGGAATAAGGAATTAAAGTTATAAGGATTTTATTAAAATGTTATCTAAAATTGAATGTATTAAGTAATATTAATATAAAACTATTTTGTTACAATAAAAGTAAAAAAGACTTTTCTCCATGTCTTTCATCCTTAGAATACAAATGAAAAAGAAAAGGAATGCTAACAAGGAGGCCTCACAGTGTGTAAACAAAGGAAGGTGATGCATTTTGTAAACATTTCTTATTGTGAAATATATATGCAGAAAAGTGATATATTTCAAAGTACTGTTTAACAAACAGTTACAGAGCAAATTTTAAAGCATATTATGGGTTGCAGTTCAACAATTTCAGGTATTTCCTTTTGGCTGTTCTAATAAACTAGAAACTCAAAGGAAATATCCTTATAATGATTTGGTAATCATAATCATTAGTTAAGTCTTAACTTCTCAGTTGCAATTCTTCTCTCTCATTTGATCATTCTGTCAATCTTCAGGGATATTTGGACAAAGACTTCTAACTTTTCATGCTGAGAAGGGGCCTCTACATTACAGGGTAGGGCAATACAACTGATTGATGTTCTGGGAGAGACTGCTGCCTCTGGCTTTCAGAGCTTATCTGGCATGTTTGAAGTTTACAAATATAATAAAATTAATAAGTAAAACTTTTATATAATCTTAGATAGAGCCCACAATACTCTTTTGGGTTTTCAGCAATACTGTTGATTGGGGCTTGGCATACTGTGGTGATTTTCAATATCTGGCTGAAACTTATATAAGAGTAGCATCCAGAATGACCTATTTGAAATCTCTTTTTCAAATCTATTCAACTCTATTTGAAATCTCTCAACCATTGAAACCTTATTTTGTTTCATTTCTCTTCCTCTTTTTTGTGAAGAAGGCATTGCCAGTCCCATGGTGCCTGGGCCAGGCTCATCCCTGGGGTCATGTCCTACGTTGCCAGGGAGACTTACAACCCTGGAAGTCAAGTCTGATGTAGAGGGGAGATTAGTGAGTTTATTTGCAGAGTTTGGCTTAAAGAAGAGGCCACATCTGGGCAACAAAAGAGTCCCTATGGTGGTGACTCTCAGGCATAACTATAAGTAGGTTTAGCTTTGCCATTATAGGCATACATTTCATAAGGGCAATCTTCAAATTTGAGGGCTTGGCTTATTAATTCAGAATCAATAGTGATTGAGAAAATATCAGGAATTTTGCAGGTGGGGAAGTTTAATTATTCCATATGTATTCTCCAGTCCCTCAAGGGACTTTGAAAAGACTTTTTTATTTTTTGCCCAAAATATTCTAGAATGTATCAGGGTATATTATGCTATATGTAATAACAAGGTGTCATTCCCTATTCTAGGCTCCATGTTATTTAAATGAACTTGCCAGACAGGTGAAGTTAGATAATGTGTGTTTCAGTTTGTTAATGCTGCTGAAATGCAATATAACAGAAATGGATGGCTTTTATCAAGAGGATTTATTAAATTACAAGATACAATTCTAAGTCTGTGAAAATGTCCAACTTAAGGCATCTACAAGAGGATACATCACTCAGGAAAGACTGATTGCATCTAGGGTCTCTCTAAGCACATGGGAAGGCACATGGTGACATCTCCTTGCCCTGCTCTCCTAGGTTGCTTTTAAAATGGCTCTCAGGTTCTGGTGTCTCCTGTATCTTTTCCAAAATGTCCCTCTCTTGGAGGACTCAAGTGATCAGATTAAGACATACCTTGAATAGGTGGGGTCACATATCATGGGAACGACCTAATCAAAAGGTCTCACCCAACAATAGGTCTGCCACTACAAGATTGGACTAGAATGACATGGCTTTTATGTGGAGCATAACAATTTCAAAGCATCACATTCTACCCTCTGGACCCCCAAAAGACATATTCTTTCCATATACAAAATACATTCATTCCATCACAATATCACAAAATCTTTTTATCATATCAGTAACAATACAAATACAATGCAAAGTAAAAACAGTATAAAGTATCATAAAACCACCTACATGCATAGTTTGTCCTAAGGAAAATTCTCCTCTGGCTGTGGACCTGTAAAGCTTAGAACAATTTATCTACTGCTGTTATATAAAGGAGGGAGAGCCAAAGGATAAACATTCCAATTTCCATAGGGAGAAATTGAAAGGAAAACAGGTCACTGAACCTAAACAATTCTGAAAATCTGTAGATCATACTCCATTAAATTTCCAAGTCTTAGAGCAATTTATAGAATGATGTTTCATCTTCTGGGTTTGAGAGAGCAGCAGTCAACACTTTCCAATCCCTTACACAGTGACCCTGTTTTCTCCAAACACTGGGATGAGGATTGTAACATTAGGGAGAACTGGGGAGACCATCTTATTCTTGTCTTTAGATTCCTCAATCATCTGGGTGGCACTTGGATTCTCTGCCATCACCAGGGCACATGATCAACACCTTCAGAACAGTGGGGTATTGGCCAGGCTGTCCCCAATTCCACAAAATGTGCTCCAACCCCTCTGAAGCCCAAAGAGTCAACACTCTTCCTGACCAATAAAGTGGAAGGCCCACCCTCTGCATGCAAAGAAAACTCACCCTCTCCACATGCATGGATGGATTTTCTCTCCTGGCCTGAGATTTCCTGACTCCAGACCTTAGTTTCCATTATTCTGCCTTTGAAGACATTTTTCCTTCAGTTTGTCTCTTTTCTAACCCTTTTAGTCTAGACTGGCAGTGGTTCCATTCATACCAATGTTGCAAAAAACCTGTTGGCTTTCCATGCAGTATACAGGAATTAAAACTGTCAAGTAATAGGACTTCCCACAAATTCCTTCTGGATAGCTCCATCAACAGTCCTTGCTTTTGTTGAAATGGCTGACTGGCTCCATGTTTGGTTAAAACCTACACGGGGCACTATTCTCTGGGACCTTATTTCCCAGGAGCACAGAATTTTACAGACTTTCAATTCCTGGTTTCTTTTTTCCCAACATTCAGTTCTCAGCTTATGTTTTTCCTGTTATATTTTACTATAAGCTGCAAGGAGAAGCCAGACCACATTTTCCACATTTAGTTTGGAAATTTCTTCAAGTAAGTATTCCAGCTTATCACCTTCAAATTCTACATTCTATCCAACAGCAAGGCTCAATTTTGTCAAATTCTCTGTCACTTTAAAACAAGGGTGACCTTTTTGTTACATTGCAACAACACATTCATCTTTTCTGTCTAAGACCTCATGAGAAGTATCTTTATAGTCACATTTCTACCAACAGTCTCTTCAAAGCAATTTAGGCCTTTGCTATCAAGCATCTCACAATTCTTCCATAGATTCCCCTTGTCCATTTATGAAACTGTTAGAACATCTCTAGTATTTGAAATTGCAGCACCCCATTTCTCTGGAACCAAAATCTGTTTCAGTATGGTGATGCTGCTGGAATGCAACATACCAGAAATGGATTGGCTTTTATCAAGGGGATTTTTTATGTTACAAGTTTTCATTTTAAGGCCATGAAAATGTCCAAATTAAGGCATCAACAGGAAGATGCCTTCACTCAAGAAAAGCCTATGGTATCTGGAGTTTCTCTATCACATGGGTAGGCATATGGTGACATCTGCTGTCTCTTTTCTCTTGGGTTGGTTTCAAAATGGCTCTATCAGCTTCTGGCCTCTCTTGGAGTGATTACCTTCTGCATCTTCAAACATCTGTGTCTTTTCCAAAATGTCCCTCTCTTAAATTTCTCCAGTAAGTGATTTAAGACCCACCTTGAATGGGTAGGGCCACATCTCCATGGAAACAACCTAATCAAAAGGTCCCACCCCCAAAATAGGTCTACCCTCTTAAGACTGGGTTAGTGGAACATAGCTTTTCTTGGATATATAACAGTTTCAAACCAATACAGTGTGCTACAGAAAATTTGAATTTTGAAATTTAAATTACACATCATTTTCTTTGGTCTCACAGATGTTTAAGTTTCAAAATACAGACAGTATCATCTTTTACTCTGTGTTCTGTTTTACTTTAGTTTCAACCAGATAAGCTTCATCCATATCTATAATTAAAATCTAATTTCTTTTTCAGCTTCTTTAACAGTTTCTCTATGGAGTAATGTTGACTTTCAGAGCTGCTGAAATCTTTCAGCTATTCTGAATGTATTCCTAGTTACAGAATTGTGTGATCATATGGTATATTTAGCCTCCTGTGGATCCACAACACTACCATCCAGACAGGCTGCACCATTCTACTTCCTTACAAACATTGGATCATAGAACTGTCTCTCCAAATCTCCTCCAGCACTTGTGTCCATTCTATTTATTTTATTTTATTTTTAATCTGCCAATTTTGTTGAGATATATTCACATACCAAAAATTCTATCCAAAGTATACAATCAATGATTAACAAGACCTTCACTTAATTGTGCAATCATCATTTTTGATTTTAGATAATTTTCATTGTTACAAAGAGGAAAATACAATAGGTACATACTGTGCTGATTTGAAAGTGTTATGTACCCCAGAAATGTTATGCCCTTTTTATCTTGTTCCAAATTTATAGGTTGGGACCTCTTCTATAGAGATGTGGCATCCAATTGTGATTGTGACTTTTTGATTAGATGGAGATGTGTCTCTTCCCATTCAAGTTGGATCTTAATTAGTTTGCTGGAGTCTTTAAGACAATTCATAGAGAGAGAGAAATATTTCAGAACAAACACAGACGTAGATGTTTGGAGATTGAGACAGAAATAGCCTGGGTGCTACACAAGGACTCACAGAAATAGAATCTGAACAGGAGAAGTCTTTGGCCCCAGAAGATAAGCTAAGAGATGAATCCCAGAGTGTTGCCCCAGAGGGAGGATCCAGAGATGCTTAGGGAGGAAGCCCTTGGAATTGGAAGCTGGAGGCAACAGAATCAGGAATAAGGACCAGCAGAAGCCAACCACACGCCTTCTCATGTGACAGACATTGGCCTTTATTCAAAGTCAATTCATTTTTGTCCAGAGGCCTTAGTTTGGATATTTTTAAGACCTTAGAAATGTTAACTTGTAACTTAATAAAGCCCCTTTATAAAAACCAATCCATTTCTGATACATTGTATTTCAGTATGTTTAGCAAATTAAAACACACACATACACACACACACAACCCCTCCCATATGCCTTATATCACCCAATTGTTTACTCCTAGTACTGATGTGGTACTAATAAAGTATTACTGTTAACTACCATCCATATCATGTAATAGGTGATTTTTCCTCATATAGCCCTCTATTATTAACTCTTTATACAAATGTCATACATTTAAAGTTGTTCATGCAATAATTTATATTTATAGTGTTAATCAGTGAGACATGACTTTAAACAATTTATTTTGATCATAATCAACTTCAATATGACACTATTACTTACAATTCCAATAATGAACTGC
Source organism: Tamandua tetradactyla (assembly GCF_023851605.1). Lineage (NCBI taxonomy): Eukaryota > Metazoa > Chordata > Mammalia > Pilosa > Myrmecophagidae > Tamandua > Tamandua tetradactyla. The sequence continues at coordinate 155,480,546 of NC_135332.1, forward strand.
CTTCCCCTCTATCCAATCTCAAACATTTAAGTTTGATCTTATTAACAGTTCTGTACATATTAGGTAACTGTTTCCCCTTCTTTAGCTTCTATCTATCTCTAGGCCTCCTATAGTCTACATTTTAAGACTCTGGGTTTACATTTTCTAAGTGGTTCATGTTAGTGAAATCATACAATATCTGTCCTTTTGTGTCTGGCTTATTTCACTAAGCATCATATACTAAAGGTCATCCATGGTGTTGCATGCTTCATTCCTTCATTCCTTCTTGCTACTGCATAATATTCCATCACACACATATATATATATATATACATAATATATATACATGTATATATATATATATCACATTATGATTATCCACTCATATTTATATCTGTCATAAAGTTTGGTAAGTTTTTCCCAATTATCTCCTCAAACAATCTTCCTAGACCTTTTCTCTTCCCCTTTGAAACACCCTGATTCTTTTACACCACGTCTGTGTTTCTTGCACTTATAGAAAATGTCTTATTCACATCTTCTGTCCAATTCTGAAGAGAAATTTGGTCACTTTTCTGAGGTGTGGAAACCCTATTAGTGAAATTAACATGAATTCTAGTTTAATTTTTATTTATTGAGTTTGTATAACCAACATAGATTCAGAACGAGGCAACCAATCTATCAATGCAATCATGACAATAAAAATTTTAATTAGAAAGTAAGTGTTTAGATCATTCTGGCCAAAACTTGAGATGAATCAAATAATCTCTAAAGGGTGGCACAGTTATCAGGCATATCAGTTCATATCTCTTGATAAGTCAGGCTGGAGAGCTGTGGAGTGAGTTGCTACACAGTGTGTCATATGAACACTTAGGCACAAAGGAAATTTTCAGCAAATGACTGTTTTATTACTTCAATAGCACAAAGTGTTCTCCAAAACAGGTGAAGAGATCCCATCATGGCTGGTCTCCTGAGGAGGCCAAGCTTCTCAGGCCAGTGTTGGTGCATGGCAGCTCCTCATGACTCACTTTGCATCAGCTGAGAGACACATTTACTGTCTGAGTGCCAGTATTTATACAACTCAAGGGTAAGGACCTTCCACTAAGAGGTCACACCCACATAAGCAGTTGGGGCTGCTTATTCCCAGTCTTGAGGTTTAAAGTATGCCTTTTCATTAGACCTAACATCTCCCCCAGGCTATGGAATAGAAACTTAATTGAAACATCTGCACACATAGAAAAGGAGGTTGGGGTAGGAGATGGCTGCTAGGTGTGTCCATGACGTCCCTGAAGTCAACCCCTCAGCCTCTGGACTAGGCCTATCAAGTATTCCCCCTCAGTTTCCATAACATAAACCCATCTCTCATCCCAGACACAAAGGCCAAGAGATGTTGGGCCTGTTGTCCTGTGGCTCTCAACAGTGTTGACAGCAAAAGTTTGGGAATACCAGCAGATGCAGCACATTAAAAAGGCTTCACCTATGACACCATCCCTCCAAGGATGGTGATTAGGCCTGACTGAACCAATGGTTCCATCCACAACCCGATACTCCCAGGAGACAGCTGAAGAGGTCCCACATAAAATCTGTTTATATACTTTGTAGCCAGTGGGCTTTCCATTGGATTTTAGTGACCTCCTGTTGTACCTCCTCTGAGATACTAACTTGTTTATAGCAAGAGGTGTTAGCAATAGCACATATGCCTCCTTATTGGCCTAGGAGGAAGTCTAGTGCAATGTGATTATCAAATACTACTTTGGCTTGAAAGTCTAATAATTTTTGCTGAACATGATGGGCTTATGCTGTGAACTTAGCAATGTCAGCCAAGGCGCCTGACAGATTGCGTATTTGTTCACTTGTGCTTACTACCAGCCAGGGCACTAATGCTCTGCCAAAAGAGGCATGCTGGTATGTAAATTTCACAATGTGTGGGACTGCAGGTGCCAAAGGGGTCACATCTACATTCAAGCTCCAATAGTCTATGTTCCACTAACCTTTTACATTGGCCACAGAGGATTCTTATAGGCAGAGATGGTGGAGCGGATGACACCTGCAGACAGAAGGTCCTCTGTGAATTTAAAAATGTCATTTTCTCCACCAGGGAGGTGATAATGCTGCTGCTGTTCAATGCACCAAGAAGATGGGAACACTGGGGGTGCCCAATCTGTCACTTTCAGGATTGCCAGAATTTGCTGGGGTGGGGGAGTGCATCCCCAGCTCCTACTGGGAAGAGCAGCAGTGCAGGACATCAACTTCTTCAATGCATTCCCTAGTGGGAAATATGATCACAGGAGCAGCCAGTAGGCCATGGAGACCAACACACAGAATAACAGTAACCTCCTATGCTGTGTAATGACCCAAACCTCCGACTGCTATTCACCACCCTCTCCCCTCTGTGTCTTTGTGTATAATAGTGACCTGGGAGCCTGTATCCAAAAGGACCATAAAGGTTTTCAAATTGTTCCCAAATTGTACATATACTGGAGCAGATGGCCTTCAGTCCCAGAAATGCTCAGATATGTTTTTTCCCACTCCTAAGCCATTTTTAATTTAGTCAGATATAGGTAGAGAGCTCCCTATGGGGAGTAGTACTCCTCAGTCAGGCCAAAGGCAGAGGTGGGAGACCTGTAGATTACTCCTTCTCTACTGCATGTATCTGGGAATTGTTCAGAGGGGTGGAACAAGGGAAGATTGTCCTATCAAGCCTATGGTGGCCCTCCTCCTAGTTTATATTTTCCCTAAAGTTCTCCATTGGAGATCACATCTACAGTGTGCTTTTGGACCCCTTGCTCCAGCAGCCACAAGAGCAAAGCTCAGCAAGTGGGAGTCCCAAGAGGAATGGGCAGCTACTGAACCCCTGTGGGATTAAGAACTGTGTGACATTAGCCTGCTGGCCTGGCTCCCCTGCCAGTCACCACAGTGCCAACAGCCTTTCATGGAAGTCCCTACCTCAAGCAGAGAGGGTAAGGTAACCCACTCAATCATTTCTCCTGGGTGAAGCACTGGGATGAGGAACAGAACAAACTTGTTGCTCCACTAAGTGGGTGTTAGGCACAGAGTCATTAAGGATTCCACATGAGACAGGGAGTCAAACTTAACAGGTTTATTGTGAGAGAGAAAAAGCAACAAAGTGAGAGCAAGGAGAGAGCAGGCAGGTGGGAGCGAGTGAAACCTACTAGTGAAAGAAAAGAAAAAATGGCTCCCACTCTCTGACAGCTTGTGGTTTTAAGGGAAAAAAATGCACCAAAAGGGGTGGGGAGTGACATGTGGCTGCAGGCATCATAGGGAGACATCAGGTTAGTGTAGATCATGACTTCATATTCATGGTTACATGGTCAGGCCTCTGGCAGGTGGGGCACTAACAGGTCTTCTCTGTGCCTTTGTAAACTATTTCTGCTCTTTGCCTTCCCACCCTTTAAACATATATAAAGACACACCCTCCCAAGAGGGCGGCTCATACTTTGGATGTGAATCCACTGAGCTGCCCTGGCACAAATTAAAGAACTGCTTCCTCAGTTGGTCCTGGTGTCATGACTCCCTTATTCCTCCAACAAGATCACCTCTGATTACATCCTCTGGGGCCCCTGTGATCATTATCCTAAGCGCTGCCCATCTTTTTCTCTAATAAAACTACCAAGGTTACTGCAGTTCAGAGAGAGAGATTTTGGGCCAATAGACCATCTGCTCTCCTACTAAACTCTTTCTCTCTGAAACTCCAGTGTCTCAGGAATTGGTTATTGAACACATAGGGCAAAATAATCCACTGCTATTGTCTGGTAACAATAGTGCTGGTGACTCTGTATATTTTATGTTATCAGAGCCCTCTCAGACTCACCTCCAAGGCTCTCATCCATAATCACTTCAATTTATCTCCTTAAACCTTATTTGATAATGCATTTCACCACCAGGGATTTTTTTGTTTTCAGGACAAAGCTTTGAATTCTGGTTGGGTTGGAAACATACTTTCAGGGAGAGGTACTTTAGGATTCATACTAGCCTCAATTAGGACATAGAATTGAATGGAGATCTAATGTAAAGTACCTGACCTGAATAAGTTTATTTTTGAATTGAATGTACAATGCAATCAAAGTACAGATGTTAAGTAGAATGTAACTGAAATTGTTTAATAAGCTATCTTTATGATGGTAATGGAAACACCAGCCTAATAAATTGGGCTTAAGTATTTAACTTTTGTCCTCATGTTCTTCCATGAAGAAACAATTATACTGATGGTTGGTGTTCACAGAGCTAATCTTTTTTCCTGCCCCTTTCTTTATGCTGCATTAGAGGTAATACAAAAAATGGAGATACTTTATTGAATGAATCTCTACCCACAATGAAAATGAGTATTAGCTGTAACTGATAATAAAAAGCATGAAAATATATAATAGTCATTTTTCATGAAAATCTATATAATATCAATTTAACGTATTCAGAAATTACTAACCTTACAATATTTTTATTGAAAATGATTAAATGCTATTACAGTTTATAAAGAATTCAAATGTCTTACTCATTATGGAAATGCATGTAGAATAAGGAAGGTTGGTGCAGCCCAGGACCAGGATGTCTTCTCCCATCCCAAGCATGTCATAGCCTGCTTAATCAGACCAAAGGTTGAGAAAGAAAACAACTTCCCCATAAGGAGAAGAATGTAATCATGGATGTAAAATGGCACAGATTATATCTTGGTCTTAGACATTAATCTTAGTAAAACATCAAGTCATAAACCCCTTTAATGATTATACTAGAGGCCTGATGTCCTCATGCTGTATGGAATGTCTTGGTTCTAAAGTCATACAGGTATTTCCCCTGTATCCTTGCCCCTTTGTGGGGTGCTACCCCTCCAGATACCTGCCACTGGGGACTTTCTTCTGTTCATAAATCCTAATTAATCTGTATCTATTTCAGTGTCTGGTGTGGTGTTTGGTCTCACGGCAGCACCAGTTCGTGCTCTTCATGATCTCAGTCTGGGCCTGAACAGTCAGATACTGTTGAACTTGATATTTTAAACAGAATGGCCAGCTACTCCTATATGTGAGAAAGACATTTTGAAAATTTTCTGGTGGTGACTTAACCTTAAGTTTAAACATATGCTTCATGCTTAGATGAAAAAAAAAAAAACTATTGAAATACTGCTCAATGGATTAAGTTCATTAAACACAGACATTTTTGGTTTCCATAGGGTGGAGCATTGTTCAAGGATGTGGAAAATCTATTATTTTTCATTTTAGTAAAGGCTTTGTGATACATACAAGTTACATCTGATAAATGTTTCATAACTCTCAACACATTAGTCCCAAATGAATTTCTGTTGTGTTTAATTAAAAACAATCTTTTAAGTTGATTTATGCAAATAATGCAATTACACATAGTTCTTATTCTTTTATTTGCTTGATGATGTGGTTTAAATTGCATGCATTGATTTATTTCATTCTGCTAAGTAAAATTTTCCCTCTAGTGGCATGGCACAATAGAAACGGCTTTACACAGTAATTAGAAATCAATGTTTTTTGGGACCTTGGTGCAGTTTTAACCTTGCCAGTTTAACCCCTTCATTAAATCTGCCTATCTTAAAGAAGGGTCAATAATCACAAGCACTAATCCAGAATTGGAGATTGGTGAGGACTATTCGAGAGTAGAAGAATGGGAAAATGACTTTTGACCTAAATCAAGTTAATTTTCAACTTTGAAAGCAGCACATTATTACTGAAAACCATAATGATATGCATAGGAATACAAATAAGTAAATATGTTGATATGTTCTCTCCTCTGTGCCTTCTGAACCCCCATTCCCATTTCACAATATAGATCTACTTTAAATTCTGTGCTCAATGGAAACTTTGAAAAGTAATAAATGTCCAGTCCGGACACAAAAGCCAAGGTCTCATTGCAATTTCCAGTCAGGTGAGAACAGAAGCTGTATTCTACTCAGTTATCTAGTACCGGACCAAGATTTAAGTGGTTTTTGTTGTTTTTGCTATTGTCATCACACAATAATATGCTTCTTTATTCTGATTCTTCTTTTGTAATTTGGAATAAAGCAGGCCTGGCCATGGCTTTCCTTGTCATTTGTAAATATACTTCTTGCTTGAACATACTATGAATTAAGATATCAACATTTAGTATAAACTACAAATGAAAACAATTCTAAAATACTTCTTATGTACTAGGTTTTTCATCAAAGAGAAAAAACAAGCAGCTTTTCACTTGATTTCTGCCAGCTGGGGATACCCAAAGAGAGGAAAACTCATGTAGCGATTATTGAGTTGTGTGGCATAGCTGTTGGGTCATAACTGAGACACAAACTACTAATGAAGTTTTTTCTGTTTCTGTAGAAACAGAGAACTTTAAAAGACAGCTGAAATTCAGAGACATATTTTCCAATGTATTGTTAAAATATCTAGTTCTTCATATTCAAGGCATCTATTGGAGGAATGTATTTTGTGCTAGTTTAAAATTGTCATGTACCGCAGAGGCTTTTTAAATCCTCATTCAGTATTGCTGGGCAGGATTTTTTTTATTATTTCCATAGAGATGTGATGCATCCAACTGTGGGTGTTAACATTTTATTAGATGGTTTCCTTGGAGATTTGTTTTCAATGATTCAAGGTGGGGTTGCTTACTGGGGCCCTTCAAAAAGGGAAACATTTTGAATAAGCTTCAGAGCCAACAGACCCCACATATCCAGAGACTTTTGGCAAAGGATGAGGAAAATGCCCTCAGAGAAGCCACTGAAGAAGCCTAGAGAGAGAGCTAGCAGATGTCACCATGTGCCTTTACAGTTGAGAGAGATCCCCCAAGCATCTTCTTGAGCCAAGGTATCTTTTCCTGGATGCCTTAGGTTGTACATTTTCATACTGTATTAGTCAGAGTTCTCTAAAGAAACAAAGCCAATAGGAAATATCTGTAAATATGAGATTTATAATGTGTCTCATGCAATGGAATGGAATGGAAGAGTCCAAAATCCATAAGGTAGATCATGACTAGTAGCTCCAATGAAGGGTCTGAATGAACTCCACAGGAGAAGCTCACTGACTGATGAAGCAGTGAAAGAGTCTTCTTTGAAAGCATTGATTTGATCAGATGATCTCCTTGGTGGGAGACATATCTTAGTTATTGCAGAAGTAATCAGCTGCAGATGTAATCAAATGACTAATGATTTAATATACCAGCCTTCTGGTTTATCAACCAGCTATGAAATATCCTTGCAGCATGGGCAGGCCACTGCTTGCCTGACCATACAACTGGGCATCAGCACTTGGCCAAGTTCACACCAGAACCTAACCATCAGTGTCCACCAATTGTTAACTTGGCAGCTATACACATCACCTTGAAACATGCTTGATTCCCAAACAGAACACATTAAGCAAAACAGACATTTATTTTGCTTAACAATATTCAACTGTCCTGTGAACAACCAGAAATGCACACCTCTCCAGAACAGGTTGCAAGTCCTTAGATAATATTCACTCTTAAATTTCATATCCTATGATTTAAATACTATATAATGAACATTATAACTTATGTCATATGATAACAGGAAAATAAAATGTTTGCTTTTGTACAAATGCAAACACACTCATAACAAAACAGGGAGAAAATATTCATATAATCACAGTCCTCATCTCTGTAACTGGTCTTGTGATCATAGTTCAAATTTATCACTACCTTCATCTACTACCCATTCTATGTTCCTTTTACCCTCAGTGAGTACTTCATCTGGCCGTGGTTCTTTGCCAGCCTTCATTCCTGAAGTTTCTGGGTCATTGGTAGTCCTGCCCAGATCAGGATGCTGCAGTTTCCCATTGACTTTAGTCACAGGGCTAGATAGTACCAAGAGACACCCTATGGGATATCCTGTAACCCAGGAAATTTTTTCTTTACCTCCATTGTGTAGTTGCAGTCCTATTTCCCCTTGATAGTTAGGACCAATCACCCAAAACAGAACAGTAATCCTCTTTCATGCCTGTTGATTCAGTGGCATTAGAAGCCCAAAGTGGCTATGTGGCAGTCTTGACTTCCAGTTCAATAGAAGCATTGTTGTATCTCCTGGTAGAAGTACTCCTCCTTTTGGATCTAAGACCTGTAGACCAGCAGAGCATAAGGTTTTATGGTAGTGATTCATTCCAACTGGAATAGACACATACTATGGATATGGGTTTGCCTTCCCTGCATGCAAAATGCTTCTTCCAAAAGTACCATCTGTGAACTTATGGAATGTGTTATCCACCATCATGGTATTCTACACAGCATTGCTTCTGATCAAGGAACCCACTTCACTGCAAACCAAGTGCAGAAATGGGCACATGATTATGGAATTCTCTGGTCTTATCATCATCATCCAGAGTTAGCTGGGGAATAGAACAGTGGAATGCCCTTTTGAAGACCCAATTACTGTGCCAACTAGGGGGACATATCTTGCAGGGCAGGGTCATTGTTCTCCAGGAAGCTGTGTATGCTCTGAATCAACACCCAGTGTATAGTGCTGTTTCTCCCATAGCCACAATTCACAGGTCCAGAATTAAGGGATGGAAATGGGAGTGGCACCACTCACTGTCATGCCTAGTGGTCCACTTTCATGATGGAAATGGGGCTATATAATCAACCTGTGACCATGTAGCAGGATAATCACCTCAGAGAATTGTGTGGGTCTCATCTATTGGAAGATTGGACACTCAGTAGTGGTCACTGCCATGTTGGCCTTGGTGAGTGGAAACCCATGTTGCTGAGTCCATTGCACAACCTCCATCTCTGCCATCATGTCCACTTTGTTCATGAGCCCATTGTGCAATGGTAGAAGTGGCTAAAGAAAGAGGAAGATATGAATCCACAGGATGGGTCATCTTATCCATTCAGGTATTAAAATTTTTCTCTGCTGAAGTCATCCTCTGGTGAGCATTCACATGAGACACAAATGTCTTCATGTTCTTTGCCCACTTGAAAAGGTCTATGAACATACCTCTTCCTCAGACCTCTTTGTTAACAATTTTCCAATCATGTTCTTTCCAAATCCCTGATCATCCAGTCAAGCCATTAGCAAGAACACATAAGTCAGTATGCAGACATACCTCTGACCAGTTCTTCTGTCATGGTCAGGTTCATGTGTCAACTTGGCCAGGTGGTGGTATCTGTTTGTCTGGTTGGGCAAGTGCTGGCCTGTCTTTTGCTATGAGAACATTTCATAGAATTAAATCATGATCATGTCAGCCACATCCACAGCTGATTCCATTTGTAATTAGCCAAGGGGAGTATCTTCTTTAATGAGTAATGCTTAATCTAATCACTGGAAGCCTTTTAAGGAGGATTCAAAAGAGACAGGCTCTCATCCTACTTCAGCCAGTGAGCCTCTCCTGTGGAGTTCATCCAGACTTTCCATTGGAGTCATCAGCTTACAGCCTGCCCTGCAGATTTTGGACTCTATGTTCCTACAGTTATGTGAGACTCTTTTATGAATTTTATATGTATGAATATTTCCTGTTGATTCTGTATTCCTAACTAATACAACTTGGTACCAGTGCTTCTTAAGACACAGAATCTTAAAAATAGTTTTTTATGAAAGGTTTTCTAAACTGACTGGACTCAAAGGCTCTAAGGACTCTGATTCCCATAATCAGAATAACACTCCCAATCCATGGAGTGAGTTGGCAAAAGAGATAGTCAAAATATCACCATTCAATTTTTCTAATGCTCCACTTGTACAAGGCCAAGCTCTCAGGGATAATATTATTTACTTTTATGGAGTTTTGTGGATATAGCAAGTATAGAGATGTTGGCTGGTTGTTGTTAGATGCACTGTATACATTAATGAGTGAAAGGGATGGGTTTAAGGCTTCAAATGAGAAGCTTAAGTGCAGTCTGATGGATGTAGATGTTTCTATGCGTGTCCTGAAGGAAAATCTTATTTCCTGTAGCCATAGACTTGAGAGCTCTGAAATCAGACTCAGAATCCTGTTACAGTAGCAAGTTTACAACATAAACTGAAATCTCAATCTTGCATGGTGTCTGCAATTAAAGTAAGAGCATTGATTGGAAAAGAGTGGGACCCTGAAAAATGGGATGAGGGCATATGGATTGCTTATGATGCCAGTGGAGAGGTTGAAACCCTAGGTCATGCTGAGTCTTCTCTAGATAACCCTGTAATAGTCTTCCCTGAGGACATAGCCATCCCACCTCCAATCTGCCTTGAGGAGTTGCCACCCAACGCCACCTGAAGGAATTAGCCCTAGAGTGATTAATTCTGTTTTACCAGATGAAACTGCAAATGAATGCCCTGAAGCATGTCTTGGAAATGTCTTGGAAGATATTTCTAATTCTTTTCATGACCCACCCCCACCATCCATTATTTCGTCCAGACCTATAACTAGAATAAAGTTCCAAAGGGCCCTAAAGTTGAGGTACAAAGTATCACGCATAAGGAAGTACATTATACTCCAAAAGAACTGTGTGAGTTTTCTGATTTATATAGGTAGAAATCAGGGGAATATGTGTGGCAATGGATTTTAAGGGTGTGGGATAATAGTGGGAGGAATATAAGGCTGGATCAGGCTGAATTTATTGATATGGGCCCACTAAGCAGAGATTCTGCATTCAATGTTATAGCTTAATGGGTTAGAAAAGGCATTAATAGTTTGTTTGGATGGCTGGCTGAAACATGGATCTAAAGGCGGCCTACATTACCTTAGGTTGAAATGCCAGAACTGCCTTGATATAATGTAAATGAGGGGATCCAGAGGTTAGAGAAATTGAAATGTTAGAGTGGATTTATCATGCAAATCCTGCTCTTACACCCCAGGAATGTCTGGGGTGCCGCGGTCCAGCCGCAGCAGAGGGAACGGGCTTGAAGGTGTGGAGGGTCGTCGGCGCGAGAACACCAAGAGACAGCTTAGAGAATTTTCCTCTGAGAAGAGTTGCTTAGATTTATTTTTGCTTAACTGATTTTATAACCTTATTCTTGGCAAGGAAACAGGTATCACAGAATCATGGTTGTGTCATGGCTTACGTTTTAGGTAAAGTTGCAGGTTCAGGGAAGCAAAGCGAAAGTACACGTTCTGATTTTCTTAGGAACACTTACACAAGATTTTAATAGCAGCAAGATATTGGCTTAAACCACAGACATTGTGCTTGTAGTTTTCTGAGTTTAGACTTTCTTTTCCTATTATTCTACAGGTGAGGCAATATGTCAAGACCTATTTTAATCTGGTTAAAGGTTAGCTTGTTTTGATTAAAAGGTTACATTGTTTACTTAGATTTTTTATTGTTTTATAGCAATGGACCGGTGCCGTGGTGGGGAGTAAATTTCTAGGATGGCTCAATGCAGGGTTTTTTAATTGTAAGTGTTTACTTTCTATGGGGTACTTTTCTGTGACTTGTTGTAAAAGCACTTCTGCCTGCTGTATCTGCAGCATGACTTGCTTAATGGGGGCATCCCAACCTAATTTTTTCCAAACAGTCATTAACAAGGTTTTGCAATTTGTACAATTTGTATCATTTTTTCCAATTCTTTTGCTTTCTGATTCGTTTTGATATAATGCTTGGAGCACAACCAGCAACAAGAAACACACAATTAGTGTCGTTAATCCCAGTATTTTTCTATTACACCATTTTATGCCTCGTCCTCTTTTGGGGCATTGAAGGCCTTGCCACCGCCCTTCCTTCCAGGGAACCATGTCAAACCGGGGAGGAAAAAGAGGATGCGGCACTGGGGGATGCACCTTTCACCAGAACTGAAGAATAAATTTATGAGACTAGTGCCATCAAACCTGAAGCGATCTGTAGTTGCACTTCTTTGTAAGTCAGATATTACTGTGGGAACTGCTGTCACTGAGTTGGAATCCTTAAACATAATGGAAATGACTGTAACCCGAGCTGGCAGAAGCCAGGTGGCAGCACTTAATTGCCAAAGACAAGGTGGACGTGGCTATTAGAATAGACAGCAAACTCAAAGCAGGAGTCAAAATAATTTGACTCACAGAGATTTATGGTGTTGGCTAGTAAGTCATGGGGTACCTAGAAATATAACAGATGGGCAGTCTATGAAATTCTTGCTTGAGCTGTATAAACAAAATAATTCTAGGTCAAGTGAACAAAAATCTAACTTGAATTACAAAAAGACAGAATTATGGCCTCTTAATCAATTTCCAGACTTGAGACAGTTTATAGACCCAGAGTCCCCTGAATGAAGGGGAGGCCAGGTGCCTTTGGGGGAGAAACCTGTTATACTTCCACAAATCTATACTGTTAGTCTTCCTCCAAGCCTTCCCGAAGCAGGCCAATGGCCTTTCACCAAGGTAACTGTGCATTGGGGAAAAGGATATGATCAGATATTTCAGGGATTATTAAACACTGGTTCAGAAGTGACACTGATTCCAAGGGACCCAATAACATCACCCTTGTCCACCAGTTAGAGTGGAAGCTTATGAAGGTCAGGTGATCAAAGGAGTTTTAACTCAGGTCCACATCACAGTGGGTCCAGTGGGGCTCTGGACCCATTCTGTATTTATTTCCCCAGTTCCAGAATGCATAATTGGAATAGACATACTGAGCAACTGGCAGAATCCCCACATTGGCTCTCTAATTTGTGTAGTGAGGGCTATATGGTGGGAAAAGTCAAGCGGAAGTACTAGAACTGCCCTTACTAAGCAAAATAGTAAACAGAAGCAATACTGAATTCCTAGAAGGATTGCAGAGATTACTGCCACTCTTAAGGACTTGAAGGATACAGGGGTGGTGATTTCCACCAGATCCTCATTCAACGCTCCTATTTGGCCTGTGCAGAAATAGGTCTTGGAGGATGACAGTTGATTATTGTAAGCTCAACCAGGTGGTAACTCCAATTGCAGCTGCTGTTCCAGATACGTTATCATTGCTTGAGCAAATCAATACATCCCCTGGTACCTGGTATGCAGCTATTGATCTGGCAAATGCTTTTTTCTCAATAGCTATTAGTAAGGACCAGCAGAAACAGTTTGCTTTCAGCTGGCAAGGTCAGCAATATACTTTCACTGTCCTACCTCAGGGGTCTATCAACTCTCCATCCCTATGTCATAATCTTGTCCACAGGGACCTTGATCTTTTCTCCCTCCCACAAAGCAGTCCATTATATTGATGATATCATGTTGATTGGACCTAGTGAGCAAGAAGTAGCAACTACTCTAGACTTACTGGTAAGGCATTTGTGTGTCAGAGGATGGAAGATAAACCAACAAAAATACAGGGGCCTTCCACCTCAGGGAAATTTCTAGGTATCCAGTGGTGTGAGGCATGTTGAGATATCCTTTCTAAGGTGAAAGATAAGTTTCTACATATGGCCCCTCCTACAACCAAAAAAGAGGCACAACGCCTAGTTGGTCTCTTTGGATTTTGGCAACAACATACTCCTCATTGAAGTATGCTGCTCTAGCCCATTTATTGAGTGGCCAGAAAAGCTGCTAATTTTGAGTGCATACCTGAACAAGAGGAGGCTTTGCAACAGGTCCAGGCCACTGCACAAGCTGCTCTGCCACAGATGAGCCATATGGGCCATATGATCCAGCAGATCCAATGGTGCTGGAAGTGTCAGTGGCAAGTAGAGATGCTATTTGGAGCCTTTGTCAGGCCCCTATAGGAGAATCACAACACAGACCCTTAGGATTTTGGAGCAAAGCCTTGCCATCTGTGACAGATAACGGCTCTCCTTTTGAGGAACAGCTTTTGGCCTGCTACTGGGCCTTAGTAGAGACTGAACACTTAACCTTGGGCCACCAAGTTATCTTGAGAACTGAGTTCCCTATCATGCGCTGGGTGTTTTCTGACCCACCAAGCCATAAAATTGGATGTGCACAGCAGCACTCTATCATAAAATGGGAATGGTATATAACAGATAGGGCCAGAGCAGGTCCTGAAGGCACAAGTAAGTTACATGAGAAAGTGGCCCAAATGCCAATGGTCTCCACTCCTGCCACATTACCTTCTCTTTCCCAAACCAAAACTATGGCCTCTTCTGGAGTTCCTTACAGTGAATTGACTAAGTAAGAGAAAACTCGGGCCTGGTTTACAGATGGTTTAGCACGATATGCAGGAACCACCCAAAAGTGGACAGTTGCAGTACTACAACACCTTTCTTGGGTGTCCTTGCAGGACAGTAGTCAGGGAAATTTTCCCAGTGGGCAGAACTTCAAGCAGTGCACCTGGTTGTTCATTTTGCTTGGGAGGAGAACTGGCCAGAGGTGCATTTGTATACTAATCATGGGCTGTTGCTAAGGGTTTGGCTGAATGGTCAGGGACTTGGAAAGACCATAACTGGAAAATTGGTGACAAAGAGGTCTGAGGAAGAGGTATGTGGATAGGCCTTTCTGAGTGGGCTAAAAACATGAACATATATGTGTTTCATGTGGATGTGCACCAGAAAGTGACTTCAGCAGAAGAAGGTTTTAGTACTCAAGATAACCTATTCTATGGATACCAGTCAGCCTCTTTCCCCAGCAACTCCTGTCATAGCTCAATGAGCTCATGAACAAACTGGTCATGGTGGTAGGAAGGAAGGTTATGCACGGCCTCAGCAAGATGGCCTTCCACTCACCAAGGCTGACCTGGGTACAGCCAATGTTGAGTGCCTAGTCTGCCAGCAGCAAAGACCCACACAGGCTCTGATATGGCACCATTCTCTGAGATGACCAGCTGGCTACATGGTTACAGGTTGATTATATTGGACCACCTCCTTCATGGAAGGGGCAGTGATTTGTTCTAACTGGAATAGATACATACTCTGGATATGGGTTTGCTTTCCCTGTACACAATGCTTCTGCCATGGAATTCTCTGGCCTAAAAAGGAATATCTATATAATGCACAAGAACAACTTCCAGGATAACCTCTCTACTCTGTTTGAAATCTCTTAGTCACTAAAACTTTATTTTGACTCATTTCTCTTTTCCCCCTTTCAGTAAAGAAGGCTTTCCCAATCCCATGATACTTGGTCCTGGCTCATCCCTAGGAGTCATGTCCCACATTGCCAGGAAGATTTACACCCTTGGTAGTCATGTCTCACATAGTGGGGAGAGAAATGAGTTCACCTGCCAAGTTGGCTTAAAGGGAGAGGCCACATATGAGCAACAAAAGAGGTTCCCTTGGGGTGAATTTTATGCATAATTATAAGTAGGCTTAGTTTCCCTTTTTTTTTTTTTTCTGTTTTTTTTTTCCTTTTTTTTATTAATTAAAAAAAGAATTAACAAAACAATTAGAAATCATTCCAATCTACATGTACAATCAGTAATTCTTAATAACATCACATAGTTGCATATTCATCATTTCTTAGTACATTTGCATCGATTTAGAAAAAGAAATAAAAAGACAACAGAATAAGAATTAAAACAATAATAGAAAGAAAAAAAACAAAAAAAAAAAAAAACAAAAAACCTATACCTCACATGCAGCTTCATTCAGTGTTTTAACATAATTGCATTACAATTGGGTAGTATTGTGCTGTCCATTTCTGAGTTTTTATATCCAGTCCCGTTGCTTAGTTTCCCTTTTGCAGGAATAAATTTCATGGGAGCAAACCCCAAGATCAAAGGTTAAGCCTATTGAATTTGTTATCCCAACTGCTTGTGAGAATATCAGGAATTCCCCAGATGAGAAACTTTAATATTTCCTCTTTTCCTCCAGTGGAAATATGGTGTTCACACATATACACAAAGTTTCTGGGAATGACTAGGTTGTACAAAAATAGGTCAGTATCTAAGAATTTAGAAATAACAGTTCCAACTCTGGAATAGATGTGACTTCTGTAAAAGGTTACAATCTAAGACCCTCTACAATATGCCTCAATCTGATAAAACATGCTCTCAACTTCAATTTTCCAAGCTGGTATATACTAGTTAGTCCATATGAGTGATGCATGATCTTATTTGTCTTTTTGCTTATGACATTTCATTCTACATACTATCCTCAAGGTTGATTCACCTAGTTGCCGTACCTCACAACTTCATTCCTTCTAGCAGCTGCTCAGTAGTTCATTGTTTCTGTACACCTCAGTTTCCCATTCCATTCTTCAGTCAGTGTACCCTTAGGTCACCTCCCTCCATTGCAAACTGTGAACTCTGCCATCACGATCACCAGTGTGCAAATGCCCATTCCTGTCCCCATTCTCAGTTCTTCCAAATATACACCTAGAAATTGGGTTGCAGGATCACATGGCAACCCCACTCCTAGTTCCTGGGGAACCTACCCCACCCTCCAGAAGATTTGCATAACTGTGCTTCCCTACTATCAATGATTAAGTACTTTTCTTTCTCCACATTTTCTCTAGTAATTGTATCTCTTTGTTTATTTTTAAACAGTTTAGTTGCACATTATATAATATAATTAAGTAAAAAATCAGGGTAGGCAATGTTGGCTCAGTGGCAGAATTCTCACCTGCCATGCTAGAAACCCAGGTTTGATTCCCAGAGCCTGCCCATGCCAAAAATAAACAGACAAATGAATAAATAAATAAAATAAAATAATCAATGGCTCCTGGTATAATCACATAGTCTTGCCTTCACTACCACAATCTATTTCCTGTTTTCTTCCAAAAAGAATCCCATGTATCTCCCTCATATCCTCTGCTTATTGACATTTAATTTTGGCATATTTTCCTTTGTTACACTCAATGGAAGCATATTAAAATGTTACTGTTACCTGTAGATCATAGCTTGCATCAATTGTATTTTTTGCTGTATACCATCCCATTTCCAAACCTTGCAATGTTGACACTCATTTGTCCTCCCTCATGCAAAACTTTCTTATATTTGTACATTTAATCATAATCATTGTCCACTCTAGCTTTTCAAAAGTTATACCATATCAGTCTCGATCTTACCATCTAGTGCCATATAGGACCCCCGCCATTCTTTCTCAACCATACTCACATTCAGCTTCATTCAGTGCACTTACATTATTGTGCTGCCATCAGATAGTACTGTGCTAGCCATTTCTGAATCATTCTGTATATTAAACATTTATCTGCTATATGGTTTCCAAATACTGTCTTCCATTTCATAAGCTGCCTCTTTATTTTCCTGAAAAAGTTCTGTGATGTACAAAAGTATTTAATTTTGAGGAGATTTCATTTATCTATTTCTCTTTTCATTGATTACACTTTGAATATAAGCTCTAGGAAAACTCTTTCTATGACAAGATTTACATTTTCTTCTAAAAGTTTTATGGTCTTAGCTCTAGTGTTTAGGTCTTTTCTAGTTTACTAACCATTGGAATGCAATATACCAGACCTCAGCTTCCAAAGTTCTGCTTCTGAAGACATTTTACCTTCATGTTTTCCCTTTTTTGAGGCCCCCAGTTGAGACTGGCAGCAGTTCTGTTTATACAGGTCCCACAGCATTTTTGTTGGCTTTCTATACAGTAAGCAAAGATTGTGCCCATAAGACAGCATAGGAGTTTCCACAAATACTTCCTGGATAACTTCATCTCCAATCTTGACTTTTTCTGAAATGGCTGACTGGTTCCACATTTGGTTAAATCCTCATGTGGGGCACTATTCTCTGGGATCTCCTTTCCTGGAAGTGCAGAATTTCCCAGAACATCAATTTCTGGTTGTACCCAAGAGTTCAGTTCTCAGCTTCTCTCTTTCCTGTCACATTTCATTATCACCTGCAAGGAGAAACCAGGCTACACTTTCCCACATTTAATTTGGAAATTTCTTTCTTCTTTTAAATGTCCAAGTTCATGGCTTTTAAAATCTGCCTTCCAGTCAAAGATGTGAGTCCACTTTGCCAGATTTTCTGCCATTTTAAAACAAAAATCACCTTCCTTCCAGCTTACAATAACGTGTTCCTCATTTCTGTCTAAGCCCTTATCAAAATTATGTTTAGAGTCCACATTTCTACAGTCTCTTTAAAGTATTCTAGACCTTCTCTATCAAGCTTCTCATGATTCCTCCAGAATCTTCCCCTTATCCATTTAAAAAGCCATTCCAACATGTTTGGTATTTTCAAATCACAGCAGCACCCCACTTCTCTGGTACCAAAATTTGTTCTGGTTTGCTAGCTGCTGGAATGCAATATACCAGAAACAGAATAGCTTTTAAAAAGGGGAATTTATTAAGTTGCATGTTTATAGTTCTAAGGCCACAAAATGTCCCAATCAAAGCAAGTCTATACGAATGTCCAAATTAAGGCACCAACAAGAGGCTAATTTCACTCAAGAAAGACCAATGACATTCAGGGTTTCTCTATTGACTGGTAAGCCACATGATAAACTTGACAGCATCTGCTAGCTTTCTCTTCAGGCTTCTGGTTTCATGAAGCTCCCCCAGGGGTGTTTTCCTTCTTCATCTTCAAAGGTCTCTGGCTGTGTGGGGTCTCATGCTTCTTGTGGCTCTCCTGCAGCTCTCGAGATTTTTCCCCAAACTCTTCCTCTTTTAAAGGATTCCAGTAAACTAATCAATACCCACCTGGAGTAGGTGGAGTCACATCTTCATCTAATCAAGGTTAATACCCAAGTTGCATGAGTAACATCTCTGTGGTGATAATCTAATAATAAATTTTCATCCTACGTTATTGAATAGGAATTAAAATGAATGGCTGCCTCCACAAATGGATTAGGATTAAAAGATGGCTTTTTTAGGGCACATAACTTTTCACACTAGCACATGGTCTTTGATTCATTTTGAGTAAACTTTTGTATATGGTGTGAGATGTAGATCCTCTTTCACTATTTTGCATATGAATATCCATTTCCACAAATGCCATTTATTGAAGAGGCTGCTGTTTCCCAGTTGGTTTGGCTTGACTGCCTTATCAAAGATCAATTGTTCATAGATAAGAGGGTCTATTTCTGAACACTCAATTCAATTCCATTGATCTGTATAGGTATCTTTATGCCAGTATCATGCTGTTTTGAACACTATAGTTTTGTAATATGCATCAAAGTTAGATAGTGTGAGACCTCCCACTTTTTTTGCTTTCTCAGAATATTTTTAGTTATTTAGGGCAAACTGCCCTTCTGAATACATTTGACTATTGCTTTTTTTTCTATTCCTAAAAAGTAAGTTTTGGGGACTTTATTTAATATTGCATTGAATCTATATATCCATTTGGGTAGAACAGACATTTTAACTATATTTCGTCTTATAATCCATGAACATGGTATGCCCTCCCATTCATTTATGTCTACCACAATTTCTTTTAGCAATTTCTTGTAGTTTTCTTTGTATAGTTCTTTTGTGTCTTAGTTAAATGTATTACAAAATATTTCACTGTTGGTGGGTATCATAAATGATTTTTTTCTTTATTTCCTCCTTAGTTTGCTAATTACTAGGGTATAGAAACACTACTGATTTGGGGGTGCAGATTTTGTGCCCTACCACTTTGCTGTATTTATTTATCAGTTCTAGTGTTTTGTGGTAGATTTTTTGGGGGCTTTCAACATATAGCATCATGTCATCTGCAAACATCCTTTCCAATTTGAATGTCTTTTATTTCTTTCTCTTGTCTAATTGCTCTAGCTAGAACTTCCAGCACAATGTTGAATAATGATGGTGACAGTGGGCATCCTTGTCTTGTTCCTGCTCACAGAGGCAAATTTTCATCTTTCCCTATTGAGGATGATGTTAGCTGTGGGTTTCATATATATTACTTTTATCATGCTGAGGAAGTTCCCTTTTATTCCTATCCTTTGAAGTGTATTCATCAAGAAAGGATGTTTAATTTTGTCAAATGCTTTTTCTGCATCAATTGAGACAATTATGTGGTTTTTCCACTTTAATTTATTAATATGCTATATTATATTAGTTGATTTTCTTGTGTTGAAACAACCTTGCATACCTGGAATAAATCCAACCTGTTCATGGTGTATAATTCCTTTAATGTGCTGCTGGATTCAATTTGCAAGTTTTTTGTTGAGGTGTTTTGCATCTATGTTCATTAAAGAGTATAGTCTGTAATTTCCTTTTCTTGTAGTATCTTTGTCTTGCTTTGGTATTAGGATGATGTTGGCTTCATTGAATGAGTTCCATTCTTTTTTTTTTTTTTCAAGACTTTGAGCAGGACTGATTCTAATTATTTCTTGAATGCTTGGTAGAATTCACATGTGAAGCCATTTGGTCCTGGAATTTTCTTTTTGGGGAGCTTCTTGGTGACTGATTCAATTTTGGTTGTTTGTGGTTTTCTAGGAAGTTGTGAATTACATCTATATTGTCTAGTTTAGTAGCATATAGTTTTCATAGGATCCTCTCATTGCATCCTTTATATTTGTGAAGTCAGTGGTTATGCTCTGTTCCATTTCTGATTTTATTTCTTTTCATTCTCTTTCTTTTTTTTGTTGGTTAGCTAAGGGTCCATCGATTTTGTTTTCTCAAAGAACCAACTTCTGGTTTTCTTGATATTCTGCATGGTTTTCATACTCTTGATTTCAATTATTTCTGCTTTAATCTTTGTTACTTCTTTCCTTCTGTTTGCTTGGTTTTAGTTTGATTTTCTTTCTGTAATTATTCCTGGTGAACTGTCCTCTTTTATAATATAAGCATTTAGGGCAATAAAATTACCACTCAATACCACCTTTGCTACATCACAAAATTTTGATATGTTCTGTTTTCATTTTCATTTGCCCTAGGACATTTATTGATGTCTCTCATAATTTCTTCCTTGAGCCACTGGTTGTTTAAAAGTTTGTTCTTTAATATTTTTTAATTAATAAAAAAAGTTTGTTCTTTAAACTACATATATTTGTGATTTGCTGATTGTTATTGATTTCAAACTTCATTCAGTATTGTTTTAGTTTGCTAGCTGCTGGAATGCAATGTACCAGAAACAGGATAGCTTTTAAAAAGGGGAATTTAATAAGTTGGTAACTTACAGTTCTAAGGCCAAGAAAATGTCCCAATTAAAGCAAATCTATAGAAATGTCCAATCTAAGGCATCCAGGAAAGATACCTTGGTTCAAGAAGGTCAATGAGGTTGAGGGTTTCTCTCTCAATTGGAAGGGCACAAGGCAATCACAGTCAGAGTTTCTCTCTCATCTGAAAAGGCACATAGTGAACATGGTCAGGGTTCCTCTGTCATTCAGAAGGGAACATGGAGAACACGGTGTCATCTGCTAGCTTCTTCTCCTGGCTTTCTGTTTCATGAAGCTCCCCAAGAGGCATTTTCCTTCTTCATCTCCAAAGGTCACTGACTGGTAAATTCTCTGTTTCTCATGGCTATGTTGTTCTCTGCTCTCTCAGAAATTTCTCTCATTCTCCAAAATATCTCCTCTTTTATAGGACTTCAGAAACTAATCAAGACCCACCCAAATGGATGGAGACATGCCTCCAGCTAATCCATTTTAGCAACCACTCTTGATTAAATCTCATCTCCAGGGACATGATCTAATTACAGTTTCAAACATAGAGTGCTAAAAGGGGTTAGAAGAAGTGGTTGCCTTAACAAAATGGGATTAGATTAAAACATGGCTTTTCTAGGGTACATACATCATTTCAAACCAGCATAATTACAATCTGTGAAAGTACTTGTATAACTTTCATCTTTTTAAATTTATTGAGACATGCTTTGTGACCCAGCATATGGTCTATCCTTGAGAATGACCCATGAGCACTTGAGAAAAATATGCATCTTGTTGTTTTGGGTGTAATATTCTGTAAATGTTTGTTAAGTCTAATTCATTTATTGTATTATTCAAAATCACTGTTTCCTTATTGAGCCACTGTCTAGATGTTCTATCCATTGATGAAGGCGATGAGTTGGAGTCTCCAATTATTATTGTAGTGGTGTCTACTTCTCCTTTCAGTGTTGTCAGTGTTTGCTCCATGTATTTTGGAGCACTCTGGGTTAGTGCATAAATATTTGTGATTGTTATGTGTTCTTGTTGAATTGTTCCTTTTATTAATACATAGTGTCTTTTATTTCTTTTAATTGTTTTACATTCAAAGTCTGATTCATTGGATATTAATATAGCTAACCTCATTCATTTCTGATTGTTGTTTGCATGAAATACCTTTGACAAACTTTCACTTTCAAACTATCTTTATCCTTGGGTCTAAAGTGCACCTTCTGTAGACAGCATATAGATCTGTCCTGTTTTTTAATCCATTCTGCCACTCTATGTCCTTTGATTGGGGAGTTTAATCCATTTACATTTAATGATTTTACTGTAAAGGCAATGTTTTCTTCTACCATTTTGTCTTTTGGATTTATATGTCATATTTCTTTTTCCTTTTTACCTTTACTGATCGTCTTCATTTCTACACCCTCTTCCCAATCTCTCTCTCATATCTTTTCTTATCTGTGTGTAGTGCTCCCTTTGGAGCACTTTGGTATTTTTTGCAGAGCTGATCTCTTAGTCACAAGCTGTCTCAGTGACTGAATATCTGCCATATATTCTGTCAATTCATTGATTTGATCTTTGATATTATTTTGCATGTCAATTGAACATCCTTAATTATTTGTTTCAACTCCTGTATGTCATTTAGATGTTGCTTTGTTCCTTTAACTGCACTGTATCTTCAATATTCCTAAAATGACCTTTCTTTTTAAATTTTGCCGGTGTCTTGGCATTTGATTTCCTTCATTATTTTATTCTGTAGTTAATTTTTACTCTTTTACCTATAGTTTTCTTGTTGGTTGGCTTTGTTCTCTATCTGTTCTTTGGCTTTCAGTTCAACTTTTTCTAGACCTTAAGCAAAGCTTCTGTTTAAATGATGATAATTTTCAGCTCTTGATTTTCTGGCTCTTTTCCTTCCTATATGGTACCTTTTCTTGAGAATGGTCTCCAAGATAAGGTGGATATCAGTCAGATATTTCCAGACCAGGCAAGTCCACATCTCAGGAGGGGAGAGTAATCAGTATCAAGTTCCCCTGTGAGTGAGACCCAGCAGGTTGTCAGACTTTTTATGAAGCCTCTAGACTCTATGCTTTTCCTATCCTGCCCAACATGTCACACTTGTCAGCCCATAGCTCTCCACCAGCATAAAGTGATGTGGTGCCTTTATTTCTAAGCTGAACTCGTTCCTGCCAGGGGCATAGTTGAGACAGAAACTAAGGTAGAGGGCAAGCTTTAGTTGTTGCTGTTTTCCATCCCTTGGGGCCTGAATTCCTTGAAGGAGGCCACCACTTGAGCTGGGCCCTTCCCCCCTTTTCTTGGGGAAGAAATACCCTTTAGGAATTATCCCCATTCACCTAACACTATTTACTTTGTGTCTTAAGTATGCCTTAATTCTACCCTTGCCTGGGGCAGTGTTGAAGCCTAAGAGTGCTCAAAGTTCTGTCTAATGATCTATTAAGAATGAGAGAGAGAGAGAGAGAGAGAGAGAGAGAGAGAGAGAGAGAGAGAGAGAGAGAAGCCTTTCTGAAGCTGCAGCCTAGCTCACCAGGTTTGGTAATTAAGACCTGGAGTTGGTATATGGCGCTGTGTCCCCAGACTCTGTGTGCCCCTTTTTCTTGAGATTCAGCCCTTTTGTGCTATCCAGTGCAAAAATCCTTTGTTTAGGGGTAGGTGCAATGGTGGCTCAATGACAGGATTCTTGCCTGACATGCCAGAGATCTGGGTTTGATTTCTGGAGCCTGCCCATGCCCCCAAAATAAAGCCTTTGGTTTTATTTTTTCCCCATCAGCTCTACCCCCTATCTGCAGGAGTGAAAACCCCTTGTTCCTTTATTGTTTACTCCAAGTTTATCTGTGCTCAGGGCCTGTTTTCAGTGGTCTGAATTTATTGGTTAATTCTGCAATTGGAGCATGTTTGAACTAACTCTCTTACTACTAGGAGAGGCTGTTTCTTTCTCTCTTGGGAACCAACCTGTCATGCCCATGGGGGAAGGGCACTGATCTCCACGACTTGGGAGACTTATAGTTCTGTGTGGGATCTCAGTCATTCCACCCATGCCAGACTGCTTTATGATGTGTGCCTGTACTGATGTCCCCTCAACAGTTATTCCAGATTGTTCTTCGCTATTTAGTAGCTTCCCTGGAGGATGAACTAAATTCTACACCTCACTATGCCTCCATCTTCAAGTGCCATGTCACTTTTTCTTGATGTGAAATATGATAACCCTGAACTCTGGAAAGCTTTACCAAGTATAGGCTTAAAGGTAGTAGAAAACTCTTGTTCTATATGCAAGAAAGATATCCTAGTTGAGCCCTCCCATCAATGAAGGTTAGTTTTCTTATTTTACTTTGTCAGTGTTAGATTTTTGTCAAGTAGTCCTATTTTAGTAGAAGACAGCTTTGTAAGGCAGAACACATTAAAATATGATAATTAAAACATGCTGTGATAAATGTGTTTAGGTTAAAACTGCATAGTAATAACAAGAGTGCTTGTTAATACCTAAGGAATACGGATAGAAACATCGAATGTAAAATAGATGTGTAAGCTCCAGGAAACAGTGATTCTCCATTCCTAGACTTGTCCAAAAGACTAAAATAGAAGAGCATGATTTTTCTGAGATGGGTGAGCTGAGGCAAATAAACAATGTAAACAAAATCATTCTTTTGCAACACTAGATTAATTAGAAAGATCAACAGTTGACAATATCAAAGGCACTTGTATATCAATAACTGTATCAAATGAATGATCTTAATATATACAAAGGTGAAATTACATATGGGGACATAAATAGAAATTAGGTCTCTTGAACATAAAGAGTAAAAATATTTTTTATTATTTCTGAATTTGTGACAAATATAATAATAGATACCTTGCTGTAAAATAACAATAATTAGATGATAGCTCATCATGGGGGTAGAGAAGTGAGAGAGATGACTGATAACTGAAAAGAAAGCTTTTGGAATTATACAAGATAAAGGCATTTCTTAATGTTGTCAAACTTCCCATTAAGTTATTTAAAGAGTGTAATTTTTTTTACAATCTCAGACTATACACTGGGAAATGGAAGATAATGATAACATTTATCCCAAAAGGCTATTAGGGACAATTGAATAATGAAACTGTAGTGGCTTGGAGTTGTGTACCTTTTGATGAGGTTACTTCATTTAAGGTATGGCCCAACTTGATCAGGATGGACCTTAACCCTATTACTAAAGGATTTTTACAGAAGGCCACAAAGATTCACTCAGAAGCTAGAAATCAACAGAAACTTAAGGAGGAGATGCCACCATGTGATGGAAATGCCAAGGAATCCCAAAGATTGTCAGCCAACCAGAAGATATTGATCCCAGAAGGAAGCAAGATTTCTGGCTTCTGAAACAAGGAGCCAATATATTCCTGTTGCTAAGCCAACCTACTATATGGTACTCAGGAAATTAAACAATATTAAATTTTAGTTTTGCCAATTTTAGATTCCTGCTCCTATCCTATTTCTAAATCACGTTTCAGTAAGAAACAGTACTTTGAGACAGAATACATTAACATTATGATATTTTCTCTGAATATAGTCTCATTCCTGTAGTTTTCTATGGCTGAATCCCATGAAGGAAAATTGATTTAACTTTTTTTCCAAATAAATATTTTAACTTCAATGTCATAAATTCCAGAGGAATAGAAACTTTGTCATATTTACATTTTTAAAATGTGTTGTTTTTTCAGTGTACTTCACATTTCTACTTTGACATTCAATTATTTGAAAATGATCTCAATATCTTTATGTAGTTAGCATTTGGACGAAAAGAAAAACAAGTAAACATATTTTATTTCCTTGTTTATTTTAAAATTTGATAACTGGTTTTCAAATGTTGTGTAACATAGTGGCCAACTTTATTGAGTTTTTGAGTTATTGAGCCAACTTTATTGAGTTATTACTCTATTACTACAACAAAGGCTTAGATTCTATCCCCTATATTTCATAATTCAAAGACTGATACCTGACATCTACTTTGAGTAATAAGGTTCATGTTAACTGAGTTGCAAGTAATACAAGCAAAAATAAAACAAAATCAGGTTAGGTGGAAAGGATTCAGAATATTATGATATTACACAAAACAAATAACTGAATGAAACACCAGAGGCTATAAAACCCATGGACCATAAGCAAAATATCCTACATAGTTAGGTGGCCATCTTCCTGAACATCAAAGCATTCTCTTTGTATTGAGAAAAATATCAAAGTCACAAGTAATCCACTTTTATCTGGGGCCTGATCTAAAATAACAAAATGAAAGAAAAGGCCTCTAAGAATGCAGAAAGAAGGAAATCAGCTATCTCCAGTGAAGCCTAGAGAGCATCTGTGAATGTCATACAAATAAACATGTTCTTCAGGGAAATGAGGAAAATTCATTTTATATAAAATTATGCATTTCGAGAGTAAAAAGGAATAATAATGAGAGAATCAAATGTTTATCTAATAATAAACATGTTAATGCAAAATGCTATATTAACACAACATTGAAATGAAGTTTATACTTCTTTTTAAAATTTTGGACATTAAGTATCTGTGTTTTTTATTATCGCTATGTTAAAGAAACTCAAATAAGACATCTGAAATGCTGATCAGTTCAAATAATCAACAGTAGTAGTGTTATTAGTGTTATTTTTAAAGCACTATTGATTTCAGTGTATCATAATCCCAGATTCAAAATGTTCCTGCAAGTGTCTTTTTTAGATTGTCTCACATAGGATGATCAGAAATGTCCACAATTTAATAATATAAATAACAGTAATACTGAAAATTGTAATAAACTGACTTTTATTCAGGACTGCCTTTACATCAGGCAACGTGGTAGGCCGTTTATGTGTTATTATCGCTTTTATTTTTTATAATATTTCATGATATTTTGTAGATAAACAGAGAAAATGGAGATACAGACAAAGGAAAATGCAGGCCAATGGAATTGAGAAGATTCAGGAACTGTGAGGCAAATATTTGTGGGTGATGACAATCAAATTATATCTTTTCATTCTTCATTTATTTGGTACTATCAGTTTTGGAACTGTTATTAATGTCCCAAGGATGTTTGGAAAATTAAGATGAAAACAATTGCTAGTTTTGGAATTGTCTACAGGCTATGCTATGTAAACTATTTTCTGGTGGTTTGAGATCCCAAATTTGCTATGATATTGACTATATACCAATTTTAAATATGAAATACAGTCACCTTTACAAAGACTCCGAATTAATTACAGAAAAATAAAAGTGTCAGAAATGGAAGACTTTTGTTTGTTTGTTTGCCTCATCTTTCATACAAAGTGGTAAACTAGGTGAGAAGAATAATTATTCTTTTTGGTAATTTGTCTTTTGATAAATGTTAAATGATAGTAGGTGACATACGTCTTCTGATTCTATTTTTATTCTAAGATACCTCATTCTTTCATCCTATTTAAGAAACCATACATGTTTTTTCTTCATTGCTGAAAGACAAATAAATGATTTTCTCTAGTTTTTATTGGTTTGTTTTTTATCTTAGGGGAAATCTTGAGTCTGCCACAGTGAAGTATGATGTTAGCTGTAGGATTTTCACAAACACCTTTTATCAGGTTACGGAATATCCATTACATTCCTAGTTTGTTGAGTGCTTCTGTCATTTAAGGTGTTTGATTTTCTCCAATACTTTTTCTGCATCAATTAAGATAATCTTGTGATATGTCTTTTTTTAAAAAAAATAATATAGCATATTATACTGCTTGATTATCAGATGTCAAACCAACAATACATTCCAGGGATAAATTATACATGGTCATGTCCTACATTACCTTTTATATTTTATGGGATTCAGTTTGTTACTCTTGTATTTTGTTGACAATTTTAACATCTACTTTTATAAGAGATATTGGTGTGTAGTTTTTGTGGGATGTCCTTATCTAGTTTTCACATCAGAGTTATTCTGTCCTCATAGAATACCTTGGGAAATTATTCCTACTCTGTTCTACCAGGCAATTCTTTCAATATTTGCTAGAATTAATCAATGAAGTTATCTCACTTTAGGGCTTTTTTTTTTGTAGGAAGTTCTTTTCATCAGCATTTTAACGCTTTAGATAATATAAATCTTTTCAGATCTTCTATTTCTTTTTTTACTCAGTTGTATAGTTTGTATATAGAAATATGTCTTTTACATCCAAGGAATCTAATACATTAGCATATAATAATATTTCTTTCAATCCTTTTGATATCTAAAGTGATATCAGTAGTGATACCCTCATTTCACTCCTTATTTTAGTAATTCAAGTCTTCTCTCTTTATATTTGGTCAGTCTAGGTAAAACTTTGTCAATTATGTTGCTGTTTTCAAAAACCAAATTTTGGTTTGTTGATTTTCTCTTCTCTATTTCATTTATTTCTGCTCTAATGTTCACATGTTTATTCCTTCTGTTTGCTTTGGGTGTTTGCTCTTCTACTTGTTTCTTAAGGTGGGCAGCTTGAGATTTTCTTTTTTAAAATGAGCTGCAACTCATAAGTTTCCACATATTGAGTTTTAGTTCTCACTCATCACAAAATACTTTCTAATTTTTCTTATGCTTTCTTCTTTTACCCATTCCTTATTGATGAGTTATTGCTCAATTTCCATATATTAGTGTATTTCCATTTCTAATTTGCAGTTGTCATTTGTATTAGTCAGTTTTCCCTAGAGAAACAGAACCAACAGGCGATACCTCTAAATATGAGATTTATAAAGGTGTCTCATGCAACTCTGGTAATGGAAGAGTCCAAAATCAATAGGGCAGGTTGTGAAGCTGGGAGCTCCAATAAGGGACTCAACAAACTCCACTGGAGAGGTTCACTGGCTGAAGAAGCAATGAAAAGTCTCTCTTGCTCTTTAAGTCTTCACATCCTTAGTTAATTGTAGATGTAATCAGCCACAGCTGCAATCAACTAACTGATGACTTAATACAGCAGCCTTCCAGTTTATCAACCAGTCATG
The DNA here is from genome assembly GCF_023851605.1 of Tamandua tetradactyla. Classification (NCBI taxonomy): domain Eukaryota; kingdom Metazoa; phylum Chordata; class Mammalia; order Pilosa; family Myrmecophagidae; genus Tamandua; species Tamandua tetradactyla. The sequence continues at coordinate 155,509,294 of NC_135332.1, forward strand.
AAATATCTTTGCAGTAATGGTTAGGCCAGTGCTTGCCTGACCAGACAACTGGACATCATCATCTGGCCAAACTGATGCCAGAACCTAACCATCACATTATTCATTTCTAATTTAATTTGATTGTGTAAGAAAATATATTTTGCATGGTTTCAGTCATTTTATATTTATGAAGTTTATTTTATGGTCTAACATATGCTCTGTCTTGGAGAATGCTCGATTTGTGCTTGAGAAGTCTCTATATTCTGACACATAGTTGTATCTTAGGGCTGATTTCAACTATTCAAGTATTGTTGAATTCTCCATTTCTCTCTGCAATTCTATCAGCCTTTGCTTCATACACTGGCAACTCCAATGTTAGTTATATCCATGTTTGTAATTATTGTATCTTCCTAATAAATTTATTACTTTATCATTATATAATGCCCCTCTTCATCACTAGTAAGGTTTTTTGTTTGTTTGTTTTAAAGTCCATTCTGTCTGATATTTGTATAGCCATATCATTTTTGTATTCATTGTTTTTTTGCATGAAACATGCTTTTTCATCCATTTAACCTTCTTTGTTTCTTGAACCTAAATCATGTCTCTTGGACATGGCATATAGTTGAATCATATACATCCATTCTTCCTATATTTGCTTTTTGATTAAAAGTCTTTAATCTATGTACATTTAATGTGGTTACTGACAAGGAATTCTTATTAAGTATTATTTTGCTATTCATTTACTATGTGTCATAATTTTTTCCTATATTTCTTCTTTACTCATTTCCATTGCCTTAATAATATTTTCTAGTTTACCATTTTACTTCCCTTGTTGCTTCTTTTACTATGTATTTTATGTATTTTTTTGGTGGTTTTCCCTGGAGGTTATAATTAACACTTAAATTAAACCAGTCTAGGGAGTATTGATGCTAACTTAATTTCAATAGATACATGAATTTTTCAACATGTAAAAGCTATCTTTATAAACTATAATTCCAGAACATAATTTTATACTTGTTATTTTATGCCCTTGACTTTTAAATCAAAAGATAGGAATTACAAAGAAATACATGTTCATACTCTTTTTATATTAAAACCTAGATATATATTCACCTATGTTCTTTGTTTCTTTGTGTGGATTTAAGTTACAGTCTAGTATCCTTTCATTTCAGCCTGAGAGATTCCATCACATATTTCTTACAGCTCACATCTGCCAACAGCAAATTCACATTAAAAAATCTTTAAATGTCTTAATTTCACCTTCATTTTTGAACATTCTTGCTTCATATACAATTCTTATATTCTTTTTCTCTCAGCAATTAATACATGTCATTCCACTTCCGTCTGACCTCCATGGTTTTGATTGACAAATCAGCCATCACTTTTATTGAGGATCACTTGGTGATGATGAGTATTAACTCTTGCTACTTTTAAGACACGCTCTTTGATTTAGCTTTTGACATTTTTAGCTCTGATGTATTGGGTGTGAATTTCTCTGCTTTTATCATTGAAGATCATTTCATTTCTTGAAAGCATATAATAATGTTTTATTCAAATTGGGATTTTTTTGTCATTTATTTCTTCAAATCTTCTTTCTGCCTTGTTCTCTCTCCACTCTCCTACTGGAACTCTCATTGTGCATATGCAGGGAAGCTTGTTATTGTTTGACTTGTATCTGGGATTATATTCATTTTATTTTACATTCTCCGTCTTTGTTTTCCTGTTTCTCAGACTGGATCATCTTATTTTTCCTATCTCCAAACTCACTGATTTTTTCTTCTACCAATTTAAATCTTCTGTTAAGCCACTCTAGTGAAATTTCTTTTCTGCTACTGTACTTTTCAACTCCATATTTTCTACTTGGTTCTTTTTTAAAATGCAGTATTATTGAGATATATTCACATACCTTACAAACTATCCAAATTATACAATCACTGGCTCAAAGTATCATCATATAGTGTGCATATGACTCCACGATAACTTCTGAACATTTTCATTACTTTAGGAAAGAAATAAAGATAAAAACAAAACCCAAATCCTCCCATATCCCTTATCCTCTCCAATTATTGACCCATAGAATTCATATAGTACATTTTTTACTGTTGATGAAAGAGTGTTAAAATATCACTGTTAACTATAGTCCATAGTTTACAAGCAGTACATTTTTCCTATATACCCCTCTATTACTAATTCCTTGTCACAGTGTCATACATTTGTTCTAGTTCATGAAAGAACTTTTAAATATTTAACAGCTATTCATGGACATTGTCCACCACAAGACTCACTGCATTGTACACTCCCATGTTTTAATCTCCAAATTTTCTTCTGGTAACATACATGCCTCTAAACTTCCCCTTTCCAGCTCATTCATACACCACTCAGCACTGTTAACTATTCTCACAATAATATGCTATCATCGTCTCCATCCATTTCCAAACATTTAAGTTCAACCTAGTTAAAATTTTACACATATTGAGCAATCACTTCCCATTCTTTCTACTCAGATTCGTGAATCTAGTATTTGGATTTTAAATTTTTATTTGTTTTTACAAAAAACAGACGTTTTCTTAAACACCTTAAAACTGATGTCTCCCCTTTTTCCAAGAGAATGGCATTTATGTGTTGAGATACACCTTCAGTAGTTATGCAGTTCACAACTCTGCCTCCTAGTCACTTCTACTTTCACAAGTGTAAGTTGAATGGGCCATCTCAAATCTTTCCTGTGCATGTATATAACCCTGAACATGTAAATGGCTTTCTAGAGTTCATTAATTTATCAGAATATTTCAAAACCCTCCATGAATATATCATTCCCAAGATCTTCCTTTGTTGTTTTTAGCCTGGCTCTGGTTTGACCCACTGGAATCCCAGTTTCAGGCATCTTCAATATTACACAGTTGTTGCTAAATTATTTAAATGGAAACACTTGGTATAGGTCTTTTCCTGCAGAGTGAGCTCCATTTCAGGTCTCATAATGATGCCCTATAAAGGGGAATTTACAGGGAGCTAGGAGACTTGTCAAACAGTGGCAATGTCCTGGGGTGGGGCTTTTTAAAGAGTCCACATCTGCTCTGCCCCCTTTAGTGAAAGCAAAGCTTCTGATTTTAACAGTTGCCTCAATTGCAAACCTCCTGTTACAAGGTTGCTGTAGAGAGTGATGGGAGCAGGCCAAGTGAAAATGTTATAAACCCTGCTGTCTTATCAAATTTCAGTAGTGTTTCTTGAATAAGCACTCCTCAAATTATTGCAAGGCTTTGGCTAATTTTCATTGATCTGGAAAAGTTGGTTTTATCAAATATTTCCAAAATTCTCCTTGCTTTTATGAAGGGGTGGATTTATTAAATGCTCTTATGCCATTATTCTGGATGTTCTGTCTCTACAGTTTTGCTTTTGTTTTTTGTATGCTGTATCATAGGGGTCACACTTCATTCTTTTTCTGTGTGACTATCCCGTAATTTCAGTACCATTTGTTGAATTTTTTTTGGGGGGGAAGGGGGCAGAGAAGTGCATGGGTCTCCTACATGGCAGGCGACAATTCTACCACTGAACTTCCCTTGCACCCCATCCCTACAGCTTTTAAAGTGTCATGTCCTAATGCTAAATAAGAACAAGCACAATATTATTTGCACAAAGATAGCTATCTGCCCAATATTTCCATCATTCACCCTAGAACAACAGATAGTGATATCAATATCCAGAACACAGTACAATTTTAGTATGTGAAATACCTAGCTTAGGAATTTCCATGTTATCTAATGAAGTATTCTTATCTGCTAGCTCTATGCTTACTTTCTACCTAGACCAGGGGTTGACAAACTTTTTCTCAAAGTGCTAGATATCGACTATTTTAGGAAATGGGGGCCAAGAGGCAAAATCAAGAAAATCATGTTAAGTTTTCATATAAATACTTAAAATTCAACTATTTACATGTGTAGATAGAACATTTTTTAAGTCATAGCCATGCAAAACAGATGGTAAGCAGTTTTTAGCCAGTTGACAGTAGCTTGCCAAACCCTGACCTAAACTATAAAAAATTGTATCAAATAAAAATTGCTCATTTTGGATATATGTGCACTAACTAAATCATAAGAAACTTCAATGAATATTTTGTTCTATCTGGTTTGCATCAAAGAAGAATTTTTATCTCTATTTATATATAAAAATTTAGATATTATTCCTCAATATAATTGGGATGACACTGTTTCCTGGGTCTGTATTGGTCTATGTCTTTTATATCTTCATTATCATTAATAATATTACTTTTTTTTACTCTCAAATGTGTCCATGTTTAGATGATAAGTAATACAATCACCTAATTTTCAAACATCATTTGGCTTTATGTATTTATTATTTGTACTCATGTCTGTTTTTTTTTTTTTTGCTGTTGTATTATCCCAATCTATGAATCTTTCTCTTTTAATAGATGTCTTTAGTATACATTTTCAATGGATTTCAGCCCATACATCCCAAAAGTTATGATTTACATATCAATTTATTTCCATCTAAATATGTATTATTTTGTGCTGGAAGTCTCTTTTGGCCCTGTGATGCCTAATAGTCCCAAATGCACATACTTTTGCATGTCTAGATTCTATACATTTATTCCATCTCTCAGAATTTTCCACAACAGTAGTAGCTTCTTCCTCCACTATGATCTCAAAGTCCTCTGCATTCAGCTAGCAAATCACAAAAAAAAGAAATCATGGATACTCTCCTTTCATGCCATTCAAAGATGGAAGTGGAAGACAAAGAAAGAGTGCTTAGACAAAATAAGTGCAAGTGCAAAAGCTGTGGGGCAAAAATGAGCTAAGGATTGTAGAAAATCACATAATTAGGTTTTTTGTTTAGCAAATCAATTTGCTCAAATATCTTTCTCTTTTATTTTGTGAAAGAAACAACTTTATTAAGAGAAAAATAGGCAAGTCTTTCATCTTTTCTTTAGTTCTATAAATTTTCTGAAGAGCAAAACATCACTTGGCATCATTTAATTTTTTTTGGATAAATGAAAATTACCCCTGATGTCCCTTTGTATTGTAAAATATCCAAGAATACACTTCTCCCAGAAGTGAATATCAAGAAAATGGAAAATATAATAAAGTGAGGTCAAATATCAAAACTCCTTTCAAACTCCAGGGAATGTTTAAACAACCTGAAAATGTCAGTACAATGATATTGGTATCACATATTTGAGCACTTAATCCTTAAGCCTTAAAGATCTTAATAATAGACATATTATCCATCTGTGGGTTCTACCCAGCTTTAATATATCAGCTGTAAATGAAGCAAATAATTGTGCCACTCCACAGAGAGTGCCTGCCTGAGACTTCCTGAGACTGCTTTCCATGCAACTATTATGTAAGATGCAATCACTAAGTTTATTTGACAAGACTACAGGATGTATCCTAGTCATTTAAAGCCTATTATGTCAAAAACTAAATATATTACTTTCTCCCCTTTTTCCAAGCTTAAGCGATTGTGCTTTTCTTGTTTCTCTTGTGATTTTTTGGTTGCTTGTGCTCGTTTATTCATTGAACAAATATGTTAAAAAGCCTAAAAAAATTGACATATATATATATAAATTATGTAGTTTGAAAAACTTAGAATCTATTACGTACATCAAAATCATGTAACTCTATCATCAAGAAATAACTTATAATGCTATGTGTGTATACAGGTATATAATTTATATACACATATGCATAAATATAATTCTATTACTTTACAATACTTTTGCCATTTCATTTTATTCTATTCCACTATTACACAAATTCATGGACACAAGCAGACATACATCCATTTTTATGCTTCAGATTATAAATAGATAAACCACACCTAATGTTTCTAGGTAATTGATAATCATATCTGTCAGAATATTTTTAGAAGTCTTATCAAATTATGTTACTCTGTAATAAAGAAGTTAGCTATTAATTGGGAAAAATATTTAAAATTATTTGGGTAGAGTGGCTTCTAATATTTAAAAAAAGTTTTTTTTTTTGTAAGGCAAGCACATGATTGCAATTGAAAAGAACTGAGAAAATATGAAGTACGCATGAAGTCACATAAAACTTGACTGTCTATAAATAACCAATTATATCATATATAAATTTTACCACTTTATTCTATTACATATTATACGTAGATAAAACCTTTGATTAGGTTATTTCAATTGAGATGTGATTCACCCCATTCAAGATGGGTCTTAATCTCCTTACTGGAATCATTTTAAGAGGATAGTGTATGCACAGAGAAAGCCCCAGGAGTTTAGAGAAGCTGAGATAAGAAATTAAGAGAACCTAATAGAGAAAATACCCAGAGAAGCTAAGAAAAGGCCCACAGAAGCTCAGAAAGGAATCCCCTGGAATGAGAAGTTGAAAGCAATGAAATCCAGGAGTGAAGGACCAGCAGATGCCAATGCTGTGCCTTCCCATTGACAAAAGTGTTTCGGATACAGCAGCCTGTCCAGAGTCCACGTATGCCTTAGATGCCTTTGTTGGACATGTTCACTGCCTAAGAACTGTAAATTTTAGGTTAATAAATCCTCATGGTAAAAGCCAATCCATTTCCGGTATATTGCAATGACAGTTTAAGCAAACTGAGACATAAACATAGATTATTTTAAATTTTAAGGAAAGATTAATAATCCCATATTTAATGTTTCCCAGGTTTTAATAACTCTATTTGCCAGAACAATTTATAAGCACTGTTCAAATTAATCACCCTAACTTCCCAGCCCACATAAAACACATACACCCACATACACCACCAATACCACACCAAAAAATGCATGGGCTTATCTTCTTACTTCTGAGCACTTTTAGAACATATTTTTGGAACTCTGTTTTATGAATTCCCTATCAAAATGGCAAACTTACTTTGAATACATGTCACACATATTTATATCCACACCTTTAGACAACACTAATTACAATTCTTTTGGAAAGAAAGTCTACCTCGGCAGAATGTTACATATTGCTTTCATACATGTAAGTATCCATATACATCTGCAAATTGTCAAGAAACAACAGCTGAGTTAATGTGACAAATTAAGAGATTCTTAGTTTTTTGATGACATTTTTATCTTTATCTTTTATTTTTAATGAAAAATTCATTGTGAATATGATTTCACATAGAAAGCTAATGGAAAAAATCCAATATTGCAGCAATTATTCTCACAGTATTTGAAAATGGAAAAAAAAATTAAAATCACAAAGTATACTTTTGTCGATAAATTGGATATGTTTTCAGACCACCACCTGGCTGAGGAAAATGTCATATTTTATCACAATGAAAAGATTTAATTTAGCTGGAAGAGAGAACTAAAGAACCCTCAGGCATAATATAGTTTAGTAAATTCTGAAAGATTTGTGAGTACCATAAAGTTTTTCCTGCTTTAAATGATCTTGAAAAAGAGAGGTGGCATACAGAATAGATAAGTTGACCAAAGAGAAGTCTGAACAAAACAAAGCAAAAAGCATTTTTTGATAAAATTTATAAACTCAATGGTATTCTGAGAATGAAGTAAAATATCAAAAGTTATTGAAAATGTCACTATAGGAGTAAAAGTTACATAAAGCCTGCCTGCCAAATGAAACATAGTTTATATGTTAAGAATTCTTGTTTTTATAAAACACTGTCCAAGCCCTTTTAATTATAAGTATGATCTTCCTATCACAAAAAAGTGTTGCAACAGACATTTCTATAAGTTAACTAAGTCAGTTGACATAATGAAGCCTTCTGTGCAATGAAAATCACTCAACTCTAAATTACCCAAATGATAAAACATATGCTCCCCAAGACACTTAATTTTTTTAATTTAAGGAAAAAAATTACAGTATAATGAAAGAATGTGAACATTTCCTTTAGAAGCAGTCTAATTGTACTTTAATGATGAAAAAACAAGCAGAGGTAGGCCTGAGTCTCAGTCCTGCTTGGTTTGACCCACAATTTGTCCAGTAGAACAGTAAATACTTTGGGAGAAGCAGAAAGTTTTTATACCAATTGCCAGTGCCTGATGTACAGGCAGAACAATAGATAGCTGTTTCCAAAAGAGTCAGGAGGTGCCAGGAAAATACAAAAATCCCATGAGAAAAGAACTCTCTAGTTTGTCAAAAGTTCTCATCATCAAGCAGAATAATCATAGCTGTAGACTAGTGGAGAGATGCTTTTGCTGACAAAGCCTGCATCTCTGCCTGGAAGTAGCTTGTCATGCCTCTATTCTTTGCAGCCTTTTCTTGGAAGATATTTCCTATATTCTTTACCTATAATAAAGAAGTTTGAATCCTTACTTGTTTCCATCCATGAACTGCCATTGTCCAATCACAGTCATAGAAATTCTATAACAGTATGTATTCCTTATCCCACTGTTTATGTGTCATCACTGTTTGGCATCTCCATCACATCCTATTTTAGGCTTTCTTGAAATTTCCTTTCTTTTAATATATTTTCACTGTTACATTCTTATGTGTTTTGGAAGGAAATTGCCTTGATTTTAAATGTGTTCTCCAGTTTCTTAAACTTTAGTAGATACCTTCTTAACTGACTTAGATTCCTCAAATTCATTTATGGGAAAAATATTTACTTTTAATTTTATATTTTTGGAGATTTGCAGTAGAAATTAGAATTTCTGTTTTGTTTATTCATCTGTTTTTTATTTATAAACTACTTTTTCTTTTTTCTTTTTCCTTTCATTTTTCTTTCTGTTATTAATGAAAATTACAGATTTTAAAGAAAATAATGATAATACATTGTGTAATTATATATATATATATATATATATATATATATATATATATATATATATATATATATAATATATTGGAGGTGGGGCATGGGCAGGCACCAGGAATTGAACCCAGGTCTCTGGCATGGCAGGTGAGAATTCTACCACTGATCCACTATTCTACCACCCTGTAATTATATACTAAACAATTACCTGCACTATTATTTTGTATTTGCTTTTATTTCTACACTAATTTTCAGGACCCTTAAGTCACAGTCTCTGCATACTTACATTTTATTTAGTCTCATCATTTATTGCCCAAAAATGTATCTTCAGGTAGATTCTAAATTGCTTATGATGTTTTTATTTAATTCCATTAAGAAACTGGATTGTTAAATTGCAAATCTTTGAGAATCATGAAATAGTAGGACTATGATAAATTTTCCTAAGCAATGAGCCATATTGAACACTAGTGATTATTTTCCTGTGCAACAATTTTTTCTTTTGGCTTGTGGATATTCATACAACGGAAGAAAAATGTTTGACTTCTTGGGACAACCACTACTGGTATCTTTTTAAGACTTTTTTTATTATCAGCTGCTCAATATGAGTAACATTTGAGCAAATAAGCATCAAATGAGTGAAAATATACACATGGACATAAATAAAATGGTGACTGTTCTAGTTTGCTAGCTGCCGGAATGCAACACACCAGAGACAGATTGGTTTTTAATAAAAGGGGATTTATTTTGTTGGTTCTTCAGAGGAAAAGCAGCTAACTTTCCACTGAGGTTCTTTCTTATGTGGAAGGCACAGGATAGTCTCTGCTGGTCTTCTCTCCAGGCCCCTGGGTTCCAACAACTTTCCCCGGGGTGACTTCTTTCTGCATCTCCAAAGGCCTGGGTTGAGCTGCGAGTGCTGAGATGAGGAATGCCAAGCTGCTAGGCTGTACTACATTGCGCTCTCTCATTTAAGCACCAGCCAATTAAGTCAAACGTCACTCATTGCAGCAGACACGCCTCCTATCTGACTGCAGATGTAATTGGCAACAGATGAGGTTCACATACCGTTGGCTTACGTCCGCAGCAACAAGATTAGGTATGCTCACCTGGCCAAGTTGACAACTGAATCGAACACACTGACTATAAAACATGCTCATTTTGAGTGAATTCTTCCATTATTCATGGACTTTTCTCATGCTTTCAAAAATATGGCATATTCTGTAGTCAGGAAAGCTTGAGGAGACAGGGAAGTAATTCAAAACTAAAGATAATTTTCTGTTGAAATTATAAAATCAATCATGGTTTTAACATGGTGTCTTGGCCACATAATTCATGTCTGAATTACAGGAAATTATGACTTTGTAATTTCTCAGTCTAGGAGTCAGTGATAAGAGTAAAGTGACACAACAGGGGTTGTCATCTAGCAACTGAAACTTATTAGAATTCTTTCATTTTGACTTGCATTCTGAAAACTGTATACGAAGAAATAGAATTCATTTATTCTAGAAATTGCATAAGAAAATCTCAACCTGTATGTGCAAAGATCTATGGGAATAAAAATATTTGACATGTTTGGGGATCTGATAGAAGTTTGATCTACAGAATAATGGAAACATGGTTTCACTGAGATTTGGAATAAATATGATGAGCAATTCTGTGATATATATACTGATTTGGGGTTCTTTTCATGGAGTCATTGGAAGATTTAAAAAATCTTAACCCTATATGATCACTTTATAAATAGCATTTTATTAACAAGGTAGATAATACATTTGAAGGAATAAAAGTGACAGGAGACAAAAAATAAAATCAATTAGGAAATCATTGCAGTCATATAGGAAAGAATCATCAATGTCTGAATCACAATGGATAAGAAAAGGAATGAATAGATTCAAGATACATAAAGTTGAATAGTCAGGGCTTAGTGATTATATTTGAATGGGACCATAGAGAGCTAAAGATGTTCTTCTCATTTTCTGTCTTCTCTAATTGTTTTTGTGTGGGCCCATGGGTTTATTTTTACTTTAAATCATTCATTCATTGATATATTCACTTAAGCAATAGTCTTAATTGAATGTTTACTATATGCTAAGTTCTCTGCTATATCCTAAGGGCACGATAGTAAGCAAGAAAGAATCCTTTATTTAATTATATTGTCAACTCTAATTTTGTCCTAATTTCCAAAACCATTCTTATGAAAGCGGAAAGTAAATTAAAATTTGCACTTTCTGATCAGACTATGACATGAATTATGACTGATCTTGACATTACCTTTTGACATCCTGTGGCTCACTCATCTGGTTCTTTAACAGCAGCCCTGCAGTTTCATTTACATCAATCTTAGTGTTATGAGTAAATTTCTGGTTCCCCTTCCCTTCCCACCTTTTCCTAGCTTTCAGGATCAATGGTAATTGATTTGCATTTTAAATATATCATAACTATATAGTTTGAGTGAATTGTAAATTGGAAAAAATCTAATTGACAAATATATTAATTTGTTAGTTTATTATATTTATTAATAGAATTTTATATACTACCTCCCATTTAAACCACAAAATGATCTTGGAATCATTAAAGGTAAGATATTACTTTACTTCATTGAAGAAGAAATGAAAGATCAGAGTTTATAATTATTTTTCCAAACTCACAATACATAGTAGAGGTAAATTGGGGACTTGAATTTAATACTTTTGAGATTATTTCATACTCAACACATTTCTTTTTTAAAAAAGGGCCTGCTATTGTGAATATTAAATTCATAGATGTTTAAAAATTTTAAACAAAGCAAAACTGTATTTGGGAATGGGATCTATTGCGATTAGAGCATTGATCTTCATAGGCAATGAGCTAAAGAAGTGCTATCTTACTGCTTCTATAATTTGGACAGCTATTTTGAGAAATTTTGCTTGGAAAAATCTTTAGGAACAGAGGAAATAAAAAACTTTTGGGCAATTATAAAGAATTGGAGAAAGGGCAACCACATATACAACTGTTTTTATTCATTTAGTCCTCTTGACTGAGTATAAATAAACACTTGCAAAGTTATTCTATTGTTTCTTCAATTAATGAAAAATGTTTTAAGACATTATTCTTACATTTCCTCCATTTCTTAAATTAATAGAGAACATGTATGTAGACATATTATCAGTACTATGTTAGTGTTCTGAAAATGAAAGAATAAAAAAATGGTCTCTGAACTCCTCCTTCATGTTTTACCAGTGGGAATTCAAATCTTGGCCTCAACTAGATCTACTCTTATATTTTCCCCCAATAAGGCAAAACCTGCTTCATATACACTATAGGTTTTATTTTGAACCATACCATCTGTGACAGTTTTGTTTTGAACATCAACATTTTGCTAACACTGCATGCATGATTAAAATAAATGATTCCTGCCACAAGAAGCCTCTGGTGCTTACCTAAATAAAGACAGTGCTTCTGAAATTTGCTCTGTTTCTCTCAGTTAATGAGAAAAATACCAAATTAGGTGCTATTAGTGGTAAAATTCAAATATCGGCCTTGTCTTTGCAATATCTGTTTAAACTCTTGAGTCCCCAAAGATTAACGGAAGCCATTGGGCAGACACAACACTGCTTCTTAGCACTGCATAGGAAAGTGGTTTCTTTGTCAAAATATCAAAGAAACAAAGAATCTTAATAATAAAAGCCATAACATTTATTAATTGAACATTTACAAAGTGTGACAATGGTAGTTTCCAGATAAGGTAACATAATTGAAAAGTTTCTCAGCAAGAAAAGGATGAACATATTACTAAATATTGTTTTGTGTCCTGAGCTGTAAATTTTAATCAATTGCCCCAAAACGTCAAAATAGAGCATGTACATATGCAAAATATGCTTTAAAATAATGAACTTAGCTTCACAGATCTAATTTCTATACTTTTATTTTTTAAATAATAATATATTTTATAATTTAAAATTTTTATTTTGAAAATAAATCCTCTATATATTCAATTATGTTTCATTTTCTTTAGGGCTTTATAGTAATTATGTTAAAGACATTAATTATAATTATGTGATTATAGAGAGATAAAATGGTTTAATAAACCATATTTGGTATGGAACATTAAAGACAGATTTAATCTTAAAATATTTATTTTCATATTTCAAAAATAAGAAAGGCTTTGCTAGTAATTTTAGATATTGAAAAACATAAAATTTATTTTATATATATTAAAATAAAAATAAAAGAATAATACTTTCAGGGAAGGTTTAAATTATTAAGTGTGGTTAAGAAAATTAAAATAGAGAAATTATAGACAAAATAAATATCCACAATATTTCTTTAGCTAGTGATCCCAAATATAAGACAATGAATTTAAATGTATCTACCTATGTACCTTGAATAATACTAGATAGTCATACTTTTTCAAATGCTACTCTCAAACCACACAAGCACTGAATTGTAAAATTAAAATTGCGTTGGTGAATTTTTCATTATAATCTGAACGCAATCAATCCAATATAAACCAATTCATTAAGCACCTTTTAATGCACAAGCAATGGATAGGTGTACAAACATTAAAATAAATTCAGTAAATAAAAATAATAAATATGATGTATTTTGCATCATCAGAAAACATATAATAATGCTAAAAAACAATGGTGAGCATATAAAATAAATTGAGAAATTATGTATCAAGCTATGTGACACTTTCTAAGAAGCAATACAATTTAATAATCTCCAAATAGCCTATGCAAGTATATCTTAGGATCATTATGGTCAGAAAGGGTTAAAATTGTATTCATAGTTAAAAACTTGAGATTAATTTAATATGCTAGTACCCATGACTTCTATTTGATGCTTGACATTTCTCTTTTTTTCCCAAATTAAGCCTTTATCTGAACCACACAGAAAGAACACTAGCAGTCCTTGTCAGGAACTGAGTTCAATGACACTGCAGAAAATCCAATTTGCAGTTGAAGTTTTGAAGCCAAGGCCATGATCAGTTTATTTCCAAAGGGTCAATTTTGAATGGATGTCCTTTGAGTGACCTGGCCCCAAGTAAGGAACTTCCTATCAGTTCTCTCAGTCTAACATACTCCTAAAAAGAAAATGGAAGAGAAAGCATCTCTCATTCTTACTACCTAAATTGACTATTTCCAAAACGCTCTGGTCTTTTCACATATATTGGATTTTTATTGAGTTATTGAAGGGGCAGCTATAATATTTTTAAGGATAAGTAAATGTCAGTTTTCCGGCATTGTTTCTATTTTCATCATGTTAGCTTCTCAAACTGAGCTCTTAATTAGAAAGACTAAATATGAAGAAAGATTAATCAGTTGTGGGTGAAGGAGAAAAAGGAGATTTAAACCTTAGAGTGTCTTCAAGTTACTGAGGCACATTCAAAGGAGTAGATAATGCTGGTTGTATCATGTGTTTGGAGATGGCCTGGTAAGCTGAATCACTAAGATGTCATAGATAGCTTCAGTCTGAAAACTTTGAAAGGCTGTCTTGGGAAAGCCAGAACTGGATAGGACTGACAGTGTGTGGAGGGTGAGATTGATTAATTTACTCAAATATTTAAATTTGAAGGAGATGATCATATTAACAATGGCTAAATAAGACTGCAGGGTCAAATAGTGGGTAATTTAATTTTACTTTTTAAGATAGGGTAGAGGGATGAGCTTATGTTCTCAACATTGAAGGCGCCTACAGAGAGGAAAAAAATGACAAGCAAGAGCATTATTTACTGAAATCGTTATTTTTAGTATATGCACCATGATTAAACCTCCAAAAGTCAGTTGAAGGACCAACCTAGGAAAAAAGTAAAAAAAAAAAATTGATGTTCGTTGATGATGCAAGATAAATTTGGAGAGCACACGTATGGTAGGAAATGGGAAAATGTAGAGAGTTGAAGTAAATAATAACTAATGCTAATTCTCCACTTACTTAGCAAAGTAAATAGCAAGATCATCTGCTCAGGTGAGTGGTAAGAATTTAAGGAGATTGCAGAGGGTTGGACAAATGTTGAGGAGACAGGGAACATGAGTTTGGAAATGCTGACTTTTTAACACAAACTTTTGAGAAATTGTGTACCTTGTTTTCTGAAGTAATTTTTCAGGCCTCAGAGTACTTGAAAAACAAAACAGGGATATTTTAGGTCTAAATCTGGGGTGGCTATTTGAAGACAGGTGATTCAATATGACAAACATGAAATGCCATGGGGATTGCTAATAAAAAGAAATTATGTAGTTGATCACAAAATAAAATCCAATAAGGGTGAAAATCAAATCAGTAGGTATCAGATAATGTGATCCTAATTGGAGGGTTAATGTACAAAAATGCACATATAGAGCCTGACACATATAGAGATACAGATATTGTTTCTGGGAGGGTACTTAATTATAAGACCAAATTTTAGAAAAGATGAAAGAATTGATTTTTTGAGCAGGTAAAGTTATTTAAGTTGAAAAGAACATTGATGCTATGATGTTTATTAACTTATCTATTGTTGTAGTTTGCTAGCTGCTGGAATGCAACATACCAGAAAAGGGATGACTTGCAAAAAGGGGAATTTAATAAATTGCTAGTTTACAGTTCTAAGGCCAAGAAAATGTTCCAATTAAAATAAGTCTATAGAAATGTCCAATCAATGGCACCCAGGAAAAGATACCTTGGTTCAAGAAGGCCAATGAAGTTCAGGGTTTCTCTATCAAGTTCGCACAATGCAAACACAGTAAGAGTTTCCCTCTCATTTGGAAGGGCACGTGGCGAACATGGCATCATCTGCTAATTTCTTCTCCTGGCTTCCTGTTTCATAAAGCTCCCCCAGAGGCATTTTCCTTCTTCATCTCCAAAGGTCACTGACTACTGGACTCTGCTTCTTATGGCTGTGTCATTCTGCTCTGCTCTCTCTGAATCTCCTTCATTCTTCAAAATGTTTCCTCTTTTATAGGACTCCAGAAACTAATCAAGACACACTCAAATGGGTGGAGACATGCCTCAAACTAATCCAGTTTAACAACCACCCTTGATTAAATCACATCTCCAGGGAGATGATCTAATTACAGTTTTAAACATACAATACTGAATAGGGATTAGAAGAAACAGCTGCCTTTACAAAACGAGATTAGGATTAAAATATGGCTTTTCTAGGGTACATACATCATTTCAAACCAGCATATCTATGTTAATGTGGAGGGTAACCATAAATTAAATGGGTATTAGGACAGGGAGATCTTAAAACTTCTGCTTCCCAGAGAATCTAACTTGTTTTAATTATGATGCTATAAATACTTAAAAATTCCTTATAGGTTTCACAACTTTTCAACAATGAAAAGACTATAATCCTTGGTAATACTGCTTTGTGTAATTTTTATCTCTTCTACCTGTCACCATATGGCTTCTGGCTGAGTCATTTTAAGTGCTCCCACTGATTCCCATTATTTATGACCAAATGAGGTCTTAACCAAAGATATGTCCATGTTGGTAAGATGAATGGATTCAATATATTTCAAATTATAATTGGAATTAGGAAGATGGACATAAGACAGTTTTTGCTACATTACTAAAATTTCCATGGAATTTTAGACATAAACACTTCAAAATCAGTGTCTTTGCTCACTAGCCCCTTAAGGAGCAATTAACTGGGCAGGATTTAGAGCACATCACTTAAACATTTTTGCTTGTGCTTCTTCATTTAAAATAAAACTTTACATAGCTCATATTGAACAAGGCCTGCCACAAAATAAGTTATCTAATATATTTATTTAATAATAATAAATGTGTTTATTTAATAATATTTTAACAATAGATACAATGCTATTTTAATAGTATTATTATATTAGTTTATAGTATGATGAGGGACCTGGATATAAGGACAGTTTTCCTTTACACTGGATGGAAATATGGCCTCTATTTATTACCCTTAATGAAAAAGAACTCAAAGGGGAAGAAGGAAAGAGAAGAGAGGAAAAGGAATACCATTGCCAATAACTTCTATTTTATTGTCTGTGCCAATAACAAAATCTCAGATTAAGAGACAGCCTGTGGACAAAGATCAAATCAAGAGCATAACCATTAAAATACAGCTTGCTATTGTGGACCAAAACAAAGGTGTTTCCATGGTGCCCTTTCTTAACTGCTGAAAGAATTAAGGTGGTACCAAAAAATCTTATCATAAACAAGGGTTTCTAGAAAGAGTAAGTGAATGCTCTTTAGTACTCAATATATCTGTTACTGAATTTACAGAAAGGCCAATCTGAAAAGTAATTTAAGTGTAACTTCTGATACATGGGCAAAATGGAATCAAGTTCTAAAGAAGTGCACAACTTTTTGAGAGGGTTGTACTGGCAAAATGATGACAGCACTAACTGAAAGATACTAAGACAGCTTAATAGGTACAAAGACTTCTGGACCTTTACTTTTCACATTCCTGAAGCAAGCTTATAAAGCAGCTGAGCCACTTGTATTCTACATCGCCTTCTGCAGAAGTGGCCAAGGAGCAGAGCAGGAAAGGATGGACCTTGCAGATGACTAAGTCAAGAGCCTTGGAGATCAATGGACTGGCAAACAAATTCCAGGGAGCAAAACTGAGACACAACTGTGACTACAGGAATGGGGACCTGGTACCATTTGCCCAACAGGAATTCCTAATTATGGCCAATGAGTTTGCGTGAGTCTCATTCATCTGCTTTGCAAATCAAAAGCAAAACAAAACAAAACTGTCTATCTCAGTTTTCCTGCCCCTGCTCTACAATTGAGTATGTGTGTGGCAAGTGACATGTCATTTTGTTGGCCATCAGATCATTAAGAATTGTATCCAGTCCTTCTGTAGAAATGGCATACTGTACTTCAAGGCTAATAACATGAGTGGATGAGACTTTGAGAAATCAGGGTATAGGAATAAATGTATTTTGCCTAGTGATGTGAATGATTATAATTAAGTGGGAGCATGGTAGATTGAATTATTAGCCTCTATTCTTTACCACTCTCTGAAACCATGGTCTATTATAGTTCTTTGCGCTAGAGGAATAGAGTAATGATTCCCCAGACTTTAGTTCAATCTCAATTTCAGGTAGCAGACAGAATTAACAAGAAAATTAAATTAATCATAATTCCCCAATCAAGCTGAAATAAACAAGTAAAATAGGTAGATGATAGATAGCTACTGATAGACAGATATTAGATTTTTATATACAAATAATTCAAATAAGGTAGTAGCAGAGTTGCAGTTCTGTCAATGAATTTAAAGAAACAATTTCTTCAAGGATCCTTACTGAGTAAGGGGCTGGAGACAAGCTGATATTATTTGAAAGTATCTACAAAACAGATTTATTTTTTTATTAGAAAAAAGGAGCAGTAAAATAAGAGAAAAAGAAGAATAAAATTGAGGAAATACTTCATAATTTATTTTATAGTCACCATATCCCATTTTAGAGAGATATTATAATTGATACCAGTCTCCTGGAGATCGTTATGAAGGCAATTTAAAAGAAGACAAATATATTTAATATCCACACCCTACTCTAAATAGAAAGTAGGAAGAAGCCTGCACTTAATATGTGAGAAATGTCTTCATAATAAATAAGATCACCTTGTTTTTTTTCAGTATTTTACATGTTTCACGACTTTTTGCAATTTTGAATTAATTGATCTTGATAATTCATTTTTAGATGCTATAGTCTTTATGTTCACATTTTCTACAGCTGGGACTCTTCATTCAAGTAGTGAGGATATCTTAAAAGAAAGAAGCATGGGATTTAAAAAGTTGCATTAAAATATTTAAAGCTGGGGGTGAAAGGGTAGTTCAGTGGTAGAATTCTCACCTGCCATGCAGGAGACCTGGGTTCAATTCCCAGCACATGCACTTCCCACACAAACAAAGAAAAATTGAACAAATGGTGCTTCAATAATGGATACTCATATGGAAAACGAATGAAATGTGAAACCCGCCATACAGCATACAAATATATATGTATTTGTCTATTAGCAAAAACTCATGGATAAATGCTCCTGGTCATGGAACCACACTTTGAGAATCATGGCTGTCATAAGATTAGACATTTGAAAGGAGGTTATTTAACTAAGTTTATTAACAGGAACAGAGAAGGCTATCCCTCCCTGACCCCTTCCTGAGAGTACTCTATCTACTATCTAGCGAAAAGGGATAGGATGAACATTTTGGGATTTTGAGAGAGAGTAAAGAAGAATAAAATTGAGGAAATATTGCATAACACACTTATCTTTAACAGATACCCGCATATTCAAGAGACCATCTCAGTAAACACAGTCTTTTGATTTTCTATTTCGGTCACAGCAAATGTCAGCACATTAAATGTTTGTGAATGCTATTGTTTCACTTTTTATCTATTGCTCCAATTCCAAGAGTAAATTGTTTTGGTGTTGGAGTAACAATATCAACTTGATGCCTAAACAATCTCTCTTTGCCCCTTGCTTTTGTCTAGAATGGTTGAGTTCCTATACAATGGGTGGTAGAAATAGACCTCCAAGTTAACCACATTTAGTTTTATAAATAGAAATTATTTATATACGAGTGAAAACCTTTAACACTCCTATCCTGTTTATTTTGATTTCTCAAAATGTCAGTGGGCTTTCGAACAGCAGTAACTAAACTTGTATATCCTGTTTAAAACAAAATAAAGTAGAACAAAATAAAGCAAAACGTGAGCACTTTAGGAACTGCACACTTGACTTTATGTTCTTATTACTTTAGATTGAGCTGATTAGTTTTCCAATTAATTCTATTTCTTTTTTTCTCTGCTGCTTCATCTTCAAAAAAATAGGTAATGGGGTAAAGAAACCTGGGCTTTGAAACACTAGGTTCGTTCCATATTGCTAACCCATTACAATGAAAGATTATGAACAGATTTTATTTACTGCAAAATTAAAGTTTCCAAACAAATCCTCAACTATTTTATTGGTACTGTAAAAGAATAATCCTTCAAGCTCTCTTTCCATATCCCTTATAGTAAACCTCAGTTATTATTTGCCATCATTTATGTGTGTGTGTATGTATGTGCATGTGTGCAAGCCCTGACTTCATATATATATATATATATATGTATATATATATATATAAATATTCACTCATATATATATGTGAATATAATGTTCTATATATAATAGAAATCATAGATTAAAAATATTTCTTCATGTGTTTTTCTTTCCTCACTCTTTACAAAATTTTTCTATGACATTCATTACAGATTTACAGCCTCAAGAAGCAAAAGGGGACAATGGAAGGAAATTATCTCATTGTCAAAAGGAGTGTGGGGAAAGGCAATGCTTTTCTTCTGGCACTAATTGTAAGAAAATGTTTAAGAAATTAATGAGAACAGGCTATGGGACCTTGTGGACTGGACTACCCTACATGGTCTAGTCTCAGAGGGTAGAGGTACATTAGTCAAACTGAGGGAAAAGTACAAATGATGGACTTTAATCATCTCCTATGGGGTTTGGGGATTGTAGAGTAGTCTCACTGCATTAGAATGTCTTGTCTTAGTCATATCAAAGCAAAACTCTGACATTATGCCTTTCATTAGAATGCGTCTAAAGACTACATTCCCATGTTTCACGATTTTCCCTTTTTCCTACGAAAAGATAATGCAGGGAGTTGACAAAATTTTGATTAAATATCAAGGTATAGTCATGACAACAGAAAATGCAGTAAAGATGTTTCTGGAGAAGGAGCACCTTGAATAACACTGAGACAGCAAATGTATTACCAAGACATTGAAAGTCAAGATGGGCCAGTTTAGCAGGAAAAATCACTCAGCCTAACAGAGTTTAGAGAATAGACAATGATTTCTCCTTCTGTGGCCTCAAAATACAGCAGTAGATACCACTGGTGTGGCCAAGACAGAATATACCACAGCTGTGTGGACAGCTGAAAGCCAGAAGAGTTTCTTTCTTGTTGAAGCTTCTAAAGGCTGAAACCCAAGTGGAGATTTTAATAGTCCTGTGGTGATGGTGGTTAAAAATAAAACTTCAGAAGCTCTCAATGAAGAAGGGCTCTGATTAATACTCTAGAACTTCAATTAGAACCCTGAGGTACTGTGCCTTAGCAATTACAGAAAAAAGAAAATAAGCCATATTTGACTGAATCAAGGTAAACTTCTTATCCTTTTTTATCAGCTTCAAGACAACAAGAAAAAATTTCTCTCAGTACTAAGAAAACATTATCAAGATCTTCTGTATTATGTATATATATATATATATACATACACACTATATTAACTAAATATAGTTAACTATATATAACTGAATAACTATGTATACTATGTAATATATTTAATATATGCATATCCAACATTTATTATCCAATATTTATTAACAGAATCACCACTTCTACTATGTGGACCATGTGGCTCAAAACAAAGAGACCATAGTAGCAGACCACAAAAACTGAACCACAAAACTATAAAATAATTATGATTTTAATATTGAAGTCCCATATTTGAATTTAACTATGGTTTTCTCTTTTGTTTTGTTTTTGTATTTTGCATGGGCAGGCACAGGAATCGAAACCAGCTCTCCAGCATGGCAGGCAAGAACTCAGCCTGCTGAGACATGACCTGCCCAACTATGGTTTTTAGATAAATAAATTTTAAAATAAATTAAAGCATGGAGAAATTCTTTAGATAAAAGAAATATGTAAAAATTCAAAAAGGAAATTCCAAATATTTGGTATATTTGAAATATATCCAAATCAAAGAATAAGGATAAGAGTAGGATGACAAATACAGAGCAAATATATATTAGACAGAGGGAGTTTGGTGAAAAACTCTAATATCCAAATAGTAAAGTTCTTAACAGACAGGGCATAGAAAATATAAGCTGAAGCACTAGCTAAGGAAATATCGGCCAAGATTTTTCCAACACTGACAAAAATATCAAGTCAAATATTAAAAATTCTTTGTGAATATAAAGAAATATATTGAATAATACATTAGAACCTTCATCTCAGAAACACCAATTTTCTGATTATCATTATTTTAAATTTCCCCAAAGGAGTTGCATTTAAAAATACTTTTCAGTTCATTAAACTTCAATCCTGTGGGAAGCCAGATTAAAAACACTGTAGTGTTTCATGAGTGTGTAGTGTGTGATCTCTCTTCTGTAGAGTCCTTTATCAAGATGGTTTCCTCTTAAAATTGCCCCAAATTGTCATTCAAATGTAATACCATTTATATTATTTGATTGAACTTTTTATCAGTAGAAATAGAATTATTTCTTTAAAAACGGAAAAAAAAGTGCTCTTGTCTTAACACACTGTATTTCTGCAATTTAAGAAAAAGAAAATGTTAAGGACGTGATCATAAAATGTGGTAACTGAGAATTAGGGGTCATTCGCTTTCAGAAGTGCACTTTTGGGTTCTTATAGCTAATTCAATAGAAGGTTTTACTATTTTAGAGTCTTAATCTGAGAGATTTTTGAAATGCATTAAAGTTTAATTGAGAGAGTCCCCTTATCTTAGAAGTGGTACTGGCTTGATAACTGGCCTAACATTTCCTTTCAAACAATCCTCAGAAAACAATAGAGACATTCATAGATTTCTGGCTCTTTGAGTGCTTGTTTCTTTTTTTTTTTTCAGATGCAAAATAAAACTAAAGAAATAAACTATACAAGTGACTAATTAAAGACAGTTTAAAGCATCAAAGAAAGCAGTATTTTGCAAAATCAGAAGAAATTAATAACAATTTTCAAACACTAACTTTTTTTTAAAAGTGGATTTCTTCTTCTTAAGTTCTCTATGCTTTATAATACAGTACACATTCCATCCTGACCAAAAAGGGCAAAAGAAGTGTAACTAATAAAGTATCAGTGGCAGAGAGAGTACAAATAGAGTTGAGGGGCTACTCTGAAGGTTGCTCTTAGGCAAGCTTCAGTTAGACATTGCTTCCTATCATAACCATCAAACTCCCACCAGGACCATTCCAGCCAATCCTAAAGAACACCTAGGGCAATATATAAGATTCCACAAGGTTTCCATGCATTAGAGAAACCTACAACTTCCACATGGGTCCCTGGACCAGATAAGTCCTGAAACCTACAGAACCCAAACTCTCCAGAACATCAGATAGTTCCATCTCCCTACCCCATATTAGTGACAGACCCTTCCAACATGGAAAAGTTAGAATGGCCATAACCCAAATACCCCTAAAGAGAGGGACAGAAAGATCAAAGGTGATGGTAAAATTATACAGAGAATATAGGATTTAACAAATGAATATGATTGCAGAATCATTAAATTGATATCTCCTTTAGTCTCTGGTATCTTAGAGCAGCTAGATGTAAAAACCTAAAATTGTGGAATTGCAACCCATTGTGGTGCTGTGCATTGAAATTTATTGCTTTTTTGTATATGTGTCATTTTTCACAAAAAAGAAAGAAAAATGTTGATTTTGTTATGATAAAAAAAATTTAAGCCTTCTAGTCTCCAATATTTTGGAGCAGCTAGAAGGAAAAAATATGATAGGATTGTATGGTAGCCCATGACAAACTCTGGGACCTGTCCTGTAACTACTTGTTGAAGAGTGCCTTGAAAACTATTACTTTTTTATTTCTTTGTTTGTATATATGTTATACTATACAATAGAAAAGTAAAACAAAAAGTATTGGCAAAGTCCTTTAAGGTATGGGAGAAAAAAATGAAACAGTTAAATATTACTACCAGGAAAACCCTGATACTGTGTCAAGCATTAGGTACTTCAAATCCATAAGCCAATCCCTTGATCTTGAGGTCTGTTCATGTGAAGCTTATGCATGTAGTGGAGAAACTTAGCCTGCCTATAAGTATGCCTAAGAGTTACTTCAAGAGCAACTCTTTTGTTGCTCAGACGTGGCTTCTCTCTCTCTCTCTCTCTAAGCCCAATTCTTCAAATGAAATCATTGCCCGCCCCTTTACATGGGTCATGACACCCAGGGGTGAAAGTCTCCCTGGTGGCATGGGAAACGACTCCCAGGGATGACTCTTGCCTTCGCACTATGGGATCAACAATGCCATACTGATGAAAAGGGGGAAAAGAAGTGTAACAAATAAGTTATCCGTGGCTGAGAGAGTTCAAATACAGTTGAGAGGACGGGCCATAGTGGCTCAGTAGGCAGAGTTCTTGCCTGCCATGCCAGAGACCCAGGTTCAATTCCTGGTGACTGCTCATGCAAAAAATAAATAAATACAGTCAAAAGGCTAATCTGGAGGTCACTCTCATGCAAGCTTCAGTTAGACATTGCCTCCTACCATAACTTACCAGCCCCCAACCAAAACCATTCCTGCCAATCCTAAAAAACATTTAGGGCATTATATAAGATTTGACAAAGGTTCCATGCACTAGGGAAATTTTCCAGAAACCTACAACCTCCAGATGAGTCCCTGGACCAGATAAGTCCTGAAATGCAGAGGGGCCAGGCCAGCCTCTCCAGAATATCAACTAGCTCCATCCCCTTATCCCATATTATTGACAGCCCCTTCCAAAATGAAAAAGTTAGAATCAGCAGAGCCCAAATATCCCTAAAGAATGGGAGAAAGATTAAAGTTGATGGTGGAGTTATACAGAGGAGGTAGAGTTTAACAAATGAGTATAATTGCTGAATCATTATATTGACATTTCTTTTAATGCCTAGTATCTTAGAGCAGCTAGAAGTAAAAACCTAAAATTGTGGAATTGTAACCCATACCAAACTCTGATACCTGTTCTGCAACAAATTGTTGTAATGTACTTTGAAATGCATTGCTTTTTTGTATATATGTTATTTTTCATACACGCAAAAAAGTCGATTGTGATTTAAAAAAACTGAAAAAATATGGATTATAAAACAAAAAGAATACAGTACACAGTGAACAGTGTTGGGCATAAATCCATGTAATGTTTATATACTTGGAGCCCAATTGTCAGAAAGTCCAGGACAAACTTGAAGCTTAAATAATGCAATTATTATACTCTTAATTGCCTGCATATTTCCATCTTTCTTTTTGCTTTTGATTTTATCTCTTTTTATCTTCTTCAGAATGAGTTCTCTCTAATTGATCTATAATCTAACTAATTTATTTATCATCAATCCAGTTTTGCTTATATTTCTCATAAATTACTTCAAATCTGTAAACAATGAGGTAGGGAAAAATGATCACAAATAAAATCACCTAAGCTTAAATATTTTAATGCTAATCTTAAGTGGACTTTGCAAACTCTATTTCAGTAAATGGTTTTACAATATAACAATACAGCAGCAAACTTCATTGGGGTTATTATAGTTATACTATAGTTATCTCCTTAAATGTGTCATAATGTCTTGTACTTCAGATGCTGAAGAACAACTTTTTGTTTGGATTTGGATGAAACTTTTGCAACTTAACAACTAAGCTTTTATTTACTTTAAAAATCCCATAAAATTTTCTATTTAATTGTAATTTATTTTGAAAGAAAATGAGAACAATTTAGTTTTACAGTTCTAGAATGCTTTAAGAGAGATTATGCTTCTTTTCAATATTCAAATAAAGAAAGATCATAGACCAATATAAAAATAGATATCAAGTCAGACATTCAAATATTTTGGGGGATATGTATGATTAATATTTAATTAATAAATATGTGAATAAGTACAAAATCTTGATTTTTATTTAATTAGATTTAATTAGATAACAAATATAATATGGATTATATTCTTGACCCTTTTACAGAAGATACATTTACAAAATACAATAGGGAAGTGGAATGCTTTCTTTTTTTTTTTTTCCAAAGCACCTTATAAATACAATCAAATATATTACGTAACTTCCTTTTATTTGAAAAGAGACATTAGAAAGTAATTACGATATGTGTGAAAGGCCAGGGGATGAAGCCCCAAGCACAGAGTTGCTTGTGTGACCAAGCTCTCCAGAGGGAAAAGAATGTAAGCACAAATATAATGGCACAGGAGTGAATGGTACTGATTGTATCTTAGTCTTAAACATTAATCTGATTGTATCTTAGCCTTAAACATTAATTTTAGTGGAACATTAGGTCTTTAGAACTTTAATGTTCATAATAGAGACCTGATGTCATACTATATGGAATGTCTTTGTTCTAAAATCATATACCTATTGCCTCTTATACACCTGCCCCTCTGCAGTGCATAACCCCTCCAGACCAGCACCACCAGAGACTCTATTCTATTCAGAAGTCTAATAAATCTATGTCTACTTAGTGCCTGGTGTGTTTTTTGGTCTTGCAATGGCATTGGCTCATGCAATTCACAAACTTGGTTTGGGCCCAACTAATTGGTGAGTCAGTCAAGAGACCAAGGCACCACTGGAAGTTGTAGGCATGGGTCCAGTGAAGGGACACTTGGCAAGAGAAATCCTAAGTTGGCCTGCATCCTCCATGTGGGGAGGGATGGCTGCCCTTCTGGTTGGAAGGGGGTGCCATACAAACTCTGGCACAGTTATTAACTGTTCTGCAACAGATAGCAGGACAGCTAAATCTTAGCAAAAGGAAAGGAGAACACAAATTAGCAGCAGCCATCACCTGGTTCATTTCAGGAGAGGCAGAACAGGCAACAAAAATAATAACCTGCCATATAAAGGAGTGGTTAATATTATAAAGGGAAAAAACAGCTCACTCAAGCATGAAAGATGCCTTAGCCAAGTGATTGCCTTAACCAAATGATTGCCTTAACCATATGGATGATCAGTTAGAAACTTTAGCTTGTAGATATGCTCAAGATCATGGTAAAAATTACCTAGAATTGAGTCTAGATAATATAACTAATCCAGGGTGAGATCTAAGAGCTTAGGATCCCAAAGACTTTTCATCTGATGATGAAGAGGAGAAACGGAAGAAATATGGGGAGTAGAGGAAAAGGAGCATGTTGATAGGTCTGCCTAGTGCTACAGCAAAAATTAAAACAGCCCAGGAGTGTCCTAATGCTGAAGATCCTCAGAATTTATAACCTTCTGAACAGAAACTCCACATTATCATGAGGGATTATGTTGCTACTTAATTCGATGATCTTGGGCAGTGTTATAGGCAGAAAGCTAAGGAGTGATTACCGAATTGGCTTTTACGATTATGGGACACAGGAGCTAATTGTGTAATGGGATGGAGATGAGTCAATCTATTATGAAAGATCATCCCTACATCAATGGCTTTATGGCATTCCAAATAATGAAGAAAAAGTATCTTTGTTAGCCTGGCTAGTAGCTGCATGCAAGGCTGCCTGACCCAATGAGGAAGATAGCCCACATACTACTCCCTATTGGCAATCTGTAGAAGAACTTCAAGATGTTTTGTGAGATCTTGGGATGAAACATGTAATATAGTCTGATAATTTTTCAGGGCCTTACAAGGAAACCTTTACACTGGCAATGAAAACACCACTTGCACCCTCCTCCTAACAATTTTTATGACCCTTCATGTTCATTTGGGACAACCCATTTGAAAGCCATTCAAGCCATAACAGCTATCAGGGAATCAGAGTGGCTTCAGAAAAGAGGAGTGATGGCAGGGCAAAAGGCTTTCTGAGAACATGACACCCTTAACCAGGTTTCACATACACAAATGCAGGCTGATCTAATTTCCATGGGGACAGAGCTAAAAAAACATAGTTAAACAACCAAATGCTGTTTTAGTTCAAGTATGGAGCAAATTACCCAAAGATAAGAAATTTACTAAAATGAATCCCTGAACAGCTGAAGCAGAAGATGCATCAACTATGAAACCTCTTTCCAAAACACAAAACCCTCACCCTGCCCCCATCATGAGACTTACCAGCTCCCTTTCCTTTCCTATATAGGAGGGTACAAGACCCCCCTGATATTGGTAATAACCAGGGACCCTGGGGATCAGAGATTACACATAGAATTAACTTTTTATTGGTCACCAACTGACAGAGTGTTAGCTCTAGTAGACAGCAGAGGTGAATGTATGACTTACGGAAGTGTAGCCCAACTTAACAGACCCTATTCTGGATATAGATGGCTATTGGGGAAAGACAAAATCAGAGATAAATGACATAATTTGGTCTTACAAATTGGGATATTGTTCCCTGGTAATACACCATATATGTTTCTCCTATACCCACAAACAAATTAGAACTTAATCTTCTCTTAAATTCAGTATTACAGACTATCTTAGAGTAATTCCAACTCTGATGTAGAGTAGTAAAAGCAGTTTTAAAAGCCATGTGAAATGATCCCCTGTAAAAGTACTGCAACTTTGGAGGATTCTAGCCAATAAACAATATAAACTCCCAGGTGGCCATCAAGAGATTTCTGCAACCTTAAGGTCCTAGAAAGAGTAGGGCTATTAGTACCATCGCATAGTACTTATAACAGCCCTTTGTGGCCTTATGGACACCTAAAAGAAACCTTGTGCAAGTCAGTGGATTACTGTAAATTAAATAAAATTAACACCACCTATGTATGGAGCAGTTCCAAACATTGCCTCTTACTACAAGGAATTAGCCTGCATTTATGCTAATATAATTTTTTTTAGATCTAGCTAATGCTTTCTTCAGTATTCCTTTAGATAAAGCAAGTCAATCTTCTTTCTCCTTTACCTCGTAAGGACAACAGAGTATTTTCACCGTTTCCCACAGGCTATCCACTATTTGCTAGTGGAAAAAGACTTGACCAGTTGGGAGAAACCCAAATTTGTGACTTTATTTCACTATACTGTTATTATATTAATTGATGATTCTCTTTCAGAAGTAAAAAAGGAGTCAGAAAACTTAATATCCCATCTTGAAAACTAGGGATAGGCAATCAACCATAACAAGCTGCGAGGCCCTGGCTGCTCTGTCAAATAATTGGATATTTTATATATTTGTCAGGTAAGACAAAAAATATTCCCTCTGCAATGATTAATAAGATATGAGGTTTTCCTATGTTGCATATGCCAGAGCAATTAATAGCCTTTCTAGGACTTCTAGGATATTGGAGACTTTCAGTCCCCATTTAGCTCAAACATTAAAACCATTGTATATGCAACTTAGAAAAGGTCAAATTTGGGAATTGGATGACCCCCAGCAGGCTACTTTTAAAAAAGCAAAAGGGCAATAGCCAGGCATAAGAACTAAGGGGTATTAAATCCTGATTCACCCTGTGAATTGGATATGGCTAGCACCCACATTGGCTACAAGTGGTGTATGTGGCAAAGGCAACATTCTAAATGAGTGCCCCTAGAGTTCTGGTCACAGTTATGGAAAGGGGCAGAGTTAGGATATATCCCTTTAGAAAAACAGCTGTGTGCTGCATATAATGCTCTATTATAAGTGGAAGATAAAACTCAGAAATGTTCCACCACCTTGAGAACCACCCTCCCTGTACAGGGGTGGATTATGGACATGGCCAATAAGCCATACTTTGGCAGTACATGATTAATACCTTAGCAAAGTGGAACATGTACTTATTGTGCACAGGGTTTTCAACACCATCCCTCTTAGTGATAAGATGCTCAAGATTTTAGGACCAGTGTCATTATGCAGAAGATTCAACAGCTAAAATTGTCACACCCAAAATAGCTCTTCAACTACCCACTACAGAGGGCATGAAAACAATTCCTGAATCTGCTTGGTATACTGATGGATCTGCTGGCAAGTAGCTTCTCCCATGGAACACCATGGAAAGGACAACAGAGGACTTTCACCAGTACTGGTACAACCCAGTAGTGACACTGTATGGTGGGAGGCTGGCACTATTCATAGCAGTCATTGGCCAAATTAAGAGCCATATGGATGGCTATAGTGTATGAGTCAAGAAACACACTAACTAACCAACAGTTGGGCTGTTCATGAAGACCTTATGACCTGGATGGCAACCTGGAAGCAAAAGCAGTGGACAGTCATGGTCACCCCCATGGGGATGAGAACTGTGAAAAGACACCTGGGATTCCTGCCAGTGACAAAAGGTCTACAGTGTCCCAACCCACACTCCTAACATGCCACCTGGGAATGTTAAGGCAGATACCCTCATTTGAATATGACATCACACTGAAACTTGAGAAGGAACAGAATTGCTTCATCAAAAGAACAGACTCCGGGGGTATCAAACTTTATAGCATTTTGCCCAGAAGTTAAAGCTACCCATCATGTGTCAACAACTTACAGACATCATGCAGATGTACCTGTCATGCTCTATGAACAACCACATTGATTGCCCCATCAGTTAAGTCACATTGGCCAATCACAGGCTCCAGTGACCAAGTAGCAAGTAGACTACACTGGACCCCGTCTGTTCTCAGAAAAGGCAAGGTATTTATTTGCCATGGTAGGGACTGCCACAGGACTGCCTCTTTCACAAGCAATCATGCACTGCTTAATAAAGGTAAGCACTCTCTACACAATACCTACACAGATAGACGGTGACCAGCTCCAGTTAAATGCTAACAGCAGGACTGATGTAAGCACTAAGAATACAAATAAAAGGGTAAGCTGCTTTACAGCTTAAAAGGGGGAATAATAATAATTTATTGTTGCCTATGCCTCAGACTATACAAATGGGGAAAAATGAGGCCCATTGGCCTCGGTGCTGGTCTATGCAGCTGTACTGCTTAGTAATCTTAAACCCATCAGAAACAGAAGTCACCTAAAACATTCTAATATGGTCACAATTTATACAGAAAATTCCTGTTAAAATTTTTATCACCAATCCTATTCCCATGTGTATAACTATGTGGTCCCTTCTTATGCCTAGACTGCAATTGATGCCGTGGTAGATAACTCTCAAAACCTATAGGGGAAAAATATCTGGTATTTAAAACCTCCCCACAATGTCCCTCTGTCTGGTTCTTACTGTATACCAATGGAACTCTTGCATGCATATTATTATTAGATCAACAGGATTTACTCCTTATTGTTCCTCATAAACATCTTTCTTTACATCTGCAGCTCTCTTGTGAACACCTTTCTACAGTGGGCTTTAGTGGTAATGCATGGCCACAGTAGAACCCAATGTTGGATTTGCTTGAACTTGTCATCTTTGGGGGCTACTGGCCTGCCCTGGACCATACCTCCTGCTGAGTGGACTACATGGAATGCCTTGATGTCACAGAACTTGCTGCACTGAAAAATCTGAAGTGAGACTTTCTCAATTAAGATTGAAATCCACCTACAGTCTTATAATGCAACTCATACTTATTTTTTTCCTTCATAAGGCAACAAGGAAGTAAGTTCCAGCCTATATTATGGTAGTCTGTATATAATAGGATAGGATGACTAACAGTGGAAGCAGTATCCTTAGACAGTATTGCCCCTGTCTACACTGAATGTCTTGATGGCAAGCAAGATATATAGTGGCTGCACTCAAGAATAAGTGATTTTACTGTTAAACTTCAAAATAACGTTTTCCAATGGTAAAATACTTCCCACATACATGGAGCATATGTCTCCTCTGTGTGGTTGCTATGAACCTGTGGGCAATTGGATGGCCCTATTTACCTTACAATTGGACAGGATGCTGCACATGGACACAGCCATATGTCCCTGTCACATTGTATGATTCTCTAACACACACTCCTAGCAATTGAAAAATAATTAAATCCAAATATCAAGTAAAGTGTACCTCATGGTAGTTTTATCCTTTAACTATTTTTGCCCCAGGGAGAGCCATGATGGTCACTGAAAAGCATATAACTGCTTTAGCTAATCATACAGCTCATTTGTCTAATAAATTTAGGTTTGAAATACTTTTAAATAATGAAACCACTCAATTATGGAAAGTAGTTTTACAAAATAGAATGGCTTTAAATATTTTGAGTGCAGCATTTTGTGGGACCTTTATAAGCCTACAATGTTGTATGTATATATATATATATATATATATATATATATATATATATATATATATACATATATACATATATATATTACATTCCTAATATATAATACATACATATATTATATTCCTAATCACTCCATTATATTTAACAAGCTTTAAATCATAATCGAGAACACATACACAATAGTGATCAACTATCTACTGACCCCTTTTCTAATACTTTAATTCTCTTTCTCAGCTTTGGTGACATTTCTTTGTATGATTATCTGCCCGATGTGTGGGATTACTACTACTCTGCCATCTTTT
Source organism: Tamandua tetradactyla (assembly GCF_023851605.1). NCBI lineage: Eukaryota > Metazoa > Chordata > Mammalia > Pilosa > Myrmecophagidae > Tamandua > Tamandua tetradactyla. Next base: position 155,541,039 of record NC_135332.1, read on the forward strand.
TTATGTTGTGGTGGTATATGGATGCAATGCCTGTCCTATGGTCAATGCAATCTGTTACCTGGGGGTGGATACTGCCAGTATCACCAGGTCTTAAGACCCCTAATGATTATATTAGAGGCCTGATGTCCCCATTCTATCAAGAATGTCTTTGTTCTCAAATCATATGCATATTGTCCCTGTGTTCCTTCCCTGCTGTGGAGCGTTATGTCTCCAGTCTGCTACCACTGGAAATTCTTTCCTGTTAATAAATCCTAATAAATCTATGTCTACTTCTGTGCCTAGAGTGTTTTCAGTCACATGGTGGTACTGACTTATGCACTTCACAAACTTGGTTTGGGCCTAAATAAATATGATTGCAATATTTTTAATATCTAATGTGTGGCACTTTGTAATTCTCTTGTGGCAATTTCTCTGACAGCTGCTTTCTTTCACATTTTTCTTTTTCTCTTTCTTCTCTTTTTATATTTTCTTCCTTCCTTCCTTCCTTTTTTCATTCTTTCTTCCCACACTTTAATTTTTATTATTTGGAATTATTACATGGCAATAACTCTTCTAAGTATTGGTGCTATAATTTGTAGGAAACTGAACCCAAGCATATATTCTAGCAGGTTTTAAAGAAACACACAACCAAATAAATTTAAAATATATACATACGTACATACTTATTTCAGAAATTGAGCAGTGCTATGGTAAGCATAAAATAGGTAAATATGATAAACCCTTACTAGAAGAAGAGAAAAACAGTATCTTTAGCTTGCTTTAACGAAATATTACAGATTATACTTGATTGATGAGAGGAATGTACCAACGCAAGGATTTTTTTTTTTTTTTTAACACGGGCAGGCAACAGGAAATGAACCCAGGTCTGCAGCATGGCAGGCAAGAACTCTGCCACTGAGCCACTGTGGCCTGTTCACAATATAAGGATTTTAGGGTTATCATTCCAAGATGAGGGAACATTAAACCAAAAGCCCTCAGACTGAAAAAAAAATCATAATTTGAGTGACTGAAAGAACAAGCAGTGGGAAAGAGCATGGACAGCATGGACAGAGGAAATGCATGCAAAGACATAGTCTAAAACAAATGTTGAAATTGCTGGATAGTTTATCAAATACCTTATTTTTGCCTTCTATTTTCTTTTCTTTTTGCTTTTCTAGTTCTGGAAGAATTCTAAACATTTTCATCCATCATTTCTACTATTTTTTTGTTGTTATTATATTTTTAATAACAAAAATGTATTTCTTATTTCCAAGTAATTCTTTTTACAGCATCTTATTCTTGTTTATGGTCACAAGTCTTCTTAGAGTATCTTGTTTTTCTTCACCCTGCAATATCGAGTCAAAACAATATTTTCAATTTACCGAGATCAACTTTTTATTTTTTACTCCATTAGCACTGTTGTGTGATTCATTTTGAACACAGTTAGACTTATTTTTCATTTCATCTCATTCCACAGTCTTTCCCCTTAAGCTTTTTGGTTGGTCTGTTATTTGGCCCAATCGTTATCTATCACTTTAGACAGCAGTAAAACATTTGCCTGTATATGTTTTAAAAAAATGCTCCCAGGGTAGCAGCGTCAGTATTGGGGGTGTTTCTAGAAGGCAAAATAAGGACAAGCCTTTCTAGCTTTTTTTCCTGGAAACCACAAGACTGGTCAAATCATTCCCTCCAGTACTGAGAATGTGGCCTGTCTTTTTCAAGGCTATTTCTGAGCTGTAGTGCAAGATATCAGACCACGGTAAGTTAAAATGCTACAAATCTCTCTGTTCTTACTGAGATTCAACTATTTTACTAGAGTAAGTATTCTCCAGGTTACTGCAAGCTTTTGATCAAATTTCAAAGTTTGAAAAAAGTTGCTTCTGACAGGTTTATTAGTTTTTCCATTGCTTTTTTGGAGTGGGATTGTAGAATTTTCTACTCTGAAATTTTCACTGTCACTTGCCCATTTTTTAATTGGATAGCTTGTTTCCTTATTGTTGAATTTAAAAAGAAATCTTTAAATTTTTAAAATGTGAACTGGATACGAGTTCTTTGTCATCAGTGTGATTTGCAATTTTCCCCCACTCTGTGGCTTATCTTTATGTTATCATTTATGTTGTCATCTTATGAAGAATGAAAAATTTCAATTTTTAAATAATCCAATTTACTAATTTTTCTTTATGGATTTTTTATTATTGGTGAATCTAAAAATTATTTGTCCATGAGAGGGTTTTACAGATTTTCTCCTATGTTTTCTTTTATAAGCTTTAGAAAGTAATGATTTACATATAGTCGTATGATGTATTTTGAGTAAATTTTTGCACAAGGTATAAGTTAAGGTATATTTTTATGCATATGGAGATTTGAGTGTCTCTATATGATTTGTTGAAATGACTATTCTTTCTTTATTGAATTGTCTTTGAAATTTTCCTAAACATCCAGGTTCATAATTGTGAGGCTACTTCTTGACTTTCAACTCAGATCCACTGATCCATGTGTCTATTCTTTCAACAATGGCAAACTATCTTAATCACTGTACTGTATTAGTAAGTCATGAAATTGAGTAGTGACAGGCTTCAAAATTTGTTCTTTGCTGAAGAAATATTTTAATTATTCTAATCCATTACCCTTCGATGCAAATTTTAGTATCAGTTTGTTTATGTCTACAAAATGCTGGCATTTTCATTCAGATTATGTGAGCTATATATAGATCAGTACGTATAGTGGATCTATAAGTTCACAACATTGAATCTTCCAACCAAAAGGCATGATCTACTCCTTCAAATAGTAGGCCTTTTTTGTTTCCTTCATCAGAAGTTTGTTTTTGATTGTGAAATCTATAAATCTTGTCTCAATTGCTCAGTTTGTGAAGTGTCTCTTTTTCATCTTGTCTGCTTTCAAGGTGGCTTCTCTGGATTTTTTTTCCAGACATTTTAACATGATGTGACTATTTTTTATTTTTATCTGTGGGTTTGTGTACATGTGTTTTATTCTGCTTGATGGTCTCTGAGTTTGTTAACTCGGGTTTGTTGTCTGTCATTGCATATGGAAAAATCTCATTTATTATTGCTTTAAATATTTATCCTTTCCATTTTCTTTCTCTTCATTTACTGGGATGTAATTTACATTTATATAGATGTTGAATAATCTCTTCTATTTTATTCACTCTGCTTACTTCTATTGCTTTCTTTTGGACAATTTTTATTGACTTATTTCCAAGTTTACTTAGCATTTTGTGTTGTGTCAAATCTACTTCAGAGCCCTTTGAAGGCATTCTTCTTTTCTGTTGTATTTTTAATTATTTGCATTTAAGTCTTTTCTTTCTTATAGTTTCTGTTTGTTGAATGAAATAAATCAACTGACCTTGCTTGTTGTTAACCTTTTCCATGAAAGCCTTTAACATATTATAGTATTTAAAATTCTTATCTATGATTGGTTCTCATAAATGCTTTTTCTGTGGGAAAGTATGGTTTTCTTCTTGCTTTCTTGTGGCACTCATGATATATTGTGGGAAGCTGGATATCTTATATAAGACAATGAACGCTAAGATAAAGATAATTTGCATGCCTGGACATGGGTATACTTTCCATCTGCTAGGACTTTAGAACAAGTGTCTGAGTAAATCCATTTAAAAGCTGAAATAAATATTTCTTATAATAAAGAGGTATACTGAGGTCATTTAGTCTATCTTTATTTTAGAAACTTAAATTTTTTTCTTGGTATGTGAAAAAATTGGGAAGTTTATTCTTATAGATATTAAAGTAAATGTTTTATAACTGGGCTTGTTGATGGTACTTAATGTTTTGTTTTTTTTTTTGTAGATAGGACTTTTATGTAGATTGCTTTAACATGAGATACTATATCTCTTAAACTTCACTGGAAGGATATATATCCACAGTACTTGGGGGCAGAAACAATTTGCATCCATTCTGCTCAAAATTAACTGCAAACATTTTTCTGATTCTGAATATTTCTCCACGATTTAAATCTCTGAGTTTCAGATCAATTGTACAAATGGATTCACAGTAGATTTATGAGGACTACAACTAATCTGAAGTCAAATTATGCAGGGGAAATACTTTAGAAACTTGGTACTAAAAATATTATATTAGGTTCACCAGTTGCAGCATCATTTGGGATCTCGTTAGAAATGCAGAATATCAGATCCTTCCCCAGAAATTCTGAACTAGCGTCTGCATCTTAACCAGATTAACAAATGTGTGGTCATATTAAGGTTCAAGAAGCACTTATTTAGAGGACAACTCATAAGTTGGCCTGAAGTTAATCACTTTCAGTGTCCAATTCCTTCAAGATATTTAGGTGCACATTTGTCCAAGAAACATCCATCCAGCTGAAACAGGCTGAACACAAAATTCAGCATAAGCCCTCTAGCATTCATTTTCTTTACCTAATAACCATCATAAACTCAGTCTTTTTACTTTATGTTTCTGCATTCACAATTTCAGAGGGCCTTCAAGGTACCAAAATATTTCTGCATGTATACTGGTTGTTCTTGCAGGAAGTAGGAATGCTGGAAGTGACTCTTAAAATGAAGCCAGCTTATGAAACAGACAATGACATAGAAGAGGACCAATAACCTCTTTGTAATTATTGGGGGTCAAATTTGAAAAGTATAATATCCTCTGGTGTCTATCATAAAATTCGAGTGTATAGTTTGGTTTCCTATTCTTTGAAAATTATCTTCACATACAATTTTTAATAAAATTTAAGAGACTAACTTTCTTTGCTAGGCTGGCATGACTAATACCACACAAAGGGTTGCCTTACCTACAGAAAGTCATTGACTCACAGTTTGGAAGACTAGAAATCCACAATTATGGCATCAAGAAAGCCATGCTTTCTCCTCAAAGTCTGTAGCATTCTGGTTCAGATTTGCTGAAATTCTTGGGGATCCTTGGCTTATCTCTGGCTCCTGTAACAGGTGATCTCCTGTCTTGGTTTCTCTGTTCTTCCAGTTTCTCCTTTAATTCACTGCATCTGAATTTATTCTGTGTGCAAAGAACTCCAGTTATATGAATTAGGCTGCTCTGATTCAATCACACCAAAACTTAATAACAGAGCTTCAGAGAGTCCTATTTACAAATGAGCTCACACCCACAGGAATGTGGGTTAAGATTAAGAATGTTCTTTTTTGTGGCTCATAATACAGTCTACCACAGGGACCCTGTTACAATCTCTCCAATTCAAGATGAATCTGATGCTTCACATTTACTCCAACAGTAAAGTAATACTATGCTTATACTCTAAGCACAGTTGCATCTTTTTTATTGTATGCAATTTGGCAGCTAATTTATCTGGATAAACTGATAATATCTGATTAATAGTCTGAAATATCACTTAATACTCTACAAGTCACAATTTCTATATTCTCAACAACATTAATTAATATGCTTTATGCTGTCGTATTTTTGTGAAATAAATTCAACTCTGTTTGGTTAAAGGATATAAGGTCTATTATAACTAAATGATGCAGAAAGGGATGAATAAGTATTCTTGCACTCCATTTGTTTACATTTCTAAAAACTGTCATTACAGAGGGGCAGTGTAACCAATGTGAGGACTATTCATTTTATGATTTTAAATCCTGTTGTCATAGAAAGCCTAAAGGCATTCCTTCGTGCTTATGTTTACTTGTCAGTTTTTAGCTCTGACTGAGGATGGTCAAAATTCATAAACTTTCTGTCCCAGAGTCATTTATTGTTTGTGAACTCTTATTATTTTTTTTTTTCCAATTTGGATAGTTTTGCAATTCCTGCATTTTGCTTGAGATTGCGGTTGGAGTGATTTACCAAAATGAAGTGAAAAGTCAGCAAAACCTGCCAAGTTTTTCCTAGCTTTGGGTTGAAATAGGTAAAGTCAGAAATTTTCCAAACCAAATTGCAAAAGTGAAAACAGCCCAAGGGTAATAAAACCGTTAACTAAAAGAGTAGTTGGAGACATCATCACAAAATTTGAGACAACACTGAGCTATACTGAGTACACAGAATATCAAGTTCTGTAATACAAGACTTGAGTATCATTGATATTATACTCATCTATTTTTATTGCAGTGTTCAACAAATCTGTGCCTGTCACAAAGATGAGTCACAATGAACTGTATGTGGTACAGAATATATTTTACCTACTTACTCTCAACTAACCAGTCTATCTTCTTTATAAACTTTATTCAATTCTAGTTTATTTTTAAAATGCTGCATGACAAACATTCTCAGAGGTCTCAAGTGGGTGGGAAGACATATTCCATAATAGTTACAAAAAAAACATTTAAAATATATTATTTTTCACTTAGCACAAGTATGATGTTCTTATAGAACTAATCATAAAAGTGAACAGAAAATGAAACTATAAAAACTCTTCTTCAAATCGATATACTCCTACCTTAGATTTTCCACTCTTAAATGAAATTACTAAATATTTAACCCCAAATTGAATTATTTATTAATGAAAATTATAAGTAATGCATTTTAAGGTAATTCATTATTTCTTTTTATATCAGAGTTTCAGTTGATAAATTGTAAGTGCTTTTTTGTTGCATTACCTGGATGATAAATTTTATACTCTTTGTTTTCTTTCATAAATTGTTAGCTTGGCAGAGGGAGCAGAGCATCAGTGGACAGGGAATCAGATGGCATATTTTCTAATCCCAGGATTTCAAATTATACTATGCCATTTTGAATAGTCATTTAACAGTATTTTTTGGTTCAGTTTCCTGATCTACAAAAGGGATGGTTTTCACGTCATCCTTCACTTAATTTTATTCAACCCCAAAGAATATGTATAGGAGTGAAAAAAAAAAAGTATCTGTCACCCAGAAGGCAAAATATATCAAGCTATCTGATTAAAAACAAATTGCACAGGTGGTTCAGTGGTTAAAATGCCCGACTTTCATGCGGGAGACCTGGGTTCGATTCCCAGACCATGCACCCTCCCTCCCCCCCCCCCAAAAAAAATTACAGACATGCAAAGAAGCAGGAAAATACAACACATAATGAGGAAAAAATGCAAACTTATAGAAACATTCCTAAAATGATAGAGAGGATATAATTAGTGGATAAGAGCTTTTTCCAAGTACCTGAAAAAGCAACCAAAACCCTAGCTGTTGTCAAGGAATCAGTATGTATGTATTCACTTTCGTTTCCTATTGCTTCTGTAACAAAAGGGTCATAAATCCAAAAGGAATCTTAGTTGGCTAAAATCAAACCTTAGGTGGGCCTGCGTTCCTTCTGGAGGCACTAGAGGAGAATTTCTTTCCTTGATTTTTTCAGCTTCAAGAGGCTATTTGTGCCCCTTCCTCTGTCATCAAATCCAACTACGTAGCATCTTCTCTCCTCTCTGTCCTCTTGCCTCATTTTTGTAAGGATTCTGTGATTACCTTGGGCACTCCTATATAATCCAGGATAATCACATTTCAAAATCCTTAAATTAATCACATTTGTAATGTCTTTTGTGGTACAAACTTAGGTATTCACAAGTTCCTGGAATCTTGGATGTGAATATCTGGATGCCATTTTTCTGCCTACCACAGTATCCCCCCTTCCAGGCAAAATGGTCAATCAGTTGAAGTTGTCATAGTTCTTCCTAATTGGAGGATTTCACTGTACTTGTCCTTCAGTGCCACTCCAGAGAGCGGCTGAAGTGCTCCAGAAGTACACTCCAAGCTTGTGCCAGCACATTGTGGAACACAGTTTCAGTTTTCTTGTTCTTCAGTCACCAGCCTCAAGGAACTCCCCTTTAAATGATTTCATGAGCAGAGGATGGGGAGGCGATGCAGCAGGGTATGTGTCACGAGGGTCTGAGCCGTCTGCTCACACAATTTCTTTGTTCTCAGGCTGTTGGGCCCGATCCCATATCTATCACTTTATAGTTTCATGGATCAAGTTGTAGTACCACTTGGTACCCCGTGACTAAGCTTCAATGTTTAGCACAGCCCAGTTTCAAACAACAAATTAATTCTCCAAATAAAATATTGACCAGCAGAGAACATAACTTTGTCGCAAAAGCCCAGAGTTTTGTGCTGTGATTCTGCATTTTAAGCTTTCTTAATTCTCTGTAAAGCATCCTTATTCACTATAGACACGTTGAGCCACATTTAATCTGTTATGTCATGAGACCTGCATGGCAGGGTGTTTTGCACTGCTGTGTGAACATGCTGTAAAGATTTCTTTGGCTCTGAACCCCACTCAAATTTAGCAGCCTGCATGTCACTCAGGAGAGGGGTCAGAGTGGCATACTCAGCGGTGGCATATGTTGACTCCAAAATTCAAAGAGACCTGAGACTGGCACAGAGAGTTACTTCACTGGTTTTTTGCAAAGACCGACTGTATTACAAAAGAAAATTAATCTATGAAAATATATTGTTTTGCTTTTCTCCTTTGTATCAAATTTACCTTTGAAATGACTCAATAAAAATTTAGTTCTATGTTATTGACGTATAGGTGATATATATTCTAAAGTAATAAGAGCATGTGATTAGCATTTTCTGAGGAAGTTCTCACTAATTAACAATGCTTAGTATTCTTAAGCTCAGAACCATAGCAACATGATTAAAAAGGGCAACAACGGGTGGTGATAAAATTATTGGCTGAGCTGAAAAGTCACAGTGGGTATTAGAACTCTCTAATAAAACAAGAGTTTGGGAGCTCATTGTCAGGCACTGTGACATTCAGATGTCTAAGAAAGTTTGACACAATTGACTATAATCGAGCCATTAAAAAGGAAAACTTCCACTTATGTATCTGCTAGATCTATTCCAGGACTATAGGAAACCCTTAGATCTTGCAATCTTTGTGGTAACATATTCTTTAAATGCAATGGGCATTGGACAAAGCATATTTGAACAAATCAGAGCAAAATGAGTTTGTTGCAATACTGAGAATAACTCATAGCATCTATTACTCATAAAAAGTAGGCCTGGTGATTATTATGCTTTAGTAGGTGGTAGGCCATGGCCAGGCCTACTACGATACTTGTATGAAGTAGATGAGCAAGTTGATAAAAAGTTAATAGCTCATCCATAACTCATCCTTAATATCTCAAGAATGTGAGGGAGAGATGAAGAAGGAAGACATAAAATACTATCAAATCTCCTTATAAGCATACTAATCCTGATGACAATTGCTACCAAAAATACAAAAAAGAGTCCTTATGAATGGAATGCTTTTAGCAGGATGTACCTTGTCAGTATATAATTGCTTATGATAAACATACCTGGAATTTACAAATTTATGGGACCCAACCTGCTATAAAATTTCAGTGTCAATTATATAATCATAAAAGGAGAAAATGGAGAGTTTATGACTGAAATTCTGATTTTGTGTGATGCTCTCTCCTACACCCCATAGAGACCTTGTAATGAAGGGTACTTCTCCCATCTTATCAGAATTAAGGCAATATGTCAGGGTTTTCTAGATCTTTTCATCCAGAGTTACTTATTCCATGCCAGCTGCATTATACCTACAAGAAATTAGGGACACATGCAGCTCTAGGCTTACTACTTTATTTGTATAATCTTCTTGTATATCTATAACATTCCCTTTTATTTTGCTGCTTTAGAAATAAAGTAAAGTGGAAAAAGAAATTGAAGTGTTTCCAAGAGGTCATTTTTAGCAATTTTTGAACCTGGTTTAGATTTTTATGGTCTGGCTTTCTTATTTGATTTCAGGATTAATGCAATTAAGGTGGGAGAAAAAGGGAGTAAGAGAAAGGTTAGCAGCATACCATCTGCATGCATGCATATACTGGTTAAAGCCTGGCACATGTGAGCTGCTGAGCTTTGGGGATCATTTGTGCACATTTGTGAATATTCTAGAGAATTGCTTGGTAAACTTTAATGTGAATGTGAATTACATTGTGAAAATGTAGATTGAGGTTCAGTTGGTCTGAGGTGGATCCCAACACTGAATTTTTAATAATGCCAATGTTTCATGACCATACTTTGAGTAGCAAAGCTCTAGGGCATTTTTCTTGGATGGAAGGTCCATTAGCTTGGCATGGGATGGTCCTAATGGAGATGACAGCATGTGTGAATGTTGATAAAGTTACTTTTTGGGAGGCAGGGAATGTGAGAAAGCAGGACCCAGGCAAACGGAGAATTGAAGTGTGGAATAAGAGGCCAGTGGTGGTGTCTTCTCTGGATATGAGATTGGTACTTCTAGTGACTCTTTCAGCTAAAGCAAATGCTGCCACACACACACTGTAAGCTATAAATTCTGGAGACAAGCCCTCATAGGTATCTACCCTCCTCCCATCTCGATTTAACCTTTTCTGAAACTTCTCAGGGACCTAGTTTCCATTACATCTCTCCCCATTATTGACTACTAAGGGTCTCTGGTGACCAGAGGACACTAGGCCTATGCTTTCACTAAAGTAACAGCAAATTAATATCAGTGTGGTTAAAGGAAATCTGAGAATTTATAGATATTATTTTCAAGTTACATTAATATGGAGCTTTGGATCACGACAGAGCTGCAGGGCCTCTGTTCATGATCCAACTAGTAATTTGGTTTCTTACTAACAGAACATATTTGGAAAATTGACAAGTGCTTTTTACTGAAGGCCATCAGCAAACCCATCCATCCCCCCAAAAATGTGGAGTATAAATTGATATATCACAGTGGAGAAATTAATGGCAGTTTCGTATTGTTTGACTCTACTCTTACCCTATGACCCAGCAATTCCACAAATAGTTCCAAATGAAAATAAACTAAAAGCCTATCAGCTGGAGAATGGATTTAAAAAACTGTGGTAAAGAAAATTTAATGGCATACTACTAAGCAATAAAATGAACAAACTCCTGATGTATGCAGCCACAGGGATGAATCTTGAAAAAAAAATACAGTGAGATAAGTAACCAAGAACAAAGTATACATTGTATTATTCCAATATGAGTTTCAAAGTCAGTTAAGATTTATCTATGGTAGGGGAAGGCATTTGACAGTCCTAGACAAAATCAGTCGAGTGCCCCAATTTTTTACAGCTGCTGAGTTGTTATTTATTTATTTATTTTTATATTGTTAAAGTGTTATAAACAGAAACAGAGAAGGACTATGCAAGAAAAGTATGTGACACACAAGGCCTAAGACATTCACTATCTCGTCCTTGAAATTGTGTGCTGATGCCTGCTCTGTAGTGACAGAAACCAAAAAGAGGAAGTCCCTGGTAGAGATATAGAAATTAAATGGAAAAGGGGCATGAAAGAATTTTCTAGGGCAATGGAAATGTCCTATTTCTTGTTTTGTATGCTGTTACATGCATGTTTTACATTGTCAAATTTCATTAAATGGAACATTTAACCTGTGTGATTTTCTTATCAATTATACTTCAAAATTAAAAAAATATATAAATCTTTAAAATTTTAAATTTCATATGATTAAGGAAAAAGAGAAGACCCTAAATTAGTATATGTTACGCTTAGCCCCTTGACAGTCCCAGCAACTCAAAGTATACTAGAAAAACAGAGCCTGTATCAGACCCAGTGCTTCTCTAGAGATGGGCTATTGAAAAGCTAGCTGATTGATCCAAAGATCCCACACAAAAGCAAAGGCATTGAAGGGTGGGACAAATTTAGTTGAGCATCCTCCTAGTGTTGATAAACCAGGTCTTGAGGAAACAATGCCTGCACTCTTACTGTTGCTGAGTAGACTTGTGCTTCAACAAAGTGTGTCTTAGCAGAGAACAGTGAAATATTAGGGCCCTGCTGTAATGCTTCTCACTGGTAACTGGTGTATATGTAGATATCAGCAATGAGTAGGACTGCATATATCACAGCTCAGTGTACTGTATTACAAAGGATCATTCAAGTGCATTCAATACACTTTGAGCATGCTATGATTTATCAAATGCCATCTCTACCATTTCAAGTATTCTCGAAAGCCCAGCTTGGAAATCCTAGACTTGTGTCTTCTGAGTCTGCTGAGTAGCATTTTCTGGCTTTTTAGCCCTTGAAAATCTCGAGACAAAATGCAGGAGAGCCACTGGTATTCAAGTCAAAATTGAGGTTAGTCTGGATTGATTATGCAGCCCAAAATAGACATTTGAAGGATGGACTGTTAAAGTAGGTCTAGAGGAGTTATGCTCCTCCATTGTGACTTTTTTCAGGGAATTCTGAAAACCAAGATTTGAAGGCTTTAGTTTTGTGACATAACTTTGTTAGATGCCCAGTTTCAGCAGAAAACCCTTGGCTATTTTAAGCACATTAAATACTGACTTAGAAAAGTTGTGGAAAGTATTAGAAAAGGCAACCACTGAGATTCAAGTTTAAACATGGGCTCAATTATCCACAATTTCTTTTCACTATGAATGTGGCATAGTTTTGTGATAAAGATGAATGGGGTGGAAATTATGAGAGGCCCTGACCCAAGGTCACAGGAAATAATTAACACAGTACGCATATAAGTTTCCATCCCACCACCCAGTTGGCCGGGCAGTTATAGATGGTTGTGCAATATTTGGGTAACTCGGCATGGGCAGTGGAGAGGAGATGAGAATAATGAAACTTATGTTCTCATTATGAATTGATACATGGGGAAGAAATTCCTTTATAGCATCTGGTAAATAATGGTAGAGAAGAGAAGTACCCTTATCTAATAGGGATAATCTAATAGGCCAAGCCACCAAACTCATGTGGGTTACTAACATCAACTATTACATATCGTACATACATAAGGAGTACGATATGTAATTGGCAATAGGGACATTCTTTTTCAAAATGAAAATATAGCTAAGAACAAGGAAATATGGCATATAGTAATCTTTAGAATGACATTAAATTGTTATTTATAAAACAAAGAGCAAACAAACATGAGACTAGCTTTTTCAGCCTTACTGTCAAGAACAAAGAAACAAAGGGAAGCCAGACTTTATATTAGTTTTGATATATTACAATAATACAATAACATAGAGGCAATATAGCAAATCCTTTCTTTTAAAATGTGCCAGAATCAGAAGGCAGATTAGGGAATGTTCGTATAGAAACATGAAAAACAAATCTGTACCCTACAAGTTGTAATCTTATTCTTTATATTGCTTATATTTTTCCAATGAATAATGTGTGCTTATTTTGATCCTTTTACTAAACAATTTACATTATTAATTTGTGAAAGTGGGTAACCCCAAATATTTTTGTTAACATGGAATTTTTCAGTTTACAAATATCTTCCTATTCTTTGGTCCTTTTTATACACTGTCTTTTCCCCATTAATAGGAGTAGACAATAATTAATTTTGACTTCAACTTATCTTCCGGAAATTTTTTTCCCTAATTCAAGATAACTTTGGCGAGTATATTGAGGCTAAATTCCCAACACTACAAGAGTGGAAACATGCCAACATTTGTCTGTCAGACAATATGACCCAGAATACATACATTCATTTGACATATAACCAGACAGTGAGTTTATATTTTTTCTGGGCTTGACACAAGCACTGGAGGGAGGTGTTTATATACATATAAACGTGTATGTGTATAATTGTATGAATCTGCCTATGTATATGTGTGTATTTGCATCTGTGTATATGGGTGTGTATGGTGTGTGAGTGTTTTCAAACCTTGATCACCAATTTTTTTTTTTTTTTTTTGGCATGGCAGGCTCTGGGAATCAAACCTGGCTCTCTGGTATGGCAGGTGAGAATTCTGCCACTGAGCCACCTTTGCCTGCCCATGATCACTAATTTTAAGGTTGAATTAAGTAAATCAGCTTGGAACTCCCAGGGCCAATATCTGCCATCATATAGAGAAAGCCGACTTAAATTAAAGATGATGGTAATCAAAAAAAGAGAAAGAGATGAAACTAGTTACAGTTGAATTTATGAATACCACTATGCATGAAACCAACTCCTCTGCTTGTATTTCCCTGTTACAAGACCAATGTTGTACTGTTTTCCTTTGATATATTTTATTGCCAACCAACAGAGATATCAGAGTTATTGTGCGTATTATATAGATGAAGAAATCACAAGGCTCTGTAGTTAGATACCTTCACCCACCAGACAAGCATGTTAAACTTGCTTGTGAAACTACTGTATTTTGAAATTAGATTTTTTGGTGTTTGGTAGAAAGTTTTTGAGATTTTTAAAATTCACATTGTGTTGCCCACAAAGAAAATCATATTATTATAATTTATTCTGTTCAAACATCTAAATGTTTATCTTACGTATTGATTAGCACTTATCTCCTTATAGGTTAAAATGCTCCAGACCTTATTATTCAACGGGGTCCCAAATTGTTCAAGTTGCACTTTAAATTTGGGTTCAGATGGAGGTCAAAGGCAACACTATGGGTAACTAGGGCAGAAAGTACAATTAGCTCAGGTGACTCAACCAGCAGGTGGGGAGTACACAGCAGGGGAAGAGGGGTCTATGGGCTTGTAACTTTACTGTGGTCCAGGGGTGAAGGCTAGTCATTTTGCTGCAGGAGTCAAGGATTGGTTAGTTTAAAGCAAACGTGTGAAAAGGGAAAGGTACTGGGGATCTGAGGGCAGTAGGGATGGTTAGCTTATCATTTGGTACCAGCTGTGGGTTTTGGGTGAGGTGTGGACATCTTGTGGGTGTTGCCACAGATGTGGGTTTGGGCTCTGGGGGAATTTATGCCCCAGGGCTAGAAAGCTGCTTATTAACTTAGGCCATAGGTAAAGTGGAGGAAAATGGTTTAGCCAAAGTAGGATGGAAGTAAGTCAGCATGCAAAAATTTTTGATAGTTATAACACATAGTAGGCAAAAGGAGAAAAAAATATATATAACTACTTTATTGTTTTCTCTGTTTTTTGCCCAGAGCAGGAAGTTTTGTCTTTATTTGTCTAGGTTTGGTAATTTTCTGATAAGAAACATTTATTTTAGACAATATTTCTCATCATGTCTTTTCAAATCAATTATAGAAGTAATGCATTTAAAAGATAAAATTTGTAGTTTTTTTTTCTCAAAAAGTAAGTGGATTTTCCAGTTTTACAAGTGGATCAACCAACATCATGTCTACTCAACTGGACTTTAACATTCATAACAATCAGAAGATTTTTGTTGATGCTGTTGTTTTACTTTTTGCTTTTATTTTTCATTCTTATGATAAAAAATGTTTAAATGTCAAGGAATAGTACTTTTGTTATTTTTTGTTTTGTTATTTCTATAAAAGTAGAATACAAACAAAAATACAGAAGACTATTCAAAAAGGTGATGTTTTAATGCTTATTATTACATAATACTGACATTGATATATACAGAAGTTGTTCAAAGACATAATTAGATGTGTATTGTAGCAGACATAGACCAATGTTTTGTTACTATCAATTTTAGTAAAAGAAAACTACTATACCTTTTTAAACATTCATTTGAGTGAAATAACATTTTCAAAATAAAAAGAAATATTTAATAATCATTGTCAAATATACACCATCAAATCTCACTGTACTACAGGATAAAATCATTTTTTATAATAAGGATCCCACACCAATAATTTTATACAGCATTTTGTTCATTTTTTTTTAGTTTTATAGGTGATAATATGACAACTAAATCCATATACACTCAAATCTCTATTCATGTGTTTACTTTTCGATAACCTTTAACCTAATCTAGTATAGATTTTAGGTGTTCTGTCTTGGGAAATGCAATTATTATTTTTTTGTTTACTGTATGTTTTTTATCTTAATAGCATTTTTCCTAAGGATAAAAATATGAAGCTTTACTATTATGGAAAAAAAATGACACAATATTATGACATGTTCTCTCTCATAGATCCTTATATTAAATGACATAAACTTTTTTTTTTTTTTTTTTTTTACAGGTCTGAAAGCATCATTTTATTTTGTTTTGTTTTTTTTCCTCTTTTTTTATTAATTAAAAAAAGAATTAACAAAACAATTAGAAATCATTCCAATCTACATGTACAATCAGTAATTCTTAATAACATCACATAGTTGCATATTCATCATTTCTTAGTACATTTGCATCGATTTAGAAAAAGAAATAAAAAGACAACAGAATAAGAATTAAAACAATAATAGAAAGAAAAAAAAACAAAAAAAAAAAAACAAAAAACCTATACCTCACATGCAGCTTCATTCAGTGTTTTAACATAATTGCATTACAATTGGGTAGTATTGTGCTGTCCATTTCTGAGTTTTTATATCCAGTCCCGTTGTACAGTCTGTATCCCTTCAGCTCCAATTACCCCTTCTCTTTTTTTTTTTTTTAATTAACGGAAAAAAAAGAAATTAACCCAACATTTAGAGATCATACCATTCTACATATGCAATCATTAATTCTTAACATCATCACATAGATGCATGATCATCATTTCTTAGTACATTTGCATTGGTTTAGAAGAACTAGCAACATAACCGAAAAAGATATAGAATGTTAATATAGAGAAAAAAAATAAAAGTAATAATAGTAAAATCAAAACAAAACAAAACAAAACAAAACAAAAACCTATAGTTCAGATGCAGCTTCATTCAGTGTTTTAACATGATTACTTTACAATTAGGTATTATTGTGCTGTCCATTTTTGAGTTTTTGTATCTAGTCCTGTTGCACAGTCTGTATCCCTTCAGCTTCAATTACCCATTGTCTTACCCTGTTTCTAACTCCTGCTGAACTCTGTTACCAATGACATATTTCAAGTTTATTCTCGAATGTCCGTTCACCTCAGTGGGACCATACAGTATTTGTCCTTTAGTTTTTGGCTGGATTCACTCAGCATAATATTCTCTAGGTCCATCCATGTTATTACTTGGTTCATAAGTTTATCTTGTCTTAAAGCTGCATAATATTCCATCGTATGTATATACCACAGTTTGTTTAGCCACTCTTCTGTTGATGGAGATTTTGGCTGTTTCCATCTCTTTGCAATTGTAAATAATGCTGCTATAAACATTGGTGTGCAAATGTCCGTTTGTGTCTTTGCCCTTAAGTCCTTTGAGTAGATACCTAGCAATGGTATTGCTGGGTCGTATGGCAATTCTATATTCAGCTTTTTGAGGAACCGCCAAACTGCCTTCCACAGTGGTTGCACCCTTTGACATTCCCACCAACAGTGGATAAGTGTGCCTCTTTCTCCGCATCCTCTCCAGCACTTGTCATTTTCTGTTTTGTTGATAATGGCCATTCTGGTGGGTGTGAGATGATATCTCATTGTGGTTTTGATTTGCATTTCTCTAATGGCCAGGGACATTGAGCATCTCTTCATGTGCCTCTTGGCCATCCGTATTTCCTCTTCTGAGAGGTGTCTGTTCAAGTCTTTTTCCCATTTTGTAATTGGGTTGGCTGTCTTTTTGTTGTTGAGATGAACAATCTCTTTATAAATTCTGGATACTAGACCTTTATCTGATATATCATTTCCAAATATTGTCTCCCATTGTGAAGGCTGTCTTTCTACTTTCTTGATGAAGTTCTTTGATGCACAAAAGTGTTTAATTTTGAGGAGTTCCCATTTATTTATTTCCTTCTTCAGTGCTCTTGCTTTAGGTTTAAGGTCCATAAAACCGCCTCCAGTTGTAAGATCCATAAGATATCTCCCTACATTTTCCTCTAACTGTTTTATGGTCTTAGACCTAATGTTTAGATCTTTGATCCATTTTGAGTTAACTTTTGTATAGGGTGTGAGAGATGGGTCTTCTTTCATTCTTTTGCATATGGATATCCAGTTCTCTAGGCACCATTTATTGAAGAGACTGCTCTGTCCCAGGTGAGTTGGCTTGACTGCCTTATCAAAGATCAAATGTCCATAGATGAGAGGGTCTATATCTGAGCACTCTATTCGATTCCATTGGTCGATATATCTATCTTTATGCCAATACCATGCTGTTTTGACCACTGTGGCTTCATAATATGCCTTAAAGTCAGGCAGCGCGAGACCTCCAGCTTCGTTTTTTTTCCTCAAGATGTTTTTAGCAATTCGGGGCACCCTGCCCTTCCAGATAAATTTGCTTATTGGTTTTTCTATTTCTGAAAAATAAGTTGTTGGGATTTTGATTGGTATTGCATTGAATCTGTAAATCAATTTAGGTAGGATTGACTTCTTAACTATATTTAGTCTTCCAATCCATGAACACGGTATGCCCTTCCATCTATTTAGGTCTTCTGTGATTTCTTTTAGCAGTTTTTTGTAGTTTTCTTTATATAGGTTTTTTGTCTCTTTAGTTAAATTTATTCCTAGGTATTTTATTCTTTTAGTTGCAATTGTAAATGGGATTCGTTTCTTGATTTCCCCCTCAGCTTGTTCATTACTAGTGTATAGAAATGCTACAGATTTTTTAATGTTGATCTTGTAACCTGCTACTTTGCTGTACTCATTTATTAGCTCTAGTAATTTTGTTGTGGATTTTTCCTGGTTTTGACGTATAGTATCATATCGTCTGCAAACAGTGATAGTTTTACTTCTTCCTTTCCAATTTTGATGCCTTGTATTTCTTTTTCTTGTCTAATTGCTCTGGCTAGAACCTCCAACACAATGTTGAATAATAGTGGTGATAGTGGACATCCTTGTCTTGTTCCTGATCTTAGGGGGAAGGTTTTCAATTTTTCCCCATTGAGGATGATATTAGCTGTGGGTTTTTCATATATTCCCTCTATCATTTTAAGGAAGTTCCCTTGTATTCCTATCCTTTGAAGTGTTTTCAACAGGAAAGGATGTTGAATCTTGTCGAATGCCTTCTCTGCATCAATTGAGATGATCATGTGATTTTTCTGCTTTGATTTGTTGATATGGTGTATTACATTAATTGATTTTCTTATGTTGAACCATCCTTGCATACCTGGGATGAATCCTACTTGGTCATGATGTATAATTCTTTTAATGTGTTGTTGGATACGATTTGCTAGAATTTTATTGAGGATTTTTGCATCTGTATTCATTAGAGAGATTGGTCTGTAGTTTTCTTTTTTTGTAATATCTTTGCCTGGTTTTGGTATGAGGGTGATGTTGGCTTCATAGAATGAATTAGGTAGTTTTCCCTCCACTTCGATTTTTTTGAAGAGTTTGAAGAGAATTGGTACTAATTCTTTCTGGAACGTTTGGTAGAATTCACATGTGAAGCCATCTGGTCCTGGACTTTTCTTTTTAGGAAGCTTTTGAATGACTAATTCAATTTCTTTACTTGTGATTGGTTTGTTGAGGTCATCTATGTCTTCTTGAGTCAAAGTTGGTTGTTCATGTCTTTCCAGGAACCCGTCCATTTCCTCTAAATTGTTGTATTTATTAGCGTAAAGTTGTTCATAGTATCCTGTTATTACCTCCTTTATTTCTGTGAGGTCAGTAGTTATGTCTCCTCCTCCATTTCTGATCTTATTTATTTGCATCCTCTCTCTTCTTCTTTTTGTCAATCTTGATAGGGGCCCATCAATCTTATTGATTTTCTCATAGAACCAACTTCTGGTCTTATTGATTTTCTCTACTGTTTTCATATTTTCAATTTCATTTATTTCTGCTCTGATCTTTGTTATTTCTTTCCTTTTGCTTGCTTTGGGATTAGTTTGCTGTTCTTTCTCCAGTTCTTCCAATTGAACAGTTAATTCCTGCATTTTTGCCTTTTCTTCTTTTCTGATATAGGCATTTAGGGCAATAAATTTCCCTCTTAGCACTGCCTTTGCTGCATCCCATAAGTTTTGATATGTTGTGTTTTCATTTTCATTTGCCTCGAGGTATTTACTAATTTCTCTTGCAATTTCTTCTTTGACCCACTCGTTGTTTAAGAGTGTGTTGTTGAGCCTCCAGGTATTTGTGAATTTTCTGGCATTCTGCCTATTATTGATTTCCAACTTCATTCCTTTATGATCTGAGAAAGTGTTGTGTCTGATTTCAATCTTTTTAAATTTGTTAAGACTTGCTTTGTGACCCAGCATATGGTCTATCTTTGAGAATGATCCATGAGCACTTGAGAAAAAGGTGTATCCTGCTGTTGTGGGATGTAATGTCCTATAAATGTCTGTTAAGTCTAGCTCATTTATGGTAATATTCAGATTCTCTATTTCTTTATTGATCCTCTGTCTAGATGTTCTGTCCATTGATGAGAGTGGGGAATTGAAGTCTCCAACTATTATGGTATTTGTGTCTATTTCCCTTTTCAGTGTTTGCAGTGTATTCCTCACGTATTTTGGGGCATTCTGGTTCGGTGCATAAATATTTATGATTGTTATGTCTTCTTGTTTAATTGTTCCTTTTATTAGTATATAGTGTCCTTCTTTGTCTCTTTTAACTGTTTTACATTTGAAGTCTAACTTGTTGGATATTAGTATAGCCACTCCTGCTCTTTTCTGTTTGTTATTTGCATGAAATATCTTTTCCCAACCTTTCACTTTCAACCTATGTTTATCTTTGGGTCTGAGATGTGTTTCCTGTAGACATCATATAGAAGGATCCTGTTTTTTAATCCATTCTGCCAATCTATGTCTTTTGATTGGGGAATTCAGTCCATTAACATTTAGTGTTATTACTGTTTGGATAATATTTTCCTCTAACATTTTGCCTTTTGTATTATATATATATCATATTGACTTTCCTTCTTTCTACACTCTTCTCCATACCTCTCTCTTCTGTCTTTTTGGTTCTAACTCTAGTGCTCCCTTTAGTATTTCTTGCAGAGCTGGTCTCTTGGTCACAAATTCTCTCAGTGACTTTTTGTCTGAGAATGTTTTAATTTCTCCCTCATTTTTGAAGGACAATTTTGCTGGATATAGGAGTCTTGGTTGGCAGTTTTTCTCTTTTAGTAATTTAAATATATCATCCCACTGTCTTCTAGCCTCCATGGTTTCTGCTGAGAAATCTACACATAGTCTTATTGGGTTTCCCTTGTATGTGATGGATTGTTTTTCTCTTGCTGCTTTCAAGATCCTCTCTTTCTCTTTGACCTCTGACATTCTAACTAGTAAGTGTCTTGGAGAACGCCTATTTGGGTCTAATCTCTTTGGGGTGCGCTGCACTTCTTGGATCTGTAATTTTAGGTCTTTCATAAGAGTTGGGAAATTTTCAGTGAAAATTTCTTCCATTAGTTTTTCTCCTCCTTTTCCCTTCTCTTCTCCTTCTGGGACACCCACAACACGTATATTTGTGCGCTTCATATTGTCCTTGAGTTCCCTGATACCCTGTTCAAATTTTTCCATTCTTTTCCCGATAGTTTCTGTTTGTTTTTGGAATTCAGATGTTCCATCCTCCAAATCACTAATTCTATCTTCTGTCTCTTTGAATCTATCATTGTAGGTATCCATTGTTTTTTCTATCTTTTCTACTTTGTCCTTCACTTCCATAAGTTCTGTGATTTGCTTTTTCAGTTTTTCTATTTCTTCTTTATGTTCAGCCCATGTCTTCTTCATGTCCTCCTTCAATTTATCGATTTCGTTTTTGAAGAGGTTTTCCATTTCTGTTCGTATATTCAGGATTAGTTGTCTCAGCTCCTGTATCTCATTTGAACTATTGGTTTGTTCCTTTGACTGGGTCATATTTTCAATTATTTGAGCGTGATCCGTTATCTTCTGTTGGCGTCTGCACATTTAGACAGATTTCCCTGGGTATTGGATCCAAAAGTTTGGAAGATTTTTCTGTGAAATCTCTGGGTTCTGTTTTTCTTATCCTGCCCAGTAGGTGGCGCTCGTGGTACACGTTTGTCTGTGGGTCCCACCAGTAAAAGGTGCTGTGGGACCTTAAACTTTGGAAAACTCTCGCCGTCCTGGGGGTTCGCTAGCCGACGCGGCTTGAGCCGGCCCGGGGTCCGAACGCAGGGAGGGTTGCTGGTCGCCGCAGCCAGGGAAAGAGCCCGTCCGAATTTCCTAGTCAGCCCTGGGCAACAAGCGTGGCGGCAGGGCGCCAGCGGCAGCGGCCCGCCCGAGAGAGTGCACGTTCCCCGGGAGTCACGGGTTTGGAAGGGGCCTCCCCCACCCGTCACCGTTCTCCGCGGCCTGGGGGTTTCCGATCCAATTCTCTCAGTTGGTCTGGGGGGCCGCGTGTGGTGTGGGCGCCAGTCGCCTTGGTTTCAGGGGACCACCTCTCCAATTCTCCCAGCCGGCCCGGGAAGGGGGAAGGGAGTAACTCCGGCCGCTTGCCACCCCGCCCGGTAAGGCCCGCGCGCCTCGGCGATCTCACCCGAGCTGCTTCTCTCAGCCAGCCAGCCGTTCCAGGATGGGGTACGCTGTCTTTTTTATCTCTGTTGTGGCTTTGGGCGTTTTCTGTATCGTTTCTACTCCCCTAGTAGGTGTCCTGGAGAAGAAACTAAGATCCGCGCGTCTTACTAAGCCGCCATCTTCCAGGAAGTCCTAAATGACATAAACTTTTATAGGTCAGAAAAGTATCTCATATTTATAGAAATGGCATATTCTTTTTATAGAGCATCTTTTTGTGCATGTGAAATTCTTATTGTATCTTTTGCCTGATTCTAAAATTATGAATGATAAATCAGTGGGGAAACAGAGTTTGCCTTACTTTACATCTGGGAGAATTTCTCATTACTTAACTAGAAATTCTGGTGAAAAGTGTGAAAGTTGATGAGAAGGAATCACAGCTTTGTCTGTGAGCAGTTTGTGAACACCTCCCAGATAACTGAATTATTTCTCCAATCATATATTTGGTTTTGTTTCTAAAGAAAAGAACAATGCCTTTTACAATATCATGTAGCATGGAAAATAATTCTCATTAAAAAGAATACGTTTTCCATTTATTTTTAAAAAGTAGCCATATTATACAAGCCTTAGTAACATATGTGAGCCTCTTTGTTCCAAGAAAGAAATAAATTAATTCGTCAAAATGTATTTATTAGAATTTTAATTATATAACATTAAATATCCTCAGTAGAAGAATAGAATAATAAATGTGTTCACATTTGAAATATATTCTTTATGATACTTGCTTATACATACAGTATTATGAATATACTAAAAAAGAACATATTATGAATGCATTTGTACATGTATATTCTTGAAGATTTCTTACTAATGATATATTCATACAGTTACATACTATTCTGCCTTTTGAACATGACTTAAAATGCTGAGACAAAGGCAAAATAAAAACTGGTCAATGGAAATTAAATACTTAAAAGAATAAATCAATTCATAAAATTAACAGCGTCTCCATTCCTCTTTAATTGCTTTCTTCCTAATTCCTCATTGCAATATCCCATTGAAATAGGTGTAGCAACTGGGAATACAGTTTTGTAAAAGGTGCTATTCCATAGTATACTAGTATTGTGCAGGCTGTAGAGAGCTGTCCACTATGAGTTAATTCTGCATTCAATGAAAGCTACCTTAAGGCATTCTTTGTGTAAGGAAAACAATTCTTAAAAGCAGGCTTGAAGTCTCTCATGAATTGACCAAGCATTGCTCTCTGTCCATTTAGGAGTGTGCTGCTCCAAATGTAGGTGCTATGACTATAGATTAAATTACCATCTATTTCCACCTGAGAAATTGAGGACATGGCCAAGGGGAAAGGGGACTTTGGCAGTATCATAACGCACCACTCATCTAGTTGTCTCCAGTCCATCAGAATGGCGATAGCGGTCTTTGTTCAATGTAATGGAGAATTATGCAATTGAATAGACAACACAAAAAAGGAATGGCCTGCATTTGAAATTCTTTCTAATGTTTGATGCATGCTGCTCACTGAACCTTCTTTGTGTTCATTTTGGGACAGTGTTCAGGGTCTACGGTACGGCTTTACATTGGTCTGTTCTCAGGTTCTGATCTATAATAGGGAGTTTTCTGGTTTCAGACCAATCACCTTTAAATTTCCCTCTCACTACTGTGCTTTTCTTTTCTCATCAAAAGCTTATCAAAAGCTTTAACCCTTAATTCCTGCCTCTGCTTCCTAACAAGACACTTAATCTTTAATATAACATGTTCAGAGAGGTGCCTTGCCTCTGAGTGGAAGCAACTCAATTGCAAATCATATCTGCTCTTGTAATTTGCTATCTAAACATTTTGGTGGGATTTGTTAAACCTTTTCTTCTTGAATCACTATTTCACAATGTTTTGCAAAAAAACTACATTCTTGATTATATATTATCTGGGAAAGGTTTCCTTTATTGACTGTCTTGCCCTTATTTTTTAGGTGTTTCCCATAATTCTGTTTTGCCATATTTTCTCTGCTCCTTCATGAAAGTTTTATCTGCTCCAAAAGTCTTACTTAACACCCATCTCCAAATACATATTAGATGTTCTCACAGACATTACTACAATATCATTTACCTTGCCTTTTAAGCAATTATCTCTATTGATTTTAATTACTCGTGTTTTTTTTTAACCAACATTGTCTACTTTACAATAAAAGCACTGAGAGCAGATGAGGTCTCTATTTTACTCCTATACCCATAAGACCTAGCTCAGTGCTCAGTGGGGAGAGGAGTTCAACAAATTAATTAGTAGATTTCAGTTCTATGCTGATGATGTTCAAAGCTGCATTTACCCCTCACATCCCTCTCCAGCCTGCCATGTTCACGTTTTTGACTATTTATTTGTTCATGTTGGTATTTTATAATAATGTTTGAAGACAATCTCATCATGTTTTTACTTCAACCAACTTCATTTTTGGGATAAAACATTCCCTAGGTCACCCAGTTTCCCAGTTTCACCAATTATAGTCTAGTGAGACCTGTTCTCTCTCTCTCTCTCTGTGCCATCACGTCTCAGAGAAGGGGATTAATTTTCTGGAATTCATTCCCCATTCGCTCTGCATCTGAGAATACAATGAATAAGATCTTATGGCCTGTCATAGATGATTGCAATAATCTATATTCTGGCCATTCTGCTG
This sequence comes from Tamandua tetradactyla, assembly GCF_023851605.1. Taxonomy (NCBI): domain Eukaryota; kingdom Metazoa; phylum Chordata; class Mammalia; order Pilosa; family Myrmecophagidae; genus Tamandua; species Tamandua tetradactyla. The sequence goes on from NC_135332.1 coordinate 155,565,759, forward strand.
CCCAGAGCCCCTTCCTTGTGTGTGTCCTCCTCAGGCAGCGCCATCGCTTTTGAAGCCACAACCACACTGCACACCTGAGTTTTGAAACCTCCCACCCACCCACACTCTACAGCATTTCCATGTTCTACATAGTTAGCTCTAACCTGGTCTCTGAGTTTTTCTTCTCCCACTTTCATAGAGGAAATAGCTTTGCACGTGGAAAGGGTACATATAAATGGTAACAAGCAAATATCTTCAAGGTCTTGTTCTCCAAGTGCATGCCTCTGTAAACTTTGTCTTTTGTCTTATTTTCTTTCTTTAAAATTAAGATAATCAGATTACTAAATTTTTTGTAGGGAATGAATATGATGAAATATGTAAGAAACCTGGAAGAGCAGCTATTGTGTACCAGCTGCTCCTTAAAGGTAACTGTGATTATGATGTACTCCCCTTTACCTGACAAGCTGAACAATCATTTGGTCCACACATCACACTGCACATTAGACACTGTATGGAACACATGCCATTACTCTATCTGTATTTATTCGTACAACTATCAAAAAATAAACAGAAGTGTCTGTTTTGACATTCCTCAGCAGATCTGTATTTTGGCCTGGCACACACCTGGGCTCCTGCTCCTGAGGCAAGGAATTGTCTGATTGCATTCTGGATATTGAAACAAAGGAAGAGTGATTTAGAGCTCTTCAGAAGAAACGGACTGCACACAGAGTAAGTGCTCCTAGAATGGAATGCTGTCCTGAGCTAGTTCAGCTGTGGGGTGTATACTGGGGTGCCCCTTGGTTACAGTGCCCTAACTGGAGCCATTCTCCGAAGCTCCTAGGAGGAGAGCATAAGCCTAATATGGCAGCCCAGCTTAACTCAGGGGCCTGACTGTGAAGTTTGGTCATTTGTTACATTCCATTTCTAGGAAAAGCATTTGAAAAAAAAAAAATCAATTAGCTATGTCTGCAACAAAATAAAAGACATAGAAGAAACTCACTTTGATTCAGAACATTCCTTATAGAAAGGAAAGACATATCCTCCAGTAGGTCTACACTATCCCAACACTTTCTGAATTATTTTTCTTCATGCAACTTTTCATAGTTAGTGAATATACATTTATTTGATTCATTATTTAATGTAAACCTTTATCAGCAGATTATAGGCTTCCTGGGGCCACAATACTCTGTTCACTTTCCAGTATCTAGCTCAATGCCTGGTATATGTTTGGGTTGTATATTTATATATTTATGTAAATATCTACATCTATATTTATATCTGTATCTATCTTTACACATATGCAAAATAGACTTTCTTATCTTCCAACCTTAAGTTTAAGTGCATAATCTCTGATAAGCCTGGAGCACAATGATAAATACATCATTCCTGTTGGGTGACTATTGACTTTGATTTTCCTTTCTTTTCTATGCCCCAAAGTTGAAAACCTTCCTGACTATTCCCACCCCTTCCATCCATCATTTTTAGAGTTGGCTTTGAATTCATTCATATAAATTTGAAAAGTGCTGACTTCAATCATATCTTCTCAGAATCCAGACATGATGTTCTCCTGGAAGAGATCATTTGGAAAAATATTCCAGGTAATTTAATGTCATATATACCAGATGCCAGTAGATACCACCAATGCACTATGACAGCCATCTATATTGTGGTAAATGACTACCTTCCAATCTTTTACCTATGCTCCCTTCAGAGAATGCTTAGGTAAGAGATGATAAATATAGTTTAGGATATATATGTTACGTGTACTTTTTTTCTCGCCCCTTGGAACAGGGAAGGAAAGTCAATTTTCCAACCAAGTCATTTTCTTGTGGGTATTAAATGCAGTTGTTGCTGCTGTTTTCCACAAAATGTTTCTAGTTTGACAATGCCACTTCAATTATCCTAAACTTCTTACAAGCCCCCAATTTTCGATATTATGGAATGAAAATTAAATGAAAATAAACAAACCAAAAGCCCACTTTGGAATTATGTCTAATACATAAATATTAAAATCTGGCTCATTTTAAAAGTCTTAAAATTCATCTCTGGTAGAAATGTTACCATAGTAATCTAGTAATTGGTTATTCTTGGTTATATATTATCTATTATCCATAATATAGTAGCTATTATATTATATTGGTTATAAATTATTGTAACATGCCATATGAAGAATCTGAAAGAAAAATCTCATCAGATCATTTTAAATATCATAAAAGAATATGTAATCATTACTGATAATTTTATTTTTTGTGTCAGTGAACACACCCAATTTACTGGCTATTTCACAGAAAGATAATATTCTTATTGTCATTATTTCCTTTTTTGTAGTTCCTGACTGTATTAATTTGTGATTTACTGTTCTTTTCTTTCCTAAAAATTCTACAGACTGGTTTCTGATTAGTGGTTTGTGCAAGCATTAGTGAAGTTCATCACTGTCTCTACTATTTTTACCTGATGCTGAAATAGGAATTTTTCAGAATGAACTCACCTGTATCTATCCGTGTGCCACATTCTAGGTTATTTTTTCTGTTACTAAGGCTTCTCCACAACACACATGATAGATTTATTTTACTAGGATAATGTAAAGTATATTCTATACACTTTTCTGCTTCACTTTTTATGGTAACCTAAATCAAAGGTTTTTCAAAAGAAACATGTTTATGTACTACTTTACAAGTTCTAGCTATATAGAAACATGAACATAATTTCTTCTGCATACGATTTTAGGAATCTCAACCATAATTGATAATATCGTTAAATACACTAATGCTGCCTTTATCATCCTATAGTATCTATCATAGCTCAATAAAATCTTGGTGATATTGGAAAATAACAGCTAAGAAATATACTTGCCTTATTAATAATTTCAAAAAGTAGAGCTTTCCATGATCTGTGGCAATCTTAATGGGATTTTCATTTATTTTCTGATGAAACTTTTACTCTTTTATAATCTTATATTATACCTTATATACCTTATATCAACCTTATGTTGATATATCATTAGTCCTAGGCTAAGCCATCTGGTTATTGCATTGCTAACTAGCCTTCTTATTATATTCCTGCAAACTTCTTCAAACCTAAAAATCGGAAATTTATTTCTCTTCAAGGTCCTGAGGTTTTCTACACAGCAACATAAGAGAAGGGGATATTTATTTCCTCATGAAATCCAAGTATTTTAGATAGAATTTAAAACTATTTTCAATGAAAGCATGGCAAACTGTACCTCTTTTTCTAAGGGAACATATAGACATGCTTTAAAACCACCGTAGTATATGACAACTTTAAGAACAATTATCAGAAAAAAGTATTACTTTCACGTGAAATTGAATGGAAGTTTCTTAGTTCTATAATATGTGAAAATCTATTTGTAAGGAAATATCAAGTTTGGTCTATATAAATTCAATCTCCAGTGTGCCCTTCAGACCTTCAAACTTGACCCACAGGATTCTGTTTGTAATGCAAAATTGGCTATGAATGGCAATAGCAAGGAAAAATCACCCAAAAGTAAAGGCAAGCGCCATGGAGAAGAATAGACAAGGTGATTCCTCTAAGAGAACTAAAATGTGGGATGGATTATGGACTAACCAAGGAATTTATTCCATTACCAGGGCAGGGAGATTTTGCAGTTCTACTCCTTTAGTTGAAAGGGCAACTGGCTGCTGTATGTTTCATTCCTCTGTGTTCCAATAGGAGATTTAAATGGAAATTTTTCTTCTTTCAAATCCACATTATATAATAGGCTTGTGGTGGCAGTTGGAGATGGAACAATACATTTTCTTTCAGTTAATAAAAAATACTAGATCATATTAAACCATGAATAGACTTGCTGGGGAGGACTTTGAATCACCCAGAGTTCCTGCACTTTCAATTGGATACAGGAGCTGATAGGACAGTTGATTTTCTCCTCAGGAGAGAATTTATGTGAGCTCTGTGTGGGAAGACTATTCACAGGTGCACGCAATAGTAGTGCACTGGTCACTATGACGGTAACTGTTACCTCTGCTCAGTATCGTGTCAAGTCTCTCTCTCTCTCTCTCTGTTTCAAGAACAGCCCACTCATCCCAGGTTTAAGGGTCCATGCTTGCTTAGCTGGAGGCTGTATTTCCTAGTTTTACTTGCAGCTCATTTCAGCCATGTGACTTAGTTCAGATCATTGCATATGGTTGGAAGTATAGTGAGAAAACTTCTGGGTCACTTCGTAAAAGATGTTTTTTTCTACTTGTTCTCTACTTTCCTGATTGGAGCTTCCTTGGAATCACAGATTAATGATGACAAAACCACCCTATCAGCTGAATGCTCCTTGTTTTCTTATTATTTAAGAAAGAAATAAACTTCTGACTTTGGTAAGTCATAGCATCTTAAGGTCTTTTCCTTTAAAACTTTAGCTTCTTTACTCACACACAAAAATTACAGTTTTATGATTTTTAATGTACTATTAATTTCAAATAGTTAATATTTTAATTAGGAGTTTCTAGTAAATTTCATAAGTAAAATTGGCCATAATTTTCTTTTGTCATATTTTTTATCTGGTTTTGGAATTATCATTTGTTTAGCTGATAATGTGCACCTATATATTTTACTTAAAAGAGGAAAGAGCATTGGTCATTTTTCTATAAGGATGAAATGCATAATTCCTTCAAGAATCATGCAGTAAGATTCATACTGATCTTTCCTTCTAACAATGAATCAAGATACTTTGCAACTAAATATAGTTTTCCAATCAAAACGCTTACAACTGAATATTCCTAATTAAATCAACTCCAACACATCAGAATATCCAGACTTCCTGGTACAGTATGAATACTTTGCTATTATCTAAAATTTTTACTCTAAGTCCTAGGGAAAATTATTTGACTCACTTTGTGAACCTTCAAGCATTAAATTAGGTCACTTAAAATGATCAAATAATCAGTATCACATCCAAAAATGAAAATTCTAGCATTTTCATACATTCTTAATGCTCTTGGGCACTAAAGCAACTGTCAGATCAAATGATGCCATGCTTGTTTTGAGACATATTTAATATATTGAGGTATCTATGCATCACTGATACTTGACAGCTGTCATTTCCCTTTTACACAGATGTTGATAGGTTAGAGAAAATAAAGTATATCAAATTGGTAAATCACCTCAATTACATTAAAAAATTGTACTGCCTCCATTTCAAGACATATTTTCTATCTGTAATATTTGATTATTCAAAGAGAAGTTGGAAAATTTTATTAGTTGAACCTGTGTCTCAACTTTGCTAGCAAAAGATTTTGAATCTAGTTGAATATTTGTTGCAAGAGGGAAAAATCTATCCATTGAGTTGTGGAAAGAGAATATTATTGAAAATATATTGTTGAATAATTCATATATACTTTTTCTCAGTTTGGCACAGCCCAGGAAAAAGTGTAGCCTACATCAAATCACTCTCAAATAAAAGGCATTACACTGAAAAACATGTGCATAACCACTATAGAATAATATCTGTGTTGTTTGCAATTATTCTATAAGCAAAAATAAGCTGTTTTATGAATTACTCAAATAAATATTATATTTTTCTCTCAAAATTAAGATAGTTTAGGACTTAGATGTGTCACATACTCTATTTCCCTTGATAATTGCAAAAGAAAACAAGAAGAATTTATAGGAAAGCTTAATAATTGCATACTTGTGCCTACTAAATTTAAGATATGTTTAAAAAGACCTACTCTCACATCATCTCTTTTTGAGAACTAGAGAGAATTTAATGATTAACAATAGGAAAATTTTGTGAAAAATTCGACATCTAGTAATAATAACATAACTACTAAGAAAAACCATCACATTTTAGAGCTATGTTATGCCAATATTTACTGATTTGAGCATGTTCTACTTTGTTTCTATGAGCAAAACCTTAAGAATTTAATGAAAAAGAAGACCATGAAGTATTAAGAATATTTGTTGAAATGCAGTCCATTAACTAAAGCTAAAAAAAGCATGCATCACAGGGTTAGATAACACTTTCAATATAGGTAATGTTATTTAGGAGAATGAAAGGTGATAGGATGCGTATAGAAAGGGGCCTCTAAAGGACTGCTACATTAGATAATGAACTAATTGCACATGAAATAAATATGTATGTTGTACACTTACAGCTATATTACTGTGATCCATTAAATATTTAAAATATTATTAAATCTTTGTTCATGAAATGGATTGATTGCTAGATAACTATAATAATATGGCAAATACAGCAGGACATTAAATTTGGTGGATCTGGGTATGTGGGTGGAGTAAGGGCATATTGGATTTGTTTGTATGGGGGTTATATTATTTTGTAGCTGTCCTGTAAGTTTGAAAGTATTTAAAAATGAAAAGTTAAAAAAAGAAAAAAGGTATTTATGAAAGTTTGTTGAGAAAGAGTGGGTGGCTCTATTTTTTCAAACGAAAAATAAGTCCTTTCAAAATTGGTATCAAAAGAAAACTAAGAGCTCTTTCAGAGGCTGTTCAAAGGAGTTTCTATTGCAAATAGCCCCCTATTAATTTGAAGAGGAATTTGAATGATATTCCAAGTAATAATAGAGAAAAGGGCAGTAATTTACAAATAAGAGAATATGCTAACCTAATGATCACTTCATGTTCCCCGTAAAATTGACTCCTACACTATTAAAGGTCAAATTCATGTTAGCACAAAAGAGGATTTTGCAATCCTTTGTACATTGTTAAAACAAGAAATCAACAGGGCTTTTAATTGATACTATAGGGAATTAATAGTATTCTTCCCATAATTATTACTAGACTGAAGGCCCATGTTATCATCCACTCATTTGTGAAATTAGCCAGTTCTTATGGAATGCCCACTGCATGTGGCCATTGACTTAATTCACTGGGGTACAGAGCTGGAAGGCAGAGCCCAACCTCTGCATACTCCTGAGCAAGGGTATATAAGCCAGGGAATTATTATAAATATTTTGTACAGGGTCTCAACTCAAAGGTACATAAATAAAATCAAATCTGTCTTGGTTTTCCTTTTCTTTTTCTAAACATAAATAATAGGTTCCTTACAGCTGGTGATAGGGAAGAAAGTACTTAGAAAACCTTGTACTGATCTACTCTGCAAGTATATTGAATAATGGACTCAAGCTTGAAAATTGCTGATCAAAGAATAACTTGGGGGGAAAGTTTATTAATCTGGAATAACTTTACCAATATGTTATTTTTTATCTTTTCTCTATTTTATATTTTAAATTCAATTTCGTATAAAATGTTGGTAGATATTTTTTGTAATATTTGTCTCAGTTAAAGCAAAACGAGAGAGAGAGAGAGAGAGAGAGAGAGAGAGAGAGAGAGAGAGAGAGAGAGATACTGTGTTAAGGGTTAAAGGTCCATGACAAAGTTTACTTATTTGCAAATTCAAAGCCCTATTTAGAGTAGTTTCACAGATAGTACCATAAGCTGAAACAAATTAAGGGTCAATTAAATGCACCAAACTTTCCAAAGCTTCTGAAATTGAACTGTGCTCAATAACATTAATAGGTGATGTCTTCATCTTATTGATTCAGAATTTGAATTTTTATTTCAAAATTTTACCGTATAAAATAAGAAGCCATGCATAATTATATTATTGTTTGAAAATGCAAGGAATTTACAGTTCTGTAAAGTAAAATGCAAAAATCATACTTTAACAACCTTCCCCACTCTCAAAATTTGAAGTTATTTATTAGAATATTTCATTTTTTTATCTAAATTTATGCACATAGGTTTAATTTGTTTCCTTATTACTTGTTTGGAATCAAAGTATGTTTCTTTATTCTCTTATTTTTTTTCTGTTAACATTATATTTTAAAAATACTTTATATCAGAACAAAAAGATTCGCTTCATTATTTTAACTTGTTCTATAATATCAAGTGACTAGAGACATTATTGATATTTTAAGCATCCCTCTAATAATGAATATACAGCACATTATATTTCTGAATACATAATTAATAAACTCAACAGCATTTTAAGCAGTCTAATCATTCCCTATAGATTTTAAATGATACAAATATTGATATCCTTTTTCTATTTGTCTCTTATTGCACTATGTAACAATATAAATTGTCATTATGCAATTTATATGTCAATATCAAACAGTTAAGTCACCCACAACCTTACTATTATCAGTTTGTATTTCACTTTTTCCTTTATATTTCTAATTACTATTTTATCTATTTCAGTCATCTTTTTAAGTGTATAAAACCCTACAAATAACTGTTCCTTTTAGTTCTGTTTAATGGGTATGGATTCTAAAGAAGAGTTTTCAGTTACATTGAATATTAGTAGCATAAGAATTATAGCCACACAGTACTTTATAGTTAGAGATTATTTGGAGTACATCTAGATCTTCTCTCTACTTGATAAATAAATCTGTTCTATGCTTCTGAAAAATTGCCAGGTTTCATTTGTTTACCATTCCTTTTCTTGTAAAACCCACTCCATCTATGGAAATCAGGTATACAATTCCCTGAATGATGAGAAGTTTACTCTTTTCTTTTTAACTCATATCTGTCTGCCAATATTTTCTATGTCTGTGAGTTAGCTTAGATTCAAGAACCACAGGTAATAAATTTGACCCAGTCGGTGGTCAACTTTCATTCTTTTGTTTCATATGCAGTTTACTTTTCTTATGACTGAACATCAATTTTTAAAAATGTGTGTCTGCAACATATGATTCCTGCATTTTGTAGATAATTAATATTGGTGAGTAATGGCTTGATAATAGTATGAAAATATTGGGGCTTTATTGATAAATGTGATGTGAAAACAAACACTTCTGTAGATTTTATTTAAAAAAAAAACTTTTTTTTTACATGTGTGATCATATGACCAAAAAATGAATGTTTATTTCAGACATTCTTAGTATTCATAATAGACTTGTGACAGGAGTCTTGATTAATTGAGCTGGATAGGTGATTTTTTTTGCTGCACATACTCATAGTCTTTTGCTAGGAGGCTACTGTCATATTTATATTTGAGATAATAAGCTAAGGTTTGTTAGTAAAACTGTTGATGCTAAATACTTTTTATCCTACTGCATACTAATTTTCTATTTTTTTGAGCTTCAGTTCCTGTGTTTTTGGAACAATGCTTCTCTTTATGATAATTTGGGAGACTAATTAAGATGACATACCTCATCTTTGATTGCAGAAGAGTTCGTCTGTTTTCTGCAGAGGCTCTTAGGAGACCAGAGCTATGCTGTCAGAATTTTAATCTGTAATATTTTCAACTTCAAACAGTGAACTTAAAGCATGAACAACTTTCAATGTTTGGACATCCATATGACTTTGTGGCAGTTGATTGTAATTGGTTTTGTGCTTATAATATATTACAAAGACTGAATAACAATGTGGGAAATGCTGTTATTTTGTTATTTTGAATATATGGTGTTAAATAGGGAATACTGGAATTTGAGAACTAAAGAATATGAAAAACTAAGAGTTTGAGGCTCACAACCAAACATCATGAATAAATTACAGAAGTGAAAGTAAAATTCTGTGTTATTTCCACTATGTTATCCCTACTTAAGAAAAAAAGATTAACTCGTTTTATAAGTTTATTCAGGAATATTGATCACCATGGCTTCAGGTAGGAAGTATCCAGGTTAATTTTTTTTTCGAGTATAATGGAGGTTATTCTTGGAGTATAAGTAGGATTTCAAAGTGTGGGAAACATTTGTGGGAAGTGGGGGATTAATTAAGTAAAGGATTGAATTTGGGGAAGTGCTGGAAAAATAGGTAGAATCAGCCTCATATTACATTAGTATTTACTCAGGATAGGACAACTTGCTTGTCACTTCAGAGAACATATTTCCTTAGAAATTCTATTATGACTTAGGGCCTGACATCTGTGTTGGAGGCACAGATAGTTACATTTTCAGAATCAACTTTTTAATCTATCAGGTGCAATGCATAGAAACACAAAACATAGAAAATGAAATTAAAAAGAATTATCGCCAATTAGAATGAGAAAAATTCAGGAGTCTGAAGCACACGAACATTCAGAGAAGTTAATTTGGAAAGAGAAATGAAACTGACACCTAGAAAGGAATATTTATTTTCATTTTAATGTTCTATTATCTTTCTGTTAAGTGGGAGGGCAAATAAGAATACTGCATGTTGAATTTGAAAGATAAATAAATAAGTGTTGCTTATGTTAAGTAAAATAAAATGCCCACCTGCACTGGGCTTTGTAGGAAAAGACCCTTTTCTGAGAAGGGCTTGTCCAGAACACAAAACTAATTCACCTGTAGGGATTTTTCAAGGAAACAGAAAACACACTACAAGGTTGCTGATAAACAAAAACTGGTGATAAAACTAGTTTTCGTCCAGTAGAGCTAACTTATCAGAATAGACAAGTAGACCATACTAATCATTGTGTATCTGCTCCCCATTTTGTAAGCCCTCCCTGTATAAAATGGAAACGTAATATTAGCGTCTCCTTGGAACTCCCTTCTATTTTTTGAATGGGATGCTGCCTTATTCATGAATTGCCACATAAAGCTGTGAGAATTGCATGAGAGAATGGGATCCAAAGGTGCCTGCTGACAGATATGGAGTCAACAAGAAAGACAGACAGAAACCATTAAACCTTTTGAGTTATTGGTCCTACCCTCACTGTCTTCAAGGGTTGTAAGTCCCTCTTGGCTTGGATCAAGCGCTCCAATCTCACTTGCTCTTAGTCCAAATGTTAGTAAGTCAATCTTATTAATGAAAAGGTTCAACATTTAAAGTTCAAAACCTTAGCCTTTGGAGGCTGTCCACAGTCTCATTTGTCCTCCTGCTGGTTTCTTTGTTCTGTGCACTAGGTAAGAAGTGAAATAATACAAATGAGATCCTCAAACTCTAAAATCCGTGATTCTTCACCCTCAGAACATTACATGTTCTGAGATTATGGGGTCAGAAGTTGTGCCTGTCTATTGAAATAGCAAAATCTCATAGAAGACAACCTCAAGTTACAATGGCCATTATAGAGAACATTCATTTAAGGTAAACTTACATCAGAGATTCAGTTGAGAAAAAAGGACTCTCAAATTAAACAGGCCCAATGGAATGTCTGCTTTAATGATAGGATCTACTAAGAAATTGCAAGACTCTTAAAAAAGCTTATATAAACTAGTGAGCTTTTTATTTCTATATTTTATATATTGCTATGTCTGACTCATGGCTGAAAACATTTGAATTGAACCATAAGCTCTCCGTGTCTGTCTATGTTTGATGTATGTTTTCCTACCTCCCGATGGTATTACCGAGATAACTTATAAAACTCTTTAAAAGTCTTCTATTAAGATTGGCTTGGAGATGAATAAGCATTTCTATATAAATTAATACTCCTAATGTCCTAGACATTAAGGAAATCAAATTTCTAATATTTCAATGGAAAATAGTGGCGTACTTGTAGAACAAAAATCAATTTGTTTTAAGAAAATTCAAGTTCACGTAAGTCAGATGACCCTTTGACAAATGGGACTGGTTTGATGTCATTAAATACAAGCTATGCCCTTTTAGTTATCAATATTAAGTACAATACAATCATAATATTTTATTCTACTTGAGAATGTTCTTCCTAATTTATGCAAATTCACTAATAAAATAAGCTGACACTCACTATGTCTACTAGATATATAAGATGATTAAAAACTGTAAATTTGTGTTTAAATAGCTATTATTCTGACAAACTTTGTTTTAAGAATAATGTGTTTTGTAGAATGTTGGCATGAAAACATTTCCCAGATCTTTTTTGGGTGTTCAAATATATAAGGTACATAGGATATCTTTTTCTTGGAGAAGAGAGTGGCTCTTTTCTTAAATAAATGACTAGTTGCAGAATGAGAAACAAGAATGTATAGGACAAAATCTGAATGGATAAGGAAAGTTATAGGGCATGGGAATAAATTTAATTTTAGTAATTACCTAGAAGGCAGAGATTTTTTCTGTCATCAGAATAATCTCCTATGCTTTATATTATATTTATCATTCTTTATTTGATTTTTATTATAGGACAAGTCTTCTCCCATTTGAAAGAAATAAGGGTTTTCCTTTTCTTTAAAAAAAAATGATGTTAACTCCCATTTACTTTTTATTTATTTTTATTTATTTATTTTTTGCATGGGCAGGCACCGGGAATTGAACCTTGGTCTCTGGCATGGCAGGCGACAATTCTGCCTGCTGAGCCATGGTGCCCTACCCCACCCTTTTATTTTTAAAATCTTTTATTGTCCCTTTGGTTCAATAGAGGATGAAACATTGTTTCACAGTGACCCATGATATTATTTAATAATGTTTAAACCTGACAATTTATTTTGACATTTTGACTTCTCCAAATGAAACCCTAAATGCCAATTTATTGACCTCAAACCGCCTTTGAGATTTTCCAGAAGTACCCTGAAAGACACCAAGGATTTGTTCTTTCACTTCGTGTGGTGGTTTGAAACTGTATTTACCCCAGAAGAACACAGTTTTAAATCTAATCCCTTCCTGTGGGTGTAAACCCATAGTAAGTAGGATCTTTTGTTGAGGCTACTTCAGTTAAGGTGTAACCCACTTCATTCAGAATGGATTTTTATTCTATTATCAGAGTCCTTTTTAAATGGGAAGAATACAGAGAGAAAACCATGGAAGCAAGAAGCTGGAACCAACGGAACCCAGAAGAGAAGGGAAAGACCAGCAGATGCTACCTTGCACCACGCCATGTGGCAGAGGAGCCAAGGGTGACTGGCAGCTGGTCTGTAGGAAGAAAACATCTCCTTGATGATGCCTTGATTTGGATATTTGTGAAAGGTTTATCTGAAAAACACTTAAGTTTATTCTACAAATATTATTATTTCTTTCATTTGGAAATATTAGAAATTTAGTTTCCTTTATTTCTAGGACTTTAGGAGCATCCATTTATATATAAGTGGTTATTTATCTCTAAGCAAATTTGAAGAGAGCTCTTTTAAGGAGTTTTGTAAGTTAATTTGGTAATACCATCTGGAGGTACAAAAATATCATCCATCAAACATACAGACAGACACAAATAGAAAGCTTATAGCTTCAATTTAAAATTTGTCAGCCTGGAGTCAGACATAAAAATACAGTAACATAGAAAGCACAAATACAAAACCCTTTAGTTTATAAGCTACTTTAGAATCTTGCAATTTTTTCATAGGCTCTGAGTACCAATTAAATCAGGCATCCTATATGGCCTTATTTGAATCCCTTTTTTCTCAAGCGCACCACTGCAATGAATAACTTTATAAATTGGAACATTCTCCATAATGACCATTGCAACTTGAGGTTGTCTTTGGTGAGATTTTACTATTTAGTATGATATGTACAGTGACCAGCCCCGGATTTTTTTTAACATGTAATATGCTGTGGTGCCAGAAGGTGAAGAATAAAAAGATTTAGAGTTTGAGGATTCCATTTTTATCGTTTTACTTCTTACCTACTGCATAGGACGGAGGAACCAGTAGTAGCAAAAATGAAGCCTTGGACTACACCAAAAGGCTAGGAACTCTAGCTCAACACTTGAGCCTTCCTTTCAATAAGAATGACCTGCTAATCTGTACTAAAAGGTTATGAGATCAGAGAGCTGAAACACAAAGAGAGTGGAGCACAAACCTAAGAGGGAGTTACCAGTGACATTGGAGAAAGTAAGGACAGAGAACTCACAAGGTTCGGTGGTGCCTTCACTTGCTTCTTTTGTCTCAAAGCCTATAGTAGTCACCTTCGGATCCTGTCCTTGTTGCCAAACCTGAGAAAATCAAAAAGCATTTCATGCAATTTAGGTTCTTATAGCTTTATTGAGCAATTCTTCAATTGTTCAGCATCTGATTCAGAAAGTAGATGGGAACTCCAGTTTGGAGATGGAAAGGGGAAGCCTGCACAAGGCAATCATGGAAACAAGTAAGGAGATGTTCTAATTCACTGACAATGTTTCCCCGTTTGGGGTCTTATAGAGTGTAGAGCAGATATACATCAATTACTATGGTATGTTTGTCCATTCTGATAAGCTTTCTCTGTTGACTCCAAATTACTTTGATCACCAGGTGTTGCATATAAGCAAAACTGTAGGGTGGGTTCCATTTTTTTGAAACACTCCTGAAGGTCAAATGTTTTCGTCTTTTGGCAAAGCCCTTCTCAGAAAGGGGTCGTCTGCAATAGTGCACTATGCAAGTGGACATTTTATATTACTAGTGCTCGTGCAATGCTACTATGGCTCACAGTGCTCTCTGCTGATATTTCACTATTCTGTATTGTCCACAATCTGCAAGCTTCATGAGAAGAGATACTACTTCAATCACATATGTTTGTTTTTAACTATTCAGCATTAGACATAATGCTTAGTATTTAAAAGTTTTATTGAAATGGTGAATTCTACAACATATAACTATTTTCTTACTTTACAGGCAAGAAAATCAATGCTCAGTGAATTGAAACATCACCTAAAGAACTATTAACATTTAGAAACTTTACAAAACCTACATCCCCCTTACACCAGAACTTGCTATCTCCAACACAAAACCTCTTTTGAACCTACTTTGCTACGTCTTTGTGTTCAAAAGTATATGTTCTCAAGTTCACACTCCCTTTCACTACACTTGTGAGTGATGCAGACAGGAGAATATGATTAGGAGTAACATTATCTGATATTGCTATACTGGAAACCAATGCAAAATGTTATAGATATAATGATTTAGGGGAAATATTGAAATAAGTTTTTATGATATTTTGCTGATCTGTTCTAAAGCAAGATAGTTTTACTGGAACTTTTTCCATCCCTCTAAAATACCACTCTGAGCTTTTACTAAATTGCTTTGATATTAGCTGACATTTCAAGCAATGCTCTTAAATGTAGTTCCTTTATATTCAGAGTTTATTTCATTAATAATTGAGAGGAGGAGAAAAGGACACTTTTTCCCCCCAGCCTAGTTCACTTAAGAATTCACATATATAAGTTAATGGTAACTTATATATCTTTACCAAAGATAATGTTAAAAGGTAGTTTTGTGAGTTTCAACAATAAAATAAAACTTTGTCCTTACACAAGCAGCAGATTTTATTTTTAATGGCCTTTATATGGAAAGAACTGTTTATACACTATACTTTCCATGTCAAAGATATTTTCTCTTGTTATATATCATATATAGTTTTTTTAGTGCAGAAAAAGTGCTTAAAATTCCAGTGTTTCTGAAAACTCTATCAGTGAAGCCACCCAATAGATATACATTGCTATATACAAGTCAAAAAATAAGAAATTCCTGAAAACTGGCAAGAGTGGATTTTGTTTTCCATCATTCCTTTCCCTTATTCTGTAATTAGAACTCCTCTATCTCATAAGGAATCCATGACATAAAGATCATATCAGGCAGAACTTGACTTTTGGTCACAGGGTGTGTGTAGAATCCATTCACAAGGGCAATAGTGCTTAGGTTTGGTGGCATATAAATACACAAAATGCCAAAGTTCCTAAGTGTGATTTAGCACATAGCAGAGAGGGTCCAACTCAGTCTCAGCTGCTTGAAAACATCTTGTTCATCTGTAGAGAACCACGTTCATCCCAACACATTTCAAAAGCTCCAGAAGGCTCTATGCTCCCTCTTGTGAACTGTTAACTATGATTCTGGCAATGTCATATGCTGACAGGCTTTTTTATTATCTCTCTACTTTTGTTAGCCTCATTCTCTAGCATTCTTGCAAATTTTCATGCAATATCTTTCCAAGTTATTTCTTTTCTATTTAACTTAGCTATAGTTGGTTTCTGTTGCTGGTGACCAAGAACCTTAATTAATATAGATATAGGCTACTGAGGCATTATTTGAATCCCAGTAATGGGAGTTGTTTTACTTCTACACACCCAGGTAGCATTGAATCAATAGATTACTCTTTTTACATAAAGTAAATAGAGTTGGAGTTCTGTCATTTCACCAAATGGCAGATTCTTGATTTAAATTATACCTAAAATCAGTCAGTTTTAATTTGAAGAGGATATAAATAAAAACTTGAAATATGCATCTACATCAATAACTTTACTGGCACTATCTACCTACCTATCTAAATACTGAATACATGCTTCCATTTTAGAAGTTTGTACCATCATCTCTTCCTAGAATTTTCTTCCTACAGAAATGTGTGTATTTGTAGAGAGAAACAGAGAGAACAATGTTTTGATGAATATTTTGCACATATTCCCTATTAAATCTTGTTTGATCTTTTATTCATAGTGGATTTACTTGGTCATAGTCTATATACATGGAAAACTTTCATATGTACAGATTATTTTTGTGATGCCTCTACCAGTTTAGGGTCAAAACAGGAAAGTCTCAGGCTTTCTCTTGACCTATGACATTGCCAACTGTTGCTATTATTAGTTTTCTAATTTTTAACATTTTGGTAGGAGTAAAGTGCCATCTCTCTTTTTTAAAATCTCTCTAAATATCTGCAAGATCAAGAATATGTTCATTTATTTGTCAGTTATTTTAGTTTCCTTTTTTTTTGCCTAATTTTTTTACCTATATTTCTAGTGAGTTTTTTTCTTTTCAATTTACAGGACTGCCTTCTATATTACATATATAAACCTCTTTCTAGTTTGAGATCATACAAATTTCTACTATTCTGTTATCTATTAACCTTTCCTTCAATAAACAGAAATCCTTACTTTTGATGAATTCAAATCCATAGTTTTGACTTACCTTTTGCATTTGGGTTTTTCTATAATGCAAGTTCCAGTCATACAGTAACAAGATGTGCAAGATTATAATTGTAAAACACACACAAAAAAGATAATTTATAGCAAGCTTTGTGCTTGATATGACTCTTCTCCAAACTAGTGCTAAAAGAAAGCCACAATTTCAATGCTCCAAGACCTCTGCATTGGTGGAATTCTAATTATATACATACTGCATTTACCCAATTTGTTTTTGTGTGTATGAACATTTTCTATTTCAATTTTGGTATTTCATTTCTTTTCATAAACCTATGCTGTTTAGGTTTTCAATTTATTTGAGATATATTCAAATCTATTGATATTGTGTTCAAGTTTATGTTTTTATATTCATTTAATTACCATTTTATTTCCCTTTCCATTTTAAATGCATTTTATTTATTTATACATGTTTTTCTTTATCAGATTCTACAGAAGTCTGTCAATTTCTTAATCATTTAAAAAGAAATTCTTGATTTTTTAAATGTTCTCTATTTTTTGTAATTATTTATTTGGAAATTTATTTTAATTTTTCTTTTTCTTCAGAAAAATAGAAGTATGTATTTTCCTATAGTTACAATTAGAACATATTGCAAATTTTGACATGTAGTATTTTAATTCAGTTTTAAAAATTTTACCATGTTCTTTACAATTTCCTCCAAAACCCAATAGCCTTTCAGTTGTGCAATTTTCATCATGGCATAGGGAGAACATAGTCTGATAGATTTTATTGGTGCAGGGCTTATGTTATGCTTTCTTTTTCCATTCCTGTAGACCTCACCTCCCTTCCATCTAGTCATATGTACCTGGCATAATTTCTTCAAGTGTGAATTATAAAAATCATTGTTGGCAGCTGGAAAACACACTGTTTCTTCTTAAACAGCAACAAAAGAAAGAAGGAAGGAAGGAAGGAAGGAAGGAAGGAAGGAAGGAAGGAAGGAAGAAAAAGAAAGAAAGAAAGAAAGAAAGAGCACGAAATGTATGAGAAGAAAATCCATGTATAGCACATTCTGTCCAGAACATTTTCCCAGCTTTGAAAGCTGTCAGATGAGGATGAAATGCATTGAGCTACAACTATCAGCATTTATGTATGAGGGAAAATTCAAGAGCATAAGAAAAGTACAAAATCAGGGCCAACAATAATTAGGTTGAAAAGAAAATATGAAATATCTTACCTTTATGTTTTTATTAAGTCAAAATAAAACCATAATTCATTTTAGCCATGTTTAATCATGTTCTATTTGCAAACGGTCACCACTAATTGATATATTAGGAGAAAGGATTATATAAAATTTGATATCCAATATAAATATAGATGTAAAGCTGATTTTCAGATCACTGATAGAACTGCAGGGCATTTTAAAACATTTTACATATCTAAGTGCATGCTATTTATAATTATAATATTTAAAATCTATACTCATGACCAGCTAATTATTATTTTAATGGCAGATTTTATTATTTCTTATTCAATTATCTTTAATATTCTCCACAACAAACATATACTATAATGTAATGCAAAGTAATAATATCATT
The DNA here is from genome assembly GCF_023851605.1 of Tamandua tetradactyla. NCBI lineage: Eukaryota > Metazoa > Chordata > Mammalia > Pilosa > Myrmecophagidae > Tamandua > Tamandua tetradactyla. The sequence goes on from NC_135332.1 coordinate 155,583,967, forward strand.
ATTATTTTTTAAATGAGGGCATTATTAAAGAAGGGAAACTTCAATATTTCTTGGAATCTATGCTAAGTCCAAATGCCAGTTATATCTATATGCTTCTACAATTTATTCTCTATTATCTTTATGTATTTTGGTATTTAGTTGCCAAGGGTTATCTTACTTTTTCATGCATTATTGTACTTCCCCAAGTAGGTGCCTAGAGGTAAGTACATACCGGTTATATATGATCCATTACAAACCACAATATATTCAGTGATCTGAACTGAGCGTATGCGAGATACAGAATGGGATGAGATAGTACCTGCGTCTTCAAAGAGCTTTAATGGTCATTGATAGAAACTTTTTGTGCAGTCTTTATTATCCACAGAAATTATGATAAGGAACGACTGGCATGCTCAACTACCTTCGCCACCCCTGATCAACAATCATTTTAATAGAAATATCAAGGTAAAATTGGTATGATAATGTATCAAAGAAAATTTTATTATAATCTATTATATTTCCCATGATAATGTGAATACAGAAGATAAAGATTGATGATCAAATAAATGTCTATTCTTCTTTTCCATAAATATCCATTTATCACTTCAATATCACTATAATAAAGAAAACAAACCTATGACAACTTGATTTTCTGTGAGAATTAAAGAAACATCTGATATTTCTCCTCAAAGATATGATAAATATAGATATGAAAAATACAATGCTTTATTCATGTTATTCAGGGAAAAAGACAAATATTGCAGCATAAGAAAGAAGCTATTTACTATAATAGAAAATTTCCTGGGTTGAACTTAAAACGTAACCTAGTTTCACATATGAAAACTAAAATCATACCTTTTCCACTTGCTGGACATGCTAAGATAAAAGATATTTTAACTTTATCAAAGTGTTGGAATAGCACATTTAAGTATGGATAACGTATGGTTTTTCTTTGAAATTTTAGCTTCTGCTTATTTCTAGTTAGGGTGCTGGTTCTGCATGGAGCTGTTATTTGCCTTTGCCATCGTGTACAATGTGAAGCAATAGAATTGCATCTTAAGAGTTACTGATGCTAGCAATATTTTAAATTTCTAATGTTAAGGTGATTTTAACAATATTCTCTGAAAGAAATGACACCAGATATGCATTCAATGTAATTCACTATCTTAATAAAACTTCAAATGCAAAAGAGAGTAAGTTTTGGAAAAGAGTGTTTCTTTTGAAAAGATAACATTTAAAAATTATATATCTCTTGGAAAGTCTAATTGGTCTTTATTTTTAAAATAATTGTATATGTTTACCTTACCTCTTTAGTTAAAGAACAAGAAATTAATATATTTCATTATTAAAGTTTTATACTGTTTTTTCTGTTGTGTTTTTTATCACTTTTCATGCATCATTGTTCATATATGATCAATAACACAAAAGGTAGCTTATGTGCTTGCCCATGCAAAAGAAAAGAAAAAGAAGAAATCTGTAAAAAAAAATGGGTGCACAGGTGTTTCCATGATAGAAGGCTCACTTTCCATGCTGGAGACCCAGGTTCGATTTCCAGACCAAGCACCTAAAAAAAAAAAGAAAGAAAGAAAAAATTAAAATATGGTAGGGATACTTTTATTGAATGTTCTTCCAAAAATACTTCTGGGATATACTTTTTGTTTTCAAGAAGTCAGTACACAACGGGGGAAAAATAAAACATGATATTTGATCTCATAAACCTATGGAGACATTCTATAGCTTAAAATATGCATAGTTTTCATGGTTTTAATTTTTGAAACAGCAAGAGAAGGTATGCACATAATGACAACAGTGCTAGATTAAGAATCAGAAACTTTAAATTCAATTCCTCACCATTGAGTATTAAGAATCTAAATTTTCTGAGTACCTGGATTCAACACATGTGTTTAGTTGGCACTTGTTGCTACCTGATATTTCACGAATTATTGAATAAATAATTAACTCAGGCACTACCATTTACTGATTATATGGGCTATCTTTATCTGTAAAATGGGATTAAGATCTATTTCATAAGTGGTTGCTCAGTAAATTTTGATTCAGTTGAATAGATCAAACTGAGAACTTGCTATGTCTCAGACACTGCTGTTTGGTTTCAGAGAAATTCCATAGTAGTACATGAAGCTAACATTTGTAAAGGATGGGAGAAAGGACTTGAGGGGACTACACAGTAGATCAAAATTGATTACCCACACGCAGGACAACGGTGAAATTTATTATTTCAAATGGGACATTTCTGAAAAAAAAAGTCTCTATAAATAATTGTGCTAGGACAATAGACCAAATTGGAAGTATTCAAGGGAAAATTAAACTCTACTTATTCAATGATGCTAGTTGGCATATATTTGATTGCAGCTATATATGTTAGTCATAACTCTCTCTATATATAGTATGTATTTCTGAAGGAAAAGTTCTTCTACATATTTCTACCTAAATTCAGGTCTTCTCTAAGAGAGGATTAAAATAATTGAGGTTAACCATGAATCTATTCTGGGAGGAAATAAATAATTAATATGCCAGTTAAGTAGCTCAGAAATATAGAAACTATTACGTACACGTTAAGCTTAATTTATTGGAGTCATTTCATTTTATAGAAAGTAATTCCCATGATAATTTGGAGTGAGAATAAGAACTCGTGCTAGCACAATTAGTTAAAATATTTTAAACTCATCTAGGGTATCTTCTCCCAAATACATGTATCATTTACTATATCATTATAATTTTTTCCTTTAGCGAAAAAATGTAACATATATAATTTGCAATTGCAAGGAAGTTTTTTTCCCCTTTCACCATGAAAAAGGCAGTCCATTTGTTTTCTCCTGAAGGAATTTTCATAGATAAACTGATTGGAAAAGTTTCCCCACTCTTTTAATTGGTTAATAGAATGTTTATGATACATCTGGTCTCACTGTTTTCCAGTTTCTAATTATTCTTTATAATTTTTCCTGTTTATTTTTATAGATCTCTCAATTTTATCTCTTTCCAAATATAACTAAGTAATTAAAAAGGAAAATACAGTTTTATAACAAAATAATTTAGCAAAATTAGAAACATTAGAATATATAAACATTAAAGACATTACATTAGATATAAACATTAATTGTTTATTAAACAATTAACTATATTAGCATGAATATAACAACTCAATCACTTAAAAAAGCAACCAACAAGGCACATGAAATATTAATAATAAAAGCAGTAAAACTTTCAAATGTTTATTTGAAAAGAAATCAGAATCTTTCTAGGTGTTTGATATGTAGACAATTATAATTTAATTAGACAATGATGGCTAATGAACTATCATTGTAATTGAGTTTCTAAAGAATAAAATCCACTCTGGGTATTGAGTCATCCAAGAAAAAGAAGGCAGGGTCAATACTTGCCTGGATGAGAGACTTTGCTGGGCAATCATGCCAAATTCACATCTTTAATTCTCAGAATTATAACATCTTCAACAGATAATATTGTTTCCTGGAGAGAATCATGCGATTGAGAATGCCTGCTAGACCATAAGGAATGCAACAAAATAAGGTTTCAATGGCTGAGAGATTTCAAATAGAGTTGAGAAGTTATTCTGGAGGTTACGCCTATGCAGGCTCCACTAGATACTACAAATTCTCACAGTATGCCAAGTTCCAACCAACAGTATAGCTGAAAACCATAAAGAAAACCCAGGACTCTATCTAAGAAGAGACTTAGATAATTTTACTCATTATGTTTGTTTTCAAGAAATTTAAAATCTCCAAATTGTTTCTATGCCACATAAGCCCTGAAACTTAGAGGTACCATTCTCTCCCAGAACATCAACCAGTTGCATTCACCTTTCCGATAGTCAACACTGCTTTCAACTTGAAGAAGTTAGAATGATGATTGCCCGAATATCCCTGAAGATGAGAGAATGATCAAATGAGAGAGAGGGGTTGTAACAGAGAAGTTAGGATTTATCAAATGATCATTGCTTCTGAGCCGTTATATAGACATATATTTTTTAGTTTCTAGTACATTAAAACAGCCAGAAGTAAATTCTTGAAATTATAGAACTGTAACCCATAATATACCTTGAAATTTAGTCTATAACTACTTGATAAGCTGAACTTTGAAATTTATCACTTTTCTATACATATGTCATACTTCACAATAAGAAATGTTTAGGAAAAAATATATGGGATAATATAAATGTTATTTAATCGTGGCTTACACATACAGAAAGCCAGGCAAATAAACGTAAAATGAAAGTATTTCACATGGGAGGGAATATCATGACTACATACCTTGGTATTTCCAACATTTAATACCATGCCTGGCACATTAAAGGGATTTGATAAAAGCCTAAATCCCTATTAGGTAAACCTGAGTTGTTTTATTAGATTTCCTCTCATTACAACACTATTGTTATTTTTAATTAATAAAGTAATGAATGTTCCTTGAAACAATTTTTCACAGGCCAGGTGCTTAGGAAAAGTGATTCAAAGACACATATTTTTGTGCCAATTATTTAAATGAAGAGTGCGCTAGGTAATAAAACCTTTAACCGAGTAAGAGTAACGATTGCTGTTGACACTTCAAGCCAATTCCACATGGCACTCTGAAGCTGTAACCGTCCACCACAAATGGCCCATGTTGAGCCAAAGTTGAGCCTTTTGTATCCCTGTAGCCTCCCTGGGATGGAGTGCAAACTTCAGCAAGTTGGCTTTGTTAAGACTAGGGAAATTCCTAAATGTGATTTGTGAGCAGTGGATTCCTCCCCACTTTAGTTAACATTTTTGTAGGTTCTATGTGTCTTGCCTATACTTATTTATTTATAGTTGAAACTGTATGTAGAGGTGCCAAGACATGCCACAGTGGATTACGTAAGGACTGATAGCTTTGTCCCTGCTTTCAATATAAAACACAATTCCTACCTTGTAGCAATGATCAATTACTCCTGCACAGTACAGTAACTAACTCCTTTCTTTGATGAACTGGCAAGAAGAACCTAAAGGGACAGGGCAGCAGCTATAGCTTTACTGACTTGTGAATGTAAAATGTCCTCTTGTGGGATTGTTTCCCCATGTGGAAAGAACAGAGTTTATAGTTTCAGGGATAAAAACAAAAAGCTTACTTTATTAGGAATTCACAGTGATGATGAATGGGGCTATTCCTAATTCTATCTCTTGGTTTCCATGCTACATAATTGAATACCACATGTTGAAATTTGCCATAAGGTATATAGTGAATTCTGGAGTAAGATGCCTCTTCCTTGCAGGGTTTTATTCCCCATCTGGGTAATAAGCTGCAATATCAAAAGACCATTTTTACTTTGTCAGGCCAGCAGACTTCTGCTGGTTGGGATATGATAGAGCCATAGAGGTGCCAACTGCTACACTTAATTTGTTTTAAAGTAAGTCCTGTGGTCCAACGTAGCATAATGTATAATACTGTATTGATGGTTCAAACAATTCCTAAACACTTGTTAATTTTGAGAAGTTATATAAGCTAAGGCCCTGTGGTTAAGCAATGCAAATCTATAATACCCGCAATATATGAAATTATAGTCAGAATGAACCATTACTCTTTCTAAGTTTGAAGAAATTCAATTTAGTCAATTTATCATAAAGTGACTTTTTTTTTTTACAAGGGGTAGTGCCATACTGAGAGCTCAGTAATATTCTTGTTGTTGGCAGGTTAGAGATTTTCAGTGACAGTAGATTAGCCTTAGTGAGTAGAAGCCCATGTTGTGGGTCCAATACATATTCTACATCCCTAACATCATGGCTATTATCTTCATGAGTCCATTTTTGCCAGATCTGGTGATTCTGATGGAAATGACTGATTGACATTAATTGGCCAAATCATTCTGTCTATTTGGTTGCTTAGTATATTTTCAGTGGTAGATGTTATCTGTTACGTGTTAACATGAAATATAAAGATCTTTATATTTCAAGCCAACTCCAGTAATGGATCATCCACATACCTCTTCTCTAAAACCCCTTGTTCCCAAACTTCCAATCTTCTGAACAGTCATTTGAATAACGAGCTAAGTTGCTTACCAATGCCAAGAACTCTGTTCTTATCTCAGGCCCCTTAGATTGTTTCTCAAAGTAGATGACCAATTGTCTTCTTTGAAATTCTTCCCATTGGAAGTATTTTCCCCTCATAGCAGTTTTTCAGGGACATCCCTGAGGGAGATTTTAATATGGGAGCAATATATTTTCAGCTCTACCTCCACGTACTAAGCTGATCCATCACAGAATCAAGTTTGGCATTTTTATCCTTCATCAGCTGATCAAAAGAAACCCACCCCCATTGCTATGTGCTTGGGGGCAGTGCAATAGTAATGAATGAAATGAGAATCTGGGCCATAGTTCATGCAGCTTTCCTTATGCCCTTTTTCCTCCTTTTACTTGATTCCAGATGTACAACTTCTATTTTGCAATATATTGCTGCTAGGCTGACCCACTCTTATATGACAGAACACAGTTCATAATAGGCAATTCTTGATATTGTGATCAGACACTCCATTGCTATCTGGTTCTACTAGCATGACTGTCTCTTGAATTGTGTGTAATGTTCTGTTGCAGGTATCATATATTTATGCTGGAATATATGGAGTAATGTTAGAAACTTTATTTGAGCTATTTTCCCATTTAAGTTACCCCTAATAACACTTATTATTAGTAAGCCTAATTAAGAGCTTAAACAAACTCCATAGAGTCTGCTGGGTGGACAACCTTCAGAATCCAAAGAAACCAAGTGTCTTCTTTTCTTCCTTTGGTGGGATGTGCAATATGCTATAGTTTTTCTTTTGGATAAATTCTTTCTGTGGTTTAGCATGTTTTATTTTATCATTGCTGTCATTATGATACCCCCTCCATTTTGTTAATGAATTTATGCTGTACTCGGTATTAGGTGAATATTGGCCCTCCTGTAACTCTTCTTCATGTCTGTCTCATAAATTTGCCTCCATGTTCTTCATATCATTCTAACTTAATTCTGATCTGTGGTGTGTCATATTTTTTCCTCTTGTATGTCAAAATATTCATTAATTTTCATCTTTTTTAAAGATGATCTGTTTTTAAAGATCTTTTTTTACATGGGTGCCTGCCCATGTTAAAAAAAAAAAAAAAAAGTCCCTCTTCTTTCTTTTAAGTCTTCAACTGATTGGATTATCTTGTTGGTGGAGGTATGTCTTGGTTGATTGTAGATATAATCAGACACAGATGCAATCATCTGATGGATGATTTAATACACTAGCCTTCCAGTTTATCAACCAGCCATAAGGTATCCTTGCAGCAACAGTCAGGCCAGTGCTTGCCTGACCAGAAAACTGGTCATCGACAGTTGGCCAACTTATCACCAGAACCTAACCCATCACAGCTGGCGTTTTGCTATGACTTAAGCTAAAGCTAGGTATGGAAAATCCCCAGTTCTCCTTCTTTGCTCAACCCCCCTCCCCCTTTCTCTTTTTGCTTGCTTCAGCCATTTCTGAGAAGTGGGGCAACTTGTTCCCAATAATGGGTACTTTGCCTTACAGTACAGTAGTTTCCTGTTATGTTTTAGCTCCTACTGCAGCTTAAATGCTGACTTAACCCTTTCACTCTGTACTCTGGACTGACCAATGCCCATTGTCCAGGATGAAATACTCTAGCCTGCCTTACCAGGATCTGAGGACACAAGATTAGAAATAAATAATCTTTTAAAATTAAGTTGGTTTTGGCACTGAAATGAAACATCCTTTTACATAAACCCCTTTGCCTATAAATTTCTTTCTTTTACCTAAATGTTGAACAGAAGCATTCTCCCTATATAGCTCTAAATGATTCGTGTTGGATTGTAAAATTATTAGGGCATTGTCCTAGCTGGAACGACCAAGTATGAAAAATTACAGAGCACTTGTTTTGAATTGTTATTAACCATAAACAGAAATCATTTAAAGGAATCAGAAACTGGGAATCAGAAAGTACAAGAAACAATTGGTATGTAGAGCACTCTTCCCACATGCAAGTATTTAGGATGGTATTTTATCTGAAAATTAATAGATTTTTCAAGAAGACAAATGTGATTAACAATTACTCAGTATTAGCAATTAATCATAAAATGAATGCTGGTGAAGAGCTTGAAAACAAATGCAGGAATGACTGCTTTCAGAAGACAGCGATTCCTGGGAGAGGCTTGAATGGATTAGGAGATAACAAGCAGCAAAAAATGCCATGGGATAACAACAAAATACAAGAAGAGGTGCTTACATATAGGATATAGGAGAATTTTTATGGCATCTGAGCATACTTATTTCTAAAATCTTGATATTAATTTAACCTCATTTTTCAAGACTGATGTATTTTTATTATATATTTTAACCACACACCCTCTCAGTAAGATTCTATACACTATATTTCTTGTGTATGCCTGTTCTGATCATGTAGGCTTATGACTTCACATCGGTCTGACAGAATTTTGGAAAGGATTTAAACTTTACCAGTAAAGGAAACCTAAGGTCACTAGTTTCTTCTAACTAAAAACTAACAAATCAAATTAAAGAAAGAGCAACCTAGAAATAAGTGTAGAGCCAGCCTCAAAGAAAAATGACATTATGTCAGGTTGTTTTTGTGATTGAATCCTGCAACAATGTTTGTACATGGTTTGTGCACTCAATGACACTTTAATACCAAAAGTGACATTCCTAGAAATTTTCCTCTATGAAGATACCATTCCTGCATTGAAAGACTGCTTGAAAATGAGTACAAATTCATTACAATCTGGTCACACTTCCAATTAGCTTTGTTAATCTATTTTCTTACTTATCTTTTTATCTCTTCTTTCAATATTTTATTTTTTTAATCACCCAGTCACTATATTATTTTTGTCTTCAGCCCTTTTCACTGCTTGTTTTTAATTCTCTCGTCTCATTTCTATCTAATCCACTTTCTTAAATCTATTCAATAAAACTTTTATGTGATATCACTCATGGACGAATAACTTAATGTTTTTGCCGTGTTCAAAGACAGTTCCTTTCACATATGCATGTCACTAAAAAATAAGAATCAAAATCAGAAGAGTATTAATGGGGAGAAAACCTTAAAATATATGTGAAATCTTGATGCATTTTTCTCTCAGAGAGAGTAATTTCAATAACCATGATGTTTTATCCATCATTAGTAGTTCAAATTATTCTCCATAAAATAATTATTTCATGAACTCTCTGAGTCACTAAAAATTAAAGATGGATATTACTCCAAATATTAACTATTGCAGTTGTCTCATTTTGCGTATGAATAAATTGAAGTTTACAGATTTGTGTTTTGCTCACAATCATGTGGTTTGTTGGTACTCAAATTCGAAACCTCCAAATTTATAAATTGTTCTCTAGAATTTCTCCTTATGGTAAAAACATATGGTTAAGGAAAATGAGTTCAGTTTTCTTTTGCAATTGACGGGTAATAAGGGGAAGCAGTGAAATGGATGTATAGCGTCTTTGTGATAAATTAAATCCATTTAAGATTAAGGATTAGGTTTGGCTATATAGTATGTGCAGAATGCATTCTATTGTTTACATCATAGACACTGGTGTCCACTAATCCCCTTTCATTTTCGTTAATTCACATAGCTTTATATTAGGGTGGAGTATGCATTATCCATTTAAATCTGACATTAAAATTTAACTCTTCCTTTGTGTAAGATCCAGTGCTTTCATGTTCCCTAATTTATTTAAGTGTGACAATAATGTTTTTCTGTTCTCAAACTCTACAGCTAACAGAAGTCCAGTTCCTAAAATATGTTTGTTCTTTTGTTCTAGGACTCATATTGTTTCAAAGTTGGCATGTTGCCTTGTAAAACTTGCATGAAGTTGTTTGAAGTAAGTTTAAAAGCCTTTTGTCAACCATCAGATTGGCTAATAATTATTTTAGAAGATAAGATGGAGACTTGATAGTGTAACATTTCATCTCAAATTACTGAGCCAGTAATTATGTGTCACCCTCAGGTGAAACAATGAGTTCTGAGCATAATGGAATAGTGTAAGACATTCAAGGAAAATGAGCCTGGCCTGTTTCTGTAGAAAGGAACAACTATTAGAAGTAGTTAGTTGCCTATATGAATTCCTTTAAAAAATCTTGAATATGTACAGCAGGAATTTAATACTGTGTAATGGGAAATTTCTGGTCCATATATATATATACGGATATCTTGAAAGTCTTGGCTTCATGCTTCTCCACTGTATTCTTCTATTAATTAGCATATATTTGCCTCTCCCTTTCCCTGGCTCTTGGCATTGTACACAGCACCGTGGTTAAGTGTAAGACTCTGGGGCCACTTTGCCTGCTGATTCCTGTGTGAAATTGGACAAGTCACTTAACCTCATGTGACCAGTGTCTTCATTTGGCAAAAGGGAATAATAATAGTACCTACCGTATAGGATTAGTAGGAATTTTAATTGAAATAAAATATATGCTTAAAACTGTGCCTAGCACTTATTAAATGCTAAGTGTTATTACTTTTTACTGGTTCTCCCCCTTTTGCTCTATTCCTCCTTCTCTATCTCTGCCTCTGTTTTTCCCTCTTACACACGCAAACAACAAATAGAGTTCAGTGGGTGGTTTTCTAAAGTCATCATTCAAAACAAGTATTTCCATGTAAAAAACTGAACAAAGTTAGTTGGGAGTACATGTGCCTAAAAGTTACCTCTTAATTCATTAGCATCAGCTTCAAAGGCTCTTTGAATGAATTAGTTAAACGCAAAGTAAATAAATAATTATTTGTTTTAGGCACACTAGCTTAAACCTTTAAAAGCCTGAACCTGATCGTTAGTTTTACAGATAAATATAGCACTAGAAACCTCAGGGAATGTTAGAAATGTAAATAAAACTATATTAGCAGATAAATCTCAGTAGTACTTATCAAGTACTCCAGAATCAACTTTAGTTTGAAATCATTTGAGCATGATGAGAAGACTCTTGCAAGCCCTATGATACATTGCTGTTGCTGCTTAAATTCAGGCACTTTCAGATAGAGAAGCAAAAATAAAGTGACATTATTTATTCTCTGTGTGATGATGATGGGGATATTTTCAAGAGGATTAACTATAAAATAGATTTCTTACTTGTTTTACTTTAGGAGAAAATATTAAAGCACAACTGCCCATGAAGAAGGGACAGTTTATTTATTGTGAAGGATAAATAGCTCGAGCAGCACAGGCTGGGATTCTGACAATTTGTCTACTAAGTCACCCACCTGCCACATGTGGGGAAATTGTTTTTTAGAATTTGCCACAGCCAAGAAAGTTCTTCACAAATCAGAAAAAACTATACACAGCAACCAATTTGTCAACTTCCTTTCAAATACATGAGTTCTGAACATATGGAATAGTGTCAGACATTAAAGAAAAATTAGCCTGGTGGTTTCTATAAAAAGGGATCACTATTAGAAGTACTTAGCTCCTCTATGAATTCCTTAAAAGAATCTTAAACATGTACAGCAAGAATTTAATACTGCGTAACGGAAAATTTCTAGTACATATGAATGGATATCTTGAAAGTATTGGCTTCATGCTTTTACACTGTATTCTTTTATTAATTAGCATATAATATCATTACGTGACACCAGTTACTACAATTCCCTCTTCACAAGTGGTCTAGTTTAAATTTAGTTTTGGAGAGCTTACATCTTGAAATGTAGTTATGATGTTTGCTCAGTAATATGGATTAATCCACATAATTCATCTGATCATTTATTATATTTAGTAAAGTGTGTCACATCTGACATCAGTTTTATAAACTGGAAATATTACTTTATTTTTCAGTAAAAAATTAAAGAATGAAAAGTATATATAAATTCTTTTCCTCAACTGAACTTTTCATAATGCAACTTGAATAACATCAGTTTAAGTATATTATAATTTATTAAGTGTATTTATATTTTCTATTGTGATCATATTTAATAGTTTTCCTATAGTCATGAAAGGATGTTGTATGAAGAACCTGAAATCTGAAGTTAAATAATTGCATTTCTGTATGCAAGCATTGATTTCTATTAATATAACTTACGTTAGATTTCATTTTTAAATATATCAATTTACCCCTGTGATCCTTAATAATTACATTTATGGAATAGTACTACCACAAATAGTCGAAATTTTGATTAAATATACTGTTGTAGGTATAGGGCTAAGAAATGTGCACCCATTAACACCATGAGCTAAATACTCTAATTATCTTCATTTATCATTTATTAAAATGAAGAAGTAGGCTTAGACCTGTTGATAATTTTCCTAAGGCCACAGAACTCATAGCAAGACACCTGGGCATAGAAATGCATGTGGACAGTCAAACTGCAGAGCTCACAATCTTAACATAGAAAATGCCTACTTGGTTAATTAATGGTCCTGAGGATTTGACTCCCTGTATTTACACACTTTGGCAGGTAGGGCATGTTCCCTTGAACCTCAACTGGCTATGTGATCTGCTTTGGCCAATAGTTGGGCATAGATTAGAAAGTTAACACAAGTGAAGTTTCGAAAATCAATTATATTTGGGGGCTGTGGTAGTTAGATTCAGTTGTCAACTTGGCCAGGTGAAGGCACCTAGTTCTGTTGTTGTGTAGATGAGCCAATGGTACGTGAACCTCATTTGTTGCTAATTACATCTGCAGTCAGTTAGGAGGCGTGCCTGCTGCAGTGAATGACATTTGACTTAGTTGGCTGGTGCTTAAATGAGAGAGTATAACGTAGCACAGCCTAAGCAGCTCAGCATTCCTCATCTCAGCACTTGCAGCTCAGCCCAGGCCTTTGGAGATGCAGAAAGGAAGCACCCCGGGGAAAGTTGTCAGAACCCAGAGGCCTGGAGAGAAGGCCAGCAGAGACCATCCCGTGCCTTCCCGCATAAGAAAGAACCTCAGTGGAAAGTTAACTGCCTTTCCTCTGAAGAACTAACGATTTGTCTGTGGTGTGTTGCATTCCAGCAACTAGCAAACTAGAACAGGGGCTTATGCTTTTACCATCCCCATGAGAAGGTTACACTCATCCTAACTGGCTGACCCCAGAAGGATGAGAGACAGTGGCACAAGGCCAAGTTGTCCTACTCATCTCAGACAAGGTTGGCCTAGGTGAGCTAAATCTCATGAAACTAGCTGAATTTTTACTCTGTGACATGAGCTATAATTATGCAATTTTGTTGTATTGTTCTCTTGAGTTTGTGAATAGTTTGTTAGGAATCAAAAGCTCAATGATATACTCCCTCTTGATATATATAATGAGGATGATGGTTGTCTCCACACTTCAGGATTATGGAAGGGCCTAGGTTTGAAAATATTTATATGTGGAGAAAGGTATTGATATATGGTGGTTTTAATATTTATTCTGGCCTTTATAATTTTCTAAAATAAGTTCTTACGGTGGTTTGAAAGGAGAAAACAGATTGTCATCTGGACCCATCTCTCCCATTTCATATAAGGATTGTTCATCAGGGATTATTTGTGGTATCTTTTAAAATCTAACAACTAGATATCTGACAATTAGTTTATAATCTTCCCACACAACAAAAATTTGATCAATCACGATCTTCTAATCATCTGCAATATATGTCTCTTCCTCGAACCTCCCATTCATATTGGCATTTTCAAACCTTTATCTTCTCTTATCGGGAGTGTTTTATCCATTTCTAACACCTTTATGCTGACCCCTCTCCTGTCCATCCTTTATACTCCCAACAGAGCAATCTTTGTGGCATACAGATAAGAATAGATGACGTATTTTCAGTAGCGATGTATTTTTTACATGACAAATTCCAAGCTCTTTTGCATTTCATAAAAATCAACAGATCTTTCTGTTTTGTCTCAGTTCCTAATAACTTTTCACATTACACAATGGCACCCTGCAAAATAATAATTTACAGATTCACATTACACAATGGCATCTCCCCAAAAAATAATTTACAGGGTCCTTGAACAACAGAATTTCTTAATTATTTATTATTCAGCAAATGCTACATCTTTACTGGCTAAGCATAAACCAGTGAATCTGCATGGAATTACTTTTTTCCCTTTCTTGGACTCCAAGAAACTCTGATCTCTGCTCAAGATTAATTCTCAATACATCTTCCCTCACTACCCTTCATTGTTCTCACTGCAGCTCCATTGAGCAAATATTCCTTTCTTATTACAATTGTTTTTTTCTTCTCAAAATTGTAAGTTTCATAAGATAGTGACCATATCTTTCTATCTTCTCATTCCTACTACTTGAATATAATTAAGGATCCAACTATATGTTAGCCACATTCATGGATTGATCATATAATTAAGAGATAATATATGCGTGATGTTTTTCTCAACTTTTTCCTTTCCCATTGCAATGGGTTCAGTTTGATAAATTGAAAATAATTTGAATAACGGTGACTATTTATTGAGTTGCATTTAAATATTGACCCAGTTTAACAGCTCTAAAATCTCAAAAAGCCGCAAAATCAGCTAAGAGAATACTAAAACTGATATTAACTGCTTTGGGAATGTAAAGAGAGGAAGTAAAAATTTTAAATGTACATTTTTTATTAATTTAATTTGTATATTTAGGATGCGCTTTTGAAATAGGGTGATTTTATCAATGCAAAATGATAAGCTTCACCTTAGTGTTTGTGGTGGTTTGAAGCTTTACTTACTCAGAAAAACATGTTCTTAAATTTAATCCATTTCTGTGAGTGTAAACCCATTATAAGTAAGACCTTTCGGTGAAACTTCTCCAGTTAAGGTGTGCCCTACCTCAGTCAGATGGATCATAATCCTCTTACTGGAATCCTTTATAAGAGAGTGAAATTCAGACAGACACAAAGAAAGCCAGAGAAGCAGCAGCCAGAAGCTGAAATCAATGGAACCTGGAAGAAAAGAGAGAGACCAGGAGATGCCAACACGTGCCTTGACTTGCAAGAAGCTAAGGACCAAGTGTTGCCAGCAGCCAATCCCGAGATACCACAGTCTTGGGAAGAAAGCATCACCTTGATGATGCCTTTGATTTGGACTTCCTCTTAGTCTCAAAACTGTAAGCAAGTAAATTCCCATTGTTTAAAGCCAACCCATTTCATGGTATCTGCTTTCAGCAGCCTAGGAGATTAAAACAGGGCTACTTTCAGAAGAAATGTTTTTCTTTCATGTGTGAGATTGCCTAACGCATTCCAGAAACATCTAAGTGGCAGGACTAACTTAAAATTTATGGAGTTATTCATCACCATCAGACTTCCTAATCTATGTTATAGTTTGACCTCACTAATATTTGAGCTTCCCTTAATATAATAAAATGTCAAAAGAAATTATTAATAAGTAATGATCAATTTACCCATTTAATGCTAAGTATATTTACATGTAGATTTTATTTTAATTTTGTACACTTATGGCCTTAGATACATTAATGAAATTAAGTCAAGGTAGTCATTATATTTATTAGGCTAATTTATTTATCTAATGGGTATTTACTGAACATCTCCATCTATATAAGAAAAGAGAAAGTAACAGATGAAGTAAAAGTAGCTTTACAATTGAAAAAAATGGTGAAAAAAGACATACATTCATATAAAACAAAGTAGTGAAGGGATGACAGAAAATCAGAATAGGGAAACCAGTTTAAAAACAAAATAACCTTTAATGGTTGACACAGAGAACCTCTTTTTTTCTTCAGTTTGGAAAATACTTGAAGACAGAAGGATAGAAGGCGAAGTGTGTCAACTGCCTTTCTTTATTCCTTTCTGAATAAAAAAGAACAGCGGAGGAGAGTAGAAAGGACTGGCACCTTTGCTCACCCCCTAATTATAGAACAAGGTGGAAATTTAGAAAGAGAAGCCTGAAATTTGAGTAATAACAAACATAACATTCTCAAAGTTTCCAATGAAATAAAGATTTTGTAGTACGTGTTCATTATTAAACCCCAATTCAAAATATCACAAGAGAATAGGCTGAATTGAATACTTATATTTATTTTCTACTCCATGAAAACAGGCAAAATAAGGACATACAGTTTAGGCTTGCTGATATAGAGAAACAATGAGGGCTTTTTTTAAATCTAAAAATCTACAGCATGGTTTGAATGGACATAAACTATATAACAATATTTTGTTAATTAAGATGAATATATGAGCACAGAACAGTGCTCACAAGTTGCTGTACTAATTTTTTGCTCAAATGGATATTCATTTAGATTTTCAAATTTAACATAATAATAACGTTAGTACAATGAATATAAATAACATAGTCATTATAACCAATTAAATTACTAACATAAATTAATTGATTTTTCAATACAAAACACACCTAGTAGCATGACAGAAACTATGTCGATAACTATTATTGAGTGGTTTTAGGTGAAATGTGATCATGTTCATACAACTCTCACAAAGATTCAATGAAGCAGATACAGTTTATCACTGCATTTTATATACTGGAAACCGCAGTTTAGAGAAGTTAAGAAATTGGCTCAAGGTAACACAATTAGCAATTTGCAGAGTCTGGATTAAATTGAACCATCATGGCACACATCATCATGTAATTAGAAAAAAAGCAATACATTTGAATATAATAATTTTAAACCAAAGCACAATTAAGTACAAAATTAAAATAAAATGCAAATAAAAACCAGAAATGTTCATAACATGCAATAAAATGTTCATTTTTTGAATATATAGGTAGACAATACTGATAAGAGGAAATGCCAACAAAAATAGACAAAATACATAAACAATTGACAGAATAGACATTAGGATATTAACTAACAAGTGTATAAAAAAATTCAAGCTCTTTGGTAGTCAAAGCCATATAAATTTAAAAATAATGAAATTCCACTTTAGAATGTATTAAATGGAATTGGGCACTAATTTAAGATAATAGAAAATATTCATTTCTGATTTGAGAGCTATGAGACTTTAAATATTTTACATTGTTGACATAAATAAATTAGTTCACTGTCTCTGGAAAATAATTTCACAAAATATCTAAGACTAAACATTTGCAATTAAATTTGAAAAGCAATTATCCTTCTAGGAATGGGTCTCAGGAAATAATCAGTTTTACAATTAACATTTTAACCACAAAGATTCGCATCACATTATTTACATAGTAGGAAAAATTGAAGGAAAGAATGACAATTATAGGATAATTGATAAATTATAGTATGTTCACAGATGACTATTTAAAAATCAACAGAAGCATGGTCTGGTTTCCTCTTACCTAAAATGACAATTAAGCTAGTCTTCTGTACCCTCTACAAGCTTGGTTACCAAACCAATAATATTATCTAGTAGTGCACTACTCCACCCACTACAAGATTTAGAGACAAGTAATCATATTCACAACTTACATGCAAATCATAATTAAAATATGTTGTAGTGGAGCCATGTACTTTATCCATGACGGGGTTTAAAGGCAGGCAAAAGAAACACAAGGAAGCCTTCTGAAACGAATCTACACAGTGGGTTTAGCAGAGTCAAAGGACGGGAAAAATTGGAGTCCGGAGTATCATTGGACGATTAAAGATACTATGTTTGAACCTGCCTTATTTTTAAATTTCCAGTTGTGTTAGAAAATAAATAAATAAATTCAAGTTTGAGATTGGATATTATGTTTCATAGACTCAGTGAACATATTAATCGAATAGCCAAATATCACTAAACCAACCCAGTGAGAATATTGTAGGCAAAATCAAACAAAGCAGAATTGATCAATTGCACAGTCAATCAGACAGTTAAAGAAGCCATCTCTATAACCAGAATGCTGAGGAAGTTTGTTAAGAAATGGTAGAGATGAGAACAATGTGGGGAAGCACCAAAGAAGACCACTGATTGCAGAAAAAAAGACTGCTTAAGGGAATAAAGACCCTCACAATGCACGTTAATAGACTCTCCCTTGATTCAAAATTGTCACTGAAAGAGAACTGCAGGAAAGGCCCAAAGAAGAGGGATTAAACTACATGCCCAATAGAGTTTCCATGGTGGGTGCTATTATTGGTGTGAAGTCAATTCCTATGGCAACACTCAGTTTATAGAGAAACTTTGTTGAATTCATGAGCTCAAATTTGTTGAAATTCTAATTGTAAAGACACTTTGATGCCTTTGTTGTGTGTACTTTTCTTCCAAGAAATTGTACAAGACATTTGGCATCTGTTTATATTAATGTGAATGTATTGTACCTGTTTTGACCATGAAATTGTGTAAATTCAGGTGTACAACCAGAGGATACTAAATAGCAGCTTCAAATTCTCAGCAAAGCCTATGTTATGCAAGTTTTACAATCCAGTTCATATTTCTTTGAGCACTTCTTTGAGCATTTATGCTTTATTTTGTCCACATGTATGCTGACATATTTTTTATACACTTCACCCTCCATGAGGCTGAGTTCTCACCTGCTAATTGCTGTATTACACTCTTCATCAAGCCATCTTTGAAAATCAAAACAATTAATCTGCTTGGATTGGAAATGATTGGGCAGCTGCTTTTGGATACCTTATGTTTTTCCTGACATTAAAAGATGTACCTCACTTTCTTTGGAGTTCATCATTTCACTTAAAAAATACCTTTTGAATATTTACTTAGCATTTTGGTTTTTCTATTAATGTTATATTAAGGACAGGAGTATTTCAGGGTGTCTGGATGACTATATTTCCAGGGGGGAAAATCTCTGCAAGAATTGCCCTGAAATAATTATTTTAAAATATTACCAGAAAGCAGTACATGTGGTACACATATGTGTGTGTGTATGTATACAACATTCATCGTAGAAAAATTATATCTGTATGAGGATGTATAATGCCAGTTTTATAACACACAAAACTGGCATTATATATTACCTCTGTGTGTATGTCAGTGTATATGTATATTTTTATATATATATAGTATACATATATGTATATTTTCAATCTATAAATCCTGCTTTCCATTGTTTTAAGATTGTGAGTGGCTTTTATATTTTTATTTATTCTGTTCAACATTTTGAAAATTTATAAATTTACTGTTCATTAAATTTCTACTCAGAAAAACCCTAGATTATCTAGAAACAAGAAATATTGATCTCTTAAGAGTCACTCCAATTAGAATTTTCTCTTTTGTCTTACAAACTCTTATGATACTTTAAACTTCTTGTGTATGTCTTTATCCTACTCTTGAAGTTAAGTTAAACTATTACATGACATAATTCATGCTTAATACCTCTGTCTACAGTTTACAGGAGATAACTAAAAGGTGGGTCTTTATTACATTTAGACGAAGGAAAGAGTTAAGACAGAAACCCAAAAATACTTTCCAATAGTTCTGACTCTATATAGATACCAACTTAAGTAACTCACATAAGAAAATTTGAGAAGCTTTGGGTAATCATGTTAAAAGTAGCTCCATATTAATATAAAATTTTAGAATTTATTGTTTTTCAATACTGAAACTTCTTTGGAGTTATTGTGCTTCTCCTTTAAATCTATGAGAATTGAAACAAATTACCCGTGATTCAAGAATAGGACCTCTAGATAACTGCTAAAAATAGTACATCACCTGATTTTTGAAATGCACACCACTCACCTATTAGTTCTTAAAAGCAGTGATATGGATGAGAAATGCTCTGAGCCTTTGGTGTTAGGTGGCTTTTCTAATGTTTAATATCAGCTGGTCCACAAATTACAGTCCTGAGAACCTTAGCTCTATCTAATTATATCTCAAGTACAAATGGATACTATATAATTCTCTAAGTTAAAAACGATTCTATGAAGTTTCTAACTTGTAAATTAACTATTAACAGGCAATACGAAAAAGGAAAAATTTAAAACAAAAGAACACCAGTGAAGAAATAGTGAAATATTTCATTCCTGCTCCTTGATTTGTGTGCCAACTGTTGTTTATCTCAAATCTATTAAGTATAAATTTTAAAGCTGCACTAAATATGACATCTATGAATTCCCTTGATTTACTCATGATTGACTTTTTCCAAATGGTTTCTCACTGAGTCATTTATTATGATTATTACATTTAAAATACCATTGATAGCAAGTCCAGTTGAGTACTTATTATATATCTTGCTTTCCCTTAATCCTAAACAAGAGGTATTATTATTATTGTTCAACAGCATTGATGTATTGTCTGAGATCTTATATGACAGAACTAAAAATCAATCTCATCTATCCCTATACCTTGTCCAATTTGCATCAGATAAGACTAATTTACCAGCAATTCTCTTTGAAAATGCATTATTCTACTCTATATCTGTGATAACTTAACCTCTTCTAAATAGAACAGCTTTTTTTTTTTGGCCCCCATCTTATATGTCCAAGTGATCCCTGGTCTTACATTTTGAGTCGCAATTGCTGTCACTTCTTTTACACAGCTACTTGTCTGAGTCAAATAAAAAGCATGTGAAGATTTTAAATGAGGTTAGAATTCTGTACAGGGAAAATAAAAATTGGTCTTGTGGGAAAACTAATTAAGAAACATTAAATACTATTACATACTCTTATGAAATCTGCTTGTTTTACCTATGAGTAGAACTTCTTCAATCTGTCTAATGTCTCAGAAAAAGAAAATTTTAGAATATATGTAGGTTAACAAAACAGATTATTGCAAGCCTGAAGGCAAGTGAGGAAAACCATTAACAAGACAAATTTAAGCAGATGAATTTGATGAAATTCTGATAGGATAAAAATTAATGGAAGGAAAGGAAGTCCATGGAAGTCATATTAATATGAAATATAAGATTGGCATGGCTGTAACTTTATGAGTTTATGCAAATGCAATCCCTGAAGTGACAAGCATGCCAATCATTTAGAAATGCTTCTGGATTGTTTCTCTTATTTTAACTGATGTGACGTTTTATTTTTGTGGTCAATTTAAAATGGACAAAAAATTCCCATGAATACACTTTATATTTTAATCACCTAAAACCATTCCGAAGATTTATCACATCTTTTAATTGCAAAATACGTGAGGTTTAACTTGTGAAAATCTTGTGAATTGGTAGAAATGAATTACTAACAGATTTTCAAAATGGAAATAAAAGTAACCATTATTATTATAAATATTGAAATAAATTCAAGATGTATCGTTTTAAAAGGTAAGGGTAAAACAAACAAACAAACAAATAAAAAACAGGCAAGGGCAGGCCATGGCGACTTAGCAGGCAGAGTTCTCACCTGCCGTGCTGGAGACCCGAGTTCTATTCCTGGTGCCTGTCTATGCAAAAAAAATAAAAAAAATTAAAAAAAAGGTAAGGGTGAATTATATCTCTTATGGTCATCTATATCTATTGATATAATCTATTTATATCTATCTCTTCCCATCATCTATTCCTCCATTCATTCATCATCCATGCATTCATCTACTTCTGTATGTTTATCTACAAACATACAAAAATACATATAATAAAAACCCATTTTTATCCTTTTTTAAAGCTCAGACAACATGGAAATTACTTAAAAAGGAAACTAATTTACCACATAAATGTCATGAGCACTATTAATAATTTAATATATTTTCTTCCAATTTCTATCAGTTATGTTTCAGCACCATATGCATGTGTGTATATTATTGAAAACATATTGCATATGTTGAAGTATATATTTTTTAATTTAAGAGAATATCAAATATTTCTCATATAATTATTATTTTTCAAATTAGTAGGCAAAATTCTATCTTGTAACTATAACATAATAATTCAAAGATTCTGCTGGTTTGGGGCATTTATATATGATTTCAGTTTTTCTTAATTATAAATTTTTCTATAGTGGATATTGTATCATTACCTTTATGCTTTTTAGGTCTCTGAACTTTTCACTTTTGAGTAGATTTTTAAAAAGAAACTAATCAATATCGTTTTCATTTTTAAAATGAAACTAATCAACCTTACTCAATAAGGTTACTTTCCTCATGTGCACCAGTTTTCATTTCAAAAAACAGTAGATGAGAGTCAGCACTATGACCAGACAACATTGCATATTCAAATTTAAAATTGTATTTTCTTATAATTAAACAGGCTCAAAATCATAAATGTTTTTAATTTGCATTTTCTTGAGTACAAAGAAGCTTAACTTGAATTATTATTGTCATTCTTAAATCTATTGCCTATGTTTAGTTCCTCTTTTTGAAATTATTTTTTCATGGCCACTTCTTACTGTTTTTCCTAGGTACTTTTTTATCCTTCTTACTAACTCATTTGTGTCATATCATATAAGAACGTACATATTTAAGAATATATAGCGAACAATTTAACATAGAATAGGGAGTAGGACTAACGAGGAAAGCCTATGTTTAGTTCCTCTTTTTGAAATTATTTTTTCATGGCCACTTCTTACTGTTTTTCCTAGGTACTTTTTTATCCTTCTTACTAACTCATTTGTGTCATATCATATAAGAACGTACATATTTAAGAATATATAGCAAACAATTTAACATAGAGTAGGGAGTAGGGAGTAGGACTAACGAGGAAAGCAATTAGATTAAATAAATAAAATCTATACAAGATAAATAAAATGAGAAGGGTTCTTAAAAAATTCAGATTAAAATGTGCATGAACTGAGTTGTATTATGAACTATTGTATTGATTCTTCTTACTCATAATTATTTTGCATAGTTATGCCTTAAAACATAATCTAAGCCAACTATTTCCAAGGCATTTACTATGAATTATGTATTAATTGACCAGGTGTTTTTATTCCTCTTTCGCCATATCTTAGGCAGCTATAACTTTTTCTCCTTTGAAATTTTTATTAAATTTACTCCAAAGTTTCTGTGTCTTCTGAAATTTGTACCTTGAACTAAGAATTACTCTTTTATGCATCATCGATTTGTATTATATGGCCATGTAAGATAAGGCTATATAAAAACTTTCCTATATCTTATGATTTTGTAGTTGTTCTTTTTAGATTTCTGACTTTTATCCACTGCTCAATTTCTACATCTTTCTTTTTATTGTACTTCACAATTATTATCATTGTTATCATCATTCATACTATGATATTGTTTCTTTTCAGTGAGACATACTTCTACCCTCGATATTTTATCACAGGCTGGTAAAAATGAAAATTGTTTGCTATCTACACTTTTGCCATACAGTATTTTATAATTTTTTCTTGTTTTAGCAACTAATTAGTATGATCTGAAGAAAAATGATAGGGTCAGTCTCAATAAGCCTATCTATAGTAAAACTACTTTCACCTTGTATGTATTTGAAGTATCTTACATTAACAAATCAGGTTAAATACTTGTTATTGTTTTCCTTGGTAGGACTGGTTCAACTAGTGATCTGACTGGCTGTTCAGGCAGGAGTCCTTGAATTTTTTACAATGATGTACATTCTACCTAAAGCTGGGGACCTGATACAAGAGAATTTTTAAAGATTCTAAGTGAGTGCATTACTCTTACGATGTTTCCAAGTATATGGGCCTATATTTTGAATAATTTATGAAACAACAGCAGCTCTGCTATTCAACCATCTTCCATGAAAGGACTGCTGCAATGTATTTCACTATTAATATTTCATTTTATTTGTTTGTAAACCACCTTAAAATTGTGATGATAAATGTAGTGTTCCCAGTGATATGGTAGTCTATGCAAGAAGTGCACTTAAAGACTGGTGCCTTACCAGTTCTTCCTGTCTGACTTTTATATGTGCATGCTTACAAATACATATATTTTGATGTGTAATTTATAGAATCTAGACAAAAGGAATGCACAAATTAATTAGAGAAATGTATGCATAAAAGATAGAAAAGCTGATAGTATAATAAATTTTTTACATGTAAGAATATAATTATCCATATACAGAAGCCTGACTTCTGAGACTTATATTCATTGAACTGTACAACAATTGTGTAACACATTGTGTCAAATTACTTTCTGATTGATTCTGACTTTAACTGAATAATTTAACCAATATATTGATTTTTAATGACTTAGCTTTGGTTGTGGATAGTGGAAACAAACTATATTTGGTGAAAATCAAAATTGCAATGTTCCAACTGATTGCTCCATTTTCTAGTACTGGTATGACTAATTTAATTTAACTTACACATATAAGTTTTGCATAGTTATGCCTTAAAACATAATCTAAGGCAACTATTTCCAAGGCATTTTCTATGCATTACATATTCATCGACCAGGTGTTTTTATGCCTCTTTCACCATATCTCAGGCAGCAACAAACTTTTCCTTCTTTGAAATTTTTATTAAATTTACCCAAAAGTTTGTGTGTCTTCTGAATTTTTTACCTTGAATTAAGAAGTACTCTTTTATGCATCATCAATTTGTATTACATGGCCATGTAAGATATGGTTATATAAACACTTTCCTATGTCTTATGATTTTGCTTATATAGCTAGAGAATTCACTAGAACATTTAGCTAGAGAATAAACTCATGAACAAAGAAGACAGGAAAGACCAATTTTCTTTGATAGGTTGAAGATATGGGAAATAAAAATGAAAGAGGTGATTTTTTTTTTCTTTTTAATCCATGGAGAAAACTGAAAAAATTGAAATAAAAATTCAACCCTGGAATTGGATTTTAGTAAACCCAGCCTTATTCTCTACCAAATATCTCCATTTTATCAATTCATAATTTTTATACACAGATAAAATTATCCAAAAAGGATGATTATATTCTCATACCAACATTTTGGAAATATTGCCTGTGCCAGACTGAAAGTATTTTGTACCCCTGAAAGGCCATGTTTTAATCCTGATTCAATTTTGGGGAGGCAGCTGTTTCTTTTAACCCTAATTCAGTATTGTAGGGCAGAAACTTTTCATTACATTATCTCCAATGAGATGCAGCTCCATCCATTCCAAGTGGGTCTTAATTCTTGGAATCCTCTAAAAGAAGAAACATTTTGTAGAGAGTCAGAAATGACAAAGCCAACAGAAACTTCAGAGCAGAGCTGACAAAGATGCCGACATGTGGAGAACAGAGACACAATGTTTGGAGATGCTTAGAGCCCAGCAGACTTCACTATGATCTGTTAAGCAAGCCAGGACCTGAAGAGAGCCAAGGGAAGCCAAGTGACAAAAGCCAGTCCCAGAGAAACAAAGTAAGGTACCCCCACAGGGACAGAGGTTGAAAGCAACTGAGCCCAGGAGCAAGGGGCCAGCAGATGCCAGCCACATGCTACCCAGATGACAGAGGTGTTCCTGACCTATTGATCTTCCTTTAATTGAGGTATATTCCCTGAATGCCTTAGTTTGGATATTTTCATAGTCTTAGAACTAAAAACTTGTAACTTATTAAATCCCCCTTTTAGAAGCTGTTCCAGTTCTGGTATATCACATTACAGCAGCTTACAAACCAATATATTGCCCATATTTGGAAAATAATCTCAAAGACTAATTCAATCTCTTTTAGTTTCCTGGAAATGGTCATGATTCTGGGCTTTGATTAAACAACTTACTAGAAATCAAAAATGTTCCCTGCTTTTACACTTCCTTCCTCATCCTCAATGTTATTTTTATTCCCTTGCATGCTTATTCTTAAACATTTAACTACATACTGTTATTTGGATGAGCATGATATAGTGTAAAGCACACTGGATGAAACATTTACAAACCTACTGTGAGTTTTAGGTTTGTCACTGTCACCAACATCAGCAAATTTATAAAATTCTATGTACTGTGGTTCCTAGTTTATATAAATAGGATGTTATTCTATCTGCTTACCTCAGAGCTGCTGTGAGGGTTAAAGAGATAATACAAGTACAATTGTATTGTGAGATGTAAGATGATAAACAAATTTTTGATTTTGTTACTTGGGGAAATGAGGCATTCTTTAGTTTTTTAAAAGTTATTAATGAAAATACATAAACATTTCAGATGACAGACTATTCTTCCTACACAGCTACATCGACTGAGCTTAGTAACTTTATGCCTGCTGATCAATTACCCTATTAGGAAATTCCTTCCCAAAACCACTTAATTTGAGTCCACAAGGTATCCTTATGCATTATCAATCTTTGTGAACAATTAAAATAACTTTATAGTTGAACTTTTATATTAAAAAAGAAACCTGATAATAATATTGCTATGATAAATTTTCTGTAATTTAGAGAGTAAATTACGATCTGTTGAAAAAAATAGTGTCGTTCAGCTCACTTAAAGCAAAAACAGCTGTTTAAATCCCGTAGGAAGGCATCAAGTTAGAAATCCAAATATTATCTCTGTATCAGTCTAAAATAGCCACTTTTCCTTCATCGAGATAATGGATCAATATTTCTTTGCAATAGCACACAATAGTGTAGGTGACTATTAGCATTAGGGCTATGTTATGTGAAAAAATAAACACCATAACTTAAATACTAGCATCACATATAGGTGGAGAGAAGATGACAAAATAGAAGTCCTTGCTGCCACTGTATAAGTGCATTTCTCTGAAAGAGTGAGCTTACTCTCCTTTGGCCTTTCCATTTTGTATTTTAGCCATAGGATAAACTTCTAATCCACATTGAATCTTTTGGCAGAAGAAGATTTATATAATAAGAAAGGCAAATGCTTGTGAATTACCTAAAAATTGTGGCAATACGAATGTTTCAACACTGCCAAAAGAAAAATTTTGAAAATAAAAGCCTGTCATTTCTATTGCATTTTTGTATAAGGTGCACATAACATTTTGGAAAATTTATTACCACTACTGTGATCACCATCCAATGCTCATTTCTTATTTAATATCTATTTAATATGTATAGATATTTAATATCTATAATCACATTATTTTTGCTGCTTTCTGTCTTTAGAAGATGCACTTTTGATTCCTATGTTCAAAGGGAGAGGATTACATAAAGGCATGAAAAGTAGGAGACATGATCCTTTGAAGCCATTTCAGAAGCTGCTTCAACAAGCATTATATTCACTTTATGAAACTTTACTTTTAAAACACTGGATATGGTATAGGTCCAGAAAATGAACAGAAGTTATAAGCTCACAGAGGCACACAGCACTCCTTTTGTAAAAAAATTTCTTCCAAAAGGAAAAATTACGTATGCAATATTGGATTTTCATTTTCATTCCGACTACATCATCTAAGATATACTTAAGAACTTTGATTTTAGATGCATAATGAGGAGGGCGAATTTATTTCTGTTGTTTCTGAGATATAGATCAAAATACTAGCCATGAATATAAAATGGATTTGAAGTGTCATATTTTATTTTAACATGAATGAAATTACCTTAAATGATATATCTGGATTTTTAATATTAAAATAATTTATTTCCCAAGCTTTCATTAAAGTTGATGGTCCTAGAAAAAGCTGGGTACTCATGTAGTCTAAGGACATATATTCCCAATATATATAATCCAGAGGATCACATATTAAATTTTGAGAAGTCTAGACTTTGCAAGATCCATAGAGGAGAAAATATGGAAAAATATGGAAAGTTTATGATAGAACAACTTTCAAAAATGTACTTTTTGTAATATTTTAAAGTGGGTTAAGATAGAAAAAGGAATAACAAGAGTATTATTTTTTAGAAAGTTATATATTTTAAGACTGCAT
The DNA here is from genome assembly GCF_023851605.1 of Tamandua tetradactyla. NCBI lineage: Eukaryota > Metazoa > Chordata > Mammalia > Pilosa > Myrmecophagidae > Tamandua > Tamandua tetradactyla. Next base: position 155,611,411 of record NC_135332.1, read on the forward strand.
GGCATACTTGCTGCAATAAAATGATGTGATTGAAATTATTTTATTCATGAAAAGAGTGAAGGAGTGGTGGAGCGTAGAAACCCAGTAAAGAGTAACTATTAGGAATTAGCTATGTTTCTATTATTGTTGCAAATTTAAAGTAAACCTTCTGAGATTGTGAAAATTCTGGAGTGAGGGAGAGACTTTATTTTTCTGCAAGGTTTTTGGAATCATGTATGGGGAAAAAAGCATGAAAAAATTATTTTATCTGAATTGTTACATTTAGCTAGAAATGAATGGTGGTTGAGGAATGAAATGCAACATTAATAAAAGTTAATTACAGCTAAACCAAAAAGACAGGGGATATGAAAATGATATCTTAACTGTAAAAGAAACATAGAGCAGGAGTTTTTAGTTTTGGGTAAGAGGTTGTTCTAGATTCCTAGCCTGCTGAAAGCAAAACTATGAAATGGTTTGACTTTAAATAATGGAAATTTATTAGCTCACAGTTTGAAGCCATGAGAATATCCAAATCAAAGCATCATGAAGGTGATACTTTCTTTCCAAAGATTGGCTGTCAGCTACCCTTGATTGCTCTGCCACAAGGTCTCCCCCTTCTCTTCTGGGTTTCGTTGCTTTCAGCTTCTTGCTTCCATGGGTATCTCTCTCTCTCTCTCTCTCTCTCTCTCTCTCTCTCTCTCTCTCTCTCTCTCCATTTCGTTGCTTTCAGCTTCTTGCTTCCATGGGTATCTCTCTCTCTCTCTCTCTCTCTCCATTTCATTATAAAGGACTCCAGTAAAAGGATTATGTCCCATTCTGAGTGAGATGGGTCATACCTTAATTTAAATAACCTTATCAAAAGATCCTACTTACAATGGGTTCCCACCCACAGGAATGGATTAGCTTTAAGAACATGATTTTCTGGGATATATAGTTCCAAACCACTACAGAGGTGTGATAACTTGGCCTTTATTTTAGTAGGGATGTTATATTTTGATTCAAACCATTGAACTCTTTAAGTTTTCACAAATAGGGAAGACCCTTGAATCTTGGCAGAGTTTATCACCTACTTGTAAGTGTAAGTCTAAGTTGGACATCCATGTCACTTGTGGTTAACCCATTCTGATTAGTATGTTATCATCCATATAGTAGACCTATGTGATGCTGTGTAGAGTATCAACATAATAAAGGTAACTACGGAATTTTAAATGTGACAGAGTTGTAACGTTAGCATAGCCCCTGGGCAAGGGGGCAAGAGAGTAATTGTGTGCTGCTATACTGCTTTTTTTTTAATATATGTGATATCTTAAAGTAAAATTTCTTAACATAAAAATGGTATCTGCCAAACTGTTTGTTATAATGTCTGCAACTTTTCATATTATCATCAGCAATACAAGAGAATGTAAGTTTCTCAACATCTTCCCCAATATTTGATTTTCTCAGTATTTTTAATTTTCAGCCATTTTAGTGTGCATGTGTAGGTAATATCTGATTGTAGTTTTCATTTGCATTTTCCTAACAACTAATGATAATGAGCATATTTTTATGCCCTGTATTATATCCTTACATTTTCCTTTGAGAAATGTTGCTCAAATCTTTTACCCATTTAAAAATTTTTGTTTGTTTTTTTGTGTTATTATTGAGTTGTAAGAGCTGTTTGCATATTTTGGAAACATATTCTTTAGTATATGTATGTTTTGCAAATATTTTCTACCAATTTTGACTTATTTTTACATTTTCTTAATGGTGTATTTTGAAGAGCAAAATATATTATCTTTCATCAAGCCCAATTTAACTTTTTTTTTCTTTTATAGAGAGTGTTTTTGGTGACATATTTAGGAAATTTTGCTCAACTCAAGATCACAAAGATTTTCTCCCAATATTTTTCTAGAAATTTTATAGTTTAGAATTTCACATTTAGATTCATTGCCAAATTGAAATTTTTGTTTGTTTATTTTTTGTTTTAAATCTGTTGTAAGATGAGCTTCTGGATTCATTTTTAAAAATTGAATATCAATTTTTCCAGTACCATTTGCTTAAAAGTTCAACCTTTCCTCGTTGTATTAGTTTGGCATCTTTGGCACTATACCTTGTACATACAGAATAAATATTTGATAAAGGAACAGATAAATTGATGTAAACATGCAGCGGTAAGTTAGAAATGAATGTGTAAATTGAGACTAGTCATTGCTTTAGCAATTATGAATTTAAGATGTATGGCAATATTATAATCACATTTGGTGTTATAAGTATTTCTTAATTCTCTGGAAATGCTGATTTTATAGCTCTTATGTTTTTCTCCTAAAATTTCATACTGTAGTATATGATAAATTTACTCACATTAAAATCATATTTATTAATATCCATAACCTGATGAAGGTAGGAAGTGGCAGAGAGCATTAGACTATACTAGGGGAATGTGGATCGAGGCCCAATGTGCTGTGCTGTCAAGAGCTTGACACTCCAAGATCCAAGCCCTAGGTGGGGAAGGGTCTAGTCAGATGCAAAGACAGAGAAGACAGGAAAGCCATGAGAGACCAGATGGCGGAGGATTGCAGGTGGAGCTATGGTGGGTTGGGGGTGCCATAGTGGTACCCTACTTCCCTGTTGGGATGGAGGCAGGCCTATGGTGCGAGTTCCAGATTCCCACTAGCAACATCCTGCCCCCAGCTCTGAGAGGGTGAATGGCTGTGGAACGCCCTTCGGCTACAGAGTCATTCCGAGTAATTTGAAGCAAGGGTTCCCTGTGGTGCCTGTAGTGCCTTAAGCCCAGGCTAGCTTTAGTGAATAGATTAACATCTCCTTCCAGCCACTGGCTGCCATCATCTCATTGAAGTGGACCATGAACGCAAACTGCATGCTATTTACGTGAAGCAAATGGCCACAGAAGTTGCTGCTGATGCTCTGGGTGGAGAGTGGAAGGGTCATGTTGTCCGAATCAGTGGTAGAAACGACAAACTTGGCTTCCCCATGAAGCAGGGTGTCCTGACCCAGGACCGTGTCCACGCCTTTTCCTGAGAAAGGGACATTCCTATTATAGACCGAGGGGAACTAGAGGAAGAAAGCACAACTCCGTTTGGGGTTGCACTGTGGATGCCAATCTGAGTGTTCTCAACCTGGTTAGTGTAAGAAAAAGAGAGAAGGAAATTTGTGGATCGACTGATGCTACTGTGTCTTGTCGCCTGGAGCCCCTCAAAGCCAGCAGAATCCGCAAACTTTTCAGTCTCTCTAAAGAAGATGGTGTCTGCCACCAAGTGTTGTGAGAAAGCCCCTGAACAAAGAGAGCGAGAAACCCAGGACCAAAGCACTTGAGATTCAGCATCTTCTTTTTTTTTTTTTTTTTTTTTTTTAAGGAAGGAAAGACAGAGAAGGAAGGAAGGATGGAAGGAAGGAAGGGAGGAAGAAAGGGAAACATTTTTAAACATTTTCTTGTTTTATTATATTTTGTTTGTTTGTTTGTTTTTTACATGGGCTGGGGCCGGGAATCGAACCGGGGTCCTCCGGCACAGCAGGCAAGCACTCTTGCCCGCTGAGCCACCGCGGCCCGCCCTCAGCATCTTCTTAACTCCACATGTCCTGCAACATAAATGTCAGTGGCCTATTGCCCTGAAGAAACAGTGAACTAAGAAAAATAGGAAGAGGCTACAGAACATGCTAAACTTTTGACCAAGAGAAGAATGAAGGAGGGTGAGGGAAAACACTGGGAACAGATTGCCAAGAGATGGAGGCTGTTCTCCCTGAGAGCTTCTACCTTGAAGTCTGAATCCATTCTAGGAGTTACAAATAAATAAGAACAGACATTAAAAACTATATAAATCCATATCTTACTATTAATACGAATATGGGGAAACTTATTTAGATATTATGTAAAATGTGAAAGTTTCATGAAATATATATTTGTATATTTATTGTCTAAAAATGACATACCTTAAAGATCAAATTTTTAACACCCGTATTTGTAAACATGATGGTATCATCAACCACACTGACACTCAGATTTTTTTGTGTGTTTTATTAGAAAGATTAATAGTGTACTTACTATAGGCATAAACTTATGAAGCCATTGAGCATAGAAGAGCGCCAGAGAAATAAATGTTTCTGTTACGTGGAGGGCAAAAAATGTAATAGTCATATTTTTTAAGGTAATAATGTGTGTGAGATATGATTAATAAAAAGAGAGGGCAGTAGAGAGTTTTGGTGGAAGGGATGGAGACAAAATGGTTATCTTAGGGAAGTTGAAATTAATTTGCCTGTTATAAATTGATATTCATTTTGAAATGACAATTATGCATTGAAATATTTTCATTTCATCTCAGTGGACTTTCTATTTTGGGTTTTTCTCGATAGAGAAAAAGCTTTAAATATTCACTCTGACTGGCACAGTAGTGTGATCATTATTTTCTAGTGCCCAGATTCATTTAACATTTCCCTTTAGAAGTAATCATTATTTAAAACTGCAAAACCAATATAGGGGCAGAAATAATTAATGTCAATATGTTTAGAAAGTACAAAATATAATATGACAAGAAAGAGAATCTAAATGTGATGACCTTTCTAGATACTAAATTCTTGAAAAATTAAGAATATATATCTGAAATAATTTTATACAGTATTCTTTAAAGCAGTTCTTGAGTCTCACGAAGATATAATCAAATTTATAATATAAATGTGTGTGTATGCTTTGTTGGACATTGAATCATGTGTCCCACTAAAGGCATGTTCAAGTCCAAACCCCTGGTCCTATAGGTGTGAACCAATTTGTAAATAGGTTCTTTGAAGATGTTATTAGCTAAGGTGAACCCAAACTGAATGAGGGTGAGTCTTAATCCAATATAGCTGAAGTCCTTATAGGCAAAGGAAACTGGGCCCTGAAAGATAAGCCACAGGAGAAGCAAGAAGCTGGAAGTTAAGAGAACCTGGAACAGCAAAGAAAAGACGTTGCCATGTGCTTTGACGTGTGACAGAAAACCAAGGAAGCCCAAAGATTGCCAGACAGCCAGAAAATCACTGATTTAGGAGGAAGCAAGCATTCTAGCCTCTAAAACAATGAGTCAATAAATTCCCATTGTTAAATTAACCCATTTTGTAGTATTTGTTTTGGTAGCTAGGAAACTAAGACATGGTTCCACAATGATTTCAAGTTTGAAGCACTATAATGCCATTTTACGTGTGTGTTAGTTAGATTCAGTTGTCAACTTGGCCAGGTGAGCCTACCTAGTTTTGTTGCTGCAGACATAAGCCAATGGTATGTGAACCTCATTTGTTGCTAATTACATCTGCAGTCAGCTAGGAGGCGTGTCTGCTGCAATGAGTGACGTTTGACTTAATTGGCTGGTGCTTAAATGAGAGAGCACAACGTAGTACAGCCTAAGCAGCTCGGCATTCCTCATCACAGCCCTCACAGCTCATACCAGGCCTTTGAAGATGCAGAAAGAAGTCACCCTGGGGAAAGTTGTTGGAACTCGGGGGCCTAGAATGAAGTCCAGCAGAGACCATCCTGTGCCTTCCAGGTAAGAAAGAACCTCAGTGGAAATTTAGCTGCCTTTCCTCTGAGGAACTAACAAAATAAATCCCCTTTTATTAAAAGCCAATCCATCTCTGGTGTGTTGCATTCTGGCAGCTGGCAAACCAGAGCAACATGTTTTCGTGATCTGCCTACATAAGGAAATTTTGGTAATACACTTAATTAATTCATAATTTAAGCAATGTTACCGTTTCTAGAAGAGATACAAGTGCCATAAAAGCTCCAGCATTCTGCTTTGCAGAGATGTAAGGGAGGTTAGGATTCACTGGTTTTCTTTCTCAGAGAGCAGCAGAGTTAAATATTTCTTTATTATTCAATTGTGGCTAATTTTCGGTATTTTCATATTGCTGGAATTGCAGTGAATATAAGGCTTTCTCTCCTATGTACATAATTTATATAAGCTGTGACAAGGGATCTAAGAATGGGCTATATGACAACATTTATAAACCTTCAGTTTTAAAATGGGCTCAATTTCTCCCTTTCAGCTAATGATTTTTCTTCCTTATCAGTCTGGAATTTCAAAGAGTAGCTTAAATGGACTATTTCCACTTTCTCGCAGTCACTTCTCCCCATTCTCTCCTTAGCTCATCAATTCAAAATGCAAAATGCCACATAAAACAATAGTTTTCCATTATTATATTCTTCATCTCTGCAGCATTTAAGATAGTTCTCATTCTTTCTATCCTAATCATCTGTCTCTCTGTGGTTCTTATACTAAACTTTCTAGCCCTCTGCCCACTCCTTTTTACATACTGTTTGCATAAATTACTCTACTCTCCAGGGAGTATGTTTCCTCTTTAAATGCCGATCCATGACTCCCTACTTTTATTTTACATCATTCTAGAAAATTTGGCCTCTATCTATGGATTCAGTATTAGGCAAGGAAAACTCAAAAAATCATCTCCAGCAACATTACCAAATGTTACCATAACCTTTCACAGTCAATTTGCCACAATTCAAGAATCTTCACATGCACAGATACTCAAAGCCTGTTTACATGCTATCCAGTGGTATCATGTTCTAAAATATACCATGTCAGAAAAGTGAGGGGTGTGTTTATTTTTAACACACTTGATCCTCGCTTCTCATAGAAAAACAATCTGCAAATTAACTTTATTCCCAATGAAATTATGGAGTAATCCCTTCTCTGTAATGACAGATCCACTGATTCAGGCCAGCTAGTCTTTCAGTTATATTATCTAAATTATCAGATGGGTTTTCTAACTCTTTTCTTCCATTTCTGTCTGATGCTAGCATATCTTGCCTGACTTGATACAAGACATATGGGCATGCAGTGCGCCTATGTAAAATCTGTATAATAATGCTTCATTTATAGGATTGTTTTAATTAATTAATGATAATATTACTGTATAGGTTAGAGTAATACAAGGCACATAGTAAACACTCCAAAATAGTTTTTAAAAATTAAGTGTTACTAATATTACTATCAGAATTATATTTCCAAATGGTAATTTTGTCATTTTGGTAATTTAGGTGGAGCCTTTCACTCACCACCATTTGTCCTCCACTAGAGTGAATTTGGAGAATCCTGGGAGTTTCTAGGGATGTAAAAGACACTATTTTGGTCAATACATAGAGATTAGCAGGTCTTGCTATTGATACCCCGCAGCTAATCCTGGCAAAACAATGTAGCACATAATTAATTCTAATGGTAGGTTTATGTTAAAATTTTATAATTTTGAATGTTTTTAGATGTACAGAAAAATTGCAGTGAAAACAACAGAGTTCCCATATACTCCACACACAGTTTCCCTTATTCATAATATCTTATGCTGTCATAGTACATTTGTCACAATTGAACAAATGTTGATACAGTATTGTTTACTAAAGTCCATATTTTATGAGATTCCTTAGTTTTTATCTTATGTCCTTTCTCTGCTCCAGGATTCCACACAGAATACTGCATTATATGTACTTGTCATGTCTCTAAGATACTCTTGGCTATGGTGGTTTTTTAAATTTTCCTAGTTTTTGAAAACCTTGAAAGTTTTGAGAAACACTAGTAATGTATTTTGAAGACTGTCCTGCAACTGGTATTTCATTGCATGTTTTTCTCATGATGAGAATGGATTTATTGGGTGTTAAAAGGAAGAGGTAAAGTTCCAGCTTCATCACATCATTCTAGCAATATGACAACTATTAATGCTAAACTTGATCGCCTGCTGAGGTACTGTTTGTCAGGTTTCTCCAGTGTGGAGTTACTTTTCCCCCCACTTCCCATACCATATTCTTTGGAAGGGAATTTCTATGTACACTCTTAAGAGGTGGAAAGTTATGTTCCAACTCCTTGATGATGGAATATTATTTACATAAATCATTTAGAATTTTTCTGCTGGAAAATTTATCAATTCTCTCAATTTAGCTATTTATTAAAGGATTTATCTATATGCATATGGATGCAGGGATATTTATTTTATGCTTTGGTAATAATCTGATACAAACTTATTTAGTTTCTTGTTCAGTTTGCTCCAGTTTTGGCCTATGGAAACTCTTTTATTCGCTCTTTTATTTCTTTGACATATCCCTGTCATTGTATTTTTGTTTGAGCATTGACTTGCTTTCTGGTGCTTTAAGTTATTCCAGGTATAGCTTCCATATTTTCTACCAGACCTACAATCAGCTATTTCTGTAAGCATCACTGGTTCCTTTTAGGAGTGAAGATTATTAGAAATCAAGACCTAAAAACTAGTGGTGCCCATGGTTCCTGGAATGTCATTGTTTTAGACCCTTTCCACAGACAAAGCAAGTAAATATGTTTGTGCAAATATATATTTACACATATCTGTAAATATTTCAATATGAAATGATCTATATTTATATTAAATTGAACCTAAGTTCATACTGATATCTCCAGTTATAATTAATTACCTTCTGCCACCCATTTACTTAACTATTTGCCTACACCATACATATATAGAATTTTCAGAATTGTTAACCTGTACCTCCATGGGAAAAGGATCTATCAACTAAATTAAAATGTATATGCATAGCTTCTTTAGCCTTAATCTTACAGACTAAAGTAAATCCACTTAAGTAAGCATCACATTCCCCTACCCGCTTCAGTGAAGCCATTTTATATATTTGTAACACATTTAGATTATTTTTTGGCATTCTGCATTCCATTCTTGGACTCCCCATCCACCTAAGTGATTTTTCTTTTGATTTGCATATATTCAGTTCACTATCTCTTCTATATTTTTTATGGATTTTTGACAAATGCATCATGTCATTAGCCACCATTACAGTATCATACAGAATAGTTTCATCACCATAAAAATTAATCTGTGCTTTGTCTATTTAACATCCCAATACAAAACCTCTGGCAACCACTAATCATTTATCTTCCCTATAATCTTGCCTTTTCCAGAATAACTTATAGTTGGATTTATATAGTAAGTAGTCCTTACATACTAGATTCTTTTACTTAGTAATATCCACTTAAGCTTATCCGTATCTTAGCATGGCTTGGTAGCTCATTGTTTTTTTTCTTTTTTTTTTTTTGAATGGGCAGGCACCAGGAACTGAACCCAGGTCTCTGGCACGGTAGGCAAGAACTCTGCCTGCTGAGCCACTGTGGCTCCATAATCTTCACCAAATGTTAGTCAGAGTTGAGCCACACATCCTAAGGTGGCATCTTTGCTGGAGCATATTGACATTTATAGTCATTGATCTAGAAGATGTATTCTTAATCCCTATTGGTAAAGACAATGAAAAAACATTGTTTGCATACCAAAAGGATGAATTCACTGTTTTTTCCAGAGTTGTATTAATTATCCCGATCTCCTTCAATATATGGTCCACAGGGAGCACGATCATCTTGATGCTCTGGAGAGCATCATTCTGATCCACTGTTTTTTGACATGAAGCTAAGCGAACTTAGTGATCAGAAAGTGGCAATTTCATTGGATGCTTGACTAAGATCCATGTATGCTGGATTTTGAAAAATAAAGCCCTGCTCTTGAGGTTTTATGGGCCCAATGAACTAGTATGTTTGAACACTTTCTCTATAGTAAAGGATACATTGTTGCATTTCTCCTAACTACTAACAAATAAACATGGTGTTTGATAGGCATAATTGGATATTGTTAACAGCATATTAAACCCTTAAAAGTGTTGCTCTGTCCCTTTAATAAATATGCTAATTTTGAGTGGAGTCCAGATAAATGGAAGGCTCTCCAGAAGTTTAAATCTGTTAAGGTTCAGGAAGCCCTACACTTCCTGAACTTCCTGATTGACCCATCAGATACAAAAATGTTTTGAGTATCTCAGTTTATAAGGATAATTTATGAAATCTCTGGAAATCTCTGCAAAAAGAGATTTGTAGATACTGAGTATATGTCTACCTTTCATTATAAAAAATAATTCTTTGTGAAATACCCCCATCCCCAACTTGCTACTGGGACCTAGTAGGTACCCTTGATCATATGTTTGGAGTTATTGATCAGGCTTTGGGTATTAGAGCACTTGTTCATAAGATCAGGAAGGTTTAGCAGCAATATCTTATTTAATGGTGAAGGTACATCTGACATTGGGCCTGATAATGTCAGAGGTCGCAAGTAAGTTTCCATAATACGTACACCAGTGTGATATTTTAAAGCTGTATATACCCCAGGAAAGCCTGTTCTTAAAACTAGTCCACTCTTGTAGGTGTGGACTCATTGTAAGTAGGAACTTTTGGTGAGAAGAATCTTAAGTTCTACCTCATTCACAGTGGGTCTCACTGGAGTCCTTTATAAGAGGATAAAAGACAAAGAGAAGATGCAGATGAGAAGCCTCAGAGAACCTAAGAGAGACAGAAACTAAAAGAAAGGATACACAGAAAACAGCCACTGGAGTCAAAAGCTGAAAGCAACTAAACCTGGAAGAGAAGAAAAAGACCAGCAGACATTGCCATGTGCCTGACCATGTGAGGATCACCAGAAGCCGGTCTTTGGGGAAGAGGTATCGTTCTGTGGAAGGCTTGATTTGGACATTTTTACAGCCTTTGAACTGTAAACCTGCAAACTAGTATAATCCCATTGTTTAAAAGTCCATTTTTTCCCCAAACCATGAATCTAAAAAAAAAAAAGGCTATTTCTGATATATTGCATTTCAGCAGCTTTAGTAAACTAAAACAACCAGGTTCCCAGTCACCTACCTCTGTTGCGCTATCACTTATTTACCAGCTAACATCTATAGAGTTATAAAAGTTCGGTATAAGGGAGGAAGTGTATCTTGGGTGTAGTTCTCAAAAAATTTGTTTGATATATTTCCGTGCTACAGAAAGACCACCTCTGCACAGCAACCACATTCAAGTGAATCTGAAGGAAAATCTCCCAAAGATCTGCAAATAGTGTACTTAGTTGTTTACTTTGTACTTATAGATAATTTGCCCGAAGTGTAGAGATAGATAGATCTGTGGGCAGGGGCAAATGCCTTGGCTGGTTTGTTGGAAACTGCAAGGTTGAAGATAGGATGAAAAGAGACAAAGGATATTTGGAAAAGCGGTATGTAGAGGGAGTTATTAAATTTGCACATCTCTCTTTGATGTTGCTGCAGAATAACTAATAGAGAGGAAGCACACAACAACAACAACAACAAAAACAAAACTTAGGTATTAAAACTCATTCTGTGGATTTCAGCCAACTGCTGTTATTGGCTATTCCAATAGTTGCATAATTATATCATAAACAAAGTGGTCACAGTTGTAGAGAAAAAATCTATGCATAGAATTCACTGTTTATTGTCCACGCTAATGCTGACCTTGTTGATGCACTGTTGAATGTCTATCCTGCCAGCACTAAACAGTCAATATTATGCCATCATGCGAGACACCAGCCATACTCAGTGGCAGATTGATTGGGGCATAACTGTCCTAGAAGGGTCTCTGAGAACTGACCTCTTTCAGAAATTATTTTGCCTTATCTGTCCAAAGTACCACTGCCATCAACATTATGGCAATCTTAGAGAACGTCTGACTTACTGATGTCAGATTTCACATAATATCCTCTAAGACCTAAGGATTTGATTCATGCAAACGGGCTACAATGAACAAACCAGCAGCACATGCACTGGTCCTTTTTACACATCATCCAGAAATTTTCAGTCTGATAATATGTTAGGAAGGCCATTTAAAGTCTCAAGTATGGTGTCATCTTAAAGATACTAATCTGGGTTAAATTGCCATTTTCAATGTTATGCTCTATGCTGTTATTTGCAGCTTGGAAACCAAAATCCCATGTATGTGAATACCATGGATCCAGGAACCAAATGCTGGAAGTAGGATTGGCTCTTTTAGCATTTGTCAATTGAGTGTTTCACCTTTTTGGGTTGAAGTTTTTGAGATTCCAATCAAGGAAGAGACATATTAACTTAAATACTAATAAAGGTTGTGTTGAAATGACTGCAAAGATCAACTATTAAATTCTTTAATATATTTTGTTTAGTTTGGTTAGTTCTTTTTATAGTTTCTAGTTTTCTGATAAATTCTGTTTTGTCTGTTGGAACATATTAATCATAGTTATATTAATATTACTTTTTTTCTTTCTTTAATTATGAGATGCCTCTATGATAATATTTAAATTCTTACCTGTTCCTTTTGTTTTCTCATATCTTCCAAGGCCCAGATATTTTAGATTTGGGCTAGATATTATGTGGGGAAAAATACAGAAATGATTTCAGGCCTTGGTAAATGTTTCATTCAAAGAGAATTTACGTTTTCAAAACGCAGGAGCCTATGGGCAGGAGCAATCCAGATCACCTTAATCTATTGTGGTGATTCAGATATTTTAAGTTTAGTTTTATTTCCTTCAGACCTAAACAATCTCTACTTCAGCTCATGGATGTCACTATTCAGGGTCGCATCCAGGGGAGAAGGAGCTAGATGTACAATAGTTGGTGGGCTCTGAGCTCTAATTTTAACTCCCTGATTTCCAAAGGGATTTGTAAGATCCGTCAAGTTTCTCAGCCAGCATTTTTACAAGGGGCAGATTTCTCTAGGAGAAGTATTTCTCCAAATAATGGTCTCATTTCATTTCAGATAAATTATTTATTTTGCTCCTGTATTTGTCCTTGTTGTTCCTGAATGCCTTAGTAGCTGAAGAATGCCTACAAACCATTTTTTAAAAATTTAGTCAAAAGTCCCCTTTGTTGTCTGTCTGTTGGTTAGTTTTAGTGAACTCAACTTTCTTTCTTGGAAATAATCAAATATTTTCATAAATTTAAACTTGAAAAATCTTCAAGTAAGATCTATTTATGTTGGAAACAGATAAGACTTAAAGAAATAAAAAGGATTATAAGCACAGTGATGGGATCCTAAATAAGATGAGAAGCAGTTCAGAGACTTCCTGTTAGTGTATAACTTCTGTTCCTAGTTTATTTATGCTATGTTGTTTCATTAAAAACAGAGCAAAACACTTTGTATTTTTAAAACATGAAAACATATCAATGGATAAGTGAATTAATTCATATCAGATACCCCATGTATACTGTCATTCATGTAATGTATATACATAGAGATATTGACACCATAAAAAATTCAAGATTCAAGAAATAAAAGAAGAAATATTTCCTTCTGATGATTTTGTTGACCTTTTCTCTTTTCCTTTTTTTTTTGACTTACATTTATGCCCCAGCTAATTATTAATTACTGAGTCCCTTCATTCATTAGCCTTTACTTTTTAAAAATGTCCATTCTTTTACTAAAGCTATCCTTTCTGCTTTACATGGTGTGCCAGTTTGAATCTGTGGTGTACCCCACATATCCTTTAATCTTCATTCATTATTTCTGGGTGGAAGCTTGATTAGATTATCTCCACGGAAATGTGAATCACCTAATTGTAGTTATTAACATTTGAATAGATGGAGTTATGACTCCACCCAACCCAGGTGAGTCTTGTTTAGTTTGCTGAAATCCTTTGAAAGAAGAAGCATTTTGAAGAGAGACAAGAGTCCATCAGCCAGCCATCTTTGGAGATAAAGAAGGCTAATACTCCCGGATAGCTTCATGAAACAAAAAGCCTGGAGAGAAAGCTAGGAAATGTTGCCATGTGTGCTGGTTTGAAATAATGTATGTACCCTAGAAAAACCACGTTTTAATTCTAATCCCATTTTGTAAAGGCAGCTATTTCTTCTAATCCCTATTCAGTATTGTATGTTTGAAACTGTGATTAGATCATCTCCCTGGATGATGTGATTTAGTCAAGAGTGGTTGTTAAACTGGACTAGGTAGAGGCATGTCTCCAACTATTTGGGTAGGTCTTGATTAATTTCTGGAGTCCCATAAAAGAGGAAACATTTTGGAGAAAGAAAGAGATTCAGAGAGAGCAGAGTAGAATGACATAGCCATGAGAAGCAGAATCTACTAGCCAGTGAACTTTGGAGATGAAGAAAGAACATGCCTCCTGCGGAGCTTCATGAAACAGGAAGTCAGGAGAAGAAGCTAGCAGATGATGCTGTGCTTGCCATGTGCCCTTCCAGATGAGAGAGGTACTCTGATTGTGTTCGCCATGTGCCCTTCCACTTGAAAAAGAAACCCTGAACGTCATCGGCCAGCTTGAACCAAGGTATATTTCCCTGTATGCCTTAGATTGGACATTTCTGTAGACTTGTTTTAATTGGGACATTTTCTCAGCCTTAGAACTGTAAACTTTTGTAACTTATTAAATTCCCCTTTTTAAAAGCCATTCCATTTCTAGTATATTGCATTCTGCCAGCTAGCAAACTAGAATGCCATGTTTGCTATGTGCCTTTCCATTAAAAAAAGAAACCCTGAACATCATCAGCCTTTTTGAACCAAGCTATCTTTCCCTGGATGCCTTAGATTAGACATTTCTATATCCTTGCTTTAATTGGGATATTTTTCACAGCCTTAGAACTGTAAACTTGCAACTTAATAAATTCCCCTTTTTAAAGCTGTTCCATTTCTGGTATATCACATTCTGGTAGCTAGAAAACTAGAACACATGGTTTTTTCCTCTACTTACAGTTCATCTGGCTAATGACTATTCATTTTTAATGTATAACTTGTGTATTACTTTCTTTAGGAAAACTTTACTTAGGCCCAAATATTACTACCAGCAACCGTGCTAAGTATCTGTCTCACTACCATATTAGTGTTGTGTACTTATCTCTAACTTGGAAGTAAGTATGTGAAGTTATGATAATCTATTTAGATCATGCCATTCTGCTTGAGAGAAGTAACTGTGTTTTATTCCTAGAAATAATCTATTATCGAATGAATAATAGATAAGTTAATAAACAAATCAACAATACTTTCATAAAAAGAAGGTGTCTCAGGAAAGAATAGTGTTAAAGTTTCCTAAGGAATTTGTGCAGTTGATAAATCAGCTGCCATTTGGAATTGTGGAGATCAATGACATGTCAGAGTAACACTGATTGCCTTGCTGGAGGAATAAATGCAGAGTGAGTAATTGAGGTGGCACAGATAGAATACCCTTTCGAGAAGTCTGGTTATGAACATAACTCAGGGTTTATTTTCTTTCTACCCAGCCATGATGGAGGCACTAAGATTAGTTCATGTTTAAGATTCTTCATCAAGAGAAAACAGGAGAATATGGGTAGATAAGGATATTGAGGTAAATTTTGTTCACTTTACCGCAATGTCTAGAGATGACACAAATGAAAGAAACATAGCTCATTTTAACAACAGTCTTTATTGATCAAAGTTATGATTATGGCCATTTAGGTCCACTCTATAGAGGAAACAAAGTCTACATAGAAAAATTGTGGGAAAAAAAACAGCTAGAGAAAACAGATCAATAAACAGAATCCCACACAATGAAAGCAGAGATGACATGAGGAAAAAAAAACTACTCCCAAGAATCTATGAGTTGATTGTGGATTTTATATGAGTGACTATCTATTAATTAGACAAAAACCTGTCTTCTCTATTTATTTCTATAGATAATTATGATTGGTCTTGAAAATTTCACCTTACAAAAATAAAATACAATAGTTAAAAAGTGGTTGTTTTGTACAGATATATTCAATTCTCTTTTGTAGTTTTTCTTCTTCCAACTTGGCTTGATTTTCACTGTCTATTGCTTTAATATTGCATTTTAGAGCTACACACTTTAGAGCCAAAAATAATATGCTGCTATCTTTCAAAAATTTCCTAGGCAGTGGTAATGAAGAGTAATAAGAATTTGTGCTTGAAAAGCACTTGAAAAGAAAAAAGAATGTTCATTCAGTCTATTTTGTTTTAACTCTTTTGTAAGAAAGTTGGGCATTATATAGGCAGTGACTAGGGTAATTTGATTAAAGTAAATACTTTTCTATTGGCTGTACTTTTGTTGTTTACAATATGAATTTCTCTTTTGGATTATTTTGGCTGTATTTATATAAGAATGATACATGTTTTTCCCTGTGTACAAGGGGCACATTTTTCTCTTACTAAGAACTGATTTCAATTCCCTGTGCATAACATTCAATTGCTTAAATGTCTTATTCACCTTTGTGAGCCTTTAAGTAATTAGCTGAGTCTTGAGCATAGTTGGAAATTAAAACTGTTTATGTAAATGAAGGAAAGTCTAAAGAAGAGTGAAAACCCTTTCAATTATAGTCATTGTCAACATAAAATAGAATAATTATTACATATTTAAAAATTTTCTTCATAGGAAATAGACATTTTAATATGTGCTTTTATTGTTGAATTAAATATTTACTATATATGAAAGAATATTTATGAAACTATGTACATTTTAGAGAGTAATAATACAAGAATGTCTGTTTAAGAAAAAGAACATTATTGTTACTTTTGGAATCCTCTTTTTACACTTTCCTCATTCTATCTGCTTTGCTTCCCCTTAGAAGTTACCAATATTCTGCATTTCTGAATTCCATTGATTCTCTTTATAAATCTGAGCTGTACATAAGGGACCCATTAGCCACATACGCCTATTTCAACATAAATTTAAATAAAATTAAATTAAAGATTCAGTTCCCAGTCACACTAGCCACATTGAAAGTGCTCAGTAGCCATATGAGGCTAGTAACTATAATATGGGGCAGCATAGCTATAGAATAGTTCTATCATTGCAGAAAGTTCTATTGGACAGCACTGCTCCAACCAATACATTATTTGGTTTTGTGTGTTTTGAACTTTATATAAATTGAATCATATAACGTATTTTCTTTTTGCAGCTAGCTTTTTTGTTCACTCAGTATTAGCTTTTTGGTATTATCCATGTGGTTGTATATAACTCTAGTTCATTTATTTTACCGTGTGTATGGTGTAGCAATGCCACAATTTATTTATCAGATCTATTATTGATAGACATTTAGGTTTTTTCCAGTTTAGGGACTTCACAACAAATGCCCTTATGCCAATAACTATGAGCATCTTTATATTACATATCAGGGGTTTGATTGCTGAGTCACAGGGAAGATATACTATCACCTTCTCTAAATAATGCTAAACTGTTTTCCAGAAAGTTGTACTGATAAACTTTCCAACTAACAGTATATATATTATCACATTGCTTCTATCCTCACCAGTGATTTTTAATTTTTGCAAGTCTTGTATATTTTTATTGAGATATCTTCATACACTATTGTGGCGTATTTCTCAGGGACTGGAGCCTAGCCAAACTTAAAATTTTCTAATCCTTCTCTCCCTCTCTACATTCACTCTCTGCCCTCCGTACCTGTAACCCCCCTCTCTGTTCCCCCCTTCCCCCTCTTGTCATAGACCGCCCACTTCCGTAGCTCGCCACAAACCCACAGCCTTTCCTGTTTTTCTCTATACTTCCCTATCCCTGAAACATACCCTTCTGCCTAGCAACTGCCGCTAAGCTTGTGTGAGTGGCTGTCTCCCCCTGACGTGTGCGCCCAAGACTCCACCCCTCCCCGAGAGTACTTAAGCCCCACGCTTACCCCGCTCTGGGTCGCTCTGGGTCGTCCGAGCCCCGGGGTCTTCGGACCCCAGACGTCTCACTCCTCGGGTTCCCGGGTGGCCCATCCCGGTGTGTATCAATAAAGCTTTAACCCGTATCTGGCCTCAGTGAAGACTTTTCTCGCGACCACAGGCTGGGGAAATCGCCGGCTCCAGCTTACCCAGGTTAATTCCCTGCGAGCTCGCCCCCAAAACCACCCAGTGTACCAGTCCGCCGCCCGGCTGAGTTAATCCCCGGCAAGTGGCGCCCGAACAGGGACCCTCTACACTTCCGTCGCTGACTGGACGCTGGAGATCCTAGGACCTCTCTTCTGAACCAAGGTAAGCCTACTAGACTCTCCTGCTAAATAAACGCAGTCCTAGGTTCTACAAGCAGTGAGTAGTCCCCTCTAAATTCTGTTATGGGTCACTCTCTCTAAAAGCCAGGTCCCCCAGGAGCGCGCGCCCTAGCCGCACTCTTGGATACCCACAAATGTAAAGTTGCTGCCCGGCAGCTTCAAGTTTTTTGGGACCTTCTGCTGCCTTTTAACCCCTGGTTGCTGACGAGTCCCTTGTGGACTCCAGTCACTTATGACCAGCTTATTGCCAGGGTTACAGACAAAATGGAGCATGAGGGCAAGCGTTTCCCTCCGGGGCTTCTCCCCACGCTCATCCCCATACGGTCATGCCTTCAGGGCTCACTGCCACCCATGGACGGACGGCCTAAACCGGTAACTGCTGCCGCCGCAGAAGCTTCCGCATCGGGCTCCGAGTCTGTCTCAGATGCGGAGTCCTTTCTCGAGCAGCTTGAAGAGCGGCTCGAGAGGCACCCGCCCCTACAGGACTATGGCGGAGAGCCTCAGGGCGGAAAAACTAACTCCACCCTTCCGCCTTCTTCCCCATCATCCAGACCGGAAAAGGGCCGCAGCCTTTACCCCACCCTCCCTGAGGACACGGAGGCGGGACGTCCTGCCCCCCCCTCCCTACCCTCTGCCCCTCCCCCGGCTGCCTGTCCTCCTCCCTTTAACAGCACCAACCCCTTCTTCCCGGAAGCGCAGTCGCCATCTTATGTTCCCCCGCCGCCATCTTACGCAGGGCCGTGCACAGAGCTATCGCCATCGCGTTCACCCCGGCTGCCCTGTTGCAATCCCACAGGCGGCAACCCCCCCTCGGGTCCAGGGCAGCTCTGGCCCCCGGTCCAGTCGCTGCCGCTGACACAGGCAGCGCTCTTCCCCATTAATCTCACCCCATCCCTGCAGCGCCCATTCCCGTGGGTTCCCCACAGTGAGGAAGATATAAAGCGGCTACACAAAGCAGTCAAAGAGGACAGGCTTACCGGTCCCTACGCTACCCAGCAACAGTTGCTCCAAAGGATTGGAGCCTCTTTGAAAGAATCCTACTTGCCATAATTTTCCTGTGCATCATCGCGTGTTTTAACCTGCTCATTTTCTTCCTCTAGGTGCTAACCTGCTTATTATTTTCAGTAAAAATGTTCTCCCTAGCACGCCCCTCCGGAATTCCCACCTGGCGACTCCTCCCTGTAACACTTCTAATTTTCTCCACAGCCACTTCTGCAAAACCTCCTGAAAGCAAAGTGTGGGCCGCAGTCCAATATCCCCCAGGATTACTGTTCCTCACCCCCGATTCCCCCACATTCCTACAACCTTTTGTTAATAATTGCTTACTAGATCTCCCGTGTGATCCCAATGTCCTCCCCGCTAGTGCGCCTCTCAACCTATCATCATTCCCTAATTTCTCCCCCCCTCCCGAAGCCCTAGCGATTAACCTTCCCTTCTTGCAGAATCAGTCAATGCAAGCCATCCCCCAAATCCCCTCGTCGAACAGTAAACTACTAAACCTCACATTCGCTAATCTTTCAGGACTGGCAGAAAATGGACTCCCGTGCTCTCCTCGATGGCCTAATTGTATCCACCTAATCTATTCCCGAACCTCAAGTGCTGGACTATCCACCATCAACACACAAGCCCTCCTTTTCACAGGACCTTGGCCAGCTAGAGGAACTGCACCCGGGTATAACCAAACCCGCCCACATCCTCCAGTGCAGCCCCCAGTCCCCCTTTACTTACCTAGTAACTTTGCAAACCCACCAAAGTCTTTCCGAGAAATCCCGTGGCTCCCATGCCATGCCCCCCCCTCGGTCCTACAATTCCTCCAAGTATAACTTCTTTGTCCCCTTCAATCCCCCCTTCCTGTTGGGGACCAGTAACTTAATCCATCTCTCTCTCTGTGGGAACCTCAGCTGCCTGGACCTGCGTCCCTTTCTTGGAGTGACCGGATCTCAGTGGCAGGTAGTCTCCTTCAACAGTACAATACAACCTGCTACGTCTGGCAACCGGGTTATTGGTTCGGGCTACTATGCGTTCAATGTTCTTGGCAGCGAAAACCTCACCTCCACAGTCTTCTTAAGTCCCCCGTTCTACTTCCTTACCTGCTCGAACTATAGTCACCCTAACACCTGTCACCTGTTTAACTACCTTAATACCTCTTTCTCAGTAGTCTTCATAGTACTTCAACCTAGACTCCTTTGGATCCCAATCAACGCAACCAGGTGGGTCGCTCCCGGCCTGCCCCTGGACAGCTCTGCCACTCAGCTCAGCCAACATGCAAAACGAGACTTCGGCATCACCGCCGGCATCACCGCCGCCATCTCGGCGGCCATCATCGCCTCCGTTGCAGCTTCGGTTACGGCAGCCGTCGCGCTCACCCAAACCTCCACCTCCGCTGCAGTCATCAACAACCTCACCAGCTCCACCTCCTTGGCCCTGTCCTTACAGGCAGAACTCAATTCCCTAACCCACCAAGCCCTGTTTAATCTACAACAGCAAATTGACTTGTTGGCCTTAAACGTTGAAGCGTTGTATGAGGTAACCACCACCATTTGTGATGGGCGTTGCCCCTTCTCTCGTTTATGTATCACCCCTGTGCTGGTTAACACCTCTCGCCCTCGCTTCACCCTGCGCGATTGGATGTTTACTGCTTATAATGACTCGTTCTGGAACGATACCCATAACCTCCAAACTCAAATCCTAACTATACAAAATCTATCGGTAACTAAACTCTCCACCTCTATCCTAACAGACCTTCTGAACAAATTCTCGTCCTTCTTCCAACCTTATCTTCTATGGTGTCCTCCTACTAATTTTGATTTTTATTCTTTTCACGCTCAAGTGTCTCTGTTCAAAAATCTCTCGTCACAGGCGAGATACAAAACTTTTAGCCCTTGCTGCTCTAGACCTCCAGAACCCCTTCTCAGACGCCGAAAATCGTCGCCAGGCTCAGGTATGGCTCGCTAGTGTTGCTCACCCCCAGGACTGATCACCCTGAGGTACTGGTGTCGCTCTCAAGACTGGCCATCTTGTGCAGTCGGCACTGCGCTGCTGCGGCTCTAACCTTGCCTGCCTATGCCTGAGCCACTCCCTGCCTCTCTCCATTCCCCTACGGGGGCTGCACGTCACCAGAGAGCGTGCATCTGGGGCCGCCGAAAGGCTACCAGATGGGTACCGCTGGGTGCGGCACAAAGTAGCCACAGAAGAGGGCCACTCTAACAGGCCTCCTCTGGCTCTTCTGGGGCACATGAGATTTGCATAAGGGTCGGCTCAGCACACACCCTTCCCCTGAAATTCTGAGCCTCAAGTGCAAGGGGAATCTCATCCCTACCCCTCCCAGCAAAGGTTCATGCCCACCACTTGTCACACAAGTGTGCTCTTTTAAAAGAAAAAGGAGAGGAATTGTGGCGTATTTCTCAGGGACTGGAGCCTAGCCAAACTTAAAATTTTCTAATCCTTCTCTCCCTCTCTACATTCACTCTCTGCCCTCCGTACCTGTAACCCCCCTCTCTGTTCCCCCCTTCCCCCTCTTGTCGTAGACCGCCCACTTCCGTAGCTCGCCACAAACCCACAGCCTTTCCTGTTTTTCTCCTCGCTTCTCTATTCCTAATTCTAGCTCCACACCTGCCTAAAGCTTAGCAACTGCCGCCTGGCTTGTGTGAGTGGCTGTCTCCCCCTGACGTGTGCGCCCAAGACTCCACCCCTCCCCGAGAGTACTTAAGCCCCACGCTTACCCCGCTCTGGGTCGTCCGAGCCCCGGGGTCTTCGGACCCCAGACGTCTCACTCCTCGGGTTCCCGGGTGGCCCATCCCGGTGTGTATCAATAAAGCTTTAACCTGCATCTGGCCTCAGTGAAGACTTTTCTCGCGACCGCCGGCTGGGGAAAGCGCCGGCTCCAGCTTACCCAGGTTAATTCCCTGCGAGCTCGCCCCCAAAACCACCCAGTGTACCAGTCCACCGCCCGGCTGAGTTAATCCCCGGCACACTATACAATCCATCCAAAGTGTACCATCAGTGGCTCACAATATTGTCATATAATTGTGTATTCACTACTATGATAATTTTAGAACATTTGCATGACTCCAGAAAAACAAATTTAAAAAACCAAAACCCCATAGATCCCATATCCTTTACCCCTCTGTCTTATTGACCGCTGTTATTGCAGTTACACAATTTTAAGACTTAGAATAGAGGTAGTATTGTGAGATAGTGTAGTATTGTGAGATTATAAATGCTGATATATATAATATATACACATCAGTGTAACAAACAGAACATCCAGAAGTAGATCATATAAACATGGGCAACTGATTTTGTTTTTGTTTTTCACTATAGTCATGCATTCAGTAACAAAGACCAGGGCTAGTGGATTATAGTTCAACAACTTCAGGTATTTTTTTCTGGCTATTCTAAAACATTGAACTCTAAAAAGAAATAACTATATAATGGGTCAGTAGTCACAGTCATTTGTTAAATCTAAATTTCTCAGTTACACCTCCTTCCTCTCATTTGATCTTTCTCTCAAACTTCAGAGATATCTGGGCAATGATCATTTTAAGTTCTTCATACTAGAAAGGGGTATTAGCCTCCTGGCAAAGAGGAATGAAACTGGTTGCTCTTGGAAAGACTGGTGCCTCTGGGTTTCAGAACTTATCTGGCCTAGGATCAATTTGGAGGCCTTAAGTTTCTGAGAAAATAAACTTCTAAGAAAAACTTTTATAGAGAAATAGAGCCCAGGGCCCTCCCTGTGGCCCTCAGGATTGCTGTGGTTGGGAATGGCATACTATGGTAGACTGACATATCTGTCTAATTCTTGCATAAGAGTAACCTCCAGAATGACCTGTTGACTCTATCTGAAATCTCTCGCCCACTGAAACATTACTTTGTTCCATTTCTTTTCTCCCTTTTGGTCATTTTTAATACTGTGATGCCAGGGCCAGGCTAATTCCTGGTAGTCATGTCCTACATTGCCAGGAAGACTAGTAACCCTGGGAGTCATGTCCTACTTAGGCAGTAGGAAATTGAGTTTATTTGTGGAGATGGCTTAAAGTAAAAGGCCACATCTAAGCAGTGAAAGTGACTCTCTGGGGGTGACATTTAGGCATAATTACATGCAGGCCTAGTTTTTGAAGTGTCATAATGACAAGCCTCAAGATTGAGGGCTTGGCTTAAGTTGGAAGTCCCTAATGACTGAGAGACAATCAGGACTGGATTTTTTCTTGATTTCCTCCTCAGATTGTACATTACTGGTGCATAGAAACACCTGATTTTTGTATTCGATCTTGTATACTGCCACTTTGCTGTACTTGTTTGTTAGCTCTAGTAGCTTTACTGTAGCTTTTTCAGGATTTTCTACCTGTAGCATCATGTCATCTGCAAACAGTGAAAGTTTTGCTTCTTCCCTTCCAATTTGGATTACTTTTATTTATTTTGCTTGCCTAG
Source organism: Tamandua tetradactyla (assembly GCF_023851605.1). Lineage (NCBI taxonomy): Eukaryota > Metazoa > Chordata > Mammalia > Pilosa > Myrmecophagidae > Tamandua > Tamandua tetradactyla. Next base: position 155,634,596 of record NC_135332.1, read on the forward strand.
TTAGAACCTCCAGCACAATGTTAAAACAGTAATGGTGACAATGGGCAACCTTGTCTTGTTCCATGAACTTAGAGAGAAAGCTTTCAGTCTTTCCCCATTGTGTATGATATTAGCTGTGGGTTTACCATATATTCCCTTTATCATGTTGAGGAATTTTCCTTCAATTCCTATCGTTTGAAGAATTTTCATTAGGAAAGGATGTGAATTTTGTAAAATACCTTTTTCTGCATCAATTGAGATGATCCTGTGATTTTGCCAATTTAACACATTAATTGATTTTATTGCATTGAACTACCCTTGCACACCTGGGATAAAATTCACTTGGTCATGGTGTAAATTTATTTTAATGTGCTTCTGGACTCAATTTGCAAGTATTTTGTTGAGGATTTTTGCATCTATATTCATTAAATAGGTAGATCTGTAATTTTCTTTTCTTACAGTAATTTGCCTGGCTATAGCATTATGGTGATGCTGGCTTTATAGAATGAGTTGGGTAGCTCTCCCTCCTCTTCAAATTTGAAGGGTTTGAGCATAATTGATACTAATTCTTTTTAAAATATTTGGTACAATTCACATGTGAAGCCATCTGGTCATGGACTTTACTTTTTGGGGAGGTTTTTTGATGACTGTATCTCTTTACATGTGACTGGTTTGTGGAGGTCTTTTATTTCTTCTCGAGCCAATGTTAGTTGTTCGTGCTTTCCTAGGAAGTTGTCCATTTTGTCTAGGTTGTCTAGTATGTTAGCATATAGTTGTTCATCTTCTCAATATCTCCTTTATTTCTGCAGGGTCAATAGCTATTTTCACCCTACCACTTCTGATTTTATTTTATTTGTACCCTCTCTTTTTTTTCCTTGTCAGCCTAGCTAAGGGTCCATCATTTTTACTGATATTCTCAAAGTACTAACTTCTGGTTTATTTATTCTCTCTATTGTTCTCATATTCTCAATTTCATTTATTTTTGTTCTAATCTTTGTTATTTCTTTCCTTCTTTTTGCTTTGGTGTTAGTTTGCTGTTCTTTCTCTAGTTCCTCCAGGTGAGCACTTAATTCCTCAGTTTTTGCTCTTTCTTCTTATTTAATATAGATATTTAGGGCAATAAATTTCCCCATCAGCACTGCCTTTATTGCATCCCAAACATTTTAGTATGCTGTGTTCTCATTTGCATTTGCCTTGAGATATTTACTTATTTCTCTTGCAATTTCTTCCTTGGCCCATTGTTTAAGAATGTGTTGTTCAGCCTCCATATATTTGTGAATTTTCCAGGCTTCTGTCTGCTATTGATTTCCCGTTTCATTCCTTTGTGATCCTAGAAAGTGTTGTCTATAATTTCAATCCTTTAACATTTGTTTGACACCTGTTTTGTGCTTCAACATATGGTTGAAAATATTCTGGAGAGTGAAATATAAGTTCTTGTGAGAAATGAGTATCCCATTGTTAGGTACAATGTTCTTTAAAATGTCTCCCAAATCTCGTTCATTTACTGTAGTATTCAAGATCTCTCTTTCCTTATTGATCCTCTTTGTCTATCCATTGATGCCAGTGGTGTATTGAAATCTCCAACTGTTATTGAAGAAGTGTCTACTTCTCCTGTCAGTGTGGTCAGTGTTTGCCTCATGTATTTTGGGCACTCTGACTTGATACCTAGATATTTATGATTATTTTGTCTCCTTACTGAATTGTCCCTTTTATTAATACATAGTGTTCTTTGTCTCTCTTAATTACTTTAAATTTTAAGTCTAATTTGTCTGCTGTTAGTATAGCTATCCTTGTTCTTCTCTCATTCTGGTTTGTGTGAAATACCTTTTTCCAGCATTTCGCTTTCAACATGTTGCTGTCCTGGACCTTAGTGAGTATTTTGTAGACTGCATATAGATGGATCCTGTTGTGTCATTTTATTCATTCTGCCAATATATATCTTTTAATAGGGGAGTTTAATCCATTAACATTTAATATTATTACTATAAAGGTAGTACTTTCTTCAACCATTTTGTCTTTTGCATTCCATCTGTGTGTATTTTATTTATATTTTATATCTCTCTTTTTACCTTATTAATTACCCTTACTGCTAATCTTTATTTCTATACTCTTCCTTTTCTCCTGTCTTTTCCTGCCTCCTTGTAGCACTCCGATTAGTATTTGTTGTAGAGCAGATTTCATGTTCATGGACTCTCTGTGTCTATCTGTAAATATTGTATACTCTCTTCAGTTTTGAAGGACAGTTTTGCCAGAATTAGAATTCTTGGTTGGCAATTTTTCTCTTTCAGTACCTTAAATATGCTTTACCACTGCCTTCTCACCTTTAGGGTTTCCACTGAGAAATCCACATTTAGTCTTATCAAGTTTCACATTTATGTGATGGATCTCTTTTCTCTTACTGCTTTCAGAATTCTCTCTTTGGCTTTGACATTTGACAGTCTGATTAGTAAGTGTCACAAAGAAGGTCTATTTGGATCTATTTGGATTTTGAGGTACACTGTACTTTTTGGATATGTAATTTCATGTCTTTCATAAGAGTTGGGAATTTTTTTTCTTCACCTTTTGGAACATCCATAACATGTATATTTATGTACTTCATGGTCTCATTCAGTTCCCTGAGACCCTGCTAAAATTTTTCCATTCTTTTCCTTATCTGTTCTTTTTGCCTGTAGGATTTCAGAGGTTCTGTCTTCTAGTTCACAAGTTCTTTCTTCTGCCTCTTCAAACTTGCTGTTGTATGTCTCCCTTGTGTTGTTCATATCTTCTATTGTGACTTTCATTCCCATAAGTTCTGCCATTTGTTTTATTCAAGGTTTTGAGTTCTTCTGTATGGACATCATGTGTTTTCTTTATGTTCTTCATCTCTTTTGCCACATTTTCCTTCAACTCATTTCTTTGATTTAGAAACTTTATTTTAACATCTTTAATCAGTTGTTTTAGCCCAATATCTTAGCTGATATATTAGTTTATTCCTTTAGTTGGGTCATAGCTTCATGCATCATGGTATGGATCATTATTTTCTACTAGTGTCTAAGCATCTGATTTGCTTGCTTACTTTATTCTGGAGGTCATGTCTCTCTGTTGCCTAGGTTTTTCTTGTTGGTTGGCTTTGTTCTCCATCTGTTCATGTCTCCCACCAGCCATTGTCAAATTGGCTCCATCCCATCCTCTCCCAAAACAAGATGCCCAAAGCAGCCTGCCTCAGGAAACTGGGGTAGGCACTGGGCACCACAGCAAGTCTCTATTTGTAAGTAAAACAACTCTGCTGGATCCCAGTGGCACTCAGTTTTTGCATCCCACAAGACCTGGATTTGTTTTAGGGCACTGCTTAAACAGTTGGGTTATCCATATTTCTCAGTCAAAAGCAGGTCGTGAACCCATGCCAGGTGCTAGATCAGCTTCAATGGATCTGAGGTATTTTTCTGAAGATGTTCTGAAAGAGCCCTTCAATTCCCTCACACTTTCCAGTCCTCCAAGCAGATGGCACTGTTCGGTAACTTAATTGTCCTTAGAGGCTGCCTCATAGACAAGGCTGTGTCTGGCTGGCTGGGGCTGGGACTGTGAGCATCTTGTGCTCTCTTTGCTGGCCAAAACTTGGCTCAATGTGGGTCTGTGTCCCCGGCTTTATTTGTGACAGAGGATTCCCCTCAGCTGCTCCAGTCTTCAACCAGCCCCCTCCCACCTGCTGCTGTTTTCCTCAGGAAGGCCTTTCAGACCTAGGGCTTGAAAGGGCTTGAAAAACAGACTCTGTCTCTGTTTTCTCAGGCTCTTTATCCCTCACTGCCCTGGGCCTTGAAATGCCCTCCTCTCTCTCTCCTGGGTCTCCAAACAATGGGAGTCTGTCTCACTGCTGTGAGAGAATTTATATTCCATGTGTCTTACCTAAGGTATCCCTGCTACTGTCTCTGTGCCCTTTCCATACTGTGTGAGGGACCAAATGAGGGGGAGAGGAAAATACTGGTCACTCTGATACAGAAGTTTCCTCGCTTATATTATTCTCTTTCTTCAATTAAGAATTTGTAGAGTCTTTCTTCTCCAGAATCTTTTTTCTTCATTGACTCTCTGGAGAGAGATTTCCAGTAGTTATTTAAGTCACCATGTTGATGACATCATACTTAGGATTTGTCTTTAAGTGCATTTAAATATTTTCTCCGAAAAATATTTTGTCTGTGCCCTAAACTTGCAGACTGATTTGTAGTATGCTTATTTTGCATCTGATTCTCCAAGAAAAATCCAAGAACAGTCAATTATTAAATGCTCCCTCCAGCACACACACATACACATTTTTTTTGAAATGCAGCCATCTGTAGAATCAAGAGAATGTCCTATTTCTGCCTTAGTATTTCACACCTAATGCTGCCCTACTTACTGAGTTGCTGATCTAGTAGGTTTAGTTCTCCACTCTAAACATACTAATCATGCTTGAATTTAACTATTAATTTTAATTATGTTTTTGAACAGAGAATACATTGTTAAAACATATGTATGTGATATATAGTTATAGTCAAATGCATATTTAATTAGAAAGACTTTTTTCACTCAACTTTACTAATTATAAGTATTATGTTTAGTGCTATTTTAGTTAAGCTTATCAATTACATGATTAGTTATAATTAGTTTGATAGTCAAATTAAACATATTTGTATTTTTATTTCATCAATTTTCCTAGAGATGAAAAATATGAAGAAAAGTCATTTTCTTAAAATAGCTCAAATATAGGAAACCCAACTTCAACATCTACCTTCTTTTATTTTGAATTCAACTGTATTTTTTAATATTAATTGAATTCCTTGATTCAATATACAGCTACTACTATACCTGCTTTTTTATAGCATGAAAGTTGATTAGTAAATACTTTTAAATCAGAATAATCAATACAAATATTAATATAAACTAACAAATTACTAATTAATATAAATTATGCTTTACATTCTGAGACATAGGTCATTTCAAGATTAAATTTCAGGTATATGAGTAATGCTATTCACAAACTATTCAGATTTCTGAAAAATGATAGACTATAAAACGTTGTGTAATAACCACTAAGCAGAACAAAACCTTGCTCTACAATCTATTTTCAAAAGCAAAGTAATATATTACTTTAATTGAGCCCTTTTAATTTTATTAAAAATAATACTGCTTGTCATAAGTGATTATTGATTATCTCTTTCCAAATATGTTCTATTTTATGTATTGAAATATGCAGAAGGTCTTTATTTATTCATGGCCACAAAATCCCTCAATATAGCAGATTGTCAATATTCTTTAATAGTATTTGCATGGGAAAATTCTAGTTCAGAAAATTTAATGTTCACTTTTTTTCAATAGTATTTCATTTTGAAAACATGACTTGTTGAATACAGTAAATTGTATAACAAATTTCAAGTGCAGTCTTTTCTAACTTATTGCCAGTTCTTCTATGCTTTAATTTCTTGAATATCTTCTATCCCCATCCCTTTTTAGCTACTCCTTTTAAGCAACTTTATTTAGTGACTCTAAACCTTGCATTGAAAGGAGGGCTGATTCAAGATGTTGAGAGGAAATTCTCAATAATTTCTTCTGTTCTCTCAGTGCTTCAGCTTTCCAACTGAATAGTAAAAATGCCTTGAAAGCTAGAGACAGATTATTTGAGGGGAGAGATTTGGAGATATTCCTGAAATCTTAATATAAATCCTTCTGCTTCTCCTCCTCAGACACATTTGCTTACATTCTAGGGCCATTACTCAAGAGATATCTTCCACTACTCTCCTAGAAAATATTTGCTTACATTCAAAGATAATAAGTGATCTCTTTCTGAAGGGCAAACCAAAGAAAGGTTTCAGCAGCCCCATAAAATTTCATATTCTCTTGTCTTGCTTTACAACCCATTAAACGTGCAGGTAAGCATGTGCATTCTTTATGACGACCTGGGTACTAGGGCATGTGGGACCAACACAAGCTAGTAATCTGGTTGGGTCTTCCATTGTTTCAATAGTATATGTACATAGAACTGTGGAAGTTAATTTTTTGCTTTCAAGTAAGATGGGTTTGCAGGTGTTTCACTTTCTGACTATATGGACATTGCATAAAACTTTCCAAATAATAAGACATATATCTCTTTAATGAGTGAGATTAATAACAAAAATGAAGGTTAAATGTAAAAATCATGCTTAAAGATACACAATCTATAAAGACATTCATTATACCTTCTTGGTTTGATTCCAAGACTTCCACGAGTTAGCCATAATGTAAATTTTCCAGCCTTATTTTTTACTTGTATTCAACATAAGCCATTTGTTATGATGAGGATAAGCTACTCATTTTCTCTTAAACAAGCCATGAAAATGTTATATTGCTTGGTCTTAATTCAGTCTGTCTTCTCGGAATTCTGAATTTCCTTACTCTCTCATAATTTAAATAACACATATCATTAAGCTCAGTTTAAGAATGGGTAATCTGTCATATACCATCCTGACAGAAATGTTTATTGGTAAAGAGTATCCACCTTCCCTGTAAAAGAAACCCAGCTACAGATGTAGACGCATCAAGCTATCCCATCCTGCAGTCCTTCCACATGCAGATCATTTACCTTCAGAGACCACCTCGCTTTGTTACAAAATTAGATTTGATATTCCATAGGCAGCTTCTGAGTTCAGGTGGAAGGTTGTCAAGGCAGTTTAGTGCAGAGTCCAGAAAAGGCTCTAATCCTGCTTTAAAAAAAAGTGTTGTCCTTTATATCAAAGCCTACTAACATCAAATTCTGCTTCCTCCACTTTCTAACCATACAGTTCACAGTTTATTCATCCCTGAAAATGATGATAGTAATAGCCTCTATCTCAGTTTCTTTTTAAGGAAATGAAATGAGGTAATGCATCCCAACTGCTTAGCATAGTCCTTTGCTGACAGTAATAATCATAGAGCTAACCTATTCAAAGTGCTGAGTGTGTATTAACTCATTTTTCAAAAAATGCCAACTTTTGAAAAAACAATCTCAGTTATATTTTCACAATTGGATATCAGATATCCTAGTTCCTTCAGTATTTCCACAGCATTAAATAAAGATGCACAAGTTAAGGGCTCTAAATTATCAATTTTATATTGCACTGAACTTCTTACATTGTGTTTTGTATAGTGGAGCTCGAATCATATTAGGACAATTTCTATATTAATTAGTTTTCCTAAAGCAAAGCATAATTCATGGCCTACAGCCTAATTAACTCATTACTAAGAGTGAAGTTTAGTTAGCCCACAGAGAATAGTTTAAGATGCGGGTGACAACTCTTCATTGATGCAGGTGTACATTAGCATTGGACATGAAAATCTTGATGCCTGTCGTACTTCCAGCCCCCATTGTAATCAGTCCCTGTCCTTTAGACAAGATATCTATGACTTCTCTTCCATGTCATCTTTAACTCCTTGTAGCCACCATTCTAGGAGAGCCAGCCTCTAACCTGGAAAATGGGATTTGAGATATTGCATCACAAAACAGTATTAGGCATCTTCTTTTTTATTAGTCAAATCTAAGCATTCATTAAATACGGTTCATTTTATCTTTCTGTGTATCTCAAACCCTATCTCTTTTCTTCTCTGCTTCAATCCAAATCTAGCCACTTTTATATTATTTCTTTAATTATTAAACAATCATTTATTGAGAACTCATTGTGTGCCAGATAGCATGAATAGACCAGATGAAGTCTCTGGCTGTAAACAGCAAACATTTCCATAGGAGAAGGAATATAATACAAAGTAAACAATTAAATCTGGTAGTCCTATGTGCTGGTTTGAAATGATGTATGTATCCTGGAAAAGCCATGTTTTAATCCTAATCCCATTTTGTAAAGGCAGCCATTTCTTCTAATCCCTATTTAATATTGTGTGCTTGAAACTGTAATTAGATCATCTCCCTGGATATGTGATTTAATCAAGAGTGGTTGTTAAACTGGATTAGGTAGAGGCATGTCTCCACCCATTTGGGTGTGTCTTGATTAGTTTCTAGAGTCCTATAAAAGAGGAAACATTTTGGAGACAGCTAGAGATTTAGAGCAGAGAGTGCTGCAGCCCCAGGAAGCAGAGTCCACGAGCCAGTGACCTTTGGAAATGAAGAAGGAAAATGCCTCCCGGGGAGCTTCATGAAACTGGAAACCAGGAGAGAAAGCTAGCAGGTAATGTTGTGCCCTTCCAGATGAGACAGCAACCCTGACTGTGTTTGCCATGTGCCTTCTCACTTGAGAAAGAAACCATGAACTTTATCGGCCTTCTTGAACCAAGATATCTTTCCCTGGATGCCTTTGATTGGGCATTTCTATAGATTTGTAGTAATTGAGACATTTTCTTGGCCTTAGAACTGTAAACTAGCAACTTATTAAATTCCCCTTTTTAAAAGCCATTCCATTTCTGGTATATTGCATTCTGGCAGCTAGCAAATGAGAATATCCGATAATATACAAAGTTCTCTATAGAAAATGAACAGAATGATACAATAGAGGCTGAAAGAGAAGAACCAGGGAAAATTAATTCATGGAAAGGTAAAAAATGACTGCAAAATGGGATTGGGGCTTGAAGATGTCAAGGAACAGAAAGTAATCAAGAGTAGATGAAGTAAAATAATGTTGAGAGAGAAATAGAATTAGAGAGCCCATGCCCTGCCCAATTTAGGCATTTAAATCCAATGGAAACTAAAATACTGAACTAACTGAAAGGGTCAACACCCCACAACCACAAAAGAAAGAAAAGAAGAAAGGGGGAAAGGGGGAAAGAAGGAAGGGAGGAAGAGAGGAAGGAAGAAGGAAAGAAAGAGAGAGCGAGAGGGAGGGTAGGGAGGGAGGGGGCGGGGTGGAGGGAAGAAGGAAGGAAGGAAGGAAATGAAACTAACAGTATCTTTATAAAAAATCATCCAAATTCTGTCCATGGAAGGCTAGATTTGCGATCCATAATGTAAACCCTGTTACTATTATATATGGATTGGATTTAGTCTAAATTCCATAGGTTTCTTTTCCTGGGAAGATTTGTGGGAGTGTTACATGCCCCAAAGCTCTCTTTAAATCATTCTTTACATTGATAAGAGAACTGACATTTTCTGACTTCTGCAAAAAAAAACTATAAATATCCTTCATGCCTGACTGCTAATTAGTGTTTCTACTGCTAAAACTTCTCATTAATTGTTTCCCTAGACACCTTACAGGTGTCCCCACATCCATTCTTGCTCTCCCTAAACCATTAATTCTCTATATTGCAGCCAGAAGTATCTCTATGTTATTGTCATTCATTTTTATTACCCGAGAATTCTTTATTACCTGTTTTCTTTTTCCTAAACTCTTTGGCACTGGATGCAGTGAATGAGATGGCAAAGATCCTTAACCCCAAGGAATTTGCAGTCCATAGAAGGTAACAAGCAATAGCTAAATGATTATATATGCATTATATATATATAGCCAATCATAATAAAGCTTGACGGTCTGATGTGTTACCAAAAAATGACAAATGAGCATTTCACTGCAATTACTTTCTCAGTGCTCTCAGATCACGTAGTCCTAAATACTAAGGATTTTACTTAGATCTGCACTATCTGTCCCTTTCTACTTTGCAGCCCTCCAATTTTACCAGTACCTCTCTTATTTTATATATTTTAACTAATAAACAATTTTGAGCAAGATGTGATTACATCCCTCTCTTCCCCACCCCCTGCCCTTTACAGACACACAAACACATAAACAACATACTCAGGCATTTAGGTTATTTTTAGTAGCTAAAATTTACTGATCATCAAGTCTCTTCTTAAATGTCATGTTCCTCTTGCAATCTTTTCTTAGCTCCCCAGAGGAGAATAAATCCTCCATTTTAAATGCACTTAGAACTTTGCATTTCTTCTTATAGCACTTACAGGGAGAGTTGTTTGAAACTACATTGCCCGCTTTGTGATTGAAATGACTGTAATTCCAGTGTCTATCCAGTTCCTTAGTATACGATATGAGTTTAAAATGAAAATATAATTATATTTAAATAAAATATAATTATTCTTTTAAAGACGGTTGCTAATAAATAGCTGTGTTCAACTAGATTTTGGTACCAGAAATTCACTCATGATAGATAGGGTCAGATAATACCAGGAATAGAGAGAAAAAGGGAATTTTTAATATAATCAGAGCCCATAAAGTATTAAGTACCAAAAGTGTCCAGGATCTTGGAAGGAAGGGGAGGGGTATGGGGGCAGAGAGTTTGAGTAAGCAGAAGTCCAAAATATATGCAGAGAAATCATCTGACTCTTGCTCTGGGTGCTAATTCCATAGTTGGTTGATTTTTTTTTTTCTATGTTTCTTACCGCTACATGCTTGTAAAATGGGAACTTCTCTATATACATACATTATATTTCAATAACACTCTCCAAGTGTGTGCACGTGTGTGTATATGTGACTGATAAATCAAAGCTGGTTTGCTTTGGTAGGATTGATAGAGACAGAGGCAGATTCAGAGATAGTCATCATATTATTAAAAAAAATAGGAACCAACAATTGATGATGTTTTAGTTTGTGAACTACCAGAATGTGTTATACCAGAAATGGAATGATTTTGATAAGGGAATTTAATAAGTGACAAGTTTACAGTTATAAGCCTATAAATATGTCCAAACTAAAGCATTAAAGGAAAGATACCTTAATTCAAGGAAGATCATTTGGTCAAAAGCACCTCTTTCAACAAGGTAGTCATGTGACTGTCATCTGCTGATTCCTTGCTCCTAGGCTCCATTGCTTTCAGCCTCTGTTCTTGTAGGGGTTCCTCACTTTGTTTCTCTGGGGCTGGCCCTCATCTCATGGCTTCCCTTGGCTCTCTCCAGGTTGTGGTTTGCTTAATATCTCATGACACTGTCTGCTGGGCTCCAAGCATCTCCAAACATCCATAACCCTGTTCTCCAAGTGTTCGTATCTGTATCAGCCCTGCACTCTCTAAAATGTTTCCTCTTTAAAAGGACTCCAGTACACTAATCAAGACCCACCTGGAATGGCTGGAGTCATATCTCCATTTAACCAAAAGTTCACGCCAACATTTGGGCATGCCACATCTCTGTGGATATAATCTAATAAAAAATTTCTACCTACAATGTTGGATCAGAATTAAAAGAAAGGCTTCCCCTACAAGATTAAATTAGGATTAAAACATGGCTTCTCTGGAATACATAATACTTTCAAACTGGCACATTCAACCCTCTGGACCCTTAGATGTTTTTTCCATATGCAAAATTCATTCCATCACTATATCACAAAAACCTTAAACCATTTCAGTAACAATACAAATATAATACAAATTTAACATAGTACAAAATCGCATTAAAGTCAGCTGCAGGTATGTTTTGTCCTAAGGCAAAAATTTGCCTTTGACTCTGGACCTGTAAAACTCAAAACAAGTTATCTGCTGCCTATATACAAAGGAGGGACAGTCACAAGATACATGTTTCCATTGCCATAGGGAGACATTGAAATGGTAAACAGGAGTCACTGGACCCAAAGATTTCTGAAAATCTACAGGACAAACTCCATTGGATTTCGAAGTCTGAGAATTATTTATCCTCAGAGTTTTGGAAAGTAGCAGTCCCACCCTTTCCAAAGGCCAATGCAGCAGCAGCCAGGGTCTTGCCAATGTAACCTTGGGTGACACTGGGGGGACTACCTTTTTATTGGCTCCACCCTCTCCATACATTGGGACAGCACCTGGGATCTTTACCATTTCCAGGGCACATGCTCAAACCCTCCAGAACAATGGGATAGCTGCCAGACTCTCCCCCCCACCACCACCAATTCAGAAGGAATATGTCCCATACTTCTGGAAACCTGTGGAACAACTCTTCCAGAACATAGAGATGGAAAGTTGACCCTCCACATTCGGGGCAAATTCACCTCTCCAAGTACTTGGGGGGGGGGGGTCTCCTCTGGCCTGAGGTTACTTGGCTTCAGATTTTACACTCCATGGTTCTGCCTCTGAAGAAATCCCTTTTAGCCCAGGCTGGGAGTGGTTCTGTTTATACAGATCCTACAAACTATTGTTGGTTTTCTATGCAGTATGCTGGGATCCTGCCCATCAAACAAAAAGACTTTCCACAAATTCTTTCTGGATAACTCCATCTCAATGCTTACTTGTCCTCTAGTGGCTGACTGGTACCGTGTTTGGTCAAATCCTCACATGGGTCACTATTCTCTGAGGTCACCCTTTCTGCAAGCCCAGAATTTTCCAGACTATCAATTTATGGTTTCTTTATATCCAAAAGTTCATTTCTTAGTGTATCTCTTCCCTGTCATATTTTACTATAAGCTGCAAGGAAAAGCCAGACTGCACTTTCCACATTTAATTTGGAATCGCTTATGATAAATTTCTAAGTTCATGACTTTTAAAATCTGCCTTCCATCCAAAATAAGTAGTCAATTTTTACAGGTTATCTGCCTTTTTTTTTTTTTTTTTGGTTTAACAACAGGAATTCATTATCTCTCATTTGGAGACTGGGAAGACTTGCTTCCTCCTGGGGTGGGTAGCGTTCTGGTGGTGGCAATCCTTGGGTTCCTTGGCTTTTGTGTCACACGTGATGTCCTCTCCTTTCTTTTCTGCTTCCATTGACTTCTGGCATCTGGCTCCTCTCTGTGGTTTTCTCTACTTCTGAATTTCATTCTGCCTTTAATGAACTACAATAATCTGGATTAAGGCCAACCTCATTCAGTTGGGCCACACCCTAAATAAAATAACATTTTCAAGAGATCCTATTTACAGTGGGTTCACGACCCACAGGAATGCAGATCATGCCCAAGAACATGTCTAAGTTGTGGTCCATAATTCAATGGACCAGATACAGATTAGAGTTCAATTAGCTCTGATGTGGGAAGAGGGTGGCATTGAGTGTGGGGGACGGAGAAGCTGCCTTCATTTTCTCCTCAGCTGTTTTACAATTTGGCTTCCATCTATCACTTAACTAAAATTGCTCTTATCCAGGCCAACAGCTACCTCTTTATTGCTAAATTCAATTTTTAAAATAAAGGTTGGGCAGGCAATGGTGCCTCAGTGCCAGAGTTCTTACCTGCCATGCCAGAGACCTGGGCTCGATTCCTGGAGCCCTGCCTATGCCAAAAAACAAACTATATACATATATATGTAGAAAGGTCATCTTCCTTCCAGTTTGCACTAACAATGAATCATTTCTGTATAAAACCCTGTCAGAAGTATCCTTAGAGTCCACATTTCTACCAACAGTCTCTCCTTACCCTTATCCTTTCAAATGCTGTTCCAACACAAACCACAGCAAGTTCCTACTTCCCTGGTATCAAAATTTGCTTTAGTTTGTAAGATGCTGGAATGTAACATACCAGAAACGGAATGGCTTTTAATAAGGAAATTTGATAAGTTACAAGTTTACAGTTCTAAACCAATAAAAATGTCCAAACTAAGACATCCAGTGAAAGATACCTTAATTCAAGGAAGGCCAATGGGTCAGAAGCACCTCTGTCAGCTGAATAAACATGTGGTTGCCATCTGCTGGTCCCTTGCCACTAGGTTCCATTGCTTTCAGCCTCTATTCCTATGAGTATTCCTCACCTTGTTTGTCTGGGGTTGGCCTTCATCTCATGACTTATCTTGGCTGTCTCCAGGTTCCAGCTGCTTAACGTCTCATAGTGACATCTTCTAGGCACCAAACTTCTCCAAACATCTGTGTCTCTGTTCTTCAAGTGTAGGCATGTGTGTCAGTTCTGCTGTCTCCAAAATGTTTCCTCTTTAAAAGGACTCCAGTAAATCCACCTGGAATGGCTGGAGTCACATCCCCATCTAATTAAAAGGTCAGATACACAATTGGGCTTGCCACAACTCTGTGGAGATAATCTAATAAAATTTTCCACCTACAATGTTGAATCAAGATTAAAAGAAATGGCTTCCCCCACAAGATTGAATGAGGATTAAAAATGTCTTTTCTAGAGTACATAATATTTTCAAACCAGCACAGTTGAGGAAAAAGAATGCCTTTTTCCTATTACTTCCTGGATTTAGAAACATCTTTTGGATCCTGATTTAAAACTTATTCTGGAATCTAGTGCTATTGTTCTCTCTGGGTTTCTTTGAGATTTATGTTTTAATTATGTTCATGTGTATATTATAATTTCTTTGTATACAGTAATTTGTTCTGGAATAAACACACATGGAAATAAATAATAACCTTATAATAAAATATCCTTTCCTTATAATTTGGGGATGCAAAAGTCTTCCTCATACAAACAAGTTTTTCTGTCAATACTTTACCACCAGTCACCATTTGTGGTGCTTAATTTATGGGTCAACTTGGTTAGATTATGGTGTTTGGATGTTTGATCAAACATTGAATTAGATGTTGCTGTGGAGACATTTGCATATATGATTAGTGCAACTATTTGATGTTAAGTAAAGAGCCCTCTCAATATTGTGGATGGGTCAATAAGTTGGAGACCTTAAATATAAAGAATTGAGAGGACAGGAAGTAGAAGAAAGTCTGTCTCAAAATCAAACCCTCCACTCCTTCATGAGTTTCCAGCCTTAGGAATTCAGACTCAAGACTTAAATAGGGAGGACTTCTGGGAAGAGGGCAGAATAGGTTAGGCTGAGATCCCCCCACCCCCACTCCAAGGAAGAGCCAAAGAAGTGACAGAAGAATGACCCAGACAGCAATTCCAGGGTGAAAGTGACCTGAGAGGGTCTTCTATACTACATACAGCGGTCCTAGAAGAAAAATCTGAGGAATTGAGATGTAGAGAACTGAAGACCAATCAGCTAGTGCAAAGAGCCTAATGCGCCCCTTTCCAAATGGAGGCTCAGAGCCCTCAGGAGTGCATGAAGGAGGAATTGCAGACAAGAAAGTAAGCCAAGACACGCTCCACAAAAATTCCACGCCCATGCACACCACCCTCCCCCAACACAACCCACGACCACCTCCACACCCCATGACACAGCCCCACTCCCTGCCCACCCTCTTGCCCCATGCAGCCAAGCCCTGCTCCCAGGAGCACCAAGCACCCCTGTCCTGACTCCTGGATACCTGTGTATCCTCACATCCCCAACCAGCACACATGCACACCTGTGTCCTGCCTTCCCCTGCACCCACACATCTGCACCCAATACCCTGGACCCCTGCACTCCAACCCCAGCCAAGTACACACACACACTGCTTCCTGCCCCCACACTCCCAAACTGACACATGCACACCTTACCCAGACCCCTACACCCACACACCAATAGCTTGCCACCTAGCCCAAACAGGAGCTCACATGTGCATCTGGGCCACAACAAACCCCTAACCAGTGCACGTGCACATCCCCACCCCAGCTCTGCCCACCATGCTCCATGTGCACATCTGTGACAAGTCCACACAACTGCTCTCACACATGCACACCACACCCTCCCACTCCCCATGACCCTCCCTCCCACACACCATCCCTCACGGCCTGTGTACCCACACAGCCCCATGGATTCAGCTCCTGCCATGCTCTGCCTCCAAGACCCCTTGCTGAACCCTGCATCTGTGCTTTGAGGACTGCCAAAGTAC
This sequence comes from Tamandua tetradactyla, assembly GCF_023851605.1. NCBI lineage: Eukaryota > Metazoa > Chordata > Mammalia > Pilosa > Myrmecophagidae > Tamandua > Tamandua tetradactyla. Next base: position 155,650,095 of record NC_135332.1, read on the forward strand.
ACCCCACCCGCACGACCCCCATACCACTTCCCCACAACCCCACGCACCACACTCCATGCCCTTGGGCACTGGCCTAGCACCACTGCCTCACACCTAGCCCTGTCCTGCACCCTGCCACTGTCCCACTGTACCCTGCTCCACACCCTACATCCTATCCACATCCATTCCACAAATACATCCATCCCACAAACCCTAGATGACAGAGGGAAATCAACATACAAAGTAACCCTATCAAGATAATTACCTGCCTCAAAGGCAACCGAAAATCACAAAGCATATGAAGATGCAGACAGATATAGTCTTGACTAATGATCAATTAAAAACATCAAAGGAGACACAGACTTTGAAACAACTAATCAAAGATGTTCATACATATCTACTAAATAAAATCAAAGGGTTGGCTAACAACATAAAGGAGACCAAGAAGACAGTAGAAAGGCATAAAGAAGAATTTGAAAGAATAAATAAAAAATAGCAGACATTGCAGAGATGAAAGATACTGTTAAACAAATAAAAAATATACTAGAGAAACACAGAAGATTTGAAGGGGCAGTAGAAAGAATAAGTGAACTAGAAGATGGAATAATTGACTTTGAATGTACAAAAGAACAAATGGCAAAAAGGATGGAAAATTTGAATTGGTTCTCAGGTAAATGATGGACAATATGAAGTGCACAAATATAAGGATCATTGTTGTCCTAGAAGGAAAGGAGAAGAGAAAAGAGCTAGAATGTTTAGTTGAGGAAATAATTGGGGAAAATTTCCCAATCCTTATAAAAAACATAAATAAACAAATTAAGAAGCCCAACAAACTTCAAATAGAATAAATCCAAATAGGCCTACTCCAAACACATATTAATCATTCTTTCAAATGTTGAAGAGAATCAGAACATCCTGAAAGTGAACAGAGAAAAGCAATCTACTACATATAAGGAAAACCATGTAAGACTGAATTTGGACTACTCAATAGGCACCATGTAGGGAAGAAGGCACTTATGACAAATTTTAACATCCTACAAGAGAAAGATTTCCAGCCAAGAACTCTCTACTCAGTGAAATAGTTCATAAAAAGTGAGGGAGAGATTAAGATTTTCACAGACAAACAAATGCTGAGAGAATTTTTCAAGAAGAGACCAGCCCTACAAGAAATACTAAAGGGAGATCTATCAACTGAAAAAATATAAAGACAGAAGAGGGAGGTCTGGAAGAGTGCACAGAATTGAAGAGTACCAGTAAGGGTAACTTAAAGGATAAAAAGAGAGTGAAAAGAATATATAGATCTGACAAATAAAAACCAAAAAGGATAAGATGGTAGATTTTTGAAATGCCATTACAGTAATGACTTTGAATGTCAATGGACTAAACTCACCAATTAAAAGAAACAGATTGGCAGAATGGATTAAGAAATATGATCCATCTATGTACTGCTTGCAAGAGACTCATCTTAGACCTAAGGATATAAATAAATTGAAAGTGAAATGATGGAAGAAAGACATTCCATGTAAGCTGTAACCAAAAAAAGTAGTAGTTATACTAATATCAGACAAAGTAGAGTTCAAATGTTAAGATCTCATAAGAGACAAAAAGAACAGTACATATTAAATAAAGGGACAATTCACCAAGTAGAAATAATGGTCATGAATGTTTATGCTTCCAATGAAGGAGCTTCACAGTACATGAGGCAAACATGGGAAAAACTGAAAGGAGTGATAGACATTTCAACAATAATATTGGGAAACTTCAATACCCCACCCTCTTCCATAGACAGAACAACCAGGCAGAGGATCAACAAGGAAATAGAGAACTGAAACAATTTGATAAGTGAATTAGACATATATAGATTGTTACGCCCCAAAACACCAGAATATGCATTCTTTTCTAGTGCTCATGGAATGTTCTTCAGGATAGATCAGATGCTGGGGCACAAAAGAGGTCTTTATAAATTTAAAAGGATTGAAATTATTCCAAGCACATTCTCTGATCACAATGGAATGATGCTGTAAATCAACAGCCTCCAAAGGAGCTGAACTTTCACAAATATATGGAGATTAAATAACACACAGCTGTACACAGAAAACTACATGATATTGGTAAAAGAAATAAAAATTTTCTAAATAGGTGAAAAGACATTCCTTGCTCATATGTAAGAAGTTTAAATGCCATTTATATGTCATTTGTACCCAAATTCATCTACAGATTCAATGCAGTACCAATAAAAATTCCAACAACCTACTTTGAAGACTTCAAAACACTAGTTATCAAATTCACTTGGTATAGAAAGAGAACTTGAATAGCTAAAAATATCCTTAAAAGGGGGAATAAAATGGGACGATTAATACTTCCTGATTTTAAAGCTTATTATAAAGTCACAGTGATCAAAACAGTATGGTACTGGCACAAGGATAGAAGTACTGACCAATGGAATAGAATTGAGAGTGTGGAAACAGAAAACCAAATCTATGGTCAACTGATCTTCAACAAGGCCTCCAAATCCATTTAACTGGGATGGAATAGTCTTCTTATTAATAAATGGGCATGTGAGAACTGGAAATCAATAGTCAAAAGAATGAGAAAGAGAACCCTTACCCTATATGAATATTAACTACAAATTGATCAAAGACCTAAATATAAAAACCAGTCCCATAGAACTCCTAGAAGAAAATATAGGGAAACATCTTCAATACTTAGTTATAAGAGGTAGATTCTGAAACTTTACACTCAAAGCACAAGCAACAAAAGAAAAAATAGATAAATGGGAACTCCTCAAAATCAAATGCTTTTCTTGAATGATGGGAGAAAAAATATGGAATTATTAAACTTTACCACTGGGGAAATCCCTGATACTGTGTAAAACATTAAGGACACCCAAATCAAAGGCCAAGCTCTTGATTTTGAGGCTTGGTCTTGTGACACTTATGTATGTAGCAGAGAAGCTTAGCTTACCTATAGGTATGCCTAAGAGCCACCTCTGGAGGTCCTCTTCTGTTGCTCAGATGTGGCTTTTCTCTGTAAAAATAAGCCCAAGTCTGCAAGTGAAACCATTGCTTTCCCCCCTACATTGGACATTGACATCCATGGGTGAAAGTCTTCCTGGTGGCATGGGAGATGACTCACAGGCATGACCCTGGCCCTTGAACCATGGGATCAACAATGCCATCCTTATCAAAAGTGGAGAAGTATAACAAATAAGGTATCAGTGGCTGAGAGAGTTCAAATAGGGTAGAGAGGCTACTCTGGAGGTCACTCTTATGCAAGCTTCAGTTAGACATTGCTACCTATTATAACTTGCCAAACCCCAACCAAAACCATTCCTGTCAATCTTAAAGAACATCTATGGAGTTATATGAGATTTTACAAAAGTTCCATGCACTAGGGTAACTTTCCAGAATCCTACAACTTCCAGATGGGTACCCAGATCAGCCAAATCCTGAAATGCAGAGGGGCCAGCCTCTCCAAAATGAGAACAAGTTCCATCCTCCTATCCCATATTATTGATAACTCCTCCCAGTAAAAAAGTTAAAATGGGCATAGCCCAAATACCCTAAAGAGTGTAAGAAAGATCAAAGGTAATGGAGGGAGTTATACAGAGAAGGTAGGGTTAACAAATGCATATGATTGCTGAATCATTATATTGATGTTTCTTTTAGTCTCCAGTATCTTAGAGCAGCTAGAATTAAAAACATAAAATTGAGGAACTGTAACCTATACCAAACTCTGAAATCCATTCTACAACTAATTGTTGTGATGTGCTTTGAAATTTATTGTTTTTTTGTATATGTGTTATTTTTCACAAAAAAATAAAGGAAAAGAAGTCTATTGTGATGAAAAATCCACCACTATATGATGATATTGTGACCATTGATTGTACACTTTGGATGATTACATGGTATGTGAATATACAATATATATCAATAAAAATAAATAATTAAAAATAAGATCAAAAGAGAATGTGGAGTTATAAAAGAAGGCAGAATTTAACGAGTATGACTAATAAATCATTATATAGATATTTCCTTTAGTCTCCAGTTTCTTGGAGCAGCCAGAAGGAAAAACCTAAAATTGTGGAACTGAAACTCATGCCAAACTCTGAAATTTGTTCTATCACTAGTTGTTGTGGTGTGCTTTGAACTTATTACTTTTTGTATATATGTTATTCTTCACAATAAAGGAATAAAAAATAAAATGATTTTGCAACTCAAAAGACTTGGTCAAAAAGCTGAAGAGATACCCTACTCAATGGGAGAAAATATTTGGAAATCATTTATTGGATAATGGTTTGATATCCTGTATATGTAAAGAATTCATACAACTCAACAACAAAAGAATAAATAACCTAATTATAAAATAGGCTAAAGATATGAATAGACAGTTTTCCAAAGAGCAAAATAGAAGTCTAAAAAGCACAGGAGGAGATGCTTATTTTCAGGGAGGTATACAAGGGAAAGATTACAATGAGGTACCACCTCATCCTATAAGAATGGCTGATATTAAAGAAACAGGAAACTATAAATGTTGGAGAGGATGTGGAGAAATCGGGACATATATGCACTGCTGGTGGGAATGTATAATGGTACAGCCACTATGGAATACAGATTAGCATTTCCATAGCAAATTAAATAACAAATTATCCTATGATCCGGAAATACCAGTACTCAGTATATACCCAGAAAAGCTGAAAACAGTGACACAAACAGACACTTGCACACCTATGTTCATAGCAGCATTATTCAGAATTGTCAAAAGACAGAAACAATCCAAGTGCCCATCAACAGACAAGTGAATAAACAAAATGTGTTATATACATACAGTGGAATATTATGCAGCAGTAAGATGAAATGATGTTCTGAAACACATGACAAGATGGATGAACCTTGAGGACATAATGCTGAGTGAAATAAACCAAATACAAAAGGACAGATAATTATGATTTCACTTTTATGACCTTGGTAAAGGTAAATTCAGAGGTTTACAATTCAGAATATAAGGGTCCTAGAAATACATGGAAGCTAGAGGTGGGATATGATTAGCTAATGAGGTTGAACTTGAATATAAGAGAATGGATAGAAGTGAAGGCAGTTTATTAGTGGGTCTATAATTAATATTGCCACATTGAAGGTGAGCATGATTGAAACAGATTTTATAGAGCCAAGTATCCCGCTGATAAACACTACAAAGATAGATAAGTTCTTGCATAACTACTTCAAAAGTATGAATCTTGTATAAAGAGGGTATAATATTGAGGTATAGGGGGAAAACTACTATTGCATGCTGTTTCAGTTTCTTAAAACTTTTGGAATGCAATATAAAAGAAATGGAATGGCTTTTCAAAGGAGAATTTATTAAGTTGCAAGTTTACATTTCTAAAGCTGTGAAAATTAAGGCACCAACAAGAGATTACCTTCACTAAAGAAAGGCTGATACCATCTGGAACACCTCTGTCAGCTGGTAAGGCATGTGGCTGGTGTCTTTTGGAGTCTCTGGCTTCTGGACATCTCTCTCAGCTGGGAAGGCACATAGTGTCATCTGCTAGCTTTCTCTTTATTTCATAAGGCTCCCCTAGATGTGTTGGTTTCTGCAACTCCAGAGATCTCTGGCTGTGTGGGCTCTGTCAGCAGTGAAACTTTTTCCAAAATGGTTCCCACTTACAGGGCTCCAATAAGCCACACCGCTTTGAATGACTGAAGATACATCTCTGTGAAAACCTAATCAAATGACCTAATCAAAAGGTACCATCCACAATTGGGTGGGTCACATCTGCTTGGAAATAATAAAAAGATCCCATCCAGCAATATTGAATGAGGATTAAAAAATATGGCTTTTCTGGGGTACCAACAGTTTCAAACCAGCACACATGCTATGGGCTATTTTAACAGGAAGACATCAACAGTACCACAGCAGTACCAGGGGTAAATAATGGGGGCAGGAGGATGGTGGGAAAGAAGAGTTAAGGGGATGTTTAGATTTTCTATTTGATGAGGGTGTGTTTTCAATTATTTTTTCTCTTGGGAACAGTAGAAATTGACTAAAATTGAGAATTTTGATGATTATACCACTAAGCGAGGATAAAGTTAGACATGGACTGACTGTTGACTTTGGACATTATACATGATGTCCAGTGATGGAGGTGGCTGAAGGATACACTGAGAAGTACAATGGCAAACTGTAGTGTGTGCTTATGATTAAATATTGTGCTGCTACAGAAAGGAACAAAGTCATGAGGCATGTAACAAGGTGAAGGAAACTGGGACACATGTGATGCAAAATTAACCAAAAACAAAGACATAAATATTGTATGGTCTTATTTAGAAAATACTTATATGAGAACTGGGGCCTAGATTGTAAGCTCTTACAGCAGTCACATTTAGTCCAGAGCTGTAATTGCTATTTCTAGATTTTGAGAAGCTCTGCTGTATATGTGTAACCTGGTATTTCCCTGGAACTTAAGGTACCTATGTGCCACCTAAGGCTCAAAGTAGGAATTCTGCAGTTCTGAAGGACACATTGCTACATAAAACAACTGTTAAAGAAATTGAAAAAGAGATCAGGCTTCAATTAGAGATAAGAACAAAAACAATTAGGTTGGGACTAAGTAAATCAGAATACAGGGTAAGAGGACATCGCCTGTATTTTAGAACTTCACCTATTCTATAAGATCAAAGAAAGAGAGGTTTGTTTTGTCTGAAACCTAAATATTCTGTAGCACATAACCAAACCAAGCAGTCTGGATAGATCATTTTAACAACCCAAACTCGGGGAGCCCAAATGGGAATAAGTGCTTGTAATTCTATTCATCTTAAGGTAATGCCCAGATGCATCCCAGAGTATGATGAGAAGATAATTGAAAAGTATTGACAAAGGCCTTTGAGGGATGAGAGAAAAAATATGGAACTATTAAACTTTACCAGTGGGAAACCCCTGATACTGTCTCAAATATAAGGACTCCCAAGTCAGTATGCCCTTAATCCTGAGGCTTGCTCTTGTGAAGCTTATTTATATAGCAGAGAAACTAAGCCCACTTCTATTTATGCCCAGGAGTTACTTCCAGAGGACCGCTTTTGTTGTTCAGATGTGGTCTCTGTCTCTCTAAGGCCAACTCCCCCCCATATGGGACATGACATCAGGGGTGACTGTCTCCCTGACAACGTGGGTTATAACTCCCATGGATGAGCTTGACCCTGCCACCATGGGATCAACAATGCCTTCCTGACCAAAAGGTAGAAAAGAATTATAACAAATAAGTTACCAGTGGCCGAAAGAGTTCAAAAAGGGTAGATAGGCTACTCTTACACAAGCTTCAACTAGATATTGTTATTTATCATGGTTTTCTATAACGTAATCAAAACCATTCTGCAAACCCTAAAGAAGACTTAGGGCTTTATCTGAGATTGTATAAAGTTTCCATGAACTATGATTACTTTCCAGAAATCTACACCCTCCAGCTGTGTTCCTAGGCCAGACAAGTCCTGAAACCCAGAGGGGTCAGCCTCTCTATAACTTCAGCTAGTTCCATCCTTCTATCCCATATTGCCAGCAGACCTTTCCAATATGAAAAAGTCAGAATGGGCATAGCCCAAATACCTCTCAAGATTAGGAGAAAAATCAAAGGAGAAGGGGTGGAGTTATAACAGAGAAGATAGGATTTAAGAAATGAGCTTGACTGCTGAATCATTATATTGATGCATCTTTCAGTCTCCAGTGTCTTCACATACCCAGAAGTAAAAATCTAAAATTGTGGGACTATAACCCATACCAAACTCTGAATTGTATTCTATAATAAATTGTACTGTACCTTGAAATGTATTGTTTTTGTATATATGTCACTTTTAACAATAAAAAAAATGAAAATAAAAACCTTACAGCCTCAAGCCTGCCCTAAGATATCCCTATTTAGCAGCTCTCACAATCAGATGAGCCAAATTCTTATATTAAATTACACACACATACACATATATATGTTTGTATATGTCTATGTTTATACACAAATATTATATATGCACCTATTTAAATATATTATATAATATGGTTGTTCTAGTTTGCTAGATGCCAGAATGCAATATACCCAAAATGGAATGGCTTTCAAAAGGGGGAATTTAATGAATTTCTAGTTTACAGTTCTAAGGCCGAGAAAATGTCCCAATTAAAACAAGTCTATAGAAATGTCCAATCTAAGGTGTCCATCCAGGGAAAGATACCTTGGTTCAAGAAGCCCAATGAAGTTCAGGGTTTCTCTCTCAAGTGAGAAGGCACATGGTGAACACAGTCAGGATTTCTCTCTTGGCTGGAAGGGCACATGGTGAACAAGGCATCATCTGCTAGCTTTCTCTACTGGTTTCCGGTTTCATGAAGCTCCTGGGGAGGCGTTTTCCTTCTTTATCTCCAAAGGTTGCTGGCTGGTGGACTCTCTGCTTCGTGGTGCCACAGCATTCTCTGCTCTCTCTGAATACTCCCATACTCCAAAATGTTTTTTCTTTTATAGGACTCCAGTAAACCAATCAAGACCCACTCAAATAGGTGGAGACATATCATCACCTAATCCAGTTTAACAACCACTCTTGACTAAATCACATCATCCAGGGAGATGATCTAATTACAGTTTCAAACCTACAGTATTGAATAGGAATTATTCTACCTTTATGAAATGGGATTTTGATTAAAACATGGCTTTTCTAGGGGGCATACATCCTTTCAAACCAGCACAATGGTATATATATATTTACATACACATAGAAACTGTTGGTTCTGTTTTTATGGAAAACTGTGCTGATACACTTCATTTTCCCTAATTATAAAGAATTCATGAATGACTCGTGGAAAACTGATGATATAAAATCTCTTCTTCCTAATCCAAAATATTATTTACAGAAAATTTATAATCACTTTGTTAAAAAAGGTTAGGATATTTGTTGCTAGAGAAGGGTTCAAGGTTCCATTTGGTGGATGCCTGTGACAATTTTATAACTGGAAGTCTCTTTTTTTTTGTATTTTAACAAGAAATTAATGGAACTAAATAGGAGAGTGAGTTGTGATTCTTAAGTGAGGTTAATTTTAGGTAATTGAAAGTGTCATATAATAGACTTAAATTAGTTTATTAAAATAATAGCAAATATGCTTAGAAACCAAAAATTCAACGAACCAAGCTGTTTTGCATTTTTTTCTGCACATAGAAGTCTTTGGATTTACTGATTTACCTTATGTATAATTATGATTTTATGGTTCATGTTTTATAATGTTTCAGGAATAGTAAATATCTGAACATAAAAAATATACAAATTCTTGTTGCTTTTGGCTTAATTTATTGATTTGAAAATACAAATTCTATAGGAATGATGAACCAAAGAGTAAAAAATTGGGACAGAATACTTTCTGTCTTGTTGTTCTACATCATTGAAATATCACAACTGGTATGCACAGGATTCTTAATATGCATTTCATGTTGCTTGTAAGCTGTTATTTGGAGGCTATTTTTTCATGTCACTTTCTGATGGGTTTGGAAAAATACAAAAGTTGATTTTCAATCATGTGGGGAGGTTATAGCTATAAATATTCAGATCAAATATTTCTCTTTTCTCATTAGCTTTTGAAAGTTACATTATATCTCATATGTGCTTGGTTTAATATCTATTGCTATAGATTTACTTGTCATAAATGTTCTAATGATTGATGATAGAACAAATATAAAAATTATTTAACTGTTCTCTTCTTGTTTTTCATTTGATTTTAACAATGTCTTTCAATGATAGAAAAAAGATATCTTAATAAAGTTATGGATGAAATAGAATCAAAGTCTTAAAGAATAAAGATAGAAGATCTGATTTTCTTTATAAAAATACATAAGCAAGGATTTAGTTCTTTGTGGGACTTGCATTAACATGTTCTATCCCCAGAGAAAATTATTTCCTCGGGAAAAAAAAATAGTAAGGTTAGACTACAGGATGTAAAGGGACTTTCCTAAAAATCACATCACTTTGAGAAAGCAGTTTATTAAATTGGAAATTTGCTAGTATAAGTAATGTTCTTTTCCCATTTTACAGTCCCCTCTTTGTCAAGTTACAGCAATCAAGAAGCAAAGAAGCCAAAGAAACTTTCTATTAAAACAGAAAATAAATATATATATATATTTAAAAAAAGCAATTAAAGTAATTAGCAATATCTAATCATTAGACAAAATTCTGGGCTTGCAAAGGCTTAAGAAAATGATTTCAAATCCTGCAGACCTTAGAGCAGGGCACAACCCATAATAGACTATTACCCTGGTTCTAGGCTTTAGTTATTAAATCTGATTTTGAGAGAGCAATAATTAATTACATCATTTGGTAATAAAATGTATATAACAAATTGATGGTATTGTAAACATGGTTTCAATTTCCAGACTGAAAATGACCCCAACTTTTCTCCCAAATTTTCAACTAATAATTATATAGCATATGTGGGTGGACATCAAGATGTGCTTCCCATAACCCTCTGCAAGGAAAGACTGATTCTCCAGCTGTGATGAGTGAGGTCACTTCCTTCCCTGGACTGTCCCAACTGTTGACTGATCATGAAGACCTGGCCATTTCAGTCTAACAAGGGAAGTACTTTGATGAGCTATACTCATTCTAGCACCTCCATGTATCAGCTAAAAGTTTTATGCATTTACTTCTGTTCCATTCATTTTGTGCCTGATGTTGCTTCCTTCCCCTTCTTTGCACAGGTGTTGATTTTAACAAACATCTTGCACACCAAAGCTTTCTCATGTCCAGAAAACTTAACTTCTGACAAACTGCCTAGACTATTGATCAAAAACAAACTCATATCCTCATGTTCACCAATGTCAAAATGGGGGATTGTCTTATAAACTATGGTGTATTCATAAATACTGAACCTCACTACAAAGCCAAAATATTAAAAACATGAGGAATGCTTCTATATGTTAGCCATGAAAAACCCAAAAATGAAAATTAAGAAAATGATTGCATATACAAAAGAATCAAAAAGGATGACATATTTTGCAATAACTTTAAGAGCAGAAGTACAAGGCTTGTACACTGAAAACTACACCACATGGATTTAAAAAAAAGTAAAAAGCACTAGATAAATTGAAAGACATTCCTTGTAAAGTTCAGGGCTCAATATTATTAAGGTGGAACTTTTTTCCATAAATTGATCTTTAGATTCAAGGCATCCTTATTGGAATACCAAGAAACTTTTTATGCAGAAATTGATAAGCTCTCCATAAAATTTATATGGGAATGTAAAGGATCCAGAAAAGTCAAACCACTTTTGTAAAACAAAAAATTTGGAAGACATGTAGTTCATAATTCAAAATTTACTAGAATTAAATCAAGTAAATTTAATTTACTTGATTAAATTAATCACAAAAGAGTGGTACTGATGTGAGAATAGAAATATAGACAGAATTGAGAATTGATAAATCCATACATCTATAGAAATGAATTTTTGACAAAGGTGCCATGGCAATTCAGTGGTGAAAGGACAGTCTTTACAAAAAGTTTGGAAAATTGGTTATCCACATACAAAGATGAGAATTTATCCCCATGAAAATTGTCTGGACATTTCCTGAATGACGATTTGACTTCTACTACTTCATTAACGAGATGACATTAAATGAGTCACTAAATACTGAAACTTGAACATAAACATTACAATACTCACAAAATATAAAAGGTCTTTCCTTAATCAAATAATTTTAGTCTGTTCATATTTATTCAAATTTGAATCAATATGGAGCTAGAGATATGGGAAGAAAATATCTTACCTTTTTAAAGATAATTTTTTTTTACTCTGAATTTGCACATATAGTTAATATTTTCTGACTACTAAATATCCTTTGATTTTTTTAGAATTAATTCAAAATACTTCGTTCTTATGTTTCCGCATTTCTCCCAGCTTTTGTGTATGTTATACTAGGTGAACACATTGACCTAATGAACAGGTACTTTATTTACCATACTTGCTCTATGGCAGTCACAGGCACTGCATTGCCTGTTTGCACATCTGTGTAAAAATGACCCAAGAGGTGGTTTTGAAACTCTATGCATGAAGTCAATATTTAAATTCTAACCAATATATTACAATTTCCTTATAAGTTGTTTATATAAATCAAAAGTGATTCTAAGGACAAAATTTCAATTAACCTAATCTATATATTTTAAATCTCAAGCACATATCCTGGCTTTTCCATACACTCTTTCAATGGATAGTTTTTCTGTAAATAAACTCTGCTGCCTAGTAGTCACGTTTTTAAATTCGTCAAACCCATTTCTTTCATAATAGACGCTGCTTAGATGGGGTAGGATAAGTGTGGATCATATTCAGCTGTGAATAAGACTGATGCCTTTATTTTATGGGTTGGTGTACAGTGAATCTTTATGCCAGGAAGTAAAGACTGGGGGATGAATAAAGCATTGCCCTCTCTACTTTAAATTCAGCAAGGGTGTTTTGTTTTATATTATAGAATGGACAACTAACAAAAAACTTAATAAATTTGACTCTAATCATTCTTCTTTCAAATAGCAAAAATTCCCTTTAGTTGTAAATATGTTGACAATTAGTTTCAGTTCTCAAATATATTCAAGTTTTATGATTACCCAGAATTCCTTACCATCTTCTTAGGTGTTTTCATGGAAAGTGCTAGAATTGAAAGAAAGAGCTCATTAAAAATTTTTATTGAGTTTGCCTAAGAAATCTGTCGGTATTTTTATTTCAGTAAATTGCATGCTTAAGTAAAATTTCCTGCTTGTTGTATATGCTACAATATATTAATGGGAAATAAAAAAAATCACTTATATCTGTCATCAAATTGCCTCCTTTTCTTAAATCCAGTATTTCAGTAGGAAATGATATTTGATTAGAAATCCCTGATTTTTTTTTAACTTCATCAATCTGTCCTTGGACAGCCAAGAAATACATGTTGAAGAAATGAACAATAAGTGAAGATAGCTTTGGTATTTAAACTACCCATGGATACCAGAGTAATCACAAAATCATATTTCAGGGATGCCAGGCTCTCTGGGATTATGACTGCAAGATTGCAATGATAGGAGTTTAAATCTCCATGCTACTATTAATTAATCTATTAAAGGAAATTCCCTTACTTCTAGTTATCTTATGTTTATTTATAATTTTACCAAGTTTAAGCTCCCATAAAAATTCAGCAGCAGCTTTATACATGATCTTGGGGAATTCTAATTGAACTCTGATTCTATATTTAAACTCTTTTTGAAACAACATGTCAATTATTTGGAGTACATATTTCTTTACTATATCATGAAGACAAAGATATTTGTCCTGGCTGCCCCACAAAATTAGTATTCAGTGAGCTCATAGTAAGCTGAATTTTATTATTTTGGAAATTTCTCTAAACACTATGACAAAAATGTAACATGTTTCTATAAATATATTTGTAAAATATATGAGTATTTAGAAGAAATTACTAGAATATAAAGTATGTATTTGTGCCATCTACTATTTCAAAATGCATGCACTCTTATTTCTATATTTTAAATCTTAATTAAATTATAAAATTACTTGAAATAATATATAAAAATACAAAAGCTGTGTATTTGTGAAAAAAACTAGAGTCCTGAATTGTAATGCAGAGGATTTCCTTTGACATATATTATAATATAATTATAATTAAATAACTATATTTAAATATAATATACATCATTGTCTCAAACACTTAAAATGAGTTTTAATTACTGAGGAAAAAGAAGATTCCAATAGAAACTCAGTTTTGGACATGTTAAGACTTAAAAGCCTAGTTGATATCCAAGTAATATTGAAACAGATTGTTGGATATACATATAGTCTAATAATCAAGGAAGGAAATTTGTATGTCAGCAGCATATATGAAGAAGTTATTTATAGCCATGAAAGAGGTTGAAATCACCAAGAGAGTATAATATATTAAAAGGTTACATAATGGAAAAAATTGTAGTTACTTGTGGAATAAAACTAGATGTAAATAAATAGCTGTTCATGAAAATGATGATAACCCAATAGCAAAAGATTGTTACCACTTTTTTTCCATTTCTATTGATAATTACATTGACTTTTCTTGGAAATCTTACTCAAAATTTTTTTTTTTTACTCATTTGATATGAGATGCCAACATTTCTTAAAATAGAATAATTAACAATAAATCTGGGGCAGTGTGATGGTGGCTCAGTGGCAGAATTCTTGCCTGCCATGCCGGAGACCCAGATTCAATTTCAATGCCAGCCCATGCAAAAAAAGGGAAAAGTCTGATACTCTGACTAAAAGCAACTGCTGCAGGTTGGAATTAATATTGACCTTCTCTTCATCAATTATAAATATGCTTTTACTACATGCACTCTTTGAGACATTAATAATAATTAATTTAATGAAAAAGCTAGAGCAGTGAATTGTAATGGAGATAATTTTCTTTGATAAATATATGAATAACATAATTTCCTCCATGACAATAACATTGACATCAATTCATTACTTTTTCTTTTTTTTTGTATGCTGTATGGTGGGGGTCACATTTTATATTTTTCCATGTGAGTATGCCATTATTGCAGCACCATTTGTTGAATTTTTATTTGTTTGTTTGCTTGTTTGTTTGTTTTGGGAAGTGTATGAGTCGGGAATCGAACTCGGTTCTCCCCCATGGCACGCGAGAATTCTACCACTGACCCACCCTCGCACACCCTTTTTGGGGTATGACCTTTTAACATCTTTATTTTACTATTTTACTAATGAATGCCTCAAGTTGAATACCTATTACAGTTTTGTTTTTATCCAGTACAATGGATAAGCTTTATTGTTTGACAAGATGTTATTCTTGAATGTTATAATTGAAATTGTGACCAAAAGAAGTAGATTATGTAAATTTAACTATACATTAAATTCATATTATTGGCATGTTTTCCTTTTGGGATTATATTTTCTTTCATATATTTGTATTGATTTAATTGTAAGATAAGAATTAATATCCAAATCCAATCATTACACATTAATAAGCATGTTAATACTTCTTACATTTAAGAAAACATTTGTGAACAGAGTGTTCTCCCTGTTGTACCCACTGATGGCCCCACCCAAAATGTGGCTCAGTAATTTAGAGTTATGACACCCCTTTCCCAGCACACACAGCCAGGAGAGTGGGAAAAGTTTTATTAGTCACATGGTGAGGCTTTCCAGGCAGAAAAGTGCAGCCTTCTGAAACTGGTCTGAAAAATGGCTAGAAAGAATAGGGAAAGGAGCCTGGCTTGTTTTATTTTGCTTCATTTGGTAGTTAAGGACAGGGCCAGGCTAACAGTTTCATGCAGTTAGAGGCTTCCGTAGTTTAAACTTCCGACCTGTGCCAAAGCAGGGAGCACTAAGGAGAGGGACAGAACAGGCAGGTGAAGGGGTGAGGCTTAAAGGCTGTCACCAAGCATTAAAAAAATAATGGAGTCCGTTTCTTTATGACACTCACTCCATATGGAAAATAAGAATACTAAAGTTGATTTTAGAATGAGAATGTTTTCAGTAATACCACACACAAAAAATAGAGGTCTAAAACCCAAACTGTGAACTAATCTTAACAATCTTTTTAGAAACAATTACTAAAGTGACATGGTTTCTTTCCTTTAATTATTCTAATAACTGATTTTTAAAAAGAAAGGAGTGGCATAAATTGCTAAAAAGATAAACACCATTTTATATCTACATCTATATTTATATCTGTAAATAAATGTATCTAGATCTAGACTGAGATCTGGAGCTAGATATAGACAATTCCCCTCTTTTGTGTATGAACCCCCTTATTTAACTTGTTAAAATTCTTATTTGTATTCCTATTCTTTTGTGCATTTTGCAGTTTTTCTAAACTGAATTTGGCATCACTTACTTCACACACATACAATATTCTTAATATTAATATAATTCAATGGTAGTTTACTTGAAAGTTTAAATATTACTACCCAGTGAGTTCTGGAAGTCTCAGGAACCTGTACCATAGTTTACATAACTAAAGTTAAAGGTACATGCAAGCTTATGATGGAAAATAATTTAGTTCCGGC